>NC_070608.1:41930000-44685000 GCF_027172205.1 Podarcis raffonei
AAATTTGGCTACACAATCAATTGTACTTTCTCCTCCCCCCCCCCCCCACCTCACAGTCTCCTAAAGATCTTGCAAGGAAATTCGCTGAACTAGGTCTAAGCTGCAAGCTGCCTTTAGAAAAAAAAAGTCATTAAAGGATGCACTAAATTGTGACATTATGCCCTAAAGCCAAAATAACATTGAATGGAGTTCCTACCTCACATTAACCTCCTGAATAAAGGTCTTCAGTTTGATAGCTAGTTGTTGTCATAGGCAAGTGATGTCAGACAGTACTTGAAGAAAATTACTGCAGGTGGTTAGCAATATATTAGCCTTTTCCACTATTTAATCTTCAGATTTTGAAAACCATAACAAGCAAATATTGCAGTATTATGTTCATTGTTCCTTGCACTGTGGCCTGAATATAGGTACCCTCTACTTGGCAATGCATCATATGCATAAAATAAACATGCCAAGTTCTATCCTGTGACATTTCTATAGTCTTTCTTTAAAAAATGAAAATGCACTTATTCTGACCTATACTGCTCAAGTGATTCTAGGGTTATCACTGAAATTTAGTCTATTGTAAAATTTGTTCCTCCAAGGATGAAACATGGAATTTTGAAGGAACCTGCGGATGGTATGGCAATAGATAATTATTTAATACTGTTACAAGGTATGGCAATAATTTTATTTTATATATAAGTTGTTTACTCTGCTCTTCCAATTCTTATGCATCACTCAAGGTGGCTTTCAGCAAATGAAACTCACAGTATCACAATAAAACAACATCAAAATGCAGTACGGTAAAATACAATACAATGGAAACCCCAGGTGCATTTGCTTAATAGTAAAGGCTCAGCCCACACCTGTTCTCTGCCTTAATCTGCCAGCAAGTACAATTTTAAATAGCTGCCCTTTGATTGTATCTCTATCAAAGAGACAGGCATCCATGGATCTAGTCTTAATACAGGCCAGTCTGAAACCCTTCAATAATTGTTGATCATGGGAAGGATGACACCTTTTGGCTTCCTCTAAAGTATAGTGAACTCGGTTCTTGGCAAAAACTGCTGCCCAAAGAGAGTTTCTCACCAATCCCACCTCTTTTTAAAGATTCAAAACCTCCCACTTCAGTAATGAGATCAGACCTCCATGCCTCCAGGGATATAGGTCAGATAGAACTTGGCTAATCATAATATGACATAAGGTATCACAGCTGCGTGGCCAAACCTCTGCCAGATAACAAAGACTATTAATATTTAAACTTTGGGTGGCAAAGCAGAGTGGACAAACATACACATTTACTCCCTGTGTGTGCCAGACAGGATCAGACACAAAGCAAATAAAACACACACAGACACACGCATATCCGTTAGGAATGCCCCCTAAAGTACTTCAAAAAGGGGAGTAAACTTTTCAAGCAAGCCAGGATGATCATACAAAAATATTACACAATGAGGTCCATGTTGGTAAAGTAAGTAATTAGTGAGCAAGGAATTCCTGTCAACATGCTATAATGACACCAGTGTGGATTCCCTAATGGATCAGGCAAAGTACTGTATATCCAACTGAGAATTATTTTTTCCAAACGTGACCATTCAGTTGGGCCTTGGCATCCACAGGAAATGTTTAACTGTGATGACCTTGTCTTTCCTCAGCAGCTGGCATTTGATGGAGGCTTCGTTTGTCTATCATGCATAATAGGTGTTCAGATGTATATATGTATACATCTGTCCAAACAAACAAAAGCTATCAGGCAAAGCAATCCTAACCTTGGTTGCACAGCAGCAGAACATAACAGAGCAGTGTACCTATTGATGCATCCTCAGCCCTGCTGCACACAGGGTGGAAAGTGGAGAAGGAGGTCCGGCTGCTCCTGCTCCAAGCTATGCCAGCCAGAAGCAGGTGGAACAATCAGGTTGGATCTGATGCCACCAAACACTCATTTTGGGTCTTTCTTCATGTTACTAATAGTGTCGGCAGGGAGCTCTGTGCTGGAGGTGTGACACTGGAACCACTCTACCTGCAGAGCTGTTTTCTGCTGGGTGGAAGACTCCCATCCACACGCACACTGCAGCCTATCAGAGGTTTATACTGCAAGCCATTGTTAGATGCAAAGAAGGGTGCTTGACCCACTGATAACTTTATATAGTTATACTAGCATATTTACACAAAAGCAAGCCCCATTGTGTTAAATGCCTGGTAAGAGTGCTTAGGATTGCAGTCCCACTCTATTAGTAGGGCTTACTCCCAAGTAACAATGTATAGGATTTCAACCATAGGCTGCAACCCCAAGCATATTAACTAGGGAGTAAGCACCATTGGATTTCGGATGGAGGACCAAAGCTTCTCCATTCGTCTCTGGACATTTACAGTGGTACCTCAGGTTACAGACTCCGCTAACCCAGAAATAGTACCTTGGGTTAAGAACTTTGCTTCAGCATGAGAACAGAAATCGTGCTCCGGCGGCATGGCGGCAGCAGCAGGAGGTCCCATTAGCTAAAGTGGTGCTTCAGGTTAAGAACAGTTTCAGGTTAAGAATGGACCCCTGGAATGAATTAAGTACTTAACCCAAGGTACCACTGTACACTGAAATTGCTAGCAGGTTTTATGGTGACTTTGCTTGCACGTACAGAAGTATTTTTTAAAAAAACGCTATACTTTGAGGCCAAGGTCGGTAGAATAAAATTGAGTGAGGTTTGTGGCCTGCAAATATTGGAAAATAATTTGGAATATCAGCAAGCGGGTGAATTGCCCTCTCTATTATTAGCTGATATTTGTACATATGACTCTTGGCATGAAAGAGTCTTTATAATTACTATCCATATTCTCTGCTTTCTACAGTATTAAGCATTTTTAGCCATCCAAAATGTTCTATTATCAAAAATCAGTTAACTGCATGATTTGCTCAGGCTGATCTCACTAGCTTAAAACTCCCCGTAAAACATATCCCTAAGAAGAATGGATTGTTAAATTAGCTGAAATTGCATTTTTGAGAAACGGAACTAGGTGTGATTTGAATGCACATTTTATTCAGTCTTGTACCTGGCAAAGGATTGAACTTTAATAACAAAAGGTGATGGTTGTAAGAAAACTCAAGTTATTTTTTCTTTTGTTCTAAATGACAAGCTGGGAATTACGTTGTCCTTTATAAACCATCCATTACATGGGATGTAGAATTTTCAAATGTCCCTTATTTATACAGTTGCCTTTTCAATAAAAGCACTTGAATACACTTCCATTGGTGCAGAAATGCACCAACTTTTCACATTATCAGCCACACCAGGATAACAGTCTCCTGAGAGGCAACTACCAGCTATATTTTTGCATCACTTTGCTGTACCTAATATGTGTTTATTATAATAAGAAATGCCATATTAATAGACTTGCTACATTGGGATTATTACTGTTTCTCAGCCAGGTTGATACATGGATATTAGTTTCTGCTGTTTCCTGGAAATCTTTCTCCTTTCACTTTGATCTGAACTTACGAGCATAAAGGTTGCATTGTTGGTTGCACTGCTTATTTATTTAATACATTCAGATTTCCCTTCCCCATTTCTTAAATACAGAGGAGCTGGAAAACACTGTCTTCTAGAACAGAAGTGGAGACACCTGGCAGATTATTTGTAATTCTAATCAGTTTTAAGCTATTGGCCTTCATTACACAGCCCACAGAGTGCTTGTGGCCCACAACATGTATAATTGTAACCCCCCATAAATTAGTAATGTGACCTCCATCATTTACTGTTGAAGGAGCTATACTGTTTATCCAAAAGAACATTGTTCTTATGAAAAGATGAGTTACTACTTGTATATATATTAATTACTGAAAATTATTATATGACAATTGGTTGTCCTCAGCCTGTCATAACAAAGAAATACTGTCAGCCTGTCAGCCCATAAAGCTACTCTGTGAAGCTGTTGCACTGTTACTAATCTTCAAAAGGCTTCAGCAAATAATTCTACATAACCTTTCTGTATCTTAACAAAATTGTTCATAACAAGGTGGGGGCAGGGAGAGAAAAGCAGATGTTGTACTTGCAACATATATGATTTCTATTACGTTTCTATTTTCCCACACTTCAAACTAGACATTGGCAAATTCTCCCCACACTGACCCACAAATGAATTGATTTGGAACTAAGTCGGAAGTTCATTTTCCAAACAACTTTAAGTTGCTTAGGAATTAAGAACCCCTTCCCCTGCAAGCAGAAAATGGCCAGAAGTAGAAGTGGAGAGCAGTCAGGAGTAAGGTTTTCCCCCTTCCTTTCCCCTCCCTCTCCATTGTCCTGGTGCACTGCAGTCCACCAGAACTGTGAAAGAGTGGTGGTCCTTGAGACTTTGAAATCTTCTTCAGGACTGTTGCCATGCTAAACATAAAACTACCCACCCACTTTCATGGGGCTATTAGGCTTCCACTAAACTGGGTGATATTTTCAGAGACTTTCTGAGTAGCTCGGATAATTTTATCATATCTGTGGGTGCATGAGGGGTTGCCTACCATGACAGATAACAGGTAGTAAAGGATTATATTCAGTCTCTATTTTACACTGTTTGTTTGTTTTATATATATATATATAAAAGTCATCACATCAACCAGTAGTTGAATTGCATTATGTCACAGTAGCATTCCAAGGGGCATTTTTCACTCACACACACACAAATAAGTAAAGTGTCACACCATAAATATGAGAAATTTCTCTGATTCCTCAAAGATTCTCCCTCCTGCCAAATGCTCCCACATAACTATGGGCCAAAGATGCACATTTTATTCTGTTTTCTTAAACTACCCAGCAGGCCTAAATATCATATGTGGCAGGACGGAACTTTTTAAAAATAAAATAAGCTCCATGTTCTGTGGCCTACAGGCTTGCAGAAAAACCCTTTCTATCATAGGTGTATAATACTTGTTCCCATATCATGAATCAGCCTAGGGTCCTTTTTCAGAAAGGAGCCCCCATGCTGGCCAGGGCAGGCAGGGTGATTAACATAATGTGTAGTTTGACCCTAAGTTTTTCAAACAGTTATCCGAGCTTTATCCCAGTGAATTGACCTTGTTATTCTGCAGTATTAATAAATGTGTGAAAGAGGAATACTGATGATGTGCTTGAGCTGATTATATTGTTGATATGTTCCTAGCATGTCTGGCAAGAAATATACATTGCCATTACAGTGGTACCTCGGGTTACATACGCTTCAGGTTACAGACTTCGCTAACCCAGAAATAGCACCTCGGGTTAAGAACTTTGCTTCAGGATAAGAACAGAAATTGTGCTCCGGCGGCATGGCGGTAGCGGGAGGCCCCATTAGCTAAAGTGGTGCTTCAGGTTAAGAACAGTTTCAGTTTAAGACCGGACCTCCGGAATGAATTAAGTACTTAACCCGAGGTACCAGTGTATCTAGGCTTCTTCTACTATGCTTACCAACACGCACACAGCACCACTATCAGCAAGAAGATATAGGAAAATTCATTTTCTGTGCATTTGTGTGGGTCTCATTTTTATGAATGGCATGAGCCATTCAATACTATGGTTTTCTATGCAAGGCAAAAATTGGATAAGGTTGTGAGAGAGAAATAGTAGATCTATGCAGCGTCATGAGTCACACTGTTGCAGTAAAGCAGAATACTCTCACACACAGATTTTCACCTGATGGTGTACCAGAGCAGCTACACCATTGGAAACCTTGCAGGTTTCATTTAAAAAATATATATTAAGCATAATTTAAATATTTTTATGTGTCCTGATTTAATTATTGGAAGTTGGTCTGGTTTAAAAGAATGAGGGATGTAAATAATAATAATAATAATAATAATTTATTATTTATACCCCGCCCATCTGGCTGGGCCTCCCCAGCCACTCTGGGCGGCTTCCATAGAAACCAAAAATACAGTAAAATATCACAAGTTAAAAACTTCCCTGAACAGGGCTGCCTTAAGATGTCTTCTGGATGTCAGGTAGTTGTTTATCGCTTTGGCATCTGCTGGAAGGGCGTTCCACATCTGCTGTTTATCGCTTTGGCATCTGCTGGCGTGCGCCACTACCGAGAAGGCCCTCTGCCTGGTTCCCTGTAGCTTTGCTTCTCGCAATGAGGGAACCGCCAGAAGGCCCTTGGCGCTGGACCTCAGCGTCCAGGCAGAATAATGGGGGTGGAGACACTCCTTCAGGTATACTGGACCGAGGCCGTTTAGGGCTTTAAAGGTCAGCACCAACACTTTGAATTGTGCTCGGAAACGTACTGGGAGCCAATGTAGGTCTTTCAAGACCGGTGTTATATGGTCTCGGCGGCCGCCCCCAGTCACCAGTCTAGCTGCCGCATTCTGGATTAGTTGTAGTTTCCGAGTCACCTTCAAAGGTAGCCCCACGTAGAGCGCATTGCAGTAGTCCAAGCGGGAGATAACCAGAGCATGCACCACTCTGGCGAGACAGTCCGCAGGCAGATAGGGTCTCAGCGTACATACCAGATGGAGCTGGTAAACAGCTGCCCTGGACACAGATTTGACCAGTGCCTCCATGGACAGCTGTGAGTCCAAAATGACTCCCAGGCTGCGCACCTGGTCCTTCAGGGGCACAGTTACCCCATTCAGGACCAGGGAATCCTCCACATCTGCCCGCCTCCTGTCCCCCAAAAACAGTACTTCTGTCTTGTCAGGATTCAACCTCAATTTGTTAGCCGCCATCCATCCTCCAACCACCTCCAGACACTCACACAGGACCTTCACCGCCCTCACTGGTTCTGATTTAAATATTTTTGAGCCTTTTTAGACATGAATTCCTCCGTTCAAAATAACATTAATTATACTGATAAGAATAATGATAATGAAATGGCATCAGAAATTGCAGACTCCCAGCTAACCATTACATTACAAGAAAGATGATAGCACACAACTACCAAAAAAAATTTTATAAAAGGCACATGCACACAATGTATGTTGCTGTGAGTTTCGGTGGGGGCGGGGAGTGGGATAGGTTGTATGCCAAGACCCTTGGAATAGCCAAGCTAACTTCCTGGTGTGGTAATGGGTCATTAAAGTAAGAAAGAAAGTGAATCTGTGCCAGATAACAAATGGGTGGGACCCCCCTCCCTCAACTCACTGGTAGTTAGAAAGACAAAGGCCAGAGGTGGGATTTGGTGTTAGGTGAGCTGGAAGGTAGACACTGGAAGCAAGGCAGCAGGCTAGGAAGGCAGAGGGTCAGAGTCATGCCTGATTTCTATTGAATCCAAGGCAGTGGCTATGGGAGAAACTGGACCTTCTTGGGGTGTTAATGCTGTGAACCCCTCCATGGCAGTTTCAGGTTGTGTATATATAGGTAAATAAACAATATAAAGACACCACAGTCTCTGCTGTGCCTCATTCCAAAGGAAACATGAACCCTGGGTAGGTGCATGGAACTGCTGCAATCTTACACTGCTTGGAGATTAGGGAGATATGCAACAATATACTGTGCTCCTGCTTGCTCCGCTCCCTTCTCACTCCTTTGCCATGGCCATTGGTGTTGTGCAACCTGCCCTTTCTTGTGATCCCCTACCCCATCCTGCCTTCATTCAACTCCAGAATTGTGGTGCAGCAAATAATCTAATGGGGGCTGTGTGATGATAGACACACACACACACACACACACACACAACTAAAACGTATAAAAAACCAATGTAAAATACCTCTCAGCTGAACTATTATTTTTCAAAAATAGGTGGGATATAAGTATTTAAATAACATATAATAAATTCAGATCAATTGTAATATAAGAAGAGCCCTGTTGAGTCAGACTAAAGACCCACCCAATCCAGCATTTTTTTCTTACAGTGACCAAACAGATTGTTTTCTAGCCGTAAGTTATAATATGAAGCAAGATGGATCATTAGTCTGACTCAGTCTAAGGCTGCTCCTAGGTCCCTAACCAAGTTTATGGTGAAGCATTGTCTTTTCTGGGATCAGTGCTAACTATGGCTAATGCCAATTAATTTTTCTACCTCATTCTGATAAAAACTGGCTTGAAAAAATAAACCAAATTGAGGCAACTTTTATATTGGAATCCACAAAACAGCAAAACTATTTTCATTCAGAAAGGATAGAACCATCACAGTCACGTCCAAATAACGATATTCTTTTGTCATCAGTTATGTTTCTGTTTTATCACCTCCTGAATTTTTTTCTCTCTAAGTGGTTTGTTTGTCATGTGCATGTTGTCAACCCTGATTGGCAGTGGCTCTCCAGGCTCTCTCAGGAGTCCAGATATCAGAGATTGAACCTTGGACCACACATTCTCTACCATGGAACCACAACCCTTCCCTGTAGTTTCAGGTCTTTATAACTATGCTATAGACATATATTTAGAAAATCACAAGATTATTGTTGATTAAAGTACTTAATGTAATGCTGCAATAATAGATCATTGCAGATAAAAATATTAGGATTTCTAAAATAAAAAAATGTAAATAAACAATTATTCATTGTGTTCAGTAGTTAAATCTATTGGGTAGTAACAAAAAGTGTACAAATGATGTGTATATAAAGACAAACCTTAAGAAAGCAAAATAAAATCACAAATGACATTTAGTAGAAAACCATGAAAGGAAATTGTCTTTAATTAGTTCACAGTTGGAGATTTGTTCATCGTGCTTATTTTAGTTAAGTCTTTCATTGGGGAGAAACAAGCTATTTAACTTTCAGGATCCTTGGAGGCGGGAGAGAGATTTGATGCAACCACATTGCAGATAGATGAAAAATATTTCTAATATATTTGTTTAGATACACATTTCATCATGTTTAAAGAACTCAGGTCTCTCCCCTCCCCCACAGAATAACCCTATTCCAAAACTAAGATAGTTAAAATAACTTGTAAATACTGGAAAAAACATGTTTTACAATAGTACTGTTCTGAAATCTGACCTCCAGTTTCTTGAGAGTTTTATTTTCTGTCCCAGTTGCATTGCCTCCCCTCCCCACCCTCAAACTATATGAGGTATGATGGTACAAACTCAAGCAGACAACAGACTGGATTAAAAATTGCCACACATTTATTGATTACAGGTGTAGGTGGAACTTTGGCTCAAGCACTGGGTGTATATCCATTTCAGCCTCATGTCAGAGGGCTGGGACCACTTCAGGGTTGTGCCACAGATTAGGGCCTCCCCAAGATGCCGATCTACTGAGTTGGTCATCCTAAGGCCGCCACTGGAAGCCCTATGGCCCAACTGTCCTATGCTTGGCTTCTGGACAAGGACTTCCACCAAGACTCCTGAATACACCGCTGATACAGCACTGGGTGATGCACCACTTCACCCCACACTTGTAGACTGGGATTCCACCCAATGCTTTAACTGCCAAAAGTTGTGATGTTTTGCTATGGGGAGGGCAAAACCTCTAGCCTGGACAATTTGTCTACACAGGCAGATTCCTTCCTTCCCTGCTCCAAATACGGCAACCATTACCAACCATAGCAAGGTCATGATGCACAAGGAAACCATTGGTTAAATGGAATAAAACATAGGGAATAAAGCAATGTCAAAGTGAAACCTAAAAAGGAGAAAACCTTTTAGAGGCTTGATAAACAATTAGCATGAACTTCGTTTTTCTACCTTGTTCTCAGAGCACTTTCTAATGTCCTTAAAATTTCAGCCAATGAGTGCTTGGTTGTGCTGTAACATCATCATGGGTGTGGGTGTTTCTTTTTCCAGTAGATATTTCACCCAGTGCTCTGCAACCTCTCCAGCTGCCTGCACTTCCTGATCTGAAGAAGCACCACGGCAGGAGTTAACTCACAATATCTTCTCTGGGGCTGTAACTGAAGCAGGAGCAATTGGGGAGGCTGCAGAGTGCAGATCACTGGTGAGATGATTTGCAGGATAAAAGAAAGGATGCTCAAAACATCCTTCAATCTCCTCAGAAGTAAGGAAAGTACAACAAAAATCCTGTTTCCGAACTGCAAGAAATTTACCCCTTTGATAATTTTTGAATACAAGTTCTTTTTGTGTTAATTGATGGAGAATGGCTGTATTTGAACATATGTACAATTTTACTACGTCAACAAATTAAAAGTCTAATTTAAATGACTCTTCCAAACTTTTGGGAAATCGGGTCCTCCCTTAAAGAGGGTATGTATTGCGGTGAGACCTGGAAAACCAACCCCCTGTGTTGTGGGTGGGTACGATTGGTCAGCCACAACATCCAATTGGTAGGTCCATCGAAGCTGGGTACAATCTGGCCAATGGGGCGCAGTCCAAATGGTTCGAGGGACCTATTTATGCCCATGCACATGACCCAGAGCTTCCTCTTTTGGTACGTGCATTCGGAATACCCGCCCACCTCTCCCTACTTTTAGGGCTTTGTGCTCGACCTTGCTATGCCGTTGTGTGTCGTCTGTCATTGGGACAGTGGCACAGCAGGAATTTTCCCCACTTGGCTGATTGGCTGGTGCCATTTGGGTTTCGCCTGCCCCGTAGCAAATCGTTACAACTTGTAAAATTGCGGATAGGCTCTGGTTCAGGTAATAGGGATGGGAGAACACTCTCGCCATCCCTATATGAAGGGTATTCCGTTAAAGGAATCCAGGGACTCAAATGGTTCGGTCAACCCCTGAGAGGGGGGTTGTGCCCGTGCCTGAGTCCAGGGGGATATTTGGGTGGCGGAGTTAGCCTGTTCCCAGCTTTCTGCTTATCCAGGTGTTCACCCTTGGCTGATCTATGCTGGAACCCTGGGTCAGTGCTACCTGCATGATAGGGAGCTAGTTGAATCAGAACCTATGCAACCACTCACTTTCTGTAATCAATAAAGTTATGGCCTAAATTCTGCCAAAAACCAAACCAAAAATTTGAGTCAAGTATGAGTTTATTTGGGGGGAGGTTTCATGGTTCTGAACATGCAAATGCATGTGGGGTGTTTATGTTAAGACCATTTCATTAACAAAAAAATCAACCCTTTCCTGAAGATACTAATAAATATTTTCCTCTGGACCCTTGGGTCTGGTGTGGTTTAGGTCAGAATCATGTTATGTATGCCTTTATTTGGTTTCTTTATTGTTTCTCTATTTTTAAAATTTGTTGGTAGACTACAATTTGTTGGTGGACTTGTCTTTTGCTGGTCCTAGGTACCTCTCAACTGTCACATGCCAGAACATTGGGGTTCATGGTTAAAATGGATTAAAGGGCTCTGTTGCCCCAGCATAGGAAATCTACTTTTAAAAGGAACCACCCCTTTTGCAGTTTGGAAAGCGATGAGAAAATAAATTGAAAAGTGTGGGATGAACAAATAGCTAACAAGAAGTTGTATATACACCCCTACAAGGAAATTGGGAAAGGAGTACGACAAGGCTGTATATTGTCTCCCTGTTTATTTAACTTATATGCAGAATTCATCATGCGGAAGGCTGGACTGGATGAATCCCTAGCCGGAATTAAGATTGCTGGAAGAAATATCAACATCCTCAGATATGCAGATGACACAACCTTGATGGCAGAAAGTGAGGAGGAATTAAAGAACCTCTTAATGAGGGTGAAAGAGGAGAGCGCAAAATATGGTCTGAAGCTCAACATCAAAAAAACGAAGATCATGGCCACTGGGCCCATCACCTCCTGGCAAATAGAAGGGGAAGAAATGGAGGCAGTGAGAGATTTTACTTTCTTGGGCTCCATGATCACTGCAGATGGTGACAGCAGCCACAAAATTAAAAGACGCCTGCTTCTTGGGAGAAAAGCAATGACAAACCTAGACAGCATCTTAAAAAGTAGAGACATCACCTTGCCAACAAAGGTCCGTATAGTTAAAGCTATGGTTTTCCCAGTAGTGATGTATGGAAGTGAGAGCTGGACCATAAAGAAGGTTGATCGCCGAAGAATTGATGCTTTTGAATTATGGTGCTGGAGGAGACTCTTGAGAGTCCCATGGACTGCAAGAAGGTCAAACGTATCCATTCTAAAGGATATCAGCCCTGAGTGCTCACTGGAAGGACAGATCCTGAAGCTGAAGCTCCAATACTTTGGCCACCTCATGAGAAGAGAAGACTCCCTGGAAAAGACCCTGATGTTGGGAAAGATGGAGGGCACAAGGAGAAGGGGACAACAGAGGACGAGATGGTTGGATAGTGTTCGTGAAGCTACCAGCATGACTTTGACCAAACTGTGGGAGGCAGTGGAAGACAGGAGTGCCTGGCGTGCTCTGATCCATGGGGTTACGAAGAGTCGGACACGACTAAACAACTAAACAACAACAACAAGGAAATCAGAATGACTGCACAATAAGCAGGTCATCTGAAGGGGCCCTCAATCTTGTTTGATAAGCCAAGCACCTTAGAAACAGGCTACTGCATAAAGCAGGGGTCAGTAAACTTTTTCAGCAGGGGGCTGGTCCACTGTCCCTCAGACCTTGTGGGGGGCTGGACTATATTTTGAAAGGGGAAAAAACGAATTCCTATGTCCCACAAATAACCCAGAGATGCATTTTAAATAAAAAGACACATTCTACTCATGTAAAAACACGCTGATTCCAGGACCATCTGTGGGCCGGATTTAGAAGGCGATTGGGCCGGATCTGGCCCTTGGGCCTTAGTTTGCCTACCCATAGCATAAAGCCATGGGAGAAAGATGAATGGTGGTAGAGAGAGTTCTGTACTACTGATCCCATCTTCCTGAATTATGTGCACAGAATGAAAGCTGGTTGCCTAGGCAGTGTACTTCCCCTGCCAGCCCCCCCCCCATCCACATGGTACACTACATTTCCCAAGCAGCAGTGCCAAAATGTTTGTGCACAAAATAATTAAGCAGAATTAAAACCTTGAGGGGAGATACTTTTGTACATTTGCAAAGTCTTCCTCATAATTGGCAAACCAACAGTGATGCAAGCAGCAATCACATTGTCTAACTTCTGGTCCCATTTGAGCAGTTTGAATATGTTTCAGCACAGAACAAATTTCCTGTAAAAAGTTTTTAAAGTTAATGAATCCTAAAGACTATAATTGCTTCAAACTGTATGTAGTAAATACTTGATTTATCTACTAGTCCTTAGTTTCCTTATTTGATGGCCGTATGGTTATACTTCATCTTTGTTCTTTTATGTTGAAAGCAACTAAATCTTGATACTATATTAATATGAAAGAATGCAGATATTAAATGTAAGTACAGAGGAAAGGTTTAATACCTAGGCTCTACCTTCATGGCATTGATAAAACTGAGAGGCCATGCCTCATTGTTTAGTGACAAAATTAATGAATATTATTATCCATCTTTCTCTCTACCTTTCCTTCCATCTACATTCCTCACAAGTATTTACTGAAACATTAAACTCTTTAATATTTAACAAGGTGTGTTCAACTTTGACAAGGAAACTGTTTAAATTTTTACTGAATTTTAGTGTTTGAAGCTATAATGCCTGTTGTCAGAGGCTCAGGAGCAGAAGAGCAGGGGAGAGAGCAAATAGAGAGCGGAGGAGAGGAATCAGAGGGGAGCGTAGGGGAATATGACAGTGGACCGAGAGATTCCATGAGCTTCTCCAGCGAATCAGAAGATTCCCAGGAGGGGGCGCCTATGGTAAGGGCGAGGCGAGTCCCAGGGGGGACGATCCATAAACAAGGAACCAGAGGGGAGTCCCAAAGGAGTAGCGGAGGAGTAGGGCCAGTTCCCCCACCAGAGCACAGTGGGGGGGAAGAGTCACGTGAGTCAGGACCAGCTTCTCCTCCATCGGGGAGTGGGGAAACGGAGGGAAGGCCAGGTCCAGCTAGCCTCCCCGAAAGGGGGAGCAGTGACACAAGTGTAACGGTCAGAAGGAAAGTGGGAGGCTGCGCGCGCGCGCCAAGTTCAAATGTGGAGGAGCGCGGGACAGCAGAAAACCCGGATTGGGAGCCAGGTCCTAAAGCCCGAAGGAGGGGGGGAGAAGAGTCGGCAGAATCAGCGTCAGAAGAATCTAGGAGGGCTGAGACTCCAACTAGCAGAAGGACCCAGAGAAAGAAGGAACAGAGGAAGAGGTGGAGTAAGGCTAGAATCTTAAGCTGGTGTCAGGGGGGAGGAGATTCAGATGGGACTTCTACGGTCTGATGCATAGACGTAGCGTTGCGCGCTGCGCGTCTGGAAATGAAACTGAACTTCAATAAAGACTTGTAAACTTGAGGAAGAAGCAGCGTTGGTCTTGTGTGAGCTGGGACCTTGGGCAGCGCTGACACCTGTGAATAGTTTTTGTGAAATATCTGTAGCTATGTGATGCAATGTGACATGTAAAGCAATGCAAATTCTTTATCCTAGGCAATCCCAACCTAATACAAGCAGACTTCAAGTCTTTCTCTCCTTCCTCCTGCAGTCCCTGCTCCACAAAATCTGCTCCTGAATCTGCTCTGGTCCTTCAGTCCTCCAAAGCAGATTTAGAGGGCACAGCAGGCTTCAGGTGGTGAAGGGGGAGGAAAGAGAGATCCTACTGCATGGGCAGAAGGCCCTATTTGAAGTCATCCATTGTGTACATCTTGAGGAATTTCATAAGTGTTGTAAATACTTTGTGAGAAGAGTCTGAGAGAGCCACATAATCACCATTTGTTTGATTTCAGTTTTGCTATTACATGCTTTTTGAATATTATATATCATGCTGTTTCTCAGGAATCATTAGCAGACTGAATAATGTGGGTCACCGATCTGAGACCGAAATAAAGGAACATCTCCTACCCAGTTCCTTCTTGTCTTAGGCAGAATTTGCAGGCAGTGTTCCAGAGGGTTTGCTTTAAATAGCTTTCGCGCCACATATTTGTGAAACCAGGGATGGAGAACCTAAAGTTCAGAGGTTGTCAGGGACTCTGCTGAGGAGGGCTGCACTGAGGAGGAATGGTGGGAGCCTCCCCCTGCTCCTGACTAGGATCCTGAATCTTCCCAGGAGCAGGAAGACAGTATAGATTTGGAACAGTGGTTTGCAGAGGGACATAGTTCAGAAGGCAGTAGCTGGGAAATACTGGGTAGTGAACAGCTAGGAGGGGAAGAACTGAGAGAGAGAGAATGAGAGAGTGTTAACAGACTCACTGTCGCTGGAAAGCATGCATCTGCTCAGCCCAGGGTCAAGAAGAGCAGATAAGGTACAGCACAGAAAGCACAGTGGTTGTGAGATCAGGTTGCAAGACGCGGTAGTGTCGTGGATTACGAGGGAGGAAGTGGGTGGAATCCTGAATTGGGAGCACCTTTATTCCTAGGAATGGATTCTTTGTTCTCTCCCTGTGAGCGTTAAAAATTCTAACTGGTAAAAGACTCCTTTCTCTTTGTTCTGCTTATCTACTGCCAAGGGGAGGGGAATCCGAGTCCCTGAAGCCTGACAGAGGTAGAATGTTGCCTTCCATGCCTCTGTATCTGACCCTTAGAACTCTCTGCAGGCCACCAACCCCAGAAAGGAAGCGGGCCTTAGTCTGAAAAAGACTCTTCTTCATTAAAATAAATCAACAGCATATTCTTGACTATGCAAACCATACACAAGGTGAATGTGCTGTTCTTATATTTGAAAACCTAAGGTGCAAGAGAAGAATTGTCATGTCAAATTCACTCAGGTGGAAAAGCACGGGAAATAGCAAGTTAAGGTACCCTCAAATGGCAGTGGTAAGCATGTTTTTTAGAATGATATACTGTTTTTGCTAACAGTAAAACTTCCTGGGCCTTTCTGCCCCAATCCTCTTTGTCTGCGGATGGGGACAAGCACTAAAGCCCCAAGATAATACACAAGCCAGCGAGTAAAAGGAATAAGTCCCACATTTATGATGAAACGGGAATCTTTTGCGACAAGTTGGCTCTGTTTGAAATGAATTAATTAAATCATTAGAATGTATAAGCAGAGCAAAGGAAATTTGCAAATTTCATTTTCTGATGAGCTTGAATAGATACTTTGCTATTTTTTACTTTTGGTTGAACATACACTAGATATATGAAGCATGGAATTGTGGTATTGTGAAAAGCTTTTGGGCACAGGTTACTGTGGAATAAGTAAAATTGCATGTTTTTTAACCTCAGGTTATTCTTACCTAGAATTTTTGATGGAGGCATTGGTCTTAAAAATGAACCCAATGCATATCTACTCAGAGCTTACTGTCAGGTAAGTGTATAGGATTGCAGTCTTAGTAACATGTTTTAAATGGACTTCATTATTCTTTTGTTTTGTTGGCACATATTCACAAATTGCTCATATATTCACAAAATCCTCATACATGTTCAGGGGGATACAAGGGCATGGGTTTTAGCCTTGATGGATAAATTGACTGAATAAGTATGGGTGTATGATGGATGAACAATCAGACTCATTGGATTAGAAGGACTTATTTTCTGAGTTATTTTTGTATGATTGTTTTGCATAATTGTTATCTCTCTTAAGTGATTGCAGTAGTCAGTTTTGGTTATAATATGTGTTGAATTTTCTGATCTTCTTTGGATTTATTTGTTCATTTTATTTATTTATTATAAAGCTCTGTGAAGCAGGAGTTTTTCCAGAGACAGAAATATTGTGAATTGATGAAATCTGTAGTAGTTCATAGGGAATTAAGTTCCAATGTTGGTACTATGTGTAAAACTGTAAGTGTTAAATCAAGTGTGTGGTATATACGTAATCCACAAGGCACTCAAATTGAAAAACAATACCAACATGCATTTGAGAAAATGGTAAACTACTAAATACAAAAATAGAACCCTCATAATCTAATCAACTTGGCATACATGCCCCTATAAAATTTCACTAGTCTTAAATAATAATAATATAATAATAATTTATTATGCTCAGTCCCTGCCAACCTAGCAGTTCGAAAGCACGTCAAAGTGCAAGCAGATAAATAGATAAATACCGCTCTGGTGGGAAGGTAAATGGTGTTTCCGTGCGCTCCTCTGGTTCGCCAGAAGTGGCTTAGTCATGCTGGCCACATGACCCAGAAGCTGTACGCTGGCTCCCTCGGCCAATAAAGCGAGATGAGCGCCGCAACCCCAGAGTCGGCCACGACTGGACCTAATGGTCAGGGGTCCCTTTACATTTACCTTTACCTTTATTTATACCCCGCCCATCTGCCTGGGTTTCCCCAGCCACTCTGGGTGGCTCCCAACAGAATTAAAAGCACAATAAAACATCAAACATTAAAAACTTCCCTAAACAGGGCTTCCTTCAGATGTATTCTAAAAGTCAGATAGTTCTTTATCTCCTTGACATCTGATGGGAGGGCGTTCCACAGGGCAGGCGCCACTACCGAGACGGATTGGCAAAGAACTGAACTATGTAGTAACCTTGGAACTAATTAAAAGTATAAAATTGCCTACAGAATGAGTGCATTCAATAGTAATTAGAAGAAACAGAGTCTGCATTGTGTCTTTACATCTGAAGGTACACTTTTCCACGGCTTATCAGGATTTTTTTTTAATGACGTGGCTTATTTCTCAACACCAGATACATCAAGATGATTTAGGAAAACTCCACTAGATGGACAGAGTTCACGTCTAATGTCCCCTTTGCTTTTTGCATTTGACCTTTTGGGTTAAGATCAGCAACAGAGGGTTTTCAAAGGAAAATGCTGCAGATATTTGAAGGTATATGCTGCTGATTTCTTTATTTGAAGCAAAACAATGGAAGGGTTTCATGAGTACTGGAGAGAGCTCTGGAAAGAACAAGAGCAGCACATCTAAAACTGAATGGGTATTCTGGCTATATCTGTTTGCAGGAACAATCCCCATTTTCTGAGCTCTGTCCCTCTTGGGGACACCTTCTGTAAAATTGTGTTAGCATGAGATGCCCATGTTGTTCTTCAGGATTCACCTTGGCCTCTAGAAGTTAAATATTAGTGGGAGAAGTAGATGCATCTTGCTTCTAGTGCACTTGCAGCCTTTCATTTTATTCCCTGAAGTTGCTGGGTCCATTTTGGAATGCCATTTAGCCTGTCTCTGATGGTTTTCCAATGTGAGATAAAGTCTATTAGACAGACTTTGGTCTGGCAAGGTGATCTGTTAAGTCATCAGCTGTTATTTATATTGGGCTGATTTATAAGATATATATATTTTTACTAGCTTTTTTATTTACTGTTTTATATTTAAAAGGAACGTTTTAAGTTGTGTTCTGCCTTGTTTCCTATTAACCACCTTGGGCACTATTTTGCAGGAAAGTAAAAAGGTAAAGGTAAAGGACCCCTGACAGTTAAGTCCAATCGCAAATCACTCTAGGGTTGCAGCTGTAATAAATAACACACCAAATGGTTCAGCTCTGTGGTTTTCTAAGTTTTCTTGTAGGAATTAAAGAAGCATGTGTCTTATCAAGCATGAATATAACACTGACCCATTTTCAATATGCCCGTAGTTTGAGTATGAATTTAAGAAGAACCTACTTGCTCACAGTAACCCACGTTTTGCCCACTCCAGCACTAGACATTAGAGCAGTATATTACAGAGCTATGACCATAACTAAAAAGATCCAATTATGGTCCTGGAAATGAATAGTGTGTCATAGCACATCAGGAACCTTTAGCTGCCATTTAAAATACATGAATCAATTGTTTTCCTATATTCTTTTGTCATAAGAATAGTATTTGAAAAATAACATAGAGTAAAAGTAAAAACAACAGTCTTGTAGCACTTTAAAGACTATGGCATTTATTATGACATTGGCTTTTGTGAACTAGAGTCCACAGACTTTAATGTCATAATAAATTTCAAAGATAATAAATTTGTTAGTCTTTAAGACTCGTGAAGGAAAAACAACAAACATGGCTACCTTTCTGGACAGCTACAGGTAGGTTAGCCGTGTTGGTCTGCCGTAGTCGAAACAAAATTTAAAAAAATCCTTCCTTTCTGGACAGCTTAATGGTTGTTACTGAAAACGGTGAGGATATATAGCCTCTTTCTGTAGTATATTCAAAATAATGATAATACTTTGCACATGTTATGCATAACACTCAGGAAGAAAGCCAACAAACTACCCAAGTGTAGTCTCAATGATAAGTGAGCAGAGAAAAGTAAATATTTGTATATTTCAGGTGACATATCAAGAAAAGTATCCATTTATGAGTAATGTTTAACTAGTTTCCAATGCTTTGCACTAAAGTCAGACATTGTACTGTTTTATGGTGCATACTTTATTATATAGAATTTTTGCAATGGGACCCTATCCAAATTTTAGTCTAAACAGATGGGATCTTGTTGGGGTTCCACATATTTAGTTATTTAGGAGTTTAGTAAACAGTGATTTTATCCAGTCTGTGATTGGAACAGATGTGATCTTATCAGGGTTCCACTTTTTTCAGGAGTGTAAAAACGCCATGATTTGCGGTACAGTGCTAGAGTTTACTTTTTGTGTTTTCAGAATCGAGGTCCTCTTTAGCCAGAATTTGCCCCTGGGTTCTAAAACATCATAATAGGGAGTTAATGTTTTATTCTCTATTAATTCCATTAAATCCCTTTAATATTAGAGCATGTGTTGCTTTATAGCATTAACTAGTGTCTTGCACTCAACAGTATTTTCACAGTTTATGACACTGCTTAGGGCATTAACAAACAGCTGTTTGAATTAAATGAGCAGTTAAGGACCCTGTTCATTAACTCAAAAGTTTCATGTATTTTTAATTCTTTAAATCTAATGGTATTAACATCCTCCAAGAAATCTATCTTTGATTATAATTTGCTGTGATCAGTATTGGATTGAGGGGCAGGAAATTATATGAGCTATATTTGGGGTGGCTGCAGCCCACAAATCTTAACCCTTGTCACAATTTCATTTGTTTAGTGTATAGAACTTCAAAAGTTGTTTATAGCAGCTGTATTGAGAATTTTCCAATTTTGTTTACTGATGACTTAATTTAGCTAATGTAAGGAGGCAGTTGGAACAGAATTATTTGCATCTGAAATGGTGCAATCAAGGGCTTCTGACTGTCTCATTTACAAAAAAGAGAGAGAGAGAAGAAATTATATATGGACAGTGATAGAGTGCTTAATGCAGCTCTAAGTATAAAGTTTTGTCTTAGTCACTGGCTCTTCATATACTTTAAAAGATCATAGCTTCATAAATTTTTAGACTTTAGATACTGGGTTTTTTTAACTGATTTTTTATGGTCCCCTTTCAATTATGCATACAAAGCCCCCAGTCTGATCAAATCTACTACTGAGTTCCAGTATTCAGAAAACCATTTGAATAATTATTCCTTTGAGTGGTTGAAGTGCCTATCAGTTTGAAGGCAAAACAGGACCACCTAGACATAAGATACTGTTTTCTTCTTGGGGGGTGCCTTAGTTATCTGTTATATAAAATAGCATATAAAGTAAATTAAAAGAAAATGGAATTCTAAAGACAGCAACACCACCAAAACAATATGACAAGGACCAGTGAGCTTCAAGAATATACAGAATGTTCAGGCGTCAGCTGAGGGGAAGAAAAAGGGGAAATGGTGGGAGGGAGAAAGGCGGGGTTGACTTGCTCAAGCCCTTTACAGCATGTAAAAGTTATATTACACAGGAATTTGTTATAAACTGAGTCAGACCATTTGTCCACATAGCTCAATATTGTCTACAGTGACTGGAAGCAGCTCTCCAGGATTTGAAACAGAGCTCCCTCCCAACCCTACCTTGAGAAGCTAGTGCTAGGGAGTGATTAGAGTTGAGGGGATGGAAACTGAGGTCCAGCGCCAAGGGTCTTCTGGTGGTTCCCTCACTGTGAGAAGTGAAGTTACAGGGAACGAGGCAGAGGGCCTTCTTGGTCCTGGTGCCCACCCTGTAGAACGCCCTTCCATCAGATGTCAAAGAAATAAACAACCATCTGACGTCTAGAAGACATCTGAAGGCAGCCCTGTTTAGGGAAGTTTTTAATGACTGATATTTTAATGTATTTTTAATCTTTTGTTGGAAGCCACCCAGAGTGGCTGAGGAAACCCAGGAACTACTCTTCTATTATAAAAAGGAACTACTCTCCTATTATGTTGCTATCAAATGTACAGATTTGACTGTCCCTCACATTATATTTGGTCAGGTGTCAGCTGAAGACCCACCTACTTCTGTAGGCCTCTGAAGCATTGTAATAATGGCCCTGTTTGTTTAACTGAATGCTGTACACTGTTCTTATTGGGTGGTATTCAGCTAAGAAGTAGTTAGAGTATAGTATTGAAATAAATGGACCTAACTTAGTCATGTTCTTTAATTTCAATGGATTTATTCAGTGTAATGTTTTTGATGAGGCTGCACACTCTGAAGTACCAACTTTTGCGATTCTATGCTCTGTGTAGAAACAGATGGTGGTGTATAGCAGCAACCTTTATCAGTTTAGGTTGCTTCCCTTCCTGTGACCCTTTCTGGATATAGGAGATCTTCCCTCAGTAACCTTTGCCCTGGTTATGTGCAGGCTGAAGGATTAGGTTGCCTTTGAAGACAGTTTGAAAGCTTCATCAGTGCAGAATGCACCAGCCTAGATGACAGACCCTCCAAGTGTCACTATTTTCCAAGGGCATCCCTGATTTAGAGAAGCCGTCCCGGTTTCTGATTTGATCCTGGAATGTCCTACTTTTCCTTATGATGTCCCTATTTTCATTGGAGGGTATGGAGTTATCTGACCCCCGAGCCATCTGAACTTACTTAAAAGACCACCTGTGGCCATGCAAAATAGGTTCAGAGATAAGCTTCAGAGGTCCTACTCATGTGCCCTATTGGAGTGTAGGTTAAATTGGTTGGCATGAGGGCCAGGGCCTCTTCAGTGGTGCCCGCAATAGGATGGAACTCTATCCTTTGGGAACTACAATGAGACCCATCCTTGCTCTCTTCAGTTGGGACTTAAACCTTGTTTATGATTGAGGGGGTAGTTTTGTGTTCACAGTGTCCTGCTTTTAGTCTATGGTGGATGACTTATTGAGATGGATGTTTTGATTATATTGTTGCATGCCACCCCAATCTCCAAGTGGTGTGAGATTCCAGGAGCTCCAGACACTTATGCAAAGTTCAGTTTCTTCAGAATGCTGGACAATGGAGACTGGTAGTTAGAAAGATAAAGGCAAGAGTTGAGAGTTGCGTTATGTGAGCTAGAAGCTGGCAGGCTGCAGGCTGGACAGCTGAGAGACAGAGCTATGCCTGATTTCTGTTAGAATTCAACTCTGTGGCTATGGAAGAAGCAAGACCCTTTGGGGGCATTAATGCTGTGAACCTCTCTATCGTAGGCTCAGATTGTATATATCCGTGCTGGGTCCAGGAATCAGAAGGGGGTTCAGACATATAGCCTACCTCTCCAAACTCATAATAATATTGTTTACTGGTTTGCTGTACTGTTGTATATGCTTTTAGTTGATTCTATTAGACATTATATGCCTCTTTGAGAAAATATTTTCTTTTGAAAGCTAGCTAATGAATTTACTAAATAATAAAATGAAAGAATTTATGACCAGCTCCTTTGTGCCTATAGACAAACTGCCATAGGCTTGCAATCCTAAATGTATATACTCAGATATGTCCCTTTATACTCAGTAGGACTTGAATAACTAAGCATAGAATTGGTCTGATAGAGGATATTGTTCATTACCTTCTTTATTGTGAACTGTATTGTCAGGCTAGAGTTCAATTTCTAAATTCAAATCATTCTAAATGAGAATGATATGGGAAAGGTAACTGTTTTATCATAAGATCATGACAAATTTATATGCAATGGAGTCTCATTTTATGCTGTCAAAGTGGGAAAATAGATCTAAATTAATTCAGAAGATCAATAGATCTAAATTCATCCAAAAGTGCAGTTTTATGTGATGATGACTGCTTAATATAGAGAGAACATTTGGTTGGTTTCTACAAATCATTTGATATGATCTTTATTAATTCAAAATTCAGTCAGTCTGTGTAATCATTGTATGACTTCCCCCTTCATCTGTAAAATGCTATATCGCCACACACATATTCATGATCAACAATTAACAACAACAAATTAACTGGCATAGATCCTGAGTTGCCTTTAAATGAGGGTTCTGGAGGGTCCACCGACTCTCCTTAGCAGACTTTCAGAGGGCGTAGGGGCTGCAGGGAAAATTGGAATGGGCAGAAACCACCACCCACCTTCTACTAGGGTGAGCATCTTCATGGGCCCACCCATTAGGCAAGATGGAGCAACCGCCTCTAGTGGCAGGTTCCACAGGGGCAGCAGTTCCCAATGTAGATCTTCCTTTCCTCCTCGCTCCTGAAGTAGATCTTCTCTCACTCCTTCCCTGATGGAGAGGAAGCACAATTTTGGGGTCTGCCTAAGGTGCCAGAATGGCCCTGGGTGTCCCATGGGTGGAGTTCTATTCACAGGAATTTAGAATCTAGGCCACAGACTTCAATAATTTATATGCCATTCTTTCCATGTTCAGGGCAGCAAGCATAACATCATAAAATGTTTAAAACAGAAAAATAAAAGATTTAAAATTATTAATGTTGCTTTTAAACTTGTATTCTCAGAGAAAAACATTAGCAGAGGAATAGTAACAAGTAACTAGTAACCAAATTTTACTTTGACACATTTAAGTATTCAGATTATGAACTTAATTCGTTCTGGAGGTCCATTCTTAACCTGAAACTATTCTTAACCTGAGGTACCACTTTAGCTAATGGGGCCTCCCGCTGCCGCCGTGCCACCGCTGCGCAATTTCTGTTCTCATCCTGGGGCGAAGTTCTTAACCCAAGGTACTATTTCTGGGTTAGCAGAATCTGTAACCCGAAGTGTTTGTAACCCGAGGTACCACTGTATCTGAAAGAACTACTGCCATAAATTAGAAAAAAATGTTTTGAGAATAACACATTTGACCATGTTTATTTATTTAGCATTGGGCCTTGGGTCTTTTATTCTGAAATAAGAAGGAATTGAAAAACACTAAAGTAAAAGTAGAACAGTGAGACAGTCAAGACAAAAAAGCATCAGTGAAGGTACCAGTATGTTTGAGCAGAGAGCAATTTTCAAGAAGATCCTGTCATGCTACTGCACTGTTGCAAGTTACTGAGGAAAGCATGTCATTGTGTTCTAATTTATCATTTGCCTGGTTTGTATAGTTTGTATTATCATTTGTATCATAATATTTTATTTGTGTAATTTGTATTACAATATTAATAGTTTGCTACTTTACCACTTCTAACCAAGTAGATTATAGAAAACCTTTTCCATCCTGTGATAACAGAGGAGGCAAAACTGGACATTAAAGACCACTAGCTGCCATTATGTTCTTATTAGCCAGGCATTTCTTATCAATGAAATGCTGCAGAACTATTGTTCCAAGGCTGTTGCTGTAAAACCATAGTGCATTGTAGTTTGTTGGAGGTTAGTAGCACTTGTTAATTTGATCAAGGCTGAAGTTTACGGAGGATAAAGTAAACAATGCAAACTGCAGACACCATCAGTTTCCTATGGGCAGTGAAGTGTAGTTTGTTCCATTTACACTTCACAACAACATCTGATGGGCTTTGTCAGTGCTGCACAGAGTAATTAAACCTGAAATCAATAGCAGGCATTTGTCATGTTTACAGCCGCTCTTTCTGCTGGGTTAAACTCATCAGTTTAGTGCCGTTCTGTTTTACTGCAGAGACACGCTCCATTATTTCTTCAGGTACAGTTGAGATATTCAGTTACATGCCCAATAGTTTGAATACGACAGTAAGATTAAAAGGGGCAGGGAAATGGACAGTTTTTGTAATTTATTCACTGATTTCCTTAAACGGTGCTGGATTTCCATTTTCTTCCTCCTCTTCTTTTATGAAACCCCTTTATGCCCCAGGATAATGCATTCCCATTGTCCAATAGCTGGAATGAAGGCAGCACTAAAATTGTAGGAAAGTTGATGCAGAATATAATTGTGTCAGGGTAATTCATATGAACCAGAGAAAATAAGTCAGTGGTCTGGTTTTATTGCAACAAGGCAAAACCATGGTTGAGTTTTAACTTTAAAGCACACAAGCATAGCATTGGAAGAGATTATAAGAACCTCCTAGTGCCATCATCTTGCAATGACCATGTTCCCTAGATAGAGATGGTTTATCTCTCATAGATGACAGTTTGTTCTAAAAACATACAGGAAACGTGATTCTGACCAAGCTTTTTTTAGGAGAGGGGCAGGGACTATTTTAGTACTATTTCTAGTTCCTGATATGAATGACTCATGCTCTGTATTCTGTGACCCTTTCTTAGATTGCCTAAGGCTCACCATTAGAGGCAGGGCCAGAGATGAGGGACAGCAGGGCCTTTTCATGTATTCAGGTTTTTTCATGATAGTAGTCCACAAACTCCAGTCATACCACAAAAATGGCAGTTTAAGCACCCAAATGCTGGGAATCTGGAACATTGCAGAGGCAAAACAGTTGGACGTAGTACAGAATCAGTTTATTGCCAGGATAACCTGTGGCCTACCTGTGGGAGTAATGCTGATTTTATATTTCATTTTGAGTGCTGTCTTTTTTTAAAAAAACTAAGTTACTCAGTAAATGAATGGGTGAAATTGTGTGCAGCAGGGCAGTCTTGTTCATCTGCCCCAAACACCTGGATAGCTAACTATTATGGAGGAAAGATGGACTTGATCCAGTGGTTCTTTTCACTGTTGAAATCCAAATTAGCCATTGCAATATTAAAGTGTAACTTCAAAATCTGTTTGCAGAACAGCACATAGATGTCATTACGTTATCCAGATTTTCCAGTACTTTCCCAACCTTAAAATCACACCATGGGGAAGAGAAATACTTATCTGAGCTAAATCCACCTTCTCTCCACAAGGCACTTACAGTCCTGCATTTTCAGACTATGAAGTCTAATTTTCTGGAAGGGAGATTTAAGAGAATCCCCAGAGATCAGCACTTCTGCATATGCAGTAGTTCCTGGGTAGAGGACACCATACACTACACTATATGTTAAAATGTAAACTGTATAAAACACCTAAGCAAAAACTTTTAGAGAAATCTTTAGAAGTGGTTGCTACCCTCATTGACAAGGACAAGATTAAATATACGTTGTTTGGTGTCAACAGTTCTGTTAAGCTTAATAGGGCTAAATTCAAAGTGAAGGCTGCTCAAATTAGTCAAGGCCACATAGCCTCTCTCAGGATCTAAGATTCTGTTTTTTATGTATGCTTTATTTCTTGTATCAGTGAAGTTTTTTATTTTTATGGATAATTCTTATATATAATTTGTGTTCATATATTTCTGTTTGCCTACAACTTGTATTTGCTTACCTTACCAATCAATAACTGAAAGTTTGAGCACCCAAATGGGGCGTACACTCCTGAGTTTTACAAGCACACAGATAAGTGCTGAACAAGAAAATTGCAAGTGCCACGTGGCTCACTTACTGTACAGTTGCACAGGGTGTGACTTCTGGGTGCAGTTGTGATGACAACAAGGGAAGAGGCAGTAATCTCAAGTGTTATTGCAAAATCAGCTCGCTTTTTCACAAATCTCTCAAAGTGAAAGAACATCTCAGTGCAATGTTTTAGCTGTTACTGATTTCTACTTTCATCTCATGGCTGGATAAAACCTTCTCCCTTAGCCCCAAATGAGGTGACCCCCTCCTAGTGATTGGGATGGAGACACATTGCTTTCTTAGCACTTTCCCCATAGCATCTGAACTCTAACAATGTATCATTGTATCAACAGTGAATGCACATGTCTACAAGTTGGCCTTATCACAGTAGGAAAGAACTCTTGGAAATTAGTTGAAAAGGAACTAGAAAAAAAAAATAACTGTGGAGGAATGAATACTAGAAATAGACAGCAGAGGGGAAAGCAAAGAAGCTCTGGGAGTCCTTGGTGTGGACAAGGAAAAATAAGTTCAAATCCTCACTCAGACATGATATTTGCTATATGGTCTTGCAGAAGTCTCTATGTCTCAACCACATCAGTCTCGACTGGAAGTTGTGAGGATAAAATGTGCACTTCACATGAGAGGCAGGACAGGATACAAGAGGATAGTGGCTCATAAGTTATTTAAACCAAACACTTTCTCTGCATTCACAATGTTGTGTTATCTGTGAGTTGTCTTCCTTTAATGAATCCATTTTGGACTTTTTGATGTAATTATCTACAACTTCGTATAATCTATTTGCCAAGAATGTGGCCAATTTTTAAAAAAGAATATTTAGTACATTTTAAGAAACATAAAAAGTGTTGCCAAAATATTGTATTCTTTATTCAATGCTGAGATTGGTCTGTAATATCTGCAACTGTATTTGGTTTTAAAATTACTTGCATCTCTCTATGTTTCAGGAAGCTTCTTACTTTGAATTTCCCCCTTTAAATAATAAAGGAATAATAATTCCTTTGAAATTGGGGCTATTCAATATGGGGCTTATAGAATTTAGTTGTTAGAATCATAGAATCTTTGAGCTGGAAGGGACCCAAGGGTCATCTAGTCTTACCCCTTTGGGTCCAGGTGTTTTACCTGAGTTAATTGATTTGACTGCAATTATAATCTCTTACATTGATCTCTCCTTCATTACATTTATAAACAGTGACATTTCTGTTGCTAGAGTGGTGCTCTCCTCCATTACAACATTGGTTTCCTACCTTATAACTAAAAGTCAGTAATGTCATTCACTTTGTGTTTATATTATTTAGTTCCTCCCCAACTACCTCATCTGATTGTAAGTTCTGTAAAAACAATTAAGCTGCATCTGCAGTTCTAATTATTACTTAATGGGTAATAGCCAGTGTTACTCATACTCAGACTAGACCCATTGAAATCAATGGACTTTAGTTAGTCATGCCACCCTGGTGCATCCTATTTATTTCACAATCAATTAACTTATTCTCTAATAAAGTCAATGTATTATTTTCTGCATCATTAATGACCGTAATTATCTTCCTCTTAAAAGTTTTAATTTCATTTTCAAATTTATGAAATTCCATTGAAAGCGATTTCCTCATATCTGCCGTGACTATTGGCTTGCCACAATCTGTATCTTCTTGTGCTTTCTTGTCATATTATTTTTGGAGAAGGTATTGCTGCTTTTACTTCTACTCATTCATTGGATTGTTCTTAAAGATATATTCTAATCAGCAAGCATTTCCAAAATAAAGATAATAGGAATAACACTAGAACCATAGGACTGAACCAACCCCAATGTTATCGTAACATATGTTTCATCCTGTATCCAGTCAGATTTTAATTAATGTATTCACTTTTCATTGGTTGGCACATGCCAGCTTGAGAGACAATGGTGTGCGCCTCTGAGGGTGAAGTCAGAATTGCTGTGTGAGCAGCACCAAAGTGACTGGGCGGTGTGTGTAGTAAATAATTATCAGTTCATTGATTTATTAAAACATTTAGGTAGTCAATTCGATTCATGAATAAACATGTTATAATCCTCTGTAGGGACGCGGGTGGCGCTGTGGGTAAAACCTCAGTGCCTAGGACTTGCCGATCGCATGGTTGGCGGTTCAAATCCCCGCGGCGGGGTGAGCTCCTGTCTTTCGGTCCCAGCTCCTGCCCACCTAGCAGTTCGAAAGCACCCCTAAGTGTAAGTAGATAAATAGGTACCGCTTTATAGCAGGAAGGTAAATGCCGTTTCCGTGTGCTACGCTAGTGCTGGCTCGCCAGAGCAGCTTCGTCACGCTGGCCACGTGACCCGGAAGTGTCTCCGGACAGCGCTGGCCCCAGGCCTCTTAAGTGAGATGGGCGCACAACCCTAGAGTCGGACACGACTGGCCCGTACGGGCAGGGGTACCTTTACCTTTACCTTTATAATCCTCTGTATATTTTTGCCCTCAGATAAACTTACATAACCAGTTCATTGAAGAATAAAAATGGTCACTATAAGATTTTGTCATCTTTAATTAGGAGATTAGGGACGTGGGTGGTGCTGTGGGTTAAACCACAGAGCCTAGGACTTGCCGATCAGAAGGTTGGCGGTTCAAATCCCCACGACGGGGTGAGCTCCCATTGCTCAGTCCCAGCTCCTGCCCACCTAGCAGTTCGAAAGCACGTCAAAGTGCAAGTAGATAAATAGGTACTGCTCCAGCGGGAAGGTAAACGGCGTTTCCGTGCACTGCTCTGGTTCACCAGAAGCGGCTTAGTCATAGTCATGCTGGCCACATGACCCGGAAGCTGTCTGCGGACAAACACCGGTTCCCTCGGTCAATAAAGCGAGATGAGCCCCGCAACTCCAGAGTCAGTCAAAACTGGACCTAATGGTCAGGGGTCCCTTTACCTTTTAATTAGGAGATTGAACAAGCAGCTCATTACAGAATTCAGGTGATCATATGCTCAAAGGATTAACAGCAATAGGACTACCCATAAGTGACTCTAAATGGGGTTAGGATTGCAGCAGTATTAAAGTATTCAAATGTTACTCAATGAAATGCTTAGATAATCAGTTTACTGAGAAATTCAAAAAATCAGCTGAGCTGAGGTGATCAGATCATAGCATCGGTAGACAAATACTATCAGTTAATTAAAGAATCCAGGTGTTTAGGTACTCAAGTGACTAATTCACTAAAGTATTCAGATATTGAGGTGGCAAACTCTCAAAGGCATTCAGATATTGCTCAGATATTCAGTTCAATAAAATTCATTCAAGTCTATGAAAACAACCTATAATTCTTCAAAATAATGTAATTAGTTCCAAACCCACCCCCACCCCCATTTTTCATCTGCAGGATCTAATCCAGGGGTGGGGAACAGGATCTGGTTAATGGGCCAGATCCTGAATTGTCCCAAAGGCCACTTTTGACAGGTGAAGAGGGCTTCCCACCTGTCATTCAAGTAACCCAACTTCAAAGAAAACTATTCTTTCTTTTTTCCCATTTGCAAGCATATCTTCAAACTACCTGCAATGGCATTTTTCCTTTGCCTCCCAACTTGAACTCAGCATAAGATTCTTATTGAAAATGGGATTTGCCAACTGCAAGTTTTGTTTTCACCTGTGACCAGCTGCAGACCAGAGCTCCTGACTGAAAACTCCCAAGTACAACAGAACCCAGCTGGGCTGGCCATCAATGCTGATCACTTTTGACAGTGGTTAGCTGCACTTTGGAGCTCCCAATTGGGAGCTTGCATTTGACACCAGATTTAAAGGGTGTTGAATGGAAAATGTGCTCCTGCCAAGGAACAATCAGGAGCTGTGTCCTTACCTGCCCCACAAATGACATCATATGACATGAGGTGTGGTGCAGGATGGTGTGGCTTGAAGAAATGGCTTCATGGGCCAGATTAGGAACTCTGCTGGTTCTAATTTGGCCCGTGAGCTGGAGGCTCCCCATTCCTGATTTAATCAGCTAAGGAGATTTGAATAACTGAGGTGATTACTGTACTGGGCAAGAAACTAGTTTGTCATATTGATAGAACATTCTCTTGTGCACAGATTAACCAAGCCAAACTAGAAGCACATGACCAAAATAATTAAAAGCAGATTAGTTACTTTTTATCATCCTCACAATGGACTGCAAGAAGATCAAACCTCTCCATTCTTAAGGAAATCAGCCCTGAGTGCTCACTGGAAGGACAGATCCTGAAGCTGAGGCTCCAATACTTTGGCCACCTCATGAGAAGAGAAGACTCCCTGGAAAAGACCCTGATGTTGGGAAAGATTGAGGGCACAAGGAGAAGGGGACGACAGAGGACGGGATGGTTGGACAGTGTTCTTGAAGCTACTAACATGAGTTTGACCAAACTGTGGGAGGCAGTGGAAGACAGGAGTGCCTGGCGTGCTCTGGTCCATGGGGTCACGAAGAGTCGGACACGACTAAACGACTAAACAACAACAACAAAATGTAATGAGAGTTTATTTTCCACTTTGCATTGCACTCTTATGGGTGAAGTAGGGATTCTAATTCTTTTTTAGCAAAAGTGAATATGAAACCACAAAGGCTGTGTACACTAGTTTCTACCAAAGAATCCCGAGAATTGCAGTTTGTAAGGGTGCTGGGAATTGTAGCTCTGTGAGGGGTAATCTACACTTCCAGAATTCTTTGGGAGCAGTCAGGTGCTTTAAATGTATGGTGTGTTTGCCACCAAACTGTGATTTGTATGTGCCGTACAGAAAGCCTATCACAAACTGTATCACTGTATCAAACTGTATGTAAAAGTTTTTTCTTCGTCTTGAGATCTACCTAATATTGTTAGACTTATTTAAATAGAGAGTATATCAGCCCTGTTTAATTTTGTTTCATAAGCAACTTTATGGACAAATTCTGTGCTAATCTTTCATGATGATAGTACATCAATGATTGCAATAATTTGTGAAACAAATGTTAAACCATTAATAAAGTTGTGCATACCATCTCAATTATATGAACATAAATTAGCTGGATATGCAAAAGGCGCAAAGCAAAAACCTTAACAGGTGTTTCAGACATTGGTTTTTATATTTTAGCCTTCCATTTGAAAAAAGATAAAAACCAGAGAACAGATTACACCTTGAATATGTAGTAGTTAAGAGCTCTGAAGTGTAAATAGATACAAAGTTGTTCTAGTAGTGCTCTGTGTGTACGTGTGTGTGTGTGTGTGTGTGTGTGTGTATTTTAAATTCTTACCTGGAAGACCACTGGGTGTCAGCCACGTCCATTGCTACTGAGTGGTTTGCTCAAGCAAAATGGCTTGTCAGTGAAATAAAGGACATAATTTTGAAGAGTCAGAAACTCTGTCAGCAAGGTTGCTTCCTGAGTTGTTCTTCAGAATTAAAAATGCTTACAAACATTAAGTGATTCAATGAGAGTAATGTTTTAGGTGTGTTCTAATTACTACAATGTTTTATACCACTTTTTAAAATGAAAACTACAAAGATAGCAATCCTTCGAACTCTAACAAGCCTTGGTATTCTGGAAGCTTATGTGGACAAATGATCCTACAAAATGGATTTTATTTTATTTTTGTAGAAAAGGAAGTTAATTATTTGTCACTGTATTCATTAAAATTAGAAAACAGTTTTCTAGAAAATGTATTTTTGAATGTGTAGTGAATTGCTCTTCTAAGATTATAACATTTATTAATCACAGCAATAATTACAATCCTAAACTCAAATAATTTTTATTCTGTAACTCTTTAGCCAGAGTTTGGAAAGCTCATCCACATTTGGAGCTGCTGCTTCCCTCCCATAAGCAGTTTGTACCAGAACCTCAATGGAATTTTTTTTTAAGAAAAATTGTTCCACTATAGCTAACTGGCATCATGCACACATAACGCAAAGCCACTAACCCAAACTGGTGCTGACTTCCATTTCTGCACCAGTTTAAAACAGGACTATTTACTCAAGCATTTGAGAATAAAGTAGATACCATTCTGTTGGTTTAACATTCACTGCTTTTAACTATTTCTTGCTGTTACTATAGATTGTTATAGGTGCTAAAGGTGTACCTCACTCTGAGATGATTGTGATGAATGGTGGGTTATACATATTTAAAATAAATAACCATAGTTAGTTAAATTAGGTTCTGCATAAGATGTCCACTCGTGCATGCAGTTGAAGTACTCCCACTTTGCTCCTTCTTACACTAAGTGGAGAGGAAAAACATTGAGTGGTTATCTTAGTGTTACATCTGAAGCAACATTTATGGCTTATTTCTCCAAACAAACCACAAACAGAAACCCAAGAACAAATTTTGACTTCAGATAGTGGTTTCCAGAGAAGCGAACCACGGATGTTGCTCTGGACGAAATGCCAAGGTTGTTGTTCTGTGGTTTGCTTCCTTGCTTGAGGAAAGGAGAAGCAACTGTGGTAATGTCCAATAATAGCTGACACACCCACGTAAAACTGCACAAGCGGTACCCTCCCTGCCCGCCATTTGCAGCTGTTTGGAGCCCTCATTATAAACTATCACAGAACCAACAGAGCTCCCATAAACAAACTGTCAGAGGCTCAGGAGCAGAAGAGCAGGGGAGAGAGCAAATAGAGAGCGGAGGAGAGGAATCAGAGGGGAGCGTAGGGGAATATGACAGTGGACCGAGAGATTCCATGAGCTTCTCCAGCGAATCAGAAGATTCCCAGGAGGGGGCGCCTATGGTAATGGCGAGGCGAATCCCAGGAGGGACGATCCATAAACAAGGAACCAGAGGGGAGTACCAAAGGAGTAGCGGAGGAGTAGGGCCAGTTCCCCCGCCAGAGCACAGTGGGGGGGAAGAGTCACGTGAGTCAGGACCAGCTTCTCCTCCATCGGGGAGTGGGGAGACGGAGGGAAGGCCAGGTCCAGCTAGCCTCCCCGAAAGGGGGAGCAGTGACACAAGTGTAACGGTCAGAAGGAAAGTGGGAGGCTGCGCGCGCGCGCCAAGTTCAAATGTGGAGGAGCGCGGGACAGCAGAAAACCCGGATTGGGAGCCAGGTCCTAAAGCCCGAAAGAGAGGGGGGGAGGAGTCGGGAGAATCAGCGTCAGAAGAATCTCGGAGGGCTGAGACTCCGACTAGCAGAAGGACCCAGAGGAAGAAGGAACAGAGGAAGAGGTGGAGTAAGGCTAGAATCTTAAGCTGGTGTCAGGGGGGAGGAGAGTCAGATGGGACTTCTACGGTCTGATGGATAGATGTAGCGTTGCGCGCTGCGCGTCTGGAAATGAGACTGAACTTCAATAAAGACTTTTTAACTTGAGCAAGAAGCAGCGTTGGTCTTGTGTGAGCTGGGACCTTGGGCAGCGCTGACACAAACATTCTGTTCAGGTTTCTGTGGTGGTGGAGTTACTAAGTAAATAGATCATTAATGGAGAGCAGCCGTCCCTGAAGAACAGCTTGCCCCCACTACCATTCTGCCCCATGCAATGTGCCGCTGCAGTGAATTTAGAGTATCATTCCAAGTTTCCATAGGACAAGATTTCGTGGTCTTGCACATCACTTTCCTTTTGCATGGATGAATATTGCACCCTGGAGCAGTTCATGGTTTAAAAGTATATAACACACACATCTCCATATGTTCTACATGAATGTGAAATGTACATACAGCTCTTCCACATGTGCAAGAACCCTGGCTTTCTCACAGTTCCTGATCACATGGAAGATTTCAAACTAATGCTGAACACACAGATAAAAGGGGGCATGGCAAGCAGGTATACTGACAATCAATGGCAGTGACAGCTTGTACAGACTTGTTCCTTTCTATGTTGTGTGAATGTGGAGTAGAGGACGTGATTCTTTTGCTTCAAATATACATGGTTGTTAGATAGGTGTCTTAACAATTCTCCATCCAGCCCAGTATCACCAGCTCTGACTGACAGCAGCTACCCAGCCTCCCAAGAAGAGCTCCTTCTCACTACCTACTACCCAATTGTTTTAACTGCATGTGTCAGTGTCTGACCCTGGCACCTTCTCCATGCAAAATAGGTGCTCTACTATTGAGCTATGTTCCCTTCCCAATGTAGTGCGTTTTCTCCCTTTTCGTATTTCATTACACAGAAAGCAGTATCATAGCACTTTAAGCAGTCATTACTTCACTCTTCAATCCTGGGAACTGCAGTTTGTCAAAGGTGTCGAAAGTTGTTTGGAGACCCCTTTTCCCCTCACAGAGTGGTTTCACAATCAATCCCTCTCCCCAGGGAACTCTGTGATTGAGTTTTGTCATACAGCACCAGTGAAGACATAGCCATTATCCAAAAGCTGGTAGTGACATTTGTACTACCAACATTCTGCACAGCTCTCCAGACTACAGTGACCCTACTAACAGAGGAAAGGATACAACAAACTGAGATTGGAATGCAGGGACCATGCAATATTTCCCAAGTAGAATTTGTTCCTTGAGAAAAGATACCTCCATTGCACTCAACAAATTAGCACAACTACACATTTGTTGCCAAATAAGCTGATAAGGAGCAAATTCTGTGGGCTTTTCTAGGTTATTTTCCCTTATATATTGCCATGAATTTAAGAGTGCAACCTTATGAATATTTTTTTGGCCCCACTACATTCATTGGAGCTTACTCCCTAGTGCAACCTAAGTTTCTTGGAAGGCTTTCCTGATGCACCTTTGAAAGCCTCCTTTTCTCCGTGAATTTCTAAAACAGAGCTAAAGATAGTGGCAACTTTCAGATAAAGGTTTTCTTTTTGGGTAACTGTATGCTTCAGGATTCATTTCTTTTGTTCTCAAAGCATTGTGAGAACCTCATTTCCCTAGCCCGTTTGCAATGAAAATGTTGACCTTTTACTCTTTATATATAAATACCATCTCCCCAACATTCTTAATAGTTAACTGATTTTCTAATACTGTGATTACTATATAAATGTTAATTGCTTGTGCTAGATGTCACCATTATAATGTAAACCATCAGGACTTCAGTAAAAGTGAGATTGCTATAAAAAATGTTGTGTCCTATATTATTCTTTCCTGCCAACCTAGCAGTTTGAAACACGTCAAAGTGCAAGTAGATAAATAGGTACCGCTCCGGCGGGAAGGTAAACGATGTTTCCGTGCGCTGCTCTGGTTCGCCAGAAGTGGCTTAGTCATGCTGGCCACATGACCCGGAAGCTGTATGCCGGCTCCCTTGGCCAATAAAGTGAGATGAGTGCTGCAACCCCAGAGTCGGTCACGACTGGACCTAATGGTCAGGGGTCCCTTTACCTTTACCTTATATTATTCTTGCAGAGAGAGAATCAACTTTCCCTGATATTTTTGCATTCTTTTTATTGCCATATTTAAGAGTCAAGTAGATGAGATCCATGATAAGACATCCAATCTTTTACATTTTTGTAAGAAGCATATATACAGTTGAGATTCAAATGGTAATTGCAGTACTGGATGCAGTGGTGGATTAACTCTTTTCCTCTAGGCCATTTCCCCCTCAAAGCTATTTGTCCCATTGCAATTTACATGTGTAAAATGGCAAGGAGAGAAAGACTAAACTCTTTTACCCTGGTGTCTGAGTCTCAGTATGAATTGCCACCCTCTGGCATGGCTTACCAAAGAAACAAAACAAAAAAGTAAAGAAATTGAGGGGGGGGTAACCTCTGTCTGGGCTGCACTACTATGGACTGTAATTTGCAGCTCATACAGATAAAACAAACTAAACAAAATGACAAGGAGGAAAAAAAATTACCTCACCTTCCTTCCTGACATGCTACTTTTCTGTGTGAATGTAAGTTCACCACCAAATATCTATCTTCCTCAAATATTACTCCTTCCAGAGAAGGGAAGTGAATCAAAGATAGAATTTTCTGTCTAAGCTTCTTAAGACTGCTGTACTGAAGAACTCACTTATCCATGTCAATTGTGTATTAGGAAAAAGAAAAAGAAGTTATTTAATTATATTAATTGTTTGCCTCCTTTTAGCCTCTCTACATGAAATCCAGGTCAGCATTTAGAGGGTCGTTTTCTGTTGGTAGGGATAGTAGAAGTGGAGCTTTGCAGAAAAAGCACACAGACAGTACAGACTCACAGAAATCTCAATCTAGTCTCCCAAATTCCTTTTCAGCCTATATTTAGTCATGTAAACAAACCTTAGTACATTCCCATTAGCTAAATTTGATTAATTTGGAAATCCCATGTACTGAGAGAACTAATACAAGAATATTGTTATATAATACTGAAATGCATATATTCTTATAAGAATATAAGGAGTGGCATGCCATCCTTTGGGAAAGCAGCTGACAAACTACAGTGTCATTTCTGAGGATGTACACATGCTTCTTTGTAGTCCCCGCAGGTGGTGGCATTCTGCCACATGTATTTGGGGAAAGAGATACATTCCTGCAGCCCTTTTCTACATTGTTGCAGATGCAATTAATCCCTTTACTGCACTATATTGTATGCGTCTAGTGGCCCTGGGTAGGCATGTGCATTCCTGGGTGGGAATGTATCAGACACATCCATTAATATCAGTGAACACCAGATGCGTATCGTGATGCACATCTATAATGGCTGCACACACAAATCTCCCTTGCTGAATCAGGCCATTCATGTGCAGCTTAGCCAATTGCTTCACTGCATTTTTTTAATTCAGAAAAGGAACATATAAGAACTGTTTTCCTTTCACTCATTGTACAGTAATTTCTTTGCACATTATTATTATTATTATTATTATTATTAGTCCTTAAGCATACAAAGCATATGCAGTATTCTGTACAGTGCAAGAGAATACAACTCTAGTAAAAATGAATCTTATTGAGAAGTTTTGGAATGAAATCATAGCTTTATAAATGGTTTGTAATGTTAATAAAAAATGTCTCCCTTTAGAAATCTCTGGAGTTTTCAGAGGATGAAAATCTGCGTTTAGCGCAAGAATATCAGATGCTTCAGTTATGCTATCTAAATGACAAAAATGAACTTGCAGACTTCTATGATCATAAAGTTAGAGCTGAATCAAGATTAAGAGACCAGCAGCAGGTATGATAATAATGGGTTTGGTTTCTTAATTGCTTATTTTCTATTTGCTAATTATTACTGTTTAATAATGTTTTGAAATAAGTTGTTAAGTTCCTGGAACATCCTATGTGATGTCTTCCATGTCTTCCTTCTTTATATTTTCCATCCTGTAGATTTTTACTTCTTTACTTTAACAAAAGTATTTTTCTATCAAGGATCTTCAAAATCTTATCATTCATTCCGTTTGGTGTTTGCATGCCTTTTTACGTAGATCATGCTCTGCTTTAATGTTTCTATAGAAGTTGCCTTTTGTTTAATGCAAGACAAATGACCTGCTCTAACAGAGAGCCACACAAAAAGGGAAAACTAGTAAGTGCGGAAAATTCTTCTACATTCATATCCCTTCCTGGATGAAGATTCATGCATGCAAATGAGTGGATTCCCTAGCCTGATGCAGCAGCTAAGGCTTTGTGCATTTCTCAGATAATCAGCAATAGTGAGTCACTAGTGCTTTCTGCACCATAGGAAAAAGTGGGTTGGAAGCAGGGTTTCAGGTAGAAAGGTAGTAAGAGACGAAAAAGAGGGCAAAAGAAAGCTTAAACTACCTGCTCCCATTCATTGCTCCTCTACAGTGGTACCTTGGGTTATAGATGCTTCAGGTTACAGATGCCTCAGGTGACAGACTCCACTAACCCAGAAATAGTATCTCGGGTTAAGAACTTTGCTTCAGGATGAGAACAGAAATCATGCAGCAGCGGCGCAACAGCAGCGGGAGGCCCCATTAGCTAAAGTGGTGCTTCAGGTTAAGCACAGTTTCAGGTTAAGAACGGACCTCCAGAACAAATTAAGTTCTTAACCTGAGGTACCACTGTACTACCGGGGAGGGGGGAAACACCCTTCCCCCACTGTTTCACAGCTGTTCAATGTTGGATGGTTATCTGTCATGGATGCTTTAGCTGAGATTCCTGCATTGCAGGGGGTTGGACTAGATGACCGTTGGGTCCCTTCGAACTCTAAGATTCTATGATTCTGTGACCCAGCTTCATAGCCTCAGATATATTGTCAAACAATATGGTTCAGTCCACAGTCAGGTGAGGTATGGTAATCAGGACGAGTGCTGATTTGTGATGAAATGTTCCTCTGATTATTGTGCTATACATACTCAGTTCAACACCGCAAGAATTTCAAATACCGGGTGAGGAACCCATCAAGCACTGCTTTGCTGATTCATAATATCCCACTCACCTAATAACCTACATCTCATTACACTGAAATGTTTGTATAACTCTGTATTAAGTAGATCAACGAGGGAAGTTCTTTCTGGAAAACAATGATCGCAACTTTGCAAAATAGTACGTATAAGGAATTTAGAAATCATATCAAGAAACAGATCTACTCAGATGTGGCAACTTTCTCCTGTTAAAAAGTGAAATTATTATGCAAGGTAATTTGCTTGGAATTATTTTTTTCCTGAAAATTCCCATTATAAACTTGACTTGTTGGCCATCATTGCAGCATTCCAGGAGGCCACATGCAGTGGAACTTCTGACTTTCATTTCGTAACAGCAGCCCATGCATTTATTAGAACTTGAGCTTGTGCACTTGCGGTGTCTCAAAAGCCATCTGTGATGCTGCTTGAGATGCAGTTGGAAAATGAAAGGTCAGAAGCTTCACTGTACACATGCAGACGCTTGCTTTTTGCAAGATGAGCCCTCTGGCTCAAGCACCATATAAAGACTTGCTTTGATTTGTTAGGATTGGTGTTCATAATGGGTCCAAGATGCCAAAGGGCTGTCACAGCCTTTAATAAGATCAAATTGCATGTGACTATCACCACTGCATAACTGTGAAAAATCAATGAAAATTGATCAGGAAAGAAACTAAAGATGTAACAGGCCAGAGGTATAAAACAATTTAAAAATCTAAAGTGGGAGGTTGTTTAAAATTATCCTTTCTGTGTGCAACTGTATAGGATAATTGGAAGAGGCTGGTGTATGTATCACAAGGTGCGTAGTCTTTCACTCTATATTAATGTGCTTTATGAGAATCTTGACTGGTTTTGGAAAAAATATGAAGAACTGCACTACTAAAAATCTTAAGGAAATTTGTACAGTCTTTGTGTGCACTCTTCTTAGGCTCCAGAAGGTACATCAACCAAGAAAGCATGGCTATTTAAGGATCCAAATTGGATAATTACAAAGGTAGCTGAAAAATTCTTTTGATAATGTAATTATACACACAAAATCAGCACATAAATAATATTTGTACTAATTACAGTAGAACAAGAAATGAAACTGGTTATATACTGCTCCTATTAAAAGGTGTATTTTTCTTCAGATTTTTGCTAATAAGTGACTTACAACTGCAACAGAAAATCAATTTTGTGGGAGTATCACTGTAATGATTTTTGTAGTTGCTTACTGCACATATACATCACAGTGACATGAATGTTCAGGGAGAAAATCACTCTCATGTTCACCCTTTCCCAGATGCACAGAGTTGTCTTCCTTAAAAAATACATGATCAAAATTAGGTTTCAATTTCATTTTGTATGACTCAATATTTGAATGCTGACATACTCATTTTAGATGGATGGGAGCTCATCTCTACTGTGAAACTCTTTTGTGACTTTATTTGCATTGTTGAAGCTGCATCAGGAATGCTTCTGTTTGTCACCTCTCCCTCCATTTTGTTGTGTATGGTTCAGCTTTCTATTGTGCATGGTCCACACCTCCTACCATCATATACCAGTACAGAGAATGAGGAACAGGTATAGTGTATAAAGCAGCCATTGTAGAAAAACAAGTGGATGAAAGGATATATGAGCTAGGGGGTGCAGTTGGAGGAGGGAAGACAAATATCAGGCTATGAACAAAGAGAAAGGCAGTTGGAATGGTGAGGGAAGAAATAGTGAAGAAAATATTCCAATTCTAGTCTTGGTTGTAATGATTACAGAGGTACTAATATTGTATGGCACACATTTCATATGAATTTTCTTTTGCTCAAATTCTTTTCTTCAGCTTTTTCAGAGTGGTGGCCATAGTATTGCAGCAGAACATATGTAGGGTCAATTCATGCCGAATAGTTATTAGAAACCATGATAACAAAAGTCATTACACTGCAGTTCAGTTTTGATAGTAAAATTTCTGCAACATTATCACAAATCTTCATGCATTAGTGCAATGATCCTTACTGTAGTTTCATATTAGAATCAAAAGACTGCACTGGCATGCTTGATACAAAAAGTATTGCAGATCGAGAGAACATCTCAAGCTTTTGCATATAACAAAATTTAGTTTCACTTAAAAATCCTTATTCAAAGCTCTCTTATTAAATCTTTCCCATTTTTCATCTACCTTTCTCTACCTCTGCTTGTTAACTGAACTGTATTTATATAATAATCTAGCCAAGAAACCCACAGTTACCTCTAACGGCACTACGCAATGTATTCATTGCAGTATTGATCAGTGCAGAGTCTGTTTTCCATCGCTTTTTGTCCTTTTGTTTCATGCTACTGTATACACTAAAACTTTATTATACCCCAAAACATCCTTTATTCTCTTTCAGTAAAGAAATGCTCTAGCAATTAACACCAGAATATAGTGAATTAAACAGAAGAAGTGTTCTAGACAATAGAGTATTGCTTATGTTATTCTGATCCACGCTTCCATTTGGCACGGGTCCGAAAGGTTTTTCTTCTGTCCCCGTCCCCCCTGCTGCTTTCTCCAGGAAAACCCAGTGCTAACTGCTGCATCAAACCAAATGTTAATAAGCTTTTCTGCAGATTGATATTTTCCCCATTCAGTGGTTTCCCCAGGAAAAGTGGCAGGACAAAAGTAAAAACCTATTGGACCCATGCTTAGAAGTCACAGACCAAACTGAATAAACCACAGGACATAGGGGAGTATGGATAGAGGCGGAACTAGCTGTCCACCCAGGGGTGGGGCGGTGATGTCACCCCCCCTCAGGGATGACACCCGGGGTGAACCGCACCCCCCCCGCACCCTCTTCCTCCACGAGTGAGTGTGGATGAGCCCAGAGAGATCCCTATGTCCCTACATCTGGTATGGACAGAGAAACGAGGAGGCATGGTAATACTGTCAGATCAAAATAGTTTAAACAACAGCCTTCTTGAGTGCTGTTAAAAGGTTTAAAATAGGTATGACAAAATACTCCTGAATCTGAGTTTCCCTTGTATCAACCCATCTTTAAAAATATGGTTGAAATTGACTGGCTTGGAGGTTATCTATAGAAACAAATATTTTAACAGAATGTTGACTGTTTTTGAAAAGAGATACCAGGTGGCGACTTTGTATTTTTGCTTATTTACAGTATTTCCAATCCTTACAAACCACTTTTTAAACAGTAAAACATCCCAAGTGGTTTGTATGTATTTTATTGAAAATTTCTTAAACTGTGGCAATGATCGAAGTAGGAAAGATAATTTACAATGCAATCTTATGCATGTCTTTGCAGAAATAAGTCCCATTTAGTTCAATAAGACTTACTCCCAGGTAAATATGCATGTCTTTAGAGCCATTAGGAGTGTAGGGAAACTGCTAAGCATCATGACACGCACAACTTTGAAAAAAGTAATTATATATTAATCCGGAGAACACTTGGTCCCTTTCCCACTTATTTTCTACAAATATATTCCTTTGAACATTTGGCTTTTGTAAAAGACACTTTCTTGTGAGCATTTCAAGGGAGAAGTATTAATATAGAGTGGTCTTTGAAGTTTTGAAAAAAGGTAGGTAACACCCTTAATTTGTTGCACATGTAGAATGCAAAGAAGGGTTGAATAAACCAAAATTCACTTTCATTCCACTTTTTATACAGAAAAGAGTTTATCTTAATACACTGACTCTTGCATGATTGCACAGATGAATCCAAACTTAATAATTGCATCCTGTGATCCTTGACTGTATTAGAAAAGAAACTCTGCTTGAGCCATCTCCCACTACTGTCACACACACACACACACACACACGTATATATACATACATACATACATACATACATACATACACATTAATCTAAAATTTATGGTCAACTACTGCTACCATTTGAGATGGGTTACAACAATTTATGCAACAGCCTACTATTTCACCATATTATAGTGTTCATTCTGTTTTCCGACAACATTTTCTTTAAAATCCTGTTCATGCCAGGTTATCACATGTGATCTTCTTTACTCTTCCCCTCAGTGAGCCTGCTGACATAAATCCAGTTATTTGCCTGTATTGCGCCAACAATATAGGCTTCTTCAAGCATTGAGAATCTGTAACTATTGAGAATGATGGCTCCCCACATTAAATGGGGGGGCGTCCTTTGCGTGGTCGCGCACAGCCCCCTGGACCCTATGCGGCACCATTAGCACAGGCTTGGCTTCGCCTTCCCCCAGTAGGATACCTGGAGGTCTCCGCCTACCTCAGCCAGTTGCCCAATCCCGTCTGGGGAGGCGTTGCCAAGGTGATCAGCCCAGGTAGGGGGAGGGATGGCCAGGATTTGGGGGACTCCACCTGTCCACGCAATACATGACACTGTGTGACCCATCTCCATCCCTGACCTTCTTGTATTGAGTGGCACAATCAGGACTCCTAATTGCAGAGCAAAGTAGAAGTTCATTCATTTGTACACTCCTGCAATCTCCTTTCAAATTTTCTTCCTCAATATGGAAAAGCTGGGGTGGATGGAGTGGCTATTACAATCCTGTGCCCTCTCTGCAATTATAGATTCTAAATGCCTGAAGAGGTCTTAAATCATATTCTTTCAATCCCAGTTTGTTTCCAGTTTGGTGTTTTCAAACATATTACCTTGGTGTTTTCAAACTTAAGTTTGAAAATGTGAGATTTTTGTCCACCATTAGGGGTATTTATCATATTTGCTGTACTTTAAAGACACTGTTTTGACCTGTCAGAAGGATATAGGTAAAGTCACGGCATCTTTTCACGAACTGTGCTTGTTAGAAATTTTGGAATGTACTTTCTGTCAGGACACATATATCTCGGGAGTGTAGAACCATATGGATAGTTCTCAGATGAGATTGAGGACTGATATTTTAAAACTGTTGGAATATATAAAAATATGCTGTTCTAGTCAGCTTCTGATTAAAATATACACTTGACTGGAGAAGTTGCTCTGAAACGGATAGTCATATGGCTCTTACAACTGTAGAAAACCTTACATACAATTCTTACTTGATTGACAGGCAGAGTTTCATAGATGATGATGGCGACATGGTCTAAAGACTACATGATGATAGTATGGTTTCCCAATGTGATTTTAGATATATTGCTTCCCAAATGATGGAGAAAGTGTGTGCTGGAGTAAATAGGTTGTGTTAAAAGCAGCTGTTAGATATTATAGGGAAGGGCCGTAGTTCAGCAGCAGAGCTCATGCTTTGTATGCAGAAGTTCCCAGGGTCAGTTTCTGGCTGCATCTTCAGGGAGGGCCTATAAAGACTCCTGTCTGTAGCCCCGGAGAACCACTGCCAGTCAGCATAGATAAATAAGTGAGCTAGATGGGCCATGGTCTGATTTGGGATGTTTCTATTAACCTGTGTTCTTAATTATAATTTATTTAATGGGGGATTATAGGATGTAGGGTTTTTATTCTTAATCCAGCCTCTTTCAGTTCAGTGAAAGTTTGGGGGAGCATATTCCCAGCATAAGAGAAGGAGGAAAGAGATGGATGGGGGAAAGAGAGTGGCAAAGTGGTCTAAAGAAAGAGAACATTAATGATTGAATAAAGAACAAATCAGAAAATTTCCAGGTATATAACTCTTAAATTGCCTCTGGGCTCATTTAGGAGAAGGGTAGGCTATAAACTGAATGAAATGATAATTTGCATCCTGATCCTAAACGTACTACAGGCATGCAATTCCCTTTGGATTCCATGGATATCATCTCTCATGTTTAGAATTAGGACATTGGAGGAATGGAAAAGGGAGGGACTTACTACTCAACTTCCCTCTCATGGTGTCACTTAGTACTACAGTAAAGTATATTTTTACTGCTGTAGGAGAAAACCTTGAGTTTATATGCAAATATATCTTATATCCTTTTCTGATGTTCTCCACATTTTTTACAAATAGATTTGTTTGTATCACTTGTCTATCTAAAAATACGTATGTGCGAGTCAAGCTGTTTGTCTTTTGATAAGCATGAAGAGATTACATCCCTTTTACACAGGCATTTGAAACTAAGCAAAATATCTAACTTTCTTCTTCTTCTTCTTCTTTGCCCTCCCTTTTCTTTCCTTTTAATAGCCTGTCTTGGTTCTCTAGTTATAGCGCAGATGCACCTAAAGTTTGCTAGAAACATTTGCCATTAGCCTCCTTTAAAAAAAATTAAATTCGAGGATAATCCTACCTCCAGAGCTTATTCTGTTCCTGGCCATTGACTGTGACAGTGAAAGGCTCATCTGAAAGCACTGGAGCGTCCCATCTAAAAGCATAAAACATATTACATTTCATGAAAAAGCTAATTCAGATTGTTTAATTCTGGTAATATTGCCTCTGTCACCTTCAAAATCAAAATGTTCTTTCCTGTTATTATAAAGAAAACAACCAAATTGCTTAAAAACCCATTTGAATACACAGCTGCCTTATGTTGCATACTAATTTGATTAAAACGTTTGTGCCTCACCAGCATTTTATATAAAATACACTGGTAAATCTAACAAAATGCATTCGGATATCCCCCCCCTCTCAATTTATCAGTGCAAAACAAAACAGAGTGGCCAAGAAATACCCTTGGACAGAGCAAAACCATGTTGCATTAATGGAAGATACTAAACTGGTTTTCTTGCTGTATTTGTTTGCTCACAGCTATGGGCATTGTGCCAACCTCATTGAAAATAACTGCATTAGTCAAGTGTATCGAAATTATTACAACACAGAGTCCATCTCAGCTATTGCTGTTGAAACATTTTGTGAGTCTTCACTAGAAGACATTTGTTTGAAGAGTAAGCTTTGCATAAATTCAAGTCTACTTTGATTTTTCCACAATTTTGAAACTATTGTCTTTCCCATTCTGCATTGCTTGCTTCAGCTTTTTCTTTTTTAAAAACATAACTATAATACCTTGGAGTAGGTTTCATAATAATTTTTTTTTTCTTTCTCTTAATATTGTGCATGGAGACATAAATAGATACTCTGTTTCAAGGCAATTTACCTGCATGATCAGAAAGCCAGTCTTAGTAACAGGAGAATACACTTAGTAACAGCAGTGTAACCTAAATTTTAGTACGTAGCATTTAGTGAAGTGTCATAAGATGCCAATAGACCTGCATTTCAAAAATATTCCATGTGATTTTGACAAAACACAGCCCTTCTCAATATACTTATTGTATGGAGAAATCACACTTGTGATTCGGGCCTATTTTGGATATAGTCCAGTCACTTATTGTTGCTTGAAGCTCTTATTTTTACAGTCCCACGGATGCCCAAATATACAAGGTTTATGAAGTCTCTGGTGTGTCCTTATACATGGCTATGTAACTTCTGTTTTTTAAAATTATGTAAACTTGGTTTAGGGGCGGTTCAGACATTACTTGGCCAGCACAATTCTACTAAAGGTGAAACCAATCAAAAGTGAGCCTTAAATTTATAAGCTCCTTTTCTGACTTGGTACTCCTTTCCTATCTCCATCCTGCAGTGACCCAAAAGCTGTCTGGCGAGACAGTCCATGGGCAGGTAGGGTCTCAGCCTGCGTACCAGATGGAGCTGGTAGACAGCTGCCCTGGACACAGAATTGATCTGCACCTCCAGGACAGCTGTGAGTCCAAAATGACTCCCAGGCTGCACACCTGCTCCTTCAGGGGCACAGTTGCCCCATTCAGGACCAGAGATTCCCCCACCCCCGCCCACCCCCTGTCCCCCCAAAACACTACTTTTGTCTTGTCAGGATTCAGCCTCAATCTGCTAACCACCATCCATCCTCCAACCGCCTCCAGGCACTCACGCAGGACCTTCACTGCCTTCACTGGTTCTGATTTAAAAGAGAGGTAGAGCTGGGTATCATCCGCATACTGATGAACACCCAGCCCAAACTCCCTGATGATCTCTCCCAGTGGCTTCATGTAGATGTAGATCTCTCAGCAGCCTTTGATACCATTGACCATAACATCTTTCTGGACACGGCCCAGGAAGGAGCGGAACCACTGTATAAGAGTGCCCCCAGCTCCTCTAGACGGTCCAGAAGGATGTTATGGTTGGTGGTATCAAAGGCCGCTGAGAGATCCAGCAGAACTAGGGCCAATCACTACAAGTGCGGAAGGATTTGTTGGTAGTGTAAATAAGCACTCTGAAAAAAACTTTGCTAAATAAATCCTGTTTCTATCAAATATTAATCATGGTAATACGGTAGTAGTTCTTCTGTTTCTATATTTTAGAACTGCTATAAAAGCCAAATATCTACACTTTAGAATAATAAATTAAAAACTGAAATACGGAGAATACTGTTTGTTGTTGTTCAGTCGTTTAGTTGTGTCCCACTCTTCGTGACCCCATAGACCAGAGCACACCAGGCACTCCTGTCTTCCACTGCCTCCCACAGTTTGGTCAAACTCATGTTAGTAGCTTCGAGAACACTGTCCAACCATCCCGTCCTCTGTCGTCCCCTTCTCCTTGTGCCCTCAATCTTTCCCAACATCAGGGTCTTTTCCAGGGAGTCTTCTCTTCTCATGAGGTGGCCAAAATATTGGAGCCTCAGCTTCAGGATCTGTCCTTCCAGTGAGCACTCAGGGCTGATTTTTTTAAGAATGGATAGGTTTGATCTTCTTGCTGTCCATGGGACTCTCAAGAGTCTCCTCCAGCACCATAATTCAAAAGCATCAATTCTTCGGCAATCAGCCTTCTTTATGGTCCAGCTCTCACTTCCATACATCACTACTGGGAAAACCATAGCTTTAACTATATGGACCTTTGTTGGCAAGGTGATGTCTCTGCTTTTTAAGATGCTGTCTAGGTTTGTCATTGCTTTTCTTCCAAGAAGCAGACGCCTTTTAATTTTGTGACTGCTGTCGCCATCTGCAGTGATCATGGATCTCTCACTGCCTCCATTTCTTCCCCTTCTATTTGCCAGGAGGCGATGATCTTAGTTTTTTTATGTTGAGCTTCAAACCATATTTTCCGCTCTCCTCTTTCACCCTCATTAAGAGGTTCTTTAATTCTTCCTCACTTTCTGCCATCAAAGTTGTGTCACCTGCATATCTGAGGTTGTTGATATTTCTTCCAGCAATCTTAATTCTGGCTTGGGATTCATCCAGTCCAGCCTTTTGCATGATGAATTCTGCATATAAGTTAAATAAGCAGGGAGGCAATGTCATAATCCTTTCCCAATTTTGAACTGATCTGTTGTTCCATATCCAGCTCTAACTGTAGCTTCTTGTCCCACATAGAGATTTCTCAGGAGACAGATGAAGTGATCAGGCACTCCCATTTCTTTAAGAACTTGCCATAGTTTGCTGTGGTCGACACAGTCAAATGCTTTTGCGTAGTCAATGAAGCAGAAGTAGATGTTTTTCTGGAACTCTCTAGCTTTCTCCATAATCCAGGGCATGTTAGCAGTTTGGTCGCTGGTTCCTCTGCCCCTTCGAAATCCAGCTTGCACTTCTGGAAGTTCTCGGTCCATATACTGCTTAAGCCTGCCTTGTAGAATTTTAAGCATAACCTTGCTTAAAATCCACCTGGAGCAGGAACCGGCAAGCTACTCCAGTATCCCTGCCAAGAAAACTCCATGGACAAAAACAACAGAGAATACTAAGAGATCATAAAATTTAACTCAATGTTATTATTTTATTTTTGTGATTATAAGTTGCTTTAAACTGTTTTAAATATTGTTTTTAATGCTGTTCAACTGCCCTGGAACCTTAAAGGTGAAGGGCAGGTAATTAATAGTAATAATAATAATAGTTTATTATTATTAGTAGAGGCATGAGGGGAAGTAAAAACAAATCACATGCATTTCTTCTTTTAATTTAATTTATTTTTGCTGAAAACACAGTATCATAACATTGACCTATTTGGTCATGCTCAAGCTAATCATGTCTAAAACTTTCCCAGTGGGGATGAGCTTGTTCACTTCCTGTCTTGCAAGATTATCAACTAAAACTCAGTCATATATGCCCATAGTCTGATCACTGCAGCCCACCATAGCCATCCTCTCCTGCAGTGAGACCCCAGCAGTCTGTGACATACCCATGAGATTCTGTGTCAGGAACCCATCACTTCTTGTGTCATCTTCCAAGACTTGTTCAATTGTTTACACATTAAATTATACCAAATGCTGTTTGCAAAAGCTCTCTTTCCTTTCCCTCCTCTCTCCTTTGTTTGCAAGGAACTGGTTTGTCATACTGAAATAGAGTTTATGTGCAGTAACAGCCTAATAACCCAGCAACTTTAGTCACTTATTAAAGTCAAGCATGTGTCTTTGTTTCATGTTGCTAATGATGTGGAACCATAGAGGCCCAAGTATATTTCGCCTGGACGGTGTAGAAGCGAATGCTGAGAGCTCATTACTTGGCTCCCCATTGGAATCCTGCAGGCTTCTGCTCATTGAGGAGACTGTGGGGGCTTTGACAGAATTATTATACTGAATATTTTTAGACTCATTAACTATATCACCAAAGCAAAACATCTCTTCCTTAGATGCAAATGGTCACAGATTCTGCAGCTTTGCTTTACTTATTGCAGGAAGAAAGGATGATGCTTGAAAACAAGTTAAGGAACGGACTTTCATGCTTGAATTTTTGAATTTGTGACATGTATTCAGCATGCCTAAGCCCCATTCAACTTATTTGAGCCACTAATATGTAACATCCTCATTAAAAGATGTCCACATTTGATTTCAGAGATATGCAACACAGTCATATGCATATCTGAGAAGTAAAGCCCATTGAGTTCAATGGGACTTACTCCCAATTAAATATAAAGGATTGCAGCTCTAAGCAAAACATGGGAGTGTATTTAATTGCCAGTGCACTGGAAGACGCAAAGATCACCAGTGTCAAAGCCTCAATTCTTCAACATCAAGTTTGTTGGATTGGTCATGCTGTTCGGATGCTTGATTATCGTCTTCCAAAGCAACTACTCTATTCTGAACTTAAAAATGGAAAGCGTAATGCTGGTGGTCAACAAATGAGGTTTAAAGACTCTCTCAAGGCAAATCTTTTAAAATGTAGTAGAAACACCAACAACTGGGAAACACTGGCCTTTGAGTGCTCCAGTCGGAGAACAGCCTTTACCAAAGGTGCCATGGACTTTGAAGACTGCTCAGACTCAGGACTAAAGTGATAAATGTGCTAAGAGGAAGGCACATTTGGCAAACCTTCACCAAGATCAACTCCTGCCCTAAAACCTATGTCCCCACTTGAAGGATGTGTGGGTCCAGAATTGGCTCCACACTCACTTATGGATTCACTGTTAAGACCGTGTTCATGAAAGACAATCTTACTCGGCTACAAGTGATCACCAAAGAAAAGGAGCGTTTAGTAAATGAGAGAGTAGGTCTTAAAATTATACCAGTATATTTCAATTCAAAATTAAGAAACAGTATTATAATCTGCTAAGACAATTAGAGATGTTTGATTTACAGGTTGATCCTCTGGTTGTCTACTCAGAAGTCAGTACCACTGAATTCAGTGAGGCTTTCTTCCAGTTCATATCCAGGATTGTCAGCACCAATCATTCAAAAAAGAAGTAATTCCAAGTCCATACATACTTTTTCTTTTTGTCTAACTATTCTAGAATAAGCATTATACAGTTTAAAACACATACTTCTCACAGCTACAAACTCTATTCCAGTAAGTGGTTAAAAGATGAGAACAGCATCAAATATTGGCCTTAATTCCTAATTGTAATTATTGATATAAATTATAGTAAACCTACTTTACTCTAGCTTTTTCTGCTTTAACATGGATTTGAAGAAACAATTATGAATACCCTAAAATTATTTCTTAAGAAGAAAAACAAGACCATACATTTATGGCTTGGTTTGTTTTACAGGTTTACTCTGAACTGTTTAGTATTGGATATTTGTATATTTTGTTGATTTGGTAGAAATATTTCTGTATGTTTTTGCAGATTGTTTTTATATACGGTGCTATGCAGGCTTTTTATATATGTCCTGAATAAGTGTAGGAATTCATTTCAAATGCAGAGAGAGTGAGGGAGAGAGAAATAAATATTGTATCTTTTAGCCATCCTATCATGAATGATTGTACCAGATTTCCGTTGCTCAGATGAAACTGCAGCTGTTTTGATAAGGAGGAAGCACATTGCTATATTTGTGGTTCACTTGTTGCGCTAGCTTTCTTTGACAATGGTGACAGTGCCTCTATACATCAAGAAATTATTCTCCCTTTTGCGTCTGCCAGGGGTCCTAGAGGGAATACTTTATATTGGAATCATGTTTCCCTTTGAGATTTTGGCATTTATACAGCAGTTCTGATCAGGAGCCCATTGTCAAACAGCTCTTGTAAAATATTAAAACAAAGAGTTGAAAACCTGTCAGATAAAAAAAATATTGAATTGAACTATGTGCTTTCCTCAGATGAGGGCCACGTCTGTGTTTTCCCAATGAGCCAGCAATTTAATCCATAATGGATGCAAAAACATATTTTTAGTTTACTAAACATATTTTTCCATATTAGGGGCATTGGGATGGGGATAGCATGCACAACAATATCAACACATATTATATCAGTGATGTTTTCTGTCAAAATGCTGAATGCCTGTTAAAGGAGCCTGAATGGAGCCTCTGCTTGAGTGCAAACGTGTCATCAGGGAAGGATCTGCAGTCTTAGCTGGGGTTGGACTTAAGGGCTCATCCAACAAGTAGTAGAGGGGAAGTAGACATAGACAAGACTAATCTGATATTTCAGATTAGGGGATCAATAACCTGGAGGTTTGTTCCTTGCCAGGTCTGGAGTCTGCTTGGGCTGAATTCTGTTTCCACCTAAGATACTGTATTTTTTTCCTGAGGCATAAGCTGCAGAAGAGCTGTGATGCCGCTTGTGGCCTCTGAGGCTAACATAGTGACCCAGGAAAGTAAAATAGGAACCTATGTTGTCTTCCTACATCACTATGCTATCCTTAAACTGAACCAGATTATTTGTCCACCTTAAGTATCACCTACGCTAACTTGCAGCATCTCTCCAAGGTGTTAAACAGTGGTATTTCCCAGCTCCAGCTGAAGATGCTGGGTATTGAACCTGGAATCTCTTGCATGCAAAGCATGGGCACCACTACTAAGTGTGGGCTATCCTACCCCTAAGAGCAGTGAAAATAGGAAAGGACTTTTGGAAACAATGCAAATTGTGATCCTTTCATGTTCTTCTTCCTCCTCACCTGCAGAAAACTCCTGTGCCCCAGCTCCTTCTGTTACCACCTGTGCATTAGGATGTTAGGTAGCTAGTATGCAACTTAACGCTTTAGTTTGATATGACTGAAATTATTTCGTTTCATCAATAAATCTCCTGGTTTAACTGATACCCATTTTGCCTTGCATACAACAGTTGCCAACCACTACTGTTGCCAAGTTGCAAACCAGGGGAGGAGGTTGTATCTTTAAAAGCATGCTGCTGTCGCTTCAGAAGTGCACACTACACCTTCACTGTGGTTGAAGGACAGAGAGATTAGTCAGGAAGGTCAGTTAAGGAAACAGCAGCGTCTGGCTTGCCTGATTTATACCCATTGCTTGTAGAGAGACATCTAGAGGCCTTCACAGGGCAATTGTCATCTGCTTGTGACTTCACAAGCCACTAGATGTCTCTGCACAACAGAGGGCGCCAAATGGGAAAAAACATGTCTCCACTGTTTCATTGATTGACCTTTCTCCCTTTATGGACAAAGACAGGAGAAGGTGCAGCACATGTGTCTGCAGTGACCAAGGAGTCACAATCCTCCTTCCAGATGCAGTTTAGCAATCCCAACAAGTCTTTAAAAACTCACTTGAATGTGATTAAGCTTCCTGCATAGATGAAGAGGGGAAGAGAAGAGCAATAAATTGGAAACCACAAATGCCAACTGAAAAGACTGAATAGACATACACCAGTCACCCCCAGAATGTTTGCGGACATAGAAGTACCTCCAGCCCCCTAGGTTTTAAAGACAGGTTGGGGTAGTGAAAGCCAAACCAAAGAGGACAGCATAAAATATTGGCTGGCATAGTCACTGTCATAAAAGTTTCGAGTCACACCAGAACAGTTATGAGAGTGACAAGCATATGAAGTCATCCAGAGCAGTTTTTGAACCATGACACAATCTACCAATCCAGCTGCATAGGCAATCCACGAAAATAAAACCAAGCTTTAACCATCTACAGTTCTGTGGCAGTGCTGCTCCCCACACCCTCAATGTTATTAATTTTATGCAATCACATATAAGCATTCTCAAAACATTTGTTCTTATTCCTGACCACTTTAAAGCTCTTTCGTTTTGTCACCATCTTTTCTCTGAAAATGTATCTACAATAATGAAGATAGGTATAAAAAGGAAGAAGAAGTAAGATTAAAATTGTGATAAAAAACCCAAAACTTTAGACTGACTGACTGACTTTTCAGAGTTGTGTTGTGTTGTTAAATGGAACTTGCCAGAAGGAAAATAAATGGGGAACATACGGTAATTCCACAATAGGCAACTGTTTAGCTAGTGTGGTGTAGTGATAAGTGTGTTGGACTTGGACGTGTGAAGCCCCACTTGGCCATGAAACTCACTGGGTGACCTTGGGCCAGTCACAGCCTCTCAGCCAAAGCTACCTATAACCGCCCTGACGTCGGGGGGGGGGGCGTTTTAGGGCAGTATAATAAATATATTATATTATATTATATTATATTATATTATATTGTATTATATTATATTATATTATTAATTATATTATATATTATTATACCTCACAGGGCCCTTGTGACAATAAAATGGGGAGAAAGAGAACCGTGTATGCCACCTTAAGCTCCTTGGAGGAAAAGGGGGGTATACCGGTAAATATAATAAATAAACGGTTTGGTTATATTCAGCCAATGAACAGAACTAGCTCCTGCTCATTTTTCAGATTTAGCTATAGGTTTTGGAACCAAAATGCCAGGAAACAATGCTCTTACAGGGCTATCTGAGGAAAACGTTTGGAACATCTCATGAGGAAATGCTTTGTGTTTTTTTAATTCAAGGAACTGTGGCCCTCTAGAGGATCCAACAGGTTTTTCTGCTGTTGCCCTTAGAAACACTCCCAAAGGTTTTGGAAATCAAGAGGCAGCTCCCTAAACAGAAACATTCTCCTCAGATTTTTGTGAGTTCAGAGAAGGGAGCTGGGAAATCCTCAGCTGAAAGACAGCTCCTTTGTTTCTGCCCACACATACCTCTCATGCCCCTTGAATTTCCGGGGTGAAGTGGGTCTAACTTCTTCACAGAAGAAAATTCTGGACCTCTGTTTCCTCCTCAGACGGCGCAGCTCACCCTTCAGTTGGGTGGGGGGAGGGGGAGCCTGACCACATTAAGCTCTTGATGTTACAAAGCACAACAGCTAAAATGCCAAGGTTGCAGGTTCGATCCCTGTGTGGGACAGCTTCATATTCCTGCACGGCAGGGGGTTGGACTAGAAGATTATCAGGGTCCCTTCCAACTCTATGATTCTGTTATTCGTATTGTACCAACACAGGTTGTCTTGGATTTGTCTCACAATTTGTAAACACACACACACACCAACGTTTCTTGTCTGCAAGAGGGTGAGGAGGCCCTTGCTCGCCTCAGAAAATTGAATTCTGATGGTCGGAGGGTGGGCTGTCTGAAGTACCTTGTTGTCATGCCTTGTGGGGGGTGTCCAGAGGTTGGGATTTCAAGGGGGGGCAAGTCTTATCCGGGCAAAAATGAAGCCTTTAATTGTGCATAGTGATATAATATGCTTGGCTAGAGGCTGCTGCTAAGGATAGTCTAGATTTGTTAGTTTTCCTCTTGCTAGCTTGGTGTGAGCAGTAGTTCAGCTAGGTAATTTTAGGTCCTGTGTTGGGTAGTTTCATGAGAGGGGCCCCGTTAGACAGCCATGTGTATTTCAGTTGTGAAGCATACAACTAAAATTTCTCTCCTCCTGCTGCTCCACTACCACCCATTGCTTTACAGTAGCTTCTACAACCCTGATTATGTTAAAACAAAAACAAAAGGTATTTATCAGCTCTGATTAAAAATAAAAATATTCTGAGTATGCTTTGTTTTCACATTTTGAACTCAATTAAATCATAGCTCCACTATGCTTACAAGAATAAAATGGGGCTTGCTTCTGCTGCGCTGATACTAAACACATTTACTTGAAAATAAACACCATTTATTGTGCGGGGGGGGGGATATATTCCTCAAGTAAAATGAATAATAAAATGAACATATGTAATCATATAAAATTCTGGCCAGCTGTCCCCTGATTAATAAGAAAGAAAGGATTCTGCAGCAGCCAGAGTTGGCCCCAGAGGACACCAGTATCCTCATGCCAACCTAGGAGCTGATGCCAGACCTGTTGCCACTGCCCCCATCATCTGTTGCTCTCTGGAAGTAATTTGAGAAGCCCTTAAATCCTAGCTGCCCGCTGGACATGAGCAAACTCTCTTATTGTTAGGCCTCTTAATGTGAACTGCTAAATGAATTGCTTAATAGGAGTATAGTGCTACTGGATATTATTAACAGATCTGTTGGTATGTTTCATGCTCATTTAAACCTTTTATATGTTGAAATGTCTGTGGTATATTGCTTTCATTTGGCATGGCTATGGTGTTTGTTGTACTCAAGTTATCATCTGTGAACTGCTTTGCACACAATGTATTTGTAGAAAACGTGGTAGATAAATTTGACTGTAATCAAATAATTCAATTTTATACTTCGTAATACATTTTGTAAAGTGTACCTTAGATTCAGCTACACCTATTTGTGAAATTCATTTTAGCTACATGATGGACAAGGAACAGAACAACAGGGAAAAAGAAAATAGATAAGTATGTGGCAGAGGATTGCCAATATACTTCAGTGTGAAGTGCCAGGTACTTAGAAATATTGTAGGAAAGCTTCTTGGTTGATATCTGTGCATGTGTGAGTAGTGAAGGAAATTGTTGGACTGTGGATTTTCAGCAACAATTAACCATGTAATAATATATATAATTGTTTAAATCTATGCTTTCTGTCTTGAACCCTTTTCAGCTGAAGTCTTATCAACTGAAATAAATAGTTGCTATGGTCTGCATGTTTTAACTGAATGCTATAAATTCGCTGACTAACAGTGCAACCCAAAGCATGATTCACTGGGGTTACTCGCAAGAAACAGAGGAATCGGGGATGCGGGTGGCGCTGTGGTCTACACAGAGTCTAGGGCTTGCCGATCAGAAGGTCGGCAGTTCAAATCCCTGCGACGGGGTGAGCTCCTGTTCAGTTCCAGCTCCTGCCCACCTAGCAGTTCAAAAGCACGTCAAAGTGCAAGTAGATAAATAGGTACCGCACCAGCGGGAAGGTAAACAGTGTTTCCATGCGCTGCTGTGGTTTGCCAGAAGTGGCTTAGTCATGCTGGCCACATGACCCAGAAGCTGTCTGCGGACAAACGCCGGCTCCCTCAGCCTATAGAGCAAGATGACTACGCAACCTCAGAGTCATCCGTGACTGGACCTAATGGTCAGGGGTATCTTTACCTTTAACAGAGCAATCAACCCCCAAGTGGTGGTGTCCCTCTGTCCAGTTCCATTGAGCTACACCAGACTTTGCCTGCAGGAGGCTTCAACTGCCACAGAGGTCCCTGCAGAGCCTGCTGAAAGTGTGGGAAGGTGGAAACTAATGCTGATGGCATCCCCATCAGTGGCTACCAGCAGAACACCCCATGTGGTATTTTGTTGCAAGGAGTGCAACTGCGCTGGATGATCGTAAAGCATTCCAGCCACTGCTGATGTGCCCAATCCAAGTTTCTCAGTTGCACCAGCCTGGAGCTCATGCACAAAATATGGGTCACGGACACACACACACACACACACACCCCTTCCTTGCACCATGTCCAGTGTAAGTAGTGATGGTTCAGATGTGGCCATGACTCTGCCATTCCACCCTGCTGCTCCCAGCCAAAATTAAGATTACTTCCTAATATGGTATAGGGATGCATCCTAAGGCTTTGTTGGCATGTATAAGATTGATAACTTCTTAAAATACAACCCTAGTCAACAACTGGTTATGGTAGAAGGCCACACTGTGAAAGGATAGAAAGGATGTTGGGCCAAATCTCCAAATTCCATTCCCTCAGATACTGCCAAACCCTATTGCTACGTTCCTCCACACCCATTTTTTCCTCTTGTTTCAATGTGAGGGCAAAACTGTTCCCTTTAGAACACAGACTTGGCCCAAGGGCCTCATTGGTAATTACGGTACTCGTCGGTAATCCTCAAGGATTACTAGTTGGTAATCCTTGAAATGCAGTATTGCAATAAAAAGTACAACATGACTTCCTATCATATCATTTTATTTTATTCCTCTAACTAAAAAAAATAAATACGCTTGTTGTTTGTTTGTTCTTTATTGTTTTATTTGTCCCCAGATTATGACTATACAGTGGTACCTCAGGTTAAGTACCTCAGGTTATTTGTCCCCAGATTCTGACTATACAGTGGTACCTCAGGTTAAGTACTTAATTCGTTCCAGAGGTCCGTACTTAACCTGAAACTGTTCTTAACCTGAAGCACCACTTTAGCTAATGGGGCCTCCTGTTGCTGCCACGCCGCCGGAGCACGATTTCTGTTCTCATCCTGAAGCAAAGTTCTTAACCTGAAGCACTATTTCTGGGTTAGCGGAGTCTGTAACCTGAAGCGTATGTAACCCGAGGTACCACTGTACTGTATTAGGCAGGATTTACCTAACCAGCCCTGTCAATGGAAGCCTTGCCCAAGGACGACTTCTTGCGCAATGGGGCTTCCCCTCTTCTATTTCTCTGTGCACCTCTACTCTGATATTGTCTCTGGGAGGTCAGGAGAACTCCCTGAACAGCATGAGTGAAGGGGAGAGGCAGTATTTTTCCACCTGGGAAGCTGAAATGCTTGTGCAGATGGAATAGTTGTAAGACCACAGCATTGAATTCAACCCAATATGTTTTTAGAAATTTACATTAGGAATTGCATTCACCTAGAAACCAAAATATGACTGGTTACGATTCCAGCAAGCGTATATTATATATAACCGGAAACTTTATCACTATGGATTTATTTAGCTTTAAAATAAGAGTTTTCGGTTTGGAAAAGAATGTAATCTATTAGAAGGGAACATTTATAAAATGAGATTAATCCATGATTTTCTGTCAGTGCTATACAACCTACAGATTAGCATGAAAATAGAATTGTGATCTACTATACGAGCTTGTCAGAAGGATGGAAGCACTAGTGTCAGGGGGAAATTGTGTTTTAGAAAAATGCAAAATGAGGATATATTAAGGGAAGATTGGAAGCAATCACAAAAAACCATCAGAGTTTTAAGAATATTCAGAAAACCATATGAAAAGACGGAGGATATGAGTGTGTAGAGTAATGAACTATCTAAATGTTGAGAATCATAAAAGCTAAGAGTGACCAAACAATGTATTTCTGTAGCATATGGGGAATCTTTTTCCAACCAAAAACTGCATTACCAGTGGTGGCTGGTGCCCATTGAGACCTGTAGGGCAGAAGACAGGGATATCAACTGTTGGTGGACCAGAGCCAATGACAGGCAAAGATAACCAATTCCCATTCTCCTCTCGGATAAGTTCTGTAAGGGTATCACTGTGACGGAGGACATGAGTAATGTGCTGTTTCCTCCTCCTTCCACAGCCTACCTGAATTCTAAGTTTGAAGGAAGAACCCTTTTGACATAGGAGTTCCATTAAGACAGTCCACCTGCTGCCAGGTTTATACACCTATGTTGAGTGGTGGAGGAAGTAGGTGAAACTGCTTAATTGACTCAATCAACTGATGATGACAACCCTTCAGTGCCATTATCCTCATCTACTTCCTAAACCTCCAGCCTTCCTAAATATTTCTAAACCCAGAGACGTCAATAATATCTGGGCTACACTCTGAGTAAACACCAGACTGAAGGAACTAGGTTTGAATTAAAAGGGGTGAAATAGCACTATTAGCTATTATTAATGCAATATCTCTGCATAAGCCTACCCAGCAGCTCAGTATGTGTTGAACAGAAGAGGTATGGATAGGACGCTCACAGGAAAGTTCCCAGAAAGGCCATAGATACCCACCCATAAATACAGTATCTTCTCAGTTGAGTCTGACAAGAACATGTGAGGCAATTCAAGAACAGTCTTATGAATGCCTGCCAGATCCCACAGATATTGTACCAAAACCTCATGATCAGCTACACTGAAGCCTGTAGAAAGGTTTAACCGGGCTTATTCTTGTTGATCTTCATTTACACACTAAGTCGTTTATTATTATTATTATTATTATTATTATTATTATTATTATTATTATTAAATTTATACCCTGCCCATCTGGCTGGGTTTCCCCAGCCACTCTGGGCAGCTCCCAACCCAATATTAAAAACACAATACAGCATTAAACATTAAAAACTTCCCTAAACAGGGCTGCCTTCAGATGTCTTTTAAAAGTAAGATGGTTGCTTTTGCCTTGACATCTGATGGGAGGTCGTTCCACAGGGCAGGCCCCACTAATGAGAAGGCCCTCTGTCTGGTTCTCTGTAACCTCACTTTTCGCAATGAGGGAACTGCCAGAAGGCCCTCAGCATTGGATCTCAGTGTCCGGGCAGAATGATGGGGGTGGAGACGCTCCTTCAGGTATACTGGACCGAGGCCGCTTAGGGCTTTAAAGGTCAGCACCAACACTTTGAATTGTGCTCAAAAACATACTGGGAGCCAATGCAGATCTCTCAGAACCGGTGTTATATGGTCTCGGCGGCCACTCCCAGTCACCAGTCTAGCTGCCGCATTCTGGATTAATTGCAGTTTCCGAGTCACCTTCAAAGGTAGCCCCATGTAGAGCGCATTGCAGTAGTCCAAGCGGGAGATAACTAGAGCATGCACCACTCTGACGAGACAGTCTGCGGGCAGGTAGGGTCTCAGCCTGCGTACCAGATGGAGTTGGTAGACAGTGGTGAAGCTGCTTGCTCTGCTATCGGGGGCAGAGAGCAGGCGGGGTGGGGCTGGCGCCCCCGGCGCGTGACATGCACCCGGGGGGCATGATGCGCATCCTGGGGGCGTGGTACGCACACATTCTGGGGGCTGTGGAATCCTAGTGCCATGCCTGGTTGAAAAGTAGAACTGCAAGAGTCTCATTGTGGAAAGGAGGGCCGAGTAAATGTCTCTATGTAAGGAAACATTATTACGGTTTTCTTGACCTCTTTCTTTCTGTCATAATACCAAGGCTGGGATCCCTACAGCTGGAACAAATCAGTGGTGGACCTTGCGGTCTCAAATTTCAGTGGCAGCCTGCACAACACCAAAATTCAGTGCCCCCTCCTCTTGCCTTCCATTTTACATCATAGTTGCAACACCCCCAAGGCTCCGCACCCAGTGCAACCAAACTGGTTGCAATCCCCTAAATCCGTCCCAGAACAGATGTTAGAGTGAGCATCAAATAAGTTTGGGAATGCACAAAACTGAGAATTCTTGGGAACTGGATATCAATATTAAAGGCTTCTTAGTCATTGTGCCTTTTTGTCAGATTTGGAGTTTGGACAGATATAATAATGAACCAGATTAACTCCACAAGAAATCATTCAAGGGAGGATGTGCATTTGTATACATGTAGGATGTACACATGTGGCTTTTTGTGTATGTGGTTACGTATCTCTGTCCGGTTTGTCTATAAAATAGAAGTAAATTATTGTTGTTTAGCTGTCAATTTAATATCTGTGAATATATACATCATTGTTTTTAAGACATAATTTTGCTAAATTTAGCCTCCCTTGTTAATATAATTGTAATACCTGAGTAGACGGTGTCTTGCGTGCTTCGGTGTGATTTTGATAATATTGAATACCATATTTGTTCAACTAATTACTACAATATCTTATTGATTTTCAACATCCTGCTTTATTTCTAACACATTTTGATTTTGTAAATGGTACACATCCCTAAAATTAGATACCACAGTGCATTAAATTATAATTTCTTTTCTACTGTGAGATGTTTATCATTTTGATTTTGGAAGTACTTGTACCTCACAATAAGAATAGATTAAATAGATGATTGCTCTCCATTGCAGACTAATTAGCTGACCGTGACAAAGAAATCTGCTGAATTTTCTTTGGAGGAATGAATATAAATGAAATTAAATTTGTCACTGGTTTAAATTGTATTATTCATCTGTGTTCTATTTTCATTCTGTCCTAATCCAGGGATAAGAGATAGAATCCAGATTTTTCTCTGATATTTCATTATTGTAAAATTGAGATGTGAGGCACACTTACTTTCTGACCCACTTAACATTTCAGCGAGTAAAAAAAAAGGAGTGTATTATCATCACTTCACATATTGGGATTCTTAACTCTACCCCCAGTATTCAGCACCTAGGCTGCAGGACTGATAAACAACTATTCATTGGCTACACTTGGTCCCCACTGTTACTTATCGTTTTATTCCTTCTTGTTTTCAGGTTCCCAAAGATCTGGGGCTGAATGGAAGTTTCAATGTCATTACATTACTCATTCATTACATACTAAAAGACTACACTTCACACATGAAGCATCTCAGTGGATGTTTTATGCCAGTACTAGAGCACTTGCTTGGTTCCTGGCCTATCTTGTTTGGACTAGAAAAAGTTCCAGTCCAAAATTGTGAGGAGGCACAACCAGTTAATGTAGTCAATACTGAGCTAGATTGGCCAACTAACATAAAATATATTCCTTATCTGTTGCTGAGCGCACTAGTTGTTTTTGCAGAGCCATGTATATTTCAGTGCCTACAGCTATAGGATAAGTCTTTATAAGAGATACATTTTTAATAATAGTAGCTGGATTTGACAACAAACTATATTCAAGCAAATTTTGTGTACCAACTCTCTTAATCTTTACAAAATTGTATCGGAGATAGAACCTGATAATAATGATAAACAAGAAGGAGACTTGAATAGGACATTTACTAGCAAATATATATCTGCAAGACAGAACAAGGCTCTTCTGCTTATGTTAATTTTAGAGCACATTCCAACTCAGGTTTCTTTAAAGTCTTAGAAAATAGATGTATCATGGTCCAAACTATTGCTGGCAAAGAGCTGGGGGGAAATAAGCAGATTCCAGGTAACACAGGGACATTAATTAATTAACCAGTCTAATATTTGCAACCATCATCTCACTTGCTTATTATTCACAATATTTAATTATTTCAGATATTCCATGAAAATAATAATGCCCTTATGTAAGTGACCTGCCTTTTACAAGTGGTATGAGCCCCATAGGACACCCAGTGCCTGAGTGTAGGTAGGAATGAACACATGGAGGAGAGAACTTTGGGAGAAAATACCTTTGGCTTTGCCCCCTTGGTCGCCTTTTTCTTGCATGTAACCACATTCCTTATGATGTTACAAATGAAATTTCTGAATCCACCAAAGGGGGCGGAAAGCTCTTAGAACTGTATTTGGTTTTTATATAAATGCCAGTGAACTAAACATGGGATTTTCAACAAGGAAGTGTAGCTGGTCATGGGGCAAGTCAAAACTGGCCACCTTACTTTCTAGGAGTACCTTCAGTCACTTTCTTACTGTGCTCTTAACAATTTAGACATTTCTGATTGAAGTAAACCCTAATCAGCAGTACTATCAACCCACATGGTGTGGGTAGTGTGAGGAACAGTACCACATTTAGGATGGTGTGAGCAGTTCCCTCACACAGTGCGCCAAGCCAAAGGGGCACAAAGTAGTAGTAGTAGTGGTAGTAGTAGTAGTAGTAGTAATACCTTTCTTTATAAAGGTACCTACTGAGAAGATCCATAAAAAAGCAATTGTACCAAAATGAATTTTTGTGAAAATAAGAAATGGGGGGGGGGCACCAAATGTCCTTGCTCGGGGTGCAATATTACCAAAGTCCACCCCGGTGAGGAATTATTCTTCTTATCAAGTCAGCAGTCGCCTTTTCATTTAAAGTTTCATATATGATTTTAAGAGCATTAAATCATATACTAAGAAACCGAATTTCTAGATTTTAAAGTATTTCATCATGTGTTATAATTATTTTATATTACTACACTTCTCAAAGCATTCTAAGTTCAACCACAGTTATAGGGACTAAAATGCTGTTTTCCCTCACTACTGCCATTGGCTTTTCATCATTACAAAAGTACGTACAGGTTGCTGACAAAAGAGCTTTATTTAAATGAGCTGTAAAATCTTTAACAACAATTCTAAATGGAACAGGTTTAATAATAAAGAGATATCTTTTTACCTATGCACTTGGAGTATTAGAAGATAAATATTAGCTACATTTGCTCATTATTCTGCCATTCTTGCTTGCCTTGCCAAAACCTGTAGAGTTGTTTTGTCAGTGTTTGAGTTATAACAATGAATTGTACTGACACGGCTTATATCATTTACTTAGTATGCAACATCTCATTGCATTATTAAATTAATATGGCACATGTAGGATTATCTAATATGTTTAATTATTATTTTGGAGAGAAAAGGGCAGATTTAGAAAGATCAACATTTTCTGCATGGTTTTTTAACCCCTAATTCTTCAACAATCCTCAACGGATTTGGTTTCAATGGAAACCAACATTAAAAATCTAACTCGATGGGCACACCTAAAAAGGCTCTTTGGGCCTAATCAATGAAAGCAAATGGTGCCAATTAGCTAAATGTTCTGTTGTGGAAAACGCCAACTTCCAATGTGGTAATTTCATAAAACTTGGCTAGAACAAGTAAAGGATATATGATGGACCCAAGACCCAGGAAATAACATAAACATGGAGAGAAGGAAGAAATTATAAAGAAAAGATCATAAACTTTCTCTGAATACAGATATAAGACAGAATTGTTTCAAAGATATGACATGATGGCATCAAACTTCTGTAATTATCAGAGCTAGTATGTTATTGGCTCAAAACTGGAAAGTTACATTACTCCCTCCCTGGGAATAATGGCTTAACAAATTTTGGGATTTAACTATAACAGCAAAAATAATGACTTATCTTAGAGCAAGAATTGTTAATAAATATAGAAATAATTTCTGGTAAAACTGATTGCCCATTATACAATATTATCAAGAAAATACAAAATACAAGTAGGTTTTGAATTTTTTTAGAAAAAATGTATTTTTGTCTTGATTCTTATTTATTTATTCTTATTTGTATTATAACATTATGATTTGAAGTAATATTTTTTTATCAGAGTTTTTATTATTGGTAATAATTGTCAAATAATTCAATAAATAAACACAACAACTGGAAAAACCTAGAAGTAAGACATGGGTTGGCTTAGTGTTAAGTTTAAACTCTGTCTTGTGGTTTGTCTTGCCCCAAACAAACACAAGATGCAACCATGGTTTGTTTGTTTTTTTTATTTATTCTGATTTGTTTGTAGGTAACAAACCATGAGCCCAGGTTTGCATGTAATGCAAAGCCAAACTATAGCTTAGCTCTGGGTAGCATTGCAGCAGCAGGGCCAGGAGACAAGCAAAAAACCACACTTTTCTCTCTAGGCACTAGCACACTTGCCTGTTCGCAGTAAAACCATGGTTTAGCTTACCATTGCATGTGAATGAGGCCCATGTGAAATATTGAAATATTAATTTTCAGCATTATAGCTGGTATTTTGTATAGATTTTCAAAGATGGTATTGAAGACAGGGGAAATTATGTGTTTCTCAACTCCCTTGAGAAACAAAATGAAAATGAGATTTGGACACAGTACAATGTATTGGTCGCCAAAGAACGCTTCCCTTCTCTGATATAAAGACATTTTTATTCATGCATTCATTGTGGTATTGATCTCAATAGGTTTGAAAACTTCCATAGATACATTATACCATTGTTTTAATGTGGTTGACAACCATGCTCAGAAAGGTTGTGTACTGACAATAGTGATTGACATTTTACTGAGAGTACTGTAGCATGACTAAATAAAAATGCAGGTTTAAAATCTCTTTGATATAATTGGTTCCCATTAGCCATTTTCTACATTAGCAGTGTTTTCCTCTCCTGCAACAAACAAATGTGGCCAGGATCCAACCAGTATCTCCTGTGGATTTGGGCATACCCAGTGATACTTTTTACTTCTTACTTTTCTTTGAACTGATAGATCCTTATACCATATTGCAAAATGCTCTTGAAAGTTTTCCTGTGTTTCAAATGTGACTCAGAAGTGTGGAAGCTGTTGTCTGAGCCCCTTTGGGCACATGGACTTAATTACTATCCTGGATATAGAGACGGAGGGGGTTTAAAAGTTAGCTATTAAGGTAATACGTTTGCATCCATTCATTTGAGCTGCATGTAAAACTACTGTGCCAGATTTTTTATTTATTTCTTATTTATTCCCAAATTTAGAAGAACTGTAATATAAACAGAAATTGGTTAATAATGTGTCTGCAACTCATTTAAAACTCATTTAATATTCTTTGTCAAAGTGATTTTTGCAGTTAGAAAGCTATGTAAGAATACCAGGGTAAGCCCACACTTGTGATTCTCTTTATACAGTATATTGTAACATCTGTGTAAATGTGCATGTGCAGATATAGATATATAGATATGGTAGTGTCACATTCAGCTGCTGCCTTAACTGCAATTTAGTGCAGTTAGATGCTTTCATGTCACATGGTTATAGCTAGGTAGATTAATAGGGAGTTCTATCTGGAAATTTCTTTCCTGTTATTGTTCTCCCTCAGCTGCTGATGGTGAAGTTAATTCTCTTTAGTTTTGTCATGCTCTGGAGCACACATTGCCAAGCTATGATAAGCTTTACAAGGAAAAATGAGCCACAGTGTCCATCAAAGTCTTAAACTTGCATTTTAAACTTTGGCCTGACCTGATGTGCCATTCAAAATGCTTCAAAAGATTATTTTTTTAAGAAAGGTTCAATATGTCCCGAGGCTATCGGTTTTGAGTTAAACTGGGTGAAGTAGAAATATTTTACTCATCAGCTTTGCAGTCACAGAGTTTGCCTCAGCTAGAACAAAACTGCTGAGGCATTTAGAGAAAATTAACCCCCCATCCTGGCAGCCAGATGTGACTGGTTTCTGATGAATGCACATGAGTGGGCTGAAAAATCAAGAGACTGTGAAATTCCTGTCAGGTCCGTACAGTGCAGAATGGGCTATTGACTGCTTTCTATATTTCCCTCCATCATTCTTCTTGAACACTGCCATTAATTTCCTCTCCCACTCTGACTTATTTTTTCCCCTTTCCTCTTTTAGCTCTCTCGGCTGCAAAGGAAGCTGCACAGGGTATTGGTGGAGTACTTCAAACAGCGAGCCGTCTATAGCCAAGCTGGGCTGGCGAAGTTCCAGGCAGCCTCTCATGAGAATTTTCAGAAAATATTAGCTGTGCAGGTAGGTGATTGCAGGGAAGTAGGAAAGATCATTCTGATCTAGATTGAAAAGCAAATGATGGGTAGTGTGATGAAGCATTAAAACCATATCCCATCAGAGTTTTGTAAATTTTTAACCTCTTTAATAAACTGAAATTGCATGAAGGATGAATCCAGTAGGCTAGCATATGTACTACAGATAGATATTTTCTTTAAAAGAGAAAGTTGAATTTTGTTCTCGGCAGCCTTTACAATGATCATTATACAAATACATTTATTTTTAACCATTGAAAAATAGGCATTAACAGTGCAGCTAAAATATTTTAGAACACACTATAGCACATTCCTTTCTTTACCTCTTATGGACACAGAAAGCAACACTTTTGATTTTTCACATTTTATTCCTCTAAAGAAAAAGAAGAAGCATAGATTACCCATTTAGCTAAAGATCATCACTTTACATATTCTGAGGGGTAATGGCATCACAGGAATTAAGGAATCCTGGTGTCATGGACACAAGGCCCAATCTGATTAAGCCAACGTTATTCTTACCTTCAGACCCAGACCTGGACACCTCACAATAAGAGCCAAACTAAATGTGACAGACTGCCATGTGTAGTCCCCCCTTTTTTTCCTTCACAGAATGTGGGCATAGAAATAAGGGGACTTCTTAAAATTTCTCCCTCTAGCAGATTTTCCAATAACCGTTGTTCCCTCCCAATCTGCTTTCTCTCCAATCACCCACATCATAGAATCATAGAATTGTAGAGATGGAAGGGACCCCAAGAGTCATCTAATCCAACCACCTGCAATGCAGGAATATCAACAAAAGCATCCATGACAGATAGACATCCAATCACTGCTTTAAAACCTCCAAGGAAGGAGAGTCCACCACCTTCTGAGGGAGTCTGTTCCCCTGTCAAACAGATGTTGCTGTCAGAAAGTTCTTTCGATGTTTAGTCAAAATCTCCTTTCATGTAACTTGAGTCCATTGGTTCAGGCCCTACCCTCCAGAGCATGAGAGAACAAGCTTGCTTCATCTTCCATGTGACAGCCCTTTCGATATTTGAAGATCCTCTCCATCTCCTTTTTTCCAGGCTAAACATACCCCATTCCCTCAACTGTTATTATAAGGCTTGGTTTCCAGACCCCTGATTATCTTGCTTGCCTTCCTCCGCACATATTCCAGCTGATCAATATCCTTCTTAGATTGTGGCACCCAGAAATGGATACAGTATTCCAGGTGTGGTCTGACCAAGGCAGAATAGAGCTGTACTCTTACTTCCCTTGATCGGGAAACTATACTTCTGTTGATGTAACCTAGAATAGCATTAGGGGTTTTTTTGCTGCTGCTGCGTCACACTATTGACTCATGTTGAGCTTGTGGTCTCGTAAGACCCTAGATCCTTTTCACATGTACTACTGGCAGTCCAGGTACCCCCCCCTCCATCCATCTTATATTTGTGCAGTTGGTTCTTCCTGCCTAAGTGTAGAACCTGCATTTGTCCCTATGGAAATTCTCTCAACAGGGACAGCAATCCACAATGGGGAATGACTACTGAGAAGGCATTTGCATTCACTACAGACTCTTCATGTTATGTTTCCAAATCATGTGTCATATTGTTTGACTGATCCTGGTTTCAGAATTATGTGCTAACTCTGCCCCAAAGTGGGTAGCAGCCAATAATAAGCTATTGTTATTGTTTATATTCACCTGTCTCGGGAGACAATGGAAGAGGTGCACTTCAGGGTGAAGTCAAACTGTTGGAGAATTATAGCATCTGCTGTGGCTGTAGAGACTGATATGGGAGAGAGATGTTTTGTTGCATGCGGGGCAGATTAAGGCATCCAGTTCCGCTGCCACAGGTACACCATGACATGTCTTCTCTCTGCACTCCTCCCAGACATCATTCTTCCTCTGGATACACAACCTGACTGTCTCCAGGTACTGCAATCATCTGCAAGGGATTCCCACACATGTTGCCAGCCTTCATGATATATTTGCAGACATCTTTGTAATGCAGCGTTGGTCTGCCAGTAGGCCTAGTGCCTGAAGCCAGCTCTCCATAGAGCATGTCCTTGGGGATCCTGCAACCTTGGGTGTCTCTGGGACAATCACTGTTTTCCCTTGGTAGAGAAGAACATGTTCGTGATGCAAGTTAGCAGACTTATTTTTGCTTAAATAATTTGTCCTTGAAAGAAAGAGAAGTGGTAGTACCCCTGGTTTAGCACTATTAAGCCTACTGCCACAGACTTTAGTTGTAGTCTCGTAATCCAATGCCAGAGCACATCTTCTAGAGTTAGTGCCCTCTGTGCCCTTGGAAAATGGGACCAGTGTTTACCTGTCTATTGAACAGCCCTTTCATTTATGGTTTCCTTCTTACTTGTCAAGTGATCATCAATTTAACTGCATTTTTTCTCAACAGTTCTTTCACAGGTAAATTATAATAGTTCTCTAGGTGGATGATCTTCAAAGCCTCTTTTATTTCTGAAGGTTCAAGTATTTTTACAATTGCCGATAACATTCAGTTGCATCTTTTAGACATGCTAATTTTTCAGTTATTGCTTACTCTCACCTTGCAGGAATATGGAGTTTGGTAACACTGGTGTTTTAGTAAGCAGAGACTGGTATTGGCTTTTTATTGGTCCTGCTTTTTGCCATTATTTATAATAATTATTTGGAATGCTGAAGATGAAATTTAGGTACAAATCTTCTGTTTTATAAATTTCCGTTTCCTGTCTAATATGACATATTACAAAATACAACTTTCACTTCTTAAGGACAACTCTGAATTAATTCCCTGATATTCTGAACTTTAGATCAGATTCTGTGGTTATCTGCAGAGAGCAGTGCTCATACATATTTTCCCTGAACCTAAGACAAGCTTGTAATGTGCTCCGCTCTTATCTCTCTCCCCCACCCCATCCTGATCTCATATTGGTTTTGAAAAAATGAAGGATTGATTGTTCCTTAGCTTCATTTAGTTCCCTTTGTTCAAGCTCTTTATGTTTCTGGCAGTTTGGCATGTATGCACAACAGTGACAAATACTCTACAGATACTGGGATCTAGTGTTAGTTCTCTTATGCTCTCCGGAGACCAGAGGCCTATCTCATGGATGCCATCTTCAGTTCCATGATGGAAGAAAACTTGGATATAAGTGCAAAAAAGAAATATAAAATAATAAATAAATGTACTTGTTTATGTTCTCGGGTATGTAAATCCAATCAGCATCACTGGGCTTGGGAGAGTGGGAGAGGTGCAGAATCTTGCCTTGTAGACGGCAGCCTGTTCAGAAACCTTGGGTGCAGTAGGTTTGTGAGCATTCTACACATGCAAAAATATTTCTCATTATAACTCCTGTGCATATATAGTAGTATTCCAGTGCTTCTTAGCATGGTATAGCATGTATTAGGCCCTGCTCCTACCAGCATGTATGACTCTTAGCAGACAGGGTGGAAGAAGAAACAATCCAAATTATGCAGGAAGCAACCTGCTCAGTGGCATAAATACAACAGATTGCATCTAAAATTACAGACTAATCTTGGCTGCCATTGGACCACTTGATGAAGTACCTTAGCATCACAAAATACTGCAGTTGCAATTGGTACATGTATGTTCAATTGTTTGTCATCAGAACAGCTTATGGGAGTTAAGGCTTCCTTAGATTGCCTTGGCTGTTTGACCAGTCCTTTATCTACCATGCAGTAGAGAGGGAGATAAATTTGACTGTTCCATTCACATTTCCTTAAATGTAGCAAGATTCATTAAACTATATGAAGTTTAGTGAATTGCAAGAGCCAGCCAAAATGCTGCTGTTGATTTGCTTGAGTGCCTTTTGTGTCTCAGTGTGTCAACTTGGTGGTGCTGTGCAAACAGGGAAATCTTTTGTTCAAGCTTGTTACCGCTTAAAATCCTAGCTAGTTGCCTAATGCTCTCTCTTAGCACTTTGCTGCTACTGTTCTACGATGGCACTTTGGAGCCATTCACAGAATTTGTCCACTTCTGGGTTATGGTATTTTCTTGTCTTGGCTTCAGCCATCTGATCCTCCTTGAGGGGAAACCTACTGCAGTGTTGCTTCATTCCCTATCTCTTAAAGCATGCCCTCAGCTTGCCTGGCAGCTTTCTGAGCATTGCTGCTCCCTATTCAAGGTAAACATAGCCTGGTCTCAGCAGCCAGACTGTTATTTCCCTAGACCACGGCAATGCTAACTTCACACTCCAATTCCCGATTCCCTCTATTTATAGTCTGAATTCTAACCTCTTATTCCTCAGGTGACCCACATCCTCTATTACTAGCTTTACCTAGGTTAGTGCCAACCCAGCATGCCAGAGACCTAATCTTTTAAGTCACTCTGGTTCAAAGGGGTCTCAGTTGTGCTATATATACAAAGCACTTCTTAGAGCCTCTCAGATGGGAATCTGGAATGCCTCTAACAGATAATAAGGTTTTCCTTATTTAAAAAATATTGCATATTCATATCAGTATCCATAAACCTTTGGACTTCTATGAAGACAGAAATCTTGGAGGGAGAGAGTCCTTATCCAAATTGAACTTAGGTGGTGGTGTGAATTGGATACAAGGTGGTAATCATGTGAGACCCAAACAGTAAAATTAACAGAATGTAACTGGTTCTAATGTCATTAGACTATTTGACCTGATTCAGATGTATTGATATGAGTCCAATAAACCAGCCCAGAATATCAAACCAGGATATGGTTTGATATCCTGTCTTTGAAGAGAACTCTTAACAATTTCCACATTTGGATGTCCAGTGAAACCATGATTTAATAAACCAGGAAGTATTGTATTGATCTTTATTACGGCCATTGGCCCATCACACGACAGTTTCCCATACCAACATAATGTACTTAAACCTCCAAATTTAAAACCGCCAAGACTTACAAAAAACAGACAAGAACCAAAGCAAAATAAAAACAAAAGACCAACATCATACATTACAATAAATTTGTAACATAAACATCGCCCTCTACTCATAAATTAGTAGAAGACATCAATGGTGAAATCACCTAATTACATCCTAAAACATAGATCATAGTTTAAAGAGATTATCCGAGCCGCACAGGAGTCCGTTTCTCTTCTTTAGGGATAGGACGCTGATCAAGAATCTGGCAACCATGAGTGATCTTAGGGGGTCATCATCATTTAATAGATATCTCAGTTTGGCTTCATTCGTATCATCGGCAATTCCCTTTAGATATTGAGCAAGAAACTTGCTCCTGGCCGATGAGTGAAAAGCACAATCAAAAATTATGTGATGCAACGATTCCGGTGCCCCACAATTACAATCACATAAGAGCGATATCTGTCCATTGGAGAATCTATTTCTCAGCACGTTCGATGGGAAGGTGTTGAATCTTGCCTTTACAAAGGCATAATAAACCAGGAAGGTTTACCCAAGCCAGTTGACAAGGGGAGGAGAGAGGCCAGGGGTGAGGAAGGGAACACATAGAGAAACTCAGTCTGGTAAACCAAAATTACAGATGAACTGAACTATAAGGTATTTGGTTTTCCCAGAAGTATCAAAGTTGGAGCATTTTCTATGTTGGAGAGGTGTTGACAATGTTGTGCTCAAACAGATGAGACCTCAGAGCATGGCATATTTATTATTATGTATTTTGGCTAACCAGACTAGAAACCATTTTTAGATCACACCTTTGGAACATTGCCATTAATAATGTGCTATTAATGTTCTGATATTACTGATGTGCTAGATCACTTCCATGTGGAATTATATTTTAAAATAGATTCAATTCTGTATTGACCATGTAAAACATATTGCTGCAAAAGAAACTGTGGGTTTGTAAGCTGTCAGTGTGCATTTCAAGCCTCTCTTTATTTTTTCAAAGTACCATGTGTGAAACATCAGGAAAATACCACTCGGCAGCTTGTAATGCCAAGCTTGCTAACACACTTTAGGCCAATTTAGCCCCTCCTCTTTTAACCTACATCACAGTTTTAAAGATGCAAGGAACCATTTTTGGCAGCTGCCCTGCTTTTATTACTTCCTGAATTAATTGTGTCAGTTTAGCACATCTCCAGGAAAAGATGCTTCTTCCATTGATTATAAACATAGCTACTGAACTCTTAACCATGGCTGCAAAGTAGATTATCTTTTAAAGACACTGGTTTTGAAACTTAGACATTTAATTTAATTATCTTTTCTCAGAAGTGTACAAAGCAGTGAGAAACCTCATGTGAATAACATATTCATAAGACAATGCAGAGATGCATTTTTTGCCACAAACTCACTAATTTTAACTATAATCACTAGCAATGTTTTTGTTTTACAGACTACTATGATTTGGCAAAAGAATAAAATTGCTTTTAAAGTACAAAAATAATTATGAACCACTTGAAATGTAATGTCTGTGTTTTATTTCTCATCAGAATTCATTAGTGTGTAACATCAATAATTTAGCCCATCATTTGCCAACACTGACTTGGCTCAGTAGTTCAATCATGTAACCCTGTAAACTCACTTTCCATTAAAATGAATGTTGCTGACAAAGGATAACTAAAGAGATACTTCATTTATTAGCTAAAGAGATACTTCATTTATCAACATTTTTAAATTAGGAGTTTGGGACCACAGACACTTAGCTGGATAAAATATTTGAAGGGATCTTTACTATACAACTCAAAATGTATGTGGAATCATAGCGTGTTATTCAAAATGACAAATATATTTTTATTTGTGTAACATGCTTCATAGATAGCATGCTTTTCCAGAGGCAGGCAGAACCACTTGCAAACAATGATATGACCTACCAGGATGACAGCTTGGTTGTCTTGCGCAAAGCAATTATGGTGCAGTGTCTTAATGGAATTAGAACTTCCTTCCTTCCATTTTACTGTAGAGGAATCCATGCTGAAATCAACCCACGCATGACATACTTGTCCTCTGAGTGGCCACCCATGATTCTACCTGGATAGACAGCTTGAGATGGCATGATCCATACTTCACAGACTGACAATGTGGGTACACAGTGAGGTATTCTGATGACTGGCTTAGCATATGCAAAGAATTGACTTCAACCCACACTCTAACATGTGGTTGGAGTGAATCATTGTTTAATCAAACATTTCTCATACAAAAACACTAAATGCAAACCAATTTATCCTTCAATTTCTAAACAGTAATTTGAAGCATTAATTTGTAAATTAATTTATCATGAAGTAGGCCTTTCACAATAGCCACTATTTTTATCTACTCCAAATTGAATCTTTATGATTTTTAGATTCCTCATATAGTGGGCCAGTACATACAGAGCTGGAAATTGAGGCATTTAGATGAGGAACCAGGCTATGGGAGAGTCATTGAACTCTATATGGTTCATGTGACTTGGTGCTATATATGAGTTCTTCAGTTGCAATAGTGCATCTACTGGACATACATTGCCTAGAGAGCGCTGTTTCTTTATAACCCATATTTCCCACCAAAGCATTATCAATGGAACAGAAGTTTGATTGAAGTAATTTGCCCTTGACAGATCTCAAGCTTTTTCAGATATCACAATTTTCTTTTAAGTATATGCAAATAGATCATTTTGTGATTTGTCCTAGTAACGAACCAAGCATGTGTGAAGTTTTTACTTAGAATTCGAAGTGTATTTTCTTTAGTTTTAATAGCTGTAACATGCTAAATTTGCATTAGAAATATTCAGAGGCCAGAAGTTTAATTCACTTTGGCTTATCTCACATTCTACAACCATCCAAAACTAGGAATGGGGCTCTTTTCTCAGACATCAGGGCAGGTTTGTATACTCATGACTACAACACTAAGCAACTAAAGGACTTAATGATTTATCACAGGTCTGACATAAGAGATGGGACTTTGATAGCAGGCAGCAGCATCTCAAACACATACATTCCACTGCTAATAAACAAGTGATGAGAAATAATGCCAGGACAATGCATGTCTGAATCAGCCCTAAGAGTAAGGCCAATTGGTCTAGATATTAAATCTATTTAAAATCAGATTCATACCTTGTGGATGCCGTGTGTCTCAACATACATACAACGGGGAAGTTATTGCACCACTGGACATAGTGTATGGCTCAGGGGAGGCAGAGCAATCTACATGGCAGGTTTCCCAAAAAAGTGGCCTGGTTTACTGTTGTAGCTAAGAAAAGGAAGTGATCTTCTAAAAAATTCAGTGGAATGTGGCGCACTGTAAAGTGTACAGCTTGTAAAGTTGTCTGATACATGTGCTGAGCAGGTATGAGCAGTTTGCCACATACTCTGACATTAGCTTGGATACAGAACATTATTCAAGCTAACCTACCGCACCTGACCAGAGTTGTCGAGCTCCAGGAAGGCATGGGGGAAAGTATGCCCCGCTGCTCACCAGAGGTTGAGGTCCAGTCTTTGGGGGCTATGCCTTGTCATGTCTCTTGCCACAGGTGGGGTTTGGCCCACCCAAGGTTGATGTTCAGATTAGCTGCCCACACGTATAATTTCCACAGCAGATGTTATTAATCACATGTGACCTTAGTAGGTGTCTTAGTGTCTCCTCTCTTTATTCTTGCATCCAGTTACAGTAAGTTTCTTGCAGCCAGGCAATGCATCCCTCTCAAAGCTGAAATGCTTTCAGATGAGAGCATGGCTAGCTGCCACTGTCAGAATGACTCCAAGGAAGTCAGGAGTTTCCTGGGTTCAACAGAGTTACTTTGGCAGCTGACACTGTACTTCTCAGATGGCCTTCTCCATGGAGACATTTTTTTAGATCACTGAAGCAGCCTCTACTTGCTGTGGCTAAAATGATCCACTGAAACAGGTTTTTTTTTTTACTCCTTCAGTGAAGTTACTCTGGAAGCAGCCACCATGGTTCAGAAAATCCTGCCCCCCTGTTGAACTCTCTATTGACCATATTAATGGAGGTTGTCAGGTCCAGAACCAATCATCAAATTAGGCTTGGAGGCCTTTTCGTCTTCCTCAATATGCAAATTATAGATAGTCAAATGTAGTGTTCATTAAAAAAAAAAAATCTCTCTTCCACATACCACAGAATATAAGTTCCCTAGTCTGGTTCACCTCTCTAATCAGCCTCTAATCAGCTTGTTAAAATCAGCCATTTTGAAATCAAATACCCTAGTTGCATCCCTTGTCCCAACAGCCCATTCAATTAAATTCATCAGGACTAACTCATGATCGCTTGGTCCAAGGTTATTCCCAACAGCCATTTTATCTATCATATCCTCACTCCTTGCCAGCACCAAATCCAACATAGCATTTCCTTTTTCCTCAGAAGATTGATTCGCTCCTCATGCATGCAGAGAATGATGACCTTCTTAACTGGAATCTCTGTAATAGCCATTTCACCTTGATGCAGACATGATATGCACCACACAAATCTCCTTGGTTGAGAAAAAGATAAAATGTAATTGAAAAAGGCCCTTTGGAGTGTGGAAAAGGCAGGCCTGGGTATGGGCTGCCAGACCATGGGCCATATCTAGCCATCTTCATAAGACATTCTTCTACTGCATGTTCTTTTATTTATGCAATCTAGTATCTGCTTCCTACACTAGCCTCTTCTTATATGTGTCTTTGCCATTTAAGGGTAGAATCACAACAAAAGTGGGGAAAAAACATTTTGGTGTGATTTTTCTCACCTGCCAGCATGATTCTTGAGAAACAGAAGCATAAGTGTATAGAAAGTAATAAAAGCAAAGGTCTGCTGTTAGCATAAACTGTACAAACTATTTTCTTCCCAGGCTGACATTTTATAGTGCCACTCCTGACTTGGCATGAAACCCTTGGTGATGTCATGGCAAAACATCAGTCTGCATTGAAAAACCAGGCCTTGGGCCCTCAGTAGAACAGTGACATGATAGCTATCTGTCCAAACTCAGCCCAGTTTCAGGGATGGGTGAATTGAGCTCAGGAATCATTGTATATCTTCTTCATAAATTTTAATAGTACAGAAGGTTAAGGTGATTGTTTTCGTTGTTTATTTTTAGCAACAGTTCCATGTGCTTGATTTCATAATAAAGCTTTGATTTCTTAATTAAATGTGTTCTTATTAGTTTTGGTTGTTTCTCTGTTCTGAACAGGGGGCGTTGTCAAACACGGTCCAGCATACAGGCACTTTCTTGAAGTCTTTGACAGATGGCTCGTCTACTTAGAAGACAATGCAAACATCCAGTGTGTCTTGGATGCTGAAATATAAGACAAGAAAAGTCACACAGTTCAGATAACAGTGTAATTGGACATTCACCTGTTTGCCATTTCACACTTCCATGGACGAAAAACTCACTCACCTCCCAGCATGCCTTGCCATTCTTTTACTTACAGCAAATCCATAACAATGAAACAGGTGACTTTCATGCTGCTGTCAGGAACGATCTAATTTCAGCTCTGGGTGACTGATTGCAATTGGCTTTGCCTCATCTGATAATTAATCTATGTCACCATTAATTGGAAGAGAGAATAATTACTGGCGGTGTTGACAGTGACTGTACGCTTCCCCAGATTTCCCCATTGTGTTGGCCCGAATAAAGGCTTTGCGATTCAGTACTTAAAGTTTATGTAAACTGTAACAATATCTATGCCCATGTGACACTTTCAGACGCTGTGTCTAATGTACTTTTGTTTTTGTGTTTACCAATCTTTTTTCGCTCACTGAGAGCTGTCTCCCTCAATCACCCCTCAATGTTCTATCTTAATTTTGTGGAAGTTTAAAGTTTTCAATGAGCTGGAGATGAATGATTAATGAATAAATTTAAATGCTTCTTTTTGTCCATGGATCATTAGTCAAGTCCTTTGTGGTAAGGACCTGAGAAAGGAGTGGAAATTATTGAGACATTAGCCTGAAGCAAGTTTGAGGTAAATATTATGCAAAAAAAAAAAAAAAGGAAAAAGAACCATGGTGAGTGAACAACTTTTGGCCTGGCAAGGATTCTCAAGAAATTGATCTTCTTATCTGAGCCCATTTTTATGCAAATAATCGATTGAAACACAGTGCATATAGGTGGAAAACGTATTTTGATAAAATTATTTGCTATAAATTGGATTTAGCAGTAAGCTATATATTGCCGGGCAATACAAGAACAATACCTTACAGGAAGACCAGCAATAGTGAAGCAAACAAATGCAATATACAGTGGAGCATTATTGATGTACTAATTGGGGTAAAGAAACAGATTATGAACATTTCATGACATTAAGACCCTTGAAGCGATACATACTTAGAAGAATTAAACCAAAGAACTTCTGCTTTATATCTCACATTAATTGCATTTGTTTCATACATTCATATGCCTGATTAGTAATGCCATCATATTAGTACTATGCCCAATCAATGGATGCAAGAATATTGTGTCATCGTTTAACAAAGAAATCCTTAAAGGGACACAGTAACTTTCAAGGTATCAGTTATCAACTTTATCCTCTATGAAAGGATTTTCATATTATATAGTGATTTGATTCACACATAAATGTATCTTCTGGAAAATAGTGGAACATTCCAAAGACAAAAAAATATTTCAAAGCCTACATTTTTTTTAATTTATTAAAATAATTTTACCCCACCTTTCATCAGAAAGACCCTTAAGATGGCATTTTAAAATACAGCATTTTAAAACTTAGATATTGTGGCGATATTTAAGTTTTTAATATGAAAATGTTTACTTACTAGATGCTGGTAAACTACAACACCCATCATCCCTGGTCATTGACCACACTCGCTGGGGCTGAAAATGGTGTGAATGACAAAGCATTTAGAGAGAGAATAAGAAGGGGTATTTTAGGCATGTATTATTATACTTTGGAGTCTTAGCTCTTAAGTCAATGTTACTGAATTTGAGTCAGAGGTCTAGAGCTCGTTGTACTCCATTGTACTCTAGGGGCAAATAACAAAGGCAGCACTCGTGTGGAGCAGTTCTGCATAAATCCGAGATTCAGAATGTGTGGTTTATAGTTTTACCAAATCCTAATGATAGAATCATAGCCCTATAATTCACAATTACTTGTTTACTCCCCATATAATACCTCTAACTGCACTTGACCTGTATATTGGAGGGGAACATGAAAACATGATCAGTAGTGGGATATAAATCCCAAATTCACATGTAGTGACCATTATTTGCTGGCTGCTAGAGGTCATTCTTTTTCTTTCTACCCCAAGGCAATAGCTTCCAGTCTCAGCAGAAAAACTTTGCAGTCTTTTTTGAGTTTGTTTTGAGTTTATTAGTACCCTGGAAAACTCTGGAATACACATATTTCATAAATAAATATTTTAGCTGTAAAAATACTAACCAAGGGCTCTGAAAACACAAACTGAAACCTGAATCTTAAGCACTGGCATTGGAATTTCAGTCACCTTCATTTCAGTGGATTTTGCTTCTCAGAAAGAATGCATGATCAGAGTCAAGGTTTCACTTGAGCCGGGGCTCAGCCCTAAAACTTATTTGTAATACTAAAGACACATGTAATAACAGTAGAAGTGAAGTTTGCCTCTCCATATATTTGGAGTGCATTTGTGAAGCCGCTGAGTAACCACAACCATGTCTGTCTATTTAGGAGTAAAGGTGAGCAATTTTAACCAAAGATTGGGGAGTTGGGAATGCATGCACATGCTCAGGCAGCCATCCCATGTTTTCTTTGCAACTGCACTTTCATCGCAGCATTTGTGCATGCGTTTGGGCGGAGGACACAGACAAATGGTCTCTGGCTCAGTTCCTGGTGTGCAGATTGTAAATTAGCATATAAATTAGGCACCAAGGAGGTGCAAAGTATTTGTTTAATTCATCAGCATCAGTGAAATAAAATAAACTAGGTGCAGGTTTGGTGGAGATCCCAAGTGAGGACATACATTTATAAGGTCCTTACACTGCAAAATACTTACAGGGGATCCATTCCCTTTCTTGCGATGCAACTTCAAAAGGCAGCCATGATCTGGTAGTGTGGCTGATCAGGAATAGGGTCATAAAGCCAGAAAGACAAGACCTAACAGTAAATAACAAAAAGGTAGTTGTATTATTTCTTTTTTAAAAAAAAAAAGTCTAAAAACTACAGCAGCATAATACTATTATATGCCACTATAATCTCTGAGTGGTTAGAGACTTCAGGGGTTCTAAGTACTTTCCCTAGGGTTTGCAGCATTAACACCCTAGCAGTGCTTGCTTCTCCATTGGTTACCAGGGAAACTCTAAAGTCCAGCACAGAACAAGACATGTGTCTGTCTACAGCTTCCAGTCTTCCACCTGTAGCCTCCAGCTCACACAACAACCAACTCTGGCTATTGTTCTCTTATATCCCAGCTGGGAGAGGGAAGTAGGGGGAAAGGCCCACCCTTTTGTTCTATGGCATGGAGCGATTTATTTGGATATGCTGAATTGTGGTACTTAACTAGCCATTCAAAACCATTACATTGACGAAGGAACTGGTTTAGCAAGCTTCCCCTTAGATTGACACACACACACACACACACACACACACACACACACACACACACACACTGCAACTCAACAATACCTTTTCCAGGATGAAATAAAATGTCATAAAATAGTGAGCACATTGTGAGGTTTATAAGAATGCTTCTTCATTAAGCATAGTTAAAGCAAACATGCAAAGAAACAAACAAAAAAACAAAAGAAGCCAAGGCATAGCAAAGAAAAAGGTGGTGCTTGGGAGTCAAATCTGACAAGGTATGCTTGAAGAATTTGATCTTTACAAATTCCTCTACAAAATGACCTCATCCATATTTCATGGACTGGTACACAGATCAGAACTTAGGCTGCAAGTCTAACTATTTCTACTTAGAATTTGTTGTTATTGTTGTTTAGTCGTTTAGTCGTGTCTGACTCTTCGTGACCCCATGGAGCAGAACACGCCAGGCACTCCTGTCTTCCCCTGCCTCCCGTAGCTTAGTCAAACTCATGTTAGTAGCTTCGAGTTAAGTCCTATTAGAATTAAGTCCTATTAAATTCAGTAGGGCTTGCTCCTAGGAAAGTAGAGTTAGGATTGCAACCTTAGTTATCTACTGAATATGATACTTCTCCAAATATTGTGATACAGTAAAAAAAAAAAGTATCAAAATGCACATTTATGTATTTACAACATGTCATTTGAGAGGATTTTTTTTTAGCACCCTCAAACTAATGTAGAAATGAAACTGAACATAATTTTATGAGTTCAAAAATATGCAGAAGTGTTGTGGACTGGAAATAGAAGTGGTTTTTTATATTTTCAGGGGGGAAACAACTGTTTCTTCTCTTTCCAATAAACCTTTGATGCATCCAGAGAGCCTCCTTACACCTGCTACAGTGAGGCTGATTGAGGCTGCAATCCTATACAGTTTCTTACCTGAGATCAAGCTTCGATATTTTATATTGTGGCATAACCATGCATAGAATTGCTTTGCATATCTACGTAACACCTCCTCAACTCCATTTTAAAACTATCACACTTTTAACATCATGCCAAGCAGTATCTTTTTCTTCACTTCTGCTTTGTTTTTCCAAAAGCCTAGCCAGAAGAACTTGAACGTTTGCTCATTATTTTGTGACAATTAAGTTATTGACCCTAAATGAACCAATGCAAAACATTTTCATCTCCCATTCTTACTTTCTGGTTCATGCTCTTGTATGATAGGTTAAGAGAAACAATGCATTCCCATGTAGCCCACTTCAAATACAAGCAGTTGAATTGGTGCCAGGAAATTTGGGTCCATTGTGTTCACAGGGGTGGGATTTTAAAAAGCAACAATGTGAAGGCTCTGGAGCATGGAAAGCAGAGGATGAAATGTTACTCATGAGTAGCTTTAGGTTAAATCGTGCCTACAACAGCCATATTGAAACACTTGATTTAATATCTTTTTATTCTTTAAAAGAATTAACTTGAAAGGTCACATTAAGGCTCATTCCATCAGAGACATATCCTGGAAAATATCTCGATTCACATCAGTTCCCATCCGAGAGATTTTCAGAGCTACTGTTCACTCCGAGACAGTTAAAACTGTATTGTCTAAATTCAATGTTGCATAATAATTTAAAGTTTAGCCTTGTGGTTTCCCAGAACTGGTAAAAGTGACCCAGCCTTTGCTTTCTGCTATTTGTGATTGGGAAAGAGATTAGTGTTCTGGAAAATTTTTGCTGAAAGGTCCCCAACACAGAAAGTCAGTGTGTTGTAGTGGTTGGACAATGGTGGGAGAGACCCAGATTCAGGTCCACACTCACCCATGGAGCTCACTGGATGATTTTGCTCTCAACATTCCTCACAGGGTGGTTGTGTGCATAAATAAGGGAGGAGCATGTATGCTCCCTTGAATGTTGAGAGGAAATGAGGAATATTAATAAATAAAACCAGTAAGTCAGAGTGAGAAAGTGTTTACAGCTCGAATGAAGACGAAGAACGGATGAGAAGTGGCCCCAGTCAATATCCAGTAGCCTATGATGCCCAAGAACTGCTGTAGAACTGTACTTTTAACATTCCTGCTGCTCATCTGGTGACAATGACACGTCCCTGCTAGATTTGGATTATTCTGGAAAGAAATGACTGTTACAGTAGAGTGTGGCTTTTGTGCCACTCCCTGCTACATAGTGTTTGCTTTATCCACCTGAATCTTGTCTTGATTTTTACTAGCATTTCCAAGTTCCTTTCTTTCAAGCCTGATCTTCAGGAATGTTGATAGGCCTTGAGATTGTGGCATGTGCAGGTAGCATAAGAACCTTGTTACTCCACCTTCTCCAGCCCAGCTGCTGATTCATATCTCCATCTTACACTTTCTTCTTCAAGACCAGTATATTGATATGAGTTTGATGAAACTTTGTCACACAGGACAACTTGCAAGAGGTTGTGTTTATAAGAGGCACATGAACAACAAGCAAATTCTTTGTAAACTCTCATACCTGGGGAAATCTAAGTATACAAGGTCAGTTGAAAAGGTCTTTTAAAATAATCTTTTCCAAGAGAGTTACCATCTTATGCACATTTTGTCTTGTATGTGAGGTAGTATGAGCATGTTATTTCTTTTACAGAAAAATGAAAATAGCAAATTGGGATTTTAGTTGCTTTATTTTTTTCCTCTTTTTAAAATTATGGTTATTCACCCATACATTCCCTCTCTGAGTATTCATTTAGAAGGGAGGTTTTGTAATAGTCACATTTAATTTATCAGGGTGCAATAATTTGTGTTTCCCAAGCATCTCGCAGACTTTGGTTCATTATACTATTGTTTCACATGAGTAAGTTAGCAAAGTTTGGATTGATTGACTCTAATTAACTAAAACTGGTTCCAGGCTGTGCATCTATTGTCATGGTAGCTAGCCACAAAGCCCCAAACTGTTCCATAATGGCAATGTAAGGTAATATCGATATGAAAACTCTAACAAATTCTTAACATTGGTTTATGCTACTTGAAGAAAAATAACTGAAGTGGGAGAGTATAATGGAGAAGATTCTAGTCAAAGCAATGTTCTTTAAAATGGAGTTATCCCTCTACTACTGGTTTATATACTCCTAGGAACTCATGCCTGTCAAAAGATTGGATATTACAGTTTACACCAGGAGTTTTGAGGCAGTCATCAAGAGCAGTCCTACACAAAATGTGTTACACTATCAAGTCTTGAGGATATGATGATTGCTAGCTCCTAGAGTTACACATCTGGTTACTACCAGGACCTGGTATCTCAGGCACAAATGTGGATCCAAAAATGGATGCAAAATCTTTAAGCCCCAGCGACAATCTTTACTTCGGTTGCCTGGGTTTAGGTTCACTGGATAAGCACCAATACTGCAGCAACTGGATCACCTAATCACCCCATCATGTGACCAACATACCACATGAAGACTCACTAAAACCACTCTCAAATAGTCTTCCAAATTCACCCCAGGTCCTACAGTAAAGTCAGCAGTATGTTAAATGGAATCAAAGATGATTATCTCCCAGTGTAAATGGTCAACCAGGACCCCACGCATAGTCTCACTCCCATACCAAGTTACAAGCCAAAACAGCAAACAGCCAGGTGAGACCCCCAGAAGATGAACCAAAAATGAACCTCTGGTGCATCAGATTTTGTCTTTGTTCACGTCAGACATTAAATATAAAAGTCTCCAAATAGAGACAACTTGAGTATGCCAGGTCAATCACCACTTGGTACAGCTCCACTGGTCAATACTTCATTCTGTGATCGGATTTTGCCCAAGTGCAATGATCAGCAATTTGCCTGTACTGTAAATGGAATATTTAAAGGCATGTCTCCTCCGTTATGTTGTGCTATGTGGCATTGTCAGAGGAGGCCCTTCTTACGGTAACCCTCATTTGTGGCAGTGAAAACAGGAGTGAGCTGATCTTATAGTACACCTCTGTAGAGTCCCCTCTCTTTTGGATTACCTTCCCAGATAAATGTGCCTGCCTGACTCCATTGCTAGTTTCAGGAATTCATCCAAGACTTTCTGTTTTCACTGTAAATTCTGTGTGTCAAACTGCAGTAGCTCTTGGGGAGCAAACATTTGCTGTTTATGAGTATAAAAATAAACGACAAAGAAATGAACTCCGAGAGCTTGTACAATTACCTATTAGAAGTGCGGGTCAACCTGACCCAGACCGTGACCATTCAGTGCTGTGTGTGTTATGACAAGGCCCTGGCTTTACCGTACTGCTTTACTGCCAACACACTGGTGTGTAGAGGAAGCCTTCCCTGAACAGCTTCTAATCTCAGAGTATGGTAAATCATAGCTCAGACTGTTTTGACATGGTTTGAAAGAAGTTATCATGAAAACACCTGCACCAGGTGTAAGGAACCTTTGGCCCTCCAGATGATGTCAATCTATGACTCCCAGAATCCCTGGTCACTGTCCATTCTTGCTGGACCCGATGAGAGTTGTAGTTCAGCAACATCTGGAGGGCCAAAGTTTACTCATTACAGAGCTACTGTGGCAATGAAAGAGATTTCATTGAGAGTAAGGATGAATCCAGGCCAGTAAGAGGCATTGTCACAGCTCAGGGACACAGTTCACTCAAAGATGTCACGGAGCACAGTCAGTAAGGGATTGGTGTGGCCTGAGAGAATATTGAGAGGTGGGTAGAGAGGTCTGTAGGACTACATTTGGCCCTAGGCCTAAAGTTCCCCAACCCTGATGCTGAGCCTTTCATGTGTGATCATTAGCAAACACATTCCTAAGACGTGGCTATATAATTTTATACTAAAAGTGAATGAACTCTGCAAAGCCTGTAGGGTTCTCTGCGGTCCATGCTATATAATGTACTCCTTATTAACTGCAGACTAGAAAATCTTTACATTGTAGTAATTCACTGTAATGAATACAGTTCTGAATTTCTTTCAAAGCTCATTCCAACCAACATATCATTTCCATCTGAACACAGTGTTGTGTTTCTTTGTAAGCAAAGAACGTCATACCTTGAAAGCTCTACATTAGCAAACAGTTTGCTTTTTCGTCAGCAGCAATCAGTTTTTGAATTCTTTTTTTTTAATCCAACTATGGTTCTCATGGTGTAGTAAATGACATTAGGCTTTTGTAAATTCTTGCAGAATATAACAGATCATTGGTTTTATAACACAGTCACTGTTTTTGCATTTTGATGAGATTATTAGATGCAGTCTTGAATACAACATCCCCGAATACTGTTAGTTAAAAAAAAATAAAAGTTTACTAAATGGTATCTTGTCAACTGTATCTGAAAATCACCATAGTTCCTTTATTCTCCCCTTCATGTGACGGTATTTTTGTAAGCTGATGAGTTCTACCAATATGAGGTTATGAAATCATTACTCTAATCTGTATTTAGGTTTGCTCCTAATGTGTTTATTAAAACATATACAGGGCAAAGAAAGTGGAATATGTTATCCTCTCCATGAATTTATTTCATACATTAACTAAAAGGGGATCAAAACAAGCATGCGTTAGTTAATTTTTGCCCCATCTACTATGAGAACTATTTTCAAGTTGCACAAACCGGCAGAATCAGCAGAGTCTCTGTCTGGCTGATGGTTAGGATGCCACTACCAATATTTGACTCCACAACCAGGTGACTCTGGTGACCAGTAAATATGCATTGTTGGTAGAGGTCACATAAACTTATGAGTGACCCAGGTGAGAGCCCTCAAAACTCAATGACCAGTTTTGAGCACAATCCTCTTCTCACTCATAAAGCTATGGTCTTTGGTTATTCTGAAATTGAAAGGAACATACAGGTCCATGAACGTCAATGCCAAAAGCATGCTCATCCAAAGAAACACAAACAAGAAACAGAATGTGCATTGTACTGGGGGTAGGGGGAAGAGAAAAATAATATATTTTGTCTCCTTGATACGCACTGTACCATAGTACATTTTATTTTCAGATATAAAATTAAGGAACATCAAGTTTTGATCTGGATGAAAAGTCCCCGGTGTCTTCTCTCACAGAAAACAGATCTTTTCTCTCTCCTGTAGACAGATTGACAATCCCAAATAACAGGAGTGTAATCTAACAATCATTATTTGTGACTAAGCCTCATTGAATTCAATGTAACTTACTTTCAAGTAGGTATGCATAGGTTTGGGCTGTAAGCTCCACTCAACTCAATGGGAACAATTCTGAACAATTGTGTATATGATCCAGCTGTACATCTCATTGAAATCACTAATGATCTGTTTCATAACAAATATTTGTCTCAAAAACTCTATGAACTATGAATGTGGGAGAATCTCATAGACATCCCTGGAACTTAAATACATAGCCAAATATATTGTTTTCTGGAGTGTGCCTTATACACAGCCTATAGGTCATGGAAGCTTAGATAAAGTGGTTACATTTGGCACTGATTCCTCATCATGTTCAGACTCTAACAAAATATGTGAATCAAATGTTATCATCATTACAGCCCACAAAAGTAGGAGTATGTAAAATCTGCATTTTCCTTATATTTTCCTACCAACATTGATTTGGAAATTACTTGGGGGGAAATTAATTACAAAATGCAAGAATTCTGCTCCAGGTGCCTTTTTCAACTGAAGCACTGGACAAAAATGCCCATATCATGTGTCTAACTGACATGTTCTTTTTTCTTTAGATTTTGACAAAGCACGGTCAGGTCTTCAACTTCACAACCTTTTCTTTAACTCAGTGCAGTTCTGTCAATTTATATACAGTTGCAATCGAAATTGCTCAACCCCCATTGGAAATCAGGTTTATTATCTAAATTTACATACTTTCAGCTGTTTGCAATGAGCAAATCAAACAAAAGCAATTGAAATAGCTCAACATAATGGATTTTTCAATTGGCTTCCCCAAATTCAGCTGAAAATACAACTTAGACTGGCTTATCTAGTCTCACTATTATTCAACCCCCCAAATAGAATCCCTCACAACAGCAACCATGGCCCTCCAGAAGCTGCTGACTCCAACTCCTATCAGCCTCAATGCATGGCCAATGGTCAGGGATTATGGGAGTTTGAGTCCAACACCTGAAGGGCTACAGGTTCCCACCCCACCTGCACCACTTTGCCCTAGAGGAATTTTTAAACAAATATTATTTAGTACATTTCATATGAGGGATGTGGGTGGCGCTGAGCCTAGGGCTTGCCGATTGGAAGGTCAGCAGTTCGAATCCCCACGACGGGGTGAGCTCCCGTTGCTCAGTCCCTGCTCCTGCCAACCTAGCAGTTCGAATGCACGTCAAAGTGCAAGTAGATAAATAGGTACTGCTCCAGCGGGAAGGTAAAACAGCATTTCCAAGCGCTGCTCTGGTTTCACCAGAAGCGGCTTAGTCATGCTGGTCACATGACCTGGAAAAACTGTCTGAGGACAAACGTCTGCTCCCTTGGCCAGTAAAGCGAGATGAGTGCCGCAACCTCAGAGTCATTCTCGACTGGACTTAACTGTCCTTTACCTTTACATTTTATATCCCACCAGTTTTTCCAGGTGGGAATTCAAGGTGGTCTACATATGGTTTCCAGTTGGTGTCCCATTCAGGCACTGACCATACTCAGACCTACTGCATCACAGTAGCTGAAACCTATGTCCTAGGACTAGACAGCATATACATTGCATTCTAGTTTAATCTATAAGACAACATATCAGAGGAAAATAAGGACAGAAGATGTCGTAAAAGATTAACTTTGTCAAATCTTGGCATGGAGATCCATTCTCCTCTGACAACAGTATACGTATCCATTCAGATCATAGATTATGTAAATTTCTGCAATATACTGAAGTAGTGGAGCTCTCTAGCAAGTGCTGAAAACAGAAGAAAACAGTAGGTTAAGTGCTGCGCTTTTATTTTCTCCTTTTTTATTCTGTCAGTGTTTTTATTGCTAGGATTGCTTAATGTGAGCATTATGTCTTGCATCAATTGTGACGAGGGGCAAGTGGCATTTCCACATAATTGTGCTTGTATGATAATCCTTTTCATGTTGTTGTTTTTTAAAATGGAGGTGAATGTTGACTGGAAATTGATTAGTCAATGGGGTTTCCAATAATAAGGTATAAAGTAGCATTCCAATCTTTTTGATGTCTTGTTTTTTAAAAATAAAAAGAATCTGGCTTCTGTTTTAAGAAGAGACATAAAAAGCTGCTGTTTACCAGATCAGACTGTTATTTATATTGTCTGCCAGTGGCTCTCCAAGGAGGGTTGGAAGGATCTGTCAATTTCAGTCCTCTCGTTTTCTCATTTTTCCAGTCTTAAATTCAGATCACCACATTTCTGCAGCAATTTGAGGTTTTTCTTTTCAAAACTCCTCATGAGCAGTGAGAGAATTCAGGTTTGCCAGCACACACCTTGGCATGGCTTTCCTTAGAATGATGGCCATTCGAGAGGGTGATATGTTTGTGATACATGGTTTATTTACATATATATACACCAGCTGAATATAAGAGGAACAGACCTGCAGCACCAACTCTCCAACAGATCTTGTTCCCCAATTAGGTTTCTAGGGCCCCTTCCCCCGCCCACTGAGCCATAGCTTTGGATTTAGCACAGAGAGCAAGCTAAGTATCTGTGTTTCTAAGCAGAAGAGAGGATTAGCCCAGACCTATTGTTTCCTGAGGGGACGCGGGTGGTGCTGTGGGTTAAACCACAGAGCCTAGGACTTGACGGTTCGAATCCCCTTAACGGTTAGCTCCCGTTGCTCAGTCCCTGCTCCTGCCAACCCAGCAGTTCGAAAGCACGTCAGAGTGCAAGTAGAAAAATAGGTACCGCTTCGGCAGGAAGGTAAACGGCATTTCCGTGCACTGCTCTGGTTCGCCAGAAGCGGCTTAGTCATGCTGGCCACATGACCCGGAAGCTGTACGCCAGCTCCCTCTGCCAATAAAGCGAGATGAGCACTGCAACCCCAGAGTCGGTCACGACTGGACCTAATGGTCAGGGGTCCCTTTACCTTTACCTTTATTGTTTCCCGATATCACCTCCAGCCAATGTGGTGGGGTATGGAGAAGCTGCCCAGTTTAGCTCTCGTCTGAAAGCATCTCCAGCTGGTAGTTTCTCCAGCAACCAGTCACCTATATGCTTTAGTCTTGCAGGGAAATCATTAGCAGATCTGGCTGTAGCTATGGACTTAAGAAAGAGACTCGTTTGACCACTTAGTGGCCTCACTTTCTACAAAATCCCATATTACAGATATAAAACCACAGGCTTGGGGGGGACCCAAAGATAGCATCCAAAACAAACAACCACACTCCCCCCCCCCCCAGTTTTAAAGTGGTAGGAAATCCTTTTTGCTTAATAGAACAATATGGCCCATGTCAATATATACAGATCATTCTATACTAATACAAAAATATGTTGAATAATGCCTGCAATATGAAAACTAGGCATGCCATTTCCAGCTAAGTTCCATAGTAGTGCTGAGGGTGGCAGGCAACATGGGAAGATCCCCAAGAGCTGTGTGGCTTGGATGGTGAATACCGGTAAGTTGTTTGAACAACCACAACTTACCTCCCATTCTTACACAGGAGGAGCATAATTATTTTCAAAGAGTAAATGCGTAAAATGATGAGGAGCCATTGCTCTAGCACTGTTATAAGATGCTAACTGGTGATGTATTTAATCCCAGAGATGCTTGACATTCAAAGAGTGAGTGATGTACGGCAGAGCATTTGTATGGGCCATCTGGAGATGTACACCAAACTCCACACTTGATGAGGAACTGAAACTTCTGATTCCAAGACCTAAATATGCATCAATCTCCGCTCTGGTTTTAATTGATTCCTAACAAGAAGAATTTTGGCAAACCGCAACATGCTTTTGTGTGAAATGCCTCTGTTGTTACAATATCATAAATTGTTTTTAATCATTTGCACATATTATCGTGTGATGGCAACCACAGATCTGTTGAAATGAATATAAGATTCTGATTAGGGGAAAATTGGTTTTGCAACTTACTTATTTATATTTTAAAAATGGTTTTGCAACTTATTTATTTATATTAAAACATTATATTATATTATATTATATTATATTATATTATATTATATTATATTATATTATATTATATTATTATATAAAAATATAAATTTATTTATATTATATTATTTATATTAATTATATTATACTAACCTGCTTTTCATCAAATGAACAATGCCAGGGCAGGGTACATGAAAAACCAGTACAACAAATTCATAAACAGAGAGAGAGAGATATCTCCAAAAAAAAAGAAACCTCTTACCATTTACTTAAAAGATTCAACATGTTTTGTTATCCTCTAGAATGTTACAGGGCAGTAATTTATAAGATGGAAATTGTGAATATATTTTTGCTCTCCCATTAGCTTTTACAGAATCTTTTCCTGTGTACAGGAATGCTGCTAAGGTCCTCAGGAGCATGGACTCTTTTAATCTTTGTACATTTCATGTGAAGGTCTGGAGTGGGTTTCTGAATGAATTCAGCTGGGCACACTTTGAAGCCTCCCTGTGATGAGGAACCCTGAAGACTTTTTAAATGAAAGCCTTTAGAAATACTCTTTAGACCTTTGTACTAAACATGTCAAAGTCTGATGAGGAACCTGTGCACCCAGGAATGTTGGGGACCAGGCATGAGGGCATGCCTGACCCCCACCCCATTCTTGGTGAATAGGACCCGTGTTGCTCCCTAACCTACCAGTCCAACTAATCTATTATCATCCACCAAATCATTCCCTTATTCCCATCCAGGTCATCATGCACCCCAGTGCCCCTGGTTTCATCTTTGAAGCTGGAATTAGATCATACCATATTTCTATATACTAAAAAAACCTCTAGCCAGCCCCAGTTTACAATGTGCTGAGAAGCTTCCTAATTCTCCGTTAATCTTGTATAACATGCAAAAATGAGTGTTGATTTCTGTAAAGTCCTGGAATTCATTACTACACCAAACAATGCACACGAATATGTCCAGGCCTTTGCCAAGTTACAGAGAATAGATGAACAGCTTGTATCTTTTTATCAGCATCCCGGAGAGGGGTGGTATTATTTGGCAGGGGTGGGGGTGCTCTGGGCCTCTGTGTTCTTTCTGCTACTAAAGAGCAGCCCCGTCATGGAGCATCCTTTGCTGGAAAGAGGAGCCAAGAAGATGGCCTTGGCAAAATAGAGGAGAAGCTGCAGATGCCCTGTCTGCTTATTTGGTGCTGCTGGTGGCAACATGACAAGAGACTAGAACCCTGCTTAGTGGAGCCTGTGCTGAGCATTTCACTTTCCTGACAATTAATCTGGAAATCTTCCTAACTTATACATCTGCTCATCTAATTAACACACTGCGGGATAAAGCTAAGTAAAGATGGACTGAAAAGAGGATAATTTGTTCTTTTTCTTTTTTTACTTGCATTTCCCTTAAAGCTTTGGGAGATTCCCCTGCCTTTGCCAACAAGTGTTTGGCTGCCACAGAGACAGACAGATGTGCACCTCTCCACCAAATAGTCACATCTGTGCTCTCTGTGCCCCATTAATGCCCTACCTACCTGTATAATATAGCACTGGACTGGGTCTTTTAAAAAAAGGTACCGTATATGTGCAGCATTCAAGAGTCATGGCTCGGTTTCGATTCTACTCAGCTGCTTTCAGCCCACCTGAGTTCTCGCAGATCTCTTCCAGTCGTACTTCTTAGAAAGTCTTTTGTTCCAAAGTGTACTCTCTAGATTTGCATTTTGGTGGAGCTGCCAACTAGAGAATGCAAGCAATGAATGCCAGGTCAACTACATTTATAGCCAACAAATATTTCTTTCCTTTGCAGGTATGGGGAGCTATAAAAATTGGTTGTAATATCCAATACATCTCTGTCTGTCTACTGAAATTTAAAGTGTGAATCAGAAGCATGGATTTTATCTGCAGTCATCTCTGTATATTGGAACATATGCTTCAGATTGCGCCATAAGTAGGATTTGTAAGTTTCTCTCGCCCCCTTTTCTTTTCTTTTCTTTTCTTTTTGTGCAGATATCCATAAAAGGTAATGTCCAAATACACACTAAGGGTTGTATCCACTTTTAGTCAGAGGAGACTCGTTGAAATGAATAGGCGTGTCTTTTCTAAGCAGCTGGCGATAACCCTAATTCTATTATTTACGCCGCATGACATTTTCTTTTCTTTTAGCATTTCCATTGGACTGCACCATCATTCCCTCATTAGCAAAGAAAACTGCAAGGGAATGGCATAGATTAACTACCTATTCAAAGGCTAGAAACGTAAGCAACTGTATTAAGGAATTAAATCCCATTGAATTCTGTGGATTTTACTTAGGAGTAAACATGCTCTTTGATCACCTTGCATGCTGTTGCTGCTGCTGCTGCTGCTTTTTGCAGTGGGACATTGGGATTCTTCTCAAAGCACAAACCTTTGAGAAAAACACCATACCAGGGACACAGAGGATAAACATCTTTAAGGCAGTTAGTTCCTCTTGAGATCGCACACTACTTCAGAGTCTTCATGCTTCAAGACATACATTAGCCAGGGCTTGTTCTGTACCTCTGTCCCATCCACTTGAACTTCATTTTCCTTTCTGCCTCACCAAAGATATTTATCTTTGCTGCCATTGCCATAGAGAAGCCAGATTGGAGGAAGGAGACAGACAAATGTATATCGCATCAATGGAGAATTCATTGCAGCGGGAAGGTGCAGAATACAGTGGGGGACAGAGAAATGGAGGAGTGGCTGGAGAAAACATGCAGAAATATGCATGAGATTGAGAGACACAGGGGTGTCGTGGTCATCAAAATGCAAAGCATTATTTAGTCCTACTCTGTGTTTATGACATCGCTGGTTCGAGGTGCACACACTGATATATTTGCTCAGTTCAGAGAAGAGGCTGGATGAAAAACAGAACAAGATATTTTCCAAATAGTCCACCGAGGTTGCTGAGTGGAGTCCTCCTAACAGTACCACAGTCTATTGAGGTTGCGTTGGCCAGGATTCAAAGGAGGATCTTTGTTGTGGCACCTATTTTGTGGCATGAACTTCCTATGGAAACCGGGCGAGCATCAATGATGGGTTGCTATTCTGGGCAGTTTAAAAAAAATAAATCTCTTTACCCTGCTAGTTTCCTGACTGTTGACATCGAGTATGTTTATGTTTTGTTTTGTTCTGACTGCTATAGCAGCTACTGAAATTATATGGCAATCTGGATGTTTTAACTGTTATTTGATTATCTTAAAGCTTTATGTATATTATGATCAGCTTTGAGAATTCCAAATGAAATTGGGGTATAATTTTTTAAGATAAAAATAAGAAATATGAATAAGAAATGAATAAGATCTTTCAAAAGAAGCATCAGTAAAAAGGGAGGAGTAGTGCGAACACACACCAAAGGGCTGCAATAGCACTTTATTATTACTATTATTATTTATTACATTTGTATATCCCCTTCATCTATAGATCTCAGGGCGGTGCACATAATAAAAATACAAGATAAAAATTTTAAGCATACTCAACCATTCTTTGATCCTGACTTCTGATGCCATATTGGGTCTGCGTTTTCAGTAGGGTCATGACCACTTTTGCTGCCACATGTTATTATATAGTTGCCAGAAAGTCAAGTGCAGAAGAGGGATTAGCTCCAGAATTCCAAAGGTCCTTAAGCCATCTAGGTCCATTTGAAGCACTTCATCATGTGCCCTCAGATTTTTGAATGACACCACCTGGTTGCACATCTCAGTGGTCTCAAAGCCTCTGAGCAAAAAAAAAAAAATCTAGAAGACTCATGCTTCTCAAGGATATCTGGCTATTAGTTAGTTGATAAAGAAAGTTAATACTCCCTTTTGCTAAGTGAATTGTATTTTCTCTCCTCAAATATCCACCTGTGATAGAGGTTTAACCAGTGGTTCAGGTAGAGTATCTGTGGCTGATCCCAGCATCACATTTTCAGCCACATTTCTTATATGATTTCCTTATGTTCTTATTACCTTCCTATTTGCTAGGCACAGGATAATAGAAAAATGGAGATAATGAAGGATACAAAAACATTCATTCTGTCATGGATGGATATTTGATTTTGGTAATGAACAACCAAGGCTCTAATATAATTGGCAGACTTACTTGCCTGTGCGTGGGCACTTAAACAGAGAGGGTATTTTGACAGCCCAGCATTGATTAAATTGGTCTTTAATTGAAGTAACCAAGTCTTAGCAATGCTGTAAATACTACATTAATTTCAAAACAGTGTTAATTGCAAAACATTTATTAATGAAAATAATTCAACATTATTTTCATAATTGCTGATTAAGAAATTGTTTTGGTCTTAAACTGTAATTACATAGCAATTATATTTTGTTTCGTTATAAATATACTACAAGTATGCTACAGTTACCACTGTGTGCTACATGAGACACAGTCTTTCCCTCCACAGTGGTGGCTGCTTAATTAAAATATTAATGTTGTCCTCATATTCACAATACTTCCCATACTTTATACGTCGACATGCAATGTAGTGCATAGTGTGTCAGACACACTTCAGTTAATTTCTGGAAAAATAAAATAACGTGCAAGCAAAGTAACTACCACAGTGGTGTTTTTCTCTCTGCCCAGGCAATGTCAGATTAGGGATGGAGCTGGCATCACACGGCGCTTATGGAAGAATATAGGGTTACAGAGAATGGATAGTCCTTGTCCTGTTCTAACTTGGCGCAAGGTTCCCAGGGGCAGCCAGGCTAAAGAAGAGGCACTTACTGGAATGGCAGGATCAAGTCCAGAAAAGAAGAATGAAGTCCAATGGTCAAGTAGGCTATGCTGGATCACAACCAGCAAGGGAAGGGAAGGTCTGTCAGGACCCAGGAGAGGTCACTGTGGCAAGGGCTAACTGGAAATCACCCAAAGAGAGCTGTTGACTCAGCAGCATGCTGAACTCTTCTGAAGACTAGTTGGTTAGCCGGCTGTTAACTCTGAGCTGCAATCTGTTTCTTAAAGGGCCATTGCTTGATTTGGTAGCCTCTAGATCCTATGCCATGGGAGCAATGAGAACTTCATCAAGGGTGTGCCCTCTGAATCTGAAAAAAAAAATCAGGCAAAACAATGCCCTTTGACTTGAATGGTCCTGGAGCAGGGGGTGATGCCTGCCTAGGCAATTCCTTCTTCCCTTCCCTGAATCTTCCTCTGAGCCAGAAGGGCACTAAGGCCAGACAGCATTGTGATTGTCTTCAGTTATGTGATTGTGCCTTGGATACACTCCAAAACTCCACATGGTTCAAATGCAGGCAATGAGTTCCATGAAAACAGAAGTGCCCTGAGCTCTTCATACAAGAGGACATGCACAACACCAGTGTGCCTGCAAAGCATTCCAGAAACTAAAGAGACAAAGAGAGTCCAGTGTGCATATTGGAGTCCCAGCATATATCTCCTAGCTATCAGACTAGTTTAGGTCTGACCTGAAATCTATCTATGTGTTGAGGAAGGGGGTTATTTTGATGTTTGCTCAGGGGTCTGTGATTTTTCTCAGCACACCAAAACATAATGGTATATGACATTTCAAGGGAGAAAGTGTACTTCGTGGAGAAGCAAAAAGAAAACAACATGTCATGTAACTTGTCTACCCATCACCTCAAAATGGGAATCCAGTGTTTGATTTTGTTATTAAATGAAGTGCAAAAGCATGGCTAGGAGTGCAGGAGTGACATGTTTGCTCTGAAATCAAATCTAGAGGGTGTATTCTAGTCCCAATTTTGCCCAATGTTTACTTGATTTCTTACATTCCAGATTCAGGGATGGAATCTTCATGGGCTTTTAACATAGGGTTATGTCTATGAGATTATAAAAGCTAGACTGTATAAACCAGGTACAGCTTTAATTAAAGAGAGGCTAACCTTCCTCTCTCACCCCCAGAAAGTATCTTCATAATGAATAGATGAAATGCCCCACTGATAACTTCTACTATGGATTCATTCCTTCATTCCTTTTTTTCTTTATCCCTTCAATTTCCAATCTACAACTGAAACTTCTACAATGTTTTATTGAACTGGATATCAGAAGACATCAATTTGCGACAGCCTCATAAAAAATAAAATAAAACTGTGATACAGAAGAGAAACCGCTGTATCAGACACACTTCAGTTCCCTTCTACCCCTACCTCAGTGCTCCCGTCAGAAATATCATCAGCCACTGAGGCTGGAAAACAAAATCTCAACTCAAATGCTATTAATACAATAGTCTGAAACTTTCAATACATCCTATGCCTGTTCTAAAATTAAATATTCATTGGTAGTAAGCTTATGTAAAAGGGTGCCAGAGTTCAAAACAGGAATGCGTATAGGAGATAAAGAGACAGACAGAAGGGGAAAGAAAGCAGTAGAAACGAAGACTGTGGCCAGACTGTTCTGACTCTGATTGCCGTGGATGTTACCAATTTGAACGCATGTTAGGGATACATAGCTGAGCAAAATCCATGTAAATTGGGGATCACAAGTCATATGCTTTAATTAAAAAAAAAAATACAGGGAGCTTTTATGGTCATGAAATGGGATTTCTAGTTCTGTCTTTCAGCCTTCTTATCACACATGTATTACGTGCATTTTGTCAGGCATTGCCAGAGAGGTGCAGGATGATCAGCTTGCATAGCAACTGAATTATGCCCATAATTAGGCCTAGAGTCAGTAGCTTGATGTTGGGCAGTAAATTGTATATGTCTCCTTTTTTTTGGTTCTTCATTTGATAGACCTTTGGCAATAGCTTATTGTAGCTTATTGTAACAGACAATGGATCAACATTGAAGTGTTTATCTTGTGATAATTACACAGCTTTTTAAAAAATAAAATAAAATGAGAGTGTATTATCAAATGGATTTGCAGCAGGTACTACAGTGGAAGCTCTGGATTGGATACTGGTTTCTGCAGCTTGAAGCCATTTGCTTCAGCTCCAAAAAAAGAAAAAGCCTTTAAAATGCCACCCAAAGAAATAGATGAAACCTTGCCCTTACCAGAGTATTGCAATGGCCCCAGTTGGCCCTTTAGGAGCCAGGAGTGGGGAGAGCAAGGGCACTGCTATTGGCAAATCACTGATGACCCCATTACCTCAGTTAGAACAGACACCAGAGCATGTGTTGTCATCAGCACTTGGCCTGCAATGCAGCACTTCAAAGGGTTGGACCATATGACAAATCTAATCTAATCTGGGTTGTGCTTTAGTCTTATGATTTGCAGATGTTCAGATCCTCTCCACATTCATTTTCAAGAGAAGAACTGTTCTCCTTCATATATACAGTATTGCTTATGGTTCATGCTGGGTGCCAACCTCATCACCTGATTGGCTTTGTGTCTGAGATACCTTTTGGATAGACCATTAGGTCGAAGAGAAGGAATAAAACAGCCAATTAAACATTCGTGCTCATAAATGTATCCTGTGTAACTTAATAATGCCCACTTTTTCTCCCCTTCCCCACCCTTTTACATGCTGCATTTGAAGAACTCTGTCCAAGAATATCACTAGATGGGGGGAAATGCGTGCACACACACACACACACACACACACACACCACATCATCTCAAAATTATTAAAATCTCTGTGGGAATTCATGATTAATTTTAAGGCCTGACAGATTAAAATACATTATTATGTACACTCTAGTGCATCCTTTCAGATATTTTCAGAATCTGATTTTGCTCTCTTGATACACACCAATGATTCTACATGTATCTAGTAGATTGCAAGGAATAGATTAGCATTAAAGAGGCAGTATTGTGTTGTTAGGTTGTTATGTGTAACTTGTGCTTATACATTAAGAAAAATGTACCTGGCATTCCCTTGGACATGACCAGACCCCGTAAAAAAGAAAGCATTATTAATAGTTGGTTGTAATGCATTTGTGGCAGCGCATCTGAAATTCTGACCTTTAGCATGTTAACTGGCTCTTTTTATCTGGTTCTCTGGCTGACTAAGCCACAACAGTAGCCTGATTAAATGTAGGGAACCAAAGGTTTGTTATCTATACTTCCTAAACGGAATCCTAACTTTTCTTTCCCCATAAGACCTAGAAGACATTTGCAAAGGAAATATGAAGCTGTAAAATGAAAATAGCAATGATCAGTGTTTCATATGGTATAATTTGATTATCTATTTGATAATCTGTTTGATAATGTGATGTGTTTTCATATGGGGCAATTTAATTATCTGTGAGTAGAACAGGGACCTCTGCTCTCTAGTTTAACCTGGGCTGGTACAAATCCTTTTGCCAGGATGTAAGTAAATGCACACACCCCACCCAAGCAAGAGAGTGGAGATTTCAGGTCACTAAATAGTTTGACCTTGGACTAATCACATACCAATAACCTGTGAAAGGTGTTTCTTTTTTTTAAAAAAAGTCCTATATTAAAAAATTGATATCCCACTTCTGTTTCCCAAAGCAAATCCATACTATCTAGCAATAAATAAATACTCATAAAAACATACTGTTACATGCCACCCCTATCTCTACAAGTGGTGCAAGATTTCAGGATTGAAGGTGCACTTCGCATGGTCTGTGGTCTGTGTTCCTTTTTGGGACAATGAGGCATAGTGAAGACGGTAGTGTCTGTATGTTATATGCTTTTATTTACTTATATATACAACCTGCACCTAGATGGACAGATTGAAGAGCATTCACATGCTATGAGGTTCTGGCTCCCCCCAGCATTGGATTCAAAGGACAGCAAAAACCCATTCTCTATGTCTCTCGGCCTGTCATCCCCAGCTCATCCCCACCTTCTCATGATCATGATCCTAGAGTGAGACAGTATCATACTGAATGCTAGAACAAAGTCATCCCAATAAAAATGGCAACTATCCTGAATTTCCAAATGTCATATTAATATATACACTTGGGTTTCATGATTCTAAACAGAGCAGCATACGTTGCCGTGGTCATGAGTGGTGAATACCTCTTTGCGTAGTACAACAGTATGTATGTAGTTTGTACTGTAATGTGATAAGTTTAGTGTCTGTTTTTGAATGTTATGGGTCACAAGAATTTGCAGGTGCAACAAGAATGGATGGTGACTTGCACAAGCTGCTCAGTTGTTTGACAGCAGGGCCTGGCATGGTGGTGTCATGGTAGAGCAATTCTAGGGTAAAGTATGACAAAAACCTTTACAAATAATAATATTCAACCCTCCTAGTCTGCCAGACTTTTATCTGGTCAGATTCCTATGTATTCCTATGTATTTAAGGGGAGACGATACCTGTATTTAAGTGTGGTTCTATTAAATACTGTGAGATGCCATGGCTCAATGGTAGAACACATGCTTTACAGCACAGGTGAGGAACCGCTGGCCCTCCATATGTTGCTGGACTCCTTCTCCCATCAGCTTCAGCCAGTATGGCCAAGACTCAGGGATAATGGGCACTGTGGTCCAGCAACATCTGGAGACGTGCAAGTTCTCCCCCACTGCTTTACAACTAAAAAATTCAGGTTCAATTCTCTGGGGGTGGGGGAGTCACAGCAAGTCTACCTCTGCTGCAAAGCAACTGCCAAAGTATATTTTCTTGGCTAGAGGCCCAACACGCTCATCAATATAACGCAGCTTTGTATTTATGCCCATTTTCACCACCGAAGAGCCTTGATCTACTGACCCCAACTAGAGAAGATGAAACCATTATGAGAGGCTTCTTGACTGGTTTCCTATACAACAAGAGAAGGTATTGTGATTCTTTGGTATTTACTTTCTTGTGGGAAAGAAAAGGGGCATTGCCACCCTTCATGGAAGAATGGTTAAAGGAATGGATGTTGCTTCAGCATCCATATGGCAGCAGAGAAGAAGGTTATACTTCAACTTCATCATCTTCTGACTGTGGGATTGCGTCAGGGGTCAGCAGACTAAGACTCACGGCCCAGATCAGGCCCAATTGCCTTCAGGATCCGGCCCGCTGACTGTCTGTGGATGAGCATGGAGATTCTGTTCGTTCGGGCTGCACCACTTTTTTTCCTGCACCATTCCATTTCCCGCCCTCTCCCTCACACACACTTCAACGACGCCTCCTCCCTGCCTCCTCCTGGCTTCTCCCTGCCCTGCCTAGAGGAGGTAGGGGGTTGGGCTGAGCTGGCTGAGTGCCATTTTAAGCAGCCCCTCTTTGGAACCAGCCCTTTTGCGCCACTCATCTTCTCTCCACCGCCACCACCCTGGTTCTCCTGTGGGCCAGAGAGCAGCGGCGTTGGTGGTGGCGGCAGCCCCAGGGAAGGTAAGCACAGCAACTGGGGCTGGGGGGAGGGGAGGAGGACTACTTACCCCCCTTGCCTCTTCTTCCAGCCCCCCCCCCAGTGCCACTTCTCTGACCCACCACAAGGTCTGAGGGACAGTGGACCAGCCAGCGGCTAAATTTTTTTACCGACCCCTGGATTGTGTTATCCAAAGCAGTCCCATCAGGAGGTGCTGGACTATAAGTGAGGAGAATACATGAAAGGTCTTTGCAACTAAGGGTGTGTTCACATTACCAGCTTAAAATGCATTGGGGGTTATCCCCCCCCCCTCGCATTTCAATCACATTTGCAGGTCATTGTACACATTAGTAAAGTTGGATATGTTTTCAATTTGGCCACTGTCTGTCCACAGCAGTGAGCAAAGAGGAGAATGAATGTCTTCATATGGTTTGTTTTCAAATTGGATCAAATCTGGTTTTGGGGAAATGCATCAAAATGCAGTATTTCTCAAGAAACTACAGGATAGAAATGGATTGTGGCTAAGGTTGTGTGTACATGGCTTCACTAACCACCAGTGAAAGCATACTGGATGCAGAGTAAATGCATCCTGAGACAACTGAGCTGCAATAGGTTGCGGTCATTTTCATTTGGCAGGTGATGGCTACAGTCAAAGAGAAGTAATAGAAATAGATTCTAATGTTCTGCCACTCAGGTGACCACTCAGCAAGTTTGAGCATTCTGAGTACCACATCAGTCACCACAGCACTGAAAATTGGCACACTCATCAGAAGCCATAGTGAAAGAGACCAAAGCAGCACTATTAGTTCTAGTCATGGGGATGAATGAAACAAGAATATTATTATACATACGAGTTCAAGCCAAACGTTGGGAACTACACTCCTCGGAACTTGCCAGATATGATTACATTAATCTCTATCATTCCACTCCCTAAATGGAAACAGCAAAGTAGTTATCCCCACTGAAAAATAGCAGAACATATTTCCCAGTAAGCAGTTAATAAAACATGTCTGTGGTACATTGTAGAAGGCTTCCAATGAATAGGCCTCACTCTTGAGCCAGACTCCGGTGGAAACAAGTGCCAAAAGACAATGAGGCAGATGAGCATTATATGTGTATTAGTGCTGAAATGAAAAATTGCACCAATTCAGAATCTGACAAGTTTCATGCATTCACAATTGACAAATTTGGATTTGAACATACAAATGGATGTGGAACCAGGGTTTCAGGCACAAAATGGGAGTGCGGCCAAACATATGTTTCACCAAATAAAAACTTGTCAGGGGGGCCTGATTTTGTGGCAAAAGACAAACTTCACATTTGCAAAAGCTGCAAATGGATTTTTGTGACCTTTTGCAGCATGCAGCGAATTTATTTTAGAATTTATATCCCACTTCTCCACATATTATTTAACCCAGCTGTTCAGAGCATTTGTGAATTTTAGTTTGAATGTATTGTCATTCATATTAGTGGTATTACAGATGTTTGCCTCTTAGAAAGGACAGTGTGTGGGAAAAAGTTCACTCAAGCGTCATAAGGCAAGACCCAGCCCTGGATTCATGTTTCTGCTATGACCAAATATAAAACACCACAAAACAATATTTGCAACAACCAATATATGCAGTGCTGCACAGTGATACTTGAGAAAATGAAACTGGTGTCACGACCTCTATCTGGGCAGCAACTTAGAGTCATGAGATGAGGAGAGCACAGTCAGAACAGAAGGAATAGCCAGGGAGACCATGTAAAAGCGAGGCCCTGACACAAGCCATGAAACCCAGCCAAGAGTATGTACACCAAGAGACTCCTGAGCAGGAACCCCCAGAAACCACAATCTCTGAGCCTGAGGTCCCCACCTGGCAATGGGTAGACAATGAGCTAGGAGGGAATTCATGAGAGGCAATGAGTGCTAGGTCCCAGGCCAGGAGACTGCTCTAAGCTCTCCAGGAAAGAAACAGGGCCTGAGAGGGGGTAGTCTGAGAAGAGTAAATGGCCTCATTTAGGTCTTTCCCCAGGAAAACCTGAATTGCTGTTCGCTCCAATTCACGGAAAGCAGTAGGAGAAGAGGAAGTGTGTATAAGCCCTCAGTTGGAAATGTTGCTCTCTTGGAGTTCTCCAGGGTCCTGTAACTCTAGCTTTACCTGCTTGCTTGCTTGCTTGCTAGACTGCTTTATTTTAAGACACTCTGGTATCTGCTCCCTGGGTTATTGCTTTTGGTCAGGACAGAACAACTGACCATAAGTGCCCCACACATTTTGTTTGGGATCTGCCATAATAGAAGAAGCTGGCTTGACTGTTGACGTCACAGGTTCTACATAAGTACCTGGTCAATATTTCAGCATTGAAATATTGGTTGATATGGCCAAATGTGAAGTATTAGCTTTCTAGGAATCATAGGCAATTAAGCATACTCCAAAGGTTTCAGAGGAGTAGTGTTAGTCTGTTGCGGTATTCTGGCCATAGTGTTCTGGACAACTGCAGTTTCCAAACTGCCTTCAAAGGCACTCCTATGTAAAGGGCACCCAACCTAGAAGTGACCAAACTGTGGCTAGATTATTTCTGTACAGGAGCAGTTGCAAAAACAGTGTGCCAGTCTCAACCAACAGAAGGTCCTTTATGCTGCTGAGCCTACTTGAGCCTAAGGTGATAAAGACTAATCTAACAGCCTTCCCATATTGCACATCTGATCTTTTAGATGAGTACAACCCCAGCATCTTCAGGTAGGGCCAGGGAGAGAGCCCTGGTTGACATCCTGGAGAATCACTGCCTTTTAGCTGGACAGACCAATGGTCTGGCTCAATATAAGGCAGTCTCATATGTTTTTAGTTTGGCAGTGAGCTTTAGAACATTCTTGCCTGTTACCATTACCTCAGCTCCGCAAACTCCATTCCTGAAAATGTCGAGGTATGAGTGTCTACCCAGAGTATCTCTGTTTGGTTTCTTGACCTCTCTGGTTTTTCCATGACCAGCTGTTCTTCCTTCCCTGTTCCCATCTTCTCTGCACCTTTATGGGCCTTGCTTTCACTCAGGAAGGCCCAGTTTTTGACTTGGCATCCTAATGTTTCTTCTCCAGCTGTTTTTATGTTAACCAACAAGTAACTTTTCTTCAGAAAGATCATCAGCTCATTTGCCTGCCTTGGTGCAGCCTGATCAACAGCAAGAACGAAGAGTCCTTCATGAGGGAAATATAATTAAATCCCAACCTTATATATCACCAGGATATTGCTGGAACATGAAATTGGTTTCTCCGAAAGTCAAACCAGAGTTAGCATGTTGTTCTGACAGAAGAGCAACTGGAACATGTTTACTTCATGACTCCCTCAGATGGTGTTGGAATACTAGCTCTTACCACACAAGGAAATCCCCATCTTCTTTACTGTTCAACCTACATCTTCCCCATCCCACCCCCCTCCACACACACTTTTCTAAGGTGATAAACTCAAGGGCAAGAGAGAACAAGCAATAAGGTGATCTTGTCATGCAGCTCAAGATTTTTAAAGCACATTAACTGTAATTTTTAGTTAGTCATAATTTAGTGAACCATTAAAAGTGACCCAGTTCACTGAACTGAACTGAACTGAACAGATGGAATTCCACCCTCAGTCTGCTTGACTGGTTTTTTGAACAATGCAAACTCTTCTTTCAAAATCCCCTCCTAAGAGCTTCATGCAACATTTGGTGGATGCTCTGGTCTCTCTCTCTCTCCTCTTTGGCTCTGCAGTATTATGTAACAAAGAAGACGGCAGATATTATTCACATCCTAAGACGCTGCTTGCTTTTTCATTTCCTTCTCTTTCTTTTTTATTTTCTTTTTTTTAAAAAACTAGCTCATTTTCTCATGCTATGACTTTACAGTTATAAATTAAATAATTAATTAAACAGAAAATGGGCTGCCAGATTCCAGCCCTTTACAAACTACAGCTCTTTTACTATGTTAATGAGACTTCCTTATGCCCATGCATATAAATGTACTCCAAGAAAGATTTGTCATCCTCCTCACCCTCACACAAGACCCACCCCCCCTCCCCTCAGAATGGGCAAAAGGACTGAATTTGTAACCTAGGGCTGTGAGGCTGTCTTCTCAGTTCCTGTCCATCATTATGCCAGTTCCTCTTTCCAACAAATGATGTCGCAACTTCCAGATATTTCATTAGAGTGTGAATGTGTGCCAGTGCGATAAACAAAGGGATAAATATTAATCTCCTGCAAAAAGATGCATGCTGCTATTTTCAAGTCATCTAAAGTATACCAGGGTCTCTTGATAATGCACACTGTGTAAGTAGCAAACAAAAATATTGACTTCACTGGTTTGGCTCTTTTTCTTACATTTTTCATACAGTTGATACAAGTTATAGTCCAAGCAAAGTACATGGCAGTGACTGACAGAACAAAAGTGTTTTGCAGTCAAATTTAAAAATAAAAATAAAAATCTTAGAATATCTGGAGATCATGGGACATGAGTCTGGAAAGACTAGTTGTGGGACTTTTAAGACATCTACTTTTGTAGTTTTCTACTCTTTTTCCTGTAAAAGTTAACATTCCTGTCAGGTATCCAAAACTGCTATTGCTGTCTATATACATGTTTTATGTGCTAATGGCAATGTGAATTGTTAATAATAAAAGTAAATGGTGTTTTCATTTCAGGGTCAAAAGCATCTCTGGTAGACTCAGAGTGTTCTTGTTCACCAGAATGCCAGTTATGGGTTTCCAGTGTGTCTTCAGGGGAAGATGTGAACATACGGTGGCATGAAAAAGCAAGGCATTATTTGTGCATGTGTGTAACTACACTTTATTTCACACATTTAATTAATTAATTACAAAATAGTTCAGCCATTTCAAGAACATCTCCCCTCCCCAAGTTATATTAAAAACATAAATTCAATTTAGTGGAAATCTTTTTGAAATATACCAAAAATGTATACGTTTGTGATAGTGTATTATGAAGTATATTCCTTACTGTTTGCATGACAACAACTGAGAGGAGAAGAAGGTGTGTGAGGGCCACATCATCTATGGGTTCTATTTCATGAGAGTTCTTGAGAAAACTTACTGCTTTCCATAGGTCTCAATGAATCAACAATTACTGTATTGTATATGCTGTTCCACTAGTAGTTAGGATTAGGTAGCAACAGCCATACTATGTACCATTGAAGGAAATGAAATATGGGAGAGAGTCTCTTCTCTGAAAAAGCAGAGTAGCCACTATCCCTTCAGTTCCCATCACTCTCAGCTGCAGAAAACAGACAGACATTTTTAGGTGTGTCTACACAACCACCAAGCATAGTTCCAAGACTGAGGCAGGAGAAACAGGCAAAGTGGCACCAAAACCACTACACACATCAAGTAGATGATAGTATCAAGAAATCTCTGGTGTTTGCACTAATCTTCTATGCAGAGCCCATAATGTGGCTAAGCACTGGAATATACTGAAAGGGTAACTTATAGAAAACCCTGTGGGGGCTAGTGGCTGATGCAAATAAAGATTCTTCTGATCTGATTCCACTGAACTCAGTGGCACTTATTTATTTTATTATGCACATTTAGGATTGTGCTGTTAAGCTATATTTTTAACTGTGCTTGGATAAGTCAAGTCTCATGCTTTACAATTGACAAGTAACCCCTGTCAAGAACCCTGCTTTAGTTGTACTTTAACATACAGCAATTGATACACTATCAAAAAGGGCCAAGGAGCTTGATATTAGGATTGGAAACACAATATTCTGTCAAAATATTTGTGATGATTTGCAAATTGCCAGTCAATTTGCACCCTCATTCCAGTAAAAAGGAAAAAGGTCCACAGAAGTGGTTCCCAGTTATTGGTTTGTGGACTCCTGGGGGTCCACACAACCCACCCAGGGGGTCCATGGCACCATTCACAAAATAAAAACTACCATAGAGATATCAAAAGTTTCAAAAGTAGGAGGTCCATGGCTTGGCTTTTTGAAGACTATGGGGTCTGCAGTACTTGGCTAATTGGGAACCACTGGTCTTCAGCAAAGTGGGTCTACTGTTGAGTAGCAGGCTGCCAGGTTCCTTTCTGAACATAGCAGTTAAATTCCTCTCTTATTTAATAAAATATTGGCTCAGTAGACCCAGAGAATTCCCTAAGAACTTTCTACAAATTATAAAGCACCATCCTACTTTACATATAGCATGCGATTTCCCTAGCATCTCACGATTCAAAACAGTAAAGATGTAACAAAAGAAGAGACACTCTTTCATCCCAGAAGGAAGCAGCTGTATTCCAGTCAGAAAGCTGTTCCACATGTTACATAACAGCATACCCAATTTGCTACCAAGAGTACACTCAGTGGGGAGTCACAGCCAATCATGGCTGTTTGATTGGTGTACCTGCATGATACATGTGTTTACTGCATTCACACTTTCTATTTTGTAGGACCTAGGACATTGTATGTATACACCTAAAATATAAAGTGTGGGTGCAACTAGCACAGCTTTCAGCTTCACATCACTTTACATGTCACGTTTAAAATGTCCACCTGAGACTTAGGTGAACAATTAAAATGTAATGTGCTGTGTGTCCCTAAGCAGATTTGGTGCAGTTGGCCTCCCATTCAAGTGAATCTTAAAACTCCCCAAAATATTGTGTCTGGAGTGACCCCAACACACCATACTTAGGGACTAGCAAAATCCTCAGCCCACTGGATCAGTTCCACTATCAGATTGTGCCCTGCTAATGCACAGACAACCCATTCTTTGTCTTTCCAATTTAGTTTCATTAGGATAAATTTAACAGAATAAAAATAGGCAAAAACCAAACAATAATATTAGGATTTGGAGAAGTCACATAAAACCAACCCAGTAAGGCTTTTAATAAGCACAACAATTATATAGCACTAATTAATACTGGAAGAGACTACATCCTATTAATATTATTATTATTATTTTATTTAATAGGTATGCTTTAAAAGAGATGAATATAAATCTTTGCAATATAAAATTTCCTTGTTTTACTAAGAGGAGTTTTAATCAGATGAATGGACTTGTATGTACTAGTTAACTTTGCTGGAGTTTAGTCGTTGTATTTAAAGCAGATTTTATCCTAGAGTGATATTAATTTGATAGGATCCCTGATCTGTAAACCATTGGTTATCTTGGTCTCTCCTGATAAGAAAAAAAAGTGCTGAGGATTTCCAGTTGGTGAGCACATTTGGGCAGAATCTTTCACACGTCACAAATTGCAGATGGGAGGCAGTGATCTCGAACATGCAGTCACATTGCGTGACCATCTGACACCTTCCATTTAGAAAAATAATACTTTCCTCACAGCATACGCTCCCTGCTGCAACCAGCACCAAAAATTATGCCTGGGAGAGCTGTTCTTCCTCCACTAAGGTCTTAAATATTTCTTAGACTGCTTTTAAAAGATTCATAGTGCAGCAGCACCTAGATCACATCTTCCCACCCTACTGAAAACCCTGAAATTCTCTGCAAGACACCATTAAGCACAAAAGGAGTGAAAAGGGGTGCGGGAGAAACCTGAAACTGTACACTTACACTACAGGGACAAACAGAGCAAATTTTATTTATTAATCAGTATTTTAGTTCTTACATGCAAAACTCAGATGAACAACTGGATAGTACCTTGCATTTTTAGGAAGGTCCACTTAAAGAATGCTTCCACATGTGAATTTTCACATGTGGCTATAACCAGTGGATAGGGAATAACATATAATCTTTTCTTTTGCTGCCACATGTGATTAATACACATGTACCTATTTTGCCCTTTGAAAATATAGTAAGTGGCCTTGCATTTCTATGTTGTGCACAAAAGCAAAAAGGGGACATGTGATAGGACATATGTGGAGTTCATACCATTTCTTATATGGAAGTTACATCCATGTATGTGCGAAGTAGCACATGTGCTAAGACCTGTGGTTTTTTTAATCGCCTATAACAGTCCTGCATTAACTCACATCATCAATACATGTATGGCAAGTACTATGCATTAAGGGATTTCTACACTTCACAAAAAATGATTGAAGGGTGGTTTTTAAAAAGCAGGTAATATAAATCATAATGCATAATAAACAGAAGCATTAAAACAAAACAGAAACAATAAAATAATTCACATAAGGCACATAATTAACAACAAAATGACATTTGTGTACAGAACTACAAAGTACTGTACCCATTATCTTTTCTCTTTAGTAGCTTGAAGAAGCTTAGTTAATTTAGTTTAGTTTAAAGTGATTTACAAAAAAATAATAAAAAATGCAAAATTACATAGTAAAATACCCATAAAACAATACAAAAGTGTTCTTGCACAATCACCTAAAACAAGAATGTCTGCCTCCAACCAACACAAAATTAGCAAATTATTGTCTTTTGTTCATAAGATTGTTTATTCTCAAATTCATGGCATATTCAGGATAAAGGGCAGGAGGTCACTTTGCCAAGAGCTGTCTTAAAAGCTGGGGTAGATGTTTTTGCAGCTGTCTGCAGAGCCAGTGTGCCCAACAGTCAAGCCAGCCAACCACTTAATTTCAGCAGAGTGTCTTCCTTAAAGTGTCACAAAGACATTTTCAGAACAGGCTGTGGGCTCTTGTGGAAATAGCAGGTGCAATATTCTGAGCCTGAATGTTTATGTTCTGGGGAAAGCATAACAGACAGTTTTTGTGACACATATAAAGGTGGGTACAAAGTGCACTACTTAGTCTCACTCACTAAGCTGTCTAAGATAAACTGTTGCTTTGCCGGCAAACCTTTGGGCTAGTTCAAATGGCCAAAGGCCGGCGACAGATTATTTCCCCCCAGATATTTAAGCAGGTAAAAGCTGCTTGTTGTGTGTATTTCTATCCCACTTTTGTTACTGGTGAACAGATTTTGCTAGTTTGTGCTGTGCTGGAAAACATGGAAAGCCTGTTAGAACCAGAGGAAATGCCCCTGGCCAGTCTCTCGCAACTACTATGGCAGCCTCTCCCAATCTGATGCCCTTCAGATGTTTTGCACTACAACTTCCATCAGCCCCAGCCACCATGGGCAATGGCCAGGAATTATTGGAGCCATAGTCCAACAATATCTGGACAGCAGTTTGTGGGAGATTTTCCTATGCAGTAGTATCTTTGACATCAGCCAGCCCCTGAGTCATCTGCAGCTCCTTCAGTGCTTTCTTTCTGGAAAGAAGAGCCTAGAACATGACTCTATCATCAACTCCTAAGGACTCCTAAAGACTCAAGGGTAGGGAAGCCCATACCCTGAAGACACATGTGGCTCTCCTGGCCTTTCTTGTAAGCTCTTGGCAATTTCCCCAGGCCATGTTTCCTCTCCCTAGACTACCCCTTCCACCTGGCTTGGTGGAGAATAGAGGAGTGAGGTGGGGTGTGCAGAAACCTCTGGTTTTGTTTGGCTGGAGTGAACACTACTGTACAAAAGTGAGGGCTCAGCCGCACTTAACTTTCCTTTGCTCTTTCCAGGCATGTTCTGCCTGCATGTCTGAACACCCTTTTTTTATTTGCCCTGGAGCTTTCCCCATGAAAACCTGCTCTTTTGCACTCAATCGGAGCAAATGTCAATCTGTGGGGAACCCAGATTTTCCGCTAAAAAGCTAAGGAGCTGGTTTTTGCAGGGAAAGCTCTGGGGCAGGAGGGAAGCACGCTCAGACCTAAAGCTTTGAAGCACAAGCCTGTGCCTGGAAACAGCAGGACAAAATGTAAGTGTGGATAAGCCCTAAGAGCCTGCATATTTTTGCTTCTGGCCACACCTGTCATCACTTGCAGCCACTTTGCAGTCATTGAGGAAATGTGGGCAGCATTGCAAGCTGACTTGGCCCAATATTCTGTCTGCCGCATGCACTTAATATACAGAGCAATTCCTCTACTGCAAAGTCCTCAAACATATTAGCAATGTACATGCTGCAGTCTTTGTTTTCTACTTGCCTTCCAGTTTTAAAAAAGGAATCTAATCTTGAAACCTTTACTCGCCCTTTAGTTTCATGTGCCTATTATCCCCGCCTACTTGTATCTAATTTTCTGGTTTTTCCTGGAGCGTTGTGAAAGTCATTATGACATGTAATCAGTGATTGAGTTGCTCTTCTTCAGGAAACCAAGTGTTGCTGAGCATTACAATCTACATTATTATTTTGTTATTATAACTGGGATAGATGTATCTGAAGTCTATATTCTCAAGAATTATGCTGTTGGTCATTTTTCAGCTTGGCTAAAATGTTATTACTGCAACAAAAGACCAAAATTGCATGTGCATTTAACCCACAAAATCATGTTGTCTTCTGTCTGATTGCTGGGGTGGGGTGGCTATCACTATGGGCTTGCCTTGAAGCAATCCTGATCACAGTTTGGTTTTCGACAAAGAAACTCTCTTCACTCAGGATGAGTTGTGGATGTTTCCTCAATGGGATTTACGGTTAGGAATTAGCCAGACTCTCTCAAGTGTTTGGAATGGGAGAGCCATTAGACCTTGAGAAAACTCATATTTTCTGCAGTCAAAGAGGGATTGTAGTTTGGCAGGATTAAGGGAGAAAGAACTGAGTTTTGAGTCACTAACTGGAGCCGACTTGGGGTGTAGGTCTTTCGCTCTCTGAAGATCTCGTGCAGGACTGCTGAACTACTGCTTTGGAGAAGTGCTTTTGCTGATTCCTTCATTTTTGTGCTACTTGTAAACAATTCAAATATTACAAAAATGCCTAACATCTTCAGTGATCTCCCCTTCCAAAGGACATCAGACTCAAGTAGTGCTGTACTAGAATGTCTTACTCCTCACGAAAGTGGGGAACATGTGACAATACCTTGTCCTTATGTATGCATGATGCTCTGCTCCACACCTTGAATACATAAATTTACATTCATAGAATTTAGTGTGTTAAATGTGCACATCAAGTCTACTCGACCTGCACATAATTATTTATTCTGTGTCTTACCATCTGAATAACTTTCTAAACTGAAGAACCTTTTGTAAATCAGGGTATGTCTCCACAGCAGAATTCCCTACTCATATTGTTGATTTCAGCTTGTATTTGTGAGAACAGAAACTTTTCCTTGTGAGAAAACCCTGTTCCGATAATTTCACTATTGCACAGTATGGTTGCTTAACTTGTTGGCAACTGGATTGCATTTGCAAGAAAAAATCCTAGCCAGTGAAAGTTAGGCTCACCCAGCTATGAGCATCACCAAACACAGGCAGAGAGATGGGCAAGTCTTGCACAAGGACATTACTCATTCCATGCACATACAACATGGCAAAGTTCCAGAAGTAATGAATAACTTTTAGGATTAATATATTATTATATCTGTAGGCAGAGCCTTTGCTGCTATTATACAGTAAAGGTAAAGGGACCCCTGACCATTAGGTCCAGTCGTGACCGACTCTGGGGTTGCGACGCTCATCTCACTTTATTGGCCGAGGGAGCCGGTGTACAGCTTCCAGGTCATGTGGCCAGCGTGACTAAGCCGCTTCTGGCAAACCAGAGCAGTGCATGGAAACATCGTTTACCTTCCCGCTGGAGCAGTACTTTGATGTGCTTTCGAACTGCTAGGTTGGCAGGAGCAGGGACCAAGCAACAGGAGCTCAACCCATTGAGGGGATTCAAACCGCCAACCTTCTGATCAGCAAGCCCTAGGCTCTGTCGTTTAACCCACAGTGGTGGGGTGCAATTTCATCCTTCTGCGGTCCTGGACAGTTTTGAATGCAGTAACTCAGTGGCTACTGCAATTTCTAAATGTGTTTTCTTGAAATGCCATGTGTAAAATGGGCATTGAGTTCAGAGCTATAGTGATGTTAGGTTAGTGAAGTTCAGATAGTCCTCTAGAACAGATTCCCATTTTACATATGCTGACCCACGCTCATGGGACGCTTTCCAATGAAACCAATCACGCGTGTAATGAATGTGTGGAGGTAGAAGCAAGAACCAAGAAGGTACCCACTCCTCCATGCCCTCCTGTGCCTGCTGGCTACACCTCTGCGGTTCCACATTCAGTATTGGTGAGAAAGGTACCTTACACACTGACAGCTGTACACACCTAGGACTTTGCCCAGTTAGAACTTCATATTGGATACTGGAAACTTCCACTGAGAGCAAATATGAAAGACAACCCATACAGAATTTGAAGGGACGATATGAGAAATAAATTGGGTGATGTTGAAATAGAAGGGCATTTCCATTTGGAAGAAAATATGGCCGATAATTCAAGAAGGAAATACATTGCCCATGGAAAGCTTTTAAGGTGTGACATTTGTTGTGTTTTAGTATATTCTGTTGGAAGCAGCCAAGAGTGACTGGGGCAACCCAGTCAGATGGGCGGACTATAAAAAACACATTTGTTGTTGTTGTTGTTGTTGTTGTTGTTGTTGTTAATTTGCTTTTTAATGTGTCTGAGGATGAAAATGAGATGTAACAGAAGAGCCAATGTTATATATTTGTGTAATGTGTTACTGCGACATTGATAGAAAGTCTTAAGAAGGGAAATTGAGTCCCCACCCCACTCTGTGTACTTGTACACCTCTGATGGTTTGAATCCAGCCAGTAGTTACTAATAGCAACACTCACTACCTCTATATTTAAGTGACAAGGAAGCAATTTTATTTAATTTCCTGCCATAAAACCTTTGCAAGTGTTATAAAACCAATATAGTATTTAAAGATGACACAACAATGGGATCGGGGCAGTAATAATGCTGTTGATTCACTGCTTACTCTCTGCAAAACGTAGCCATGTGAAGAATCTCTGGAGGCGGGAAGAATTTGGACTTAGGATGTGGTGAGCTGCCTTCCTTACCACACAACCAGAGGAAAACATGCAGATACATTTGAACAGTCTGCTGGGAGAACAAAGCAATTGGCAACACATGGTCTGGCTTTCCGTCAGGTTGTCTTGGCCATGGTGATGGCTGAAGAACAGATCTTTTGGGTGGGCAAAGCCAGTAGGCAGGAGCAGGCAATAAATTAGAGCACTAAGATGACATACATGACATTGTTGTCTTCAGTGAGTCAAAGGAGGCATGTGTTATTTGTAAGCAGCTGCATGCAACATTATTCATCATCATTGTCTATTTGTATGCTGCCTTTCCACCATTAAACCATGCCCAAGGCTGTTTACAACATGAAAAATTTTACATAATTACAAAAATAGAACAAAGGTACAGTAGTCATAAGCAATAAACAAAATAAAATAAGTATCCAATAAAATCAAACAATCCCCACATAAGTCATAGTAAGTTCTAACAATAAAGATACAGTACAAGAAATACTAATAACAGTGAAAATTAAGCATCTCCAAAATTAAATATTTTCTCCAACAAAGAAGAACAAAACCTGAACAGTATTCTACCCCAAGAGTCTCTAGGCATCCTGAACAGAATACACAGCAAAGGTGGTCTCTAGCCTCTTCTTTTGTAGCTGGAGTCAGTCAGGACCCTTCACTGCCAGGCCAGGTGGAAAGAGACTAACAAGGTAGAGAGCAGGTCTTGCAAGACTCACAGCAAAAATCAAAAGGTATGAGGGCATTGCAGGGGGTTTGACTAGATGACCCTCGGGACCCCTTCCAACTCTACAATTCTATGATTCTATCATTACAATGTGGTCTCAATGTCAGTGAAGGGAGAGGAACAGGAGAAATGCTCAAAAAGTTTGCAGAAGCCCTTGGTGCCAAGAAGAAAGGGTAGCACATTAGTGATAGATCTCTGTCCTTATTTTGAATGCCTCATGATGCCCTAGGCATGGTCTGGCACTGCTGAAATTGCACTGGCTTGCTATACCATGTGACACACCATCAAAAGTACTTCACATATTTAACCAGTTAATGGTTCACTAAGTAGTGTGACTTTCAAGGGCAGAACCAGGAATCCATGATTTGTTAAGCATCTCTCCACTGACACCTCCCTACATGAAAAGTGACAGGTGACAACTGGCTTTCTTGCTGGTTAGTTTACAGGTGTATGCTCATTGGTGGGTAGGCAGTGTCCAGATGTTCTCTTACTGACAGATATTTTCCATGGTAGGAATGCACTTCATGTTTTTAAATGCCCTTGATACTGGGTGAAAAGCAAGTCCTAATTCCTGAAGCCTTGGGATCTGTAAATTGTTCTGTTTTGGTCACCAATTGTTCTTGTCATTGCCCTTTCAGAGAAGACCTTTGTAATGTCATCATGTTGCAATGTAAGGTAAGGCAAAGCAGTTGCCCTAGATTCTGGTCTCTTGAGTGCTGTGGCTTAACTTTCATCTGCTAATGTGTTTTCACTCTCACTGTTTCTGCCCTTTTAACTTTTCCCTTCTTCAGTAAATATAGAGGGATGTGCTCACAGAAAGCCTCTTAGAATAGCATTTTCTGCAGCAAAATGTATTCTTTTCTTACTTTTTCTTTTTGTGCATCATTATCTTCCCAGTCTCCAGTCTGTTAAGCATGTAGACAACATTATTTTCAAAGGTAGAAAAATACAAGTAAAAACAAACAAACAAAGTTGGTAGGGGCATCTTAAAAAATTATCTACTCACTGCAATGCAAGCTTTGCAAGCAAGGGTCTGCTTTATCAAGTGGACAATTAAGGTGCTTGTATGTGTGCATATACTGTATAAGGTGAAAACCAGTGCTGTGTTCCACTCATGGCATGGCTCTTGATCTGGCAAAGAGGTCTGAAGGGGAGGTGATCTGTGCTGATTCCCCCTGCAGCACCCAGTAGTGGCCAATATGGTGGGGTGCCACTGCTCACCTGATCTCCAGTCGGTCATATTGCTACTGCTTACTGAAAATGCACCCAAGAGCCAATCCAATGTTCCTGCCAGTGCATTTCCACTGCACCAATCTCCTTGCTATCTCTTCCCTGCCCCTCTACCTCCCAGTAAGCTGCAGAGCAATGTGACCTACCAGAGGTTAGGTGAGCAGTGGTATCTCATCACACCATCTCCTACTAGTAGCATCCACACAACATTTTACACTGTTTTGTAGGGTCCCCCTACACCCTGGAAGAGGTTTTTCTATCACAAGCCAGAAGGAAGGATCAGCACAGGGCACTGCTGAAATTTGAAAGGCCAAAAGATACCACTCCCAGGCACATGGTCATTCAACCACCAATAAAAAGCTAACTGATGTTCACTTAAGTGTTTACATGCCTTTCCCTACTATCTTAATATTGTGGGGTGGGTACAGGAAGGGGTTGAAGTAAGGACACATTTGCAGTGGTTGCCTATACAAGACAAACAGAAGAAGCAAAAAGGATTGTGTGCTAGGCTTGGAGAATGCAAACAAAGGACTACCAAAGTCAAGAGGACTACCAGAATTAAAATATAGGGCAGCATATATCACATTTCAATCACAGCTTTTATGAAAAATCAAATGTGGCAAAACAGTTTAGTCCATTGTTCTGAGTGCTGCACCTTTCGTACAAAAAAAATCAAAATGATTCAAGAACACTGGTAGTCTAATTTAGGTGGTCACAGCACAGTGAAACATTAAAAGGAATACAGTTCACTGGACTGAATCAGACTGAAAGAGTGGAATTCAACCCTCCATATGCTTGAGCAGTCTGCATCATGCCAAACTTTCTATTACCATTCTTCTCAAATGCCTGTGTCTCAGAGTTGAAGGGAAACTACAGACCCATTACTGAGCTCCCAACAGCATGATCATACAATGCAAGAAGCACTTTAATGAGTGGAAAAAAGAGAGTGAAATGTCTTTTTTGCAAAGTTTTTGCTAATGCTGTTTGGGATCATTGAGGCTTGTGCAGTAAATATTAATCTTGCTAGAAGCCGATACCATTTGTGACCCTAGCAAAGAAGAAACTGTTAAAGAGCAAGTGTATAGTCTGCATTAATGATTATGAGAATAATGAACTTTTAGGGACAACATTTCATTTGGGCCTGTAACTGGTTCATACTTGTACCCACTTCATTCTCTTTCTTTGACCTTTTGTAAGAGCAACAGCTTTTTGTGGACTGCACAAGCTGTGAACTCATTTGCAAAATGTTATATGCATCTAACAGCTAGTTATATAAAGCTATGTTTTTTTTAAAATCCAGTGCTATTTTTCTAGAAAAAGGTGCCAGAACTCACCACAAACACCTCCCTTGCTCTCTTATAATGGCAATGGCACCCACCTGAGAGATGCCGGAACTGTGTTCCAGCTCAAAAAAAGCCCTGTTTATATCCATTAGAGGCTCTGATGCCATATCAGCTTTAGCTACAACGGCAAAAACTGGGCACTCTTTACTTTTTATAACACCAGTCTTTCAGACAGAGGCTTGCTAGTGATAAGGAAAACCACAGCCATAGAAAACAAAGTTGGTGTCTCAGGATGAACATTCTGATGGTGTCATTAAAAACACTTTATTCTTATGAATTGTCATCATGACTAGAAATGGAGAAAAGTTGGGAGAAGTTAAACAAGCAAATTCTGTTGGGGAGCAGGGAGCTATTTTTCCATTCTTCCTAATGAGAAAACTAATGCTCAGTTTTTGCAACAAATCCCTTCATGTAGGTTCTGAGGTCAAACATGTTTTGCTAAATTCCTTTATCCCTCCTCTGCTATCATTTTTAAAGCATCCACTGGAGGAATCAGGATCGAGACAATGGTTGTTTTAACCCTTTCTGCCTGTGTGATGGTCCCAACAGAAATCCATCCAAGTGTTTATCTTCCCGTGGAGGAAAGCTGCTTTTTATTCTTTTCAGAAGCTGTAATACATCTGATAGTAATAGTCAGGCAGGTGGAAGATGACAGAGGTCTATAACACATGCATGCACTTTTAAGAGAATAGGGTGGTGTTCAACTAAGTTTCAGAGTAGACCCATTGAAAAGAATGAATACGGCTAAGTTAAGTCCATTAATTTCAATGGGTCAGCTTTGTGTCGAATCATAGAGTTGTAGAGTTGGTCATCTAGTCCAACCCCCTGCAATGCAGGAATCTTTTTGCCCAACATGGGGTTGAAACCCATGACCCTGGAAGTAAGAGTTTCATGCTCTACTGACTATGCTTTCCCAGCAGATCAGGAGTTAGCTGAATACCGACCCATTGTATTGAAACTCTGTCAAGAAAGGTCAAAGATGGGGTAGTGGTTCTGTAGAAATCAGATCAAAAGAAAAGGGTCTCTCTTTTATGCCAGGGATCCCATGACTCAGAAACAGAATGGCTAAGCTTACCAGCAGCATGCTTGTTGAACTGAGACAAATGGGATGAGCAGGTCAGTCTGACGAGCTAATCAGTACTCTTCTGATTATGCTTCTAGGACATATGCCACATACTGAAAAAAGTTCATGGATGAGTGCCAACACAGAGAGACCAAGGATGTCCTGTCCTTTCCAGACTATTGAACAGAATCTTTAAAAGTACAAGTCACTGCTCCAGTCTTATTTCTGTTTTCCCCTACGCACAGAGTTTTGGAGACAATCACCCAATGCATCTCAGTTCTGAGAAGCATATGAGCAGAATGAGTAGCAAGAGCAGCTACTCATTGTTGATTTACCACTGGACTTCAACCTTGTTTCATCCCCTAGTGATATAATGCTGGCTGCAAATGGGTAGCATATTTTTTTATTCTTTGCTCTTATACTTTGTTCCTACTTCAGCCAGGTGCTCTTGTGGGAAGATGGTTTTGTAGATCCATTTCAATTGGGGTTTAGGCCTGGTTTGGGCACAAAAATTGCTTTGGTTGCCCTGTATGATGACCTCTGTTGGGAAAGAGACAGACGAATTGTATCCCTGTTAATTCTCCTCAAACTCTCAGCGGTTTTCAATACCATCAACCATGGTATCCTTCTGGAGCAGTTGTCTGAGTTAGAGATTAGTGGCACCACTTTGCAATGCTTCCAATCCTACTTGGATGGTTGTTTCCAGAGGAGGATGATCTTTGCCCCATGGAGAGTGTTTCTAGTTGCCAAGCCATGGTCTAGGCATTACATTGCAGCTGAGCCAGTCAGAAGCTTTACTTAGCTACCCAGCAAGTCCACATCCAATCTGGTATGGTACCTGGTGTAGAAAAAGGCTGTAGATGGAGAAGATGTGGCAGAAATCACCAGTCCTCCAACATGAATGGAGGAGCAAGTTGGGATCCAAACCAATACAGTGGTACCTTGGTTTACAAACTTAATTCGTTTCGAAAGTCTGTTCTTAAACCAAAGCGTTCTTAAACCAAGGAGTTGCTTTCCCATAGCAGCGGAGGACTCAATTTACAAATGGAACACACTCAACAGGAAGAGAAACATGTTCTGCTTCCAAGGCAAAGTTCACAAACCAAAACACCTATTTCTGGGTTTGCAGCGTTCTTAATCCAAGTTGTTCATAAACTAAGCTGTTCTTAAACCAAGGTACCATTGTACATGAAGTGGTATGTTTCAGTTCATCCATCATCACTGGCTGTGCTAGTCCTCTATAGCAATCAAATGAACGATCTTGAAGATAATGGAGCTTAGGCACCAAGGGAAGACTTCAGCTCTGATCACATGCCTAGCTGAAGAGAGAAAGACTTCTTTGGAAACCAAACAGAGAAATATAATATCTATCACCCCCCTTCCGGCATAATATCAGGAATATAAAAATTAATATTACTTATATCACTGCATAGGTATGGCTGATTTTCACACAGTATGTTTAGGACTCACCTGTTTGTGGCCTGTCGCAATGGTGGTGATTCCTTTAGGGCTGCCATATGTCGGGACATTACAGGGATTTCAAATTCGGAATGGATGTCCGGGAGGAATTTCCAAAAGGTGACACTCAACCAGAAAGCTCGACAATCTAAGATTTCTTAGATTAGCATGAAAGAGCCTCCCAAATAACCTCAAGACAAGGAAGCTTTTGTAAGCTGCAGATGAGCTGATTCTTTTTGTTTCTTTCAAAGAATCAATGTGTTGCAAATGACCTCTGTTGATAGGTGTTGGCTGCTGGGCTAGTAAAAATATTGATGGGAGGTAGCTGTGGGTGTATTTTGCAAGGCTGTTTTACAAGCCATTTTCCTGCAGTATGTGTGCTTTTTATGGATCTTTAATTGTGATGTCACTAGCCATGATAAGACACAGAATTCTGTTTTCTAAGGGTTACATATGAATATCAGAAGCTTATTAACCCTGCTGAGATGCAAACTTAAGGTTAACCCTCCAGTCATGCACAGCATTGATAAGGTCCAATGTCTGCATTTCAGTTAATAATTTTTTGTGCAACTCTTCAGTAACTTTGGTGGGACTTCCTTTTTGTTAAAAAGTTAATGGTTACAACTCTCCCTCCTGCACAAAAGCATCAGCCACTTGCACAATACTTTCAAGGAATGAGTATAACAATAATAATAATAATAATAATAATAATAATAATAATAATAATTCCTTATTTATACCCCACCCATCTGGCTGGGTTTCCCCTGTACCTTCACTAAGAAGAGGAATGGGATATGAAAACATGACTGTAATATTGCTTCCACCGCCACATTAAGAATAATTTTCAGGTGTGGTTCTTACTTCCCCAACTTGTAAAAATAACAAAAAATTGAAAGCCATATTTCACCTTCAATGTTTTTTTGGGGGAAACCCAGTATTTATTCGGTTTTTACCAGATACTGTTGTTACATTTAATATACAGGTGATGACCATTTTGGGTGCATTCAATATGTGCATGACTGCACACACATGCATCACGCCAAACCTGAAAGTGACCTGAAAACATCACCAAAAGGGGTGGGGGCAGAAGAGAGTATTTGCCGGCTTTCTCAACAGTGTTTCGAATATATGTGATTTCACTTAAACGCACAGTGCATTGGAACATAACCCCACATAATTTGGGAGTTGCCTGTACACCAGATCTACTCCCTGGTCCAACAACAAAGATCTCTGTGTGGAAACATGCTTCCATAGGCTCAACCACTGTGGATATGTACATGCATGTCCGGTTGATAATTCTCCAGCATCATGATGCTTATCGAGTCTCCATTTACCTGGTTATATGTAGTGGTATTACTTTTTGTAACATTTTATGCAGATAGCATATTCATCTGTGGCTCACTAGTTGTTCTCTAAGGCTAGCTGCTTGAGCTGGTTCAAAGTTTTGACGTTAGTAGTTGTAACTAGAGGTAACTGCTACATTTCCTCAAAAAGGAGTGTACCGTTAAGCCAAGAATGGAACAACTCTGGCCCTAGAGATGTTGTTGGACTCCATCCCCCATTCCCCGCAGCCAGCATGGCCAACAGTGAGGAGTGGTGGGAGCTCTACCATGACATCTGGAGGACCATTTGTACCCCATCCCAGCTTTAAGCAATGGTTAGTGTTCAATTATTAGAGCAGAGGTGTGGAACATGTGTCGATCCAGATGTTGCTACATTACATCTCCCATCGTTCCTGACTTTTGGCCAAACTGGCAAGGGCTGGTGGAGCCCAACAAGATCTGGGGATCCACACATTTCCTGCCCCTAAACTGCAGCTAAGGAACATGCACAAAGAAGAGCTATATCAGAGAGCACATACAGTTACAGTTACATTGGTAAATGCACTGGAAACTTGGGTGCATGTGGGCTCAGTGGTTTTCTCAGTTTTCTCATCCTTAGTGCATCAGCAGAAACCAGGTCTTCAAAAAGGCATTGGAGGATTTAGTTTTGGGTCCAAGATGCAAGATTTCAGCAAAAGGGATTCTCCCAGCCAGAACATGGGGGGAATGCTTATTTCTGCTTTCTGCCGTACTCTTCTGTTTGGAGCTTGCTTTCGAGAGACAGTTGTTTCATGAGAACCAGGAAGAAGCTTGGAATTGGTGTCATGCTGGCTGTCATGAGGCAAAGAATTGCATGCATGCTGTTTATTATTACCTCTGCTCTAGGACTTATGAATCTTGGAAAACAAAGCAGTTATGCTTATAAATTATCTTCAGGCTCTGCTTCATTTACTTCTCTTCCACTAGGAAATTGACCTATAAAACAGAGCCATGCATTCTGACCTGAGAAAGATGGGACCTGGTGAGCATATTCAAACTCAGCCTCCCAAGCATGCTGGAGGATGTCCGATAATCTCACAGGCCTTTTCTGCTGAATTGGCAACCTCTCTCCTGTTGCTTACCTTCAGAGGAGGCCATATAAGAGAGGGAAAGGAGGAGTGCTTCTTGGAAGTGACTAACTCTCTGTAATGTGAGTGGACTCCCTCTTTTCAGAACATGCATTGTAAATGAATGGCTGCAGAAAGTGTGCTTGGAGCATCAAAACATTTGATAATCATATTTCAGCAGCTTGCCTAAAGTATAGCTCTTGCACCTGGCTCCTCCCTTTCTGCCCTTGGATTGTGACAAGACTTGTGGCAAAGAGCATACTGCTAGGCAAGCCCACCTCCCTAACAATTGCTAGCACTCAGAGATGTCAATAAATGTGAGCAGGGAGAACTCTATTTACCTAATCATAAATTGGGCTTTGGGAGGAATATGCTATCCCAGAGTAACGCCAGGTGTCAGACAAGGTAGAAGTCAGGCCTTTTTTCTAGAAAAATAGGTGCTTGTACTCACCATGGAGTTGTTACAGTAAGTGTCACACTTTTTAACAACAATAAGAGAGAGAGAGAGAGAGAGAGAGAGAGAGAGAGAGAGAGAGAGAGAGAGAGATGCCAGTACTGCATGCCCTTGAGTACCCCCTTTTTAAAAAAAGCACTGGTAGAAGCATATGGGATGGAGGGATAGATAGACAGAGACTTGATATGGTAGCACAAACTGTAATAAGTGTGCATTTTGTGCTGTGAATCCCACATTTTGTGCCATGCCCAATTTGAGCAATCGGCACAGCAAACCGAGGTTACAAGTTAACACCCCCAAATCCAACATTGTCTGATCCCCTCCAACCTGATGCCGAAGTTTTGTACTCATATGGTGCCATATTGTTCCATGAATCCCACATTTTGTGGTGCCCCCCCCAAAATAAGTATATTTAAAATAACTCAAACCCTCCCAAACCTCCCAAACATTGTTTGATTCACTCCAAAACAGAGCCAAATTTTTGGAGTACTGTAGTTTTGTACCGTTTTGTGCCATGAGCGCTGCATTTTGTTCCACCGTCCAAACTGAGTAATTGATACAGCAAACTGGGGTTAGAAATTAACACCCCCAAAAAGCCAACATTGTCTGATCCCACAGCACAAAAGAAAAGTTTGGCATCCGTTTAGAGGTGATCCAAAATTTCGGGGGTTATATGTTAATGAAGCTTAGTAAGACCAGTAAGTCACATCAAATTGCCAGGGGAAAGCCCTCTGCACCAAAGGAACTTCATTTTCACTCTCTATTCTCATCTCTCTCTCTCTCTCTCTCTCTCTCTCTCTCTCTCTCTCTCTCTCTCTCCTTTGCTCTTTCTCCAACTCTTTTGTTAATTTCTGTCTCTCTACAGTGGTACCTCAGGTTAAGTACTTAATTCGTTCTGGAAGTCCGTTCTTAACCTGAAACTGTTCTTAACCTGAAGCACCACTTTAGCTAATGGAATCCTCCTGCTGCCACCGTGCGATTTCTGTTCTCATCCTGAAGCAAAGTTCTTAACCCGAGGTACTATTTCTGGGTGAGTGGAGTCTAACCTGGAGCGTCTGTAACCTGAAGCGTATGTAACCCGAGGTACCACTGTATTCACAAACTTCCCCACTCACCTCATACAACATTCTTGCATGTGAACAGTCCATTTAGGGGATCATACATAACCACAGAGAAACGTTGCTATTATTTTGTCAAATTCCAGACTCTGAACAGGCCTCACTCCAAGGTGAAATCATACTGATAGACCCATTTGCAGGAATCAGCAGTAAACAATGGTCCCTCTCATATGAGCATTCATTCTCATTTGTTTGCACAGTTTGTGGGGAGTTAAATGGCATTGGCTATATACTGAGCATTCTTTTCTCTCTTTTTTGTGGGAAGGTTAGATAACATTGCATCAGGTAAGTGCATTTTCCCATCACTTTTCTTGTAGTAAAAAGTTCTAATTTGGGGGCAGGGACAGATTTGGTGTGCAAAAGTGTCAAATCAACTTCAGCTGCACAGCCAAAATTTGCCAGTAAGTGACTGAATCTCAACCAAAAGTAGAGACAATCTGGAAGTGCTCTAAGTCAAATTCCACTGAAAATGTACAGGATTAATTTGACCTAATGTGATTAGGACTGGAATAGTAATAACCATTTGATCAACATGGCATTTCACTTTTTTTTTTCTTTGCAAAAAACAAAGATCCACACTGCTGGAAATTCTGAGCTGCATCCTTTCCAGTCTCTTTCTCATTGTCATGCTTTGTGTAACTAGCTTAGCTGATTTGACACCCACTGCACAAAAGGTTGTCCCTTCTGTTCTATCTATCTTGGATGGTATCAAGAAGAGAGTGAAAAAGCAGCACAGCTGGTAAGACAGTGATCCCAAAAATATACAAAGGCGTACCAGAGGGAATAGTCATCAACATAAAGTGAACAAGCACCCAGACTATTGATTACATGCTGCTCACAGAACACTGGGCATTTCTGCCAACTTCTTTCCACTCGTACACTGCGCTACAGACAGCATGTTGTACTTTGCATCATCAGTTTTGATGAATAATGCACTGATAAACACTGCAGCCAATATTCTGTTTGAGCTGAGAAGCCAGATGTCATCTGGACCTCCAATAGTTTTAACCCTGGGCCAGAGACAGACAGTGAAATAAACACTAGACTGCTCTGCAGAATGGGTAATTCCTAAATGCAAGATTATGTACAATATTATTGTGGACTAGAAAGCATATGGGAAATTAAGATCCATTGTAACTTGTTTCCCTATAAATGAGTAAAGAGAGGCAGATAGGCTGCTGGAACATAAATCTACCTAAATAGATGGCTAAGTCTGATCCTCATTACTATCCCTCCCCCTCCCCATCCAATTTTGACAGGGTAAGAACACATTTTAAATACTTTAATTTTATGAGAATTAATATGTGGGATAAGAAAGGAGGCCTCGCTTAAGCCTAAACGATGGGATTCAAACTCTAAAGAATGGAAGTGTAAGACACCTCAGTGTAAACCAGCATCTCTATCCCTTCAGATGTTTTGGACTGCAACTGTCATCAGCCTCAGCAAGCATGATCAGTAGTCAAGGCTGATGGGAATTGTATTCCAAAACATTTGGACAGCATCGGGTTGGGGAAAGCTAAGATATAATACTGATGGACCATCTCCACTAGCCTTCTGCAATTCCCTCTGTACTTGATGTACCTCTCCTACTTGAATTTCAAAGCATAGGGAAATATCTCTGAATTTAGGGAGGAGAAAGTATGGAGCAGCAGTAGTTGAAGGAGAATGCCACTTGGCTGAGGGGAAATTAAAAGAGGCACAAAGGGATCACAATCCACATTCAGAACATATGGGTCCTAGGCTGGAAAGTGGTAAATAATAGGGGTGGGGGCCATCTGTAGCAGGATAAAAGCAACATTATAATCTTGGTACTCCTTTGTAGTGCTTATCAGGAAAGAAGACCCCTGCCAGATAGAAAAGAAGCTTAAATTGTTTAAATCATAAGCAAACAAAAAGACTCCAGTACGCTCAGTCAAGGGACTTTGGTACTCTCAGTCAAGAGATTCCATGACAAATTAGAATTCCAAACATTGTTCTAGGAAGGTTTCTTAAATTTAAAAGGCCCAGTGACCCTACTGAAGTCTACTTGGGTCTAATAAATCAAAGAAATTGCTCAGAAATGGTTAACCTGCATGAAAATATGACCCCCTGAATGCTGCAAAGAGCAGTGAGCTCCCTTATGGTTTGCTCAGCCAGTATAGTATGTGAAATTTAAAAGAGAACATGTTAGCTGAAAATTATGACATTTCAAAAGTGAAATGTGTAGAAAAGCTATCTTCCTCTTGAAGGAGAATTCCACTTTGCATTTTAATGATGGACCAAGTTAACTGATGAGTCCACTCAGTACTAAAGATGCCCAAAATTCACACACTAGTCCCTGATTGTATGATTGCATTCACTTTAGGGAATGATGCTGCCCTGAACCTGGCCATATCATAGAAAGTGCAACACTATAGTTCCTCTGACCCAGGTTTACAAAATGTAGTTACCATCAATGGAAGTAAAAGAAGTACTAAGGTCCTGGGAATCACACACAAACTTTTTTCCAGATATGTCCAGTTTGCATACTACTTTTATCCCTTTGTCTATACAAAGGTGTACTCCCTACTGAAATCAATGAGACAGCCTTAGCAGATGAAGGAATTCTACATGTGCGTTGGAACCTAGGCTGCACAGGATATTGTAGGATCCGTGCTCTTGTTTGCTTGCCAAAAAGGGGGGGAAGAAGAAAAGGCACCAGTGCAAAGTCAAAGAGAGAGGAAACTGCAAACTTTCACCAAGAGTAATGAATTGTCCCAACACCTTTCAAGCCATATAACCTTTTCTGGGGTAACATGTTTTAACAGTGTCCAAGGAAGTCTTATAAACTGTGTCATGGTCACTCATTTAATTCTTTGGCCAAATTTTGGAAGTAAGCAAATATGACATCCCTCTTTACATATGGGAAAGCAAGGCACAATGGAATGAGGCATGCCCCACATCATGGCTGTTTCATCCATGCAATCAGAGGAACAAGTGTGCTCCTTGCTATTATCAGAGGAGGGATGGGCTTCTGCAGGAACTGATGAATTAAGACTTGTGGCCTTTAAGCCCTAATTGCTCTCCTAAATTCAGAGAGAAAGAGAACAGACAAGTGGAATGGGAGCTGAAGCAAAACATCCAAGGTCATTCAGGTAATCTGTCATGAAGCAAGGAAGCTTAGCATGCAAAAGTCAGAATCAGACTTATCCTCTGCTGCATTTGAGGGGAGCTCCTCCTCATTAAACCCTCCTTTCCCAATGTCCTATTGGTCCTGGCTGCCATGCTTTGCTTAGCTGAGCAGTATCTTCAAATGTGCTTCCACTGTGAAACTAACAGTGGGGAAACAAGCAGCAAGTAACTCAAGGTTCATAACATTGCTCCTGCATTTGATTAACTGAAAAACCAATAAAAGCAGAGCACAGGAGCAGAGCACCCTTTAAAATGGCGTAAAACAATTAGGGAGAAAATGGCATAGGCCAGGGAATGCCGAAGACAAAATGGTAGGTGAAAAAACCCCACCAACTTATATAAATAAGGAATAAGCTGTGAAGAGATACAGGAGCAGTGACTATAGTGGAATTTCAATTACCCTGACACTGATGGGTATAGCAGCAATAGAGTCATTAGAAACTGGATGCATGTTCCTAAATGTAATACAGGGCTATTTCTTCTGTTTGAAGAGCAATCAACAGGACCAGGGGCTATTCTGGACTTAGTCCAAGGAAATGAAAGTAGGTGAAATGAATAGCATGATGCTAATAAACCCTTAGGGCTATGTTATCATAATATCACCAGATTGGAAACACTTCTGAGAATATTTGTGTGAGAGTGGTTATCAAAGTACAACACTGCAAGTGGAATGAGTTGGGGGAAAGTTGATTGGAATCAACTGTTTGTGGACCATAATGGGGGGAGGGAATGTTTGCATTAGTTAAAAAATGGAGAGCCTGACACTTCTATTTTCTTTTGCTTTAATCAAAGCTGAAATGATCAGAAAGAGAAACCAGTGCCGTCCCAGAAAGACGTGATAAAGGTATCAAAACATTTTCCTTATTCAAAAGGACAAATGCCCTCGAGACACACAAACAGAGAGAGATTTGGCAGGCTTAAAAATGAATAAGGGAACATTATGAGAATACCAGCAGAGAACAATATGCACTGAATATTCCAATCAAAACTGATGCCAAGTTCTAAGGTATATGTGTGCAGTGTAAAAGGCAAGGAGAGACAGAGAGGAAGCAAATTGTGAAAAAGACATAAACAGTACAAAGAAAATGATTCTCTTTGCAAATTAATGGGGCAACTATCAAGCCTTTAATCATGCCAATAGTCCCAATGAATTCACTGGGCTAGAGCAATGAATACTCATCTCACCAAAAGGTTGAGGTACTTTAAGAAACAGAAAAGGAAAAAAGGAGGGGAGGGTCACAGATTGATGCACAATGCCATGGAGGGGGGAATGTTTCCATGCTGCTCCAATGATTTTGGTTTAATGATCAGACTTCTTAAACTTTAAGTTGTTCAGGAAAAGGGAAAGAGAAAACTTGCTTCTCCACATCAGACAAAGGGATGGCTGCCAAGGCAGGGCATCTTGTGGTGGACAGAAAGGCTGTGATGTAGACAGCGGGACTTTGCTGCTGCTTCAGGAGGGAGTCATATGCCTTGGCTGATATTTGCTGCCAACTTCAACACACTCACTAACCAAAAGGCTGGGGGAGGGGTGAAGGAAAGCTAAGCATGCTTGACTAACCAGTAGATCATACTCCCCCCCCCCCTCAGCAATGTGCTATCTAGCTGGAAGGCTTGCAATGCTCTGCTGAGTATTAGGAAGAAAATTGTGTCCTGTTGTATGTTTGTGTTTCCTCAGCTTCTTCACTGAGCAGCTTATGGCTTCAGCAGTGAAATCTGGGTCCAGACTTTCCCAATAGGTCACAAAATGTTTGACATTCCACTAAAAACTATTAGTTACATGTGCTGGCCTCATAATTCAGAATCAACTTCTAAATATCCCCAGGAGCTAAATCAATAATTTGCTTGAGAAAGAAGGGCTGATTCTGGCTTAACATAGTATACTTTTCTCTCAGGGCCTGATTCTCTGAAAGTTACATGGGCACTGAATTCTGATATAATGTTTCCATGTATATGGACTTGACATTTATCCTGTGAACAGAAACCAATGTGGTATCAGAAGAGGTAAGACTTCATTTTCACATTTTGATTCAGATACGAAAAGGCCTCTATTTATTTTTTTGAGACCAGACCTTACTGTGGGTTTTTTTGTTTTAGTTTTTAAACATTGTTCAGTTTCCAAAAATGTGTATAGCAAAACAATTCCCATACAATCCCAAACAATTCCACACAAACTTCAAGAAACATTCCATGTATCTACAGTGTAAATGATATGGATTCTACTGCATTGACTGAGGCTGATTCATCATGATTAGGGATAGAGGCCCATGCAGTTCCAATGTGGCCTTCTGCTTTCACTTTTTTCGCTTTTTAAACTGCAGTCCCCTCAGCTGACACGACCTATGGCCAGGTATGGTCAGAATTGCAGTCCAATATCCAGAGGGCTATGTGTTTGCTACCCTGGGCTACTTACTAAAGGGTGAAACCACATTGGTGCAGGAGATGTGTGATTACAGATGTTACAAGAAATAATAAAAATAATGCCTGAACATGGAGTTAGGACTAGAAATAAATTCTGCTTCTTAACCTCTGGGGCTAACTTGGCCATTTTAGTCTATCATGCTAACCTCTATCTTTCTATATGGCCATCAATGTCTGTGGGATAGCAGCAAAGGGAATACTATGCATGAGGAATGGGTGCAGGCATGGAAGAAAGCTGCATCAGAATTTCACAGCCTTCTGGCAAGGTTCATGCTGTTTTGCAGAAGCAATCAAGCAAAGCAAGCTAACAAAAACTAGTCAGTTGCTGGGGGAGATCTGTGTGGTGATAACCGCAGCTTCAGGGTGGATATGACATTGTATTGCCAACCGCAGTGAGTGAGCTGAACATTTAGACAAGAAACTTTTTGTTTATTTATTGCATTTATTCATTGCTTTTCTACAAAAAAGTCCTTCAGTGACTTACAAATACATGAAATACCAAAGAGCTTGTGAATCTTTTAAAATCAAATACATAATAAAACAAATATTTTTAAAGGTGTTCATCCAAATAGAAAGGATAAATCCTACCCCACCCTACTCAAAGATGAACAGAACAAACAAACCATAATTCATACTGCACTGTGATCTAAGTTAAAACCTGGGCAAACAGGAATGTTTTAGGGTATGTTCATGTTACCACATAGTCTGCATCTAATGCACTCCCACTGACCATTTTTGAAGCTATATTCACCTGAGTATGTTAACCACAGTGCATATTTTCTCAAAGGAGATTCAGTCCAACTAGAAAACTTAAACTGCATTCACTTTGTACTTAAGAATAGTCTCAAAAAACATTTGAGACAGCCATCGTGCATGTGCAGATGAGTGTGCCTGCACAGGTGCCAACTTCATGAGTTTGTTTCATGAGGAGTTTGTTTGTTTGTTTGTTTGTTTGTTTGTTTGTTTAATAGTTTTTATTAACTTTTCAATTTTACATCTCAGACATCTTACAGAATACCATATATTCAATGGCTTCCCTACTTCCCTTTCCATGGATCATTTAATTTATCTACCATTACTGCATATTGTACTATAACCATTTTATTCAGTTCTTCTAACTTACATCACTCAAGTGTTTATTATACTGTTGAATTTACCTTAATGCTGCCAGCATTTTCAACTGTGCACAATTATTTTCCATATACTCAGCAAAAGTTTTCCACTCTTTTTTAAATACATGTTCTTCTTGCTCTCTTATTCTATATGTTAGACCAGCTAGTTCTGCATATTCTATTATCTTAAACTGCCAATCCTCCTTACCTGGGACCTCCCTCACTTTCCATTTTTGGGCTACCAAAACTCAGGACATATTGTTGCATACATAAATAAGTTTTTCTGGCCCCTGGGACCTTCTGCCTGAACTATTCCTAACAAAAATGCCTCTAGTCTTTTTGGGAAAGTTGTTTTTTTAAAAAAAATTATCTCAATATAAATCATTTCCCAATATTCTTTAAGCTTTTTATAGATGAAAAAGTTCAATTCATTTATTTACATTTTCAACACAAAGTTTGGTGGGAAAGGGTTCTGCAATGGCAGTGAGACCAAAAAGGTCATGTGTGTTGAGTGAAGACACCCCCACCCCTTCTCTGATGTGAACAACACTGTGAGAATGCAACTTGAAATGCAATGGAGAATGACCTTGCTCCATTTGAAGCCTCTAATGTGAACATTGCCTGGCACCGAAAAACTAACAACATTAGTGCCATGCTTGTTTCACTGGGGTGAAAATTCCAAAAACTGGGAACCACCACTGAAAAAGTTTGTTCCCTCATTGCCACCCTCCACACCTTCCTTGGAAGAGGCACACAGGGAAGGGCCCATTTGATTATTGAAGGGTCTTCTGAAAAGGTTCATAAGGAGAGAGGCTGTTCTTGCCATATTGGGTCCTGAGGCCCACAATAGGTCAAAACCAGCACCTTGAATTTAGCCTGGAAATGAGTTGGTAGCCATTTGGACCAGAATCAGTGTTATGTGGTACCAGTCAGCAATCAGGCCACTGAATTCTATACTAGGTGCAGTTTCCAAACCACCTTGAAAGGCAGCCCTACATGTGCTGCGCTGTAGTAATCTAACCTAGACGTGACTTGAGCATGAATGATAGAAGCTAGGTTATCCCCATCCAAATTGGATTGCAGCTGGACCATTCCATGCCACAGAGACCACTTGTGCTTCCAGTGTCTGTAGTGGAGCCAGACCAGAACCCCATCCAGAACAGGTCCATGAAGCCATGCCACCATTTCCTAAAGAAGCCTGAAGGCTGGTTACAGGTTTTCATTCCTTCCAACTGCTAAGGCAAGTTGCTAATCCTTAGAGATGCTGCATAGACAATTTATCTGGCCTCTTGGAGCTTAGACACTCCTTAGCTGGCCTTACTGCAAAAGGACTCGAGGAGCTAGCTTTCACTGTGTCCACAGAATCATGAAACCCTGTGGAAATTGCAGCCTTGTGATAACGATCCAAATTTCCATGAAGCTGAACTCAAAAACAGCTTTGAAAATGTGTGTTCTTGGTTGGAGGAGTTGGAGGGAGGAGGGAAGAAGCAAGATCATGCATACCTGTACAGTATTATGCACTTACTATGCACTGTGTGGGAGAAGAGAATTTAAAGGCATGAGCTCAAATGTAGCAGCAGTGCCTCGGCCACATTTGGGTTTCAAAACTGCAGAGGCAGAACATCTGCTCTCAGCTACACCCTTTGCTTGAGCTTGTGTGTGTGTTACTGGAAATCTCTAGAAAACTAGATTGTGCATTAGTATAAAAAAACAAACAAACCCTGGGCACCTACAATCCTCTTGTCCATCCTTCAACGTTCTGTTTTATGATATTGGAACAACAGCTATAAAAGTAACTCAAATAAGGTATTTTTTTTGTTTTGTTTCAAACTAAGAGCTGCAGCACAACCTGTATCAGATTGAAGGATTTGCTGCTGGCTTTATGACTTCAGAGTAAACTACGTATTTGTTCTAAGTAGCAAGCTCCGAGGAGAGGTTTAAAAGACTTTGCATTGTTCATAGAATCTCTCAAGCATACTGAGGGTGGAATTCCATCTGTTCAATCCAGTTCAGTTCAGTGAACTGGTTCAGTTTCAGTGGTTCATTGGGCTGTGACACTTTGCAGAAATTAGGCTAAATTAGAAAAAAAGGCTTTACATTATCTTTTAAGAGGCTGCATGGCAAGATAACTCAAAAGTGCCATTGCCTCAGTTCCCCCACCCACCTGCCTGTATGGTAAAGACAATTTAACATGTACCATTAAGGACATGTTAGACATGCCCATTTGTCCGCTGCCTTAAACCTCGATCCTTAAACATGTTTTGTGGAGCAACGTCCCATTGAAATGAATAGGATACGCTTCAATGTAATATGCTTAAAAGTGAGGTGTTAAGTTTGATATTTCTCTCGCACACAAGCACACAACGCATGCAGCTCTCAACCTGCACACCCCTGACTCGCTTCTCCACACAGTATGAGAGATTTAGCAGCAAAACAACCCTTTTGGCAACTTGAATAGGAAGTACGCTGTCTAGCTGATTGACTAGAATTCCACTTTGTTTGACTGAATGCCTTTTTTAATCAAGCAAGTCAGAGTAATCCAAATTATTTGCCTAACACAGCACTTTAAAAAAAAGAACCGAAAGCCAAATGTGAGAAGTACATATTTTCTAATTAAAAACATTATATTGTAACAATTCAGTCCTAGACATATTTGCATGAATGTAGGTCCTATTAACAATGAGGATTGTTATATGCATGGGAATTAGTAAAATACAATAATTTTAGCCCTTTATTGTTTAAACCAGAGTCCCACAAGAGTTTTACAGTTGGTGGTGTTCACCTGTATTGGGGAGATTTAATAGATTATGCACACCTTTACTGTGAGAGCTGTTCCATGGTTCTCATAATTTTCTGGCTCACATGAGCAGGATTTAAAATGCAGAAATGAGAACTGTAACAGTAAAGCATCACTGGGCCGTGTTTTATTTATGAAATCAACTATTTTGTCAACCTATTTTGGTCCATGGGCATACTGGGATTTCTGAATGAGTGCTTGGGCACCACCACACCTGTTCACTTCTCCCCCTCCTTCATTGGATGATGCACCCTACTCCTTGAGACAGAAAGAGAAAAAGCATACCCACAGAGACCACTTTTCCAATGGGGCTGGGTGAAAGCCGTTTACAGTACAATTAATCTGAGATTTGGAAAGGGCAAATAATTTAAAGAGGAAGTGGGAAAGAGTGTCACTCCTCCAACTTCCTCCTTCAGCAAGAGAAAAGGCAACCACGCTTATCACCTCAAGACCAAGGGCACAATGGTGTAGGCTCATAAGCTTTGTGGACACCAGGGAAAGCCGTCAACTGCAGCACTTTGCCTACAGGTGCTGTTTAGCAACCCCTGAATTAGACAGTACAGCTTCAAGCAGGAAATGAACATCTGACTCCAAGTGGCCATTGCATGGAAGGAAGGAGAGCAGCAGCGTACATTCCTGTTCTGCAGGTCCAGGTTTTTCTTGGTTGGGGGTGGCGGACAAGCGGTTGACACCCCAGCACAGTCCTTATCATCCCCTTTGGCTGAATTGCTTTTCCACTCTGAACTTTCAATATAAAGTTTCATCAAAGAGATACCTAGGGTTAGAGCAGCACCCTGCATTCACAGAACTTTATGGCCAGTGGTTCTTTTCAGCTGGTAAACAAAGTTCAAGCTGTGTGTGACACTAGAATTAATATCTCTGTGGGCAGGACTGGGCAGACTATTATTTATAGAAAGCTCTTCACAGTTTGATTGGAGGCCAGAAATAATTACAGCTGTAAGAACAGAGGAAGACCTATGAGTATTAGTATTTGAACCAAATCCTTTGTTCCTTTTTAAGGAGAAACAAAAATTATATCCCTGCATTTTAGCATCTCTTGGTGCATCCTTCTCCATTCATCCAGGGTAATTTTATGTCTTTTTATTTTTCTCAGCCTGCACTTGCTGCTAAATCCTTTCAGATGATAGTTGTCCTTGTGTTTCAAGGCAAGTGGCCACAGGACTTGTCCTTTGTTTCAGCTGTTTCTGCTTTTCTTCCTGCTGCTTCTTTCTTCCCTATTTTTCAGTAGTTTGTCATCTCAACTTTTCCTCAACTTTTTCACACCCACTTGAAATGTTATGTGTCCCCCATTATTTTCCACCAAAGCCTCTTAATGCCTAAGTGAAAGTTTCAAATTGATTCCCAGTCTAGAACATTATGATTACAGATTAAATCTATTAGCAGAGATCTCTGTCTCTCCTTGGATTTTGTTGTCTTCAAACGCAGTAGAATGCTAACCATACTCCTACTCCACTCTTCTCAAACATGGTACCCTACAAATGCTGTTGGACAAAATACACGGGATAGAACAGAATAACTCTTTGTATTTTGCACATCTCCATTTATTTATTTATTTTTGGTACAGTTATTGGCTCAAAAAAATAGACAAAATACATTTAGAAAATGCACACATTAAGAGGAAATATTTTAAAAATATTATCATTTGACAAAAGTTGAGATAGCTCACTTGGTAGAACATGAAACTCTTAACCTTGGGGTCATGGGTTCAAACATCATGTTGGGCAAAAGATTCCTGCATTACAGGGGATTGGACTAGATACCTTTCATGATACTACATAGAATGCTACAATTCTATGATTCTATGAAGTATATACTTAAATATGAATGTTCCACAAATTAATGTGGCAATAATTGTATACATGTGTGTAGGTGAAGAAGCTGTTGTGAACTGGAAATTTTTCCTTGAGGCAAATGATAGCATAGGACCTCTCCCATTCCCTGTTGAAAAGGCAAGCTGACTAACAGTTGTGTCTTACTTCAACACTGTAAATGGGTGGGTCATTGTGCTCAGCTTCATCTGAGGACAGCAGGCTAGTCTGAGGCAAGCTATGTGGCACACAGTGCTCTGGCCTCCAACACCACCCTATTGGTCCCCATCCTTCAGCCTCTTCTGTGGACACCTTGCTCTGCCTTAGTGGTAGGACTGTCCCTGTCTTCAGTGTTTCTCCAATCAATGATAAATCGTTTACTGCTGGGAAGCTCATCGGAGCTATCTCTTGCCCCATTTTTCTGCATATTGCTGCCACACTGGATTCTCAAAGCTGAAGCTGAATGAACAAAACCTCTTGACAGGAAGGTGGGTTTTCACTTTCCACTGGCTGCAATAACTGCAGACTCTCCTATTCTTCCCACAACTTCAAATCTTTTAACAAGTATCGTTTTAAAAACACAAATTGTTGTCAAGAGCTGTGAATAAATATTGAGGCAGAGCAAGACATCATCTCATGTTTTGGGTTATTCCAGAGATGGTGAATTTTGATCCAAGATTACACACCAGTTTTAGGAATTGTTCCAAAAGTATATCCCCCAAGCCCTGATTAGTTTGGGATGTTGGGATAATGTCCTGTGGGACCAGAATTGATTATAATTGTTTGTAACAGCTGCCAATAACTGCAATTCTACATGACGGTTACAAAAGTAATCTCTCTCATGGGAAGATAGTTTACAAAATGGAAATAATTTACAGAAAGAGAAAGGATTATTGCCATAATAAAACTGATCACTAAATTATGACAGAGTTGCCACAAACTCCGTCTTATGCAAATAATAACAGTGTGTGGGAAGGTATGCAAAAATAAACATTCCCTCCAGTAAAGAATTATGGGAACTCCATAAATTATAAGTCAAACGATTTGCTATATTTTTTTCTCAATACAGAACACTATCCAGTGAAAGACATCATACAAAGTTGGATCATTGGTCTATCTTGCTCTGTATGATCTGCACTGACTGGCAGCTGCACTCCAGAATTTCACTCCAGAACTTGAGACCTCTGGAATGAAAAACTTGCACTGTGCTACTAACTACAGCAATGTCCCTTGGAGCCAAAGAATTTGGATTTAAGTGAATTTAGTATTGCTGTGCCATCAAGCTTTCTTTGCAAAGACCATTAGCAAACTGTGTGTGTGTGCAGCACAGCATATCTCTCTCTTTATCTAAGATACTCCTGGCATGTCTTGAAGTACAGCCTCAACATCGCTATCCCAATCGATGCCACACACCACCACCGTCAGACCACATGACTCCTCTCATCCACACCAGGAGGTTTCTAAATAGGCACATTGGCCAGGAGCCAAAGTTCCATGAAACTTACTCCATGAGCCAAAATGCTTTAGACTTATTTTCATCAAATAGCAGCAGCCCACCACTTTTGAAATGCAGAGCTGTTTCAAAAGCAGTTTGTGATCTAGAACAGGGACCAGCAGCTCAAAAGACAAAATAAATAAATAAATCCCAATCTACCACAAGCCCTTTGCATGAGCCTAAGCAACTAATAAGATCCTGGACACAGACAACTGAATTCCATTGCGCTTTTGGACAGAGTGACAATCAGTGGTTGGGCATTCCACACATTCCACACATTCCGAGGGCCTTCTGGCGGTTCCCTCATTGCGAGAAGCAAAGCTACAGGGAACCAGGCAGAGGGCCTTCTCGGTAGTGGCGCCCGCCCTGTGGAACGCCCTCCCATCAGATGTCAAAGCGATAAACAACTACCTGACATTCAGAAGACATCTTAAGGCAGCCCTGTTCAGGGAAGTTTTTAACGTGTGATATTTTACTGTATTTTTGGTTTTTATGGAAGCCGCCCAGAGTGGCTGGGGAGGCCCAGCCAGATGGGCGGGGTATAAATAATAAATTATTATTATTATTATTATTATTATTATTATTATTATTATTCTGTGGATCTCTGTGTGAGAAGGGAGTATTGTATCTGGCACAAAATTTGATATCGTAACACAAAAAAAGGATCACAGGTTTTCATTTTTCATGCCAAGTAACAGAACTTTGGAGAGGGGGGTTAAAGAAGCATGCGTATCTACATAAGATACATAAACTTTTAGAGTGGTATTCAACTAAGTCTTACTCAGAGTAATGTGAGTGAGATGATTGTCAATGCAGGGGTAGCTTGAAAAATATTTTACCTGCCCATTGATGTTGGAGCAGGGGCTTCTTTTAACAGATCTGGGGGTGGTGTAAAGTTCTGCCACTGATAGGGGTGTAGCTGTGAATTGAAGGAGCATCACTGCATACATCGTCAATGGGTTCCACCCCTGCACCACCCACATTCTGCCCGCTTCACTGTGTTTCAGCCATTCCACCAGTGTCTACTTTGTGGTGGCAACACATCTTGTATTGCACCAGGATAGCCGGACTTCCACTAAATCCTAAGGCCCCTCAGCCAGCAGATCTGAATATAGGATTGCACCCTACGAGACTGCTAATGACTCTAGTCAAATAGAGGCAGTCTCAAAAATCTTCACAGTGAGAAAGCCATCATTCACTCATATTCCACAGCCTCCCCATACAAATCTATAAGGGGAAAAGAAAGGTTTGTATTTTAAGGTTTGCATTGCTCTTTTGAGCTAAATGGCAGTGCACCTGGAAAAAAGGCATGCTAACCAGATATCTTTGAGTGTGACAAGATAATTCATTTAATTTATTTTGCATAAAAATGAATAAGGATCTGATTACAGTAATAAGCCTAAGATATGATTAATAGCTAAAGTGTGCTGCTGCCATTTTATTTCCTATCTCCTGCTCCGACTCCTCTTTAACACTCAGGTAACTGTCAAAAACGGACCTAGCTATTATGGATGACAAGGGGTAAATGCCTTCATGTTGTCCTCCAAAGGTTAAAGTTTACCAGCCTCAGTTGGAAGCCACAATCTCCAATAACCATTAATCCACTAAACTCCAGTAGGAGTGAACATATTTATTGCTGCAGTCACTAAAGGGTGAAATAAAGATTAGTTTTTAGTTAGGAACGCAAAGCTTTTTAGATCAATACAGACCCACTGCTGGAATCAATCTAAACTTTGGAGATTTTTAGGTAAAGATTTACAGGGCTCTCTTTTGCACAGTTAATATTCCAAAACTCGGGGGTGGGGTGGGGGTGGGGGGAGTTGTCTGTGCTACATTACATAGTAATCAAATTGAGTAAACACTAGTCACTTCATAAACTGACCTCAGCTGTGCACATAGCAAATGAGTGTACAGTGATAAAAACACCCATAATGTGGATTGTAAATTTGCCAATAAACAGGTAAAGCCAAAATGCGTACATAGGCTAACATGATAAAATGTTAGAAGTTACATTTGTCTATTTGAAAACATAAATAATCAATAGACATTAATAATGAAATTGTTGTTGCGTTTCTTTATTACTGTGCATATTAAGCGTCTCAATTATTTCTACTTAGTTTGATAGATAAATGTATACATTCATTTTGTGCAAGCCTTTGAAGAGGATATAGAATTGCTTTTCAAAACAGAAGCTACTCTTTAGATGAAAGAGCAAGTGGACTGGAAATACACAGCTTGTTATACCCCTCTGCTGTTCGTGTTTGATGCATGTATACAATTTATTATGCAATTTCGTCAGATTTGACAAAGTAATTGCCTGGCAAGCCACACAAAAGGTCTGAAGGTGGAGTAGAAAACGACTTAATAGATCAGTGTCTATAAATGATATTAATAGGCATTATATATGTGTGGCAGACACCTAAATTGTTTTCTGCATTGTCACATGATTATATTATGACATTCCATGTATTCAATTCATTTTCATCAACACGGCCAAGACAAAGTATTCTGGTATAGTGAACTGTAACTTCTCAAAATCACGAGTCATTCCTATAACCTAATATTTAATACCTCTCACAAGATCATGTGTGTTTTAATGCACTTGAGAGAGAAAGAACAACAAATTTTAACTGGATAGTAGGCAGTATCTTTCACTCTCTTTATCATATCCTAACATTACAGATAGCAACCTACACTTTACAACTTATATAAAGCGGGATAGGGTAACTATTTCTTCTAAATCAGCATTTCCCAACTAGTGGGCCATGACCTGCAGTGGGTTGTGAAATCTTTGCAGGTAAGTCTTGGGCTTTAAAAGCAAACTCAAAATAATTATTGTTTGTAATCCTTAACTGGTACAATGAACACCTTGTACATTTTTGTTTTTCCTTTGTTTTTGGTAAGTTATAATGCTCTGTTGACCCTTGTAACTGAATGTCAGAAAGGCTTGAGTTTTGTATTTTAGCACTTGGGAACTAATCCCTGTTGGCTGGTGGCAGATAAGACATAAGGTCCAAAATTCAGGTGACCATAAATTGATGGGTCACATAAATTTGGACTTGTTGGTAATGATAATGATGATGATAGTAGTAGTGGTGGTAATAATAATAATATCTATATCACAGACCCTCTTGGTATTGCTGGACCCCAGGTCCCATCAGCCTGATTCAGCATGGGCAATGGTGAGGGATGATGCAGAGTTCAGCAACATTTTGCTACAGGTATCCCATCCTTATGCTAAATGGCAATGATTAAACTTAACATACCTCTTATATCACATCAACACAACCAATGGAAAGAGAAGCACTCTTATCTTTCTATCTATGGTCCCAGAGTATGTTCTGAAGTCATATTTTAATGTATGTGTTATTTATTTGTGGCTGTAAATCACTCCAAGTTACATTTGTAAGTAAAAAAGACTAGTAAGTAGTAGTGGTGGTAGTAACAATAATAGAGTGCAATAGCAACATTGCTGAAGCTAAGCCTATGTCTAGTCAGTTCCTGGAAACCCTGTGGATGTCTCCTTAATGTTTCAGGATGGAAGAACATAAGATATAAGATTTAAATAAATTAAAATGAAATAAATGCATATTTTCATTGTGCATTTATTATGCAACAGCAGAAATCCAACATTTTTTATTATTTCAGATATATTTTGCACATTCATATACCTAAATTACAGCCATTTTAAAAAGAAAGACAGGAAGGAAGGAAGGAAGGAAGGAAGGAAGGAAGGAAGGAAGGAAGGAAGGAATTTCACAGCAGATGGATCTTGTTTTCTACACCCTGTCCTTTTGTTATATTATCAGCATAAGGTTCATCAATGGGTCAAATTTACTGGTGGTGAATTAATCTACCTCCCACAAAGATTGCTTCTATCCCTTATATTCCATTACAAAATGCATACAAACCACCCATTTCTGCTTACATCTGTCCTGCATGGTTAATATATGTGGACTTTGTCCCAGTGTCAGTCCTCAGTTCTTTAACATGCTTAATTTAATGTTGAATTTTAGCAACAAGATGGTATTAGAGGCTGAAAGATGTGACGTGCTTAAGAAAACTACCAAATTAATAATACCGTGCCTTAATGCTGACTTTTCTTAATCATAGCACTTAGCAATCCTGAAGATTGACATTCTTCATTACTCTTTTAGAAGGACGTAATCAAGATGAAGATATTAACCATGATCCCCTCACCTCCATTATAAGCCATGTAAACATTATGGTGGAAACGTTTTTATTATACTTATTTTAGACCAAGGAACTTATTGCCACAGGGTATCGCCAAGCCATGAAACTTTAAAACAGGTCTACAGAAATTGAGACCCAGCAATCCAACCACAGTCTAACAACCATGGTCTTTTAGACACTTGACATACCCTGTTTTTGCAGTACCACAAAAGCAGCAAAAGCAGGCTTTTAAAACACCCCGTCTGTGTTTCACTTGATGAATTAAAATTTGTTTTAAATTAATTTACCCTCTCCATAAATGGCAGTGATACTTGTTGCCTTGACGGTGGTTGTGCAATGTGGCTCTGCCTTCACCACCTCACTGTAACAGGCCTTACCCTCAAGTGGGAATTTGGTGTGGTGGTTTGCAACATTTCGGTCTGACATCTTGATTCAAAATTGCATCTGATGGTGTCCAAATGTGGATGAAAACTATTTCCACCTCAAGAACAATCATGTCAGATTGGATGACAGTATCTCTAGAAGCATTTGAAAGCACAGAGAACGGACAGACAGACAGACAGACCATTTTCCAAAATATATAGCGGATAAGTAAGTGGTTCCTCAGTATGGAATGGCAAGTGGACATCAACTATTAATACAAATTACAGTAGTGGTTTGTTTTGAAGTTGTCTTTGTAATGTGAAGTACAGCTATTGAAGCCACCAATTCATCACATCCAAGCTCACAGCTGCCATAGGACGGTAATTATTTTCAGTCTCTTCTGACCTAAGTCCGATTTCAACTGATGATTGGAACATGAAAGGTTCCATAAACCATTATCAACTGCCTAAGGCGTTCAGTTCCCCCACAGTTTCTTTATGTAATTTAGCTTTTTAAAGAATCCCATGAAAGTCGAGTGCTTCAGCATAAGAAAAGAAGATAACTTCCTCTCTGCTTGTGTGATTTCCTGCAATGGTAAGAACTAGGGGGAAAAGCCCCCATAAAAGCAAACATTTTATTTTCCTCAGCAATTTGGGGTGGGGGGAAAACTCCAAGAGGGGTCAAATCAAGATAGTGCAAAGGAATAAGCCATACATAAGTGGAGATATGTTTTGAATTTTTAAAAACACCCTACCCCCATGTAGAGCTAGTGGAATCTTGTGATATGTGTGATTAAGTTGGATAAATGAAGAAGGGATCAATTTTGAACTCCCTGAACCTGTTTTTTAAAAAAATAATTAATGACACAATGCAAGACAATTCCATCATGAACCTGCTGCATCATGCATGGCTTGGCCCTGAGTAAGTAGTATCTAGCTCAGTATGCTGATGCCGTCTTTTATTCGAAACAAAGAAATTAATAGATTTCAGGTGTTCGTAAATGGCGGAACTTGTGGAAGGAATATGTGTGCACGATTTCAAGGGATTTCCAAGCATTGCCACTGAGGTGGAGGACATTGTGCAGATGGCCAGGCAAGTGGGTGGTGATGGCTTTGTTGATCTCATCCAGAAAGAAGTGAAAGAGTTAATTGAGGGCCAACAGGTATTGACTTTTGAAGAGCTGGAGGGACTGGTCAGATCAAGCTCCTAATGTGAGGATGAGGATAGTGAGCATGAGCCAGCAAGCAGGAACCTGCATAATTTTTTTCCAACTCTTCCAAGTCATAGAGACCAGTGACATCAGAGATGGAGCACAACTCATCACTACTCCTTCTCTGTCAAGGGACCAGCTTTTACTGCTCTCAACTCACCATAAATAGGTGGAGCATCACTTCCATATTTTGTGTCTTTCTAATTAGGAGTCCAAAGGTGCTCTCTTCCAGATACTGTGCAAATATGCCCTATATCTCTAGAAGAAAAACAGCCCAGAAACCTATGAAGGTGCCTCACACTGAGCCAAACCACTGGTCCATCCAGTATCATCTATACTGACTGTGAATACAGCTTTCCAAGGCTTCAAACAGGAGCCTTTCCCAGCAATACCTGGATAAACATAGATATGGCATATATAATCTTCTGAATGTAAAGTATACACTCTACTCTACTCTTGGTCAACAGCTCTCACAAATATGATACTGCCTGTAGTAAAACAGAAGAAAATAATTCCTTTAATTTCTGCTGAACCCATTTGATATCTGGTCATTTGCATTGGTGGTCAGGAAAATGCTGGGATCTAGAAGTCGAAAGAAAAAAATTGTCTAACTGATACAAACTATTTGATGGACAGTGGCTGAGAACCCTTCACTCAGCATGTATTTGTATTTCGGTATTATGTTTATATATAAATTTGCTATCACAAAAACACATTTACACATTCCCCATGCTGAATGCTACTTGCTATACTTTGTCTTCCACCTAAAATGTAAAAGCAGCAGAGATTAAAACTGCTGATAGTGCTCAGTTGAATAGACCAAACACAGGAACAGATTTCTGCACCCTGCACAAGTTGTGCTAAAATTAATCTGCTGCTATCTTTCTATTTGAAGACAAATTTGGGGTGATCCAATAGAGGTGTCCTCTAATGTACAATAACTAGAGAAGATTGTGTTCCAATTCCACGTTGCCCCTGCAGCCCTCTGTTCCACTTTATTGCTGTTATGGTTGGTCTCCCAGCCCTCTGAGCCAGGATTTTCCAGGACACATGGGATACAGTGGGAACAAAGAATTGGAGAAAACCAACCATTCTCCTGTTAGGAAGCTTTAGGCAAAGTTTGGGGTTACAGAAACTTGTGAACCAATTTTTCTGAATGGTACTCATATGTAAAATATACATCTTTATGCAACCTGTTTGGCATGATATTAGATTTATGATGTTTCACTAGAATCATGTTATTATTTATTAAATGTGTACCTCACCATATAGCCCTGCCATAACTCCCATATTGTTAAACATGTAAGTTAGAGAGCTCATGAACCTGTAGCTTTGTTTTGCACAAAGTATGTCATGGGGTTTTTTTTTGGTTTTTTTAAAGTGGAAGGGTGAAATTCATTGTTGACGTTCTACTTATGAAATTGCTATCTTTTTTGGGGGGGACTACTCTACAGCTGAAAGCAAACAGACAAGTAGTAAGTGCGGAGAACCTATATATATGAGTGAGGGGCTCTATCGGTTCTGAAACCCTTCTTGATAGTACATTTCCGAGCACAATTCAAAGTGTTGGTGCTGACATTTAAAGCTCTAAACAGCCTTGGCCAGTATACCTGAAGGAGTGTCTCCACCCGCATCGTCCAACCCAGACACTGAGGTCCAGTGCCAAGGACCTTCTGGCAGTTCCCTCACTGCGAGAAGCGAAGTTACAGGGAACCAGGCAGAGGGCCTTCTCGGTAGTGGTGCCTGCCCTGTGGAACGCCCTTCCATCAGATGTCAAAGAAATAAACAACTATATGACATTTAGAAGACATCTGAAGGCAGCCCTGTTTAGGGAGGTTTTTAATGACTGATGTTTTAATGTATTTTTAACTTTCTGTTGGAAGCTGCCCAGAGTGGCTGGGGAAACCCAGCCAGATGGGCAGGGTACAAATAATAAATTATTATTATATTATTATTTATATCAAGTCCATAAATAAAACTCCATGGGATTTTAATGAACCCACAGTGGTTGCTTCATATAATACTGCCCCCCAAAGGAACGATGGTGATCAAAGAGTGGAGGGTAAACTTTGCACTTCAGGTCACATCGTGTTTACTTTTGCAATGACACTGAACACGCATCATTCATAGGCATATGGACATAAAACCTGAATTTGGGGATCAATCTGGATAGCAAACAAAACAACTATTTTCCATTAATGAATAGGGAACTCTCATTTCTCAGCACCAAGAATGCAATGAAAAATTGCTAGGTCTGACAAAACTTCCAGAGGGACCGCTTCACAACTTAAGGCAGTATAGGATTGTGTGACACATAATTTGTTATTTAATTATTTAATGTAATATAATGCAAAATGGCCTTCAGGGGTTATTTACAGCTATAAAAGAAAGTAATACAGTAAAGTTCAACAGCAATGGAATGACAGAAAAACTGCTATTCCCAAGGGCCTTAGTAACATTCCACAGCTGTTGCTATTGATGTGTATGTGTGTGTAAACGAGCATTCTGTGCTCCTGTTTTGGCACATCTTTAGCACACACCAAACATTCAGTAACACAAAACTGATCATTTTGCATGGGGTTATCTCCATCTTTCTGCTAGCTGTGCTCTTCTATAAAGGTCTCTGGTGTATCAGTGTGGGGTCACTAGGTGGTTTGTGGGGACAGGGTGCACTGAATACTCCCCTGTCCAATGCAGACTATGCCCTTAGCCTGTCAATGCAATATGCCAAGACACGGAACGCTACATTAAGAAAATGCACTCTTGTATAAATTACATTGCAAAAAGTGTAAATTAATCTGAATCATTTAGCACCTTCATTTTCTTTATGATATCAGTTGCTGTACTGCAAGGTGGATCTCCCCATTTCCTGTAAAATTCGATTTCCAGCTGGTTTCCTTCCATCAGCAGATGTTTTTGCATTCTTTTGTAAACTAAGAAGGAAGAAAATAAGGGCTAGTGTTCCAGATAAACCCCCTGGCATGCATTTTAATTACAAGAGCCTTATTAGTTTGGAATCTTAAGATTTTATCCCAGCTCCAACTTTCTGTGAAGTGCTTCTCTTCAGGTCTCCTTTAATGGGATTTTTATTCAAGGTCATATATTCCTTTTTGGGCATTTGGAGATTTGACAACAGAAGAACAGAGCTATAAAAGTGAGGGTGTAATATATCACAGGATCAAGTGTGGACAATTTGTCCACTACTCCAGTGCCTGTTGGTGGGAGGAATACACCAAAATTTCTTCAAAGACCTATGACTCAATTTAATAAAGCATCCACAAAACCTCCACCAAACCACCACCACCTCCTACCTCGCCCTAGGAAATGAGTGGTGCAAGTTCATAAGAATCTCTAGATCAGGCAAAAAGTTGAAAGGCTTCTCTTCCTAAAGAGTAGTTGTTTTCCTGCGGTTTGGGTCAGGCTTCTGCACTGCAAAGTCTCTAAACTGGAAGGCGAATCTGGCAATATGCTAATCTGACAATAAAAAGTGACTTCTGAACCTTTTCTCTGCTGAGGAGCTGGCAGTGAAGTACAGAGACAGTTGTCTAACCAGACAAAATGACAGAGAAAATATGCTTTCAAACAAGAGCATAAATTGTAGCTGGTGCAGATGAATCAAAGAAAAAGCAACAGCTATAGTACTAATATTATGCACTAGCCTCACTTTACCTCTGCTTCTTCATCTCTCTCCTTCACATATGCATGAATGGAGGGTGTACCCTGTCAAACTAATAACAGAGGGTTGGGGGGGGTGACAATATCTCTTGTACTGAGACCAGACATTTCCATCACATGGGGCAGCTAGGGAGGGGAGGGGAGGCAGAAAACAAATATAGTGCAGTATGAATCCAACACCATTCTGTGCAGACACAAAAGTTTGCATATTGCACTGGGCGCTTGAAGATCATAAATCTATGCATGAGAAAGATGTAGTGGAAATTTTTTGGGGGGGATTAGAGTTTATTTTTGTCATCTCTGTGAGACAGCTACTCATTCATCCAGATCACAGCTAAGAAAAAAAGCTGGTCACAGAAATTAGCAGTTTCAGCTCAGCAGCAAAGTCGCCAGCCTGTGAAGGCAGAGAGAAATTGACTAATTAGCAATGCGCACTAAAACTTGACGGTTCTTTATAGAGAGAGAGAGACGAGAGAGAGGAGAGAGAGAGAGAGGCAGAGGAGGGGGTCGCTTTCTCCCCTTCTTTCTTCCAAAGATGTTTGAAATCGCAGTCATTTACGCTCGACAATTTTTACAATAGCCTTGAGCCATAATTTTGCGAGTCTCTCCAGCATCCATCCCCCTGTATGGTCTCTCTCCACCGGCCATGCACGACCGTTTCTCTCCCCAACCGTGGATTTCCTATTACTCTCGTTACGACTCACTGAGCCCCAGGCCCAAGGATAATGATGTGTTGTTTCTTGGTAGCATAATTTGTCACACGTACATTTTTTCTTCTTCTTCTCTTGCAGAAAGCTCTGCGCGCGCTCTCTCTCTCTCTTTCTCTCTCTCCCCTTCTCCCTCTCGTACATTTTCTTGCTGTTGCTAATTCATGGTGATCAAATGATGTACGACAAAATAAATTGTAAAGAGTGACTGCTTGGAGTTGGGCACCAGAAGGTTTTTTTGTTTTTGTTTTTTTGTTTTTGGAAGGAGCGATCAAACCTTTAAAAAGGAAGGACAATTGATTTTTTTTTAGGGGGGGAGCTTAAGTGAACCTTTACTTTGGCAGCTGGTTGTGGAGCAGGTAAGTTTCTGGCCTTCGGTCTATCCGTCTTGAGTATTTTCTCTCTCTCTCGTGGCTTGTTTATTGTCGTGAAAACGGGGCGTGTGTGTGTGTGTGCGTGTGGTTTCCGTGGGATTAGAAGTATGTGGCGATCGGGGGGGGGTGCACTTGTGTTACACGCACGTCTTTGGAGAATAAACTCCGATTGCAAGAAATGGTCAAAGGAGGAAGAAAGAAGGGGAGGGCGGATGAGAGGTGTGTGTGAAGGGGGGGGAGAGGAATGACCGGGTCCACTTAAAGGGAGAGGCTCTTGGAGATTTCTGAAACCCCGACTGTTGGGAGGCAAGGGAAGTGACCGGGGAAGGGGACCTCCCTGCCACCTGGCCACAGGCGAAGACTGCAAGCGCTGCCCATCAGAAGGGGAAGCTACAATGGAAGTAGCAGCCCTCGCCGGGATCCCGCAGAGAAGCCGTGGCGGCGGCGGCGGCGGCGCTGGCTGTTGCCGCGGAGGGCTCGGCTCTGCCGGAGGCGGGCGACGGCCAGCGCGGGTCTCTTTCCCCTCAGCGCGAGCAGGTGCAACTCCCAGGTTAAGGCTCGGTGTATTGATTCCCCTCAGCCGCCGCCGCCACCGCCGCCGCCCTCAGAGTCCAGGCGACTTTGGCTTGGGGAGCTCCGGCTCCTGGCGGCGCAGGGGCACTTTTCCCCGCCCGCCTCTTCCTTCTCCTTCCCTCATGCCCCCCAATCTCTCTCTTTCCCCCCTTCACATCCACCCACCTCCCCACTCGAACTTCCCAGAGTTGCCGGAGTTAAAGCGGCGCCGCCTTCCGCCCACAGGAAAAGCAACCCGCGCAGAATCAACGCCAGATTCTGGCGGGGGACTCGGCTCGGCCTGCCTCTCTCCCCGCTTTGCCCAATGCAGTGCAGCACGCGCAGCGAGAGGCGGCCGGAGTTGGGTGCACACCGCTGCCCCCTCTCCTCTCCTCCTCTCTCACAGACGAGGACATTCCTTCCTCTCCCCCCCCCCCGCCCTCGCGGTGCTGCTTCAAGGCGAAGCGTCTGGCGGTTCTGCAGACGCCGTCCCTCGCAAAGGCGGGAAAGGCGCAGTTTGGGGAAGGGGAGGGGCATCCGACAGGGGCATCTTCAGGCAGGCTGTCTGAAATAGCGGCCTGGCCGCCCTCGACTTTGGCAAGGGCTGCGTGGTTTTTCCGCCCGCCCTCTCTTTCGTCTGGATAGTTTCTCTGAGAGTTTCCGCCGCTTGCTGTACGAGCCCAAACTCTACCCCACCTTCCTTTCCCGCCTCCTGCGAAGGGAGCAGCAGCAGCAGTGTGGCGCGCAAGTGGCGCGCGCGCCTCCTCCACTCTTCCCGGGTTGAAAGAAAGTAGTTGCCCACGAGCCGTGTCCCACCCCCACCCCCACCCCCCGCCATTTCGGGAGGGAAGCAGCAGCAGCAGCGCTTGCTGGGGATGAAAGCCCAAGCCCCATGGCGGGGGGAGGGCAGCACACCGAGAGTTTTAAGCAGCCCCAAGCCCGCCGTGGCGGCGGCGGGGGCGGCTGAGCAGGACGCGTCTCGGCGCTTGCGATAAGGATGGACACGCCAGGCCTGTAAAAGCTCCGCGTTTGTTCTTGTGTGCCCCCCTCCACCCCCAGCCTCTCAACCACTCGTTTCCTCACCCCACCCCACCCCGCCTTGCCCCCTCTTTGCCCAGGTCGGAGGAGGCTTTCCAGTCAGGTGCGCTGAGGTTGCCCGCCATGTCCAGGTCCGGGGACCGAACGTCTACCTTCGACCCGAGCCATAGCGACAACCTGCTCCACGGCCTCAACCTGCTGTGGAGGAAGCAGCTCTTCTGCGACGTGACCCTGACGGCGCAAGGCCAGCAGTTCCATTGCCACAAGGCCGTGCTGGCCTCGTGCTCGCAGTACTTCCGATCGCTCTTCTCCAGCACCGCCGGAGGAGGAGGAGGCGGAGGCGGAGGAGGCGGCGGCGGCGGGGGGAGTGGGCACCACCACCACCACCCGCTGGGCGTCGGACCAGGTGCTCAGGACGGCCTACCCTCCAAAGAGCAGCAGCAGCAGCAGCAGCAGCAGCAGGAAGAGTCCGGCACGCCCTCCTCGTCCCCGGAGGACAAGCTGCTGGCCAGCCCGCGGGCCATCAACAACCTGGTGCTGCAGGGCTGCTCGTCGATCGGGCTGCGCCTGGTGCTCGAGTACCTGTACACGGCCAACGTGACCCTGTCCCTGGACACGGTGGAGGAGGTGCTGTCGGTCAGCAAGATCCTGCACATCCCGCAGGTCACCAAGCTGTGCGTGCAGTTCCTCAACGACCAGATCTCGGTGCAGAACTACAAGCAGGTGTGCAAGATCGCCGCCTTGCACGGCCTCGAGGAGACCAAGAAGCTGGCCAACAAGTACCTGGTGGAGGACGTGCTGCTGCTCAACTTCGAGGAGATGCGCGCCCTGCTGGACTCGCTGCCTCCCCCGGTGGAGTCGGAGTTGGCGCTCTTCCAGATGTCCGTGCTGTGGCTGGAGCACGACCGAGAGACCCGCATGCAGTACGCGCCGGACCTCATGAAGCGCCTGCGCTTCGCCCTCATCCCGGCCCCGGAGCTCGTCGAGCGGGTCCAGTCGGTGGATTTCATGCGGACCGACCCCGTCTGCCAGAAGCTGCTTCTGGACGCCATGAACTACCACCTGATGCCCTTCAGGCAGCACTGCAGGCAGAGCCTGGCCAGCAGGTAAGTAAGAGAAGGCGAAGCGGGCGGGCGGGCGGGGGGTCCAAGTCAGATAAAGCCTCATACTTTGCATCGGATTAGCTGCGTGTGTACATGAAACTTGAGGTTCAAAAGTTGACTTCAGCACTACAGAGCTGTGAGCAAAACAGGGACAGCGCCTGGCTGAGGCGGTGGGTTGAACACACCCTCCCATAGGCACTGGATGAAAATAGAGAGGAAATATATATTGGGGGGGGGGACACTATAGCAACAGCCACAGGGATATCATGGCTCAAAAAGGAGCCATGGCTTAGATATTTGGGGCCCTTTAAAGATGCTGCAGCTGTTTTGGATAGTCACTTCCTACTGCATCAATAACACGTGCAGAAAGTTTGCAGACAACTGAAGCTGAACCCTTATGTGGAAGGAAGTCACATAGGGACTTACTTCTCAGTAGACCTATATAGGATTGTGCTGTGGATTTCTGCTTGTGCTCTTGTGGGTGAGCTTGTGATAAAGGATACAGGTCAGTTCCTTGTGTGATGCACTTGGATAAAAGTTCGGGCTGTAGGGAAAGTTCGAGCAAATAACTTGCCCTGTTCGAGACCTGTCAAAATGTATGAGGAATTGCACCCACACTTTTCTGGAAGATGCTTTGTTGATACAGCCCATGGTGAAGTGTTTTGAAGAAAGCAAAGTACTTTTTAAATTTATTTAAATATTTTGATTTAGGGGAGGGGAGCACAAAAGGAGAATACAGTTTTGAAAAAGGGAAGGAAAACTTCAGTAACAGGTTGTGATGTTCTCCTTAAGTGTTAAGCTGCCCAGTCTCTGAACTACAGTACTTGTTAGAGGTGCGGTGCACAGCAAGCAAGACTGGTGTCAAGGGAAAGTGGAATGTGCTGGATAATTTAGGAGATGTCTCTTAAAATACAATATGGGGAGAAAATTGGATGGGCAAACAGCCATGGCTTAGTAGCATCAGTTTTAAATCCCATTATGATCTCCTTGGGCCCTTTCTACAGGGATGGTATCTTGCCAGCTCCTCATCTTTCTACTGTGGAAGTTACCACAATTCTTTCTGATATAATGCTCTGTTCCCATGATACTACAATGCAATGTACAAGTTATATTTAACAGCAAAAAGTACAACTTAAAATGTGTTAATCATTAACATGCTTCACATTATTCCCAGTTTAATGTTTCACCTGTTTTATAAAACAATCCAAATACAGTGCAGATGTCTGGGTTTACATCTAGCTCTTAAAGTACTTTCTATGCTTACTTATAATACTGTCCTTGATAAAATGCAGGTATTGCCCAGGAATAGTCATGATATCATACTGTTTGTGTTTGTGACATCATATATATTTTCCTGTTAAGTGAGTGAATGAACCATAATGTTGAAAACAAAGGGCAAAATCCATAAAAAATATTTTAAATTGCTACTATGGGAAATGAAAGAGATGGGAAGTGTTTGATATTATATTTTTGTGTGTAGCTATGCCTCTTTTTTGTTGTATGTATTAATATCAAACTGTCTGAAAGTCTAGACATGTCACAAAACTTTTATTTTGTCTTTTTAATATATGGTTAACAGTGAATTGTTATTAAAGTGGCATGATGGGAAAGAGTGTTGTGAGATCCATAGTGTTTTGCATATTATGGTGTTTTATTTCCCTGTGCAGAACTTAACAAAAACTCCATGTTTAACTTAAACATTTAACTTTAGCAGATGATAGCTGCAGAGCTTCTGGCTTTCTTTGTCTCTAGAGAGGCTTTGTAAAATATCTAGCTACACTTTAGTGTATCTTAGTATCAAGTATTAGGAAAAAATGTAACAGGAGCACTAAGAAATATAAAAGCACATTTGAGGCCTTAACAGTAACATGTCTGGCAACTGTCTCTAGGATAATATTTTGGCTTTCAAAATACATACTACATTACCTACTTCAGCCTCAATTCTGCACACCACCTGGGACATGATGGGGTTTGTGTTGTGGTGGATTGCTGAGATACCAGGCTGTTTGGTTCAGTGCAGATACCTTCCAGCTTCACTGGTCCATATCATTTGAAGGATATGTAGTGGTGTTCTGACCACTGAATGTTTACAGGTGTCAGGGATGCTGATACTTCTGCAGCTGGAAGCTATCTTTTTCCTTTAAGCAAAAAATGCACAGAACAGACATAGTCTGACCTTATTCTGTAGCCATTAAGGCTGCAATCCTATACCTGCTTACCTGGGAGTAAACCCCACTGAACTAAATGGGGCTTCCTACTGAGTAGATATGTATGGGCTTGCAGTGTTATGGAACTATGGGTTGAATCCATCTATGCTATATTCAGAGCAGACCCATTAAAATTAATGGGCCTAAGTTAGTCAAGCCCATTAATTTCAATGGGTCAACACTGAATAGGGCTAACATTGGCTACAACCCAGTATTTCTCACTTTTGTACTCAAATGTGAATACTGATTTAACTTGTTTGTTGCACATATAACATTGTATGGACATATTGAGAGTATTAAAACAAATTAACCTCTGTAGTCATATTAAAACTTTACTCTGGATATTATCATTGATATCCATTAATGATCTACTCTTGTATCTTGATAGTTTGACTTTCTTTAATATTCCATAATTATTCCACGATACTGTCTAGCATATACACAAAAAGATAAATAAAAGATGTTCATAAGCAAAGCAAATTTTATATGCACCCGATTAAGGTTTTTTAACTGTTTCATGTGACTTAATTAAAACTGAAGAAATTAAATATAAAATTTTAAACTAAACAAATGATTATCCTTGAAAGCTTAACATTAAATGAAATAGATTCTTTAAAAGGCATGGGAACATTATTTGGAATTATTTGGGGGAAAGCATATTTAAAACTTATTGAATAAAGTAGTCTGATAGATAGAAATGAATATAGAGAATGATTTCCAGACATGATTATTGGTTTCTAGGGAGCAATAATGACATAGGTAAATTAGAACTACATGAAATGTTTTATGAGATGTTGATAAGGGATACTTATGAATATGGTTCTTTTTAAAAGAGACTAGTTTCTTTCTGAGAGGTAAATAGTTAAGTGGCATAGACATCTGCTTAGTACTCTATAATGAAGAAACATAGAATTAACACACCTGCTCTTAAAGACTGATTAACATCCTGCTGCAGACTCCCATTTACTTTAATGGGGGCTGTATCAGGCCTTTAGCATAATTTGATAACTGTCTTCCTGATTTGCTTAAAATTACACTTTTGTTCCTAATGCACTACTTAAAACTATTGCATGCAGATGCTTTGGGATTTGCCCTATTTGCAAACTTTAAACTCCCACTAAAGAGAAAGGGTAAATAGCCAAAAGCCTGAATTATGATTCTCAGGTTGCTCTCTGGAAGTAGTAATTTTATGTATCTTTTGTATTGCAGCCCTAAAATAAGATAATACTGTTATCACTGCTGCAAAACAAGTGCACATATTTGAAACTATAATACCTTTGATGATGGTCTGTCTCAAAATGAAATCCTTCAATGGATGCAAGACCATAGCCAACATTTATTACATTTCAAATGCATTATATAGATCATACCAATATGCTAGTTCTAGAGAATCAGTAGTAAAGTAAGATATACTTTTCACCCATAAAATGTAAATGTTTGTTCTAAAAAATATGGAAAATGTATTTTTCCATAAGAAAGAAATCATAAAATTTCAGAGTTTAGTGGAACTTAATCCTAAGAATTGTATAAAGAACTACAGCTTTATACCCTGTAAAGTGCTGCATATAACATGCATGATTTGCCCCCTCCCCTCTCTGCTTTACACACAAGGGGAGGAGATTTAAAGTTTCCATTTGCAGTTTGTAACAAGCAGCAGTTTCCTGTTTTGTCTGAATATGAGAAACTGTGGTTCATTCAAACCACAATTTGTTAACAAACCAAGATAGCACACTATGCTTTGTTTCAGTATCCTGATTTGTTACCTTATTATGATTTCTACAAACAAAACTCTCATGTTCAGATGAAATAGGAAACCACAATTTGTTACAAACTGTGAATCAAAGCTAAATCTAGTTACACACAAAGGAGTAAGGGATAAAGTACAGTTATGAGGATCATGCATGTATTGACAAACCATGATTTTGTTACTTCTGAATTGGGCTTCTGCATTAGTTGCTGAATGAAGAGGCAAATGCTAACATGGAGATTGTAATGTTTATATGGCTTGCTTGAGGTAATAATAAAGCATCAACTTCAGCTTTCCCCCTTATTTGACTAGCAACCAGTCATCAGTGTCCTGGTGGCAGAGACTCTTCCTTGCATTACAGCTTATGGTTTTCTTGGTGACTGGTTTTAAAGATGATAATTTCCTTTGCATTTTCAATTACATTTTAGAGCTGTGAGTTGAAAGAATTGGAATAAAAGATGGAGAGTTTACTTTGTTCCCATACTTTCCCCATAAACTGAGAAAAATGAAACAGCTCTCTCCAGGCAAATGGTATCACTTTTGCCTTTCAGCAAATGGGAGAAGTTGGATGTTTGAAAGGGCTCTTTAGGTTTTTCTACTAATCTTGGTTCACTAGGAAGTCTTAGCAAGAAAGGACCATGATACCTCTTCCTCCCACCTGTTCTTGCAGCTCACTACCATTTGCCTGGGTGCATGAGCTCTTTTTTAATGTCTCACATATTGATAGTTACAGTGACTGTGCTATGGAAATCAGGTTGGATACTTCAAGACAATGGTTTACATGTTTATCCAGAACTCTGTAATTCTTTGCCTCTTGCACCACTGAGTAGAACTTAGTTGTCTAAAAGTGTCCATCACACAATGGACTTCACTAGAGTGCTTTTTTATATTTTTTTAAAAAGCTAGATATTGATACTTGTCAAGTTAGACTTACTGCAAAGTCCGTTGCATGAAGGCATATAATTGTCAATGGCCAATAAAGCACTTTTTATCATTTTTATCATTCTAAAGTTCAATCAAGTTTTGCCACTCTGTTTTCCAAGGGGCAGACTTTATTTATCTGTGTGTAGTTATGAGATATAAGTATGGTTGAAATCCTAGTTGCAGTCTGTGTATGCTCACTGCTCTTTATAGGCACCATAATCAAATATTAACTAAGGAAGGGGAGCGCCTGGCACTTGCTTGAGATGAGGGGCTTTGGAGACCCGTTCTCCTGTTTGGTTGGGGTGCAAGTGAGAGGGGAGAGGGAACTGGGTTTGAAGCTGCATGTTCTTGCAAGCCAGTTGTATTTCCCCCACAACACTATGCAGAAAGGGTCCTCTTCTCAGTTTAAAGATTCCTGTTGGAAGGAAATTGGTCTTGGAGGCAATAGCTGATAACATATACCATGCAAGCCTACTGGTGGAGGGTTTGTGCCTGAATGCTGCTCTCATGCTGGCAACATACACTGGCAGTAAGCGGGCAACATGTATGTCCAGACCAGGGGCTCCACTAGAGTTGGGTTCATGGAGCTTGAGCTCCAAATCTTTTTCTAAGTGCCCCAAGCATTTCTGTGTGGGTAATGATTTTGGGGGAAATGGAATTGTAAAGGGTCGATTTGGGTAGGATATTCATTTGGAAGAATAAATGTGTTTAGAGAGATAATTTGAGGGTAATTTGAAAGGGAATTTAACTGATTTGGATAAAGATATATTGGGAAATTAATTGGGAGTAAAATAATTGAAGGAGGACTGATTTTAGGTGCTCTGGGTAGGGTGCAAATTAATTGAAGAATTTACACAGGGTGATTTGGATGGGAAATAGGTTGACTTGCCTTCTCTGACATTTAAATTCTGAATTTGCATCTATACACATTAGCATATGGTGCTCTTATTTAACTTTGTGTCAAGGGGTCCATGCCCTCCAAACCTTTAAGTACCTAAATATTCCCCTGGTACAGACCTCAGCCCCATTGGGTTTGGAGACCGTTGAGCCTGCTTTAAAAAGAAAAGGCAAGTTTCTCATAGTTCAGTTGGTAGAGCATTCAAGTAGAGTATGACTTTCTTAATTTTAGGGTCATTGGTTCGAGCCCCATGTTGGGCAAAATATTCTTGCATTTCAGGGGATTGGACTAAATGACCCTTGTGGTCCCTTCCAACTCTACATTTCTATGATTCCACAATTCCTATATATATTTAGAGGTTCCCTTAACCTCTAAGGACCCACTTGAATGCTCCCACTTCCCCATTTTGCCACCCTGCTCATCCCTATGCAGCATACTTATGCTTGTTGCCTTCCATCTCACAAGGCAAAACTTTGAAATGGAGCTGAATGGAGGCCTGCTGTTCAAGTGAAAAGGGGGAGTAAAACAAACAAGCCAAAAAGAACCCACTAAGCACATTCAGATCCTTCAGCTTACCTTAGTTTGCTGTTTAGTTTGCTGCCAGTATCCCTTGTTATTGAACTATAACACTCTGTATCAAATGAATGGCCTTCTGCCAAACGTATTAATTTGAAGCTGCTTTTCTGTGTAGAGAAAGAACCATGTGAGACAACATCTGCCTTCTGAGGTCAAGTACTATAAATATGTCATAATAAGTCAAGTAGTAAGGTGATTATTGTGGGACTGAAAGTGGGAGATGAGACCGGCAAGCTATCACAAGCATTTTGACACAGTTCTTGTATATATGAAATACCTCACTGTGATCATCCACTGAACCCACCTGGATTATCTGCTGCTCCTGTTTTGTACTCTTTGTGTGAGCTGTGCAGTGTTTAGAGATGTCTCTCTACCAAGTAGACCAAAAAACATGGAGATAAATTTTATCTATGAATCATATATGTATCTTGTTTTTTTTCCTGAGGAGCTCAGAGCTACAACCCAGTTCCCAGATTTTGTCTTTCCTCTGTTCCATTACTGCTAGTCCCAATTCCTGACACTGGGTTTCATATATTCAGCTTTCTTGTTCTTGATCAGACTCTTGTATTCCAATCTAAGTTTGATCAAATTTTCCATGGATTCCTCTGATGTGAATCCCTAACTGCCTTAGCCAGAACTTTCTTAGCCGCTTTGCACTGACCATCAAACCAGCCAAGGTGTGCTGATTGTGTTGTTTATTAATTGTATAAGTTATCAAATAGGGCCTGAGTTCTGTGAAAATTTGCTGGAAGACATCAACGATATTTGGAAATTTGCTCATAAAAAGTTGGCGCAAGCTGGTCAGATGATCACTATATGTTGGCATCTGTCTGTCTCAAGAGACAATGGAATGTGCCTCCAGTGATGAAGTCAAACTGCTGTGTTAGCAGCACCTCTCCTGGGTGGAAGCCTGGGCAGTATGTATAGAGGTCCTGGGCTGCCCAGACAACAACCCCTCCCTCAGCCTCACTGATGTGGTCTAAAAGAAAGCAGACCTATATGTTTGGCACCAGCTTGCCTGCAAGAGCTGCTGGAAGGAGGTGTACAAGGTGCCATCCAACTGTTTTGGACTTAATAAATTAAATATTGTCCTCTGGCCCCATATATCCACATCGCCTAGAATAGATAAACTTCAGATTCAAAATAACAGCCCCAACCCTGAAGCTTTCCCCCAAACAACCAGTGCTCTTTGGCAATAGTCATTGGAGGTCATCAGGAGAAACGGCAGTCACAGTGGCATAATAAATCCCTAACTTCAAAATAGCACAACAGTTTATGGTTGGCACAATCCATGCAGAGTAATCAAATATCAAAAGTAATCAAATATGCAAAAACCTAGCAGAAACGCCCCATAGAAATGCTGTCAGCTGTTCAATAAATAATAATAATCTCTGTCACTGTTTTTTAAAACTAGGAGTCATTTTAAAGAACAAAAAAGTATTTCTTGGCATTGGATTTGCAGCTAAGTTATTTGTTACCCTGGAACATTTTCAGGAAGATGGCTCCAAATATTTCTAGTAGCATATATCTCTTGCTGTGTCATTGGAAGGGAGATAACTGATTTAGCTCAAATAAACCCTGCCAAGATTAACAGAAGCTGACTGATCAGGGGGAGGCTGGAGGGGGAGGCTGGAGAAAGTAATGGCTGAGACAGCAGACTTTTTTTTTTATAGAAGCCTCAGAGGGAAATGGATAACCAGCCATAACAAAGGAACAAACATTACTTTTAGAATTCCTATGAGACTTTGATAAACTTAAGATGGGATTTGGGGTGCAATATATGCAGTGTTTCAATAGAGCAAATTAAGGAGATAAATCAGGACTGCATAATTTCTGATCACGTACCAGCTTGCTCCCTTCACAGATAGGGAGGAGAGAAGCATTCATGTTCTTTAAAGCACAGCTCTCCATGATGTCAGATCTCAGACACTATGATCAAAGACAGTGTTTTCTCCAGGACACTGTGATGTGAATTTTCTGTACAAACCTGAAGTAATGGTGAGACAGTACAATCAGCAAGAATCTGACTAATAGGGAAAGTGAAAACTTGTATATCCAGTTCACGAGAGGTTTTTTTTAAAAAAAACAACAACCCCAAAACCCTATTAAACTGCCTAAAAGGTAAATGTACAGCAGGCAACTTGCCAAGAAATTTTTGAATTGTTCACCACTGTAAATAGTGTTAGTATAATACATCCTACCTCTCCGACTCATATGTACGTACAAGAGCATAGCCTCAGGGCATGTAGTTTAGTCACCTTGCTAAAGCTAAAGCAGTTCCAGGTCTGGGTCTGGTCAGTTCCTGGATGGGAGGCTGTCTGGAAACCCCCATTTATGCCACCTGGAATTCCATGTTGGAAGAAAGGCAGGATAAATAAATAAATATAGAAATAAAATGAATACTAAATAACACATTGAGGGGCCAGAAAACTTCTGTGGGTTGGCATTTGTTACCAGCATCACCCAACCTCTGATTTTACTCCCTCCTGGAACTCAGAGTTTATCACTAACTGCCAGGAACCAGAGGAGACTGCCCCTACCACACCAACATATCAGTAATAATATGGTAGCAAAAATCCATAGTAAAAATCCTTACGGTGGATTTTAATCATAGGGCACTTTAGGAACCAATCCTAGCTAAATAGCTATAACAAATAAAAATAGTGTATTGCAATACAATGAATAAATGCAGCCTGTTATATGTCTGTGAAGTTGGGCACACTCTTCCAAGTCTAGCTAGCAGTATATAGAGTTGGGGAGTGGGCCCATCTCTGCCATCACATCTCTGTCAGCCCCTCACACTGCTGCTGTCCATTCCCTGGGAGGGCACATCTGTTGTGAGGAGCCAGCTCTGTGTGTCTAGGCTTTCTCCATGATATGGTTCCCTGATTGCACAGGGTTCCACATCATGACAAGCAGAGTTCGAAACTCCCATTGTTCTTGGCACTTTTTGCGACAGGGAACTGTGCCTAAGATTTCAGAATAAAACTGCAGGATGGAAGGAAAGGAGGACATTTTTCTGCCTCCCCACTTCCAGCTGCTTTCTGGAGACTGGAGAAGAGACCCCCTTAGGAGTATTAGGGGGGTGGGCAGAGGAAGGACTAAACCATGTGAAAAATGAACATAATATTTTAGCTGCAGTTCATTCATTTTTAGCTTTGAATTCTTGTTATTAAAAAAGCATGCCTAGACATTCCGTTCTTGTGCCCATCACCTAGGTTTAAGGTGCCATTTAGCTCCTAGCTTTCATATCTCAGTTTCTAACACTGATGAACAACGGATGGATAACTCTTTGGAAAGCTGCCTCTCCTCTACAGTTATGCCCCTCAGTGTGTGTGCCTGTGATAGAGCAGCCACAGCCTCACTCTAGCTTCATGTAATTGTAATGACATGAGTTTGAATGTCCAACCAGGGCTGGAGTTTTGTACACTCTTCTGTGCCTAGAGCTAGAATTTCCAAATAGAGAATTGCCAAGGCTTTCTGAGTAGGTCACCATGCTGCCTGGGGTAAATCCTGAATGAAGTGTGATACACTGAGCCTGTGGAGGCCAAGAAAATGAAACTGGCTCCAGTATTTGTGTGAGAGATTCATTTGAAAGGGTTCAAGAAATTAAACTCACCTACCTACTTGTGTAGTCCCACAGGAGGGAAAGAAAGAAAGAAAGAAAGAAAGAAAGAAAGAAAGAAAGAAGCATCTAGTAATGTATGTCTAAACAAAATATTTAATGATAAATCAAGATTACACGGTACAAATTTTCTGTACAGCTTTGGCCTGAGGCAAAAGCTGGTGACTCAGAAAGACAGTGAAGAAAAGACATGGTTGATGGTTCTTTTCCCCAAAAACATTTTTTAAAAAAGGTAATGGCAATCATAAGGGTGCAACCTCCAGGTCTGCAAGAGCAAGTTTCCACATCATATTTCTAAGAGAACCTTGCTAAGGAAATCATTTCTTTGGATGATTTGATGGTGGCTGTGGGTGGGGTAGGACCATGGTGTGCACTGTCAATGGACAAAGGGCTAAGCAAAGTTTTATTGTTTCTGTGTTCAGAATTGCAGCCTCCTGAGGCTGCTTTTGCTTTAAAACAAACACAAATGTTGGTGTATTGTTTGTATCAGTAATCTGAAGCAGGGATACAGCAACATGAAAGGAAAATACTTTAAAATGTTGCAAAAGCACTTGGGATCCAGTTAAGTGGCTGAACAAGGATAGCATAATCAAACCAATAGGTGAAATCAGTTGTGTTGGCCTGGCTATTTCATGTTCATAAAAGAATGAAAGGTGAATGAAAAATGTAGTGTGGCTGTCAAGGAAGTAGCTGCACAAAGTGAAAGAAGAAATAATTTTAAGACACAAGTATTAACTTTTGAAAAAGAAACAAGTGAGGAAAGGACACTGTAGTTACATATATAAAAGAAAAATCAAGAAGAATTGGGAACAAGATACACATTATTCCTATTTGTTTCCTTTTCCATTTTTGTAAGATTTCCACTTCAGCATTTAATACTGCCTTTAATTTGTCTGCTGTTAGAATCCTCACATAAACCTCCAACTGAAAAAAAACTTGCAGAAAAACCAAAATAATAGGACTTCTTTTCTAAGCAGTACTCCAGCTCTGTACTTTGTGACCTGCACATCGGCTGTCTTCTTTCTCTTGCAGATTGCCCCTTCTCTCTGTTTTGTTTCATTAATCCAATCCCTTCTTTACAAGTTCTTCACATAACACGTGAACATAGAAGCCAACCTCCCACACAAAAAACAGTTGAGCAGGTATTAAAATTGAGTGGAACAAATATTTATGTTATGCTGATGAATTTTTTCCATCTCCAGAATTTGGAAATATTTAATTCAAGAGCCCCCATGTCTCTGAAGCATTTCACATATTACACAGAGGCAAACCCAGTTTTGCTTATGAATAGGGAGCTGTAGATAATGATGGATCCCAGACACTTGTACCTATATTATGTTCATATTTGTAAACATGTTTGTGACATTCATATTTTATAACTTTAGGGGTACACCTGAAAAGTCTTAGGTGTAGATAGACCTAAAATATAATAGCTTGATTCATATTTCACTAACCCAAACATTGGTTTAGTGTAAAAGTGTGGGCTAATGGAGAGGATCTGAAGCCACTTATTTTGCTTCTTTGTGGAGTTATGAGAAGGTTTGGCTTAGCATGTCATCTGAATCCAGGCTCGTGGTTAAGCCAGAGTTGCCATATTTCAAAAAGTAAAATTCCTGATACTTGCTGCAATGTTGTTGAGCTTTTCTTTTGTTTTGAACAAACCCAAATGGTTGAGTTCTTGGAGCTGTTTCTGCTGCTTTTTCTTTCCATCACGTTGACATACATCCGGGTTTTCCTTGACATTTTGCTGTTTCGGCAAAATTTTCCCCCGATGCCATTTTTACACTAAAAAACCAGGACATGTTGGGAATTTTCCTGACGTATGGCAAACCTAGGTTAAGCACTGTCCAGACTAAACACGAGCTCCAACCAAGGTTTGTTATTGGTTGCAGCTTGTGGTTAGTCTCAAGAGAGCTTAATTATAAGCATGGTTTAGACATTTCTAGGAGTCCACATATTCACACAGTCTTGCTAAACAATGTTTTGGCTTAGCCTGACTTATTAATAAGATGTGAAGTGGGCCTGAATTTTGAAATCATCAGAGGTTTCAGCATGGACGCTATATCACTCCTATGCTGTTTAGAACTGCTGAAGTATATATGGCTAGTTTGCACATAATACTAATCCATGGTTAATAGCTTATCAGGGTCAAGCAGCATGGTAGTTCATACTATCTGATTGCTTTGACTTCACCCCTACCCTGGTGTGAGTGGGAGCAGCAAGCCATGAAGCCTTGTCTTGTAATTATGTCCAAACTGGAATGTAGTTTGTTTCACCTTACATGGATCCATGTTGGCTAGTGACCATAGTTTGTTAGGAAGAAGCTATTGGTACAAGGGGAAAAAACTAGGTATAAAAGAATTCTTGGATGCCAAGATCCACTTTGGGGACAAGTAGTGAGAAAATCCCAGCAGATGTTTAAAATCACAAAATATGCAGCAAAGTATAGCATGGAAATATAGGCTGTTAGACCTTTAAAATATGCCCTTCCAAGTTCCTTCCAAAGTTTCCCTTTCAAAGGTTGGATTCATGTGCTTTTCCATACAGCATTCAGAAAAAAAGTTTGTTTGTTTTTCTTTTGCAGCTTGGGCTGTTTTACTATGTAATCAGCATAAGTCTACTGAATTCAGCGGGTCTACTCTGAATGTGACTTAGTTGGATACCATCCTCAAGTTATAATTTCTTGAGGATGGTATCCAACTAAGTCGCATTCAGAGTAGACCCGCTGAATTCAGCACTTTTGGTGTCCAACTGTCTTCTATTTCTTTTTTGTTGTAGGGGAGGTATCAGCAATTTCCTTCTCTGTTATGATACCCCACAAACTGCAGAAAGCCTTCCATAAATAGTTGATAGGATTTAACTGTGGATTGCTTTTAATAATGCTGCATTTTTACTGATTTCTGTTACTCATTTTTCATTTTTAGAATCTCAGGATATTGGGTTTTTTTGGGGGGTGCGAAACATGTACAGAAGTAGGCTTCTGCATGCATCTTTAAAGGGATTATATGCTGGATGTGCAATTCCTCAGTCCAGCAGTATCTGTGCATGTGTAGAATCCTCAAATAAGCTGAAAATCACACCAAATCAGTTTTTTGGCAGTGGAAACTGAGGTCTGTCTCAACAACCCACCTTCTCTTTTCTCCACTGAACAGGTGACTGGCACAACTTGCAGTTTGGTTTGTTTGTTTTTTTGTTTTTTTTTGTTTGTTTGTTTTGAGAGGGCTACACATACACAGCTCTGGTTTCTACATGTTCACATTGTACAATTTGGGCCCAAGTATACATTACCTGTTACCGCTATTTGGTAATTCATATCAGAGTGTCGCCAGTCATCCTGCACCTCAGACAAGACAACTTTTACTATTTTTTGTTTCTTCATAGTGCTATGAGGCTTGAAGATGGTTTTTTAGATGAATGTGAAATGCAAAAACTAATAAAAAATTGAAATAAGCTTCTTTATTGGCCAAACTTGCAATGGTTTTCAGAATTTTAAAGTACAAGTGAAGTTGATTGTGATAGAAATAGAACATGCTACACAAGGCGGTTGGAATAAACAATTTACTCTCTCATTAAGGATGACCATGCTTAGGTGACTTATGGCTTAACGTTGCTCAGTCTCTTGTTATGTGTTCAGCCATCCTTAACTCAAATTAAAACATGGTTTATTCTACTCCCCCTTTGGAGAGATTGGGTAGAATGAAGCGTTATTGAAATTTTCATCTATCAGGCATGAATCGGAAGGTAGTCCATGCTGACAGTGACTGTGGAACTGATTCTGATCTCATGGGTCAAAGGGATCTGGAATTTAAATTTACTAACTTTGTTACTGCCTGCTAGCTATTCTGTGTCTGATTTCTTTTAAAGCAGGTAATAACTATCTTTTACTATAAGAGGCAGTCTTGGCATGATGGCTAAATATAAATTGGCAAATAAACTAACACCAAGCCCTATTTCTAGATTCATGTGCACATGCACTTAAGCAGCAAGCTCCTTCATATTCAATGCTACTCCTTTTGTAAATGAAATGTTTCCCTTGCTTGAATAATGTACTATCCAGAGGCCCACCTGCGGCACAAATGTCACAAATAGTGATTGTTTGATGTATAATGGTTTTTGCTACATACTGTCATGTTATATTAATAAAATTTTGAAAATGAGGGAGGGGGACAAAAACAAGTAGTGATCATTCTGAGCACAGTTTAGAACAGATACGTGATACTGTTCAATGTGAAGCAAGCATTACAACCCTAAAAGTTCTGTAACTTGGGTAAAATTCTGAGCCAGAAAGTAAGTTAAGCTTTTCTCCCACTCTTTCTTCCCACTCACCCACACCTCCAAGTCTCCTCCCATTCCCTTTCCTTTGTTGTTGCTTTGGTGAGGCACCAAGAGCATGGGAAGTGAGCCCTTTCTTCCCTGCTCTCCTCACTGATGCCTGGCATGCAGCTATGCCTGTGTACTAGAGACAAGAAGTGCTGCAAAATACCATTTCCCATGTCAGTAGTGCTGGAAAACCACATTCCTGTGTGTCTGGCACTGAGCCTTAAGTAACATGCAAGGTATTAGAGAAGGGAAGAAAGAGCTCCCACCTTTCCCCTGCCATCGCTGCTGTCACTAGAGCAACATAAAAGGCAAATGTGAGGGATGAAGCTGGTGTGTAAATGCAGAGCCGTCTTTCCCGTAGGGCTTAGTGGTGTGTTGCACCAGGGTGCCGGCCTCTCGGGGTGCCCCAGCAAGTGGAGGAGCTGTGCGGCTTTGCCAGCGGCCTCCCCTATCCCTGCACACCCACCAGCTGCGCCCCGCCAACCATAAGGCTGGTGGGCATCTTCCCTCCCAAGCCTCCTTGGTAGGAGAGCGATCCTCACAGAGGCTTGGGAGTGAAGTTGCGCCCCTCCCAAGCCTCCACAGGAGGAGAGCGCAGCTTCACTCCCATGCCTCCTCAGGAGGAGAGCGATCCCTGCAGAAGCTTAGGATGGAAGCTGTGCCCCACCAACCATATGGCTGGCAGGTGCACAGCTTCCTTCCCAAGCCCCTGTGGGACTCGCTCACCCACAGCGGCATGGGGGAGAGCTGCCCCCCAATGGCTGGCAGTGTGCAGCTACAGCCACCCCAACACTATCTATGGTAATTTGGGGGTGCTGGGGTGCTGGGCAGAAATTTGCACCCCGGCGCCGCATCTGCTAAAGACAGCCCTGTGTAAATGGATCACATCCTGTCATGCTCCAGCAACATCATCAGGGTGCAGCCAAGTCCGAAACAAACTCAGAACTGGGTTTGAGAGAACTAAGCTATTTTCTGAGTTTGGGAGCAACTTGGGGTGTTTTTTAACAGCCCAATTCTGACCAAGAGGAGTTTGCCCACCGCTAGTCACAAGTAGCACAGGCAGCCTGAACAAGAACTGGAGGTCCTGTGGACTTAGCTTTGGCATAACATCTGGCCTGTGACTTCCACATTGTGTGACCATCTGATTCTGATTTGCTAGGTTAGAGATAAAACCCAAGCACAGGAGGTGAGCTGTATATGTTCTGTAATGTGCACATTAGAATAGCACTGAATTGTGGTGTTATAATAAAGAGGTGTATAATCATATGAAGGAGGGTGCAAGTAAGTGCATTTAGGATTGCAGCCTTAGTTTGCTGTAATTGTAATCTTTGTGGTCCAGTCCTATACACCAAGTGTGTAGTACCTTTGGCCTTTCAGAAGTTGTTGAACTACAATTCTCATCAGCCCCAGCAAGCATGGCCAATTTCAGCAAGATTTGGAGCGCCATAGGTTCCCTACATCTGCTGTACACACACATCTGAAGTCCCATTGAACTAAGTGGTTCTTATCTCTGAGCAGACTTGAATAGGATTGCACCTTCAATATCATAATTAAGATAATAAGGCTATACAGACAGAATTCGAAACTCACTTGAGTTCATTTTCCACAGATATTTCCATTAGAGCACCATGCTAATATAATTAGTTGGTCAAACATATGCAGGCTTTAGTAGTAGTAGTTGTTGTTGTTGTAAGAATGCAGTGTGTGGACATTAGTGATAAAGCTCCCTTTACTGAAGTACTTTTTTATTAACAGGGTATCTCAGCATCAGAAGTGTTGCCCTCTTTTTTAATGTACCTAAAATGGTTCAGTAATAATTCAAACCGGTTAATGGAAACAAGTCCTGTTTTGCTTTCCAGAACCATTGATTAATGCAATAAAGATTGCAGGGTAACCAAGTAGGTCAGCAACCCTGCAGTGAGACGTTGCATCAGGCACATAACATACGTCCATAGCATGTGCATATAGTTAAAATTTCACATCACAGTAGAATGAATTGCCTTACCATGGTTCCCTATTTAGAATTTTATCACTTTTCCAGGCTTCTGTAACTGATAGATGTTCAATTATATGTAAAGTGACTATTAAAGCATCAGTACTCATCTAGGGGTCTAGGTCTCCTCTCCCCTTTTCTCTTGAAATTGTGTTAAAGCCATTAGTGTTACAAAGAAACGTGCATTCATCAGGTATAGCGATGGAGGCCAGGGTGCATATTACAGCTTTTACTGCATATGAGACGTTGCAGTCCTGTTCTTAAGAACTGCCAGGCAGATTGGGAATCACGGTCACGGTTAATAGCAGCGAATTGCCAGCTCTTGATGGGTGGGTAGTCACTCTTTTCAGTGGCTGCCCCCTGGGGGAGAAGGTAGAAAAACAGAGGGAGGGAATTAGAGTGACTTTGCACACTTGAGCAGGTTCATGCCGCTGGATCAGTGGCAAGCATTGGCAGGGCTCCACTCTGGGGAGGCTCACAACAACATCACAGTCTCATTTTACCAATTGGTGTTGCTATAGCCAGTGGTGCTCAGAGGGAGAGCAGAGAAAGGAGGGGCTGTGGAGGGGGAGGAGGCAATGTAGGGCTAAATTAAACAAAACAAAAAAAAGGGTTTTGTAAGTAAGTAGAGTTCAGCCTGTACCTGTTAGCACAGTGCTACTAATTGTGCCAGAAGTGTTGGAATCTAAGTTTCAGTGTGTGATTAAAGAATTGGTTCAGAATCTCTCTGCATAGCCTTAATTTTTTCAAGGTTCTTTGGGTGCAGAATGGCTTTATAATAATGATTTTGACTAATACGATTTTTGACATGCAACTTTAATGTTTAACCTTAGTACAACTCCAGAGCATTTCATGTGTATTCAGCTGTAAAGAGTGATGATTTAAAGGGATAATATGAGAAAAAGGTCATTCTAGAATAAACCTTTAACAAATTGCATAAAGGAAACTTATTATTCCACAAGTAGAGGGCTATGCAGCTTTTCTTATTATTTTTTCTGCTGGATTCAAAAAGTTGTTGAGACATGATAGGGCAAGGAAACAAAAAAAAAAGTGAAATAGAAAACTACAAGCAGTGAACATTCCTATGATGGTTATGATTTTGTTGCTACTAAAAATATTCTCCAATAATGTGGTTATTCATCTTCTCTCTCTTTTGGGTGAAGAATTCGCTCCAACAAGAAAATGCTTTTGTTGGTTGGTGGACTGCCCCCTGGACCTGACAGGCTACCCAGCAATTTGGTTCAGTATTATGATGATGAAAAGAAGACATGGAAAATACTGACAAGTAAGCAGTTTACTTTACGTTGAATTACCTTGATGAATTTTAAAACATGGTTAATTAAATTAGACACTTTATTGATTTGCTTCCCTACAGAGATTTGTTTATATATTACACAGGTTTCACAATGGAAGAGTAAATTGAGAATGTAGGAGATAGTACCTGCACAACAGAACAAGCCTAAATTAAATCTGTCTTAAAATCATTTTAGTACGCTTATAGTGAAAACTGGCAAAGCTTTCTTAAATAAACCTGTCTCCTCCTCTAGGTACCTTTGCCTTCTATTACAGTGTATATTATATCCTGTGGACACAATCCAGCCAGTTAAGACCAAGTGCCACTAATTTAAGTAGGAGAGTTCAAAACATGCCTAGATCACTCACACGGAAACTGATGCGACTTGGAAATTCCTAGCTTTCTAATTGGATTGTGTCCTATTTATATCATACTTTAGAGCTCATGGCATATTGCATTGTACTGCATACCCTTTTACACCACTCATGGCCTAGAGAATTGCCCCCTCCCTCCCGTTGCGGTCTTCCACAGCTCTCACTGACACAGCCAGGTATCAGTGGTACGGGTCAGCTTCGGTAAACTGTACTGGCAGGTTTTCTATCCAGATCTGTCCCCTTCTTTCTCAATGGCAACTATGTTTTACAGCAAGCATTTTGTCTTAAGCTTTGGAACTTATTGTTATAGTGGTTACGATTTCCAATCTAACGTGGTCATGGAATCAAATAATAGTGTTTTTTCCTGGTGCAGTAGGCTGTGTATTTACTGGTCCCCTTGTGGGCAGACTAGCCGCACTGGTCAATAAAACTACATTTTTAACTGTCAGAATTGCCTAAAGCTGTTCAGATAAAATTATAAACGAGCAATTCTGATCCATAAATCAAAGCCATACTTTAAAGGCCGGACAACTTGTGAAACTTAGATTTTCTAACAGAAATGCTGTTTCCCAGGCAGCCTGATCCTAAGAGGCCACTTTACCTGCAGTGGAGCAAATACAAGCTTGGCGCATGCCGGGGGGGGGGGAGATGTACCACGCAGGGAACAGCACCGGTACAATAGCTCCAACTACTGCCAGTGCTCAAAGGTACTAATTGTGCCCATGACACCTTAGTGACCCATCTCATGTTCCTTAGTATCTTAGAAAACTATATCACTTTTCTCAGGACTCAAGTGTAGTTTCAAACTGCAACACTGGACACAGTTGTGTATGTGTGTATACATGTATTACTACTGGCTTACATTTTTTTGCCTCCATTTGGGATGACCAGATTCAAAGATTTTTCATAGTACTGAAGAGGACATTTTTGGCAGATGCAGGTTCTCATAGAGTGAAAATGTGCATTTAGCAAAATAATTGTTCTATACCACTATTATCCTCATTTGTATGTGTTTATACTTTCCTTCCTTCCCTCCCTAGCTGTTTAAAAAAAGAGATTTAAACAACAACCAAATAAGGTGTCATAGCTTTCAGGTTTACAGGAATTGCTGTGTTTCACTTACACAAGATGTACCACCAATTGAATTTCATCTGTAAAAAGAAAGTATATCAGAGTATACATAGTATGTTTACATTGGAAGATATTTCTTTTAAAAAAAGAAAAACTAATTATATACAGTAAAATATTAGTCTGAAAAAAGAATCAGTTTGCTTCTGAGATTGCGCTTCTGAGATTGATTGTACAATAGAGTTGTTCTCAGGCAGGAGCAAATGAAAGAGAACTCACTGTGGAATATGTACATCAGGAATCTCACTCGCAATGCAGCACCAAATGAAATATTTATCAAATGCATACTTACTGCTTTTAAAGACTTGACTGTCACTTTTAATTCACTGGTCTCATACAATGTAGGAAAAGTATTTGGTGCTTCCAGACTGGAGTCTCCCAAAACCACTCAACTGTTGTTTCCCCTCTATATATGCTATATGAAGAATTATAACTGACTTGGCAGGTGTGTTGGTGGCTAGCACTGGGTATGCACAATCAAAAGGAAAATAAAGTGCCAAACCAGAATATTGATCTAATATCTTTAGCAAAACTTACTGCTTTGGTCACCTCTGACACTAGTAGCCTCTGGTGTTGGTTGCAGGGCTCTGAATGGCAAATAAGAAAGACTAAACATGAAGATGAGACAACTCCACTTAGACACGGCCAGAGAAAACTTTGATAATCAGTTTTTAAAACCCTTTCTCCTCACCCCCAGATATGTGCTAAAGGACTTCTTAAATCACACTGTAATAACACAGCTCAATAACATTAGGTAGAAGAAAAATATAAAAAGCAGCTGAAGAAAAACATATAATAAAATATTTAAACTAATTCACTTTTAATTAATGTACTTAGTCTAAAAGGCGATGTTTTCTCATGACACCAAAGGGAAGAACACACTCAGGTGATGTGATTTTCACCACATGAATAGGTTGCTAACATGCTTTCTGAGGCCATTGTTTTAGAACCCATTATAAAGTTACTTTTGTAACTGTATCCTAGGAAACGGTGCTAATGGATACAGAACATGCCACTACAGAGGCTACAGTTTGTGGAGCACCTCTGAAATCATTCTGTCTGTAGGGATGTTTTGAGGTCTCCAGGATCCAGGGCTCCTGGAAGTTATCTATAGTGTCTCTATCAGATCATTATCGGTGTCATTGTGGCAAGCAAGTGAACACATAAATTCTGGGGCATCAAGAAGCAGCTTACTGGGTGGAGCAGAGCCACTACACTACGTAGCTTCCTGGCAGGCGAGTCACGGTTGCTTACTGGGACAGAGAGGGCAAAGGGGCACAGTGGTCTGCATAGTGCAAATGCACCATTGAAGCCAGGTACCATGCCAACCTCACCACCACTGACTCACTCCTTCCGTCCTGGTAAGCAACAGTAGCCCACTTGCCAGGAAGCAACTGTAGCGCCTTTGGCCCACCCAGCAAATTGCTTCCAGAGGGATCCCTTTGCATCTGGGATCCCTTCTGCGGCACTTGTGGGCACTGTAGTCTCCTAAACACCCCCAGTGGTGCCCACCATGCCTGCCCCACCACTCCTGATTTTTATTTATATTTCCACAGAATTTATCCAGCCTCAAGTGAGCCCAAAGGCTCCTAGGAAGGGAAAGAAAGAGGCTGGGGCTACTGGAAGCCCTTTTGTCCTTGGAGCATGTAGGTGTTTGGCCTGTGTGAACATTACCAGCTTTTCTTCAGTGCTATGGGTATTGGTGCCTGTGAGAGTTTCCTAGATTTCCATATCTTCTTTATGCTGCTTCATCTTGGCATCTGTAGAACTGGACAGTAGTGAGAGAGAAGCCATAAGCATAATTTGATGAATGCTTTGATGTTCTCATAGGACTAAGGAAAATGTTATGTTGGAACTATGGATCTTGGAGACACGATCAAATTAAGAATCAGATGTAAGATTTTGGATGAGTGGGGAGGTGCATCCTTCCTATATCTTTTTTCCCATTTCTAAGAGGAAAAGCAATATCTGGCTGCATCAGTTGATTTTTTTAGTAGAATAGTTAAACAAATCATAAATGATGGTCTCCATAAGAAATGGCCTAGCCAGAACTATGAAGACAGCTGCAGGCTTAGTGTGGATGTTGTGCATGGTAGCTCAGCAAGGAAAAGTTCTTGTTTTGCCTGGTTTGATTTTTCAATATGTTGATCAAGGTTATTGTTATCGTCTATACTTACTGTTGGCTACACAACATCCCTCAAGTATTTCTATTAATAGAAATAATTGCACTTTTCTTAGAACAGCAGTACTCAGTGTGGTGGTCCACAGACTGGTGCTGGTCCATGAGCCATAGGATGCAGTCCCCTGCAGCTCCACCACAGCCCAGGTTGGGTAGGATACTTCAGGAACTAAACATGGTACCTTGACATAGCACATTGGGGGGTGGGGTATGCAGTTCCACCATATCAGCTAGCTTGAGAAGCACTGTCTTAGAAGTACGGAGCACATATAGAAACATATGAAGCCGGGTGATTAGTCAATTTAGCTCTGTACTGTCTTCTGTGATGCACAGTGGTTCTCCAGGGTTTCAGACAGCAATCTTACACCTACCTGTAGAGGCCAGTGACTGAACTTAGGACCTTCTGCAATCAAACCTACTGAGATACGGTCCCTCCCAATCTTAGTCATGGAACCAGAGGAAGAAGCATGGGGCTGCTTCCAGTTTTAAAAGACATATTGGAAGGGGGGAAAGATTCGAAGGAATTAAGATTTTTCTGTACAATCACATGCACATGCATGGTACTTTTAAATGATTGTATTTTTCATAGGATATCTGGAAACAAAGGAAAAGGAGACTGAAGGGTGCAAGCAAATATATCTTATTTTGAACAAGTGTTTTTATCTCATTTGTGTTCTGCAAGTTAAGTGAAAATGCTAAATGCAGAAAAAAGCTTCTTTGCTGACTCACCCATTGTTCTCAAACACAGGGCCTGCACAAAACATGCATTTAAAATAAACGAGTATTATCTGCGACATATAGCAAAATTGGGTGGTTCAGAGTAGCAGCAAAAGCTTTGCATTGTTGACTGTGACTTTATCACTATAAATACTCTCATTATACTTTAAATTGAGTTTGGAATCTGCTTAACACTGGAGTTTTTACACATCAGTCAAATGAAAGGCAGATACTGCTGTTTATATTGTAGTCGGATTATGTAATATTTACAACAATGTTTTTGTTCAGTCCTTTTTAAAAAATATTAGGCTGAATTTTAATGAACAGTATTGGTTCACTTGTTAGAAATAAACCTGCAAGAGATAAAGAATATATAGATTTCTTATATTTCTGGTTGTGGAGTTCTTCCAAAAAATTTCCTTAACACTAAGGCAATGATGTATTACTTTTACTTGCATTATATGTTTTTAATCAGAGCGAGACTTCACCCTAGACAAAGCGATGCTTTCTGCATGGTCTCACTTGTTTTTGCTAAAATCTTTTGACATGATTAATTTTACTTTAATGCTTTTGTCTTGTTGTACTGGTTAAGAAGATGAGGATGAACCAGGGCTAAAACACATGCTGTTCTATCCTGATATCGCTGAGTTTTTTTAAAAAAAAATCTTAGTGGGCTTAAAAAAAATGAATCCAATTGGAATTAGATTTCTTGCTAGTATGCAATTTCTTGCATACTATTGAAAAAAAGATGTCATTACTGGTTGTTAGTTTTATTACTGGTGTTTCTTTAATAATATCACCTGTATAATATGGTAATTAGTGGCTACAAAAGAGATTGAATTTTACACCAAGACTCTAGCCACATTGCCAAGGAATGAACTAAGCCAACATTCTCATTCATCAAGGTCCCAGTCACCCAGGGTTTTCCTCATACTGCCATCATCCTACAGGCAGAAGGATATTGCCACATCCTTGCTGGTGCAATGTCATGCTTCCCTAATGCAGGGTTGGGGAGCAATCTAATTCTGTGCAGTGGGGGAAAATGGACTCTTGCTAGTTTTATCCCAAGCAGCGTAGATTCTTTTGAAGTGCATGTTGAGATTTCATGGAGACACCTGAATAGGGTTTAGAAGGTGTTGTTTTTCAAGTCAGTTAATCTTTTGTTAATTTAATGGGAGGAAGATGGCCACCGAATGCTTGAAGCAGGGTTTTGAGGTCTAAGGCCAACTCTAAGGCAAGTTTCTGCTCTATAACCAACCCTTAGCACTTGTTTTTATCCTCTCTTCCATTTTACTTCTTAACGCCTTTTAGTGCTTCAGTTTGTTGTTTTAATTTATTGTTTTATCTCATTGTTTTATTGTTCTAACTCCCCTAAACTGTGAGGCTGCATGAAGCTGGGCTGGACTGATTGCTAGGCGGTGCCAAACGCAAGATTGAGCCAAAGTTTACAAGATACTAGTTATAAATTAAGGAAGAGAAACATCTTGATTAATGTTTTACAGGCAATTCCCCATTTACACGTATTTGAGACATGTGCATCGCCATCAATCTGGAAGTGGCTCTTAAAGGGGCAAAAATGCACCCCCCAAAAGAGCGAACATGGCATGAAAACAGCATCTAACAATCCCACAAGCTTTTGCAAGTGCAATCCAAGGACTGCTGCTGATTTTTTTAAAAGGTTTTTCAAGAGTTTCCAGAGGTTTATAGAGTTCAGTGGTGGTCCCAATATACACAATTTCACAGAAATGCGTGGTGCCTCGGAATGTAACCCCCTGCATGCATGAGGATTAGCCTGTACATTTCTTGCCTACCCCCCAGAGGGATAGTTTGCATTATAGCATGTATGGAAACAGCATGTAAAATTATACATTTAAAATTACACATTATAAAATAGGCAAGGATCACATGGATTATATAATCCCAACACCCCTCCCTCATTTCCTTTCAGTCATCTAGATGAGACAATTTATTTTTTTAAAAAATAAATGCATAAATGCATTATACAGTGGTACCTCGGGTTACATACGCTTCAGGTTACATATGCTTCAGGTCACAGACTCCGCTAACCCAGAAATAGTACCTCGGGTTAAGAACTTTGCTTCAGGATGAGAACAGAAATCGTGCTCCGGCGGCACAGCAGCAGCAGGAGGCCCCATTAGCTAAAGTGGTGCTTCAGGTTAAGAACGGTTTCAGGTTAAGAACGGACCTCTGGAACAAATTAAGTACTGTACTTAACCCGAGGTACCACTGTAATGCTACCTCTTTAAAGAGAGTATTTAAATTGGGGTTGCTGGTTTGCCGCTCCTTGCCGCTTTTCTGTCATAAGGGTGCGTTTTTCAGCTCCTGAATACTTTGCCATTTCTGTTCCTGAACATGAGACAGAGCCAATGAATCCTTTAGGCATTTGCTCAAAATTAGTGTTAAAAAGGCACAGCAAATTGCTTTGATTAGTCATAGAATAATAAGGACAAAGGAGGAAATTGGGGTGAATAATCTCTTGATATGTCCCCATTATACTGTTTGAAGATTGACAGTTTTCATTTATCATAGTTGTGCACAAACTATACACATTTTGACACCCAAATTTAATTTGATGAACAATTCTCAGTGGCCCCAATAAATTCTCTGCATCTCACTTTATTCACTCAGCAGTTGCAAGCACCAGGGCTTCTGATTCAGTGCTGTGTTAAGGTTGGTCTCAGCCCTGCATTGTAAAGCTTGAGCAAGCACTGGCACATTACTAAAGCAGCAGCCTCAACACTGTGTGCTAGACAGCTTTAATGAAGGCTTTGGATATCTGAAGAACTAATGACTCCCCTAGAACATGCAATTGTTGTACTTAGAAATGCAGTATTTACATCAGTCTGTCTTTGTGTAACTGTTGTGTTTAAAAGCTTATCCACCATGTCTGCCTCAGAAAGTATCAAAAACAGCTCACATCATAATAAAAATGCATAGACAATGGCAAAACAAATAGGAACTTAGACAGCTGCTTGTTACCAGGGCCATTGGTTTCATTTAATATTTGTATGACACTTTTCCAGCAACAAAGTTTAGCTCAAAGCAGTTCATAACAATAACAAACCATTAACAAATGAAAGGAACAAAATAATATCAAAAAAGACACAATAGCATATCATGGCCAGCAATAATAATAATAATAAACCTGTTAGCACATTTCCAAATAGTATGGTTTCAAATTGGATGGGAGACCGCGTGTTGAGATTCTTGCATTGCAGGGGGTTGGACTAGATGACCCTCAGGGTCACTTCCACCTCTGCAATTCTATGGTTCTATGCTTCATTGTGCAGAAACACACAATTCAGTAAAAAATGATGGGGTCCAATACAAGTCCATGCTAACTGAAAAATAACCTGTGAAAAATGCCTGTTAAGCACCAACCCAGAACCAGTTGACATAATCCCCCCGTGAAGAGGCAGCTTCTTTTGAAGTTTCTTTTTTTTTAAATATATTTATTGAAGTTTAACAATTACAGAAAAAAGAAAAACAGACAGTAATAATAAAAAAGATTACACTACTTCAAAAAAAATACAACACTAAAGCGAAAAAAGAAAAAAAAGAAAAGAAAAAGAAAAACATTAACATCCAGTATTTTCATATCATTATCTTTCATTTACTTATTTCCTTGACTTCCTCACGCCTCCCTTTTTGTATTCTATTTCATAATTGTTCCAGCAAGTCCTTTCCCTCTTTCTCAAATTTTGTTCCTTAATTTATCTTAACACAATTTAACATTGAATTTTACACTTTAACCCATTAACAGTCCATTTTTACTTAATTCTTTATAACCTTTCTGCTAAGACCATGTAAATCCATTCCAACATCTTTCTAGCATTCATTAATTTTACAGTATTTTTTTAAGTATACTTTAAATTTTTTCCAGTCTTCTTCCATCGACTCTTCTCCCTGGTCTCTGATTTTGCCAGTCATTTCCGCCATTTCCATATAGTCCATCAGTTTCATCTGCCATTCTTCCCTGGTGGGTAGGTCTTGCGTCTTCCAGTACTTTGCAATAAGTATTCTTGCTGCTGTTGTGGCATACATAAAAAACGCTCTGTCTTTCTTTGACACCAATTGGCCAACCATGCCCAGGAGAAAGGCCTCTGGTTTCTTCAGGAAGGTATATTTAAATACCTTCTTCATTTCATTATAGATCATCTCCCAGAATGCCTTAATCTTTGGGCACGTCCACCAAAGGTGAAAGAAAGTACCTTCTGTCTCCTTACATTTCCAGCATTTATTATCAGGCAAATGGTAAATTTTTGCAAGCTTCACTGGTGTTATGTACCACCTATAGATCATTTTCATTAAATTCTCTTTTAAGGCATTACATGCTGTAAATTTCATACCAGTGGTCCATAACTGTTCCCAGTCAGCCATCATAATATTATGTCCAACATCTTGTGCCCATTTAATCATAGCAGATTTCACCGTTTCATCTTGAGTATTCCATTTCAACAGCAAGTTATACATTCTTGACAAGTTCTTAGTTTTGGGATCTAACAGTTCTGTTTCCAATTTTGATTTTTCCACCTGGAAGCCAATTTTTTTTGTCCAAATTATATGCCTCCATTATTTGATAATAATGGAGCCAATCTCGCACTCTATTTTTTAATTTTTCAAAACTCTGCAATTTTAGTCTGTCTCCCTCTTGTTCCAAAATTTCCCAATATTTTGGCCATTTAGCCGAATGGTGACAGCCACCTTGGGGTTTTATTTTCAAGCAGATCCTTGTATCTTAACCAAACATTAAACAGTGCTTTTCTGACAATATGGCTTTTAAACACTTTATGTGCTTTGACCTTATCATACCACAAATATGCATGCCAACCAAATACATTATTGAAACCTTCCAAATCCAACACATCAGTGTTTTCAAGAAGCAGCCATTCTTTCAGGCAGCAAAAAGCGGCTGATTCGTAATAAAATTTTAAGTCTGGCAGGGCAAATCCACCTCTTTCTTTTGCATCTGTTAATATCTTAAATTTTATACGAGGCTTCTTGCCCTGCCAGACAAATCTAGAGATATCTCTCTGCCACTTCTTAAAACAATCCATTTCATCCACAATTTGCAATGTTTGAAACAGAAACAACATTCTTGGCAATACATTCATTTTTATCACAGCAATTCGGCCTAAAAGCGATAACTTCAAATTTGACCATATTTCTAAATCCTTTTTCACTTCAGTCCAACATTTTTCATAATTATCCTTAAATAAATTCACATTCTTAGCAGTCATGTTTACCCCTAAATATTTCACTTTCTTAACCAGTGTCAATCCTGTCTCCTTCTGAAACTTATCTCTCTCAATCTCAGTTAGATTTTTCTCCAAAACTTTTGTTTTCATCTTATTCAACTTAAAACCTGCTACCTGACCGAATTCTTGAATCAGTTCTAATACTCTTTTAGTACTTGATTCTGGCTCCTGTAAAGTCAATACCAAATCATCTGCAAATGCTTTCAATTTGTACTGTTTGGCTCCTACTTGTATACCTTTTACCATTTGGTCCCTTCTAATCATATTTAACAAAACTTCCAGGACAGCTTCTTTTGAAGTTTCAGGCACTGACCTAAATGGACATAATGTCCATCTAACTCAGTTTTGTCTACACTGGCTGACAGCAGCTCTCCAGTGGATATTCCCAGCCTTACCTAGACAGTGGATATTCCCAGCCTTACCTAGTAAAGGTAAAGGTACCCCTGACCATTAGGTCCAGTCGTGCCGACTCAGGGGTTGCGGTGCTCATCTCGCTTTATTGGCCGAGGGAGCCGGCGTACAGCTTCCGGGTCATGTGGCTAGTATGACTAAGCCGCTTCTGGCACAACAAGAGCAGCGCACGGAAACACCGTTTACCTTCCTGCTATTTATCTACTTGCACTTTGACATGCTTTTGAACTGCTAGGTTGGCAGGAGCAGGGACCGAACAAAGGGAGCTCACCCCGTTGCGGGGATTCGAAATGCCAACCTTTTGATCTGCAAGTCCTGGGCTCTGTGGTTTAACCCACAGCGCCACCCGTGTCCCTACCTAGACAGCGGATATTCCCAGCCTTACCTAGACATGTCAGGCATCAAACCTATGAGCTTTTGGGTGGGAAATATGTGCCCTACCGCTGAGCTATGGCCTTTCCCTGGAATAAAATATCGATAAAATAAATAAAAATACAAAAAAGAGACAGAAGCATAGAGCCTGATTAGCCCCCATTCTTTCCCACCATCCTTTATTGAGGACGCCAAGTCTGCCTTGCGTTCCTTTTAACCTGGTTCAGCAAACCAGAAAGCCAAAAGACAAATATAGCTAAAATTAGATGAAGGGATCAAATTATAATAAAAGTTCAAATGTAAGATTGATTAGAAAATCAAGCCAATTTTCAAAAACTCATGGGCTTACATTTCACATAAAAATGGCAGGAGGTGTTTCTGAAAGAAAAGCGGGCAGCAAGAGCGTGTGTGTTATGGTAGAGTTTAGTTATACAATGCCTGTGGCAAGCATGATGTATGGCTGCATGCCTATTAATGATGCATGGCTCCATATCTAAGAATGAGAGAGAAAAGTTCTAAGGAAGAATGGAAATCCAGATTGTCACGTCAGTGGCATTTGTGACTGAAATTTTATGTTTCCCATTTGAAATATCTTTCAATAACAATCAGAGCTTTCCCTAAATGCGTTTTGTTAGATGATAATATTATTGGATGCTGCTTTTATACCTCTGTTATTTAGCTGAACACGTTTTAATATCTTGAATTGGGGTTTCCTCATGTTCTGATTTTCTTGCACAAACAAAAATTCCCAAGATATATGCGCTGTGTTAATTTTTTGTGACCATTTCCTCTCATTGCTTTTTTCAGGAAAGGAAGAGGCAAAGTGTCTTTCCTTGTTTGGAAAACTCTGTTCATTTGCAGTACACACAACAAAGCAATTACTAGAGTATTGGAATGGCCTATGCTGCTAGGTCAAATTGCAGGCTAGTGTGCTTATTTATAAGCAAATTCATTGGCAGGGACTGAATGGGGAAGTGGAACCAGGTGTCCTTCTTGGAGAGCATTGCAAGATGGTAGCAGAGACTTGGGAGTCACATCGTTGCTAGATAGGTAAGACATGATGTCAGCAGCACTCTTCTACCCTCAGTTATTCCCTGGATATATCCAAGAGCAGATGAAGATACTCCAAACACAAACTAACACAGTTTTTGTTATGGGCTGTTTCACTTGTTCAATATCTTCTGTGTACCCTGTTATAGTGCACCTATTTAGCACTTACTTCATAATGCTCAGCCTTTGGTCATCTTGTAGCTTCATTTCTTTCTGATTTCCCCAGCTTCCTGTGTTCCTTAAGCGAATCTCTGCATGCTTTCTAGCACATGCAAATAAAAGTCACCTTTACACCTCAAAAACTCTAAAGTTCAAGATATTCTTTAAAATTTGCTCTTCATGAAATCAGAAAACTGCCCATTTTCTGTGGATAGATTCAACATTTTAGTATTCCAGGTGTGGAATACCAAGGGTGGTACAGAATAGAGTGATACAGAGATTTAACATGTCTTGGTAATTACAGTTGTTTCTTCCTTATCTGAAATCTCTGTAGGGACTCCTCTACATAAAAGGAATCCTGGCTTACTGACATGATCTCACTCAACTCTCATGTGCTCAGTGAACATGTAAAGGGAATAATGTAGAATAAGGCTTCATACAGACCAAACGAATGAAACACTTATCTGCTGCTGTCTAGTTTTACCTTTAAAGATTGTGGCCAGGATCATTGTGGAGAAAAGACCAAGAGTGAGTCAAAGCCAGTGAAGAAATCTAGTACTGTACAGTATAATGTAAGAAAATGAGTCAGTGATTCAGTGCTGGGAAGGCAAGTTAAACTGCTGAAAGGATTGATGCAAGCAAGACAGGGTCAAAACTAGGTGATATCCTAGCTGCAAATGGGCTGATAAAGCTAAGTGAGAAAAATCGGCATATAGAGGAGTATATCCGGAGGAGTAGTTAGTAGTAGTATAACAACTATATTTTGCTGTTTCCTGTTGAGGAATTTCCAGCATAATGTAAATACCATAGCAGCCACCTGGGATTGCTATCTTTTTCTGGCAGGGCTCTTGAGTCTTTAATAGCTGCATGACAGGGAAAAATTGTACCAGAGAAACATTTCTGAGCATGGAAGTGCAATGAAGCGGAAATTGTCACCTGTTGAATTTCTGCTTGTCATACTGCTGTTAAAGGTAGGAATTCCTGCCATAAATAAACTTGGGAACCATAGTCTTTTGAGAAGCAAACTGCACAGGATGCAAGATTGGAAATACATTATGTATGGGGTAGCATTTTTGTAAGTCGTCACTATCTCACTTTAAAAAAAAATCCAGAGGGATAGCATGCCAATCTCTTGCAGTAAAAACATTCAATGTGCCTTGTGGCACCTTAAATTTATGTCATAAATGTATTATAACATACGTTTTCAAGGACCCAAACCCATGTCGTGGGAGCTGAATGGTAATGAAATGCAATCATTACAATCAGTGAGAATCAGAGTTTAAATCTAAGTTAAATAGGCACAAAATTGGTGATAATTGCTCAAATTATTATATAACACTTCTAGGGGGATAGGGAACTATTTGCAAGAAAAAGTCACAGATAGCGTGCACAGGATTATTTTATATTTGTGTTTGATATTTATTAGTATTTTCACCTATTTATTTATTTATAGTTACCAGTATATATAAACTTCTTTGAGGTTTTTGCAATAAAAAATATATGAATCTTGTTCAGTAAATAAATAAATTTACTTAATAAAACAGATGACTCTTTTATAGCAAGATGTTTCCATTTCTGCCTTCTTCTACTGCTCTGGTGTGAATCAAAATCATTGCTATAGCCAAGATGGCAGTTACAGAATTCTGACGATGGAATTCTCAGAAGCTCTGATGTCAGATATTATCCTCCAGGTATTAAGGTATCAAGTCTACGGGCACATAAGTTTTCTCTTGTTTCCAATATCAGATGCATCTGGAGCAACGAAGAAAATTACCAAAGAAGGACCGATGAACTTAAAGTACATTGCTGTGCTGAGGACATCCTCCACATGTAATTGATTGCTGCCACACATCCATGTAATCTGGGGGAACTCTAATCCATGAAAGTGAGGAGTCAATCAATAAAGTAATACATATTCAGTTTTTGGTAGATTTCCATTCAGCATCTGGTAATCAGAGAGTGCTCACTGGAAGGACAGATCCTGAAGCTGAGGCTCCAATACTTTGGCCACCTCATGAGAAGAGAAGACTCCCTGGAAAAGACCCTGATGTTGGGAAAGATTGAGGGCACAAGGAGAAGGGAATGACAGAGGATGATATGGTTGGACAGTGTTCTCGAAGCTACGAATGTGTGTTTGACCAAGCTGCGGGGGGCAATGGAAGACAGGAGTGCCTGACGTGCTCTGGTCCATGGAGTCATGAAGAGTCGGTTATGACTAAATGACTAAACAACAACAACTAGAGACAGATACCCAGTGTTAGCAAATTCTGAATGTTTTGCCAGACCAAAGACCAAGTCTATTGATTTAGCATTCCACCAGCCTCCAAATCTACACAGGCTATTAGAGCTGTACTTAGGCTACCATTCAGCAATCCTGTATCACATCCTGTTGAATCCAAATACTGTATCACCTGCTTTTATCTCATGAACAGTTGCTTTCAAAAGCACTATGGTGGCAGAAGCTCCTACAGTGTGGAGAACCTATGTTGTTGTGCGGTAAACTAAACATGTTTTAACAATTTAAACACTTATTGGGTTGTAAATGGCTAACTGTCAGGAAGTATTGTCTCTAACTGCTGGCTAGAAGCAGAGAGAATATACAAAGTTATACAAGGTCTGTTAGTCAATTGACATTTAAACTGTCACAGCTGCTTCCTATTGCTGGCTGCATTTCACCTTTTATGCTAACAGCAGTGGCATTCAGAACTGATTGGTTTATGATTGGTCAGTTAGTGGATATTGCATTCAAATCTCTTTGTCCTTATTTATAGGCAAATGGGCTTTGTAATTCCATCAGAAATAAATTGATTGGCTTGAAGATCATGACCAAAGAAAGTATAAGACTAGGTTTAGCTCTGTTTGGACAAGTTTTGGTAGGCTGAAGAGGATTGGCAAGGGTCTAAAAAGTGGCCCTGAAGACAGAAGGAAGCATAGAGAGAGCAAGAAGCAGAGTATGGAAACTGATGAAGAATATATACCTACCTGGAAACACAAATCATTTGACATGAGAGCTAAGAAGGTCTGCAACAGGGAGTGGGAGGCTCCAGCAGCTGCCTTGGGGAGAGCTGGAGGCCAGAATGACAATGGAGGGAAGATTGGCTCCTCAAAGAGATTTTAAATAACTGCATAGGCTTGTTGGCATAAAGTATTCAAGAGATGCTTGAAAGTCAAAAAGTGAGGAAAACTTGATGGATCTCTGCTGGAAGAGTGTCCCACAGTAACACTAAATGCCTGACTTCTGGTTGAGGCTAGTTGAGCCTCTGTAGCATGGAGCACAACTATGAGAAAACAGCTTTCAAACTTTACAGAAAAAAAATGTGGCCAACCCATAGTGGAACTACAGAGACACAGCCACAAAGCAGCCATGAAACAATAAACTGAAGCAATTATTTTACCAGGACTGAAGTATGGAGTAGGAAACTGTATTTTGGACTGCCAATGGAATCATGGACTGCTTCTCATTCGGTTTGGATTTGGGGAACTGAGACAAGGAAACGCAAGGCACATTTTGTGCCAAATCTGTCACAATCAGTGAGAGTTGTAGGAACTCAGCACTTGTCAGGATTGGCACCAAATGCATTTGTTTTCTGTACACAACATTTGATTTCTTTCCTTTGAACTGGATACACAAACAGAAGTTAACTGCTGGAGAGAAAACTAGCTATGCTATTCATGTTACATTTCACTTCTTTGTTTGTGGTTGGCTGCAAATTCTGATTAATATAATAATTCAAAGCATCTTGAGGTGGGGCACAGAAGGGCAGGCAGCTATGAACACCATCTAGTGACTCCATCTAGAATTGTAAAGGATGAGTATGTGACTGGTTTTTAAAAAGAGACAGATACTGCTGTCATCATTGCTAACTTGACAGACTGAAGTTGCAATCTTATACCCACATACCTGGTAGTAAGTCCCATTGAACACAGGAAACCTGACTTACAAGTATTTATTTCTTTATATTAATTTGTCACTTTTTCACAAAATTGTCTAAAGGAGACTTACAAAGTAAAAAACAACAACATTAAAAATTTATAGTAGATAGGTATTGGATTGGTTGATACAGTTTTTAAATAACCCTGTACAGTATGTCTGTCTCCATTAGAACTTAACACCTATGTGTAACATTACTGTTGAATTGCTCCAAGTGATTTCTGTCTCTGTGACTGTATCTCTGGCAAAGTAGACCTCACAAGCATTTTAAAAATCAAAGTAGATTTTCAGTTCATCCAGTAACACAAAAGTATTCATTGTCCACTTATCTTCATTTGGTGCTCTTCCATCTGAAGCACTTCTCTCCAACCCAGATATTTGTGACCAGAAATCTACTGTGTTTTGGGTAGTTAGTAATTCATTACAAATAATGAATACGTTTGCATTCAAAGTGAACATCTCCCAGACAGCTGTTATGCTGAAATTTATTGGCAAGTGCTAATTTTTGAATAATTATGAGCAGATTTGAGGAAGGGGTTATAGAATTATTTTAAAACAGTGGAAGGCTTTTTTAGTGCCTGCACAGCCCCTCCTGGTGATACATTGCTGACTTAGATCTGCCTCAAACTTTATGTGTGGTTTCGGTTTGCTGAGGTATGTATGATGTGAAGGAAAGATGGGCACCCATAAACATTTGAGAAACTGGAGTCCTGGCTTGTGCCCACTGTTTGTTTAGAAATATATACCTGCCATTCAGGCCTATGGAACCTGTTGTGTTTTCAAGATGTTTTCTGGGACCTGCGTGTTTTCTGGTTGGTGGAAACACGCTAGTTAAGACCAATGACACAATCTTACAAGACACAGCATCAGACGAAGAAAAGGAATTCAAATATTGTGCAAGCATAGTAAAGTGTGGGGACAGATGTGGTGAAGGGCAGAACTGGAAGTGAATGGGTGTGCACAGTGAGAGAGAAGATATCACTCATTCTCTGTCAGGAAGGGGGGAAGTCTCTCTTTGCTTTTGCCTTGCCTGATTTTGGCAAAATAAATCCTTTCCCAAACTGGTTGCTGATGATGCACAACCAAATACTTGTACAAGTTCAATCCAAACAATCTACATACTAGAATGCAGAAACACACATACTGAAGGAAACGAACTCCCCGCGCCCCCCCCGCGCCCACTGAGAATAGGGTTCTGCTCCACAAATTAAGTGGACCAGATTTCTTTTGAAATTTTAAAGAAGTGATCTGTACTACAACTCTGCTTTCTCATCATCTTGGGACCTTAATATCTGGGGGAGAAGGTAGGCCAGAAGAGAAGCTGTTGGTTTGTGCATGTCCTCTCCGATATGTCTATATAGGTGCAGTTTATTTCTAGGACCTTGGGTCTTGCACATGTTTTTCAGATGTCAATTTTTTCCTCTTATTTATTGGTGTTTTCTCCTTTCATTTAACTCCACTAGTTTGTTTAATAAAGCTGAGAGTTCTTGCAGAGAGCTTTATAAACACATGTTATTAGATTTTTAAACCTCTTTTGAAAGTGCCTCTATCCTACTTCCTTCTAGTAAAGTGACCTTTTTAAATGGAGGGAAGTGGGTTTAGATGACAGTCATGATAAATGCGGTCATGTTCACTCAATAAAATAAGGCCCAGTGCATTTGAGGATAAATCAGTGAAATGTACAACCCCACCTGTCTGTCTCCATCATTCATTTCCACTGTCACTTTCACAGTGGCTGATGGATCACAGTTGCTGTAAAATTAGACAGCCTTTAATCTCATTTCATCCTGATTAGCTTCTCTTTACCCTTTCCCTCTAACTCACTGACTGACACGCTAAAAACTCACACTGGGCTGTGTTTGAGCGTGGCGTACAAACTTCTTTTCCAATACCTTTTTTGGAGGGGAAGAGAGGTACTCACCTGAGATGAAATGAAATGTAAAGATGAGGGAATCTGAGACTCATATTAAAATAAATCAGCAAAGCAGAGGACAGTGTGCAATTAATAAGAGCAGCTGTCTGCATCAGTGGACTACACATTGGCCCATGCTTTGCATTATTTACACCCATGAATTCTTAGTGAATGTAATAAGTTGGTCTAAAAGGCATCCTGGGGCAGGGGGGATGAGGGGCAATGTAAAAAGTGTGGTTGCTTCTTTCAGAATGCAGAAATGTGTCATATCTTACAGAAAGTTATTGTAGGTGTGCCCAAGGGCTCACATGTGCCTAGTGGAACCTTTAAATTTTGGGGGATGGTGGCAGCTTCTGTCTGAAAAATACATACTCCCAACAGAGCCAGTAATGTAGTTCTCTGAATTGTAACATGCTCTTTTATAAGTTACATTTTGGAACCAGAGTGTTGTTGTTTTTTTAACCTGAGTGACATTTTAGAACTTTTATTTCTGCTTATTCCATTGCAACTTTCATTTGTGTTATTGGAGTGATCATAATACCGGTAATTTTACAAGTCAGATATTCTACCATTTTTACACATGGCATCAAACAAACAGAGTACTATTGGCCATATTTGTTGCCACTTAGCTCTGAAAATCATGTTTAAAGAAGTTTTGCTGCCTTAGTACATTACATGCTAAGAAGCATGCCCAATGGCAAGGAAATCATTTCTACATGATTCAGATGCATTCTGCATGGGGTGCGCATGCGACCTGCCTTAATCCAACCAGGAAGTGCTTATTTGAAGAGCAGTATAAATAAAATAACATAAGAACATGGGCGGGGGTGATCACGTGAATATTTCACATGGAACTGGCAACCTGTGGGGAAGCAAACAATTATTCACATCACCACCCTGCCCAACTTCTACAATTTGGTATCGCTGTACTATGAAGTGGTTCCCCCATGCTTCTGGGTATGCAATTGAAAGGTGCTGCAATGTAACAGGAAAGGAGCCTCAGATCCGCTCTTAGTATCTTTGGAGTAAATATGAAGGGTCTCCAGATCTATTTTGAGTGAGTATTTTGTCATGAGTTAAAAAAGAGGCAGAACTTGCTTTTCATGATTTCATGTGATCTGAAGAAGGATTCCACAACTTGTGAGGTGGAAAACAAGCACAGATCACCACCTGTGTATCGTGGCCTTGTTTCTAGTGGACTGCTCACAAGTTGCTCAGGCCTCCTCTTTAAGGGAGAGGGTTTTAGTAATGCATGGAATGATGGCATTACATTTAACTTGCAGAAGAAAGCTTACTTGTGGGCTCAAATCTCAGACTTGCCCCTGAGTTATAAATTAACATACTGAGTGCTGTGAACTAATACGAATATAAATCTACACATGACATTAAGCCATTCTACCTATCAATACATTTTCCAAAGCTATAGTTCTTAAGCTTCATCTTCCAAAATATCTCATTGACTTACGTGGAACAACTGTGTAAGTAATTTGAAAATTAACAGTGTCTATGTCTGGCTGCTTAATGGCTGTATAAGATCTACCAGCAATAAGTAACATTAATTAATGCATTTTCACTAGCCTAGCTGCCTAACAATTGCTTTTGCTTAGGCAGCTGTACAACCACAGACTATGAAAATGATGTTTGACCTTTACTGGAAGCTAAATTTGCACCTTGCTTATTCACCATTGCATAGGCAAAATAAATAAAATAAAATAAAAATCAGTAAGAAGCTTAAACGAGACTACTTGATCTTTAAGAAAATGTGTCTTCAACAAGAAAGCTGCACATATTTCTTATTGTTATTTGCATATGCTATACAGCTTTGAGTGCATTGAGAAAAATAAAAGATAATAAAACAAATGAAATGAGAGATATATCACCCAAAATAATCCAAGTGTGAGATAGGCTGCCTCTTTTTTTGGCACTGGCAAAAGAGCACAAAGTAAAAGCTGGCCCTGAGTCATATTGATTTCCCACTGCACTGGTTTCCTAAGTGCTCTGTTGATCCGTTTCAAGCAATAAGTTCCCTGCCTGTACATGCACATCACCTCCCCATTTGTCCTCACCTAGATTTAAGGTGCCCATATGATGAGCTGAACAAGGACATTATTTTTCCTACTGGTGACACCGGGCCAGAACTACTGCATGTAGTATGATAGCTAAACCTGTGTAAGTATGCATTTCAACATACAATTTTTGATAGTGTTGCATTCCACAGAGCAATACATATTATGGCATTAAAATTGCATATTTTTGTTTTGCAGCTCTAGCCTTGGGAAGGGGAGGGGAATGAAACAGGAAAAAAAGATTTCCTGCGTGCCTCTCCCCTCCCATCCCCTCAAAATAATCCCATCCAAAAAAAAAAAAGGATGTTGCAACTATGGTAAAACAGTTTTGATCTTTCAACAAAGGGCTCCCTGATTAGATGGATGGAAAATGTCTGATTGTGCTGCTAATGACATTGTACAGGAAATTAAGCGTATACATTTGGAGAAGGCATTAAATCAGCAGGACCTTAATTTAAAAACTTAAAACTGTATGGAAATGCAGCTTGCTCATTGCTGTGTAAGAGAAAGCTGCTGAATACTTTGACTCTTCTTATGGAAATGTTGCCAACATAACTAAGCTTGTGGAAGGTGTTTTCTTTGTTTTTTTGCAGTGTTGCTTTTATTTAATCTTCTTGCTATTTACATGGTACTTGCAGGACACAGCTGACAATTGCAGGTTTAGCCATGTCTCTTTCATTTCTTAAAAAGTTGCAAACCTGCTACAAAGTATATTATTCGCCCCTTCAACTACAGCATACCTGGGGTCTTGAAGACTACTCAGCCCACAGGTTGTGCAATAGCTGACGACACAACTGTGACAGGCTTGTGAAGTCGCATTCGGCGCCCCCTCAGGAACTGCAAGCCTGGAGGAGCTGTTATGACAGCTTCTGTGTATCATAAATCACACTAGCAGCTGTTAAAACAGACCCTGGGCTGTGTAGTCTTAAGATCCCACATATACCTGTGTTTGCTGGGATTCAGCTACAAGTGTTGATGCTGAAGACATCAGCACATCATAGCCCAGGTCAGGACAGTGCGCCTGGAGCACCAAAACATGACAGCAAGCAGATACAAGGGAAAGAAATTGGTGGTGATTTACTCTGGCTATTTTTCCAGTTTCTCCAAAAGGGATATCATAAAGATGGGATACCAGCAACTTTTAGTTTACTTGACATATGTACTAGAACTGAAGCATACTTATATTATGTCTGCATTTATGGTTTGGAGCTTTCCTGAAGTAAATGTCTCAAAGCAGCCATTGTATGAAATGGAGCTTGATAAAGAATACCTGTTTTGTTCACAGTTATGCCGTATAATAGTGCCCACCATTGTGTTGTGGAAGTAGAAAATTTCTTGTTCGTATTGGGAGGAGAAGACCAGTGGAATCCTAATGGTATGTACATAATAACTAATGGAACTATAAGAATATGTGAATAGTACAGAAGTACAAAATATCCATTTGCAGATGTACCTCAAGTTATTTGTCTTCGGTCATATGACTGCAGCCATAGATCTTATATACCCACAGTCAGCTGCCCTTCCGGTGAGATGCTGTTTAAAGGGATTTGTGAATTGCAGTTTCATATCTCTTTTTATGTATGCGAACACAATAATATTCTGTATCTGCAAAAAATGTAGTATGCGAATCAGCCCATTAGGCTGTGACCCTAAATTCACTTGCAGCAATAGAACCTCTGGATGAAGTGGACTGCCAAACAGCTCACAATGGCACATTCGGATATTATGTTAAACCATAGTTGAACATTATGAGAGTGAGCCACAAACCTAGACTAACATATTCATACCTCCTCTGGCGGGTCCCCACGGAGTTCAGAAAGTGGTTAATGCTAACAGTGGTTTGTTTTCAATAAGGCAGCTTCATAATCCATGATTTGAAGTTGGCTTGTTTCAAACAAACTATTGTTAGTATTAACCACAGTTCATTAGGTTCAAACAGTATGATAAGCTGTGGTTAAGCAAAAACAACTCCTCCTTGTGGTCATGCCAAAGTGTGAGCATGCAAGGTTGAATCTTGCTGCAGCTTGTTCTTGTTATGTTAAACTATGGTTTTAGTGTGATATCTGAACAAGATCAATAAAACTGATTAAAGCAGTTTTGTTTTGGCAAAGTTCCATTAAAACTCTAAGGCCACAGTTCTAGAGAGCTATGTCATGCAGAAGAAATACACAGCCTCATGTACACAGTCAGGTATTTTTAAGGTCTTGCTGAAGCCATTTGTATACTATACTTAAGGCCAATTTTATGTTTAGAGGCCACTTCAAGCTGAAAAGTGAAAATTTTGAAACACAGAAATGAAGGCCCTATGCTTCAAAAGCTAACTATGTTCTTTCTCAAGCTAACACGGTAAATGGGCTTGGGAACTGAGTGTTACCCAAAAACCCAAAAAAGCTTGAGGATGCTGTCAACAGCATTCTGTGACATACCAAGCCCTTCACCTGCAGCAGAGAAACTCCACATATGGGTGGGAGAATATTCCACAGGAGCAATGAATGCTTTCATGTGAGGAAATAGGAACTCTGGGTACACGTTCTAGTTCCTCTCCATGGGCAGCCAAAGTGCTGATTTGAGGCTTTGGTACCTTTGTCATTCAAGCTACCACATCTTCTTTATATGTGTAGACAGTGTTTTCCAGACTAAGGCATTTCATGGCAGCTGTTAGGAGTTTTGACCAGCATTTCATGCTTTTATATTATTTTATTTAGATTTTTTCTACCCTGCTCTTGAGCTGAAAAAAATCCTGGTTTACAGATCAATACAAACAAATCAGACCCTGCCCTCAGCCTTGCAGTCTAAAAGGCATGACACAAAAGGAAAATAGATTAGGAGGGAGGAAGAAAAAGCACACTGAGGTAGCAGTTCTTAGTTACAAGCTCTTCTGAGGACCAGCTGGTAGGGAGACAGTTCAAAGAGAATAAGAGCCAAATGTGCTGGTCTCAGCTGTGCTGATGAAATGGTCCTGCATCCCTTTTCTTCCATCCTGTACCACAGCCTGATGGAAGGAGGACCCTGGCTTCTCAACACTGTGTATTTCTTACTACAGTAAAGCAATGTTTTACAGTCAGTGTTTTTCTTCCAGTTCCAAGCCAGTCCCTTCCAGGTAAAATGTTATGTATGCAGTATCAAAAAACTCCTGATTGTTCCACTACACATTTATTTCTAATCTTGTGCAAGGGATTCACATAGAGATTATCTAGTAGTATGTGTTCCTTATTTGATTACTTCATAAATTTTCTGCAGAGAGAAATTAAACAATTTAACAGACTTCTGAACAAAGCAAAAGAGAACAGTATGCCTTGCAAAATTTAAAATATTGTCAAGACATTGTTGAAGAGCTTGCACATGAGGACAGAGTTGCAGTTGTAGCAGTCTGTGTAACAGAGATAATTATGACTGGCAAACTATAAAACAGCTTGCAGGTACACATTTTCACTTCAAAATGCCAGAAGATCCAGCTGAAATTACATATACTGCATATATTTTATTGTGAAAGACCCATTTCAGCATCTGCACTAAACCAAATTATATCGAAGCGTTACATCTGTTCCTTTCCTTGAAAACTGAGATAAACTAGTCCATTCCATGAGCCTGTATCCAGTAGGTTTTTTACAAAAATTATTTAAATCAATGTTTTGGAAGAATAGCTTTTCTACTTTATTCCTGAAATGCTACTGCACAAAAGGTTGCAAATAATTACTTCTAGAACTGTAATCTATAGAACTAGCTTGAAGACTTCTGTTGCAACTCCCCAAGCCTTCTCCCACGTTAAAATACCCTTGACCCCCCCAAAAAAAAATTAGATGGCAGTCTTAGCAGAACCAGTGGCATGGATGGGGTATCTCCCCAGCCTTAGAATTCACACTTGAGTTCCCTCTGATTTTTCATGATGGCTAGAGTAGAGCTATGTGGAGCACTGACCTGCAAAGGGAAGCATTGCACAGGAACACCTAACTGCTGGGCTACTTTGCCCCACTTCTTTTCCTTCTATCTTCTCATTTTAATAGTGGCAAGGTAGTTTAATAGCGGCAAGGTAGTTTACCTAACAGGGAAGCATATTAGCGGGGTGGGAGTCTGCTTAGCCCTGCCTCCCCAAACAGAGGGCATCACCAGAGTGAGATCACTGGTCCATCTAGCACAGCCAAGCTCCCTATTATTCAAAGGAGCCCTGCTTGATTTCCCTATTAAATGTGGTGCTGCTTATTTACCGTTCATTTAAAAAGCCCATGTAGTTCACCATTCAGTGCTAAGTTGGAAGGGGAGGAGGAATGTGAGGAACAATTTCCAGCATGGGATTAAGAGGAGGAAGGAAGGTTTAGAGATCAGAGCAGGTGTAACCAAGGAAAGATACAAGTAAGTACCAGCAAGTGTTGAAAGAAGGGACTGGGGAAGGCATAGATGGAAGGTGAAGAAGGAAAGAGGGAGAAGTATAATTGTGGGCGGTTGGAAGGGGGGTTTTGTACATGCAGGGAATTGAGGGGCATTGTTCCAGAAAAACGTTGAATATAGATTACTGATGAACAGAATCTCTGGGATAACTTCCACTCCTAGAATTGTTGTGTAATTAGACGTTCATATAAGAGAGCTGCTTAACATTACTAAAATATTATCTTAAGTACTCAAATACGATAACAAGACCAGAATGCATAATTTGCTCTCCTTACAGACTTTATGGTTTCCTTAGCATAGAATGATGAGATTTGGGACACATTATATGTATAGTCTGAAATTGTCTGGTAACTAAGTTCTCCACTTGTTTGGACTCGTCAGCTTTGCATGTTCAGTCCCGTAAATAGCATCTACCTATGCTGGATGGAGAATACACTGTTTTCACCCTCACAGGTGTGGAATTTTCATTTCACTATGAACCATTTTCTTAGATCAAACCTTGAAGGCCTGCTGGGTAAGAATGTCTGTTAGAAATTAAAAAAACACAAAAGAGACAAAACTGTATTTTATTGATTAATGCAAATTCAGTGTATAAAGGAAAGAGGTTGTAAGCATTTGGGGTTCCTTTACACTAAAATTATTTACCTGGTGCACTACCCACTACACATTTATTTCCTTGTGAGATACATGATTGGGTTGTCATGTAGCTGTGATTCAATTTTTTTAGTCACACATACAAGAAACAAGAGGGCTTTTTGAGATACTTGCGTGCTGAAGGCTCAGGTGTTAAACAGAAATTGCCATGCACTCCCTTGCTCCAGTCTTCTTGCTTTGATGTCAATCTGTATGTAAAATATACTGCAATCTTAATATCTTGAAGGCATGCAGTGCCAGAGGTTAGTAGTCAGGATAATGTAGACTTCCACAATTAGCCTGTGCTTTGTTTTGCTTTATTTGTGACTTAGGGACAGTAGAAATACATTATTTTTAGATGGCACATATAAATCCTTCTAAAAGGCAATATTATAAAAGGCAGTATGTATTTTCCTCTTTGTCCTATAAGGGAAAATCTCAAGATTATAACATCAAATCCCTAATGTAAGGATGCCTGAGCACTTAGTAAAGATGTGTTCACCTCCCTATCAGCAATCAACATCACCCTCTTCCCACTGCAAACTGGGGAGACAAGAAAGAATGTCAGATATACCCATGGTTCTACAGATTGCTACAAAATATTCATGAAATGCCACTAGAAGCCCATCTCCCTCAGAACAATAATTTCCTATTGTCATAAGATTTATGACACTTAAAAAAAAATGCTAGTGGGTTTCTGTCTTAAAGAGAGACTTGTAGAGAACCTTATGAGACAGAGCTAAAATACTTTGTTTTTTACTACTTCCATAGATACCTATTAAGAACTGTAGTTAGAGGCTGTTGATTTTGTGTGTTTACGTGCTTTGCTCTAGAGAGAAGACCTCCGTAAAGATTGACAAGTGCAAGGAATATACTATTGCAGTGATTTGTAATGACAGAAAACAGAGAGTTAAATGTGAAACTAATTTCTTTACAGGAAAGCACAGTACAAACTTTGTTAGCCGGTATGATCCTAGATTTAACAGCTGGATACAACTTCCACCCATGCAAGAGAGGTAAATGCTTGCTATATATTTGGGGTTGGGGACAGGGTGGCTGTTTTACCTAAGAGAGGAAGATGGTTGGGGTTTAACTTAGCGGTGAAAAAAGCGAATGGTGAACATGTTGAAATTGATTTGCACTAGCAAATAAAATATAAGAGTGCTAGATTATTTTTCTGCTGACAAGAAGGTACTTTAAAGTAGAAGCTGAACTGCTACATCCTTTTCATAGAATTGTAGAAACAGTGTTTCTTTCAAATCTCTGAACTATTTCACAATTACTATTTTCTATTATATTTTTGCTTTGCTTTTGTTGAATTTCAGTGTGCATTGGCAGAGCAACCACTCCTTGCCATTTTGGTCACTTAGGCTGGTAATGGCAGCACCTGCTGGGTCCCTCTGCCTGCCCACTCCACATAATCAGGTGGTAGAAGAAGCTGGCAGAAGCACACTGGGGAAGATGAGAGGTACCAAAGGTGGTACCTTTCTCCCTTTGTCCTGAACCTTCTCCACCCACCATAAGCATTATTTGCTCCCCAGCCATTATACTTATTAAAGTAATGTATTAACCTATCGTCTTGTTTAATACAATGTCAAGGTATTAAACAAGACGACCTTCAGACCTCAGGTAAGCATGGAGGTGTTCAGTAATCACACTAAAAAGAAGCCAAATATAAAATAAGGAACAGTGAAGGACCAGAAATCAAGTACCTAAATGTATAAAATGCCTTGCAAAACTGCAAAGGAGAATGAGGAGGAGCACCAGCAGACAGCAATGGAAAGCGTATTCTAAAATTTGGGCCTGGAAGAGTAAAAGTTCCACTTCTAAACTGGGCCTTAAACCAGATTAAAGTGGGTACCGGTATGTATAATCCACTTCTACACCATGTTGTTCAACCTCTTGATTAGGGACTCCCTAGATTTTAAGTTGGGGAACGGTTATAAATATGTAGTTATTATGCAAGCCATTATCCAACTCCTAATACAACACAGATGCATAGTATATAAAGCTTTTAGGGATACACTTTAGCTAGGACATCCATAAAAATTGAAGATGTTCAGCTTGTTATCCAGTTGAACAAATCTACTTGTCACAGCCTCACTGCCTCTAACTTAAGGCAGATTTAGTGTCTGTAGAGCTTGTACCATGAGGGGTTTTTTTTAAAAAAAAAATGGACTGCTTTAGCTTTTTCTTATAAGCCTGTCTGATATTTAAAATATCATTTGAAGTATTTAGAAGTCCAAATTCTGTTTCAAAATGGTGTTCTAATTATCAAAACCCTTCTTTGCCGGGCTCTTAAAGTGAGATAATTAACCTTCACCCTCTTAGCTGAGCCTACATAATTCACAGTGATCAATTATTTCAGTGTTGTACGAGCCTCTGAGGATAAGGCAGTATTGCTGAAAATGTGATTAGACATTTTAAAATATGTGAATTGTTTACTGACTAGTCCCTTGTGACTTCTTTGGAGACTTCCAATTTATTAAGTCAAGTGCCTTTCAAGACAGTTTTTAGTCATTCATATTCTTTAATAAAGAGCTTTTATGCTCTCCTTTTTATGACAAAATGTGTGCAATTAGGATGTTTTTTTTTCTCCTCCTGTGAAGCAATAGTTTGTTTGTTTATAGTATTGATAGACTGCTCTATAACAAAGTTCTCAGGATGAGTGACAACAACAAAGCTATTAAGAATTTATTTAACAATATATGTATTATTTTATTTAGAATATTTATATGCTGCCTTAAGAAGTCAAAACTCCCTCAAGATTGCTTCTATAAAAACAGTAATTGTAAAGATAATGCGGTATAATCGCAAATAAAAAATGAATAAACCAGTAATAATAAGACAGGCAGACATCAAGTTCGAAACTAAAACAAATATAACCAAGACCCACTGCAGCTTAAAGCACAGCAAATAAAAACTCCTTCGAGAAAAATTCAGTAACACTAGAACATGATAGGGAATAAAATTCTGTGACCCTGTCTGGAGAGCCCATCCACATGAATTATTCTCTGTTGGGAGAGAACATGGATTCACTTCTTCCCCAATAAGTATTCAGCCAACCATCTGTTGGGCATTGCAGAGTCTGTACCTTTGCACAGCACTGCACTGGGTGCTGAATACTAATCAAAAAGGACCTCTGCAATGAAGAGTCAGTATTTGTTAGTTAAGAAAACTGGGACATGATCCATTTATGTCCTACTGATCTCATCAGGAGGGTTAAGTATGCATTTAACTTCCTCCAATTGAAATTAATGCAAATTAAATATTTTATTTTTTGCTGGATTGTTTCCATTTTTTTAAAAAAATGGTTATAGTACTGCACTTCAAGTGCAACTGCACCCTCTTTGTGACGTAAGTTGGCCTTTGCACTGAAGTCCTAGCTATTGACATAGTTGGTACAATGCTGATGAGGGTGAAAAACTGTGACTTGGCTGTACCCCACTTTAGCACATGAGCAAGTTTCCATACAAAGCCAGCCCAGCAGTAACAGATGGTCAGCTCCGCTCACCTGGGGGGCCATTTTGCTGAGAAGTTGATGGAGGGTGGCAACCTGCCTCCCCATCATGAACTTTCAGAAAGTCCAATAGCCACAGCTATACCACCTCCAAAGAAATGGTTCCGAAAATGAAAGCAGGAAAAGAAGCATGGCGGAAGCGAAGAAACATCAGAGAAAATGGCTGTCTAAAGCAGCACGGAACAATTTGAAAGGCTATATTTTCTTTTATGAGTTCTCTGCAGTCCCACACATGGGGATGCGCCTACACAGATAGGATTTTCCATGCCCTGGAAGATTTGTTTCTCTTCTGTATTCCAAGAGACCTTCAAGGAAGGTAACAATGTAATAAATTTAGCTTTCAGTTGTTAAAAACAGCACAATATAACATCCAGAATTTCAAAACATCAAGAAACACATAGAAACATAGAGTAGCATAAAAGAGGCACAATATGGCCCTGGCCAAACGGTGGCTTGTAAATTGGAATGAATGGAACAAATTTTCCTGCAAAGTATTTGGCAAACTCATCCTGAAAGGCTCCATTGCAATAGCTCTTTGACCACCTAGAAAAGCTATGTTGGGTGATTCTGAGCAGATGCAGTGGTGACACAAAAGCCATCTTCGCCATTATCACTGTCTCACAGATTAAGTTATAAAATGGGTCCTGGCCTCTGTTTTATTCAATCCATTGTAAGTCTTCTGCTATAACTCCTACTGTTTCATCACCACCAGTTCCATGGACTGCTGTAGAGCTAGCTTACCTCTACATAAGAACAGGCTGCTGGATTGCATGTTACATGGGGGGGGTTGTGGGTGGGTGGGTGTAAACAGTGAGGTCAGAAGGAAATGTAATGCAGATAATTACATATTTAACAGTGACCTATCACAAAACTGTTGGTTTGATAAAATGGGGTAGACAGAGTCAGCTTCTTGGTCTTTAATAGGGTGTCCATACCTCTTGTATGGCCTACTGTTGCTGCTGAGTTGCTGTCCTATTTAGGGGGTTGTCTGAGAGCAACTGGAGGTCTGCCACCCAAGGCTTATGTGTGGGAAGTGTCTGTCCTAGATGAACTGTAGATCATTGATGATAGGCTCAAGTGGCTTTGGCTTGGCTGTTGTGACATCAAGTGGTAGTTTGTCATTTTCTCTTCTAGATCTGTTGTGTAGAAGATTGGTACCTAAGAACAATTTGGCTTTGTTGATCTGATTTTTCACTTTGGGTGTTTGATGTGAATTATTTTAGCTGTGAGGCTCTGTCCAATCCTATGAATCTAAATGGATGTTGTTGTATCATAGAGCTCAGCTGTAAACAATGAACTCTTTAGTGTGCTCTGGGTGGAAGCTGGAAGCGTGTAAGTATGAGTAACAGTCAGTAGGTTTCCTATATAAGGATGTGCTTATATGCCCATTAATAGTTGCACATTCATGTCCAGAAAGTGAACCTTTTGCACAGTGTCTTCTAGACTCAGGTTGATGGTGAGGTGATGTCCTAGTGGAACTGCACAAGTGATCCCTTACCATAAGTCCAGATAATAAACCATGTCGTTGAAATCTCAAATGGACTCTCATATTCCCTGGCTGACTTTGACAGCTATACCTGCAAAAACTACCGTGGCAAAGTCCTAAAGATGATATTTGAGGCAAAAGCATCCTCATGGACTCCTCCAACTGTGATTTTCTCCAGCTGTTTCTCCAGGAGCAGCTTCCTTATCCCCCTATTTAATCTGGTGAAGCAGTATAATTCCATTAGATTGAATGTGGGGTTTAGACTTGTTTCCCTGTAACAGGTGTATGTTCAGCAACACATCCTGGCTTCTGTCCCTACAGAAGGAGATTGTCTAGAAGGTCATGATCTAAGTTTTGGTTGTGTTCTCTCTCACGCAGAGAAGTGAACTAAGTGGGAAGGAGCTGTCTCTGCCCTCTCATCATGTAAAACTTGCTACTGCACTTAACTGGCAGGATCCTGTGCTCCTAATCTTCCAGAGATGGGGTAGCCAATGTGGTGCCCTTCAGATATTGTGGACAACAACTCCAACCACCCCTGTCCATTGGCTATGTTGGCTGGATCTGATGGAAGTTGCAGTCCACAACATCTGGAGGGTAGCTCTCTTTGGCTGTCTTTTTTCCAGAGCTTTCTAGAAAGTCTCACCAGTAGTCTATGCAGGTGCATTCTCCTATATTCCAGCATACCCACTTTTCATTGTTCACGCTAAAGCAAAGAAAGACTAATTTGTCAAATTACATAACATATATTTTTTGATTAAAATCACTTCAGCTGATTTTAGGGTCTCTCTAAAAGGGTTCTTGGCATTGGTATGATCAGTAATAACTCTGGTAGCTTTTCAATCTAAGACTGATAATCAAACTTCAAGATTCAGGGCATAAATTCATTGCCTTTGGGGATCAGGAAAGAATTTCTTTTACTTTTCCCATGTAACTGCATTGTAAAATTTAGCTAAGTTCATTGCAGAGACTTTTCACAAGCCACTGCAGGACCTGTAGCTGGACTAATATCCTGATCCACAAGAGTAATTTGATGTAATTTCTTTTACTAGAGATGCCAATATATTTCTCAGGACTAGATGTATATGAGGGGATGATTTCTTTTCTAAACTGAATTTTTAGTGCAATATTTTATCATGAAGGACTTTTTATAGCAATTAAATTTTACATTAATTAACTAGAGCTCTATGGCTCAAGTGTAATTTATTTAGTGGAAAAGAAGGATAAGGGAAACTTAAAATCTTTACTATTGGGAGTTTGCCCATAAAATACACATTTAATCTGAAGAATGAAGCAAGCTGACTGTTACATTTCTGCTCCTAACAGTGACACTATGTGGATGAAGTCAAGAATGCACATAGAGGATACATTTATGAGGAAACTTGTTTCTAAAGATAGCTGAGATGGAAAACAACCATTTATTGTCTTAGTCACACAGACATAACCTCCATCAGATGAAGTTTTAAATAATCTGACTCAATCTGGATAGTTAAAACATATATTTTTTATATAAAAAATAAGCATATGTCTCACATACATATTTCTCACAGGATAATATAGTGTTTTATTCATAACATTTTAAATTCCCTTGGTATTAAGTAAAGCTTTCATACTGAAGGAGCAAATAAATGATTGACGCTGATGTGTGCAAAGCAATGCATACACACATAACATGAAGAGAACGTGTGTATTTCTGAGAGAGAGCCTGAGTCACTGGAACCTGCAATAAAATGTTGAGATGTATCTTCCTTCCTAATAGGCGTGCTTCTGTTCAGGGTTCTAGCTAATTAGTCTCTCCAGTTAGGACATTCCACTCCTCCCCTATTCTGATATGCTCAATCCTCATTGAGCTGGAGGGTGCTTTTTTGTGTGAGGATTGCTTGTCTCAAGTTGTCTTTTTTAAAGACTTCTTGTGCTTCTGCAAACTTTCAGGGCTTTCCCACAACATGCTGAGATTCCTCTTGTGTTTCTCAGTGGCCTCACGTTGGCCATGATCCTGATAGCATTCATCGCCTTAACTTCCTGTTAAAAAGGAAAGATATACTACATTTGCTAGAAAACATATTTGGACTAAAATGGACTTTGTTGCAAGGCTCAAAGGTGCTTTCATGGTTGTGTGGGAAATGAAGTGTCTCCTATTATGTTTTTAGAAATAGATCGTTCAGGAGTACTGTACTAAAAATGACTTGAAAGCACAGCATGGTAAGAAAGTCTCCATCAATACTGATTCCTTGCCCTGGAACTAAAGAGATGTTCAAAACTTTGTTGAGAGTTAGCCGGATAAACCTTTGTTGGATGGCAAGAATGTAATACAAGGAAAGTTGTTCTATTTGCAGTAGTGCAGAAAAAAGAAAAAAAAATGATAATTGAAGAAAAAAATCTGATGATGTGGTTCTCTTAGTAAATTGGGAACAATGACCCATGAAGGACTATAAAGAAAGTGAATGTCAAGATAATTTATTATTGTTACATTATCTATCCTTCCCCTCCCCCCCTTTTTTTTACTTTATCTTACTGAGTTGCTGTTATCCTTCCATGGAACCAAATATCCTAAACATTAATGAGTTCTTGCTTAAATCTTCACTGCCAATAAAACTGCTTTTAAGTTAAACTTCTGCTTCACCTAGTCATTGTGTGGTAATTGACAATACTACATAAATTGTTCTTCTGAAAGACTACACACAGAATGCTCAGAGGGAATCGTTTCACAGTCCAGTCACACACCCCAGTTCACCAATAGGCCACTGGACACACTGAGGTCAACATGAGCAGGAGCGCCCGAGTTCTCTTCAGCATCTTGTGTATGGAGCATTTGCAGTAAAAAGAACGAATCAGACATTTCGTGCGAATGTCTTTGTGTGTGCGTGTGCTGGAACCTCCTGTATAGGTGTGACCTGACCTGAACCAATGCAACAAGTATTCCAAGCAGTTGCTTGAGGCAGAACAGTTCTAGAAGAAGTCCTAATCATTTAGTACATCTAGCAAGGGGAACAATATAGTGGGCAAACGTTGGGGTGCACTCCAGAATCCTGCAGAAGTGTGTCTCTAATCAGGCATGCTAGGAGAAGTGTGCCTCATGAGCCCTTGTGATATCACAGAGGATGCTGGTTCACAATAGCCTTCAATGAAGCACCACCTAAACCTTTTTAATGTCCACTTTCCAAAGCTGAACTGCCAGGACTAACAAATGCTGCTGCCCAAGCAACTCATATGTAAGATAAACTCCCAAAATACCCACAGAACACCCTACATCCTCTCTCTGTCTACTTTCTGCACACACCATCCTTGCTTGCATTTTTTGAAATCAGTAAGCCCCAGTTCTTAACTTTCCTTTGTAGAAAAGTTGCTCCAGCACCCTGATCATTTTAGTTGCCTTTTTGGTACATTTTCCAGCTCCATGCTATCTTTTTTGTATTCCATGTGTAGCTGCTCCATAAAGCTATTATAATGTTGGCATTTTGATTTTTCCTAGTGATTCCTTTTATTGTAAATAAGAAATTGCAATGGATAATCCAGAAATCATTACAAGTGAATAGTTTTGGAAATTTTGGGTGATTCTTTGGGGTGGGGAGGTGGGGAGTGGTCTGAGTTGGGAGTGCACTGTAACCTTTTTTGGAAAAGTCACCCATATTCTCAGGGATAAATGAGTGAGGGGATTCATGTTAGAATAGCAGGTGATAAGTTCTGTAAGACAGAATGATGGAATTAATTCTATTCACTAGAAACTAACTGCTCTATTTGTTTTTTCTCTAGGAGAGCCAGTTTTTATGCCTGTCGGCTTGACAAAAACTTGTATGTGATAGGTGGGAGAAATGAGACTGGCTACTTGTCAAGTGTGGAATGCTATAATTTAGAGACAAATGAATGGCGTTATGTATCTTCCCTACCACAGCCCTTGGCGGCACATGCAGGAGCTGTACATAATGGCAAAATCTATATTTCTGGCAAGTTGTTTTCTAAACTCCCCTTCATCGCAAAACAAAACCCAGTTATTCTTTTAAGGTGGTGTGCTTCCTTAAACTAATGAAGGTATGTTTGATTTGTAGGAGGTGTCCACAATGGTGAATACGTTCCCTGGCTGTACTGCTATGACCCTGTAATGGATGTCTGGGCTAGAAAACAAGATATGAACACAAAGAGAGCAATCCATGCATTGGCTGTAATGAATGATCGACTGTATGCAATCGGAGGAAATCATTTGAAAGGTCACATTTTTAATAGCAAAACAATGTAATATTCTGTCTTTTGATACAGACTATTTTTGCTAGGTTAGTTAACTAAGTTTAAAACCCTGCCACACAATTTAGCATGATGCTTGAGACAGCATCTTTGAATATATATATATATATCACTACATTAAATAAATGAGTAATGAATGCTTTAGATAATACAAAAATGGGAACTTCCATTACTCAGAAGCATGGATGATTTGTCATCACCGTAAATTCACTGTAACAAACAGATTATTTCTGACCCAAATTGCCAACAGTATTTCCCTCTGTAAATCATTTCCCAAGCTGGAGAAGAAGCTGTGCTAAGGCTCTGCAAAGAAACAAGTCCTTAATTTTAGGGGTAATATTTAACAACATTTAAAATCCCCCACTCATCTCAAAAATTGTCTACAAAATTTATTTCTAAAAATCATTATTTGCATTCATCTTACTAGGGGCTACACCCCTGCTTTCTCCACTTGCCAACACCCCTGACCTCCCCCCATTAACCCTCTACAGCTTCCCTTTCCCACCCTATGTAACTACTAAGCTCACTATTCATCTTCCCATCCCATTTCTGAAGCCTCTGTCCTGTTCTGCAACCCTGCCTTGCACCTTTTTTCACCTTCACGCCCATGTCTATTCCTCCTCCTCCTTCTTTCGTGTAACCTTACACAAACGACCACCAGGGTAATCTCCTGCACCTTCCTCCTCCCACACCTTATAACTGTTAAGCACCTTTTTCACCTTCACCCCCTTTTTTCTCCCCCCTCTTCTTCTCAGTTCTCCCTTCCACACAGATAATCCCCATTTCCATGCCTTAAAGGTAAAGGGACCCCTGACCATTAGGTCCAGTCGCAGACAACTCTGGGGTTGCGGCGCTCATCTCGCTTTATTGGCCGAGGGAGCCAGCATACAGCTTCTGGGTTCATGTGGCCAGCATGACTAAGCCACTTCTGGCAAACCAGAGCAGCGCACAGAAACACCATTTTGCTTCCTGATGGAGCAGTACCTATTTATCTACTTGCACTGCGTGCTTTTGAACTGCTAGGTTGGCAGGAGCAGGGACTGAGCAATCCTCTCTTAAATTCTGCATCTCCCTTTGTACACCTTTCATCCCCATTCCTACCACCTCATTTCTCCTTTTTCAACTCTCCCTTGCATACAGGCCACACACCCACACCCATTAACTATCCCTCCTGCTCTCTCCTTTTCAGCAGCCCTCTTTGTGCTAACATGCTATGATGGTGTATGTTACTGTATCTTTAAGATGACAGAATCTTAAGAACAGGACTGTCAAGTGAGCTTGCTCAGTTAGAGAAGGTTAAGTTCAGTTGATGGATGTTGTGCATATATAGGTGTTTGGGGTTTTTTGGTTAATAAATTATCTCTTCTAAATTGCTACTTTGAATCTGGAACAAAGCGAGGTGAAATACATTGTGTGAAGGTTGTTATAGGATATTTGATGGCTCCGCACCCTTTATCTCTCACACATGGAAGTAGAAGCTTGTGTACAATGAGAAGAGAGAAACAGTGAAAGAGAAAATATGCATCTTTTAAACAATGGAAGAAGTTTGAGTAAAGCAAGGGTGGAGAGACCCTGAGAAGAAAAATTTCAGTTTTAAACAATAGCAGAGGTTTGAGTTAAGCAGGGATGGAGAACACTGAGGGTTTTTTGTTTTATTTTTTACAAACAGCTTTAACAAGGAGAAATGGAGATGGGTACAACACAGGTGCTAACACTAGAGAACCTTTCCCACCTCCTTTCCCACTGTACTTGAATCTTGTTTTAAACTGCTACTTTCCCCTCTCAATATCACCCTCTGATTGCTCTTCTCAAATTTATGCCATTGTTTAAAATGGCCACTTTCCCCCTCTCATTATTTCTCCATTCTCGCTTTACTCATATGTCTGCTATTGTCTAAAATACACACCTTTCTTCCCTTTCATTGTTTCTCCCTTATCTCTGTACTCTAATTTCTCCTTCCTCCATTCCTCAGCTGCCTCGTGTGAGAGAGATAAAGGACAGGGAGCACTCAAATATTCCATAGTACCTTCACATTTCAGTCCTGGTATTTCACTCCTGGTATCATGGAGTAGAAAAAACACTCTAATCTCATATATCAGTAGCTCCCCATGAATGTTCTTTCGCAACTAATGGCAGCCAATATGTGTTTATTATTAAGGAAAAAAGCAAATGTTAGCTCAGTGCTGTAGGTTGTGATGGAGATAACAAAAGGAAAGTATTTCACTTTCTTACTTTAAGAGGTTTTCTCCTGTTCTTTACAATTTAGTCTTTAATGATGAACTTACTAAGGTGGGCAAAGTTTTTTGTGTCATTGATCAAGTACCATATGCTCGTTCTCTTAAAATAAGTGGTTTCACATTATTTGATAATTGTGTTGTACAGGTTTTTCGCATCTTGATGTCATGCTCGTGGAATGCTATGACCCAAAAGGTGATCAATGGAATATTTTGCAAACTCCTATTTTAGAGGGTCGCAGTGGTCCTGGCTGTGCAGTTCTTGATGACAGCATTTACCTTGTAGGAGGCTACAGCTGGAGTATGGTATGTATCCCTTGTCTGTACATGGATCTCTCGGTTATCATTTGAGAGCATGCTGCAACCATTCTGCGGGAATGATACATATCTAAATAAATTGCTGTCAGAATCTTTGATGTATGGAAAATATCTGGCTGATTTATAACCTGCTTTGCAAAATCAGTAGTCATTATTTCTTTTTAAGCTATTAACGTCAATCAATCAATCAATCAATCTCCTTTACTGGCTTAAAAAAGTGCATCGTATATATGGATCAGAACACAACACAGTTAATGAAACATAGTAGGAGATACTTTAGGATAAAACTGTCCAGATATCATGAGGTACGAAGATAGCTCTTAGGACCTATGGTGACGTAATTTCATAGTGTCACTCAAAAAACTTGCCACATTCTCCACAATGCCATTACTACGATTGTTCAGCAGATAAGGCACCATGGAAGAGTCAGTACGATAAATCCCCTCCTTCAATACTTATCATATTTTTTTGTATAAAATGGGCAGTAAAATAAAACATGTGCGATGGATTCGACATATTTTGTGCCACAAGGGCAGTATATTTCAGAGTATGGGATTTTCGAGAATCTGCTTTGCAAAACTGCAGGTGGTAAGATGCTAAATCTTGTGAGGGAATATGGAGTGTCTTGGCCAAATGAGGGTAGTATTCCCAACCCCAATGGGGAACAGGTTTTGTTGGCTGCACTGCAAAGGGTTTGAAATTCAATCTCTAGAATTCTTCACTTGATTGTCTGGAATGCTTCCAGTTGTGGGAGCATAAGTGGTGACTCAAGTGATAGGCCACAGGTTCTGATTTTGCTCTCAATGCAAGCTAGCCATTTGGAGTGGCGGGATTCTGCCAGCATGTGGAAAGTGAAAGAAGCCGGATTGGACATGAAATGTAGGCAGAGTCTACATTTTATAGTGGTGAGCCACGCTTTGGTTTCCAGCAGCCTTTGTCCAGTTTCCAGACACATGGCTCCAAAGCTGTTTACGTGAGAATGAAATTCTGAATTGAGGGGTGAGATTCTAACCATGCCAAGTTGTATGTGCAGAATATGAAAACAATCTATGCTACAGTTATTAAATTTATTTATTGCCTTGGTGAATTTGTCCTTTATTCCAGATGTGAACTTTATAATCAAGCAGTTTTACTGCTTTGAGAGGAAAGAGACTAAGTATATCCCTAAAAGCATGGGGAGAAGAGATGATGTGGGGGAATCTGACTATTCTTGGGCACTATTATCCAGGCTGGTGACAGAGATTGGTTTTTACCAAGCCCCTGGCACTCTGTCATGATGCATTGCGACTCCTGAGAAGGAGCAGCAGCAGCAGCAGCAGCAGCAGCAGCAGCTATTGCCTCCTGCCTCCTGCATTCTCTCTCTGAGTCTCTCACAAAGAGAAAGCAGGGTTGCTGACTAGATTATCTGTTATCACTTCCAGCATCCTGCCAAACCCCCCAATTGACTGTCAGGAGCTCAAGCTCCCACTACCTTGCATTTGACTCACCCAAAGCCCTACTTTCGAGATGCCTCTACTATAGTTTTTTTGAAGTTATGACTAAATCAAGGCAGTGTGTGTGCATCTTAGTTGTAAAGGTGAATACATTGCAAGTTGCAGAGCAACCAAGGACCAGTTGTTTTCTAGCTGAAGCTGTTCAAATTTTGCTTGGATGTCATTTATCTGCTACCTCAACAACACTATGTTGTCTTACAGGGAGCCTACAAATCTTCTACCATTTGCTACAGTCCTGAGAACGGAACCTGGACAGAGCTGGAAGGAGATGTAGCTGAGCCCCTGGCAGGTCCTGCTTGCTCCACTGTCATACTACCTGCGTGTGTGCCGTACAATAAATAACATACAGGAAGTACTGACATGAACACTGTTAAATGATGGGTGACTTAAATATTTTAAGGGACAGAATTCCTGGTACTACATACAACAAGACCCTATCCCCAATACCTGCATTTATGATTTTAAAAAAGGACTAAGTATAGTTCCCACCTCAGACAGTCCGGTATCTTGTCAAACAAGTAGCTTGAAAGCATGGAACACTGCACATGTTGACAGATGACCATTTCAGAGTGATCCTCACTTTTCTCTGCTATAAACCCTCATATCAATTCTAAATTTAAAGAGAATAATTCTAAAGATCCAAACACTGCCTGAACGAACAAATTACTATTGTGCATTGTATTTTACCTGCATGGGATCTGTGTTGAAGTCATGGTGATGTTGCTCACAATTAATTCAAAACTGAGATGCCCAAATGCATTGAACTGCAGAATTGCTTCCCCATTTTAGCCCTAATGTGTGGCTGCTGACGTGTTCTGCAAGTAACACAACTTAAAAAGACAGATCATAAGAGAGAAGGCTTCTGTTTTGAACAGATTGGCCCCTCATATAGTCTGCTCTGAAATCCCCATGCCTAAGTGTAGGGGGGGAGTGGAAGTTTTTCAGATGTATCACAATTGAGGTTTTAGGACTGGTGCCAATTCTATGGATTAGTAGTGTAAATCCAGAGTAATTCATAGAACCTCATTTTATTATTCTGTACATTATTTTGTATTATTCTGATTTAAACATTCTGGCCTATACAAGTAATTCTTGTTTTTTTTAAGATTTAAGTTATTCCTTAAATTAATTCATAAATTTCAGATACAAATTAACAAATATTTGAGTCATTTTGACTAATAGATTTGTTATTTCCCCCTATTTAACACCAAAGAACAAATTCTTTCTTAAAATGTGGATTATGTGCTATCACATATCATTGGCAAGTAGCTGTAATTCCTTAATCTGATCTACACTGAAATATTTATAAACTAACTTTGTACCTGTGGTGAAAAGAAATATGGGCATAGAACTACCATAACAGGTATAAAGTTTAGTTAAGCTCAACTCAATTCCAATAGGCAGTGCAACTGAGGCAATTTTGAGCCCAGAATGGGAGGGGTGTTGAGGATAAACATGCATTTGTGACCTTACAAGGAGAAATGTAGGTGGGAGAGGTTTGGAGCAGAGAAGCAGTGTGTGCAGGAACAGTTAATATGCCTCCCAATCTATAAATTACACTCTCTAGAAGCTGCTGATTCTTTTAAAATAAAAAGGGCCATCAGGGTTTAGTCACACTAATGTTTAACATCAAGTTAGGCCCTATATGTTTTCTTCTACTTTAATGCAGTGGTACCTCGGTACTCGAACGGCTCCGTTCTCGAACATTTTGGCTCCCAAACGCCAACAAACTGGAAGTAAGTGCTCTGGTTTTCGAACGTTCCTCGGAACATGAATGTCCAACACGGCTTCCGCTGTGCAAAAACCTAGCTGTTGGCCAATCAGAAGCCGTGCCTCAGAACTCAAACGTCTTGGAAGTTGAATGGTCTTCCAGAACGGATTCCGTTTGAGTTCCAAGGTACCACTGTATTTGTCATATTTGTGTAGCGTGCCATACACAGCTATTTCACACTAGTGCTGTGCAAGGTTTTTGTAGAATGGGACACCTATCTCCATCCAAGTCCCATTGGGCGTCTTGCACAGGAATAAAGCGTACGGGCATAGGAATATGATTTGATTCCTACCACCAATGGATGGAAATAAATTTTCATTTTTTTGCCCTTCTTAGGACTCTTATGCCAGATCCTACAAGCTGCACCACCCCTTCAGCAGCCAGTTCACACACTAACCTATAGTCTGTATGAAAAATAAAATTGTCTATTCAGAAATACAAGACAATATAGAATCAAATCTAGTTTTACAAAAAAAACCCCCACCTTTATGTTCAAATCTCAGACGCGTAAGGGAACAACAAAGAGGCACAGGGTACAAGTAGGCAGAAGTCATACATCATAGTTGACCAAAAGGAAAGGTAGGAAACTCAAACTATAAGACTTAGGCTACTAAGAAAGTAGTAAAACTGATAACAATATATAGTGGATTTCTTAATACTACTGCCACTGTTGTTTTGCTAATGCTAATTCCATTGTTTGTCACTTGCAGAAAACTAGCAGAGATTCAGTCTCTTCAAATGTTGCAAATGAATTGTTTAGGGAACTGTGTCTGAAAGAAAGAAAGGAAACATAGTGAAGTCCCTGTTACAGAGTTCCTGAAACCGGAGTGTTTGTCCTGGAAACTCAACCCATTTTTCTTACGTAGTGCAATCTCTGTTAGTTTTGTATTTATTTGTGTTGTTCCGATCAAAAAAAATTACTTGTAAAATAATACGTCGTGCAATCATAACTTGGGGGAGGAGGGTTTTTAGAAATCTATATGTATATATAAATATATGGAAAGGAAACCTGTTACCACTCCAAATGAGAGAACATTTTATGGCGTTTAAAAATACCAGGACTTGCCACTATGTTGTCCCATGCCACTGCTAAAATGCCACTTTAATGGGAAAGATGGGGGATTTCTTGTCCGTTTAAAAGTTCTTTTTTTAAAAAAAGACAAAGATAATTAAAGCATTTATGAGGAATATATGTAAATCTTTCTAATTTTTGGGAAGGCATGACCAAGGAAACCATACAAGTAACCAATAATGTAAATTTTGTACAGTACTAGAATGTGTAAATGAAGCTTGCTTGTAGGGCGAGGGGACTTTAAATAAAAACTTATGTACTAATGCATCTGTCTGACAAATCTCTGCTGCTGACGAGTTTAAATAATCTAACATTTAATGTTTTGAGAACCTTTTGTCATGTAGGTGTGTGAACATTTCAGTTAGGTGACTGTGTAGACCTATTCATGAATAGATGGAAGACCAAATCTTTTGAGGGATTGAATGTCATTTTTTTAACACCTTCTTCTAAAAGGCCAACTCCAAAGTCTATCCTTGCAACTGAGACCTTGTCTCAGACAGAAAGAAGGCAGCAGAATGTGCAAGTAGCTGTATGTTTATATTTTTAAAATAATTATCGTAAACTTAAGAGAGGCTGGTGGCATGTGCATGTGTGTTGAACAGGACATTTCATTTTCTTCTTGCTTTGTTGTAAGTTTTTAAAATTTATGGCACCCAAAGAAGGCTTACTAGTACTGGAGGTCAGAATGGTTAGTGGGAGGGGAAGATGCACTAATGAATTCTAGAGTGCTTGTAATGCCATAAAAGATTCAGTTAATCTGCAGCATAGATGTTGATCAGTGGAACTGAACTTGGCTCCCTGGACCTTGTCAGATTTATTCCGTGCATGTCAGTGTTCCACACCAATTACAGATTTTAGAAGAGGCTCTCATGCAAAACTCTGTGCCCTAATATATAAGCCAACTCAAATGTAACTAAAATTAAAATCTGACTGTGGCAAATCTCTATGATCCTGATATATGAAAATCCAAATAAATTATTTGTTCACAGAAATGAAAAATAACTTCAGCAGGAAATTTCAAAAAATTACTTATGCAGGATTAATCCAGTTCAATGAATGCATCTTGCGTTGATTAATAAAGCAGCCATGAATTGCAAAGTAAAACTACAGAAGCTGTGCAAGGACATTATCTTTTGTATCCCTTACTGAAGCAAAAGAAGAGCATATACCTCAAAGAGAGACGTGTCCACTCAGTGTATTATTTTAATTGTAAGGTACTGAATATAAACACATTTTTATTGCATTATTATCACATTGGCTTAGCCTCTGACCAGCTGTGGTTATATATTTTTTTATTCATTTTACTTCTCTGGAAAACAAAAGTTCCTATTTTACAAGTCAACATGGTGACTTAACCATGGCTCGGCTGCGTTTATTTTCCCTTCTCCTCCTTGTTCAGAAGCAATGCTATTCCTCTTTTCCACCTCCCCTCACATTTATACACTTTCTGTGTAGTTTTTGGATAAATGGCTTTGTGCATCCCATGATTCCAGACTGTTTTGCTTCCTAGTTCACTGCCCAAATAAATGCTGTAAACGTAATGAAATAATTTGAAATGTGAGCAGTGGGAATAGATATTTTCCTTCTCCCATTAGATAAGGTAGTGTCATTAGATAAGTGGGAGAGGTATATTTGCTGCTCTTTTTCCATTAAGAAGGGAGATGGGTTGAAGGGAGGGGGTGAGTGTGTTGATCCCTGCCCTGTTTCACTGACAAATAGTGCCTGGAAGTCACTGAAGAAGTCACCTTGCACCATATGATTGCATAGACTGTATACTTTTGAAGCGCATTCTTTCCCTCAAAGAATTCTGGGCATTGCAGTCTACTCCTCACAGACTTCCAATTCCCAGCAACCCTCTAGAAACTACAGTGTCCAGAATTCTTTGAGGGAAAGAATGTGCTTCAAATGTGCTTTGAAGGTACTGTGTGTATGCAACCACACTTTTGTGTGGCTGGAATGTAGCCTTCTGTGCAAAGGTGAGAGTCGCATCTATTGCTCAGACCACTTTTGCATCTGAGCACATCCGCCACTGGCAAGGGGCCCCCAGGTTTCCCCAAAGGGACTGAAGCTGCAGCAGAACTGCTAGCGTAAATTCTAAAATAGCTGCTCAAAGCTTGCAAGTGCTCCCAATATTTGAAGTGAACATTGTAGGTACAAGATGGGGAAAGTGGACAGATTGCAAAACCCATTTCTAGCTCTTGGCCAGATATAATACTAATACCAACAGGATTAGAGTTTTGCTCTTGTATTATGCAGGAGAAGTGTATGCTATAATTGACAGGGGGTGAAGGGCATTTCCAAACAGCATTTAAAAGCCACACAGACTATTTTAACTCTCAGACCAAATTAGCTGTGACACTTGTCAGATGGTTAGCTCTGGTGTGAAAATGTTTGGAGCTGACTTTTTTAAAAGCAGCTGATACTGGGGTGGGCTCAAATCTCTTTCACCACCACCCTGCCCTGGCTGAAGTCATGGGCAAAATTTGCCTGCCTCTATTTGCAATGAAAGAAAAGCTGTCATTGGCACCAGCTGCAAATAGCAGGTGTGGAAGGGGCAAGCCTTAGAAAAGATTTGTGCACAGTCTGCAGCTACCCTTTGTATATATGCAACTTTTGATAACACTAACTTTGTCAAAGAGAAGCAGCATCCCAACAAGCTGATATAGGTGAGGATCACTGGATTGGGGCTACTGAGCTTCTTCTGATCCAAAACAGGATTTGATGTTGATACTTCATTAGCAAAAGAATAATATATTTGTTCTCCCATAAAAATGATGACTGCTCAAATCTTCAACTGGCATAAGTTTCGCTTAATGTAATTTACCCCCCTACATATGTAATAGGTTGTCTGAAGTATTACAATTATGAACTAGATTAATGATTAAATTCATGCCATTCCATATTAATGTGACACTTCTGAACTACACATTACGTGTGTTACAGCATTTGGCTTTTAGAATTCACAAATGTAATATTCACTGCTGGGATCAGTTCGTAGAATTCTATATGCTTATGTGTCATTGCTTCACTTGAATACCAGTTTTTCCCTTTTGTTATGTGAGTTTTGTGTATACATCATTTTCTAATTCCCTGTAGTAATATTTCTGTGTAATATTTAATTACAGAACATGCAGTTCTATACCAGGTGAAAGTACTCATATTTTTATACATAGTTTGGACACAATCTTTTTCACATATAAAATAATTTGCAAGGTTCCTGTTCTTTTTCATTTGTACACAGAACTTAAAGCTACATGACCCATCTTTTTCACACAAACAGAATAAAGGAAGAAAAGATTTGCATACAAGCAAGATGATCTTAAAGGAATATGCATTATTCTCATCTCCCATTGGTTGTGTACACTCCTAGTGGGGCTGGTGGTGAGAAAACACGGGCATTTCCAGATTTAGAAAGGAGCAGCTGCCTGCCTGGAAAATTCCGACTCAACCCCAAATTCTTGATTCTGGTTTCTGAAGTACCAAACAACAACAGCAACAACCATCTCCTGAAATACTCTTGAGAAGCACAGGAAACTAGATACCATAGTGATTCTGCACCTGAATTGTCTATGCCTAAATCTCTTCTTGCCTAAAAAGTTTAAGATGCAATCTTAGAATCCATCAATGAGACTTTCTGCATCCTGGTAGACCTAATTGAATTGTGTCTGCATATATTAATTAGATCATCTCACACCTCCAGATCCTGGAAATTGTAATTGAGTGCTTATCTTCACTTATCCTAGTAATGAGGTGTTTACTATGATCTATCCCCACTCTAAAAAAAAAAATTGTAGCATGTTTGTCCATAAACCACCCAACCCTTTGAATAGTGTATGAACAACACCCTTACCATTGTTATCATCCCATCCCCCTCTGGTTGGTTCTTACTGATAGTCCAGATTGCTACTGCATTGTTTGGTGAAGGATTTCGTCCTTATAGCTGTGATTCTCTCTGCCAACAGACAGAGGGGAGTGGGGTTGAGAAAGGAAAGAGTATGATGACTTCAAGGAGACAGTGAGTGACTCAGTGCAAAAAGGGTAAATTTCGTCTGCATATTCCTAACAGCAGGGACATTCTGCACATCTCCAGAGTGCACTAAGTGATGCAGTAAACCAATAAATTAGAAGAATGTAAATTCTTTAGTAGGAATTGCACACAGGGGAAAATGCTTCCTCATCCTCATATTTGTTTTCATGGAAATAATGTACACTCTTTCTAAAAATCAAACTGGTACAAAGCTGAGTAAGACATCAAAACCAGTTATAGATATTACGCTGAACTGCAAAATTTGCAGTAGTATCCTTATCTGTTACGATAAAATGTAAGAGTGATCACTCAACATAATCAAGCCTCAAATAGAGGAGTTTCCTCCCCTACAGTTCCATTACTCTCTGTCCTTCTTATTTATTTCTCATTAGATAGATTTAATTATATACTAAAGGGCCAAGTGGCCTCTAATATTAATTTATGGTTTGCTTTTTATAAGTTTTCCAGGATTGCAACTTGTATAAATAGAGTTCATTTCACTTATCTAACAATGCAATCCTATTTTCTACTGATGTCTGCTTGAAATTGTTCCAGTGGGGTATATTTGCAGTGGTGTAGCAATGCTGTTGTACTGGAGCTAGCAGGTATCTGTATAACCCCACACCAGGGAAACAATACCAGTGCAAGGGGGGAATTGATGGGTGTGGTTCGAGAGAGACAGTAGTGGCCAACTTAGACTTCTATCCTTCCTTGGAGGCCATTCTGACTGCCTATGCCAAGCATAGGCAAACTCAGCCCTCCAGATGTTTTGGGACTACAACTCCCATCATCCCTAGCTAACAGGACCAGTGGTCAGGGATGATGGGAATTGTAGTCTCAAAACATCTGGAGGGCCGAGTTTGCCTATGCCTTTCACCTATGTCCTTCCACCGTTCGGCTTCCATTCTTAGACCGAGGTAAATTTTGCAAACAGGGACACTACTTCCGGTTTTGCGGTGTTCGTATACCGAATAGTTCGTAAACAGGGCTGTTCTTAAACCAAGTGTTATGTACTGAGTTGAATAGGCTCCAAAATGCAGCAGTCTCATTGGTCCTAGAACAATAGGATCCAAAATGCAGCAGTCTGATTGGTCCTAGAACAATAGGCTCCAAAATGCAGCAGTCTGATTGGTCCTAGAACAATAGGATCCAAAATGCAGCAGTCTGATTGGTCCTAGAACAATAGGATTCAGAATGCAGCAGTCTGATTGGTCCTAGAACAATGCAGCAGTATGATTGGTCCGCAGGAGCCACCCAATCCAGCTCCAGGTGGAAGTGAATCCACAACCTGATTGGCCTACAGGAGAATCCGGGAATTAGCCAATCACGTGCAGCCCATTGTGTAAATAATGTATATAAAGCAGATATTGTAGGGGAACTTCCATTCCTCCTCACCACTATGAGCTGAATAAAGAACATGAAATCCACTCTCGACTCCAAGTATATTTCACCAAGGTACCACTGTACTTCATTCCCCAGCAGAGTGGGAGAGCTTTGCACAGCTTCATAGGGCCCCCTCCAAACTATTGACAAGAGAGGGAGTCCAGGTTTGCATCCTGAACATGGGACCCAGAGGTCAGGGGGATTGTTTCAACTCAGCTCTAACTGTAATTAAAGCACACTCTCTGGAGGGTATAATGCTAACCCCAAGTTACACAGGCTGCACAGGGATAGGTTGAGCAGATCCCCTTGCCCTGGCAGAACAAACATTTAAGTTGGTGTAGTGCAGAGCTTTCCAAACCATGTGTCGTGACACATGAGTGTGCTGACCTTGTGAATTTGCTCTCACTGTCCATACATCCTTGTCCATGTGGGCCTGTCTCAGGTGACCAACACAGCAATTTTAGTAATATAATTCTGCTATGTTATGTCTCTACATTCATTTACATTTGCCAGAAATATACTTGTATCTCTTAGGATTTCGACCCTTACTCCTTTAAAATGATTGCAGGATATGAAAAATGAGCCCCTTTCACCCCAAAAAATTAATTTCACCCATTACATTAAGAAGCAGGTCTGCACACTTTCTATCTTTCAAGGATTCTATGCCTGACTGCATTTATGTTCTCATTTAGCATCTCAAAATGGGCACTTTCTTTCAAGAAGGATTACTGCATGAATCACCTGCTTAGTTAATCTGACTTATTAGCATACTGTCACCCATTAACTGCATTATAACAACTATAGTTCTTACTATTCTCCACCACCACTCCAAAGCAGATTTCTCCAGGTTTGCAAGGGCATTTGTTGCTTTCTGCCTTTTGCAAACCCTGGTATTTACCAATCCAGCACAGTATCTGCTAATAATTTTGGAAGGGAAGGGATGAAATCATTATGAATATCCTGCAGAGCTCCCTCACATAGGCCATAATCTTTCCTGGTGATTTATTGGAAAATATTTTAAAATCAAGTCCTTAATATGGCAAGAAGCCACTTTGAAATCCAAGCATTTCTCAGGCATCTCTTCAGACTCCAAAATAAAGACACGAAGGAGTAGAATTACAGATTTCTTTTTCTTATGTATGGTAATTCATAACAGGCAGATTGGAGCTAACATCCCTAGTAGGAAAATTAACCATTCAGAACATGATCTTATTGCTCACAAATATTTTAGGTGTATATTGCTATTCACAAGGGCACACACTTTAGAATTCATTTAAGATTTGTGGGTTCTTGGAAGCATGATTCCATTAGGTAAGCATGCATTACAAGCTAGGAATATTCTTCTTCATAGAGGTGATTCTGGAAACGGTAGGTGCATAAAAGATTAGGAGAGATGGGCAAAGCCAATGCCTGCAGTTCTGTCTGAAATTTTTATGGCGAGAACCAACTTCAAGAACATTTCAGTTGGATAGACTACAATCAGCCACTAAATCAATATACTGGCCCTTTAGATAAGTCATTTGATTTTCCAAAAGGATGAGAGATATTTCCATTCTCACATTTTTGTACAGTACTTGCATTTTTAAAAGAATGCAGAAGAACACTGGAAGCAGCCAAGTAGCTACTTTTACATCCCACTGTGCATGCACAAGCCACAAAATGGAATCTGCTGGAAAAATTGGAGAGGTTAAAAATATATTATCCCCTTCACACATAGCTTACATGAAGGAGCTCTACATAGTTAAATGGATGGTGGGTCTGCAATAGGCAAACTTACACACGTAGACCTCTATACATGAAGGCTTCCACAACTGCTGGAAACCTAATCACACAGACTTCCAGCTACCACAGAAGTCTGTACGAATGTGTCGGCTTCTTCACTGCAGGCATCCATATGCAAGGCAAGGATGTTGTCAGTGGAACTGGGCAAATTTGCAGTTTGACCACTGCATGGAGCCCCCTTCAAATTATTAATGTATGAAGGAGGCTACTGACCCTTCCTTCTGTCCAATATTTTCCTATCTTACATATATGAAGGTGGGGCCTTCCTATTCAGTTTCATAGAATCACAGAATTGTAGAGTGCAACTGTCAAATAACTTGTTAATAATCCTCCATTCTGAAGACAGATTCCAAGAGGGTCAAATCAAAATGTTCAGTTTCCTTTGAATGCCACCCCTGCACAAGTCAGTATGCCTTTGAGTTAGATTCTGTCCATATCTAAAGCAGTGAAGATTTTTTTCTTTTTATTAATTTTCCCCCTGTCCCCACCCCCACTTTTCTGCAAAGCATACATATGCTAGAAACAGAAATAGTTTTGTAGGAACTATTTCTTTTTTCGATCTTTATCTACATACACGCACACACACATCTATACAAGAATGCAATGCCTAAAAACCTTTGCTTGCTATTGCAGCATATTTAGTCAACAGGTAGTTGACATTATTGATCAGAACAATAAAAAAACTGGAAGAGGTTTTTTTCAGGCAGAAGCTTAAGAGAAAAGGAAAGTGACTGGAGATTCAGGAGGGAAGGGTACAAAATCAAATAGAGTATTTTTGAGGGGTGGGAAAGAGACTAACACAGTGCATAATATTTCATAAGTTAGGAGATGTACGTTTAGAATGGTGTATCCCCTATGCCACTACGAAGAATACAGGATTCCCAAACTGAAAACAGAACTCAGCAAAAGGAGGACAGCTAAAGCTAATAACTTTTTTAGGAATGAGAGTGGAAATTAGGCTACTTTAGTTTTCAATACATTATTTAAAAACAAACAAACCTGAAGCTGTAGCCATTCAGTTGCCTACCATTAATTGTCAAACCCCAAATAAGGATACATTACTTAACTTTTATCAAGTGAACATGTTGTGTTATGTTTTATTGCCAGTAAAACAACTCACAGAATTAGACATTAACTTCAAAACCATTAGGGTGATTCATTTCAACTTTTCCAAGTCCTAGCCATCATCCACCTTATGAAAGGAACAATGAACTGAAAAATTAAAAAATTCTCTAGGAGTACCTGTGATTTAATCAATTTCCACACTAATCGTGGCTTCCAATTCCAGCATTTCCCCTGTTACGTTATCTTTTAGATATGATCTAATAAGACAGATAATATAACCAGAGGAGCCTGGGTAGCTCAGTTGGTTAGTGTGTGGTGTTGATAACACCAAGGTTGCAGGTTTGATCCCCATATGGGACAGCAGCTGCTTAATCCTGCATTGAAGGATGGACTAGATGATCTGCAAGGTCCCTTCCAACTCTCATGATTCTGTCATCTATGAAAGCAGGACTTCAGTGTTTTTCCACTGAGCAGTGGTAACATGTAAGGCCACTTCAGTATTGGACCACATGCCTGGGAGTCCGGGCTGTGGCGCAAGGACTTGTGGATGGACTAGTCTACAACCACCATCACCCCCAACTAGTCCAGAAAGGGTTGTCACATCCGCCGTCATGTCAATTCTCCCTCTGTGCTTATAGCAGCTGCGTGGTAGGCAGCCTGGAGCGACTAAGGAGAGAGAGAGAGAGAGAGAGAGAGAGAGAGAGAGAGAGAGCGCAGCTTGACCAGTTGAATTTCTGCCTGAGACACCACTGTTCAAAGGCACAGGGAGCCCTGCTCTGGGGGCATATAGTTAAGCAGCAAAACAGAAGTCGGCCCGCTGTTGTTGGGGGGAAATCCAGCTCCAATCTCTCGCGTAAGCCGAGGCTTGGCGACGCTTCGGAGAGGAAGGCGGCGGAGGAAGGGCGGGCCCTCCTTTGGCCGCGTGTCTGGAGGTGGAAAGGAGCGACGCCCGACGGGCAACTTTCGGTTCAGTCCTGCGCCGGGAGCAGCTGCAGCCACTCCGCTCTCTGGTTCGTGGGCCATGGCTCAGCCGGAGAAAGTACTGCAGGCCAAGATAGTAATGGCCGGGGACTCCTACGTGGGGAAAAGCTCGATCCTGAGGCGATACACCGAGCTCTGCCCAACCAAGCCGTCTCCGCCCCCTTCCTATATCACCACCGTCGGTGAGTAATCGCTCTTCCGCCTGCAGCTGCCATTCACTTGCCCGCCTCCTCCGCTTTCCTTTCTTATCTGCTCCACGTACCCCTTCTGGCAGCGCCCCACCCGCTGCCTGTGGGTTGGAAAATCAGTTTATTCCCTCTTATAATAAGGTGCGTGCGCGCGCACAGTCGTCGCATTGTAGTTTCATCTATAATGTAGCGTGCAGTCTTCCAGCTCACACAGAGTTCTGTCAGAAACTTCCAAGTCTGCCCGAAGATCTCTGTGAAGCTTGAAAACACTGCGTGGTAAAACTTCGCAGCTATTAATTCAATTCTCAAACCTTTTATTGGCATCACATACAAACATCCATAGCAAATCAATACAGAATTACCGCCTTCCCAGTGACACAAAACATTTGTCAAATGAAAGAGGCAAAGCAGACTAAGGTTACATCTCTAGGTCTCCTCTCCAGACGTCTGCAATGTGTTTTAACGACAAAAAAGGTGCGCTCCTGATTATTCCCCAATACAGTGGTACCTCGGGTTAAGTACTTAATTCGTTCCAGAGGTCCGTTCTTAACCTGAAACTGTTCTTAACCTGAAGCACCACTTTAGCTAATGGGGCCTCCCGCTGCTGCTGAGCCGCCAGAGCACAGTTTCTGTTCTCATCCTGAAGCAAAGTTCTTAACCCGAGGTACTATTTCTAGGTTAGCGAAGTCTGTAACCTGAAGCGTATGTAACCCGAAGCATCTGTAACCCAAGGTACCACTGTAATAGAAAATGTATGACCTCTAACTCTAGTTTCCATTTGGGGATGCAGAGTTGACCTAGGAACTGCTGGCGGAGATCAACATATAGTTTACATTTAAGAACCATATGTGTAAGAGCTGCCACCTGATGGTCTTCACATGGGCAAATTCTTTCTCCTTCCACCATTCCCAAGAACCTTCCCCATAGGAGGTTTGAAGGATTTGAATTAAACCTGGCCAGTGAAAATGCCCTTCTTTCCTGAGGATTAAGTAAAAATTCAAGATAATGGAGGTTAATTTCATGTGCCCAAGAAAGTTGAAAGTTAAGAGGGGAACATGTTTTCTCTGCTGCTGCTGTTAGTTCCTGGTGTTCAGTGTCCCACAACCTATTTTTTATTATAGCCTTGGCAGATGGTGGGGACAACAATCGCAAAAATTCCACTGACAGCCCAAGTTGCTGTACCTTTATGTTAAACTGTTGTAGCCCTGGGGAAAGAAAGGGATCTAGCAAAACTTTACTAAGGTGAGGATCTTTATCTGTTGTGATTCAGATGTTTAACCAGCATGTAAGAAATCTTGCCCAGGCTATGGTCTCTACCTTGTGTTGACCTCCCTCTAGACACAAGGCTGCATAGGGTACACAACGTGGGACAGCAAAAATCTTAAAAAGGAAAGCTGCCTGCACTCGTTCTACCAGCTGGGTAAACCCTGGCAGCCAGACTGGAATTCCGTAGAGCAACTGAGCTATACCTTTGGTGTTGAAGACCTTGAGGTTAGAGAGGATATGCGAATTACCTCTTGTTATAAAGAAACACATTATGGCATGCATAGACATCTTACTGGCATTCACCACCGTTGCATGGTGCAAGGACCATAGAAGCTTATGATGGAATGTGATTCCCAGGTAGTTGAATTCGAATACCTGCTGGATAGGTTTTCCACCAAATACCCAGCTATAACTTTTGTGTGAATTCCCAAAAACCATTGTTTTGCTTTTATCAAAGTTCATGCACAATTTCATTCTGGACAGATAGTCAATACAGGAATTTAACAAACATTTTAGGCCAATTCTTGTCCGTGAAAGCAAAATCACATCATCTGCGTATAGAAGGATGGGAATGCTTGATGCATTGAGTTTTGGGCTGTGGGCATCCACCTGTTTTAGTAAAGAAGCGAGGTTGTTAAGAAAAAGGTTAAAAAGAGAGGGAGCGAGTACACAGCCTTGCTTTACTCCTCTGTTTATAATGACAGGATCTATCATTACATTCCCTGGTGTTGTTCTTATGTGACAGGTGTTCTTTGTGTAAAGCTTTTTGATCAAGTAATCTAGGTTCTAGGCCCATTGTCTCCAATTTGGACCATAACAGTCCCCTGTTGACAGTGTCAAAAGCAGCCTTGATATCAAGGAAGGCCACATAAAGACATTCTTTATGAAGCGGTGTGTACTTGGTGGCTAAATGAGATAACACCAAACAGTTGCGTAAAGTACCGTAGATTTCCCTGGCCTGAACCCTGCCTGCTCTGGACCTATGATGTTATTCCCATCAAGCCAAGTAGTTAGTTTATTTAACAGATGTTTAGCATACAATTTCCCGATGTTTGACAGTAGACTTATTGGCCGATAATTGGATGTCAGCTTTTTGCCACCCTTTTTAAAGATTGGGATAATTATAGATTGCTGCCATGAGTTAGGTATGGTACCAGATCTATCTATCATATGAATAGTTCCGCTAGTATCAGAGCCCACCACTCTGGCTTGGCTTTGATCAGTTCAGATGGAATAGCATCAGGGCTATTAGCATTTACAGTGGCTTCTCAAGTTTGGGTCTGGCACCCACGGACCCTCCTCAAAACCCACCTTTTCTGTGAAGCCCTTGACACAACCATGAGCGTAGCCGGGGGGGCAGCTGCCCCTCCCCCATCAAGAAAAACACATCACTAACTGAGGTTCTGTCACCCCCCAACAAAAGCCTGCCCCCCTAACAAAGATCCTGGCTATTCCCATGAGCACAACCCCCATACACATAGCTACTGTAAGCATGTGTAACAGGCTTCATTCAACACACTGGCAGTTACTTCCAAGTAAATACATGCAGAATTATACTGTGAAGCAATCAAGTATTTCCCCTATTTAACTTTGCTTTCCTGTGTTTCCTGTTTCAGTTTTAATAGTCAGGGCCATTTAGAGAAGTATAACTACTTTGCAGATTGCACCTGGAAACTAGACTCAGTGGAAGTGTGGCTGTGAGTGTGTGTTTTAAACATTGTGGGAAGTTATAATGTAAGTAGTTTAGCATTACATGCCACTACTTTTGTGAACTAATAATCCACATTATGTATTGTATAGCAACAGAGGACACACTTCATGGATTAAAAGTGTACAATATAAGTACATGAGGTGTACATTGTCACACTGGAATGTGCTATATGCGTGTATTCCACATGAACATGTGATTGCAAGCTCCCTGAATATTCAAGTGTATAAGGTAAAAGGGACCCCTGACCATTAGGTCCAGTCGTGGATGACTCTGGGGTTGCGGCGCTCATCTCGCTTTATTGGCCGAGGGAGCTGGCGTAGAGCTTCCGGGTCATGTGGCCAGCATGACTAAGCCGCTTCTGGCGAACCAGAGCAGCACACGGAAACGCCGTTTACCTTTCCACTGGGGCGGTACCTGTTTATCTACTTGCACTTTGTGCTTTCGAACTTCTAGGTTGGCAGGAGCAGGGACTGAGCAACAGGAGCTCACCCCATCGCGGGGATTTGAACTGCCGACCTTCTGATCAGCAAGCCCTAGGCTCTGTGGTTTAACCCACAGCACCAACCGCGTCCCATTCAGGTGTATAGTACATGTGAAATAGTGCTTTTGGACTAACATGCCAACAAGCAAGCACAAAAAGTCCTCATGCAGTAGTGCCCTAATACGGGTCACATCAAATGTTATTTATGTAAAGTACACACCATCACTAATTCAAGTGTTGTGAAATAGTGATGGTCAAATGTTATTTATGTAAAGTACACACCATCACTAATTCAAGTGTTGTGAAATAGTGATGGTCAAATATTATTTATGTAAAGTACACACCATCACTAATTCAAGTGTTGTGAAATAGTGATGGTGTGTACTTTACATAAATAACATTTGGGCACTACTGCATGAGGACTTTTTATGCTTGCTTGTTGGCATGTTTGTCCAAAAGCAGAATTGTGGAAAGCTGTACTGTACTTGCAAATAACGGTGTGTTGTGGTGCAGGGATATCTGCACCTACATTGTTTCCTCTGTGTGTAGTTTGGCCACCCTGTGGATAGCCTGAAGTTATTATCATTCTCTACATGAATAGGTGGAAGGAGCCATTGATCATGGGTGCTCTGTAGCCTGTGGGGATCAAAGGTACTGAATTATTTTAAAATCCACAAAGAAAACTAGCTAACCTCAGGTTTTATTTCTCTAAGATAATACTGAGGTTGCAATGTTTAGCCATAATGTTCATCCCATAAGGAGTGCAGCTGGTTGGGAGAACATCTTCATTTGAAGCAGAAGGCCCCTGGTTCAATTCCTGGCATATCTAGGTAGAGCTAGGTGAGACTTCTGTCTGAATTCCTGGAGACCCTCTGCCAGTCAGCATAGGTAGACCAAGGGTAGTCAACAGGGTGCCCTTCAAATGCTGCTGGACTGCCGCTCCCATCAGTCTTGAGCATTAGTCAAGTTGGCTGGGGCTGATGGGAGACCAACAACATCTGGAAGCTGCCATACCTGTAGAAAAAATACTAAGCTAGATGAACCAATGGTCTGACTCTGCATAAGAGTCTATGTTCTTCCTGGCTTCTTGCATGATTAGTGAACATCTGCAGAGGGAACTTTTGTGTTTTCAGTGGAAGCTCCTTACACATTTGACAGTGCTGATCTCCTGTGCAGCCCCAGCTGTACTGTGTTGCTTCTTACAACTATAGTGCCCGAAGAGGACTTAATTCTATAGACATCTGAGCAATTAATCCTTTCAACTCTCATGTCCAGCTTGGATGTCTATGGACATTTTGTTGCCCAGGAGAATCAAGATCAGATTAAACCAAGGACTGAAATGCTTGCACTTTGTGTCTGTGATTAATTTGGGGAATTATTGTTGTGACTGGCACGTACAAAAAAAGTGTGTGTGTGTGTGTGTGTGTGTGTGTGTGTGTGTTCAGCTACTTGAATTATTTTTAAAAGGACTGGTTGTAGTGGAAGATTCTCAGGGCTTATCATCTTTCCTTAGGCCTTTCATAGAATCATAGAATCATGGAGTTGGAAGAGACCACAAGGGCCATCGAGTCCAACCCCCTGCCAAGCAGGAAACACCATCAGAGCACTCCTGACATATGGTTGTCAAGACCTCCAAAGAAGGAGATTCCACCACACTCCTTGGCAGCAAATTCCACTGTCGAACAGCTCTTACTGTCAGGAAGTTCTTCCTAATGTTTAGGTGGAATCTTCTTTCTTGTAGTTTGGATCCATTGCTCCGTGTCCGCTTCTCTGGAGCAGCAGAAAACAACCTTTCTCCCTCCTCTATGTGACATCCTTTTATATATTTGAACATGGCTATCATATCATAGCCTCCTCTTCTCCAGGCTAAACATGCCCAGCTCCCTTAGCCATTCCTCATAAGGCATCGTTTCCAGGCCTTTGACCATTTTGGTTGCCCTCCTCTGGACACGTTCCAGTTTGTCAGTGTCCTTCTTGAACTGTGGTGCCCAGAACTGGACACAGTACTCCAGGTGAGGTCTGACCAGAACAGAATACAGTGGCACTATTACTTCCCTTGATCTAGATGCTATACTCCTATTGATGCAGCCCAGAATTGCATTGGCTTTTTTAGCTGCCGCATCACACTGTTGGCTCATGTCAAGTTTGTGGTCAACCAAGACTCCTAGATCCTTTTCACATGTACTGCTCTCAAGCCAGGTGTCACCCATCTTGTATTTGTGCCTCTCATTTTTTTTGCCCAAGTGCAATACTTTACATTTCTCCCTGTTAAAATTCATCTTGTTTGTTTTGGCCCAGTTCTCTAATCTGTCAAGGTCGTTTTGAAGTCTGATCCTGTCCTCTGGGGTGTTAGCCACCCCTCCCAGTTTGGTGTCATCTGCAAATTTGATCAGGATGCCCTTGAGTCCATCATCCAAGTCGTTGATAAAGATGTTGAGCAAGACCGGGCCCAAGACAGAACCCTGTGGCACCCCACTAGTCACTCTTCTCCAGGATGAAGAGGAACCATTGATGAGCACCCTTTGGGTTCGGTCAGTCAGCCAGTTACAAATCCACTGAGTGGTAGCATAGTCAAGACCGCATTTTACCAGCTTCTTTACAAGAATATCATGGGGCACCTTGTCAAATGCCTTGCTGAAATCAAGGTAGGCTACATCCACTGTGTTCCCTTCATCTACCAGGCTTGTAATTCTGTCAAAAAATGAGATCAGGTTAGTCTGACATGACTTATTTTTCAGAAATCCATGCTGACTATTGGTGATCACAGCATTCCTTTCTAGGTGCTCACAGACTGTTTGCTTAATGATCTGCTCCAGAATCTTCCCTGGTATTGATGTCAGACTGACTGGGCGGTAATTTTTTGGGTCCTCTCTTTTCCCCTTTTTGAAAATAGGGACAACATTTGCCCTCCTCCAGTCTGCCGGGACTTCGCCTGTTTCTGTGAGGATGACCTCAGACAGCCAATCCCGTTGGGTTGGTGAATAAATCTCTTTGAAAGGAGGGAAGCAATATTACCCATTGCATGTTGCATCCTGTTGTTCTACTTCTAATAGTAGAAATATTTATTTATGTTCCTTTTAGAAATGTTGTGGGCAACAACTTGTAATACACAGCGTGCTGGGAAAACATGTTCCTCATGCCAATGTCCATTGCTGCCCTTGCTGTTCATGTTTTATTTTCTCTCAGCAGTCTGGGGCCTTCAAATCACAAGGAGTGTTTCCCTTCCTTCTGGTGTGATCTTCTTAATATACTGTTTATACATCTTGTTTATTAATAATAATTCACTGCCATCAGTGTAATGGCGTTTTGCAGATTTCCATAAGCAAAGTCCCTTCCCCCAAGGACCTTACTGTCTAAATTTTGATAGCAACAACTGAGAAAGGGAAAACAAAGAGTAATAATGGATGTATGCTTTTAAGCATAGTTACAACTGAGCATGGCTAAGTATTTACTGTTATAGCTGTAATGTATATTTTAATAGACTCAGATAAGTGTAGTATTGTAGAGTTGGAAGAGATCCACAAGGGTCATCTAGTCCAACCCCCTGCAATGCAGGAATCACAGCTAAAACTGATGGTGGTTTTAGCTAAGGGCTACAATCCAACAGGTTTGGTGATACTTAAGATTATTGAATTAACTAAATTAAGTTCAACTGATTCTGTCCTGGGTTGTGGTCATGACTTTTAAAAAAAGTAAATGTGTTTTTCATATTGGGAATCACTCTCATTCCCCTCTTATTTTTAAGTGGAATATGAATATGTAAATGCAACGGGTACCGGGTATTTACATTAAAATTATACTGAAAAATCCTCTTGTATACTGAGTAGTACTTTGGGCATCCTGAAGTCCCACTGATTTCCATTTGATTTGTCAAACTGAATAAAAATGTCAGAATCTTTATGAGAGGTAGATGAGTTAAGGCTAGATTCCGTCAATCTAGTGTAAATATGCTAACGAAGCTCTGCTCTTTATAGTCAACCCCATCTGGAAGTTTACAGTTTAAAGCAGCTGCCATCAGACCATTGATTCTGAGAAGGAAAGTGTCCTCTTCCTCTGGGAGCAAGGGAAGAACGAATAGGCCCATCCTCTGTGAAAAAGGGTAATCAGAAAGAATTGGCAGTCAGTTCTGTGATGGGAGAAAGAACAGGACATGTATTGAAACCAGACTGTGCCACTGTAATGCTATTAAAGAACTCTGTGTAACCACAGTGAAGAAACGCAGAAGCAAATGGTATTCTAATTCATACTGGAGAATAGTCTTCTCATGCATGAATATGTGTTGGGTTCAGAATGGGAGGAACTATAACTTGGCTGAGTTATAGAAAATGACTGGTCGCTTCACACAGGCAACTTTGGGTCAGTGTTTTTCAGATCATAGAATTGTAGAGTTGGAAGGGACCGCAAGGGTCATTTAGTCCAACACCCGGCAATGCTGGAATATTTTGCCCAATGTGGGGCTCGAACACACAGCCCTGAGATTAAGAGCCTCATCCTCTATCAGCCAAGCTGTCATCTGAAGCAGTTGTCTCAAGTACAGATCACAAATTATACATGCTGCTGGTTGACCCATATTAGGAAGGTTTGCTGCAGTAGACAAAATGGCAGTTTGTATGCAAACTTTGCTGTTCAGACAATCCTTTCGCTATGAGCACAGTGCAATCTGGCATGTAGAATCGTCATGCAAATTGACCAACCGGGTTGATTTGTATATCTTCTTATTTGAATTCACATTCCGTTTGTGCCATTTTCCTGGGGGACCAGATTGGATATTAGGGGTTCCTTATAGAAACCAAGAAGCAGTATCTAGTTCTCCCTCCATGTGCACAGATCCTGATTTACCACACCATATCAACATTCTGTTAATTTTAGGATTATTAATAGGAGAGTAACAGAAACATCAATGTTTCAGCTGAAGAAACTGCAATTGAAGGTGGCAGGGGGGGGGTTATCTCCTGATTTATAGGCCTTCCTGATATCTTTGCCCAATCAATGTTCCCCAGAAACTGTTGGTTTTGAGAAAGACAGTTTTAATGTAATGGGAAAATAATAAATTGGGGGGGGGAATATATGTTGAGTATATATACTGTGAGACTTCAGCAGAAGATGAACAATCAATTAGAGAACAATTCTAGAAAAGGTTGCCAGATTATATTACATTTCTCAAATTTATTCTTCCTGTAATACATGATTCATTCTTTAATGTACAGGTCTAAAAGGTCTTCAACCCAATTTTCAGTTTGAAGTGCAGAACATGATTTCTAGAACTATAAAACAACACTCCTGCAGCAAAGTGATGCTATGGGTGTCCTAAAATGTGATTAAATGAGAATTCCATCTTTAGGAACAAAACTAAATTATATCTGGTCATGAAATATTTTCAAGAAGACTTGATAGCATATGTCATGGGCTGGCTAGGCATGGAGAAATGGTGGGAGGCACCAGCTGGGGAACCCCCAAGGGAAGAAGGCTCAGAGCCCAGGGATTGGTGGTGGGTGACACAGAGTGGTCAGAGGGAGCAGACTGGGAGGAGAATATGTTGGAAGCTGAAGAGGTAACAGGGTTTAGTGAGCAGGGAGACTCTACGGCACAGAAAAGTACAGAATTGGAGTCAGAAGCTAAAGCAAGAGAAGAGGGAGGCCAAGAGGCAGAGATGAGTCAAGCTGGTGAAGAAGCCAGGGAGCTTCTCCCTCCTGCTGCGACGCATTACTTTGCATCTCTTTATATGAGCAAAATATAGTCTTGGTCATAGCAACTCAAGTCATCTCATGGGGAAAATCTGAAGTTTCAGAGGGAATTAATGTTTCTGTGGCTGAAATCCATGGATTTTGGTTCATGTGTTACACTAGTAAACAATATAAAAAGGGAAAGCAGCAAATGAAGCAGGGTGATGAAAAGTACCTTTTAAATCAGGAGTGGAGAACCTGTGGCCCTCTGGGTGTTAGACTACAACTCCCATCAGCCAGCATGGCCAATGATTATGGATGATGGGAGTTGTAGTCCAACAACATCCTGAAGGCCAGAGGTTTCCTATCCTTGTTTTAAATCTACAGCAAAAAAAAGTCAGAAGATACTACTGATGGAATACTTGTAAAACTAAATATCTGTCATGTTTATCTATAGCGAATTTCACATTACCAAGATGAGTACCAATAACATAGTTTTGTTCCACATTAATACTAGTGAAATGCCGATTTGGATGGGTAAGTGGAGGAGCATCTGTAAATCACAGGACCACTGCAAGGGCAGTGCCACCCCCAAAGGGAGGCAGTGCCACTCCTAGAGGTCCCTGATAGCTGAGCACCTGTTGATGCTTCTTTCTTTCTCTGCTCAAGCTTAACCACTGCTCAGGCTGCTTTTACTTGTGAAGCACCATAGATGCCCTGCTGCTCTTGACGTGCTGTGGTGGAAGCTGCTCTGCTGGATTCTTATGGAGAAAGAAAAATATATCCACCCATGCAGTCCAACCAGGGAATGGAGGCTCAGTCCCACCTAGGTCATTCTGAGTGGTGGAGACTATCACATTCTGTCAGCATGGCGACTAGAATAACAAGCCAGGGGAAGGATGGACCTGGAATTGAGCAAAAGGTGGAAGTAATCCTACAGGAGCCTTCCCCAACCTGGTGCCCTCTAGATATTTCGGAATACAGCTCCCATCAGCCCCAGCCAGCACAGTTGTGGCAGGGGAAGGCTATCCTAGACTACTGGGTCGATTCCACCCCTCTGCTTTGCATGGCTCCATTCTTCTCATTTGCCCAGTCCTACCCTTTTTCCTGGTTTTGCTGGAGTGTAGCCAAGAGATTGTTTCTAAGAAACTGTATAATAAATACAATAAAATGAGTTCATTTGGATTTGAAATGAAGGGGCACAAACAAGCAGCATTTTCATTAAACAGGACTGTAACGGTTATAACCAAGAAAGCATTTCAATGTTATAGTAGATAAAAATCAGAATATTTCGTACTCTAAAGTAATCATATTGGCAATATCATCCAGAGCTAATTCTTTAAGGTTTTAGATACAGCAGCTTTGTGCATGCCTTGGACTGAGCAAGGCTTTTCAGCTAGGCTTGATGTTTAAAAGCCCTATTATGTGACTAGCTTTAAAATCCTCTTTTGCAAATTGTTTTCCAGCTAAGGCACAGCTAAGACTGGGTGTGCGCGGGTGAAAATCTGCAGATTGCTTGTGCATTGCCGTGTAGCCAATGTAAAAGCAATCTGCATCACGTACATCTGTTGTATGTCAGTTACATAGCAATGCACAACCAAACTGCAGAATCTACACTATAGACTGGAACACTTGCTGATGTGATTGCTGTGCTCACATCAGCATGGTGTCAGGATCAGTGTTAGTGCAGGGTCGTCCCATGTGATGCTGTCTGTGATTTTAAAAGTATAATGCACTTGCTGATTTTTCACCCCCCCCCCCTTTCTGCCAGGAAGGGGAGAGTGACAGAGTTTTTTGAAATTGATTGGAACCCAAGCTGTGATTCCTTTATTGAGGAAGCATTGTTGAGTCTATGGCTAGTGCATTTAATTCCCTGTCTCCATATGGATAAAAGTAATGGCCACAACTTCTTGCAGCCTTAGCTGGCTATTACATTTTGCTTGCTGGGAAATACTGGGTATAGCTATAGTGGCTGCCAGTTGCCACTGCCGGTTGCCGAATGCGATTGCTACCTCCCCCAGATGAACAGGCAAGAGTCAAAATATATCTATACTAGGAGAATTTCAAGACTGAAGAGGAATTCTGTGCACCTAGTTCGTATATTCTCTAGGCATAAATCTTACAGTATCTTGCAGACAAATGGGGCATGTTGCAATTGTGCAACCTTTGTGAATACAACCAATATTCATAGCAAGAGCTCAGATCCAACTCAAAAGGTGTATCTTTGGAAGAAGCCAGATCAGTTCTCTAAAGAGCACGTATTTCCAGTTCTTTCCACTCCCAGTTCCTATTCCCATGTCCCCCTCCCACCCCCAGTGTGTAGTTGGGAAGTTGTTGATCTGGGTGAAATAAGAATCCCCTCTCTTTTGCCCTGGTGCAAAGGACTACAGAGTGATGAAGATACAATATGGTAAAATGTCATTTCTCAGTACTTACAATGCTTTCCCCCCTCATAGTTTGGACATTTCAGGTCCTGCTCACAACCCCAGAATTATAGTTGCAAGTTGGTAGTTTGCTGGCGATATTGGGAGGGTTGCAACTGTGGGTAGTAGCATTTAGTTGTTCAAGATTTGCTTTTCTTAAAAAATAAAAAAAATGCATTCACAGTAAATTTTCATTGAAAGCACTTTATTCAGCACTTAAACTCTCAGGGATGGTTGCCCTTCTTCCTCTTCAATTATGCAGTTTTTGTGAATTATAAGCAGCTATAGTTTTCTAATTAAACTTATACGGATCATAAGGCAGACTCATCACATTGAGAATAGCAGACTATAAAGAATAACTGTTTTTGTTTAAACAATGGCACCTCATTGAACACCAGGGGAAAAGTTTATGGGGGGGAAAAGATTTGCATGTCCAAGTGAACATGGAGATGCTTAACCAAATAAGTTTTGAAATAGTTCCATGACATATTTCCTTGCAATGGATTTCCTTGTAGTGCTTTCAGATACTGTGTACAAGTTACTCACAGAGGTCTCAGAGTGCTTCGGAAGCAAAACTTAACTTTTAAAGCGGTGGGAAAAGATCCTAAAGAAAACTCCTTATGACTTGGCTGTCAAAGTAAAAGTAAGACTCTTTTTTTACCTCTTGCTAAAATATAAAAATGTTCAAATAAATATCGTTCATTTCACTTCATCATAGGATTCAAAGTAGCTTTACTCCAACTTATTTTCTGCTTCATATGTCTTAATTAAGGACTAAAGGGAATATTCTTTCCATTTGCATGGCTGCAAAATGTTTAACTGATTTTGTTTTTCTACAGTTGTCAGATGATTTCACCTTTTCTCTTTCTTTTTTGTATCCAAATGAGTCCTTTCTTAAGATTGACATGGGTTTGATAAACAATCGGTACCTATCAGGGTAGCCAATAGCTTACCACTGAGAAATTCCAAAACTACACATTGTACAGTGGTAACTCGGGTTACAGACGCTTCAGGTTACAGACTCCGCTAACCCAGAAATAGTACCTCAGGTTAAGAACTTTGCTTCAGGATGAGAACGGAAATCGTGCAGCGGTGGCACGGCGGCAGTGGGAGGCTCCATCAGCTAAAGTGGTACCTCAGGTTAATAGTTTCAGGATAAGAATGGACCTCCAGAACGAATTAAGTCCTTAACCTGAGGTACCGCTGTATTGCTACATGCATGTTGCTTATTGATTTTAGAGTTAAAATCCCAAGGTCTTCTTCAGTGTCCGTTAGCCCTCAGCTGCCTAGTCTTTGTGTAAAACACGGAGAGGAGATGTGTGTCTCTCCAAGTAGGGCTCCCAGATTCCAGGACTTCCATGCATCACCAGCACTCTGTTTCTACTGAAAGCCTGGTTGATGGAGCTCAGCACATTGAGGGTGCCATCTGGGCTTCAGTACCAGATGACTGAGTGCTCAGCTGATTTCAAGGGCAAATCAGTGCCCACTCGGATCAAGGAAACCCTTGCCTCAAGGCTTGCTCCTTAGTACGTCTCACTGAGGACACTGCCTTGGTTTCTGCTCTCTTTCCACAATTGTTCCATTGGATTTGATTCCTGCCTCAACTATATACACTTGCCTTTGGCCCTCTCGGCTCCTGCTTGGCACCTTGACTCCTGGCTGCTTTGGAACAGTCACCTAATTCTGGCTCAAGTAGCTTGACAGCCAGCTCACCCATCCACCTCATTCGTGGAGCCTGACAACCTGCAGACCAGCCCATTCAGTGGTCTGTCACTTAAGATTTGTAAGCTCTCTGCAGACAGAGATATTCTGACACCCTCCAGCATTTCATTTCTTTTGTGCTACCAGAATATATCAACCAGTGGGATCAAGCAAGAGACTTCTGCATTCCCTTCTTCAGCTTTTGACCTCTATCTGTCTTATTTGAGGAAGTTCCAGTGTTACTCAAGAAGTTGTTTTTTCCTCCCTTTCTTCAATCTGTAAGACAGATTTGTTGTAGGCCCACTTATACCGAACAGATAGCACAACCTGAAAATTCTGGCTTCCACAGAAACTTTTAGTGTGCTCGGTACCCACTTTAGCTTGGTACCCACTTTGCATCAACAGTGTGTTCATGATACAATGAATGATTATAAAATCCTGAAAAGCTTTATTAGAATTGGGTTTGGATTGTTGTGTCCCATGCTTGTGATACTTTGAAGAAGCTAGGATGAAAATGCAGGCAAAAACAATGTGATCAAATAGCATTTGTCTGGCTTGTAATCAAGCCTACTTTTGTTATCATGGCCATATAATACTATGGCTTAATTTTATCAGCAGTGCGGTGGGCTTTGGCCCTGCAGTTCTCATCCCCCTCCCCACAGCTTTGTCCATTTGTGAAATTTGTTTGAAATTTTATATAAAGCTATGAATAACTCATGCATGCAATACTTATTGACTTCTGTTTTTCACTAACATTCATTGACCTTTTAGGTCAATAAATGTAAAGTTGATTTAAGAAGTCAATATGCCTTATTTTAATTTAGATTAAATTTTCATCTGATTCAGCACTCTCTAGTTCTCTTTTTATAAATAAAATGCTCATGTCAATTTATTATTAAAATTTATGTCAAATATAAAATGTTTTCATGTAGGACTGGAAATCCCCAGCTGAGTTATTATTTTTAAGCATTTCCAGCTCAGTGTTTTGAAAGTGACCTTCCTGTGCTCAACTGTATATCATGCCCCTTTCCAGTGCCTTTCCAGTTATTGTACAGAAGGTATACAGACATAAAATTGTATTGCAAGCTCTATGTGAAAAGAGAAATTTCCCTCTCTTAAATGTTGTTTATAGATGTGGGCATATAAGTGAATTTGGCTAAAGTAATGATCCTTCTAGATTTTCATTTTACGAAATAAATCCAATAAATTAGGTTTTTTACGCTGAAGCTTTAGTGAGATTTCATCAACCCTTAGGTTTGAACTAAATAATACTTTTTTAAAAAAAAGAACAATCTTTTAAATTCTGCAGCAGTTTGCTTCAAATGGTTGCAAAGTCTCTTCCACAGAGGGCAAGGTAAGAGTTCTTTCTAAACTAATAAGGAAGCACAGCTATGGGAATTTCCCTTTTACTGAGTACTTTGGTGAGATTCCGAACTGTTATATAGATGATGGATTTTTTTACATCCTTTGACACTTCTATTATTCCTTTGATTTGTTCTCCTTTCATATTTATAGATATGATAATAGTTCCCCCCTTGTTTCTTTTAGGCATTGATTTCGAAGTAAAAACCATTTCAGTAAATGATACAGCAATGAAACTACAGATATGGTGAGTTTTTATTTATTTAGAAAAATGTACAGATCATTCATTCAGAAAAAATCTCTAAGTGGTGTACATAATAAATAACTGATAAATTCCAAACTTTAGAATAATTAGTATATCAAAATTAGTAATCTGCTCTTGGTATTCTAAGATGTGTATTCATTATTTTTTTTCAGTACAAGTAGTTTTCTTCTTTGGGTTCAGTAACAATTCAGTTTATATTTTATTACTTTCAAACCCATTCAATGGGAACAAAACTTGGGGGCCTTTCTGTTGTTTTACTATAACTCCCATCTTCCCTGTTCATTGGCTATGCTGGCTGAGGATGATGGGATTTGAACATATGAGAGACCACAAGTTTACCATCCCTGCTATAGGAAGCAATGTGTGTGAATGGATCATGGCCATACAGCTGCTTGGGTTCATGTTGTAAAGGTTTGCTAACTACTCTACTCATAGAACCCAATATAATAAAAGACCAGACAATGTTTTTTGCTGTTGTCAATCTACTAACACTCTGTGTGTGAGAGAGGGAGGGAGGTGTAGGCTGTGAGATTGGGCAGCCTTTGAATGCACACCCTTTGTGAATTCTGAGAGATTCCTCACATCCCAATTTTACAAATCCACCTAGCAGCAACTGGCAGACAGAGTAGTTTGTGCTAATGTGGTTATAAGCAAAGCAGGTGGTGGAAAAGGTTTTCTTGCAATACTGCCTGTTTGCAACATTGTGTATAACTAAGAAAACCAGTTACATCTTGTTTCCTGTATGATTTTGCCAATGTAACTGAGTCACACATAGCTGGGCAAACCTCAACCAATCTGATCCTAGTACAGTGGTACCTCTGGTTAAGTACTTAATTCGTTCTGGAGGTCCGTACTTAACCTGAAACTGTTCTTAACCTGAAGCACCACTTTAGCTAATGGGACCTCCTGCTGCCGCCACGCTGCTGGAGCACGATTTCTGTTCTCATTCTGAAGCAAAATTCTTAACCTGAAGCAGTATTTCTGGGTTAGCGGAGTCTGTAACCTGAAGCGTATGTAACCTGAAGCATATGTAACCTGAAGCGTATGTAACCTGAGGTACCACTGTACAGTTGTACCTTGGAAGTTGAACAGAATCCGTTCCGGAAGTCCGTTCAACTTCCAAAACCAAATCACGGCTTCTGATTGACTGCAGGAAGCTCCTGCAGCCAATCAGAAGCTGTGGAAGCCCTGTCAAATGTTCAGCTTCCAAAAGAACGTTCACAAACCAGAACAGTCACTTCCGGGTTTTGGGGAGCCAAAACATCCAAGTTCCAGGGCATTCAGGATCCAAGGTACAACTGTATACTTTTTCCAGAAATGTGTTTGGTGCTATAGAACTCATAACTCCACAGCCTGTTTGAGACCACTGTAAAATGTAGAAAACAAAATAATAGAATTGTAGAGTTGGGAGGGATCCTGAGGGTCATCTAATCCAAATCCCTGCAATGCAGGAATCCATGACAAATGGCCATCCAACCTCTGCTTTAAAACCTCCAAGGAAGGAGAGTCCATCACACCTGGAGGGAGGCCATTCCACTGTCGAACAGCTCTTAACTGTTCTTCCTGATGTTTAGCTGGAATCTCCTTTCTTGTAACTTGAATCCACTGAATCGAGTCCTACCTTCTGGAGCAGGAGAAAACAAGCTTGCTCCATTTTCCAAGTGACAGCCCTTTAGATATTTGAAGATTGCCCTTATAACTGGCTCCACACAGCATCATAAGCTGATGGTGGTGGTAAAACACAACACTATCATCAGGTAGTGCAGCCATTTTGTGCCTAATCATATGTATATTTTTGGTGCATTGTTCACGCAGTCCAACTGTTCCATTCCTTCACAAGTACAACACAGATTTAAAGCCAGGGTTATTTGCATCCATAGTATTTTGAATAAAATCTGATCTGGAGTGAATCTTTACTTCAGAAGTACTTAACTGGTATGCCAACTAGGTTTTTATTTGTATGTGCAGCTTCTGCATTTTTTCTGTTTACAGAAAGCTGCAATTAATGATTTAGGACTGTTTGTTCACAATCTTACAATGTAAGCAGTACCAAATGATTCCTTACAATGTTTTATAGGGACACTGCCGGTCAGGAGCGATTCCATACATTTACAACTAGTTTCTTCCGTGGAGCACATGGATTCGTTCTTGTCTATGATATCACAAGTACAGAAAGCTTTCAAGGAATTGCACACTGGATGAAAGATATAAATGAGGTACGTTTATACCATTCTGCCTTTGCTCTCAATATACAATGATCTTTGACAGGTTCATAGAAGCTAGGGACAGACACTCAAATGCACCCAGAACAGAGTGCTATTTTTTTTTACTGCTGCTATTTAGATGAGGAATCCACTGTATATCCCATGATCTATCACTGTTTGTCTCTTCCTGTTTTCTTGTGTAAAGTGTTGCATCATGGTAAAGAGAGGTAAGTATCCGCATGATTTGTCTGGACCACAGTCTTGCTCTCTATTCTTTTGGTTCACAACTGATCCATTCCACCTGTGCATTTACTCACTTAGACATCTTACTCATTTCATCTGCCAGTGTGTTAAAATCCTGGACACATCATCATGTTGTTACCCAACTATTTCCCAATGTCGCCCCAGATTTCTGTTTTTGCTTTTGAACATGGGGTGGTAGAGGTGGTGGCAAAGGACATGCATATGTCCCACAAACACGTTAACATTGATTGGGATGGGTTTGAGCCCATGGGTGAAGTCATGGGTGAACTACAGATTTAGTATTTGTTAAAAAATTGTATACAATCCTGAATCTGTCGTTCTGGAAGGAGAAAGCCCATGTTCACAGGAAATATGCAAAGATTAATTCCTGGAGAGCAAGGAACAAAAATACAGTGGTACCTCGGGTTAAGTACTTAATTCGTTCCGGAGGTCTGTACTTAACCTGAAACTGTTCTTAACCTGAAACACCACTTTAGCTAATGGGGCCTCCTGCTGCTGCCGCGCCACCGGAGCATGATTTCTGTTCTCATCCTGAAGCAAAGTTCTTAACGTGAAGCACTATTTCTGGGTTAGCGGAGTATAACCTGAAGCGTATGTAATAATAATAATAATAATAATAAATTTTATTTATATCCCGCCCTCCCCAGCCGAAGCTGGGCTCAGGGCGGCTAACAACAATAAAACAATACAAAAGTACAACACAAACAACACTCTAAAATCATTCATTATAAAATTAATTAATTAATGTAACCTGAAGCATATGTAACCCGAGGTACCACTGTAAATTAATTATAAGAATATTGGCTTTGGCATATAGTAAAAGACCAGCAAATCAACAAAAATATATATTAAGTCTTAAACAGTTAGACTTCCATTCCTATTCTGCAATAGTCAGTATTCTCATGCCTCTCTATATCAAATTGTAGGATTATTATTATAATTATTAATTATTATTATTATTACATTTATTGGCCACTTTTTGCCATGGTAACTCAAAGCAATTTACAATATATAAACAAACAAACATATACATTCTTCTGGCATAAAACGGAAAACAAATAAAAATCTAAAAGACAACCCTGTGCTTAAAAGGCAAGATTAAAACATCCTACCCACTCAAGGGAATTCTAAGTTTGAAAGTCTTGCTGGAGACTACTAATTCTCACTGTCATCCTATGCCTTACACAGGGTACAACTTAACCGTGTTTTACCTTTATGGGGCAAAGTTTTATTTTCTTAACAGTAAATGGGAATAGTGGAAAGGAAAGGTAAGGAAAAAGAATCAAGGACCAGAAGGACTATTCTATGCCCATATGCTCCAGTATCTTGCTTCCAACAAGCTGCCATCATGCATCCTGTGGCAGTGAATTCAGCTAACGAGCCCCACCAGCAAAAGCCCATGCAAGGATTTCTTCTAGCACAATGGGGCTCCCTTGGCATCTCCTCCCTCTGTGCCACCACAGATTGACTGTGGGAGTGGGGTCAGGAGAACTCACTGAATAGTATGGCATGGAAGGAGAGGGCAGATTGCTCCATCAGGCAAGCAGAAATGGTTGCACCGATGGACTGATCTGCTTAGTGCCATATTGAATTCCTCCCAAAATATTTATGTGTAGTCTTATCTCATCCATGTAACGGATAGGATTATGCTGTTAGCTGTGTGATTTCTACATGTCCCGTTGTGTCCTCTTCCTGTGTTGTATTAGTGCTGATGTGCTGTGTGGATAGGTTTTTTTGAGATTTGTTGTAAGATCTTAAACCACGACTTCATTACATAGGATATTTGGAGGGGTTCATTGCTGAGTAAAACAAGAAGCGTCTGGCCAAATCCTAAGCAACTCCTTCAGTTGCCTGTGAGTCAGTAATTTTTGTCCCACCATACATATGATTCCACAGAGCCCTTAAGGCAGCTTCCAACTTATAGATAAATTTCTTTAAAAATATAATAGAAAAGGAGAAAAATATGTTTAGAACGCAGACAAGCAAAATATCCTTTAAGATCATCACATTTTAGGTTGTAAGCTATTTTGGGTGGGGACCTATTCTGATGTACTCGATAAAGCAGCATACACACTGATGCTGCTACACGCCTAGATAACGATAACAACTATGAATTGTCCGTAGGAAGAGCCAATTCTCAGGTTAAAGTGTGATATTAAAAAATCAGCCACTGCTTTGCTTTGTTTGCTAAAAAAAAGAGTCTTCATATCTCTTTTAAAACTTAAGAGAGAGAGCAGGACAAGCTTTGCTGGTTCAGGAGTTCTGTCGTGGGGGTGTCATTAGTGAAAAGGCCCTGCCAATCAGGTAAGGAGGCATTGGGAACCAGCCCCCTTTTAATGATTTTGGTGTACAGTCGTACCTTGGATCTCAAACGCCTTGGCTCCAGAACGCCTTGGCTCCCGAATGATCGAAACCTGGAAGTGAGTGTTCCGGTTTTCAAACGTTATTTTGGAAGCCAAACGTCTGACGAGGCTTCCGCAGCTTCCGATTGGCTGCAGGAAGCACCGCTTTGGTTTTTAAACATTTTGGAATGCGAATGGACTTCCGGAACGAATTCCGTTTAACTTCCAAGGTACGACTGTACTTCACAGAAGTGCACTCCCAGGTAGCCTAGACCTAATCTGTTAAGGACTTTAAAGGTTGCGATTTTTGCATAATGCATCAGGGTCAAGCTAAACGTTACACTTAATGCTTAGCATGCAACTATGGCATGTGGGGAGGTAAGAGTTATTTCTGCCCTCCCCAGCAGTGACCCCTCCTGAAAATCTCCACCACCTTGCACATGGCTGCAAGGCTTGGTTTAAAAAGTTCCTGTTGGGAACTTTTCCCCTAAGTATCATAAAGCTGACTGAATGGGATTTGACCTTGTTTTGAATATGTTGGCCTTGTTTTGAATACGTGATCTGCTTGCACTGCAAGTACTAATAGTGTGCAGAGAATTTCTGCATCTTATAGTTTAGCTATAATTGCATTCCAATTATCCCTGACCAATAGTCACGCTGACCGGGTCTGGTGTGAGTTGGAGTCCAAGAACAAGATGTTAGCCACTCATGGTGGTATAATAATAATAATAATAATAATAATAATAATAATAATAATACCTCACCCATCTGACTGGTTTGCCCCAGCCACCCTGGGCAGTCTAGAACCATCCTAATGCTTTATATATTTTATTTTGAATATCATTAATCCAATAGTTGTTGATGCCTCTGTGTCACAACCAACACCTTTGTAGATCTGTCAGAGTTAACCAGCAAGTGTGATATTAAAGAATAATGTAAATGTTTGTATGTCAATTATGCTAATAATGTGCAAGGCTTGCAGATTCTGTTGTGGGGAAACATTACTTTTCAAGACAGGTCAAGATATACTGGGACTTTAATATTTAAATCATTCTTACCTTTCAAATGAAGGACAGCTTAATACTCTGCGCTTATAATGCTGATCGCAGCAAGTTTCAAGACAATCAGCATGTTTATTACAGGAAAATTGCTTCAAAATACAAGTTTGCTTTACAAATTTCTCATATGAGGGTGCAAGATTGATATAGTCCTTTCTCTCTCACAGGTGCTCAATTAAAAAATATGAGCACCTGTGAGAGAGAAAGGACTATATCAATCTTGCACCCTCATATGAGAAATTTGTAAAGCAAACTTGTATTTTGCAAACTTGTAATCCGTTTTAGAACATCGTTCAGCATGCTCATGGCATAAAGTGGCTTTGAAATCAAATATTAATTTATAAAGATGAAGGAGGTGGCCATTTTATGACACACAAAGGTATTCTCATAAGTTTGTGGGGCAGAAACTGGGGAGAGGAGAAAGCGTTCCCCGCAACCAGCCCTCCTTGTTCCCGAGGAGTCCTACCCGCACCCCTGCCTGGGAGCTGCAGCTTTCAGGGCAGAGGCAGGTCCTCTGTGTAAAGACTGTCTGGGTGAATTTGCTCACACTTTTCAGTACCCCACAAATCTGAATACTGAGCTAAATATTTAACATGCAGCCTTACTGCAAAGGCCACCCTACAAGTGATGCTTTAAAGTGCTTTTTGCATTTAACATACATATTTTTAAAAATGCAAGTACCATCAGATAGGGGAGGGCTTATAATTAGCAGGAGTATAACAGACAGGGAGAATGAATTTAACTCAAGAGGGGGGAAATTCCTCTTGATGCTGTTTGCATTGGCACCCTTTTGGGATTTCCTCTCAATGCAAATAGCACTTTCAGAAGCAGGGATTTCTTGCACCCTTCCTGCAGTGCCTGATTCACCCTATGTCCAGCTAATGCTCTTTGCATTATTTTTATTTTTGCAACCTGCATGTTAACATCACAGCTTGTTGTGCCCTTAATACCAGCTTTTGCGCTGATCAGATACAAGATGTCCCTTGCACTGAACCTCTATGCATAATCTATTACTTTTGTGTACTGGTGTTCATGTTATTAAACTGCTCCTCCTTGTGGCCAAAGATCATATAGAATCCAGATGATGAGCCGACTGTTGTTAATCTTCAGAGCTGTAAAATCAGTCTCGATTTTTCCCTTATTGAAGGATATTCTTGTCCTTGGCTTAAGGGATGACCATAGGAAGCTAATGTAAGTAACTGGTCCTAGATTTCTTAAACTAATTGAAATATACTCAGAGTCCTGCAGTGATTTCATGCTCTTTATTGCAGCTTGTAAAACAGTGATTGAATTTCCCCCCAAACCTCAGGCCTTTATATACATTATTTACACAATGAGTCCCGTCTTAGAACATTGTTCTAGAACATCGTTCAGCATCCCTCCTGGAGCCTGATTGGTCTTCTCCTGCAGGCCAATCAGTTGTTGCATTCTACGATCCTACCAGCCTAATAGGGTGATTAACTTCCTCCTGGAGCCTGATTGGTCTTCTCCTGCAAGCCAATCAGTTGTTGCATTCTAGGATCCTACCTGCCTATTGTTCTAGGATCCAAGCTTAGTACATAACACTAATGTTAATAATTTGAATTTTGCAAAACTCTATAAGAGAAGCTGCTCACTATTTTAAGATTTCGGTTGAAGCAACATGTATAATTGCATTTTTCTGGGGGTGGGTGGGAATGATTTGTTTATCATTGCCCTTCTTTGCCTTTTTGTGATTTAAAAAAATGAATTTGGAAGAACAGCTCAGGCAACAAGATACATAACTTTCACAATGCAGGAAAAAGGAAGCACACTTTCATTTTGTTTAAGTACTACTTTTTTCTATCTCTTCAAATGTGGAATGCTTAAATCAAATGTTATTAGGAAGCATGCTACTTCTCTCATTAAATAATAAAAAGGTAAACTACTCTATTTATTATATGCAGTTTTAGGAACTTAGAATATAATTTTATATAGAAGAATCAATGATCTTAATGAGTAAAGCTCCAGTGCCTATTGAAACAACCATCATTTTCTTCTATTAATCCAGGTCAGATTGATTCATTATTTTCAGCTTGTGCTTTGCACCCTTGCAATGAGCTTACTTCATTTGAAAAGCTACATTATCCTGAACATCAGCTGCAGTTATGAAATGAGATTAGTTGAGTGGATTAAAAAGATGAAACAGTAACCTTAATAATTTTGCCTGCTGCTGTACTGCTGAAATGAAGCAACATAGTTGTGAGTCGGCATAACTCTACTGACGTTTCATGAATAAAAACCATGTTCCTTCATGCCTTTTCAGATGTTTACATCAACACAGTGGGGCGGGACTTTGCTCTCCCCCTATAATTCATAAACACAAGGCTGATGTTTTGTGCAAAGTGACTTTTGTAGCTTCACTGAAGCCAAACAAGTCACTTCAACTTGACACACTCAATTCAGTGAATTCTCCCATTTCCCTGTCAAGAATTAGAACAAGTTTTGATGTCCATGTTAAGTATCTGGATATTTTTCCTCTTGCAACTGAAGAAGACCACTGGTTCAAACAAGCCATTTAATTGTTTGGCTCCAGAGGTGATTTGCACAAGCAGAAACGTTGGCTTGTTGGTGTGTGTATGTCGTTTCCTCACTCTGTCAGCAGCCCACTGTGCCACATCCCACACTGTCAGGATTGACTTTTCGGAAGGCTCTGGCAACTGCAGTTCAGAGGACGGAGTGGGAAAGCCCTGTTCCTTGAACATAACATCATTCACGGTTCTCTGTATCCAGCCCATTAAGTATCACTAACTTTACAATACACATACATTTGTAAATGCCAGGATCTGTTTCAGAACATGTTTCTTCTAATTTAGATATTCACAGATGCCATCAATTGCCTTGAAGTAAGAGAGCTATCCATTATATGCCCACATTGTATGCTTCAGTCACAGGGATTATTTTACCCTCTGTTCTTGAGGAAATTATTGCTGCGGTTCATGTATGTCTTGACCTAGGGTCTGTGAGCTATCAGAAAGCAGGAGAAGTAAATCTAACTCAAGGAGACACCTAATTGAAAGTCAAAAATAACAATAACATTGTGAATTCTTTGCTAGAGATAGGATAGTTTCCAACAGTAGGAGCTAGGGACTTTCTTGAGGCAGCAACGTAAAGATTTGTGCCCAGTCCTGTGCATGGGACTTACTTCATAGCATATGTACATAGGATTGTGGCCTTGCTTATTGCTGGATAGGAGTAGTGGTTTCTCTTCTAACATTGATTTCTATGTGTTTTGCCAAGGCCTTTAGGGGTACACCCTGGGCAAAAGCAAGTAAGCATGTGCTATGATATACCACCCTCTATCAAGGAAAATATTCTAAATTGGGCGGGCAGGTGATTCGTAGTGGATCTTGTGATTTGGGAAGCACTATGGGAGCTTGTATGAGTCCTTGTTGAACCAAGAACCCAGCATGTAGTAAACTTGGTTGTGGAGGATCTATCTATCTACCTATCAATCATCTATCTATCTATCATCTTCCAGCTTGTGCCTCTGATATCATTGTATTGACATTCACTAAGAAGTAAGTAGTTTCCTTAGCTCAAAGAAATATAGAAGGGGGCAGGAAGGCCTGAATAATATAGAACAGTGCCTTGTGGCAGTCAGATTATTTGTTCATCTAGTCCAGAATCATCTGCTCTGACTGGTGGTGTCTCTGGTACATGATCCTTCTAGCTGGAGGTGGCAGGGATTGAACCTAGGAACTTCTGACAAGAAAGCAAGTACTATACTATCACTGAGCTATAAGCTCTCCATAGGAATAAGTCAAATGAGGTAGCTGGGCTTGAGAACGCACTTCAACCCCCGGGAGAAGAATGAGTTGTATACATCAGCCATCCTTCTCAGAGCAGACTTATTAAAATTAATATATGTGACTAACTTAGGTTCATTACTTTCAGTGGGTCCACTCTGAGTTAGTGACATACAACCCCGTTTGTTTGGAGAGGTGTATCCTGCTGTTGAGTGTATGTGGTATAAGAAGCTCTGCTAATGGGTTGCTTTTTTAGGGTGCTGATCTTGTCTGTCTTATGTATTGAACAGGGATGTTTGTGTTGTTGCTGTTGTTGTTGTTGTTTTGTCGTTTAGTCGTGTCCGACTCTTCGTGACCCCATGGACCAGAGCACGCCAGGCACTCCTGTCTTCCACTAACTCCCGCAGTTTGGTCAAACTCATGCTGGTAGCTTCGAGAACACTGTCCAACCATCTTGTCCTCTGTCTCTCCTTCTCTTTGTGCCCTCCATCTTTCCCAACATCAGGGTCTTTTCCAGGGAGTCTTCTCTTCTCATGAGGTGGCCAAAGTATTGGACCCTCAGCTTCAGGATCTGTCCTTCCAGTGAGCATCCACGACTGATTTCCTTCAGAATGGGATGTAGGAGTGCAAATATCCAGAGATGCAGTGATCAGGTGGGATTGCTATGAGGAATTATAACAGATATAGAGTAAGCCATCTGTGTCAGCAATGAAAGCATTGCGTTGACTGGGTTTAAACTATTTTGATATGATTCTTGATAGCAATCCCACCTGATCACTACATCTCTGGATATTTGCATTCCTACAATGGATAGGTTTGATCTTCTTGCAGTCCATGGGACTCTCAAGAGTCTTCTCCGGCACCATAATTCAAAAGCATCAATTCTTCGGCGATCAGCCTTCTTTATGGTCCAGCTCTCACTTCCATACATCACTACTGGGAAAACCATAGCTTTAACTATACGGACCTTTGTTGGCAAGGTGATGTCTCTGCTTTTTAAGATGCTGTCTAGGTTTGCTGTCTAGGTTTAAGATGCTGTCTAGGCTGTTGTTATTTTGCTTAATTACTGTAGCTTTTGTTTTACCCACCTGTACTGAACAATGCATGTTGAAAATATTTTGCTTTCCCAGAGTAGTATCTTTTGGTTCCATCAGTTCCATTTAGCTGGTAACTAGATATTTGCAGCCCACCCCCACCCCGGTTTTTAAGCCTCATGCACACATCATCCATTTTTAATTTGTGGCTATGGATTGTAACTGATGAACTTCTGCCTTGGCACCTTTCCCTCTGGCTCCCCAAGAATATGCAAGATTGGTGTAAAGGTTGTGTTGCTGGTGCAATGCCATAATTCATGGGATTGATCTAGGCCTAGGACTTTAACCTTGCATAGTGATTAAGCTAGAACCCTGTATCAGGATGAGGCTCCAGTTCCAACATGTTCTGTCTCTTCTTAGTTCATTAAAGTTGTAGATGATGGTGCAACTTGCCTCAGACTCCGTTTTTTATATTTATTGAGGAAATGATTATTGGGTGGGGGAAGAGCTGGACAGCATGTTTTGGAGTCCACTTTAGTGATACTCATTTCACTTCATTTGTTTATAGAAAACAGATGAAAACGTGGAGGTAATACTGCTGGGTAACAAGTGTGATAAGGAGACCGAACGTGTCATTCCAAAAAACAGAGGGAAAAAGGTAAGGCATTTATCACATTGTTTCACCTCTTCTTCTTTTTTAAACAAAATATATAATATAAACCAGGGGTTGTCAACCTGGTCCCTACCACCAATTAGTGGGCGTTTCAGGATTCTAGGTGGGCAGTAGGGGGTTCTACGGCACAAGCTGAACCCTCCTTCCATCGAGCACTGGTGGGCAGTAAGGAAATTTTACCATCAAGAAAGATGCATTAGTGGGCGGTAGGTATAAAAAGGTTGACTACCCCTGATATAGTTTGACCAAACTGCGGGAGGCAGTGGAGGACAGAGGTGCCTGGCATTCTCTGGTCCATGGGGTCACGAAGAGTCGGACACGACTAAACGACTAAACAACAACAACAACAAACCCCTGATATAAACATATAAAATACAATATCTGTAAGAAGGGCAGATTTTTCAAGTGGTATCTCAATATAAGAGTTCCCTTTTAAGAAGAATGCATTATTTGCATATTTTGCATCAGTCTCTTGCATCTGGAATACGCAAATATTACAGTTTTTACTTGATCTATACAAGTAAATACAGGCCTCCTACAGAAGGTGAGCAAACTGCATGCTTTTTTGGAACCGTTTGTGGTTAGTCAACTAAAAGCTATCGTGATGAATATTCAACCAGGGGGCAGTGTTGGTGTATCGCATTTTCTGGCTTCTAAATAGTTCAATGCCTTTTTCAATTGTATGGTTAACAGAATAACTTTGTGTTAATGGAACAATCCATTACCATTTCTCATTCCTTTCTAGATTTTGTTTGCTCTTCCATTCCTTTGTCACAATATAGGAAATAATTCTGATTTCTCTCCATTTGGTGAAATTTTCCTAGGGAGCAGAACAGCCAATGTTACCTGCTTTCATCAAGTAGTATCATGTAGTATTTGCTCTGCTAATAAATTAGTAGCATTTTCTCATATATAACTGTGAACATTGAGCAAGCTCACTATTATCCTTAGAGCAGGGGTTTTCAACCAGTGTGCCATGGCAACACTGGCCTCTGTCCCTCTTTCCTTCCCTCCCTCCTCTAATGCTCTCTTGTGTCTCTGCCTCCCAAAGGCTTGCACAGATCTTTGTTGCAGCAGCCCTGGCTACAAGCTCCCCAGACAAATGGCACCTCTGGGGCTGGCCAAGGGGTGCTGGTTGCCAGGAGCTAAGGCAGCCTTGGAGTAAGCAATCAAGCGGGCGAGGGAGCCCAGACAGCCAGTCCACCAGCCCTTGCTGTTGGAAATGGACAGACAAGTGGGGAGGCTGGGCAGGCAGGCAGGTGCTGCGCTGGCCTTGCTGTGCCTGCTGTGTGCAAGGCCTGCCTGGGAGCTGAGAGCCTGGTGCTGAAGAGGAGCCTTTCTGCCATGCAAGCCTGGCAGTGCCCGCTGCTGCCATTGCTGCCTCCCAAGGTGATTAAGGTGCTGGCCTCAGGTTCACCTTTGGCCAGTCTCCATCGGGCCACTAAGGCTGAGAGCATCCTCTTCCCAGGCCCCTGTGGGGCACTGTGAGGAGGCACTTCTCTTTGGGGCAGCTTAGCCCTACAGCATCGGGTGTCTCCAGACCATTCAGAAGGCCTGACTGTAATCCTAAGCACCTTTTTAACCAAGATGTAAGGCAGTGGTTTTCAACCAATGTACTGTGGCAGCCTGGGGTGCCTTGAATGATGGTCAGCAGTGCTGTGGGCAACACTGGCCTCTGTCCCTCTTTCATTCCCTCCCTCCGCTGATGCCCTCTTGTATCTCTGCCTCCCCAAGGCTTGCACAGCTGTTTATTGCAGCAGTCCTGGCTACAAGCTCCCCAGGCGAATGGTGCCTCTGGGAGACACCTCTCTTTGGGGTGGGGGGGTGGGGCAGCTCAGAGACCAGGGATGGCAGCAGTGGCTGCCTGGAGGACTCCCACCCAAGGAGAGGGGGGAGGAGAGGAGGCTGAGGGAAGACTCCACAAGGGAGGGTGTTTGAAAAAGAGCGAGAGGCTCCCAGCTCTGCAGGCAAGGGGTGCCATAACTGGGCTCTTGAGCCTCACAAGCATGCCACAGAAATAATGTAGTTGGTCAAGGGAGCCGTGGACTCAAAAAGGTTGAAAACCTCTTCCTTAGAGGACTCTAAAGCTAGAATGTATGAAAAATCCTTCATTGGTCTTTGGGGGTACACAAATGAACTTTGGTCTTGTCCTGAGCAGAGTGATTTAAGTCATTATTGAAATCACTAAGCAAATAGATAAATTTTAATTATTTGATTTGAATCAAATTTCCCATACTAATTGGTTGATCTAATTACAAAAAAAAAATCCGCTCAGATCCCAAGATAACTTATCCTAAGATAAGTTAAGGAAGCTCACAAAGGGGGAAAGCTTTCTATCTCCACCCTAGCTACCCACCTGTAGCTCCCTCCCTTTTCGCCGTGCCTGCCCACATGGCACCTGCAAAAAGTATTAGTAAATATTCCCACCGTGTTCAGTGGAATCTGGACATGCTCAATGTAGGAGAGGCTGATTAAATTGTGTTCGCTGAGCCCGTATTTTATACAGTCTGTATATGATGTTTGTTTGTTAATGTGAGGTGTGATATGCCTAATAAAGGATTTTGAATTGAATAGGAGAGGCTGAGCCAGTGCAAACAGGACCTGAGCAGGAATGCAAAGTCTCTCGTGTACTGTGATTTTTGGAGGGAATATTTACTAAGACTTTTTGCGCATGCCATAGTAGGGCACCCAGTTGGAGATCCCTGGCTTTTGTCTATGACTTCCCTGTTTGGAACAGTGTTGAATGTGATCTAAACCAAGATTGAAGCCCATTTCTTTTGAAAAATCATCATATAAGCTCTAAGTACAGGTTCTAAAAGAGCCTTACACATTTCCTTAATTAAAATTATGAGATGTTCTGACATATGTTGTGTGGGTGGTAGAAATATTAAAGGCTAGAAAAATGTGCTATTTTTCAGTCAGAAACAGCTAGGCAACATTTTTCAGCTTTAAAACTCATGCCTTTATGTAGTTATCCATTTCAATTTATGTCCTGCCTGTTTTCTGTTTGTATTGTTGTTTGTTTGAATATAATAGTTACATCTTTATTAACCTTTATGTGGCACTTTATATGGGGAAGTTTTGAAATCCTGTTTGCCTGTACAGAAACCTTACCATTTTTATTACTATTTGTAACATCCCACCCCCCTTTCTTCATATAGCTGTTTTATTTATTTGGACCATTTTGTCCCCGCTCTTCAGCTCCAAATGCTTCTGGAGAGTAAAAAGGACGACTCTGGGGTTGCGGCGCTCATCTTGCTTTATTGGCCAAGGGAGCCAGCATACAGCTTCTGGGTCATGTCGCCAGCATGACTAAGCCACTTCTGGCGAACCAGAGCAGCGCACGGAAACGCCGTTTACCTTCCCGCCGGAGTGGTACCCCTTTATCTACTTGCACTTTGATGTGCTTTCGAACTGCTAGGTTGGCAGGAGCTGGGACCGAGCAACGGGAGCTCACCCCGTCGCAGGGATTTGAACCGCCGACCTTCTGATTGGCAAGTCCTAGGCTCTGTGGTTTCTGGGGACGCGGGTGGCGCTGTGGGTAAAAGCCTCAGCGCCTAGGGCTTGCCGATCGAAAGGTCGGCGGTTCGAATCCCTGTGGCGGGGTGCGCTCCCGCTGCTCGGTCCCAGCGCCTGCCAACCTAGCAGTTCGAAAGCACCCCCGGGTGCAAGTAGATAAATAGGGACCGCTTACTGGCGGGAAGGTAAACGGCGTTTCCGTGTGCTGCGCTGGCTCGCCAGATGCAGCTTTGTCATGCTGGCCACGTGACCCGGAAGTGTCTCCGGACAGCGCTGGCCCCCGGCCTCTTGAGTGAGATGGGCACACAACCCCAGAGTCTGTCAAGACTGGCCCGTACGGGCAGGGGTACCTTTACCTTTACCTTTAGGCTCTGTGGTTTAACCCACAGCGCCACCTGCGTCCCTTTTTCTGAAGAGTAGCTGACAGTAAAAATAAAAAAATAAAATAAACTAGATACCGTATAGAACATTAAAAGGAGCAGAACATTAAAATAGGAGTTTCATACTTTCTTAGCTCTGGTTTTATTCTGTATTTTAAAAGGTATTAAGCCAAACATCTAAATAGATACAATTTATTTCCTTGGCACTGGAAGGGGATGGCACCAACAGGGGAGCCTCTCTGGGGGAGAGTGTTCTAATGATGGAGTGCTACACCAGAAAGTGTTGGATATCCTCATCCTTCTCTCTTCTTCAAATACAGATGACCCTCAGAGAATAGCCTCAGAAAAGGATCTGGGCTTGTATTCAGTGAAGTCGACCCATTTATGCAAGGACTTCTGCTTGCACAATGGAATCTCTCCTTCTGCTCTCCTCTTCCTGAGCTTGCCCCACCCCCCCATCACCACCACAAAAAAGTCCGCTCTGGATGGATAAGGGAACCCCCCAGAACAGGTTGGTGGAGCATGGCAGGAGGAAAAGAATTATAAGTTGCATTGCACAGTGGAAGTCCTTGCAGAAATGGGACCACTTTGTTGGGTACAACCCCGTGTGCTTTCAGATATTTACTGAGATTAACAAATAATGGTCTTCATATTAGTGCTTTGCTGTGTTTTCAATTAGATTACTGTACTCAGTTTTAAAATGTTTAATTGACTTAAAGAGTGCCCATGCTTATTCAGGCAGCAATTATTTGTTTAAAAGTTTCTTTCAACTACTACTGCTGCTGCTACTTATTACTATTATTATTAAATCATGTTATAGCCTGTCCTTCTTCCCAAAGGACCCTGGGGGGCTTTCTTACCATATGACCACTGTTTCTAGATTGGGAGCACCATTTTAACAGGCACTTCATGCCCCCTTTCCTTGGTTTAGGAAGGAATGCCTTTAACTGAGCAATGGGGGACCTTCTTTCCACAAAGAACTGCGTTTCCTCAAGGATAATGTTTGTGCTTGGGTGGGTCCAGAATCACACCCTGCAACCTTCATTCTCTGAAGATCACCACACACACATGCGCACTCACACACACATACACACCTCTTCCCCCCCCCCCAACAAACATGCTCCTTGACTATGGCCCATCAAGAGCCGCCAAGTCAAGGCATCCTAAGTTCTAGCACAAAGAGGGGGGGCAAGGAAGCTGGTTTATTTGGAGCGACCTCAAAGTGCCTTGAGCAGCTTAAAGCAGCACCTCCCCATCTTTTCCTCTCACGTTTCCCAACAGAAGGGCAGGGGAGTAGCTGCTTCATTGCTTTTGGAGAACCAGCTCCACACAAAACAAGCTTCCCTCACTCTCCAGCTTCCATTTATTTGCCAGTTAACTGACAAAAAATAAAAACACTTGCGATTCTTATTATTTTTAATTAACCAGGTTGAAGACCTATGTGAGATTTTTCAGGGACACATCTTTATAAGCCTCTTTTTTACCCCAAGAACACACATTTTTCACCTCAGATTTTCCTGCTAACCATCCCAAAATTTTGGTAGTTAGGATTCAAGCCTTTGTTTTGGATGGGATTCTAAAAATCTTCCTAATGTGATTCATTAAATTATTTATTTCCCCATGGCTTACTTCTATTGGCACGAATAATTCAATCCTTTTCATTTGTTCCTGTAATCAACTATAGAAACCAGTAATTACAGGTGCTCAAAATAGCTATAAATTGTATGCCTCCCTCCCTCCCCCACTAGCCTAGAAGAAAGACATTTTCTAGGGAGCTACACTCATTTCAAGAGAAATTATTAGACTTGCTATTCAAAAAGGCATGCATGCTCTTTTCTTTCTCAATTTATTTGACCTTTCTTTTCTCCTTTGTAAGATCTCCATGGGGATCATAAGGCCAAACATGCTTGAAAAGCATGTCTGAGAAATGTCACTGCAAAAATGTTCTTAAAGCTTTGTAGAGTCCATACATTGGTGATATTTTATGTTTGAAACAAGGATAACCTAAGATTAGAATGAAATTATTGTTGTATAGTAGAAATATGTTGTTGTTGTTGTCATGGTCATCATTGTTGATTTAGTAATTGCCTTCTAAACGACTGTCTCAAGGCAATTCACACATTAAAACAGTTGAAAACCCCATTAAAAGTTGAAAACAATGTAGACACTCGTGGTTAAGACCCATTTATGTTGTGTTGGGGGAAATAAATAAATGGAAAGTGAGGGAACCAACTGTTTCCCACTCTCCATTTATTTATTTATTTATTTTCTCCACCTGTACACCCAACAGATTTTCCGCACGTATCAAGCTTTGTGAAGGCAGCATGGGGACTCTGACAGCATTCCAGAGCCCAGAGTGTCTGCTATCTGTGCAGTCTTTGAGAATGACAGTGTGTGGGTCATATTGGTTTGAACCCAGCTAATTAAGGAGACTTACTGTAGGTTAAATCTTGCTGTTAAGGAGACTTACCGTAGGTTATTATTATCCAATAAATAATGGGGGGCGGCAGAGGGGAGAGAGAATAGATCATGTCTATGGATATAAAAGCAAACCCCCATTTAGGTGGGCTTATGTTCAAAGGCACCATGCATATATTTGAGATACAACTGAAAACCTCCACCCCACCCCTTTTTGCGACATTTTTTATTCACCTCTGGATTTGGCGCAATGCGCGTGTGCATAGTCATGCACATATTGAACACGGTTAATGGGGGGGTTCCTGTATATTCATTCCCAACCCTAAATAGACTGTGAAATGAGGTCTGTTGATTTCATTCTGTGACAGAGTTTGTAACTGGGATTGTGCAAGCCCCTTTTCAAATTGAGTTTGCTATGAATTGCACTTTCTAGGCATTAGTAGTGTTTGAATTCAGACTCATGTTCCTTTTTTCCCCCCCAGCTTGCTTGGGAATATGGAATACCCTTTTTTGAGACCAGTGCTAAGGACAATATTAACATTGAAGATGCCTTTTTAGTGCTAGCTAAAGAAATATTGAACAAGGTAAGCTCACTGCAACAACTTCTTTTTCTTAGACTGAATCTTGTAAATTAGATGGCCCAGAAATACAAATTCATTCCTGCTCTGTGAATATATTTAGCCTACAAATTGTTGTCTTTACCTTAACAAACAATGTTTTGAAGAAAGAAAATACATGTGATAGAAAGGGAAAGTTTAAACATTCGGATCTACTGACTATGTACCTTCTGACCTATAAGTTTGGGATCAGAAATCTCCAGACGTTGTTGGCTGGGCTCTGGCTCCTGTAGAGACAGACTGGGGCCTTCTTAAAGGGATAGACACAGAGCCCATTCTGCCTGAGGATCCTCACTTTAAGGTTTCTGATCATGTTGACTCAGTCTACAGTCTCTCATCCAGTCCAAAAACAATGACCAGTTCAGACCCATCCAATCTCTCCAATAGTTTGCCTAAAATCTACTTTCCACCCTACCCACCATGATACACCAGTTCCTCTGTCCATACAAATCTATGGTGTGACCACATTTGGAATACGATGTACGGTTCTGGTCTCCTCACCTCAAAAAGGGTACTCCACATTAAAAAATAAATTACCATATAAAACAGCAACATATCTGCTACCACCTGGGACTGATGAAGAGCTATTGGAGCTTTTGAGCTTAAATAATCCAGATGCAACCGTTGGGGAGGAAGCTAGGGGACAACCAAGTCTTTGGTCTTCTATAGCCTCTTCCCCTACCAACAGTGAAGGATAGGGGGCTTTGCCAAGAGGTTTCCCCTGCTATTCCAGTCATCTAGTGAGAAGATGTATAACAAGTGCACTGGAGGTAACCCTAGGGGGTTGTAAGAAGGGGCTGGCACGAGGCCCACTGGATCTGTTGCTCCCCAAGCCCTATATCCTGGGAAAAGGGGCTACTGGAGTGTCATGAGGCTCAGAAACTGAAGACACCCTGTCACCAACCCATTAAGTGTAGAGGGACCTTGGCGAGTGGACACCACCAAAGGCAAGCCAGAAGTCATTCAGATGGACTTCCGAAACCTACTCTCCAAGCTGAAAAAAACTGAATTCCACTGTGGTCAGCATTCATCCCACGTCTGTCATATAGCAGGAATGCAGAGCCTGTGGTCTTCATATGTTGTTGGACTGCAGCTCCCATCATCCCTGATCACTGGCCACGCAAGCTAGGGCTGATGGGAGCTGAAGTTTAAGGAAACAAGCCAGGATCAGAAACCATACTTTGAAGTTGACTTGTTTCCCTAAACTACAGTTTGTCTGAGCTCAGATGTAGCAATAAATCCATTAGTTTAAATTGGAAGTGAAAGCTGCTATTTTTTTTGTCAGGAGGGGATTGAGAGCTGCTGGGCCCAAGGTTCGTTCATGTAAGACAAAACTATAAGTTAGCATTATGCCCAAAGGAGGCCATAGTGTCCACAAAAGCTGGCAGTTCTTTGTGTCTCATGGAAAACAGTGTTAATTTGAAAGTGTGGCTTCTGTTGTTAGGAATAGCTGAACTACCTGGAATGGGTATGTTTTTATACGTGAAATTGAAAATAAATGAAAAACGGAGTAGCTGAACTATGCATTTCTACAACTTTCAGGAATACTGTCCACCCCCTTCCTAAGTATACATTTAAGAAATTTGTGTCATGCACATTCTCTTACATAATATGTGTTTTGACAGCATCTAGAATCCTGAATTGACTTCAGCATCTGGGAAAGATACTGAGCTGTCTGACTCATCTCACATACTTTCACATTGTCAGGAGACTGAGTCTTGTTCTTCTGACATTGAAGTGCTATTGGTGAATTAAATTCCTTAACCTTAGCATAATGCATTTTGCTATTGTTTCTATTTTTAAAAAAGAAAGACTACGGTGAGAGAAATCTAGGAATTCCAGATTGCAGTCAATTCCAAACAGACAGCACTACTTCATACAGTATATAATTTGTGTATGAATACACTGACGCACAATGCAGTGATGGTCACTAGCTTAGAAGTCTTCAAAGGGGGATTAGGCAAAATCATGGATGATAAATCTATCAGCGGCTGCTAGCCATAATTGCTATATGAAATCTTCATGTTCAGAGACAGCATGCCACTCAGCATTAGTTGCTGGGAAACAAATAGCGGGAGAACAAGATTGTCTTCAAGTTCTGCCCAAAGGCATCTGCCTAGTCATATAGGGAACAGCATGCTGATCCAACAGGCTTTTAGTCCTGAGGGTAGCACTGGACTGCAGCACGTGGACAACAGTCTTCAGGCTATCCTGATCCACAGCCTTTCAGGGTTGCTGTAAAGATGTGCTTATCCACTGCTAGAGAAGGTAGCTGAGCTCTGGTCAACCACATGTATACCAGGAAGTCAGAATAGCCCAAGGCCCACTGGCCATGAACATGGATGGACTAGCACAGGCCTGCCTGAACTGGCAGAAACCTTGTTTGTTTGTTTTTACAACCAGTAGAGCATGAGACTTTTAATCCCAGGGCTGTAAGTTCGAGCCCCACATTGGGCAAAAGATTCCTGCATTGCACTAGATGACCCTTGTGATCCCATCCAACTCTACGATTCTGTGATTCTATGAATGGCCACTCTACTATGGAATGCTGTTTTTAAAGTCATGATTATTAATGTTATTCATAACTGTTTCAATTAATATACTCCTTAATATCGTGAAAGTATTTGTAATGCTAACTTCGTTCACACTGGATTAAATTCTGTTATTCTTTTCCCTCAGAATTCCTGTGCATCCCTTGACTTAGATGTAGTGGACCTATATGAAAAAACACAAAAGAGAAGTTGCTGCAAGCTGTGATGAGCAGTTTTGTATTCTTTCTGATCATGTTATCTATTTTGTACATACCAACACTTGAACTTTAATATTTTCTTCTCCCTTCAATGATATACAAAATACCCAGTTGTTACTGGTATTAACAAAGCAACAGCACTGCCTGTCCACTAACATTTTATTTAACTGCCTGTTACAAATGTTCAAAACAAACAAAACTATGATTTGCACAGGGGGACTGTAAAGTATTATGCAAATACAAGCATAAGAAGTATCTGTGTGAAAGTGTTGGTTGTTTATACAGGAAATTTATGAAGTAGAAAGGTGGACGCAGTGGGGTGAAACTCAGCTGAACAGATCTAGTTACAGGTAGGTAGCCGTGTTGGTCTGCTGTTGTCGAAACAAAATTTAAAAAAATCCTTCCATTAGCACCTTAGAGACCAACTAAGTTAGTTATTGGTATGAGCTTTCATGTGCATGCACACTTCTTCAGATACACTGAAACAGAAGTCACCAGATCCTTATATATAGTGAGAGGGTGGGGAGGGGTATTACTCAGAAGGGTGGTGGGAATGGGTGATTGGCTGATAGGTGTGGTAAACCTGCTGACGACTGTTAACGACTGCAATTGGTCTTACAGGAAAAAGCAATGGGTGAGATGGCTAAAAATAGCTTTATGATGTATAATGAGATAAGAATCCAGTTGTCTCTATTCAGACCAGGTCTCTCCATGGTTTTAAGTTTGGTAATAAGTTGGAATTCAGCAACTTCTGATTCCAGTCTATTTCTGAAATTCTTTTGTAATAAGACAGCTACTTTGAGATCTTGTATAGAATGTCCTGGGAGACTGAAGTGTTCTCCTACTGGTTTCTCTGTCTTGTGATTCTTGATATAGATTTGTGTCCATTTATCCTTTGACGTAGGGTTTGGCCATCTGATCGGCGTTCTGTACTGTAAACAGAAGCTCTCAGAGGAACTCTCTGTACTGGACAACTCTTATTAGGAATCACCCAGCTTGGCAAGAGTTCCACAAGGAAAAACAAACCATTTACCACTCTCAACTGGAGTTACTGAAAAAACAGAAAAACAAAAAAACTCTCTAACCTTTCCAACCTACAGGCTACTAATCAAAACAACAAGTTCAACAATATTGTCAATCTCTCACAGCAAACACTCAGCCCAGCTGAGGAATCAGTCCTTTCACATGGACTATCATTCTGCCCTGCCAAATCCCCACACATGATCCTTTTCTGTGGGGACTTGGAAGCATTTTTCTGCCGTTTATGCCTGAAGGAGTACTTTCAACACACACAAGAACAAGACAAAGTAGAACAAACAACATCTTCACAACACAACATCTCTCAACCTACTGGGGAACAACTACCACCCTCCCAACACATTAATGAACAGAACATTGACCACCAACTGCCACCAAAAAAATGTTACACAAAATGGGATTCCACATGGACCCCTCCTGATGGACGCAATACCACACTAGATCTGTACATCGATGGCTTCCACCACAGAATCCAAACGGATGTGACCAGAAAACACCATTGCTTACAACAAAATCTAAACCATGCTGAAAGGAGAGCCATAGATAATCTCAGGAACAACCCAGACATTATAATTAAAGAGGCGGACAAGGGTGGAGCTGTCGTCATCATGAACAAAACTGATTACATCTAGGAGGCTCACAGACAACTTTCCAATACTGCCTTTTACATAAAATTGGACTCAGACCCCACACAAGAATACAAAAAAGAACGGAACAAGATTGTTAAGGAGCTACCCCCACACATCCAAAAACAGATCCTCACAAACACACCAGCAGAACTTCGACCAGGAACTTTCTATCTTCTACCTAAAATACACAAACCAGGAAATCCAGGACGCCCCATCATCTCAGGTATTGGCACTATTACTGTGGGTGTTTCCGGTTATATGGACTCTGTTCTGAAACCATATGCCCTCAGTGCTCCCAACTATGTATGTGACACCACAGATTTTCTGAGGAAAATACAATCTTTGAATAATCTTCCTAACAATACTATACTAGCCACTATGGATGTGGAATCTCTGTATACCAACATCCCACACATATAAGGAACACCATTTCAGATAAAATCGCAGTGGACTTTGCTACCAAACTCTGCCATTTTGTCCTTACAAACAACGACTTCAAATTTGGTGATGACCTGTTCCTCCAGATCAGCGGCACAGCAATGAGCACTCGCATGGCCCCACAGTATGCCAAAATCCTCATGGCAGATTTAGAACAACGTTTCCTAAATGCCTACCCATTCAAACCTCTCTTGTACGTGCGATACATTGATGATATTTTTATTATCTGGACACATGGTCAACAGACCCTGGACACCTTCCACCAGACATTCAATGACTTTCACCCCACAATCAACCTAACAATGAACCAATCTATGCAAGAAATACATTTTTTGAACACTACTAAAAAAATACAGGATGGGCGTATAGACACCACCTTATACCGTAAATCAACTGACCGACAAACATATTTACATGCTTCTAGCTACCATCCCAAACATACCAAACAATCCATTGTATATAGCCAGACCCTATGTTACAGCCGCATCTGTTCCAACTTTACAGAGACTCTAACCTAAGATATCTACAGCAAACCTTTTTAGAACTAAAATATCTGCCTGATGAAGTTAAACAACAGATCAACAGAGACAGACTGATACCCAGAGAGAACCTGCTGTAAGACAGACAGATCTGATATCAGGAATCACAAGACAGAGAAACCAGTAAGAGAACACTTCAATCTGACAGAAAATTCTATACAAGATCTCAAAGTAGCTGTCTTATTACAAAAGAATTTCAGAAATAGACTGGAAAGAGAAGTTGCTGAATTCCAACTTATTACCAAACTTAAAACCATGGAGAGACCTGGTCTGAATAGAGACAACTGGATTCTTATTTCATTATACATCATAAAGCTATTTTTGGCCATGTCACCCCTTGCTTTTCCCTGTAAGACCAACTGTAGTCGTTAACAGGTGTCAACAGGTTTACCACACCTATTGGCCAATCACCCATTCCCACCACCCTTCTGAGTAATACCCCTCCCCAGCCTCTCACTATATATAAGGGTCTGGTGACTTCTGTTTCAGTGTATCTGAAGAAGTGTGCATGCACACAAAAGCTCATACCAAGAACAAACTTAGTTGGTCTCTAAGGTGCTACTGGAAGGAATTTTTTTATTCAGCTGAAAAGAGTTCATGTAATAGGAGTCACTTGACAGTGTTACAAGGAGCAAATGCAGCTTCTGCTGAGATGGTGTGTAGTCTAAAAACAATCCAAATGGAAAAGAGTAGATGGACTGTCTAACACATCATTCTGCTGGTTGTGTAGTTTAGCTCAATTTCATTTTAGTTATTTTTATGTTTTTCTTAGATCAAACAATTTCTTCCCCAAATTTCCCAACTTCTGAATTACCCCTCTCTACCCTTCTCCAACCTAGCAGTTCGAAAGCACATCAAAATGCAAGTAGATAAATAGGTACCGCTCCGGCGGGAAGGTAAACGGCGTTTCCGTGCGCTGCTCTGGTTCGCGAGAAGTGTCTTAGTCATGCTGGCCACATGACCCAGAAGCTGTACGCCGGCTCCCTTGCCCAATAAAGCGAGATGAGTGCCGCAACCCCAGAGTCGGCCATGACTGGACCTAATGGTTTACCTTTACCTTTACCCTTCTCTAAGCTGCTCAGGAATCTCTGGGTCTTTTAAAGAGGCTATACTGAAACAAGAAAGAATAACTGGCTAATAATAAACACCCTCCCCTGTTCCTCAGCCAGTGTGGTGTAGTGATTATTAAACTAGGGCAGGGGTAGGCAACCTGAGGCCCGGGGGTCAATCGCCTTCTCAATCCGGCCTGCAGACAATCCGGGAATCAGTGTGTTTTTACATGAGTAGAATGTGTCCTTTTATTTAAAATGCATCTCTGGGTTATTTGTGGGGCGTGCCTGGTGTTTTTACATAGTAGAATGTGTGTTTTTATTTAAAATGCATCTCTGGGTTATTGGTGCGGCATAGGAATCCGTTCATTCCCCCCCATACAGTCCAGCCCCCCCACAAGGTCTGAGGGACGGTGGACCGGCCCATGGCTGAAAAAGGTTGCTGACCCCGGGACTAGGGCCTAGAAGACCGGGGTTCAAATCCCCACCCAGCCATGGAGCTCACTGGGTGACCTTGCACCAGTCACTGCCTCTTTGTCTAACTTTCTTCACAGGGTTGTTGAGGGGATTAAATGAGGAGGGGGATAACCATGTACACCACCTTGAATCCTGGGAGGAAATGGTGGGACATAAATGCAATAAATAAATACTTTATCAAGGTAGCAAGAAGCTCCAGGCTCTGGTGTGAGTCATTGCTAAGCTCAAGCGATCCAGTAGCACTTATGACGCAAATTGCTTTTTTTCAACTCCCATCTTGCTTGGGGCTAATCATACAACCACCCTGGATAAGGAAAGAAACTGTTATCATTGCCACAAAAAAATGTTATTTTGCAAACAATAAGATACCTCTACTGATATGCAAATCAGAGGTTGTAAAACCGTTACAGAAATTGAGGGACAAAGTCTCAGTTTACAGCTTGAGCTGCATCCAAGATTCCTAGCTGCCAATCGTATGCTTTCAAGAGACAAGACATCAGTTTTTAGTATTTGGGTCCAATTCCAGTGTAACCTTTTCCTTACAGAGGAAAAACATTACTGATTTGAAACCGATACGAATTTTGCAGGAAAGATCTGTGAGCCTGAGCAGGTAGAAATCTAAACTCCTACTAATGTCGCCTCCACCACAAAAAAAGTATAATATTTGCTTTCTATGTATGGTTCCTGTGAACATAGTACACTTTCCCAGCAGTGTGCCTAGTATAGTTGTCAAACGCTCATTATATTTAAGGATTCTTCCAGGACATCATTATCCCATTCAATGCCATCAGTTTACTTTCTTTTGGAGCAATGCCAACAGAACTGGCTGAAGTTGTTTTGTCACTATAATTGAGGCATATTTCTCTTTCTGTCATACACATATATCTTACAATAGGCAGTATAGCATCTGTTTCCATCGGAGAAAGACCGGTCCTAATGACAATCAGCCAATCCATGGGAGAGAGTACAAGAGAAGAGACAGAGAACAGAGAAAGAACAAAACATACAAAGGGAACAGAAGAAAAGACACACACATCCCTCTGTGCAGGAAGTCTAAGGCTGGTCCACCACTGCTTCCTGCCAGCAACACAGCTCGGATAGATGGATGGAGCAGCTGAACTGCCCCAAATCAAAACTGCTAGGAAGGGGAAGGCATATTCCACCACCGAGAGCTCTGCTTCTACACCAATTACAGGCAGAATCAATGAGCAAGCAAACCTGTCTGTTGTCATCATCACTGTTGTGCTACACTCATCCTCTTAATGCCATATAACATTGCAGGTGGGCAATGAAAGGAGAGGCAGATTAGATGCTAACAGAAGGATTGGGGTGGAAGATAGGCTGGTAGGCCTAGCTGTGATGCATGTGTGTGTTTCTGCACACGAACAATAGAGCACAACCATGGCACAGGAGACCCTTTGCTTTTTTGGTGCCCCCAGCAGCTACTTGTGCTGCCCTATGGTAAAGCCAGGCCTGAGTGACAAAGAACTCCACTGAAGGTTAGGAATAGCCCTATGGTTGTGCAGCATGGTCCTACCTATATTTCATAAGAGAGATTTTAAGGGTTACCACTGGGTAACACGTCCAACCACTTCCATTTAGCTTCAACTTATTAAGTCAAAGGAGGCACCGAAAGAAGGAAGTGTTGCAGTTGTAGTAATGGGTGACTTAAGTTGCCCTTACAACGACAGGGTAAATGTGTATTCTGGTCATGACCAAGAGGTTTCTTGATACCTTAAATAACTGTGCCCAAGAACAGCTGATCATGGAACCAATGTCAGGGAAGGTGACCAAGTGATCATGGTGCTATTTGGTTCATCTTATGTGTAAGTGGACAATTGTCAGCAGAGTCACATTGGACTTCTGAAGAACAACATTCTAAAAAACGAGGAGAGTGTGAAAAATAAAGTCAAGAGAGTCAAATCTCTCCAGAGGTCTGGGGGTTGTTCAAAACCACAGAAACAAAGGCTCAGGTAGCCTATAGAGTGTAGGATTTAGGTTTTCAAAAACAGGGATCATTGAGTCCTAAAGCATCTAGCAGGGTCTAATCCAATCCATAATCCAGTCTTCATTTTGGAACCAAGTCTAAACTTGGAGATCTGGAGATTTAGCCCCCCCCCCCCTAGCCATGAATCTCACTGTGTGATTTTTGGCCAGGCACTGTCTCTCAGCCTAACCTACCTCACAGGGTTCTTGTGAAGATAAAATGGGGGGAGATTGGAGAACCATGTACACCACCTGGGATATAAATGTAATAAATAAAACAAAATAAGATGCAGCCTCATTTTTTATAGTTTCCCTTAGTTTGTTTTCCTTGTTGCCGTTGTCCTCGCTCCCCCCTTTTGTGTAACATTTCATCTAATGGAGAGTTTTGGAGAACTCAGAACGTTGCTCGCTGTCTTGTGACATTTTGGTTGATCCAAATAATAGTATTAATCAGTGGCGGCGGCAGCAGACAAAAAATGGGGGGGGGGGCACAAAAGGGGAAAAGCTTATTTCTAGATAGTGGTTTATGTGTGCCATATGTCGAGATCGCTAAGAGAAATAACAGTATATATACGTTAATCCAGCAAGGGAGTGGGGGGGCGGGGGCGAGAGCTCCTTGTTGCCACCGCCCATGGTATTAACCCAACTGTAGGTTAATCCCACGGACATATCGATCTGGCGGCAGCCCGCGTCACCTTCGCCATGTTTATTCTGAATCCCATTCTTTCCAACGGGGTTTACTTCGAGTAAGCGGCTTGGAGCTTCTGTTTTTCCACGCGTTTACTTGGGCAGCAGCTGCTTCCGCCGATTTCCTAACTGCAGGGCGCCTGAGCGGCCGGACGGGGGAGCGAGAGCGACAGCGTTTGCGCCCGTCTCCTCCCGCGCCCGGCGCTGCTCTCTCTCTCTGTCTCCACGCCCCCAGGAGGGAGCGCCTGGGCTGCCCTTTTCCCGGGGAGTGGAGAAGAGGAGGGGCGCCCACTGCGCAGGCGTCGCTCGCACCTTGTTGATTAGTCAGTCCGTGCTGGGATGGCGTTTACTGGGTCAGCTGGAGCTGCAAGCAGAGGAGCCAGCGGGAAGAGCCGCCGCCGTCTGTGCAACCCACGCCGCCGCCGCCGCTGCTGCTGGGGGGCCGGCGGAGGAGCAGCAGCAGCAGCAGCTGTCGGCGGCGACTCGCCTTGCTTTTAAGCCAAGCCCATCATGGCCTGGGAAGGCGGCGGCGGCGGCGGCGAGAGTCGAGGCTGAGGAGGGCGAAGCCGCCACCAGACGACCCCCGCCGCCGCCCGGACCCCAAGAAGGGCGGGAACATGGATGCGGGCCCCTCGCCGGGCTCCAGTCTGAAGGATGTGAAGTGGAGCGCCGTGTCTGTCCCGCTGGACCTGCTGGTGAGCACCTACCGCCTGCCTCAGGTCGTCAGGCTGGAAGGCGGTGAGTAGAAAGAGCGCAAAGGGCCGCGCGGAAAAGCGGCTCGCTTGGTAACTTGGCCGGACTCCGGCGGGTTGGGAGCGGGAGAAGCGGCGCCGGTGGTGGCGCTTGTGCAGCCGGGCACTGGCTCTCCTCCTTCCCCAGCCACTTCGGAAAGAGTCGCCAGACTCTGCCTCTGCTCCACTTGAACGCCGGCCAAACTCCAGGCGCGAGTCCTTCTGGGGAGAAGAGCCCATTGGGGAGAGGGGGCACGTGACTAAAATATGAATGGGGCACGAAGGAGGCGAATGCCAGGGCTTTGATCTTACGGAGCTCAAAGCGGCGGGGGGCGATGTCGGGGCCCGGGGAGCTGGTGCGGCCGGCGCGCCGAATGGGGAGGAGGGGAGGGGGCAAGTGAGCTGCGCCGGAATGACCCCTGGCTCGCCTCTTGCCCGCTGTTGCTCTCTGCGCGAATTGGGGCCCTTTTAATTTACTATCTGAAAGTCGAGAGGCTTTCCCTTAGTCGCCCTGGCTGCGATCCCAAGAAATTCAGCTGGAAGTTAGGTCCCGTTGCAAATCACCTGGGCTGACTTGCGGCTGGGATATTAGAGCCCCTGAACACAATGCAAATTCAAGAGCTACGTGCTTAAGAAACCCACTCAAGCAGATGGGCTCAGGTGTGTTATGTTGGCTTGTGGTCCAAAACGCAAAGTATAGGACTCTGCGTAATCTCAGAGCAAGAATTGTGCTCGCCCATAGATTTATTGAGATGGCTATTGGCTCTCAGCTTCTCCTCTTACTGAGGGCAACATTAACAGGAGTGGTACAGGGAAAGAAGAAATGGTTATAAATCCCCTCTCAAAGGGGCATAAACTAAGAATTGCTTCTGTAGCTTGGTGCAGAAATCCAATTCCCTTCAAAGTATGGTTGATAGGCTCTTCTGTTGAAGGGCTATTCTGGCAAGCTGTGTTTAACTTTGAAAGGGTTAGTATGATGTGCTTCTTTCCCCCCAGCTCCTTTATTATGGAGATGTGTTTGTCAAACAAACACATTATAGTAATTATAACCATTGCAATTACTTCTTCAGTCATCTGTGCTCTCTCAGCTAGCCAAAAGCTTTTTTTTTTGTAGCTTCAGATTGAAACGTATGTTTGATTTTGTTTTCCCCATCCCCCCCACAGAATACCCATTTTCTTGTGTACCCATCTCCTGTGCCAACCGTTGAATTAGATTTATTTACAATTGAATCCTTTGAAAGCTCTTTTTAAAAAGCCTTTTGCACAAATTTAACTTTCAAGTTATGAAAAAAAACATTTCATATTAGAATGGCAAGATAAGGAATTGCTAATCATTCTCTGTCTTGGAGAAATGTGTTTGTATCTGCCTTGTTTACATATGCAGTGCAGGAGAGCAACAGCTATGATGCAATATTTATGCCTCTTTAAATATTGAATAGATAATGGTTCCAACCCTGCATCACCTATTCGCCCAGATCTATCAAGGTATTCCCAATTGATTAAGCTAGACATTCATTAAACCAAAGACGGCACATTTCATATGGGCACCCTGCCTGAATTTTTCTTCAGTATTCTCTAGTTAACAGTTCACTCTTCTGTTCGAGTGGTTGCATATTATCAGATGACGTCTATGAATTAAAACGAATAGCCAAGTTATATAACGTGTTAATAAAGGAGGGCATAGAAGGGTTGTTGACTGGTGCATTTCTATTATTAGGAGCCTCTCTACTGGGTTTTCATCCGCTTTTCCTCTCCTCTCAAATGTAGCAGTGCAAAAATAGTTGCTGGTGTTCCTCTCTTCCCCTTGCATTGGATGTAACTACTGTGTGATCGGCAAGCAGTTGGGAAGTGGATAACTGAGCTGGGAAGGTTTTCCACTGCAGCTTTTGAACTGTTAAGCTGCTCTCCATAATTTTCTGCTATCTCCTTCTAATCATAATTTCTTCCTGGAATTCAACCCTTGGTGTCATTATAACTTTAGTATTAAGGCTTTTTTCCTCACTGTATTACAGCTCTTGTGCAAGTCTCTCTTCTGAATGCCCTTTGCAATCCACCTAGTCTCCTGGTATTCACACATCTCCGTTTTCTATGATCACTGCCTGTTTGTGTCCAAGACTTTCTTCATGGCTCCAGGAACTGGAAGAAGCAGAACATGGCAGAGGCTGGGTTATGGGAATCTGTCCCCCTCTGCAAGTTGGAGGGTGACTTGTGTTGGCTTCCCATGTAGTAAAGAACCCTGATTTTCTGGGAGTTTACATTGTTTGGGAGCCTCCATGAGGACATGAGGTTCCTTGCTTTGGGCACTTGTCTTCTAACCCATGGACAGCAATGTGAGGAGGCTAAAGTAGCACCCCCCCCACGTGTTGCTTTTCCAAGTTCCTGGTTGTCTGAAGAGGGGTTAAGTTTCCAATTGATTCCTAATTTTTAAAAATGTGCAAAACGCCTCTTTCATATTGTCCTTCTCACAATAGACTGCTGAAAACATCATTAAATAGTATTGGCCCATTTGGCTAATGGGGAAAGTGAGATACTAGGGGGTTGACTTGATAAAATTTAATATCTGCTCATTAGCAGCTGTTGTTTCTAAGAATTTAGAATTTCTTCACCTCTTTCACCCTGATAGAAATACATGGCCTGTATTTTCATTCTGAACCGTATCTGTGTGAATCTGGATATATCGAGTGATGACAGCACTGGACACACTTCAGTCTTTGATCTTGAATATCTTTAAAAGTAGTTAAATAGTTACTTCTGATGGTATACATAGAAAAAAATCCTCTGTATTTGCATATTCAATAAAGCACAAGTGCTTCCGATGGCAAATAACCCAGCTCCTTTGTGTGAGTGTCCTAAGGGCTATCTGCCCATATACACTTAAGTAGAACACTTTTGGTTTAGCATGGAGTTTTGGAGAACTTGAAAGCTTCTTCACTACCTTGTGACAATTTTGTTGGATACAAATACTATCCAATTGCGGATTTTAGACTTCGTGTGTATGTGTATATCAACCTGACCCTGATTGTTATACTTTGTCACTGAATAAATTAGGATAGCCAACATCATCACCATCAAACTTTGCATTTACAATAATTTTCCTAACTGTTCAGTGTTATTAACATCCACTACTTTAAGAATCCTTACATGCAAAGATATATTACAAAAACAGAATCCCTACAATATTCTTGTGCTAGTCATTACCCCACTTTTGTACAAAAGGAGTACCTGGTGGTCATCCCATGAGTTCATAGTTTTGGGAAGATTTGAACTGGGATTCTCTGAGCCCACAGTTCATTTTCCTAGCCACTGTGCTCAGCCAGCAACAGTATATTCTAATCCTGCCTTCCGTGCTGGCTGGGATTGATAGGCGATGTGGTCCAGAACCTCTGGGAGACACCAGGTTGGCAAATGATGCTCTAGATCACTTGGACTGTTACACATGTAGAATGTCCTTGGTTGGTCTGGTGCATATTGTTAACTTTGCATTACTTCCAGAGCAGTATCTTTGTGAGGAGTTTTGCAGAAGACATTTCCTTCAGCATGAGCTTATTTTCACAACAAGGTTTTGCTTAAGGTTGTAGGACAGTATCTTTTTGTGCAGAGCTATTAATAAGACTGAATGAATATGAAAATAGCTCTAAATAGATGTGTGTGTGTGTGTGTGCGCGCGCGCTTTCCCTCTCTATGTTAATAATTAGCCTTGAATGTCTAAGGATATGGAGAGGGGGAACAGACATGTGCCCAAATACATCCGGAGTCAGAAAGCCGCGGCAAAGAAAACTACAGAATGTAGAACTTAAGTTGCATTTTACATTCTTGAGATAGAATTCATTTTACTTGTGCAGCATATTATTTCCACTGCAGTATCTTGGCTTTTTATTAACCATTGGTATTATTCTTTTTATGTGTGGACACTTCTGCTAAGAGCTCTCTGTATGTATTTTTGCCTGGGTGACTTTGGAAATTCAGAAAGTATGCAATTAAAATGCATGAGGGTATTGGGAAGCCATGTAAGAGTCATTCCTGCAAGGGAATGTTGTGGAAACAATAATGAATGGTAAACAAGCAAATTGCAGCAAGTTCCTTTGAAAGAATAGCAAGCAGACAAAATAGGGGCTGAGGAAGGAAAACCTATCTGTGGATCTGTTCAAAAATGATGTAGAAAGCTGTGTCAAGTGAACACACACTTCTCATTGTGTAGTGTACACTTCACAGCAGTGACTAATTACAGTAGAGAAAGAATTTTTCTCCATTTTTGTAGATTCATGCATTTTTTCAGTCTAAAAGCAATTTTCATGCTTTTTCCCTATATGTACACAAAAGTGCTGTAAAGGAATCTTGCATTGTTTAGCATGGCCCTGAATTTCTTTGTAGAAAGGAGCTCTTTTATTACAGTACACTGATGGCACTGTTTTTCCAGAAGAAAGTGATTCAGTGGGAAAATAGATACACATGACATGCTGGTGTCTTGCATAAGAACTAGGGAGACATGCTGATGTTATTGGCTCCTTGAAAAGATATGATGGATTTGTAGAAAGCAGTGTAGTATTAAATGAGTCCATTATTTTTCTGGCAAGGATGGTGCCAGATAGATTTCGAAAAGGAATATGTCCCACCATACTTAGCAGTTTGGATATAAGAGCTTTGGTTTTTTGGTTGACCAACACAGTCTGGGGCCGGTGAGCATGTTCTTGCCACGGGGGTAATTCCTATGGCACTTAAATGTGGAGTGAGGCTTTCATTCTCACATTAAGGTATTTTGCACAGACACACTCATTTGAGGCAACCTACAAATGAAATATTGTGGCACTCGTTATGTGAAAACAAAATGTTGTAAAAAGCCTAGCGCCCTTGCTTCTAAGAGCCGTGAGGCTGAATGTGGCCCGTTGTGCTCAAATGAGTTCCTTCTCCTCTTTCCACTCATCATGGTTATAACTGCCTGACAAACTACTTCCTCCTGCTTCAATTCAATCCTTTGGAGATTTAATTGCTACTGTAGGTCATCTTCCAATTCAGTAAAGCTCATGTTTGCTCTTTGCCTAGTGATGTGATGTCTAAAGCTGCTTTTATTTTAAACAGCTAATTCATTTTTATTGATTAATATGGAATGGTTTCCCCCTTTCCTCTATCATAGCCTTCTACTAAGCCTTGTACTTTCTCTGGTACTTGAGGCAGTTCTTGTACTTCCTTTTCAATGTCTTTGAACCCTGAGATAACCACCAATTTTGGTATGCTTGAAATTGCTGTAGTAAACTTTAAGAAGTCCTTTTCTTGTGCCAGTAAGATACTGCTTTTTTGTTAACCACTTTAGGATTGACGTATTTTTAAATGAAGAGCAGTATAGAAATGACTTAAAATAAGTGCTGTTACTTCACAGCTACTGGCCTTGGTAGCTCCCACAGGTTCCAACTACCATGTTTTTAAACAAATGGCTTTGGCTATGCATATATACATGCTATTGTTAAAATGAGAGCCAGGGTAGGGGAGCTGGTGTATCACGGCGGGAGGAGTGGAAGGTGACGATTAGGCAAATCATTGGAGAGATTTGATAGGTCTGAACTGGGCAGGAGGCTGTGTAATGAGGTCATAATACTGACATGGAAGAAGGCACGTTTTTTGAGGAGGTGGATTGGGGTAATTCCAAGCAACTTGTAATTGCCAAGTTGATGAAGAATAACTGTAGGCTGTGAAGTCCTATACTAGTTTCATTAAGAGAAAGCTAACTTCACTAAGAGAAAGCTAACTTTGTGTGCCATGGGGAATATCTAGTACACACCATTCACAATTATGTGTACAGAGTCCTGTATGTTGGGTACATGTTATGTGTGCAGTCCACTAACGGGTTGTAAGAAGAAACATACAGCTCAGTCTGTTGACAGCTTGGAATACTGTACTGTTGCTGCTGTTTCCCAAGATATCCATTTCTGAAAGCATTTTGACCTGGTATTCTCTGCTATCTTTCCCTGGCATATGTTATTTCCTTGGGGGGGGGGGAATCTCATTTCTGTATATCGCCAGTGAGCTGAGCCCCTCTTGCCTATACCCAGCTTGCAACAGTTGCTTGCAGGTTTGCAAAAGTATAAAGGGGCGTAAATATGAATTAGGGGCGTAAATATGAATTGTTGGTTTGGTTAGGTAATGGTGCTTGTTCTAGTGAATGAATATTTTTCATTAGTTTTTAGCCTTATTACAAGCTGCCACAAGAACCCCTGTTATAGCACTGGCCAAAAATAAAAGAAATACGTTTAAGTACATATAAACATAACTGACAATAGCACCATTCTGGTATGAGTCACGCACATATATTTTAGTTCGGTTCTGACGGTTCCCTTTGAGTTCTTGTGAAGTTCATTTTCAGGAATGAAAAGAGCCTTGGAGGAAAGTGCTTTTCCCTTATTGGCAGTATAAGTGTGCATTGTTCAAGGCTGCTCTGAGAGAAAGAGAGAGAACTATGTTGCACTTGAGAAGTAGAAAGGCTATTACAAGAGGATGTTGTAAGGCAGGCAGCTATGACTTGTGACCTCTGGTTAAACTGATCTTTTTAATAACTGCAATGGGAGATGGCTGCTGTTTAGAGAGAGAGACCAGTTATTATTGTGTCTTATTCGTCCACATACAAGAAGTTCAGGCCACATTCCAAAGGTGTTATTTAGCATGTTATAAGGGGACACTATGCCCAGGGCCAAACTACATGCGGCGTCAAATCCATGATTTTATGTCATGCATCTCTCTGAAACAGAACACTACTATAAATAGCCATTGATAAAGACCGTGGAGAGACCCTTTCAACCCTTTCCTCACAGGCCACGGTCCCATCACCCCCTTCCCAAAGCTCCCATTAGCTTGAGTGGCTTTTGAAGATTTCTCTCTGCAGTAGTTCCCACTGTTTCAGAGGCCTTCCTCTTTGATTTGTTCCTTAATTATTTTCTTGCTTTTTTTTTCTTGTATTACAGTCTGTAAGCCCACAGTCAGGGCCCGTCTTTAGATGATGGTGATGATGATTCTACAGCATCTGGTTGAGTTGCTTGGTTTATACACTGAGCAATATTTTATACAGCTTAATATTGTTTAATTAATATTTTCTGTAAGTTGCCTTGAGTTACTTTATTGAAAAGAGTGATTAATAAAAATAACAAATAATAATAAACATAGGTTTTGTAAATGGTTTTCTTTGTATTGTACAATCGAATAGAGAAGAGGAGGAGCATCCACATGTTCAGTACCTTATTGCTCTCAGTGCCAGACTGTTCCCTGCAGTTTAGTCTGAGGTCTTATGCTGCAATCCTACGCAAACATATCTGAGAGTGAGTCCCACTGAAACCAGTACTTGCAAAGTAGATTTGTATAGACAGTTAGGCTGAGAATAAATTTGCCTCAATATGTTTTGACAGACAATCAGATATGGGCAAAGGATGTGACTATAGCTTTCAGTGTGACGGCATTGCTTTATGTTCGATCATGTGCAATCCAATATGCTGTATTGTGTTAACTTCCTGCTTCGGTAATAGATAAATTCGTGGGAAGCAATACAATATGGCATCCTGCCATACGTAATACGAAGGTGGTATGATTGTGAATTCAGTCCTTCTCCCAAGTTAAAGCCTCTCTGTTTTCTTTACTCTTCTTGAGGCATACTAAACATTTCCAAAATATATTAAGCAACTTCCCACAATGAATTGTTAATGGCCTAGTTTGCATGTAATGTCAAACCATAGTTAATGTTTAACTGTGGTCTAGCACAGGGTGCAATGTATTAGTGCAGGCTGCTGAAAGTCTCCACTTTGCTTCTCCCCTACTCTTTGCTGGAAGCAACAAATTGAAAGGGCAGGTCAACACCAGAAATTTAAAGCACATCCAACATACATTTAAAGCATATGACACACACCCCTTGAGAACGTCAGGAACTGTAATTTGTTAAGGGTGCTGGGAAATGTAGCTCTGTAAGGGACTATAGTTCCCAATGTTCTTTGGGGGAGGTCATGTGCTTTAAATGTGTGTTGGGTGTGCTTTGAATTTATGGTGTAGAACAGTCATGTGTATCGTGTGTGTTTTAAACATTAGGTGTGCATCTCCCCTAAACGTTTGTGTATGAGGGCAAGTGGTGGGCATGTGAGAACTGAGAACACACCCTAAAAACCAATTTATTTATTTAAATTGATCTTATATCTTGTTCTTCCTCCCCAAAGGATTCCCGCTCCCCCACTGAAACTGTCTAGAACTTCCATAAAAAATCGCGTGCTAATATTTTACATCAATTTAATGCAGCGAGAAATCTGTGTTAATATTATCCTGCCACTGCAACAGTCATATAGCAGCCTTTCTGTAATATGCCAAAGCAACACGTCAGGTTAATAGCATCCCCTAATGGAAATAATTGTCAATGAGCTCTAAACCATTTCCCAGCACATATACTCTAGTCAGGAAAGCCTAAATGAGTAAGTGGCGGAGCTGGACTGTAGTTGGCCAGTAGGGAAATCCTTATAGAGTAGGCAGGTCGAAAGGCTCAATTAAAATTCTCAGGAGGATGTGTCTGCTGATAGTACTAGAACTTTGGTCTGAATCCTTTGTTAGCCTGGGTGGGGCCTCAGTTTGATAAGGGGGACCAGGATATATACCTGGCAAGAATTGGATTTCTCCAACATTTAACCTTAATCTTAAGTAGGATTCAGGCTGATCATAAAAAGAGTCCTGTGGAATCAGACCAAAGGCCTCAGCTAGTCCAGAATTTTGCCTCCCATGGTGACTAAGCGGATGTCAAGAGAATTTCACAAGCAGGAAGACAAAAGGAACATAGGAATCTGCTTTGTACGCCATTGGTCATCTAGCTTGGCTTTGTCTACAATACATGAACTGGCGTCACTTGTCCAGGGGTTCAGAGAAGGAACATTCCCAGCACTGCCTGGAAGTCCCAAGGATTGAACCCAGGATCTTCTGTGCACAAAGGAAATGCTCTGCCACTGACCTGTGACTCTTCCGCCAAAGAGCTCTCTCGCACTGTTGTTTTCACTAGGTATAGCATTCTAGAGGTAGTACGACAACCATCACAAGCAGTCACATTTAATAGCCTTTTCCTCCAGAATTTGTTTGGTCCCCTTTTAACGCCTCCTAAGTTGGGCGCTGAAAAGTAGTAGAAGAGCAATTAAAAACTGACCTTGAGCGAAACTCAGCAGACTTTAGGTTAAGCAAAGGTTTTTTTGTGGTGTGCGTGGTCGAACCGCATATTTCATGTGTTACATTTCTGTCCCACCTGTCCTCCTGGGAGTTCAAAACAGAGTACATGGTCGCTTCTCATATTGTCCTCACAACATCATGGTGAAGTAGGTTAGGCTGAGAGCTGGTGACTGGACCAAGATCCCTTTTGAGCTTCATGACCGAGTTGGATTTGAACCAGAGTTTCCCCAGTTCTAATCCGACACTCCTATCCTTGCATCTTGCATCATGCCATCCTACACAATATATCCTCTGTGTGGTAGCCATTGCTACCACCTGTTGAATAAAAGGGTGCTTGTGAACTCAGTTAACCCCCCATTTTCAGAGGGCTGGAGGGAGGCACTTTGGAACGGTTTGCTCATTGTCAGGGATAGAATCATATTGATGCTAAAGACTGTCCTAAAGTTGGTTTATTCCTGAGTACCTCCCATCTTGAATGAGGTATCCTAGAAGTGGTAAAGCTGCAGCCAAAATGAGTCAGGGACTGGAAAACCTTCACTACAAAGAGAGACTAAAGCATTTGGAGCCAAAGGCATAGCCAGGATTTTTGTTAGGGGGCAGGCAGAACCTCAGTTAGCTATGTATTTTTATTTACTTTTGTTGATTTAGGAGGGCAGCTCCCCCCCCCCAGCTACACCCATCCTTGGAGCTTTTTACTTTTTAGCAGGTAAGAAAAAGCCAGGTAAGAGGAGTGGGGTAGAGATTTCTAAAATTGTGCATGGTGTGGGATGAAAAAAATTTCTCCATCTCCCATGTTGCTAGAATTCTACGTTACCCAATTAAACTGGTATAGCTTCAGACAAGAAAAATTGCTGCTACATGCAGCAGATAACTTGTGGATTTCTCAGCCACAAGGGGTGGTGACAGCTGCAGAGCTGGATGGCTTTCAAAGGAGGATTGGACAAATTCATAGAAGACAGGCCTGTTAGATAATGTAGCTTACTGCAGGGGTCACCAACCTTTTTAGACCCATGGGCACATTTGGATTTTGAGTGAGTGCCATGAGAGCCATCCACTCTAATCACTTCTCTTCCATATCAGCATGTGTGTACACACACACAGAGAGAGAGAGAGAGACCTTGCTTTTCCAAGGCATCTGGGTGAAAGTTGGATCCAGTAGAATTAATCTGACTCCTGGAAAGCACATAGAGCTGAAAGAGGAAGGGGGAAAGAGTGCCACTCCTATAGCTTCCTCCTTCAGTTTTATGTACTTTGCATTGCAAGGGGTTGAATTAGATGGCCCTTGGAGTCTGTTCCAACTCTACAATGCTATGATCCTATGATATTTTGCAATGGGGAAAAAAGTTTACCATCTGTATCACTTTATGGCCAAGGGAGCCATGAACAGAGAGATTTCAGAGGCTCTGTGAGTGCCAGATGGAATCCTCAAGGAGACCACTATGCTCACACATGCCACATTGCCAACCTTTGGCTTAATAGAACCACATATTTAAAAGGTGTGTGTTGTTGTTTTTTGCTGGACATAGTATAAAATAAGTTACTACAGATGAAAAAATTCTTTTTTCTTGTCAAAGCACTGTCTTCTAATTAAATGTGTTAAAATCTGTTGCTTTGCTCAGTGTGTGAAATTTCAGGAACAGGTATACTATGTGAAATAACTGTCAACCAAATGGTATTTAAACCACCACCACCTCTTGATTTAACACATGTTCAGTTAACAGCAATTGGCGTAAAGCTGATCAGTAGCAAAGAGGAAGTAAATCTAATCTGTCATTTAAAAAGATAGCAGCTTTTTAAATGACTTTAGTTGAAATAAGACATTACTAAATTGTAGAACAACTCAAAGAACTTGAACAATACCTGAAAATTTGATGTAACTTTTATGCTGGTTTACATCTGTCTTTGAACCTTCTCTGAACTTCTATTCAAGAGGTCAGTTCTTCCTAAAATGCAAAATAAGAACAGAAAATGCTGTCCAACTCCTGCCTCCCTCCTCCCTTCTGTTTCCCTGGCCTCTAGCCAAATCAAATTATCCCTCTGTCAGGCTCTCCAAATTAGTTCAGCATTCACATGGAGGGAAATTTTTCAATACATTTGGTAATTAATTGTATTGGACCATTTACCCATTGCACAAACAGACTGCCAAAACTTAAAAAATAGGATATGTGTTGTGGTTTAAAAAACCAAACCAAGCCAAGTTCTGTATGACTTGCAGTTAGAGGACTTTGGCCGAAAAGACAGCGAATATATTCAAAGTTTCCTTCTAATGTAGGTCCACCTAAATGGGGAGTTTGGGTCTGCTGCTAGCCAACCCGCCTCTTCAAAACTGGGAGGGGGGAAGCATTTCAGAAGGTAAATCAGCTGCATTAGAGAGAGAGAAATTACTTTCTACTGGGGAGCATAATCCTCTTCTTCCAGAACTGAATTGTGAGACAAATAAAGACAGAACATGTGCTTCCCAGCTATCACACATCCTGCTGTGTGTTCATCTTCAGGGCTGGGTCAAGGTTTCCATACCGCTGAGTGTCCCCCTCTCCACATCCTCTGCAGTGGGCACCAGGAAGCCTGAGCTCTAATGCGTCATCCTTTCACCCTTTTGCTCTCAGAGCGAACAAATGAGTTGGTGGGACTTCCCACCAAAGCAGAGGGAAAGAGGATGTGGGAGCAATGAGAGAAGTTGTAGCATCGTGGGGAAAGACAAAGGAGAGGGGCAGCTGTCCAACCCATGCTACCTAGTGCTGCCAAGCTTCTGTGTGGGCGCTCATTTGCAGAAGCCATGGGGAATTCACTGATTCCTATGAATTACTGTCACATGAAAACATCCAATTAATTGGAGAAAGAAGCATAACGTCATTTGGTATTCAGCGCATTCTCACTGGAAGAAAGCTGACCAATGTTTCAGTATTAGGGCTCCTGCGCCTTGAGTGCAGGAGCTGTGAACCTTTAGCCCTCCAGATGTTTGACTACAACTCCCATCATCCCCGACCACTGGCCATGCTGGCTGGAGCTGATGGGAGATGGGGTTGACATCTGAAGAGCTACAGGTTACTTTCTTCTCCAACCCATGGCAACCCATGGGTTGATTTCTCTTTTTTGTGACAGCCTGCACACTTTATCTAAAAAAGATGTAGCTGCCGTAGTTTTCAAAACTAGCTCTCCTTAGACAAAACGTTTTCCTTCCTCTGTTCCACCTTTCCTGTTGTGTGCCATGACTTTATTTTACAAAAAAAAAAGAATGCTCCATACATTGCAAAATGTATGGTTTGCCTTGGCACTTATTTAGATCTGAATCACTGCAAGTCTTGTTATTACCAGGGCCTTGTAGCATGACAGAGTTATTGTTATGCTTACCAGCAACAGCCTCTTAAAGGGCTAGCTGGCTTATGAGTCAGTATTCATGGTCCTAGTTCTCCTCTGGAAGAATCAGTTGGTTGGAAAAGCCTTATACAAGCTAATAGTCCTGCAAGGGGAGAATAGAACTTAAAAACATCCGGCAGCTCTTTAGCTAGCAATACTAAAGTCTTGTGAATATATTCATAAAGGCCACCCACCCACATTCATTTCTAGGTTCTCCAGCCTTTGGAACTACATACTTTATTCTTAGCTGTAATTCCTGCATTACAGGGGATTGGACTAGATGACCAAACCAAAGTACAAAAAATCTTAGGAGATGTTTCTTTCACCTTTCTACTGACTAGGGGGAGAAAAGCTTTGAAGGAAGTTTCTTACTATTGAAGGAGGTATAACAATAGTAGCCATGCATCATAAATAAAACAAAACATTTGTCAAGTTCTATTGATCAGAAAATTAACATTGTTTGGTTCTTGGATAAAAAAGAAGGCTTTTTAAATTTGCACATGTGCTTCAGCTGTTAGCAAAAGGCTTCAGTTCCTTTTTGTGTCTGAAGCACAGTAGGTGTCAGGATTGTAAGCAAAAAATGAATGTTTATATTAAAAGGGCTCTTGTGACATGTAACAAACAGAGTATAAATGGTGATATACTACTGTGCTGCTACAATACAGGAATTATTTCAGCACTGTAGTAAATTTTGCCAGTGGAGTGTAAAGACGTATAGCTGGCTGGCTGCCATCTCAAATAAAAGAGGGGGGAAAAAAACATGGGTCACTTTTGTCTTGTTCAAGTCAGCAGAGTTATTTGCAGTACGCAACACAGACCCCCTTTAAATGTCATCTTAGTTGCCTTTGTAGAATTCAGTTACATTGCTCAGTAGTACTAAAAAAGAACAAAGAATATACATTTGCTTTTGCCGAATGTATTGTGCTCCTCTGCTTCTCTCTGAATGTCAAATTGTGAAACAGGATCACCGCTAATATACTGTAAGAATGTAAAACTGTGTCCATTCATAGTCCCCCTCAAATACTGTTGAGTGGCCCTCATACCAAGAAAGCTCATCTTGATACAGAACTTTCTCCTCAGGGTGGCTGAAAGGGACAAAGCGTTTGGCATTGACAGCTGCTTTTCTCCACAGTGAAATTTTATTCGTTCCTCTTGCTGCTCTGTTGAGGTTAAAGTCAATTCAACTAATGGACAGCCTTTAAAATTATTATAGAATGCCAGTGATCTCCTTGTTTCTTAATTGACATGAAATTCGCAGTCCCTGAGCTTGGAGGGACAATTCACAGTATGTGTAACTTGCTGTGACACTGTGATATGTTTTTGAAACGTAGTACATAAGTACACAGTCTGTTAATTTTGAGGCTTCAGATATCATTGACCAAAGATGGTCAAAGTGCACAATAACTGGCTCCTGCTTCTCCATTGTTATCCTTTTATCCCAAGTGTCCAGGACGAATAACAGTATCAAAGAATCATAGGCACTCCCAGCAAAAGAAGTCCGGTTGGATGTTATAGTGACATAATCACACTCCTGAAACCACAAATATCATTTCTAGAGTTTGAAAAAAGTTTTAAGCAAAGGTGCTTACAGATTCAACCATGCACCAAAAAGCGTGGAACTGTTAGGTTCAGACATCCATCTTCACTTCCATACCATGTAAACAATAAGGTTGTTCTGCACATTGTGCTACCTTAAAGCTAGACTCCAAACTCTTACTGTGTGGCCTCATTTACATGTGTTGAAGAGATGCATGAGTACATGACAAACATATGTACACTGAGGAGAAACACACAGTTATGTACATTTCACAGAGCAAATTATACTTGCATTACACTTATGCCGGGGGAAATAGTAATCAGACAGCAGATCAAAGTTTATAAACAATTGCAAATGGCAAAAAAATGGATTAATGTGCAGGCTGTTACAGAAATAAAAAGTTGATTATACAGGCAGTATTTAAGCTAGGTTGGCAACTCTTTGGTAATGGCTAAGGGGTAGTAAAATTATAATTCCAAATAAGGAGAGGAGAAGGCAAAAAAAAAATCAGACAGGCATGCATAGAACTGAATTCGTTTAAGAGGAAAGAGGGAGTACAAATGTTTGTTGCTGAAAGGCAGCTTAGGTAGCTGTGAGAGCTAGAGAAAATGGAGCATGGATGTTATCTGTTGAAAGGCAGGAGGAATGGAAAGAAGTTCGTTATTATAGGCACTTATCACAGTCACCATTTTTGTGGGCATTTTAAAAATAAAAAAAATCAGCTTTTGCTAGGCTTATATCACATACCGCAGCCTATTTCTGTGAGTGAATGAGTCACTTGTTTTCTTACTTTTGTAAGGAAAACTACTTTTTATGGTGGGGGGAAATGCGCTTAATGTCACTCTATATTTGGCACCTTTCAAATAAATTGGCTCTAGTTCTGCCTGGCTCACTGTAATTAGAAAACATTTTGCAACCATGATCCAGAAATTTTAGGTGCTGCAAGTTTTTCCTTATATGTGCCAAACTCACCTTCTCCCACAGCTACTCTTGGTTTCACTGTGTTGGAGGCTAAGCTGGAAGTTCTTCTAGGTGTTGGGAATGGTTGGTTGGTGGTTGGAAATGCAGTGTGCTTTATCAGCATAGTGCAGTTTCCCTTGGAGGCTGGTGCATGGCCCGTTAGGGTCAAGGTCAAGGTAACACTTTTCCAAGGTTCATCTTGACCCCCCTCACACCCACCTCTTATATCAGAGGTTTTCAACCTTTTTGAGTCCATGGCTCCCTTAATCAACTACATTCTTTCTGCGGCACACCCGTGGGGCTTAGGAGCCCAGTTATGTCACCCCTTGCCTGCAGAGCTGGCAGCCCCTCACCCTTTTTCAAATGCTCTCCCTTGTGGAGTGTTCCCTCAGCCTCCTCTCCTTGGGAGTCCTCCAGGCAGCAGCTGCTGCTGTCCCTGGTCTCTGAGCTGTCCCACCCACCTGTCCCAAAGAGTGGTGTCTCCCAGAGGTTGGGGGGCCCAAGCCAGCTTAGCTTTCTGAGGCCCAGGGCAAGTGTACTCAGCTGCACCCCCCCCCTTTGCAGGGCCTGATGTGCTCATGCACAGAGAGGGAGAGAATCATAGAGCTGGAAGGGACTCTGAGGATCATCCATTCCAACCCCCTGAATGCAGGAATACAGAGAGAGAGAGAGATTGCCAGAGTGATCTCATTAGCCTAATATTTCTTCCTTTGAAGGAACCAGATTGCATTCTTCCTTGCTATAGCTTCCCTCAAAGATCATATGCCAAACTATGTGGGAGTACAATTAAATGAGCCGGAGTGGGATGTATTTCACATCTGCTGATTTCATTCCTACGTAGGCATAGAAAATTTCATCATTATGAATGGAGAAATAGGTCTCTTATCACTTGCTTCCATTCTAGAGCGATGAGGCAGTGCCTTTGAGCTTTGTTTCTAGAAGTGTAAAGGCAACATCTTTCTCTATCAGTATTCCTGTATTCGTTGGCTTGGGAATTACAGTGCTTGTCTTTAGCTTGGTTTTTTAAAAAAAAGATTCCCTGAAGTTCCTCCATAGGTAAAGGTAAAGGGACCCCTGACCATTACGTCCAGTCATGACCAACTCTGGGGTTGCGGTGCTCATCTTGCTTTATTGGCCGAGGGAGCCGGCGTACAGCTTCCAGGTCATGTGGCCAGCATGACTAAGCCACTTCTGGAGAACCAGAGCAGCGAACGGAAACGCCGTTTACCTTCCCACCTGAGCGGTACCTATTTATCTACTTGCACTTTGACATGCTTTCGAACTGCTAGGTTGGCAGGCGCAGGGACCGAGCAACAGGAGCTCACCCCGTCGTGCGGATTCGAACCGCCAACCTTCTGATTGACAAGTCCTGGGCTCTGTGGTTTAACCCACAGCGCTACCCTCATCCCCAAGTTCCTCCATAGTGAGTGTTCAAATACTGAATTGGCATTGTGTTCTTGGGTTGTTTTGCAGCTTAGAATAGGATCATATCTACAGCTCCATTTTTATCCCATTGATTTGGGGGAAGAACATATTTTTGTCGTCCCCCCTTCTCAGATTGATGGAGTGTTTATGGATTTGCAGGGCAGAAACATAGACTGAGACTGTTGGTTATAGGATTCTTGGAAAATAGGTTTCTGCTCTGGTTGCCGCCCTCTAATTAACAAATGCAGTGTGCATTTTGTACATAGAGGGAATGGTTGCTGGCAAATGGTATAGCTAGATGCCATCTTAATGAATGCATTACTAATGAGCTTTTGTAATATTAGCTCATCAACACCCTCACTGTTCCTGTCCAGTTTTAATTATGTGTGGCAATCAAACTTTGAGAAATCATTATACAAGCACTACAAAGGCCACATCGTTTTTTGGCATGGGGCATTCTGGGATGGTTCCCCCCCCCACACACACACTTTTTACATAGCATGTGATGCATGTTTGTGTTATTGCTTAGCAATTCCTGAGCTTGTCTACGTTCTAAAAAGATTTCCCAAATCCAAATAATGAACTTTCAGGAGAACACAGAGAAATATAGTAGTGTTTGCACTTTCACGTTTGAGTGCTAGCAAAATGCCAGTAGCTAGTTGAAGCATTGCACAACAGCCTGTAGGCAAGAAGTGCTATTTCTCACTGACTATAAAAACATGTATTGAAGTGCATGAGCCATATGTCTGAGTTAAAAAAAAAGTAATTAAATGTCACATTGAATATATTTGTATGAAAGATTTGAGGATGTCTGAGATGTAAATTGTTTTGGTAATGTATTCATACTTGATAATAGCAGATGAATGTAGAAATAGCCATTTTGAAAAAGGGAGTGCTTATCAGTGTGCTGCTCCACATTAAACAATTGATTATGCTCAGAGTAGTGTGCTAAGAATTAAGATTCCTGAGGTTTATAGAAAGATTAAAACAGAAATGGGCATTATTAAAGTTTCTTTTAAAAATAACAAAAAGCTGTCTTTTGCCTGCCTGTATTGTAAGATGTGAGGAGTATATGACTCGCCTGTTATATTACTGATGTATTATTTATATTTATAAGCCACGTCCTGGCCCATAGGATTCCAGGGTGTACAGAAGAAAATGATTTAAAAAAACAATAATTTAAACATCACTTAAAATAATACTGTGTCAATGAAAACAGTTCACCAACAGCATCAAAAATAGCTAAACTCACTCACAGGCGTCGTCTAAAATGCCTGTCTGAACAGATGCATTTTGTGGTCTGAATAACTTCCTTTTTCTTTTAAAAGTTTTGAGATTGCACAGGTTCTTAGGTGGTCATGTTTTAACTAGGCCCAGATCTGGTTTAGCTCCACATACAATAATGTGGAACACATTCAAACCATTTCCAGGGTTGGAGGTAAAATAAAGGAAATAAAGATGCATGGCAGAGAGGAACAAAAGAAGTCAGTTAATGGTGATGCTTATTGATTGTCCTGCTGTCTTAGCAAGTTTCATCAGATTTGAACAATAGGGAAGATTACTGTCTTGGGGAAACTGCATTCATAGGAGCCATGGCAGCATACTTCTTTCTACGGGCAGAAAAACACTTCACCAATCTGGTTGCAGAAAGAATATTGGGTATTAAGGAAAACCTCACTGGATGTGCTTCCCTAGCATCCAAAGAGAAGAATCATGTAGCAAAGTGTGACTCTCCTTCGTATTCATATTCTGGATTTTTCCACTGCCTGTAGCAGAGAAAGTGTGCTTACGTGTCGGCAGATGGGTGTCTGCCCTGGACTGCACTTTACAAGTGTGCCACCCAAGAAGGGAGAGTAGGAAGGAGGTACAAGTCATGCAGAATCACCACAAGCACAATATTCAGTGACCTGGTTCCCAGACAGGAGGGATTACAAAGCATCTAAATTACACTGTGCTATAGCACCAGTAGGTGTTTCACAACAAAAGGATTGGCTTGAATCAGAAAGCAGGAATTCGGGATGGGTTGGGAGAGGATGGGAAATGCAGTAAATTTCCTCCTGAAATCATAAAACATGTCTACAGAAAACCAGTGCCAAATTGAAGTATTAATAAATTTCTTTTGGTCTCAGTTCTACTAACACATCTTGATCCATTCTGCCCCATTCCAACAGAGAGACATTAAAAGAATTAGAAAACATTGTGACAGGATAGCTTGTTTCTAATTATATGGGTTTGGCTCTAGCCTAAGTTACAATTTCAACTATATTAGGCCTGTGTCAGCCTACTTTGTTTCTTCCAAACTAAAGTTAGGAATTTGCATGACTTTGCCATAATTTATCGAGATGATTCTGTTTTCTGTGTTAACATAGGTTATTTCAGCATATAATGTGCATTCAGGTGGATCCAGAATAATAGTAGCCTTGAAGTAAAAGACTAGTAGACAATTTCTGAAGAGACATGGCTCAGGTGGATGGCATAGTAGCTCATAGGATCAGGTGTTTTAATGGCATCTCCTTACTAGTGGAGGGGCACAATTACTGCACCCCCAACTCCAGTGGTGGGAACAGGAGCAGCCTTTGACATGGTCCTTTGTTGATGGCATTAATTTTTATGAAATGGGTAAGATAAAGGTAAAGGTACCCCTGCCCGTACGGGCCAGTCTTGCCAGACTCTAGGGTTGTGCACTCATCTCACTCTATAGGCCGGGAGCCAGCGCTGTCCGCAGACACTTCCGGGTCACGTGGCCAGTGTGACAAGCTGCATCTGGCGAGCCAGCGCAGCACACGGAACGCCGTTTACCTTCCCGGCAGTAAGCGGTCCCTATTTATCTACTTGCACCTGAAGGTGCTTTCGAACTGCTAGGTTGGCAGGCGCTGGGACCGAGCGACGGGAGCGCACCCCGCCGCGGGGATTCGAACCTCCGACCTTTCGATCAGCAAGTCCTAGGTGCTGAGGCTTTAACCCACAGTGCCACCCGCGTCCCTATGAAATGGGGGGGGGGTTTAAAAATGGAAAAGATCCCTGCACAGAAAAATATAACTGGGGGGGGGGGTGTCATTATGGAAAATGTTCCACCCTACATCACTGTTTACCTATCAAAAGCTGGCTTCAGAACACAGCATAGCAATCCAAGGATCATTATAATATTCCTGAAACCTATAAAAGAGGCACAGCTTGCACTTTTTTTTGCTTTGGAGAAAGTAGGGAAAGATTAGGAATTTCAATGGAAATTGAAGATGGATGGATTTGCCCTGCTTGCCAGACACTGAAATGGCAATGACAATAGGCCAGAACTAAAAAGTAACAGTATCATTGTAATATATATGTTTGCATTAAGTTCAATAAATGTTGCTGTAACCCTGTGAGAATTTGGCACTGTAGACCCACAATGCAGATGCAGTCCAAAAGCTGAGACAGCTGTTTGCCTAAGACCACATACTAAATTCATTGCAGAGATTAGATTTGCACCTGGGATTTCACAGATCCACCAGTTGGCCACTATACTAATATACTATAATATATTAGCTCAAGCATTGTATGTGGTATCTGAAAGTATTCTACATGTTAATTATGGTATTGATTGTTTGCTCTCTTTTTTTTTTTTTTTTGCAGGAGAAGCTATAGAAGGTCTTAGGGAGAGTGAGTACCTTTTGATTCATTCATGCCGACAGTGGACCACAATTACAGCTCATAGTCTGGAGGAGGGACATTACGTCATAGGGCCGAAGATAGAAATCCCTGTGCATTATGCTGGTAAGTGTGGCTTTGGCTCTGAACTGCAAAATAAAGGGTGACTGAGTTGCCCACCAATTACGCCAGCTTTTTGGTTGCTTGGCAAAGGAAAGCAAAATTGACAGCAAAGGTGACTATTACTTTAACAAAATAAGTGCAGAAAAGGAGCTGTATCTTATTCCTACAAGCTGATGATACGCACCAGTATAAACTGCTAAATCGTGATTTTAACTAGGAAAGCTTCATTAGCTGCTGGAGAAAAGTGGTACAAGTCTCATGCAAAACAGTCCTCCAAAGTTGTTTTGAAAAAAGATCAGGTGCCCAACTACATCATGCCTGAAAATGTACTGAGCCACATGATAGCCTACTTATGCCTGTTCCTGGCAGCAGTGCTACGTGCTTCTGAATAAGCATGTGGACTTGGAACGGATGCCAATCAGGATCATTTTTTTAAAAAACTTACTTTCTCTTGTAAACAACTATTGTTTAGTCTAACCTATGACATCGCTGCAAGTTCATGCATGCCTTCCCTTTCTGCTGAGTTCTAAGAGTTCCCTGTTGTCTGGAATAAATAGTTGTGGCCAGTCTGTTGCTTTTCCTGGGGACTTTTTTTCATTTCTCTTTCTCCCTCTGTTCAAGGCTCGCCAGGCCCCTTTTCAGTGCAGGGTTTTAAAATAAATAAATAAATAAAGTGACAGCTATAATTTGAAATTTCCTTAGCTGCATTTAAGCTTCCTTTCTCTTATATCTTTCTAAAACTGGGTCAAGACTGCAATTCTAATCAAAACATTGTCCTCTTGCTTCACTGTTCCAAAATATCCCTTGGCTTCAACAATGAGTGTTGGGGCAATCATGTCTCTGCTTAAGAAGACAAGATAGGAATGAGCCTCAGAATCACCTAGGCAGCCCTTTTGATCCTCCCATTGTGCAAGCAAGTGAACAGAGCAGGAAGGCTTCCATTAATTATAGTTAACAATAGTTCAGACAAAATGGGAAACTATAATTAATTGAAGAGTTGCATTGTTGTTAGCCGCCCTGAGCCCGGCTTCGGCTGGGGAGGGCGGGATATAAATAAAATTTTTTATTATTATTATTATTATTTAGGGAGGGGCTAGAAGGACATTCATAGCACGACTTACCACACTGAGTTATGATCATATGAACTCTCCCACTCATTCTGAAATAGTAACCTCCTGTTTTCAGCAATATGTGAAATATATCCTTTTTTCCTCTCCTTATAAAGGAAAAATAATTATAGGGTAGGGGTTGAAGGGACGGGGACTTGGGGTAGCCTTCCCCAACCTATTGTCCTCCAGATGTTGTTGGACTATAACTCCAATCAGCGCCAGTCAAGAGTGATGGGAGTGTAGTCCAACAACATCTGGAAGGCACCACGTTGACCGCCATGAAATAAAAAGTGGTATTTAGGAACACAGCTGGCAACAATAAATCCTATTAGCATTTTACAGTACTGAAATTTGCCAGAGTTACTGGTACATCTATTGTGGTACAATCAGAGGCCAGTTTCCTGCTACGTACACTCAGTGGCTCTATGGATCAGTTGGCAGGCTTTTTCTTGAGAGACTATTAGACTTTAACTGCAATTTAAAGAGTACCTCTGAGGGCCTTTATAATTTGATCACTATCTGATAATGTTACTTCTGTTTGTCATAATGTGCTCTCTCTCTCTCTCACCCAAACAACTCATTTATGAATTTAGTGATTCTGCAAGGAAACTAAAAAGCAATGCAGAGGTGCAATTCAGATGAGTAGTATAAAAAGCAAATTCACCTTCCACATTAGAGGCACTTTCTCTTCCTATCTTCAGTTTCTGAATCTTAATCCCCTGCATTATATGATACAATTACTACGGGGAACTCATTCAAAGCAGTTACTGGTGTGGTATATTTGTTATGTGGTTTCTGCATACATTCCACTTGTAACATTTCTTTCCTTTTGCTTCCCAAACCACATCTACACCATCAGCAGAAAATAGTTGTAAAACATTGATTGCCATGGCCTTTCCTGAAGTCCCCTGGTTATGATTGCTGTGTGAGTGCTGGTTTTCTTCTGCTACAGTTACCGAGATGCTTTGTGGTGCAGATACAAATCCATGAATGGAATCTAGAAATTGAGGTTCTACCCAGTTCAGTTTAGAATGATTAAAAACAGAAGACCAGCGCTACCTATAATAACTCATATACCCATGTGGAAATAAGATCAAAAATATTGTTCATAACGTGAAGTATATATGGGATGTATGCAAAAGAGTAAATATTGCAGAAGTTCAAAGGCAAGAGTTTGCTCTTGTTTGACAGCACACAGTGTCTTTTCCCAGGGTTAGTGATGCCAAGTCTGTCATCATTAAAGAGTAAAATTCTGTGTCAGGGAGTTAACCATGTTACGAAATGATTAAAGGAGCACTTACTACTCAATGTGCTTTCTGAAAGAACTGAACTTTGTTTCCTGATCCAGCTCAAGGTTGAAAATGGAGTGGATTGACTTAAGCATTTTCCGGCTTGTGTGTGCCCATGTTAGGGATTTAAGAGTGTGGTTGACCTCTTGAAAGAGCAGTCATGCATTTTTTCTGCTTGCCTCAGAAAAGCAGAAATTATACCCATGTAGAGCTTCAACATGGATCTGTTCAGTGCCTGTGGTTGATGGATGCTGCTCTAGGAAGAGGAGAGAGAATATGTGTCTTGCATGCAGGCGTCTTGTGACAAACTTTAAAGGGATACAAGTTCTAAATCCAGAAGAGGGGAAAAGGAATTGATAATAGTGTTGCCCAGTTTGTTTGTTTTTATTAAAGTAATGTATACACAGACCACTTCCTGTGTAAAGATCTTGAAGTCTAAAATTCCAGTGAAGATAAAATGTTAACATATAAAACCAAATTTATTTAAAATATACATAAAATCCAAATGAAATGGATGAGTCAACTAGTTGGGATAAGCCTGAGCAATTGTCTTTGGTATAACATTTTATTTAATTTATTTCGTACAGTTTATATACTGCTTGACTGAAAAACAACAACCCTCAAAGTGGGTTATTGCTGTATTATTCAAAGTGAGTGCAAAGTGGCTACATGTGAAGTCCAGGTTCTTCCATTGTGGCATTCGAGTGCCTTGAAATCTGACTGCCGTGGTGGTGGGGACTACAGCAAGCTCCAGGTGATCAGCTTCTTTATCTTAAGAGCTGCTAGAGGGAAGTTCTTTCCCAGAACCATCTCCTAGATCTCTCTGTATGTTGGGTCTTAGAATGCATACACTAAAAAAAACCAACCCCTTAAATCTTTTAAAACTCTTAATGTTCAGACCTAACTATAACCCTCAAACATAATTTGAGAACAAGCTTGAAGCCATCCCATGGTATCTGGGCTTTCTGCCAGATGGGGGCATGCTCTGTCACAAGGCATCTAGCTCTCTTCCTACTTCTTTGCAATGAAGAGTGCCGCCATCAATTGTGTTGCAATTCCTTGTTTACAAAGAAACACACTACGGTGTGTTGCAATTCCTTCATACTACAGAGTAGCTGGAACTACTGTTAGGGCATTAACCTTGCCTACAGCACTTCTTGAAACTCTTTAGTTTTTATTTAAATTGGTGGGGGAAACCTAGCTATTCTTTAATTATAAAAAAAAAACCCTAAAGAATAAAGCTTACTTCTTTGTGTTGTATGGAGAGTGATAGACGCACAGTGCCTCTGAGTGCAGTGGAAATAACATGATCACATGTCCTAACATGTTGCTTTTCTGAATATTTTCAAAGTTTCCCCCTGTGCAGCTATACTTGGCTAAACTTGAATGCTACTTTGTACACAGATTTGATGAGTGAAGCAGTTGAGCTGCAATGAATCATTGTTGGCTGAGCTAGTTTCTAAAAGGATTGGACTACTACTTTGGGCACACTGTGCTATGGTGTCTAGATCAAGGGAAGTAATAGTACCACTCTATTCTGCCTTGGTCAGACCATACCTGGATTACTCTAGTTCTAGGCACCACAATTTAAGGAAGATATTGAGAAGCTGGAACATGTGCAGAAGAAGGCAACCAAGATGATCAAGGGTCCGGAAACCAAGCCTTAGAGGAACTTTGGAGGGAGTTGGGTATGTTTAGCATGGATAAGAAGAGACAGAGATGAGATATGATAGCCATCTTTCTATTTATCTGTACACCAGTAATCATATCATTAATTCTGATTATTCGTATTTGCCCATGCAACAGAAGCCTGTTACACCAAAATGCAAGCAAGTTAATAAGCTGCCTTGGGTGCCCTATGGGATGACCTTTGCTGAGGGGGGGGGGCAGTACAACCCTGCTGATTCTCTTGGATGTCTTGTGGCTTTTGACGTTATCAGCTGAATGGGCTGTCCAGGCTGGGTGTAGGAGGCACCACTTGGCAATGGCATCAATCCTAATTGGATGTGTTTTGTCCGTTCTGGGAAAACTTGTGGAAAACATAATTAAAAATAAAAGTACCAAGCATTTAAGAACAAATCTTGCTGAAGAAGAGCTGGCATAGCTTCTGCAAAAATGATAAGCATAGGGGTGATCTAGTGGGCATTGTGTAATCTGGACTTTCAAAAAGCTTTTGATAAAGTCACTTGCCAAAGACTGTTGAGTAAGCTTAGCAGTCATGGGATAAAGACAGATGTTTGTCCACACATGTATTGGTGGGGGGTGTTTTATGGACAGCATTTTAAAATTTGGGGGGGGGGTTAGGCAGGTGTTTGGCATTCCTAAGCAATAGATTTCCAGGCAGGCTAGAACCTTGAAGCTTTTCTGCTTAGAAAATGCTATAGGGCAGAATGTTAAGTAGGGGGCTAGTCTTTCCACCTGGGGGGGGGGGGAATGCTGGCTATGGACACAGGAACTTGGTGTTTTATTTCAGCATCGCCATGCTTCCACTGCAGATTCGTATGCATGTATATTGCTTTGGGTCTGAAGCTTCCTAGTGAGAAGAGGAGGGTAATCACTGTGCCAAATGAATAATATTTGGGTCAGGGCAAAAACTTGGCAGGGAGCTAATTGTGTGAGCCAAGGTTGCTTCCTGCAAGGATCACTTAACAGCCAAGCATAAAAGAACAAGAAGGGAGGATCTGTGCATGTGTGGGAGGAAGAGGGAGGAAGAGGGAGACCCAACAACTGGGCTCCAGCTGGCTAGGATTGTCTTAATCCTGGAAAAAGAAAACCAGCCAATCTTGCTTCTACATTTGTCTGTTTGCTTGCCATGGTGTTTTCAAGCCTTTAACACTGCTATTAAATATAATCCCCTATTATGTAATCTGTAGGTGTCTTACCTCTCCATTATCTCTTCCTCCATAGTCATTTCCAACTTTGGGCATAAAATTATAGAACTAGAAATTACGCCCTTGAGGCTACTCTTCCCCTCCCCGCAACCTCCCTTGCCGTTTTCTGGGGGTGAACTAGGAATATGTGTGCTTTTACATAGTCCCTGCTTTCTTCCAAGTGTTTCCAGGGTGGTCACATTGGAAAATGGAGCAAATGCACCCACTTTTCTGCTCTTTCATTTCTGGAAAAGTGCTGGAGACCTTCCTTCTATTTGTCCCCTCTACTTCAGAGCCTAGTACATCTGTGTACCCCAGATGTGTCAGAATGTTTTGAACCCAAGACTGCTCCAATTCTTTTTTTTCCCCTTTCCTTTTAATAAGTCTGCTCAGTTCCCTTGCCTGCTCCTCACATTTCTACCAATGCATGTTCTTTCATTCACAAACCCTGAAGTCTCTTCCTGGAATCATTTGTCTTTTCCACTCCTTGTTATCAGACACTCCTGCATAACATTTCCTCCTTTCTGAAGTATGTTTCTGACAGCAACCTGAAAGAACAGGTGCATAGTTTGGGTGAACTCCTGCATCTAGTTCTGTCATTAGAGGCTAAGATCCTCATGGCTAAGATCAGGATAGTTTGGCTCACACGCACAGGGAACTATGTGTGGCTACCCTTAAGCTTGATCTGGAGGCTGCAGCTGGTGCAGAGTGCAGCGGCTACATTGCTAGCTCCTTACTTGCTAGTCTCCTCCTGGGCCAAGTTCCAGATTCTGCTACTCAAATATAAAGTCATATATACAGTGGTACCTCGGGTTACATACGCTTCAGGTTACAAACTCCACTAACCCAGAAATAGTACCTCGGGTTAAGAACTTTGCTTCAGGATGAGAACAGAAATCGTGCTCCGGTGGCGCGACGGCAGTGGGAGGCCCCATTAGCTAAAGTGGTGCTTCAGGTTAATAACAGCTTCAAGTTAAGAACAGACCTCCGGAACGAATTAAGTACTTAACCCACGGTACCACTGTGTGTGTGTGTGTGTGTGTGTGTGTGTGTATTGGGACCAGGTTACTTGAGAGGCTGTCTGTAAATTGTTGTAGCAACCCAACTCTCCTCCAGCCACCTTTCGAAATCATTGGTAAAGGAGACCAGATACAGCCCTTGGATCCCAGAAATATTAATTCCACCGGGGAAGGAACTGTTTGAATTGAATGGCTGTTTCAATCTGTAATGGATTTGGGACACCTGATGCTTTTAAAAGGAAGGCATTGAAAACACCTATGGTGTCGGGTTACGTCATACTGTTCAGTGTTTGCTCAGATGTGTATGTGTGCACGCCTTGGTCTAGAGAATGCTGGTAGGAAGTGTGGTTGGAATACCTCAGTCAGCAATCCTCCCCATGGAAACCAGAAGCGCTGCATGTCTGGGAGTCAGTGCCAGGCACGTCAGCCTGGCCTATTAAAGCAACTGACATCATAGATTTCTCGGACTGTGACTGAATTGTGGTACTAGGCAGCGGCTGTTGCTGAACTGAGGCTCACTGCTTAGCGGTTCATTGCAAACAAATACCTATTGTGTGCATTACACATAATGTACAATCACTGAAAAGTCATCTATAATGCTAAAGCATTTTCTCTATGCATTGTGGGGAGAGAGGGGGGGCTCCTTCACTGCAAGAAACCAGAAAAATCGAAGTAGTCTGAAAGCAGACAGGAACAGATGCACTGTTCGTTCTCAATTAACCTGGATTTATTTAAAGTGTCTGAGTACTAATAATCTTCTTGCTAGTATAGCAAAACACTACCTGCATCGCTCTCTATGTAGTGTGAGAGAGCCTGGGGAAAGTGCATGATCCATTGTCTCTAACAGTTGCAAATAACAGATGGCAGCATAATGTGATTCCGTGTGAATCCTAAGCACTTTGGCCTTTTATAAATTAGGATTTATCAAAGAGCCTGCTCTTTCCAGACAAGTGTTGGTGACCCACTGACTATAAAAGTGCACCTTGCAACTTAATAGCTTTTCTTTCACACAGTTGGCTTCCTGGCCAGACTGAAACCTTAGCAGGAAAAGGATTCTTTTAACATGAAAGCAATTTTGTGAATTTATTAGCAAAATTATTCATCTCTACTGAACTTCTCCACCTCCTCCTCCTCCTCCTCCTTGTCATTTGATTGATTGATTTTTAAATGCTACCTTGTATTACTTTCCTTCAGGGCAAGGACATCAGCCCTGTGACCTTCCAAAAGTTGTTGGACTACAACTTCCATCATCCCGAGCAATTGGTCATACTGACTGGGGCTGATAGGAGTTGCAGTCCTGCAACATCTGAAGGATCACAGTCCCCCATCCTTGCTATATAGAACAATATCTCTGGCTATGGAATTAAGGGGCTAACATAATTAGTAGGGGGTTGGTTCATATTTGATGACCTTGATGTGTTCCTGCCCCACTCACCTTTGATTTCTCAGCAGAGCTGCGCTCATGCAGAGGTGCTGATGTACATGGGGACAAAACATGATGCCTACACTCACATTATCACCAGCAACTCTTTACCTCTGTGCTATCCATGGCTTAGATCCAGAACCTGACCTGGGAGACCAGGGTTCAAATCCCCCACCCTGTGCAGAAGATCACAAGGGGACTTTGGGCCAGTCACTCTCCCTCAGCATAACCTACCTCACAGGGTTGTTGCAAAGATAAAATGGGATGGGAGAACCACATAACACCACCTTGAGTTCCTTGGAGCAGGAGGTAGTATATAAATGAATGAATGAATGAATGAATGAAATAGCTAGCTGCAAATTCTATAAATGAGTTTGAGATGGATCATGCAGCTAAGGGAGGAATGTGCACAATTCATTTCCTTTACTCCTCTTATTGGCAATTTGCCCCTACACCCCCAGCTTTGGGGCCTAAGTTTCAGCTATCTATCAAGTTTCTTTAAACTAGACATTGGATACATTTTTCGTTTGCAGTCTTAGACCAGTTTACTCCTGAAAGTAATTTGTCTCCATCTGCTTGGAAAAGCTACGTGTGTTTTACATAAACAAACTATTGGAGATTTTTCTTTTAAGGTTCTCCTTTGTGGTGTGATTTGGTTTTGTTGCTCTGATTCCCTTCAGTTTTACACAAGTGCTAATGACAAGTCAAAAGGGACAGCACAGTTTGTATCCTAAAGCGACTCTCAGAAAATTGCTTGCTGGAGAATGTAGATTATTCCAAGTAAGAGTGAGCTAATATTGGGAAGGGATGATGATGATTTTAAATGCATCACTGACACCATGATAAATGTTTTCAGCTTGTATGGGTTAAGCAGCATTTGCTTAAAATAAACTCCTGAGCAGCTAGAGGAACTCTAGCATTCTTTTGCTTCTGAGCCTACCCTTGTGACTTGTAAAATAGAATGGCATGTTTCTCCACCAAACTGCGGCGACCGTCTAATTCTGTATAAGCTTCAGGGATATTGCATTCCTTCTTGCTCTTGGTTTCAGTATCAAAGAAACACCAAACATAATAACTTGAATTATAAGAGTTCTATTTCTATTTGCAGTAAAAAATGAAATAAAATATGGATGCAAGGGGCAAAAGATAGTGTATGAAGGTCAGGGAAATCGGAGAGGTACCAGTGACTTGATGAGCAACACAAACAGAAATAGGAGTTTCGAAAATAGAATTTTTTTTTTGTAGTTCTCATTTCATATTATATTTCATGGACCTGAAGTCAGGTGACTATATGACTGCTGGCAACCCCTGTCTTTCTGGCAATTGTTTTTTTTTTCCGCTTTTCAAAATATGAGCGCACATAATGTTGTTGTTCTTATTGGACACTGCTGGGGAAGTTCCAGCACCTGATAGCCACACCTGGTTAGTCCCTAAGGGTCTATTTCCCCTGTATTTCTACTATGGTACCCACCATGTCATTTCTGTAAGGTTTAACTGCGTTTGAAAAAGCCCATCAAATGCATGTAAAGGAGCAACCATTGTGATGTTCAGGTGTGCTTCTTAGGTGCCATTGGATTCCTTAATGTTTTTCAGACATTACAAAAAAGACACAATCGGACTCCAATGAAAATATTGAGGTATTGTCATGGACTGGTTGGATACAGAGGAATGGTGGAAGGAACCAGCCTGAGCATCCCCAAGGGAAGACGGCTCAGAGCCCGGGGATTGGTGGTGGGACAACAATGAGCGGTCAGAGGGAGAAGACTGAGGGGGAGGAGGTGTTGGAAGCTGAAGAGGTAACATGGCTTGGTGAGGAGGGAGAGTCTGTGGCAGGGAGTAGTCTTGAATCAGAAATAGAAGTGAAACCAAGAAAGTGGGATGTGGGAGGCCAAGAGACAGAGATCAGTAAGGTGGCTGAAGAAGCACAGGTGTCCCCCTCTCCTGCTGCAACAAGATCTCCCTCCCCCCTGGTCTCCCCAGGACCAAAAGAGGCATGAAGTGGGAGGAGCAGAGACAGACCTGCAGGTGCAGTCTCAGATTGCTTGAGAAAAACCCACTTAGGCCTTCAGTCTCTGCAGTTGCCTTGGAAGGACAAGGCCTACTGAAGAAGAGTTTCTGTACTCATTCGGCCTGGCACTCCTGTGTGGATCCTATTTCTTCTAATAAATAGTTAACTTCACTTACTCAGTGTGATTTGCTGCTGTCTTGCTCCTGACAGGATCTACCCTTTTCAGCCGTGTAGCCCTCAAATGTAACCTTAAGGTGTAGAAAATAGCAGAGGAAATTTTATATTCCAAATTGGATCAGTGAGAAACTCTTGCAGAGGAATGTGCTCAGTGGTCTGTAATGAAAAAGAATTATAATTAAAATAATTGCCTTATTTCTCATGTATTAATTTTTTCTATGTTAAGCTGCACCTTCAGACTCTTTTGGTGCTGCTCCTGGTAATTAGCAAGGGGCATTCATGGAGGTACACCCATATTCTAGTAATTGTTCTATTCCTATATATAGCAAAGTATCTCTTAGACTGCTGATCCCATGTTTAAATGGTTCGGATATTTATTTCTCTTTGACTGTGACCCCAGTGGAATACCATGTTCCTGTTGCAGAGAGCTTCATACAAATGTGCCTTCTCAGAGTGAAGGATACTTCCGAGAACTTGCAATAGTAGACAATACCTTAGGCTGCCCGAGTTATATCTCTGATGCTTTATCTTGTCATATTTGTCTGAGTAACGGTGAATCCTTAATGGATCGTCTTAAGTGGCTAATGTCAGGAAGGTTAGTCTTCTAACTTTTAACAAGAGAAGCATAATGCAATTTCAAAACGAAAGCTTTACTCATGCAACATATCAATGTTCTTTGTTCAGTTAGTAACTATATACAATATAATATCCTTTCCTTTCAAAGCAAATTTTGGCTTAATCTTTATATTCGTTTATCTTGCACTTCTCATCTTTTAAAAATTAAAATGCAAGTTCTTCTCCCCCCCCCCACATCAGCTGACTATCACAAGCAGTGAAGTGCGTGCTCAGAAAAATTTGAATGGGAAAGTTTCCCAGAAAATGTTCTGTTGCTGTGAATTGGTGGATATAGGATTGTGCTTGCTTGCTTTTAGTTTTGTTTACATAGTGAAGTATGCGGTATGAATTTTACGTGCCATATGAATTAAATAAATAAATCATTACATGGTGGAACTAATTATTTGTTCTAAAGTTAAGTTATTTGTCCTATGGTTAAGTTGGGATACTTTTTAAAAGGGTTCAGAATGCTCTTTTGTTTCTATACATTGCACAATCTGTGTTTCGCATGTCTTAAAAACGTCCAGTGCCATGAAACCTTTTGTTCATGTTTTAGATTTGAGGGCGGGGGTAGTTTTGTGTTTGTTGTTTTGTTATTAACCAACCCAGAAATAGAGGCATTAAGTCACCATGAAAAGTTCTCCAGGGGTGTGGTTTTGGGGGATGAATGGAAAGGGGAAGCGATAGCTCGGAGCACTGCTGAGCCCAAATTTAAACTTGTTAAGAAGCCTAATTTTAAACATGTGATTAGCAGAGGCTGAAGAGATTTAGAAGTTGGCAAGCAATCAAAGTAGAAAAAGTACTAGAAGTTTCATTTTTTAAATTTTGATGTACAGATGAGGTAATACAGCCCACAATTAAGCGTGGGGAGGGGAGAGCACCAGCTGTGGAATGCTAATGTAGGAAATGTATCTTGGAAAATGATCAAAATTACTGAAAACAAGTGAATGTTGTATTGTGATGGTCAAAATGTATTCACTTAACATTTAATATTAAGCATGCATAATACAGTGCCCAATCCTATACATCTGTTTTTTCTCTGAAGTGAGGGCTGGATGATCCTTATGGTCCCTTCCAGATCTACAGTTCTATGTGTCCAATAAAGCTTCCTCCCAAGTAACTGTACATAGGAATGTGCCATTCCCTTAAATAAGGGCAGAGCAGTAGATTTTCCTGGCTCAGAAAAGTGACTGTTTTGTGCATCAATATCCAGCCCGAGTTAGTTGTACATGAGGTTGAATTCTGGGATCCTGTTTCATGGTGTTTTACCTTGACATCAAAATATTGCTTTAGGGATTTAACTTATTTCTCTAAAATATTTGTGCTCAAAATGGCTCTCAAAAGCAAAAAAATAAAAATTAAGGCAGCAACATTTTTAAAAAAAAAATATATTTTATTAGTTTTCCATACATTTATACCACATTAACAATTTGCATTAAACTTTTCGGTTTTTTGACTTCCTTCGGCTTCTCTGCCAATCATTCAAATTCTAATTTTTTAAAATACACATTTCCAAATTATAGTATTGCCTTTATACCTTCCCCCCCTCTTATATTTTGCTTTTTTACAATATTTCTTATTCTGTTACAGAGCTTCTTTAAATGCCACTAACGTTATTCCGTTATCACTTATACATTCCCAGTATTCTACTAATTTTCTCCAGTCCTCGATGAATTTTTGATCTCATTGATATCTAATCTTCCCAGTCAGTTTATCAAGTTCTGCATAGTCCATCAGCTTCGTTCTCCATTCCTCCAATGTTGGTATTTGTTCTTGTTTCCATTTCTGGGCCAGTAGTATTCTTGCCGCTGTCACTGCATATTGGAAAATTTTGTAATCCTTTCTATTTATTTCATTACCAACAATTCCTAAGAGAAAAGCCTCTGGTTTCTTAACAAATGTATATTTCAACATTTTTTTTCAACTCATTATATATCAACTCCCAGAAGCTTTTCACTTTCTTGCATTCCCACCACATATGAAAAAATGTACCATCTTTTTCTTTACATTTCCAACACTTCTTACATGTTTTGTACATTTTTGCAAGTTTTACTGGTGTAATATACCATCTATATATCATTTTCATAACATTTTCCTTTAATGCAATACATGCAGTAAATTTAATACTTTCATTCCATAGTTTTATCCAATCGTTAAATTGTATATTATGTCCAATATCTCTGGCCCATTTTATCATAACTGATTTAACTTCTTCAACCTTTGTATGCCATTCCAACAATATCTTATACATTTTGGATAGGATTTTATATTCATTATTTATTATTTCTATTTGAAATTTAGAATCCTTCTCTGCATATCCATATTCTTTAAGATCTTTCTTAAACATTTCATTTATTTGGAAATAATGTAGCCAATCATACACAAACTCTTTCACTTCTTCATAAGGTTTCATTTTCCATTTCCCCCCTTCTTTAATAATCAAATTTCCATATGTAATCCAATTCTTTCTCATATTAATTTTTTTAACAGTCATAACCTCTAACGGAGACAACCAGTGTGGAATTTTTGCTTCCAGTAGGTTTTTATACCTCTCCCATATTTCTATTAACGGTCCTCGGAAAATATGGTTTCCAAAACCTCTATGGATTTTCTTCTTTCCAGCCCATAAATACACGTGCCATCCAAATCTATTATCAAATCCTTCCAAATCCAGCAGCTCTGTATTTTCTAATTTTATCCATTCCTTTAACCAACAGAGACATGAGGCTTCATAATACAATTTCAGGTCTGGCAAGGCGAAGCCACCTCTTTTTTTTGCATCAGTTAATAACTTAAATTGAATTCTTGGCTTCTTTCCCTGCCAGATATACCTCAAAATCACTCTTTGCCATTCTTTAAAAACCCCAGTCCCCTTGATTATTGGAATCGTTTGATACAAAAACAATAGTTTTGGTAACACGCTCACCTTTATCGTTGAAATCCTTCCCCAAAATGACAATTTCATTCGTCCCCATACATCCAGATCTTTCTTTATCCCATTCCACGCTAGTGTGTAATTATTCTGATATAAATCTATATTCTTGGGGGTTATCCAAATACCTAAATATTTCACCTTTTTCACCACCTCTATACCAGTTTGTTGCTGTATATTTTCTATCTTATCTAAATCCATATTCTTAACAATTATTTTAGTCTTTTTCTTATTCAGTATAAATCCTGCCACTTGGCCGAATCTCTCTACCTCCATAAGTACATTTTTTATACTTTCCAAAGGATCTTCCACCGTTATGACCAGATCATCGGCAAAGGCTTTCACCTTATATTCGTTCCGGCCTACTGCAACCCCTTTTATTGCCTCATTTTCTCTTAGTGATTTTAGAAAGACCTCCAGTACCATGATGAATAACAATGATGAAAGTGGACATCCTTGTCGCGTACCTTTAGATATCCCTATTTCCTCCGTGATCACATTGTTTACAATTAATTTAGCTTTCTGCTCAGTGTAAATTGCTTTTATTCCATTGAGAAATTCCTTCCCTACCTCCATATGTTCTAAACTTTTTAACATAAAGTCCCAAGATATGTTATCAAAGGCCTTTTCTGCGTCAACAAATATTAACATAGCTTGTTTCTCATTTCTGGCAGTCAGGTATTCCAAAATATTAATTATATTCCTTACATTATCTCTCATCTGTCTGCCAGGTAGGAAACCAGCTTGATCCTTATGTATAATATCTTGCAGTATTTTTTTTATCCTTTTCGCCAAAATACTTGCGAAGATTTTATAGTCTGTATTAAGTAGGGAAATAGGCCTATAGTTTTTTACTTGTGTTAAGTCAGAATCTTGTTTCGGAATAAATATGATAAATGCTTCCTTCCGTGTTTCCGGAATTTCTCTTTCTTTGAGAATATTGTCCATAACTTCTTTCAGAGGCAACGACAGGATGTGTTTCATCTCTTTATAATATCTTGCTATAAATCCATCAGGTCCTGGAGCTTTCCCTTTTTTAAGTTCTTTTATAGCCTCTTTTATTTCATCTAATTCAATTGGGGTGTTCAGCCTATCTCTTCTTTCTGTCAGGATTTTCTGCACCATTTTTTCTTTTAAATATCTTTCTATTTTCCTCATATTATTATTCTCTGTTCCTTTATATAAGTGTCTGTAAAAGTCCAAGAATCCTTTTCTGATACCTTTTGGGCTATCTATTTCTTCTCCCTCCACAGTGATTTTGTTAATTGTATTCTGTTCTTTTCTTTTTTTATTTGCCATGCCAGCCATTTTCCTGATTTGTTCGCCGATTCAAAATTCCTTTGTCTCATTCTTTTTATATTCCATTCAACCTCTTTATTGATTATCATCGCAAATTGTGTTTGCAGCGCCTTTATATTCTGTTTTACTTTCTCATTGTTCGGTTTTTTAACCAGTTTTTGTTCATTGTCCATTATTTGTCTTAAAATTTCCTTCTTTCCTTTTTCTCTATTTTTATTTTTGATTGAATTCTGCTGGATAAAGAATCCTCTCATAACCGCCTTGCTGGCATCCCAAACAGTGTTGATTTTCGTGCCTTTGTTATAATTATTTGTAAAATAGTCCATCAGAGATTTTTGGGCTTTCTCCACAATTTTTTGATCATCTAGGAGGTAATCATTCATTCTCCATCTGAATGTTTTCTCTTCATATCCTTGTAATTCAAGTTTTATTGGACTATGATCTGAAATTATTCTTGGTTGAATTTCTATTAGTTTGATTCTTGGAGTTAGCTCATTTGAGACCCAAATTTTATCAATTCTCGACATTGACTGGTTCGGATCAGTATAAAATGTGAATTGTTTTTCCAGTGGATGTCTCAATCTCCAGATATCTATTAAGTTGCAGCTTTTTATCATTGAGAAAAATGTTTTTGGACGTTTCCCTTCTTTACTAGTTCCTGCTGCTCTTAATCTGTCCATTTCCAATGACACCACACCATTCATATCCCCCAGTATTATTATCTTTTGGTCTACATATTCGAACAGCTTTTCTTCCAGATTTCTAAAGAAGTCAGCCTTATTTCCATTTGGTGCATAGATCCCGACAATTATTATTTTTTCGCCTTGCCATTTGATCTGGACCGCGATGATTCTTCCTTCTTCATCTTTAAAAATTTGTTGGGCATCAATTTTGTTCCTCACATATATTACCACTCCTCTCTTCTTGCTTTTATCAGAGGATATGAACTCGTTCCCTAATCTTCTGTTAATGAAAACTTTTCTGTTTCTTTGCCACATGAGTTTCTTGTAGGCAGATTATGTCTAAATTTTTCTTTTTTAAGCATTGTTCAATTTTATTCCTTTTTCCCCTATCATTCATTCCATTAATATTCCAATTCCAAATTTTTAATGCCATTATTGCCTCTTGAATTAAATATGAACTTTTTAAAATTTATTGTCTCTTTGCTTTTCCTTCCTCTTCTTCTTCTTCTTCTTCCTCTTCCTCTTCTTCTTCTGATCCCATTCCTCTCTCATCTTTTTCTTCGCCTACCTTTAGGCCCAGTCCTCCTGCTCCTACTCCTCCTACAGCTCCTTTTTCTTCATCTTCTTCTGCTCTTAATTCTTTATATTTTCTCTGGAACTTGCTTGTCTCTTCTGGGCTGGTCAATCTGTGTTTCTTACTTTTATAGAAGAATGAGATTCCTTCAGGGAATTTCCATCTGAATTCTATGTTGTATCTCTTAAGAATTTGTACAAATGCTTTATATGGTTCTCTTCGTTTCAATAGTCTTATTGGAATATCTTTAAAGATGATGATGTAATTTCCATCGATGTTTAATCTTTTTTCTCTGTTCTTTTGTAGTATCTGGTTCCTCATGTCTCTATCTTTGAATGTAATTAAACAGTCTCCTGGTGCTTTCCGTGTTTTAACTGATTTTGCTCTCAATCTAAATGCACTTTGAACTGTCTTTGCAAATTCTTCCTGCTCTATCTCAAGCCATTGTGCCAATTCCTTTATCAATTTCTCTTTAATATTCTCTCCCTGTGACTCCGGTATTGCTCTCAGCCTCAGGTTACCTTCTCTCTGTCTTAATTCATTCATTGCAATCGAATCCAAAACTTCCTCTTGGGTCTTGTTCATCTCGTGACATACCTGTTTTCATCTTCTCTTCCTCTCTTTTCATATCTTTCATTTCTAATTTTGTTCTTTTCCACCTTTCCTCTAATTTTTGTGTTCTTTTAGTTACTTCTTTTATTTGCCCTTTAAGTTCGTTAACTGTTTCGTCTATTTTTTTATCCATTTTACCGATTCTATTGTCCACCTGCTCTAATTTAGTTTCCATATTTTTTTCACTTTCTTTAATTTCTGCAAACATTCTCAAAATTTCCGCTCTGAATTCTGACTCTTGTTTCGACCCTTTCCTGTCCCCTGGGGTTCCTTCACCCGATTTCTTCATCTTTTCCCTAATAACAATTTATAACAACTTATAACTGACCAAAAAAGTTCAAATTATTACAATCAACCTTTAGATAATATTAGATCACGTCAATTATTACAAATAGGTCCTTTCCCCCTGAGAATCAGAAAGGGTATAGTCTGCAGATCCAATTAACAAAGAAAATAAATGTTATTAAATTGTTCCTTATTCCAGATTTTACAACCCCACTTAACGGTGTTAATAGAGGTAGGATGGTATGACCCTTATATCTTCTCGCCACCACTTAGGCTAATCCTTCTTCCGCCACTAATTAGGCTATTTCCAATTAGATAAGGGCAGTAGAAACCAAAAATCCAAAATCCACAATGTTCCAGAACAAAGAAGTCAATGAATAAGAAAATTTGGTCAATTGTGGAAATTTTGTAATCCAATTATGAAAGTTCCCCTCCGGAAATGGTCCAAAAATCCAAAATTTTAGATTAGTCCGAAAATTGTGTTCGAGGATACTCGATAATATTTCTCAAATTGGAGATAGAAGCAGACCAAACTCAAAACTTCAAAAAAAAAAAGAGAATTAAAAATTGATAAGACAGCAACAAAAACAAAAAGAAAATAAAGTAAAAAGGAATCAGATGCCAATAATGTCAGAAAGAGTCTTAATCCAATTCTAAATAGATTCCAGAGTAAGGTAGTTCCAGGTAAAAATGTTTTAACCAGTTTCTAGGATTGGGGGGAAATCATTCAAATTGTTTCCTTAAGTCCTAACGCGTCCTCTGAACGTAACAGAGCATAAAAGTGAAAAAAAGAGAATCGAAAGTAGCCAAATCAAAAAAACAAGTTGTAGTTCCCTGTTTGCCCACAGGGTTTCAGATAGCGTTTTTTAACCAATTTTTACTTAATTTTTCCCCAATCCAATTAATGCATAAAGAATGAGAAAAAATTCAAATTTGTACTCCTTCCAGAAAAAAGACGACAGCAAAAAAAACAAAAAACCAGCAAAGATCAGTAGGAATAGCGTTCAAATATTTCCCTCTTTCTCTGCATTCCCGACAAGAGACATTGTTCTATAAATAGTAACAATGGAGTCTGAAGCTCTGCTGCGCAGATATTCAAAAAAACAGATCCTAGTTATTCTCAGACTCCTCCTGACTCAGTGCTTTATTTCTTCGAGGGCTTAAAAATTTCCACCTCCTTCCCCCTTTTTAACTTTGTTATTTTTCCACTGCTACTGAAACAGTTACTTTTAAAAGTTTCAAAGGGGGCAAAGAGATCAAAGCCGCTAGCGGCAACTCACTTTCCGTTTCCAGCTCTGCTTGCAGTCCTGCGTCTAAGCTGATTTCAGAGAACAGCCGACCTCCGTTGTTTAAGCTTTTAATTCCGATTCCTTCCTTACGCCAAATCAATCCTTTTTTTATTAAAGTTGGGTCCGAATTTCTTATAGTTTGAGAATTGAGCACTTCCCCTGCAAACTCGGGGCTTCGCTTTCCGAAGGCAGCAATGGCTTCCCTTCAGCCCGCTTCCATGCCCGCCGTTCTCTTCACCCCGAATAGGAGTTACCTGACGGCCGGGCGGTTAGCATTTTGGCATCAGCGGGAACCAGAACTCCTGAACCTCCTCCAGAGAGTATTTTCGGGGGGCTACTGCGCCCTGTAGCACCCCCTTTTCCTTCGGAAAACCCGGGATTCTCCTAGCGGAAAAATCCCCGTTCGCGCTGGGGTCGGGCTCAACCGGAAGTCCAAGGCTTAGGTTTACTCCCCCGTATCCCTTCCCTTCATTCCTTGACATGCTGCTGTCACCAGATTTCCTCTCCAATTACCTCAAGGGTAACTTGGTGAAAATTGGTTGCAGTAAGCTCCTCTTCTTGTAATATAGTTTTGAGTCTTTATTCCCCAAAATTCTTCACCAGACAATATGTTATCCACAGCAGGAAGTTGTAGAATGAATAAAAATAAGGCTAGATGTTGAAGCCATGAAGTCACCCTATAGGCTCCACTTAAGGATACCATTGCTCTGAAATTTTTTGCTGCAACAAGGGTGGAATTGAATGACATAACCCCACATGGTATTGAAATATTATTCAGATAAGATAGTGTTCTGCCTTTTCAGAATAAAAACTTCCAGCCTCTTACCTCATTAAGTTCTGGTTCTTATCCTTCCCCTCTTCTTTGAAATCCTTTAGTCATTGTTGGAAGCAAAACAGACAGCTCAGCCAGTTCTCAGTACATTTTGCAAAATAGGGCTGAGTTCAGCCATAAATCACCAACCTTTCTTTATTTCATTTATTTCATTTATTTCATTTTTTAAAAAAGTGTGTGCCCTGTTTGCTCTTCAATGTTTCTATTGCCAGGGTGCCTTGCATACTCCTTGAGGAGAAAGGGCAGGACAAAAATCCAATAATTAAAATAATAAAATAATAAAAGAAGGGTAATATTAAAAACTGCAGATAAACTAAACACTGAAACAGTAAAGGTTATGAAAGCACACGAAGTCAAGTTAAAAACCAATGCAGATAAATTAAAAAGTTTGGGAGAGTAAGCAGGTTTTGACCTGGTGCCAAAAATATAGTAAATTAGGCGCCTGGTAAGAGGAATCATTTGTTACTACTGTTAACAAGGCCCCCTCTCCTCTTCCCACCTACCTAACCTCAGAAGGTGTTAGCAGACAGGGAAGAACCTCCAGAGATTTTTTCAATATACAGACAGGCTCAGGTAGAAGAAAATGGAAGAATTTAATGCCAAGGAGGATGATAGCCAACCACCATGGTACTTTTTGGGGGGCAAGGGGTTACATGTAGCTCTACAAGGTACTTTAGGAACTGAAGTTAAGGTTTGCTGTCTGAAAAGCTACATAGTTGAAACAGGTATGTTTGGTAGGTATGAAAACCCCACAGTACAGTTATTCCGTACAGGTATAAGTGGGCTCATGTGCTTTCAAACTCTTAATGCAATCCAATAGTTACATCCTGCTTTTTAGTATGCCCAAAACTGCAGCCAAGCATCTACACCTGCCAAGTTTAGCAGGCTTGTTTCCCTATGCACAACTTACGTTCCACCACACAGAGGGTGGGCAAGTATTTGTGCTCCCCCTTCCCCTACTCCTTTGGAATGGCTTTAATTAAACATTTCCAGATTGATGATGATCCATATTCCCACCTCCTCCAGAGTTTTCTCGAAGCCATCACTTTAATCAGTTTTAATTATAAGGATGTTCCTCCTCTTCTTCTCACCCTTAATTGTGTGCTGTTCCCTTGCTTTTTATTTTTAATTTGTGCAGTTTCACTTCAGCAAAATGGTGCAAACAGTAGTAAGTATCCAAAGAATAGGACTTACTTAGGATAGCAGCCTTCTGCTGCTGCCTATTTGTGGCTGTAGAACAGGTGTGGAGAACCTGTGACCCATGGACCAAATTTGGTTCTCCTGGCTGTTTCAGCCATACCAAACCTGCCTGCCCTACACCTGATGCCATATGACATCAAGTATGGAACCAACAAGACCGAAGTTCGGCTGAAAGGGGCTTTACAGACAATCTATGTTGGCAGTGCCTGAAAAGCCTCTTCTGCAGCACTTCCCATTGACAGATGACAATTATCTGGCGTCATTATCACATCAGATGATTCACTTGTCACAGTTGGCCCCATGGAAATGAGGAGTGCGGGGAGATTAAAAAATATGGCTTGGAGGTGGGAAACAATTTCAGCTCATCATTACTCGCCACCTGCAGTGGGGAAGCTTTTTGGTCCAGCAAGCCAGATTCTTATCTCTCCCCACCCACCCTGGCCACTAACTGAATTGTACTGCTGTGCTCAGGAGCACCATCAGAGGGAGGCCTCAAGTAAATGTATGTGTTTGGGGCAGGCGTGATCTCATGGCAGTCACTGGGCGAGGGAGCGGTGTTGGTCATCAGGGCCACTGTGGGGCCAAGTTAGGAGGTGGAGTCACTGTAGCAGAGGGATGCTGCAGGGCAGAATCCTGCTAGCAACAGCCAACCCAGCTGGTGCTTAGCTCTCCAGCTTTAGAAGAAAGACAAAGGTCCTTACTACTTCCTAACCATAGGCTCCCTCAATTTAGTTAATTGGGCAAAAGCCACCAGGAGGAGCAACAGGAAGCAAGTAGTTAGACCAAAGGCACCAGGAGCAGGCTTGAATTAAAGAGATTATTTCCCTGAAATTGCACTTTGCCGGGCTGCACTGGTCATAAAAGACACAGTTCATCTGAGGACACTTTAGGGCAATCGCTTTTAAAATGTAATGATAAAAACAGTTGCGCTAAACATATTCCAAAGAAATTAATCAATGTGGACTTCTCCCTTCTCCATAGAAAGAAATGTCTGACATGTGATTGCCAGGCTTCCTTCAGTGTTAAGCCAATAAAATAATATGCCATTAATTAGAGGCAGTTTCAGTATGTTATTTAGCTTAATTTTTACTGTCTCTTCTGCTCTCTTTCCTGTAGTGATTTAGATCGATTGGTTGTGTTAGTGAGAATCGGTCTTTAAAATCCATTAAGTTCTGGTCTCTGTGAAAAAGATTCTTATCTGGCACCTTTCAAAGGAAATGTACTCAACAAAAAGTTTCCTTGTTCATGACTTCTGAAATAGATCTTTTTGGAGGAACAGTAAGTCCTGTGATTCCAGCTTAAGCCAAAACTTTGCAGGTTAAGGGTGAATCTACTATTTTTTTATGTTTTGTGGGAAAAGCACCCCATTTGCAAAGCATCGGGGGGGGGGGCTTACAGCACAGTCCAAACCCAAGATCTGCCAGGATGAGTAAGTTTGGAATAGGTGCATTTTGGGCTTTCCCACTTGAGCCAGGGCTTCATTGGTGTAATACTTCCTTCATCCCTGCTCAACTTGGATGAACCCTGGGCTATGCTAACTCTGCGGGCGAAATTGACATAAGTTTTTAAAAAGGGGTGTTCCAGAGATGTGGCAGGGGGAAGACGGGGAAAGGAGAGGCTTACACCTATTCAGGTTGCTTTTAGCTCAGTCACGTGACCCGGCAAACTGGTGGAACTTGTGCAGACAAAAGGACTGGTGCAAGGCAAACTCTATTTTAAAAGCTTGGCTTCCCTCAGGCATGCTCAGCCAGCAGAAGCTCCACTCCTAAAAGGAGTTTGGAATATGAGTAACTTATGCTGGCTTAATTTAAGATGATGTAAATTCTGATGGCTTCCTATCTGTAGGACTGCTCTGCCCCACATTGAAATTGGGTCATTCAGGTTTTGGTCATTTTTTTAATTACCAGACTTCCCCCAGAAAGGTTAGATCTGAATTAAGGGGAGGAAAAGAATTGAACTGGCCTTTTTGATGCCAACAATGCTGCATGAATATTGTGAAACAGTTTGTGATGAGAACCCATCCCACAATAAGCAGCTGTCTAGAAGCAAACTGTCTGTGTTTGCTTTCTGTATTAAGAAAGGCCTGCTTGGGGCTGCAGGAAATATATACTACTTCCCAACTGGAATTCCTTTTTAAACAAACTAACAAAGTCATCACCTGGTTTTCCAAGTTTCCAAAAGCTAGATTTTTAAAAATATATTGGTGGAATTAGTTTTCAAAATTATTGAAATAATATCTAGCCACCTGGCTGTAATAAACTCAGTGTCTACAGTGGTACCTCGGGTTACATACGCTTCAGGTTACATACGCTTCAGGTTACAGACTCCGCTAACCCAGAAATAGTACCTCGGGTTAAGAACTTTGCTTCAGGATGAGAACAGAAATCGTGCTCCGGCGGCACGGCGGCAGCAGGAGGCCCCATTAGCTAAAGTGCTTCAGGTTAAGAACAGTTTCAGGTTAAGAACCGACCTCCAGAACAAATTAAGTACTTAACCTGAGGTACCACTGTACTTGCTTCAGTTAATGAGAACCTGAGACAAAGGCAATATTGGAGCACTCACACACCACTGGTCAAACACCTAATATAGTAGAGCATGTTGCCGAGGAATGTTTGGCCTTTATGCGGGGGCAGAGGGAGGCAAATTTCAGAGATTAATGAAAGGTGAGATATGGCAAGCCTATTATTTACTATTCCCAGTCCATGCCTGAAATTCTGTGGTCTGATTAAACAATGAATTGCTACTGTTCAAGGAATGGAAGTCTTTCCTTTTGAGAAGTTTGCATTGCATGAGTTTTATTCTGAGAATTGTGCCACGTCTTCTGCCAGAGAGCACTGGAAAGGTAACATCTCCTGCCTGTGTATTCCTCCAGCTAGCATCTATCCACTGACACCATCCCTAGCTGACTGTGGCAGCAGTTGTGCTGCTGTCTAGCACCTGCCCATTCAAGAAAGAGATCGAAGTGCTGCAGATGCAATGCACTTGCATTCTGAGCATGCATAGGTTGTAGCCACGTCTGGGGAAATAGATCAGTGGGCAATGGGTGGAGCCAATCCATCTGCTGGCAGACAAATAGAGGAGACTGGCCACAGGGGGCCCCCTTTGTTTTCCACATCTAATACTATGCTTTACCCAACATAGTACAGTATAGTACTACAAGGCACCAATGGGAAATGTGGGTGCTGGGTGTTACACTTTTCACTCTGCATCTTTAGCAATAATACTTGCTTAGCGGAAGAAGAGTTCACAATTTGAAAAGGGAAGTTTAGGGTGGGATGAATGAGCATAAGCTGTTTCATTGTTTTCATGAAGATTGTTTTGAGCACTAGCTGTATACTTTTTATGGAAAAGTATTCGTGCCTTTCATCAAGTACTGCTGATGACGCTTTTGACGGGGCAGGGGGAAATTCACAACCCTAAGCTGCAACCCTAAGCTTGTGTAAAACGCCAACTAAATCATGTGTTTTATTTATGAATATAAATACAGTATGCTTAGTTTATGTGTTTAGGATTGGAATGCAGTTCTGTCATACTGATCCCCATGTATATAACTGCCCAGTGATTGTACCAAAAACATCCCCATGGACGCCACAGAGTGGAAGGCAAGTGAAAACTTTGCAATTAGTTAGAGGTTTTCCCCCTGTGCATTTTAGAATAGCAGGATCAAGAAAGGTACTTATCTCAATGCATCCCAGAAACCTTTTGTGCTCCCCCTACTATTTTCTAAAATCTATTTGTGTAGAGATCATAATACAAGCTGCAGTGAGCAAAATATAGGCTTTCCACAGAGTGCTATATTAGCCCGAGTTCATATCTCATAACCTAAGACGGCTACTCTGTCTTGGTTAACTGTGTGTTCATTCAAGAAGAAACGCTTCGGGAATTGGCAGTGTACACGACCGTACTAAAAGCCTACAGCTTAAAGCTCACAGGTGACAAATCTCTGGGAAATGAAATTCTGGTTCTCTTGATAAGTTCACAGCACATGATTTCTAGCATGCTTGAATAATTCCTGACCGTGACACAGCTGCTTCGCGGCCCACCTGAATATGTCATTCTGAACTCCTTTGTCAAGTAATTTCCACTCTGTCTGGCACTGGATGAACAAATATCTCACGCTGCCACAATTCTATTTGGGTTGAGAAGAGTTGAAATTTATATAATATTCTTTTCTCCCTGATCTAGAGCACAGCAAGTGTCACCAAAGCCACTGCTCTGTGTGTACTTGGGAGCAAGTCTAGTTGAAATAGGTGACTGAATTTGAATCACGTGTGTATATAATCAGGACAGATTTCTTTGGACTTGCTTCCACTTAAAATATTTCGGATTGGAGTATTTGCATCTTACGGGTCTTATTTTTAATTTGATGGGATAAATTTAAGGCAAAAATAATCAGACATACATTTTAAAATGGATTATTTAGAAGGCACCTAACATTTCTTAGTGCCGTGCAAAAGGTTTGTAACCTAAGGATAAAGACAAGGCACATTGGTGAGGAAGGGAGAAAGAAAGTAAAAGGGGAGAAGGGTATTAGCCAGGTGAACGGATGTGTTCTAAGGAGGCACCTAAAAAGGACAGCCTAGTAATAAGGAACTGCAAGGGGAAAGGGGTGTAGGTAAGGAATAGAGAGGTTGTGTTTTATATAAGCATTTATTCATTTTTATTAGTTCCATATCTTGCCCTTCCTTCCAAGGGGATCCCCAAACAGCTAACAACAGAAAATAATACAAATGATAACGCATCAGTCAAAACATACTATAAATGACAACAGTTAATATCTTCCATCAATGCAATTGACACCTTCTTCAGTTATGCTCCCACGGGTCTGGTAAATATACCGTATTTTTCGCCCTATAGGACGCACGTTTTCCCCTCCAAAAATGAAGGGGAAATCTGTGTGCGTCCTATGGGGCAAATACAGGCTTTCGCTGAAGCTTGGAGAGCGAGAGGGGTCGGTGCGCACCGACCCCTCTCGCTCTCCAGGCTTCAGGAAGCTATCAGCAAGCCTGGGGAGCCCATGGGATTTCCCGCAGGGCTCCCTAGGCTGCGGATAGCAGCCTGCAGCCCGGCGCGTGGAGCACCCTGAAGCAGAGCGCCCCTCACGCCGGGCAGACATCCGCAGCGTGGGGAGCCCTGCAGGAGTTCCTACAGGGCTCCCCACGCTGCGGATAGCAGCCCGGCGCGCGAGGCGCCTTGAAGCAGAGCACCCCTCGCGCCGGGCAGACATCTGCAGCGTGGGGAGTCCTGCGGGAGTTCCCACAGGGCTCCCCACGCTGCGGATAGCAGCCTGCCGCCTGTTGCGAGGGGCGCCCTGAAGCAGAGCGCCCCTCGCGCCAGGCAGACATCGGCCAGCCCCACAAGCTCGGGGGACAGCGGGGAGGCGCAGCGCCGCCATCCCGCTGTTCCCCGACCTGGTTTTGGGGGGGAAATTTCCTTTATTTCCCCCCCAAAAAACTAGGTGCGTCCTATAGGACGGAGCGTCCTATGGGATGAAAAATACGGTAGGTACATTTTAACATGCTGCCTTAATATAACCTAGGTGGGGGAATGCCTGATTTTCACCTTGGTGGGAGTTGTATAATCAGGGCACCACCACCAAGAATGCCCTGCCCCTTCCTGATCCTGCTGATGGGACCACCCAGGGCCTCTCTCTCTCAATTGTAAAGTCTGTGTCAGAAAGTACAGGGGCAGGTGCTCCTTCAAATACTTTTGTTACTGCCTTTTATTCTCTGCTGAATTAGTTGTGTTGTGGTTCCATTTGAGTCCTTGGATTCTGACCAGGAGTGGGAAGCACCAGAGTATAAGGAGGAGAGGGGAGGGGGGTGAGACTATGCAGCAGCATCCAGCAATCTCTCCCAGGGACAGGTGGGGAGGCACATTTCTTGGCTTTTCTGCCTCTCCTTAAAAGTTTGATGGGAGAACTTGTTGGAACAACGTTACAGTTCCCATGCAGTCTTGGACCTCTTGCTGTACTCTTGGACTCTTGAGCCTTGGCCTTTGCCCTTAGATTGGATTGTTGTTGCTGTTCCTCTGCACTGTGAGACCACCTGGACTCAATTCTACCCTTTCCTAGTTGCTGGGTTTGTACTGTTGGACTGATATACTTCCTTACTTAGAAGAAAACTCCTCGGTTGCCTGGTTTTGGATAGGAACCAGAGCAGGTTCTAGTTTACACTTCTCTTAATATGCCTTTTCTGTTTTTCATTCCTGTCAGTTTCTTGACTTTTATACAGGATCTTGGAATCTTAAAGTTTTCATTTGAGTAAAAGAACCCAACATGCATAATAACCTAGTTTCTTGTCTGCGTTTCTGGAATGAGAGCTTAAGCTGTGTCCCTCTGTCTCTGAAATGAGGGCAATGAGCTCGGAATCAGGAATGTTGTGGAGCATGGTAATCTTGTAAGATGGAAAATGCTTGAGGAAAAATCTGTTTAATCAGAGTGCCAATGCATGAAACAAACTGAAGTTTTGCATGGTCTATAGATTATGTGGTACTAATTTCACATGTGGCTAAAAGCCAGAAAAGATGAATCAACCAAAGTAATTCTTGACATCTTAGCATTAATGGATTTTCACTTCATTAAAATGCATATGTGGAGAGAGAAAATAAGGCAGTAAATTTGAGAATGAGTACAAGTGCATTTTGTATTGACTACAGTTAAAAAGACACCACCCAGCATTTGAACCCTTGTGTTTCAGCTCTCCTTGAAATAAGTAATTGATTCTGTAGAGGAATGCCAGTTGCAGTTTAATTTCCCTAATCAGTACTACAGCACTGCCAAGTAGCTGCAATGCAGTTAGCAGAGAAGTAGGTTAACTACACCTCTGGTCTAGTATGGTAGGCAATTTGGTTCAAGAGTAGCTTAGCACATCGTCTGTGTTTTTCCTCTCCACACAGGCACTCATGAGAGCACTTCTAGAGGAAAAGTCGCATCTGAACACATATGAGAAGCGGGTGGCGCTGTGGGTTAAACCACAGAGCCTAGGACTTGCCAATCGGAAGGTCGGCGGTTCGAATCCCCGCGACACAGGGTGAGCTCCCATTGCTCGGTCCCTGCTCCTGCCAACCTAGCAGTTCAAAAGCACGTCAAAGTGCAAGTAGATAAATAGGTACCGCTCCGGCGGGAAGGTAAACGGCGTTTCCGTGTGCTGCTCTGGTTCGCGAGAAGCGGCTTAGTCATGCTGGCCACATGACCCGGAAGCTGTACGCCAGCTCCCTCTGCCAATAAAGCGAGATGAGCGCCGCAACCCCAGAGTCGGCCAAGACTGGACCTAATGGTCAGGGGTCCCTTTACCTTTACCTTAGGTTAACTACACCTCTGGTCTAGTATGGTAGGCAATTTGGTTCAAGAGTAGCTTAGCACATCATCTGTGTTTTTCCTCTCCACACAGGCACTCATGAGAGCACTTCTAGAGGAAAAGTTGCATCCGAACACATATGAGAAGCAGATCTTAGGTTTAACTGTTTTGAATATTTTGAATATTATAAATGCTTTGTGGAGCAACTGCAGGTATGAGACTGATTATCTAGATCCACTACAACCTGGGTTCAGACCCAAATCCATAAAACTGACCTGGGCCAGTTAGTGGGAAATTCAAAATCAGATAATCTGTCTTTTGAAGTGTTGAATCCTTGTTTTGTGTTTTCGCCCCATTGAGAGGATGATCAAAAAGAATGGTCAAGTAATCACTTCTAAATCAGCCACAAGATAACAACCCTGAATATTATCAACAAACAACCATGCTTTGGTAACCATAGCAAGCTTAATTATCCTTATTTGAACTGCAGGAATTTCAACTAATCTATAATCTAGCTTGAAATTCTAGTCACATTCTCTCTTGTTCATGGTAAACAATAGTCTCTCCTTTTTGCTTGTTAACTTGTAACATTGCTATAACAGAGTCATGTATCTCCTCATTGCTTTTGTAATAGATCATTTCAAGTTTTGGACTATTGTAATTTGACTATGTAGAATGAGTTAAGCATTGGAAGCTGTCTGCTGGGTTTGATTTATGCCTCTGAAAATATTGGAAACAGCTGACATTCAAGAAAAAAGCACATCTAGAATCTAAAGAAAGGTACTCAGTACTTTCTCATGGGATATTCATTTCCTCCCCTCTCAACATTTAGAGGTCCTATGATATTCTCACTCTTATAAAATCAAGAGTTGTGGAATTTCTACGCCCGACACACCAGTGCGTAGTGTGAAATTATGGTAAACCATCTTAAGCTTTCTTCTCATTTGTGTAATCTTTGTTGCCTCAGAATCTTGAGGAATCAGATCCTTGTGGATTCACAAAATGAGCAGGTGGGTGGTCAAGCATACACAGACCTTTCTGTCCCAGGGGAGGGACAATGTATCCTTGTGCAGGCTGGTATGCCAGTGATCATGTGTCATGGCTGTAGGCGGGCGGGAGAAAAGATAAGAATCTCTCTCTCCTCTACAGGCAGGATAGAAGTAGGTTCCTCTCCTTTCCTCACACGTAGTTGGTTAAGTGGTTTGTTGTCAGTTATTCAGTTATTATCTCTAGCAGCCAAGTTGTTGAATGAATCTCTGATTATTTTCACCTGTTCATTTTTTATAACATTCCCAGCTTCATTAACAAAAGCTGCAGGGACACATGTTTTGATGGTTTAAAGACCAACTGGAGCGCAAAACCTCAAGACATTTATACAATAAAACAGGGTGTTTTTTGTTATTTGTTTTGTATTCTTCTGCTCTTGTATGAGCCATTCGGTATGTAGAAAATGTGACCTAATCCCTGCTTTGTTAATGAGACATACTTCAGAAAATGCGGGTTTCTCCTTTGCATTGAGCCTGTTGCCTTTGCAATGCAAACAAATCTACTTGTTTCAGATTCCAGTATTAATTTAGTCTTCAGTTTTGCTCTCTTTTTTTCCATCTATGCTCCAGATAGGCAACCTGCCTCTCCCCCTACATGTAAGTCCAAATAGTGCCTTATTTTTAAAAAAGGGAATTCTGTGTTTCATTTAAGGGTCATTCCATAGCAATTGATCCAGCTTTTTTTGTAACTTAAATTTAAAATTTAAAGTAAGTTCAGCATGTGGCATATAATACTAAAGCTCATGAAGTTCTGAAGAGACTGGTGTTTTTAGTTTTGACATCTATCAATTATGGGCTGAGTTTTTAAGGTTTCTGTGTAGTCCGACAAGGCCAAAATCGTCAGTTTTTTGAAATTTCAACCTCTCATAACTAAAAAATGGGATGAGATTTTTAAAAAACCCCTAAAAATGTTGTTGGATCACAAGACCGATTATCCTTAAACAATGGCCATGCTGGGCCAGGGTTGATGGAATTGAACATCTGAAAGGCTCCATGATGGAAACCCCACCTTAGAAAGAAATTACCATCTCTCAGCCATCAACCAATGTTACTAAAATGACAAGAGGTCCACTGTTCTTATAACTAAAAATATGACTTAGCTTTTTAAAAAAAACAATTCCCTTTTAAAAACCTGACCTAAATGGGCTTAAGAAGCATTTTGTAGATGGAGCTTCCACTCACGGAAGGACTTCTTTCATGAGTGCAGCTCTCCTTCTGTAAGCAGAAGTGGGAAACAAGCAGTAGATGTTTGATTACTTAGACTTAGATTAAAACTATCATGTGTTACTGCAGGATCCTTGCAGTAGCAGAGAAATATGATAGGATTAGATAGCTTCATAATTATTTTCCCTTTCAAATTCTCATGAGAGTTTTCCAGGGCTTCTTGTCTAAAAAAGGATATATATATATATATATATATATATATATATATATATATATATATGGAAGTTGTTAACTTCTTCTGCAGACAAATAAATGTCTTGTAAGCAGAATTTCAAGGAAGGCAAATTACCTGATGAGTGATACAGATGGAACTTTCTGACTTCTGTCCATTCTGGGTGTATTTCCTAGAATCTTGACTAGTTCCAGAAGCTGAAACGAATATATCGGTAGCTTGTTTTGTGGATTTTAACTCCATGGTTCTTGGACAACTTTTGAGGTCAGTGGACAAAATGGTGATTTCTTCAGAATAGGAGCCAGCACTGCTGCACTGAGCATGCCAAATCACACAAAGGTTGAAATATTATGCTGCAGGATTTCTCTTCTTCCTTCATCTACTTCAGGGATGGGGAATGTGTGAACCACAAGATGTTGTTGGACTACAATTCCTATCAGCTCCAGCCGGCATAGCCAGTGGTCAGGGATGATGTAGGTTGTTGTCTAATAATGTCTTTGGGGCCACAGCTTCCACTCCCTAGACATATCTGACTCATCCTTGGAGTGGTGGAGGGGTGGGTAGTCAAGAACATCCATCTTTTACATGCAGAATGTCAGCAGAATTCATTAATTACCCCAATAATTTTCTTTATAGCTCCTCTTTCTCCATTTCTTCTACTGTTGCCATCTGCAATATATAAAAAGCATGTCTGATGTGCTGTTAAAGGTAAAGGTAAAGGTACCCCTGCCCGTACGGGCCAGTCTTGACAGACTCTGGGGTTGTGCGCCCATCTCACTCAAGAGGCCGGGGGCCAGCGCTGTCCGGAGACACTTCCGGGTCACGTGGCCAGCGTGACAAAGCTGCTCTGGCAAGCCAGAGCCACACACGGAAACGCCGTTTACCTTCCCGCTAGTAAGCGGTCCCTATTTATCTACTTGCACCCAGGGGTGCTTTCAAACTGCTAGGTTGGCAGGCGCTGGGACCGAACAACGGGAGCGCACCCCGCCGCGGGGATTCGAACCGCCGACCTTTTGATCGGCAAGCCCTAGGCGCTGAGGCTTTTACCCACAGCGCCACCCGCGTCCCTGTTAAACACCCGCGTGTGCTGTTAAAGTAGTTCAAACATGCCTATTTGTACCATCCTATAAATGTTGTCATTACATTCATTTATTTTTTTAGTGGAAATACTTAATAGGTGCAAAGAAGAAGCAACTTGGTACTTTTTGTGAGCTGACTGGTTTATATTCTGGAATAATACACTTTAACTCTGCACAGTGAGGTGAACACGGTTTTGTCTGGCTTTGAGATTCTGTCTGAGGTGTTCGAAGAAATGGAACACAACAGTTACTGGCTTCCAAAATCATGTTGTGGTTCTTTCTGAGTTAATATGTTTTGGGGTTTAAAATTTCCATGTTACATGAGCATCTAATCTAAGGAGTGAAGAAGTCAGGGCAAACAGAGATTCCCCCCCTCCCCCAATACATGTTAAACTTCTTCAAGGTTTACAGGAAGCTCATGTTGTAAGTACAGCATAAGTCTTAAACCAACAGCTACGCTTATCTTCTTTGAATGTCCTTGTTCTGTGTCTGCAAGTCTGGTGGTGGTAGGTTGTTTTTCCCCCTGACAAGGAACAAATGAAATAGCTACATAGTGGTTCCCAGCTCTTTTGCATTCTACTTGTCTTGAGGGATATCACTTGTCACTCTTACCATATTATTTGTAAAAGAAAAATGGGAAGTCTCAAATTCTCTTTTGTTTCTCAGGTGTGAGGATATCTTGCTGAGCTCAGGAAACTGGTATTTTCCCCAGTTTTATTTTACAGGTTGATGATACTAAGTTACCGGTCTGCATGTGTTTGGCAGTGGCTTCTGTCATAGCTCTTGCCTCTCCTGCGCCTTTCTCACCCTTTTCTTAAACTTAATAAGTTTTAAAACTTGCTGTGAGTCTGGGCACACTGCAGAGTGCAGTGCTGGTAAAACCTGATCCACTCAACATCTTAATTTTGTAGAGGCAGCTACATATATAAAATAGCATATGTGAAATTGTGCCATGGGACTTTGTCCTGAGTCCTTTAAGCACCTAGTGATGCCCCTGCCTGTTGGTTTGTGGCAATTTTTTATCTCATCGCTCCCGAAGCCCGGCAAGGTTCAGGAGCTGTAGGCAGTGGCGTAGGGTGGGTTGTCAGCACCCGGGGCAAGGCAAGTAATTTGTGCCCCCTAACCCGTGGATTTGCGCCCCCTAACCCGTGGATTTGCGCCCCCTAACCCTACCCCCCAGATGTTGCGCCCGGTGCGGCCGGCCTCCCCTGCACCCCCCACGCTACGCCACTGGCTGTAGGGTGTGCTAACCTATGTTTGAGTGTCACCCACCTAATAAGGGTGACCTACCCATCCAAACTAACCAGCTGAATGCTTCTGGGATAGGTAGACTCTGAAAGAGATTACTCCACATTGCTCCACCCTTGGTCTTGAAATATGGGGCAGTTTTGTGTGACCCTGGGTAGCATGAGAATTTAATTCTGTGTTCTATTTTAGGCCATTCTTCCTACACAGGAAATGACCTCTGGATTTGTCTGCTGATAGTGTCCTTCCCACACCAAATTCATGGAAGCTTAAGCAATAAAATTGTGGCCTTGGGGTGTAGGAGTTTGTGTGCATGTGTTCCCTGTGCTTTCTCTCCCTGCTGCAACTGCAAGTCAGTTTTAATTTTGTTGTGGCTTACTGTATTTAGTAGTAAAATTCCTCTGAACTTTTTTGTCTCTTCTCCCCCCCCCCCCCGCCTCTACGCATATCCATGTTTTTGCTGAAATGCCTACCTGTGTACATTTTTGGTTCCTTCCTGCTCAGACAGGTCTTTCCTCCACTCCCCAGCAAAAACCTAGAACTGGTTAATTTCCTTGTCTATACTGGAAAGTGTTTTTAATTGTACGTGGAAACACAACTTTCACAGAGAGAAAGCATTTCTGAATTAACCATTGGAAATGTGTTATCAACAACTTTCCCCAAAGTTCCACAGTGCCAGTTGTTGAACTGTAATTTGCCTTTTTCAAGCTGTATACATCTTAGCATCTGAAATGAAATACTGTGACAACTTGCCAAAGGTTAGCAATGTCATATCTTTGACAATGCTTCCTCCCTTCCTTCATCCATAGCTCCACAAATTTTGACTGGCCATCAAGATCCTGCTCCAAGGGCACATATAATCTTTATCTGATCTCATACTGATCTCCCAAAGGCAAGAGCCTCTAAAATTCACAGCTGCCTTTAAGTTCTTGTTTGTGTTTTAATTGTTTTTGCATTTTCTGTTTTAAATTTTATATACACATACATGAAAACATACAAACACGCACAAACACACACACACACATTAATTAAATGATAGCACTCATATAGGTACTTTTTAAACTAGTCACAATTATAGGGGCTGCCCTGGGGTGAATTTTAACACTCAGAGCAGTACACCAAAGTCTAGCTCAGAGAAACGGTTATCATCCCTTCCCTTCCCATACCAAGAGATGAGGTTTCTGGGGTTCCAAATCTCTTAGGAGTACAATTTACATACAGATATGCAGTGCTTTCTTCTTTAACGCATTGGCCTTCAGCCTGCTCTTTATCTCTCTCTTCTATGATATACTGAAAGCATCATGTTTTGGAATAGTTGGATAAACCGTTATACATGGAAAGAAGTAGGGTCAAATAAACTGTTAAAACAAAAACAAGATTAAAGGGAGGGGGAAATGCAGTTTCATATGTCAAGTGCTATTTTGTGTTTCTGTACCTTGTTGGCTTTAGATGTTAATCCTCATTGTCAGGATGCCTGTTTTGCAAATCTCATTGGAAGGAGTCCAATATAATGCATCATATTATTAAAAAGCGAATGCTCGTCTGTTTCTCAATTAGTTTGCAATCGTGGCCAAACCAGTCCCTCAAGGCAAAGGCTGTCCAGCATTCTTCATGCTTATTAGAGGAAGACTCTAGGTGCCTTCAGCCAAAAAAACTGGTTGGATAGCTCATATCTACAGTGAAATTTATCTGCTGCTTGACCTGCTTGACTCTGCACTCTCCATGTTGCTTCTGGGCTTCCTCCAATCCTTGGACCTTCCTTAGAATATTTGGACTCCTTCCTAGTTCTCCAGCCTCCCTCACAAAGCTGCCTCTGTCCCAAAGGCCTGTGTGAAGGCCTGTGTGAAGTATAACTCCACCCAAACAGAAAAATACCTCATTCCCTCACAGAAGGTAGACAGCTTTATTATCCCCTAAGCCTTGGATGGGAAACCCTTGGCCCTCCAGATGTGATTGGATTCCATCCTCCCATCAGCCCCAGCAACATCTGGAGGGCTCTCCAACCCTGCCCTAAGCAGATTGGATGTTCATGGACATTTTGTGACAGCCCATCAACTCAGCCAGTCTCTGTTAAGAGTCTTTGCTACCACAAGCACAACAAATTGGAAGCCCTTAGAAGCTGCAAGTTCAGCTTCCTGTTGTTAATGAGTCTGTCCCTGCTTACGTTTGTTTCAAACTCAGAAGAATACCTTATGATGGTTCAGATTTCATAGGGAGGAGTGAGATATGAGGTTTAATAGGTTGAAAGTAACTAGAGATTTTATGCCTACTTGCTATGGCACTGAATATACATATATCTGTAAAGTGGTGGTGGTGGGTAGAATGATCTATACTTCTCGCAAAGTATATCAGAGATTCTATTATTTGTATTATAAGTAGCAAGTGCCCCCGCCCCCGGTTTTCAAGTAAAGGCTAAGAAACAATTCATTCTGTCCTTGTGCTGTGTTCATGGGATGAATTCACTCCAACACTTAAATTTAGCCCCAAGTTGGCAGCAAAGCTCAGAACTCTGAATTAAAGGTTTTTCCATTCTTCCCAATAAGTGCCCAAGGCTTGCAAAGCTTTGTGTGACAGTGGAGCAGCTGAACCAATGGCAACCAGAGAACCAGATAGCTGATGTTTCAGATCAGGGAATAGCCAACTCCAGGCTATGTATTGCAGGTCTGACAGGCAGATTCCTTATGTATGCCACATCTCCATGACCTCGCAACTAATCAGTCAAAAGTGTAGGTTAGGAAAGTGGTGATATTGCATTAGGCCCAGGCTTTCATTTTTACTGGGGTGACAGCAATTAAAGGCTACTTAAGAAGTCCTTCTAAGTAACATTTCTGCAACCAAGGTGATAAATGAGAGCCTAGCACCAGGCAGGAAAACTGCCTTTCCTGTTGGTGCCTCATTGTCGATTTTTCTATGTTCCTCTACTATCCTTTTATAACCTCAGCCAGTGTTAAGAGGGCTTGTCCTGCGGGATTGGTTAAAGTCATGTAAAAAGATAGTTCCATGTGCTTCCAGCTATTTTCTTGTAAACTGTTATCTGAAATAGTTTTAAAGTGTCTTAAAATAGCTTCTAAAAAGATCCTGTTCAAATGTCAGTGCTAGTGCTTATGTAGCCAAAAAGGCACCTCCCACGCACAGGAAAATGCCATGATTTGCAGAAGTACAAAATCTGGTGGAGGAGGGACCTAGTCAGAGTGGGGAACAGAAGAAGCCAATAGGAACCAAATGTGTTCAATGACCATGGAAAGTTGAGGGTTGGGGGTGAAGCGAGGGAGGTGGATGGGAGAGGGGAATGGAATGGCATATGGAAGAAGGCAAGACTGGCTGGCTGGCTGGCTTGAACACTAAACAGAAATTGTGACGTGCTGCAACATCACGTTGCAGGTCCCAAATGTAGAGAAATGTGCACATTCACAATTCTTACATCTATATTTTTATAATGTTTATCCAGTGCATTCAATGAGTGTTAATAATTGTCTCATCTCTTGAGTTTTAGGAGTAAGGAATAGATTCATTGCAACTTGTTTTGCTGATAGAATCATAGAATTGTAGAGTTGGAAGGACCCTGATGGGAAAATGTTTCCCAGATTCATTCTACTGTGGGTGTTCTATGAGGGAGAAATGTATACAGTATGCATGCTACAAAGAGAATATAAATCAAACACTGCCTGTGTTCAAGAATACACAGGAGAACCTTTTTTAAAATAAAAAATATCTCTTTTAGTGTATGTACACACTTTAGTATGGCTATTGGGTTTTAGAATGCTGAATGCTGGTTAAACTAGAATTAATTTCTTCCCACATTATAATGTACTATGAATACATATTGCCCAAAACTATATCGCCATATAGACTCTTTTTTGGAATTAAATCCTCCCATTCAGTAAATTTAAAAGCTTCCTCCTTGTGAAACAAAAGCAGTCTTTTACATGGGGTTTCTCTATGTACATATTCAAACATCCTGCTTTTCGAAAGCAGTTCTTCTTTCAAGGCTTGCTTGTTCTATCCAGAGTTCCAGGCAGAAGCAGAAATGTTTACATAACTGTCCCTGTCAAATGGAATTTTTTACTATACAGCATCCTACACTTCCACCGCAGCCTGTTTAACATGGACCAGGGTCAAAACCTGAAAGGCACAGAAGAATGCGCAATAAGCAAGATGTCAATGAATGAACTAAGCCATCATATTTTAAAAAGGAGGCTCTGATGTAGGAGTAGCAAACTCAGCAAGACTTTTCAGCAAATGAATAAAAATCAGAGGAAGTGGGAGTTTGCTGTCAACCCCCCAACTCTGTCCTCTGTAGCATGGCATCAGTACACTGAACAGTTGCAACAATTTCAATATATATTTGTATGTATGAATTGTGTGTGTGTGTGCGCGCACACGCGTGCCAAATATGGTGCAGTTAAGAGTGGGTGAAAGCAAATTGTTTGCCACATCAACTTGGTTCACATGATACAGTAAACTATAGCTTGCTGGAATTGTGCAGGCTCCCAGAGAGCAGAATTAAAAGTTGGTTGGAGCTTGTGGTTAATGAGTGAGTTTTAACCATAGGCCTGGATTCAGACGACTCACTATGCCAAATCTGGCATCTCTCAGTGCAGCATGGGAGCAAAAAGGACCAGAGAGGAGCAAACAGCTGTGAGCTTGTCTCTGGGAGCCTGCATGTTTGCACAATCTTGGTAAACCATACTTTGGCTTGCCATGTTGTGAGAACCCATCCATAGTCCCTGCTGTACACTGCCATATGTGGTTACTTTTCCATACCTGTGCTTCCAGAGATACAGCTCACCCAGAGACTTGATGTCCCATGTACTTAGCATAGCCATGCAGGATTTATTAAATAGGAATATTTGCTAAGTGGGTAGTCTGTTTTCACTCAAAATAACAGGACAGTGCACTTGCTGCTGTTTCCCACAGGATTTTCAATCAACAACAGCAGTGCCTTTCAAATACTTTATACGCAATCTGTATTGTATATCTCTATTTTTTTCCTTTATATTATTATTTGCCAACTAAAGGTTCATGGCACATAAATGAGATTCCACACTGAATAGAAGGGGGATTTGGTGCTGGGTTGCTGTGAACATGGAAGCACATTTGAAATAGCTTGCTTGGGGAGAGGGCTTCTGTGTTCGAATCCTGCTTGCAGGTTTCCCACAGTCATCTGGTTTGGTCACTATGGGAAATGAGAAGAGGATATGCTGGACTAGGTGAGCCATTGCTCTGATTCAGCAGGCTCTTCTTATGTTCTGTATGTCAGGGGAAAACAGCAAAAAGCTGCTGTTGTTTAGTCGTTTAGTTGTGTCCAACTCTTCGTGACCCCATGGACCAGAGCACACCAAGCCCTCCTGTCTTTCACTGCCTCCCACAGTTTGGTCAAACTCATGTTTGTATCTTCGAGAACACTGTCCAACCATCTTGTCCTCTGTCGTCCCCTTCTCCTTGTGCCCTCAATCTTTCCCAACATCAGGGTCTTTTCCAGGGAGTCTTCTCTTCTCATGAGGTGGCCAAAGTACTGGAGCCTCAGCTTCACAATCTTTCCTTCCAGTGAGCACTCAGGGCTTATTTCCTTAAGAATGGATAGGTTTGATCTTCTTGCAGTCCATGGTACTCTCAAGAGTCTCCAAACACAGTTCCAAAAATGAACATATAAATTAGTCCTAGGATAGCCAACTGTTTTCAGCATCTTGGGGAGAGTGGTAATCTCAAGTATTGTTTTTGCAAAAAAAAATAATCTGTTAAATTAGTGTAGAATAATATTCCAAATAATATTTCAGATAACTGCTTGCACTTAGGAAGTAGTATTGAATTAAGGTTTGTGGTAAGTTGGGGTGGGGGTGTATATACCTATATGAAAAAAAGGTTTAAATTATTGGTGAGTTCATGACTGCTACATTCTACCGCACACTATTGATATTTTAAGTGCATGTTGCTGATAATTAGTTTCTATAAATTACAGTCACGGATGTCAAATCCACAGTATTGCATTGGTGGTACTTATTACAAATTAATCTTATCATTTGATAAGCTTATCTTCATTGATTGATATTGTGTCCACATTATAGCAAAGCTAGTACCATGGTTGAATTGTAGGAATTGATTCATGCAATGCTGTATATCAGTTTCATGTGCTGGCTGTTACCACTGATAAAATGTTCATGTGAATAGGCTCCAAACAATGGTGCTTTTACCATCCAGATCTTATTCCAAGCAAAAGTAAACCTTTACCATACATTCCCAGTTTGTATAAAAACTGTATTGTGCTAGTTCTATTTGGTTACAGCAAGACATAATGCAATTAGGTTTTATTTAAATGAACGTCCCGTATGTGACCCCAAATTTATATACAGAGTATTGGTATGTGGAGCAGATAACCCTTTGTGAGTATTTTGTGATGTCAACAACAGGCTTTATTTCCAGACTAGCTTGTACTGCCCATATACAGTAAGTATCAAGCATGGGAAATAAAGACTTCGGTTTCCCAAAAGCCATCTTGCTGGGATCCTGTTCTCCATATGTTTTGGACTACAATGCCCATCACCCTGATCATTGGCCATGCTGCCTGGGGCTAATTGACATCGTACTATAAAACAACCAGAAAGCATATCAGTGCATTGTGATAAACAGTAATAACACTGCCTGTTTTCACAGAACTCTAGTGACTTGACAGTTTAACCTATTATGTGACCATGGGAGTGGCTTCAAAAATGCAATGTTTTGTGAAGCAGCAGAACAGAAATTCTGAAAACTGAAAGCTTCTGAAAACCTAAGCTTTGTGCCCCTCAAAAGGGGCTCTTGGGAACACTGTGAATTGACCAGTGAAATTTCTTCAGTTCTTACACATCTGTGCTTTTCTTTTTCTGGTGTATTTTCCTGTAAAAATTGAGTTTGTGGTTTTTACACATAAAGTACTGTAACGTGTTGGGGAAAGTTCTAAATGTGCAGAAATCTGTGTGTAATTCTACCATGAGAATGCATTCGTGCTTTCAGTCCACTTCCAGAGAGCTCGCCTGTAAATTCTATTAAATTTCACGTCGGCCCACACACATTCTTCTAATTCCGGTTTAGCAAAGCTTGGTAACTCTTTCCTTTTCAGGTTCGCAAAGAGTTGTGCAATCTGTTCTTCCATTGCCTAACTGTTAATAATTGGAGGAAACTGACCAAGTTAAATAGCGTAGGGAATGCGTTAGCAGTTGCCACAGAAACAGCCGTCCAATATAAATATCTTATTGCTCTTCTATTTTATCATCTGTTTTCAGGGCAGTTTAAGCTGCTGGAACAAGACCGTGATATTAAGGAGCCAGTGCAGTATTTTAACAGTGTGGAGGAGGTGGCTAAAGCATTTCCTGAACGAGTTTACGTCATGGAGGAAATAACATTCAACGTTAAGGTAGCCCCTAAACTAATATTTATCCCTAGTGAAATGATTTATGGTTAAACCCTTTTTATATATATACATGGCAGTTGAGCAACTGTGCTCTGTGGGAGAAATAATTTTGGGTTACTGAGTTGTCTTAGTCTGATGGTATTTAAACTGCAACTTACTGTGTACATTTCCCCGAAACCCATCCTGAAATCTCTGTGAATCAGTGCGAGATATATATGAAGACTTTTTCAAAGAGGGAACCACCTTCAATAAGCAATGTTCTTTTCCGATCTGTTTAATTGCCTCCAAATTTTAGACAGAGATTCTTTTGTCGTTCACTCCCCTTCCCTCTCCCTCCCCTCCGACCCCTTAGATTTTAATTGGTGAAGGAGCAGCTGCTTCATTCACTCCACAGAATGTCTTAGGCTACATAGGGGCTGTATGGACTATTATTGAAACCCCCCAACACTGGTGAAGATTATCAGTATTTACATGGAAACAGAAAGGACTAATGATTCCTTGATTTAAAATCTATGCAACAGCCACGAGAAATAACATGATTCAAATGAAATGTTGTTGTTTTCTTTAAGCCCTGCAAATAGGGAGGCCGTATCACTGTCAAACAGATTAATGTCAGAAACTACTACCCACATAAATTCTGACTGCAGTGTCTGTAGACTGTTCCTCTCTCTCTCTTTCTCTTCCCAATCTTGTATGTTAGAATGACTTCTAGCAGTTTCCATGTTTGTTCTGGATTTACCTTAACGGTTAAATACCACAAGCTATTTCCTGTTGCCACAATCACTTTAGAAAAATAAGTAATTGTTTTCTAGGGAGCTGCACATACTGTATGTGCCTATCCAAGATGGCGGTCTATCACTGTGTAAGGGCAGTAGCTCAATGGTAGAGCACTGGTTTACATGCAGGAAGTTCCAGGTTCAATCCCTGGCACCTCCAAGTAGGACTGGAAAATGTTCCCAGTCTGTGAAACCATGGAGGGCTGCTGCTGCCAATCTAGAGTAAACAGTAGTGAGCTACATGGATTGGCGGGTTGTTTAAGTACAAGGCATAGTTCTATGTTCCTATGTACTTTGGATGTGGCTATGTATGCTTGACCTCTCATTTGAGCAAGTTCATCTATAGTCAAGATAACATTATTAATATTCAGGAAAATTTGAGAAGAGGGTGTAACATCTAAGTCAGAAAGTTAAGCATGTTAGAATTGGATTTGGCCCTGTTGATCTTCAGGTTTATTCCTACACACACACACACAAGTTTAGAGAAAAAACCAAGTGAGTCTCATGGGAGTTCTAAATGGTGCCAACTGGGAGATCTCCTGCTAGGATCTCTTGGGTTATATCTGTAAAACACACAACACACAAATCTGTGTAAATTGATTAGATGCAGAACAGAACAGCATACTCTGCACTTTGGGAGATTATAATGACCGCTAATATGTCTGTGTTGGTATTCACACACTGAACTTACGTTATCATATTAGTGCAATAATTAATTAGGAGTATGTAACTTCCCAAAGCTGCAAGAGCACTGTCTGTTTTCCCCTATTTTAGAAGCTGAAGTATTCATGGTCATTTGGTATAAAGTGCAGGTGGACATTATATTTTTAGCAAAAAATAATAATTGGCAAAGCCATTTGGGCATTTTCTAGGTAGAAAAATTGTCTTTTCCAGCCTCAGTTTTACAGCTCCTCATATATAAGGCATGAGAGGTGCACAGTGAACACCTTTACAAATATTATAAATATATTGTTTTGTCCTCATGAAAGTCCTGTAAGATAATATAGGCAAAAGTATATTCTATCACCTGCTACCTGAGCCTTTTAACTGGCAGTACAGGCATTGGACCTGGGAATGAGCTACAGTCCATCAGCAAATCACAATTTGAGGGTCTAGAATGTAACACCTGAACATGGCAACTATTGTTGAAGATAGAAATGGAGAGCCCCTGCCAAGATGATATTAGGCTAGTGAGACAAATAGCTTGACCTGATATAAGACAGCTTCCTCTTTGCTCATCAAACTATGGTTTGCAATCCTGGTTTGGAGGGATTAATTAAACCACAGTTTGCCAGTTAGGATGTCACAGAAAACTGGTTTGAGGAAACCAGGTCTTCTTTTCAAGGTGCAAGTGAGAAGGAAGAATCAATTTTTCTCATCACCTATTCTTGAACCATATTCTAACCAAATAATTTGAAGAGCCAGTAACGTGATATCTGAAAACAGCTAAATTGCCAATGATCAAACTTATGATAAAATCTTCCTGTCTGGTATGCCCTTTATAGTCACCAGAGTTGTTAGGAGCTAATTTTCCCACACTGGAAGGATATATTTGGATCCCATCTCAACTGTGAAGTTTATTTGGTGACTTCGGACCTGCCATTATCTCTCAGCTTATACTATCTCACAGGTTTTGTCATGTGGCTAAAATGTGACGACCTCATGAATAGCAGCCCTGAACCCCTTGGAAGAACAGAGGGTTACAAATGCAACCAATACATCAGGTTAATAGGGTTGAGTTAGGTGTTAAATCTGAGGCCAAGACTCAAATCTGCCAGTTAGTCAAGCCCATATGTGCATCCTATATGTGCAGAAGTGTCTAGCCTTTGGCCTTCCAGATGTTAATTCAACTCCCTGACCACTGGCAATGCTAGCTGGGGCAGATGTGAATTGGACTCCAGCAGTACCTATTCCCCCATCCCTGCTCTAGTGCAATGCCTGAATCGCAAAACTGGCCAGATGGGAATCAGTGACATGAATCATACCCAAGTCTAATTTAAGTTACTGAGTGTTCACCCATTCCACATCTCTTTCTTGAAAGCAGAGTTTGGGGCTGCAAGTTTTAAACACACACACTTCTTCCAGCATAGTGGCAGAAGAAAATGGACTGGAGCCTCCTGATCCTGGAGGTGGTAATTCAATAGGTTTATTCTCTGAAGAAAAAGGGAAAAGTTGTTGAGGATTCTTACCCAATAAGCTAACTGCAATATATTTCAGGTTCTCTGGGTAAAGCTTCAAGTCCATGAATGCAAATATTTTCAGTACACTGAAGCATTACTTTGTTGATGCAAAATTGAATCCAGTCTTTCTGCGATGTAGTCTCATACAGTTTGCTTCGAGACCAGCAAGGGGCCCTAATCCCAAATTCAGCTCTAAAAATGTGTTTCCAAATGTGCGGGGAAAGAGGAGGCTGGAAACTGTACAGTAAGGCAACAAAAGGAGTTATTCTGCAGCCGAGACTCCAGCGTGGGAGGGAGGAAGCAGAGGAGTCAGACCAAGCACACTGGGACCTTGATCTCAAGTTGTGACCACACTGCAAACACTTTCAGAACGCTGGAAGGTATTAATAGAGGTCTTTGAGCATTGCAATATAATGCGGAGGTGGTGGCAATGAATGCACATCATCACTTCTTCTGAAGTCTCTTATGTGTACCACCACAAAAGGAGGAGATCCGGATATGAGGGTGGCTTCGCTAAGTGATGTGCTCATTAATGCCATTGGTATGCCAGAGGGTGGAAATCCTAGACAAAGCAATTAGCATTGCAGTTCTGAGCTATAGTTCCCCGTGGCATTTCTAAGCACAACTTCACTGGGTTTGTCTTTGGATAGCAGTTGTAGCTTAAGCTGGAGAGGAGTTAGATGCCATGAAGCATAGTTTAGAAGAAACTTTGCAAATGTCATTTTTCTCTACACAGTTAATGTACTTATTGTTAGATGTTTTAAATACCATTTAGGAAATTAGGTTTCCCTGATACCTAGCATTTTATTTCAGTTCATTATACACACATAAGTTAAATTGCTGCAGTCACTTAATAGCTGGCTGAGCCTGATATCTGTGGTAGTGCAGAACTGTATTTGAGCTATGTCAGAAATTACTAATTTATAATGCTTTACATATCTCTTTTGTCTCTGCCATTAATAAATGAAAGTTCAAATGAACACCTTTTTATGTGCACCTTTGCTTCAGAATAACAAAACTGACATGAAATTACTGCTCTAAGCAAGGGACTTTGTCTTCAGGTGTTAAACTAGAGCAGCAACAGTCTTGCCCATCCTGTCAAATTTGCAGTACAAGGACTTGCATATCTTTGCACTCAGATGTGTGTTGAGTTCATATATATCACCATAGAGCAAGTGTGCAAGCTGCCTATTCACACATGACATAGACCATGCAAAAAGAGGAATCAGGGGCCACTGATTTCTCTGTTGCTTCTTGTTTCTCATGTGAGATGTCACCATGTGTGTAATGCAAAAATGTGAGGAGAGGGGAGTGTTCTGCAAAGTTCAGAGTGTTCTTATCTCCAGTTGATATTACTTAAATTGAAACTAAATCCCATCTTGGAAGTCTACATCACACAGGATATCTGTCTTCAATGAATATTGTATTTCTGTAGGAAAATGTGTACAAAACGTGTGAGGGCTTTTTGAAGGGGGGGGGACACTCCACGTGCCTGTTCTACCATGTCTATGTTTAATTTAAAAGACTAATGTGTCCAAAATGCCCCTTCTCCTTGCAGCACTGATGTTCATGGAGCAAAAAAGTCTTGTGTGAAGCAGCTCTAGAAGTGTGTGAGTTTGAGTGAGTGAGTGTGTGTGTGTGTGTGTGTGTGTGAGAGAGAGAGAGAGAGAGAGAGAGAGAGAGAGAATAGGTAATCACGGTGTGAAATCTACCATTGTTTAATATTAATGTTTCATAATACTGCCATGGCATTGACCTGAATTGTGAATGAGTATCACGTACAGGGAAATCCTGATTGTTTCCTGGATTAGCTCTATTAAGGATGTGTAGATTTGAACACAGCGTTTGAATTACTTCCTCTTGGGAAACTCTGAAAGTGCAATACTAGCCAGGCATGCTGTTCATGCCAAAGTATTCAGCTTTAAGCACATGCATAAGATGCATCTCCTCCAGTTTTGTCAAGTTGTTATTCACACTTAGCAGGGGCTTTGCATGTTTTTGAGGGTAGACATACACTACAGAACAACACTTGCACCAGTGGAAAGCTCTGCTGGCATCGATGTTCTACCAGCATTGGTGCTCCATCAGCAATGTTTGACCAGGAGAGAGGAGGAAAGCGGATAGTGCCATGGGTAGGTGTAGGCATGATACAAAGCCCCTTTGTTTCCCTAGCATGGTTGCAGTAAAGGTTCATTTAACTATGGGGCTGGCACAGTTCATTCCCTTCTATTTTAGTCAGTGGAGGTAAGATTCCCATAGGGAATTGGATGTGGCAGTCTCTGTGCAAACAGATCTCCAGGATATTTCACCTTATCCCCAAACAGAGTATAAATGCGAGTTAGGATTGCTATGCTCATTACTTATGTGGTAGCATGCAGTTAACAACTAGAAATACTAAGAAGCAGAAACTGAATGCCACTCTGAATATGAGCAGGCTTTTGGAAGAAAAGGAATATATTATGCTGTGTTATTATCTGTGTTGGAAAAGCGTGCAACCCAACTCTCTGATCCATTGCACTGGAGGGAGCTGGATGGGCCAAGGCTTCGCTCTGCCTAGACCAGAATCAATAGGGTGGCAGCTCATTTGTTTCCCATGCACTCTCTAGCACAGGCATGTCCAAAGTCCATTTCAGGGGCCTAATCCGGCCCCTGGGGTAAAATCCTAAAAAAAGCTTAACAACTTTGGTCGGCCCTCCCTCACGGCCCTTCACTTCATCAAATCTGGCCCTCTGGACACCACTGCTCTAGCATAAAATTCCAGGTCTCCTAAAGTTACCAGGCGAGTTGTTAATTACAGGGGTGGGGTAGAATCACACATACATACATTCAAAAACATTGGAGGGAGTACTGAAACGGGTTGGGAAAAGGCCATCATTTTTGTCCTATCTCATGAATTCAAGGTGAGTTTATAATATATTCTTACTTTTCTTTTTCACATTCCTGTGTAATATGTTAAGCTTGACAGTAACTTGCCTAAAGCTACGCAGATGAATGTTATGCCTCAGCAGAGATTTGAACCTGGATCTTCCATGACCAAATCTGGCAACCTTTTTTTGGGGGGGATGTATTTTCCTATTGGGAAAAGTATAAGTTATTTGTGATTTCTTAACTCTGGCAATGTGTTTGTGGGAGGTATTGCGAACTCAATATTTTTGCTCACTAAGGAACAATGGCCTCAGTAAATAGGAAAGGGTTGAGAAAGGACTGGAGAATGTATCAAGAGCTAAAAATCTGTAGCCCATTTGTTTAGTTTGTGTGGATGCAATTAATATTATTATTTTGAATTACATGAATATAGTGGATGCCCGAACACGTCTGATGGGTTTGTTCTATTCCTTCTGCATTCCATTTGTGCAATTTCCAGTGTGACTGGAAGGAGTGGTTCTTAGGCTGATCATCAGATTGGGATCTCAGTTTACACTTAACTCAGTAACAAAAATGTATATGGTGTAAAAGAGCCGACGATTTTAGGCGGTACTCTGTTTATGTGTGGAAATGTGATGCTTTCTCACATGCCATGCTCTTGGAGCCCTAGCCATTACTAGCTCCATTCCATTTCTTATTTGTTAGCTTATATTTATTTCTTATTTTTAAATTTATGAATCTCCTTCCATATAAGTCTCAGGGTGATTTCCAATCATACAATAAGAACAGATTTAAAAAGCAATTGAGAAAAACAAATTAAATTTAAAACATTTTTTGAAAAAAATTCCCTATTTATTATTATATTTATAACCCATCCTTCCTCCAAGGAGTCAAGGTGGCATACAAAAATATGGTTCTTCCACTCCCCATTCTATCTTCACAACAACTCTGTGGAGTAGGATAGACTGAGAGACAGTGACTGGCTCAAGGTTGCCCTGTGATCTTCATGGCTGCATGAGGATTTGAACCCTGGCCTCCCAGGTCACAGTCCAGTGCTTTAGCCACTACACCACACAGTACAAATATACACCCAAGGCTGAGCCTTCCCCGCATCCAGCTGAAGAAGCTTGCCTCTTACACTCTTAAATAAGAGTGTAGACCAGAAAAGTGGCAATCTTTCTATGAAATTGCAAAGTTTCATCATGGGGGGCAGGCTCTGCAACCTAACTTGTGCATTCAGTATAGCTCACTCCTGATTCTCTGTAACTCTTGGTTCAGCTGTGTAGCTTACCACTTGGCTACTTGCCTTGGGATAAGCTGCAATTCCTCCAGGCCATGATCAGTCCAAGTAGTAAGCTCTACCTGTCACCTTTCCTACAACAATAGAATTTGATTGTTTCCTGGGCTTAGGAAACACTAGCATTTGTAGCCCAACTCTCTGTCATCTTCACTGATAGCACTTGTTTTAACCTCCTGCACACACACTTCATGTTTTAACCTCCTACACACACACACACACACACGAGTATTCAACCATTGTAGTACTCCATTATGTCCTTGAAGCACAGATCCACGGCAGAACTATAGAGGCTGCCTTAAGCCAGAAAAGAGAGAATGCAGCTGGCAGCTGCCACACTGCCATTCCCTAGTTATGGGAGTGGGATGAAAAATTCAGCAAAGTCAGAGTGACTCAATCCTAATTTGCAAGGCTTTGCGGGGGGTGGTCTTACTCGGTTCAAATGTTTGGTTTCCCTACATTAATCACATTGTTTTTATTCTTTGGCTGGGGCATAATTTTTTTCAGGATATGTCAGAATTGCCTGTGTACATATGGATTCATAGAATTTCATATTCAGTAAAGAAATGAGGTTGGTTGTAGAGGAAATTTAAATAAGACATTTTAAATAAATGTTGATCCCTTATCTGCAGTTTCAATAATTTTTAATTTGTTGTTTCTGCAGCTGTTGCTTTTATGCTTCGTGTTTGAAATGACTTATCTGGGCATCTCTTAAATTTTCTGTGCTACAGGTGGCTTCGGGCGAATGCAACGAAGACACCGAGCTTTACAACATCACCCTCTGCACGGGAGACGAGCTGACGTTAATGGGGCAAGCGGAAATCCTCTATGCAAAATCTTCCAAGGAGAAGTCACGGCTCAACACCATCTTCAAGAAAATCGGGAAGCTCAATTCCATCAGCAAGCTGGGCAGAGGCAAGATGCCGTGCCTGATCTGCATGAACCACAGGACCAACGAGAGCATCAGCCTTCCTTTCCAGTGCAAGGGCCGCTTCAGCACGCGCAGCCCCCTGGAGCTGCAGATGCAGGAGGGCGAACACACCATTCGCAACATCGTGGAGAAGACGCGGCTGCCCGTGAACGTGACTGTGCCCAGCTCTCCGCCGCGAAACCCTTACGACCTGCATTTTGTCCGCGAGGGGCACCGCTACAAGTTTGTCAACATTCAGACCAAGACTGTGGTGGTTTGCTGTGCGCTGCACGGCAACAAAATCATTCCCATGCACTTCCCTTTGCATTTGGCTCTTCCAAAGTTCACGCTCCCCGAAAGCCTTGTGAAAGGGGAGGTGGGTCACGAAGCCTTTGTCAAGCACTGGTTCAGTCTCTGCCAAGAGCAGTTTGACATCGACGAGTATTCCCGTGGCGTGAGAGATGTGAAAGCCGACTGGAATGAAGAGTGCAAAAGTCCGCAGAAAGCCCGGCCCCACAGCCACAACCACATGCCAAACTCTCTTAGCTACGCTCGGGACGAGTTGACGCAATCCTTCCACCGCCTCTCAGTTTGTGTTTATGGAAACAACCTCCATGGAAATAGTGAGGTGAACCTTCACGGCTGCAGGGACTTGTGCAATGAGTGGGCTTTATTCTCCCATGATGCCCTGCAGTGCCAGGACTCTGGCGATGGCAGCAGCGACTACCTGTTCCCTGAAGTTTGTGAAGAATCATTGTGTTTACCTACCAAACCGGAACTTCCTTATGAGGAACTGTGGCTGGACCAGGGGGGTGGGAAAATGAATGATCAGCCTTTCACTCGCTCACAAAGTGAGAAGAACAAATGTGACAGCTATAGGAGTTCTTTCCGGTCCAAGTGTGGCAATTCTTCTCTTCCAGCACCTGGGCCTATAACAGTAACATCAAAATCTCCAGAAGTTTCCCTACCTCCACCACCTGTGCCTCCTAAATCAGAAGCAGTAAGTCATGGTCTTTCTTTTTTCTAATAAAGATGGGTGATGGTAGGTCCAGATCATAAACTTAAAAGTGTTGATCTGGATAATGGGGTGAACTTGATTTCCTGACCCAGGATTGCAAGTCCTACTGTCATAATTGTGAATTCAGATGCTTTGGGATCCCCCAGATCTTCTGCAGAAAGAATTATTTCCTCAATTAGCCCATACCCATTTCATAGTTCTTGAAGGCTTAAGTACAATCCTGTATATATCTACTTAAAAGTATACCTCGCTGAGCTCAGTGGGTCTTACTCACAAAGATGGGTATAGGATAGCAGCCTTGGTGTTCATTTTCCCCCCTCTAGAGTTTGCACTTTTCTAGATTGGTTTGGAAGTAAACCACATTTGAGAACAGGATTTTATTGCATCCAATTAAAATGTTTCCCTGTAGAGCATGCATTTTTCTGTGCATTGTGCAACTTCACATGTAAAATTGAATGGAGAAATGTTTTTTTGCTATGCAAAGAATTTTTGCCATTTTTAATGGGTAAGATGAAACTCAATGCTGAATGAATATGTCCTCCCAAGAACAAAAGGTTACCAGCTTGGAACCTGCTTAATGCTCCTGGGGAAGAAGAAAAATGGAGAAACACTTGAGTGATGGAAATTGACTTAGCAAATTGAACAGGCAGGTTTTTTGGGGGCTTTTTTTAAAGGGGTCTCTACGTTGCAAACCGTAAGTATTCCATGTAATACTTTGCATCAAGGAACAGTATGATTAAAATTGCATTAGAGCTGAGCATATGTCTGGTGTATGGGTCAAAAAATAATATGCCCTGAATGGAAAAATCAGCAGTAGAAATCAATAAAATGGTGGAATTAAATAAAATATGGCATAGAGATAGACAATGGTTTTAAGGAGTTAAGGGTCACTGGAGACTCTTCTTTGGCAGCGTACGTGCATGTGGTTTTTTATTCCAACATTGACTCTCATCAGACAGATTTTTAAAAGTATGGAAAATGCTACAAAACTGAGGTGAAAGTAAGAACAGAAAACTAGTCCAAAACTAGGTCTGGATCAGACCCTAAGCCCATCTAGGCCTACATCCTGCTTCCCACACGGAATAACCTATGCCTGTAGGAAGGCAGCAGGCAGGTCATGAGAACAATGGCTTTTTCCCAGTGTTGTTCCCCAGTATGCTCCCTCTGATGCTGGAACTAATATATAACCATCACGACTTGCAGCCATTGATACCTGTATCCTATCCTGAATCTCCCACCATTTGGTGTCATTGGTTGGCTCCAGTTTTTAATATGAGGAGAGAAACCTTTTTCTCTACCCACTTTTCCCATACCATTTTATCTCCCTCTCTCATGTCCCTTCCGACTTGCCTTTTTTCAAAACTTAAAAGCCACAAATGTTATAGCCTTTCCTCATAGGGCAGTTGTTCCAGCCCCGCAGTCATTCGAGTTGCCTTTTCATCATATTTTTCCAGCTCTACAATATCCTTTTTGAGAAGTGACAACCAGAACTGTACACAGTATTCCAGGTGTGGCCACACAATAAATTTGCCATTACATTGATGACGTTTCTGTTTTCAATCCCTTTCCTAATTATACCTGACATGGAATTTGCCTTTTGTACAGCTGCAGGACACGGGGTAGGCATTTTCATTTAGCTATCCTCCACACTCTCAAAATCCATTAGGCATGTAGAAACTCTTAGACACATCAAAAATATTTTCCTGAATTATATAGCCATGGTGTTGTAGCATATTGTTAGTCTAACTTTAGAAGTTATTTAAATATGCCTTGGTTTAATGAACACCACTTGGTAGTCGCACGCTAAAAACATACATGTTTCTGAAGGTAAAGGCATTTCTCTATATATTTGGTTTAATGCAGTGAGTAAGTAAGACTCTTGTTTATTCCTGGCACAATATTTACAGAGCATGTTTGCTTCATTTGTTACTGCTGAGCATACATTTTTTACTCTTAAAGCTTCAAAACAGTGCCCTATGGAGCCTTTCTTGGTACAGGAACTTCTGGGTTGAAGTTCTCTCTAGGACTGAGCTGCTTCTTCACACTGAATATGTAGACAACGTTTTATTGCGCTTTATAAAAGCGTTATTATTGCTCTGCATACTATACTGATGCTCCAGTCAGAATTTAATTAATTTATTGTAATCTAGGGGGCAACACTGAAAGCTTGTTGGTGCTATGGCTGAATTGAAGGCCTCTCTAAAAATGAGCTCCTCACATGGAGGCCATCAAAGTGCTATCCTCTGGCCCCTCACTTCTACTCAGTTGACACAGCATTGCCTTGACCACTGTACAGCTAGTACCTCTGTACCCACACCTGTCACCCCTATTATTCTGATGCTTTGCCACAGCTGGGATAAATTGGTCTTTGCCAGGAGTGTCCACTTTGTATTGTTTTAGTTTTACTATCTCTGCTTTTTGTGTTTTAAGCTCTGTTTTGGTGTTTTAATTGTACATCACCTTGATGTGTAGAAGGTGATTAATAAATTGATGACGATGATGCATAGCTGCTTGCACAATGGCAGGTATAGTGCTGCATTCTGGATACATAAAACATTGTAATATCTTGAAATAAGCATTAAAAATCAAAGCCTTGTATTCACTGCTAGTATTCACAGAGGGAGAAATTCTTTCATTGTTGTAGTATGCTATCTTGCACCTTTGTTGTTGTTTTTTTAAAAAAGCTTACAGTTACAAAACCTGCAATCACAACATTGAAGGGTGGTTACAACCGAAATGTGCAGACTGTCTTGCCTGGTTTTTAAAACACCAGTTTTAAAACGCTTGCAGTTTTCTGTTCTTCTGATAGCAACTCTAAATGATTTCCCATTTCCTACTGGGTAGTTGCATATTTTAATATTTTAGCATGGCTTCTCCTTATGGAAGAAGAGGTTCTCCTTCACTCTAGTCTCCTCTTCAGACGTTTCTTGCTCACATAGGTAGACTGTTTGTATATGGGCAGATGACCAGAGTAAGCTGGGTCCAGTAACATCTGTACCAGCTCATGCAATCCTTCAGTGGCTACCATATGCCCTCTGCTGGCAACAGATAAGTAGACAGGCTATGCTTTCTAAATGAATACATATCTGCTACTAAGAAGGCAATAACGTTGTATTCCAGTACTCTGGGTTTGCTTGTTTTTAACCACCTTTGTGGGCATTGCAGGATGAATACCACCCCTATTCCTCTTGTTTTGTGATCCTTAAAAAACTGGGTCCTGAGCTGATGCATCTACCTCTGATTCCGATGAGGTTACCCGCCAGGACTCTCAAGCCTTGTCTTAAATTCTTGCACACCAGGTGTGATGTGGGGGTGAAGAAAAAGAGCTGGGAAGTCGCCCAGGAAATCCAGATCTTGCTTGACCAGTGTACTCACTAGGTGGGCTTAAGCAAGTCATTCTCTCACAGCTTCTGTTCTGCATCTGTAGTAAGTGCTTTTTTCTGGGGGTACTCAAGGGTACACAGTACCTTTTTCCTAGAAGAAAAGCACTGTTTACAGGGTTTCTGTACGGATTGCTGGTTACTTATGCAGTGTGCTTTGAACATACTAAAGTTCTGCCGAATGATAAAGTTTTATTTCCCTCCTAGGTCAGAGAAGAATGTAGACTCCTGAATGCCCCTCCTGTTCCTCCACGAAATTCAAAGCCAACATCCACCAGTCCATCTGTTCCTCCGCGGGCAAACAAGGCAGCACGGCAGCAGACTCGTTCTCCTAGTCCAACACTCTCGTACTATTCATCAGGGCTGCACAACATGTAAGTACGGAACACTTCTGGCTCTCAGCCTTCTCTTGTTCATGGATGTTTACAGTAACTGTGAAGAGCATCCTTCCAAGATATTTCTTCAAACAGTCTTGTGCAAAGTTTCCCTGTAATAACTATACATTTAATAGGTAAGGTATTTGTCTTAATAGATAGCTTTGGGTTTTCCTTACAGCTTAATATACAGTGGTACCTCGGGTTAAGTACTTAATTTGTTCCGGAGGTCCGTACTTAACCTGAAACTATTTTTAACCTGAAGCACCACTTTAACTAATGGGGCCTCCTGCTGCCGCCGCGCTGCCAGAGCCTGATTTCTGTTCTCATCCTGAAGCAAACTTCTTAACCTGAAGCACTCTTTCTGGGTTAGCGGAGTCTATAACCTGAAGCGTATGTAACCCGAGGTACCACTGTATAAGGGAACAGTCACTGAAGTGGATTACTCCAGCCATTTAAAAAAAAAACCCCCATCTCACTAGGGAAATCCAAATTACTGTAACAAGAAATCCCTGCAGTTTTGCACTGTGCTTTGAAAATTGGTCCACCTGTAGATGGGCACACTATGGATTGTGACGCACTGGATATTAATGTCAAAGGAAGCACTACAGTGCACTGTCATAGAGCACATGTTTTGCAAGTTCAGTCCCTTAGAATGAACATAAGAATTATCTCTCATATCTGTCTAGATCCTTCTACCTACTAGGTTTAAGGTACAGGGGCCAGACATCTGTTCTTTATCAAATTAGCAGAGTCCAGATTTCATTCTTTCAGTTCAGAGTACACAGTTTACCACCCTATTTCCCCCTATACATTTAGTCTAACACGCAATGTTAGATAACTTCGCAAGCTTTACTGGCATTATGAAAAATGATTTTAAAAAACTTCCCATTGGTGTATAGCAGCAAGCTTAATCAATGTGGTGCCCTCCACTTAAGTGAACAAATTTGCTTAGAAATTACAAAATAATTGTCAGTACAGTTAACTGCTTTTCAGGGAATGAGGGTGTTGTTTGGCTTTGCATGTCGCTCCCCAAATCTAATTCCTGTGTTTGAATTTGTGGTGTGCAAACAGTTCTGCAAACAGTTCCCTGCAGAAGGGAAATTGTATAAAGACACTGACTGCCATCTTGACATAATGTAAGACAAAGTAATAGCTTTCTCACATGACCACCAAGTACCAAAGTAATTATCTTTTTGCTTATCTTTAAAAAAAAAAGCAATGCTGCAGAAGGAGAAGCTGAGTCTGCCTCCGAGAGTGCTCCTGTTGCTTGCTATCCGTGCAGCACAGTGAAGGCTGACCTACAAGATTTTGGCAACCTGCTGCCTTTTGGAAGCCCCTCTGCTGATGCTCTGTCCTCCAGGCTTTCGTGGCCAAATCATTGTTCCGGAGCTGCTGAAGGCCTTAACAGGGGTGAATTTCTATTGGACCCAAGCAGGAGTTACAGTTATCCAAGACAGAAGACTCCTGGCACACCAAAGAGAAACTGCCCAGCAACTTTTACATTTGACTTGGATAGAAGTGAATTTCCTGTAGGGGACACCCTGCCAGCTGCAGCAGAACCTGGTTGTGCAGTGCCCACTTGCCCAAAGTCGGCGAGTTACTCTCTCGAGTGCACCGATGAGAAGAGCCTGGCAGTCAGTAGCACACCGCAATCTCTCTCGTGCCCTGCCTTACCCCCTCGTGCACCAAAAGCGGCAGATGAGAAGCCCAGCCTTGACTTGTGTCCACTGCCTTTCAGAATAGATGGTGCGGAGGAAGAGCCGCAGGCAGGCTCGCCAGACCTTTCTGAAGATCAGTACCTTGGCAAAAAGGGCATGCAAGACATCTTTGCCATCCCTTATCCTTTCTCATCTCCCCTCCACCTTCAGCTAGCACCAAGGTCCTGCGGCGACGGCTCTCCTTGGCAGCCCCCTGTGGATCTGTCTGGACTTTCAATAGAGGAAGTTTCTAAATCTCTGAGGTTTATAGGTTTATCTGAGGATGTCATATCCTTTTTCGTTACAGAGAAGATTGACGGCAACTTGCTTGTTCAGCTCAATGAAGAGATCCTTTTGGAGGACTTCAAGCTAAGCAAGTTGCAGGTTAAGAAAATACTGCAGTTCATTAACGGCTGGCGACCTAAAATGTAGTGCTACAAAGCCGGTGCAATAAAACTCAGAGAGAGGTGTGCCAGAAGCACCGGGGCTAACACACAGTCTCTCGTTTTTGTTTTTGTTTTTGCACTAAAATCCTCTGTTGCTCTTATGTAAATATCGTAGCAGGAAAAAAACATTCTTACTATGCAGATATTCTGAGTGGTGAGCAGACTCTTTTGTACATAGTAGAAACAGGGAGGTGTGCCTTGTGCATCCCTGAACATTCAGAAGCTGCTAAACAGTGGGCTTTAAAGGGAATTTAATTTGTACTCAGTGTAGTCTATTAAGACATTATATTTATTATTATTGATTAGGCAAAGCTGAACAGCACACAAATCACCTTGATTTTTGTGTGTTTACCAATAAATGTATTTCCTCTTGGGGGTTTTTGGTTTTTTTTGTATTCTGATGGCTGCATACCTTGCCTTCAGTTCTGATTTATCCAGTGGTTAGCGTCCTTCTCCCACTCGTTCTAATTGTTGGGATAGCATTCCTTTTTTATGTGGGTTGTGATTAGAACCCTTTTCTGAATGAATCCATCTTCCAGTAGGAAATTCAAACCGCAAAAAAAAAAAACCGACAAAGAATTTAGTAGCTTCACGTCACCTCCAGATGAGTGCAGATTTCTCATTGAAAAGGCAATACAAGTTCACCACTTATTTCTCTGTCTAGTTGAAAACAGGGTTAGTTTTTATAGAGTTGTTGGCCTTTAGGAGAGCAATACTTACCGGTAATTCTCTGCTCTTAAATCTCTTGTGAGCTGTCACTGCCCTGCTCACACATGCATTGTTTTCCTTTCTGCCTTGTTATCCACCTGTGGCCTCTCTTTCTGCTCAGTTATAATTTACAGGGCGAGGAGGGGAAAAGAGAGGTAGCAAAAAACACATTCAGCTTCTACACACATGTATTTATAAAGGGGCAATGATCTATGAACGCAGCATAATTTTCAACCTAATAGCACTAGAGTGAGAAGGAAGGCCTTGGTCTTTCATATAGCTTTGTGGGAAGGGCAGGATTTGGGGTAGTTCAGCCCAAACGGTTTAGAAGTCATAGCCCTACCAATCTACTTCTCAGAATGGCCCCAGTTTGATTTACCATCGTACTGTTTCCCTTAGAAACTGTCGCAGTCAAGGCAGGTATTCTTTTTTACCCAATCAAGTTCTCTTGCATAGCAGATAACAGATACAGAAAGGGAGAGAATAAGCACAGGTTCCTTTCAGTGTTGGGGAGCAAAGGGGTTCTGAAATGCAGAAATGTGCTGTTCTGAAATGTGCTGTTTTACAGAATTTATTTTGGAAAATGTTTTGTATTAGAGAAACAAAGAAAGATTTGGATTTAAAATGTGATTGAAACTACTTTGCATTCAATCTGAGCAAATTTTGATGGCTTGCATTAGTACAAATAACTGTTAGAGAACAGTGCACCCATTGTCTTGGGTGTAAAATGCACACAAGGTGAGAATGATCTGCCTTGGAGTGCAAGTTTTCAGGAAATAAGATACAGATGCAGCAGTTCAGTGGTTCATCCTAGATGCTTTGTATTGCTGCTGCTTCTCTAAGGTTTCTTAAAAAAACCATAATTAGGAAAGAGTGAAACTTAAACACTAACCTAAATTAAACGTGTTCACATTTCCCAAAACTAAATCTAGTTTAATCAAAATTAAGCTGATTAAATGATGATTAAAAAATGTTTAGAGGAAGTAGAATAGTTGAGGTTACCCTATTATTCTTCAAATAATATGTGGATGTTTTAGGATCCTAATCTATGAAATGCATTTGACTATTTAAAAAGTGGGGTGAGGAGAATGCAAACTTGGCCCACATGGTGTGTGATGTATTTACCCAGCCAGCCTGTTTTCATTATTCTAGACAACAAATACACCGAAGTCTTAGGAAGAGAATCCAGGTCTTAACACAACACTAATAATCCCATTGCTTATTCATAAGAGTTAAACAGCTAGGATAAAGGATTTCATGTGTGTATTTAAACCTCCCCCCCCATCCAATCCTTAATGCAGTCTTCCTTAATGTGATATTTTCATTAATTTTTCTTCAGTTATCTTTGTTCATTGGGAAAAAAATGACTTAGGAAGCTTACAGAAGACTGCATGCTGTAATTGTGGGAGAAAGCTGAAGAACGTTCTTGCCATTAGGGGGGAGACTGCTTGATTTAAAAAACCAAAACAAAACACTTTGGGGACTTGATTAAAAGTACTTTCTCCATTCATGAGTAACTAGTGTAGTTAGGTGGATTCTCATGTGAGGAGAAATCAGTGATGATCCCAGGAATTCTCATGATGCAATGTCCCCGTCCCTCCCATCTCATAGGATTACAAGCACTTCAGTGGCCAAGTCCAGCACTGGACTGCATATGTATAGGAAGAAATTCTATGGGGGAAAGCCTGTACTTTAACTGCAGTGGCCCAGTTCACATGGAATGCTAAACCATGGGATAACCCTATGTGCACAATCTGGAGTGAGCCCAAGGCTCTAGATGATATCACCAGGACTTACTTGTATTTTCCCTTAATGTTGACTTGTTGTGTTATCCATAGTTCCTTCTTACTTACTGGTGCTTTTTTACTGGTGCTTTTTTACCAATACCTTTTTTTCTATAAGCTTTTCTAGAAGAAAAGCACTGATAAGCACCATGGTTTAGTGTTATGGGTGAACATGGCCAATGGTTTCCGTTGTAAGATCAGTTAACGTAAGGAAATTAATGGAAGGAGAGTTTCTTGACTCTTCCTCCCCTTGCAGCCTCCTGTGCCCCACGAAAAGACTCTCTAGTGCAGGCATGGCCAAACTTGGCCCTCCAGCTGTTTTGGGATTACAATTCCCATCATCCCCGACCCTTGGTCCTGTTAGCTAGGGATGATGGGAGTTGTAGTCCCAAAACAGCTGGAGGGCCAAGTTTGGCCATGCCTGCTCTAGAGGATCATTGACCCTTCTGAGCAATATGGGGGCTGCTAAGGAAAGAGAAAAGTGTAAAACTTTCTTAAGATCCAACTTCTCTTAGATTCAGCTTCTCTTAGCATCCAAGCCAAGCCAACATTCTTTTGGTTCCTTCAGACAATCATGTCAAACCATTATTGAGAAACTTTAATTGTGGTTTGGCATCATATAGCAAACCTTGGCCTATCAGTTTGGAAGTTAAATTGCAGTTGCATCTTTGTTTCTGTTTTCAGAAACCTATTTGTACTTCCAGCAAGGGTTCCTGTGATAGCTCCTCAGTGTATAATCCCTTGTGATTTGACAAGCGCTCACCACATGGTTAAAATCTTTTAATAGTGAAGGGTTTACAGGATGTGGTGGGGGGGAAGGCAACGTTTCCAATTTCTAGCAAGTTTTCTCTTAATGGAAAACAATTCTGTGCTTTGGGCAACCTTAATCCTACCATAATCTTATGCATGTTTCCTAGGAGTAGGCCTCATTGAACACAGTAGGATTTACTTCAATAACAAGTGTTTAGGATTGTGGTTCTGCTCTTGGTGTGGCATCAAAGCAGTTAACAATCTCATACCTTAATTTAATTTACAAATAAATCCATTCAGTTCGTAAGTGCTATATGGCACACTGAATTTACTCTGTTTCATGTCTGGCTGTAATTTTTATTGCCTTCTGGGGCATCATATTTAAGAAGTTAGTGAGAGCAGGTGTGGGAAACTGGTGACCTTTCAAATGTTGCTGAACTTCCAGCAGCCCTAGCAAGCATGGTCAATGGAGTTGTAGTTCAGCATCATCTGGAGGGCCAAACATTCCCCACACCTGACTTAGAGTGGTGAGATTAGTAGCACACACACTCTGCATGTCCTTTTATCCCAGACTTCGTAGTGACTCTCATTTCTGCATTGGAATGTTGTTGGGTTTTTTCCCCATATTCTGTTCTCTGCCTTTGCTTCCACAGATCATTGTTGTTGCCTTGTAGCATTTTGAGAATTCATTTGTCCCACCAGCATCGCCCAGTAAAATATTTTTAACAATGTTAGTCTATTGGCAGATTAATGGCTGAGGGAGCATTCCTAAGCATTTGTGCACCACCCAAGGAGCAATACTAATCCTTTCAACCCTGACCACTTACACAAGGACTCCAGTGTCTCCTCACTCCCAAAGTATGTTCATAGATCTTATTTCTTGCAGGATCAGAGATAGAATTTTTCCATGATGCCATGCAAATAGCATTCAGAGCAAGGGGAAGCACCCAAGCTGGCAGGCAGCATTCTTGCCGGGACAGTGCCTGCTCCTTGGCAGATTGCAGCATAGGACTGGGAGGTGTAACAAGGACCTCTCATATGACTGAGTCCTCAAAGTTAATCGTGCAGCCTCCCATATATATTATGATTAAAAGGAGTATCCCATCTTACAGCCCCTGATGATGATGAATGAAACTTTATTTGTGTCAGCCATCGGCCATAGCAACAACAAAAAAAGTGATTTACACAGAACAAATAAAAAGTTGATTATATAAACACAGTTTAGGGTCCTGAATCAGCCGTCAAATAGTGGACCTTATTCTGATTGCCCCAGCTAGAAACCTTGCAACCTTTGTAGTCATCTGCTCCTCTTGATCTGCCAGGAAAAACGACCCGGAATGGTCAATAAAAGAGGCATGATAATATTGTTCCTCAGGTCTTTGTAATGAGTGAACGCTAGGAGGGCATGTGCCACTGATTATGGCCCCTGTTCTATTCATGTTTGATAAATAACTAAAGTGCTGGCTGAAAGCAGAATTGAGGCTGCTTTTTGTTTCGGAGCAGTGCGATGGACATAGTTTTGTATTTAATCATCTTGCTGCAAAATCCCTTTATGTGCATCACAATAATACCTTGTATAATAGTCCTTTATATATGGGTGTTCTTGTTTTCACAACAGGATTTCAGTAGGTTTTCCTTTAAATAGGAGGCAGCCTGGGAGTATTGAGGCCATCCATAAGATACCTGTAACTGTTGCTCTGGTGCGGCTAATCCTATAGTGCAGTGTAATGTGTTCAGTTTCTTTAAGATGCTTACAGTGCAGCCCTAAGTCTGTTTACTTGGAAATAAGGCCCATCAAGTTCAGGAAGACTCCTGTGTGCATACTTGGGATGGAGCAGCTGTGCTTAAGTCTGTGGAACATTCTTCCAAGTAAGAATGGATTGTACATAGGGGTGGCATCAGACTGCTAATGGCAAAAACTAAAGCTTTAGGGCAGATGTGGGGAACTTTGGCCCTCCAGATGTTGCTGAACTACAGTGCCCACAGCCCCAGCAAACATGGGCAAATGCCAGAGATGATGGGAGTTGTCGTCCAGCAACTTCTAGAATGCCAAATGGTTCCCACACTTGTCTTAGTGAACGTTTGCTTAATTGCATAAGGAAAATTCACTTTTGAAAGCCAAGTGGGCAACTAAATTGGGGGGGGGGGTTTAAAGCTAAATTTATAACAAAGTCCCCAAAATATGTCTATGACTATGGTATATATAATGCTGTATAATAAGATTTCATAATGGCAACAGTTTCATTAGTAGACACAATGATCGATTCAGTGGTTTGGGTTGTAAGGTAAGTTAACTTCAGGACGTTCAGGAAAGGAAAGTTTTCCATCCCTTCTTCCTCCCTGTAGGTTATTAATGCATCCAGTTTGTTTTCCGATACAGTAGGAGGTGGAGAGATGTGTTGGCCAAACAGACTTAGGCACTTTACAGAATTGCTGAATGGATGTGGCTCCATCTCTCACTTGATCTGCATTACCAGTATACACAACTGTAAGTGGGTTCTTAAAGGTTGCATTGAGAAAAACAGTAGTAAGTCATACCTGATGCAGTCTGGGCCATGAAAACTTCTTAACGTCAGCCCAAAAGCCCGTAAGAGGTTTGGAGAAACAATCCTGCATCTGATTAATTACTTGTACTGCCTCGGGGAAACTAGAGGTGGCAAGAGAACCTTTTTAGTATGAGGAACAAGCTGCCTCTTAAGTGGCAGGGTGTGAGAGTGGGATGGATGCAGCTCCCCCCCAAAAAAAATGATACTCCCTTTCCTACCGCTACTACTAGTATTGTGCTGGGGCAGTTGCAATATGAGCATTAACTTCCACAAATTTAAGGTGTGTCAGTTATGAAACTGAAATGTAAAGTTAGTATTTCAGCATGCAGTTGCCTTATAGTTGAAACACTACAAGATGAGACTATAAACAATAACAGCAAAGTAGTAAAAGACCCTTTTCATGCATACATCATGCATAAATGAAACACATAAGGCTCAATAATATCTAGAACAAATGAGCTTTTTTAAAAAAATGGAATTCCTTTAATTCTTAAATCAAGAAGCTGATCAGACATAAAAGGATAAAGGCAAATTTTTAGCTTCTGGGCTCAACTATTCAATTTCCAAATGGGTTCCATGTATGCCAAAAATAAACAAATTTCAAAACAAAACCCAATTTATCGGCTTGGTAAATATATTCTATTGCTAAAACTAAGTATGTGTTTGTGATAGTATGTGCCGGTTTGATAATCTCTTTACAGGTTTTGGGGTGAGGAACATTTATTTAAACCAGAAGCAAATAAATAACCCTACTATGTATATGAACAAATGTCAACGGTGTATTGTAAGTATATATATAACTGTATATTAAAGATATTATTTTCATGATATTTTAAATGCGTAGAGTTTATTATTTCATCTAGAAGTTAAATGGACAGATTAGAAACACAGTATTGGCATGCTAAGGTCTTAATTGCTAGATTCTTTGGGTAAAATAATTGAAGTGAAACACAGGAGTTCTTAAAATGAATTTCTTTCATTAAGTTGGAATACTGCCAAAGTGCAAAGCTGATCAATTTGTCTGCATACTTATGAGATCTGTTTTTTTAAAAAAAGGTCTGCTGGTTTTATTGCACATCTTGATCTCATCTATTTTCAGGACTGTTTCTTGGAATCTTTTTTTAAAATACTCTTGTGCAATCTTAATATATGCATCTGTGTCTCAGAATCTGTACAGATGTACAGTCTGGTTTCTGTCCTAATTCAGAAGTAATGGGAAACTGGCATAATCACAACTTGTTATCACTAATGATAGTTTGAACAAACTACAGTTCCATGAATTTGGACATCCTCGGAAGCAGTGATTACTTTAAAAAGGAAGCAGACTCTTTGCATTTCCTATGGCATGTAAAAGAGGGAAAATGTATGAGCCTGAGGCTCACCACAACTTGTTGTGGCCTATGATTTCCTGTGAAACTAGCCCTGTCCATTGCTAAGATCAGACTACTTCTGCTATTTCACTATTACTTGACCGCCAGTCACAAATATAGAGGCACAGGTGGGTCTGCAACAAAATGTAACTGTGTATTGGGTGTTACGCCATGTGCTCCTTCAGTAGTTCATTCCATCACTTCCCCAAGTTTTCCATTTTTCTTTTCCGATTGACAGTAAAAAGTCCATGGCTACTAAGTATGCTCAGGCCTATATTGGGTTTTGGAGAAAGGGTTTGCCCTCAGGCTTTTTGTAATTTTGTTTTTTACTTTCTGCAAACCTTAAGAGTTTTTCTGAGAATACTGACACATCCCTTTTGTTACAATCCTGCTGGCATTAACCATCCTAGTTTGCTATCGAAAGAGTTGCATTTAGGGCTGGTTTAGTGTTTAGAAGATTCATGATTAGATGATTGACCGTTTCCTCAGTCAGATGGATTTCTCCACCTTAGCATTAACTGTGATACAGCATTTCATCTGAACTCACACTAGCAGCCTCAGAAGCTGTGAAGTTGTCCCATACTCCTGCTGCATTTCCAAGTGGCTTTCTCCCATCACTGTGCACACCAGCGCAAAAGTGTGTGCGCCTTTACTTGATTTCTTTCCCTGGTGCTCGCTTCTGCAGCACATATACACTTGATTTCTTTCCCTGCGCCATGTGAAGCCATCATCTGCGCACCTGCAAAAGCCGCCCAAACTGTCCACAGCACAGCGTCGCTTCCATTTTCAAACTGGATGGGAGCTGGTTTCAAGAAAAACACATCAAAGAGGAGTTTTCCCTAAAAGCTGCAGGACACAGGTGGATTGAGGCTGATGTGTGAACCCAGCTTTAAAAAAAACAGTGGTAGGAGCATGTTGAGAGTCACAGTAAGTAGTAACATGAACATACCCTAATATTGATTAACCAAGATTTGCAAACCAATTTCTAACCTATAGTAGGTTAGTGCATTAACAACTTTTAAGATTCAATTTTTCAAAGGCTGAATCACAACTGCCATAATATAGGGTTGCAAATTTCAGTCATGCCTACCATATGCAGCTTGACATTTTTAATCTGGGTTGTGTGCAGAGAACAGAAGGAAAATAACCACTAGCTGTTAGCACCCAAGAAATTGTGCATGTGTTTGTCATTTTAAAGAAAGCCGGTTTAGAAACTACCTGACTTTTTCCTGTGCATCCTGAACATCTTTAGATTTAGTTTCACTTTTTAATGTATGCTGTAGCATAATATGTAGAACAATCTCTAGTCTAGGAGGATACCTTTTATTTCCCTCAAACCCTTCTTCCAAGGAGCTAAAAGCAACCTAGATGGTAACCCCTTTTTATAATTACAGCAGCCCTTTTGGGTAGGATAGATGGGGGGCTGGGGAATCCAAGAAAAGCAGTAAACTTTGAAGCAGAGTGAAGATTTGAACTCTGTGCTCTCTAACCACAGTACTCCACTGGCATTCTCATTTCTTTGTGTCTTCCACCCTCAGAGAGGCTAGCTATTGTACTCCAATGGGAACTCAGGTGCAAATATTTGAAGAACACTGCCAGCAGCTATTTTGGTCCTGATTATGGTTGTTTGGATCCAGCCAAGGTTCGTCTGCTGCCTGCCCACCTGGCAAGAGAGGAGGAGAGGAAGACGGGGAGATGGTGGTGGCAGTACCATCTGATGTACAGACAACATACTTTCTGAAGATATGTAAATGGTATGCAATTAATCTGTCCTCCAGTTCAGTGTGTTTCTCAGGTGGTCGATAATATTTTACAGCTTAACCACCCCTGCCATAAATAACTTTATGGATGTAAATAGACTGTAGTTTTACCTAATGTTTGTGTGTCTGATTCCCATTTAATCGCTAGCATTATCATAATGGTATTACTGTTACAGAAATCTGTTACAGATCTGTTACAGAAATATTTAAGTATTATTCCAACAGCATAATGATTTGGACAGTTTTATTTTTCAGTCCCTAATTATCCCTATTTTTTCAGTTCCTGCTTACTGAGCTGATATCCTTATCAAGATAGCCACCCTGACTGCAAGGTTTCATTTCTGATCTATCACCGCCAGTTCAGATCCTATGAATGCATATGTGAAATTAGAATTTTCTGCCTCAAATGTGCATCATTTGCAGTGAGTTGCATTGTGCCATTTTACTGCCCATTCACCTCAATTTGGAGAGATTCTTTTAGAGCTCCTTGTAATCTTTTTGTTTTGTTTTAAACACCCTGAATGATCTGGTATCATCAGCATACTCCACACCTCACTGTTTACCCCAAACTCCAGGTCATTTATAAGTTAAAAGGAATAGATTCTCAGAAGACTCCACTTCCCACACCCTTTCATTGGGAGAACTGTCCATTCTTTGCTTCTCATTCCCAGCTTTCTCATCAGCTGAGAAAGAGATCAAAGACAATAATTTTAAAAAAATGATATGTCAGCCGAGTTGGCAAAATTAACTGGGAAAATTTGGAACCTGCAAGACCAGACTTTCCTGAAAGATTGGAAGAAATTTATGATATATCATATTTGAAAAACAATTATAATCAATTGACATCGCTTGTAGGGTTGCAAGAAGTTTTGTAAAGAAAACTATATGAATTATTGCGAAAAAGGACTAAGAAGGAGTTAGTTATTGCTATAAAATCCAAATCCTAAACAATTAAAATAAAATGCAAAATCAGAAAGTTAGTTAGAAAACCATTAGTCGAGGTTGACTGTGATAGCCAAAGGTTTATTATATTGTATAAGATGGGGTGTTATGTTTGGAAAACATGTGCAAAAATCAGTTTTATATTATTATATTATATTATATTATATTATATTATATTATATTATAGATATGGCAAAGAGAGAGTTTTCAGAGAGTTCACATTAAAGCAACTGATTAAATTTCATATTTTAGCTAATAAGACTTACAGCCTATAGTTAAGATGATACATACATGTTTTTCTTCACTGGCACCTTTTAATACAATACATTCATGGCTGCAAGTATATTAAAGCTATTTTGTGTTTGATCTTTGAAGGTAATGAGAGTTCTTTACAATGGGGACATTCAGTAGAGAAGATCCATCTCCTATTAATACATAGGAGCATACAAAGTTAATAGGGCATTGATGTTTTTATTATCCTTTGCTCATCATACTTGTACAACTCTGTTATGCAGTGTTAGCAAGATAATAAAGGCTAACCTCAGTAATACAACTCTTCTCCCCATTTTGTCTGATGGTGCCTACAATAAGCTACTTTTATCCTTGGGCACATTTTAACAACCTAATAAATAAAATTGGGAAGCTCCATCATTCAGTATATTGGAAGAAAGGAGGCAGGTTCTGTTATCCCCAAAGAGGTTTTGCTAATATTTAGCACAACTGATATAGCCATCCCCAGTGGAAATGCCCTAAACACATCTTAGAACTTCGGTTACCTCCCTAGAAGGGAGGTTAACAGCTTTTTATACCTTTGAGTTCACAAAGCAGCCAGGCAGTTGATGAGTTTTTCAGAAAAGGGCTGCCACTGAAGCATATGTGATTTTCCACCCACTTTCCCCCTTGAAATGCTATCGTGCCAAATCCCCAAACAATTTTTTGAACTCACATGTTTAAAAAGCCATTTAAAGATTCTGGAGGGGAACTACCTGCAAATGACACCCCTCTGGAAAAAAATTAGGACACATGTCTTCACTCAGGGTCCATATTGTTTATACAGAAGGGAAACCTCCCAGTTTCGTTTCATAAATTATGTGGTGGAAATAAAGAAATCTGACCACTTTGCTTATCCAGGACATATACCATGCTAGAGAAATCCTTAAACTTGCACCATCTCAAAATTTAAAATACCACTTTTAGCCGCTTTTTTTGCATTGATTTAAACTCTCACACAAATAATTTCCTTTCCCTTTTTTCCTGTAAGTAAAATGTCTGTTGGCAAAGGAGAAACTGTGCTGGACATGAAGTTATGAATAATGTGTTCAAGTGAGGCCATCCATTTTGGTTTCCAAACTTTCACTATCTTCAGAGAGGTGTTTTCTGTCAAGAGAGCAAAAGGCATCTTCTAAATAACTTGGATAGAGTACAATTATAGTAATTGCAAAATAAATGTGGCTATCCTGCATAGAGCATAGTATATTGAACACATAGCATGAATCAAGCTCAGGTTAATATTTGCCGGCCTAAGTTTATCTTGCTTTTCCATACTCTTAGATGGGAAATGGGGGTCTCAAATTGGAGTTCCTGTGCAGAATTTTAGGCCAGAAAAAGTCACAGCTTTTTCAATTCCAATGGAAGAGTAATTTATTTCAATTAAATCCTAGAAGTAGCATATAGCTTTTGTCTTGTTTTTAATGCAAAAGAATGGCTGTTTCCCCTTAAATCGTTTCATCCGAGAGGAGTTGCAAACCCAGAATGAGAAATACAAAAGGTGATGCTTTTCAGTAGGCTAATGTACTGCTGGCAAACTATCCAAAGTTGTATTCTTTGTTTCAAAACGGGTATAGAAACAGACATTTCTATGGCAAGATAGCTGATTGCTGCAGATGAGAAGTAAGGAGATGCAACTGCTCTCTTTTTGGAGAGGCAAGGGATGCAATAAAACATATTATGTATTGCTACTTTTAAAATTATTTGATGCTGCTTTGATAAAATATATTCAAGGACTGGTAAGGTAGTTTGAGAGAGCCTCATTCTTTGAAATTTGTTTAGTTCTTATACAGTTTAATCACATTTTCAAGGTGCAGTCCTTGGGAGGGTTGCCCAGGGCACACAAGATTCTATGACTCTGTCTTCACATGCCAACCAGGAGGTCTGCCCACAGAGGCCTCTTCAATGCAGTTGCGGAAATTTCCAATGGCAGAAAGAGGGCAGGAAGTGTTTAGGTGCACACTGAGGCAAGTTTGGATCCCAAACCCTTCGCATTCCCATGACATGCCAATGTAATGGGGGCGGGGGGGGAGTAGAGAAAGCCAATACTCCAGTTGGGGAACAAAATTTCATTTCCATTGCATCAATGGAGAGAGAAGCCCTTTTACCAAAAAAGGGGGGGGGGTGTCAATGAAGTTCAGTGGAACTTACTCACACATAGGTTTATATAGGAATAAAGTCCAAAGAAAGGAGAAGATGGGAAGGAAATCTACATTTCCCCTCCCACCCTCTACCCTGTGCAATGACCCTGGGAATCTGGTTGTTTTTCTGCCTCAGTTTCACCCTCCCTCACTTGGATTGCTGTGTCAAAAATGTAGCTGCCCAAATAAATGTCACACTATGCAGCATAAGCTAACAGAAGTCAGTGGGGCTCGGTAGATAGTGCATCCAGAGTTGTGTTAGCCTCTGTGTGCGTTGGCAAAGGCCACACAACCTTTCATCACAAGTTCCCCTTATTTGTACAATTAGAATACGTTTGAGGGCAGACTAAGTATTGCACCTCACAATCTTACCTAGCAAGAAAACAGTTCAGTATTGCAAAGCCACCTAAAAGTTTGCACCACCGGAAGTGCAATACTTACATTTTGTAAACCCAGGCTTTCCATTTTTTTCCTATATTTCTTTTTAATACAGCTGGTCGTCACAATGGTGATGATCAACATAACGGCAAATATAGACAGAGACGAGGCAACTGCTATCACAACTGTGTCCTGTGTGGATCCCTTCTGCTCGCATTTTTCTCCCACATACCACCAATCTGCACCTACAGGGCATCTGCAAAGCATGGCAGCGGTTAAAGCAAATCACAAACACAATTCAACACACTGCAGTCCCACCCCCGAATTAAGCTCACAGGCCAGAAACCCCCCATTCTAAGCTAAATGGCCCACAATCCTTTTCACCCAGAAGTGAGGATCCCGTGGATCCCCATAGCTGAAGTGACAAAACTGCACACAGTATCATGGAGCTACAGAAAGGCATTTTTATATTGGCTGCTTTAAATAATACGGAGCATGGAATGTGCTCTCCACCATGACCCCAGCACATCTTTCCTGGTGAATTAGCACTCATATATTAGTGTATATATGCAAGGTTAGGATCCCCTACCCTACCTGGCATCTCCTTATGTTGGCATGCACTGCCTGTTCGTGTATAACCCAGTTAAGCATGCTTAAAGCCTGTCTAATTTCTGGGAATTGTAGGGGGGAAATATGTGGGCATTCCTTCCAAGCCCATACTGGATGGAGGGAGAAACTGGCAAAAACAGATGAGCGTGAAGGCCTAAAATAGTTAACCCCCATGCAAAAAACCCACAAACACAAACCTGGACTGGATACCATTACTTATTGTCAAAAACAGCTAAAGGAACATAGCAGATTATTACTGTAGTGACAAATGCTGAATGTGCACAAAATGTAGCACAACTGAAGTTCAGTTCAATATATCCTCTGTGGGAGTACCACAAGATGAAGATCTCGGGTTCTCTCACCCCCACTTCACACTGGATTTTTTAAATAAAAGATTGCTAAACACGATGCCTCCCTAGAAGGAATTCCACAATAATGAACACTTAAGAACACATTGCTTACCTGCAAACTGGCTTCCCCTCTTCAAGAATGCAGATTCCACCATTTTGACAACCATAGGCCTCACACACACTAGTGGCTGTAGTTGGAGTGATGGCTGTAGAATTTGGCTGAGTTGATATTAAATGTGATATATCTGAGGTGAATAAATGAGGCAAAACATAAATTCTTGGAGCTTAACTAATACATCTTAAAGTATTTGGTGCTATTACTTTTATTAAATTAGGTTTGGGGCTCAGAAGTTTAGAGATCTTTTGTTTATAAGCTTAATGGCAAAGGAACAATCATTTTCCCATTATAAAACAATTTGAAATTAACTATGAGTGATGTATAACTGCTTTTTGGAATAAATGTTAACCTGTGATTTTTGCTTAGATATATAAAGGTGTAATACAGAATAATAGTTCAGCATTATGAAAATGGGTTGCAGCAAATGTCACATGCTCCATCCTTCTTCTCTGGGGCAGCCATGAGGAAGAGTTGGTAAACTTTCAGTTTTAAACTAGTCACATTATGCCTGAATCCAGATAAACTGCCGTTTGTCTCAACTATGGCTAGTCAGAAAAAGCCACCTCTAAACCTTTGTTTATGCAGTTGGCTACTTAAAATAAAGGACAGTAAATATTAACCACAGTTTGGGGTTTGGAAATAACACTGTGTTTAATTGAAAAGTGAAAGCTTCTAAACTTCTCACAACTGCTCAGCGGAAGGAGAGGGGAGACACTGAATGTTTAAGTCCAAGCCTTGCCCAGGTTCATTGACAAAAGGCCTCTGAGCAGCTATATCAGTTAAACTAGGGAAATATTACAAAAGTTGCAAGTTCCAATATGTGGCAGCTGCCATAAAGGTTGATCTATTTGCCTTTTGGAAAAATTAACGCCTCCAGATGTTGGAACTTTGCATATTCAAATGACTCCTGTCTAAGCAGCTCAGCATACATTTTGCAAAACATTTCAACCAGTGGCCATAGCAGATTCATAAGCAATCAGGGCCCACCTTCTAGTCTCAACTCTTAAGTGAGAGAGAAGAAAATATGCAGAACTATTTGTTTTAGGGAGACTCCCGTTGCCTATCATGGGATTATTTCTGCTGAATCCTTGATACTAACAATATCACTCATAGCAAAACCCACATACCTTCCACTGTTGTAAGAATGAAAATACTATCCTCTTTAACAAACTCACGACTTTCAAGCCTTTGTTGTGTTATAAAGGAACTGAATTCAGTTGCAGGACCTCTCATGAATTCAGTGCCATTAGGAAAAGTAGCGACTATTCCTACGTTGTCTGGTCTATCGTATACTGTGAAAGAAGAAAAAATTAGTAAAGCTAATATTTTTGGTAGAAAAGGGGTTCAGCAAAATATGAAATGATACTAACTATATACCTTTTTTCCAGCAAAATAAGAAAAAAAAAAGAATGACTCAAGATTCTTGTGTAAGCAGGAAGACAATGTGACTCAATTAACTCTTGTAGGCTGTGAACATCAAGACACAATGACTATCTAAGCTGAGCTGTCACTTCCAACTGGGACAGGAAAACTATGTAGCCTGGGCAATGCTAAAAAGTCCAAAGATAACCTTCTGGATGGGCACTGGCTGTGAGGATTTCCACCGAATCCACAGCGGCACAAAAAAATTACCAACCTCTAAAAACATTTCAGTTCCAACCCACTAGGTCTACTGCCTGAAGGCCACAAAACATTTGGAGAGGGAAGGTTTGGCATCTCCATTATTCATCTTCCTATTCTAGAGGTTCCCTCCACTGCTACCATTACTCAATTGGCTTTATCTTGGTTCTCAGAGGAGCAACTCAAATAATAGACTGTAAGCGTCCTTATTGCCCACTGTTGGTCTCTTACTGCCATTTTTATCTCATCCTAAGGAGCAACCTAGCAGTTCGAAAGCACGTCAAAGTGCCAGTAGATAAATAGGTACCGCTCTGGAGGGGAAGGTAAATGGCGTTTCCGTGCGCTGCTCTGGTTTCGCCAGAAGCGGCTTAAGTCATTCTGGCCACATGACCCAGAAAAACCGCCTGCAGACAAACGTTGGCTCCCTCAGCCAGTAAAGCGAGATGAGCACCGCAACCCTAGAGTTGTTCGCAACTGGACTTAACTGTCAGGGGTCCTTTACCTTTAAGGAGCAAGTGGAGGCCCTCCAGATACTGAGGCCCAGCTTTGAACAAAATGGAAAAAAAACCTGGATATCTCACATTTAGTGTTTCAAAACAAAACATTTTGCTATCAACTTCCAGAGACTCTTCAGTCCTGCTGTGAAAGGAAATGTAGTGCACAGTAGGGAAATGCTGGCTTTATGTAATCCTGCCTTATCTTGTCCCCACTCATCACCATTAAGGTTTAGACCAGTGAGGTTATTATTACTGGCATCTGGCAAATATACTTGATTTATGCCAGAGGTGGCCTCCACATGTAGACTACAACTCCCATGAGTGCACTTATACTGAGGAGTCAACACACATGCCTTTGCTACCTCAGGAGAAATAAAGGATTCTTACTTCTTTTCAAGGAATGGAGTTGAAAGAGGAATGTGAATTCCATGAGGGAAGAAAAATGGACCGGAGGGCAAAAAGTTTACCAGAGGATTATGGAACACATATATATTAAAAAATTAAGAGTGGAGAATGATGTCAGCCACTATATACCATATTTTTCCGTGTATAACACTCCCCCTATTTTGGGGGACTCAAAATTAAGAAAATGGGGGGAGATTGCCCCCGTGTATAAGACTACCCCCCCTTTTTAACATTATTTTTAATAATAATAAAAAGCCTAGTCTTATACACAGAAAAGTACAGTATTTCACAGTGTCTACACAAGGAGGTAATCAGCTCAACTTTTTTTTAATACAGATTATTTTGTTTTGCATTATCTGGTCGGGGGCAGTTTCTCATGCACCTTAGGAATTTTAATACACTACTGTTGGCGAAAGAAAGAGAAATAATTTGAAGGCATTATTGAAGCATATATATATATATATATATATATATAAAAAACTATAACCATTAGGGTAAACTAATACAAGTATTAACCTACCTAGTTGGCTTGGGTCTGTAGTTATACTTCTTTGATTTGACATACGTTGGCGGATGTCTGGATGCTGATCAAGCAGAAGCACTGTAGCTTGTTGCCATGCACAAGGCCACTGCAACCGGTCATCGTTTGCACCGGAGATCAAGTGCAAATGTATGTGTAAATTAAATGAACTGGTGGGGAGCAAACCAATCTGAAATGCATACCCTTTGGGAGAGTAAAAGGGTGGACTATATTGTATTGTAGCGCTTGAAACCAGCTGAGTGAAATTTCTTATATGCCAAACATGGTGAGGGCACTGAGTTTCTGACAGGTTGATATCATCAATGGAAAGGCCTCCATTAGATGCATCGGATCCTTTTATGCCTTCAAATACTACTCGGAATTTACTTGCAACATTTAAAGACACATGGTGTAACTCCCAGTAGCCTGCAGGTGAACCTGGAAAAGAATAATGAGGTGCATTATATTGACAGCATATTTCAATGTTACACAAACAGATTTTCACATTCCCCATGAAATTTAAAAGGGGTTAAATGTTGAACAGTTCATTTAGTCATTCATATTTGTGTACATGAGTTTTATGCAGGACCTATCCTTAAAGACTTTTCAGTGCTTCCCCTGATGCAGACTCTCCTGACTGTGATGGATCACAGGAAACATTACTTCACAGATGGATAGACTCCCTACTGTCTACTGGCCGGATCTCAATCTACTGGTTTTTAAATGTAATATATTTAACAGTTTAGGCTCAAAATACAATTTTAAAGTCCATCACTACAGTGTCCCAATATAATTTCAGATCAAGACTTCCATGGATCAATACGGGCCTCCTTTTTGTGGGGCTGGGGCAAGAGAAATCCATTAAAAACACTACGGAGAACCCAAACCAAAGAATAAAATACTTGTGGTCTCAGAACTTTTCTTGTCAAATGTGAAATATTAAACTCTAGCCTAGTCCTCACCAGCATAGTAAACTGGTGTCTGGACTATACAGCTTCAAACTCTACATTTTTTAATTGACCTCCATTAAAAACAACAACCTCCACATCAAAAACTTGACGTTATGGGATGAGGAATGTGGCTTAATCTTCTCTCTGACATGCTAGCTTTCTATACAGAGGAACTTTTTGTTATTTTTTAACGGAGGAGCATGCAATAATTTAAGCCCCCACCTGCAGTCTAAAGTGATACAGAGTAGGCACAGATTTTTCAGTCTTCTTTCTGGATTTATGCTAAGCATTCCCCACTTCTCCTTCCTGCAGTTAGGACAGTGTTAACTAGAACAAGAGCATATACGTATTAAAAATAATGCTTTCATACCTTGTATCGTTTTCACAAGCCTTTGGGTACCATTGGGGCTTGCATCAGTGTATTCCTTGACTAAAACATTCAGCTGATCACTTTCACTTCCGCTGTTGTAATAATAGAATTGTAGGCACTGGAAACCTCTCTTGGGATATAGAAATCGGCTCTCTAAAACCGCTCGATCTGAAACACTTCCAGCACTGGTGTTAAAATGCATAAAGTAGCCAGTCTCTGTCAAGGAGAAAGAGAGAGAGGAGGGAAAGAGAGAGCACAGATTCACTTTTAGAACTTCTTCACCCTCTGTACGCTGGCATGGAACCCCCTGGAACTGTTGGTGCTTAATGTTCCTCAGTCAAAGCAACATTTTACCATCTAGTGATTGGCTACTGAAGAATGTTAATTGCTCAGATAAGCCTTGGCGTCCAGCCCGCTTCGGCTGCGCAGTTCTGCTGGGCCTCCGGACTTCAAAGGCCACATTCCAAAGGCTCTGAGCAAACGCAGAGTTTAACGAGCGGCAAGAGAAAGCTGCAAGCTCCAATGCGTTCTTCAGTGTGCTTAAATAAAATCCACTCAGGATCTTAGCAGCTAGAAGCAGTTTTTATTTACAGCAGACTATCCATTGTCTATCACAGCAAACAGCGTCGTGAAAACACGTCCTCTCTCCTCAAAAGCGAAAGTAGAGAGAAAAAACAAAGGCTGGAGACTCTCGGATATGACGTGTCTCCCCCCTCCTCCCAATTTGTAGGCAGGGCGTACACTCTGAGCTGTTTAACCCTGTAAGCTCAGGTTCTCCTCACAGCTACAGTGAACCCTAAAATTTTGAGTGCGCTTTAGAGAAAGCACGGGTGCACCCCAATCTCTGAGCAGTGCGAGATTCCAGGGTTCCTGGCGCTTACTCGGGGTTCATGTTTCCTTCAGAATGTGGCACAATGGAGACTCTGGTGTCTTTATGATATGTGGCTTATTTACACATATATACAACCTGAGCCTACGATGGAGGGGTTCACAGGATTAACACCACAAGAGGGCCTTGCTTCCCCCATAGCTGCAGCCTTGGATTCAAACAGGAATCAAACATTGCTCTCTCTCTCTGTCTTCTCAGCTTGCTGGTTTGCTTCTAGCTGACATCACTCTACTCTCTGCTCGCAACTCTGGTTTTGTCCTTCTAACCAGCTGCGACTTGGGCGATAGGCCCCACCCATTTGCCATCTCGCACAGATCCACTTCCTTTGTTACCTTAGAAACCCATAACTTAGTGAGTCTCCTGAGCCCTGTAGAGGTGTGTTTGTGTGTGTTTTGCTGGCAGACATACTGGCTAAGTTTTAGAGTTTCTACTTGGGTGTCTGTTCTTGCACCTTTGAACTGTAGCTGATTCTTGTGTGGTAAGTGCAGAAGCCCAAATTCCTGCTTTGTGTGCTCTTTTTTCTGCACTCCCAGTTCCATCAGACTCTGCCTAGCAAAGCCTTGCTGGAAAGAGGCAAGTCTTTTTCAGTCTTCTTTCTGGATTTATGCTAAGCATTCCCCACTTCTCCTTCCTGCAGTCGGCACAAGAAGGAAAGGAATGACCCCCTCTTCTGCCGCCTTCTTATCAATTTCCCAACTTCTACTTTTCCATTCTCCTCCCATGCAAAATGAAACATCACTGCGCAACTTCCTTGGCCTGCCATAGTTTCACACACACCTCTCCTCCAGAACAACTTTCAGAATTAAATTACCATTTTCAAATACTTTAAAAAATAAATCCCCAATTCTTGAAAAACTCTAGTCTTGCCTCTGTTGCTCCCCTGTGTATTTTATGAGGGCACTTCACTATCCAGGCTTCAACCCACATTTATGCATGTTGTTCTCCAGCGTATTTTGGTGAACATTCTAGTTTATGGAACAGCTCTATGGAAGGGGCAACATCCTGTCTTCCCACAAGAACCAAAGTCACAGTGGGAAATGGCTCCCCCAGCACATTTGAACCAAATTATGTCATTCAAGTTCTGAAAACAGCTTAATTCCCTTAACATGGAAAAGTAGGTTGCAGACATGTATAGAGATATGACTTGAAATAATACGGTAAACATTCTAATTATCTAACAGGCTTGGTTAACAACGCAATAGGAATTTATCAGCAAGTTAGTGAGGTTATGAAGATCAGATACATCCACAGAAAATACTTATCTAAGAGATAAGAATAATTGCTGTACATTACCTTGGCAGATTCCAACATAGGTGTGATCCGTTTGTGGTCCACTAGGAACCTGGGTTATGCGCTGCCAGTCAGCATTATCTTCTGTACTTTGAATCATGCCACACACGTTTTCAAATTCAAAACTGCACGTCTCCATAAAGCTTAAAGACGAAGCTACCAGCATTAAAAAAACAGAGCAGATACAGTGTTTGTTTACTTTAGTGGGACTATTCAGTCAACTGCATCAGGAAATAGTTTGGACCCAACTAGATGTGCCATCAGGAGATCTGTGACTCATTTGTACTTTTAAAATACAAAAGCTGCTGTAAACAGTGGCGAAGTAAACAGTCTAAGAGTCAAGGAGCCTGCAGGTGAGATGGCTAAACCCTTTTCCATCTCACTTTTTCCCTAATCTATATCCCCACCAGCTGCTAGCTGCCTTGTGGGAGGAAACCTGTCTGTCTGGTATTGTTTTACCTCTAGTAGACAAACAGTTTTGGCATGAATGGCATGAGAGAAAGGTTAATCTCCCCTAGGACCATTGTTCCATACAATTCTCAACCTTCACCTGGCAACTGCTGTTAAACTTTTTTTTTTAAGTGGGAAATCCAATTACAGATCTTCTCATATCTCAATTAGTTAGAAAAACCACAATGTCAAAAGAACCAAACTCTGTTCTAACTCAAGGTGGGTTCACATGACAGAGAAGTTTCTGTTATTCTGTGCATTTCAGTGTGCTGTTCACAACAGCATGGCTTCTTTAGTATCTGATTCACATTTGTTGGGGGAGAGGTGTTGACAGGCAGGGGTGCCTTTGTAGTATGCAAAGGTGTTCACACCTTGGCTAGAGATAAATTAGGAATGGTTTGAGGACTCCAATTGCTGGTTTGGGAAATAACACATCAAACGGTAGTATTTTATAACAAAGAACAGGATATATACGCATTTTGCATGTTGTCATGTGAACACGGATTAAAAACCCAGTACTACACATGCAATGAATGCACGGTAACTGAAAGTGTGAACACAGCCTCAGTCACTCTATGATCAATCGGTGCTATTAGCTGAATCCATAAACCACTTCAAGTAGAAGTAAATGAGTTTCATTTTAGAAGAAAATAAATAAGCTGGCTTACTTGTTTTATAGAATGAGCAGTATCCTTTTTTCACTATTAGGAAAATCAAAATGACCTTTAAAGGGCAGATTTTGCATGATCAGCAATTTAGGATATATATATATATATATGAGTCGGGTGGCCACCTTAAAGACTTACACCTGTATTATGGCATGTGTTTTAGTGGACCACATTCCTAACTGAATTGGATGTAAGTAAAATCAACTGACCATATAATGACCATCAGGCCACTTATACTGCTTTTTCAGCCTTAATTTTTTTTTTACTTCCTTTGTTTAGCATCCTACCTGAGGAAGCAGCTGCCTCATGCAGAATCAGACCACTGGTCCATCTGGGTCAGGTGTAGTCAGTGCAGCACCTTTCAGTTATTGTTGCACTAGAATTCCTATCAGCTACGGTTGCCATATTTCAAACAGTGAAAAGTTGTTGAACTTTTTTTTTTAGTTTTGCCCAAAGTTGTTGAGCTTTTTGGGCAAAATCGCTTTAATAAATGCAAAAACGGCACTGCCAACATGAGCACCACCCGGACACTGCTGCTGACAGTGTCCAGGAAAATCCAGAAGCATGACAACCTTATATCAGCCTCAGTCACATCAGACAACCCCAAACAAACAATCCTTTGAGGGTGTGATGATCCTTTGCAGCGCTGGTTTCAATTCAAACCACCAAAGCACAGGGAAACTTATGCTTACAGTACATCCCACTCTAGGGTCTGCTGTAAGTGCAGGTCCCAGCCAGCTTGCTGTAAGCACCAATCAGCCGAGTGGCATATACAGGCAGTCTGCTAGGGGTAGGCATTGCTTGCCCTAGAGAGTTCCTGACTAAGAGTACAGTCAATCCCAGCCACCTTGCCATAACCGCCAATCTACAGCCCTTACAGGAAGCCAGCTGGAATCAGTTTGTGCTTCTGAGCTGGTAAGTGCTAACAGCAAGTTAGCTAAGGCACCCATTTGTTTTCTGGCAGCTACTTCTCCACCTCCTCAAACCTAACATCACAAATTATGTCAGGTGTGGGACAGGTGGGTGTGCTTTGGGGGGAAATGGCACTGGAAACCCAATGGGGTTCCTCACCCCTGTCTCAGATGCTGGGGGGGGGGAATTTATTTGCAACTATAAAGCTACTGTATTCCCAGGCAAAGGACCAGATTTAACTAACAGGCACTGCTAATGGAAGCCTGTGCAAGCACTTCTGCTAGCACCAGAGGACTCTTGCCCCTCTCCTCCCCTTGTGTGCCCCTAAAATTGGCTCAGGGGGAGGGTTGGGAGGAGAGGAGAGATTGCTCCACCAGCAATTCTGGCTGCCAGATGGAACAATCAGAAGAGGGCAACACTGAATTCATCCCAAAGTAAAGTTCAGAAATGAAACCTAAGCAAACAAATCATAGAATTGTAGAGTTGGAAGGTACCCTGAGGGACATCTAGTCCAACCTGCTGAAATGCAGGAATCTCAGCTAAAGCATCCATGACAGATGGCCAAAGGAGGCTGAAAAGATATGATGAGGTTTCAAACACTTACTGCAGTTGTAGAGTCGACTCAGCTTCCGGATATCATATTCACTGAAATCCATGCGCTGTCCAATCACATCAATGAAGGCTGGTATATTTGTTACTATTGTTGGTTCTGTTCCATTCCTGAAGGCATTTTTACTGTAGTGCATTACAGAGTTATAGTCATATGGGACATTAAGGAAGTCAGATCTTTTATCATCATATTTGTTGAAGTTTCCTTCCTTACCTGAAAGAAGCAGAAGAACTTACCACGGTGACTTATACAAATCACAATCCAGCCAAAGCGAAGCCCTTTTCAGTCCTACTGGTTTAGGTGACAGATAAGCACACTCTTCAATATCTCTCCCATTGCAATGTAACAAATTTATAATTTATGTGCTTAGCCTGCTGTCCCATCGCTTCTTCTTTGAATTCCAAGTATATCATACAGAACCACAGAGTATTTATTTATTATAGTAGTTCCCAATTTACAATGCTTTGCAAGCAGAAAGAAATGAGAGAGACTCGATGCAGCAGGCATACACAGAATTCCAGATAAGTCAAGCTTCTTGGTAAAAGGAGAGGGGGCAGATGTAAGGTACATGTACAAAGAAACAGAAGTTTCCTGTTTTAAAGAGAAAGGGGAGTTTCAAGCTGGAGCATGGTGAAATTGGAGGTGCAGCCTGGAAGTAGATCAAGATGCAATTGGGGGGAGATCACTGTAGAAGAGTCCTGTTTACCTTCACTCATGCTCTGCTCACATATTGAGAGGCAAAGCAAATATTCTAAAGGTGCCACAAGTGTGTGTGCCGTCACCCAAAGGGAAACCTAAACCTGGCAGCACTGCCCCTTGAATTGCTTGGAGGAGCAGAGAGTATATAACAATGCATCACATTTTAGACATTGCCATCCAAGTCAGAAAGCTTTAATGAGATTCAGGTTGAATGAGAAGCTGTACAGATGAAATCTATCAATGGATTTAAATTAAAAGGAAGGTAAATTAGCTTACCCTCTTGAATTCTGTCTCGCATTATTGTGACATAATCATCTCGATCAGATCGTGACTGTTCATGCCAGAATCCCAGTGCATGAAGGAATTCATGCTCAATCGTCCCAATCCTGTCACAGTTGGCTCCTATGGAGAGTTCTTGCCTCCCTTTTCGGCGGTTTCCCACAGAGGACCAGCAACTGACAAAAAATGCAAGAGTGTTCAAAATATGTGCTGTATACAATCTTGCCCTAGTCTAATTATCCATCAAAGGGTTCACTCAGAGGAAACCCTTTTCACTTGGTCACACTAATTCTGCAAGGCAGAACTTGCAGAGACATTGCTTCTGCCCAGATTCCCATGCTGGATTGAGTATTGTGCATACAAACCAAAGGAGATGCACACCTGTACTTAGAGAGTTTAGAGAGAGATCTGAAACACCTTCCATTTGCTCTACAAGGCGTGAATGGTGATGGCATAAATTCCCATCTGCATTGTAAGGCCTTAAGCAGTGTATATGTCTTTGTTTATGACTATGTATCTAGTAAAGCTTTGGTGTGAAAAGCCTCTTATGAATTTTATATGGTTATAGAACTGGAGGTTTGGTCTAGATGTCATATTTAGGACACCTCAAGACCTGTGGTTTTACATCTGTAAGATGTGATTCTATAGCAGAAGGACTGACTGAAATGGTCGAACCAGTTCCTTTATTAAGTGAATGGGGCTAGCCAAGTCTGTTAAGTTATCTCTTTGCACAACTAAAGAGTTGGTCAAGTATAAATGTGTTGCTGTTGAAATGACTGGCTAGTGATGTTTCTAGAGGGGAACAGCCCCCCACCCCCAATGCCTGGAGATGTGGTGATGATTGGTGGGTCTAAGAGAACCAGTCTTGTCTCATAGTGAGCTAGACTTGGGAAGAGGCTTGACTTGTTCTCTGTGCTGAAAGCATATAGAAACGGGTGCAAAATCAAAATATGCTGAGGTGCTAATGTTGTGAGCCCTTTCATTTTATGCTTAGCTGGTGTATGTGTGAATAACACCACCACAAAGATACTCCAGTGAAACCAAACCTGAAGTGTGTGCTGGCACCCCTTACATCTTTCGTAACTTGGAAATCGGGGTGTGTTTAACAATATTGTATGTCTTGAAACTTTATTCATTCAGTGATTTGCCAGCTCCAGATTTTGGGAAGGCCTTAAACAAAATGTCTTCAGTGCCTCCTCCTGAAACGAGCCCTTCTCCTCTTTGCCACAGTCACGGCTGCCCATTCACTTGTCTTCTTCCTCTGGGCTTAATCTGCATGGCCATCTGTAGAGGAAGAAGGCAAACTGGGGTCCTCTTGCTCCTATCTCTGGGCAGAAGAACAGGCCATGGCAGCAAAGAGAAGCAGACTTCAGGAGTTGAGAGTGGCGAAGCAACTAAAGATATGGCTCAAGCAGGTACCAGGGAATACTGACTTCTGACATATAAGCCAGATTCACTGGGTTGTGCCCAACCCATTAATTTCAGTGGGTCTAGTCTGCATAAGAGTAGCATTAAAATCAACTCAGCATCTGCAGAATGCCTACAATACAGCCAGAATGCCCTTTGAATTATGTGCAGAAAGGCTCTGGGATGGAACAGGATGTTGAAAGTAAACACATGGTCACTTTTAGGAGTGTTCCATATGACCAAGCAGTCACACAGTAAGCACACATGGCAACCAACTATGCATGTCTGCTGTACAGCATCTTCAGTTTTACTATGCAATTCAGAAATGTGAGTGGATCCAAAACCCAGAATACACACAAATGAATTGCCATGAGGATCAGTGAGCAAATAGGAATGCTGTTCTCCAGCCTTTGTTTCTCTCACAGAGAGCCAAGGCAGACGGTTTAAATAGATCAGTATGGATCCGGCAATGTCCTTCAGCAAAAACCATGGTTTTTAGAGACTCAGGGAACATTACTCAATCCACCAGGCAAGCTGCTTCTCATAACTTGCTGGCTGTGTGGGCCATCCATGGTAGGAGGAATTTTAAGTAGCCTGCACCCAACCCCTTATTCTGTTTAGCCCTGACTATGCAAAACAATGCAGACATGGATGAAAGGAGAACAACAGCCTTTTGGAGTTAAGGAACTGAATACACCAATTGACATTCTCTCAGCGACTTACAAATTTTAAAATAGAAAAATACAATTAAAATAACAAAACCATAGAAACAAAAAAGATATTCAAAGTATACATCCACCACTGATATAAACAAGGAAAATTTACCCACCCCCACAAATAAATCCTTCCACACTCAACTAAAAGATGAACACTGAGATGAGCTAAACATCACATCACATCAATTAATATTAACTCCTTGCTTATGAATTTTGTAAAATTAGCTCCTGACTTTATTTGAACTTCAAAACAATAGCCAAAAGACCAGCCTCCATATCCTGCAATGACCTTTCAGAAAAACTTACAGGAAGTTCATGATCTTTTATCTCAGCTGATTCAGTTCTCAGAATCTGACAAACTCTGAACTTTGAACTCAAGGCCCAAACTGAAATACATGTTTTATTGCTTTTCACAATTGAAAAAAAATTAATGTTTGAAGTTCAGCCAAATCTTAAACAGTTTATCACCTTTGACTGGTCAAACAGTTCTTTAACAAATGAGCATTGAAAACTGTGATTTTGCAAGGCAATAAGAGTGGAATCGGGGTGTTTTTTTAAAGTATTTCATGCAGCCATTCCTGCAGACTATAAATTCATATTGGTTGGGTAAATAACTTTTATCACCAGTTTATCACTGTTGCTAACAAGCCACCATAAAAAGCAAGAACATACAGCACTTCGTAGAAAACAGAATTCTGGATAAATGTTATTTATAAATCTATAAAACAGTCTACTTTTGTTCAGCATTCTGAGCGATGACAAGGAACTTCTGCTTGAAAGGAAGACAAATTCCAAGAGCATACAAGATGAATAAGCAGCCTCTCAAATGTTAAAGTAAATATGATTCCAGCAGAAGAAAGAAACATACTGAGACTTAAGAGCTGCCCTGACTCAACACAGATTTATTCATTGGTTCCCTACGTTTATCCTTTAATGTAATCCAAGCCTAAGGTTTGCAGTATAAATCACAGACATCTCCAGGTGACCTGCTTATTGAGCATTCAACCTACTTTTCTTGCTTACACAGAGGTTATACTATGACTGTCCTTAATTGCTCCCTGCTTTGCTTGCAGGGAGGTTATACCATCTTCCAGTTATTCATTTGTTCATCTCACTTTTCAGTGCATTTTCCCATCACACAAAATAACTTGTTGTTTTTTCTAACTAGGCTTGCTGCATAAATCCCCTTGAATTGGGCAATCCTAAATTTCCAGTATGCGCTTGAATCCCTACCACTAAATATTGACAGTCTGGAGGCAACCATATAACTACTTCGAATGGGATGTACAAAATACTCTTATCAGCACAATGCCACAAAGAATTAATGTTGCACCAACGTTCAGGCTCATAAACTCAGAGTTGTGGCTCAACCTGACAAACATCTCTATAGATAAGCAAAGTTTTAGAAACTCGGGTCAAATGCAGCACCTATAGAGTCTTGGAGAAAATAGGATAAGTAAGGGTGGATTTGACTAGGCCAGAAAATCCTGGCATTACAGTGGTACCTCAGGTTAAGTACTTAATTTGTTCTGGAGGTCCGTTATTAACCTGAAACTGTTCTTAACCTGAAGCACCACTTTAGCTAATGGGGCCTCCTGCTGCCGCCGCGCTGCCAGAGCCCGATTTCTGTTCTTATCCTGAAGCAAAGTTCTTAACCTGAAGCACTATTTCTGGGTTAGCGGAGTCTGTAACCTGAAGCGTATGTAACCCGAGGTACCACTGTATAAGGGTTTCGTGATGCTACTGCAAGTCAAAATGTTGGTTAAAATAATAATCAGAGTACAAATGTGTAAAGAAAGTTCAGTGGTGGAACAACTGCTTTGCATGCAGAAGGTCGCAAGTACAATCCCTGGCATCTCCAGGGAAGGATGGGGAAAATTCCATTCTGAGTCCCTGGAAAACCACCAGCTGTCATTGTAGACAACACTGAGCTAGACAAACAAAGCCTAGACTAGTTGGTATAAGGCAGCTTCCTAGGTTCATCACATTTGTGACATGTGCTTTAATCACAAAACATTTACTAAAAAGAATGCCATGCTTACAGATCACAAATTCATACAGAAAGAACCAGAGCCATTGAGAGGCAAAACCAACTATTGTTAGTTTTGCCCCCATCCTCCTCCTATCTGTTGAATTCTACAAGGGCAACACTGTAACTGAGGAAGCTGACAAGCTGTTCCATCCCCTGGCCTGATCTATGTAAGAAGGTGGGTGAGGGCCAACTGAGAGGCGACTGGAGGTGGTGGGGCAGTGCCCCATTTGCCCTAATGAGCTAGCCTCCACTGACAGGCACAGATCTCATATGTGAGACTGTACAGAGACTATGAAAAAGAAAGAAACATTACTTAAAAGGATGATTTCTCTTACCCACTACCTTTGAAGACAGATATGTAATTTGCTTCGCCTTCCCAGGGTTTGAAATCAATACAGGATTTTAGGCGATACTGTTCAAATGCACTGAGGATCAGCCCCTTTGCATTCATATCTGGAAGAAAAAACAAAGAATTGGTTATCGCTCACCTAAAGGAATGCCCTTTCAGCTAACCCTCCACATAGCAACTGGAATCTCTGCTATTAGTGCTAATGAGTATAAATTTTGTAGACTAATATAATTTAAAGTGTTGGGAGAATTATTAAAGCCTTTTCAAGTATGCCTTTAGCATAGGAAAGTGGACTATAAATACCTATTTTAGAAGTAACCCAATTTGCTCTACAAATTTCTCTTTTGCTTCCTTGGACTGTTGATTTGCTACAAACCTTCAAGCTAAGCAACTAGTTCTATTTTCCAAGCCATTGTACTCTGAAATGTACTGGGATCCAGTAGAGCTGTTTTAACACTGAGTTTCTGTTCCTCCTGTAACTGGCTCTGGTCACCAATCTAGCTGCAGCATCTTATAAAGTGATAAGCAACCAGATCTTCACTGTTAATCCCAAATTGGCACTTTTGAGTCTGAGAGAAGGTGCAAGATAATGACATAATTACTTTATTACTACAGGCAGTGTAAGTGGAGTTTATTGTAAATTTGGAACTTGGGCAATCTTTTGCCTCTATTTCTTTGCATTGCTACCCTCACCCCAAATCTCTGAGCAGCTAAGACACGGCAACTTTTATCAAGGCTTGGTTTCTTTTAGAAGGAGGTCACTAGAAGCTTACTGGTGAGTCATAATATTGGAGTGTAATATTTATACCCCTGTTTGTATACAGGCTGAGCTTAATGAGGCATAGCTTAAACATCCAAGCAGTCAACCCAACCCACTGCTTGCGCATCAGACCTCTAGGGTCCTGGCCAGAACCTAAGATGCTTACAGAGCCCAATTTCAACTCTTTGTGTTTCTATGCCTTTGCAAGTCTCTGTTTCAAGTATGCATTGTCCTGTCTTGGTCCTCCTCCAGGCTATAAGAAAAGAGAATCTGGAGGAGTCATCTCTTCTGACAGCCCATTAAATCTGATAGAAAACTCATAACTGCTTTGCTGAATCATTGCACATTGCTTATAATGAAAGATACAGTGGTACCTCGGGTTACAAACACCTCGGGTTACAAACACTTCGGGTTACAGCTAACCCGTAAGTAGTACCTTGGGTTAAGAACCTTACCTCAGGATGAGAACAGAAATCGCGCGGCGGCGGCAGCGGGAGGCCCCATTAGCTAAAGTGGTACCTCAGGTTAAGAACAGTTTCAGGTTAAGAACGGACCTCCAGAATGAATTAAGTTCGTAACCAGAGGTACCACTGTATATCATATCTGTCCAAGATTTGACTAAACCAGATGTATCCTTTACAACTTTTGGGAATTCCTGGATAGCGCTGAGACCTTCCACATACAGGCCTAGCTGGTTTTATTTACAAGTTGAGCTTGCATTTTTATCAAATGCTGAAGTTTATTTTTCTCCATATTGCTGTATTGAAAGGTAGGTTTTGTAATATACTTTTTAAAATTGTTGGTAAAAATCAAAGTTTAAGAAATTATATCCCATTTGTTCTTATGAAGTAAGCCTTTTACCCCAAATCTTGGCAAATATGCCACCAAAATTAATACTGAAGAAAAGAACAAATGTTCATACTGGAGGTTGCTTCTACAACAAGTGATCTTAAGAAATTAACTGCCGTACCTAGGCTGTCCTCAAGGACATATGGAATGGTGTGAGGCCATCGATATTCATTGCCAATAATGGAGTTACGTTCTGGTCTCTGAAAAGGAAGACAAATACAAGAAATTCAGAGAAAGAAAGCACAAGAGTTGGCACTGTGACTCCTCTGAGTTCAGAGTTTTGCTCTTTAGGCACCTGCAGTGTGGTGTATCCAGTTCCTCATTGTTCTTGCACACTGGGGTTGGATAATTGGGGCTGGTCTGTTGGAAGTGCCTCAGTGTCGTAGAGTTGCAGCTATATGCAAGACTGAATATTCTGTGCACCCCTGGGATTTCTTTACAAATGTAGACTCAAGACTCAAGCACTGGATGCAACATTTCAGAAAGTTGCGCACTCAAGTGAAAACACACACTACCTTCATGTTCCTTATAGCTATTACGAAAAGGTATTCAAATGTGTGCCTTCCGCATGGTGCAATTTCTGTTGCAGTAAAAAACACCTGATCTTACTCAAGTAGTCAAGGGCAAAGCTCACATGGTTTCTCACTGGCAATCCTTGAAATAGTGTATTAGTCATAGGCATGAAATCAGTTTCTTTAGAAGCTTGATTGTGGCATCCCAGAGGTCTTTTGGAAGGCCCTTAACCTCACATCCCACACTTGATATTCTTGATATGCCAAATTAAATGGGGGTTTCATTGCTCCAGTTTTTCTCTGGGATTCACCCTACAAAGAGTCAACAGCTGCTGCCACAGGCTAAGTTGTCAGAGCAGTAGGGCTATTAAGTATTACAAAGGAGGTGTAAGATTTAACTGGGGCACCAAGTCACTGCCATCTTCTAGTATCCCTGCATCAAATTCCCCTGGAGGGTCGTCAGTACTTGCTGTTTACTTGGAAGGGTACCAAAGTAATCACAGGGAGTAAGAAACATTCTAAATTCTCATACCAGTTAGCTAATAAAAAACTTAGATTTATTAACACAAAGAACACAGAATTCCAAACAATGAAAGAAAAAGATAGTATGTTTAAATCATAGCTCTTGCCCAAGTTGGTGGAATAGGCAGGCAGGTCTTATCTCGCATGCTGCACAGGATTCATTTTTAGAAGTAATAGGTGGAATGGGGGGCCCCTGTATCCACTTGTAGTTGCAACATAGACTCCAGGGAGCATTGCTAACTAACTCCAGCCAGAGACAGAAGACCATTAAGAAAAGGCATGGGTGTTTGTTTATACGGCCTTCCCTGAAACACTGAGGCAGTGGTATGTCTGCCTGGGCAAAAATCAACAATGGAACCACAATTTAATCTGCTGCATCCTAACTTTCCATGACACTTAAGTACAGGGTTATAACTTTCTTTGGAATCTTCTGATCATACAAGTCTGTTAAATACAGTGGTCTAATCATTGAATTGAATTGAACTATCAGCATAAGATTGGATGAGATGTACAGGTTGTAAATGACACACACACACACACACACACACACACACACACACACACACTATAAGATGTACTGTAAACCTCTCCCATGAACTGTGGTCTGCACAGGGTTAGCATTTTTGCTTTCAGCATTGTACTGGCATCTATCTCAATGCGAGGGAAATTAAAATGCTAATAATGGTAACCTAATGGCTGAATTGATTATATTCTGTGTCATGCTTCCACATTTTTACAGTACTCTTTCCTCTTTTATTATCTCAGACATTCTATATTAATTCCTCTCCAGACACTTCCAGTTATAGCTTCATAAAGAAAACATTTATAGCTAATAAACAGGGTTAATAGCTCCTCACTCTGATGGAGCTCCTGTAGCCTTAGGCATCACATGGAGGAGGAAGCTCCTGGCTCAACCTCAAGGTCCAACTTCCCCAGCCACTGGACTGATGTGACCTTTATGCCCATCTCATCCTTCCTTTCAACTGCCTGGTGTAGTGCAATGCTAAAGGTGTAGCAGCCTCCATCGGCAAGGCACCGAAAATAATAAAGTGTGAGGAGTAGAAGGATGGGAAGCTTCAAAGGGGCTGCAGTGAAAGGCGGGCATTACAAAAACAGCCAGGAGCTTCTTCATCAGGAGCTATGAAGCAAGGGAAGATCTCAGACTAGGGCAAAATCTTATCACCTTTTTACAATAGGGAAGCATGGGCTCATCATCCCCAAGTTAGCAGTCATTTATACTGCTGTTTGTCATTTCAACTCACCTCATCAAGTTTGATATCACCCTCGAACAAGTTCAGTCCCAATGCTAAAAAAGAAACCCATGGCAGGTTAGTGCATTTTAATCCATGACCACACACACACACTATTATAAAAGACAATAATAATTAAAACATTAGGCTGAAAAAAACCTTCATTGATATCAAAGATATCTTGATCTATTCCACTGTCTTCATTTCTTTCTGAAAAACAAAAAGAAAACAGAGATAGTTGTAATTATGGCCATTATATTTTATCCATTACAACAAGCAGGCTGCAGTCCCTGGCAGGGCATCCTAGCAGTGGCATACCAGGGTGCAGAGGTCAACGGAGCCCACCATGCCATCCCAGTCCTTGCCGCCACCACCAGAACCCACCACCGTAGCCAAGCGGGCTGCGCTGCACCACCTGCCCGCCTATGCAGAGGGGAGCCCAGTTGGCCAACACAGCCCTTGGGTCATCCCAGCCTCATAAAGCAGCTCGAGGCTGGTAGCGTGATGTGAGGAGGATGCAGCAGCCATGCGCCCTTTGATCCCAGCCTCGCAAAGCAAGGGCAAGACTGGGATTGAAGGCCATATGGCTGTTGCATCCTGCTCATGCTGCCCAGCCAGTCTTACGAGGCTGGGATCCGATCTGCATGATTTGCCCTGTGAATCATTCAGATCTGATCCTAGCCTCACAAAAAGCAGCACAGGGCTGACAGGGCAGTGTGAGGAGCCAAATGTGCAACACCTCCTAAAACAATATGCCTGGGGTTATTGCCCTGGTAGACTCCCCACACACTATGCCCCTGCATCCTAGAGGCCATACTTTTCTGTTACTGTCCCTCCCCACAGGTAGAGAGAGAGGTCCTTCCACAGAGAGGGAGATCAGACCTTGTAAGCCTCCTCCATGAGGCTGCAGAAAGATGCAGAGCCAGTGTTTTTTTTCCCCAATAGAGCCCCAATGTCAAGAGGTCAATAAGGAAGCATGCAGAAGTCATGCTAGGAGAGGTTTTGGATTTGCCAGATCCTAATTCTTTCTGTTCCCCCAACACAACTCTGGAACCAGGGACAAACCACACCAGACCTGGAACTGATGTAGCCCCTCCATGGTGATAAATGGAAGGGCAAAAGTTGTTCAGAAGGAAAGCTCCTGGAACTGGGGTGCGGGGTGGGCAGAGGAAGAAAAACAGGCCCCACCTTCCATCTGGTCAGTGCACACCTTTGGTTCTCCTCACCTCTGTATTGTTCTAGAAGCATACTTGTTCAGAGGCAAGTTCCACTCAACTCAATGGTACTTAATTTCCAAGTAAATACACTTAGGATCAGAATGTCAATGTGCTAACCATAATTATAAATCAGCTTTTGCGTCTGCTGTGTTCATGAGCAGCTGCTTTTGTTGCCCCTATTTTGTCACAATTAGTAAGATACAAAATAGAACTCACCCTGTAGTTCTTGAACAGGCTAGAATAAAAGAAAGGAGGAAACAGTCAGATGTGCAATCTGTTCTTTGTAGATTACAAGTGATACCTAATGGCAAGTGCAGCCAAATTTATCAGCCAAATTCATTTGGCAAGTTTTGCATCAACAGTTTAAAGTCAGATTCACTGCAATATTATACACCTATAATATGATTTTCTGTGCATATATGAAAACATGTTCTACCTGAGACATGGGACTAAACCCCTTTTTTTGCTATATTTTAAAAATATTGGTTAACCATTGCTTTCTCTTGTTGGTATATTTATATATTAGAAACTGTGGTGATAATATTCCTGATGGTGTGCTTAGCAATTGCGTGGAGCTGGGATTAAAATCCCTAATACTCATTCTATCATAGAACAGTTTAAGAGAATTTCTTTTTCCATAATCCTACAAGTGCACAACTGGAAAGGAAGAGGAACTAGTGTTGTACAAAACAAGAGAATGGTGTGCATATGGAGGTGCAAAAAAAGACACAGCATCATTTCCCAGGCCTCAGCTCAAGAAAATCACTAGAGCCTGGATTAGGTGTTTAAACAAAATTAAATATTGGTCACTAGGATACTGGGATATTATACATAACCTAGCATATATGAAAATACTGGATCATTAAACTATATTCATTACCCACACTTCATAATAAGGATATTTAAATAGCTGGTGTGCCGTATGTCTATCATGTTGTTCTATGGATACAACACTGTGGTTTATACTAGCCTCTTGGACCATACAGTTTAGCCAGTTTGTTATATTAGAACACATACCATTATAATAAGTGAGAGAATACAAGTAGAAATAACGCTATGGTACAAATGTTATTTCAGATATTTATTCATTAACAACTTATAACAATGCAAGCTTCTTGTTCTTTTTTGTATTTGTATAATTACACTTTGAAAACTTTAAAAATTGTTTTAGCTTTTGATATATAAAACAACTACTCTAAAATAGGGGACAGAACACACAGAGACAGAGGCTTCATTTACTCTGATGGGAACCAACGTAACCTGCCCCTAGGCTCATGCACGTCCCCCTTCTTTTCTGGCATAGATAAAATTAACCACAGTTTAGGTTAAGCCACAATGCTAAACTGTTGTGTAAGTTGGAAATAAAAGCTTCTGATCTCATCCTTGTGGCTGCACCAGAAGTGAAGGGAGGGAGAAGCATGCAATCTTGGGCAGAAGTTAACTCCAAAAGAATGATTTTTGTCAGAACCACAGCCAAGGAGGAAATGATTAAACTCTCTCTCCCCACTGCAACCCCAATAATTATGACCCCTGGCCCCGATTTACAGAAACTATTCGGTTTTAAAAAAATATGCACAATAAATACAAATGTGCTAATTCACTCTAGTCCTTAAGAATTAAAGTATGTTTTTTATTGTCTTACCAGACAGCAAACTATCTGCAGAATAACCCCGCTCAGCAGCACATAAAATAGCCACAAATCCATGATGTACAACTTCAGTAAGAGCTGTAATCTTTTAATTTTTGTGCATTTATATCTAGAGTGCCATCATAAATGAAAACTTTGACCTTTGTATTGCAGGTGTTTGATATATACCTTTTGACAGAATGAAGCAAGAGGGCATTTCAACTTTTTCATCGAACATCAGTGCCAGAATAAAATGATTGTTGATTGGTCTTCTTCTACCTTTATATACTTCTCGTTGGATAAAGATGGTGGAAGTAACCAAATGCGATGCCTCAAACAAGGTATCTTCATGATGAACCTAGACAAAGACTCAGTTATTTGCACAGCCACATTCAGCTTAAGTTTGGGGGAAAACTCAGAACATTTAAGAGAAGGAGAGCAGGGATCATTCCATTTGGGCAGCTAAATTGCTTATGCTGACAGAATTTTGGACACAGTACATTTAATTCCTCCTCTCCTCAAAATCTCTTTGGTTACCTTGATCAGCCTCGCTCTAGGATCCTATATATCAGATCCATGACCTCCATAGGTCCAAACCAGTGGTATTGATCTGTACTGCTGATCTTTGGAGAAGTGAAGATCTTTATTTAGAAGCCAATCTTAAAATTCTTCATCAGATTTTGTCTGTGTTGCCTACATTTCCCTTCAATTACTGTTATGGGAATGCCTTGGTCAGGATCACACTGCAATCGACTCCACCCCTATCAGTACTATTACGTGATGGCTTATCCAGATAGAGTTATGGGGTAACTATTCATCAACCTTGAAGATTTTTCAGTGGTGACCCTCTTTTTCATTAACTCCACTGAAATAAATCTGTTTCCTGCCGATGACTAGAAGAGGAGCTCACCTTGGCCCTAGCCTGGAACATCTCCCAGGAAGGGAAGAGAACCCTTGCAGTTATGGCTATCTGACACTTGCAAAATGGAAACTGCCAATCCTACCTTGTCTCTTGAGTAAACAAAGTGGGCGCAGCATCCAAAGTATGAGAAATACAGATTATGTCTAGCATAAGAGGATCCATCTCATTACAAAGGCATACATCTTCAATGCCAGCCTTTGGACCTTTCGAAGTGCGACTTTCAAAGGATGTTTGTGTTTCGGTTGTCATATTGTTTCAGAAAGCATGAATTAGGGTAGGTTGGCTTTGAAATGGAAACTGAATGAAATTACTCCCCCATCCCTACTCTCAGGTAAGTGTATATATAGGATTGCAGCCTTAATATGTGTGATGAAGCAGCAGGCTGCTATGTTAGAGAGAAAAGTAAATGCTAAAAAATATATCCATAGATCAAAGAGCCCACAAAGAACAGAATAAATTCCAATTGCCAAGCAGATAACATGAATGAAATTATTGCTTATACTGTAATAATTTACTACCTACGGTATGTTGTACTTCTCCCTTACTCAAAAGCCAGTTGTTCATTCTTTACTTCTCTCTCCCAACAGTTATGAAGTGAGTTCAGCATGGTTATTTTGAAAGAAAAACACTCAGCTCTCAATTTGTACTTTTCCTGTATTGTTTTTTTAAACAGTAGAAGCCACATACAGTAATTCAGTAGAAAAACTTACAAGGGCAATCAATAACCTTCTCCAATCAACTTCTCCCACATTAACAAGAGAAAGCCACCAGATTCAGAGAACTAGTAAATGGGATCATAAAACTGAAAATGGAATTTTAGGCACATGTAATCCATGCAATCAGTCTAATGCACATAGCTAGACTTCTGCTCATAAAACCAGTCGAATGAAATGGAATTAAATACAAAAACTGCAAACTGCATCAGTGCATTTTTTTTATATTAGTCATTGCCATATATTGCAGATTGCCTGCTTTCTTGGATATAAGCTGCTTTGTAGTATGCACAAAAGGTTAAAGTGAAGTTTTAGCATTACTTTCTTTTCCCACAGGCAATTTTGCACTGCTCCTTGGAACGTGGGGGGACCTGGACTCAATGAAGCACACCTTCCCAACCCTTCACAAAGCTGTGCTGTGTCAGAGCTGTCAGGGGCAGACTTTGGTCTTTCACATTTCAGCAATGCCGTGCAAGGACAAAATTCAGCCCAACAAACACACACACACCGCCTCTCACCTTCCACTCTGCTCAATTCACGATGTCATAGTTGCAACCCCCTGCAGCGTCCCATAGGCTTGGCACCCAGTGTGGCAGAACCAGCCATGCTGCCCTAAATTCGCCTCTGGAGCAGTTTCTAGGAGTATCTCAGTGCTTAGCATTAGAGTGGCGAGGGAAAGGGCTAGTACTCACTATAACAGCCTCATTCTTGCCCTCATCATCTAGTAACCTTTTGTTACAACAGTTGTGATGGGAATGACTCAGGTTACTGGCCATTTCATTCCCATAAAAAGTTCCAAGTCAATGTTGAAAAACTGGAAAGGCTGGGGGAGGGGTAATAGCCAGGGGGCAATCTGGTTATGTATCCACAGTGGTGTACCCACATATGTGCAAGAGAGAAAAAATTTATTTAAGTCTAAACACAATACATAGCTTTACACTATTGATATTGTTGTGTTGACACAGATATAGCAGCATGCCTTACCAAGATGAACAAGACGGGTGTCTTGCTAAGTTGCCTGCAAGTTGCAATGTGCCAACATAGAGTGATTGTGGGTTGTATTTCTAGAACATTGGGTTGGAGAGCTTGCCTATGGGCATGCCTTGAATCTTCCCGGTTCTGTCACATACAATGATTTTGTTTCTGGTTATGGTGCTGTTTCCTGCAGAACATTTGTGCAGCTTCTATGATCATGCCAAAGGTTATTAAGAAAATCTAAAAACACTAAAAGGGAAATTCCGTTTATCAGAGATGCGTTAAAATCCAGTTTACTGCAGTCTTACCCTGCACAGAAAAAACTAGCAATGTTTTTTGCCTCAACATCTACCACTAGGACTGGGAGTGTTCCCTGTTTGAAAATCCTGCAGTTGCTCCCAGTCAGAGTACACAATATTGAGCTGGATGGATCAATGGTATTGTATATGGGGCTTCAAACGTTCCTTCTTTTCTATATACTCTGAACACTCTTGGAAAACACATTTCATTTGCAGTACTGTCATGCAGATATATTCACAAGCTGTACAAGACACACATTTGACTGAAAAATGTGCAAATTAAAAATCACCACAAAACCAGAACAAACACTTGTGGAATGAATGTAGAGGACAAAAACATTTTCAGAATGATTTTTTTTTTAATTGTATCTTAGAGCAATGTCTTTCAAAAGTGCTTGGTGCCCCCTAGTGATTGAATCATATTATTTTTAGGGAAGTTAGAAAAGGAAAAGTCAATACTGTACCATTCAACTGCTGAGAATCAAACTTTTACATGTGATGTTCAGAAAAAACCAAGGATGGTACTCAACAAGTTTGACTCAGAATAGACCCACTGAACTTAATGACTAAGTAAGGGCCATTAATTTCAATGGATCTACTCTGAGTAAAACTTGGTGGAATACCGCCTCGTGTCAAGTTACCAAACCTCTCAATCCCTTGGAAGCATTGCCTTTATAAAGTAACCAAAGATGTTTTAAGTAGTGATCATTTTCCAGAAAAAATATGCAGTCAAAAAGCCAGGGAGAAAAAGTATGACCTTTATGGAGAAAAGTTTTTGACCTCTACTTCTGTTCCACAAGTTTCTGTTCTGGTGAGTGAAACCACACGTTGCCTTCCACAACCCACCCAAAAGAAGCAAAAGCCTGAGCTAACCCAGGTTCAGTCAACAATGGGTGGCACCTGGCTCAGGAAAGGCCCACGGAGAGGCCTAAATTTTAAAGCCACAACAGTGCTAAAACACAAAAAGGTAGATTCATTTTTGCTAATGGCAAAACTAAACTGACAATTGGCTCCATATATGCCCGAAACACGAAACAACTACAGTTCATCCAGGAAACACTAAACAAATTCCTTCTCCAAAGGGTAAACAATCCCAGGAGGTGACCTCAACCTCAATATGAGAGGCATCCCTAAAAGACATCCATCCTACAACCTCCTACAACCCCCTGGGCAACCTTCCTCAGAGGGAAACCCCAAACAATTAGAGACACTGACCAACTACTGAAAATGCTAAAAACGGAGGCCTTTGTGACATCTGGGGAGAAAAGAACCTGGGAGACACCAGCCACATTCCAGTCTGGATGTCCCGGCACCATGTCCAGACTGGACAGCATTCTGCTCACACAGAAACAACAAACATTAGTAACATTAAAATCACAGATCATGCCCCAGTAGAAGCTACCCTCAAGAGAGGAAGCACAAACTACCCCAGCATGGTCCTTCAGCCCCATCCTTCTCAAAAATTGGTAAATTAGAACAAGACATTACAACCATCTCATCACACTACAAACAAGCAGGAGCAAAAAAACAACAACCAACTCCTTAAACTCATAGAACAAAAAAGAACAAAAATTGACTCTATAGAAATCAATAAAACAATGATTAATATCTTATGCTCTAAACAATGCTTTTATGAATATGGAGGAAAGAACTCCAGATTATTAGCAAATAGATGCAGGGGGGAAATTACTCAAAACAATAATACACTGTCACTAAAAAAGATGGTAACGTAACATCCTCCACCAAAGAAATAATATTGCCCCCCAATACCTCTCAATAGCAAGGAAATGTAATAAACAAATAGAAAGAGAACCTACCCAGTTGACACTGACACAAAACCTCACATGTACCCTATATAAAAGAATATAAGCCTCACCACCCCATCCTCTCCCACTTTCTTCCCCAACCTTATATACAGTATCAACACTAATGTATCACAACCAATGTAACTGATTTGCAAGAAAGACTGTATAACCTGAAAAAAGAGACAAGGCATGTACTAAACCAAGAAAATCTTTAATAAAAACAAAAACAAACCAACAAACAAAATGTTGCCTATAGAAGAGTGCTACACATAAAAGATGTTTTTGGCATTTTTCAGTACAAAGAAAAAGACAAATGTGGATTATTTAATAAATTTTATTCAGAATTACACAGCTCACCATCAACGTCTGTGTTTGCTATCAATGACTATTTAGATAAACTTCATTAACAGAGTTAGAAATGGATCATATGCAGCCTTCGAATAAATCTATTAAAGGAAGTGCAAATGGCTATTAAAAAACTACGAGGATACAAAGCACCAGAGGCTGGCAGTTTTACAGGAACATTCTATAAACATTTTAGAAATGAACTGTCTCCCCATCTAGCCAAGTTGTTTAATGAAGTTCTTTTGGCGGAACTTCCACCGTATTACTGGCATCAATCTAAAATAACAGTACTACCAAAAGCTAGAAGAAACCTTGACCTAGAGGAATTGTAGCATCCAATTAGCCCTGTTATACCAAGAAGCTAAGATGTATACAGCCATTTTAGCAAACAGATTAAATGTGTTCATTACAAATTTTATCTCCCCAGACCAGGTAGGCTTTCTGTATCGCTGGCATAGTGGATCCAGTAAGACACCTATTGAATGTCATTTATTATAGTAAAAAGAAAGGTAAATCACTTGCAATAATCTCATGGGATTTTTACAAGGTCTTTGACAGGCTGAGTTGGTCATTTTTAAATCACTGATGTATAGACTTAGCATGAGAGTGGTTTATTAACTTGACTTTTGAAGTATACAAACATTCCTTTGCTACAGTCTTATGTAATGGTCTCAACTCAGAAACCTCTATAGAGTAAAACAAGATTGTCCTTTGTCTCTGCTTTTATTTGCCTTGTCTATTGAACCATTGGCAACAGTCATTAGAAACAATGTGAATATAGAAAGTGAAAAAATTTAAAGTAAAATGCATACTAACCTTTTTGCAGATGGCATAGCTTTCATGTTATCAAAACCGGAATTGGCAATACCTGAAGTTATTAAAGAACTGAATAATTCTGAAACCAAATCTGAAATTATGTTTATTGTGGTCTTACCAGTCTCAAACTTTCATACAAAGCATTGAGGGTTTTACAATCTGTCCTCAAAAGCTGAAATATCTGGGAATATTTATATCAAAATTCTTGCACTCTTTAAGGAAAGCAAATTTTGAGTCTTTGTTATCTCAAGTTGGACAGGAACTGAAATCCTGGAAAAGTCTAAACCTTTCTTGCTTGAGCCACATTGTGGCTATGAATATGTTGAAAGGTAGTTTCTCTGCCTATTTCAGGTCCTGCCAATAACTATAATGCCTAACAATTTAAAATTTGGCAAAGATAAATTTAAAATCTGGTCTGGGAGTGCGCCACTTGCTTATATACTATTAGGCATTCCAAGTCTTGGTGTCTTTGATTCAAGATCCAGGAGGAAAACAGTGGCTATAGAATTGGAAGATCCTAAGTTTGGGGCATGTTTATCAATTTTGGGTTTTGGTATTTAAAGAATTGATTTTAATATACAAAATGGACCTACAACCTTCCTCTAAACTTGCTTTACTTGGAATAAAGACCATGTCTACTCCACCAGTCGCTCATAAATAACTCTTAATGTTCTTCCTCTCAGCGGAAATAGGTGCTCCGAGCATGGACAATAGCCCTGGATGAAAAGCTGATGTGCCAGATTCATGCAACTAAAGGGAATTCTAACCCCTTTCTTTTCTTTGTGTGACAACCATTTTTTGGAGTATATGCATCAAGATTATATTTATACCCACACATACACACTGAAATTGCATGGTAATATGTGGAAATATTTTTTTGGAGTGTACTGTAAGAATTTGAGTTGATATTTTTAAGCAATATGGTTTGTGTGTTGTGAATATGTTGTTTTATGTGTGATGTGAAAAATGAAAATTTAAAAGGGGGGGGGGGACTAACCTGTGCTAGACACTCAGAACTGACCTCAGTTCTCCAGAGGCAGCCTGACCAGCACAGAATAGAGTAGAACTATTACCACACATGACTTGCATACTATGCATTTGTTAAAGCAACCTAATATTGCATTATGCTACAGAGACAAGAGGCAACAATGACATGGTACTGAGGGAATCTGCTCATTCCTAATTATACCAATAGCACAACTACTATCCAGTGTCTAATACCCTTTATGGGCAAGGTGCTTCAGGATTGTGGCAATGCAGCTGTAGAAACTCTTGGAAGAAAACTATTAACTGCCCCCACTCCAATATGGGTTCAGGATGTTTTTTAACACAAAATCAGCCTTGGTTGCTCTTATGAATAATATTCCCCAGAGGAGAGATGGGGAGTGAAACTTTGTTGCTCTTATCTCTCTGCAGCTTTGATACCACTGACCATGGTACCTTCTGTGAGTTGGATGTTGAAGGAACTTCTCTATGGTGGTTCCACTCCTATTTGTAGGGCCAGTCTCAGATAATAGTACTGAGGGACTATGTATCAGTACCCTTGTGATTTAGTTGTGGGGTACTGCACAACACTATTTTATCCCCACTGCTATTAGACATCTATATGAAGCCAACAGAAGCAGTCATCAGGAGACTTGGGGCAGTGGCATCAATGTGCTGATGACACCCAGCTCTTTGTTAATTCTCAGTTAAGAGGGCATGCACAAGATGAAGCAGTGCCTGGAATCAGGGTGGGTAGGATGTGGACCAAAAAAGTGAAGCTGAATTTTGCTAAGACAAGGATGCTCTGGATGACCAATTCCCATGCCTGAGAATTTGGGACTTGCCTGTTCTGGATTGGATTGCACTCTAAAGGAACATGCAGAGAATTTAGGAGTATTTATGGAACAATCTTTGTCCAATGAGGCCCGTGTGGCCTCCATGGCAGAGAGCCTACCATCAGCTTTGGGTGGAATGTTAACTGCACCCTTTCCTGGACAAGGATTGTTTGGGCACTGAGACTCATGAAGTGGTAACCCCATGTTTAGAGTGTTCAAATGTACAATGGCTTTTGAAGATGCACAGGTATTCCCATGGTTTCCAGGACTAGGCTTTGAAACAAGTGTACAGGAGATAATTTAACAGAAAGCTCGTATCTAAAATCAGATTAAGTTGATATTGACCCAAGACCAATTTCCCCCTAAAACAGCACTTCCAATAAAAGACCTCTTTATTTCTTACCATAAAACTTCCTTAGTCAGTTAGTATTTTCAACATACTTGCAGCTCATTATTCTGACTTTTTTATCCCAAATTTTGTTAAAGAACTGGAAAAAGTTTTTATAAACTTTCTCAAGTGAATAATGATACAATCCAAAAAGCAGTAAGTAACCAAACTCTGAATAAAATAAATTAAACCTATCAATTTAAGATAGGCTACTTTACAAGTAAGTGGCTGGTGTCTAGAAAATGGCCAAGTAGTAAGTATGCCATAGCTAGGAAGCCTCCAGATTGTGGCTACTTAAGAGATTCTTGACAGCATTGAGAAAACCCCTGTGTGCATGTTCTTTTATGTAAACACTAGCTGGGGCTAGAATAGTATTGGGCTAGAAATTATTGGGGTTTTTTAGCTTTTAACATAGATTTAGTAAGCATAGAAGAAAAGTTATTTAACTCATCCAAAAAAGAATAAAAACCACCACCCTGGCCTTACTATCTGCATGTCAATACTTTGTCCCAGTGCAATTTTTTTCTCTATAGTGTAACACTTCTTTAAAAATAACAAAACAAATGATGCAAAATGGCTCTTAATAGCTTTATCTCAAAGACAGTAACGTTTTTGCCAGATATCTGAAATATTTCTAATATTATGTGGAGGAAAAAACACCCCATATTAAAGTATTATAATATAACATGCTTTTTTGTTAATTTAAATAAAAAGCATTTTAAAATAAATTCAAGGGAAAGTAATACTGCTATACAGTTAAACTGGATACAAGGGTTCCCTTTTATTAACACTGAGACCACTGATGCAGCTTCTCCCCTCGCAGAAAGCAATGATGTGAACAAATTAGAGATTTCAAAGGTTCTCTTGACAAGATTCCTCAACAGCATTTTGGAACAGAGTTTCCTCATCCAGCTGAGGATTCTAAATACAAACAACAACAAAAATGGTTTAGAATTTTCCCCCAGACCAAGTTATTACACTCTACAGTTCATCATGTACTCTGCATTAATTACTACAACAAAGAGCACACAATGGGAAAATGTATATGAATAGTCTGCTAAATGATATAAGTGATCCTTTAGAAAAGAAGGCTATCATTCCGGCAATTAACATGCTAGTAACAGCAAAATAAATTACTAAAAACTGGAACCTCCCCCAACACATTTCCAGAAATGAATGGTTGCAAAATGTTGATTATGAGTGATGTTATGGCAATGATTCACATCTAACCAGGACATTTAAAGGAAAAGCAAGCAATGTTATTTTGGAACAGTATTTTTACTTGAGATAATGTTAAGGAGCAATTATTAGTTATGTTATTTGGTATTAATTCAGCAGAATTTTAGGGGGTATAAAACAGAATTGGTTTTGATATGTTTTACTCAGAAATAACTCCGGTGAAATAAATGAATCCTCCTACTTACTGAGAAAAAAATGGATTTCCCTCCCCCCCCCTTTCCTATTTTCCAGGACATTTCACCCATTTCCACCCAGACACTGCTTGCAGCTGCAGTATTCTGGATATGTCCAGGAAATTCTGGACATATGGCAACCCTAGATTATGGAACATTGCAGTTAAAGCAAGATGGGAACGGCTTTTCTGGATTTGAGCATGTTTCTTTTTGTTTACATGATCTGTGATATATATTTATATCTTGCTCTTCCAGTGAGGAGTTCAAGGTTGTGTATATTATCCTCCCTTTCATCTTTGTAATGGCCCTGTAAAATATAGGTGAAGGTAATATATGCACTTAAGCCTAAATTCTTCGAACAGACTGCTGGGGGGATTGAAGAGGACCCAATCTAAGTAAAGTGTAACAGGTCCAGGAAATCCTGTTGGCATCCCAGCACCACAGACTGTTCCCCAGCCAGACTGTTCCCTAGCCAGACAGCATAAGTAAACAGTTGACATTTGACAGGGGGAGAAACTAGACCTGCTGAGACACCATCTGCCTTTCACTATCACCACAGCCATGCTGTCAGGCTACAGAGGAGAGGAGAGAAGCAGGGCTATCTATTCTCATCAGGTTTGTTGAGACTGGCTGGTTCTCTCTCAACAGCAGTCATTCCATGAAGCTGCCTGAACAACTTCCAATTTAGCTGGTTGTTATATGAACTGTAACTTTTGAGAAGAGTGACCAAGTCTGCTTTTCCTGTCCTTTCCCATCTTTTTCCTTGTGTGTCCTATCTTTTAAATTGTAAGCTTCAGGGTAGAGACTAGTATACGCATGGTTTATTGAGGTATAAACTGACTTTGGAACCTTTATGGCTAAAGCAGGGTAGAAGTGTTTTAAATGCACAAATTCCCCTAAGTGCTTTTCTAGCCTTTTCTCCAAATTTACCTAGGAAAGAGATTTCACAATTTACCAGGACAGCTGTAGAACTTGGTAAAGCAAGGCTTCTAGGTAATTTAAATCTGGCAATCTAATATAGAAGGTGCTTTTACCCAAATTAATCCAAGATGAATAAGGTTCTAATTTAGTCTTCCAGCATAGAGATTTAAAAATGTCAACATTTTAAATAGGGGGCAAGAACAAAAGAAAAGCTCTTACCATAAAATCTCCATACTCAAACTGATGCCTTAGATTTAAATGGCCAACAAAATCTCTAGTAACCCGGTTAGGATCTCCCCATGGAAAAGAGACACAAATAGGACAGATCTTTAAAAGAGAGAGAGAGAATCAAGAGGCAGACAATTGCTCACATAAATTACATAACTAGATAGTAGATCAACATTAGTTTCTATGAAAATCATACTAAGTCATACTACGTAGAAATGCCTTAAAATAATTCTTAAAACAAAAGGATACTCCTGGAAGGAATGTGAATAGAAGAGATTAAACTTAAAAAGTTAACTACACATACTTTAAATTCTTTAAAGGAAATGACACTGAACATTTATGTTTCTAAAGAAGATACTCCTTGTCTATTTCTGCCCTTAATCTTAAGCAATCTTTTTACAAAACGAATCTTGGAAAATGGGACTTAAGACAAAAAGTTTTTAAAAGAATGTATGTCTCTAATATCTCCCATTTAAACAATACTGGGCACTACTTGTAAAACAGAGCACCATCCTGCCCCAGCTGGGCACTCCTTAAGTGCTTAGTACTTCCACTGAACTCAAATGGACTTAAATGTGTCTAATAGCAATGTGCGACAGATTGAGAAAAAATAGAATGAAGGGCAGTCTTTTAAGAAAACATAAAGGTAAAGGTAAAGGGACCCCTGACCATTAGGTCCAGTCGTGACAGACTCTGGGGTTGCAGCGCTCATCTTGCTTTATTGGCTGAGGGAGCCGGCTTACAGCTTCCGGGTCATGTGGCCAGCAAGACTAAGCCGCTTCTGGCGAACCAGAGCAGCAGATGGAAACGCCGGTTACCTTCCCGCCGGAGCAGTACCTATGAGAGCCAGTGTGGTGTAGTGGTTAAGAGCGGTAGTCACGTAATCTAGGGAACCGGGTTCGCGTCTCCGCTCCTCCACATGCAGCTGCTGGGTGACCTTGGGCCAGTCACACTTCTCTGAAGTCTCTCAGCCCCACTCACCTCACAGAGTGTTTGTTGTGGGGGAGGAAGGGAAAGGAGAATGTTAGCCGCTTTGAGACTCCTTAAAGGGAGTGAAAGGCGGGATATCAAATCCAAACTCCTCCTCTTCTTCTTCTTCTTCTATTTATCTACTTGCCCTTTGACATGCTTTTGAACTGCTAGGTTGGCAGGAGCAGGGACCGAGCAACAGGAGCTTACCCCATTAAGGGGATTCGAACCATCGACCTTCTGATCGGCAAGTCCTAGGCTCTGTGGTTTAACCCACAGTGCTACCCGCGTCCCTTAAGAAAACTTATTGAATACTAAATAAAACAATGATAATCCCAAACTGAAAATGGAAAACATGTCTTGTAATTACAGATCTAAGTACTTTAAAAAAAACAAAGATCGGAAATGGGAAAATGTCATTCAGTATAAAACTGAGGAAAATGCTGTAACTGCTAGATCCATCACTGAAGGGAGAAGAGGGTGGCTCATTCTTTCTGAAAATATTGCTATTGTCATAGAATTAAGATAATTTCCAAAAAAAAAAAAGAGTGCTTAATTCACACATACTAGGATAAAATCTTCACAAACTTTCTTTTTTATATACACATACTCACTACTGGAACTAGTTGATAAAGGTGCCTATCATTACAGTGATCCAATAAGTTCTGCCTTGTAAAGTTACTTTCTTGACACAGAGGGCATTTGAATGTAGGCTGTCCACTGAAAACAAATATGAGAAAGAGGCACACATGGATGAAAATCCCTGCAACAGCATGTTATATGTTCAAGGAACTCTGTCACCCACAATCATTTCCCCATTAATTTCAGCAAAAGGAGGAAATGCATAAAATGAGACCAAAACACATTGAGGCTTGCTGTAGTGAATTCATGTAGCACTAAGTCAAAATTTAACATATTTGAATGCAGCTTGCTGATTTATTTAAGGTATTTACAGTGGTACCTCGGGTTAAATACACTTCAGGTTACATACGCTTCAGGTTACAGACTCCGCTAACCCAGAAATAGTACCTTGGGTTTAGAACTTTGCTTCAGGATGAGAACGGAAATCGTGCTCCAGCGGCACGGCGGCAGCTGGAGGCCCCATTAACTAAAGTGGTGCTTCAGGTTAAGAACAGTTTCAGCTTAAGAACGGACCTCCAGAACGAATTAAGTACTTAACCCGAGGTACCACTGTATATAGTCTGTTCCTAATATTCCAGGGCAGTTTACAGTGCAATTTAAAACAAAAGAATAACAGAATATCTACTAAGCCAATGGAAGAGAGGTCATGCTATGTATTTTTCAGTTTAAGGCTTTTTTGGGGTGTTTTCTTAAGATTACCTAGTCTTTCAACAGGATCTCTTTCATCTATCACCAGCAGCTTTTGCAGTAAATCACAGGATTACTTTGCATTGCTTCAAATATAAAATGCTGTTTTCTTTGGACTATCTTCTTCTAAGAAACAAATCAAATTCCATTTTCCTGATTTTACCTGACCTAAATATATTATAAGGTATCACATACCTATTTATACTTCACCTTGACACAAATCTGTTTTAATACCTTAAACCCAAAATTCAAATTTTGATAAAATCCAAAATTCTGCCTTGTTTTGAAGTTTAACTGTAGCGTGATGTGCTTTGTGCTACCTTCACATTAGTGGTTTCCAATGGCTGAAAACCACTTTTATACAAAATATTCAGGTTACTGATACAGGAGTATAATTCTCCATGCCTGACACATATGTGAAAAGACCTGAAGGTAGATAAAGAAAGCCAAATGGGCCCCAGTCCAAACCCCATGAGGCAGTCAATGCATGCATAAAGTTCTAATGAGAAATAGCTTTTTTATTTACTTTGTCACCTGGTAATCTAATACCCGACACTGAAATCAGTAAGGAAGCATCTCTTATTCAAAGCTTGGGATCCACACATTAAAGTCCCTGCATGAGCATACATCAGAGCCACTGGACTATGATATTTGTTTTGAAATTTGTCTTCTACTGAAGATTCCCTTCATTTGTTGGCACTCCTTCCCACCAATACCTAAAACCACATAGTTATTGATTTCAAAGGTAGTCCTACCTTGTAGCTTCTTCAGGAACATGTAGATTAGAATTTTCTCCAACTTCCGAAGTAGAAGAGTCACTTCTAAAACTTCATACAAAGCGTGAGAATTTATTTTCAAATTAAATACAGAAGAGGTTGCAATTCAAAGCAGTATGATGAATAAATTAATCCCTTTGATACTAGTGGGACTTGCTTTCAAAAAATGCATGTTTAGAATTGGACTATAGATGTTCTTATCTAAATAAACATTTTTTTAAAAGTTACTTCAGAAACACTGCATAAGGTGTTGGGTGGCCACCATGGATGAAGCTGAGCTTAGCTCCCATTCAAAAGTGCTGCTGCATGTCCATGGAAGTGCATCTGAGTGGAGGACAGTGAGTGGCACTGGGACCACCAAAGCAGCAGAGAAGGATGTAGCTGCCACCTAAAGCAGGAATGAGCCCTGCCTTTGTTTAAGGCAGTATCACCATTATGCCAAGGGCCGCTGAAGCCTGGTGCCCATACTGCAAACAAAACAAAGGTTTGCAATACACAAAGTAATTTTTGTTGATTTAAATAGTGATTTTTGGCATTTCATAATCAGAACTAAGTTCCAAAGCCTAAAAGATAATTATAACATTGTGTCGGAAGTTCTCATTTGGATATAACATAATAAAGTGTACTTTACAGTCACACTTCAACCACCCTGTGAATAAATTCTAAGCTACATTGTTTAACAACTTCCCCCATGCCAAATCTAAAGAACGCAATATACAATAGTTTGGGACATTTTTTAAAAAAGCAAGCATTAAAATGTATAAAGCTGCTTGCAAATAGGTATTTACCTGTTTCCTGTTGAATCCTGAGATATGTCTAAGCTTGGAATTACAGAAGAAACACCATACTCATCTTGATACTTTTTACACGATTTATAGTGCTGTCTCATACGCGAGAATCTTATCTGTAAATAAAGTTGTGTCTCATTTAGAGTTGACTCTCATTTATGGGCAATCCTATAGTTACCTAAAAAAATTACTCCTGTGACTAGTTGAGGAAAATCATGTGAACTAGTTTACAAAACTTTCTTCTAAATTCCCTTGATTTGCAATACTGAAAGCTCATTCAACTAAGCATTAACACATATTTTCTTACATGCCTTATAAATATTTTTGTTTTACTGAGCTCAACACAGGAGTTAAACAACCAGATCAGGTGACAGATCATAAAACTCTACAGTATTCTATGGTTTGAGCTTCCCAAGACCTTAAGATAGATAAAAAGTTAATGCACATATGGTTAGCTGCTTCTTTGTATATTTGGGGATTGCTTTAGCTTCAATCAGGTAATTCAAAGTGTATACTGGTTAAGATAGTCTTACAGTCACTGCTCAAGCCATTCTTGTACTTCCACGTCTTCTTCAGTATTATTAACAGTTTTAATTTACTAGAGTGCTCCCAAATCACAACAAAAAAGTGAAGGAATACATTCTATCAGTGCCTAGTTGCAACACTTGTTTGTTATTCAAAGTCAGTCTGCTTTTTCTCAGAATCTTCATAATGTAAAATGTGGTAGCAGATGATGGTGCACTACCCACCTGTCTGCAATAAATATTATTTCAATGTAATCCTATGCATGTTTTCAAAAGGGCTTACTTCTAGATAAGCATACAGAGTTTCACTTTTAACACTATTTTACATCTACTATACCTGTTTGTCGCAGCATCTACAGCTCCCCACCAATTTCTTCATGTTGTTTTCAACATCTAAGGCTCTGTTAGGACGTGCTTTTTCTTTTCGGGTGACAATGCCTCTGCATAGTGGGCAATGTGTTCCACCTTCTTTCATAGCCATTAAGAAACATTTCCTGCAAAACCTGAACCCAAATATAAAGTTGAGTACAAAAATAATGTTCTGCTTTACCAATTAATAGTCATTCTAATCCCATTATTATTACTACAGCATGCCACTTTCACCAGTCTGTGATAACTCATATACTCATGATTTAAAGTTGGGGAGAGCAGTGAAATTTGCAGATTACGGTATATATTGAGGATGGTAAAAATCCAAGCAGACTTCCTAAACATATCAAAACTGTGTGAATGAGAGGTGGGGGTGACAAAGGAGATTCAAAGTGATGTACACTGAGACAAAAAAAACCTAACTTCAGGGAATCAAAACTGCCAGTTACTCACCAAGAAAGATATTGAGGGGTTATGACAGAGTACAAAATGAAAAATGAACCCAGTGCACACCAGCTGTGAAAAGGGCAAACTGTACACCAAGGATAATTACAAAATACATTCAAAATTAAACCGCCTTTCAAAAAAAACCACTTTTATATAGATCTGCACTTGAGCCAGATCTGAAATAGTAAGATACAGAGAACTACCAGAGTGATTAGAGCACTTTTCTGATGAGAAAAGTCATCACATTTGGGGCTTTTAATAGTGAAGAAAAAGGCAAATGAGGGAGGATGGGTAGGAATCACTGTGTAGGTTTATAAAATTATGCTTATGTTGAAAAAGTGAAAGGAAGTTTTCTCCATCTCTCATAATATTAGAACTCAAGGTCATCCAATGAAACTGAATGACAGAAGATTCAATACATTCTTAAAAAAAAACACTTTATCACATAGCATGTAATGAACTTATGGAATTTGCTTTTATGAGATATTGTGCAGTAAGGCTATTCTTATCTACATCCAAAAACTGGAATAATTTCCATTCTGAGTAGCTTTAAGATTATCTGGGTTACAACACTTAGTAAAGCTTAGTAAAGCTTAGCAAAGCTTAGCAAATGTTCGAATTTGTGCTGTGCATGGGAACAAACAGAACTCAAAAGGACGCAGTAGATGTATTTTAACAAGCAAGCACAAACTTCATGGAGGGCTTCTGTGGTGATTTTTCAAGAAAAAGTATCTTATGCAGCATATACAAGAGTAGAAGCACTTACAAAAATTTATGAATTGGCACTTGTTTAGCATACGTAAAAGTAGTTGCATCCTCCTCAAAAGTGGGGTTAACAAGAGAACATCCTCCTTAAAAATACAAATGTTTACTGAGATCAGTTAGATAGGAAGAGTATGAGGGAAGGGAGAAAATATATAATTAACAATGGAGGGGCAAATAAAAATGGGCCAGAGACATAGATACATACACATGCTGACAAGCAGAAATCCTCACAGGTGTTTTAAACACATCTTGGCAAACAGGACAGTAATAATCATCTTCATTGAAACAAATAGTGGCAGGTTCCTCATTCATGGCAGCAAACTGTTGTACTTCTGAAAGAGCAATGGAACAACATATAGAGAACAATTATCACCCTAAGTACTGGGAACAAGAGCATAAGACAGTGTTTATCCTGTCTTTTGTCTTCACTTAATTATTCACTTCCTTGAGTACAGTATTTGAGAAGGCCATGAAAGCTTGCCCCTTAAGAGCACAGAAGAATGAGTGCTGTGACCCCTTGACATATATGACTTGGCAAGTGTGACTAAAACTTTGGGGAGACACACGTCTCAGCTTGGTTTCACTATGTGCAAAACTATAGCTGCCTACACTATGGATGAGGATGATTCAAAGGCCTGAAGTGAAGAATGAATGGACTTCTGGTGGTGGAAAAGGTACATTTATTTTCTGCAGTACCGCATGGGAGCTACCTACCAGTACCTAGTGTTGTTTTGCCCCTACTGCTATTGGTGTAGTAAAATGCCCTAAAAATGGAACGGGGAACTTGTGGCCCTCCTGGTTTTGTTGGCCTCAAACTCCCACCCGTTCCAGCCCTAATGGCAGATGGTCAAGGTTTGTCTGAGGTTTGATTATAGGAGCGTTTCCTTCTGTATCCTCCATTCTGTTCAGGTTATTTTCCATCAAAGGCCTTTTTTCACATGGCCCCATAACTCTGCTACACCCTCCTGCAAGATGGCCCCTCTTGCCATGAATAAAAAAAAATACATATCTATTGGCGGCCTAATTCACCTGCCCTTTGGCATTTTAGGCTGCGACCCAACACAAGTCTTACTTGCCCCATGTAACGCAGGAGGGCTTACTTTGGAGTAAAAGGGTATTTATTCACGGCGAGCCTCACGCAAAATATAAATTGTAGGCCATTATTTTGTGGTTTTCTTAATGCACTGAAAGCAACGTACCGGTGCTGGTTTTTGTTACCACTTCGGAAACTTTAACCAAGTCGGCATGCAAATAATAACGTGTTTTCATATTTATATTACGTACAATTAAAGGAAATCCCACCGTCGCGATACTGACGGCGCGAGAGGGAGGCGAGGCCTTAAGGGCCCCGAGGAGGAGGAAGAGCACAGCGAGGCGACTCTTCAAGCCTCAGCCCCGCGCCGGCTTCTCGGCGTTTATGTCCCCGACAAGCCGAATCCCGGCCCCCACCTCGCAAAAATAAAACCACGCCCGCCCTTCGCCTCGAGGTGCGGCCTAGAGCCCCAGCCACTACCTTTCGGGAGAACGGGAAGGTCGGTCGCAAGCTTCGGGGCCGGGCCGGGATCTTCAGGGCTCCCGGAGGCCAAGCCGGTCAAACCGCCGCCGCTCTCCATGTAGGTCTTAGGCCGCCGCCGCGGCGGCCTCTTCCCAACAGGCAGGCCGGGGTTGCCATGGCAATAGTCCCCCCCTCCCCTCCGGCGTGAATTGTTATTGAACAAGAGTCGTCGCCGCCGCCGCCGCCTCCTCCTCCTCTTCCCTCCGCCTGCCTGGCTGCCTGGAGGCGACGCGGAAGCCGCTTTTTCGACCGCGAGTTTCTTTTACGCGCTGGCAGGCCTCGCGAAAGGCTTAAAGTGGCACGTTTGTGAGGGGCTCGCCAAGACCTAATATTTCACCATTGTCTTCCTGTCGCGTGAAGGTGCAAGAACTGGGGTCTCAAAAGAGCTCCCGTCAAAGCAAGAGTTTTAAGACGGGTTGTGGGGAATGGATATATGCACAGCACAACCCCCTTCAGTTCCGAAACTCCCTTGTGGAATGGCATATACGCACCCTGCTCGCTTAACTGACCATAATAAACCCCACTGAACACAGATTGCTGCCTAGTTTAAAAACAGAGAGAACGAATTGCACTGTGAAGTCTCTAGTCCTCTCGGTTTGGAGAGAGGAAAAATATCAGGGGGAAACAGGATTCCGGACTGTGTTCTGAACGCAGACGGAAACGTTTAATTCATTAAATGCCTGCACATCTTTTACCCTTCTTTCTGCAAACATTTCTCTTAGGCTGGCGGATAGCGATTGAATTTGCTTTCTGTGTAGGGTAGGCAAGAAGCTGGGCCATTGTGTCTCAAGCATAATTGTGTTTGTATGCTTTTTTTCTTCCTTCGGTGTAAATCGCATTGAGCCGTTTTAACAGACACGTGGACAAAGGGCATATAGAGTTTCAAAGGACACCCGATATCGGGTTATTATCAGCCCTGAGACCACAGTAGGCCCGCCTTGTAACATAGGTGCCATGATGAGGCCTTGTCCGGAAGGGCGGAAAAAAACCTTGGGAGGCCCCATTTAGGTGGACTATGCTCCTTCTCTCCTTTCTAACATGTTGCTTTCTCCCATTGTTACCTCAGAAATTTGTGCTTCGGCGGCCAGTCTCTGCATGGGTGTCAAAATAGGGTTCTTGCTTAGGAGAGCGGAAGAGACACGGTCTTCTGAGAAGTTAGCCGCACGGTTCCCCAGCAGCTGCAGCAGCTCTCACCGCCCTTCTGCTTCCTGAATTGCGACTGCCCTCTAATGGCTGCTTGCATGATACATGTCAGCTTGCTAACAGCCGGCATTGTGGGGGAGATCAGGGAATGGAGAGATTGCTGATCAAAGCATGTCAGCTGAAACAAGTCTTAGGGTGTTATCCCGTCAGTGCACAGGAAAGAAAGGCATGCCCAAGACAATAAGTCCTGGGGCCAGGATTACACATTGCTCCCTTCACTCACGTACAGCCAGTCTTAGATCGGGTGTGAAAGGATCTTGAAGCTCCAGCCAGGAACAGAAGACTGTAAATAGGGCAGTGTGTGTGACAAAACGGAAGGATGTTAAAGACTTGTTAAATTCGGAAAAGGCAGGATTAAGGCTTCACTCTTATACACACACACACATAGTGGATGTCCCACAGTTAGATATATGCCCCTCATTTTAAAACAGACATATAAAAAGTATATCATGACTAGTTTAAGAGTACATATTGGATTCTCATAGTTGATTTTGATAATATGGTGCTACTGAATTTTTTAAAGTTTTTATCTTTTGCAATAAGTGCTGTGTTGAAACACAGGCAGCAAATTTTTATGAACAAAAATTATTGTAAGTAAAACATTCTAAATCACTCATTTAGTGACAATTTTTATATATTTTAATATGATTTTCAAATCTTCACATAATTTACATGTACTGCTTATTCTGAAATGACCCATTATCTCTACAATAAATATTTATTTGTATATCTCTGTCTTTCAAGTTACCTTCCGCTGCTGAAACTTCTTTAATTCAATGCAGGAAGAAATAGAAACACATTTTATACTCGACCTGGACATACTTGTCTTGAACAAATTCCCACTGATTTAAATAGAATATATTTCTATACTTCCATAGGCCCTCAGCTTAATGCCTTGATCTTGAGCTACAGAATTGGCGAGTGACCCACATGATTGAGCAGCTGGGTTCTGCTTGCCCTGGGACCCAGTATAATGGTCACTGGTGTTGCTGGGTCAGCAACACTTTCTCCCAAAGCTCATACATTGCACTACTGTTCATATAGTATGACTTTTACTTCAGTAATACATTCAGTATTAAATTTGCAGTAATTTTACTCAATGAAACCCATGAATCAGAATGATTTGACCCTATAAATTGTAAGTTGCATAGTGAATACCATTGGTTAACAAGGCTTCCAAATAATTCTCATTTATTGTGAGGGATGATAACTGTTAAGTTACTTATGTGGCCCACCCCTGCATCACCAAACTACTGCTTTTTCACAATAATCTTTTGACACAGTAGCTAGGATCTGAATAATGGTCATCAGCCCTTAAAAATGGCTATCTACGTATCCACAAATGAAGCTAAAAGACCTACATTCATGGATGCTACTTTGTTTCCCTTTTCCACAAATCCAAACCTGATGAGACTCTGCATTTCATTTGATGTTTGGATTGGCTTGCTTTGGGCCACAATGTTGGTTAAAATAAGTTTCATATATGATTGAAGGCTAGGAAAATGTCTAGCTTTTCAGAACTTTCTACTACGTGTGTAATACATTTGGTATTCTAAATGACCTGAAAGTACCTTGACCACCTGGGGCATTGTCATCTTGTCCCCAATTAAGACTTTTCTGGTAATCGGAGTGTGGTGGACTACAGTTTATGTTCTAGGGTCTTCTATGGACCCTAGAAGTGTCTCCACTATTTGCGGGGGGGGGGGTATGCTTTGAATCTGCAACTCTGTTCAGTTTTGTTAAGAGTCTCTTTAAAAAATGTTACCCTAGCTGTGAGGGAACTGCTTTTCTGTGAGCACATGCAGTGCACCTGGGAACCCTAACCCATAGAATCAGCATTCCCCCAGAATATGGAGTCTGAGGTTAGCACCCATGCAATTTCAGCCCATCTGTATGGTTAAGTAATGAAAAGTGGCATGGTTAGGTAACATTTAAGGAGCACCTCAGACAATAGTGTCTCATAATTTGGTGGGGTGGAGGTTAGGCTGTATGCCAAAGTCCCTTCTAATTCCTAGATCCAGCAAGAATTCAATTGTTTGAATAGTCAGGCCAGCTTCTTGGTGAGTTAATGCCCCCCTTAGGTTAAAAAAGTTGAGTGGCTTTGTGCCAGAAGGCAAATGAATGGGCCCCTCTCCAGCTGTTGGTGAGAAGGACAGAGGCAGAGTTGTGTGTGAGAGCGCTAGAAGCTAGAGGCAGGTTTCTGGCCTGAGAAGGAAAACCATGCTTGATTTCTGCTTGAGTTCAAGGCTGTGGCCATGGGAGAAGCAAGACCTTCTGGGATGCTGTAGGCTCAGGGCTGTATATGGGTGTAAGCAATCCATAATCATTCCAAGGAATCCAAACCCTGGGAAACCACCTGCCACCCCTGGAATCTTGCAGTGCTTGAAGATTAGGGTGGTGTGCAACATTATATACCAAATGTCCAGTCTTCCTAGTTCTGTGCAAGATCCTAACCATTTTGATGCCTTCATGAGTGAGTGAATCCATCAAAGCATTTAATATATCTATATATAAGAACAGATTTACACCATTTCAGGTATTTATGTACAAATGTGTACTTTAATTCTTACAAAATATATTTACAGTTAACTGCATCAATGAAAAACACTTAGGCATTATTTAACCAATATATATCTATGTCATATTAGTCTGCTACAACAATTGAATACAACATGGAACAAAACAGGAAGGCACAACCAATCTCTTATTAGGAGCTGCTGATTTTGGCTTTACTACTTTCCCTCACTAAAACTTTGCACCTTATCTTCAAGCTGCTCTATCAGTGTAAAATATGCTGTTATTAATAATTCTCCTGAAGTCCTCAGAACTGTAAAATGATATAGTACTATTTGTCAAACATTAACTGTAGCTTCTCTTTTTGAACTCTGATCTGTATTATGACACTTCAGAAAGTAAACAGTTGTTTGCTCTCCCTCATTGGCATTGCAACATCTAAATGATCATGAAAACTCTGGCCTGCCCTTTGAAAGCACAGTCACAAGATGCTCTGAGCTTTGGTCATATATTTTTTTACCAAAAAAAAAAAAAACTTCAGACAAGAGGCTTCTTAGTAAGCTTTGCTGCAAAAGAAACAGACAGTAAAAAATAATTTTTAATATTCAAAAGAGTGACAGTGTTATTTTTCTCAATGTAATGTAGCTCTTTAAACAATATAATTAGGCAAGGCAAAATCCATTTCTAATTTTGATGACAAATTTGAAGGTACATTGAAAATAAATCTTTTTGATGGCTAATTTGGAAGATAAATTTTCTCAGCCTTTAATGTTTTGAAAATTTGGTAGTGGATTAGGTTATATAAATCAAGTGGAGGTTATCTGTAAAATGCTACTTTGTATCATAACTCACTAATAGCAAAAAAATTACGTTTGACTACTCAAACAAGTCCTGCTGAGTCCAATGGGACTTACTCCTAGGTAAGTATTGTTACATTGCAGCCTAAAACACCAGTGGATGCTGTAGAAACAGACCTTGAGGTGTGTTTTATGCTGCATTAATTATTTTGCTCGTCTTTATATTGCATTGAGAACACATCAAATTCATGTGCTTAATTGATCCTCATTTAGGCCCTATTCACTTTTCAGCCTTTATTAGATGCCACCTAAGACAAGTGGGGGGAACCGTTGGCCCTCCAGATATTGCAGAATTACAACTCCTATCAGCCCCAGTAAACATGGCCAATGGCTAGGAATGATGGAAGTGTTCAGCAACATATAGAGGGTCAAAGGTTTCCTATCCCTGCTCAAGTTTTTAGCATAACTGTTTCCCAGAAACTAAATAAGTGAATGCAGTTAGAAATCAGGTGCAGCTCTCGCATGGCTGTGCACTCCTGAGAATCCTTGATGTAGTGACATCCTGAGAAGAGGAAAAATACTCATAAGCAGTGGCAGCCCATCCAGAAAGATGGCCCTAACTGCTTCTAATCAGTGCACATTGCAGGAAGAATCCTTGGGTGTGCTCAGCTCAGTAGGTCACAACTCAACAAGATTACCTTCTCAGAAGGTCATAACCATTCAAGATTGTCATGCCTATACAATATAACAACATAATGAATTTTGACAATGCTAAAAATAATTTGTTATTAGGGAGGCTGAACTATAATCCTAAAGAAGTTGACAACAATACTTTACAAGCAACATTTTAATTCACAGTGTAATGAATCCATTTGGTATGTCTTCCAAACTTTGATAGGATTACGCCGTATTTGGATTAGGCACATGCATATACTCTATTAATGACCGATCTAGAACTCTTTCAACGAGAGCTTCTTCCACTATACTTATATCCTGAAATAAGAAGGGAAGATAGTCAGACATGCAAGTAAAGCAAAAACAAAACAAAATCCTGCTTAGCAATAAAAGTAGTCCTATTAGGCTGCAACCGTAGTTGAACCGTTATTTAGACCAACACCAATGAGACCATAAGCACCAATCTTATCGATATCTCCTCTTGAGCCTTCCTTATCTACCACCCAAATTTAGATTTTCCTGCACTAACATTTCCAAGGAAAGTGAAACGATATTTGGATACAATTTCTGCTTACCAATAAATATTTGCAAAGAGCTGCAGAATGTCAGTGAGATGTTTACTTCTACTGCCCTTAAGTGCTAGTTTTTCAAGAGTGACTAGACATCAGGCATAAGGGTGACTGTATCAGCCCACTTCCAGCTTTCTACCCTTTGAGAAATTTGCACCATCAGGACAAATTCTGCTAACATAACAGCAAGACAGTCTGAGATGTTTGTTTCTAGTGTTTATGTGATACCACCAATGATCTAAGACAAGAGGTTTTCTAGTGAATTACAGTACAAGAAAATCAGGGTTGGGCTAAGTGAATTATTATCCCATGCAATTACACTCTATGAGTACAACTGTAATATTCTTATTACACAAGATGATTTCCTTTCTTGCAGAAATAGGCAAACAAGAAAAACAGAATGATTTGTCTAAGTTAGCATGGTTGCTTAATTTTTGTACTATGCACCATTTTATGTTTCATTGTATTTAATGCCATTTATTTATATTTTTGATTCCCCCTCTCATATACTACTTTCTGAAGACCTCTGGCTCTAATGTTTGCCCTAAACTATTAAGACCAATGCCTCTCACTTGCTCCCCCCACACCCAAACTTTGTCCCCTAATTTTCTGGGAAACCTGTTGCAGTTATTTCAAAAGCATACTCAAACTGGGGTGGGGAAGGATTAGATCAGAAAGAGAGATCGGAACAACTCCTTCACTAATTGTTGGACTGGTATTAAGGAAGTTAGGCATCTCTGCATGAGTGTAGCACCTTTGAGCTATTTGATTATTTCTCCACTGAAGTTTCTTAAGGCTTGTAACTTTTCTAATTCCCCAACCATGACATTCTTGCAATCTACATATGTCCTCATATGACTTATCAAGGAGATATGGGAGAGGTGGAAGTTGTAAATAAATGACTCTTAGCAGGGGGTTAGGAAAAACAACCAGGCAATTTACTCACTATGTAGTCTTCATAATAGAACGTATGTCTGAGCTGAAGGTGCCTTAAGAAATTCCTGCTGCAATAACTTGAACCACCACCAGGTGATAAGCGACAAATCGGACAGTACTGTAAATAGTTCAAGGGGGGGAAATAAATGCACTAAAAAAGTGTTTTCACAGTAGCAAAAGAAATGATTATTGCTAAAGAAAGCAAAATCTCCACATCTGAATGACTAAAAAGATATTAACTGATGTTTGTTACCAGTAAATTCAGATAATTCTTTGTTCTGTTTTGTATACAACTAATAAAGTGCCTTGTAAACCAGTCTCTCATGCTTAGATGTTGTTGGGTTGCTTTTTGGGGGGGTTGCATAAATGAGGTACACGTTCCTAGCTATGGAGTGCTCCCCCCCCCTTGTATGCTGTTTTTATGCTATCTGACAGAGCTGGCCCAGGAGGAGATCATGGAACTGACTGATGCTGAAAGGTTGAGTAACAGCAGCAGGGTCACACTCTCCCTCTCCCAGTTAATCCATCAGGGCAACTAAGGCTGATTTATTCTTGAAACCAATCCTGAGGCCGGACTGAAATGGGTCAAGAAAACCGATATCTTCCAATAATGCCTATAGTTGCACTGACACTACTCTCTTGATCACCTTACCCAAGAGAGTATTAGCAACTGGTCAATAATTATCCAAAGTTGTCTTCTTTAGGAGAGATTGTATCAGAGCTTCTTTTAAAGCCAGAGGCACCATTCCTCCTTGTAATGAGACATTCACTACTGTCTGAACCAACATAGTCATGTAGTCAAACCACTCTGGCTAGCTTTAATCAATGAAGATGGCGTCAACTGAAACTGATCCCATAAAACTTGGTGACATGGAATACTGGAAACATCATCTGGATGTAATAGCAGCAAAGTCATATATTTTCATTTATCATATTTATTTGTCACTTACTACACAGAATGCCTTGAAGCAACTATCTCTATCATCTACCTATCTATAACCTATTAGTTGACCATAAATATGCATATTCTAGTTTATGCTGCTACCTAATATTTCAAACAGTCAGTCAATTGATTTAAACAACAATGTGATTTGAACCTAAAAAATAAGGTGTTTACCACGGCTCTCCTGTCAGATCTGTGGAAAGTGAGAAAATGGTCCAGAAAATCTTCTTCATCCAATGAATACTGGCAGAAAGGGCATGGATATCTGAAATCACATAAGGTACTATTTATATATTAGCTGCATTTTTACATTTTACAGATGGTGTAGTAGTTACATATTAAAAGCCAATATATTCTAGAGCAGGCAACTGAACTGAATGGTGAGCCACTTTGCTCCTGCTAAATGGGATTCTGCATCAAGTCTCTCTCTACTGGAGATGGAATGGGGACATGGTGCGAGTAAAGACTGTAGGCATAAAGATATGGTTACATATTGTGAACAGAGAACACTATGCCTTCCCCATCTAACACATACAACACATACAACAGAAATGGTTTAATTGTTTTTCCAAAATTTACCCCTCCCCCCCCCACACAGCACAATCAAGGATGCCAACAGTTTCTTCAAAGGTTGCTGAACATTGGAATTGGTCACCAGAATTACATTACAATAGTAGTCCTGCCCATGCACTGAATCGTTATAAGTATTCGAAGCAGAATTCAAGGTACTTGTTTGACCTTAAAAGTGTGAATACATGTATAGCATTACCTATTTTCTGCAGCAGCAGAATTCCCTTGCCTTTGCCTAAGTTCAAAGTACAGTGGTACCTTGGGTTACATACGCTTCAGGTCACATATGCTTCAGGTTATAGACTCCACTAACCCAGAAATAGTGCTTCAGTTAAGAATTTTGCTTCAGGATAAGAACAGAAATTGGGCTCCGGCGGCCCAGCAGCAGCAGGAGGCCCCATTAGCTATAGTGGTGCTTCAGGTTAAGAACAGTTTCAGGTTAAGAACGGACCTCTGGAACGAATTAAGTACTTAACCCGAGGTACCACTGTATGAGAATCTTACAGAAGTTCCACTAAGCCTTTTTGTTGACCTGGCATCAGTAGTTAAGATTTAGATTAGTATCTGCTAAATGATCTATGTTTGGTTTATTTAAAATGGTGAGTTATAATTTGATTTTAAACTGTATCATCATTCACCCTAAGTCACTAGGGTAAGGGACGGCTAAGACTATGAATGAATAAATATATAAACCAAGCTGAGAGTAGATTTCTCCCACCATTATTTTATTAAGATGCACTTTACCTTGTGTCTGGGTATGCAACTTCCTGTAGGGGCCCATATTTCTCTATATATTGGTCACAAGTTCTCAGATGAGCTCGCATTTCACTGAGGAGCACCTAGATTCATTTTAAGAAACATTGTGTCAGTATTTTGCTGTACAAAATGCTATTCACTAGCAGACTAGCCCTAAAGCTTGTTTAGTAGACAGAAGTAGGTCACATTTAATTCCAACAAAATATGCTTAGGATTGTAGTTGGGTTGCCCAAACTCTCCAAGCGGAAGTGCCTTGTATTTCTTCATTCTAAACTACATGAAGTGATTCAATATGTTAAAATTCAACATTTACAGGTTAAATTGTTAAAAGGGAAAGTGATGGTTACCATAGTTTTCCTAAAGGTAAAGGATGCAAATGTAAGATCAGGATTTGTTAAATTGGGGATAATGTACATTGAGAATTCTATAGGCGTTGCTCCCAAGTAAATGTGCTTAGGGTTGCTAACTTCAAATCCCCATGCATTTCAGAATACTTAAATCCATGAGGCAGAAAATTATGGAATGCCAATATTTATTTACCTGTGTTCCACATTCTGTACAATTTTGGTGTCTATTTTTCATCATCTTGGTAATATCAGTTGCTGGAATCCCTTCAGAAGGAAGAAACGCCCGGCAGTAGGGACATGTCCATGTGTTATTCCTTATACTTGCTGCAATACAGGAGTGGCAAAATCTAACGGAAAGATAAAAATAAATACTGTTTCCAAACGAACCACCACTTTAAAGAAAGCAATTTGAAAAGTCACAGTTATGATCACTAGTGAACATGACCTTATAGGAAGATTGGTTTCTACATCAGTTCTTGTGTTAATCATTTTGTTTACTTGAGAATCCCAATCTACAGGACCACTGATAAAGTGAGGCTACAGAAGATAGTGTGTTCTGTTATGGGGATATCTGTGCATTAGCTAAAGTTACTCATTAACATGCAAGCGCCTGCAAACTCTCCCAAGTATTAGTAAAGCACTATGGGAGAGATCAAGCATTTCAAGCAAACAAACAAAAAAAGAGAGGTACCATCCAGCCAAAGGTTAAGCACTTTAATGTCCTGCTGAATTTAATGGAGAAGAGTAAATAAAAGGCATTTTTACTCATTTACTGAAATCAATGGATCTCACAAGTGCTTAACATCGGCTGAGCTGTGCCTGTAGCTGTTTCACTGCAAATATTTGTGCAAGATTCTGTTGTGCTAACCTGATTCACATATATACAAATAAAAAAGACACAGGAATAAATTGAGCATGTGCAGAGTATCATTATCCTTGGTTTGAAAGAGTAGTCGTCAGCTACATCTTCAGTGATTATTCCCAGCTTCAGTCAGACATAAAGAGTACATGAAAATAAAGGTAGAGGACAGAAAGTTGAAGCCAATTACTTACTCATGAAATTATTGCACAAATGACGGGATGAAATCCAGTCTTCTGGATATAATCACATTGCGATGGCTATAACACCATGCACACAAGAGCTGACAGGGATATGTTTGACCAGTGGCAGACTGCCAGGAGTGTCCACATGGCTCTGGAGATAATGCCGGGAAAATGACTAAAGCTTTTACTGATGTTGTGTCTAAGCCTACTGTAACAAGCCTGAGCCCTTAAAAAAAACAAAAAACCTTTGGGGCTTCCCTCACCCCCACAGCCTTTCCTACCTCTGCGCAAGCTTAAAATGCAACAAAGTGTGAGGAAATACAGTGGAACCTCGGTTTGCGACGTAATCCATGTGGGAGGCACATTCGCAACCTTGTGATTTGGCGCTTATGCGCATAGCATGATTTAGCACTTCTGTGCGTGCACCGTAACCCGTTCCAGTACTTCCAGGTTCAGCGTGGTGCGCAACCTGAAAACGCATAACCTGAAGCGTTTGTAACCCGAGGTACCACTGTAGCCTTGAATATTGAACAAAGTGTGTGACTAAGGAACTACAACAAATCTGTTAGGTTGATCTGGGAAGTGCTGACATCAATGAACTAAGGGGTTCTTAGCAGTGCTCAATCAATACATAGTTCTGGGAAATGCTCTTTTTTAAAGAAGTTGGTTGCGTTAGTACCACAGATAGATAGATCGGCTTTATTCGGCTTTATTCGGCTATAAGCCCACAAGGTAAAACCAATCAATAAATAAAATAGCATTTTACATTCTAAAATATCAACTAAAATATTTCAACACATAATCTCCTTCACGTTACATACAATCTCTAGATGTACCATATTGTGGCCTTGAATATAAAGATGGTGGATAGAGTTTACTAGATTTTTAATAGTCATGCAGCATTCCATGAAGTCTTTTATATGAAAGAACTGAATTCAGGAATCTGGCAACCTGTAATGTTCTATAAGAGTCCTGGAGTAGATAGGCTAGATGTAATTCAGGTGGTTTAGCAACAGTTTCCAAAATGATTGAACTCAGAATCCTTGATCGGGGAACAATATATAAAGGACAATTAAACAAGATATGATAAATTAGTACCACATAAGCTTCCCTGAAATATACCTAATAAATAAAATGTTTGTGCATATTTGGCAGGTGGAGAAGATAAAAGGTGGGCTAGCTGTGGAGCAGCATTAGTTCCCTTACTTCCAGCAGCAATAGCAGCAGATGCTAATTAAACAGGAGCCTGAACAGTGCTTGGTGTGCCTTTTTTTTACTGAAAACTAATCCAGGCTGGTGGCATTGCCTGTCAGCTTCGTCCTCTGCCTCAGTGCTGCTCTTGTAGAATTCAGAAGGAGGATGGGGACAAAACTAGAATTGCTTCTGCCCATTACAGTGGTACCTCGGGTTGCAAACACCTCAGTTACAAACACTTCAGGTTACAGACTCTGCTAACCCAGAAGTAGTACCTTGGGTTAAGAACTTTACCTCAGGATGAGAACAGAAATCGTGTGCCAGTGGCATAGCGGCAGCGGCAGGCCCCATTAGCTAAAGTAGTACCTCAAGTTAAGAACAGTTTCAGGTTAAGAACGTACCTCCGGAATGAATTAAGTTCTTAACCAGAGGTACCACTGTATTGGCTCTGGCTCCACCTGCTGTTGGCCTCCCTTGTCTTCCAAGCACTTTGGGCACCAGGGCATCACTGCTCTGACCCATCCATCTACCATATTTTTTGCACCATAACACTTTTTTCCTCCTAGAAAGTAAGGGGAAATGTCTGTGCGTGTTATGGAGGAAATGCCTACGGGTGGCATGCCTACGGATTTTCCTCCTCTAAAAACTATGTGCGTGTTATGGTCGGGTGCGTGTTATAGAGCGAAAAATACGGTATTTTGGCACATCACCTGTCCCTTTCTGTGCCCTATCTCTGTCTCTCTCTCCTGCCACTGTACCTTTTGCTCCTCCATGACATATGCCTTGTTTGTGGCAACCCAGTTTCATCAAAACGCAACACAATTATTACTGCAGCCAGCAAAACCATTATGTGCAAAACAGTTCTGCATTTTCGCCAATATGGACGCCAATGAGACCTATTCTTAACCAGTTGCCTTGAGGGGAAAGGCTGTTTCTCCTAGAAGACCACATGATATGCATGCCATTTTCAATCTCTGGTGTCTTCAGGCAAGGTTGGGAAAGATTTCTGCCAGAAACTGAGAGCTGCTGCCACTCCGTATCAGCAATACAGGACTGGAAGGCCCAATGGTTTGACTCAGGATAAGGCTGTTTTCCGATGATCAGAAGTTGGTTCAATTTACTTCCATAAAAAGTTTGCAACAATGTGACTTAATTCATCCTTCATGTACAACCAAGGTAGGAAGAACAGGTAAAAGGGCTGCATTATTTTAGCCATTTAGCCATGGGCACAGCCAAGAAAAGGCAGGGAGGGGCAGCTACCCCCCATCAAGCAAATCAATACAAAATACTTAACTAACCGTGGTTGCCCCCCCAACATAAGGCCTGCCCCCCAACATAAATCCTGGCTAGGCCCATGCTTTTAACTGAGTAACAGTCTTGTTTTTTCACCCTACTGTCTACATTATAGAAAAGTTGTGTTGTTAAGTTATACAGCAGAATAACATGTTGGATCTGTGATGAAAGTTTCAAAGGTTGGTTTCAGTGCAACCCTGACCAGGCCTATTCAGAAGTAAGTCCTAATTATTCAGTGGAGTTACTCCCTGGTAAATGCAATTGGACTGCAGCTTAAACTTTTTTTTTGTATTTCTCGTCTTTAATCTGAATGTAAAACATGTATTTCATTTTAAAACAGCTTCATTCTGTTCCAACTTCTAATCCAAAAAACAGTTGGCGAGTAATGTCTTCCAAACTGAAAAGGTGTTTTTAGCAATACTCTTGAAAAACCTTAGAAACCGAATCCTATGTACTGTATTGGCCCAAATATAAGACGCACCCGAATATAAAGCCACACCTTTAAAATTCAAGGGGGAAAAAGACAATACCCGAATAAATACCTGAATAAATGTGTCCCTAAGTAGATCCTGGGAAATGTAGTTTCTCCCAAGGGGCGTTTCAGTAGTTTCCCTGTGGGCTTCTTGGATGTGGCACCAGAGGGCGGTGCAAAGAGACCTCTTTCTCTTCCCTGCTCCTGCTTCCCCTCAAATTAAGAGTGTCAGCAGCAGCAGCAGCCAGGCATGTGGGGCAGGAAAAAGGGGTTTGGAGGGTAGGTGAGTGGGTGGGAAGGAAGGAAGGAAGGAAGGAAGGAAGGAAGGAAGGAAGGGGGTATTTGGAGGAGCAGGGGGCAGGCAAGGAGGCTTATGGGGAGATAAGGGAGGGAGGCTTGGGGATTAGGGCTGCTGCTGGTGGCCTCCAGTCCAAATTCAGACTGGCTCAAAAACAAGCCAAGTTATTTTTTCACTTCTGCAGACGGGATGAGGAATAGAATGGCTTATTTCTGATCCAACCCTGTTTGAGGAGATGTGGTCACCCATCACTGCTTTGCAACCTATGGTCAGGCCATAACCTTAGGGCTACATTCACATTGAACAAACAGAGATACCTGTGCCTTCGAAACACGAAAAAATGTTGTGCTTAAAATACTTGTGTTGGCTTCAGGGCAAGTCCCATGGTCTGAAACTGACCTGTACTTGGGGGAAGGCTTGGGAGCGGCAGGCGGGCTGCGTGTCGTTGCCCCGCGCTCCCAGGCTGCTTCCTGGGGGGGGGAGCCATGCCACTTTGCTCGTGGCGTAAGGTTGTGAATTTAAGCCGCACTTTAACTTTTCACTGTCAGAATTTGGGCGGAAAGTGCGGCTTATATTCGGGCCAATACGGTATATTTATTTAGAAGTGGGTACTACAGAGTTCCATGGGGCTAACTTCTTAACTACCAACCATATTTGTGCATTTAAATACTAAGCTTTAGTATTCCACCATTCTGTTGCCTATAGGTAATGTTCTTCATTTCTACAAACATGGGCTTAAAATTGCTCATGTGAGACTTTAGACAGATAACAAGTTCCTGCTAATGTTTTGTTTTTACCTGCAACATTTCTACATGTACTGTAAAGGAAATGCTGCCATGGGCTTTTTGTTGTACTAAGTAAGGATTAGTCGAGCAAACTCAAATCCTTCTCCTCAGCCATAGCTGAAAAGAAGTTTTATCTAAGATTAATCCAAAAGGAAAGTTTCATTGTGGTTTCCAAACACGTGCAAGGTTTTAAACAATGAACCCTAGTTAATAAGTTAAGCAAAGTTAGAGAGAGTTATACAATTCTAAAAACCTACTTCTTGGGTTACATCCATCATTCTGGACTTGCAAATGATATTTACAAAGATCAAGTGCAAGTGCCAGCTGTTTATATGTATCTGAATTTGCACATAACACAGAAGTGACACAGAGGCATACTATTCAACTGTAGCTGGTAGACAATCCACATTCTTGGCTTAGGGCATCAGACCTTTCAACTTTTTTAGTATACAGCACTGACTCAAGATTTTTGCTGGTTTTAGCAGCATGAAATGAAGTGTCACTGTAGGAAGTAACAATGTACCGCAGAATTCCTTGCAGCATTGCATTGTGAATTAGTGTTGTTGTTGTAAACTTTGCTGTCTGGTCTTTGACCTCAATAAAGATGGATTGATTGAATTAGCTGTTCCAGAAGAAACACAAAATCTCACATTTGTTCATTGTTTCTGGTATGGCAGCAGGTCCCCTTGAATAATTCTGCTCCAAGCAGCTGCCTTGTTTTGCTATGTATTGGTGCCAGGCATGCTACCACATACATTGAAATATGCAGATTTATATATTTTAAACATGTATGTAGGTGGGTGCTACAAAAATGTGCAACAATACAGGTCTTAGTCAAGTTACAAGCTCGCTTCTGAAAATGGCTTTGGAGTGAAGATTTCTAAACCTTTTTTATTGGGGTCTGCCAGACACCAAATTCCATCACCCCATGGGTTGTTCATACTGTCACTCCATCCATTACTCCACCAGGGAAAATAGGCTCCAGAAGGAGAAAGAGTGGCATGCAAGAACAGTAAATAAATACAAGTGTGCCTAGTTTGTATGACTCATACCAGGCAGGTTGAGACAAGATGGCCTGAACAATTTGACTGGCAAAGGATCTGTACTTGATTGAATCAATCTGTACTTGATTGAATCAATCTGTACTTGATTGAATCAGTGAGAGGGGGAGGAATTGTAGCTTGTGAGCATGAAAGGCATTCACAACAGTCAAACCATGGGATGGCTCTTACATCTGAACCAGGCCCCCAGATGGAATGTAAAGAAGACACAAGCCAAGTGCTAACTTTTCCTTACAAATTTGTTCTTTTTGATATCCAGTCTTCACTAGGGAGTAAAAATGGTGGTTTTGGCATATAAAAAAGCTATTCTGAACATGTTTTGTTTCTTGCCTGAATATCTCCCACTGAATGCTTAACAGCATGTGCACGCTTCATACATTTTAGTACAGTTAAAAAAGTTAAACAATGCAATTGTGGCTGCTAATGATTCAACAGTTAGGCCTTTCCTTTAATATGGAAAGGGGCATCTATACATTAATAACAATGTCCCAACCTTGTATGTGCTTGACCTAAATTTGTTAAGGAAAATAAATTTTAGTCCATCCACAGGAGGCATGGGGGGCAACTCTGATTTTTATTTTTCTACGTTGGGAGAACTCCAATATTTTGGAATATTGACAGTGAACAGATTTGCACCAATATTTGCACCATAGAATCATCACCATCACTGAATAAAAATATGGGGGAAGACTTTCCAAAACTGGGAGTGTTCCTCCCTTGTTTCAGAATATCATGGTTTTTTAAAGAATTCTTTTCAACCAAAGTTTCTCAGGGGAAATAGTGGTTGAATTTTGCCATGAAAAATTTACAAAAAGGATACTTCTAAGAACTCGGGATGCTTCCTTCTCAAAATATACAAACGAAAGAAACAAACATACTGGTATTTTATACCCACATGCATATTAATTTATATTTAAGACATATCAGCACACTGAGGACAATGCAATTAAATGGAGCCTTTGTTCCTTGATAAAATAGAATGCAAGCAATTCCATTTGGGGAAAGTTAAAACAGGCCCAGAAACTCAAAAGAAAACTCCAAAAAGTATGTGGCACTTTTATGGTGCTTTCAAGTGTCAAAGCACATCACATCCATTCTCTTGTAATTTTTTCAACAACTAAGGTATTCACATCTTTATAGAAGTGTAGTGTTGATCAGTGTAGTGTAGATCAGAAATGTTTGTACTGGCTCAACCACTACACTACACCAATTCACAAATATAAATAAATTTGGATCACACATCCCTTCTTCCCCGACCCAAATATCTTACTTAAAGCTTGTTTCCCCCAAAATATTAAAGGGAATGAAGAGAAAGAACAACGCATCTTAACGAAGGTACATCTTTTAATGCCAATCGCCTAGATCTCGGGTTCTGTTTCTGAACTGAATCCGCCGCATGCAAATGTCAAGTTAAATTACTTGTTCGTGCGCTAACTTGGATCAAGTTCTGTGCTCGCATCTTTAGCATTACCACCCAAAAAATGTCGTTTTATGATCGCATCCCAAACGGAAGCCAAATACCCTTTCTTAAAAAAAAGAGAGAGAGAATTAAACGGAAGTTGGTTGGTCCCAGTTTAAGTATGGAAAGAACTGCAACTAACAAAGTCGCAGCCTAATTTCAGACTTCTCGCATTGCAAAGAATGGGGATTCATTCTGTCCCCACACCCGCCTCAGCCAATTCCGGGAGGAGAGTTTCACTTACACGTGGCCGCACTGCGTCCTTACGGGCTGGTGGAGCACCTCCAGGCAGATGGAGCAGTCAAAAGATGGGACTTGCGACTGCTTCTCCTCTTCTGCTACCTGGAGAGGGTTGGCCACCTCCCGACTGTCGCTGCTTAACGCGGATCCCATCGCTTAAACTTCGGCACTCCTGGGAAATCAAGGCTCTTGGCGCCGGCTGCTCCTGCTGTGGCCGAGCGCGCAACACGCTAGGAAGCTTTGCAGCTGGAATTATTGTATTGTTTTGCGATTGCAGGATTTCGCCTTGCAGCAAAAGGAAAGCCGCGCGAGCTGCAGATCTCCGTTCCGTGCAACTAACTCTCCTAGACCACGTTGGGGGCCGTTTGTGGCGGTTACACTGGCGACACCCTGCAAAAGCATTATTGGCGGATGCAGGACCAGTCCAAGCCGGCGCGAGGAAACCTGACACCCTGAGCCGGACAAAGGGGGCCAGCTAGCCAATCGGTGGCCTCGTTCGCTGGCTGATGCGCTGTTTTCTTTCTTTGACCCTGATCCACAGGGCAAGTCCCATGCATGTTTACTCTAAAGTAATCCCCACGGTGGCCGGCGGAACTTAACTCCTGTGTAGGATAGCACTTTGCAGTAGCCGTGCGTCACAGGTATCCCTAAAATAGTGATAGAAAACGAAATAGGCAGTTCACTGTCGAGCGCGTCTCTTAGGCATTCAGAAACACTCTTGCAGACTCATTGTAAGATACTAAAGCAAGAATACACATCTGTATCATTAATCTGTATTACTACTACTACTACTACTTTGGTAAAATGAAAACACATTGCATCCGGATACGTTCCATTGAAATCTTTTTTTATATACATTTTAAAATTAATTTAATTAATAACAAATTTCACATCAAATAAACATTAAAAAAAAGAAATTAAAAACCTTACAATACTGTTTACACATTCAATAAAACATTCAAATGTGGGATTTCTCAAATCCCTTGACTTCCCTCTGCTCCTTCTCTTTCATTGTTTCATCATTAATTCATGCATGTCTGTGTAATATTATTCATCTTATTGTATCCAATTCTATCTTTTATCATCATATTGCAAATGTTTCTTAAAATCCTGCCAATGTGTTAACTTGTATACATTGCTTTGATATATATATATGCAATAAAAACTTCCCATTCATTTTTAAATTTGTTATTGTCTTGATTTCAAAGTTTCTCCGTCAATAAAGCCATTTCCGCATACTGTACTCCATTAATTTATTTTGTCAATCTTCTTTTGGCTTTCCATTGAAATCTAAGAGAGCAGATGCTAAAGCAGCACCTGCACATTTATTGAGATTTAGGGGGCAACCAAGGAGACTACAACAAAATTTAGAGTGCTCATGTCCAGGTTTTAGCTAGCCATGTCCTCTCCATAATACAGTGGTACCTCAGGTTAAGAACTTAATTCGTTCCGGAGGTCCGTTCTTAACCTGAAGCACCACTTTAGCTAATGGGGCCTCCTGCTGCCACTGCGCTGCCGCCGCACGATTTCTGTTCTCATCCTGAAGCAAAGTTCTTAACCCGAGGTAATATTTCTGGGTTAGTGGAGTCTGTAACCTGAAGCGTATGTAACCTGAAGCGTCTGTAACCCGAGGTACCACTGTACTCCATTCTATTTTCCTCCTCCTACACAGATGCTGGTCAGTCTGGCTTCTGAGCATCTGTTGCAGGGGTGCCTAAACTTTTTTCAAAGAGGGCCAGATTAAACTGGCCAAGGGATTAAACCGGCCAAGAGGCCGGATTAGGCCCCCAAGACGGACATTGGACATGCCTGATCTGTTGCATCTTCATTGGATAGTTTCAGGGTACCTTTTCCATATGCTCAGTTCACACTGGACCCTCAGTTCACACTATATGCCCCCATACCTGCTTAATGATTGTTTCTACTTCTGCTAGCTTTGGGGTTCCCTCTAGCATGCTGAAACTGTACTTCCCTCTTGTTTTTCAGTAGCCTCTTATTGCCATCATCTTACTGCCATCACAACGCACCATTTGAGTTCGCTATTAGTATATACCCGTGGGACTTACTACAAAATGTTGCAGTCAGGAGTACTTCTGTTTGGGATTTGTTACAACCAACCATGCCATTGCCAGGATATTCCATTCTATTTTACCTCTCTCTCTCTCTTCAATGGTCCATGACCACTGAACAGTACTCATTCAGCTGTTTTTGGAGTTACTTCTCGTTAATATTCTTTTTCTAAAGATTTTTTGTAGTTCTGGAAACCTTGGCTTTCCAAACCATACTACCTTCTTGTGTGTGGATTAAGCTGTTTTGGCTTCTTCTTCTTCTTCCAATTAATGCATTCATAACAGTGCCTAAACCACAGTCTCAAGCTACATAAGAATAATTAGACTACTATATGGGATGATGACAGCACCACTTTCAGCAGTAATAACAGTGACCACCAGTAAAGTGCTAATCAGAATACAGACTCTTACAGTCTGAGTATATATGATCACTTTGTGGATTACATTCATTCTTCTGAAAACTGAGTTGGAAATCTTAGGATGAACCTTGCAACACAAGAATCAATTGACTTCAATCCTTGGCATCTCAAAGTTGGGCTAGGAGATCCCTATCTGAAACTCTGGAGAGCTGCTGCCAGCCAGTGTAGACAACAGTGAGAAAGTACTAATGGTTCTACTCAGCAGTATAAGGCAACATCCTATGTGTGTATGTTCTGTTTCATTCATTAGCTAGTAATTCTGAGTATTTTAACATTTCCAAACTGTGTTCAGTATTGCTTGGAGCCTAGCAAATATGGATATTGTTATAGGATTGGCGGGGGTTGTTTTGGTTGCCATCTTTCAACCCTCTGCAAGCCTATGGTTTTATTTCATGGGATTCTGTAATGGAAGGAACTACTGAACTGGACAAACCAGTCTCTTTGTTATGTTAATGGGCCTAGATAAGTCTTTTTTATTTCTTTTTACATGACTAAAGAGTTGGCCCTCCCTGTTTGTGTGTGCATGTTTTGGGAAGGCCTTCCTTGCTTACCTAGCTGGAGGCTACATCATTGTAGCATTAGAAGAACAATAGGCCTGGGGGGGGGGCTAGTTTGGGCTAGTCTTGTCTGGAGCTGGGTAGACACAGAGGCTTGACTTGCTCTTTGTGCAGAAACCCAAGCTATGACATTGAGAAGCCCCCTGGAAGCCAAAGGGAACAGCAGACTCTGTTTGGAGTGTTACTGCTTTAAGTCTGTGGTTCTCAAAGGTGCGCCACACTGGGTGTGGCAGGAGAGGATCGCAAGTGTGGCGGGAAGAGTCAAGGGCATTAAAATACAGTAGGACCTTGTGTTGAGTAACCTCCAGGTTGCAGAATCTTCGGGTTATGGCTGCGGCAAACCCGGAAGTGGGTTTACCGCTCGTGTGTGCGCAGAAGCGCTCTGCGTGCTTCGTACATGCGCAAAAGTGCTCTGTGCCGCCGTGTGTGTGTGAAGAAGTGGTCCTCCGGTTATGAAATTTTCGGGATACGGCCAGGCCTCCGGAACGGATCCCGTTCATAACCGGAGGTACCACTGTAAACATTTAAACATTTCAGCTTAGTATAGTATAGTACAGTATATTCAAAAATAATTATTATTTGCAGAATATGGATATATTTTCAAAATGAGAACAAGAGCGTCAAGTGATACTGAGGACATCCTAGTTGTGTTTTCTGACGTATTTCTTATCAATAAAAAATTTGGTGTGGTGTGAGCAAATTTTTATTCTGAAAGTGTGGCCCAGAGAAAAAAAGTTTGAGAACCACTGCTTCAAGCCCTTCAACCTTATGCTCAGCCTGTATATTTGTGTAACTAAAACCTTATTACAAAGACACCAGTGTCTCCAGTGACCTTCCTTCGAAGGAAACCAAACCCAATGTATGTGCTACCACTCCTGAAGTTTCTTACTACTTCAAGTTTGGTGTGCTCATAGCAATAGATTTCAAGATGTTCAATTAATATTTTGCAAATATATATGTACTTTAGAAATAAAATATTTGTGTGGGTTTTTAAAAAAAAACTTTTTTCACTCATAGTCCAAACTTAGGCAGGTTTACTCAGAAGTCCCACTAGCCTACACAGCAATCCTAAGCATGTCTACTCAAAAGTAAGTCTCAATGAGTTTAGTTGGACTTAGTTCTGGGTGAGTGTGCATAGGACTGCAGCTTTCCCTTTGGTTGTTTGACACGTTATGGCAGGGATGGGTAACCTGCAGCCTATCAGTTGTTGCTTAACTACAATTCCCACCATCCTTAGCCACTGACCATGCTAGTTGGGGCTGAAGGGAGTTGTAGTCCAGCAAATATCTGGAGAGCCACAGGTTCCCTGCGCCTAGATTATATGGGATGATCACACTGCAATCTATCAATTCTATATCTTTATATTGACCTCTGTAGCATATAACATGCTTACTCTAAAGTTACAAGATATTTTCCCCCTCCACACCTAATGTTTATACACATAAATATGAAGACTATTAAAACCAGTGTGAATTCTGAAATTATATTTAAAAAGTGACAACCTAGCAGTTCGAAAGCACGTCAAAGTGCAAGTAGATAAATAGGTACCGCTCCGGCAGGAAGGTAAACGGCGTTTCCGTGTGCTGCTCTGGTTCGCCAGAAGCGGCTTAGTCATGCTGGCCACATGACCCAGAAGCTGTACGCTGGCTCCCTCAGCCAATAAAGCGAGATGAGTGCCGTAACCCCAGAGTCGGTCACGACTGGACCTAATGGTCAGGGGTCCCTTTACCTTTACTATTTAAGTCTTGCTCCATGACTCAAAACCTTTTCCTGTTGCTCCAAAGGATCCAACTGTGAGAACAAAGGCTTGCAAGGCCATCAGTTGTGCAAGTGCAGTTGAGCAAATGGCATCCTGGGCCTGCATAAAGACTTCTGATGTCACAGGGATACACAGTTGACTCATATACAAGGCAGATTTCACTTAAAGTGTTTTAGAGCCTCTCTCTCCTGCAGTTTATCATCTGATGGCCATGCAGAAATATGGGTCGCAACTGCATTTCAGCCATCCCGCTTTTGGTGTTGCAGTGAACAAATATGTCCCATCTGAAACACATCTAGTCCTCCGCCCACAATTCCTCCTCCTGACAGAGTTGTGCACATTTGGAAATTACTCCTTCTGCCTATTTTTTCACCTTTCCACCCTTTGCACATCATTATTTAGTGCCTAACATGTAGTAGTAGATGCAGTGCAAAAATTGTGAGAAAAGGTCAGAGCACCCAAGATGTTGGGCATGCAGATGGGAGTGCAGGAGTTTCTGAGGAGAGGTTTGGTAAATATTCAGGGCCTGCCATATAGATGGGCTTTATATTGTGACTAATATGCTCATAAATAATAAATAAAAAGATGACAGCAAAATAAACGACATAACAGAATTTAAAGCCAGAATTTATTTTACTGAATCTCTTGTGGGATTTTATTGAAATCAAATAATGCAGTGCTGGTGAATCTGTGGCCCTTCAGATGTAGTTGGACTCCAACTCTCAGACAAGGACTGTGGAAATTCTAAGCCAGTGGCACCTGGAAGCCCACAGGTTCTCACCCCTGAAATAATGAGTGTTATGAGAAAAAACTGCTCCTTTTCCCTTATGGGGTACTACCCAAGAGCCCATATAGTCTTTTTGTAGGTTCTCTATCGGTAGGAGAAATAACAGAGGCCAACCAGAGAATATTGAGAAGCAAAGCAGCTATTAAGTCTGATCTTTATTAAACTGTTGCAACAGGGTCCTCAGTCACCACAAGCAGCAAAGAGGAGGAACCCAGAACAAAGGTGTGCCTGCCCTCATATAGACTTTTGAAATTGTCCACCCACAAACTCCAGACCACCCCTAGAAACATCATACATCCATCACAGAAGGGGTGAGCCCAGGACTACCTCCCCCAATGCATCATACATACATCAAAGTGGCAGTCTAAAATAGAATCCTGAGTGTATTATCTCAGCAGGTTACCTGATTGCATTACAGTATCTGGGTTCTGGCCACTCTTTTGTTATTATAACTACTTCATTCCCGAATCCAGGTCACAGACTCACCCTGTTCACACCTTAAATGTGCCCTTAAGGTAGGATTTGTGAGCACAGAGACAATGGGGAGGTTTTTTCCCATTTCCTTCAACCTTGCAGAGAAATATTTGAGGTCATTTTGGGAAAGACAAGATGGTTTGAGGACTTTTCTGTGGGTTTCAGACATGTGCTTTACATATTTGTATGTTTTTGCTTGGTACATTTATGAACATCTATTATATATACAGTATATGTAAGACCTTAAAATTCTTATAACATGAGTATGTGGAAATTCAGATCTATAAACTATTCTGATAGAATGACTGGATCTTATGGAATGATTTTTTGAAGTGATCCTGTAAGTGGGTTGCTGTAAATAAGCTACCAAAATAAATTGATTTGTGGTGGCTTTTCCACACCATTATTCTTATTCCAAACAGAACTTCAGTTTTTTAAAACTTCCTATTTCCTCTCCTATGTGTACTAAAACTTCCAACTAGTATTTTCAGTCAGATAATTTTTAGGAGTAACATGGTAATCTGTGTATCGACAAAGATTCAAATAACAATTGGTGACAAGACTGACACAGGACATTCTGAGGTGCCACTCTGTCTTGTTCCCAGCTCCCCATGACAACACAAAAGGCTAATAATACACCAGGGGATTTCCTATGATCATTTTCTTGCAGTTGCAAAACAAACATGCAAATTCTCCCACCCTCAAATAAAAACAAGGTGCTGGTGTTTCTGCAATTAGTTTTGTTTTTAATTTGAAACTCAGTTTTAGTAAGTTTCCTTACCTGATTCTTTGCCTTCTTAAAAACAAATATATAATCCTGCAGAAAAATATAGGACAAGGTTCTACTCAGGAAGCAAAGTGTACAAAGGATGTTGTAGCAATTTGCCTCTTTAAGCCTAGAACCTGAAGTCAACATATGTTGCCACGGAGCAAGTTCCTGCCAAATTTCCTGGAATGCAGGTGTAATCTTTAACTTTTACCTTGTTGACTGTAAAGAAAGAGTATCCTGTGACTTCAGTCCTTTTGGTATCTATATTTCAATGGACAGAGTAGCTAAAGTAAAATTACTTTGAGAACACATGTAACAAAAATACTATTTGCAAAGGAAGGAAATCCAGACCATACTAATCTTTATAAACCTGGATTACAAAATTGCACCCTAAGAGTCACATCTGATTGTTTAAAGCCCCAGTCATCAGGGATTTGCATTGCTTCAAGGCTTTGTCCCCATCCTTAATTAAATTCGCTTTAAAAGAGAATATATTTGAAAAGTGTCAAATCTAAATGAACTAAGATATGAAAATAAACTGTGTGCAAGGCTTCACCACATCCCATTTCCATTTCAGAATAAAAGGCAAAAATCACCTCTAGCACCTATTCTTTTAATGTTATGAACACTATGCATAAAATATTTTGAAGCAAGAGCTTACATTTTTGTGGACTTGAAACACCCTTCCCTAGGCCCCAGCTGAAGACCTATGTGGTTTCACATGTGGAATATACATCAATATCACAGGTATCCTGGAGGAGCTATGGGGTGTGTCTTTTTATATTACCCCTTTCCTGATTCTACACCTGGGATGGGGAAATTTTTTTCAGCATTAAAACTGCATTCCCTCCTGCAGGACCTGCATGCCAGTTGTGGGTGGGGCAGGAGGCAAAGGTAGATGGATTAATGGGAAATGATTGTACCTTTGTATAGTAGGCTACATTCCAGCCATGCAAAACTCAAGATCTGTTATCACAATTCAATGATGCATTCCAGCCAGCCAAAAGTATTCAAGGGGTGTGTGGAGCAGGCAGGTGAGCGGGGACATTTGGAAGCCCCTGATCCTTCACAATGGCAGGAGGCCCTTTCAAGGAGCAGAGCAGACACATCCTTTCTGAAACTGTCCACCCCTCCACTGAATGCGAGGAAACATTGGCAAGGGCAGGTTGATCCTCCATTATTCTCTTCCTCCATTTCCCTGCTTCACGAAAAAATAGATTAGTTAGTAAATAAGCCAGACTCACACAGTGCACCAAGGTGCCTCCCCTCAAACATAATCCAATCCAACAGTAGAGCAAAGCCTGCTCAGGATATGCTGGCCTGGCTGACTTTCAGAACTTGCTGTTGATAAATTCAGAGAGAGGACAACACTGCACAGGCTCAGAACCAGAGCAGAACAGAACAGAACACGTGATTCTGACTTGCTGATAGGATGGCCATAAAGGTAAAGGTACCCCTGCCCGTACGGGCCTATTACCTTCATTCAGGGTGGGTGATCTGATATGCTAATTCCCTTGTCCTGAATGTCGAGTACTACCAATCATAGGAGTCAACTGCTTGGGCCTGAGATGGATTGTAGAAGAGTTTGGATTTGATATCCCGCCTTTCACTCCCGCCTTCACTCCACTCAGATCCCTCCCCCCCCAAAAAAAATTGATGGGCACTGCCACTCAAATGTTGTGCATGTACCAACTCTTGTGATCGATTATGCAGAGCAGGGCTTACCTGCCCCCCTCAGTGTTTTATTCAAGTTGGCATCCCTGCTGCCAATCAAGAGAGCTAGATTAGGATCATAAAAGCCTGATGGATTAGGCGACTGGTCCATCTAGTCCAGCATCCCGTCCAACCAGTTGCCTGTGGGAAATCCAGAAGCAGGACCTGAATGCAACAGTACTCTCCACCCTCGTGATTCCCAGGGAGTGGAAATCCGGGAATTGCATGGATCTGGTGCCCAGGCAAAATGCCAGTTTTTAAAAACGTGCTCAGGTTCTCCGCCTGAGACATTTTTGGGAGGGACCTCAGAGTAATGTTTTATGATTGGTTACACTCTGCAGAGAGCCAACTGGCCACAAAAGCAGAAACATCTCCCGGAATCCCTGTAAATGGAAACTGAACTCATATAGGCATGAGCACAAGCGGCAGGAAACCGCCTGGGCTGTGTCTTATCCTTGCAGGAGCAGCCCTGGTAGAAAAATCAGCCTGCATGCGCAGATCTAAAGTAGCACCGGCAGACCCAGATCCTTTCCCCGGATTGTTTTTCCGCTCATTGATTCTGCACAACCCTCCTGCCTTTCCCAAAAGCTCAGCGAAATGCACACTGCGCATGCGTACTTGTCTCCCTGCCCCGCCACCCCCGGTCTCCTCCTTGATTCCGACTCCAGGAGCCTCGCCTCTTCCCTCTCCCTCCGCTGTCACGTGACTAGCCGCAAAGGCTGCCGGGAGCAGGCTGACCCGGTTGTCTGGGCTCTCCGGATTCAATATGGCGGGTCTGGGCGGTCACTGAGGGGCTTGGCGGGGCGGCGGGTGTCAGCGCGGGCAGCCCAACTCTGCGCTCGTCTGCGGCGGGGATTCGGCCTCAGCGCTCGAGCGGGGAAGCGTCTCCAGGAGGAAAGGAGCGGGCTAAGCCGGCCGGAAGGGGCCGGCCCTTCGCTTGGGCTCAGCGCGGCGGGCCGCCCTGTCAGTCGGCCGGAGCGATGGCCCAGCGAGTGCAGTCGGCGCAGGAGTTCCTCCAGGACTCGTTCGTGCCGTTGGTGGCTGCGCTGTGCAGCGAGGAGGCGGAGAAGGTCACCCGCAAGAACAACCTGGGCTTTTGCGAGCTCATAAAGCCTTTCTGTCGCCTCACTTCGGAAGGTCGGTGTCACCTGGCGGGAGCGGAACTGGGTTGTTTACATGGTGGGAGGGGAAGGGAGAGCCGCCGCCGGAGCACCCCTGCCACCGCCGCCGCCCCGTCCCTTCCGGGTGTGGGTGCTGCGAGACAGCTGGGCGGGGCCGTATGTACATCTCCAGAGCCCTCCGAGGCAGGAGCCCCTTTCACTGTGTTGACTTCCCCCTTTGCTGAAGTTCCGACTTCAGGCAGCTGCCTCCCATACAGATCGCTTGCCAAATTCTCCCTTCTGCGAAAGCCAGGAGGGTACTTGTTCACGTGGGTGATGGCATCTTGTTTACTCTGAAGGGGGGAACATTGGAGCCGGTTTATGCTTTCACTCCAGCGGGGCAAATGTCTCTGAAGTGTGATGTCCAGGGGCCTTTGCAGCGACAGGGACATCAGCGTTAAAGTCACTGGGACCCTCGTGGGCAGAATTACGCTCTGCTGATCGTCAGTGTTTTGGTTGTATTTTGTGAAAGTGGTGTCCTTTACAGTTTTTCCACACTTCAGAGGTAAAAGATGACACAGAATGCCCTACAAGTGCTGGCTCAAATTAAACCCTGTTGATGTGAGCCATGCGAGTGGTTATTAACAATGGATGTGTCAGTTGTAGCCTCAGTTATATGTACTGGAGACTGCTTCCTATGAGACTTAGGTTGATTTGCCAAAATGATTATATAATTTTGTGCCAATAGGAATATTTCATATGTTTCTCAAACAAACAAGTCTATTACACATAGGTGATGTTTGAAAAAGGAATAAATTACTTTAACTTGGCTGTTACAACCTAGGAAAGCACATTTAACAAAATGCTCACCTTTGCTAAATGAAAATCAGTTAGAAACATCAAGTAATTATTAATTTGTTTTATACATTATTGCTTTGTATTTATTATGCTATCTGAACATTAAAAGCATTAAATACAATTTTAGCTGGTTAAGCAGTGTTTTTATTAAATATGCACATTTTCTGCTGCTGTAAAATGACATCTATAGATAGTAATGAAATGGATCTTGATGAAAAATAACAATTTTCAGAAGAACTGCTTTTGTATTGTTCTTCTTTTTTGCTAGTGTATTACTCCAAGTAAGCAGGACATTGCTTAAAGGCACATGAAGCAGCAACTTTGTTGAAGTTAAGCAGGCTTGGATCTGGTCAGTGCTTAGATGGGGGACCATCAGTGAGCTCAGTGTATGCTGTTATCCTGCAGGAAATATAGGATGTGAATGTAACAAATAAATGCCCATACATTTAGGATTAAGTTGTTGGAATTCTAACTGTGCACATGCTAGGCTCGTTTGAAATATACACATATGTGGACAACTTTGCTGCCCCAAATAAATAATAAATTCTTCAAGCACTCTGCTAGGATAAGTGATGGCCACTTCCTGCCAGCATTTCTGAGTACTGTATTTTATACCAGCTTTTGTGAATGAGTACAGTGGAGATATCCCAGCTCCCTCTGCAAACAGAAGGAGTCCTTTAGTTGCAGGTGGGGATGATATCCACACCATTATATTTCTCATTTTATAATCACTATATCGACGCAGTCTTTAATTATGTTTCTTACCTGTGCTGAACCTTCATGGATGAAAACAATAAGTAATTACAAGTGGTAGGTAAGGAGTATGTTAAGCAGGGGTGTTGGCATACTGCCTACCAAACTGTATTTTAAGTTGCTCCTTTCATTTGCACCTTGTTTTAATGTGTCCAGGATTAGGAAATGTGAATTAGAGGCAGGAGGTTTTTCAGCTGGAGATCCACCAAGAATTTCTGCAATTCACAGATGTGTTTGTTTGGAAACATAATGAACAGGAAAAGTATACAAGGTTGAGGGCAATTACTGTGAATTTGGAAAAGTGTCAGATAGGAGACTAGAAATGGAAGGATGTCAAAGTGACAAGTTTAGTTACAAACTAAGAATGTGAATACCAGTTTTTCTTATGATTTATAACTCATCCAAAAGTGTTCAGGACAGGTAAAAACTACTTAGATATAGTGATTGTAAAATGAGAAATATAATGGCGTAGATCTCACACACACACACCAAACCACAACCAAAGGGTTCCTTTTGCTTGTTGAGGGAGCTGGGTTACTTCCACTGTTGGAGGCAGTATGTGCCTGCGTGCCTGTTGCTGGGAATCACAAGTGGGGAGAGTGCTGTTGTACTCAGTTCCCTGGTTTCAGGTTTCCCATAGACACCTGGTTGGCCACTGTGAGAACAGGATGCTGGAGTAGATGGGCATTCGCCTGATCCAGCAGGCTCTTATGTTCTTACTCATTGGAGGCTTCCAGTGGAGTGCAGAGGTTAGTGGCCTCCCCCCCCCCAACCTCATTTCTCCTGCAGTCCCTGCGTTACTTCTCTGAAGGCTCCTCCAACTCTTTGGAGAAGATTTTCAAGGGGATTCAGGTGGGAGTGAAGAACAGCAAAAATGATTTTCCTCTTCCACTGACAGAGCATCCTATTATTCGAACTCTGATCATGAGATGTTGCTGCCATTGCAACCTTCATATGGATCCAAGCCATTATTATAACATATACAATATGTACTGCAAAATAATATAATAGTTTCCTGCATTAAATTTATGAAAACAGAAGGGCATGTTGTAGATAGGGCTAGGGATATAGGATTTTTTTAATAGGAGAAGGATGTTTAATACAGATATTTTGCCTCTTTGGTTATCCCTATAAAGCATAGGTTTATTGTAATGGGAATGCCTAAAATAGTATTTGCAATTGGCATCAACTCATTGTTACTAATGAGCTTTTCAAACAGAAAATTTTCCACAAAAAAGAAGCACGAGAAAATTTTCCAGTGCTTGACATCACTGACATAAATTTCTACTATTGAAAACATAAATCACTTTTAAAAATGACTTGAACACTTCAGAGGGAATGCTGTGCTGACAGCAACAACTGATCTGAATACCCTGTCCTTGGTTCCATGTTGAATGCTTCTAGCACTTTCAATAATGTAAAATAGTAGAATCCCATGCATGTTTAATCAAAAGTGCACCCTTCTAACTCCAGTGGGAGTTACTTCTTAGAGAGATTGCAGTCTAAAGGAATGTTCTCGTTTTGAATATTTTGTGAGAGGAGATCTTGCTTGCCTTTTCAAAATTTTTGAAGACACTATATGTTTTGATTTTTTTTTTACAGAAATGTTGTGTATTGAGCATTGCTTCAAAGCAGACTAGTCTAACACAGCTATTTTCTTACTTTAGTGCACATGAGAGATCCCAACAACCAACTTCACATAATCAAAAACTTGAAAATTGCTGTCAACAACATTATTACACAGCCACCTCAACAAGGAGCCATTCGGAAGCTTCTGAATGATGTTGTGACTGTTAGTCAGCCTGCTGAAGGATTAGTAGCTAATGTGATTACTGCGGGAGATTATGATCTCAACATTAGTGGTATGTAACAAGACATTGAAATGTGTTAATGATTTTATATTTTGTTTTGTTTTATATTTTCCCAGTGAGAGACATACAGCTTACAGCTTTGAAAACTTGATATTGCACAGTGATTAGTTACTACAGAAAAATACAATATAATATAACAGGTACTGTTCTGCACACATAGGCAGTTTGGGAATTGTTCAGGATAAAAATACAATACTGCATATGCAGGAAATTTGGGAATTCTTCAGTTTTGTTGCCTATTGCCATGTTGATAAAATTCCATATATACTGTTGGAGTTGGGGTTTTTTAAAAGCAGCAGACAGTGTTAGAAATGCTCCTACTTTGATTCCCACTCTCCATTGCTGCTTATTTTCAATTTTGGAATTGTTAATCCCAGCCAAATTACTTTGAAGGGCAGAGGTACATGTTGTAAGATAAATGGTTGTTGCCCAAAATGTTGAGCTTTATCCTTCCCACCCTGTAACATTTAGCCATATACTTAGTGCTGTCATCAAAGTTAGCATTGTCCCATTATTGCTTCTCACCATTACTGCCCTCTCATCAATATTCATCTGGCTCATAGAATGCAGATGGACAAATAAGCAGCTGCAGACCCCAGTCCCCATCATTTTTCCAAGTGAAGTACCTGTCACTAGTGAGGAAGGGTTCTGGTTCTGTGAGAGGCTTCCACCCCATAGATATACAGTGGTGCCCCGGAAGACAAATGCCTCGCAAGACGGAAAACTCGCTAGACGAAAGGGTTTTCCGTTTTTTGAGCTGCTTCGCAAGACGAATTTCCCTATGGGCTTGCTTCGCAAGACGAAAACGTCTTGCAAGTTTGTTTCTTTTTCTTAACACCGTTAATACAGTTGCGACTTGACTTCGAGGAGCAACTCATAGAACGGAGTGTACATAGTAGCCTTTTTTGAGGTTTTTAAAGACTTTGGTGATTTTTGAAGCTTTTCCAAAACTTCTTTTGCAGCCATTTGGTAAGTTAAGCTTTTAAAACTTTTTTGGGGGGTTTTGGATTTTGGGTTGGGGTGTTTGGAATTCAAGGACTTTGTGTTGGGGAGGGGTTTGCAAGAATCTGGAAGCTTGTTTTTTTCCCCCTGCATTTTTATGATTTTCTGTGACCATTGGGCCACTCTGCTGTTTTTTTAAAAAAATTCTGGGTTTGAATTTTGAAATGCTCTTTACAGTATGTGTGACTTTAAAGAGCACTTAAACTCTTGTTGTACCAAATTTGGCTTTGTTTGGACTTTTTTTGACCATAGGAACGCATTAATTGATTTTCAATGCATTCCTATGGGATTTCGTGCTTCGCAAGACGAAAAATTCGCTAGACGAAAAAGTTCGCGGAACGAATTAATTTCGTCTTGCGAGGCACCACTGTAAAAGGATCAACTTGCCTGATTTCTGCCCCTCCCTTCAAAAGACAGCATAAGCTTTCTGCATACCTAAGTGATATTATGTAATGAGATTCCTCAGTCCACATCACTGACAGTGTCCAGGAAGTGCAGAATGCATTTATGTCAGGCCACAATTTTTTACTGTATGTTAAGAAAGGGCTGAGAACTCTAGGGTAACATACAATTCTGCCCTTAGATATAATTACTTATGGAAAAAGTGTTGAAACCTGTACTACTTTTCTGTAGAAAGTTGTGCAAGTGGATGTCTACTCTTGTAATGGGATTTCCCCTTCAACTTACAGCTCCCTGTGCTTCCCTTTCCCCCCAAATAGACTGGAGCACATTTTTTGGAGGGGATTATGGAACGGGTGTGGGGAAGGAGAGGAAGGGAAAGCCCTGTTGTTTGAGTGGAAGTTTGTTTGGCTGGTGGATTGGTACCATTGGATGTTGCCCATTAGCTCTTACTCCCATTAGCTAAAAGTTCCCTGCTTTTTGCTTAATGGGAGTAAAAATTGTTTTCTAAAAAACATTATTATATAGTGTCTGGATTAAGGGTGGCGAGTTAAGTGAAGTTCCAAAAAACTAAAATATAAACATATTTCTAGAAATGCAACCTTCCTATTCATACTATTTGTAACATGTACGGTAAGTGAAAGCAGATCATAGTTGTTCCTTTTTGTGTGGAGTGAAATCTGTACAAATTAAAATACATCCTATCATTTTTATTACACTTGTATTGCTGTAGCTCTCTGTCTGTGGCTGTTCATATACAACACATCCTCATTCTTTATTTGTACTATGTTGAAATCCAGTTAATGTGTGTAAGTTGCTTTAGATGACTCAAGTTTAGTTCTGTGTATTCACTTGACTGCTGATTAAGTAAAATTATTGAGTTTTTGTTTTTTGCATGGTCAGTATTTTGATAGTTGAAGACAAAAATCATGCAAAGGCTATCTTTAAGGCTGTATTTCTAGAAACACCTAGCTAGAAATTAAGCTCCGTGGAAATAATTTTATTACCTGAACCTTTCTGCTTGAAAATCTCCTGTACATGCATCACTTTTCTAGATTACCCCATGTCTTTATGTAATCATACTGTATGTATAAGCAGCAAATGAAACATAGAGAAAATTGTTGTTATTTCTTTGTTTATTTTTATTGTGTAACCAGTGTGCATGACCTTTCAGAGTATATGAGGACAAGTCTACCCAAGAAACTTTGAATGGAATTCAGTGCCACTGTAATACAATTGTTCTGTCAGCGCAAACATTTCTACTTGCATATGGAACTATATTTCCTCCTCTCATGTGCTATTCTGTGGGTTTTCACGACCCTTCAGAGCAGGTTTTCTTGAGGGTGGGAAACCCCATTGTGTTAGTGGAAGTCCTTGCACTGGCTTGTGCTAGTGCATCAGATTAGCTACAATCGAAAATGTGAAAGTGTAAGCAAGTGTTTTATCACTTTATCTACCAACACTTTATGCCAAAGTCTTCATGGAAAAAGTGTAATTTGAAGGAAAGGAGATATAACATCATACAGATGTTCTTGGAGGCTGTTGAAGCACATGGAGCAGCATGAGAGAGAAAGGGCAACATGTTCTGAGGCTGCAGGAGACCTTCAGGTGGTAGAAAATGGTGGAGCTTTAGAAGGAAAGATCATGGGTAGGGCTGTTGGGATATAAAAAAGAAGATGTAATGGGGTGTGAGGGTGGACAAGGCTATGAAAAAAGGACAAGGAACTTGTACTGGATCTAGGAGTGGAGAGGTAACCGACATAGGATTTAAGAAGTGTTTTATCTATTTATCTGTTTATTTATTAAATTTATATACCATCTTTTGTCATGATCAGAGCAAATGACATAGGCAGCAGAGTACTAGATAGATGTGATGAGACTGAGAGACAATTAAAGTCTAGAGAGGAGAAGATTGCAGCAAACTAGGTCAGGACTAGTCTACTTCGTTTTTGCAGAAGGAAAGGATTATAGTTTTTCAGTCTTGCAAGGGGAAAAGCTATGGTTTGAATATGAGGAACATAGATGATCTAGGCATCAAAATGTGACTGGATGGTAATAATGCCAGTGAGAAAGGAAGGGCTAGAAGAAGTAGGGCTTTGGGGAAAATAGGAGGTTTGGTCTTTAAACATAAAAAGTTTGAGGCTATAACAAAGCATTCAATGAGAAATATCAAAGAGGCAGTTGGAGATATGGGATTGGAGTGGGGAGGAACAGCTTGCGGGTGGGAGAGAGAGTTGGGTGTCCTCTGCATATAAATAGGACTGATAGCCATAGAAATTGATGAGATTACCAAAGGACTATAGAGCCAGCATTGGGAACTTTGGCCCAATGTATCTCTCCAGGCTCCTTTCTGGCCGTCAGGACTTTGCCTATGCTGGATGCCCCCACCCTAGCCCTGCTGCTCATTTTCTTTGAGTGTTTTTGCCCGACTGGAATGTGTTCTACAACTGTAATCATGTCTCTTGCTTGCCAAATGGAGAGATGCATGTGTGTGTGTGTGTGTGTGAAACCTCTGATTTTGTTTGGCTGGAATATAGCCTATTGTAACAGTTTGTTGTTCTTTGGCTTTGGACCCACCACTGGCATGCAGCTTCTGGAAGGCCTGTCGTGATGGAATTTGGCCTTGAGCTTGAGAATGAATAGCAGGGGGCTAAGAACAGATCACGGAGAGACCCCAACAGAGGGAGAGAAAGGATCTTTTATTGAAAGTAGGACTCCAGTAAAACCCAGAACTGGAGCACTAATATGTCACTCTCCACTTAGAGGATATGGTGTGAACCACAATTCGTGTTCCTGAGATATTTCTCAGGGGGCAAAAGCTGGTGTGAACAGACTTTTTGAATAGTATATTTTAAAATACACCCAGTATTTTAAACACTTAAAAAAACCCCAAAAACATTTTATATGCCCTTTGACATGTCTGAAGTATCCTACTCTGAGTATTAAATATATTTAAAAATGCATGGCCAATGGAAATTCTTCGGACATGTCAAAAGGGATGACTACTGACCATGTGAGAAGTTTCATTATTAGTTCCTGAAAAACTCTTGTCTCTTGCTATAGTTAGTTGGGTAATCAGTTGTCTGTCTTAGGTGTATGTCTTGGTTTTGCAAGTACATTATTTTCTGTATTGCAGTTAATTTTTTAAAAAATTATTATTTCATTTTATAATGTATAAAAAACAGAACAATTATAGCAGCAGACTAAAATTAAAAGATGAAAAACAAAACTATAAAATTGCACATGAGTTAAAATAACAAAGTCCAAGGAAAGACTATCAACTTTATCATATCATTAAGTATAGTTTTAGAGTTGCCAGGCTTGTAATGAGTGTATGTGTATGTGTTCCCATGAGTGATGATACCGGTACCTGTTGAATGGAGAAAAATATAGTTAATATAGATTGTTAATATTGTTTAGGTAGTTTTTTTTCATGATTGTGCTGAGATTCCCTTAAAAGTGTGTTTGAAGTGATGTTCTCTGTCTGGCTGATTTTCCCTGCTCCCCCCACCCCCATGAAATGCCATTTCCTCTTTCGAACAATATCTGCATTTAAAGAAGAAGATGAAGACTTAGGGGTGTGTGAATATTTCAATGAGCATAAGTCTTTTTTGTAATAAGCCCCAAAACAAAAATGCTACTTTGGGGGTTTTTTTCTAGTAAGAAACGGTTGTAGATTGATACTGTACACATCCCGTATGTTTAAACCCAGTTATGTTCTTAGTAAGGCACAGCTACCCTATAACAAATGCTTAAAATATACAATGTTACTGAATAAATTCTGTCAAATACACCTGCTTTCTCAGAAGCTTTAAAATATTCTAATTCTGGAGAGAATGAGCATGATGCAGTATGCTCAAGACAAAATGCTCTTGGTTTTATATTTTTCATGTTTGGTTCTGAAAGTGTCCTATGTCCAGAGACGTCAGTGGAAGCTTAAGGGTTTACATGTATCCAGTAGATTTTCACATGCATATGGAGGCTTCCTAAACCTGAACGAAGATGAAATGTATACAAACTACCGGCTTAGTTTAATACTTCCATGTTTTCTCTGTCAGATCTCTCAGTTAAAGCTAGTGTTCCTTGGTACAGTAGTTGGAAAGACACACTGATGGGACTGAACACATCCACGTTTTATTCAGGTATTTTGTGTGACTGGTGTGGGTTTCCTAAATAGTCCTTTCTATTCCTTTGTTATGCAACCCATCCATCTTTTCTTACCACCCTACTACACTTTTCTTAGAATAGATTTCATTCCTAGAAATAAATATTGGTGATGGTTGATGAGATCTTATCTTTTCTTTTAAATCCAATTGTGATTATTCCATAGATCAAAATGAAGAGAAAATCATTCTCTATTGACTTGATTGAGCATGCTGAATTTTAAATTGCTTGACTTTCCAGAAATGCTTGCCTCCTTTTCCTTTTTTAAACAATAACTTTTTTGTGATAATTGGAAATAATAGTAGTGTTCAGATGAGTTGTAAGCTGCTGTTCACTACCCACCATATTTTTCTTAGCTGGCTTGTTGTTGTTAATCATATTTTGTTTTAGGGTCTTGTAGTTTATAGCTTAACAAATGTATAGTTACTCATTTGTTGTATGGAATTTGGATGTCTTTCACTACAACAGCATTCCTGTTTGTGATATTTTGCATTTGCCCAGCACATTATTCCTGGGAAAAGTTAGTTCTTTTCATTGTTAACAAGGCTGTTATGATTAATCTTGAATGTGATTGTGTGATAAACAGAAACTTAATTGACAGTGCTCGAGACATCAGTGGTTACTCTTTTCTCCCTTGTCAAACCACTCGGGCTCCAAAAAGGGACTTGCCTGGAAGGAAGCATTGGTACTGAAACTAAGGGAGAAGTCTGCTGGTTTCCTCTTCCCTAAATTGATTATGTGTTTGGCAATTCCACTCTTTTCTAAGTATGTCTCAGATGGAGGAAGCAGGCACTAGGAATTTGAGTTCATTTTAGACTTTGGTTAGATCCAGAATGTGCAGAGGATTTTTCTCTTTTTTTATATTTCTTGCTATTAGGTCTTCTTTAATAGTGAGAATCTCAGTGATAAAAATGAATATCTTCCAAAAAATGTTATTTCTGTTCCAAACGATCTCAATACTTAATGATGTACACTGTCTAAAAGAATGGCAAAAATACCTATCTAAATTTATATGGAGGAAGAAACCCAGGATAAAATATAATATTCCTATTGATATAAAAGATAGAGGGGGTTTCTCACTCTCAGACTTAGAGTTGTATTTTGAAGTGGCCTGCCTATTTTGGATAAAAGATTGGGTGCTGCTGGAAAACACACAGTTGTTAGATTTAGAGGGACCTGACATCAAACATGGTTGGCATTCATGTATTTGGTATGGCAAAGCTGGAATACACAAAAGTTTCTCTAACCATGTTAGTAGGAAAAATTTAATTAGAGTATGGGAAAAATATGAAACCTTATTGGAAAACAAAACACCAAGGTGATTTTCTCCGATAGAAGCAGAGACAAGGAAAAAAATTAACATGGGGGTTAAGTGGGCTACCTACAATGAGTTGTTAGATTTCTCAGAAGGAGAACTAAAAATGGAAAAAGAATAGAAGAGATTAAAGAATTTATGTGTTGAATTGGCTAAATTATTATCAAATTAACTCCAAATTTAAGGCAGACAAAAAAGTGGGATTCACAGAACAACCATCACAATTTGAAAAAGAAATATAAAGATCTAACCTATCTAAAATGTATAAAATATTACTTGAGTGGGAAACGAAAGAAGAATTAGTTAAATCATCCATGATCAGTTGGCACAAGACGTGGATCACAATATTGATTTAAATCTATGGGAGCAATTGTGGAAAATAAATTTAAAATTTACTGCATGTTACGTGTTAAAAGAGATCTATTTAAAAATGATCCACAGGTGGTATCTGACGCCAAGCAGACTAGCCAAAATATTTAGATCTAAAAGTGACAAATGTTGGAAGTGCCAAGATACAGTTGGTACATTCTATCAATAATAATAATAATAATAATAATAATAATAATAATTTATTTATACCCCACCTGTCTGGCTGGGCTTCCCCAGCCACTCTGCGCGACTTCCAAAAAAATATTAAAATACTGTAATACATCAAACATTAAAAGCTTCCCTAAACAGGTGATTGTGGAGGAGAACAAAATAATTTTGGGACAATAGTGTATAATGAACTTAAGAAAATGTTTAAAAGAATGTTTACCAAAAATCCAGAGGCTTTTCTTCTGGGAATAGTAACAACAGACCCCGCCCCCTGAATTACCCTAGGGATGTGTGTGACTACAGCTGCTTGAATTCTATTTGCACAAAAATGGAAAACAGATACACAACCATCAAGAGAAAAATGACATCTCAAAATGTTCAAATACTTAGAAATAGCTAGTATGACAGATAGATTAAGAAATAAAGATGCTAAGAGATTGAAAGAGGATTTGATATTATATCGGGATTATATGGAAAAATATAACAAGAAAATAAACATAATGGATTGGAAAAAACACTCAGCAGTAGATGTTATAATGTGAGATTATGTAAGGCAGTGGTGTCCAAACTTTTCAAAGAGGGCCAGATTTTTTTTTAGGATTGAAGTTGTTGGGCTTTTTGTTGAGTTTTTTTTTTTAGGATTTTACCCCAGGAAATAAACTGCCACAGGGGCCGGGTTAAACCGACTGGTGGGCTGGATTAGGCCCCTGAAACGGACTTTGGGCATGCCTGGTGTAAAGTAATGAAAATAATTTAGTAGAGTAAGAAAACACAGTTAAAAGCATAGTAGATAGGAAACCATGGAAAGAGTGGAAGGGAAGTTTAACTCAAGATATATGTGATTTAAAGAATCTTGGGAAAATGTAGCTATGTTATTATTACTATCATATGTTTATGACCTATATCCATGGTATTTATTTATTTATTTTTATGTATGACTGTAACATAGTATGTGTTGACGACGAGATATAACAGAAAAACAAATTAAAAAACACAAAAACTTGCTTTTAACTTACTTTGATCAATATTTTAACAGGCATTCTTTATTCTACATAAACTGCTTATAAGGTATAGATGATTAAGTGGTATATAAATCAAATAAATATATAAGTAAAATATATTCAAATTTTGAGATTAGAAACCGCTACAATACCTTTTCTTGAATGAGGAGCAGTATGATGCTTTAGTGATTAACAATATTACTTTTGAAAGTCATAGGAGGACTTCTTTTTCTGATATTTTGTGTCTTGGATATAAGAAGTGATGATGGTTATGCTGAATGGTACAAAAGTGGTGTTTACGTTCCAGAATTAAAATATTAAAATACTGGGTTATGCTTTAACAAATGAATTGGGCCTTTACTTGAATGTGAGGTGCCTGTGAGCTTCTAATGGTATTTGTAAGAAAGCAATGCATTTACAGTCTTAAAAAAAAGGAAAAAAAGATGACATCTATACAATGGGTCTACTATAAGGGAATAGTAGTCTTGGTTACTATATTTGTGGTGGTAAGAAATCCTGAAATATGCTCATTTAACCACAACCATGACAACAAAACAAATTCCTCTTCTATGTTTTTCAAATTTAGAATTATACTATACCTATAACCAGTTTCATTATGGTGAACATGTGTTTTTAGTAACATTGAATGTACATGACCAGTTGTGACCCTGCCAAACCCATACCTAGCATCTGGGAAAAACAGCCTTGCAGGCCTAATGAGTTCTGCAGCCTGGAGGTTCCCTTTGCCAGTGTTAGATCAATGTATGTTAGCTATATTGCTTCTTGTTTAATATATTTTGATCTCTGAATAATCTCAGCATTAGATCATGTTTCTTAAGTGGAGCTTACTTGTAATTTTGAATTGCAAAAATGATACAACTGATTTTAGAATCTTAACAAAATGTAGGCTGCAATCATATATACACTTGCATTGTAATGCAATTCACCAATCCATTTTACATTTTATTATTCTGTTATTAAAAAAAATCAGTGAATCTTGTATTGGGGCCCTGCTGTTACCTCTCCTCCCTAATTCTCTCCTTTCCTTTTTTCTCCCCAGCCATTTCCTCAACTCCTTTGTATGTTACAATGTCTCGCTTAGTCTTAGTTGTTTCTGTTTATTTGAAAACTGAATAAAAATTATGTATACATGCATTTAAGACTACAGACATCAGACTACATCTCATTGAACTCAATGGAGCTGACGTCTGAGTAACTTACAGATAGGGTTGCCATATTTCAAAAAGTAAAACCCAGGACACCCCAAAATTGTGTTTGTTTTTTAGCGTGAATTCTGTTTTCGTTCAAATAAATGAAAAATTCCCAAAACTATACTACTGATAAGCTGTAGTTTTACAGGCATGGCAGTATAAATCAAATTGTATGGGAGTAGCAGAGGGGCGAAATCTTTCTGATGTTGCAGTACAGCCATGGGATATATTGTGAACCATATGAATGAAATCTTCATTAGCTTCCCTTTCTTTATGAATTGCAATCTTGAAAATAGTTTCTTCTAATCTTTGTCCAAATCATACTGCAGAAGTGCTCAATAACTAATTAGTACTACTGTTAAGCTTGATAACTTTTTCCAAGACCTCTCCTGCTGGCAGTTGTCTACTTTTTTTTTTTTTTTACAGCAGAGTAGCTTGTCTCTTCATTTTAAATGTTTCTGTGATATCTTTTTAATTTATTTCAGCTACCACTCCATGGTTTGAGGCTTATCGAGAGAGCTTTCTTCAGTCTATGCCATCATCAGACCATGAATTCCTAAACCACTATGTAGCCTGTATCCTTTGGAACAGAAAGATAAATGTATGTTGTATATAAGATGCTTCTGTCCTACATCTGCTAGTAAAGAAGCTTGTTAAAAAAGCGGGAAACTGCAATGAAACAATTCTGTTTTCCAAAATCTTTATTGGAATTAATTGGGAGTATATGGTGCTCAAGGTCATTTTGTTTGTGTTTTAATTGTTTGATATTGAATTGTTAATAATTGCAGCAAAAACCTGCATTATTCAGAACCTTAAATTACTCAATTTTTATGTGTTCTTGCTTGTACAGAACCCCTTTGCACCTCCCTTTGAATGAGCCACAATTACACCAGGAAGCCCTTAATTAACTATGGTTTCACATTTTATCTGAAATGGTAAACTTTGGTTTTCAGCTTTGGAACAAGCCAGGATATTAATTCTTGGTTTGAACTTTGTTCCGATGCTGGTAAACATAATTGGAGGCTTCCTGGTTTAATCACAGCTTGCAATATGAGGATTGTGGCTGGGTGAGGATTCTTGGGTACAGACCAGCTTTTAGTACTTTATCAAAGAATAATCTTGCAGTCATTTAGCTAATGGTAGCATAGCAAACAGACTGCAATGAGCCCATCGTTTATACAACATTATTTTTAGACAGTATTTTATCTTCAGCTGCCACCTGTCTTGCTAAAGGTGGATTATTATTATTATTATTATTATTATTATTATTATTAATCACAAGTGACTTACTTGTAACTTTTCTTTAGATGTAATTTAGGCACAGGTTTAAAAGAAGCACTGAAGTTGTAATTTAGGCACAGGTTTAAAAGAAGCTGGAACAATACCCAAGCATTAACTAGTTCTTGGTTAACTTGTGAACTTGTGGTTCATCCTTAATGTCAACTAAGGTATGCTCGTGGTGTCATCTAGTGAACCTGAACCTGTGGAACAGTTTTTAAAGCTTTCACAAGAGCAGCATCAGATTCAACATAGTAATGAATACTCTTATCCAAAATGGTTCATTCCAAACACCCTCAAATACTATGTGTTGTTGCATGATGTGAGTTTAGGAGAGGAACAAAGGTGAGTAGGGTTGTCTAAGTGGCTTCTCTGACACTTTATAAGATTTCTGAAATGCTGATTTTAAACTTTATAATGTCTATGTAGTTTAAGATAATTCCATGATCCTCAGTTCTTGGACATACAGGTGTAATTCCTTCTTGTGTACAAAAACTATGTGTCTAATATAACTTGCTGTAACAAGTATAAATCCTGTAGGACTATGCCGCTATAAATAACCCAAAAGAGAGAGCTGTATTCTTTTAAAGTAAGTAGGTGAAATTAGATCTTTTGGTCATGGAGGATTCCTAGATAAAGTGTGATTCCTCGGGCTCATGTTAAGGAAATTCTTTTAGGATTTTGTGTTCTAAGTCATACATGTTTTTTCCTTTAGAATAAAGAATGGTGCTTTTTCAAAATAATTCATGAGCTCTTCCATGAAGCAGTCAGGAAATGCAAGTGCTTGATATTGCAAAACACTCTAAAAGTTTGTTATTTAGTACTTTCTGCTAACATTGTGTACAACTGGGATGTGTGCATTTTTAAAATAGGAAATTGGACTTTTCAAATGGTTGTCGGCAGTTAATCACTAGGACCAGAATTAGCCCGTAACAATATAAAACATAAACTGGTGAAATATTATTTTTTTGCACACACATACACCCACCCACCCACCCACCCATGCTGAATACTCTTCTGCTTGTTCAGATTTCTCCTGATGGACTTTATTATAATTCTGTTTGCCATTGTTTTCAGCCCTTGCCTGTGTTAAATTGGAATTAATATGGCTGCATTGACTTGTGAAGAATCTTCCTTGTCAGCAGTTGCTTATTTCTGTATCCTCAGCTCTTTAAATCTCTGGTCACTTCAACAGTATTTCTGTTTTTTCACATTTTTTTCTCATTCAATCCTTAATCTTTTTTCAAATAGTCTTCTAAGTTGGGGATGGATATTTCCTGATGGATCACTAGTTTTTCCTGACTGCTGGGATTCTTGTCAAGAATGCTTCATATAAATTGTTCTGTGCAACACTGATTGCTGCTCTTTTCAGTTTCTGTAGTTCTGAAGAGAAATGTTTCCTTCCTGAAACTTTGCACGTTGAGCTGAAGCAAAGTTGTTCATTCAGTATACAATAGTTTGCATTCACATGCCACAGTAAGCCATAAACTATGCACTTAACATGCATGGATGCTGTGAGGAAAGAAATCACAACCCCAGGCTAAGTTTTACAGCTTGATTGTTTCACTCCAAACTACAGTTGAACAAACTGGCCAAGTGTAATGCTGAGCTAGGAATTGTAGTGTGTTTCTTCCCACTACAATTGAGAAGGAGTGGATGCAGTTTGCTTGTGCCTGGTAAACTATGGTCTATGGCTTATGGCTACGTGAACATGCCAGGAATAAAGGTGAAGTTGGATTACCCGTCAAAAAGGATGATGTTTGAAAATATTCTGCAATACTTTACAATCTTTAGGGCTGATTCAATTTATGAAGAAATGAAACAGAGATATGGGACTCAGGGGTGTTATTTACTTAAGATAAATTCTCGTGGGTCTAATCGAGGAGCAGACGAACAGATTCCTGATCCCTGGAGCCAATATCTTCAGAAAAACACTATCCAAACCCAGGTATAATTTTTTACTTAAAACTTTTTCTGTACTATACTGAAGGGTCTCTTCACTCCTTTTGCTGTATGTGAGTCTGTTTATTTCCTTTAATAAATTATTTTGTCGCAGTTTTTAAATGTCTGATTCAACCAGTTGAAGTCTAAAGTTTCAGCTTCTTTTTTTCTTTCTTGGCATTATTTTATAATATGATTGATTGCTGGCTGGTACCTTCCAACACAGCTAGCCCAGGACACTTTGCTGCCTGAGGTGAGTGGAAAAGTGAAAGGCACTTCCCCTTTCAACATACATAAGCTGGCTAAACTAGCAGTTCACCTCATCACTGGTGATGAAAATTCAATGTCCCCTTCTGCCTCTGAAGACTGCAGCTTAACTTAGAGAGTGCAGGGCAGACTCTGCGGTAGTATCCAAGCAACATTCTGTTGGAAAGAAATTAGTGATTTCTAGAAGTGTAAAATATGTTATATTTTCAGAAAGTTGAAACTGTTTTTTGTATGTTTTATCCTGACAGGAACCTTTTGAAGATGGCCCATATACAGTAATTTCAAATAAGAATTCTGATCACTTTATACCACTGGATGGGTTAGGTAATGATTCCAAAGGTATGTTTCTTTTTATCACAACTTAGTTTAAAAAATAAAAATAAACCAGTGGTTTATCAGAATACTGCAACTGCAGGTCCCATTTCAATCATGCCAGATCGTGCCCTTATTTCATCATGTAACTACCATCAAAATTATGTAATATGAGAAGTTTTTTTCTTGGGGGATGCAGGTGTACGCATGCCCCTAAACATTTTTTTGAATCTAAGTTTGGCCTCATTGAGGGGTAGTATTTCAATATTAGTAGGAAAATGAGCATATCCCTAAACTTTTTTTTAGGAAAAAAGCACTGGATATGAGCTGCAAATCCCCACCTCAAATCTCAGTTCTCCTATGAGCTATTTTGATGGCCACCTACAAACTACTAACTCACTGTCTCAGTCCCCTTTTGAAACAATACTAGCAGACTTTGCATAATTATTCTAAGGCTTATTAAGAATATATATGAAGTGGTTTTGAGTTTTCATAAAAGTATCAAGTGCTTATGTAGGGATGCTTGTTCCTCCAGGATTAGCTGAAAAGTATTTGCTGCAGTATCAGTGATAATTCAAGTAGTATCTTACTCTTCCTACAAACTTCACTACAGTGAAGCTGATTGGTGACTTTCTCCATCCCCTGAAATTGATCTGATCAGATCACCTAGTATGACCCTAGCCTTCCACCAAGAGTTTCCACCTTACAAGTCAGGTGCCATTAAAAAATAAAATAAAAGCTTGTTGGAGTTGTTAAGCAAACAGTAAAAGACTACAATCATTGGTAAAAGTCTAGCTCCTTTTGAAGTGTTTCTGAAGCTCACTGTATTTGTAGAGATAAGCCTCTGTCTTTCTAAGCTGTGTTCACTAGGCTATTACATGGGAAGTTTATTTGTAGACCTCTCCTAGTTGAAATATAGCCAGGTTATAAGAATGTATTGCAGAGGTGGAGCAAACAAGCAAATATTGTTGTGTTGCATTACAAAAATGCAAAGGAACTTCAGAAATGCATGCATTTTAGAATTAAGCTAGATAGAATTAGTGAATGTCCTGAGATTTTAGTTACCTCAGGTACTGTAGATCTCACAATTTACCACACCCCCTTAAATACACTCTTTTGCTAAATGTGTTTCATTAACACATAATAAATGATAAATACCAATACATGACACTTGTTTGCTTCAGTTATTTTGTAGGGCAAACCATTCTTTCATGCTGTTATAGTACGCAGGTGGCGCTGTGGTCTAAACCACTGAGCCTCTTGGGAAGGTCGGCAGTTCGAATCTGCATGACGGGGTGAGCTCCCTTTGCTCTGTTCCAGCTCCTGCCAACCTGTCAGTTCGAAAGCATACAAGTCTGAGTGGATAAAATAGGTACTGCTGTGGCAGGAAGGTAAACAGTGTTTCCATGCGCTCTGACACTTGTCACGGTCCTCTGTGCACCAGTAGCAGTTTAGTCTTGCTGGCCATATGACCTGGAAAGCTGTCTACTGTATGGACAAACACTGGCTCCCTCAGCTTGAAAAGTGAGATGAGTGCCACACCCCATAGTCACCTTTGACTGGACTTAACCTTTACCTTTACCTACCTTTTACCTTTAATGCTGTTATATAGTTCCTAGTTTATATATCTTTGGTATCACCATAGGGTTCTTTGCAGATGGTGCCATTTCAGATTTCTGGTTTTCTTTGAGAGGATGGGAGCTTAAGAACATGTGAGTAGGAATGTGGGGAAGAGAGTAGCAATGTGACTGCCCTACCTAAATGGTGGTGGTACTTCTGGAGCAGGCATAGGCAAACTCGGCCCTCCAGATGTTTTGGGATTACAGTTCCCATCATCCCTAGCTAACAGGACCAGTGGTCAGGGATGATGGGAATTGTAGTCTCAAAATATCTGGAGGGCCGAGTTTGCCTATGCCTGTTCTGGAGACTATAATAATGTTGGCAATTGGTGGTCTCTCTAGTTGTTTGATAATGCATATATATGGGTTTAAAAACCACATTTGTTTATTATTATTTGATTTGGTGCTTCCCTCAGAGACATTTCACTGGCTCCCAGCTGAGAGCTGGCTTTAGTCTCTTTCCAGTTGTAATTCCAAGTTGTCAGAATTCTAAGTTTATACTTTATCCCTTACTTGGAATCTCCATGTTACCTTCAGATGCCATGAATAGAATTTGCATGTTTCCTTCAATATGTTGAGGTCATGACAGCTCTGACTTCCTGTGAATCATATTAGGTTGGCCAATGGCTAGGGAGGCTAGTCAAATGAGAGATAGTGGCCAGCTAGATATACCTTTTCATTTTCTATTGTTTTCCTCTTGTAAATTGGTACATTATTTGTTTGCAAACTTTCACATTATGCACTATAATTTGGCATAACCATTGCAAAATGTCATTAAATAGTATCCATGTAGACTGGGAAAATCTAACATACACTTATATTTTATTTTGCATATTAGTATAATTATTTGATTAAAATACTATTAGTCTAATTTGGAATGGAGTAATAGTAGCTGTAAAATATGTTGTATACCGAGGATTGACCACTCTGAACTATAGTAACTTTCAGTACATTTTAGAAAGGTGGGATATCAATTAACTCATAATCACTTGGTTAAATCTTGCTAAAATTCCAATCCCTAGTATCAGAGCTTATTTAAATGGGTAATTGTTTGCATATTTTGTTTTTCAGTAGATGGTTTATCAAATAATTTTAAGAGTCATCCACTTCAATTGGATCACACTAGTGAGAGTGGTTGTTTTGATGGCACTGATTATGTGAAACCAAATTCATCCATGCATGAATCGAAGAAGTCAAATACATGGACACCTCATGGCACCTGTTTGACACTCACAGATCATGATAGAATTCGACAGTTCATACAGGAATTTACCTTTAGAGGGCTTTTGCCACATATAGAGAAAACGATCAGGCAACTTAATGACCAGGTAAGTCATTCACCCTCTAAGCCTTTTTGCCTAGCTGATAAATAAACTCAGCAAGATATGCACTTTAATCTGTTTTATCTATAGTAGATGTAACAGGCATGTAGTCAACGTCTATGCTTGCTTACAACAAAGTGGTCTGCCTGTTTTCTGGAGTTAATGCCCTCCTGATACTCCCTCCCTCCTTGCTTCAGTTCCAGTCAGGCTGTTGGGGAAAATAACTGAGTGTTTTCTTCAGAAAAGCCTTGTGTTACTCCTGTTGGTCTGGTGGCTCTGGGTGGCGCTTCTGATCTGACCATCATTTGTCATTTTTGCTTCTGGCCTCCAGAGGGGATCATCTGTCACCCTGAGTTATTTTTTGTAGGAACCCAAACCCATCTGACAGAATGTGAGTCATTTGCTTTTCCTTCTCACGTCTCAGGGGACTTGTGTCAGGCTTAGAACTGCTTTTGGATAATTTTTTTCCACATGCATCAAGGAATCAGGAAGACTGAGGTTGTCAGATACTCTAAAATCACCATCTTGAGACTCAGAGGTTGAGCCTTGAAGCTAAATACTTCAATGACCACCTCTCCCCATATGAACTGACCCAAACCCTGCAATAATAATATTGACACCCTTCTTGGTGTGCCCCCTCCACAAGAGGTCCTGGGTGTGTGTGACAACATGAGAAACATCATTTTCTGCGGTGGCTTGCCATTTGTGGAATGCTTTCTCCATGGTACCATTTGGGGTTACTTTTAAAAAATGGAATTAGTGCCACTGCTGCAGCAGCAGAAATCTGTCCTGTTTAGACAGATCCCAGAACTTTATTGCTACCGTATTTTTCGCCCTATAGGACACACTTTTTCCCCTCCAAAAATGAAGGGGAAATGTGTGTGCGTCCTATGGGGCGAATGCAGGCTTTCGCTGAAGCCTGGAGAGCGAGAGGCGTCGGTGCGCACCGACCCCTCTCGCTCTCCAGGCTCCAGGAAGCTATCCGCAAGCCTTGCACACCTGGGGGGAGTTCCCCCGGGCGCGCAAGGCTTGCAGGCGGCAGCCTGGAGCATGGGGCGCCCTCCGGAGGACTCCCCGTGCTTCGTGCAGGTGTCGGCAAGCCTTGCGCACCCGGGGGATCTCCCCCCCGGGAGCGCAAGGCTTGCGGGCGGCAGCCTGCAGCGCGGAGCAAGGGGCGCCCTCCGAAGGACGCCCCGTTCTTAACGCAGGTGTCCGCAAGCCTTGCACGCCCGGGGGAACTCCCCCCAGGCGCGCAAGGCTTGCGGGCGGCAGCCTGCAGCGCGGAGCACAGGCGCGCTTCAGAGGATGCCCCGTGCTTCGCTCAGCTGTCGGCAAGCCTTGCGCACCGGGGGGAACTCCCCCCAGGCGCGCAAGGCTTGCAGGCGGCAGCCTGCAGCGCGGAGCACGGGGCGCCCTCCGGAGGACGCCCCATGCTTAACGCAGGTGTCGGCAAGCCTTGCGCGCCCGGGGGAACTCCCCCTGGGCGCGCAAGGCTTGCGGGTGGCAGCCTGCAGCGAGGAGCAAGGGGCGCCCTCCGGAGGACGCCCCGTGCTTAATGCAGGTGTTGGCAAGCCTTGCGCGCGCGGGGGCACTCCCCCCGGGCGTGCAAGGCTTGCGGGTGGCAGCCTGCAGCGCGGAGCACGGGGCGCGCTTCGGAGGACGCCCCGTGCTTCGCTCAGGTGTCAGCAAGCCTTGCGCACCGGGGGGGGAACTCCCCCTGGGCGCGCAAGGCTTGCTGGCGGCAGCCTGCAGCGCGGAGCACGGGGCGCCCTCCGGAGGACGCCCCATGCTTCGCGCAGGTGTCTGCAGCCTGCTGCCCGGCGTGTGGGGCGCCCTGAAGCAGAGCGCCCCTCACGCCGGGCAGACATCGGCCAGCCCCACAAGCTTGGGGGACAGCCGGGAGGCGCAGCGCCGCCATCCCACTGTTCCCCGACCTGGTTTTGGGGGGAAAAAAAGGAAAAATATTTTTCCTTTATTTCCCCCCCCAAAAAGTAGGTGCGTCCTATGGGATGGAGCGTCCTATGGGACGAAAAATACGGTAAATTAGTAATGAGGGTTGGGGTTTACAAATGACACTGCTCCTTGGGACACATCTGCTTCAGCCTGTTTCCTAATCCGGTTGTTTCTAGTTTCTTCCATTAAGACAGTTTGAGGTAGTTGGTAGTGATCCCGCTGGTAGGTTTTTTAATTTGTGAATTCGTCTTAATTTTTTTTTGTAGTAATAGGGATTTTTGTAGCATTACTGCACAGTACACCTTGTCTGATGAAAAATTCCTGTGTTTTGCTACAGCATAGGTGGGGAACCTCTTTTGTCCGGACACGCTGGATCTTTATCTTCCCGTAACTCAGGATCCAACTTTGACAGATGGGTGATCTCACCCACTTGTAATCCTCTGATTTCGTAATGATGCCATGTGATTGATGGGTGGGAGGGTGGGTGGTCCTGCTTACCTGTCAAGGTTGGCCTGTCTGGGTGTGGTTAGCTAGAGCCTAAGTATTGGTTGATGAGTGGGAAGTTCAGGCCTGCTTTCTACAAGGTTTGGGTGTGCCCATCTGAACCATACACAGTCGTACCTTAATTCTCGAACGCCTTGGTACTTGTATGTTTTGGCTCCTGAACGCCGAAAACTCCGAAGTGTTCCGGTTTTCGAACGTTCTTTGGAAACTGAACATCCGACGCGGCTTCTGCAGCTTCCGATTGAGTGCAGGAAGCTCCTGCAGCCAATCGGAAGCCACACCTTGGTTTTTGAATGGTTCTGGGAGTCGAACGGAGTCCCGGAACGGATTAAGTAGGACAACCAAAGTACCACTGTAATACATTTCTGCGTCTTTACCTTGCACATGGCATCACATATGATATGGGTTGTGGGGCGGTAGCATTGTTTTTGGAAACTGGACTTACAGGGCAAATGGAAAGGCTTGGCATGCCGAATTTTGCCAGGGCTGGACGTTTTCCATCACTGTGCTACAGACATTGATAACTTCTGATCATCTTAGCTTGTCTCTAGGAATAAAGCTATATTTAGATGAAGGCCTGTTTCAGTATTAAATAGTGCAACACTTCATTTTTTGGGGTGATCTATACAGCTCTGAACATACCTTACAGCTTTTCATAACATTTAAAAACTTCATAACAGAGAGTCTAACTCTACAAAACCTGTGTTCTCTTTACAATTGCCCATGAATGGCTTCTAGCACTAGGACCATGAAACAGTCGCAGTGCGTAGTGCCTTAAAAATGGCAAACACAGCCTTATTAGACCTATCCTTTTCAATATTTTATATTCAAAGGAAATTTTTCATAAATCTTACCACATTCAAAGGAAAAATCACCATCTTGTTCCTTTGGAGGACAGGTAAGACCCACATAAATAAAAAATGTTTGTGTGTTTATTTCCTACTAGGGAAAATGTGTGTTGACTTCTAAAAAACAACAACCTTTGATTCAGCTCAGATCTCTGTTTCAAAAATAACACTTGGTTGTTTCACTAAAGCTTTATTGCAGTGCATGTGCAAAATGGGTTCAGAGTTGTGTTCACATTTGCAGACTTACCCTTAACCATAGAGTAGAGCATGACATTCAAAGCTTATTCTAAAGAGTTTCATTTCCTTAGCAGTAGCTATGAAAGGTAACATTTCCTGGTCTCTTGACCCTGATTAAGAGATCAGAAGAGCCTCATGTAGATTTACGGCTCCCTTCACCCAGTCCCTCCCATTTCCAGTGCCAGTTCTCTCCACCATTCCCCTGAATGACTGAAGCATGTTGAAGGGTTACATCAGCACTAGCTTCAAGCATGGTGAATGCTAATCCAGCCCCTCCATAATTTCTGGTCATACGTACATTGGTAAACCTGATTCTATTATTTAGTCATCACTTTTATACCCCACCTTTCCTCCAAGGAGCTCAATGTGGCCTATATGGTTCTCTCTCTCTCCATTTTATCCTCACAACAACCCTCTGAGGTAGGTTAGGCTAAGAGACTAACTGACCCAAAGTCATCCAGTGAAGTTCATTGCTGAGATCTAACCACTACACCACACTGGCTTTGTTAACCATGGTGAAGGGTGGTGCAGATGTAATATTTAAGGCTGTCTGGGGAATAGTGGGATGAATTTGCATGTGGGAGGGAAAGGACTGTGTGATAGTTACAATTCTCCTGATCTTTTAATTGAACTTAGAGATTGCGCCCGTACCAACACACAAACATTAAAAGCTGTTTTCTGAAGACTACATCAGAAGTACACTTGAACATTTCACTTCTTGATTTTGCAAAGGAAGCAGTCTTTAAATTGGTTTAAAAATCTTTGTAACATTATTTGCTCATAAAATAATAAACTATGTTGCAATTCAATGATACTATAAGATTTTCATTTTATTTTTCAGTTGATATCCAGGAAAGGCCTGAGTCGCTCACTATTTTCTGCAACCAAAAAATGGTTTAGTGGCAGTAAAGTTCCAGAGAAAAGTGTAAATGAGCTAAAAAGCACTTCTGGCTTGTTGTGAGTAGATCTACTCGCCATAAAATGTCAAGTACTTGATTTCTATTAGGTTTTGCCTTGCTGATTTCCACATGTTCCTTGTGATTTCTCTTGTCATTGATTCACACATTGGTTGTATTCAGACAATAATATCTCTTCTTAGTAAGCTCAAATGCGTATAGACCTTCTGTTAGCACACAGAACCATGTCCCTCTGAGATTAAACCAGAGAATAAACTTTACACTGAGATTAAACTAGGAAGTCTTCAGTTAACCATAGTTTCTCATTATATCTGAGCCAACAAACTATGATTACTGGCTTGGAATAAATCAGGGTATTAGACTTGCTTCAAACTGTAGTTTAAGATCCTGGCTTCTTTAGAAGCTGGTGACAACAATTTCCAAGTTTGGATGTAACTATGCTTCATCAAAAATTCCATATTTAGATGCAGCACATCTAAGAAGAAAGGGGCTACATGCATTGACAGAAGGCCTGTGCACATCTTGGCTTATTAAACTGAGATATGATCCTTCGCATCAGGCAATTAAGTTTGTATCCTAATTTGTTCAAAGATTAAAAACTTGCATCCACTTTAGGCTTATAATTTTTGTTTTTAGTGGTGATGGTTGTGTGAAGATTGTCTTAAAAGGTATTGATTAACACTAGTAACACCAGTTAAATACGTGTTCTTAACTACCTCCATTGCATGTCTTCTAGATATAAAGCATAACACTTCTGCATTTTAATAAGTAGGTGTGTACATGCCCTGGGACTGCTGATTTAACAACTATTCATTTTTTAACTTCTACAACTATTGCAACTTAAAAAACACAAAAGTTGACAAGAATCCTGCTATTTTAATCCACATTGGAAATCTGTATCGTATTTTTGAGCATGCCTGTAAAAACTCCGTCCTTCAGATTACCGTTGAAATTAGAGGTGATGTTTAACACTTTACAAAAATTACGCAATTTGTCTTTGGTCACTGAGTTGGGTCCAAAGTTTTTGCTCTGTGATTGGAAGGAGCTTCCTGTCACTGGAGGACTTCTTCCATGGAGTCTCTTATTTTGTTCATGGGATGAATTCATCCGCATCCATGGAATCCATCCATCCATTCCATGTGTTTGGAAACAGCTGCTAGATACTAACTAGGGATGGTGGTCACTTTAGTGCCCTTCTTTTGAGCATTCAGAGGTTGGTAATTCGGGGAAGCACAACGTTGGAGTAACTGTACCTTGGTTTAAGTCTTGTGTTATTAAGAATGCGGTATGTTCTGTTTCCCTCAAATTTTGTTTTTCATAATGTCTTACGTTTTTAGGTATCCTCCAGAAGCGCCAGAGCTTCAGATCAGGAAAATGGCAGATCTGTGTTTCTTGGTGCAACATTATGAACTGGCATACAATTGCTACCATACAGCAAAGAAAGACTTTTTAAATGATCAAGCAATGCTTTATGCAGCAGGAGCACTGGTTAGTTCATTAATATTGATTGTTTTGGAACGGTATACAATTCCTAAATATTATCCAGAAACTTTGAAAGTTGCTGTCACAATCATAAAGGGATTATGCAGATTCCCAGAAGGGAGGTCTATCAGTCACTAATAGCCATGAGTGATATAGTGAACCTAGTAGGTAGAGCAAGAGGCTCTTAATCTCAGCATTGTGGGTTCAGATTCCTGCATTGCAGGGGTGCGGATTAGATGACACTCGTGGCCCCTTCCTACTCTACAGTTTAATGATTCAAGCGGTATGCCTTTGAACACCAATTGTTACAGGCAAATGGTGGCAGGGGAATGTTTTCGCCTTCCATGTCCTGTTTTTGGGCAGGGAATCTTGTTGGCCACTGGTATAACTAAATGGACCTATTCAATCTTGTCTAGCAGGGATTCTCTACACTCATATGAAATCAATGCTCATATTTGCAGAAAGTCAAACATTTCAAAACTATTGCCAGCCAATTATAAGACCTAAATTTAATAGATCCATGACTTTTAATTTGTTAGTAATAGCTGATGTCAGAGTAAGGTAGTGCTTTGATTCAGTTATCTTGAAGACCAGAGACAGGTAGTGCTTGATTCAATCCCAAGCCATTTTTTAAAATCTGGTGAGAACAGTGTTTATCACTTTTTTCAGGGGTGGGGCAAAGGGGAGTGAGGTTTGGAAAGAACTGGCAAATTGGAATTGGAGAGAATAGGGAGATTTATCTGACATACTGCCTTCCCACACAGAAACAAGATGATACTTCATATCCTATGTTTCTAATTCAAACAGGTTGGGTGGGTATGTGGATGATTTGTAGTGTTGGCATTTACCCACCTTTGGTCATGTTGAATACCATCTATGTCATAGAATCATAGAACTGTAGAGTTGGAAGAGACCAGTAGGTTCATATAGTCCAAACCCCTGCACATGAAGCAATCTTCTGCCCAGTGTGGGGCGAAGAAGAAGAAGGAGGAGGAGGAGGAGGAGGAGGGGGGGGGAGGGGGAGGAGGGGGAGGGGGAGGGGGACGAGGGGGAGGAGGAGGAGGAGGAGGAGGAGGAGGAGGAGGAGGATTTATTGTACCCTGCCCATCTGCCTGGGTTTCCCCAGCCACTCTGGGCACCTTCCAACAAAATATTAAAATACAATAGTCTATTAAACATTAAAAGCTTCCCTAAACAGGGCAGCCTTAAGATGTCTTCTAAAAGTCTGGTAGTTGTTTTTCTCTTTGACATCTGGTGGGAAGGCGTTCCACAGGGCGGGTGCCACTACCGAGAAGGCCCTCTGCCTGGTTCCCTGTAACTTGGCTTCTCAAAGCGAGGGAACCACCAGAAGGCCCTCGGCACTGGCCCTCAGTGTCTGGGCAGAACGATGGGGGTGGAGATGCTCCTTCAGGTATTCTAGGCCGAGGCCGTTTAGGGCTTTAAAGGTCAGCAACATCACTTTGAATTGTGCTCGGAAACGTACTGGGAGCCAATGTAGGTCTTTCAAGACCGGTATTATGTGGTCTTGGCAGCCACTCCCATAACCCTGAGATTAAGAGTCTCATGTTCTACCAACTGAGCTATTTAGTCCTTCTACGGTTTAGAATATTTGATCTGCTATTGTGAAAGAAAAGCATATAACTGTAGCATGTGACCAGAGTTGGAGGAGGGGGTTGTTGGCATTTTAGATGGTGCAATTAAAATGAACAATCAGAGAAGGGAACCAGAATTTAGGAAGCAGGATGCAGATTTCATATGGCCCCTTCCAAATTCCCCACGTTCCCTTCTATCTTGGTTACATGTGACTGTTACTAGCCCAGGTTAAATAAATCAAAACAAATATGACTCAATTTTAATCAGTTTTTTCAAAGTGACTTTAAAGGTAATCTGAGCATCCTTGCTGAGTATCCATCATTATTTCCTTGTAGAATCATCTTGTAATTTCTGAGGGTTTGAAGATTTGTGGGGGTTTTTGTGTGTGAACCATTTAAACTTTATACAAGCATATGTGAAAACACAAATCACCCTGCTGCAAAATGCTGTTGAATCATAATAGTGTGTGTGTGTGAAATTTACTTAAATACAGTTTGTTTGTAATAAAAGCTTTGTAGCAAAAATAGTAGATAATGACCAATTGTTGTTTTATAGGAAATGGCAGCAGTATCTGCTTTTCTGCAGCCAGGAGCACCTAGACCGTATCCTGCCCATTACATGGATACTGCAATTCAAACATATAGGGATATTTGCAAGTAAGCTTGGCTATTTATTTTCAGTTCTTCCTGGTAGAAGATAGACTGTAGTCTTACTGAATATTGTTTTCATTCCTCAATGGGTAATTCATGATTACTCTGGGTAATACCAGTCATATAGGGTGCTGGTGGTGTTGTAGTTCAACTTTTGAATAAAATTGCTCTGGTTGACTAGGCACAGTCCAGCTGCAACAAAGTTACTTTTGGTCTACCAGAGGAAAATCCAAATACTCTAAAATTAATCATGTATTTAGTTCTACAAGAACTCACAAGTTTTATAATTAACTTATCAAAGAAGAAACCTGGTGAAATCCTGTGCAGATGCTCCATATAACTTATATATTGCAGTGCTAGTTAGTCCTTCTAGCCCTGAACACAACTATGAGACCACCTTTGGTAAAGGAAGGACCGTGGTAATTCTGTTTAATTAAAATGTGCCATTCATATACTAATCTGACATTCATATACTAATCTGACATTCATATACTAATCTGTCAAGCGTCACTGATGAAACATGCATTATAAGATATATGTAACTGGGCTTAAATTTTATGTCTTTTAGGAACATGATGCTGGCAGAGAGATGTGTGCTGCTTAGTGCTGAAGTATTAAAAAGCCAAAGCAAATATTCCGAGGCAGCTGCTCTCCTGATACGTTTAACCAGTGAGGTAAAGAAGATTTCTATTAGCTGGTCTTGTGCTTTGAAATGAGACAGGCTTTCTTTTTCTAATAACTAAATTATAAAATAGAGCTTTCTAGATAGAAAGTTGTAATGGCCCTTGGGGAAAAAAGATTATCATGTCAGATGTTGATTCTAACTATTTGCATTCCATTGCATAAAACTATTCTGCTGCTTCTCCTCTGCACCTGTTAATTTATGGGAAACCCACAGGACTCTTGTTTTGACCACAAAATAAGGAACCTTTGCCAGCCTGATGCCCTCAATATGTTTTGGACTTCCACTCTGAAACATCTGGGCAGCACCAGGTTGATGAAGGCTGGAATAAACTCTCATTTTAAACATTCTGCTAGCCTTTCTTGAAGGAAAGTTGACAGGAGGTTAAATGTATAGTTTGCAGTATGCTGCATTCTGTGGTTATGAAGCACACATGCTTTCAAGTAGGATAGTATAACTGTTGAAGAAACTTTAAGCTACAGTTTTGCTCTTCACATTTTCTTGTGTCTCTTAGAATCACACTTTTAGATAGCAGCAGAGTAGTCTTAAAATGAAGTATAAAACTCCCAAGATGCAATATAAAGATTCCCCCCCCCCCCAGTCTAGCAGACATGAGATTAGAAAGACCAATAGTGAATACAGTTATTTCGTGTTGGGGATCTGTTAAGATTGTGTGAGGCTACTTTGTATAGGTAACTGAATAAGAGGAATTATTCCTGTGTCATTCTAGAATTGCCCAGAAATTATTTTGAAACCATTTTGAAGTTATGTGAGATGTTTCAGTTTTAAATTAAAAAGGTAACATAGCTCCTGTTTAGTCTTTCAGAATTACAACTCAAAGTTAGCTTGTAATATTCCATACTTGTTCCATGTCTTTTTTGCTTTTTGTTTAATTGAAATATGTTAAAGCTTATATTCTTATTCTTTAATTTTTCTGTTGAAAAATGGCAGCAGAGCGCTTGGATGGGAATGGTGAGTGTTAGAAATGTCAGCCTGAGTGGCTGGAGGTTTAGGTAGTGCGTTAAATCTGTTTTTACTCATCTGTATGCCACTGTGTTTTGATATCTGGATATTGATTAAAATACCAGTGTAAGAGAATTTTTTCATGTTGATGATTGTTAGTTCTGGATACTAACATGAACATCACAGCACTGTTGTGCTCATTGGAGAACAGTCCTCATTTGCTGAACTATTGGTAAATGAGACTTAGAAGGAACACTACATTTTTGCAACAAGCTCTGTGGAAGGAAGCTTCTTAAAATGTTTAAGCTTTGAATCATTTTTATATTCTTTCTACAAGCATTTTCCATAGGGTTCTCCTTTGTTTGAGGCATCACAAGTACTGAACCAAGGACAAAGGCCATAAAACTTCCTTTGAATACCAGCTCACTTTGATCTTTAAAAAGTCAAGCAGAACCAGTGAAATAGAAAATAGTTCACTTTTTGACATGCAGTACAGAAAACATGGTTTGTGATTACTTGAGAAATAAATCATCAAGAGTACTGTTGTAGCTCTTTGCAGAGAAATTTGGATGCAACGTATTCAGTGTTGGCTAGTGAAGATTTATAGAATTGGCATATATTCACTGCATCAGTAATACTATAGAGCCTTGCATTGTTTCAGACTTCAGAGCCTTCTCTGGTAATAGGGAATTTATATTTAAGAATATGGACATCACTGTGCTTTCTGGGTAATTGTAACTTGTCTCTTATCACTCACTGTTTTTAATAGGATTCAGATCTGCGGAGTGCACTGTTGCTCGAGCAAGCTGCACATTGTTTTATAAATATGAAAAGTCCTATGGTTAGAAAATTTGCCTTTCATATGATACTGGCTGGCCATAGGTATAGTAAAGCAGGGCAGGTAAGTTTTCTGTGTTAGGAAATAAGTACATATTCTGTAATTTTCCAGTTCTCTTGATAGCGTTTTAGCACCTTTGAAATACTTTATCATTGTTAAATACTGCTTGAGTTGAGTGGAAAGTTTTTTTCTACATCTTGGGAGGGGAAACTCAGAAATGAAATGTTTCCCATTCCCTCTACTGAAGAAAACATAGGTAGTTGTATCTCAAGTGCTGGCTACCTTGACACAGGTGGGATTAGCACTCTGTATTGAATTACCAAGACCATTCTTATGCTAGATATTGGGGGACCCTTCAGAGCAGATTAGGAGGGGTACAGGGGAAAGGTAAATTATCGGAAATTGCTTTCCTAGCCATTTGCTGATGCAACCCTTACTATCAGTTTAGGGACACAGTTGGCTTGTGTTGATCTGCCCTTATTTTCCCCAGTATTCAGTAATCTCAGAAAGCTGTTTAAGGTAATGGCTTCTTATATTGACATAAAATATCCTTTTGAACTTTTTGGGTTTTTACTCTTTAGCTCTAAATACATTGGCAGGTGGAATTGTATTTACCGTGCTTCATTTTTTGTCTTTCAGAAGAAGCATGCTTTACGATGTTACTGTCAAGCCATGCAAGTTTATAAAGGGAAAGGATGGTCACTTGCAGAAGATCATATAAATTTCACTATTGGTCGGCAGTCTTTTACACTTCGGCAGCTTGACAATGCCGTATCTGCCTTCAGGCACATTTTGATCAATGACAGCAAGCAAAGTGCTGCTCAGCAAGGGGCCTTCCTCCGAGAATATCTTTATGTTTATAGGGTAAGATGTCAGTTTTTATCCTCAGTGTTCTGCAATTGTCTTTTAACTTTCCCCTGCTTGATACTAAAATGTAAGTTTACCTTACCTGATGACATACACAGAAATGTTATATTGAATGCTTACAGCTCATGTTACTTTATGTAGGGCCACGTCTGGCTAGCATCTCACTGATGCCTGTCAGCTAGCTTCTGTATTAAGCAGTTTGTTCCAAAAAAGATGGTCATTTAGTATGGACACAATATGATGTTCTAAATTCTATCCCTAATCAAAACTTGTATATAGTAATAAGTATTTGTAAATTGCTATAAACGCAAGTCCTGGTTCAAAGCACTGCATGACTAATTTCATGTATCGAATGGGACTTTGGTGTGTCAAAGAGTTTCTTTTTCCATTTTGTAACCCTTTTCTTGAAACAGTGGAAATTTAAAATGATATTGTATGGGGAATGGCAGTACATGTGTCTGTTGGAATCTGCATGTGTGTGCACCTTATTTGCATCCCCGAAAACATGTTTATGTGAGAGGCAGAACTTTTGTAGATATCAGTCATATGCTGCCCTGAAAATCTTTGTAAGCAGTTGAACCTCAGAAATAAACACCAACATAAAAGTATCCTTTGAATCCCCAAGTAAAATATTTATTACAAAGAGATAATGAAGAGATTTTTAATCGCAAATTAATTAAGGTGGTATAGTTTATATATACAGTTGTGGGTACATTTAACCCAATTTCCTAACACATTCAAAATCCTAATCTAAAGATATGAGAGTACATATCCCATAAGATGAAAGAAAAGTGGTGAAGAAGAACAATTTACTACGAGACTCCCAAGAAAATGGAGATTATGAGCGTTCCTGCAACTTGATAAATATGAGTGCATGATGAAGCCAAGGCACAAAGTCAGGGTCAGGAATGGCTAATACTAAACTAATTCAAAGTACATTAGTACATTCTGTTGCTTATGTAACCCATAATGTTGACTTCTTGTATATTTATGTTAAATGAAATATTAGCTGAAAATATGATAAAAGCATGCTGCTTTTAGCAGCTTTCTTTAAAATTATATTTTAAAAATTCCACAGTAAAAGAAAGTAAATAGACAGTAAAGGGGATACATTAGAAGCTGTTTTTGGATGGTACAATTGTAATTATAAAATGACGCACAGGTTCATAAATTATTGTTTAATTATTTATACATTTTATACTGGAGGAATTTCAAGATATTATTTTTTGCCCTCCCCTAAATGCTTCTTGCTTTCTTTAGTTTTGTACATTCCAATTCTCAATATCTAGTTTTACTTGCCAAAAGTTGACCAAGCTCTGCTTTTCTTTCTTGCAGAATGTAAGTCAGCTATCACCTGATGGGCCGTTACCACAGCTTCCTTTACCTTATATTAATAGTTCTGCAACACGAGTGTTTTTTGGACATGACAGACGACCATCAGAAGGTTAGCACAAAAAAGTGGATTTGTTCTTAAGCCATTTGAGTTCATTAGGATAGCATACCTTAACATAAGGTTGGATTTGTACATGCTATAGAATGAGATGGTAGACTAGACTGTACCACTTCACACTACAGGTGGATATTATATTGCTTTTGTATATACCTCTGTATCAGAAACTTCCTGCAAACAGTAAACTAGCACATCACGGAGCAAAGCTGAAGCCCAGCCCTTTTCCTGTTGTGCTGGTTTTTTTTTTCTGTTTTCAGGAATTTTTATTTTTAAGTTTAGATGGGCATTAAGATACATTCTGAAATGCTGCAACCTACTCTACCAAATCAGCATCCTTCTTCCTCATTTTGTAAACTGCTTTGAGGTTTTTCCTACAATCAGGTGGTATATAAGTTTTATGAAATAAATAAATAAATTCTGTTGCATTTTAAGGCCTAATTCTGTGCTATTCAAATGCATAGAAAGTGAATGATTTCAGCATTTCCCTTCCTCACCTATATGCACTTTAATAGATTTAAGATTAATGGGAGTTCTTGCTAATGGACAGATTCAGAAAAACCAAGCCGCCTTTGGTTGCTGTGATTGGGATGCTTTCACATGTAAGCTGCTTTAACAGTGGTAGCACCAGACAATAAATAGTACCTGGGCATTTTTTCCTCTTGCTGCTAGTTTTTCTGCCACAGTTCCTATGCTAATCATGCTCATTCTCCTAATGTGTTTAAACTATAAACAGTCAGTTCAAGAGTTAGAACAGTTCTTGCACTAAATACTACAGTCAGAAGTTGCAGTTGTCTTAAAGCTTGGCTCCATCTGTGTGTCCACACAGCCATGACCCACCCCAACCCCGTCCTGGTAAGCTTCAGCAACACTGATGTCAGGAGAGCAGTTTCCATCTCTGCTGCTTCACACCAGCCGCTACTGGATTTTAAACCTATTGTGAGCCTTCTATGTATGACTGTAGTTTAGAATTAGTTCATAAGTTAGAAAAAAAATATTAACGATTCTGCAGTCAAAAGTTTGGGCTGGCTAGTTCAATATGTGAACCTTGGTCCCCTCCCACTGGCTTGTTCATGTGCCTACCCACTTATTGTTCTGGATTTCAATCTCACTGTCTCCCCCAGTCCTTTGGAGTTCTTCTCCCAGCAACACATACCATCTCTTGAAAATGCATGTATGACACAGGCGTTTTAAGAAAATTGTATGGTCTTCCAATTGAAAGTTGATTCTCCATTTGTAATAAAAACCAGAAAAAGTTTTTTGTTTGGTACTCTCTGGTGTACTGAAATGATTGTGATTTTTTATTATTATTCACAACTAGGTGAAAAACAGGCAGCAACACACATAAGCCTTGATCAAGAATATGACTCTGAATTCTCCTATCAATGGAAGGAACTTGAAGAACAAGCTGTGGCTGCAGCTAACAAAGGCACAGCACTTTCTAATTTCCAGCCAACACAGTATTGTCTGAATAAGTATTCAGATAACTCTAGGTTTCCACTTGGTGTAGTAGAAGGTAAAAAATTTGTACACTTTTTAAAAAACGGCACATAAAAGTAATATTATTTCAGCAAAGTTGCTTATGGAATAGAATTGCAGTAATAAGCTTTTTAATTATGAATGCCTTGATTTATTCTCACATCTTATAAGAATAACCTCCCTAAATACATACATTGACTTTTCTTTTTAATAGAGCCAATAACTGTGGAAGTAGCTTTTAGAAATCCATTGAAAGTTCCACTTCTGTTAACCGACTTATCACTGCTTTGGAAATTTCAACCAAAGGATTACAATTCAAAGAATAATGGAGAAACAAAGGAAGTAGTAAGTGATTTAATCAAGCCCTCTAAGAAGACTTCATACACTATTAGTAATATTTGTATCTTTCAAAATCTTTTTATTGAAAAGTAAATCAGTGCACGCTTTCATATGTTGATTTTCATTCTACTTAGCGTTTAATCCCCCAGAGATTATTCACAGCCTCCTCTTAGAGGACAAGGTTTAGAATCATGCATGGCCTCTGCTCTTGGTTTCTGCTCTTGGAACTAAGAGTCCCACCTCATCAAAGGGAAATTTACCTTCTAATTATTAGAGAGACAATGACTATGGTTGAAATTACTGAGACTGAGACTCCCCACCACCTTGCAGTGGAGAATGGAGGCTTCTACTTTATATTAGCTGTAGTTTATTGTGTCATCCAAATCCTATACCTTAGTGAAAACAAGCCAACATTATAAATTATGGTTTGAAGTTGGCTTGTTTCCACTAACGATACATAATATTAGTCATATGTTTGGCAACACAGGAAGCTTTGGTTAATCTAAAAAGAAAGCAAAAGTTTTCAAACATACGGCTACACCAGAGGAGGAAGCGGGGAGCACATAAGTACCCCAGAGAGCACCAGGCTCTTTCTCATAATGCAGAATTTGATTTAACATTGTGTCCAGTCAAACCCATTACATAGGATACCTGCCCCCCAGCTATACCTAGGTTTTTGTTTTTGTAAACTATGAAGCTTGAAATACATTAAAATATAATGTTCTTAGAACCACTATTGGGAACAGTTTGCTACTGAGAAATAATGGTGTGCTTAATTGAACATTTTTTTCATAATTTATTTTAGGAAACATCTGGAAAAGATATGATTGGAGCTGAAGTAATATCAGAGTTTTTGATGAACAGTGAAGAAACTAAAATGGTGGGTACTTAATTTTCTCCCCCCCCCCAAAAGCAAATATTTTCCAGGTCCTCACAAAAGGAGTTAGACATAAAATGCTTTTAAACATTCCTTTTGTGAGGCACTTTGTGGGGGAGGGATTATTTTTCAGTTTTAAATAACTCACTAGAATATAATACCTACTCTAATAGTGCTTACATTATTTAAGATGGTACTTAGCATTAGAGAAGCATTGCAGTTGGGATGTTCTTTTCCATGTAAGGTGCATCTGGGCAGCTCTTTAAGAATGTCTGAACAAGTATGCTGTAGAATTGTAAAGACACAAGAAAAGCAATGGCAAATAGTTTGCCTATGCTACAACGTTGCATTTGTTTTCTGAAACACTCCTGTAGAAATATGTAAATTGTATTAATCTTGCAGATAGCTTCTTAGAATGGTAGATGTAGATGCTTGCTTTTGTTTAACTAAAATGGCGTTTAAATGTAAAATAACTACACTAGCAACAACAAAAATTTAACATATCTCCACAGGCAAGACTAAAGCTCTTTCCCCATCAAACAGGGGAGCTACACATTCTGGGAGTCGTTTACAATCTTGGCACCATTCAGAGTACTTCAGTGCTAGATGGAGTAGACCCTTCTGTTGTACTGCAAACAGGTATGCCTGTTGTATTTTTATGTCTAACACAGCGTCTAGTAACACATGGAATGTGGTCCATAGGGCTGGTTCATTCAGTTTTGCCCACTACATGGGATATAGGTATTTCAGTTCATGATTTGTTATCATGACTAGACCATAGTCTTAACACCAAATTTGATACTTATGCCATATGAGGGTGATAAGCTAGAGTTCTGGTTCCCTTGTAATATCTAGACCATAGTGTGGGCTCATGCACTCCTGTGCACAAGATGTAGCTCAGAAGCATCCACTTCCATTTTCAACTAACTGCGCTTTATGGCCCATCCTGGAACTGGTTTTAGGGTTAGGGATGGTTTGTTGAAACAAGTAGAATTATTAATCACAGTTTCAAATTGACTTGTTTTCAGTCTAGGTTTAGAAATAACAAATCACATTTATTTGGAAACTCAGCAAGTGCTTCTGATCTCCTTTTCACTGATGAAACCGGTGCAGGAAAGGGGATGGTGAAATATACAATCCCAAGGATTGTGTGCATAGTGCTAAACTGGGATTTATGTGTTATTACCAACATGGCAATAAAATACTACCTGTAAATATATGTGTTGACATCATGAGGTGGCTCCACATGAAAGAGATTTTCTTACTGCTGCAGTGTTGCCTGTTGAACTCCCATATTACTTAGTGAAAGAAAAGGTTTTCCAAATTCCAACTTCAGCTTTACCAGAAATAACATGAAAAGGATGCCACCAAGAAAGTCACCAGAAAACAATGGCTCCATTGGATCTGGACTTGTACAAGCAGCAGGGTGCTGTGCAGTGAGATTATCCTGCCCCCTCTTCCAGCTCCCATAAAAAGCTGCTTCTGAGGACTGGCACAGGATGTTGTGTGGAGGTCTGTAATAAGGGGAAGGAGGTGTAAAAGCCTTGTTGTGTGAGCCAACTTTTGCTTATACAAGATGGGATCCAAGCCAATCTGTTGATCATGTTGTAAAGTTAGGTTTAACATTAAAACCTCATCATTTTAACAGCCAGACACGCATACCTTTTATGACAAGAAAATAATTTCATTATCTATATGTAGTTTCATCATTAAACAAACCTGTTTGGGGAGGAATGATGATGAAGATGGTTTCTTTCAGTGTCAAATTCACTTTTAACAATTGTAAGCTCAACTCAATGTGATCTTAAAAACCAGCTCAAATTTTTATTATCTGCTCTACTTGTTGTTCCTCAATATCCTGTTGGTTTTCTTTTCAGGAAAATTTATCTCTAATGGAATGTCAGTACGGGGGCGACAAGATTTAGAAATCCAGGGCCCTCGTTTGAATAGCACAAAAGAAGAGAAAACATCTATTAAATATGGACCTGATCGACGTTTAGATCCTATCATTACAGAGGAAATGCCTTTGCTAGAGGTACAGCTAATTATTGACAACATTGTCAAATATGTAACAGCTGCTTTTGAAATACATAGGTGTTTCTTCCAGTTTTTCCTTTATTGCTCTGTATCAGATTAAACTTGTTAAGTTACAGTGCATAGGGTTGAAATTTGAAGCCCTGTTAAATTTAATTCAAGTGTAAGAGAGTGTTAAAGTGTAAAAGAGTGTAAACTGTAAAAGAGCATGATGCATCTTCTTCCCCAGACTTATTGCACTGAAATGTGTATTTTTTCTAAGGTTGTCTGATAACAGCTTTCTGAGAAAAAGAAAAACTATTTTGATTTCTTGTCACTTTCTATGTGGTACTCTTTTCATGTTAATTTTAGTAAAGGTGAAAATGGAATTTTGAAAATCATCTTTACGTGGGCTTGATTCTGCAAAATTTATTTCTATTGATAAATATGGACAAGATAGTCCTGCCTTAATGAACTTTGTCAGTTTGTCAAAATGTGTTCCTATGTTTCTCTTCCAATGCAGGTCTTCTTTATAAATTTTCCTACAGGGCTGCTTTGTGGAGAAATCCGAAAGACATATGTAGAGTTTATGAATGTAGGCAAGTGTCCTCTGACTGGAGTGAAAGTTGTCTCTAAACGGCCAGAATTCTTTACCTTTGGTGGCAGTAGCGCTATTTTAACACCACTAAGCCCTTCAGCATCTGAACACTGTAGCGCTTACAAGACTGTTGTTAAGCATTCTACCTCCCTATATTCGCTGACGTCCTCGGCTGATTCTTCAGACTTTGGGGTTGGAACAGGATGTCAGCCAGAAGTGATAGATGTCCCCCTTCCTGATTCTGTACTGCTCCCTGGAGCTTCAGTACAGCTTCCCATGTGGTTACGTGGTCCAGATGAAGAAGGTGTCCATGAAATAAACTTCTTGTTTTACTATGAAAGTATTAGAAAACACTCAAAAATGTGGTAAGCTTAACTATCTTCCTTACTTCTGAGTTAAGTGGAGTTTTGTTGGGGTGGATCCAGACAGGTCCCTCCACAAACAGCAGGATGTCAGCCAGGAATATCTTTCTGCAGAGTGTCCTATTAGCTTATAACAACAGTTTTATTATTGGCTGTAATGTTGAATCCCATTCAATTGGTTATATGCAGACACTTTTGCATGGGCAGAAACCTATATTCTTCTCATTTATTTAATGTGTAAAGCCAGTATTTCCTTTAAATTACATGTCTGGGTAGGTTACAAAATTTTGGGGTAGAACAGATTCAATACTTAATTAAATTTGTACCATTTTTAGTCAAATGACTGCTTATAGTCTTCAGATTCTGGATGAACCTGAGTATTATCATTGGGTTTAATTCTAAGCACGCAGATGAATGTATTACATAGAAAACTGGATTTATTTATTATTTAAATTTTAATGCTGCTTTTCCATATACATATGCTTAAAGTTCCTCACAACAGAACAAAAATGAAAATCAATACAATGTTATAGTAGCAAATGACAAATCATTTCAAAACATAACATGGCAATCCAACAAATAACTGTTTGATTATATTAAGTTAGCATTTTAAAGTTGTCATAAAGCAAACCCTCAATGAAAACATAAAAATCTGTATATTTTGAAATAAAAGAATTCTATGCACTTATACATTTGGACACCTCTTAAAACACCTCAGCTACATTTGGCATGAGGCCATGGAGTAGGTTTTTGTCTATTTTTGGATACCAGTGGATACCATTTTGTAACAAAATGGCAGACTACACAGTAGTGTACCACATAGAAAAACAATATACCATAAAATAATATAAAATTCAGAATAAGTGTAAATCACAATGATCAACAGCAGACACCGCTGGGATCATAGTTCAGGGAAGGCCTCTGTGATTTTTTTAAAAAGTATTAAGCAAGCACCTGAAGCTAAACGGTTATTGCTTGCCTACTATTAGTAAGAAGGGAGTCCAGTAAGGCAGGTGGCATCAGATATGTGGAACTTTTTAGAGTGAATTGAAACTTGATGCAAAGCTCCTTTCAGTGGGCATGTAGATGCATCAGAGCGAATTTCCCCTCATTTTTAATGCAAACCACCTTAATTGTTAGTGAACAATTTCCTGGTGCTGAAGTGCATGTGAGGGAAATACAAAGGTGGTGAAATGTTACATATTTTCTCTTTCCAGTCACAGAGTATTGAGACATACTGCCGTTATTTGTACCAGTCGATCACTGACTGTACGAGCTACCGTATATCGAAGCAATGCTCTTGAGGATGAAAAAGGTGATGGCGACAATATGCTAGTGTTTGTGGATGTGGAAAATATCAATACCGTAAGTCTGCTTAGAACTCGGTCCAACAGTGATTGTATTTTTAAACTGAAGCTTGCTGTCCTCAAAGAAAATGTTGGGAGTGTGTAAGATATCCTTAGGTGGGATAAGAATGCACACACCCCTGCTTGAAGGCAGGATCGTAGAACCTTTAAAGGAAGTTGTTGTTCCTTCCCCTGGAGCTTCAGTTTGCTCAGAGCACATTGCTTATCTTTGTCTTCTCTAACTTTGACTTTTTAATATATATTTATAGATCTGTGCATAGTCTCTTAAAACTAATTTTCAAAAACTAATTTTACTGGATTGAAAGTTCAGAACAGGCATAGGCAAACGTGGCCCTCCAGATGTTTTGAGACTACAATTCCCATCATCCCTGACCACTGGTCCTGTTAGCTAGGGATGATCGGAATGGTAGTCCCAAACATCTGTAGGGCCTGAGTTTGCCTACGCCTGGTTCAGAATAAAGTAATTTTAGTATCATTCCCTGTTCTGTTGAACCTTTGGCGATGCAGATGTTTAACTTCTAACAGTATCTAGGGTAGGGTAAATTTAGAAATGTCACTTTGTAGTATTCAGCTTCATTATGCATAATTAAAATAATTGGCCTGTTCTGAACCTCTTCAGACATCATTTTCTCTCTAGGGGTCTAGCTTGGGAGAGATTGGAGTGTGCTTCTGCCAAATGGGCCTCCAGATCTGTACCTCACTTGGTTTGCTATGGAGGGAAGTGAATAACCAGATGTAAGAGATTCTGTGCCTTTGTTCCTCTGAGATTAAAATCTCTATACAGAGGGTTTAAACTTGCAGTGTTAAGAGAGATCTCCACATTCAAATGAATGCAGGATCTTCTGATTCAGTTGCTTTCTTTCATCCACAACGAAGGGAGTGGAGGAACAAGCTGTCAACCTTAAGGCCCACTTCTAGACTCTCTCCAGGCATGAACCTGGCGAGGTGGAGATAATGTGCTTAAGCAGGGCTTCGTTTATTTCGTTTTTTCAGTGGACAGATTAAAATAGGTGTGGAAAATGTGAATAATGAAATCTGGAAGATCTTCAGGTGCCACGACTCACACTCTCTCTTTTTATATGTAAACTTTACATGAGTTACTAACTCTTGCAATGTATTAAATTCTATTGAGCAAATGCAGCCAGAGTTGAATGAGGGACAATGAGGTATCCTGAAAGTATACACCGGCTTAAAGTACTTCCTGACAAGGCCTTTTATGGCAAGCAGGCCATTGAGTTTTGATTTTTCTGTGTGCATGTTTGGCATGTTAGATTGTGTACATACATGTTCCTCACCCCACAATCATAGATTGCTGTCCAATACTAGTGGGTGAAATTTGATGAAATGTTTCTGGAGGTTTTTTTTTGTCCCTACACTGTCCTTTTTCTGTTCTGGAAGCACCATTTTGTGAATTGTCCTGATCTAACCTTTTCAGAAAGATGCATGAATAAAAATACTAAATATTTTGAGTAATATCAAGCTATTGAACATTTTCTAATATATGACTTAAATAATTTTTCATCTCTTATCTCTCTTTTTGGTGCTTGCTTATTAGAGTGAAGCTGGTGTAAAAGAATTTCACATAGTACAAGTATCTAGTAACAGCAAGAACTGGAAATTACAGGAATCCATAAATCTGTCTGAAGACAAAGGTTTGTGAATTGCAGAAGTAGATATGGTAGTTCAAATTGTGTTTTGTATAAATGTTTAGGCTTGGATCCTAAGAACTGCAAGTTCAGCTCATCAAATGGAACTTTCCTGCTTCCTTTTGACTGCAGCTCCCTGCCCCCCCAAAAACTGTTCCTGAGGGACTGTAGGACCTTATTTAATGTAGGGGGGGAGGGAACAGTAGTTGTACTTGGGAAGTGGTGGGAAAGTTCTGGGCCAGAAAAGTTCTGGACCAGAAATTGTAACATGTCACAAGTAAAAGATTTAGAAGCACAAGAAGAATTTTTGTTAAGTACTTGAAGAATAATAATAGTATTACCCTAAAACACACACACACACACACACACACACACACACACACACACACACGTTTGTGATTATGCTGTTGTGTGTAAAATATGTGAGCTTAGCAGTTATGATGTTAAAGTGTAAACTTCTAAGACATGAGAAGCAATCCATATTTGGTCATTCCTTCTAACAGATATTAAGCTGGCTAACAGAGAGAAAGGAAAACTGTGCTTGAAAGCAGTAAGATGCAAGCATTCAGTAGGTAAGTATTCAGTTTTTTGGAGTATAATATTTCTATAATTAAATCTTCATTCATTTTTATGGGCTAACATTTTTCTCCTTTTTCATTTGTAGAAAATTATACATTTGCAGATATCGTTTTTGGAAGTGAACAGGTATACATGTCATTTTTTTTAATGCATTTATACAGTGGTGTAATATAACCACATGAGTAAAGCATTTATTCCAATGAATGATCTTTGGTGATGGAAAAAAAAAAACCTTGCTAAATCTAAAACACAGAAAAGTCAATGGTCCAAGTACCCATGTACTGAATAATAAAAGTAAAAATAAAGTATTGATATATTTTATGTAGTTACTCACAAAGCTCAGGAGCACTAATGTGCCTAAAGGCATTTTAAAAACATGTGATAATTACTCAAGTACAATCACATTCTCTCTTCTACATTGTATATACAGTTTCAGACATAAGCAGAATATGACCACAATCAATGTGCACGTCTGAATATTTCTTGGCCTTTGTTCAGAACAACTCTGCTGAACTGAACTGCTTTTTAAAAGTCAGTGTGCAAGTGCACAATTACAAGCATACAGTGGTACCATTTGCCTTTTTAAATGAAATTCTTGCAGTAAATCCCCAGACTGTTTCGGAACTGGAGGAACATGATGAACCATTTGGGGTTTCTGTGGAATTAACAATTTGAGAGGCAACCTCTGAATGCACATCACTCTTGGATTACAGTTTATAGTCTGTTTTTTAAACAAATATTTTACTGGCTATTTCTGAAGAACAAGACCTCTGTTCCTTTTTTTCATAGATAATCAGTTCAACCAGTCCATGTGCGGATTTCTTTTTCCGAAGTTTATATTCTGACTTAAAAAGAACTCGATCACAGCAAAGTGTGCACACATCACAAGGAGCTGCAAAACCATCTCCTGACAATGCTGTCAGACTAATACAGAAGTGCAGTGAGGTGGATTTGAACATCATTGTACTTTGGAAAGTATGTATAAAATATAAAACATTTCCACAGATAAGCAAAGCAGAACAACCTAAGCATACAAAACAGTAGAGATGCTGCTTAATGTTATTGACTGACACAGACCTAGGAGACCGGGGCCATTTTAAAACACTTCCTAAAGGATAGCATTATCAGCCCCTGGTGAATGTGTATGGAGATGAAGTTCAACAATTTGGAGATGAAGTTCAACTGTTTCCACTAACCGCCCACTTAACTACATGTTTTTAAATATGTCATTTTAAGGGTTCTTTATAAATGTGTTTAATAACCAAATAAAAGTATTGGCATGGCTATACTCTGGTAACACTACTCAACAATATAATTTACAATAGATCTATAATAGGTTATTATTTTAACCATATTTGTCCATATTTGTGTCCATTCTTAGCTGTCAGTATTTGGAAAATTCCTGTTACAACTTACACCTTACAATTTCATTTATATTGTGATCTTTTTCAACCTTTTCCTCAAACAGGCATATGTGGTGGAGGATAACAAGCAACTCATTTTGGAAGGACAGCATCACGTTGTGCTTCATACCGTAGGGAAGGAGGCATTTTCTTTCCCTCAAAAGCAGGTATCATGGAAGAATTACTTTTTTTGTTTTTAAGAAAAGCAAGGGTTTGTTTTTTTGCACACAAGCTTTATTGCAGTCCATAGACCCCAAAATACACAGTACAACAATAGTATATATCAACAGTTATTAAGGTGTAAAATCGGCCTTGCTAGCATTTTAATAGATGAACTTTGAGAAATATTTGGGAGGAGGAAATCTCCTTGACCAGATGGATCTCAGGCAGAATTCTATAACATAGTATATATTAGAAGTTCCATTATTAAGAACACAATGAATGTAGGAGTACTGAGATACTGCCAAACGCTTGGAATGAAGGTTGGACTAGAGTGCTGCATGGGGGGGATGTGAAGATGGGCTATTGTATCAACCTGTTTTCTTGAAGCATGTCTAAATAAAAGTTATTTTGAGTCAAGTGCAAACATAATGATGACTTCCTTCCACCTATAGATCATGACTCAACCTCAGAAAAGGTTTCCTCCCTGGTGCACACATTAATCACGATTAAGGCCAGCCAGGATTTCCCTTAGCAAAATATCTTTAACTAACTTTAATTAGCATATTTGTGCATGGTGGAATATATTATCTTGCTCTTATACCTTTGTTTTTTTAGGGTTTTAAAAAAATACTCGGGAATTCTGACTGGGAAGACTTGGAACAGGTATGGGAATCCAGGGGAAAGATACATTTCTATAGTGCTGTATGGTCACCATTTCTGTTATCTGTTTTAATAACCTGCTGTTACCTCATCCTCCCTCCTCACCAAACAAGCTGGGTGTCACCACAAATAGCTTGATCTCTGCTTTTGACTTCCTTGCCTTTGAATAAATTCTTGGGAGGCTTGACACTCACACTGCTCTTAAAATTCTATTCTCCATGTAGGAAATTTATATATGCTCTTTTCCCATCCCCTCCCCAATTTGTGCATAAAGTGATGTAGAGAATGACCCTACACCAGATTAATAAGAATTGACTTCTTTCATGAGTAAAAGTATTTGGGGTTAGGTTGTTCTTTTGCTTAACTATAGTGTCATTTCCCCCCACAAAGCTTAACTATCGGTAGCCTGTGCAATTCTTTAAGAGGCAGTGTAACACAGGCGATAATCTGTCCCAGTGAGCAGTAGAGGTGCCATATTCTCCACTATCTGCAACTTCCAGGTTAACCTCAAAGGCACATAAAGTGCCTATCAGTAATTTTCTCTGGAGGTTACTAGCACATGAACAACAGTAGTCAAGCTGTCCCAGTCCAAAAATGGGTCATAGATGTCTTACCATCCCAAGCTGGTAAAAAGCACTTGTAGCCACTGAAACCACCTGGGCCTTCATTCACAAGGTGACACTGAAAAGACAAAGTTATTAGGTGTTTTGAGTCCAGGAAGTATGAAGAGAGCCCATAATGGACACGGTTGCAGTCGTCTGGAAGGAACAAGTTTGGAGCTTGTGCGGTAGTCCTGGATCCAGTGCCGTCACTTGAGGCCCAGGTGGTCTCAGTGGTGAGGAGTGCCCATTTCCAGCCCTGCCTGTTTTGCCTGCTGTGGCTCATTTTGGACAGAAATAGTTTGGCCATGGTACTCTATGCTCTGGTAACTTCCAAATTGGATGATTATTGCAATGTATCCTATGCAGGGAAGCGCTTGTAGATAACTTGGAAACTTCAACTGGTCCAAAATGCAGTGGGTAGGGTTGCCTTTAGAACTCATCTTGGACTACTGCAATGCGCTCTACGTGGGGCTACCTTTGAAGGTGACCCGGAAACGGCAATTAATCCAGAATGCGGCAGCTAGACTGGTGACTGGGAGTGGCCGCCGGTACCACATAACACTGGTCCTGAGAGATCTGCATTGGCTCCCAGTACGTTTCTGAGCCCAATTCAAAGTGTTGGTGCTGACCTTTAAAGCTCTAAACAGCCTTGGCCCAGTATACCTGAAGGAGCATCTCCACCTTCATCGTTCAGCCCGGACACTGAGATCCAGTGCCGAGGGCCTTCTGGCAGTTCCCTCATTGCGAGAAGTGAGGTTACAGGGAACCAGACAGAGGGCCTTCTCGGTAGTGGTGCCCACCCTGTGGAACACCCTCCCTTCAGATGTGAAGGAAATAAGCAGCTATCCTATCTTTAAAAGACATCTGAAGGCAGCCCTGTTTAGGGAAGTTTTTAATATTTAATGCCGTATTGTTTTTAACACTCGATTGGGAGCCGCCCAGAGTGGCTGGGGAAACTCAGCCAGATGGGCGGGGTATAAATAAATTATTATTATTATTATTATTATTATTATTATTATTATTATTATTATTATCATCATCATCATCATCATCTAACCACTTTTCTTAAGCATACACATTGCCACTTTGTTTCTGGGTCCAATTCAAGTTGCTCATGCTAGTGTTTAAAGCCCTGAATGACTTAGGCTCCAAATAACTGAAAGATTGCCTCCTTCCCTATGGTTTCTCTTGGGTGTTAAGATCAGCAGAGGGGGCCCTCTTGGTAGTTCCATCTCCTGCAGAAGTTTGATCGTATTGGACATTTCTTCTGCATTTGTTTTAAAGAAAGAATAAATGAATAGTTTTTTTCCTCTTACATGATTTGAAAAAAATCTCTTATGTATTTCTCACATGCGGGATTGAGTTCTTCTTGATTTTATACGACTTTGCTTATTTAACACTTGTATTCCAGGAGTCATCAGAGATAGGGCTCTTCAATTTTTTTCGGCCAGAAAACACATCGGTACCTGCTAGGCCATCTCTGGATCAGTTTTCCAGCCTTATTAAAACTAGTCTTCATTATCCAGAAACCTATAACCACCCATTTCATCAAAAAAGGTTTGAATGCTTCTTTGTTCTAATTTAAGGAATTTAGATATTGTTGAATGTGATGCAAGTAGTCTTCAGTGGAAGAACTATGCAGTGTAACACTGAACTACAAAGAACAAAAAGAAATGACCATTGTAATAGTTAGCCTTTAATTTTAATAGTTATTTAAAATTTAAAGGCTATTTTTCATCACTGTTAAATAAACAAAGGCCTCTTTTGAAGCGGAGTATTTGGGAGGGATCTTGAGTATGGGAAGCTGGTGTAACTCTTTTTTGCTGACATAAATTCTGCTGGGTTGCTAGGTCACATGATCAAGCTGAATGGTGTAAGGATCCACAATAAGTCGACCCTGCCTGGTCCTGCCCCCACCGCTCCCCCAGGATGCCCATTTTCAGGACTTATACTGGTGTAAATTGTGTTGGTCCTTCTGGCTAAGCTGAAGATCCACCACATCCTAACTAACTCATTGAATTAGATCTGGGGTTAGGCTTCCTTCCTTTGCATTCTCAAATTTTGAATAAATTCAAGAGCTGAAAGAACCATGGGAGTTTCTCATGCTAAAGATCATTTTTTTTAATCAAAACTTCAGCCAACATAAACTAAGAACAACCTCATTCAAAATGTTGCCTTCTTTTATTGTGTTTTAACACCCCATGTAAGGTGGGGGGTGGAGATATGGTCATGTGTCTAGTTCAGCAAAGAAGGGTACAGCAGCCTCTGCTTCAGAGTGTTGCATTCTCTTTGGTTAAACACTTGTTTCTAGCCTCATGTTGTCACTTTGCATTTGAACCCAGAAAGGAGAATGGAGGCTGTTGCAGAGCAGCTTCATTATAATTTCCCATCTAGCTGAAGAATAATGATTCCTTTCTTTATTAAGAACTGTGGATAAGTCAAAAGTAGCCCCACATGTTGATAGGTTGCCTGAGCATTTTGGCACAAGAGCATAATGTGCTATAGATAATTCTGCCATCAGTGGACAATCCCTGCTCCAGAGACCTTGTAATTGAAAGATGTTTGTGAACAAACACGGGTAACATAGCTAAGATGGTGATTTATTTTGGAATTGTAACTGAAGGGTTTGGCCTCTGGCTGATTTTAAGTGAACAGAAGTCTTTTTCATTCTTGTTAATAAAGGTGCATATTGTGTTGTGTAGTTGTGTTTTCCAAAGTCAGAAGTATCAGGACAAAGCTTCTAATGAGACTTTTCTTTTGTAGCCTTTGTATAGTACCAGTCACTCTTCTACTTTCAAATTGCTCTCAGGCCGATGTTGATGTGATCATTGACTTGCGACATAAAACAACAAGGTAATATTCTAAAGCTAAATTTTATATTAATGAAGCAAAGCAAATTTAGATATTCACCTCTAGAAAACATATCTTAATTAAAAGGGAAACCTCCTCTCTGTGTATGAACCACTTACTTCAATCTAAAGGTTTATTGAAGGCAGTGGAAAAGTTACAAATGATGAAGGAGAAATGTTATCTAAAATTTCAGCTCAACAGTTTCAAATCTCTACTCACTTGCAAAGCTTCCTGGGTGATATTGTTGCAAGCAGTATCTTTCAGCCAGTATCTCTCATCACAAACTTAGGATAAAAAGAATTGGGAATCATGTTTGCAGCCCAGACCTTGGAGGGGGGGGGGCGGATAACAGTGTAATAAATTAGTAAGTAACTAAGTACTTCACATGTTTTTCCAATTTATAATTTTGTGTTATGTAGGAGTGATTCAGAGGATTCCTTGTTAGATCCTACTCTGAAATATTATTGTGAGGAAAGTCAATCCAGTTTGTTGACTCTGACATTCATAATCTGTTGGGGGAGATGTGTCTGGTTTTACTCCTCATATTATTTCCTTTGGTTCTCTAACATGCAGACACATGCATACACACAGTGACATCAGTACAGTTCCAGAATATGTTTCCACATATTGGACACTGTTGATGTTTCACTTAGCAATTATAAATGTTGCAAAATTCAACCACAAAACTGGGAAAGCAACACTGGCAGGAAAAGGGGAGGAGGGAACTCGCAAGTGTTTAAAATGAGATTTATTCCAAGCCCAACACATATTAGAATAAATCTTTCCTTGGAGGGTCTCTTGCATTTAAGAATTGCTGCTAAAACATGTCTCTGAGTAAGAATTTGTTCTGAAACATGTTGGGCATAAATATTATTTCATGCACCTAAACTTCCCTCCCTACTTTTTTCCCTTACCAAATTCATAACATAAAAAAAGGTTGTGCGTTGTTTGTAGTATAGATGGCAACCGATTATGCTATTGTGCTTGTGTGCACAGCGCTGAACCTGAAAGTGGCAGAAAACGTCACTAAAATGGGGGGGCAGGGCACACTTATATGTGCTCTGCTGATGCATGCAGGGGCCAGGAACGGAATCCCCCCATTAAATGGTTGTCGACTGTAATGCTCCTTGAATTGAGTAAGGAAATACATGTTCTCCTTGAGTTCTTGGTGGCCTTAGATATCATTGACCACAGTATCCTTTTGGGAAGGTGGGGTTTGGAGCAGTGTACTTCAGTGCTTCTTCTCCTACCTCCCAGACCATTTCCAGAAAGTAGTTGGAGTGGGGGGCACGACTCAACACCATTGGAGTTTCCCTGTGGTGTCCTGCAGGGTTCAGCCTTGTCCCCCATGATATTTCACAACTCTCTGAAACCACTGGGGGCTGTCATAAGGAGATATTAAGTGAAGTGTCACCAGTTTGCAGATGATACCCAACTCTATAGTTCTGTTCCAACTGAATTAGGAGAGGGGGCTGAAGTCCAAGACTGGTGCTTGGAGGCAATGATGCGCTGGATGTTGGCCAACAAATGAAAACTACTGATGTGTTCAAGTTCTCAAGTTTAGGAGGTGGAACTAGATGGGGCTGTATTTCCCTTGAAATAACAGATTTGTAGGTTGGGGGTATCCAGTGTCATCACTGGAAACTTAGGTACCGTATTTTTCGCCCCATAGGACACACTTTTTCCCCTCCAAAAATGATGGGGAAATGTGTGTGCGTCCTATGGGGCGAATGCAGGCTTTCACTGAAGCCTGGAGAGCGAGAGGCGTTGGTGCGCACCGACCCCTCTCGCTCGCCAGGCTTCGCGCAGATCTCCGCAAGCCGTGGGAGCCCACGCTGGGCTCCCGCTGCTTGCAGAGAGTTGCCTGCATGACGAAGGCTGGGCTGAGCTCAGTGCTCCCAGACTTCGCGCTCCCAGACTTCGCGCACCTCTCCACAAGACGCGGGGCTCCCGCTGCTTGCAGAGAGTTGCCTGCATGACGAAGGCTGGGTGCGCTGAGCCCAGCGCTCCCAGACTTCACACAGCTCTCCACAAGGCGCGGGAGCCCAGCGCTGGGCTCCCACTGCTTGCGGAGAGTTGCCTGCATGCCGAAGGCTGGGCGTGCTGAGCCCAGTGCACCCAGACTTCGTGCACCTCTCCGCAAGGCGTGGGAGCCCTGCGCTGGGCTCCCGCTGCTTGAGGAGAGTTGCCTGTTCTGGGGGCTGGGGTCGGGGGAAGCTCGGGCTTCCCCCGCCCCAGCCCCGTGCCTGGGGGGAAAAATAATAATTTCCCCCCCTTTATTTCCCTCCCAAAAAACTAGGTGTGCCTTATGGGACGGTGCGTCCTATAGGGCGAAAAATACGGAAGCTAGGAATGTCTATTTCCATCTTTAGCGGGTTCATGAAATACAACACCTTTTGGACAGAAATGACTTGGCCATGCTACTCCACGCTCTGGTAACTTCCAGACTAGATTTTTGCCATTCACTCTGTGTGGGACTACTCTTGAAAACTATTCGGAAATTTCAGTGTTGCTTTTTAAACTTCTGTAACCTGCCCTGGAACCTTGTGGTGAAAGGTGGGTAAGAATTGAAATAGTAATAATAGGCTGCAAACTTTGGAATGCATTAAACTGAAATTCCTTGTGGTGTGGATAAATAAGCAAAAAGCTAGTATAAATATAACTGGTTTTATTATATCCCAGTATGCTTTGATTAAATTATTGAATCACTGTCACTTTGGCTAAGTTACTCATAGGTTTATGCTAACACTTTGGGGCATGAGCCGAAGAATATGACATGTTTTCTCTTTTCCAGTCCAGAAACACTTGAAATCCATGGTTCATTTACTTGGCTTGGGCAAACACAATACAAGCTTCAGCTGAAAAGCCAGGAAGTATCCAGCCTGCAGTTAAAGGCCTGTTTCGTCCACACAGGAGTTTATAATCTTGGAACCCCACGAGTTTTTGCCAAGCTTTCGGACCAGGTTACTTTGTTTGAAACAAGTCAGCAGAACTCGATGCCAGCACTGATCATCATTGGCAATGTTTGACTTGCTGCAGGTTTATTTAAAACCAAAAAGAAAAGAAGTGTTTTGAGTACTGTTACTTACTTCATTACTTTTAACCTGCAACCTTGGCATATGAACTGTTAAAATAGTGTAGATAAAATTCCAAACTATTACAAGTACTTGTCTCCTTCTGTTTCATAATGCCTGGTACATTAGACTTGACAGAACATTTATTTTTTAAAAAGTATTCCATAAATTAAGTGGAAATACACAACATTACTGGTGATATCCAATGTTAGTCATGCTCAGAACAAACCCAATGAAATCAATGTACTTAATTTCTGTGGGTCTACTCCATGTAACTTAATTGGGTATCATCCTCTTCGTAACAGAATTGGAAACTCCTGTATACCTTAGACCCTGTCAAATGCAGCCATACTGCTGTTAAAACCTGTGTTAATATTTGTGGCTGCATTAGGAAGCAATTTAGGGCACAGACCCCTGCCGGCATTTTTATTTGTTTGTTTGTTCATGAACCATCTTTTCATAACATTTCTGTGAAGTTCAGTAAGATACAAAAATAAATCCTACCCAGTTTTTCATTTTCCACTTTAAAAAAAGTGAAATTGGGATTTCTTTCATATTCCGATAGCCAGTCCTCTTTGCAAACTGCATATAACTCCACTTAATATCCTTTAAAAACAGAAAACCCCAGTTTAGATATGTTCTCATTCATCTCAGTACAAAATGCACTATTTCACAACCATTAAAGTTTGTCATGTAAACATCCACTTTATTATGTAACTATAACAATTCAGATGATCTGTTTAAATTACCAGTTAATTAAGCTTTTCGAGAAATGTATTATATTTATAACAAATGTGCTGTAAATAGAATAAAATGTGCACCATATTCACTGTATTGATTTATTTCATAATGTTTCTGAAATGATGACAGAAATTAAGTAGATGCCTGTTAATGGTTTGTTCTGGATCGTTGTCTTGCCTCAGTAATGAAGCAGATGAGAGCCAAGAAATTGAAGCTCAGTCCAGATCAAGATTGAGACACAAGACACTGTTAGTAGGCGGTACCCTAGACCGGATGGATGGGAGGTGGCTTGCTGTTGATGGGGTAACACTCCCTCTGGAGGAACGGGTATGTAGTTTGGGGATCCTTCTGGATCCACTGCTGTCGCTTGAGGTGCAGGTGGCCTCGGTGGTGTGGAGTGCCTTCCATCAGCTTTGTGTGGTGGCCCAGCTGCACCAGTATCTGGACAGAAATAGCCTAACTTCTATATTCTTTGTTCTGGTAACCTCTAGGTTACATTACTGCTTCACATAATATGTGGGGCTGCCTCTGAAGAATGTTTGGCAGCATCAAGTGGTGCAGAATTTGGCAGCCAGGTTGCTCACCAGGACAAGACGGTTTGAGCATATAACACTGATCCTAGTCCAGCTGCACTGACTGCAAGTTTCTGGGTGCAATTAAAAATGCTGGTTTTTGACCTATAAAGCCTTAAATGGCTCAGGACTGCAGTACCTCAAGGACCACCTCTCCCCATAGGAACTGACCTGGACCCCGTGATCATCATAGAGGCCCTCCACGAGAGTTCTAGAGGGTAGCAACATGAGAAAATCCCTTTTCTGTGGTAGCTGCCTGATCTCCCCAGGGAGGCTTGCCTTGCGCCTTCACTGCATATCTTTAAGTGCTCGGTGAAAATGTTTCTCTGTAACCAGGCCTTTGGCTGATTACACATTCTATAGCCTTTTAAATGTGTTTGTGGGATGAGGTGTTATTGGTTTCTTTGGGTCTTTTTATGTATTTTGTGTTTTCATTTTGTATATGTTGTGAATCACCCTGTGATCTTTGGATGAAGGGCAGCACACAAGTTTAATAAATAATAATAAGTGAAACAGAGTTGTAGGTTTGGGGTTTGAAGTGGAGAGCCCCAGTTCTGTGTATCCTCAGATTGACAGTTCACCCATGTAGGACCACCCCCAGCTAAAAAGTAGGATTCTGCAAAGGGGTTCACAAGTTGGCTGGAGACAAATTAGGATCATCTAAAGCACTCCAATGTGAAGCTGGTTTGACAAACAACACATCAAACATGAACAGGATGCATATGCGTTTTGGATAATGTATGATCATGGATTAAAATCTCAGCACAGGAAATGCAGCAGGTGCACAATAAACGGGAATGTGAACAACACCTGGGCAACAATTCCTTCTCCACCAGGGAAGCAAAGCAAAAAACAAAACAAAACACCCCTTTCAAAACGAGCCAGAAGTACTGTCAAACAAATCAGGCATTCCCTTCTCTGTTTGAGTCTAGAGGAAAATCAGAGTAACACACACATCAAAACACTGCTTCAAATTGAAGCAGAAACGACCTTCGACATTGTCTCAAGAAGGGACTTTCAGGATTAATTTGAAGCCAGTTTTGAGTCTTCAGTAATGCAGGTGTAACTATGTTTCTGTAAGGCACTTGAGAATCAGAGTTCTGACTTTGTGAGCTGCAGTGCACTGCTGATCCAGGATGTCATGAACACATCTGCCCCAAGTATAGAAACACAGCATGAGTTTGGAAGCAGTCGGACAGCTGTGAGCAGTGCCCCTCCCCCTCCGCCTGACACAGAATGGAATGTAGATAAGGTGTCAGGAGAGAGTGGGAGGGAGAGAAATCAGCCCGCTCAAGCAAGCAATCTCCTGAGCCCAAGGAGTAGACGTATGAGAAAGGTAATAGGTTCAGCATATTCTGCAGAACCAGGAAGCACTCCTTAGAAGGGCCGGCATGGACGCTTGGTTAGATGTCCGAGACTAATTGTTTGTGTGTGTTGTGTTATCAAGACGGCATCCACACACACACACACACAGAGCACTCCCTTATCTCCAATATATTCTATCTAAGTCTAATCCAATATTTTTCTCCCCAATTTTTCAAATTACTGAGAAGTTTGTACTTTTTAAAAATAGTGGAGCAAGAAGAGAGTAACATGGGCTGCTTGCTTAGTATTTCAGCCTTCAAGGCAGCATACCATGTAGCATCAGAGTGCATTAGAGAGCTTTCCCCCCAAATCCAAAGCCCATGTGACAACTGTTTCCACCCACACTGAAAAACAACCAAAACCACCACACACACACACATACACAAACCTAACACCGATTACTGCCTATAAAGCACTATTCTGCTCATATTTGGATAGTGCAGAAAGAAAAAGGAAATGTGAAAAAGTTTTCTTGAGTCTGTGCCCTCCCCCCCCCGTTCCCCCTCCTTGCATGGATGCTTAAGACACTGTGGAAACAACAGTGCATTACTCTCTCCCACTGTGGATTTGGAGCTGTGAGTTTGCTCAGTGCAGGTACTCATACTGCTAAAGTCAGAGAACCATCCACAAAGCACTTTCTTTTGACAACTTGTATTTATTAAAACTCATACATTTTTAAAGCATCCCTTATCCATAAATACTGGTTTGCAAACCAAATGGTATTTCCTTTCAGTGCTGTTGAGAATTAACCTACCCCTCCTCAGAGCATGACATTACAGGACTAAAATATTACGCCCAAACTGTTTTCATTCTTGCATTTTCCTTCATTAATTTAGGAAAGTAGTATACCATCAAAATAGAGCCAAATATGAGAACCAGAAAACTAATAAGTGTTTTACCAACATTGATCTGAGACTTTGGGAGGGCGCCATGTACATACACACTGAAAACCGTTGTTAGGTCACAGTAGCTATAGTGTGTATCTACAACAATGGCTTTGAAGACATATATGCCATTGTACTGTGGAAATAATATTCTGTTCTTCTCATTCCTGTTTAGAACATGATACGGCCTGGAAGCTGATGGCAAAGGCCCATTTTCTTGGGGAATCTTACAATTTTCATAAAGCAATCTGTTCCACATATCACTTGGCTCTCTTCCAGGATCCTCTGCCATTATAGTGATCCAGTTCTGCGCTGCTGTCCTACACTCGGCTTCTACTTCATTCAGGAGATAATCATAATTATGCATGCCATGTATTTCATACAGTACAAAATCAGCAGAAACATATTCTATGAATTCATCATTGTCCCACAGCTCAAGAACGGGGAGCCATGGGCTGTCATAGTACAACAGAATAGGACATCTCCAAAGATCATAACGATAGGTAATGTTAAGGTTTGGCTGTGACAATTTTTTTCTGCCAAGGAACTGTGGGTCATATACCTTTCGATCAATTGAATAAACAAAATTATTCTGCAGCACAATATCCTGAAAGAGACCTCTGTTGCATGCTGTTGTACTCTCAGCAATTTTGATATGTTTCTTAGGTGAACAGCCCACTACAATAAGGGCTGTCATTGGATGCATGTCAATACAGAATATGGCTTTGTTGTAGATATCCACCGTGACGGTGGATATCCTGCTTGAGTAAATAGTATTCTGAAACTCGAGTTGAGACATGCCCGAGAAAGCCTGTTGAAGCAGCCTAATATGTAGCCTGTATTTAGTGTTTCCATCAAAGGTAAAGCCATCCTGATCAATATCTGCTTGAAATGCCAGCGCATGGGGATTGCTCACAGTTACATATGGATAGGTCCCAGTGCCCGGCTTGGGCACAAATGTGACATTAAAATGAAGTTCCTGCTTCATATCAATATAATATATTTTGTTATGGAAATCACCACTGAGGATCTCTACAGGACAGGGCTGCAGCGGTGGCCGTAAAGTCATGAGTGTGTCCTGTATGTTAATAATGCATTTCTGAAAATGATACAATGCAGAATCCGTGCTCGGAATAACACTGACAAAAAAAAGCACCCCAATATTCTCAAACATCATCGCCTCACAAGGGTCAGTGGGTTTGCCCTTGGTTTTATCACCAATGTATACCATCTGTGTTGATTCCATGTCCAGGGTTCCATAGAAAAGTTTCTGGCTCTTGGTGAGGGCTGCAATCTCATTTCTGTTGGCAGCTACATTACAGAGGCCATGCGAAGGTAATGTCACATTAACATATTTATCAGTGGGATGCACTGTTATCAGAGCAACATTCAGGCCGTGGTTGAAAGAGAACGCGAAAGTGTCTTTTGTCCAAAGGAGAATAAAACCTCTCAGGCCAGGGGGAATTATGCCAATAAAAGATTCATCTGCATAGAATTTCATGTCGAATTTTGCACCTTGTTCTTGATGGGCTAAGTTCATATCTGTATATGTAAAATAAGCTTCCCCATCACCATCTGTTTTATTGAGGATAACTCCAAGTTGTGCCAAGGAAACAAAGTTGTAGATACCAATCAGTGCATTTTCGTAACCGGCAGGGCTTGTTTTTACAAATCTATATCCCCCATCTTTGGAGGTGAAGACATCAGTGGATTCAGCAGGCTTTCCAGTTGTATAAGCCACAATGAAATTGCTGGTATCGTAACAATTGATGTCCTTCAAAGAATAACAGCAGTCCATGTTTGTGATATCTGTAACGGGGCTATCGATGCCAGTTGACACTTTCCAGGTTTTCCATGTGCGATAGAAATACAAATAGACCTTTCCATTTATTACGAAAAGCGCTCGATTTTTTTGCACAAAAAGAGCACTAGTGACTTCAGCTGGTGAGCTTATTATTATAGCTGGAATGGTCAATGGCAAAAGACTGCTCTGAAAATTATCTTGGCTGAGGAAAACCTTTTCCCCAAGATATATGGCTGGAGGAGTCTGTCCTCCAAAGTAGAATGCCTCACATGGGTGTGGTATTAGACGAGGGTCCTTATATTTGTATGAGAGAACAGTGCCATGTGATACCATACTTGAATTGAAGGAGACGCTTGATATAATCAGTAGTTCATGAGTGCATGGCCAAGAATCACCCTTATCCAGACACAGCAAAAAAACCACTAATATGATTACAGAACTGCTTGGCTTCCGCATTGCTGATTTCTGAATTATTCTCTTAAGCCAACCCCATAATGCATGAACAGATGTGTTCAGTGTGAATGCTGTTAGCTGTAGTGTTTTGTTCCAGATTCTAATTCAGTTATTCTGAATTCCAAGTGGCAGTTGGCTGTTAGATGGGTTGGGGTACCTGAGGAGATTTCACATGATGCTCATTACAGCTTCTGTGCTGTCTTGTTCCTGAATAAAAGATGATAAAATGGATTCTTTTAACCAGGAAACAGTGAAACCCCACTCTCTTTCTCTACACCCACAAGCATGTGCATGCAAAATATCACATCCACTCCCTGAACCGTCCTCTATTGCTTGTTTTTGTACCTGGCTGAATCAGAGGGATGGGGAGGGTTGCAGGGTCCACCACATAGGATTGGCTGAGAGACCAGCTCCATCTGTCTCCCTCTCTTCCTAAGCTCTTATTCAGGTGGCCATTCCACAGTGGGAACGTAGGTTTCGGGGTGGGTTGATCATGGTGAGGGTTTGCCAAACGTGCCTTCCTCTTAGCTTGTTTCTCCATTTCGTCCTGAGTTTGAGTGTCTTCAAAGTCCATGGCACCTTTGGTAAAAGCTGTTCACCAATTGGAATGCTCCTAGGCCAGTGTTTCCCAATTGTCAGTGTTTGTTCTACTTTTTTTTTAGATTTGCCTTGAGAGAATCATTAAACCTTTTTTGTTGACCACCAGCATTATGCTTTCCATGTTTAAGTTCAGAATAGAGTAGTTGCTTTGGAAGACAATAATCAGGCATCCACAAAACATGACTAGTCAAACAAAGTTGATGTTGAAGAATCACACTGGTGATCTTTGTTTCTTCCAGTACACTGGCATTAGTTTGCCTGTCTTCTCAAGTGATATGTAAAATTGTTCGGAGACACCGTTGATGGACTCTTTCGAGGAGCTGGAGATGGCGTTTATAAGTGGTCCATGTTTCACAAGCATATAGTAAGGTTGGTAGTACAATAGCTTTGTAAACAAGCATTTTGGTTTCCCTGCGAATGTCCAAGTCCTCAAACACATTGCACTTGCAGAGCTCAGGCAATGCTGGATTTCAGCATCAAAGTCCGCCCTTGTGGAAAGATAATTGCCCAGGCAGGAGAAGTGGTTGACACTTTCCAATGCTACATCATTGAGTTGTATTTGTGTTGCTGCAGAGGGTTTATTTGTGCTTGTTGGTGCAGCACTTTGGTTTCTTGGATGTTGAGCGATGGGCCAAGCTTTCCATAAGCTTATGTGAAGCTATTTAGGATGGTTTGATACTAGGACTATGTGTACTTTACCCAGTGGCAGGCCAGAGACATTAACCTTTATCTTACTCCATTATTGGGCTCCAGCCTTTCCTATTCCGATTAGGTTGTTACTTTAAAAGACAACTGTTCTATTAAGTTGCTGAGTGGTTGCTTCTCCTATCTCTTTTCAGATGGTCCTTAAGAGTCGTTTGGAAGCAATCCCGCTTAATAGGATCTTTAAGGGCTTGAGTGGTCATTTTGCGCCTTGGTTTCCTTCCTTGAAGCCTGCATTGATCTTGATAGCCATCGTGGAATGTATTAATCAGTGATCTGTCCATCAGTCATCGGTCGTCGTAATAGCTCTGGTAAGGAGTACATCGCGGCGATCTTCAGCTCAGACATACAGTGGTACCTTGGTTTACAACCATAATCTGTTCTGGAGGTCCAGTTGTAAACCAAAACAGGTTGTAACCCAAGGCGGGCTTTCGCCAATGGGGCCTCCCACCCCCATATTGTTTGTAATTTAAAAAAGGGTTGTAATCCAAAAAAAGGGACACACACTTCCGGGTTTGATGTGGTTGTAATCCAAAACAGTTGTAATCCAAAGCGGTTGCAAACCAAGCTACCACTGTAGTCTAAGAGGTGCTAGGAGTTCAACCGTGGGTGCCTCCATGGTATTTTAATTTTTTTTTTGGTCGAAATAGTGTGTTGGTAATAACAAGGTTGTGTGCTGCAAATATAGTCAAAAGTAAGATTCTGTTCTGGTTGCTGTTGCCAATTCCTTCTTTCCCAATAGATCGAAATCTCACCCAACTCTTGCATTAAATTCACCCAGGAGGATAATTTTATCCTCCTTAGGCTTATCTGATAGGATGGCATCCAGCCGATAATTTTTTTTCTTTAATGTTTTCATTGGCATCCAGTGCATAAGCGCTTAAAATAGTAGCCTGTTGGTTTTTGGTGAGTTTTATTTGAAGGGTTGAAAGTTGCTCATTAATGCTGGTAGGGACTTCTGACAAGAGCTTTACAAGATCGTTTTTGATAGCAAAGCCTACCCCATATATTTGACGTTCTTGTTCAGGTAGACCTTTACAGAAGAATTTGTAGAGTTATTTTTTATTCTTTCAGTTGTCCCTCTCCTGTTCTTCGAGTTTCTTGAAGTGCTGCAATATCAATGTTAAAACATCGCAACTCTCTTTCAGTGATGACAGTCCTGCATTTGGGACGCTCATTATCTGTGTTATCCAGCAAAGTCCATATATTCCATGTTCAAAAGTTCAGTTGTCTTTTACGACTGCTAGGTGTTGACCCCACTGGGTGCGGTAATCCAGTCAGGGGAAAAAGTGAGGCAGACTATGTTTAGGGCACCTTTTCTAGCCCCTCCGCCTTTTTGGGGTGGGTAGAGTGGATCTTAAACAGGACTGCTCAGTTGTGGATACAGCGGCCGAGCTACTCAACTGCCTCATTGAGTCAGAATGACTGAATCTGTATCCACTGCCCATGAGCTGGTTCATGATTAGGGGCTTCCAGATTTCATGGTCCTGCCTCTGTTACCATTTGCTGATCGTCATGGGACTTCTTTGGGTTTGGAGTGGGTTTTCGGAAGACGCCTGTGCGTGAATTTGTTTTATGTGTGTAAATCAGTGCACGCTGACAATGCACAGTCTTCACAGTAAGGCTCTGTTCCGATAGCATGAGTATCACGATGACGGGTAGATTCCTATCTGCTGCAGCCTTCATCCATATGATCCTGCCCCAGCCTTATCCTATTCAACTCTCCTGGTCCACGGTTAGGTTAGCGCAGTGCTCCTTAGCCGCGGTGTCATATATCAGCCCCTAGAGGGCGATGGTGTCATAGGAAGTCTGCAATTACCACCCATGTTTTATTGTTGCATTAGCACACTACAAGTATGTGCCGTTCCAAAACCTGGCACTTCTCCGACTTCAATGCAGAAACCATCATGGTGAATATCCGAGCGAATCTGACCACCTTCTCTATTCCCCCCTCTCTGCTCGGTTTGCTGCGCCGGGTATGTAAACCTTGCGGTGGTGACCGGCTTGCCCGGGCTGCATCGGATACGAGGCGGCGAATCGCAGAAGCCACGCTTCAGCTGTCAGCGTCGATGTGAACAGTGGGAAAACGGAGCATGTGCAGAGCACCTTTCGCGCGCCCATCTTGCCCCTGCTGAACAGCCATTCTCTGCATGCAATTGCTGTTTCCCACTAGGACACAGATGATCCTATCTTAGGCTCTCACCATAAGCAGACGAATATCCATAAGATCAGTGCTGAGTGGATGGTGGGGTGTGGCTATTCTGCCGTGTTGCAGTGTCTAGCTTACCCATCGGGAGGGCCGTGAGCTGCAAAGTAGTGAGGAGGCCTGGATCCCAGCCCTGTCTCGGCCAGCGAGCTCACTGGGTTGCCTTGGGCAAATCAGATCTCCACCGCACAGTCCCAATCAGGATTGTTATGAGAACAAACTAGGATCCATTCCTTGGGAGAACAGCGGGATACAAATGTGGACGGAAATAAAAATAAATTTATTTACGTGAAGCAATGGTAAAGCATGGAATGGCGCTCTGTGTGTGTACGAGAGAGACGTTAATTATGTGCTTCACAACTGAAGTAACAGACACGGCCGTCTAAAGGGGGCTGTCCCTAAATCTGAATCAACCCAGAATTTAAATTCGCCCAGCAGCCCCACCGCAAGATTCCAACGAAGTAAGAACAATTTTACTTGGTTTCAGTTTAGATTGTGGGCTCCGGGTTTTCTACCCTACTTAGCGCCAGCGCTTCGCCCTGGCGCAATCGCAAGGCGCACGCCAGGATCTTTATTATTATTATTAAATATTTTATTAGTTGAATATAAAAACAATATATAATCAAACACAAGCAACCAAATACAATTTCCCCCTACCCCCCCCCTCAATTAGCGCCAGGATCTTGAGAGCCCTTGTGCCGTCGGAGAGACGCCGCCGAGATTTCTTTGGCCAATGGGAAGATGCGGAGCAGACCTGCTTTCTTCTCACTGGAGGCGCCGCTTCGGGGTCTTTCCGCCCGCATCCAATCCAGTTTCTCAAAAGGCGGGAAGGCTGCTGGGAAGCCGCCTCATGCTGGAGGGCCAGTCGCTATCAGGGGGTGGAGGAAAGGGAAACTCCCTCGAGTTCCCCGCCCGTGGCTATAAGATGAGGGAGCCCCCGAGAGAGCGGCTCCCTTTAGCCGTTGCCATGGCCCTTCCTCCGGCCTCTCAGCAAGTGGGAGAAGCGGGCGGAGGTGAGGAAGAAGCGGAAAGTTCTGCTCCCTGAGCTCCCCAACTTGGCGCCGTCGCCTCAGGGCAAGGGGCTCCTTGTGCTTCGCGCCCGCAGGAGTTGTGGGCTAGTAGTAGTAGCAGCGTCATGCTGGAGCAACGAGTGGCGTCGGCGGCAGAGGCACTTCCCTTGCCTCAGCCCCGGCTCCAGCCCGCCCCAATCCGCGCCTTCGCCTTCTAGACCCGCGGGCATTGCCCCTGCCGTCTCGTGAGTCACTGGAGGTTCCTTGGCGAAAGCGCTTCGTTTCTTTCTGGCGCTTCGCAGAGCGGCACCGTCGGCGGCGGAGAATGCGAGCGCGCGCCGCTGCGCCGACTTCCCCGCGCGCCAGCCCGGAGCCAAGGTAAGTTTGCGCGCCCGCTCACCTGGTCCACCTGCAGCTTCTAGCGAGCGCCTTGTGGGAATGGAAACTGGCAGCCCCTAAACCTTGGACTGTTTGTTGCCTAATCGACTCTAAAGTTCCTGATGACTTGATTTTTTATTTATGTATTAATTTCCAGTCCCCCCCACCTCCTTTAATCTGACTCCAGTTTATAGCCGCTGCGTGCCCGACTGAAATCTAATGGCTTCATGCAAGGCTGGATTTTGAGCAGGTGGGCCGGTGCCAAAATGAAGATGTCCTGATGGGGAGAGCAACACCTGTTGAATCTCTGCCAGACATCCAGTTATAATTGGACAGAAAGGTTCTGCCAGTAAAAACAATGAAATACAGATGGCAGTCCTGTTGGGTTTTCAGGTTCAGTACTAAAGTAGTGGGTTCAGAGAGGTAAGGTCAGGTACTGGTGGAAAATGAAGGCTTAGCTATGCTGCGCCTAATGAGAAGTAAGTGCAAATAACAGTAGTACAAGAATGTGGTGTCTTATAGCACTGTCTAAGAAAGTTGTGGCCAATAACTATATGTTGTTTACTCTGTGCTGTTACTCCTTTTGTTGGCTGTGAAGGTGTCCAGCTTCTGAGAGGGTCAAGTTGCAATCCAAATGGGCAGGGTGCCTGCAACCTCCTTTTATGATCCCTGTGATGTAGATCTTACTATATAGATTGTGCCATGCAAGATTGCAGAAGGTGGTTGGTTACCTTGCCTTAAATTCAACAAGCTACTTTATCCAGCATCTGCTGTGACAAAGAACTGCCAACAGCAGTTGCTAATTCTGAACATCTTTGACACTACAGCTGCTGTTGTGAATTCATCTGTCCTCTTAAGAATGCAAAAGAAAATTAAAAGAACGTACAGGGCAGGACATCTTGAAGGGGCAATGCCTGCTCTGTTAATTTTTGAGGGAGTTGGTGTTACTTTTGGCCTGCTGGGAACTTGGAACTGTCGAGCTGTGTGATAAGGGGCGACTCTGCAACCAAGAGCATCTGAGGTAATGCCATAGCAGAGGTGCTCAACACAGCTCAGACTTTCTGTGCCTATTGAGACAGGCAACATGATATTCATTCATTAGCATCTGTCAAGCTGTGAAGCTATGGTTCTTTGACCCCTCTGTTGCAAGTACTCATGTAGTGTAAAAGGGAGCCAATTGCTCTCTGTAGTGTAGCTCTTTCATTTTAACTGCACCTCTCACCAAATTAGCTAACAGCTCTTTTTTCCCTGCTTCTGCTCTAGAAGAAGGCAGTGCTACGTGCTCCTGCTAAATCCAGAGTACACAGAATATGGGCAAGGTGTTCTGGAGGATCCTTTCCTTTCCATAGGTCTTAACTATTTGAACTTTCATTTACTATGAGCAAGAAAAGGATGTTCCTCAATCACATCACCCTTGTCTATTTCTTTATACTGCTATTGGTGAGCTTTAATTTCAAAAGAAGTTCAGGGAGTTTATTTAAAAACTATGATGGAGTGGATAGTTGCTAGTTGCCTGTTTCCACCCATGTGTTTGGAGTGTGACAAAATATTTGTGTCTGTTCTATAATCCAATGTACTTGTCTTTCTCTGTAGACAAAACAAGTCAAAGACACTTAGGTATGCTTAAACACCAAGGTGGTTGTTTTCCCAATGATATGTTCTGCATAGTTTCTTCCAGCTTCCCAGGTGTCCATCATATACTGCTTTTTGGCAGATGGTACAATTGAAACATATTTTCCACCTTCAGTGAGGTCTCTAAAGTTCAAGAACTCTAAACATCTAGAGCTGGAATGGCAAATGTGCAGCCCTTTTGTGTTGGACTCCCATCAGCTCAAGCCAGCATGACCAGTAGTCTAGGATGATGGGCGTTTATTTTATTTATTTATTTATACATATTTATACTTGTTTGTTTATTTATACTTTGCCAACTGGGTGGGTATGTCCCCTATCAGTCACCTGATGTCATCATGGCATCACGTGACTGACAGGTTAGTGGCCCCACCCACATGTCAAAGTTGGCCCTTAAAGTGGGGATAGGGGATAGGGAAATAAAGATCTGACTCATTGAGTCAAAAATAAATAATTAGAATGAATTCTAATAAATATTTTTATGTGTGACAGGAATGCATATGGAAAGTCTGGGTGTGCAGGTAGCAGTGTCACAATGTGTGAGCACATTTAGGTTTCATTACTGGTCATTCAAATGTAACTCTTTTTACATATGTGAGAGTTGCAGTCAAATTGTGGGCAGATGGTGCATTTGACATTGTAGTCCATCATTTGCAGCCTTTACATCAACAGAATTCCTATTATGAAGAGATGAAAAAGCTTGAGTAGTACCATATAGTACAAGTGTTGGGTTGTTTGTTTGTTTTTTGCAGATATGGCAGTTTCATTGAAGCTTGTGCAAGACACATTTCTTGTGGACTGTGCTTGTGGAATTTTAAAGAAACTTTCCCCGTGACCCATGGTTTCTCAAAAGAAGCAAAAGGTTGGGGCTTTACCAATGTGCTTGTTTTATCCAGGCTGAGCAGTTTCAGATATTGCAGGGTAATAATAACATGTATGCAAGATACAAGTCTATCAGTAACTCGCTTTCTCAAGCCAAAACTGACTGTGGTTCTTCTATTAAATTCCAAGGATGAGAAATATTGGCCACCACCACTCTTAGAATTATTAGGTAAATTGTATTACATAATAAAATTTGGGAAAATATTTTTTGTTCCACACAAACTTTCATTAAAAACTTATGCTTTGGGGCATGTTCTCTGATTCCTCATGTTGCTAATTGCTCTGAAAGCCTTTTGATGTCCTGTTTCCCAGCAGAGGAAAAAGGAAAGTAGAAGCAAGCTGCATTGCAGACAGAAAAATAAGAATCTCTGGAGTCATCTTCTGCATGCATGCTATCACGTACTTCCAAGTACCTTGTGCTTAGACATGCAAATCAGGATATTTTATCAGATGAAGTGATTCATTTGAGTACCATGTAAGTGACTGTGAAGCATGTGGCCTGAGAAGGATTGAACATTAAATATAAACATTTGTCAGGCATAACAGTCATGCTGGAAGGTTTTTGATACTCTGAAATGTGGATGGCTATTTATTTTTTTTGCTTGGGGCCAGATTGAGGGTTCATCACCCCTCTGGGGCATAGCATAACACAGGTACAGACATTACATCTTCTTTCTCTCCCTCCTGAGTCCCTTGGTTAGGGGTTCCAGTGAAGGCATTTTTGGGTTCCACGGCACCCATTGGCACCAAGTTAGTGACCCCTGGGTTAGAGAGTAAGGCGAGAGCAATTACTCTCTAGCACAGAAAGTTAGAAGGGAGAAAAGGAAGGAAAGAGAGGAAATTGATGATGGATGATGGATTAAGTGGCCAGCCAAGTGTGATGGAAGGAAGAGAGAGAACAGGAAGGATGGAGATGAGGTCTGAGTAACCACTGTTATTTTCTTCACTGGGGTTGTTCCATGACAGATCAACACAATAAGAAAGGTTAAAAAAAAAAGAGTAGCAGCAGTCCTTCAAGGTAGTGACAAACAGGTATGATCCACTCTAGCAAAGTTATGAACACAAAGTTACAGAGAGAAGTAGAGGTGATATCTTATGAATACTTTGGCTGGCACCCATTGTCCTAATCAGCTGAAGACATCAACTTTTGGCATATGCTTGTTGGGTCTATAAATATCTATTGATTGCAAGCCAAAAATGATGTAGCTAGTGCAAGCCAGATATAAAACAATAAGGGATTAATAAAACTGTTCAGTATCGTGTCATATGAGGTCTCTCCAATAAAAACACAGCAGTGTTTCCAATTCTTTTGGCTCAGTTTGACCTGTTTCCATTAAAATAATTGAGAACTGATTGTCCAGTCTCCCCAGGTTCTAGGTCAACATTTTTTTAAGTTCAGTTAAGTACATATATCTATATATTTAACTTAAGTATATATCTGTCAATTAAAAAAAGCTTTCATTTAATATTATACAAATTTAATATACTAGTAATTCAGTCCCATTAGGGGAAAAGCCAGGGCATAAATAAATTTATGATAATAATAATGACCTAGTAAACACTAACAATAGCTAGTGACTTGCAGCATGTGTTCTGGGAAAAGAGAAAGTTAAAATTACCTATTAAATTAGTAAAAGTCTATCATCATGGCAGGTGATATGTGTGTGTGTATGTGTGTGTCTGTATGTGAAAATAAGAAAATAAGCTCTGTTTTCACATACAGATACATACAGAGCCTTCATCAAGTGATCCTTTTTTCTGGAAGGGTCAGTGAGTATAGTGACAGATCCGCACATGTCTCTGAAGGCTCCCCCCCCCCACGAAGGATCCCTTGCTGAAGGCTGCTCACCCACACAATGGTCTGGTCCACACATAATTTAAAACCATAGTTAAACTAAAACTTAAATGTGAATGTACAGCATGCCGGTGCTCTTTGCTGAAACCACAGGTGGCTCACACTTCCTTTGTTCCTGCTTCACTGTTGGGAAAGTCACCACTCATGGGCCAACTGTAATCATGAAAATTTTGGATTTTTTAATTTTTCTGGGCTTTTTTGGGGGGTGGGGGTGGGGAGCTGCATCTGAATTTTTGCCCTAGTCAAAAGTAGTTTAACTAAATATTTGAATAGATGGGTGGTAAGTAAATGAAGCACTGTTAAATGTTGTTAGCATCCATCTGTCTTGAGAGACAATGGAGTGCGCTTCCAGGGGTGAAATCAAACAGCTGGAGATTCACAGTGCTTGCTGGGGCTGCAGAAATTGGTAACTCTTAACTTCTGCCTCCTGCATTGTTTTTACTATGTTACCAGCATCAATGTGACCTCTTTGACATGCAAGCCCGGACCGTGTGTATGGAGGTCCTGGGCTGCCAAGACAACAAGACCACCTTGTTTTGAGTACGTAGCTTGGTGAAACATGTTTGAAGTCTGTGTGTCCTCTGAAGGCTCTCAATCCACTGTTCACAATCACTGATGTAAAATCTGTGATGGAGATTTCTGTTTTTGCTCATCTTTCCTTGGTAGTGCAAGGTTGCTTACTCATGTTATAAATATCTTGTTAAAGTATGCTTTGGATAACTTAGTGATTGTTTTATTTGGGCAATTTTTCCATAGTGACTTCATACAGAAGTTGCATTGAGCCCTGTGAAATTAGAATTATGAACACAATAAAAGGTTGTTGATAAGGACTGTGTTTTGAAGAATATATTCTGTGCTATTTATACTTTTACTGTGACTTGAAAAATATTTTTTCAGCACGTAGTATGCAGTATTAAAGTGATGAATTGTGAGAAGGGCATTCTTAATAAAGTTTGAATGAATAATGTCAACACTTGTGATTTTTATAGTTTATTTTTAAACATTTACCGTTATGTTTGCGGTGCCACGAAGGAACACATAAATCCAATGTCATTCTATGGCATCTTTTAGATTGGTGTGGATAAAGCTTTGGCACATTTGCAAATTGGAAAAATTATTGTAGGCATCACACATACGCTGTAGCCACATCTTATTCTATTTCCTATTGACTGCAATAAAGTGTTGTATGTGCACCTATGAGTGACATGTTTGTGGCCCCTGCTCCAAGTAGCCTGTGCATAGTGGGCAAGTAGACTTGTGCTTGCCCAACCAGGTTGTGGGGGAGATCCCAGATTCTCAGAGGGTTTGAATCTGGTCATGTTTCCTTAAAGTCTCAAAACGTCAGTTTTTAAATTACCGCAAGGCTTAAGAAAATGCCTCCACATTTATGTATCAATGCTTGAAAACACTGTACCTGAAAACTGAGGTTCCTGAGATGTACTTATCTTGAATTCTCTCTTCTTCCATCATATTTTTTTCCAGATGGGTTCTTACTTTGAGAACGCAACATTTCATTCCAAAATAACTGAAGCAGCTGATATTATTGTTGGAATCTTCTATATTATATTTGGTAAGAGTGATTGTTTGATATTCTCTACATATGTTTGTGATATTCTCTACATATGATGATGATTTTATTTCACATTCTAGAAAACAAAAGAAGATTTTGTAACTGTGCCACTGGCATGTGTGTGATACTGTTTAACTCCTTGGTCCTGATTACCCACCTGACCCAGGAAGCTGTTTGTGGACAAACACCGGCTCCCTCATCCTGAAGCGAGATGAGCGCCGCACCCCATAGTCGCCTTAGACTGGACTTAATCGTCGAGGGGTCCTTTACCTTACCTTTTACCCATGTATCTGTTTTCTCATTCCCGGCCCAGTCTGAGCTTTGCATTGCTTATGTGTGCTTTGGTAGTAGATGCAAAGGCTGTAGGTGACAGAATCTGAAATATAACCCATCCAGAAGGTGACCATATTTTCCTGTGTGAAGTACATATGGAACTGGATGGACCAGCTGCTAGAGAGGAGAATCCAACTGTAGTATATATAGACTGGAGGCCTCTGCTGGACTTGGACCCCAGCAAGCCTGGACTCAGATTTCTGTTCATCTGTGAATTCCTGGGACAGCAATGGGCAAATTATAGTCTGAGTTTCGCCCATCAATACAATGGGAATTTTAGTGACTTGCTTCACAGTATTGTAGTTGGAATACATAAAGCAGTATGCAAAATTTCATTTTTGAAATAAGTAAGTGTAATAAAATAATTACATTTGCATTGGTTTAAATTAGTTTAAATTGAGTTTTTTATTATTGTATTTTCTTATATTTTACACTCCATTTTTACACAGAAGCATCATGGAACCCAAGGTGAAATACATGTGGTTCCAAGGAGGTCTCCCATCATCTGACCACACTTGCTTAGCTTCAGTAAGGTGGTGCCTTCATGTGCCATCAGACCTTTAGAGACTGAAGTGTTTTCTAGTGAAGGAAATAATCTTTAAGTAATGACAACATAGGGTCTTCTGCATCTTTGACGACTAACAAATGTATTATAGCACAAGCGTTCATGGACTAGCACCCATTCCATTAGATACATGACGTGTAATCCTCAGTTGGTAGGCATAGATACACATGGGTGTTAAGGTGGGGGGAAATGTAGAAGTTGGAGTTAAAGGATGATATAATGCACAAAGTACACATTGGGGTTTTCACAGACATATTGATGTGTTGTGGGAAGCAGTGTTTTAGCTGAACTTTCACAGATAAAGAACACAGATTACAATTACTGTGGAAATAATGTTTATTGTTTCCTGGCAAGCTAGCAGAAATTTATATTGGGCTTTACTGAATCTGAATCTGGTGACTTTCCTGGCAAATCAGCTAACTCAAGTACTTGATGAACTAAACATTAAGACTAAATATCTCTGAGACAGTCCAAGACAGGGACAGCCAATGTGGTACCTTCTAAATGTTGCCAAATTGCAATTTGTATCATTCAACAGCATTTGGAGGGCACCACATTGGTCACCCCTGGCCTAGGTTCATAGCGTTTTAGAGCCAAATCACATGTGACTTGGGATCTTTTGGCATGTGTTCTTTAAAACAGGCACAGGGAGTTCCAAATTTAATTGGAAGAGAGGTGCTGAAATATAAACTGTTTTGCCTTTTCCTCTATTTGGTTTCTCCAGTCTTGTGCCTCAAAAGCTGTTCTTACCCTGTTTTACAGAAACACAAAGATATAGCATAATGCCTTTCCATATGGTGCATCTGTGCACAAAAGAAGATGGTAGCCATTATGGTTCAGAGGACTGATCTGGATGTGATATATTTGCCTTTAGCTTTGAGCTCAATTAGTGCCTTGAATAAATTCGCTACTGCTCATTTTAACAGTGCAGTCAGCTAGGTTAGCTGCGGTCATCATGAAAACCTGATTGGCAATATATAAAAAGCTTGAGTGGCTTTTTAGCATTTTGTGGAGTGGGCTGCAGTCTGGGTCAGCTTAACTTGAACTAAATTTGGTTCATGGTAAGGTGCCATTAGTTCCCTGCTGCCTTGTTTTATGTCTAATTTTTTCTATACAGATAGTATACTTTTTATTATATGGGTCATATTCATTAATTTTTACAAAGTGCTCACCCACTTTGGAGGCAAGGGTGATAAGAATAAACTGGCACTTAAGGAAAGAGAACAATTTGGAAATCAAGCTGCAAAATTATTATTTTTTGTAAAAACACCTATATAAAAATCATGATTAGTCATCTCTTTGCCCTATATGTTTTTCCCTTTAAAGCCACTGGAGAAAGGGACAACATGCTACTTCCATGCAAAGTCAAAATGCTAATGAGAGTGAAAACAGTTAACCCTTTTTTGTTTTGTCCTACAGGCATATGCTCCTTTTGTGGGAACAGTATCCTCCTCTATGTTTCCTACAAGAAAAAGAACATATTGAAACCAGCAGAGTACTTCATGATCAATTTGGCCATCAGTGACCTTGGTATGACTCTGACCTTGTACCCTCTAGCTGTTACATCCAGCCTTTCACACAGGTGTGTTCAATGTGCATCCACTTGAGTTCTCTGTTAGTAGGAAACAGTAACTAAACTTTTCTTCTTCCACATTTTTTTATTACTATAGTGATGAATAATTCCAAGGGCTGAGAAAAGCAGTCTTTCAAGCTGCTGGCAGTAATTAGTATTCTGAGCTGCACAACACTGTTGTCACTAGGATACCTTTTGGGGAAAAGTTGCATTCATTCAGTACAATTACTCCACCTGGTTTCCTAATTTTCAGTGGAAGGAATAACAAAAGATCCAGCTTCCCTTTCTACAGTAATACATGTCATTGTTACTTAGTTACAAATGATTTTTATTTTTTTTACAGAGTGAAATTCAGTTACAATTGAAATGAAAGGAATACATTAGTGGAATTGCTTATGTTTCTTTTTCAAGGTTATGCGTTCTGACGCTCATGACCTCATCATGAAAACTGCTGTAGCCACTCGCCAGGGATAATCCCTAGCTATGTCTCCAAGGAGAATCCAAAATTACAGGCAGTTGTGCGGATCCATTACACACACACACACACACAAGTGCAATTATACATTGTTACCTGGGAGTAAGCTCCAATGACTGCATACACTTAACTTGTACAGTGGTACCTCGGGTTACAGACGCTTCGGGTTACAAAGTCCGCTAACCAGGAAGTGGTTGCTCCAGTTTAAGAACTTTGCCCCAGGATAAGAACAGAAATCGTGTGCCAGTGGCAGCAGGAGGCCCCATTAGCGAAAGTGCGCCTCAGGTTAAGAACCGTTTCAGGTTAAGAACGGACCTCCGGAACGAATTAAGTTCTTAACCTGAGGTACCACTGTAAAACACATTGAGCTTTAACTAAAAATATTTATCCAGCAGAAATAAAACTTTTAGCTCTTTATTTGAAATGCATAAAAAGGTAAAGGACACAGTTAAGTTCAGTCGTGAACGACTCTGGAGTTGCGACGCTCATCTCACTTTACTGGCCGAGGGAGCTGACATTTGAGCAGACAGTTTTTCCGGGTCATGTGGCAGCATGACTAAGCCACTTCTGGCGAAACCAGAGCAGCCCACGGAAACACCATTTACCTTCCCCTCCGGAGTGGTACCTATTTCTCTACTTGCACTTTGACGTGCTTTCAAACTGCTAGGTTGGCAGGAGCTGGGACCGAGCAACGGGAGCTCACCCTGTCGCGGGGAACCGCCAACCTTCCAATTGGCAAGTCCTAGGCTCAGTGGTTTAGACCACAGCGCCACCCACGTCCCAGTTGAAATGCATACAATTGTGCAAAGAAGTGTTACTGTTTAAACTACTGGTAGAAAAGTAGGAATTCCATCAAAGAAAAAGAAAGAAGCATCCAGCATCTGCTGTTATTTTCCGCATTATCTGGCTTCCTCTATGCTATGCTTGTCACAAAGAAATGTAAAAGCCTCATTACTGTCTCATTCACTTGCCAAAGCAAGACTTCTCTTAATTACCTGGCACTCTTGCAGATAGTGAAATCAGCCCTGCTTTGGAAAAAAAGTCAGAGTTGTGCTCCCCAGTATTCCCTGCCATTAGTTGTAATTGTAAATCTTTTGCACAGCCTATGAGTGGTCGAAAAATTCCCCCCTTGACTCAGAAATTTGAACAGTTGCTCATGCCACTTTTGACCAGCTCTAGGTACTCTTGGGTGAGATCAATTTCAGTCAGGCTTTTGGCACTGAGACTTGGATGGTCTATGTCAAGAGATAGACACAGATTTAAGAGTTCATCTTTGGGACTCAAGTTGATGGGGGGCAGTTAATACAAGGTAGATATTATTATTAATATGGCTTATTATAAAAGTAATTTTCTTTAATTTAAATATATCGCTCTTCTACGCACTGCTGTCAAAATGGGAAGGGGCCCAGTAAAGTATCTGATGATGGTGTCAGGAAACCATGTGGATCTTCAGCACTAAAGTCTTACAATGTCATTGAGTCAGAGAGCTGGAATCAAAACACAATGGCTCTCCTATTCCAATTCAATTTTTGAGGTTGTCACTTGTCGTCTAGGGCACAGTAATACATGCCCTATGTGGTAAGTGATTTGGGAAAATACTTCCCATCTCAGTGTGTCATGCAATCCAAAACTATTTTAGATGGATAAGCAAAGGCCAGTGTTCTTACTAGCTAATGCAGATAAGAACGGTTAAATGTTACAAGCTAGAAAAAACTAGTTGAACCTTATTGGGCTCATTAAGTCTGTCGTAGCTATCTATTGAATCTTATTCATTCAAACCTTTCTAAGGAAAGTGTTTGGATACTAAGTGATGCTGGTAAGTATGTTGCATTATTCTTTTTTTAAATTCAATCTTCATTGGTTTATAAACAATACATACAGAAAACATAACTCATAAATGAGAAAAAAATTACTGTATGTTGCATTATTCTATAATTGTTTATCCTTGGAACAAATGTGTGAAATTTAGTATATGTATGGGATATATAAAATAAATAAATAAGCAAACAATTGCAGTACTTGTGTGAGAGAGCATTCCACTGGAGTTTCCTTTTCTTTAGACTTCAGTTCTCTCTCAATATGTAAGAATATTAAATCTGCACATCCACAATTTTCAAATGTGCCTTTTCTCCGCCCAACTTCAAATAGCCATTTTTCAAGTTAAGTGGTATCAAGCAGACACTACATGCCAGAGATACAGGCAAGATACTGAATGCTTTTATAGAATGGTGTGTTATTTCTTTAATGAGTTTATATATTGGTCAGAATCCTTTCAGATGCATGCTGTGTTTTCAATTATGTTTTTTAAATATGAAGCAACATAATTTCTTTCATGGGATGGTTACAAGCATTTACGTGCATTAATTTTTTATAGACAAATAAAGATACATTAAGGTCCCTCTTGGCTCAGAATGAGCATGGACTATAATCAGTATTGCTATCTCAGTACAGTAGTGACTCTTGAAAGTTACTTTTGAATATATGACTGAACAGTAGAGAAAAGAGTATTTTTTGATATTAATAACTGTTTCATTTTTCTTCCTAGGTGGTTATTTGGCCAACAGGTTTGCTTGTTCTATGCATTTTGTGGAGTATTTTTTGGAATCTGCAGTCTGTCTACACTAACATTATTGAGTACTGTGTGCTGCCTAAAAATTTGCTTCCCAACTTATGGTAAATATTTTTTTTCCTTCTGCACAAATTTAGAAGAACCAAGAGTTATGCAACACTAATGTTGGTACTAAATGCTTTAGCGAGGTTATCATCGTGGCAGTTCTAGTATGGCCATTGAGTCTCAGGAAATGGAGTGTTAGGGAGTGTGATCTCTCTCTCTTTCTCTGTCTTTCTCTCTGGCTCTCTCTGTAGAAGGGTTCCCCCCTTTTTGTGAACAATACTGTTATAACTTGCATTGGAGGGCTGTTGAATAGCAACACAATGTACATGGCATGACAGAACATAATTACTTGCTTACTATGTATAGGTCAGGGATGTCCAACTTTGACCTTAAACCCCACCCCCCAAAAGGGGCAGATCACTGCCAGATTTTAATCATGTGAGTAGATTGCAGTCTCTAGGAAGTTGGACGTCCCTGGTATAGACCAACCTGGGTTGCTTTGCTCCTTTGGTTTGGACATAACACTATGTTTCGCTCCCCACACTGGTCATGGTTGGCTTGAGTAACTATTGGGTTGGGCATACTAGTTGTAGCTAATGAGAGTTAGAATCCAATAAATTCTGGAAGGCCATAAGTTAGTCACCACTTCTCTATAGGCAATAAACAGAGAGGCCTGTATTTTGATTTGTAGACTTAAAACCAGCTGCAGTATTATTACAAGCAACATCTCACCCATGTATCTTAAATGTGAATATTTTGTATTTCAGGGAATAGATTTAGGAGAGAACATGGTTGGATCTTGATAGGATGCAGTTGGGCCTATGCAGCCATTTTTGCCCTTTCCCCACTGGCTCACTGGGGAGAATATGGAGCCGAACCTTATGGTACAGCATGTTGCATTGACTGGTATTCATCAAATATAAACACAACAGCAATGTCTTACACGATTGTCCTTTTTGTCTTCTGTTTCATTATCCCCTGTGGAGTAATTGTTACCTCCTATACTCTTATTCTGATTACGGTGAAAGACTCTAGAAAAGCAGTGGAGCAACATGTCCTGGGACCCACCAGGATGAGCAACGTGCAGGCTGTTACAGCCAAGGTATTTAAAAAGCCATGCTCTTTTTTCTTCACCTATTGATTTTTTAAAAAGTATTTCATTGCTTTTTCACATGTAATAAACATAATTCAAAGCCCCATAAACAACAACAATAGCAACTAGTCTGCCATTTCTTGGGAAAAGGCATAGCAGCAGCTCAAAATTAGAAACAGTTCATAATGCATATTAAATACTCTAATTTAATAGGTCTTGCCAGATGTTTCCATGGATCTGTTGAGGTTGTTTCAATTGATCATAATAGGGAATTGTGGTTTAAAGAGATCAGAATCAAAGTGCTGAAGCCAGGTGTCAGGGGAGGGCACAGCAATTGAGCCTGGCACTTGTTCCCTGCTTAATAAAATGGGGTTCTTTTAAGCCAGGAATGATAGTTCTGACTCGCTACTCTAGATATGAAACTTTGCTGAGACTCTGCCTAGCTCTGCAGGGGAAAGAAACAAAGCATGCTTTGCCAAAAGAATTTAAACTTAGTCCTCAGTCTAATAGGTCCAACAGGCTCTTGCGCTCACCCCAAAATTACTAATTGCCTGAGCTATACATAGTCAAAAGCAAAATCCCATTGAGTTCAACGAGGTTTACCCTCCAGTAAGCATGCAGAGAACCCTAACATGAAAGTCCAGAATAGCAATGATGACTAAACCACTAACTTCTGCACCCGTTCCCACTTTCTCTTTCCCCTATCATGAAGGGAGACAAGTTGCCCCTTGCCCCTCTCACAGTCTCTGCAGTTCATGAAGAACTTGGATGGGGGAGAGAGCTTATCAGAGGGGAAGACACTCTTGCCATTGGCATTCTAGCAAGGGGAACAGATGAGACCTTTTTCTTCCACTCTGCAATTTGGGTCATGGGAATAACATACATTACTATTCCCATGACTAAAAATCAAAATGTGGGGGAACAATGCAGGCTATTTACATATTTTATCAAAATGGAGACATTACAATACAACAAAACAGTTTTAATGTAGTTTGTTGTGGTATTATATTTTCCTTTATGCTTATTTGTTAACTCTAAATCTGATTCAAATTAAAAATTTACATAGCAGCATTTTAGAAAATTAGATTAGGGAAATAATCCTTCAGATATCTTTCTGTCTCTACCTCTTTACTGAGGTGGTACTAAAATGTAAGATAGCTAAGTTAGAAAATGTGTATCTTTTGGAGACAAATGGACGGAGATTGCCCTGATGGGACAAATCTGACGTTTTTGCAAGGACATTCTAGGGAGGAACTTGTTTAGCTTTTGGGCTGCTGGCTCAGTCAACATTTCAGGAAGGCAGAGCTTATTCAGGATCAGGCCAATGGTAGCTAGACTCTTAAGAGTTGTTTATGGGTAATTTACAAACCATTTGCTCTGCTGTAGTTCCACTGAGATCAATGAAGCCACACGATTCTATACAGCCTGTAAATTATGGTGTGTTTTAGGCAATGAAGCTCTTTGCAGTATATCACAGCACCATAACTTGTTTGCCAGAAGTGTTAAGTGCAATATGTAATCAAAGTACATTTTAGATGCAAGTTTCATTGTCCTGTTGATTAATGCCTGCAGAGTTTCTGTTTAATGATTGAACAGTCAGAGACTACATTGATTCTGGCCTGCAATCTGTCAATGTGTTCACTGTAATTCATGCAGTCTATGGAAGCTCCATCTTTCTATTATTATGCTGCTAGCATAGTACTATTGTACTATCTAATGTCATGGAGGAGGTGAGCCTTGCTGCAAGGGGGGGGGGGAACTTAGTTCACTTTGTATTCTTTTGAATCTAGTCCAACATATATCAAGTTTATCAATGGAGTGGTAAAACTGATGACCAGATTGCTAAACAGCTTTTGATTTAAATTCAGCCCTAAAGCAATCTTTAGCATTTAGTCTCTCCCATTTTAAAGGCTACATGAGTATACTTTAGAAAACAAATATAAAAATAGATGCAATTTGTGTAAACTCTTGCAAAGGTGGAGGCAGGAGGAAAGGGTTTGTCTTGCTGTAGGCCCTGTCAAGTAGGAGCCCATGATAATCTCACCAAATATACGCATCTGTTGCAGCAATACTAGTTTAACTTAGGGAAATGTCCTATTATTAACTGTCTCCTGGACTCAACAAGTCACTTCCCCTAAGAAGTGATAAGTTGTACTGGAATATAGGCTTGAGCATACAGATGGCAGGGTGCCCACTCACTCCAAGCACCCTGTTGCTATCCCCAGGCTGCATAAGCAAAGCATCGTAATTGCCATCTAGTCTTGCTGATGTGGTCACTGGTGCTGAACAAGTTGGTTTCCATGGCTGCTGTGCACTTATGTTGACAGCCTTTTGCCTTTAATGGAATATGTGGATAAAAGAAGCAAGAGAAGAGGGCTATGATATTCTGAAATTATACTGAAGCATGAACAGGAATTGTGTTTGGCACTGAGTTTCCTGTCTAAGAATAAAGAATCCAGTTATTCTGACTTCTGTTCCTAATACTTTTCATGGTGCCAAAGACTGCTTGTTGGTCCACATTTTACATTTGTAGAAATTTTGGCTTGTGAACAGGACTGTCTTACCAGCTTTTACACTGATGCTAGATTTATAATAATAATAATAATAATAAATTTTATTTATATCCCGCCCTCCCCAGCCGAAGCCGGGCTCAGGGCGGCTAACAACAATCAAATAATCAAACCATCAAATAAACCAACATTCTAAAAATATTTCATTATAAAAATTAATTAAAATCAAGTTAATGGCAACCATTAAGCAAAACTCTGTGCAGGTTGCCAGAGGAGGGAGTCAGGCTGCGCCCTGACCAAAGGCCTGGTGGAACAACTCTGTCTTGCAGGCCCTGCGGAAAGATGTCAAGTCCCGCAGGGCCCTAGTCTCTTCTGACAGAGCGTTCCACCAGATTGGAGCCGCAGCCGAGAAGGTTGGTGCTATAACCAGACCCTTGATTTTGTAGTACCTGGGCTTGTAGGAATCTTAAAAATGTTAACGTTTCATTAAAGTTCATGGGGAAGGGAATTAGTGCTCACACCTGGATCTCCAAGCTGAAGTTTGCCTTGTGCCACCCACTAAGATGGAGGGAGCCGCCTTGTTTCTATGGATGATCTTGTCTCTCATGCCAGGCCATAAAGGGGAAGAGTGACAATAGAGTGATAGAGACACACCAGGGGTGTGGCGTTCGTTGTACCTTTTCCCCAGTGCATTCTTCAATGGAGGAGTAATTGGAATCAGGTGTGCATCATGCTTTATTAAAAGTGAATGTAGGCAGATGAAATGTGTCCTGGACTCACTTCTTCGGGGTGTGTGTGTGTGTGTGTGTGTGACTTGCCAAGCCTCCTTTGAAGAAAGATTGGGACTCACTGAGTGCATTCTTAGGACCTCCCCTTCACCCCAGGAGGATTGTGACAGCAGATAATGGTGGGGAGGTAGCCTGTGATTAACTGCAGCTGATCAATCTTTTAATCTTTGAGAGCTTTTAGCTCCACTAAAAAGAACAGATGCTGGCACTATGAAATATGTATAGGTAATTGGTTGTCAAAGCAAATGATTATATATCCTCGCTTTATTTATAGTTACAACCAATATTCTTAAGTGCTAATATAAAAAAAGAACCTTCCTATTTCAGAACTATTATATACTCCATTTGATAAATGCTTCCGAAAAATGGAGGAGATCAGCAGGAGATAAACAGATAAACAGGCTTTGATGTTGACATTCTCTTAATATTTTAAAGCACATTTATAGTGGAGGTGAAATTGTCTTTATTGGCTTTTATCTTTATTGAACCTCACAAAGTTGTTTGATGTTTTGCATATGCATCCAGAAGTGGAAGCAGGTATGGTCAAAGGTGGACCTAGCTTGTATGGCCAATGTTCAGGGATGATGGGAGTTGGCGTCCACAGCATCTGGAGGACACAACAGTGGCTACCCCTGCCATAAAGACTAAAATATGAAGCACCTTTTAAGGATCACCTCACTTTTTAAGGCTTTGTGACTGGTGCTTTTTTCCTCTTCCATTTTTTGGACTGAATGTAAGATTGCATGAAATGGCATAATTCTTGAGTGCTTTGTAATGGTCAAAGTGTTGGGCAGAATGCAGCAACAAGGCAATTTAAGTAAAGACTTAAGTTGCCTCAAATAAAGAGTTTGCATACTCTCTGAACTCTGTGTGGGTGGGTGTGGGTATGTGAATGTATGATCAAATATGAAGGAAGAACACCACTTTTGTGAGCATGGAAATGCTGTTTGCAGGCTGATTGCTCATGGGCTCTCCCAAGTTTTAACCTTGGAAAATGGAACAACCATTGCTATGCTTTGGTAGCAAAGCCCATAGTGTTTGCTTTGTATGAATGAATTCCTATTGTACTAGCAGAGGGGAAGATATGGGACCTGAGCCATGCAGCCAACTGCAGAGACTGTCTCAGTTCTCCTGCTGCGGATCCCTCATTGAAGTGTGAAATTATTTTAAAGCATGTTTTTATTGTTAGTGCTTTTATTGTTAAATCACTTCAGGGTATAGGAAGCAACCAATAAACTCACAAATAAAATAAATAAGAATAGAAATAATCTCTATTTTGTCTGCCATTTAGCTTGCAAGATGCACCTGGATCTCCTTGACTGTGATTGGATGCTATGCTCTTTGAATATATTCATAACCATTTGTAGCCTATTTGCAATCTTGGCTGCCCAGTGTAGGTTATAAACTCTTGGGAGGGACCATATCACAAAGTCTAGGGGACTGAAGGAGTTAAATGCATGTTTAGTAGCTATGGCCACTTGGTTATTGTGGTGGCAAGTATGCATGTGGAAAAGGGCCACCAAGTATTAGACAAATTTCCACCAAATGAATTCATCTGGTTCACATTATTAAAAACAAAGCACATCTTATTTAAAACAATTAAGATTGGGTAAGAGAAGAAGATTGGGTAAGAGAAGAAGGATTAAAGAAAGTGAATGTTAACTGAAATGAGGGGTTGCTGAAGAAAATTTTAAAATAGGGATGCAGAAAAGGGAGGCATGGGGAAGTCGGTGAAATAAGGTTTATGAAAAAGAGGTTATGAAATTATACATGTTTATATGTTTGTCTATGTATTGTGAATTGTAATGTGTTTAATTTATGTTGAAAAACCAATAAAAAATTATTAAAAAAACAAAAACAATTAAGCCAATGAGATTATAATACCAGTGATGACACTGTAATTGTTAGAGCTGCAAACTGTAGTTAAATAGACTAAAAGTCAAACAAATTCTGTTAATGGCCCTGAAATTGACTGACAGTCATATCATCACTCTTAGGCAGCCTGTGACAGTGAATTAGGCAATCTATTGATCTAACCCACCTACTGTTTTGTTGTTTTGAATAGCACAAACTTTCTTTTCTTCTTTTAACTTTGCAGCTGAGCATTGCTGTATGCATTGGATTTTTTGCTGCCTGGAGCCCATATGCTGTCATTGCCATGTGGGCAGCCTTTGGGTCAATAGAGAGGATTCCTCCACTAGCCTTTGCTGTACCTGCTGTTTTTGCCAAGTCTTCAACACTCTATAACCCAGTTATGTATCTTATGCTAAAGCCTAATTTCCGAAGCACTATTGCCAAAGATTTTGCTGTTCTCAAACAATTATGCATCACAACTTGTTTTTGTCTCAAGCATGTACAGAGCTGTTCTTACAGATCAGTTCTGGAAGTCCACACGAAATCATTTAAGGGAAGACATGAATCCAGCAGTAACTCCATGCAGATAGTAGAAGGATGTTCTTATTTTCCCTGTGAAAAGTGCAACGATACCTTTGAATGCTTCAAGAACTACCCAAAGTGCTGCCAGGACAGGCTAAGCACCATGGAACACACTCTTCAAGAAAACATACCCTTGGAAAATAAAATTCAATCGAACGCAAAGCATGCTTCTGAAAAATATGTAAAGGTTGTTGTCCGAGGAGAAAAAAACAGTGAGATTGATAGTTTGGAAGTAACATTAGAAAACATACCTATGGATACTAGGTTTGTCAACCTCTAGAGTATGTTAAATTATTCCAGGTAATAATTTAATTGCACCAGACTTAACGAATGTAAAACTTTTCTAAGCACTACCCTATTTTTATACAGTTATTTTTATTTCCTTATTACCCATGGGAGGATGAAGTAATGCAGCATAAATATGTTTAAAAGTGTATTTGACTTTCATCATGTCCACAACCATACCTATGTGCATTCAGAACAAATTGTGTACTACTGCATTTCATTCACTTCTGATTTTTTGAGTTTCAGAACTTATGTCCTTTGCTTCACAGAAGCAAACCACTTCATACTTGTGAGGCTTTTCTGCAAAACATTAATCCTTCAGATGCTTGGTAAATATATTTTATATGCTGCATATTCAGCAAAAAGCTTGGTCTAGGTTGGATTTTCTGAGAGTCCTTTCAGAGAGGTAATGTCCATTGAACTGTTAGTAGTTCCACAAGGCATATGGTACCCGCCCCAGAAGCTATGAACAGTTTTTTCCATTTTCAGCTTAGGCTACTGTTCACATCTCCTTTCTCATGCAGTGTTCTTTCTAGGAGAGGGAGTGGGAAATTTTCCTTTCTCTGGTACATTCCCATGTTGCTCTTGGAGCACTTACAGTCAGTTCCACTCATGCATGAGTGCCCCAGCCTGGCCTTTCAAGAACAAACTTGTGAGGGGCCAGATGTTTCCTGTATTTCTGAATTTACAGCATGAGAAGCATTATAAGGCTATCATTACTTCTTTCAACGAGGCACCTACTTCTCCCACAACAAAACTCAGAAGCTGAGCCATCTGGGACAAGGTGCAGAAGATATTAGCTGCCCCTGGGCTGTAGCCAGGGAAGGAGCTTATCCACACACAAGAGGATCACTTTATACTCTGTCCACCCTGGAACTGGCACCCTGCTCTTAAAAACATTTTCTGCTGCCATACTTACCTGAAGCAGGTTATTAGTGTCACTGAGTTGTCAGTGCCTGACCTGAAGACAGATAGTGCCTGCCCCTCTAATTGCAAGAAATTATTTGGGAAAGATTGCTCTGGCCAGAGGCCTGCTACTCTTTTAACCTTCTGTCCTTCTCCCCCATAGCCGTTTTACTTTGCAAAAGCTGGAGAAGGGGGTGGGATTAGAGAGATTGAAATACAATAGTGACACATTCAGACTCTTCATCTAGGCAAAAAGCAATATAATCGAATGTAGATGTATAGGATGGGGGATACCTGACTTGACATGTGAAAAGGACCCAGGATTGGATCTCAGGATTATAAACTATTAGCTGCTGAACATGAGTTGATAAGGTGATGCAGCTTCAAACACAGCTAATATTCTGCACTAATCATACCTCATCTGGAGTACTTTGTTCAGTTTTGAGTGCTGTGATACAAGAAGGTTGTGGATGAATCAGAAACAGTTCAGAGAAGAAGAAGAATGGGTGGTTAGAGATGTAGAAAACAAGTTCTCTCAGAAAAGGTTGAAGAAACTGGGTATCTTTAGCATGAACAAGAGAAGACTGAGGGGAACATCGAAGACTCAAAGGACTGATACATAATACTTGTTCTCTGGTGCCCTGGAGGGCAGAAGTTAAGGACAGTTTTCAGCTGAACATTAAAATAAACTTAACAGTAGGAGCAGTTTGACCGTGGAATCAGTTACTTGCAGGGGTGATGGGTTTTTACTTGTCAGAAGCCATGAAGGAAAAGCTGAAGGTGCTCTAGGTTTGGATTTTCTCCATCAAGCAGGGTTTGGTCTAAGATTCTAATTGGTAGCCATTCAGAATCACCCAGGCAAATAGATAAAGAAGTGAATTTGATTTATGGGAATTGTAGCTCTGGGAGGTAATAGGACATCTCCCAACAACTCTCAGCACCTTTAACAAACTACAACTCCCAGAATTCTTTGGGGGGGGGGGAGGCATAGCAGTTGAAATTGGCACCACAGTGCTTCAAATGCATAGTGTGAATGTGACCTAGAACTGTGCTGCACCAGATGAATATGGAAAAATAATATCAATAAATACCTATACACTGATCCATATAGTAATATGACTATGTGCTTTGAGGCTCCTTCTCTCTCCAGTACTGCACTAAAATGAATACTATGGCTTGGATCCCAATTTTTGTCCCCATGAACAGAACAGAATTATTAATGGGGGGTGGGGTGGCTTGGCTTGGCTTGGCTTGGCTTGGCTTGGCTTTGGCTTGGCTTGGCTTCCCTGCCTGCTGAAGACCCCTGTGTGCCCTCTCCAAATCTCCTGAGAGTTGAAGGGCTCTATGCAATAGAGTGACACGGGGCATGATTGGAAGAGGCATGGGAAATCAGCAACCACCATGCATAGGCAAAAGTGTTTTCCATTTGGGCAACACTACCCAGTGGTGCCAACTTGAATAAAATATTGGGGGTGGAGGACAGGTAAGCCCTGCCCCACATAATCAGTCACATGACACCGCACCCACCCACCATTTGAATGGCAATGCCCATTAACTTTGGGAGGGCCTGGCTCCCTCATTTTATGGGGAGGCGCAAAGGGAACTTAGCCCCTAGGAGCTGGCTCCTATGGCACCACCTTTTGGGTCTTGAGCACCCATAGATTTTACAATATCACACAACAAAGCACTGGCCAGAAAGAAAATGTACTCTTAACTAAAGGGGTCACAAGTATGTCTTGCGGCCCAAATCTACTGATCAAGCAGCCAGTGTTCTCCTGTTGTTTTTCCATGTTTATAATCTAATAGAAAAACTATGGGCCAATATTTTCTTTTGTCCATTTAAGCAACCACAGGACAGCAACTCGGTTGTGTAGCTGAGTGGAAGGAACTTTAAAGTATATGCCACAGCACTTGCTGTGGAGCTAGCAGAACCAGAGAGAACACTTTAGATGGGAAAAATCTATTATGAGGAGAAGGGTTAAACCTTCCTCCGGTGTTACTGCTCTAATGATACTTGGGAAAGACGAAAACATCAGGAGACCCACTCATGGAGCTCCTGCATTTTGTGTAATTTAACCTTAATACTGTTAGGTATTCCCACAGGCTTTATCATTCCTGATGTAACATATATACAGCCAATTGTGGTATTATGCTTTACTTCAGATGGAAGGAAAAGAGGGATTTAAAACAGGAAGATATTTGAGCCCTCAGAAATGTGATATTAGGAAGGCAGGGAGCTTTTAACCAAAGTGTTTAAATTAATTTGCAGATCAAATGGGATTTGAGCAGAAGACTTCCAAGTCACAACCATGAAAATGCTTTTTTGTACTGAGCTCTGTGACTTAATTATGTGTCTTTGTTCTTAAAACAATCACTACCATATGTGCAGTAGCCAATGCAAAACTCTGGAGCAAGTTATTCACTAATCTGCTTGCATTCACATACTAGATGGTTTTTAAGGGACACGGGTGGCGCTGTGGTCTAAACCACTGAGCCTCTTGGGTTTCCTGATCAGAAGGTCGGCAGTTCAAATCCATGCGATGCGGTGAGCTCCCGTCGTTCTGTCCCAGCTTCTGCCAACCTAGCAGTTCGAAAGCACACCAGTGCAAGTAGATAAATAGGTATTGCTGTGGCAGGAAGGCAAACAGCATTTCCATTGCACCACAAGTGCTGGCCACATGATCCAGAAAGTTATCTGTGGACAAATGCCAGCTCCCTCAGGCTGAAGTGAGATGAGTGCAGCACCCCATAGTCACCTTTGACTGGACTTAAGCATCCAGGGGTCATTTACCTTACTAGATGGTTTGCTACATTATAAAATTATGAAATCAAACTCTTGTTTTCTAATCATTGGTAAATCAGCTTGATTTAATACAAAACGTGTTTTGTAATGCTGCAGATTTCTCCGTTTTCAAATAACTAGGTTCCATCTGCTTGTGTTTTTTTAATTAGCTGCTGCAATTGCCTGTTTTGTCAAGGTTGATATACATTTTATATTATAAAGCAAAAAAGAAAAGAAAAATAAATCCAAGTTTATCAAGCAGACTCTGGAAATGTGTTGTTACTGGCCACCTCAGTCTCTGCTGAGCAGTAGTGAGATTCCAGGGGTCTTGGCAGTGAACCAAGGTTTGTGTTCCTTTCGAATGAGGCACAGTGGAAGCTGGTGTCTTTATGAAATATGGTTTATTTTACACATATTTGCAGCTTGATGGAGAGAGTGAAGAACATTATACCCCAAGAGTGTCTCTCTTTGCTTCTCTCAGCACCAGCAAGCTTGGATCCAAAACAGCAGCCAGCCCTACTCCCAGGTCTCTGTGTGTAGCCTCACCCAGCTAGTGTATGGAGTTCAGGCCCCTCTTTTCTCCTTAAGACCATTGTTCAGAAATCTTAGTTTCAAAGGACACCTTTTTTCCTGTGGTGACATAACGCCCCTGTTAACCTCCAGGGTAGAAATTGGGATTGCCTATAGCAGTATCTTTACACAAATTGTGTATATATATATATCCAACATTGTTGCTAAGAGAACATTAGAATTTCTTTTTAGCTTTCAGTTAATGCATGGCAAATATTCCATGGCTGTTGTATTTTGCAGTATTTACTCTGAAGGACAATTAACATACTATGAAGTCAGTTCAGCCATAATTACACGAGCAATTCTATGCTCACAGCAGTTCCAGAGATATGCCGCAGCTGTCCAGGTAGGACAACCACCATATCCAATAGACTTTCAACCTAGAAAAGTGGGAGGGGAAAACCCACAACTCAGAGATACAAAAAACAGTGGGAATATGGGAAAATGACAAAATGAAAACGCCATTGTTCACCAGCATGTACCATGCCACTGATGGTGTCCAAACACCACATGGATATGTAATGAGCTAGCACACACAATATGAACTGGAAACACGTATGTTGTGTTGCCACCAATGGTGTCCTGTGGTACTGTGATTAAACAGAAACACTCAGGACATCACTCATTCAAATCTCTTAATGGGTGAAACATCCTCACACCCCACAACTGAAGAAAGACATAAAATCAGGTGGCAGCAACAAGCAAGGTTATGCAGCACAGTCTGCAAAGTGGGCACAGCCATGGTTAGGAAGTTGTTGGTTTAAGATGTCCATGTGGGAATCCCCCCCCCTTTAATTGTATCCATCTGTTATTGAAAAGGGGATAGTCCATTGTGGGGGCACATGAGCATAAAAGCATTTGTTCCCATATTCCCAGTGAAAACATATCTCACCTCTTGCAATACTGGCTGGGAGATCTTGCATGTGGGATTGTACCATATATCTGAAGTCCTATGTACACTTTCCTGCCTTGAACACAGTGGGGTTTACTTCTTAGTAAATATGCACAGGACTGAGCTACAAGTCCCAGTGATTTCAATAGAATATTTAAACATGGGCTTAAATGGCACCAATTATGGGATGCAACCCCATAAGCAGCCAATTTTAGATGAACTAGTTATGCAGAAATCTCATTCTGATTCTGTACAAAATTGACTTCTAAAACAACAGGTTTACCATTGGTGTGCTACCTTTTTGCAGGTTACATTTTTCCAAGTACACAACACTGCAGGAGACTTGCACATCTGAATGCTGTAGAGAGGCTGATGTGTGAATCTGCCGTCTCACTTTCACAAATTCAAATGAGAAGTACTGGCTAAAACTTCCCAAAACATTGTTTGATGTGAAAATAGAACTCATTCCATGCTGCCCTGTCACACACAGTTCAAATAATGAACTCCAGATGACATATAATTGTTTCTCCAGTCCTGAGAGAGGACAGAACTTTGATTCTCACACAATATCAGGCAGCAAAATTATAGTACAGTTGTGAAGCCTGGCATCCGATGGATCCTCAGACATTCCTGGTGCAGCCCAGAAACGTTTTTAAAACAGTTTAATCAGGGACACTGCATTAACTGCTGCTGTGTACCACAATAATAATAAATTATAAAATGTTTATTTATATCCCGCCCTCCCCAGCCGAAGCCGGGCTCAGAGCGGCTAACAACAGTAAAATAATACAACATTCTAAAATCATTTCATTATAAAATCAGTTCAGATCAAATTAATGGCAACCATTGGGCTAGAGTTCTGTGAGGATTGCCAAAGGTTGTATGCCATTGACAAAGATCTGAGCAGCTACTAGACAGGCACAAATATATTTAAATTATGTATTTTAAAGTTCTGTTCTTCCTTATAGGCATAACATAAAACCATTAGGAGGAGTTTGGATTTGGATTTGATATCCCACTTTTTCACTACCCTAAGGAGTCTCAAAGCAGCTAACATTCTCCTTTCCCTTCCTCCCCCACAACAAACACTCTGTGAGGTGAGTGAGGCTGAGAGACTTCAAAGAGAAGTGTGACTAGCCCAAGGTCACCCAGCAGCTGCATGTGGAGGAGCGGAGACGTGAACCTGGTTCACCAGATTACGAGTCTACCGCTCTTAACCACTATGCCACACTGGCTCTCAAAACCATCAGGCTACCATCTTACAAAACCATCTTACAAAAAACCATCTTACAAAACCATCAGGCTAGAACTTTGGAGAACTTTTTTAAAAGACTCATACAAATATATTTAGTGTTCATTTTTATTTTTACTTTTATTTTATTTTATTGCCTCTTGTCGTAGCTTATAACAATAAAAAAGTTAAAGAGAGGAATGCAAATAATAAAAACCGATGTAAAAACAAAATAGTGGAAAATAAAATAAGCCAAACAGTCCTCAACAATCAGAAGCAATTTTTAGCCAGCAGAGCACAAAAATTCTCATCAAACAGAATAACCTCTGCAGGAGGGCTGGGGGAGTAGCTGCTACTGCAGTTTCTTGACCTGTTTAAATAGTTTCACTTATTTCACTTGAGAACTCTGCAAGCTTGTAGTATTAGCCTTTAAGGATGATATTACTGTGTGGGTAAGTTTGGCTTGGGAGAGAGACAAATGGATGAACTGGATGTTCCAGCCCTGGAGAAAAGCGATAGTGACACAGTGATTTGGCTTCCTGGGAACTTGGAACCAGTGATCAACTCCATACTACAAACAAATGCAGAAGTGACAACGTGAGACTTGCAGGAAAAGCAATGCAGTTACAAATCATTACAATTGTGCACAACGTATCAACATTATCAACAAGACCCACAAAACTATTTTGTGAACCTATGGAATGTATCAGCCTTGTGCATTCAGGCTTTCAGCCTCATGTACTATATATTTTGGAAATTTATTTGTCTTTTTGTCTGTCCTATATGTACTTAAGGCACCATAAGCAAAGTGTGCATTATGGTTCCTGATATCAAGGAGAAAGTTTTTTGTCTGTTTGGTTACAATTGGACACAATTTTGAATCAAGATAGCAGACTGAACATTTTAAAATTACATTGAAATGTTACACTGATTTCAAAATAACACTGATTCCCCCCCCCTTTCTTATAATTCCTGAGCAACTACAGGTAGTTTTAGCTAGTAAAACCATACATGATCTGTGTATGTCATCACTACATTGATAAATTGTTGTTATGCCAACATTTCCTTTAGGCAACTGACAAGAGGACCTTCCATGAAAACATGAATTTAGAGAAAAGTATAATTTTGCCTAATGTTAACAGATTTCACAAACTTTTAAAAAATCAGAATCTGTGTTGTTCAGAATTGTCTTGTTTGCTTTGTAACATCATGAATACTTGGAGCATGAGAAAGAAGTCTTTTCTTGTCTGGGCCATAGCAGCAGATTTATAGTTGTTCCTCATCTCTTACGAATAAGTCATTATTAAATTATGCAGGAGCCTCGCAGTACATGCCTATATATGTGTCTACTCAGAAGTAATTTATAACTCAATTTTAAGGGGGCTTATTCTCTACTAAGTGGGTCTAGGATTGCAGCCTTAGGCATTTTGGCAAAGTGAAATAAATTTTCCGCTTGCATCAGATCCTGGAGCTCTTTTACTGGGCTACCCTTCCCCATCCACTGCTATCTGTCAAAAGCTTGTCAAGTCCCTTCACTATCTTTATTCTCAGAGTCTCCCAGAAAGGTTACCCTGATGAGGTTCCAGCTGGCCCTCAAGTGCAGCTCTGCAACTTAAAGAATGTAAGTTTATTTATTTTTTAATGAAGGCTGGGATTCTCTGGATTCTAACAAGAGCCTACGGGATATACAGGAGGGACTCAAGTGCTGCAAGTTGCTTTCCCTAATTAATGCAATTTGGAGAGTGGTGCATGACTATGTAGTCACAGATGCTTTCTTAATAATTGCATTTATTGCTTTTGAAGGAGCAGCACAGCAGGTATATTATTATTATGTTCTCCTACTTTCAAAACTGAGGCTAAGAGAGATCCATGCAATCCTATGCATGGTCTCAGAAGTACTCCCCATTTAGGATATGAGCCTAAGACTACTTAGTTCATGGCTGAGGAAAGCTTTGAAGTGGAGACTTTTGGGCTTGCAGCTCACACTCTGACCCAGATCTAGACCTTTGACCAAGATCTAGAACTGACTTCTGTATTTATTTTGGGAAGGAGTGGGGGTGGATTTCAAAATAGCTTTGGATGGCACTGGGAGCTCTAATTCTGAAGGGCAACATGGCATACAGCACCGTCAGCTTGCATGTGCCAATATTAGAAACTCGGAGACAGCTCTCTGAAACAGATGGACTTTTTAAATGGATGTCTGCATGCTGAGATAAGGTCAGAAATAATGAGCTGGTTCTGAACGGAGGCTATGAATTAGCAGCTTAAAATGCAGCAAGGCCATTTTCCCCAATGTATCTCAGGTTTGCACACTGTTGTACACACCAGAGAGGGGGCAGGGGTGTCTCTACCCAATGCACGTTACCTGTGTGGTTTTCCCCACCCTTGCAACTCCCTAATTCCTTTTCACTTCTATTTCTATTTCTATTTCCCAAACTCCCACTCCCCCACAGATCACTTGAAAATTGCTGAGGGTCTTGATGAACCATGGAAATGATCCCCGCCCGACTGTTACAGCAGTTGTAATTCCATTGAATTCAAATTGTAATACAATAAAATATAAGATATAAACAATACAAATACAATTAAACATAATACATATTTGCTGTGATGGATTTTCCAGCTTTCATTTTCAATCACAAATCCACAGACATGTCAAGTACCACCCAAATAAAGCTCACGGACTAACATACATAGTTATGGAACCCCTGACCTATTCCATTTCACCATGGCCAATAATATATGGGATATTATTTATTTATTTGTGATCACATCATTCTCCCTTTAAATCTATGTCTGGCAGAACAGACATAGTGTGCCAATTTTTGTTCTTGTTGTTAAAGCTGAGTATTATGAGACAATTGGACCCCTGAATAATAACGACATATATTATTAGTCATGCTTAATAAAATGTAGCTTGGGTTGCAAAAGGGAATATCTTTCCTTTTTTAGGAAATTGGAGGAACAATATGGTTTCAATTATCTTTGTAAAGGACTTGAACAAAAATACAGAATACTTGTAATTAGGAGATGCGCGGAACAATTATTTTTTAAAAAACGATTAAACATTCCACACTCATAGCAATATTTAATAAGATTTCTGTTGGTCTGAGATGAGAGGGCAGGATCATGGAGCCAGTCACAAAGCATTGAACCCCCCAAGCAATTTTGTATATACAGCATTGCGTTAACCAACAGGAGGTTGCAAACTGTTGTGATGTGAGCAGCACATGTAATGTTAATAGCTTGCACTATAAGATGCACTACAGGGTGGTCCAGTGTGTGGCCAAAGGGGCATATGCGGCCCTTGGTGCTTTTTTTGGTGACCCCCAGCAAAATTTGGCACTCCCCAGTCCTTGTGCTGCCTTCCCAAAGCTGGGAAAGCGCTAAGTAGGCTTTTGGATGGAGGCAAGAGGACTAGGACCTTGTCAGAGCCCTCAAGCCTGCTTCCCAAAGTCCAGAGCCTCACTTGCTCAGTTTTTGGAAGGCAGCATGAGGGCAGGGGAAGCATCAAATGTTGTCGAGGGCCACAAAAAAGGTATCAAGGTCTGCATGTGTGTTGGACTATGAGCAATAGCTCTTGGCCTAAGCACCATTATCAGCATCCAAAAAGAATGGGTTGGGATGCAAGAGATACAACTAAGTGGAGGTACTCTCTTTGCAAACAAGTGAGCCTTACACTCCTCTTCACCTAGCTGGTAGATAAAGAACAATAGCTGGTGTTGTGGGAGAGCTGAACTAGAAGCAGGCAGAAACTAGAGAGACAGAACCATGCTTGATTTATGCTGGCATCCAAAGCTGTGACCAATGGGGAAGCAATACCATTTGGGGTGTTAATGCTGTGAGCCCTTTCACCTGAGGTTTAGGTTGTCTATAAGTCTAAATAAACCATATAGTCTAAAGACACCACAGTCTCCACTTTCCCCCATTCCAAGGAAACCAAACCCTGGCTAAGCACTTGAAACCTCTGGAATCTCTCACCACTTGGAGACTGGGGCAGCATGTAACATTAACAATAAAAAGCTTACAAGAAATAACCTTTCTCCAACTTCTAGCTGTGCTGTAACTTCAGAAGTCAGGGGAAGGACACTCTGGCTTTTTTGTTCTTCACAAATGACATGTGGAAACAGCTGTGGATGAAAAAGTCTGGCTAATTAAAAAATATAGCTAGAGGGGTTGGGGGATCCACATGTTGCTTGACTCAAACTACCTTCAACCCCAGTCAGCATGGCCAATGGCTAGGGGTGATGTGAGGACCCACAATATATGGAGGGCCACAGGATCCCCAGTCTATGTAGTGCACTTCTGAGAAATAGATTCTAGAACAAATTCTTAATAGTAATTATTATTCTCAAAAAAATTCCCTACTCTGTTGTATTTTCCCCAGCTCACTTGAAGCTCACTAATTTTTCACTAAGAAAGCTACAAAATATACATTCTCCAAATCTGATAAATGGCAATGAGAAATGCCCCATTTATTTTTGTACACTTTTGATCCCAACAAGTACTCCTGAAAGCCTTTCAGATAAGAGAAGTCTGATAGATCATCATGCTTAAAACTGCTTTGTGTTCTCAAGGCTGCTTGACTTCTTGTTTATCTTTGGCAATGAACAGGGGAGATCACGCAAAATGAATTCAGTTGGAGCATGACTGTACTCATTTCCAACAAGAAGATGTTTATTATGATTGTCTTCCTTTTTCTGGAGAGATGCACTGTGTGTGAAAGTGAGGCCTCATGTGACTTGATTTTGAACTTGTTACTAATCTTAGCCAGATGGTCAACTGAGAGAGGTTTGCAAAAAGGTTGATATGTATCATTTGTTTTTATTTAAGAAGCAGGAGATGCCGACCATGAAAGCCAGAAAAAACATGGCATGAATGTTTAGTTGCTCAAAACTTGAGAATTAACTGTGACAGTTAGAGGCTATAAGTGCTAGAAATTGTGCTAAGGGCATGGAAACTAGCCCTTTCCTAAATTTCAGTAGTCATGATTCTTGTGACTGATCTAATTTGATCTGCCATGTACTGATTCTGCAGTCTTGCTAAATTAAAGAGAGGTTCTTCAGTGGAGTTGTGTTGATTTATATCACAATTGTATGTTGCATTTTCCACATTTTTTTGGCCCAACGAAAGGGAAAAACTCAAAAGGAATTTTGCAAAGAGAGACATCCTGGTACAAATGATTGCATCAACTGAAAAGGGATACATACACACATAGCCCTGTTTGGTATTCATACCAATAAACAATCTGGTGTGGCATAGGGGAGACTAAACCCAGCTCTTCTGCCTGAATTAGCTCAGTGTTAGCACATATTCTCTAACAGAAGAAGAAGAGTTTGGATTTGATATCCCACTTTATCACTACCCGAAGGAGTCTCAAAGCAGCTAACATTCTCCTTTCCCTTCCTCCCCCACAACAAACACTCTGTGAGCTGAGTGGGGCTGAGAGACTTCAGAGAAGTGTGACTGGCCCAAGGTCACCCAGCAGCTGCATGTGGAGGAGCGGAGACGCGAACCCGGTTCACCAGATTATGAGTCCACCGCTCTTAACCACTACACCACACTACACCACATGTGGACAACCGTAATAACAGAATAAGGGGAGGAACTATAAACATGGCACCTATCTCCATTGGCCGGTTATTCTTCCACCTAGGAATATGCCCACAGAAGTGTCTTTTGTGAGCATATACTTCCTAACTTGATCAGGCACCAGGGTCAAGAAGGGCAAAGAGAAAACTTTATGCAGAAATAAGCAACCCCCCCAACCCGCCCCCCCAACCCAAAACCTTTCTGATCTACAGATAGGCTATGTAGACACTATACCTTTAAAGTACATTCAAGATATTTCCCCACCCCCTTTAAAAATTCTGGGCACTCTAGTTCACCTGTCACATAGTTACAATTCCCAGCAACAAACTACATTGCCCAAAATTCTTTGAGGCATAGGAGCCAACTCCCAGGAGCCAAGGGAGCTCTGCTCTCCCAATAAAATATTTGAGGGAGTTGAGCCCCCCAAAGTTGATGGACTGCCATTTAAATGGTGTGCATGCACTGTGTCATGTGATCCATTATGTATGGCGAGGGTTACCTGGGCCCCCCAGTGTTTTGTTCAAGTTGGCACCCCTGCTTTGAGGTAAAGAATGTGCTTCAAATGTGCTTTGTGTTGCGTACACAGCAATAAACAGCAGATCAGGCGGCAATGCTGTTTTTCGTGGGGGAACATGTGAACCTTCACAGTTTGAAGGGGCATTGCTGAGGCATGGGTTACCAGCTCAATAGCTGGATCCGATCTGATCTATAGATTATTTATTTATTTAGGACAGCTCATGGTTATACATATATTCCTAATTTACAATACTTACAAGAAACAGCCACTCAGTCACACAGCAGACTAACAAACGCAGGGACTAAACCTAGCAACAAGCCTACATGCTAACTCTGTCCTCACATGTACCCAGACAACTCTGCTACAGGATCTAGTAATATTTGCTACAACATTATTCACTTTCAGATGGAATACATGTTATCACCTGCCAGCCTGCATTAAACAATAAAAAGATACAAGTCAAAAGAGTAAGACACAAATCTCACAATGTAAATTGTAATATCAAGAAAGCATGGTGAGACAATTTCAGCATCCCAGTACACACCAAAACTGATCTGAAAGCTGCCATTTTTTTAACAAAGGATTTTCAGAGGGAGATTCTAGCATGGAATGACTGGATTTAAATGTATTAAGTACTTTGGCAAAATATTAACAATATTTATTTAAGATTATTATTATTATATATATATCCAGCCTTTTGTCCAAGGAGCTCAAAGTGGTGTACAGTACATGCTTCTCCCCATTTTCTCCTTACAACAGCCCTGTGAAATAGCTTATTCTTGCCTAATGCCATCATGTGGTGGTAGTGGGATTTATTTGGCAAACAATGGATCCTGGGCTGGCTCAGCCCCACCCACTCCCTAACTCCAGAAACTCCTGACTTCATATCACCGTACGGTAGCTTTGTAGCCAATTGAAACAAACAAACAGCCCATAATTTATATAAATTCCACTATTCATGCAACAAGGAAGGGTGAGAAATCACAGTGTAAATGTCATAATTCAGCGCCACGTAGAGATGGAAAGAGAATATGAGTGAGCCTTAAATCTTTTTTTAAATTATTTTTTATTCATTTTACAATACAAAAATATAAAAACACATAACACAATTTTTCACAAATACATTTTTTGGAGTTCCCTCAGCTCTTCTGCAAATCCTCCATTTTAGTCCTTCTTCTGCATTTCTTAATCTAATATTGCCTTTTATTAAAAACCTCCTCCCTCTTATTCCCTTTTTTACAATATTTCTAATATTATTTTCTTGCAAACCTACAAACCATCGCAAATACTTTTCAAATAGTGTACAAATTTACTCCAGTCTTCAGTGAATCTCTGGTCTCATAGGCCTCGGATCTTTCCTGTTAGTTTATCAAGTTCTGCGTATTCCATTAACTTCATTCTCCATTCTTCCATCGACGGTAATTCTTCTTGTTTCCATTTTTGGGCTAGCAGTATTCTTGCCGCTGTTACTGCGTATAGAAAAAGCTTGTAATCTTTTCTGTTTATTTCATTTCCTACCATTCCTAACAATAATGCCTCTGGTTTCTTAAGAGTGAGCCTTAAATCTGACAAGATTATCTTATTGTTTCTTCAGTGTTCTACTGTGCCACTTCACATAAGATTAATTTCCTGCAGTGAAGACACTTCTATGTAGGAAACTGCAGGAATCATAGGTGAAGACTGATCACAGGTGACAAATCCATGTGCAACTATTTCATTATGCACACTGTGCTATGTGTGTGGTAAAATATCTGTCAGATATTTAATGCAGGGTGAAGCAGACCCCAGCCTTCTAGTGCTCCGAAGAGCACAAAATGCTATTAATAGAAACTCTGCTTCTGAATAGATGTGGATAAAAGCTGAATGAATTTGCTACCAGGAAAGGCCTTGCCTCTTTCATGTTAAGGAAGGTTGTATTTTCTCTCCTCCCACTCATGAATTTAAAGGTTGCCTTCCGGTTCTTGCATTACTTTTATCCACATGTCCTCTGCTGGAGGAACATTTCAGGCAGGCACGTGGAGCCACCTGTCACTTGTGTCGGATGGTGGCTGCTGAATGAACGTCACAGCCTATGAAGTCAAGGCACATGCTCAACCTACATTTCTCCTCATGGATAATTAATAAGTGTTCTTGGTAGAAAAAAGGTTATTTATACCCTGCCTCTCACTTGCATGTCAGTGAAATCTCACGTGTAGGCAATTATGGGATACTGTCATGAGCACCCAGAGATGTCTGCTCTCAATGGAAAATAAAAGCCTTCAGGAATTTACTTTCTTTTTTTAGCACTCCACTAGGGACTAGCTGATGATCTCCAGTTGCAAAGCTCACGTGGAGTTGGGAAGTACGAAGGATGTTGCAGATGAGAAACTTTAGTTTAGAGCCGTGCTTAGAATAAATGAGTGCATCTTGTCTGACGGTTCTCCTTCCAGATTTTCAAGGAATAGGTTGTGTACAGGGCTGATGTGGCCTCAATGGCTAGAAATGTCCTTTACCAGCTGTGCCTGGTGTGACAGTTGCTACTGTTCCTGGACTGAGAGAGCTTGACCCCAGTAGTTCAGGTACTGCTGACTTCAAAATACCATTGCCATTATCAGAGAACAAGGGAGGTGTTCATGGTGAGTCCTGCACCTCTTTAAAAAGAAAAAAGGGGAAATGCGCTGCACATTACCATCCCTTTTGAATGAACTTACAGGGCCTTACAAAAAGTGAGTGCTGCCATACTCACATCCCAATAGATAAAACCTCTGTTTTCTTCAATGAAAAACACAGATTCCCACAGCTCAAAATTCCAGAATGTCTATTATCTCCTCTTAGTGCAGAGTAACCAGAGGACTTTGGGTTGCAGAACTGTCTGTGTCAGTCTCTATCTTCCTCCTGTCCTGTCACATCATTTCTTAGAGTTTCATTTCTTATAAGCAGCATGCGAAAAAGGAGGGCTGCATATTTCAAAAATGATTATCAAACTACCGTATTTTTCGCTCTATAAGACGCACCAGACCACAAGACACACCTAGTTTTTGGAGGAGGAAAACAAGAAAAAAAATATTCTGAATCTCAGAAGCCAGAACAGCAAGAGGGATCGCTGCGCAGTGCAAGCAGCAATCCCTCTTGCTGTTCTGGCTTCTGGGATAGCTGTGCAGCCTGCATTTGCTCTATAAGACGCACACACATTTCCCCTTACTTTTTAAGAGGGAAAAAGTGAGTCTTATAGAGCAAAAAATACGGTATATAGATCTGATCTTCATTTGTATGTGCTGACAATAGTACTGCTTTGATAACTACAGAAAAGATTACTGCAAGTTTTCAAAGGTAAAACAAAACATATTGTTCTTTATAAAACTTTGGAGTACGTATGTTAAAATGGTGACATCTAGTGGTAGTATCAAATATTGGCAATGCTTTCAATCCTAGCTGCCCAGTTTCTGTGGTATTTCAGTCTGTTCTTCCTCTCCTTCTAATTAGAAAAGGTAAATTGATCAGATTGACGTCTTAAGCACTGCTTACCCCTCTTCAAGTGTTCCAAATGGGGTTAATTAAACACATGATAGGTAGGCAGTGGGAATGAGTGAGTTAATTCTTGTCTAGTGTTAGGAGCCTATCTTCAGTGGGGAAACTTTTCTATCTGTGGGGGCTCCACACACATTTTTTTGTTGGTTATAGTCATGCTAGTACAGTGCTACCTCAGGTTACATACACTTCAGGATACATACGCTTCATGTTACAGACTCCGCTAACCCAGAAATAGTGCTTCAGGATGAGAACAGAAATTGTGCTCCGGCGGCGCGGCAGCAGCGGGAGGTCCCATTAGCTAAAGTGGTGCTTCAGGTTAAGAACAGTTTCAGGTTAAGAACGGACCTCCGGAACGAATTAAGTACTTAACCTGAGGTACAACTGTATATGTGAAAACCTTCTGGTTTTCCATTGCATCCTCCCCAGTCAGTGAGCTTTGCATACTCATGCATACTGAGTATACTTAGTCCTCACTGTGACGTTTGGGTCCCCACCCATTCTAAGGTTTTCTTTTCCCTATTCTTTTTTTTTTTTAAGTAGTTTTTAGTGCCTCTGCAAAATCTTGTGCTGGGTTCTGCTTCCAGGCTCCCCACAGGCATTTGGTTCGCCAATGTGAGAACGGGATGCTGGACTAAGAAGGGCTCTCTCTCCTTTCGTCGCAGGTTCCGCATTGGCCCGGGGAGCGGGCCGGCGCGCGCTTCCTTCCTCGCACCCGCCCGCCTTTCCAACCCACGCGAGCGTGAGCGGCGCGCGCTCCCCACCCCCATCATCCCCCGCCGCCACCCGCGCGACACGGAGTTCTGCAGTTCCCCTTCGTCACGCCGTGGAGCCCCCCCCCCCCGCGCGCCACCCCGGGCACCCCGCACTTTCCCTCCACCGCCGCAGTCCGAGAGAGACCTGCTGGTGGGAGGAGGCGGTCCTCGGGAAAAGGGAAAGAGCAGCAAGCCGAGCGGAGAGAAAGCGGCTAGGGATGCCCGAACGCTCCCAGCCTGCGGCAGGATGGCGAGGCGGGCAGCGTCGGCCAAGGAACCAGCAGCGGGGGCTTCCGGTGGGCTGAGAGGACCCGGAGCCAAACGGCAGCAGCTTCCCCTCAGGAGGCGTTGCTGAAACACCTCTCCTTCCCGCCTCACAGGGGGAGCGCCAAGTTCGGACTGCAGGGAGGTGGGGGCGGCCTAGAGGGACCACAACGACACCCCCTCCCACTTTCCTCAGCGTCTTTCACCTGCGTCATGAAGCATCGCCCTCCTCCCTTCACGGCTGCGGGCGCTCGCCCTTTTCCTTGACGCCTCCCTTTGGGGTGGCGCGCGCTGCCCCCCTCCCCGCCCTCCGCTTCGTTCTGTGCCCCCCCCCAGCGCGCCGGACCTTCTCTCCGTCCCCAGGTTGGCCCATCCTGTGTGGGATACCCTCGCCCCGCTGACCATGCCTGGGAGTCCGTCCCCGCTGGTGGGGCTTCCCGCTCTCCCGAGGCCTCGCTCTTGGCATCGCGGTCTGTCTTAGCAGCTGGTGGTTTGGCTTGGCATCCAGTCTGTGGGCAGCCTGCTTTTTCTTTATTTTCATTTTGGTGGGGGTGGAGTTTGCACCTTCAAGCCTGGGAAGCGCAGCCGCCACTTGCAGCCGGTGGGAGGGAGGGGGGTGGCCTGCCTCTCTGCCCCGGAACAGGAGGATGTCTCTCTTTACGAAGGCGCTGCGAGTCTCCAACCGCTCGATTTTCGTCTTTCTCTTCTTCTTTTCCTTCTCCTCCTCTTGCCTGTATTTCATTTATGTGGCACCCGGAATAGGTAAGAAGGGATCCCCGGCTTGCGTTTTTTCAAGGTCGGTGGGTGGGATTAAAGGGCATGTCGCTCCAAAACGGCTCCAAGGATTCACCAGGGACTTGGTTCATTCATACATGTGCACATGCGTGTTTTTTCTTTCCTCCTCACATGCGATTCTCTATTGAAAAACATTATGTTTGAGATTGTACTAGGAGCCGATGATCAAAAAGTCTATGTTGTTTGATCTTGTGGTGGCTGATCTCACACTTGCAAGTCATTATTACCTGATGCTGCAGGTGTTGAGTGAGAAATGCACAAGTGTGAACTCATAAATTGACATGCTACACTGATGCAGTTTCATTGTGTTGGGTGAATGGCAAAGCATACGGTGGTCAAACATTCCTGTGTGTACACAGTCAATAAATGCATTTTGGAAGTACATATGTTTTCAAAGGGATGGATTGTTCTTGTCCTTGTGTTGTGAGAGATGCACACTTGTCTGTTATAACATGCTATTACAGGAGTAGGGCTTCTAACAAAAGAAAATACCAGTTTTACCTGCAATCCGTTTTGTAATTCTAGTTGGTGATGAAATCCGATCCACTCTTCTGCTCATTATGACACTTGAATATGTAAGACTTGTGAGTTATGGGAGTGTGTTGGACAGTGCTTGTGACATAGTTTCTAATGCGAACAGTCCATGCAATTATGCTGAGAGAGCTTTGGACAATTTTACATTTTATTTCTATAAAGCCTGAGTTCTCAGCCTTTCCACACAAATACTCTATAGCAGTCATTTAAAAACAATTCCTTCTGCGAAAAATATTGTGGCCACATCTACTACTTTAATCCACTTGTAGATGATTTGAAAACTTCACTTGGTCCAAATTACAACAGCAAGATTACTGGGTGGGGTTCCATTTAGATCTCTCATAACTCCTGTTTTAAAACAGCTGCACTGGTTGCCATTTCACTTCTGGACTCATTTCAAGGTACAGTCGTACCTTGGTTGCCGAATGCCTTGGAACTCATATGTTTCGGCTCTTGAACGAAGTGAGTGTTCCGGTTTTGGGAAGCTGAACATTTGGCGTGGCTTCTGCAGCTTCTGATTGGCTGCAGGACACTCATGCAGCCAATCGGAATCCGCACCTTGGTTTTTGAACAGTTCTGGGAGTCAAACAGACTCCTGGAACGCATTCTGCTCGAGAACCAAGGTACGACTGTACTCTCATTAGTTCCTAAATTCCTAAATCAGGGGTGGCGCATCCCAATTCACTACTTGAGGTGAAATGGAAAGTTCCAATTTGCCTTGCTGCTGCTGCTGCTCCTGGCACCACCTACTTGGCTCCTGCTGCCCTATCTGCTCTGCTGCCACCACGCACCCTGCCTCATCTGACATGGGTGGAGAAATGGCACAATTTTGGGAAAGATTTTGGCCAAAATGGCTTCAATTTTTCCCCAATTCAGCCCCGATGGTGGAAGTGGCAGGGCAGGGAGTGCTGCCTGGGAGGCTTCTGCTGCCTGAAGCAGTTGCTTCACCTGCCCTGTCTGGGGCAGCTCTGCCCTAAATGACTGGGGCACCAAATACCTGAAAGACCACCTCCTTCCCTACAGACCCCCTTCAGGTGTTAAGATCAACAGAGGGGCCATATTGGTTCCGGATGTGGTCTCCCAAAAGAGGAAATTCTCTGTAGCAGCGCCTAAGTTGTGGAACTGTCCACAGAGGTGCATCCAGCATCTTATTTGTACAGCTTTTGGTGAGTGCTGAAGGCAATACCTGTTTAGCCTGGCTTTTGACATATTAGATGAGAGTCTTTTTAAAGAGGTGGTGCTCCACTGTCTCTTTAAAGGCAATTTCTTTCTCTCCCTTCTCCAATGAAGTATTTGTCACTCCATGGATCCACCCTGTCAATCCCCTAGGGCAGTATTGGCCAAACCTGGGTCTCCAGCTGTTTTGGGACTACAATTCCCATCATTCATGACCACTGGTCCTGTTAGCTAGGGATGATGGAAGTTGTTGTTCAGAAACAGCTGGAGACCCAGGTTTGGCCAACACTGCCCTAAGGCTAGCTCTGAGAAGCTAAGGTGGGCCACCTTCTCACAGTACAGTAATCTAAACTGATCCAGTATAGATGGAACTGACAGTGCTCTAGATGCCTCCATTGGACTGGCTCCAACTCTGACTGTAGTCACCAATCCTCCTGTGTACCTGAAATACCAAAGTGATCTACATGCCCCACAGTAATGGCAAGGGCATTCAGGAGTGATTGTTTTGGTGGTTCTACTTCTCATCATTCTACAGTAAGACAAGAGCCTTGAAAGGGGCACCAGCCATGTCAGCCAGAAAATCCCCCAGGGCACTCAGGAATCCATCTGGTTCCATTGGTCTTTGAGGGTGAACTAACCCTTGCGGAGTGGAGTTACTACATTTAGCTCAACCCGAGAATGATCCACCCATGACAACAGACTAACAGCAAGCCCCCAACCTGCTCTATGGCAAGACTAGGTTGAGAGTGCCCACCCACATTTGTTGGACCACTGATGCAGTGAGACAGCCCCATGGTTGTCACAGAGGCCATGTGGTCCTTAGCTGGCCCATTTGTGGCAGCCTTAGCCTGAATATTAAGTTTCCCAACACCACCATAAAAGGGTTCTCCAGCACCACATGTCAGACAAGCTATGTGAGTTTAGTTAGGAAGGTTGAAGGGCAGTGGGGTGGATGGCACACAAAAAAAATCCCCTCTTTCTGGCCCAGCACCACAAATTAGACTACACACCTGCAGTAGAGGACAACAAACATCAGGAGAACATCCACTAGTTGACACTTTTAAAAAAATGGACATAAACTACCTTCAAACAGAAGTGATTACTTCATATGCTTCTTGGTACAGTTAAGTAGGAAATCTGGAAATAGATTTGGATATGAACTTGTCTCAAAAAGGGAGAATATAAAATTGAGAAGATCCTATATGATTTAGGATGTATCAGTATTCATGATAGTGCATAGTGTTCAGTAGGAAAATGAATCTTTCTTTTCTGGCATAAGTCCTAATATTTACTTGCACTGAACTTTCATATTGTGGAATGGCTACCTATTTTTAAAATCAAGTTCACATTTCTTTATACAGCACCCTTTAATTACTAATTGAACAAAATTGATTTCACGTTGGTTTCAAAGGGAATATGTTTCCTTAGAGGATGTCTGCCTGTGGATTAAACTGCAGTGCAGTGGTGCAATAACAAGTTTAATTGATTTAAGTAACAATAATCTAGTTGTGAAAGCCTCATGACTTTATAATACCTCCTTACATTTTCTTTGGTTGTGATGTGTGATTTGGTTACCATATTGAAGTGTTTTACTGTGGTAACTAAGGAAGAAATTCATTGTAGTGCTATGGCAAAAGTTCTATCAGCACAAGCGTTTCAGTTTGCCAGATGGAATGATCCTCTGTCTCCTCCCACTGTGTGCTGTTCTGGGGGTTCTCCTGACCCCCTCAAACTAATTTGAGGTGTGTGTGCAGGGGGCTCACAGGGGAATGGGGAGAAAGCCCTGTTACGCTAATGGAAGTCCTTGTGCAGGCTTCCATTCACATGACTCGTGAGTTGAATCCAGACCTAAATTTGTTGCCATGTTTACATTCGGGATAATAATTCTGGATTACAGGATATCTAAAATGACATGGACCAAACTTACACATGTCCAACTAGTTTATGTGATATTTTGCATTCTTGATACTAGCATTGACATTTCAACTAGCTGAAAACACAGTTCGAGTTCTTCTTACAATTTATGTTACAACAAAGGCTGCTTTGGGTAAATAATATTTTTATGTACAGTTGGGCCTGATTCATATCCAGCTTTTGCATGGTTGTCCTGTGGCATGCCAGTAGCCACATAAATCAAGCAACAATGTGTTTTTTTCTCTTGGGAAGATAAAATGGCATAAGAAGAAATCATGACAGCGGGTTGGCAAACTTATTATGCAGGTTTCCCATAAGCATCTGGTTGACCACTGTGAGAGCAGAATGCCAGACTAGAGGGACCCATTGGCCTGATTCAGCAGGCTCTTTTCATATTCTCATGCTTCCTCATTATAATGTCACTGTTGTATCATGATACAGGGGCATGCAGAAGCACATCTGATGGTATGGCTCTCTTCTCTGCTTTCATATACTGTATTTTTCGCTCTATAAGACGCACCTAGTTTTTGGAGGAGGAAAACAAGAAAAAAAAATTCTGAATCCCAGAAGCCAGAACAGCAAGAGGGATCGCTGTGCCGGGCTCCCTCTCACTGTTCTGGCTTCTGGGATAGCCGTGCAGCCTCTTCAGGGCAGCGGGACGAAGGCTCCCCGCTGCCCTGAAGAGGCTGTGTGTGGCTAAGCCAGAAGCTAGAACAGTGAGAGGGAGCGCTGCGCAGCGATCCCTCTCACTGTTCTGGCTTCTGGGATAGCTGCGCAGCTTGCATTCGCTCCATAAGACACACACACATTTCTCCTTACTTTTTAGGAGGGAAAAGGTGCATCTTATAGAGCAAAAAATACGGTATATTATTTGGCAGAATGTGCCAGCATTGTCAATGCTGACTGCATCCATCACTTTTTAAAACAGAGAGATGCCAGATGTCAGGCTTATAAGTAATTCCTCCTTCCTTCTTTCCTTTGCATAAAGTAAGTTCAAAAAATATATTACCATGTTCTCATATTTAATTGATTCTTTTCAGAGTTAGTGAAGAAAAAGACAGGTACTCTACACTGAATATTGAACTTTGTACATTTCACTTCCAACTGTTATCGAGGTTCCACAGCTTTCCCCCTTTTTTTCAGTGCCTTAATTTATATTTGGAAATGACTATATATATTATTATATTTGTCAATCATGTAATTGTGCAATAATGAGTAACATTTATAGTTTCAGTTTCAAATTGAAGCCAATTTTGAATGATATTTCATCTCTCAACAGCAAATACGTATCTATTTATGGTTCAAGCACGAGGTATAATGCTGAAAGAAAATGTGAAAACAATAGGGCATATGATCAGGCTGTACACTAATAAAAATGCTACTTTAAATGGCACAGGTAAGAACGTTATGCTTTTCATTTTTTATCTTAGAACATTTTCATAACCATCTGTTGAGTGAACCGTAGATTACAATGCTTTTGTTTATTGTAAAAATTTCTAAAATGGCCATGAAATAGATCCTAGAATAGCGTACAATAAGATTGGAATAAGAATAGAATAAGAGCAGCAAGAATAGAACCCAATAAATGCAAAACATAGAAGAATACAAACTAAACAACAGCAGCTGAAAACAAATAAAGACAAACTAAAGACAAATGTAAACCTTTTAAAATGTCCAGACAATCAGAAAACCTTAATCTGGCCCCAAAAACATTGTAATGTCAGAAACAGATGATTAATAGAAAGGAAATTGTTGATGTGGTGTAGTGGTTAAGAGCACTGGACTCGTAATCTGGGGAACCGGGTTCATGTCTCCGCTTCTCCACATGCAGCTGCTGGGTGACCTTGGGCTAGTCACACTTCTCTGAAGTCTCTCAGCCCCACTCAGCTCACAGAGTGTTTGTTGTGGGGGAGGAAGGGAAAGGAGAATGTTAGCCGCTTTGAGACTCCTTCGGGTAGTGATAAAGTGGGATATCAAATCCAAACTCTTCTTCATCCAAGTCATTTATAAAGATATTGAACAACATCATTCTCAGGACATAACCCTTTATCATTCCGTTGGCATTTTGTTTTTCTATTGTATCTTTCTGAGTTCCTCAGAAAGTATATGAGAGAGATGTTTTAAAATTAAATAATATGCAGATGGCAATGCTACCTTATAAACATAGAAACAATTCTGTTTTTTCTTTCTCTTTTAAATTGAAATTGTATTTCTTTCTATGAAGATTACCCTGAAGGCAACAATTCAAGTGATAACCTTGCACAAACTGTGATGTACCTTCCAGAAAATTTCACTTACTCTCCTAGCCAACCTTGTCCGGAAAAGTTGCCCTACATGAGTAAGTTCACCTTGACATATGATCTGTTTTACTACAAATTGCTTTGAAATAGTCTCCTTCAATAAAGTGTATTAAAATTATTTCCTAGATGAGTATGGATATAATTTATATTAAAACTATTTCTTAGATGAATATGGATATAATTTATATAACTAGAATCCTCAAAGTAGAAGAAAAACAGGTTAGATTTATTTATTTTTAATAATGAAAACTGTTTAGTAGAAAAATAAGTTTTGGAAGTTCATACCACAGTTCAGAGCTGGCTACGAGAATTCATTTTTTGAAAGCAGTGCATTCAGGTGCAGTGTTCTTTTCAGTTAGAGGATTCTGTCATCTTGCAGGAGAGAACTTTTACCCATTGCTGCAATTAACCACAATTTATTTTATTAATTAATAAAAATATTTATAAACCACTATTCATGAAAAATATCAGAGTGGTTTACAAAAGTTATACGTACAGAAGGCCATACAGTGAAAACCATATGATTTCATTTTTTTTAATCAGAAATCAGCTAATTATTATGGAAATTGCCTGATGGAATAGAAAGGTTTTCAGCCCACCTTTCAAAATTGAAACATTCTGAAATAGAATGATCCTGTTGAATCTCTATTGGAAGAGTGTTCCACAAGACTGGGCCGATGACACTAATAGCTTGAACTCAAATGGGGACTGCAAAGGAAGAGCCCTGCTGTAAGGGGGTTGCAGTTGGTGGCAATAAGCTTTCGGAAGCTCTGGGGTGGATCCAATTCTAGCAGGGCTTGCATTTGCTGCCAAACATTAGAAATGTCAAAGAAAAATAAGGAGTGCTCTTAAAGGCTCCCAATTGTTCCTTTTGTAGCTGCATTTTTACCTGCCCCACACTTAATTTGGCCCGTATTTCAGACGTTCCCCATGCCTGACCTATGGAGTTTATATATTTTAGTTTTATCACAGTAGTGTTCTATTTTAAGTGATAATTATTAATAACTTCAGGTTGGTTTTTTAAATTCACATTAATACTTCATTCTTTTCACAACTTAGGAGGCTTTATTGATGTCAATATGAGTGAAATTGGTTTGGATGAAATTCAGAAGATATTTTCAAAAGATTTAGACATTGAACCAGGTGGTCATTGGAGGCCCAAGGACTGTAAACCACGGTGGAAGGTGAGGTGAAGGTGAAGATGATATTTTATTAACATCTAAAAATACTTCTTAAATGTTTCAGTCTATGTGAAGCATGATCTAATAAAGCTAGGTGATTTTCTCAGTCTTGACATGGTTTTTCTTTTGCAATACTGGAATACATCTTCAGAATGATATAGAATGTATATGTTATGTATATGTATAATTTGTGTTTTTCAGACCAGAAGCTGACATTGAACTGTAGTTTAAAAGTAATACTGTATGTATGATAGATGCAGGGTAACAAATGCACACATACTTATACACACTTACTCATTGTATTTGAAGGTTGCAATACTCATTCCTTTTCGGAATCGCCATGAACATCTTCCAATATTTTTCCGACACCTGATACCAGTGTTACAAAACCAAAGGCTGGAATTTGCTTTTTATGTTGTTGAACAGGTGAGCGGCTTTATATTTGTTTTAGAATGAATTCAAATATATTATTGTAAATAATGCATTGTATCTATGTTAATCATGGTTTCCAAGGTGGAATCTACACACATATAAAAAACGCTATGAAAATGCTTTTTTAAAATAAATGTTTTGAAAAATACATTGAATTTTGCATAGCTCACTGTCACCATCTAGTGTCAGATTTGTATATTGCACTTTACAACACATTTAAAACGTTTTATTTGCAGCTGTGTAACTGAGTCCCGGCTGGCGCTGTGGTCTAAACCACTGAGCCTAGGGCTTGCCGATCGGAGTGCTGTGACGGGTTGAGCTCTCATTGCTCGGTCCCAGCGCCTGCCAACCTAGCAGTTCGAAAGCACGTCAAAGTGCAAGTAGATAAATAGGTACCACTCCGGTGGGAAGGTAAACGGCGTTTCAGTGCTCTGCTCTGGTTTCGCCAGATGTGGCTTAGTCATGCTGGCCACATGACCCAGAAAAACTCTCTGTGAACAAATGCCAGCTCCCTCGGCCAGTAAAGTGAGATGAGCGCCGCAACCAGAGTTGTTCGAGACTGGACTTAACTGTCAGGGGTCCTTTACCTTTACCTTTTAGCTGAGTCCCAAGAAATAATACTCTTGCAAGGTTTGGGCAAAATCCCTTAAAATGTTTCCTTTAATCAGGTGAATTAAAAACTAATTCTTTTGCTTCAAAATATTGTCTCTTAGTTTATATAATTTTAACTGTGGCATTGCATATCTGGTTTTGTGGGTTGTTCCAAATCAGCTGTGATCAATCAGTCAGTAGAGCATGAGTCTCTCTCAGGGTCATGGGTTCCAGATCGGCATTGGGCAAAAGATTCCTGCATTGCAGTGGGGTTGGACTAGATGACCCTTGTGGTCCCTTTCAACTCTACAATTTTATGATTATATCATACTATGACTTTAACAATGTTTCTGCTACTCTGCTGTTAGAAGGAATGTAGCCAGGGGTGTCAACTTGATTAAAATATTTGGGCGGGGGTCCCGGGTAAGCCCTGCCCTGCCCAATCAATCACATGACATGTCACACACACCATTCAAATGGCAATGCCCATCAGCTTTGGGGGGCCTGGACTTCTCAAATATTTTATGGGAGGGGGATGTTTGCTATGAAGTAGCAAACGTTATATATTAAGAAAACTTTTTATGTTAAAGTTTTGTATATATCTAGCTTATGTCAATAGTCAATCCTTTTATGTCAGTTCTTATTTAACACATTTACAGCACTATCCTAACCATATTGCCTAGAAGTGCCATAGAATTCAAAGGTGCTTACTCCTGGGTAAGGATTACAGCCTTAACCTCTTCCCCCCCTCTTATTAAGACTGGGACACAGCCATTTAACCGAGCAATGCTCTTCAACATTGGTTTTAAAGAAGCCATGAAGGATGGTGACTGGGACTGTGTAATTTTTCATGATGTGGATCACTTACCTGAAAACGATCGAAATTATTATGGATGTGGTGAGATGCCACGACATTTCGCCGCAAAGCTGGACAAATATATGTACATGTAAGTAATGAATTCAATTAATTTGTGATTGTAGAAAATTCATTCTGAATCTCTATAGTTATAACCAATGTTTACAATTAGACAAAGCTTTGCCATTAGGAAATGGCACAACACTGGAAAATAAATATTTAAGTCAGTCATTCCTCCTGCTGTCCCACAAGTATGGGTTAAATTTAGTACTACTAGACATTCCTTGAAACAGTATAAAACAGAAAAGTTAGTATATGTGTATAACAAAAGTTAAGCAGTTCATGCAGATGATCTATGGATTAAAAGGCTCATGCATTCTGTATATCTTCTATATATGACTATGGGTTTTTAAGCTTTGGCATAGAATTTGGTAATTATAAATATGGATATGGCAGTGAAAGTGTTTTGGACTGTAACTACTTTGAGGTACATCTCATATCTCAAAAGTTCAGCATTAACTTGCAAATGTGAAGGTTTTAAAACACTTTTAATTGACAAAATATGTACAGTTTTATTACCTAGCCCTTTACTGAGGCAGTTTCCTTTCTATGAAATTGGGCTCTCTAAGAAGTTTCCTTGTTAACCTTATTGACATGTATTGCATTGGCATAGCTATGTAGTTACGTTGTTGTGCAAATAGACTGAAAGTCACTCCCTATCATTCTTTGACAAACAACCCTCCCATAATAAAACTTGCTTACTAGATGAAATCACAAAAAACTATCTCTTCTCAGTGATGTATGCACTTCTGACTACATTTCTCCCTTACCTAAAAATCTGTTCCCATGGCTTAATCTTGCAATGGCCACGGCAGATTTAGTTTCTATCTTCTAAAGCTCCTGGTCTTTGTGATTCAGCTGCCCATTTACTCCATGGCTGTCTTTTATTCCTATGGCTCTCAGCCTACATTTTCCCTCACACCTTGCATATGTTTATTGCTCAGCTGCTTTATATCATACCTCCTTGCTCTTCTTTTCTTGCATTTGCAAGGTTGGGTTCTATAGGTGCATACCCAATATGATTTTTGCTTCCTCCCCTATGCTTTGTAAAGTAGATTCTCATGCCATATCACAACCTGCTTTTGAAAGTCTCTTTATTTTTGTTTTAAATACATGTGAATAGGGGCTGCTCCTAAAACATCACTGCTTTCATGGAGCTAGTTGTGCCATTCTATGAATCCCAGCCCATATTTCCAAAGCTTTATTTTACACTTATATGCCTAAATCCAACCTCCTGACTGTGTGGTTAGTGTTTTCCTTGTGTGGTTTCTATGAGATGGTGTGTTTGTACACAGCTGTAAGATGATCTTATAGAAATACACTTGGCCTCTGTGTTTATTGAATTGATTTAACAAAATTGTGAAGGCTTTGATTTTAAAAGGTGTATTCATTTCTTCAAAAAGGTTAATTGTTTGTCAAATGTGGAAAGTTGTAGGAAGAAATATTTTTTTTTTACCTAAATGCACTAAAGAAAATGAAATTTGCCTGCTGTCATTTTCAGTCTTCCATACAATGAGTTCTTTGGTGGTGTAAGTGGACTAACAATAGAACAATTCAAAAAAATCAATGGATTTCCAAATGCTTTCTGGGGATGGGGTGGAGAAGATGATGATCTCTGGAATAGGTGAGTGTTTATAGAATGTATAGGTTGATCGCCTAGATGGAAGTGACTTTCAAGTTATCTTCTGGCATTGAGATAGAAGATTTATTCAGATGTGCAGGTGCCTATTAGACACTTGTAAATTAGTATCTAACAGTCATTTAACATCATGCTAATTCCTATCACTTTAATGGCACATCAAAGCATTTTCTATTAAGTTATTTGTTATTAAAATTTATATGCTGCCCTTCATTATAAAGCAATCTGAGGATGGGGCACAACACACAACATTCTACATACAAGGCATCCTATTAGGCAGTCCAGATGGTAGTCTTTTTTAAAGAAACAACTAGGATAAGGATAAGTTTTAAAAGTGAAGTAAGCTCAGAATATGTTTGGGAGAATTTTCTTTAGTTAATAAGTAGGCTATAAACAAAAGAAATGTTTCATCTGCTCGTGTTTTGAAAAGTGTGACTGGATCTGCCTGATGGAACTGATGCCAGCATGTTGGAAAACTCTTCCATTCTTTTGAGTGTTCCTGCTGTCTCACTATTGTTTTTCCAGTTTGCAGTTGCAGTCAGTTGGAAGATGTGTGTTTTTAAAGACTCTTTCCAATGTTTCTCTCATGACATTTCCTCTTTAGTAGGTTGTCTAAAAACATTTATGTGATCTTCAGTATAATCCGAGAGTGAACAAGTAAATCAAAGTTTATTACCCTTCCCTAACAGCTTAAAAATAAATAAAAATAAAGACATACATGTTCTGTATAGGTCAGAGACAAACAGACATGTTGCAGGATGAATCTTGCACATTCCGATGTTTTGCATAGCTGACCAGATAAGCTATGTTCAGTTTAAAAATGTCTGACTGTGGTGGATATCTCAAAGATACCTTGCATCCACAAGATTTACTCCCGTTTGTGCAAATTGTTCGTAGGATTGCAACCACAGTCAAAATGGCTTTACAAATTTTAAGTTTTTCTTACCCGTTAACTATTTCAATTGTAGGGTTCACTATGTAGGATACAACGTATCAAGACCAGAAGGAGAGCTAGGGAAGTATAAGTCTATTCCTCATCATCACCGAGGAGAAGTTCAATTCTTAGGACGGTAAGAAAAATGACTTAGTGTCAAAATGCTCACAGGAGACTTTGTTTTCAGCATATTATGCTGTTAGCTGCAAAACATAACAGTTGCAACTATTCATGTATATAGTTTCTTCACATGCAAAACATGTCTCAGGTTTATCATTGTGGAATATATACCATTGTTATTCCCGGTGTGATGAAGATACGATTTAAAACCCTGAATGATCACAGTTCTAATTCCTGTGGTGATCTTTCATGAGAAGAAGAGGACCTCCTCCTCTTCACATGAGTGGAACTCAAACTCACGGAGGGCTGTCAGCACAATAAAGATGGCATGACAGGACCTGCCCTGTTCTTGGGTGTGTGGACAAATATCCAAGTGGGGTTTATGTCTTGAGTAACACCATGGTTGGTCTAGGATTTGAATTGGTTGGTTCTGATGTCAAAATAAGCTCTAAATAGCATTAGCTTATTTTGTGTTCACATATTCCCAGCCATAGGCCACTAGCCTATATCTGGAAGTAAGCCCCATTGAATTCAAGAGGACTTACTTCCTGATAGAGAGGTATATGGTTGCACTGTTGAAGTTGTTGTGCTGTGTAAGTATGTTCATATATCATCAAAGTTTTTTTAATTTTGAATATGTTTACATTTGATAAACAATTATCTGCTTGTTTAAAGGCTGAAAATCACTTTCAGATTGTAGCCAATTAAACATGACTTTCCATAGCTTTTACTTTTACTCCTTACTTTTGCTCTCCACAGGTATAAACTATTAAGATATTCCCGAGAGCGTCAGTACATTGATGGGTTGAATAATCTGCTATATACACCTACTGTCTTAGTCAGCAAATTGTACACAAATGTAACAGTAAACCTTATGCCAGAACTAGCTCCTGTCCAAGATTATTAATGGAACAGCAGAATAAATGGATCAAACGTTTGAAAATATTGATTTAAAACTGCAAGTTAAAGACATCACATCAGATATTTCTGAAGACTTAACAAAAGAAGTCAAATGATTGTATGTATGACTTTGTGCCAGTTTGTGAAAAGAAACCCGCCTAGTGGCTGCTACTTAAAATGTTTACGTCATGAAACCAACACTATTCAAGCCTTGTTTGGGTACGTTTTTCACAACAGAAACCACTCGTCTCAGCTGTAATTAACAGTCGTGTTGCTTGTCTAGAAGCCAAGAAAAATCATTTTCACCCAGGAAATATGCTTTCAAGAAATCACAGTTAAAATGAAGTTTTTAATATTTTTCATGTTATGTAAATATCTTTTAAATTAACATGCTTTTGAACATGGTAGCATTCAAGAGTTCTGTATGTGCTTGAGAATACTTGTGTTCAGTCTCTTGGATTTTGTTTATTGGCATGAGATAACATGTAAGCAGTTAATTCTGGACAAAGACTTTGATTGGTTTACAATGAAGGACCAATTTGCTGCTTATGGTTGTAAACTATTTTGAGCTCCTATATACCTACATACGTGATTTTACCACTAATTTTTCTGTGAATAATCTTTAATTTTTTTATTCTATTTATTACTTAGGCAATGCCATGATTCCCTGATTATGCTTGAAATAATATTGTTTATGCATATTGCATGTACATTTTGGGAATCCATCAAGGATGTTACTGTGTGCCAATAGTGTTGGTATCAGTCTATTTATTAAGATATTGCTGCTTGTAGATTTCTTTTTAAAACAACTCCTTCCCTCCTCAATGGAAAGTGCAGATATATGTGCTCATTAGAAGAGATTAATGAGTGATAATAGAAGGGGAATGATGGCAAAAAGACTTAATATGAACAGAATGAAATTTTCAGAACATTTGCCATTGGTTCAAATTTATTTACATTAAAGTCGCTGGAGCTGGAGTTACCCCAAGGGGGAATGTTTTGAAGATTTCTCACGTAATAATTGGCATTAGTGTCAAAAGCTTCTCTTTTTATAGTTCTGTGCATTTTCTGCAACAACCTAAGACTCTTTCCTTCATGACCTCTAGAAAGAATGAGCATTCTCTATGTTCTCTAATTTCACCAGTTTTTGTGGAATGGGTGAAGATCACCATATTATGTGCTATTATTTAGTATATTCTTATATTAGTGCAGTTAATACCACATGAAATTACTTCTTTAGAGCCTCAGCATATGTATTTTTTTATTATATGCTGTGCATAGTTAAACTGTGGCACTTGTTCTCCCAGGAGGCAATGATGTCCACCAACGTAAAGGTAAAGGTAAAGGGACCCCTGACCATTAGGTCCGGCCGTGGCCAACTCTGGGGTTGTGGCGCTCATCTCGCTTTATTGGCCGAGGGAGCCGGTGTACAGCTTCCCGGTCATGTGGCCAGCATGACTAAGCCGCTTCTGGCGAACCAGAGCAGTGCACGACGCCGTTTACCTTCCCGCCGGAGCGGTATCTATTTATCTACTTTCACTTTGAGGTGCTTTCAAACTGCAAGGTTGGCAGGAGCAGGGACCGAGCAATGGGAGCTCACCCCGTCGCGGGGATTCGAACCGCCGACCTCCTGATCGGCAAGTCCTAGGCTCTGTGGTTTAACCCACAGCGCCACTCGAGTCCACCAACTTAGATGGCTTTAAAAGAGGATTAAACAAATGTATGGAGGAGAGGGATGTCAATGGCTACTAGTCATGATGGCTATGCTCAACATCCACAGTTGGTGGCAGCAGTGCTTCTGATTGCCAGCTGCTGGAAACTACAGGAGGGGAGAGTGCTTTTGTGCTTGAATCCCACTTGCTGGTTTCTGAAAAACACCTGGTTGGCCTCTCTGAGAGCAGGAAACTGAACTAGATGGGCCCTTGGCCTGATCCAGCAGGCTTTTCTTATGTTATGTCCTTATGTTATGTTATGTAGATGTTGCAAGAGACACCTAAATAGTATGTGAAATTCAACTAGGCATTTTACACAGTTAAATATGAAGAGTTCTTGCTGAAAAACCAATGATGTCAGGAAGACATGATGTAAACCGGGCATTTAAAAGAGTATTTAAACTTTATCTAGATCTCTACACTGGGTGTTCTTCTTTCCCTCACCCCCAATTCATTAGTGGACTTTTACGAAGTTAAACATGCCACACGTTAACCACATTTAATATGGCCACATTATTTGAATGCAAATGCTTAACTTTAAAATGTTGACAGCTTGTTGCATAAGTTTTATATAGGTATATATTTATAAATATATTATGCCTTCATTTTTAATCTATTAAAAAAATCCAAGATACATTGTACATTATTTCCTGGTTGAACACACCATTCTAGAGCAGATCTTAATATGCCATGTGCCTTTAAAGTAGCATAAGACTGGAGCTGGGAGCCGTTCATATTCTTTATCCATGGCCTCTTGTAAAACCCCTAAAAAGTTGAATTTGGTCTCTGGTTTCCAGTAATTGACAATTAAAAATGCCTGTATTTGGAAATATGATTTTTAAGATTAAAAAGAGAAATTATAATTAAACAAAGTAATCATGATAATCATGTCACTTTGAAGTCTGCTGAGAATACTAACTTTACCCCACCCCACTTGGTCCTTTAATATTTTGGGCTAAAATTAGAGGTAATTGATATATGGATAATAAAACATGCTTTTCCCCTTGGATCTCTGAGTCTATTTCGGAATCTTGCTAAAGAGTTGAGCTTGTATTTTTTCATGTAAACTATGTGAATTGTTAAAAAAAATGTACTTGCAGCATATCAGAGGGAAGTGTACTTAACATTATTTTACTGTTCCAGCTGTGAGATGCTCATTTAATGCACTGAAAACTAATGTTGGAAATTGTAAAGAATCATGCTATGACATTTTATTTTGCACATTAAAATGTTTGTACTTTTAAAATACGTTGTCTCTTGAAATGTAGTGTGCTAAAAACTGATGTACTGTTACTTTTAGTATTATAGCTTTTATTTTGTTTGAAATAGTTTTGATATAGCTTACACAGTGTATTCCTTCAATTTCTTTTCTTTTAAAGCACAGGTTTTAGGAGAGCTCTGCATCATTATGTTCTACAAAGTTTAAATGAAAAGAGGTTTTAATCTTCTATTATTATTTTTCCTTAGAGTGGATTCCGACCAAGTCATATTCAGAGTAGATCCACTGAAACATGTGTTCTTATGTGAGTCATTTTTACCTTAAGTCTCTTGATTTCTAACTTAGTCACTGCAAGCAACAACACTTAGTGCCTGGTTTTAGAAACATGCCCTTAATTACCCAATATACAATTCAGTTCATTGCTCATGCAATTCCTCTTTGCGTGCATGCCTAGCTATCTTCAGGTTCCTGAAGGTGCTTCTCAGGTTAACTTTTCCTAAACTACTGGTAGTTTGAGCACTGATTTTACATGGGAATACAGTGGTACCTTGGCTTTAGAACAGCTTAGTTTATGAACAACTTGGAAACAGAACACTGCAAACTCGGAAGAAGGTGTTTCAGTTTGTGAACTTTCCCTTGTAAGTGGAACATGTTCCGCTTCCTGTTGAGTGTGTTCCGTTTGTAAATTGAGTCCCCTGCTGCTAATCAGAGGCTTCCTGTTGAGTCTGTCGGCTGTTGAGTCCTGAGCACCCATGCAACACAGAGGTGATATTTGGAACTTTTGTTTTTGCTTTTTTTGCGTTTTTGTTTGTGTGGCTTTTTTGTTTTTTTGACTTGTTCTTCATGCATATCAGTGCACATAAGAAAAAAAATAATTTTAATTTTTGTCATCTACAATACCGTCTTATTTATTTTACAGTACAGTACATTGATTATTGCTTTCATTTTATGGATCAGTGGTCTCGTTATATAGTAAAATTTATGTTAAATTGCTGTTTCAGGGGTTGTTTTTAAAAGTCTGGAAGGGATGAATCCATTTTGCATTCCTTTCTATGGGAAAGCATGCCTTGGTTTTAGAACAGACTTCCAGAACGGATTAAATTTGGGAACCAAGGTACTACTGTAATGGCTTGGACCCTACATTTTTGCTCCTTTCACAGAAGGCGAGTTGCACTCATAGTGAAAACTATTTTAAGAATTCATTCCATTCTCATGTGTGTGTGTGTGTGTGTGCATGTGCATCACTAAGAGCACTGAGTGAGATCTTCAGTACAATGTCTCCTTCCCTGCCACTTCCCTCTGCCTTAAGTGTGACTTATGTGCCAATGGCACTGCATTCCTCCAGGCTTCCTGGAGTGAGCATAGGTGTGCCAGCAGCTTGATGTGCAATGGGTATAGACCCTATAAAAATTGAGAAAGGACCGTGGGTGCCTCATGAGCTTTTTAAAACAAAACCGGAACTTGTTTCGTAACACAGAAAATGACGCTGAAACTATTTAGAGAAGAAATATTTATTGATGCATTAAAAAAAAAAAGTTTTAGCCAAGATGTTAATGCTAGATGCTACTTTAGCAAACAAGCCATGGGTTATACAAATTAACTGCTGCCTCTAATATAATCCTACAAAAGTGGAATAGTAGAGAGAATGTTGTGAGAATAAAGTATGATGTCATTCCTTTGGGTCGCTGACAACAGCTGTGGTTGAATAAGAATAGGGACTAAGAAGAGCAGCAATGGTGTAATGACGATGACCAGAATCGTTAGCAGTAAAAACCACCTGCAAGAAGAAAATACTTAAGTTGGTCATACAATGCTTTTTTTCTGTAAAAACCTGTATTAAAAATATTGATTCATCATAAGTTGCCTACAAACTGTCCAAGTGCTCTGATTTGTCTGGTATCCTTGGACAGGCCAATTCATTTCAATAGAAGGAATACATCTGTATACAAAAAAAAAAGAATATAAAGATTGACTTCATCTGTTAAAATGAATGGCAAACCTTTGCAATTTGGGAATCATTATGTGCACATACTTGTGAAATAACCATTGGGTAGGGACAGCTTTGTTTAGATTTCAGTTAAGAAGTTAATGAAAATGCTGGAGGGCATTCAGTGTGATACGGTGACTCCATAAGCATACTAAATTTGGTTGCAAAATTTACAGCGACTTTTTAGTTCTGAGAATCATCTTGTCATTGATCGGTGAAGATATGCTTTTAATGTGGTTAGTTAATTAAAAACCACTGAATGCATTGCACAAAAAACAAGTTGTTTTTATAGAAGTTTTAAGGAGTGTCCGGCTTTAACCAATATACATATTGTTTCTTTCTAAAAATGCATGTGAAATTAGAGAGGCACTAAAAATATTTATGCTGTTTAACAAGAAGCACCATAGAATCTTAGAGCTGGAAGGGACCCAAGGGTCATCTAGTCCAACCCCCTGCAATGCAGGAATATTATACAATGCAAAGAATATTATGACTTGGGGGCTTTCCTAATGTTTTGCACTTTGAGAACCAGCAGAAAAACTGATTTGGCAGAATCCACTTGTTAAGTCATGATGGCCTATTTTGTCTACATTTTTCAGGCACTGTGCCCTTCCTTATGCATGTGTGAGAAAGTTAAGGTAAGCCTGTAAGCTTACAATGTCTAACCAACAGAAGTTGGATTGTAACATTGTTTTAATTTTTTAAAAAAGTTTGCTCACTGTTTAAGGAAAGTATACTTGTAGTTCAGCTGGAAGTTCATGTATACAAATGCAAGATTTATTGGTTTTGTACAGGTTGAAGTTCTGATAGATTTAAGGGCAGATTTGGAAGTGGCTTTTTTAGGGGATCGGACACTTAAAATGCAGCCACTCCTGTAGTCTACACATACTGAAACCTTCAGCTTGCATCCTCTTCTCTCCCCAGTCTTGCTGCATAGTCGATAGCAGTAATTACCCAATCAATTGGTCCCATGATAATATTTGACTCCGAAAACTTACTATATTGTGGGATTTTAAAAACTCTGCCAGTGGTTTGCATTATTGGGGGGGGGGGGGAACGACGACGACCCCCCCAAATACTCACATCAGCATATTCATGAAATGGAGCAACGCCAGCTGCCTTCCAGTATGTATTGGTGTCAAACTGGACCTTGTACAAGCCTTCTGTAAATTGTTCATCTGTTGTAAGCTCATGGATTTCCCCAAATTCATTTGTTTCCCTGTAATACAGGTGCGTAAAAGTAGTAAGGATGGTATCTTTTTATGTACATTTTTTCCCCATACAAGAAGTGGGTTGGGGCTGCCATGGAGCACCAGATTTTCTCAACAAGATTTCTGTGTAGTCATGTATAAGACTGCTTTAAGTTGCAATTCAAAGTTCACTTGGAAATTCATTCAGTTTCATTTCAGAACTAGCCAGATGTCAGGGATATGTGCAGTACCGGCACCTTTTTTTACTAGAAGAAAAGCACTGCATCTCCCTCTTATCGGCTGACAAGGCTCTAGGTGTTCTAGAGTGGGTGAGCAGTTTGCAGCCCTGTCTCCATACGTAGCTTCCTGTGAGGATATTGAAAAGGTTAGTTTTGATTCTTTTTAAGAGAGCAAACATCTAGTCTTCATAGCTGCAGAGACATATGGCTTTCAAATGCAGACTATAGTACTAGTCATGTTCCTAGGAAGGTGTTCTGTGGTAGGTCATGTAACAAATAAGTTCACTTTACAAATACAGGATGGGTGTGATGGTGCTCCACAGTGATACGGCAGAAAGTTGTTCCTGTTGCTGTGAGTAAACATATATTATCTGTATAAACCCTTGGAAATAACAGTGAGGCATGGAACAGAAACTTGGTTGGTGGTAGTGTTGTGGATTCACACAATTTGGAGGTGCCGTCTCAGCAAGGCTGACTTGCTCCTCAAGGCACTTTGCATGCAGGGCAACTTACCCAGTAGCAAACTCCTTCCAGGTGCCATCTTCAGCTCTTTTGGACACTTTTACCAGTAGGCTGGTAGCTGGTCTTCCTTTAACTGCATCCAGGACTTTCACCATAAGAGGACACTTTGAGTCAATGGAGCCATGGGAAACCTTGACCTGGCAGAAGAAAATATCTATCAGAGTGTCTGTGGGCCATAGCCTATTTCATGGGCATAAGGAACACATTACAAATTCTTCAACAGCCTGTACACATCCAAGCGCTGTCAAACAAACAAACAAATAAGCTTGGGCTAGGAGTTACTGCAAACATCATTTATATACACATAGACATGGGATGCAGCTTAGAGAAATGGTCTGTTAAGAGTATTTAAAAGCAAGCACAAAAGAAAATGTTATGCCAGTTCAAGCTTTGCTTTTAACAAATAGATATTCCTCTTATTCCTCCCTCCACACTTTACTCTGATTTAAAGGTTCAGTGGGTCTATCATTATTAATGAATATTCAGCTAGCACAGCAATATTCTTGAAGTTGACATACATTTGAGCATTGCACTATTAATTTTTAATTATTAACTGTAGTCAATTGAGAATCAAACTTTACAACTCACTGTAAATAAAAGTAAAAATGATTTTCATTTTACAGAGTAAGAAGATGAGCTGCAAATAATTATCAGATTTGCCACTGTCACAAATTGCCTTGAGGCATTTGCTGTATATGGTAACATATTGCATGTTTTTAAATAATGATAAAAAATAATGAATAGTGTAGTAAAATGGAACAGACCTCTTACAAACACTTACCTGTGCGTAAATCCCCTTGAACCCAATGGGACTTACTTCTGAGTAGACATGTATGAACAGAATTGCACTAACGGTTGCTTAAAAAGCAATAGCCTTGTAAGATTTTATGGTAACATACATTTAGACTATGCATATATGAAGAACAAATAGAGAGCTATTATTTTTTTAACGACAAACTTAACTAACAGATATAGTTTTCTAACTATAAATGGCATGTGCTAAAATTTTCTGCATTGTATAGTAAGAAACATTGGAATTTATGGGTACCTTTCCTCCAAACAACCAATATCTTGAAACGTGAAATGGTCTGCAATTCCTAAGAGACAGCCATGTATCACACTGTGGCAGGCATGTGACAATATCTTGGACTACTATTTTAATTTCTTCAGCATGATTAAATTACCAGTTGTCAGCAGTTTGGTACGTATTATTTTACAAATAGAATGTGTCTCCAGCAACCTGAAAGCCATTCTAAAGTACCTTGGTAAACGATGCAGCCATCAGAAGATATGGACAGTTCACTATGGATCAGCATATGTGGTACAAATTTGGTAATAAGCTTGCAAGAAGATTGTGCTCCCCCACCGAGAAACTGCTGTACCACTAATGCAATACTTACCAGTGGCGTAGCTTCAGTGATGTACACCATTGCAGCCAAGCAAACGAGAAGCAGAGAGGAGGAGGCCATGGTGTTATATGTGTGTGTGCAATCAGCAAAACCCTGCCAACAGCTATAGGCCGGTGAGGTTTGAGTTTTTATACTCCATCCTTCTGCAAAACAGCCTACTTATCAAGTGCCCGTATGACTTTAAACCTGCTGATTCTGATTATTTACTTAGTAAGCAGTCCAGCTGGGCAGTACTTCCATCCATTGGCCTTTTGCAGAAATCCGTGGGATTATAGTATATGGAAGGAAAGACTCCACAGGCACTGTGAGTAAGCCAATGAGTAACCCACACAAACATGAACCTTGCCTATTGGGATTAGGATATTTGGACATAAGTGTGTGTGTGTGTTGGTGTTGTGGGGGGCAGGGAACTCTTAAGCAACTGTTGTTTGCTTACATTTTACGGGCCACAGAATGTCCATTGCTTGTGGAAATATCCAACTTAGGAGTCAGTCTTCCTTGCATTCTTACCTGTAATGGGCCATTTGGGCATGATAGATCTTGCTTTTCTGCAGTGCGCCAAGTACTGTCATGATTCCTATCTGCCATTCTATAAAATTCTGGGGTTCTCCTTGGGGCTTGTCACTGCTTGTCACTGCAAGATGTTTAACTGTTTTAGTACCTGATCATTCACATTAGGAAGCAGTCTGCATTGCAGAAGCTGACAGTTACCCCCACCAAAGCAATGATGAGCTGATTGTGGCCGTGTGTCTCCATTAGTACCAATATGTAGCACACATGGGATGAAGTCTAATATGTAGAAGATATGTGTTCCCTGCGATGCAGAATGCTGCTGAGACTTACTAAGAGAGATTCTCCTGCCATGGACAATGGAACTCTTTCTCCATGTCCTATAATTAGCAACTCCTCCCCTACTCTCTTGATCCACTGCAGTTTAACAGCATCTGCTGCTGCTGCTAGCAGGTGATAATGGTTATTTACATGCTGTGAAAAGCTCTAGCTGATGATTTTGTAGATCAAGTTGTTATTAAAGGCTCAACATCAAGTTAGGCTTTTATCATATTTTGAAATTTTTTTTTTAAAGTTGTTATTGTACAATACAGAAATAATTTCTATAAGGTTACAGTAAATAAAATCCATCATACGGTTGAATGGTGTTTATCATTTTCAAACATAGAGAACATAGCCCATTTCTCAAATTGCTTAGGTTCTGACAGAAGAAGCATAGTTATGTCACAGGCCTTCCTTCTATAATCTCCCATGTAGAGACAGATGATTCAGTGATAACCTATACGTATTTGTGGTTACAACATTATTTATTTGAAGTATTTTAACTGCAATCTTTAACCAAAAAGGGCTCCTAAAGCAGCTTCTGAGCTTCAATAATAAGACAATCCTTACTCTCTAAAAGACATGGCACAAAAAGAAAACAGATTTGGAGGAATGAGAAAGAAAGCAAACTTGAGCACTAGATCTTAGTTACAAAGTGCTTATAATGGCCAGCTGGAACTGAAAAGGTTTAAGTGAAGGTGGAGCTAGCAGGTGTTGATCTTTCATCAGAGTTGATAGAGCAATACTGCTTCTCTCCCTCCCTCCCTTCCTCTCTGCTGTAGCTTGATGGCAGCCTGCTGCCAGGTGACATTGATGAAGGGAGGACCCTGATTGAGCTGGCTTATCAGCTGATGGTGGCCCTCTTCCCTTACCCCTCTCTCTCCTGTAGTCTGATGCAGTGGCTGCTCTCCATATGATAGCTGAGGGATGGGAGGCCCAACAGAGCTGAACTTTCAGCACAGCTGCTTGAGGCCCAGCTTCTCTTCGTCTGCTGTAGATCAGTTGCAGCTAACAAACAGCAATCCTTCTCTTGCAGAAATCCTGCAGGATTCTACACAACGCCCCTGGTTTCATTGGAGAAATGTTGAAGGCCTTGGAGTTATGTGATCCCCGAGCCAAGGAGATAAGTAACTCTATAACTTTTAGAAGATATCTGAAGGCAGCCCTGTATAGGGAAGGTTTCTTTAATGTTTAATATTTTATTGTGTTTTTATATGTTGGAAGCTGCCCAGAGTGGCTGGGGCTACCTTGTCAGATGCGTGGGGTATAAACAAAAATATTATTATTGTTGCTAAAGAATAGGATGTCCCTATTTTCATCAGAGAAATGTTGGAGGGTATGGAAGACTCTCTTTTCCACCTCCCGTCCCTTTCTTTTTTCCCTTCCATGTCGCTTAGAACATAATGTAATGTAGGGGTGGAGGACCTTTAGCTCCCACCAGGGGGTCAAATTTGGCTCACAAGGCCTTTTTCAGGAAAGAGTGGCCACCTGCAACATCACTTCAATGGAGGGTGACAGCGGCAGATTGGCATGGTAGCGGGGATTGATTCAGCATTAGCTGCTCATACCAGTTGCCCTGCTGGAAAATAGTGCACACAGCCACAGCAGCAGGATTTAGTGCCTGCTCCCTTTGGCTGTGCGTGCCTGTTCCCCTGCTTGAAGCAAGTGTGCACAGCCAAAACTCAGTGCAGGGCTGTTTGAAAGCCCTTTTGCTGCTCTTTGAACCTCTGAAAACCAGAGCACTGGACAACACTTGCTGGGCTTGGTGGGCCTTTGAGCTGACTCAGCAGGGCTCTTAAATTTTATGATATGCTATCACTGAGTATTTGCCGCCAGCTTTAATGTTTGTATATGTAAGTCTTCAGTCTGACACTTTAGTCCTTTCCACTTAAAATATTCCCTTAAAAATATCAGACCCATTTTTGTTTCCTCACACTGAGTCTGTTATAAATACACATCTGGTTGGATTGTATATGGACCAGATAGAGAGAAAGCTGGCTGAGCTTGCATCCTGTTGAAATCTGTGGAGTAAGTTTTGCTTATGACTAACATAAGCTCCATTGATTCAATGTGGGTGAGCATATTCTGAACTGGGGCTTTTACTGGGTGTGCTGATGCAAGTAGAACCAAAAACAGGATCCAAGTTGATCTTGACAGGCTGGAGAACTGGACAAAACTAGCTAAATTTGGGAGTCGACAGAATTAGGATAAGAGACATTCAAGGAGTGAAGGCTATGAACGGCTAGTAGCCTTGATGGGTCTGCTCTGCCTCCACAGATGGAGGGAGTATGTTTCTGAACACCAGTTGTTAGAAGCCACAGGAGGGGAGAGTGTTCATATACTCAGGTGGGCTTCGCATAGGCATCTGGTTGGCCACTGTGAGAGATCCAGCAGGTGGTTCTTATGTTCTTAAACAGGGATACATGTAAATGTCCACACTTAGGTCTGATCAGATGCACAAATACAGGATGGGCAGTACATGTAAAAGGTCTTGGAGCTTAATCTAAACATGTGTCAACAGTATGATGTGGCAGCAAAAAAGGACAGTGTAATTCTAGGTTATATCAATAGGTGTATAGTTCCTATATCATGAGAAGCAATGGTGCTGCTCTATTCTGCTTTGGTCAGACCTCGTCCAGAATCTTGTATCCAGTTCTGGGCACCACAGTTTAATAAAGCTATTGCCAAAGCAGAATGTGTACAGGGCAACAAAGGAGTCCTGGAAACACAAGCAAAGTCCCACAAACAAAGGCTGAACAAGTTGGGTGTGTGGTTCACATGCAGAAGGGGTGATGGGAGTTGTAGTTCAGCAGCCAAAGTTTCCCCTCACCTGCTGTAAGTAGTGGATTTCCAGATTAGGTGACCTCTGGGGGTTCCTTTCAAATATATCACTCTGTAACCCAGGTTGTACATGTGATTAGAAATCTGGAAGAGGTCAGTTGTGTTTAAGTCTCATAGAACATAGTGGGGCAATTTAGCAAATTGTGTGGGGCAAATCATATTTTCAAAGCAAACCTCCATTTGGGCTCCCATTTGTGTTGGCTTGGTGCATGCAGAGGAGAGCATAGATGGAGTTAGTTACTTGTGCTGCTGAAGTGAACAGGGAAGCCTTTGTGGTTCAAGTGTGGAGCTTCCATGCAGATAAAAGGAACCCTAACATTACGATGTGCTAACTTTGATTCCAGTACTCATAAGAGTTACCTAGATTGTCAAAGGAAGTGTCAGTTCATAGTCTACTTGTTGCAAAAGGTGGCTTAAATCAGTGCACCTGGGAATGTGACAAAAACAGTGGCCTGTTGGGAATCGGACGAAAGCAAAGTATTAGTTTGTATGTCGGGAGTCAGCTTACTCATCGGGCGAAGGAGGGAGTATTTATGGAAATATTCATTATTGAAATAATCCACAAATATTTAAACACGTAGTGGATTATCTAGATTCCAAAGCATTTGAAGTCCACCTGCTGCTAGTTAAAGTAAAAAATTCTAATAACAGGACCTCCCTAGAAGTAATTTTTGTTCTTGAAATGAATTCTTTCCCTTTTCTTTTGGTTAATTCTCTTGTTTGCATCAAAGCTGTTTTGCTGTTGCTATGTACTTAAATCTCATATCTCTCCCCCACCCCACAAGTAAGCCTAGTGGCCATTTCTCATTGCAGTTGTTTTACAAAGGTATTATTTTGTATGAATAGTTTCTAAGATGACGATAGTAAGATGCCTGCAGCAGACTGGAGAAATAGCATAAGCTATACTTATATCTATGAAAGGTCTTGGAGTCAGGTTCTTTTTTGTACCTGACATCCCCCAAAGTAAGGTTTCCATCATGTTTTGTTTTAACATAGTTATGTTTCTTATATATACTTTGTATTTTTATTTTGAGGATTTAAGTTGCTCTCAAAGTAAATAAGGTATCAGACCATCGAAGGCTGTAGTACTGTACCCACTTAGCCAAGTATGGTAGGATTGTGATGTCAATCAACTTCAGGATGCATCAGCTTCAAAGAGACTCTGGTCTTATCCACTCTTTCCAGGCATGGCTCTTTGACACATGGGATAAAAGTGAATGTGGCACAAGTCACATGTATAGGTTTATTTATCAAGGAGTTTCCGCCCTGAGATTCAAATGTCAAATTTAGATTATGATGAAAAAAACGAACAGGGTTTCTGCCCCATTGTTAGTTGTATACAAGAGGGAATTTCAGCTGGTGTGTGACAAGCTACATGAAAGGCAGTGGAAAAATGAAATGAAATGAATGAACAATTAAAGGTGCGGCAGCTCTGTTCTCCCTTTCACCTGGTTCCCCTGTGTGCAGCCTCATCTTATGCATATTTGCTTATGTGTAAACCTAAGTTAGGAGTAAGTCCTTAATTGAAAGGGGCCTACTCGCAAGGAAGCATGCACAGGATTGTAGCCAATTTGGGCTTTGGTGTGTTGAGACTTGTACTTTGCTTGTTTGTGCTTCTTGCTAAGATCATAAACTGCTTAGTCAATGGATCTGTCTCAGGCCCTGTTCTGGTGCTTAAAACCACTACAAATAGCAACGTGGAAATGGCTGTCTTATTTGCTAGCACTTGAGAGTTCTGCAGTTTATCTTGATGCATCTTTAGACCTTGTGTAAACAGTGCTGTTAGGCTGACAAATACTGAGCCACATTAAAAGCCATCGACACAATTTGCTGTGTGTGCAAGAGAATGTTCTGATAGATTACAATCAGCTGTATGATAATGTCTTGGTCTCAGTGTTCATTCTCATAAAGCATAGCTGAGAACAAGCTATATCATGTTGTATGCATAACCTGTACAAGTGGTCAAAATAAGGTGTATGTGTGTGTACTCATACCCAAACTATAAGGTAAAGGTAAAGGGACCCCTGACCATTAGGTCCAGTCATGACTGACTCTAGGGTTGTGGCGCTCATCTCGCTTTATTGGCCGAGGGAGCCGGCTTACAGCTTCCAGGTCATGTGGCCAGCATGACTAAGCTGCTTCTGGCGAACCAGAGCAGCGCATGGAAACGCTGCTTACCTTCCTGCCGGAGCGGTACCTATTTATCTACTTTTTACCTATTTATCTGCTTTTTAATATCTATATGAAGCCGCTGGGAGAGATCATCAGGGGGTTTGGGCTGGGTGTTCATCAGTATGCAGATGACACCCAGCTCTACCTCTCCTTTAAATCAGAACCAGTGAAGGCGGTGAAGGTCCTGTGTGAGTGCCTGGAGGCAGTTGGAGGATGGATGGTAGCTAACAGATTGTGGTTGAATCCTGACAAGACAGAAGTACTGTTTTTTGGGGACAGGGGGTGGGCGGGTGCGGGGGATTCCCTGGTCCTGGATGGGGTAACTGTGCCCCTGAAGGACCAGGTGCACAGCCTGGGAGTCATTTTGGACTCACAGCTGTCCATGGACTCGCAGGTTAATTCTGTGTCCAGGGCAGCTGTCTACCAGCTCCACGTGGTATGCAGGCTAAGACCCTACCTGCCCGCGGACTGTCTCACCAGAGTGGTGCATGCTCTAGTTATCGCCCGCTTGGACTACTGCAACGCGCTCTACGTGGGGCCACCTTTGAAGGTGACCCGGAAACTGCAGTTAATCCAGAATGCGGCAGCTAGACTGGTGACTGGGAGTGGCCGCTGGGACCACATAAACACCGGTTCTGAGAGATCTGCATTGGCTCCCAGAATGTTTCCGAGCACACTTCAAAGTGTTGGTGCTGACCTTTAAAGCCCTAAGCAGCCTCGGTCCTGTATACCTGAAGGAGCCTCCACCCCCATCGTTCAGCCCGGACACTGAGATCCAGTGCCGAGGGCCTTCTGGCGGTTCCCTCATTGCGAGAAGCGAGGTTACAGGGAACCAGACAGAGGGCCTTCTCGGTAGTGGTGCCCACCCTGTGGAACACCCTCCCTTCAGATGTGAAGGAAATAAGTAGCTATCCTATCTTTAAAAGACATCTGAAGGCAGCCCTGTTCAGGGAAGTTTTTAACATTTAACGCTGTATTGTTTTTAATACTTGATTGGGAGCCGCCCAGAGTGGCTGGGGAAACTCAGCCAGATGGGCGGGGTATAAATTACTTGCACTTTGACATGCTTTCAAACTGCTAGGTTGGCAGGAGTAGGGACCAAGCAATGGGAGCTCACCTTGTTGCGGGGATTTGAACCGCTGACCTTCTGATCGGCAAGTCCTAGGCTCTGTGGTTTAACCCACAGTGCCACCCGCGTCCCGAACCCAAACTGTAAGCAAACCCAAATCAATTCAGACTGGTGACTATGTGTTAACACACATACTGTACACACATCTGTCTGGTGAATGGTTGAACTCATCATAACTGCCCACCCATAGCCCAAATTGCCCTTCAGACTATAGAGATAGTAGCAATTTGTTCAACCTATATTATGGAATATTCATGCTTTTTTAGCAATTCCTGCATGCCTTTTTGCTGCCCTCTGTCACTTGTTAGTGGTTGGGATATTTGCAACAGCATGCCGAAATGGAGTGGCTTGGATGTACAAACAAATAAAGCGAATGCATGCACATTTAACCAGTGAGAATGTATATACAAGTAAACAGACATGTATACAGAAGGATTCTTCACATGCTGTGTTCACATATAATGCAGGGGGCATGGCAGGACAGAGTGAAATCATAGCAGGAAGCCCCACTTCTGCCCCTACTTGCATTCACATAATGTGAAAGAGACAAGATGCATATAAACTGTAGACATGTAGGCTTTTGCATGTGCAGAAGGGGATTCTACCTATTCAAGGCTCCCTGATCCCTTGTGTACATTGCCTACTCGCATATACTTTTAGTGTACGTAAGCTGTTTCACAGGATATGCCACACATGTGCAGGGGCAGGAACAACAGGAAGGACCCTGCTCCCCATTTGTAATGTAATATGTGAAAAAGTCTGAAGAGTACACATGTTCCGTGTAATATCTGTACAATGTACCTTCAGTAGTCACACCCGTGATAGCTATTTGGATTCATCTGAATGTGGTCTTCTGGTAAGTCAGAAGTCTTGTTCTAAAATTAATTTAAGAATGCCAGTCACTGACTAATCACCCTGTTGATCTCCTTAAACCCTTCTCTCAAATATTTCTCTGCCCTACATTGCTCTAAAGCTATTGGTCTTTATTGCATACCACTGGCAATTTGAGCAAGATATAGTGGCAGTTTCTGGACTCAATGGTCCAAAATGAGGATAGAATTCGTGGGGGAAACTTCACGTGTTGAATTTCTGCATGTCATGGTGTTGAAGTCTCATGAGCTCTGCCCCAAAAGCTTTTCCAGGGAAAATGGCAGGGCAAACAGAAAACCACTCAGACCTGCACTTTCTAGTCATGGGACAAGCAAAGTGTGGCTGGGCCCTGGGAGGGTGGCTGGGGAGAGAGAAAGACAGATACTAACTTTTCTGAGGTGTGACACTTAAGTCCCTTAACTGAAGGACTGTCACTCATAATTTGATTAGTAGTATGTCAAGCTGTTCCTTTCAGGTATTCCTCATTAAGACAGATGTGTACATTTGGCAACATGTATGTTGCTGTTGTGGAGCAGAGATTTACGAACAGCAAAGCTAATGAGGAAAAGTATTCACGAACATGAATATAGAGGCAGGAAACATCTGAGAAATGTGTTTTCCCTCAAATACCAATTAAAGATTTTGACTTTTCACAAGTTTTTCTAAAAAGCTTGGTCGTAGCTTTTTGAATTGGTCCTAAAGCTCATAAAGCCTTTCCCCTTTACCCAAAAGTAAACTTCCAAACTGAGCCAGAAAGCTAAGAAATGATCAAATCCATTCTAGATCACAATGTAGCCCAGAGATAGCCATTGGCTGGACAACAACTCCCATCATCCCCAGCCATTGACTATAATACCAGGGGCTGATGGGAGCTGTAGTCCAACAATGCCTGGAGAACACCATTTTGTCTACTCATGTGTAGCCATTAAAAAGAGGGAAAGAGCAGCAAATATGAGACTGTAGAGAATGTCTCCAACACATTCCACATTGTGAAGATTCAGCTCTCCTTATTCCTACTTGTGGTTATCTGTGTGAAAAGGTGCAATCTACATTGTCTAAACCAGGCATAGGCAAACTCGGCAGCCCAGATGTTTTGGGACTACAACTCCCATTATCCCTAGCTAACAGGACCAGTGGTCAGGGATGATGGGAGTTGTAGTTGGCTCCAGCCTACCCTCTCTTGGACCATGCTTTGTTCATTGCTGCGGCTACACCTTTCTTATCTTTCCTTCCCTACTCCTTACTTGCTCTTGTGCTGCCCCCTCAACCATACTGAATGCCAATTCTTACTGACTTTTCTGTGCCCAATCTACATGCACTTTATTGTGCCTCCCCAACCTTGGTTTGAAAACATTAAACCTCTGAGAAGCGATCAAACTAGCTTAGCTACAGAAGGCAACACACTTGCACTCCCCCCCCTTTAAAAAAGGATTACAGTCATTGGAGGTGAGAGGTTGGCGTTTTTATTTTCATTTTGATTTGCAAAACCAAGAAGGGAGTACTGGGTAATTTTTATTTTATAATACCAAATTTGTTCTATGTTTGCCAAATTGCCTTTGAATTTATTGTTACGTTCTGTAAACTGCTTTCTCCTGCGACCTCCATAGAACACATGTTTTAAATGTAATGATAAGTGGGTGTTTGTGGTAAGCTGCTTCGGGCACAAGTCACTGTGGAAAGGCTACATAGAAATAAACTCGGTCAATCATCTAAAAACATCTTTAAGGATCTCCTTGGAGACAGCAACCAGAGGGGTAGACATGTGCAAGGTATTTTAGAGGTTGGACCAACCACAGAAAAGGCTTTGTCTCTGGAACTCGCCAACCTAAGAGCTCTCACTAGTAGACCAGTAGCAGGGTCTCAAATGCTGATCTTAAGGCTTGGGCAGGCGTATCTACACATGGTGTGCATTATCCCTCCTACCCTTTCTTTTTGTGGTGGACAAAATTGTATACAGAGTTTTTATGGATGCTTTGATCATATGTGATGGTTACTGCTCAGTGGAGCACATGTATGAACGAGCTTTAACCTTGCTCCCATGTTGCACCACATGTACAGAGTGTGAGTCTTGAGACGGAGATGTGTAACCGATGCTCGGTCAGGTAAAATGCTTGTGAAATTGGCTTATTTGCAGGGATTGAGTATGTATAAATAAATAAAATAAAATCCGCCTTGCCGGCTTCAATCCGTAAGCCTGTTCCTAAGTGCTAGCCAAATAAGATTAACAGATCATAAATTGAATTAGATTGGCAGTCAGTACCTTTGAGTAATTATAAATTTCATTTGCTGTTTGCAGTCTCTCTCTCTCCCCCCCCTAATAAACATTTCTCACTTCCCTACTGGGATAGATTAATTTTTCTGGCAGTCAGCATGACTTCTCTATTCATTGCCCTCAGGACTGTTACATAAAATGCTTTTCTCCCCCCCCCCCAGTTTTTTTTTAATATAAAAAGGGATGGTAAAACTATTCGGTCTTATAACCTCTATGCATGTTGTTATACAGTACTTGCTGCCTGCCTGGAGCTTGTGGGGCTGCACATGGTCTATTAGTATGTTTAAATCTGAAATGTGCATAATGTTAACAGCAGAGCCATTCTTTCACTAAGACCAGGGTTCCAGAATGCTCTGGGCCAAGAATAGATTAGTCCACCCCATGACTTAGAGTAGGGAGATGGTGAGTGGGAAGGAGGAAGAAAGGGAATTTTGGAAGGAAGAACACCAGAAGGACTGAACAAAGCCTGGGAGTGGCTAGCCATTCTCCCTTTTGCAGAAATATGGAGAACCGAACTTAAGATTGGGGGGGGGGGGAAGAACCTGAAAGAAACCAAAATTGACAGATTTGCCCACCTTTAGTTACAAGAACTGTACAGTAACTTAACATGTGTTTGAGCTTGCTCCCCCCCTTTCCAATTCCTCTTTACTTGTTTTCCATGCCTTCTTCAGTTGTGTGCCTGAGGCAAGTGCCATATTGGAAAAGTTTTTATAAGTTGCTCTGGGAACTTTTTTGGATAAAGGACAGGATTATAAATGCCTTATATGAATAAACTTCAATGCCTCCGTATTTCCAATCTGTCATCTTAAAAGTATGGCACCTGAAACAGGGCACAGGACTCCATATAAGGTCTGCCTAGTGTGGAATAAAGTGGAACAATAACTTCTCGTGACTTGGAAACTATGATTCTATTAATGATGCCTTAAATTACATTAGCCGTGTTCACAGCCCCAACATGCTGTTAGCTCATGTACAGCGAATATGTCACTGGGTCAAATCTCAGCCTTCAGAAAGATGAATGTATCAGCATGTAGGCATAATGCCACTACCTTGGTGCTCTTGAACCTCTTGCCCCACTGTCCACTCTAAGTACAAAAGATGTTTCCAGGGCTGGCTCATGTTAGAATCCTAGAATTGTAGAGTTGGAAGGTACACCAAGCATCATATAGTCTGACATCATGCAATGCAGGAATCTCAACTACTAGATCATATATGATGACTATCCAACCTCTGCTTAAAAACCTCCAAGGAAGGAGAGTCCACCACCTTCCAAGGGAGTTCATTCCACTGTTCATCCCACCTTTTACTGTCAAAAGGCCTTCCTGAATATTTAGACTCTCCTTTCTTGTAACTTGAAGCCATTGATTCAGGTCCTACCGTCCGGAGCAGGAGAAAACAAGCTTAAAGGTGGCTATCATATCTCCTCTCAGTCTCCTGTTTTCCAGGCCAAACATACCTTCCTCACTCAACCGTTCCTCATAAGGCTTGGTTTCCAGACCCTTGATCATCTTGGTTGCCCTCCTCTGCACAAGTTCCAGCCTGTCAATATCCTCCTTAAATTGTGGTGCCCAGAACTGGACACAGTATTCCAGGTGTGCTCTGATCAAGGCAGAATAAAGCGAGACTATTAATTTCCTCGACATGGACACTATACTTCTGTTGATGCAGCTTAGAATAGCATTAGTTTTTTTTGCTGCTACATCACACTGTTGACTCATATTAAACTTGTGGTCTCCTAAGACCCCTAGATCTTTTTCACATGTACTACTGGCAAGCCAGGTGTCCCCCATCTTATTTTGGCGCAGCTGGTTATTCCTGCCTAAATGGAGAAAGTTACATTTGTCCCCATTGAAATTCATTTTGCTAGTTTGGGCCCATTTCTCCAATTTGTTAAGGTCATATTGAATCCTGATTCTGTCTTCTGTGGTATTGGCTTGGTATCATCTGAAAATTTGATGGAGCACCTCTTCAATTCCTTCTTCTAAGTCATTTTTAAGATGTTGAACAATGGGCCCAGGACAGAACCCTATGGCATCCCATTTGTCACTTTTTTCCAAGATGATGAGGAACCATTAGTGAGCACTCTTTGGGGTCAGTCAGTCAACCAGCTACAAATCTACCTAACAGTTATTTTGTCCAATCCACATTTTGCCAGCTTTTCCGCAAGAATATAATGAAAGACATTGTCAAAAGTCTTACTGAAATTCAGATACACTACCATCCATAGCATTATCCTGATCCACCAAGCTTGTAACTCTTATCAGAAAAAGAATTGAGATTTGTTTGGCATGACTTGTTTTTGAGAAACCCACGATGGGACATAGTAATCACAGAATCCTTTTCTAAGTGTGCACAGACAGTTTAATTACCTGTCAACGTCAAGCTCACTTGTAATTTACCTGTGTCTCATCCCCCTGCCCTTTTGAAAATGAGGACATTTGCCCCCCCTCCAGCCTGCAGGGACTTCACCTGCTCTTCAGTAATTCTCAAAGATTATAGACGGAGGCTCTGAGATTATATTTGCAAGCTCCTTTAGTACCCTTGGGTGCAGCTCATCAGGCCCTGGAGATCTGAATTCATTTAAAGTACAGTCATACCTCAGGTTAAATACGCTTCGAGTTGAGCGCGTTCGAGTTGTGCTCCTCGGCAACCTGGAAGTAACGGAGTGTGTTACTTCCGGGTTGCACCGCTTGCGCAGACGCTCAAAATGATGTCATGCGTGTGCGCAGAAGCAGCGAAAAGCGACGCATGCACAGATGTGCCGTCGCTAGTTACGTTTACCTCTAGATGCGAACAGGGCTCCGGAACGGATCCCGTTCGTATCTAGAGGTACCACTGTAACTAGTTGTTCCCTTACCACCTCTTTTCCTATCTTGGGCTGCAGCTCCCTCCTTGCACCATTTATTCTGTTATCACCAGGTTGGACACTGCTTTCCTAATGAGTGAAGTCTGAGGCAAAGTAGGTGTTGAGCAGTTCTGCCTTTTCCCTGTCATCCAATAGCATTTTGCTATCTTCTCCATGCAGAAAACCTACTACTTGATTGTTTTTGCCTTAAACTCTCTTGCAAGCCTGAGCTCATTCTGAGCTTTGGCCCCCCTGACCTTCTCCCTGCAACTGTTGGCTACTCGTGTATATGCCTCCTCTGTGAGTTCCCCTTTCTTCCATTTCTATACATGCCCTTCTTAAATCTCATCTCATCTGTAAGCTCCTTATGCAGTTTCCTTAGATGCTTCCCACATGGCTTTAATTGGAATTGTCTGCCTTTGTGCCTTCACACTCCCACCCATCTTGGACCCCTTTCTCTTTGACTATTTCTGACCTTGAGATCTCACCCAGTAGTGTCTTCAGCTTTTTAAACCGGCCTTCTTAAAGTCCAGAGTGCATATCTGACTATACTAAGCTTTCCCTCGCCTATGTATCATGCAACCCAGGAGGACATGAGCACTTCCTCCCAAGCTTCCCAGTATTTCCACTTCGTCAATCAGTTCCTTCCTGTTGGTGAGGATCGCTTCTTCCACCTTCTGGCAAATGAAATCATCATGCATTATTTGCTTCAACTTTTTGCTTTTGTTATCTTTCACAATGGAGCAGCTCCTGTTTCTTATTCTGCCTCCCTGCTGAAGGTTGCTTTGAAAAACAGGGCATTCCTTACATATAGCTGTGTGCTGCAGATTGCTTAGGCTTTTAGGCACAAGTCCGCCTCTAGTATCCTCCATAGTAACTCCAGCAAGCATGGTAATTGTGCCATCTAGTGGTGCAAACTAGGAAGGATGGTGATGTGACAGGTTTGTATTGAGACCGAGGAACTTTGGTGAATGAGGCTTACTACTTGACTTTGGCCTAATTTATTTTATCTCCAGCTAGAAACACAAGCAACCAAACCCTGAGAGCTGAAAGCTGTTGCTCTACTACTGCTTGACTAAGAGGCATTCTAAGAAACGTATTTGAGGGCTGTATGCAACTCTGGATGGCTCTACCTGACATCCTTGCCCCCTAGGGATGCTTTCAGATAGAAGGCTCTTTGGAATGCTAGATGTGTTTAGTATGCCTGAGACTCATAATCCATATGGAGTTTATGCTGATCTGATCATTGCTAGTCCTGCCTAGTTCTCAGCGATGTGACAAAATATGACTTGGAAAGTGTCTGCCTGTGACAAGAAATGTATTAACTGTGCAATCCTATGCATGTTAATTCAGAAATAAGCTCCTATAAGTTCAACTGGGCTTGCTCTCAGGTATTATTATAAATAATATTTATTAAACTTTTATACCACCCTTCATCCAATGATTACAGGGTGGGTCACAACATAAAAATACAAAATGAAAACACAAAATACATAATAAAACAAAAGCAAAAAAACCCAGTAATTCCCCTGCCATAAACACAATTAAAAGACAATCAGCCGAAGGCCTAGTTAAAAATACATGATTTAGCCTGGTGCCAAAAGGTATGTAATGAAGGCGCCAGGCAAGACTTCCTAGGGAGACCATTCTACCAATGGGGAGCCACTGCAGAAAAGGCCCTGTTCTTGTGTTGCCACCCTTCAGACCTCTCCTGGGGGGAGGGAGTCCTTCAGGCATTGCAGTCCTGAGCCATTTAAGGCTTTATAGGTAAAAAGCAGCACTTCAAATTGAGCCCAGAATCTAATTTGCAGCCAGTGCAATTGGTTCAGGATCAGCTGAATATGCTCAAACTATCTTGTCCCAGTGAGCAACTTGGCTGCTGAATTCTGCACCAGCTGCAGTTCCTGAACTGTTTTCAGAAGCAGATATACATATAATGCATTGCAGTGATCTAACCTAGTAAACCCCACTGAGGAAAGCAGGACTCCAGTTCAACCAAAAATGTATTGAATTCCACTGATGTGAAATTTGTGCACACTTTGTCAGTCACGGGCTTATCATACCAGCTGAGAACTAGACCCACATCTCAACACTTTAATCAATAATTGGCTAAACGTTCAATTTAGTTTCTCAACAGAAAATTTATTTCTCCCTTGTGTATCGTTAATTTGCAATTCTATCAGAAAGCAACAAATTCTTCCTAAGGCTGCAATCCTGGGAGCGAGTCTGATGAAACTCAGTGGCACTAATTTCTGACATGCATAGAATCTGGTTGCATGTTATTACGTTACTTTCAACAATGGGCTCAGCAGTGACTACTAACCTTTGGTGAACTGTCCTCAGTAATTGTTACAGCTGTCTGAGTGGTTAGATAGGGTGCATTTTTAACCAGTTAAAATAACTGAGCAGTGCAATTATAATTTCCCCCTTTTATTTGAAATTCCACAAAAATACATAATGTAATCCATTGACACCTCAAACTAGAGATCAGTGCAAAACCACAGCTTGTTATCTAAAATAAAAATTTACCGCAAAGCTCGAGATCTGCAAATTCCATGATTAACCCTTGAAAATGAACAGGCTATACTCCCATTCCAAATGGAAAGGTACATGGGAATTAACTGTAAACTCTGCAACAGCTACCAGTGCAGTCTTAAATCTCAGTTCATTAGATACAACTCTCCACAGGTGAAACTGTGAATTAAAACCAAAGGAAAGCTTAAAATAAGCAGTATTTCTGTCATATAAAATGTTCCTTAAATGTAAGTTTATCTTGTCCAAAAAGATTAAAATACATTTACCATTATATACATTTTCATCCCATTCATTTTTGCTTTTCTTTGAATTATAAAATAGATATGTACAGAATAATTGACGGAGGAAAAAGGGACTAGGGCAACATACATTTATAGCACACACCCCCTGCCAAGAATCCTAGGAACTATTTGTTGTGAATGCTGGGAATCGTAACTTTGTGAGAGACAAACTACAGTTACTGGGATTCTTTGAGGGTGTGTGTTGTGCTTTAAAATGTATGGTGTGTATGCAACCTAGTTCAGTGGCAGTACACCCAATCCTATTTATTGCTTTTAGCAAAAGGGCCTGAGAAAATGTAAGATACATATATATAAAATATAAGGCACTAGGTGGGTTTTATGGGTGAGTAGGGAAGGGGTCTGAACGCAGTCCTCCTTGGTCCAAGTCCAATACTCTCTCTGCTACACCACATTGGCTGTACTATACAGATATACACAAAATTACTTACTGCACGATTGTGGCATTTGAAAAAGCACCCATCCTGCATGGGTGGGTTCCATTCATTTCAATGGATGAAGCCAATCACTGAATATGTGAAAGGATCAGCTGCCTCCACTGAAATGAATGGGACAGCCCTTGTGGCTAGTAGAGTTGAATGAATACATCAGAACTCTTAAGGATCCTGATTCAGAGATGTCAGATGAGCACATGTGTTTCTGGTTTTAAGTTATATTTTTGTACTGTCCAGCAGCTGCAACTTGGGCTAAACCTATGCTTATCCTACATGTTGCAAAAGGAGCACAATGTCTGCTAAGCGTAGGAAGGAAAATTAGACTGTGCATTCCTGTTTTCACTCCACCTCTTTTTACACTCATCTTTGCTTTTTTTTATGTAGAAGGACATTATTTTGAAAAGCAACTTAAAAATGAAGTGAAATACCTACCCTTCTAGAGAACATACGTATTTCCTGTTGATATTAAATAGCCCAAGCAACAAGCCATCTCAGCTGTATTGTACATTTAAAGCTGCAATTCTAACCACATCCGCCAGTGAGTAACCCCCTCTGTGTTCAACCTGACTTATTTTTGAGTAAATACATTTAGGATTGCACTGTTTGACAACTTAACTTTGAAGTCAATATGACTAATTAAGTTAATACTTTGCTATTGGGCTAAACGCACAAGGGAGCAAATCCAAGAGCGACTTAATCTTGAAGCAAGGCATTTAGGATCACACAGCTAGTTAAAGTTTGCAGATAACCAACTAAACCAGTTGGACTGCCACCCAGGTTCTAGCAATGTATGCTAGAATACAGAGGCTCAGGATGTTAGCTACAATCTTTCTGGCTATGCAGCTGGAGTAGTTCCTTGTTACTACAATCCAAATTCTTTTACACTGCAATGCTATGAATCTTATACTCAGAGGTGCTACTGTATTCAGTGGGGCATACTTCCTAGAAAAGTCTGTTTAGGACTGCATCCTTAATCTCGGTATCTCTTCTCTGGGCTTTGTGTGAATTTTCTTGTACAGAAACTACTGCAAGGAAAGGAAAGCAATTCATTTAGCCCCTGAGAAAACAAACCACTAATCCCTACCACTGTTAAATGCAAATAAAAACTTATGGATGAAAGCATACCATCTATGAGCGTGTGTACTGCACAGTGCTGTATTTAACCCTTGAGGACTTGCTCAGGGTAGAACCAGGGGGAGGTGCTTCCTGTGTGCTGCCTTGGTTAAAGAAAGCATCTGCAATCAAGATTTGTCCCTGTCTATCACTCTCAGGGTAGGTGGCTTGCTCTGATGTGCCCCACATGCCAGGGGTGGGTGTAACCACCCTCTCAGTCACTACCACATTCTGTCCTCCTGCTAAATTGGGGATGCTCAGGGAACCCTTTAGCTCAGAACTAGGTACAAGGACCCTCTCCCTTTCCCTTACAACAACGTAGTTTGAATCTGTAAGGTCTGGAAAGGCTCCAGAAGGCATTTCTAACACATCCTGCAAGTTAGAACCTGGAGCAAGCACTCTCTCTGTCACTACCACATTCTCTTTAAACTGGGGGTCAAAGATTACTGGAGGGGGTATTGCCCCATAAGATGTTTCTGTCACGACAACATTGCTGCTGCTGCTAACCAGAGGGTTGGGTATACGTCTAACTTGCTGCAAGCCAGGTGTAGATTCAAAGGTAGTCTCAGTTACTGTCTCCTCGGCCACCATTTCTGAACCAAAGCCTTTTGTGGCGTCAGGTATTTGGTTGCCAGAGCCTGAAGTATAGGTGTGCTCTGCATTCTGCTGATGCAAGTATTGCACATCAGATTCACTTGCTGCAAGAGTAGGAGTTGGGTCTTTCAGGCCTTGAGAGGTGTGTAGTCCAGCTTCCATGCCAATGCGTTTGCCCATGCAGATCTCAGCCAGAGTCTTAAATTTATCTCCCAAGTCATCCAGGTAATGCTCATCAAAGTCGCCCTCAATGAAACTGCAGCAGCCAACAGAACCATGGGGAGAATCTCTTTCTTCCTCCTGAGAGTAAACGAGTAGGCAGTCTTTTGCGAGGTGCCCTTCATCCTCGTCGGCAAAAGCATCAGCTTTCTAAAAATGTGGAAAAACAAGAACTGTGAGCGCTTGTGTTTCGGAAGATATAATTTTCTTTAATGAAACAGCAGTCAGCTTGGTTGGGTGTGACACAAACTCCTTCTGGCAGAAGGCAGTGATTTGGAGCCTTTTAGCTTAGTGAAAAGGCAACATGACAGAAGTGTATACGATTATGCAGGGCATGGAGAAAGGGAATAGTGAAAAGATTAGCCCCTTTTCTCATTCCTAGAACTCATGGACCCCTGTTGCATCTGGACATCAAAAGAGTCAAGACAGACAAAGGAAGTGCACAGCCAAACTTTGGAATCTGTTCCCACAAGAGGCAGAGATGGCTACCAACTTGGGTGGCTTTAAAAGAGGATTAGATAAATTTGTGGAAGATAAAACTATCAAACACCCTGCTGGTAAGCTTCCCATAGGTATCTGGTTGGCCACTGTAAGAACAGGATCCTAGATTAGATGGGGTCTGATCCAGCAGGCTCTTCCTATGTTCTGGGATGGGCATTTACGGGAGAAAAGTGACAGCTGAATGTCTGCATCTTATCTTCCCCACCTCCACTCTGCTTTTTAAAATTGTAGTTTGCCCACATAGTGGTAGCTCTCATTACTTTTGGAAAGGAAAGGGTAATGGGAGAAAGACAGCTATGACACTGCTTGCAAGCTCCATGCCCCAGGGAAAAATATGCAATTTCCCCCTCCTTAGAAATTGATGACAATGCCATCCCACTTCTGGGTAATAGAAGTGGTGGCATTTTTGGCTTAACTCTGTCAGAGACAGCAGGAGCAGTGATGTAGGGCAGAATTTCTTTCCCCCAATGCTTTATTTTTCTATAGAAATTTCCCCCTTTTCATATGTTCCTTAGTAACAATGAATGAATGCCCATTGCAAATTAAAGGTAAGCATGGCAGTCTTCAAAGTGTTTAGATTTGTTTAATGAACACAAGTAAAATAAATGTGCTATATTAGATCACTTTTGAGGACATTGGGAAAAATCCTGATGCAAACTGAGAATGTTAGGGAAATGGTGATAATTTGCATAGGGAAATATTCACATTTTCCAGGAAACCCACAACACTGCATGTGAGAGATGCCCAAACCAATCCTAAAAAAATGAGTGGAAAATACAAAGGTCCCAGAATTAAACAAAACAGGGGAAGGGGAAGTCAACCAAGAGAGGAAGCATCTCACAAAAGTGGAAATCTTACTTCAGTGAAGTAGCTCCTTAAGAATTCTTCATTCACAGCTCCAGCATGTTCCATGTATCTGCTATCCATTGTCAGGATTTTCTGTGCTGCCATGTCTCCCCCTCCTACTCCTCTTGCTCCTGCTATGGTTGAGCCCCCTCCAAAATCCATGCCTTCATGATGTGCATGAGACGTACGGGCCTCCTCCCAGCGCCTTTCGATGGTTGTGGTGTTACGCTGTCCAAATGCAGAAGAGCCAGAAACCACAGCGCCTCCTGCCACGCCTAAGCTTGACGATGCATTTCCATTTCCCATCCCTGAGGCCGAGTTGTTCACAGAAGTCATGTGGCTTAGGCTGACGGCAGCCTAACGTCAAAGAGAAAAATAAAACTGTAAAACTACATTCATTTAAGGAGGCAGGCTGAAGTCACAATCAAACAACATGCAGCAGGCTGGGCTGGGCGAAGCCAGCTAGGAGACAAATGTGATTCAGGAACAGATAGTTTATTTGCTTCCTACTTGGAGAAAAGGAAGAGCAGATTTGTAATACGCGAGAGGAACAGATCCCAAAAGGTTTGGCTACTTGCATGGGTGTCTGCAGGAATGTTACCAGGGTGGGGGAAGTAAAGTATGGAGTGGCCCAGTGCATACTGTCTCAGATTTCAGGTTCTACAGATGCTAGAGATCTATGATTTAAAAATGAAATCTGAGAATCTGGGGATTATGGTTCATCCAGCAGGGGACAATGTCCCCCTTGCTAGAGCACCACCCCATATACAGTTACTTGTGTCCCCCCCCCAAAAAAGCTCCTTTCAGAACAACAGAGTTTGTAGTTAGGCAGCTTTCCAGGTCAATGGGAATATCTGCTGGATAGCAGAACTTCTTAGCAAACTTCCTTCCCAAATGTACAGCTGCATCAGAAAAAGTAGCCTGAGAACAGCTGCCTCAGCCAGATCCTGCCTATTTACAAGCCCAGAAACTGCACACTCATCCCACCTATGTTTGTACAACTGTTTTTACACACACACTTTTTAATTATGTAAATTAATTACCCCATACCTATTTAAACTGATAAGAGAGTAAGTGCCATATTGTTCTAAGTAACTCAGCCCATTGTTGTCTAAAGCAGACTCTTCTGCTGCAGCCCTACATGCCCGTCCTTGGAAGGACATCCTATTTAACTCAGCAGGATTTAAGTCTTAGCAGACATGCATTAAGCAGGATATCAACATTCCTTGGTGCCAAATACAAAATCAGGGCAAAACACAAGATACCTTGTCTTCAGGGGCTGCCCCTTCATTGTTCCATATTCGCAACATTTCTTCGCTGTTATCGGGTATTGCCACAAAGCCTTTTGAGGCACCTGATCCACCAAAGCCACACGCCAGCAGTAAGAGAGGCACCACTGCAAAGGAACACGGCAGATCAACGAACCGTCAAAGGTTGAACTTGCAGAAGCAAATCCTAAATATCCGTCCATAGCCCATTAAATATAACAAAATACTCCAAAATCCATTCAAAATATTACAACGTTCTCTAAATAGAGCCATGTAATGCAAACATTGCACCACAAACAACAGGCTGTGTACCAATCCTGTACTAATCTACACTTTCTGATGGCTTAGCACATTTTAAAATTCCAGTGAGGTGAGAGCACTGGAGAACCAAACATGAACAGCAGCAAGCAACTTCCATTTGCTTCAGCTTGCAGGCCTCACACATTCAGAGCTGTGCATGTTCCACAACATTACCATGAAAACACAGGATTTAGGTACAAATTTTGGCAACTTCAGGTTTTTTCCCCTAGCTCTCAGACAGTGAAAAGAGGCTTGCAGCTATGTGGGAAAGCAAGCCTGCAAGACTCCAGCAGAGGGGCTGAGCACCCTTTCCAGTGATTGGCGGGGTAGGCATTATAGTCCCTTGCATTTTTAGCAAAAACACAATTTTGCTAGGTAGGCAAACATGGGTAAATCAATCCCCCAGCTGCAGTGGTTGCGAGTTTATTTCCAGGCCAAATTCATGGTGCCCACCCCTGGGGTTTAAAACCCTGAATGACTTGCGCTCCAAATATCTGAAAAAACCACCTCCATCCCTACAGACCGTCTTGGGTGTTAAGTTCAGTTGAGGGGGTTCTCTTAGTAGTTCCGCCATCCGTATGGCAAATGTTGACTCAGGAAAGGACTTCCTCTGTGGCAGCCCTTAAATGCTGGATCTCCCTTCACACAGAGGTATTCCTACCATCTTCATTGTGTAACTTCTGCAGTATGCTGAAGATACACCTCTCTCCCCAGGCCTTTGACAATTAAAATATTTATGTGGGACCCACCTCTTCAACCTTTACTGTCCTGCTCTGTGGAATGGTAACAGCTGCTTTAATAATTGTACAAAATGTTTTACTTGTTTTTAATAGTACAGTTATAATGTTGTAACCTGAGCAGGGGCCTTGTGAGGGGTGGGTAATAAATCTAATAAATACTTTGCAGAATTCATTGCTTCTTGGAACATTATTTTGATTATTATTTTAAATGAACAGTGCTCTTAGTCCAGACTTTAACTAGCTGCTCCTAGTTTGGAAGGCCTCGTGGCTTGTTGCCTGTTTTTTGGTCAAGCTGCCAAACAACATTTCACCTCATATGAAAGTTGAATTTTTGATAAAAGATAGGAAGAACAAGGATCAAAAGTTTTAAAAGAAGTGGGAAAGGTGTATCAGAGACAAATAAAATTTTAACAAAGTTCCTTAAATGTATTGCTCTACTCTTTACTGCACCATATGTAAAAGGTCAGAACATTAAGCTCTCTCTTAAGTCCTATTGAGTCTAATGGGAGAAAACCACAAGGGGCTTAACTTTGGTTGGTTCATGCCCATAAAACTTGCATGAAGATTGCAAGTCCCTGCAAGGAGGAGTCATTGTGTCAGAGTGCACAATGGAACTCTGCCAATTCTTCTGGAATAATGCTAGTTACTTACACAGCAGCAGCAACAATGCCAGAATTATCAGAGCAATCGCTGCAGGTCCTAGAAAAACCGATGAGCCGACGATTGCTGCTCGGCAACCACCACCTTCTGCACATTCACAAACATCCAGTCTTAGAGTTTGATACTCGGGACAGCTCAGACCTTGGTTATCTTTCACCAGCAGTGGAACTTCATATGATCCAGGCTTCAGATTCTCTGGTATAAGCTGTACTCTAGATCCTTCACAGGGAAAAAGACAGTAACAATAAATATAAAGCAATGTAATGTAAGTAGCTGAATGTATGACAGAACTGTGAGCAGATACTGACTTTAGGGTTACCCACTTGATGTTCTGAAGTAAATAGTTATATTATGGAGACAAACACATCAGTTTCTAGAGTACCTAATTGTTGTAAATCCCCTTTGGCAACTGTATTTTTGGCACCAGGGATGGGAACCTGTGGCCCTTGAGATGGTGGTCTACAACTTCCACCAATGGGGGCTATAGGTCCTCTTATATATGGAGGGCCACAGGTAGACCCCCCAAGTCTACACAGAGACATCAGCACAATGTTTAAAGAGCTAAAATGATCAATGGGTACTAAATAGTCTTTAAAGGAACATCCCTGGTGTTACAGCAATTCCACAAGTACCCAGTCTGTCAACCAGACAGAATATGAAGAACAGTTTTCCTAGATGTGTGTTAATTCCTTGCAGTAGAAAGACCACAGAGGATTTCTCTTTCTCTACAACCTGTGCCCAAATGAGGAGAGGGGTGGTATCTTACATCTTTTTCAGGTATAGCTGAAACATTTCCACTGCCTTTCAATGGATGCTTCAGAATCTGGCTTAATCTGAAATGAAGTCGCTCAACTTTCAGATAGCAGTAAGTGCAGAGCATTTCTGGCATATTTCAGTGGGAGAGAAATCTTGAGAGAGATGCTCTCCCAGCATGAGAACTGACCACGAGGATCTAAGCAACATAGTGGTGGCTGCTCTTCAGACAAATAATCTCAGCCACTCAGCTTCAGATGTTTTATTCTCTGCCTCTGGTGAAGCTAAGCCCCTACTTCTGAAGCTACACTTCAAAGCAATGCTACTTTGGCCAGCACATGTTATCCAAGAGAGGATTAGCCAAGTCACAACTAAAATAACAGGCTTGTACCCAATGGTTGTGAGTTTTAAGCTTGGTTTTAATATTGGTTTTAATGCTGCAACCTGTCTTGGGATCTAAGGGGCAAGTAATAAATAATCATCATCAACAACAGCTGTCCTTCCGGTTCATGGCTCTCCGCTTGCACAATGGGACTGCCCCCCCCCCTAAATCTGTTTTGGAAATGCACGGGGGCACACAGGAGGCAAAGATGGGTAGGGTAACAAATGCAACTCTTACCTAGTACAGTCGACTAGTTCCTGCACACCCTCACCCCTGCTGTAAACCATGTCATAGTGACTCATACTTACCATCCACTCTGATTATCCTCCACTTGTCTGACACTCTTTCAGGCTCATCAACAATAGTGAAAGTGAAAGGGCCACGATTTAGATAACCTCCTCGATTAGTAACAGAGACGTTAACAAACTTTGCATGGGTACAGACAGTTTGACGTGGAGTCACAATGGTCGGGCAGTAGAGAGTAGTATTCTGTACCTGAATAACAATGGTACCTGTAGCCGTTTTTGGAGGCTGGTCTGCAAAATATGTAAAGTAAAGCATTTGTATTTCACTGCTTAAGAATGCAAAAACATAGTTTTATCAATGTAGAATTTCATTTGCTTCTTTGAGTGTATAAAAGGTTTTAATGTGAATTCAGTGTTCGATTTGCAATCCATTTCAACAACACAATAACTGAATATAGGATGCAATTCAAACTCATGGAAATGTTTGCTTGGCAATTATTTGAGTTGCTGGAGATGACTACCATACTGTTACTCCAATTCTTTGGGCTCTGTGGACCGTCAGACACTTTATTCAAGACTAGCAGCCTTGTATCCAGCGTTTCTAGGAAATTTTACAGAAGCAAAAATATCAGTGCAATGTTGAAAGGTCCATTCTGCCATCTTAATCCCAAATGGCATCCAACTGTATCCAAACATAGATGGAAACCTGCTCCTTTATCTTGGGGACCATCCTGCAAAATTGTTTACAATATCTTAAAGAGTTGTCCATGTGCTAGCGAATAAACAACTTTCTAAAATACGTATTAGATTACAGGGACTCTAATGTGAAAAGCAGATACATGTGTGTGAAGTTTGCCTCCTGGCCTTGGATTAGCAGCACATAGTGATGGAGCATTGACATTTTTGTGGAATCATGTTCACATCATCATGCTAATGCATGTAATCCATCAGGCTTTATTAAAAGCCTCTCTACCACTACAACATTTCCCTAAATGCCAATGGTGTTCCAGGTACTTACTGAAGGAAAAACAGGCTCAGTCCCTACCATCTACTCAACAGAGGTAAATGACCCTGGTTCTCTGCCCAGTCGTGAAAAGCAACACCACTCTCTCCTTAGCATGGAGAGAGAATCCTGATTTTTGCCTTCTCCTTATCCCACCTCAAATGAGGGAAGAGCCTGTATGTCTCCCAAGCCCCCTGTGAATGCCAGAGGATTTGAGAGAGGCAAGACAATTGATTGCAACCATGATTCATGTCTGGCTAGTAAGTGTAGCCAAGATTTTTGGAGCTGCTGGTCCCTGTTGGGAAGTTGCTTTATACAGAGACAGACCAGTGGTCCATCTAGCTCAGCCTTGTCTATGCGGACTGGCAGTGGCTCTCCATGGTTTCAGGTAAGGTTCTCTCTTAGCCCTATCTGGAGACACCATGGAATGAAGCTGGGACCTTCTGCACGCAAAGCAGATGCTGCACCACTGAGCCACCACCCTTCGCCAAAGCTTACAGGTCAGATGGTTGCTGCCACTTTCCAAATCTAGCTTTGGGCTTTAACAAATTAAGATGTGGAGTATGAATGAAAAGCCTGATGAATTACTCTTAAGGAAGAAATGGAAGAAGCATCACTTACCCTTACTTATAGCCAAAATTGTTGCAGTGTAAGTACCGTTGACAAGAAAAGATGAGTCATAGTCAATCACTCGGTTAAGTTTGATTTCAGCAGTCCTAGAGTCTACTGTAAACCAGTTCGCAATGTCCTGGCCTTTAACATACCTGTGCAGATTTTTAATGTATGTTAGAATGGTCACAACAATCGGTGTATAAAGAAAATACTTTGCTCAAAGACACACATGGAACCAGGCAGAGGGCCTTCTTGGTGGTGGCGCCCGCCCTGTGGAACGTCCTCCCATCAGATGTCAAGGAAATAAACAACTATCTGATGTTTAGAAGACATCTGAAGGTAGCCCTGTTTAGGGAAGTTTTTAATGACTGATGTTTTATTGTATTTTTAATATTTTGTTGGAAGCCGCCCAAGGGAAGGGCGGGGTATAAATAATAAAATAAAATAATAATAATAATAATAATAATAATTATTATTATTATTATTATTATTATTATTACTACACAGGCTTGGTGGATGGTGAAACATCTTCATTTAGTTTCATCCAACAACTCAGAGCCATTTTGCACATTAAAAAAAATCATAGAAACATACGTTTTATGATGCATGTCAGTGTAGCACAAGAAGATAACACAGACATACATTTCTGATGGAAGTCATGCATTTATAGGAGATGCCTGGAAACTTCATGTCATCCTAAGTCTGCACAGGAAGAATGTGAATTCATGTCATTTCTTTTGCTTCCCCATCAGGTCCCCAGCATGCCAGAAGACAGAAATGGGGAAGAAGGGCCACATCCTGTTCTGGGCAACCTTCTGGCGGCCACTTTTGCCTCTGGCCCCCTGCCCATTACAGGGATGTAACCAGGGGCAAAAGTAGGCAACGAAACGAATGAAAAATTCACCTTTATACAGCAGGCTAGTTTCTGTACACATTCACACCCCTGTCTCCATCCAGGTAGACAACAGGCATTATCAGAGTTCAAGGTCACCTTCCTTCCATCCAAGTGAAAACACTTCCGGAAAGGTGTGGATTGGGGTTGGTGAGGGATGTGGCCTGGGGAGAGTACGAAGGACCAGGCAGAGAGCCTGGAGGACTGCATTTGGCTCCTGGACTGGAGATTTTCTACCCCTGTCATAAGATGTACAGATGTATCATAAGATGACATGGGTGGGTGCAACAGAAATAGAGCCATTCTATGCATAAAATCATTGCATCTTGTGGGTGCTGCTATTTGTTTCTTAAGTGTGTGACTGCGACCTACAGATACTGCAAGCAAAAGGCAGTGGCACAAATGAGGCATAGACTGAGGCCCGTCTTCACTCAAACTGAATGCTGCAGTTAAGCAACTCTTCAGTGATTTGCCTTGGTAACAAAGAAGAAAGGCATCTCTTACCTGATGTTTTGTGCTATCTTTCCGGTATCTTCATCATAAGCTTCAAAGCGCCCAATAACCTGGTTCACTTTCATTGTTCTATTTGCTTGAATTGTAACTCTGTTGGGCTTAAATACAGGGCCTTCAATCACATTTTCCACCTTAATTTTAACTGGAATTGGTTTTGCTTGGAAGCCCTTAGCAATAATTGATTTGTGATATGCTGCTTTGTTAGAAACAACAATATTCAAGTCAATGTTCTGCAGCTCTTCATAATTAATTTCCTGTAGGGAGAATGGAAAAAAAACCCCAGCAACAAGTCAGAAAAGGTGCACTCTGTATTCCAAGCTGGAGAATAAGCGTTAAGACTTCACTTTCATTATCACCAGGGGAGGCCCTGCTGGAGTGTCACCACCTCCTGCAGTCCAAAGGGCAGCAGGATATGGGAGGGCTTTTCCTGGCTAAGAACTCCCTTCCCTTGGACTTGCATATGGCACTGTCCTCTTTTCATTAGTTAATCAAGATGCACCTCTTTGCCCAGGCAGATGAATGATTTAGAACAGGCTATGATTTCTACTGATGACTTAGTTATGGTTTTAAGTGATGTTTCAAGGAATGCACATATCCTGCTCTGGGACCCTAAAGAACACATAACAAATTCAGTCAGTCAGTCAATCAATCAATCAATCAATCAATCAATCAATCAATCAATGCTCCATGTGTGTGTTTATACCTGCTCTGGTTTTGGGCCAGTTCCCGGACAAGTGAATGATATATGCCAAAGTCCCTAGATGTTTAGAACATTATAAAATATATTTGTATTTCTTTGGTATTCACAGTGGCATCATGGAAGTCCCACATACACCCTCTTTTCTTCACAAAACATTAAGCTCTGGGCATTAGTGATCAGAGGAAGCTGCATTTTCCATTTGTAAGATTTTGTCCTCTTGGTAGAATGCAAACAAAGACAATATATCTATGGTTGCCACAGCAGGCTTTATCACAGGGTTGTGAAACATTCGCTCCCTTGACTAGAAGGCAGTATTAAGCCTCTGGATTGGCCTCACTGAGTATATGTAGCCATATGGTATTACAGCCAGTTTGGAAGTATATCCTGACTACTTTAGGTGCAGAAAGCTTATCCACATCAGCTAGCACCCTCCCTTTCAACATTTATTCATGCAGTTAATTTTGCATGTCTGCATTGGGATCAATGATTCAAAACACAGCCTCCGCAAACTAAACACTAACCTTAACCAGAATCAAAACTCCTTCATTGGTATGCGAATCTGTTTCTATACGGAAATAACCTCCTTCATTGCCAGACACAATGGTGAAGTTTGCCAGCCAGTTATCAGTGTACTGCTCATCGTCGTCAAAGGCCCTCAGTCGCATAATCTCCACATTAGCTGTATTTTCTCGGACGCTTCCATCATACTGTAAGTATACAAGATTTTAAATGTCTCTTCCATGTTATCAAGGCAGTAAAGGCTGTTTAGCACAAATGCATGCAAGCCTTCCAGTCAGATCACTTCACTTACCATGCTTTTTTCAAGATAAGGGATATTGTCATTGACATCCAAAACCTTGATCTGTACCGTTGTCCGTTCACCAAGCCCTATTGCATCTCCATCTCGGTCTCTTGCTTCTACAATTAAGGAGTAGCTACTTTGCACCTGCATGATATTCAAGCAGCTATGCGTAAGTGAATGCAACAGCATACCAAAATAAATCAGTATCTACCATCAGTTGCCAAATAACCATCGTTTGGAGCCAAAAGAGATCACTGCCCAAGACCTGGGAGGCTCCAAGAGCCAGGTAGTGGAGGTTTATGTACAAAAATATTTATATACCATCATTTATATATAACAATATCAACAATAATTGTTACTGCTCTTTTAGATACATTTTGCTGAATTTAATTTTTTTGACTATTTATTATTAGTAGACATGTCTGATGAACAGCATTTCTGTGTGCTCTGGCACTCATCACAGTGTCCCGTTGCGCCAGAAACGGTTTAGTCATGCTGGCCACATGACCCGGAAAGCTGTCTGCCTCGGCCTGAAGTGAGATGAGCGCAGCACCCCATAGTTGTCTTTGACTGGACTTAACCATCCATGGGTCATTTACCTTTATCTTGCCTACATGCTTGATACCCTCCCCCCATTGCTTTTGTATGCTGCCTTGAGCATTTTTAGAGTAGATGGGCAGTTTATACTATTTCCTAATATCAGAATCAAGCAAGCAAATCAGTTGATCAGGATTACGGTCTTAAAGTTTATGTTCTTCTGAGGTAATTTATAAAGCAACATCAGTAGCATTTTTACCACATAAATGAAAAACTGGATAACACAGAAGAGGAATCCAGGACAGGAAAAAGCATTTACCTCCCTGTCGAGTTGAAAATGTGAAGTCCGGACCTCGCCTGTTGATCTGATAATTTCAAATGCAGGCGGATTGCTAGGTTCTTGAGAAATAATCTTGAAAGCAATTTTGGAGTTGAGGTTGCCTGGCTCATCTGCATCGGTTGCTTCTATCTTTATCACAAGAACACCTAACAATTCAAATTAAACTTAATTATAAAGTCCTATTGGACAAATTATATTGAAATGAAGGTTTCCAAATGCCCCAAATACTGTACTGAATTTTATATGGTACACTCAAAGATTTAGCTCAGGTACAGATGCTTGGTCGAATAACATACACTGGACCAGGGATAGCTCTCCAGGTGTTGTTGAACTCCAATTCCCAACAGCCCCAGCAAGCATGGCTAATGGTCAAGGGTGATGGGAAGTACAGTCTAGTAGAATCAGGAGGACTACAAATTTTCTGTTCCTGCACTAGACCAAGACATCTAAGTCCCAAGGATTTCTACAATTTAAGATTTTATAGATGAAATTCCCTTGGAATAAATTATAAAGAATGCACTAAAATTGTATTTAAAAATAAACACTATGTTAATACCAAGACTGAATAAAATAATATTTATCCCATGGTTTGACTAGTGCTCATGGCAGTGCCAATTTTCCTCCTCCCCCCCGCAACATTGTTCTCAGCTCCTTATCCCATAGCTTCCTTCTGATAAAGATGTTAGAAATAGATGCAAATCAATATCCTGTCCGAAAGAGCTGAGCTAATACTACTGTGGCTTTTCAAAACAGGCAGATTTAAATCCCTAGCCATGGTAGTGGGTAACAGCTTGTCTTTCCTTCCTACCCATTTGGCATAGCTATCCTGCCTCCGACACCATTGTTCTACTTGGGCATTCTCCCTCAAGCAACCGCATGGCCATGCTTGTTGGCCCCACCCCACTGTCCTGTCCCTGTTGTGCTTTCCATGCATTGGGAGGGAAAAGGTCTGAAGCAGAGAACCTGCCCTAAGCACACAGACTCCCTGTACTATTTAGAGCCCCAAGTTCTAAAGCACCATTAATGACTGGCTTGCATGTAGGGTGTTGCAGTTATTTGGGAGTGCAGACCACGATTTTCTTAAGACAAACCACAGCATGTAAGCATGTAGGAAAGGTGCACTCTTTCCCCTCTGCCATGAGTAGACCTTGAAAAAATGTCCTAGTCCACCCCTATCCCCACTATGCAGCGAGCTCTTTTGTCCAAGGGACCATTACAAAAAGAGACCTGCTAGCTGTAGTCGGAAGTGGCACAATTCAACATTCTCATTCTCCAGGGGTAGATAATAAAGCCTGCACAGTCAGAGTGTAAGGCAAATGCACTCTGCCTTTCCAAACTACCATAATTTTCTAGGCAGCGTCACATAACAAAAGAAAGCTTTGGTTTATTTTATCATTCGTCCTGTGTGACCAGGGCAAGGTAGGATGCGAAAGAACAGGGCTCTTGCATCTTTAATAGTTTGCAGAAGAAAGGATTTCAGGGGTACCTTGCACTATTAATCTCTGCTACATTTTCCAGCATCTTCCCCTCTGACAACCAACCTCAGATCAAATGCGTGTGATGTTCCTAATCTATTGCAATACCATGACCCTGCACATCTGCTACTAAGTACAGGATTTCAACCATAAACAAGGGACCAAGAGATAGGGTAGTTCGGAAAAAGTACAAGGATATGCACAGAAAACAAAATTGCTATCAAGTTAGAATGAAAGTATTAAATAAAGCTCCAGGACTTACCTACTTCAGACAATTCTTCAACAGAGCCCATAAAAACTGACTGTGAAAACTTTGGGTAGTTGTCATTTATGTCTTTAACTTTAATTCTCAAGTCTAATGGTTTTTCCATGTGATTACCATACTGATCCATTGCATAACCTTTCAGCTGGAAGAATATAGGCAGAAAAGTAAATAATCCATATGTGTGAATTCAAATCAATACAGTAAAAGTTGAATGATGGCAATTGACATCAATCTGAGTGCTTAATAAGAAAAGGAAGTCTAATTGCTTCACTTACATAGAACATTGGCGTTTGCTCCCGATCAACTATTCTTGTTATGTTCAGGTCTCCAGTTTTTCCATTAATCACAAACAAATTATATGGTGGTTCGGTGACTCCTGTGCCTGAAATAGTGTAAGTAATAACTATCCCGGGTTCACCTTCATGATCAGATCGTATCTGTAAGGAACATGATTAAAATAATGTTCAGAGTTTTGGGGAATTAAATGCCCCTGTACAAATAAACAAGATAATTTTTTTATAAGTAGAATATCTTGTGCACCTTGTGCATTAGAAGCCTCTTGAGGACCTAACCAAACAACATGGGAAAGGTAAGGGGGATGACATACACAATCATGCTGCGGGTTGGGACAGCACATGCTCCTGCTTTTAACCATCACACTATCAGGCAAACACCTGAACATGGCTAAAGAGGTGCGATTACATAGGAATTGTCAGAGAAAACTTTAGGTAGAAGGGAGAAATGTGGAGCTCAGAGAGACAGTAGGAGGAATGGTGGCCATAGTTGGGATATTTATTGGGAAGTAAGGGTAGGAACAGGCTTTAAAGTGAGGACAAAGTTAGTGGAGGGTGTGATACCTCATGTCACCATTGAAATGCTATCAGTACAGAACAGTTTGATGTAAAATCCAGTATTTAATCAGCAATCAATTGACTCGCGTTCCCTATTCCTTTGTTTACCTATGCTGCTTTCTAGAGCAAAGCCCACACAAGGTGACTATAAAGCAGTCATAGGGTTACAGCCAACCAAGTTTTACCCAGAGTAGATCCATTGAAATGAATCAACCTAAGTTAGTTATGTTAATTTCAGTGGGTCTTCTCTGAGTAGGACTAGCATTAGATACAACCCACAGAAATTAACTACCGGTATTTGTTTTTGCTAAGAAGACCAGGAAGGAGGTGCTATATGATGTTGTCAAAGAGATACCCATTTCCATAGCAAGCCTGCCCCACATCTCTCAGGATTCTGTTCATTTGGCTCTGACTTACTTTAGCAATTGGGTTCTTATTTTCACTCTCTTCGTTGAGGAGGGCAGGTGGGACAATCCATTCCCGCTTCTGTCTAATGTGACCATCCGAATGAAGGAGCTGCTTGTTTCTACCTCCAGGAATCTGTCAGGAAAGCATATATTTTGATTAATTTTATGTCCATTAGTTTTTCCAAGTTTGTTTCTGTCAGTATTTTTAGTGAATATTTTATATTATTCTATATGAACCGCTTTGAGGTTTTCGTTGACTAAGCAGCATATAAATCTTGTTAAATATAAAAAAGATGGAACACTGTGTGCATGTCAACATCCTGAATGAACATCTATAATGAACAAGGCTATTTTAAAAGTGCATTTTTGTATTTTTCCATTTAACAATAATGTGGGGCTCGTTAGAAAAAACAGATGAAACTAATATACTGCGCAGACTAACGGCACAATCCTATGCACATTTTATCAGAAGTAAGCCTCTCCTGGCTTTTAATACCATGAAATGGTTTCCAGTGGGAACCAGCCATGTACTCTCCACCCTCTAGTATTCAATGGTAAGGTCTGAAGGGGCCTTGTAATCATTCTTGTTTGAACACACTTACAAACGGCCTATGGAAACTTGCTGCTGAATGCAGCAAAGTCAGGAGTAGAGGGGATGGGGTCACTGTGCACAGCCCCCCCCCCAACTGAACACACTTTCAATTTAATGATGGACCTCACTGACATGTTATTGCATTTTCAGTGAAGCCCTACAGATGGCAATTTCAGGGAGGAATTCAATGTTGCATTCTACTGATGGTTCCATTTCTGCTTTCCAGATGGAATGATGCCCCCTCTCCTCCCATGTTCTGTTTTGGAGGTCCTCACAACCGTCCAGAGAGGATTTGGGGGAGACATGGTGGGGGCAGGAAAGCCCTATTGTACTAATTATGCTTCTTCTAATATGCTGGGTTAGTTGAATGTGGTGCCAAATTATTTTCAAAAGTAATATATTTTATTTTTTGTATACAATACCTGGAATATCTTATTTTGTAAATAAATGCAACAATACTTTTCCTTAAGGCTTGAAAAGCTTCCTGTGTGTTATTTCAGTGTGTTTATTTATTTTGTGGAAGTGGTTAGACATTTAACATTCTTGTTTCCCCACCAAAAACACCACCATCCACGCAAGATGACACCTTATGTACTACATATATTCCCTCCTAGCTCAATTCATTCCCCCCCTTTTTGCAGCTTCATTTTGGAAGTATTTTTGTTCCATTCATTACAATTTCACACAATCTCCTACCTCTATGTGAAGTCCATTCCCAAAGATGGCACAGCTCTGAAAATAATAATAGAGAAATGTATTTTTTTAAAAGCTACAAAACAAGCATGAGAGTTAAAATAACTGTGCACAGTGTCAGAGAAATTCAGCAAATACATTCCTCCTTGTTTGTCCACCCAGTAATGTTAAAAATGAATACAATAGAACAAACAGTAAAGCTTAAAGATTATCTTATTAAAATCCATCCAGGTACCAGCTGGTCCTGCTTAGCTTCCTGGGTCTTGCTAAGTGTAGTATGGCCAAATTCAAAACAGGCTTAATTTAATTTCATTCCACATTTAAAAGAGTCATGAGACAAAACACTGCTATTTGGCTTATCAATTCTATGAATAAACCACCTTTGGAGACTTTGCCCTTGCTTCAACTCAAGCTTGATACGCATGTTACAATAAATGAACAGCTGCTGCAAAAGTTTACAAAATGGCAGCCTTATACCAAGTTCCTTCCTATAACAAAAATTATAGAGATGCTAGTATTAGAGAGATGTAATTATGGATGGCTCTCCCCTTCACACAACTGAATGATTATAGCTTAACAAGCTGAGCCAGGATGTTAGGCTGCAGTTCTCCTTGGGCCATTTCCCATCCTGGGCAACTTCTCATCCTCCATCCAGGAATGCTTAATGATTTTCCTGCCACTTGCAACATTTTTAATACACTGTGCAAGATGCTGTGTGATATGTGGCTGTATTTTTATTGCTTTTCTTATATTATTTTTTATGGTATTACAATTTGAATTTAACACAGGAAGACAGAACACAAGAATCAAAAGAAGCAATAAAAATACATTTACAAATCAATATATTTCATACAGATGTACTGTGAACTACCTGAAAGCTCACAGACCACTAACGATCTGTCAGCCACAATTTGGGAACCCTGGTATGATTTATCAATGTTTTAAAATGTAAATTGCTAACAAGTGATTAATAAATGTAATTTATTATCATCATCATGCTGCTCTTTAATGACCTTCTGCCAGGTGATGGTTAAAACCTTTCTGCTTAGCAAGGCTTTGGGGACATAAATGATGTTAAGCCCCTGCACTAGACTAGGTTTTAACTGGCTGCACTGAATTGTTTTCATTGCTGAATGACGTCTAAAATAGCTGCCTCATTCATATATTTCTATATTGGGCTGCTTTTAGAAATGTAGATGAGAAAGAAATATTTAAAACAAATAGATGGTGTTTTGTTTTGGAGAGCTCAGAGTGCTTTATACCCAGAGCAATAAGATAAAGTTGGCCATTTTATTACCCCTTTTTTAGGTGGAGACTAGGGAGGCCATCATGACAGAGATAAGATCTGAACTAGGGACTTTGAACTATGCAGTAGTATTATGGCTGTATACTTCCTACAACAAGCCCCCCCCCCCACAGAGAGAGAGCGCTGAACAAAGAAAGACCATTATTTACAAGAATAATTTCCTGTCAAGTCCCACGTTTCCATAACCATCTCTTGGCAAACTTTACATTCAACAAACCTGCATTTGCCTCTCCATGCCCAGAAGTAAGAAACAGGGCATGGGTGCTATGTGTTAACACTGATCCAATCAAACTGAATTTCAACAGGCAGGTGAAGACTTCTTCAAAATCTTCTAGTAACCACCCTAGAAGCCTGTGTTGTAGCCCTGAGCTGTGGCTCCTCACATAAGAACCAGGAAGGAAAGACTCCTTCATTGCCAAGTAAATCTTGGGTATTGTCCCCACATGCATACCTGGCCTCCGCTGTACGGCGTTCACCCAGATGTGCACCTGGTCAGGCCTCAAGGAGCACCTTCCAGGATAATGCACTGGCAGAGACCTGAATTGGTGCCCCCAATCCAATTCTGCTTCAGTAAACCTAGGCTTTTTTCTGCTTCCTCACCTGCCCGAAACCAATGCAAATCTGGCAAGCAAGCCACACCTCTTCCTGAATGCAAATTAAATTTGCCCCACAGTATGGAGCAGGCAAAAAAGGAGACCCTGTGATAGGGTGCTCCCCAAATCCTACTCGGCCTACAGCTCACACTGCTTAAACGGAGGGTAGGCACTTTGAATGCAAAAAGGATGAGGTCAGTGGAGGTGCAGCCTTAAAAAACCTCATCCTATTGGCTCACAGGGGGCCATGTGACCACCCCCTCACCTTTCTCCAGGGAGGGGTGGGGTCAAACACTCTCCAGCTAAATTGCAGGAGTGACATTCTCCTATTCTGTATATCAAATCCATTTATTCATTTCTGCCAACTCCTGATACATGGATAGCCCTGAACTGGAAATTTTCCGTGTGGTTTGAGAGTCTACTAGCCAGCAAGTCGTGCAATACTTGCTTAAATAGTGTTTCATCCAATATAAGCTCTATTGTGGCACCTGAACCTGCACCAACCTTGTGGTTTGTGTACTGGCCACCTGTGTCAGCAGCAAGTCAGCAAAGTAAGATTAGATTTCACAAAGAGAATGGAAGGCAATCCATGCACAAGTCGCATTTACCACATGGCAGTATGGTCAACAACATGCATCTTTATAAAAAAACAATTTAAGTTAATCAGCTTTCATTCATTCAGATCATGAGTTCTGCTGACTTTTCTTTCAGAACGGGATCATAAACATGTCAGGGCGAAAACAGAACTTTCAAATAAAAAGGAAGAGCTTATTCCCATATCAACGTTTCCTGATGTTGGGAAATATGCTTTACATTCAGACTTTTAACATCAGAAGACACACACCCTTTGTAAGCAACTGTAAACTGTGTTGCAGGAACTGGCAGCCTATACAATAAGTATTCATTTGGGCAGCTCCCTAACTTCAATGGAGACATTTGTGTGTGTCCATATTAAATCATTGTTTTGCAAGTCCCAGCACGCTTTCAAGTTGTGTTTTTAACCTAGGGGAGGTTTCTGTTCCAGGGTGGATTTCTTTGTTTTGGGTGAGAAATGCATTTTCTTTGTCTTGTGTGAAAGCTACCCTGCCCTTGCATTACTAAACGTTCTGTCATAACACAGTTAAAACTGATTCATGCATTTTCTCGGGATTGTACAGGTATGAACCAGAAGAAGGTTCTGTAAAGCCTTCTGAGATTTAGCTCAAAATGGAAGTGCTTTAAGTACACAGACGACAAAAATCTTTTTTTGCACACATAGAGAACTTTGCACACCTTTCCTTACAGACATTTCTTATGAGATAAAATAAAGCAGATGTAAATTGGGATTTTAATCCCACGAGCAGGAGTGTTCTATCATGTTGAACCAACTTGGGAGTCAACATTGCAAATAATATTTGTACAGTTGCTAAACATCAATGCCAAATGGGCTGGTCAGACTAAGCTGTCACACAGATTGCTTTCCGAAGTATTTCCACTATCTAAAACAAACCAGAAAGCAGCCTTGCAATGAAACAATAAAAGCTCCACCACACACTACAGTTCTCTTTCAATGCACTGTCCTGGCATCTGACACTTTTCCTTTGTTTTTTACATGCAAGTGGCTCTTGAAGGGCCAATCTAGAGAGGCAGTTAAATGTGTCTGTAACATGCATGTTTTAAAAACAACAGCAACAGCATGAGGCTGGTGTGGACTGATGAATTATGAAGATCACAGCAGACACACAGAGAGAATTTAACACTTTCATCTGTACTGCATTCCTACAGAAAAGTCCTCTTTTGATGCCAGTTTTCTGTTCAGGGTGGGAAGGAAAGGCATCATTGGGGGATTTCCAATGCAAACACCAATTGCAGAGGAGAGATTAAATGCAAGGAAACTTCTAATGCCTCATGTAGATAACCATCTCTCCTCCCTCTCTTTTCCTTCCTTTTTACTTTCCTCCCTAAGATGCCTGCAGACTTACTGGCTAAAGATAAGGGCAATACATGTCTTTATTTCTTAATTTTTGAACAGAACCTAGCAATTTTAGGTGCCTTCTAAAAACAGCAAGGGTTGTACACATACAAATGCAGGATGCGAATGATACAAATGAATGTATCAGACGCATGAAGAGAACCAGTATGGCTACAATTTTGTCTTGAGCACATATATACTTTGTGGCAAGCAGGGGATCATGCTGCCATGTGTTATGCCAAGGGTGGGGCACCTCTGCTCCATGAGTCAAATTTGGCACGATTCCCAATTTTGGCCCATGAGGCTGTTTTGCCCAAACCACACCCACCTGGCTCACACCTGATAGGTGTGGGGCAGACAGAGAAGCAGGTGCAAAAGAACAATTGTGAATCAGCCCCAATGGGTTTGGCTGTGCTATGGATTTCCTGATCAGGAATGCAGCCATTCTTGCCCAAGGTACTAACAGCAAGTTGCCCCAGTGGGATCAGCTGTGCTACCGAGCTCTCAAGGAAGGAGACCTCCCTTCCCTGCCCAGCTGAACTTCTGACTCTTACCTGCCTTTACTCACCATTCATGGAGTTGCCAGTGCTGGCACTGGGTCCAACTGAAAGGCTACAGCTCAGCCAAGGGCTCCATGCAACCCTCTCCCTCGACTTAACCCTCTCTCAAAACAAGTTCACACTAAGCATGTGTTTGGAACACCCTTATGAATTCCCATTAACCTCAACCACGAAAAATGCCTTTTAAATAAAAACTACAACCATGTAACACTACTATTGGACAAAAGCACATACTAGATTATCTCCTTGACTTTGCACAACCACTTGTTTCCCAAATCACACAGCACAAATGGAGGAATCGTTCCAGAAAAATTAACCCAGCAAATTCTATGGAAGTAAAACACACACCGTCTGCCAACTTGTCTCAAATGTTTAACTGGTTCAAAATAAGCCAATTCTTATCCTTTCCACCCCAAATTTGGCACGGACCATCCTCAAACCCACCACTCATAAATTGACAAGTTTCAGATCAGTCCACTAAACCATTGACCTAACTATATGCCATAGAATACGCCCCCCTCGATCTCTAATCATAATGGTGGCACACAAACCAGCCGATTCACTTTATTAACATAGTGCCATAACTGTAGCCCTAGAATTACCATTCAATAAATTCAAACATTACTATGCAACAAATACAAAAAAACAGTGTGTTTGACATTCCCTCCCTAGTGGGAGGTCATGGGAGCACAGAGCATGTGCTCTCTCCTCATCCTCATTTAGTTTCAAGCCTTCATTTATCTGCACTGTCACTGCCTTGCTACAGATTTATGATTGTTCAATAAAGTGTTCCTTTTATTCCATTTTATGCATCATGCCTACATTTGGGGGTGGGGATATCAGCATGCCCCTTGTCCTCACATGATACAGGTAAAATCTTGTCTGAGGCAGGAAATTAAGGTCTGCCTATATGCAGGTGATGTAGTATTAACAAATACTGAAGCTGAAATATGCCTAATAGAATGTTTAAATATTGTTGATGGATTTAAGCAGACAACAGAATACAAATGACAAAACTTTTAGCCTTTCATCTTACAGATGAAGAACTGAGAGACTTAGAAGATAAAACAAAAATTCAAGTTAATAATAGATCATTTAGGGATTGCCTTTTCTAAAGCAAACAAGCAATTATTGAGATGCAAACTATAGACTAGAGGGCAAGATCAAGGAGAAATTAGAGAGGAGACATTTACATTTTCTGGAAGAATTACAGCAATAAAGTCAAATATTCATCCACCCCCACCCCCCACATATTACTTTAGCAATAAAATAAAATTGGATTAATGGCAACAGCTGATAAAAAAACATGAACAAAACTAATGTGTATAAACAGGAGAAAAGGGACCCTTTCTTTACTGGATATGAAGCTACTTTCAAGCTAATTGTCTAGTATGGATCTGTGAAGTCTTTCTTCTGTAAGGTACTTAAGATATTCTATATCAAAACCACAGGAGCAGGAAACACATATATTTCCCAAAAAAGAAAAGAAAAGAAAACACTGGTTGTCGTAGAAACAGATCAAATGTTAGTGTCGACTGAAAACTACCTTACCTTTTATAAATAAATAAATATAATTGCCATTTTACATTAGCAGTTTCATCTTTGACCTGAAGAGTGACCTTTCCATGTTGGCATGCAAGATATGAGTTTCTGTTTTATTAAGCATTTACATCAATGGCATGGCAGGATTAAATGAAGGTCACTTGCCACATATCTTCATGTAAGGATTTACGGGATAACTAAATGATAGGTAATTAGACCCAGAAAACTAAAACCAGACGGAGAAGTAAATAACCCTGTGCTGTGGAAAAGGAAGTGAAACAGTTCCGTATTTACTGAGGAAGGACTTGCATCTATGCATATTTACTCATGAGAATCACTACTGTAAGTTCGAGAGTAAGCTGTAGTGAGTTCAAGTGAAGCCTCTGAAAGCTGCCCCTGCTATAACAAGAATGTCAAAGAAACCCGCAGGAAATGAATATCAGAAGGGAGCAAAGAGATGTGTGTATGTGCATATGTATATAAATGTGGGTGTGTGGGTCAACTGAGTTTTTTACCAGAGTGAAAGAAAGCATAATTTAACCCCTACAACATGGTAACCAACAGTAGGCCTAGATGCTCTTGCTGTGTATAAACATATCAGACCTCAGTAGCTGCCATGGAATAAATAATCAGCAACATCTCTTGAGCAGCAAGAAGTTCCAACCACTGACCTTACAAGAAGTATCTATGAACATGATTAACATATAGCAAATGGAAATCACAACATTTCTCTAGAGCAGCCTTTCTCAACCTGTGGGTCCCCAGATGTTGTTGAACTACAACTCTCATCACCCCTAGCTAGCAAGGCCAGAGCTCAGGGATGATGGGAGTTGTAGTCCAACAACATCTGGGAATCCACAGGTTGAGAATCGCTGCTCTAGAGCATGGTTTTCCAAATTGGGTCTCCAGTTGTTTTTGGACTACAATTCCCATCATCCCTGGCCACTGGTCCCGCTAGCCAGTCCAACAACAGCTGGAGACCCAAGTTTGGGAAACCCTGCTCTAGAGATAACACACGGACTAATGTGCCAACTCTCCACTCTTAAGTCAAGGGGGAATTCCAATACTGGGGAAATTACATAAAGGCTCAGTTTGCACCTAACGCTAAGCACAATTGTGAATGTGAGAGCATGTAGGCTCTTGGGGAGGAAGGTGCAGGCACTTTGCTCCTCTCCTCCAGTCCTGCCACTGCTGTGAGCTAAATCATGCTTTGGCTTAGTGCACTGGCTTAGTGTACTCTCCTCCAGACAAACCATGAGCTGTAAATCAGCTCATGGTTTGTCAGGAGTGAGATAAAGAGTGAGCCTGGGTTTGGATGACACACAAAGCTAAATTATGGCTTAGCTTGCAGAAGTGGAGGTGAGTGCGAAAAAGGCTATACTGTTTCTCTCAGACTGATACTCAATCCATTCCTAGAACAATATGTAACATGTAGTTTGCCCTTAAGCAAGTCAATGGCATCTCAGCATTATCAGTTCCAATACTGAACATATGATGTATGAAGAGGTCTACTGGAGCAGATCTAGGCTCCATCTAATTCAGGCCATAGGTTTTCCATCCCTACAATAGCTTATCCACAGTTGCTCTCCAGCAACTGCTGTTCCGTGACATAATACCTCTGCAACTGTGGACTCTATTTAGTTATAGCTACTGTACTAGTCCTCCATGAATTTATCTAATTGGCTTGTAAAGTTGCTAAAGATAGGACCAAAAACACACCTGTCGCAGAGAATGTGATAATAATTATAATTAAAATTATCATGTCTTGTGTGAAGAAGTCCTTCCTTTTGTCTGTCCTGAATCTAAGGTAAAGGTAAAGGTACCCCTGCCCGTACGGGCCAGTCGTGTCCGACTCTGGGGTTGCGCGCCCATCTCGCTTGAGAGGCCGGGGGCCAGCGCTGTCCGAAGACACTTCCAGGTCACGTGGCCAGCATGACAAGCTGCATCTGGCAAGCCAGCGCAGCACACGGAAACGCCGTTTACCTTCCCGCTAGTAAGCGGTCCCTATTTATCTACTTGCACCCGTGGGTGCTTTCGAACTGCTAGGTTGGCAGGCGCTTGGACTGAGCAACGGGAGCACACCCCGCCGCGGGGATTCGAACTGCTGACCTGACGACCGGCAAGTCCTAGGCGCTGAGGTTTTACCCACAGCACCACCCGCGTCCCAAATCTACTTCCAATGAATTTCAAGGGGCTACTACAAATTATATTATAGTGTAAGGGGTGGGGGAGGCAGTCTATGCCCACTTTATCCATATCATGTATACATATTTTTATTGAAATATTTACAAGCTACACTTCCTTAAAAATTCAGGGTGGTGCACACCATACAGATGTTACAATAAAACATTCACAAAATGTTAAAACAAGATTAATAATAATAATAATAATAATAATAATAATAATACATTACTCATACCCTGCCCATCTGGCTGAGTTTCCCCAGCCACTCTGGACGGCTCCCAACCAAGTATGAAAAATGCTTTGAAGGCCTGTCTAAATAACACTGTTTTTATGTGACATCTAAAAGAAAGCAGGAATGAAACCTGCTGAATCTCTATTGGAAGGAAGTTAGAAAAATGCAGTCACAAAAAATAAGGTGGGTCCTGAAAATAGACATTTCAGGTGTCAAAGGGCAGTGGAGAATCATCATTCCCATCAGCAAGTTGCAAGAGTGACTTGTCTACAGGTAGGGATTCTCTGTATATGTTGGGAAGTATATTCTGTTCTTTATCATTACATCATTTTTTCTAGGGCTGAACCATGACATCAGTAAGATGTTCCAGGGCAAGTTGAATGAAACCAGTCAGACAAATTCCCCCAGGGCACAATTTAAGGAATGGTGGTTGCATGGTGTCTATTGCTTCACAAGATGTGTAGGAACCAACACCATTTTCTGGAATCTTTGTCATTTCCTCAAAGTTTTATATGAGTCAGGACAAGCCTGGGTTCAGTTTTCCTATGCAAAGTACACCACTTGAGGAGGAGGAGGAGGAGGAGGAGGAGAAGAAGAAGAAGAAGAAAAGTTTGGATTTGATATCCCGCCTTTCACTCCCCTTCAGGAGTCTCAAAGCGGCTAACATTCTCCTTTCCCTTCCTCCCCCACAACAAACACTCTGTGAGGTGAGTGGGGCTGAGAGACTTCAAAGAAGTGTGACTGGCCCAAGGTCACCCAGCAGCTGCATGTGGAGGAGCGGAGACGCGAACCCAGTTCCCCAGATTACGAGACTACCGCTCTTAACCACTACACCACACTGGCTCTCAAGAGATGTTTCCAGACATGTAGATACCGAAGTGTTTTAATCTGCTGTATTTTCCTGATAATTTTAATTATTTTAAAATGTTTTTAATTGCTTTGAACTGTTTTTAATTGGCAATTCTAATATTTCTTGTAAACCACATGCTACTATCAAGAGGTATATGAATTTTGTAAAATAAATAAATATTTGCAAAGCTGACAGAAACAATGATTTATTATTATTATTATTACTTTGAGGAAGGAGTGGTTTCAGTTCCAAACTTGTCTATTTCAAGATGATCTTCAATAAGATAAAAGATGTGGAACTGAGTGTCTGGTATTTCCAGCAGTAGGCGGGCGAGGAAAAAATTATTTCTTCTAAGAGAGAGAGAGATCTTGAACTATCTTGGGCAGCATAAGCCAGAGAAAACACTAATTGCTTTTACAATGATCTTGCAAATGCCCATAAAAGTAGAAACAGAGTTGGAAGGGAATCCAAAGGCCATCTAGTCCAACCCCTTGCAATGCAGGAAATTCAACTAAAGCATCCACGATAGATGGCCATCTAAACTCTGCTTAAAAACTTCCAAGGAAGAAGAGTCCACTACCTTCTGGTGGAGTCTGTTCCACTGTCAAAAAGTTATTCCTGTTGTTTAGTCAGAATCTCCTTTCTTGTAACTTGAAACCATTGATTCAGGTCCTACCCTGAGCAGGAGAAAACAAGCTTGCTCCATCTTCCATGTGACAACCCTTAAGATATTTGAAGGTGGCTATCATATCTCCCTCTCAGCCTGCTGTTTTCCAGGCTCAACATACCTGACTCACTCAACCGTTCCTCATAAGGCTTGGTTTCCAGACCCTTGATCATTTTGGCTGCCCTTCTTTGCACATGTTCCAGCTTGACAATATCCTTCTTAAACTGTGGCACCCAGACCTGGACACAGTACTCCAGGTGTGGTCAGAAAAAGGCAGAATAGAGTGGTACTACGTATTACTTCCCTTGATCTGAACACTATACTTCTGTTGATGCTGCCTATAATAGCATTAGTGGTTTTTGGGTTTTTTTGCTGCTGCATCACACTATTGACTCATCTTAAGCTTGTGGTTCACTAAGACCCCTTTTCATATGTACTACTAGTAAACCAGGTATTAGTTTAAATGATTAGCTTAAAATGTTTTACTGGTTGCTAGCCCACATATTGATTCTTAACCATAAGAACCTAAGAGAAGTCCAAAGTGAACCAGACCAAGTGTTCATCATCTAGTCTGGCATCCTGGGTTGTATTCAACTAAGCCCTACTCAGAGCAGACCCACTGAAATTAATAAACCTGAGTCGTGTTTATAAAGTTCAATGGGTCTACTCTGTGTGAGACTAGCATTAAACACCACTCACTGTTTCCTGCAGTGACCAACCTGATGATTCCACCAAGCAGCTCACAGAGAGGGCATGAAGGTAACAGATTTCTGCCCAACAGTGCCCTCTCCGTGCATACTGCTTCTGAATATGGCCATTCCATCACTTAAAAAATAAAATATTTACATTTACATCCTGCCTGTCCTCCAGGGAGCCTGCATGAGACTTCCCCTCCATTTTCTTTTTCACAACAACCCTGTGCAGTAGGATAGGCTGAGAGGTCATTCAGTGAGCTTGCTGGCCAAGTGGGGATTCGAACTTGGGTCGTCTCCACTCTAAGGAGCTACCTTTTACTGAACGGGACTATAGTTCATCCTAGTACTGTCTGCCCTGGCTGGCAGTGGCTTTCCAAGGATTCAGGCAGGAGGAGCCTCTCCCAGCCCTACCTGAAGGAGCCAAGGATTGAACCTGGGCCCTTTCACATGCAAGGCAGATGGCTCCTTGGCCTCACACAACCTAACCACTACACCACACTGTCTAATGCCTGGCAATAGATCTCCATGTCATGCAGGGAACACCACAGCTATAACAAAGTAAAACAACAACAACTCCTACAGTTACTTTCCTATTTACAAAGACTTTCCTTCATAGCTACCTGGCGGTGACCAGACAATAGATTATTATTGTCGCTCCACCCCTCACCCAAAAAGGCTCTTGGCGGAACTGGGAGAGACGGCCAAACTAGAGGCAACTTGCCTGGAGGGCTTCAGCTCCCGCCACCCAGACGGCAAGTCAAGTCCCCCGCCCCGCCAAGTCGAACCTCTTGATAGAACCTTCCTCCTGAAGTTGGTTGAAATAAAAGCAGGGCTCCAGGTTGCGCTTTTTAGAAAAACCAACGAACGCGCGCGTGGGGAATCCCCTTCCCCCATGCGACGGCCAAACCTCCAAGCCACCCATTTCCCAACATTTCCCTCGAAGGCGAAGTCTGTGACCCCCGCAGGCCGGTTGTGACCCCGAGAGCCCCTCGGTGAGGGGCGTTTCCGGGCGGGCGCGCAGCCATTCCTGCCCCCGCGCAACCTCCTCGCCTAGGTTCCCGGGCGTGGCGCGCGCTTCTGCGCTCCAGGAGCAAAAACCCTTCCGCCAAGCAGCCGCCAAGCATGTTATTCGCCTGCGGGGCGACTTTTTCCCTCCCTATGCTTCGAAGTGCCGAAGAAAACTGGGAAAGTTAAGCTCTCTCCACACTCACTCACGCACGCACACACATACACACACCCATATATATTTCTCGGGCAAATCTGATCGTGGGGAAACTCCGGGTGGGCTTCATAACTCACCACGAGCAGCAAAATCCCAGGTCCGAGATGGCAAGCCATGGCGAGAACCCTTTGCTGCTCCCCTCCGGCTCCGAATCCCAAATCAGCAGAAGCAGCGGCCCGCCCGGAGAGGAAGAAGTCTCGGTGCCTTCTTCGCTGCGGGCGTCCAGCTATCCCTGCTCCTTCCCCCGGTGCTGGTGATAAGAAAATGGGGCCGGCCGCAGCTCCGGCAGGAAAGGCGAGCCGGCGAGGGGCGGAGTGTAGCGCTTTGGGAGGGTTCACCTGGAGGGTGCGCGGAGCTACCTCGCCCTCTGGCTCTGTGTGATACGGCCCTACCCGGTGCAGAGGCTTTTGGCTCCGGAAGGCAGCCTTTCTCCAGAATCGTTCCCGCCTTTGATTTTTTTCCGAGGGAGCGAGAAAGTGAGGAAAGGGGTGTTTGTCCGCCCTTGGATTCGCAGCCTAAGACCTTTTTGCATCCAGCAGAGCCTCACTCTGAGAAAACCTACGCAGCTCTCTCTTATTACTCTCCCAAATTCCAGATCACCAACAAAAAGAAGACCTTAAGCTTAAGGCACTTTGATCTTTCCCAGAAACATCCTGGCATCTCCTCCCCACTCCTCGCCTTTAACCTTCCAGCCGGAGGAAGAGTTTTGAGGAATCCCGAAGCTTGCTTACTTCTTTGTGACTGTATGTAGTCCCAGGAAACATGCAGGATGTGAAGGAAAGAAGAAAGCAGAGAAATTGCTGTGAAATGGGTAACACTGGAGTGACTCTGGACCAGCCACACTCTCTCGCCCAACCCTATCTCGCAGGGCTGCTGGGAGGATAAAATGAGATAAACCCTTTGCATGCTGCTAAGTGCTCATCTGAGGAAGTATGAGACACAATTTAAATTAATAGAAAATGAAAGAAAGAGGAAGAAAAGTGAATAGACTGGAGGAGGAGGAGGAGGAGGAGCAGGGAAAGAAGGGTGTTCAAAAATATATATATAAATGACAAAGGTGAGGAATATTGATGGATGGGAGGATGCTACTGTGCTTGATTATGCATGTCACATTTTTGTAACACATCAAGGGTACACTGATAAATGTATAATATTGGTTAAATGTTCATCAAGTATTGTATCACACAATCCTAGCTGAGTGGTTAGAAGGTGGCTGCAGTGCCACCTTCTGCCCATCTGCTGGGCCACAGGACTTCTGCCACAGAGAACAAACCAGCCGTTCGTGCCTCTTGCAGGCTATCACAGTGGAACAACAAGTAAGGCTGTCAGAGTCCCCAGCCAGAGACCCCTGATGCCTTACGTAGGCAGGTTTTTCCAGTAGCTTATAGTCAAGAGGCCTCCAAAGTTTACACAAATGTGCACGGCAAGTAATTACAATAGTAATGTACACTACTGTTTTCAATGCTTGCATCTCACTCTTGGTTCACTACCCCATGGAATCAGAACTGCAGGGGGCGAAGTTGAGATCAGTTAAATTATAAACTCTGAAGCTGTTGGAATAAAAGATTATCATTTTGTTACCATGTAGTATGTATAACAAAGAACCCTGTGTGATCACTGAGTGTGTTTAGTCTCACAGCCATTGTCTGAATTGTGCAGGCTGTGATAAAGTTCTTTAACTTCATGGCTGATTCACCTTTATTCTGGCATTTGAGCTTGCCTGGGGCAGGTGCATGTCTGTAAACACAATGAAGTGCCGGGGGCTGAGTTCAGTGGTGTCTGTTCCTTGGTGTGTGTTCACTGTTATGTTCCTGAGTGCTTGGAAATGAATGCCATTCCTTCATGTGTGCACTTAACCACCACAGCAAACTCTCCTTATAAGTAACTGATGAATAATGTATGGGTTGGCCTCAGCCTCAGAGATTTGCAGGTGCGTAAATGACAAATGGGACAGAGTAGTGAACTCCCTCCCCTAGTCACCCGCTAACCACCATTTAGTTGATGAAATCTTGTGTTTCAGACACATGATTCTTCTTCACAAGTGTTCAACTGGATCGCTTCAGTAACATTCAAAGCTCTCGTTCATGGGTGGGCAAACTAAGTCCTGGAGGCCGGATCTGGCTCAATTGGCTTCTAAATCTGGCCCACGGATGGTCCAGGAATCAGCATGTTTTTACATGAGTAGAATATGTCCTTTTATTTAAAATGCATCTCTTGTTTATTTGTGGGGCCTGCCTGGTGTTTTTACATGAGTAAAATGTGTACTTTTATTTTAAATGTATCTCTGGGTTATTTGTGGGGCATAGGAATTCATTCATCCCCCCAAAAAAAAATATAGTCCGGCCCCCCACAAGGTCTGAGGGACAGTGGACTGGCCCCCTGCTGAAAAAGTTTGCTGACCCCTGTTCTAGTTGGTTAGTGACTCTTTTCTCCCTGTTTTTATTCCTGCTTGTTCTTATAACTATTGTACCTTGTTGTTATAATTATTGCATTTTTACCCATTTTTATACTGCTGATCTATTACCATAATAAACTGATTGATTGATTGAATCTTAAATAAGTTTAATAGGAGTGAATTAGTGAACTTTAACAGGTTATTAAACTTAAAAGAGCATTTGTAAATACTATTGTAAATAGCAAACTAAGGTAACTTTAGACAATTGTCTTACCAGGGCCCCACTCTTAAGATGGCCATGTGCATCACTTTGCTTATTTGAAAATGTAGCAAGCCATGGATATGCCTGGTAAGTTTAAAGTGAAAAACTGCAAATGGGCATAGTGTTTCCTTTTTCTTTTTTAAAGTCAGGGTTGACAAACTGTTTAGTAATGTTAGGAATGTAGGAACAGTGGCAACACATGGGATGGTGTGGCGGGGGGGGGGGAGAAAAGAAAAATGTGTGCTACTTATGAAGGCTGTGTATACACTATACCTTTAAAACCCATCATTCTTGGCACTGTAGTTTGTTAAGGGTTGTTGGGAATTGTAACTCTGAGGGGGAAACTACACTACCCAGAACTGGGGGTTCCCTGTAAGACCATTAAATCCAGGTTCTACTTGTCCCACTGCCCCAAAGTCTTACCCTGAGGGTACCACTGATAGACTGGGCTTAAAACTCAAGTTCAGATAGATTCATGAAATGGGCCCTGCTTATTTCTGTTAACTATAATGCCCACCTTTTCTATCCTCTTGAATCTCATACACTCCAACTTAGCATTAACAAACTAGCACAAAAATCAAACCCACATCTTTTCACTCGCTTTCCCAAAAGATCCATTTGTATTGGCTGACTTCTCCAGTCTCAGTGAGACCAGGTTAAAATTTAATATGAAGGAGCCTTTTTTGCATGGAAAACAATTCCTGCTTTCCACCTCAACTGCAAACATAATGGTGAAGTCATTTTCTTTTATGAATGCAGATTGCTGTGTTGTGACTGAATGCTTACAACAATCCTTATATTCTCAGTGAAACTTTTGCAGATCGTCATTCACAAATGCCACACCCGTCTCTAGCTGAGCAAGCCAAAGAAATGGCATTTGCCATCACGTAGATATGATTACCGGTAACTCCTTCTCAGGGAGCTTGGGAAAAAGACCAGGGCATATCTTAGACTGACTCACCTAGTATCTGATTCTGATGACTCTGAAAGGGGGGGGGGGATGAGTTTAAAGTTCTAATCTAGGGCTACATATGCACCAACCCTTTAAAGTATATTCAAAGCACATCATTTCCCTCAAAGAATTGTGGGCCCTGTAGTTTGTTAAGGGTTGCTGGAATTGTAACTCTGTGAGGGATGAACTGTAGGACCCAGAATTCTTTGAGGGAAAAGAATGTGCCTTGAATTGTGTATTCCCAATTTGAGCTTCTAGCTCTCTCGTTTATTACTCTATGATTATTTTATCCTGTTTCTAGCTTATTATATTCAGTGCTATTTTTCTAGAAAAAAGTGCCAGAACTCACCATGAACGCCTCCCTTGTTCTCTTATAATGGCAATGGCACCCACCTGAGAGATGCTGGAACTAAATTTTATTGAGTTTTCCTTTTTTACATTTCAAATTAAACATTTTGCAAACTTTGAAATATCCAGTGACTTCCCTTCTTCTCCTTCCATGGTTCATATTACATATCATACTTTCCTGCATATTTTATTCTAACCATTTATATCAATTTTCCACTTTTACATCAATCAAATATTATTTACTCTGTTGAATTTATCTTAATGCTGCCTGTGTTTTCAGCTGTGTACAATTATTTTCCATATATTCAATAAATATTTTCCACTCTTCTTTAAATATACATTCTTCTTGCTCTCTTATTCTATGTGTTAAACCTGCAAGATCTGCATATTCTAACATCTTAAGTTGCCAATCCTCTTTATAAGGGACCTCGCTCACTTTCCATTTTGGGGGTAACAAAACACAGGCCACTGCTGTTGCATACATAAATAAACTTTTCTGGCACCTGGAAATTTCTGTCAGGGTTATTCCCAACAAAAAGGACTCTAGTTTTTTGGGGAAGGTAAATTTAAACATTTTTTCAACTCATTATAAATCATTTTCCAATATTCTTTCACCTTTCTACATGTCCACCATGTGTGGACCTTTCCCAGTTTCGTTGACTGCTAAAACCTATTTTGCTTTCACTCAGTTTCCACAGGAATTGGTACATGCTGCTTAAGCTGCCTGTTTACCAAACAAACATTATCTACTACAGTGGTACCTCAGGTTACATACGCTTCAGGTTACATATGCTTCAAGTTACAGACTCCACTAACCCAGAAATAGTGCTTCAGGTTAAGAACTTTGCTTCAGGATGAGAACAGAAATCGTGCTCCGGCGGCGCGGCAGCAGCAGGAGGCCCCATTAGCTAAAGTGGTGCTTCAGATGAAGAACAGTTTCAGGTTAAGAACGAACCTTTGGAACGAATTAAGTACTTATCCCAAGGTACCACTGTATTGCTGACATGCTGCGTTAGGAGCATGTTGTGTGTTGCGCTTTTGGGTGTATGGATGTATGCATATCCCCATCCACCTGTGACGTGATCCATACATGTGTCCTATTGTTCTACTACCATTGACATCACTGGCTTGCAAAAGAGATCATACTCATTAGGATTAGCATATATTGCTCCATCGAGATCCTCAGGCCAATTGAAATTCATGGCATATGCAACTCCATTGCATCATGTTAGCCCTGCTCCCACCTTTCTTAATCCCTTTTAATTCATCATTGAACTCATTGCCTTTCCTTCCTGGAAGTTACCCTGGAAGTTGCCCAAGCAAAATTGCCCTCAGTCCATACCTCAGTTTAGCCCTGCGCAGATATGTTCTATGTGTGCTACCTTTCAACGTAGTGTGCTTGTGTGTGTGTGTGTGTGTGTGTGGATATGTGTCCTCATCAGTGTTTGCCTGCTGGTCCCAAGCCCTCACAATGCCTCACCTGCACATGGTCCTCATAGGGATACATGTACATACACCCTGATGCTCCATTTAAAGGGGTCTTGGGGTCCAAAACCAAGCATGCTGCAGATAGACCATAGAGCTTCCAGTGGCAGCCTTAGGTCGGCCAGTTCAGTAGATCAGTGTCTTGGGGAGGCCACATTCCTTGGCACGTCCCTGAAAAGGTTTCAGCCCTCCGGCAAGAGACTGAAACGGATACAATGCCTGAACCAAAAATTCTACCTACACCTGTAATCAATAAAGTTGTGGCCATTTTTAATCCAAATCGTTGTCTGTTAAATGTTGTTCTATCACACCTCACTTGGGTCATTTGCTGGGAGGAGTGGCACTGCGACTGGAACCAGGACTCTCCCTCTCCTTTTTGGACCCCCCTCCTTTGCTGCAGCTCTCAAGGTTGGGCTTAGCATGTTGTCTGTAAGGTGTGTATGCAGTACAGTAGTACCTCGGTTTTTGAACAGCTTAGTTCTCGAACTACTTGGAACCCGAATACTTCAAACCCAGAAATGAGTGTTCCGGTTTCCGAACATTTTTCGGAAGCCGAACGTGATCCGATTTGAGTGCACACTTCTGTTTTGAGCGAGCGGCTTTGCCCCAGCAGTGACTGCAGCTTCCTTCCCTTTCCTCTGCTGGGAAGCGCCTCTTTCCTAGGTACAAAGTGGAGCTGGACGGCTCCTCGGAATGTAAGTGACTCCAGAGTAGGGAGACTTGGAAGCTGGCGACTCTCCCCCATGGCGCAGAGAGGGGCGGTGGTTTTTTTTTTGGGGGGGGAGCGTGTGGTGGGGGAACTATGCTGGGCAAGTTGACCTTCCCGTCCCCTCGCCTTTCCTCCTCCCCCGCCGTCCCAAGCCCGACCCCATGCGTGGTCCAGGCAGGCAGTGTGGGCACCGCATTCCCGAGCAGGCTCTAGCCCACCTGGCTCAGCGTCTGGCGGCTAGGAGCGCAGCCGAGAGCAACCGCCTCCACCTCTCCACGTTCCGGTGCTGCTGTCGCGTCCAGGTGCCACCGTGCGAGGGACTGGGCAGATCATGATGCCGGAAAACATGCAGGAGAGAGGAGGGGGATTGGTTTGGGCGCGGGGAGAGAACTTTTGCCTCCCTCCCCGCCCCACTTAAACTCCATCCTCTCGCCCGGATCCAGTTAGCCACCTCCTTCTCCACACGCACTCCACGCGCTGCTCGTTCCTCCAGTTTGAGTGTTTCCACCCCTCCACTTAAACTCCCCCCTCTCGTCTGGTCCCTCCAATGGCAACTGGTAGATCACTGCCAGTTTCTGATACTGGTAGATTGCATGGTTTATTGCTTTCATTTTATGGATCAATGGTCTCATTAGATAGTAAAATTCATATTGAATTGCTGTTTTGGGGGTTGTTTTTAATTGTCTGGAGTGGATTAATTCATTTTGCCTTACTTTCTATGGGAAAGCGCACCTTGGCTTTGGAATGCTTTGGTTTTGGAACAGACTTCTGGAACCGATTAAGTATGAGAACCAAGGTACCACTGTATGTCTTATCTCACTTTGTAATTTCCTTCAACACCCTTTCCCCTTAGAGTATGAATACCTTTCCCACCCCCTTCTTTGTCTTACAGCCATTTTTACTCTTCACCCAAGGAGCGCGGGTGGCACTGTGGGTTAAACCACAGAGCCTAGGACTTGCCGATCAAAAGGTCAGCGGTTCGAATCCCTGCAATGGGGTGAGCTCCCCTTGCTCGGTCCCAGCTCCTGCACACTTAGCAGTTTGAAAGCACGTCAAAGTGCAAGTAGATAAATAGGTACCGCTCCTGTGGGAAGGTAAATGGCGTTTCCGTGCACTGTTCTGGTTCGCCAGAAGCGGCTTAGTCATGCTGGCCACATGACCCGGAAGCTGTACGCTGGCTCCCTTGGCCAGTAAAGCGAGATGAGCACCGCAACCCCACAGTCGGTCACAACTGGACCTAATGGTCAGGGGTCCCTTTACCTTTAAGGAGCTATTGGTGCTGGCATTGGCCTGACTGAAGATGTATGACATACATATATGGGGCAGGGCAGGCAAGTGAGAATATGGTACTGTGGCCCACCTGCAAGTGGCCCAAGGTCCAATGTTTAAAAAACATTAGGGTTGCAGCACAAGTATCTCTTTAGACTACAAATCACTTCCGTCAGTAAAGAAATCAAACAAGTTTGGCCAGAAGTTTTTATTAAACCGAATATTATTTTACATCTTCAAATATAAGCTTGTTTGCCAGTTTATTGTAACCACAGAGCTTCAGTGGTTTACTCACAAACAAAGCAATTCTTAAAAAAACAAAACAAAACCCGATCACAGCAGAAAACAGCAATAGGGGTTATTACTAACAAGTGCTTTAGGTACTTGAAGGGCAATGTTATTGCTAGTTGATAAGTGAAAAAGCAAGTGTTAAAGCCTATGTTTGCTAAGTATTAAACAGTTCATTTCTAAGGCGTATCAGTGCATCGTACTATAGACAGACAAAAACAAACCAACAAACCCTTCTTTCATTAAAAAAAGGTTTTGTATTAGGATTATTTTTATTCCCAGACAGTAGTTTCAATAAACATGAAGAGAAGAGTGAAAAGTGACTGTGCTAATTACAGCCATGCAATTCTAGGGTACTAATATTTTAGACCAGCTTAAAATATATTGTGTAAGGAAGTACGTTTTTAAAAATAAAAACACCCATGTGCTGATGTCTATTATCAAATGAGTGCATGTTTCTTACTTTAGAGAAGCTTATTTGTTACTGGCAGTCCTTGTGGTTAACACACAAAAGAGAAAGAGTTGCCTTGAAGTTTAGCTTCTTCGGGGCTTCCTCATGTGTACAATTGTGGGTTGAATGAAGACTGCTCAGCAGCAATTTTTAATAGCAGCAAATTTAATAGCCAACTAAATATTTTAAATACAACATAATTATTCGGACAGAATGGAACAATCTTGTACAATTGAAATATGCCAAAATGGTGACTGTCTCTGTGGGCATAACTGCACTCACAATATATTTGCTCTTTCAAGGAATTATTGAATCAGTAGTTTTGTGCCATAGAGCGCTAATAGAGAATTCTCAGGCCACCTACTCAGCTATAATTCCCAGGATTCTTTGGGTGAAACCATAATAGTTAAACTGGTCTAAAATTTATAGTGAACATTTGCCCTTGTAAGTGCTGAAAGCTACTGAAACTGAATAGATCCAAAGAAATACAAAGAGAAATTAAGTTCTGTTTCTGATGTTTTAAAAACCTGTGTTGAGAAGTAGCCAGTAAATGGCTGAAGTGGAATGACTTTGTAACATAAGAAAAGTCAAATATGAGGACCAAATAATGTTGCAGGAGCTTCATTAGAAATGGATCCTGTATTGACATGACAGTGGTGGTATGGTAGTCAATGAGGTTAATCCAAGGCACCGTCATTGCTAATTGGAAGCTTTTCATTTTCTGGCTGTTCCTCTACACACATTTATAAAACAACAGAAGGAAACGAAACACTGGGAGCACCTTTAAGCAGCCATAAAAACCAAGGTCCTTAAATTTCTTTAGATGTCTACCAAATATAATCAAGGCACTTCCAAGGTAAAGAGAACAGAGTATTATAATCTGAAGGGGGGGGGACAATAATTGAAAAGAACAAATATATTTACATTACAGAGCATGTTGTCGATGCTGCAGTTACTTTCGGCTTACATATGGTAAATAACTAAGCATGTGAACCAGAACCCAAATAACTTTTCTAGGGCCTTTGCATGCCCAGTGAAGCACCCTATGCCACATTTCCAATAAACATGTAACTGTCAGTTGAACCAACAGATGTGCCTTTACCTTCATGATCATATATAAAGTGTTAGTTTGTGATACAGCATAGGGATATGGTGACGAAGAAAGAAAAGCCCAATGTTCTACTGGGTGCATGCAAGCGGGTTCCCTTTGGCATTCCTGAAGAAGCTCTTTGAATCCTGGCCAATATAGTCTATATTTTCAGTATTTTATTGACTCAGCTTTGTGTGCATTTAAGCTTCAATGAAAGCAGTAAACAACATATAAAAGATTTGGGTAGTAGTGCAATCTTATGCTTGTTCCACGAGTAATCCATGGTTCAGTGTGGGGACTTACTCCATGGCAGGCATAGGATTTCAGTTTTAGGGTTTTGCAGCAGCTTGAAAAAGTTAATAGCAAATATTTAGCTGGAGATGTTAAGCTTTAGTTGAAATACAGATTTATCAGAGCAGGTTTCTTCGGAGAGAAACCATTCAATAATCAAATTTGCTTTTGAGATATGATACAACAGGCTCGCTTAGTCGTATCTGTGCTCTTGGCTTGTTATCATTTTTTTTCAACATTCCCAAGTATGTTGTTCCTTCTGCCAGTGGGCCATGCAATTTAAGCTCTATAGGAAACTAAGTAGAGGGATGGTAATGTATACTGTCAGAAAGGTAATTGTTTCATGACCAGAGTGGTTCCTGTAGCTGGCCATTCATCATATACAAAGTCATAAAGAGTGGCTGATATGTTCTGAGAACTGATGGCATGCAATGGGGTCTTAAACATGCATCATTCATCAATATTGCAATGACCTGTAATAATTTTGCTTAAACCAGATACAACCTGGAATCCTCTGCTGCTAGGGCTGTGTGTTGTCCTTAAAAGAGCTCTTAAGAGCCTGCCATTCTGACTGCGATATCACACAGGATTTCAGTCTGTCATACGAAAGTTGATGTATTTTGTTTCTTTCCTCTTTCCCTCACTTTGTTACCTAGCGCCTTCATGTTTGCCAGCTAGAGAGTTGAACTGTGCATTACATCTGAAGTTACTACTTGGAAGAGATTCTATGCAAGCACTATTAAATACACCAAGCAGTTCCAAAACTGAGTGAAACAGTCTGGCCAGTGTTCCTAAAGGGAGCTGTTCCTAAAAGTCACCTTGAGCACAATTCCATTTCCCTTCCAGGCTGGTAAAAACAATTGAATAATGTGGCGAGCAAATACAGGGTGTTTTTAGCAAATGACATTAGGAAGGCAGCACGATGGAGCTACAATGCTCCCCAACACCAATGATGTATTAAAAGTCTGTGCCATTGGCTCCTGCATTATATTCACTGCCATTTGTGGATGGGGGGCGGGCAGGGTGCTAGAGTGGTCCTATATTGGCAGTGATTCTGCATTTCCTTTTTGGTCTGCATAGCTTTAAGAGGTTTTCAGGCAAGTCTCTTCCCCACCCCCCATATGATTTGCTATGTATAAATAATAACATTGTTCAGTGGCAAATCTCTCTCTTTAAAAAAAGGAGTTTTGCAGCAATATGTAATTGCAAGAGGCCTTATTGATTTGAATACTGAATAGTGCTGTATTTTGTCACCCGCCTTCGACTTGTACCAGGAGAAGCAGATCCTATTGTTTGGCTAAGGAGATTATCAGGACTCAGCATTTGACCTGTGATGCCACTCATGCTGCCAACGCCGCCACTCATTCCTGCCCCTGACACTACTCTTTCAGTAACAACCACATTGCGTCCACCTGATAACTCAGAAGGGATGCTACTCATGCCACCAATGCCTCCACTCATTCCTGCCCCTGACACTACTCTTTCAGTAACAACCACATTGCGTCCACCTGATAACTCAGAAGGGATGCTCAAATTGCCCTGCATGCCTGCAACAGGTCGAATCACTCTTTCCGTCACCACTACATTTGACCCCTCAGATAGGTCAGGAATACTCATGGAAGGGGGTATCCTTGCATTTGGAGCAATCACCCTTTCTGTGACCACCACATTGGACCCATCTGGTAGCTCTGGAATATCTATCATGCCATGCAAATCAGTGACCGCGCCAGGAGCAAGCACCCTTTCTGTTACCACAACATTTGATCCACACAGAGGATCGACATTCATTGTAGGAGGTTTCATTGTTGGCCCAGTTGTATACGTCTCAGTCACCACTACATTGCCTTGGAGCATAGGATCAGGCCTTGGAGGCTGTACAGCAGAAGTAGTCGTGTAGGTATTTTCAGTAACAACCGTCGTGCTGCCAACAGGAGGAGGTGGAGTCATAGTTGAAGATGTATTAACAACGATGGTAGTTCCAGGCGGTGGCAGGCTTATATCGAGATCAGGATTGGGCAAAGATGGCCAATTCGAGTCAGTATCTGGGAATGGCTCAATTTGCACACCCAGGCAGATTTCTGCCAAGGTCTTAAACTTAGGTCCCAGTGTATCTAGATAGGTGTCATCCAGATCATCACCAATAAAACTGCAACAGCCAATGGAACCAACAGGAGAGCCTATACCCTCATGATCATATATCAGGAGACAGTCATTTGCAGGTCTGCCTTCGTCTTCGTCAGCATAGGCAAACGCTTTCTAAAAATGAAGAAAGGGGAAGACAGAATTGAAGTCCTTGCTTTCTTGTGATCAACATGGAGAAGAATATAAATCTATTAGTAAGAGATGCAATGCACTGCTATTGAGCACCAGGCAGAATATCAGTGGTTAAAAAATGTGCAATTGGAGTGATTAGATTTGTTCAGATAAATTCCTTCTGCAGTTAGCCAAAGGTCAGGCGTGCAGAGCTTATGTTGAGGGCAGAAGGAGAAATTGATGTGCCTAGGAAATGATGTGGCAGGGGCAGATGTGGTCAGATACAACCAGCAAGTATAACTTCTCTGCACCCAGAAATACATTTGGTGCAAAGCATCCTAAAGTCACCACCTTTCCCTACCACCCCTCCAATTTGCCAAAGCAACTGCATTTAGCAACTTGGATAAAAGCAGTTTGGACTTCTCTGACCCTGAATATATTCCTGTTTACCTGGGATTGAAATTTGCCCTACATATACTGGCAAGGACAGTTGCATACAACCATGGTAAGGACTTGTCCCAAACTGGCACATTTAGTAAACTGCCTGTGTTGAAAGAGATGAACATGGGTTACCTCCGAAAAATAGCTGTCCAAGAAAGCCATATTCACGCCACTCTCTCTGTATTCTTTTATGGTCCCTCCATATGCTTCTTTTCTTCCTGTTGTTCCATAGCCTGTAGTAGTTCCATAATCAACATTCGTTCCATAGCCTTTAACTGCTCCGAGTCCGATTGTTTCTTCAACTCCTGTACTCACTCCACCTTTATACTTAGTTGCATAGATATCTGAAAATTAGAAACAACAACAACAACCCATATTATTTTTGCATGATGCTTTCGGAGGAACAGTGGTAATTTATGTAGTCCCCAAACATCCTGGCCTACTAGCCAATGCGGAGATGAATTCAAGCCACTTTAAACCCCATTAATATGGGCAAGCAGTAGTGGCTGGTGCCCCTTGGGTCTGGTTAGGCAAAAGGTACCTTATTTTTCCATCTATAAGACACCCCATGTATAAGACGCCCCCTATTTTGGGGGACTCAGATTTAAGAAAATTGGGGAAGATGTATCCGTGTATAAGACGCCCCCTAATTTCTGACATTATTTTTTAGGAAAAAACCTAGTCTTATACATGGAAAAATACGGTAGGTAGTGCTAGAGGTAATGACAGACTGAGCTAGCTAATTCTAGTTTTGCACCCATCCTCTTTGTTTCTGAGTTCTACAAGGACAATCTTGAGACTTAGGAGGAGGAAGCTGACAGCCAGTGCCACCATCAAGAAAGCAGGCAGAGTGGGGCTGGTAGAGGGCAGATTGAAGTTGTTGGAGCAGTGCATCCTAATAGGCCAACTTCTACTACTGCTCATATACAGTGGTACCTCGGTTTACGAACAGCCCTGTTAACAAACTATTCGGTATACGAACTCTGCAAAACCAGAAGTAGGTGTTACAGTTAGCAAACTTTAACTCGGTCTACGAATGGAAGCCGAACGGTGGAAGTGCACTGGCGGTGGGAGGCCTCATTAGGGAAAGCGCACCTCAGTTTAAGAACGGTTTTGGTTTAAGAATGGACTTCCAGAATGGATTAAGTTCGTAAACCAAGGTACCACTGTATAGGTGTTTCCTCCTCCCCTCCTCTTCTTCTTCTACTTCTTCTGTGAAAGCCACACGGCGAGCAGCTTATCTGTATGGATGAACGCCATATGCACAAAGGAACATCTGTTGATCTCTGGATTTCAGTGGTATGGATTTCAGTTAACGTTGGAGGTGCTAACAACATCTAAACCAAGGTTTGCCAAACTTGGGTCTCCAGCTGTTTTTGGGCTACAAAAACAGCTGGACACCCAAGTCTGGGAAACCCTGATCTAAACTATAGTAGGTGAACACAGTCTGTGGAGCTGGGTTATGCTTCTGAAGCTGCCCTGTCTCTCCAAGCCTTTTGTATTATCCCTCCATAAATCCATTGGAAGGAATAAATATGAAAAGTATTATTTACCGAACTTACAATCTCCGTTTAGCCTTACCTGAGGAGTCACCATAGTCGCCCATGCCTGTATTTGCTACTTGCCCGCAAATATTTGAAACGTCCTAGAAGAAGTGAATAAAAATAAATTTTAAAAAGCTAGTTTAAATATGGATTTTTTAAAAAGAGATGTAAATATAAGGTTTTTGGCCTGATTCAGAGGACCACAAGCACAATGGGAAACTAGACAGGCATTAGCAGCAGATGTTGGGTTGGAGTGGGAGCATTTGCCTAACCTCCCGGCAGCAGAGCTGCTGCTGTTCACAGGGAGTGAAGGTGGGACAAGGCAGTGGAGGGGGAGCCAGTTTGCATAAGGCTGACCCTGCTGCCTGGCCCCTCCCCATCAGCAGCAGCAACCCACCTACCAGGAGGTCAGGTAAGTGATGGGATTACACTTCTTCTGAAGGAGTGGGTATGCAACTTTGGAGTACTTCTGGATCTGCTGCTGTCACTTGTGGCTTAGGTGGCCTTGGTGGCACAGAGTACCTTCCATCTGCTTCAGCTGAACCCCTGCCTAGACAAGGATAGCCTAACATTAGTTGTCTGTGCTCTGTTAACCTCCAGTTTAGATTACTGCAGCATGTTATACATAGAGCTGCCTCTGAAGACAGTTTGGAAACATCAGCTGGTGCAGAATTCGGAGGCCAGGTTGCTCACTGGGGCAAGATGGCTTGAGCATATAATGCCAATCCTGGCTCAACTGCACCGGCTGCCAGTTAGTTTCTGCGCCCAATTCAAAGTGCTGCTTTTGACTTATAAAGCCTTAAAAAGCTCAGGACCATGCTACCTGAAAAACTGCCTCTCCCCATATGAAGTGAGCTGGACCCTGTGATCACCATCTGAAGCCCTTCTTAGTGTGCTTCCTCTGTGAGAGGTCTGGAGGGCTGCAACATGAGAATGGGCTTTTTCTGTAGTCACTCCCTCTTAGTGGAATGCTCTCCCCAGGGAAGTTCACCTGGGCTTTGGTTACATATCTCTAGGTGCTAGATAAAAACACTCCTCTGAGACATTTGGCTAATTAAAAAATCTATGACCTTTTAAACTGGGGGTGGATGGGGGGAGAATTATTTTTGCTTGTTATTATGGTATGTATTTTTGTGTTTTTATATTGTAAACCACCCTGTGATCTTCAAATGAAGGACGGTATAGAAATTTTAATGATGGTGATGATGATGGTGATACTGCACCAACCTCCCTGCTACCTTGCTCCTCCTTCCCAGTAAACAACAGTGGCCCACCTGTCAGGAAGCTAGCACAGCAGTTCCACCCCACCTGGTGAGCTGCTTCTGCCTGAGAGACTTGCCTCAGCTGATCCTAGCAGTTGGGCAGATCAATATGGAGGAAAATAGTCAACCAAGTAATATGTTGTTTTGCTATGCTTATTTTGGTTGCTTTTATATTACTTGGGAGTCGGCTCGGAGTGAAAACACTGAAGAGTGGAATACAAATGTTGAAATGGAATAGATGGGACAGACAATAATGGTTGTGCTGGGAAGTCTGACAGGTCCATCATTGTGTTAGAGGCTTCATATTGATAATGGGATAGAGCCTGTAAAGCTTTCTGCAAAGTTATGAACCAACCCGGTCTTCAGGCTGTGCTCCTTCAATTCCCCATGAATGAATAGCTCCTTCTGAACATTCAGGCACAGGCTCAAATCCAGCCCCAACGCCACCAGTAGGACCAGATCCACAATAGCCGCAACAGTCACTCTGTGACATCAGAATTGGAACCACTAATAGAAGAGGTAAAAGAAATTGATGCCGTTTTTAAGCATTATGGCATATATTTGTCTCCAAATATAAATACGCAACTTAATTTGCAAGGAATGATAAGTTCTGAGATCCAAGAGGAATTTTAAATTAGACAGAACCAAGAATCCTTTGATTTCTAACCACTTTTATGTTTCTTTCTTTCTTTCTTTTTTCTTATTTACTTTTCTATTATTTCTTGTCGACAACACATACTATGTTACAGTCATGCACAAAATAATAAGAAAGATAACAGCATATATATAAAACACGAATTACAATAATAATAACTTATCTATATTCATCCAAATTACTATATATCTTTACTTTTACTTCCCTTCCACTCTTTCCATGGTTTCCTATTTACTGTCCTTTTAATTGTGTTTTCTTACTGTTCTAAATTATTTTCTCTTATCATCTATATTTCCTAATCTATTTGTTTAACCACTTTTATGTTTCAATGGTGAGCATTACGAACAACACATTATTTCTATTTATCCTTCTTTACGCGAACAGGCATGGCTGAGACAGCATTAGGTGCCAGGATATAACTCTGATTCAAGCAGACCAGTCAGCCTACTGGTGCTGGGATCCAGTTTCTGGATTACTGATTCCCATTGCTGATACGGCAGCTGCCCTGGCAGCTACATGAGCAGCACTCCTATGGCAACTGATGCATCTCTGGATCTGCTTTGCAGGTGTAGTTGGGAAGAGCCATAGCTGAGTGGTAAAGCATCTACTTTGCATGCAGAAGGTCCCAGGTTCAATCCCCAAGATTCCCAATCCCCAATCAATCTCCAGGCAGGGCTGGGGAAAACTGCTGCCTAAAACCCCAGAAATGCTACTGTCAGTCAGTGTAGAGACAATACCGAGCTAGATGGAGCACTGGTCTGAATCAGCACAAGGCTACTTCCTATATTTTCATTGCTGCACCCAGAACTATCTGTTGATGAGGCATCTTAAGGCTTTTTGGAAACAAGTAAGACAGCTATTTGGCCATTGACTCTGCTTAAAGGTAAAGGTAAAGGGACCCTTGACCATTAGGTCCAGTCGTGGACGACTCTGGGGTTGTGGCACTCATCTCGCTTTATTGGCCGAGGGAGCCGGCGTACAGCTTCCGGGTTATGTGGCCAACATGACTAAGCCGCTTCTGGCAAACCAGAGCAGCACACGGAGACGCTGTTTACCTTCCCGCTGGAGTGGTACCTATTTATCTACTTGCACTTCATGCTTTCAAACTGCTAGCTTGGCAGGAGCAGGGACCAAGCAACGGGAGCTCACCCCGACGCAGGGATTCGAATCGCCAACCTTCTGATAGGCAAGCCCTAGGCTCTGTGGTTTAACCCACAGTGCCACCCGCGTCCCTCTGCTTAGCTTTGTGCATTAAGCTATGGTAGCACACATTTCTGTGTTAAATGCAGCACTTGATACTTCCTTCAAGGCTAGGTTGTGATTTTAAAGTGTGTGAACATAAACATATAGTTAATGGGACTCCAAAATCTTCAACTCTCCTCTTGTCAAAAATCCTCATTTCATGGGAAGGTGCACAGAGCAGCTTTCATTAATGCAATAATGTTATAGCAAAATATTAAATAAGAAAGATCAGCAGTCTAGTTCCTTTTAAAAAACACACAGAATTCCAAAGAACAAACAAACAAAACAGAAATAGTTAATTTAGTTTCAGTAGAATACTTACACACAAATATTAGTCCTCCGAGGAACATCAGGCCAATGGCTGTAGCACTAAGTGTAGTTTCTGCGCCTCCTTGTCTGCCCCAACCATAACCATCATAACCACCATAGCCACCATAACCACCATAACCACCAGTGCCACCATCACCATAATCAATAACACCACCAGTGCCACCACCAGTTCCTCCTGTTCCGTCATCTCTTCCTCCTCCTGTTCCTCCCCAGCTGCCTGCTCCCTCACCGGTTCCTCCTCCAGTTCCTTCTCCCCCAGTTCCTCCTCCACCAGTTCCTCCTCCACCAGTTCCTCCTCCGCCAGTTCCTCCCGCTGTGCTTCCTCCCCAGCCAGTTCCTCCTCCGCTGGTTCCTCCTCCACTAGTTCCTCCCCCAATGACTCCTCCCTGGCCACCTCCACCAATAACGCCTGTTCCACCTCCTGCCATTCCTCCTCCTCCTGCTCCTCCTCCTGCTCCTCCTCCACCACCACCAGCACCACCACCACCTCCACCTCCTCCACCAGCACCACCACCAATAATAGTAACAGTGATTCTTCGAGTGGCAGACTTGACACAGTTCCCATTGCGGTCACAATGACAGGCTTGCAAAGGAATAACCAGTGGCCTATCACAGCTTCTGCCACTGTTGTCGAACACTCTAACTTGGACCTCATGAATGACAAATTCTATATCCTGGGAGAACAGTGCTGCTGAGGTATCTGTTTGGGGCGGGGAGAGGGAAGAAACAAAAATAATAATTTAGATTAAGAATTCTGCTTTGGAATCTCTGCTCAGGGTCAAGTTCATGTTCCTAAATAAAGTTAGCAGTCCTTATGAGGGCAGCCTAGACTACATTAATCTCTCAGGGTCACCTCCAACATAGTGCTGAGTGAGTGTGCTATCAGCGTTAGGATTTCCTCTTGCACAATGGGATTTCCTCACCCTCTCCTTCCCATGGATGTTCACTAAATCTGTTCTAGGAGTTCTGTCAACCCTCAGGAGCAAAGCTGGGGAGGGCACAGGGAGCATGTGGGGGTAGGAAGAAGGGGGAAGTCCCGATGAGCAAGCAGAAATCAATGTGCTGATGGGAGCCTAATCTTGTGCGATGTAGGATACAAACCTCAGAACCCATCTGGGTGCATTCAGAAAGCACATTTGAGTTTCTTTCCTGCAGCACAGTGCAGCTATGTCACTGACTTCTCTCTTTGCTTACCCTCCCATTCCCTGGGCTGATGAAGTTAATTAGCAATGTCTTGTAAGAATTGGCCATCAACTGATAAAAGTGAATGGGGGCAGGTACCCAACAGCTACATTCATGTTGATCACAGAGAAGCCAGAGAGCAGGTTATTTGATGGTCATGCTTGGAGAACATGTCCTCTAGCAAATGCTTTGAGCAGCCTTCCCCAGCCTTCACACACCTGCCCTCTAGATATTTTGGACTACAACTTCCATGAGTCTCAGCCAGCATGGCCAACAGTAAGGGATGATGGGAAATGTAGTCCCAAAACCTGGAGGACATGAGGTTGAAGAAGGCTCACTCTCAGGGATGCTTTAATTGATTACAGATCGTGCAAGACATTTGCATTATATTGAAGCTGAATTACATAACATTACACAGTTGTACCATGCCTTTGCCCGAATGTCTTTGTTTGCTACAAACTCAATAGATGTTTCTCCCTTCCTGTGGCCCAGATGCTCAAACTCAGGCATCCCCAATCTGCGGCCCTCCAGATGTTTTGGCCTACAATTCCCATGATCCCTAGGTAACAGGACCAGTGGTCAGGGATGATGGGAATTGTAGTCCAAAACTTCTGGAGGGCCGAAGGTTGGGGATGCCTGCTCAAACTGTTGTGTAGGATTCCCACATGCCCAAGTTGAGAGTGACCAGAAAGCACACCGATTCTTACAAACTTACCATACAAAGAAATGGTTGGTGCAGGGATAGGAGGGAGGTGTTGGAAGGTAAAACCAGCTTAGAAAGTCAGGCAAGCATTGACTGGCAAGGTGATCTCTACATATAAATGTACTCACCATTCACTATTCTGATGTTCCACGAACTTCCTGGAGACTGTGCCACTATTGTAAATTTAAAAGGTGGACCATATGGATGGCCATCTAGATCATGAGCTGTGATTACCGCTGTTGGATTGTCCACACATACTCTTCTGATTTCGTCTGTTACAGTAGGGCAGTTGTCATTGACATCATCAATAGTAAGCACAATGGTACCAGTAGCTGTTGTGAAAGGACTGTCTGTAATAAAAGACATCTATATGAAGATGGTGGGTGGGTGGAATCAGGTGCCTCTTACTAGTCTATGTTGCAGAAGAAAAATACTCCTGGTAAGCAAACAGCATGGCAAAACTACATTTGTACAAATCAGAAAAGTAAACAAGCGGTTGATTTTATTGTTTGAAGTTAAACAGCTGTTAAATACTCAATGGCTGATAATGGGATAAAAAGTGGTGGGGGCTTTGGGGGCAGAAGGCTATCTACACACAGCATTTTATTCTAGAATCAGTGGAGACTTAGTACATTGTCCACACACAATCTAGTTTTATGGGATACTTTTTGGTCCTCAAAAGTGCTTCTTGAGAAACTGGTTTCATTTTGAAACTAAAATCTCATTGCAGATTGATTCTGCATTACCCTGCAGTGTGTTCATTTGAAAACTGGTAAAAATAAATGTAGGCAGTCCCAGTAATGGTGTATCTGTGCAAGCAGGAACATTTCCAGATTCAGAAAAAACTACATTTTTGTGTCACAAATGGGTTAGCAAGAGAGTGGGAATAAACAGGCAGCTCCCACCATGGAGGGGTATAATAAACTGTATCTCCCAAGGGATTGGGAACAGTGATTTTAAAAAACTTGAACTTGGAGTTAGGGAGGTGGCCAGGTTTATTGATGGCACCAAATTGTTTAGGATGATAAAATTAAAAAGGTGGATTGCAAGGAGCCTCAAAAGGAGCTCTCTGAACTGAGCAAATGTGCATTAAAATGATAAATGCAATTCAATGTAAGTAAGGGCAAAGTTCTGCACACTGAGGGCAAGAATTCCTTAATTGACATTTGTGCTAAAAGGGTTTGAACTGGCAGGGACTGATCGGGAATGAGACCTTGGGATAATAGTGGATAATTCAATGAAAATGCCAACGTAGTGCGTGGCAGTTGTGAAAAGGGTGAATTCAATGTGTGGGATTATAAGCAAAGGAACTGAAAATAAAACTGCTATACAGCTGCACAGTGGGACTGCACTTGAAGTGTTGTACACTGGTCACTTTCTCTTGAAAATCATATTTTGAAGCTGGAAGAGGTGAAGAAAAGGGCACCCAAAATGATCAAGGAGCTGGAACTACTCTCTGATGTGGAAGGGTTGCAACATTTGGGTCTTTTTAGTTTAAAAAAATGGCAAGTTAAGGGCAGAGGACATGGTGGAGGTATATAAAATTATGCATGGTTTGAAGGCAATGGATAGAGAGACATTTTCTTTCTTAGGATTCTAGAGCCTCTTAGGATTCTAGGACCTGAGCTCATCCAATGAAGCTGAATGATGGAAGATTCAGTAACAAAAGGAAGTAATCCTTCACAAAGCAGATTTACAGAATTTGATTCCACAAAATATATCAATAGTCACCAGCCTCAATTCTTTAAACAGGGTCAGGGGCAATATACTTCTGAATAACATTTGCTGAGAACCACAAGTGAGGAGAGTGCTTCCAGGATTCCAGTAGGCATCTAGTTAGCCACTGTGAGAACAACATGCTGGAATGGATGGGTCTTTGGTCTGATCCAGCCCCTGCTTCTTATATGATCAGTACTAGTTCACATATGGTAGTTTACATGCCTCTTATAATTTGGATAGTTTAAACAGGATATCCTTGGATATCAAGATCAACACTACTGAACAGCAGCACTGAACTGCCAGTAGGAGAAATCTTGTAGAGCCCTGTATCTCTTTAAAGCAGGCATAGGCAAACTTGGCCCTCCAGATGTTTTGGGACTACAACTCCCACCATCTCTAGCTAACAGGACCAGTGGTCAGGGATAGTGGGAATTGTAGTCTCAAAACATCTGGAGGTCCAAGTTTGCCTATGCCTGCTCCAAAGCCTCAAAAGTCCCTCAGCGGCAGTTTGTGTCTCCATTCATTTGAAAATATGGGTATCTTTGTAAACATTCTGTTGCATGACTGAGCAGCATGCATTTATTTTGTGCTTTCAATTTCTACTGTTGGAAGCTGAAGAAGCTGAGACAGAAGAGAGTTTACAGAAAGAGGAACTTAAGAAGTGTGGACTCTTCAGAGGTGATTTATGGGGAATCAGTTTCATGTGTAGATTTGAAACTACCACACCAACATTTGGGTGCAGTTGTTGAAGGGGGCATATTTGTATATTTAGCTATTTGAAACCCACAAAGGCTACTTTCTTCACTAGCTCAAAATGGACTACGAGATAGTTGGAGGAACTATCTCAATTTGCAGAATTGCATTTCTTCAAGCTGTTGCAGACTTCCTGTAAATAGCAAGGAAAATTATATTTTAAAAACCAGCTCTTTTCTTACCTCTAGTAATAGCTAGCAGCTCTGCAGAGTATACCCCATTGACTACATAGATTGATTCCCGATCAATCACTTTGTTGAAAGAGATGGCGCCAGTTGTTGGGTTGACTCGAAACCAGGCGGCTGGATCACGTCCCATGACGTAGCTGTTTTTGATTAGCAGAAATGAATTGGGCTTCATTTTAAGATGTAACAGTGCTCACATTTGCACAAACTGACTGATTTTATTTGCTCAGTTTAATAGGAGAAAATACTGTTATGTGAGAGCAAACCTTTTTGTTGTATCTTAGAGTTTTGGTTCCACATATTATGCAGAATGAGCAGAGGTGACAAGACTTTGCTGAAGGTACTTCAGCAGCCATCTGTAATAGGTGCTGTAACTGTGTCCTGCAGGGTCCAGAGCAGGGGTTGGACTCAACCTAGAAGACCTCTGATTGTGCAGTTCCTACTTCTGCTATATAGCAGGCAGGCGCAATCACTGTAGGTAAGAATAATGAGTCTCCAATTTCCATGTCACCAGGAACTCCTCATGTCTGGGAAGGGCCATAATAGAACATCTGCCTTGCATTGGTATTCATACTAAGATAACACTATTTTTATTACTCTGTGATTTGCTATTTTAGGATTAATAATGTGCATTATTAGCACCAGAGGCCTCAAGGTTTTCCCCACCAAGAATATAGATGAGTACCATTAGTGGATTTATTTATACCACAGTTATTTGGAAGTCTCTGTATCCTCAAAACGTTGACATTTGAAATTCAGAACTGTAAATGCATTCCTTTAAAAATCAACCATATAATAGCCACAATTCATTTTTGACAAATGCAGTTTAAAGAGCAGAGAAAGATCAACTTTGAAGGTCACCTATTGTATACTAAACGCAGACCCTCCAATGTCCCAATTTTGCAGGGACAGTCCCAGAATCACAGAAGCCATCCTGGTTTCTGATTTGATCCCAGAATATCCCAGTTTTCCCTTTCCCTTCTCTCCATATCTCAGAAAACAATTAAAAGTGGTGGCGAGAGCAGACCCCCACCCTCCATCCTTTTTGGAAACAAGAGCTTTTGCTTTCTCTCTCTGTGTGTATGCATGTCTATGTGTGGGTGCAAAGATGGAGTCCTGCTTATACTGAATACACACACACACACACACACACACACACACACACACACTCTGTTAAGTCTGAATTCTTGGGGTGAGCTACAAAGAAGAATCCTGAAAACAAAGCCTATCTTACCGGACGTTAGTGGCAATTTTCCCAGTATCCTGGTCAATAGCTTGGAATGTTCCAACGTCATAGGTAAGTATAGTTTTAGTTGTTAAGCTTTCAGGTGCAGACACTTTTATTGAAGTTGGATAAAATGCTGGTCCTTCCACTACATTGGTTATTTGTACTGTAATTGGGGTACCCTGAGAAGCTGCTGAATATTGATATTGTGAAGCCACTGAAGAATGGAAAGGAGCTATGTTTCGCACACCAATACTCAGTGGTATGCTTGAAAATTCTTCATAGTTAATTTCCTAAAACAAAGAAAGAAACAGGATGTAATGCATACAAGGTATTATGCACATCCATTTATGGATAGTAAAATCATACACATAGCATTTTTATTGTTAGAAAGCCATTCGCTGGAAAGTATATTGTATTAAAATCATTTGCTGCTTGCATAACAAGACTCTTCCAGAAAAGCTGAATGCAGCGAAAAGGAGAGCCAGCACATACAAGTCAAATCCAAATAAAGCAGTCAAACGATCTTATGATTATTCTGTTTTTTAAAATCTGTTTAATAAATTCCATAGATTACATATGACTCAGGAAGTTTCCCCAGATGTGCTTCAGACAGAGCACAGATGTTGACAGATGACACAAAAAATGCAGGAAACATGAAAAGCCATTGTCAGTCCACAGTCCTGTGTGGTTGATTAAGAACCTGACACGTGGCAAAACTGCATTTCTAGCCCTGGCTCTTGGTCATACCTGCAAAAGAGCAGCATGAAAATCTGGGGAGCATCGCTGATATCACCCCCAGAATCATGCATATCACTGACCCCACACCTTCTACATCCATACACTGAGTGTGAAAGTCTGCAGATAAGTAATGTAGCCATGTCCCATGCAGGACTGCTGATTGTGTAGATACCCCTTTGCAAACATGCACACTTGATGTGTGCACAACACGGAGATGAATTAAGGCACTATATAAAGCAAAGCTGAAGTTTGGAGATGGGGAACCTGTGGCTCTGCATGTGTTGTTGGACATGTCCCATCAGTTTGATGGGCAGGTATGATGGGAATTGTAGTCCAGCAACATCAGGAAGGCCCCAGTTTCCTCACCCCCTGCTCTAGAGCTTATTTTATTGAGAGACTACAGTTATCTCTCACTCTGTGTTTCTTGGACAATATGAAAAAGAGTGGATATTTTCTACTTTCAATAAACAGTTATAGGATCAGAATTTGACTTTCAATGAAAATAGGAAAATTCATACCTTTATAACCCTCAGGATACCCTCGTTAGTTGCTCTGTCTAGGACTATGTCAAAGTTGCCATTTTCATTTCCGGAGATAAAATAAAATTCTGCAAACCAATTATCTGTATACTCTTGATCTAAATCAAAAACTTGTATTCTCAGAGCCTCTTGATTGAGTGTATTTTCTACAATGGTAATTGCGTACTAGAAAAGAAAGAAAACAATTGTTGACACGCATGCATGGGTTTCCCACTAACTCGAAAGGCAGTTTGCACATGGCTGCTACTCATTTTAAACTTGCTATGAACACTAATGATCTGATATGTATCATTTGTCACTCATATGGATACAATTAGCTGTACGGAATGAAAGAGTATCATGCTTACTTATGGCATAGTGCACAACAATCTATGGGTGACTGGGATAACCACAGCAAGCTGAAGAAAAGTGTTTTTAGAAGGTCAAAGTTCTCTCTGATAGCTGTGGGACACACACAGGTGGTGCTGTGGTCTAAACCACTGAGCCTCTTGGGCTTGCTGATCAGAAGGTCGGCAGTTCGAATCCATGCAATGGGGTAAGCTTCCATTGCTCTATTCTAGCTTCTGCCAACCTTGCAGTTTGAAGGTGTACCAGTGCAAGTAGATAAATAGGTACTGCTGTGGCGGGAAGGTAAATGGCATGTTTGTGCACTCTGGCTTCTGTCATAATGTCCCATTGCGCCAGAAGTGGTTTAGTCATGCTGGCCACATGACCCACTAAGCTGTTTGTGGACAAACGCCGGCTCCCTCAGCCTGAAAAGCGAGATGAGTGCCACACCCCATGGTCATCTTTGACTGGACTTAACCATCCAGGAGTCCTTTACCTTACCTTTTTTACCTTTTGAAGCACACTGAGGACTTTATTTTTTTTTAATTGGGAAAAATAAACTATAATATATAAATGCAATGAATCAAAACACAACTCAGCTTGCTATGGTAATCCCACCGATCCATTTTTTGTTTTGCATATTTTGTTGTTCTCAGCAGCTCAATATAGAGTAACTCCCCTCAACTCCCTCCTAGTTATTTATTTTCTTTGGTTCTCTGCCATATGATTTTAATCCATAAGACGGGCAGCAGGAACCTTGAAGTTGCCCATCAACAGTTAGTATGTGTAGACAATCTCAGCTCTCTTCCATGTAACTCTGTATTTCATTTCCTGTATTTACAAATCAGTTCGTAAATCATATGGTTTCAAGCATGCAATCACTATTAAACTTTATTTTCCTTTGTTTTATTTAGAAATATACTGTATACCTATTCTTTTAGGTATGCAGTTGAAACGCTAAATGTTTTTATGTGCAAAATCCTTTATTTTGTGTGAACACGCTATGAAAGGTCAACTCCTGAGAGTTGGTCTAAAACAACCTTCCCCAACCTGGTGCCCTCCAGATGTTGTTGGACTTGCATTTCCCATCATCCCTGACCATCAGCCATGTTGATTGGGGCTGATGGGAGTTGTAGTCCAGCAACATCCCCAGCTTGGAGAAGTCTGGCCTCAATAGTTGTCAGCTTAACATTATCGCAGGTTATACGACATTAGTAGGGTGTTCCTTTCAGTGAAATACAGATTCATTTTCCATTCATTTTATTTTTTTGAAGGGAAAGTAGAAACTAGGCTCATAGTCTGGACTGCTTCCATTTCTACTTCCAAAGGCATATAAACCCACCCCTGAACACCCCTCTTCTAGTTCCTGCTCCTAGAAGGTATTGCAGAATGTGGAATTGATTGTTGCTGGTGATACTGCTTTAGTCAATAGCTTACCGAGCTCTGTGCACACGTTGGAAACTGATCATTTACATCAGTTACAGAAACCTCACAGGAACATTCAGATGATATTCCATCTGGACCTCCATCCCTGTCTGTGGCTTTCACAACCAGACTGTAGCTTGCATGTTCCTATATAAAAGTGAGGGGAAGGAAGGAAGACAAACGTTTAAACATTCACATTAGTGAGAAAGCACACTTCTACACTGTAGTGCTCTTTAATCTCATTGTGGAAAGTGTTTTACATGGACCATATTTTGTGGGAGGGATTTGGGTGTGTACTTGAACTTTAGGTAAAGGTACCCCTGCCAGTACGGGCTAGTCGTGTCCGACTCTAGGGTTGTGCGCCCATCTCACTTAAGAGGCCGGGGGCCAGCGCTGTCCGGAGACACTTCCGGGTCACGTGGCCAGCGTGACGAAGCTGCTCTGGTGAGCCAGCACCAGTGCAGCACACGGAACGCCGTTTACCTTCCCGCTATAAAGCGGTACCTATTTATCTACTTGCACTTAAGGGTGCTTTCGAACTGCTAGGTGGGCAGGAGCTGGGACTGAAAGACGGGAGCTCACTCCGCCGCGGGGATTCGAACCGCCGACCATGCGATCGGCAAGCCCTAGGCACTGAGGTTTTACCCACAGCGCCACCCGCGTCCCACAATTAAAGTGGACTGAAGCGCTAGTAAACAAATCTCTCCCCCCCTTTTAAAAAAGAATCTAACTTATTGTGCTTGAAAGTGAAGGGGGAAGTGCATTGAAAAGTGTAAGGATGAATTTTCATTTAACAGCCCTGCAAACAAATAAGAATAGTGCCTGAATAAAGAACAGAGGATATAAGTGAACCTCAGTGTAAGGTTTGTGCAAGAAAATCAGGACGAATTCTCAATAAACTGGTCTGGAGGGATCCTATGATGTGATGTAATGGGAAAAGTTATGAAGCATTTTAAGAGTCTTGTTCGTCTCTATTTCATTGACATCATTTTTCGCAATCTCATTCAATTTTGATGCAGAGTTCAATGGCATTTACTCCCAGGTAAGCATGCACAAGGTTACAGCTTTCTGCATATCTGTCACTTCAACCCATCTTATCTTTCTGATCCCCCCCCCCCGGCTGATTTTCTCGTCTTGAATAGATGCACAATAGCCAATTATTTTGTGCTGACTTTTCAGAAAGCTTTCTTAAGTCCTGAATAGCTCTTTCCCCTAGCATACAAACTGCGGTATTTCTCAGGAAAAGCAGTGGACTCATATGCATGTATTTTTACCTCTCTGTCAAGGATATTTGCAATGTGAAGTTCTCCAGTCTGTTTGTTCAAAATAAACTTTGATGGACCTCCAGGATTTTGACTCACAATCTTGAAGGCAATTTTGGAATTCAGGTTATTTGGCTCATCTGCATCTGTAGCAGTTATTTTCATCACCAATGTGTCTGGAAAGAAGGAGAGGACCACTCAAACAAAAACCTTAAGAGCTGCACTTCAGTTTATTAAAACTGTAAGGATGCCATAATTTGTGAATTCTCCAATATCTTACTAAGAGGCATTTTCCAAAATGTTAGGTATGTTTCAATGAAGTTCCCCAGTCTCTGCTAATCTGCTGCACTACAAATGTAGCAAACTCTGATGTGCCTTTAAAATGCATCATTTTGGTTATTTCTCTAAGGAAGGGACAGGGAACTTCTGCCCCCCCCAATGTCTCCAGCTCCCATCAGCTAGCATGGCCAATTCTGAGGAATGATGAGAGTTGTAGTCTAGCAATCACCTGGAAGGACTACAGTTCCCCAGATCCCTACTCTACAGACACAGGGTTTTGGCCTACAATCCCAAACCCACCCAAGAGCAGCCCCCATTGAACACAATGAGGCTTACTTTTGAGTAGAAGTGCATAGAAATGGGGAAAGGGCAACCGAATGAGGGTGGGTGAGGAATCCCAGATTGAAATGGAACATGATGAGAAAGACAGATGCATACTTATTTTATCCAGTGGCAGAAATGGCTACAATGTGTAATGTACTTACTGTCCATGCTGCCCTCTGAAATTGACCCTGAAAACACACTTTGTGTAAATACGGGTGAATTGTCATTTACATCCAGAATCCGGACTCGAAGGTCAAGTGGTGTTTCCACTGATTGTCCGGTCACAACATTTATAGCAAAGCACTTAATCTGCATTAAGAAATAATAATAAAAAAATCAAAGATTAACTCAGAAGGAGTATGTAGTATTCAAAATACTTAAAACTATTCATTTGTTAGATAAAAAATTTAATCTAATTTAAAAATACTGCAGGATTAATAATAATAATAATAATAATAATAATAATAATAATAATAATGTTAACAACAATGTATTATAAAATACAGTCTGCCTTTCAAGGTGAATACCAGTGAGAAACAACAAAGCAAGCATAACCAACAAAATCAGCACTAAAAATAAAATGAGTGACAACAGCAGATTGAATAATAAAAAACCTCCATAATAATTGTCCAATAGTCACTTATGTTATAAAATCATCACCGTTAGTCTACAACAAAGGAGTCCCAGAAATTACCATATTTTTCCTTGTATAAGACTATATTTTTTCCTAAATTTTTGAAGTTTAAAATAAGGGGTCATCTTATATACAGATAGTGCATAGTGCATTTTCTTAATTTTGGGTTAAAAAAAATAGGGGTCGTCTTATACATGGGGACGTCTTATACACGGAAAAATACGGTATGTGTTGCTCCTTAAAAGGCCCTGTAGTTCCCACCAGATGCATCTGCTATGTTAAGGGATGTAAGAACAACCCAGCTGGATTAGCCGAGTGGCTCATCTAGTCCAGAAGCCGGTTCTCACAATGGGCAGCCAGATGTTCGTGGGAAGCCTGCATGCAGGACCAAGTTCAAGAGCACTCCCCCCTCCATCTTGTGGTTTCCAGGAACTAGCATTCAGAAGCATACAGTGGAAGTAGAACATAGCCATCATGGTTAGCAGCCTGAGGTAACCTTAGTAAGTAAATAGACTAATATGGGAAGATAATGCCCTTCAGATATTCTAGTTCTAAGTAATAGAGGGAAAAGACGTTATAGTTTTGCAAACACATAGTACTTACAACAAACATTGGTGTCTCCTCCCGGTCTACTATTTTTGTTATATTAATTTCCCCAGTCTTTTGATTAATGATAAACACTCCAACGGGATGCTGATCAATTCCTACTCCAGAGATTCTGTATATAAGTGACTGAGTTTCTTCACAATCTGATCGGATCTGCAACAGAAAACAAAAAACAAAAATTAGCTATGTTTTTCTCAACCCTAGATTTACTTATGTATTTATTTATTTTTTATTTAAATGTGTACAAATGGCTCTATATTGAAGGAACATTCTCGTGAGATGGCCTACTCATATCAGCAGCGTAGTGAGAAAAAAAAAGGGAAGATTTTGCTACTTGTTTCATGAAGCTGGCATACTTTGGTGCTGGTTTAGATGTAGACCTTGGCTTAATAAACCATGGTATATTAACCTAGGAGCAAGTGTCATTCCTGCAGTGTCATCCCCATCCTTCCAATCCCCCTTTCTCCTCACACACCAGCTATGACATTTTGATTGTTGTTTCTTTAAACCATGGTTTCCCGCTATCTCCAAAAAGCAAACTGTGGTTTCATCCTGGTTTCTTCATCAAAATGTGAAACCAGGATATAAGTGCATGAGAGGAGAGGATGGGGAGGTAGCACTAACTTTGATTATATCCCCCAAGCCTCCAGGGCAAATTGAAGGGGCACAATGAGTTGTAGGGGGATGGGGGAACAGACAAGAGTTTCCTCTGCTCCTTGCACTGCAGGAGTGGAAGTCTGTGGAGGGGCTTCTCCTGCCAGCAGCTGAAACTTCAGGTTGTTAGCCAGTATCATTTATTGCAGGCCCGTCCAACTCCCTAGAGACTGCAATCTACTCCCAGTATAAAACAACTGGCAGTGATCTACCCATTGTCATGGGGGGGGAGAGGGAGAGTTGCTGAGCTTTTTTAAGGAGAGGCTGGAGTTCTTGTGCTTTTTTTGAGGGGGGGAGGTCAGAGATGCTGATCTTATTTTTAGGGGGGAGGGCAGAGTTGTTGAGAGACACTTTTAGTTATTATTACGCCCGCCCCCCCGGACTCAAACTTGAAGAAGAAAACAGATTCCAGCACTGTGTCTTGTTACAAACCATTACGGTAGCAAGTCAACTAAATTTTACTCAGAATAGATCGACTGAAATGAATGGATTAAAGTAGGCCTACACTGAGTAACACTTAATTGACTCCCACCCTAGCAAAGGGGGATGGGGGGCAGCTGTCCCCCCAATCAATAAAAAACAATACAAATCTGAAGTTCTGCCCCCCCAACAAAAGCCTGCCCCCTAACAAAAATCCTGGCTATGCCCATGCACCCTTAGTCCTACTCACAACTAACCTTGATTTTAAAGAGAGAGTGTGTGAATTAGACACCACACTTTCCAAAAAAAGCTCCTAGACTGTAAAAAAACAGTTGTTGGTACTTTACGTTTTTCCTCATTATCAACCTTTATCAGATCTTTGCTGTAAGTTTCGCACACTGAAACTGCAGAGTCATTTATTTAAGCCCAGTGGACTTTGCTACTTAGTCACTACATGGGAGGATCTCTGCCTTGTTTGCTTGGTCATCTACAAGTGTTGCTTAGTAATTTACAAGTCTTGAACTCTTCTGATTTGCTTGGAACTTACCCTTGCAATTGGATTCCTCTTTGAATTATCTTCCCCTTCTCTACAGGCTGCAGCAAATTTAATCCATTCTCGTTTCTGCCTGTGGTGGCTTTTCCATCTCTCCATGCCTTTTTCATCCCATTCTTTCACCTTGAATAAACAGAACATGAGCATTAAAAGGATTAACTGAACACCACGAGGACCAGTTGTTCTGAATATTGAATGTGGTTTGATGGAAAAGTGGGTGACTCAAGGTCAGGGTTCTGAAGGAGACAGGAGGAACATGTGAAAATAAGGCCCATGTCCAGGAAAGGATGTGTATGGTGGGTAAGAAGAGCTGGAGGAGGGCTGAATTTCATGTAACGGTTCAAAATAGGGTGTTTCGTCTGCAAGTCTTTGATTCATATGTAATAGATTTGTGGGACGCACCAGCAAATAGATGCTTTACATAGTGATCCTATGCTTTGAAAAACAAACAAAACCCACAGAAGTCCCACTGTACTAAATAGACCCTACTCCCTGATATTTACACATACCTGGGAGTAAGTCTCATTGAGCCTAAGTCTCATTGTCTAACTAGATAAGCATATGATGTGCTGCTAATAACACTGTGGTGATTAAATTACCTGAACATGAAAAGCAGCAGTGCTGAACTCCAAGGATACCTAGAAGTGGAACAAGAAAGAACAGTCAGCGTAATGCTCACCTTAATTTCCCCCCACTTATAGAGCTCATAGAAACCCATCTCATCGATATCTTTCAAAGTTTGCATCCTCAGCCTTCATATTGCTAAAATGTATACAGATTAAAAGTAAGAATCTGATTCCACAGTGCCCTTGCACAGGTCCATTCCCTCTCCTGTATAGTTTCCTTCACATTACGGCCACCTCTTCAATTAAACCAATGCATTTCATGCACCTCTCACTACTAGGGAATGCAATATGTAAATATGAATTTGCAAGCATCTGTATAATGAATAGCCAAAACAAGAACAATTTCTCATTTTATTCATGAATGTGAAATGCAAGTCAGTGAAAAACTCCCTAAATCTATATTGTAATATATGCATCAGGTTACAAGCAGATTTTTTAAGGGCCTGTCCTCATGTTGGCTGCATATTTAAAAGCAGTACACTGTGCAAACAGATATCTTTATATTCACACCAGAGATTTTTACAGAATGCAAACATTAGATGAAAATGAGATCATGCTCATGTGACCATAGAAATTTCAGTCAGCCATGTCTTAATCTACTAACAAAAATAAAAGTAAGTCAACTCCAAGAATTTCATTAGTGATTTTTTTTGCACACACCATCCTGGGCACCCACAGGGTCCCCTACTCAACAACAACAATTCCAATTGATAAGTCACCCTTCACCCACAGAGGCCGCCTGAGATTCCAGTGACAGTGACATCAAGGAGCGCTCCCAGACTATGGATCTGCTCCTTCCAGAGGACTTGGGACACATAACACTTCTCTCTTTTCAGGATTCAGCTGCAGGTTATTGGTCCACAGGTAACCCATCACTGCCTCCAAGCACTGGTTTAACACCTCACCTGCCTCTCTTGACTCAGTTGGAACAGAGTTGGTGTGTCATCTGCATATTGATGACACTCTGTAATGAATAGAATAGGTTGTGGGGAGTGCTTTGTTGCAGTGAGGTTTCGGTGGCCAACAACAGTTTCCCCAGCTTTCAAATGTGGCCACGGGTCCAAAAAGGTTAGCAACCCCTGTGTGTTCTTCACACGTGTTCAGACAGCTGCTTCCTCCTCTTTAAACGCAAGCCATTGTTCTTTGAGTATCAGATTGTATTGGAGGGAATGCTTGCTGAGTGAACTAGGAGAAACACACAGCCTTTTTATCACCCGTCTTCAGACAACTATTCAGCTCATTCTCTTACTGACCTTCAGTTATAACTTTGCCCCAAAGCCAAAGGACAACATGCTGGCATCGCACACAACAAAACTTTAGAGAAATGGTGGAGAACTTCAAGCTCAGGAGGTCCTTCTTTCTTTTTTTTTTATAAAAAATATATTTATTAAGATTTTCGAATTTAATACAATACAAAAAAACATAAAGTCAAAAAGAAAAAAAGAAAAACAAAAAACAGAAAAAATTAAAAACACATAAAGTTCACAAAACCTATTTTTCAATAACCTATTTCCCTGACCTCCTCATACCCCCCTTTCTTGTATTCCAATTCAAATTGTTAATTCAGCAAATCCTTATCCATAATTTTTAACCTATTTCTATGCTTAATTTAACATATTATTATTTTACTTTTTCTCTTTCATTCATTTCCTCAATTTATTTTTGCTAACCTTATTTTCCTTTAATTTAGTCCGTTTTAAAACAAACCAATTTTACCTTATCCAAACTTCAACATCAACACTTGTACCTCAATACACATTCTTAAAACATTCTTTCTAAAGTCGACCCAGGTTCCCTTCCACGAATTTCCCAAATTTCATACACATTACCAAAACAAAATGAAAGTAAAAACACATTATAATTATGTACCCTTTGGATTCCCAAGCCCCTCACCCCCCTTTCCCGGTTTCAGTCCCCCACAAATATCCACCAGTCTTAATCTAGTATTAGCCTGGAGACCTCACATCCGAGGCTCTTAATTCTCTCTCAGTTCCTCTCTGCTGGTTTTCCTGATAGTCCTTAAAATTAAACACCAAATCTCGGAAACGCTCTGGCCCTTCAGGATCCATATTTCTTCCAACCAGTCCTCCATACTTAAAGGTGGGGCCCAAATCTTGTTTCTTACTCCTTTCAAAACCAAATGTCCCCAAGGCTCCAACCTCCACCTTAAGCAAATTTGTAATCCTTAGGTCTTCAGATCTCCACATAAGGAGATCTCTCCTTTTTTCCATCTCCAATTCAGGCCAGATTTTCCATATCAAGTTCTTATTTTCCTTCATTGCCATCATGTCAAACCTCAAGTCCTCTTTCATCATCTGCAGAATTACAGTTCCTCCTTCCTTTTCTTCAGGGACAACATATGTCTCCTTCTCCAAGTACTCAATATTGTCAAGTTTCTCTTTCTGTTCAGTTGGATAAACTTCCTGATTCAAATCCTTATCAGGTTCCATGATATGGTTTACAGCTGAGTCCAGAGTTGTAACATTTATAGCCAAAACATCAATTTGGCCTTGTAACTTTCCCAAGAGAACAAAGACTCTGTCCAATTCAGCCTGAACTCTCCCTCCTCCAGCCATTCTTGTAATGTCCCAAAACCCCCTCTAGAGGGATTTTGGTTTCTTAATGTTCATTCCAGTTCAAATCCAAAAATCCAGTTAGTTTGTATCGGTTCTTCCTTGTTTTCAACAAATTGTAACAAAAATTGTAACAGATATAACCAGCAGAAGCAGCAGAAACAAAGTTCTCTTTTTCTGTCTTGACAGCTACTTTGACAGCTGTCAAGCTCTTTAGTACCTCATCAACAGGCTCTCTCGCGGAACACTCCCGGGTCCGGGAGGGTGACACTTCAGCTCCCAAAATTAGCTCTTTTATCCTCCAGCAAGATTTCTTATACTGCCAAACCGTGAAATTAAAGTCTTTTACCAAAGACGGAAAAAAGAGGTTCTCTCGACCTTAGTTAGCAGGTCTTTGCTTTAACTTGTTTACAAGACGGGGAGGCAGACTTCCTTTTTACACCTTCCCCGATCGTGCCTAATTCTTTAAAAAAAATTTTTTTTTCTTTACGATGCCAATTTCCGTAGTACTCACGGGTTGTTACTTTTAGAGTCCAATTGTTCCAAAGAAGAAGTCAGCGCTCTCCGACCATGGCAATGCAGCTTCACTCTGCAGGAGAAGCAGTCAACTCTCAGCACCGTGCCGCTCACCCCGTCCCCCGTTCCGAAGCCTTTAAAAAGGCTCTTCACAAGTCGGGGGGGCGCAAATGGTGCCCGCCGAGTCACCAGGTTCACAGGCTTCACCGCCTGTGATTTTTAAGGGTCCCCACGTCACCGCAGCGGCCAGACCCGATCCTACAGAGCCGATTCCCTCCGGAGCTCAGAGGGAATCCGCCATTAGTCGATGGCGCTAACCCGGAAGTTTAGGAGGAGGTCCTTCTTTCTGACCCTGGGGACTCTCCCTAGACCACAACCCCTCCGCAGGCCACACCCCTCACTAGTGTTGTTCCACACCCTCCTTGAATGTTTTAACCTGGCTGGAACAGGCCCTTGCACTGTGAAAATGCCACTTCCTTGCATGAATGCAGGATGGAGTTATTTGCTTATAGAAACCCCTGACTTAGGTGTGGCTGGAATGTAGCCTATGATGCAAAGGTAAGAATCACCATCACTGTTCCCCTCTACCCCAAACACTTTGGATCTTGCATGTGCCCACCACAAGGTTTTCCACAAGGGGATGTGGCTCTTGGGATGCTTTAGAGGTTCTACCTTCTTCCTGACTGACAAGTCACATCTCAAATGTGGTAGACCTTTGGGAGCACTCTCCAACAAAGCATGAACAGATGTTCAGGGAGAAGCATCTGGTTGTGTATATAGAGTACTTTGGATTCCTGCCTTTTCTATTAACTTCAACTAAATTTAGATCAAATTCTTTTGGGCAAGATTCACTGAGTCTGGGACTTCCACTTGCATAAGGGGCTTCTCCCCTCATCTCCCTGTTTGTTTCCTGCACCTCCAAAATTGACATGGGTGGTGTCAGGCAAAACTCCAGAACAGCATGCTTAGGAGAGGATTGTTCTGTTTGGCAAAGCGATATGTTTGCCCTGACAGAATGATCAACATAGCACCATGTTGAATTCCTCTATTTGAGTGCACGTGGACAGGCAGATTTGCCCCAAAGTTCCCATCATCATCAATTTACTTAGACTGCTTTTGGCAGGTTAAAAAGATTGGGAACAAAGAGCAAAAGGACAAATGTAGATGATGATGGGGGGAACCCAATGTAAATTTCACAGCAAACTAGCAACAGTAGACGTCTTTTAAAATATATATGAATGAAAGTCAAATAAAACTCTGTTTTACAGGTTACATAAAAGACAGGTTAGCTTTATGAGAAACACAGTCATCTGAGCAGCTGTATGGATGGTAATTTTCCAACAATCATCCTCAACATGGTGCATTCAGCTTCCATCACTCTGGCCAGGGGTGCCAACTTGAATAAAACATTGGGGGATCCAGATAAACCCTGCCCCACATAATCAATCACAAGGCTCAGCACACACACCATTTGAATGGCAATGGCCATCAACTGGGGGGGGCTCAAATATTTTATTGGGGGGCGAAGGGACCTCACCCCCTTGGAGTTGGCTCCTATGAGCCTGGCTGGGGTTGATGGGAGTGGTAGTCCAAAGCAGCTGGAGAGCATCACTTGGAGAAGGCTCATTTATAATATGTGGGCTGAGGTGTGTGTGTGGGGCATACAATTTAGCTAATAATAAACAACTACCTGACTTTTAGAAGACATCTGAAGGCAGCCCTGTTTAGGGAAGTTTTTAATGTCTGATGTTCCAGATGGGTGGGGTATAAATATATTATTATTATTATTATTATTATTATTATTATTATTATTTCTGATATGTTAGCAAGTCTGAGTTGAAAGAGATTGAGGGGAGGAATTAAGGTTTTCTTTCCAAATTAGAGATATAAGTTTCAGTCCTTCTGTAGCCAAAGTGTCAATATCTACTTGCAAGAGGCGAGTTTTGTATGCAGAATTATAAAGAGCAATCTTCAGAAGGGAAAGTCCAAGGGAATTCCCCAAAACAAACTAATGAATAAGACTGAGCATATTCAATTATGGCCTGGCCACAGAATCCTGACTGACCGTTGGGGTGGGTGGGGTGGAAATGGAATGCAGTATCACAGAGAAGAGCATGGGTGACTGGATGTAATCATGAACACCAAAATATACAGCACTGCAAAATGTTGCTGTTGCAGGTTCATTCTATTTCTGATGTTCAGGTGCCATTGCTTATGTCGCCAAAACAGACTCACCAGGTAATTAGCAACAGGCTTACGAGAAACCCAAGATTTGCAGAACTACAGAAAACTTTTGGGGAGGGGAACTCTAAGGGGCAGGAAACCCACAAGCAACCCAAGGAGAATAATTATCCAAATAGCTCTGAAGTGGTACAGTCCAGGACCCACTCGCTGGATCATCACCTTGTCATGGTGAGTGGGCTTGAATGTTCCTAGGACCCTTGTGAGTGAAGCTGTTGGGAATCTCGCACTCCCAGCAGGGTCACCGAAGGCGGTAAGGTCAAAGGGAAGGAGCTAGACAAAGAATGACTGAAGAAGTCCAAAATGGCAGAACAGGTGGACGATAACAAGCAGTATGTTACAATGGCTGTGAAGGCGAATGAAGGCTGCAGAGTCCTCGAACTCAGGACGCAAAGGGGAAACGTGCTATGAGGAAGGCACGCTTGGCAAATCCACACCATTATCAACTCCTGCCCAGAAACTAATGTCCCCACTGTGGAAGGACGTGTGGATCCAGAACTGGCCTCCACAGTCACTTACAGACTCGCTGTTAAAACCGTGTTTATGGAAGACAATTTTACTTGGCTGCAAGTGACCGCCAAAGAAGTAGACAGTCCAGGAGGGCTGTATTCCAACAGATGGTATCAATGACTACTTCATAGGCAGGCTAAGGGGCAGCCCCTTTTGAGTCTGCACTAACTACTTTCTTCAAATATTTGAATGAACAGAGCACAAAAGATGACTACTGACACTCAGACACAGTTTATTACCTCAAAGAACAAAGGCAGATCTACTCCACCTATAAAGATGGGCCTGGTCTGCATTTAGTAAGCACTAACCTATTAAAATTCAGCATGTGGTTTTGCCTCAACACCCCATGAGAAAATTCTAGTTTGCACCTCCACTTTTCTTCTACTGTGGTCCAGGCAACATGAATGCTTGCTATGACTGCTAAATAATTTAGCACTTCTTATTTCCAAAATGGATGGTGATCTTTCTTAGCTCCGTTGCCATGACAAACTTATGATATACTTTATTATCTGTTTATTTAACAACATTTTTATACTACTTAAAATCATCAATAAAAATAAATATTAGAGGGGGAAATGCCACATATGTAGGTGTTTTGAGAACCATGTACAGCCTTAGGGAAGAAAGAAATGGTATTGGGAGCTGGAAGATCTTGTACCAATACTTCCCACTTCCCTAAGGCTACACCTGGTTCTTAAAAGCCTACATATGTAGTAATTTTCTGCAATATGTTCAGAGTTAAATTCAGAGTGTGGTGGTGGCAAGCAGACAAAAGGATGTCAAGTAGGGTTGACTTTTCCCTTTGGGTACTGTGGACTGAAATAGTGAAAAGGCCTTAAGTGCAGTGCAAATTAATGCCAAATAATCATGGACTTCACGGATCTGATGCACATCAAAGTGCATTCCAAATCATCCATTCCACAGATATGCCCCCTGTCAGACATTCATTGGTTTTCCTGTACAAGTGTAGGAGTTGTCTGAAGTCATCGTTAGAATTGCTACAACTGCTGTTAGAGACTCACATGATTTACCCCATCCATACAGTATGTGTCTCTTGGAATGAAACGTTCTTACTAGTCCTGTTGAGTGTTACTTTCTAATGGAAATATTCTGGTAGAAAGTTCAATGGAACTAGCACATAGCTTTAAGACTGTCTATAATATAGCCAATGTTGCCATTCTTAAATCTATGAATTACAGTTACATCACTGCAAGTTTATAGTAAAAAGCCACTGGACTGGGATAACTCATATAATGAAGAGAACAATCCACCGAGAACTTTTCCTGCACAAATTCCTTTGAGAGGCATGGGAGCTACATATAAAAGCATCATAATGTTTTCATGGATTTTGGTGGGGTTTGCATAGGAGATCTTGCTAATGGTATTTTTGCCCATTTTCAACAGAGACACACTAACTGCAACTCATGAGTATGCATTATTTTTGCTATCTTAGCTAAGAAATAATTTGGGGAAACATATATGTGTTTATTTCTTCTTTTGCAAAAAGCGAAGAAGATTGTTTGCTGCCAGTTCTGCTTCTGGAAAGGAGAAGAATGTATATATTGAAAAAACCCCAAAAACTTCTCATGAACATTGTCTATGTAGTGGAACTATCTTCTCTTTTTACTTATGACCACTGTAGGTCTCTCATCATTGAGGGATGAATGATTGTATCTATCTATGTATGTAATTACTAATATTTAATTTTTATGTGTATATCCCACCTTCCCCCAAGGAGCTGAAGACAGCCAACATGGTTCTCCCTCCATTTTATACTCACAACAACCCTGCAAGGTATGTTAAGCTAAGATATATACTGGCTGGCCCCAAATCACCCAGTAAGCTTCATGGCTCTTTGAGAATTTGAGTCCAGGTCTCCCCAATCCTAGCACAACATTCACCAATGCACCAAAGGTCATTAGTGAGCCATCAATCAAGGGCACAGTTGGTTGCAATATGCAGCAGCATGGTGTGGGAGAAATGTTCCTTGATCTGAACTTAATATTTGATATTTTTGCTCAATGTGGGGGGTGATTTATTGTGGCATATTAAATTATGTGCACCAGGCCAAGAAATAAGTCTTTTGCTGCATTTGCTTTGATGCAAAATTTCTCATGCCAACAAGGTCAGTGGTAAATTCAAGATGCTCATGTGGATTTTGAGAAAGGAAAGTGGACACTCTAGAAACCAGCAAACCAGTCAAGAGTTTCCTACCTGCCTCTCAAAGTTTCCCATGCATTTCAGTGGATGGAAGTTAAATCAGCATGTGCATTCCTTTGTGGGTGTTGTTCAACTCTCTCTAGTATAGTGATTTATTCCACTGTTCAGACAGGATTTCTGAAGTTATTGATCTTCTGATGCTTGAAGCTGAAATCCTAAACACACTTAATTGGGAGTAACCCGAGTTGGACTCAGAATGACTTACTTCCAGGTAAACATGTATTAGTCCATGTGTTGTTTAAGGGATGAATTGGGGAAAAAATTGAATGTTTTAAATGTTTGAACCCAGATTCCCAAAGTCTGAGTAGTTATTTCAGATTTGCAAGACTGCAAAAGAGATCAGCTTCAGAGTTCCATTACTTTAATATGCTGCTCCACAACTTCTACTTCAAAGCCATTTACAAACATGAATTAATTAACTACTATCAGTGCCAAGGCAATATTATATGCAATTATGGCATACTCCCTGCTCCACCTACTTGAATCCAAGTGACTGAACATGCCCTTAATTCCTGATCTGTTCTCTTTCCCAGAGCTGTTCTTTTTAGGAGTTGAGCCTGTCTCTTTGAAGTCAGGCAGGGTATTGCTGTGAACAGGGCTGAGTATTCAAGCGCATTATAGTATTAGTCATCTTTGTGCCATTGTAGTGTGCAGTTGTGTCAGCATTTTGGACTATGCATTTTATTCCTGCGCCAAAACTCCCACTGAAGAAGATTAGATCTTTCCTTTTATTACATTTATTTCCAAAGTTCTGTAACTTTGCAGTCGAAATCCTGGCAGATGGCGTCTCCAAGCCTAAACACCATTATATGGTTAGAAATCCCACAGAAGTCAACAACTCAAACAGGATGTGTATCCATGTAATTGCATTCATGATTCAGGCCTAAATATCTAGGTACCTGGTATCTGTCTTCAAGTAATGTTTCTTTTTTAAAAAGTTGATGTTTAAATCCAAGCTAAGTCATTTCATTCATGAATGTTAATAGCTTCTTTGTTTTGTTTTTTAATTAAGAAAGATAATTGTATTTCAAGGATACCTGCAGAATTATGGGCCAAATCCTAAATTCCAGAAATAAATTTGCCAACAATTTTCAAATTTGTTTTTCTTCCAAGTTTAGGTAACAAGTCCATATATGTGACACTTGTTTCTAATTATGTAGAAAGCCAGCACCACCCCTTTGAGCTAATGGATGTAGCAAATAGTCAGCTTTGGAAACCTAGGATGACTTTTATTCAGAGTGAATGGGAAGAATCTATATTATTGCTTAATAGATAAATTGTACTTTTCTTGGGCTGCAGTATAGGGAATATGCAGGGTCCCTAAGGATAATTGAGTCCTTAAACAAATTGGCCTCTGATCACATTCCAGAAGTTCAGCTCACAATAGGAAGGTTTGTGGTGGCATCATTAAATAACCCATTTTTTTGGTGCATGACACACCACCCATGTGCCAAGTGATCTTGTAACTGAGCTCTGAGCATGCACTAGACTGTAGCCATTCAGGTCAACATCCAGACTATCTTTCAAAAGGCTTAAACATGCTGAACTCTTAATACAGTGGTACCTCAGGTTAAGTACTTAATTCGTTCCGGAGGTCCGCTCTTAATCTGAAACTGTTCTTAACCTGAAGCACCACTTTCGCTAATGGGGCCTCCTGCTGCTGCCGCACCGTCAGAGCACGATTTCTGTTCTCACCCTGAAGCAAAGTTCTTAACCTGAAGCACTATTTCTGGGTCAGCAGAGTCTGTAACCTGAAGCGTATGTAACCTGAAGTGTATGTAACCCAAGGTACCACTGTACTGGATTGTCATCACAAACCTGTATGCAATGCCTCATCCTGGATAAGATTACTTAGTCTCAGTTTGCTGTGACACTTCATTAAAAATACATACAAGTAATCTAGCTTTTTATTTTAATAATTGGAAGGGAAAATGAAGGTGTCTGGGTGAAACAATGAACAAGAGAATTGGCCAAGTGGAGATGGCATAAATTAGTTTTCATCAGGCAGGTGGTAAAGAAAAAATGCACTGCCTTCATGAAGCAAGCCTATACAAGTACTATGAACACAGCCCAAACAGAAAAATCAGTATTTTGCAGTGAGTACTCTTTGGATCAAGCAGGTGTTGAAAATTCAGATCAGATGGGGAAATATATACTGACTCCCTCCCAGACCAGAACATTTGTTTCAAAATAAAATTGCTAGTTTTAACTTTTGATTTTTTTCTGTTCTTCTGTTATCTAGAATATTAGCACCGGTTCACATGCATATCATAATAGATATTGTGTGTGTGTGTGTGTGTGTGTGAGAGAGAGAGAGAGAGAGAGGGGGGGGGAAGATTCTGTGGTTTGGGAAACTCCACATTATGAAGAGATTTCTCTTACTTCTGCCTGTGAAGTCCCCTCAGTGATCATGCTCTCAAACAAAGATTTGGATATGCCGAAGAGCTTGGGAAATGCCGGTAAGATTACTGGCCTTTCTCCCCTCCACACTCAGGCAATGCAAAGTTACAAACTTCAAAGGAAAACCCCATTCACTTTAAAAGACCCACACCCCATTGGGTTCATTGGAGTAGTTGCACAGTTATTTGGATAAAGGCCTCTACAGACGACACCTGTGTTTATAGACATTTTCTCAGCTTTGTCAAAAGACGACTAAAAACAGACCTGTTTCATATGCTAAAAGAGACACTCTTCCCAAATAAATGTCAGAGGGCACACCTAACATATAAATCTCTGTACTTAAACCCCAGCCTTAAGAAATGCATGCTATTTAATTATTGGGTCTTGGTCTACAGATAATAATGAAAAAGATGTATCAATGGCCCAGTCTAATTTTTAAGAGCAAGCAACATTCCAGGCTTTGAAGAGACCTGAATGTTGAACCAAACATGTAGGAACCGATTCACTGCTTTGCTTTTTGCCAACCCTTAAGTTATTCACTTGGCAGCTGACTTCATTGATTAGTTCTAATTTATCAAGTGTGAAATTGTTAATTGGGCATTGCTTCTTTCCTTTGAGCAATGAACTGCAGAGTTTCGCTCTGCCACATCATCTTAGAAAAATTTGATACATTACCAGTAGGAAAGGTGGTGGTGGTGGGGAATGTGCCAATTTACATTTGGTCTGAAGAAATCCTATTTAAGAACAGATTGCTAAGAATTCTGTAGCACGCTTAAGATTATAAGGTCACTTGCAACTGGTGCCATATTTGTGCCACAACTCTTCACGAACACCTCCACCATTCACTTAGAATGGCAAAGGTGCCCATCTGAGAGGTGCCGGAACTGTTCCAGCAAGTTCCAGCTCAAACCCCCCCTGCTTGCAACCATTCTAAGTGCAAGAAAAAGCAATACAAATTACGATAAATGGAGTTACATGACAATATGGACGATGCAGCAAGGCCTCCAAGGCCACCAAGTTCTGTCCCTATAATCTCTCAACATTTGATTGCTTCAACATGCCTAAATGTCGTTTCTTCCACAGATAGCACTTTCCCGTGTATAAGAAAAACAAACGCAGCCCAAAGCTCTTACATAAAGAAGTACCATGCTGACGAATTTTCCTGTTTGCACATGTATCTAGAAGCAGGTTTTCAGTGACAGACTGGAGAAATCTAACTCCGAGGGATTTGAGCATCAAATCATAATAATAAACAGCAAACTATACAATCTTCATGCAGTACAGAAAAAACAATATATGCCTGGATAAAGATTGAAAAGTTTGTCCAAATGTTTCCACTTTTTTGCTAGAAAGCATACTAGCAAAAACAGATAACAAGGGATTGCTCGTTATACAGAGTGGCTTTCAACTAAGTCATACTTGAACTAGACCCTTGACTAACACATCCATTGATTACAATGTGCAATGAGCCCTCTCCCAGTAGCATCTGGCTCTCTGTTTTGGATATTAAACATCTAAATAAATGGATTTAATTATATTTAGAGTAGATGGGTGGTTTTGTTACTGGGCAATCCCATGATCGTTTGCTCAGAAGTAAGCTCGGTCAATTTCTATGGGATTTACTCCCTAGCAAGTTAATACAGAATTGTAACAAAAGTCTTCCTCCCCCCTTCCCCAGTCTTCACTTCCGATTTACAATGCAGGAATAACCAAAGCACAGAGAATTACCAGCATCGCCAGCACAAGAACTTGAAAAGTAACACTGGGTTTGAAAACAATTCTCTTAAAATCCATTCTTACCGTTAAAATGAACAGCACAGCAGCTGCTCTGTAAGGAAGCCAATCCATTGCATCTGTTGTCTCTTAGGTCCAAGAAAGGGACGATAACACTCCAGGTGGCTGTGCCCTTCCCCCCCCTTGTGACAGTGCCTGTAAAAAGACACTGCGTAGATGTTCTTTCACCCAGGCTTTGGAGGAGTCTCTGACTTCCTCAGATCAGAGCACTGAAGATGCTGCTTAACCAAGTGTGTTCCTCCACCCAAAACCTTTGGGCAGGTCTTGAAATGCTTGACAATATCATTATTGCTCCAGGGGGAAAGCCAAAGACACACCTTGATACTTTTTGCGATGAAACACTTTGCTGGGCACCAAGGAGAGCATTATAGAGAGAAGCAAGACAGGCTGTACTGGGGAACTACTGAATGAAAGTCAGAATTACCCATTACCACTACACAAAAAGCTGCACTTGTAAATTTTGGGCAGGTCCACACAACGGCAGGATCCCAAGTTAAATCCTTAGTTTCACAAACCAATTTGATATTGCTGCTCTAAGTCCTAGGAGCCTACTTCCTGTGGGCATTTGGAGGTCATGTTTCCACCTCCCTCCAATAATATTCTTATATGGGTTCCTCCAGCCATTGGTAAATGATGGAACTCTGGAGAAACAGAGGGAAAGAACAAACACAAACTTTGGATTTGTTCCCTTTCCTTGAGATCATATAGATCTTTCTGGTGCCAGCTTAACTGAAGAGAATGCCAATAGCAGTCTTCTGCTTACTTCCAGTTTTGAGAAGCAATGTGAATTAAAATCGCCATATAAATAAAGCAAAGTTTAAAAATATTAACCCCCTGTGTTCTCATAGTAGCTCCCCCGCCTTCAGATTTCCCCATTCATTTTAATGCCTGAGGACTCAATATACAAAGCTGATCCTTCATTGAAGTCCTTGGAGTTATGTAAGCATCGTAGGCCCGGTGCTCACAGTATATAGCTCATTAGGAATAAATGTGTCTATTTTGTTTCTTATTGTATTTCTTATCTAGTTCCCTAGATCAGCTTGATATTCTTTGAAAAGAACAGTGTTTTTAAAATGTATTGAAAAGCTTATTTGGTTGAGTAATCTCACACACAGCAAACAGGTGTGACAAGCAGAAGTCTATCCTTGACCAGTTAAACAGGGAGCAATGCAACAACTTTACTGTCTTACTGATGATTTGTGGGATACAAATAGAGGCAAGTGGAGTAACTCAGTTTGGACAGAGTGTGGATGACCACAAAAGTGATGGAGACTGACTGAAGGCTTTCACTCTTCCTAGTATTCTTCTTGGGACAGATTTTTACCCTGGACTCTTTCGTTTTTTTTAAAGAAACCGAAGGGTATGGCTCCAAAAGTCACAGCAGAATCAGTAGTGTGTGAGAAGATCTGATGTCATGCCCTGTCACTTCTCTGTATCAGCAATCTTGCAGCTGCATTCATCCTGTTCATCCTGAGGACTGTGTTACCTCTTGGGCAAGCTTTTGGGGCCGACATGCCAGTTACGGGCAGGGCCAGAGGCAAAAGAGGGCAGAACAATGGATGTGACTCTTGCATCATAGTACCACAGTAGGTTATGGACAAGCTGGATATTTCTATGTTAGCTACGTCTCTTCATCCTCCATGCAGGCCCTAATTGGGGGCAGAAGTGATTTTTGGCCCAAACTGCTGTGAAACTGAAGTTGTGGGTGTTGCTTTGTGTCCAGGAGCACTGACCTGTAATGGATCAAGCCAGCCTCTTGCTGCATTGTGTTGAATTCCCATTTGCTTTATTTTGCTATGGTGCCACTTCAAAGAGTCATGGCTTCCCATAAATAATACCCAAGGAATTCTGGAAATCATAGCTCTGTGAGAGGAATAAGGGTTTCCTAGCAACCCTCAGCACATTTAACAAACTACAGCACCTATAATTATTTGGGGATAGCCATGACTATTTAAAGTGGTGTCGTAGTGAGATAAAATGCATGGTGTGGTGGTGGCCCCATTCTCACTAGGATTGCAGTGGTGAATAGCAAAGAATGGAGGGCGTACTTGAATGAGAATCTGGGCATGTGGCAGCCATGGATAAAGTCCTTGGCATAAAGTATGTGAAGAATCTTACCTTCTGAGAATTCTTCCTTCTGGGAGCCATAAGCCTGGACGCCCACCTATCAAGAATATCCAACACTCTCAGAGGGACTTTCGGGGACCTTTGCCACTATATGATTCTATGAAACTAAGTTGAACAAACACTATTCTCCCACTCAAAGGCAGAAGCGCACGAGTGGAGAAAATCCCTAGGAGTGACCAATAGGCAGCCAAGTCTTACCAAATGCACGAGATACTAAAAAACTGACAAAAAATCATTTCTGCTTTTAATTTTACTGAGGACAAACATCTGACACTGGATTGGTTGTTAACACATCCTATAAACATATTTTTATATTTGGAAGAAAATGGTATGAACCTAGGGTATTATATTCAGGGAAGGTATTATCTGTTTCAAAAGCAAGGGATTATAATTCAGTTGTTGGTTGGCATCCGTCTGTCTTGGGAGACAATGGAGGAGTGTGTCTTTGGGGGTGAAATCAATCTGCTGGAAGGTTACAGCGCCTGCTGTGGCTGTAGAGAGACATTTCATTGCAGCTAGGACAGGTGAAGGCATTCAGTTGTGCTGCTGCAGATGCACCATGGTGTTTCTTCTCTCTGTGCTCCTCCCAGCAGTTATTCCTCCTTTGGTCACTGCTATGGATTCATGACCTGACTACCTGTCTCCAGGCACTGTGGTCATCTGCAAGGGATTCCCACATAGCAGGGTTGATGTTGCAAGCCTTCATGTTATGTTTGCAGAAAAACTTTGAAACACAGAGTTGGTCTGCCAGCAGGCCTTGTGCCTGAAGCCAGCTCCCAGTAGAGAATGTCCTTGGGGATCCAGCCATCTTCCATTCTTTAGACATGACCAAGTCAATGTAGATGTCACTGAGAAAGGAGTGCAAACATGCTGGGGATGTGGGCTTTGGAGAGCACATCTTTGTTTGAGACTTTGTCCTGCCATGTGATGCCCAAAATATTCCTCACTCAGCGCATGTCAAAGTCTGGTAGACCTTCAACTTTGTATTGGTCATTAGCATCACATTCTCCCATATCCTTTGGGAGAGGTAAGCCATTGCCGTAGTTGCCTTGTCAATATGTTTGTCCAGCTCAGTGTCGAGGGAGAGATTGCTGGGTATGGTGGAGCCCAGGTAGACAAAATCATCTACCACCTCAAGTGTGTAGTCACCAATGCTGAAGCATGGAGTGCTGGTGACATCCTGATCCAGAACGACACCAAGATCCTACAAGTTTTCAAACCTCAACCATATAACAGATTGGATCTCAAAAAGACTTTATTACAATTAGAGTCCAAGTGGATTTTCCACTTGGAAACTGTCATTCCAAAGGGCTTAAATTTTAACTTAGAATTGAGTTTTTTTAAATTAATCATTCCTATTGATGGAGAAGATTGTAATTGGAGTCATGGCCCCTTTAAGCGGAACACACAGCTGTGTCTGCATCAGCCCTTACAGAATGAGCAGAATGCCTTTTCAATTTTATGGAGCTGACTTTTCTATTTGAGCATATGTTTTGCTGTCATATGTAAGTGTAATTCCTTGAATAATTTTCAAATGTAAATTTATTATATTGTATGAAGGCTTTTATCAGCATGTTATATATAATTCAGCATTCCATTGCAGGCCAACTGGAAGAAGATATTCAAAACAGAGATTTGCATCCAGTGATCTCGCCATCAGAGTTCTGCTTAGGATTTCATGCAACTGGGCCACGGCCACTGCGATTTGAGTGACTGAGAGCAAAACTACAACACTCCCAGGACAGCTTTTTCCTGGTCTGTTGATTATCCTTTAACAACAAGTATACAGTCATACCTCGGGTTGAAGTAGCTTCGGGTTGAGCGTTTTCGGGTTGTGCCCTGTGGCGACCCGGAAGTAACAGAGTGCGTTACTTCCAGGTTTTGCTGCTTGAACATGCGCAGACACTCAAAATGATAGAATCATAGAATCATAGAGTTGGAAGAGACCACAAGGGCCATCGAGTCCAACCCCCTGCCAAGCAGGAAACACCATCAGAGCACTCCTGATATATGGTTGTCAAGCCTCTGCTTAGAGACCTCCAAAGAAGGAGACTCCACCACACTCCTTGGCAGCAAATTCCACTGTCGAACAGCTCTTACTGTCAGGAAGTTCTTCCTAATGTTTAGGTGGAATCTTCTTTCTTGTAGTTTGGATCCATTGCTCCGTGTCCGCTTCTCTGGAGCAGCAGAAAACAACCTTTCTCCCTCCTCTATGTGACATCCTTTTATATATTTGAACATGGCTATCATATCACCCCTTAACCTCCTCTTCTCCAGGCTAAACATGCCCAGCTCCCTTAGCCGTTCCTCATAAGGCATCGTTTCCAGGCCTTTGACCATTTTGGTTGCCCTCCTCTGGACACGTTCCAGTTTGTCAGTATCCTTCTTGAACTGTGGTGCCCAGAACTGGACACAGTACTCCAGGTCATGTCACACGCATGTGTGTAAGCGGCAAATCATGACCCGTGCACGCGCAGATGCGGGTTGTGTTCGCTTCAGGATGTGAACAGGGCTCTGGAACGGATCCTGTTTGCATCCAGAGGTACCACTGTACTTGTAGAGATACTTTTCTCTTTATTGAATGAAGGAATATTTGGATGGAACTTTGGATTTGAGAAATCCTGTATTGCACTTGGATATGATTTTGGTATTGCACACATTAGGTTAAAGCTATATTTAAAGAAACAGACACTTGGTTGAATAAAAATGTCATATGTATATTTGATGTTCGGAAAGTTCTATATAATTGCATAGAGAGTTGTGTGAGCTGCATTTGGTAGGCTTCATTTCCTCAGAATATGGAACTACACCTGCAAATTGCAAATTTCATCCACTTCTGTCAACGTGTGTGTGTGTGTGTGTGTGTGTGGCCATTTGAACCTTTTCCCATATAAACCAATGCAAATATGTAAGAAGCCTTGACCGTTCAGATGTGAGATTCTGATTTAGACAGAGCAAGTGCCTTCTGCAGTGGTCCTAGCCAAATCAACCCACTTTCTGAAGCATCAAAGCAGAATCCAAACTGAATCATGTCTTCAGTGTATACCCCTAGTTAAAATTTATGTTGATGAAAGTAACCTACACATCTCAAAGTAGCTTGGTTCCAGTCCTTATAACTTATTGCAGCTTTTGAGATCACCTAGTATCCTCCTGACTCTATTTTGCCAATCTAAATAGGAAGGAAAGCAACAGAAATGCTATGGAGCCACTGCAAGACCAGATGTTGTTTGGCTTCACCTTCTATCAGCCTTAGCCAGCATGTCCAGTGGTTCGGAATAATGGCAGTTAGAGTCCAGAAACCCCTGGAGGGCCAGAGGTTAGCCAGGCTTCCTCAAACTCGGCCCTCCAGATGTTTTGAGACAATTCCCATCATTCCTGACCACTGGTTCTGCTAGCTAGGGATCATGCGAGTAGTAGGCCAAAAACATCTGGAGGGCCAAGTTTGAGGATGCCTGGTGCAGACAGTGCTGAGTTAGCAGGACCAAAAGTCTGGCTTGGTGTTAGGCAGCTTCCTATGTTCTTTCCTAATCATTTCTGATTTATCCAATGAATCTTCCATTCTCTTTAATGTCCTCTCACTATCTCATCCAGTTTCCAGTGCTCAGTTCCTCAGTATCTTACCAGTCTTTAAAATATCCTTCTTCAGTTATTTCCCCCTCTTTACACACGTAGGCCTTTTTAATGCAAATCTATGTGTTAGGCCAGGCAACACTCATTCCCAAACCATCCAAATATTTCTTGAGTGTTCATTGGCTGAATTCCTCTAGTGCAGGTGTAGTTAACCTGTATTTGATGAGGCAATGATCAGGGATGATAGGAACTACAGTCCAACAACATCTGGAATGCCATAGTTTAGCCACCTCTAGTTGCTATGCCTCTAGTTCCCCAGGTCACACTCTTCTTAAAGAATTTTGCCGTACAGCATGGTAAAATCTACTCATGCATTATTCTTTAGTTCTAGTCTCCCTTGACAAACTGGAACATTCCTTCTCTCTTCATACTCTTGCTGTATATTTCAGTATTAATTCTTTTAAATGATCTCCTTCCCTTTGCCTGCAGTCTCTCTTATCCCAAGATCTGGGCTCATTCCTTATAGATGAATGTCTCCGATCAATTTAGAATGAATCATAACTCAGCTCTGCTGAAATCAATGGGGCCAGTTAGGCCTCCTCAATGGGCTTTCTTGTTCTCATTTTGACCTCCCTAACTTTGCCTCACTCATTACAACAGGGAGGGTAATTTATCTTGCTAGGCTGACCACACCTTCAGTCTCTCCATCTCTCCCTTTACCTCCAGCACAGACTTGTACATTTGTTCATGGGTATGTCCTTGCTACCTTTCTTTCATTTGCTCCAAGACTTTCATTCTCTACTATTTCCTAACCACAGCAATGTCTTTAAAATGGTCATTTACTTTCCAGACTTCAAAGTTTTGCAGACTTTTTTTTTTGCAACTCCCTCTTTATTTCACAGAGCTCCTGCCAACGACAATTTTACTATATATACAATTCTACTTTATTATATTTGCAGAACTCTATACAATTGCAACTGACGCACTTGGCAAGGTAATAATGCAACCAGGCTATGCTGGGTTGACACAACTCCTCTCAGGGCAATTTGACCGTCTACATAGGCCAGGGGTGGCTAGCCTGTGGCCTTCTAGGACTTCACCTCTCATCAGCCCAAGCCAGAATGGCCAATAGTCAGGAATGATTGAAGCTGGAGAGCTGCAGGCTCCCCATTCCTATAGACCCACAACATCACTTTCAGAAACCTCCCCAGGAATCCCCAGGAAAATATGATGAGTGAGCACAATCCCTGTATCTTTTAGAAATAGTATGTGTACACACACACACACACACACACACACACACACACATTGGGGGGAACTTCCTCCCTCCTTCTGCCACAACATAGATGTCTACAATTGCTGTATTTTAAACAATTCAAGTTTCATCTCATTGCTCATGAAAGCTAAAAATTCAGAAAACAGTATGCGTGGGCTAGTGGACAAAGTATAAAAGAAGTCTGTTAGCAGGTGAGGCCATGCTTATCAAGACTATGGGAGTTATAAAAGGTATATAATCCTTTCCACATTAGCTGGTTTGAGCGACTGAGCAATTACAGTGCGAAAGGTTTGATAAATCTGTCTTGGGAAACTTGTCTGACTTGATTTAGAACTAGGGAGTGGCATCTATGTTCCAGTGCCTCCATAGAAACTAGTAGTTTGAAACCAAGAACAAAGTCAGCCAAAGCTCCCGCTACTCTCCTGGCAGCACAAAATTAACTGACGTGCAAAGATTAAGGCATGTTTTTATGCATTGGTCTGAATCTAGCAACAATCCCAACAAATTGGATTAAAAATATATATATATTCTGGAAACAGCATGAAAACCCTTCAGCTCTTTTCTTTTCTTTTCTTTTCTGTTTTTATCAGCATCTGGTGCAGACTTAATGAAAAAAATAATACTAACACAGTCATAATTTTATCATTTTATATTAATGAGAGTCTTTTATAATCTGAATTCTCTTGCACATTCTGAAGGGGAGCGTGTTCTTAGTAGAAGCTTTAAAGAAAAAAATGAAGTATCTTAAACTGGAAATTGTACAGACATTCTCAATAATCTTGAAAAGTCACAAAAGTCTGATTCTCACTATTTTATTTATACCAGGCCAAATTTGACAAGTAAGTAAGAAGACCATGTACACCCCAAAATTGACCAGGGGAGGAGCGGTCAGCAGAACCCACAAAACAGCATGTGAGGGAACAGAGGGAAGAACATTCCACTGGGCAATGTGTCATAGAGCGTTCACCTTAGTGCAACATTGAATTTCTCCCACTGTTATGTATGCATTCAATTAGAAACAGATATTAGTTATTTCATTTATTATAGCTATCACTCTTGCTATTTGACCAGATTCTTCACTGTTACAATATTAAAGAAAGGATGAAGAACCTGGGGCCCTACGGATGCTGTTGGACTCCAATTCACATCATCCCTGACCTTTGGCCATTCTGGCTGGGGTTGATGGGAGTTGGAGTCCAGCAACAGCTGAAAGGCCACAAGTTCCCCATCCCTGTGTTAAATGAATGTTTTGCTGTACTTCATTATATTAATGCATATTTTGTACCATGTTGAGCCTCTGGGAAAAGTGCCACCACCACAGTTTCATTACATATACAGCTATTGGGTGAAATTACTTTACAGTTTACATATTGTTATATGAACTCAGATCACCTTGTGTTGTATTTGTTGAAAGCTGAAACAGAAATTTTTGTATCAGCATAAATTTAAGTCAACCTGATGTGCCATAGAGGAATTACTGAAGGCGATGCATCTGTGGTTAGATGACAATGACAACTGGGTTAAACTCTCATTTCCTCCTCCACTCACGTTAAATGTTCTGTTGCACTTGTTGCACCCTGGTGAGTTGTCTCTGAGTATGGCTACATGACTTCAGCTGTTTCTGAACTTAGATGGGTGGAGATTCATAATGATATGGCCTGCAAATGATCAAGGACAAGCCCTTGATGAATGCTCGGACTAGGCTGGGTTCCTAGTGCAAGTCCAATAATCAGACAGGGATTAAATGTGAAAACTGAAAATGTCTAGAAGCATCTAGTGAATTTGGCACCAACGAAACATTTGCTCCCTTAAGTAAACACAAAATTCTGACGTATACTTTCATTGTGTGAACACATCGTATATACTAATAGCAAACTCATAGCTTACATACACATGATTTTAACAAAGCAATCATCAGCAATCATGTCATGTGTTTTTAAAAATTAAATACCAGACTTGGAGGGTAATATCAAGATTGCAGTTTGGGAGCAAGAATATAAACACTAATATATTCCTTTGAACCCACTTTCAAGCGTGTTAATTGAAAAAAAGAACAGTACCATAGAGCTGACCGGAGGAAACCACCACAGCAAATATGTTCAATTAAAAGCCTATTACAGTGCAATCCTTTACATGTCTGCTCAAAGGAATGTCTCAGTGGGGCTTATTCCTAGGTAAGTGGGTATGGGATTTCAGCCTACGATAACTGTGCTAATATATCAATGCTAATGTAATGAATCTAAAAAATCTTTCAAACCCCCAAAGCTTCAATAGCTTCAGGAAGGAAGGGAAACCAGAAAGAAACCAGAAACAAGTATGAAAATGCAGGATACAATGCTGGGAAAAGAGGAGAAAATCCCAAGGTTTTCATGTAATATGAATTATACTTTAAATGCACATATTATTATACTACTAAATTATATTAATATAATGTTAACTGCAACAACCTAGGTTGAATCAGTGTTGTATTGAACTTAATCCTTCAATTCTGTTATCTGGCATATTTCCATGTGACATTTGCAGTTGTCAGAGTTATTTACCCAGGGACTTGAAACATCTGCTTCATTATATGCACCCAGGTCAGAGTTAATTGTGCCTAGACATAAGATTTCTACATAAAGAGGGCTGGTGATGTTGTTGTTGTTTGTTTGTTTGTTTGTTGTTGTTGTTGTTGTTGTTGTTGTTGTTGTTGTTGTTGTTGTTGTTAGAGTCACAGAGGCTTTAACAGGTTATTTCCTACAAGGTGTAAAATAACAGTAATTTCTCATCCTGAAAATCACGTGAGTCAGCCAATCATTTTACTTTATCATTACATTTACCATTCATAAAGTCTTCCAGGGAAAACACTAAAACAGCCAACATCAGTATTTGAATGGTGAGATGTTAAAAAACTACCAATACAGCTCACTTAAGGCCACTGAGTCTTACTAACTTTATTTTGGCTTAAGTGGGATGTAATTTTGCCTACTGATCCTTTTCATGAAGTGCAATTGAGTGCGTTGTCTAAAGGCAGCCATCTCCATGGTGGCTGCCATACAGTCACCTCAGGAACAAATGTGACCACCAGCAGGTTGCAAAGAAGCAACATTTCCCCTGCAAGCACCATTCCATGGTACGGTATCCCCACACTGTAAGCACAATATAAGCACAATGACTTTTTCATTAGTGGCACTCCCTGCATTTAGGGGCAGCCATGTCCCCCACCCCATACAATGTCTTTGGGAAGGTTGGCATAAAATGATGTTCCTTTTCTTCTAGAGTGGCCTATTTTCAATGCATGTGACAGCAGCTGTGTTTTCTGGCCACTCAGAGCAGCTTTTGCCAGTCAGGAAGGGTTTTTATTGGACCACCTTAGACAATTTGTTGTCTGAGGTGGTCCAATAAAACTGAATTATGCTTCAATCTGTAGATTAGTCCAGGAGCTGTGGATCAGGTGAGTTCACTTTGACATATGGACCCAATGAATTCATTGAGCATCCCTAATTACAGCATAAAAAACTGCTTTATAAATCAAGTTATTTATTTTTATTTAATGATGGTTTCCAAGGTCTCTCTGCCTGTGACCTTTTTCTCCTCAGGCCAAAGGAAGTGAGTGTTCCTGTCCATAACTAATTGCTGATTCATCCCAGGAAACAGAACACAAGTTTTTCTAGTGGGTCTCTTGTAGTGGTATATCCTTTCTCTTTTGAAATGAAAGGAAATGGCGAAGGGATGTTTTTGCCCAGTTCACCCATTCCAGGTATGGTCAGACTTTGTCCTACAGTCCCATATAGAGCATGTAGAGCATGTAGTCCAATTCAGATGTAACTAATCACATAGGACCTATTGATTGGCCTGTTGAAGTATTGTTTAAAATGACTCTTGATTTACTTATTCCTGCCATGTCTTGTAATTACTACTGAATTCTCTTGAAACGCTATATTTTATTGCATGTCCCATTTTGCCCTTGTTGTAAGGGGCTTTGAACAGGGTTTACCACAGAAAAGTGGCACGTAAATAAACTGAGGAGAGACAACACCCAAACAATGCAGTAGTACCCTTGGTGACATTCAGCAATGCTAAGCACATTGCAGTGTGCCCTGCACATGGGAATGGCAGGTCCACGAGTGCCTATTATGCTGACACAACCCTCCTCCACCCCAGGAGTGAAGTAGACACCCAGTGATTCAAGGATGCATTGGTGTGTGTAACGCAGCTACATAAAACAAAATCATTTTAGAAGGCTTAACTGACTTATTGACGCTTATAAATAAACTGATGATTCATTAGGGGAAAATGTGATGTTTCAAATGCAAGCTATCACTTGTCAGCTTCTTAAGGTTATCATGGGTTTTGTATAATTGTGCAGTCAACAAAGACAAGGAATGAGAGTGAGAAGTAAGAAGACATGAGAGGTTGGCCATTACAGTACATTGAGACAAGAGATACATCCACAGTTAGCATCCTATCACCCAGGAAACCAAGGCACAGTTCCTCCATAAGGTGGTAACAATAAACCCTAGTAGTTCCAGCTATCTTCAAAATGACCTTTCAGAAACCATAGGGACACTTTAAAGCCCTGGAGTTTGGCTGGATCCTGTGTAAAACCAAATGTTAGTAAATAGGCATTTTCTTTGCAATGAAATTGCTAATAACCATCTATTATTACTTTATTCGTCAATGCCTTTATCTTAAGATGCTTTAAAATCTCAGTCTATGATTTGTTTTGTGCTATTTTCACATTCTTCCTAATTATAGCACAAGGAAGTAACATTTAGTTCAGTGATGTTTTCATGTAGCATGTGTGTGTCCTGGGAAGAGTCTCATGAACCAGAAAGAGAGGGATGAAAGGCTACCTTTGGCCCCTGGGCTTAAAGTTCACCATCCTCACAAAAAATTAAATCCATCAATACAACTTAAAAGTGCTTCAGGTGGATCATGCCCATCATCTGGCAGAAAGAGACTGTTTGAAAGTTACCACATTATTGCTGCTGATCTGCTGAAGTATGCGATTAAGCCATTTTTAAAGCCATTTTTTTAAAAAAATATATTTTTAACAAATATTAATGTGAGTTACATTGATCTCAATCAGCAGATGGATCCTCTTCTAAAGATTTGCTCTAGTTTCAAGGTGGAAAGTCTGAAAATAAAGTTTCAAATTGAACAGAGTCTAGCTCCCTGAAAGTTTATGATTCCTTTATCCTTTTCCAGCTTCAGGTTCATCTCTTCACTTGTCTTATGCTTAGTTTTTAGGGTACAGTAATGCTGTTGTCGTTTGCAATATTGAGGAACCAGTCCCAGGTACTACATTTTTCTTCTTTGAAAAATGCTTTACACACAATACAGTGGTACCTTGGGTTAAGTATTTAATTCGTTCTGGAGGTCTGTTCTTAACCTGAAACTCTTCTTATCCTGAAGACCACTTTAGCTAATGGGGCCTCCTGCTGCCGCTGCGCCACTGCTGCACAATTTCTGTTCTCATCCTGAAGCAAAGTTCTTAACCCGAGGTAATATTTCTGGGTTAGCGGAGTCTGTAACCTGAAGCGTATGTAACCTGAAGCATATGTAACCAGAGGTACCACTGTATTAATTCATCCCATGTGCGTTTTTAGACATGGGAGTCATTTTGAGGCATGCACACTCCCATGTTGTAAAACAGCTCTTGTGGGAAGCAGATGTAAGCTGTCCTGTGAGTTACCATGCAATGGGGTTTCTTGAGGTGTACATCCAGATGTGGCCTCTTGTGTCAAAACTTTATTTGGAAAGGTCCCCAATGATACTGCCAGAACCACCTGCTCACTTATGTTAAGTATGCACAGCCATTTTGCTGGCCTCCAGTAATGATATTTTCTTAAGAGGGTTTTAAATGCACACATTTCTTGAGACATATAATCAAACACTCAGCAAAGTCGCCATTTGGACAGTTTTTCAGGAAAGTGTTGCAGAAGGAAAGCTGTAGCAAGCAACTACTGTAGTCCATTGTTGCAATATACTAAGGAGACAATCCGAACTTTATGTTGCTGTTGTCAGAGCTTTGAGGAGTGGCTGAGCCACCACTGGATCTGCAGCTCTGCACTTCTCAGCAGCCATGATGGAAGGGGAGAGAACAGGACAATCAGGCTAGTGCAGCAATCAGATCTGGTCTGGTCCTACTGCTGGCTGACGAAAGGTGTGAGAAGATCTTGGGATCAAGCAGATCACAGGCTGGCTCAGCCCCACCTTCCAAATGCCCTGCTTGGGGCTTTCCACTGGGCTCCACCTAGCAGGGATGCTGTGAGTAGACTTCCCACAAGTTTTGCAGCTGACGGGAGGCCATCTGAGCTGGTAGATTCAAGGGAAGGGATGTATCTGCTCAATCCAAACCTCTCACAGACTATTTGGATTGCTCTGTTAGTTTGTTTTAAGATTAATACTCTGCATTTCTATTAAAGCAATTAAAAAGTGGCTTACAATAAAATGCAATAAAACCTTGATTAAGCTAAGCACCTCTTGATCTGGTCAGTGCTTGGATGGAAGATCACACAGGAACCTTTAGTTCTAATGTGGGGGAAAGCCATTATGTAAATGTACTTCATAATAACTAACTAACAAAGAACTAAAATTAAAACCACACATTCCTTTCAAACAAAAGCCTCAACAGCTAAAATAACGAGAGGCAGCAGTACTAAAAGAAAGCCTTGTTGTTGAAAGAAACAATGAAAACCATTACATATAAATATGCACTCTACATTTAACCCTTCATGTAGTGTGGAACATATGACCCTCCGAACGTTGTTAGACTACAACTCCCATTATTGCCAACCACTGGTAATGCTGGCTGGGACTGATGGGAATTGGAGTCCAACAGCATCTGCCTCACTCCTGATAGAGCCTCAAGAACCGAGAAGATGCAAAATTCCCTGTTCCTCATATGAATTTCCATCTGATATCAAGAAAACTGGGAAGGATTTAGCAGATTTAATCAGAGCAATGCATCAACATTTCAGGCCCCTTGACATGTGAATGCTTTCACTTTTTCCTGACAGCGTCTTTACATATCATGTATGGCCCTTGGGGCCTCCTGAAAAGGTAAGAATAGGTTATAAGGGTGGTATTCTAATTAAACTTTACTCAGAGTAGACCCAGTGAAATCAATGAACATGACTGCTCTGAGTAATACTTAGTTGAATACTACCCTAAGTCTGCAACAGCATTTGCAGGAAAGGGGAGCCGGGGGCAGGCTGAGCACACAGCTGGGCCAGAGCAAGGCGGAACCTGGGATTTTGAGCCACCCTCTTTCTGTCAGTCATGGGATCCTCAGAAGGTAGACTACCCTGCCAGACTAATTTTGCTGACTGAGGATATGCACAGTGGTTCCACGTCTCCACCTAATCATCATACTCAGTTTGCAAGTAGCATCATGCAGTGAGTCAGGGATGAGGGGAAAGCATTTTGCCTCTCCTCATAAGCAACTGATGGAAAGAAGCTACTTGTGCATATACTGATGGGTGCCACTAGTCAAGATCTTCCTCTCGAAAACTGAACATGGCAGAAGGGACTCCACATTGCGTTTATGTTTGTAGGCAGGTACACTAGTTGTTTACGACCATTTTAAACATGTATTTTCTGGTGCCATGAATGGTTGATTCAGAGAGTATGTTCTCTGTGTTGTAATCCATAGACTACTCTGCTCTCTCATCATGAACTGAAATATCTGATTTGCAATCATTCAATCTTTCTTGCTCTCAGGCATTCCTGGCCACACCTCTACTTAATGCACAAGTCGTTCCACAGGACAAGCTACAACAACGACTAGTTCCCTCTCTCACTTCACAAGTCTGAGAAGTTCTCATCCCTGACTGGTTATACTGGCATGATAGTTGGTTTTAAAAAAAACAACAGCCAGTCATACAATAGACATCTTTTTCTTAAAGGTGAATGAGCTACTTATTTCATGCAGAAAAATGCAGAATCTTTCTCTCCTCCCCCCCACTTTCTCACACAGAGGGCTTCCCTGGATGAGGAAGTTTTAAACTAATGCCCAGTGGCATGTATCTCCATTTGGGGCAAGGTGCTTGAGAGGGTGGTGGCAGTTGCGGTTCAGCTTTGGGCATGCTTGAAGGAGACTGAATATCTGGATCCATTTCAGCCTGTCTTCAGACCTGATCATGGCACTGAAGCTGCCTTGACCACCCTGGTTGATGACATTTGTAAGGAAAGAGATGTGGGGAGTGTGAACCTGCTTGTTCTTCTTGACCTCCTGATGGCTTTCAACATCATTGACCATGGTATCCTTCTAGAGAGGCTCATGGAATTGGAGCCTGGAGGCACTGTACTTCAGTGGTTCTGTTCCTATTTCCAGGGCTGTTTCCAAAAAGCAGTTGTGAGAGGCCCAGAGGGTTCTTGTTCTCCATGCTATTTAACATTTACATGAAGCCACTGAGAGAACTTTTGGAACCAAGTGTCACCAATATGCTGGTGACTACCTGCTCTATTTCTGTTCCATCTACATCAGGAGAGGTGGCTGAGAAGCTGGATAGGTGTTTGGAGGCAACAATGTGCTGGGTATGAGCCAAGAAATTGAAACCGAAACTGTACCCTGAAAAAACAGGTGTTATGTATTCCAAGTTCTTGAGTCGAGGATGTGGGCAGGAAGATGGCCTGTTATGAAGAAGCTTGCACTGCCCTGGAAGGGGCAGGACCATAGCTTGAGGGTATTCCACTCAGGTGGCCTTGGTAGCTAGGTTTGATTATTTCTAGCTCTGGCTAGTTCACCAAGTATGGCCCGTTTTGGACAGAGATGACTGGTAATCCATGCTTTGGTAACTTCTAGACTGGATTATTACAATGTGTTTGATGTGCAGCTGTCCTTGAAGCCCCCAGAAATTTCACTAGTTCAAAATGTAGCTGCCAGATTATTGACTGAGGTTCTATTTAGAACTCATATATAAACCCTGTTCTAAAACCATCATTGACTGCCAGTTCATTTCTGGGCCCAATTTAATTTGCTCACACTAGCGTTTAAAGCCCTAAATGACTTAGGCCCCAAATATCTGAAAGATCACCTCCTTTCCTACAGATACTTTTGGATGTTCACAGCTGCAATAGGGGCTCTCATTAGTTCCACAGAAGGCACAGGAGAAGGCATCCCCACAGAGGTGCACCTGGCATATTCATGGTACAGTGGTACTCCAGGTTAAGTACTTAATTCGTCCCGGAGGTCTGTACTTAACCTGAAACTGTTCTTAACCTGAAGCACCACTTTAGCTAATGGGGTCTCCTGCTGCTGCTGCGCCGCCGGAGCACGATTTCTGTTCTCATCCTGAAGCAAAGTGCTTAACCTGAAGCACTATTTCTGGGTTAACAGAGTCTGTTATCTGAAGCGTATGTAACCTGAAGCGCATGTAACACGAGGTACCACTGTACAGCTTTTGGTGAATGCTGTAGATGCAGATCTTTATCCCAACTTTTGACACCTGAGGTGTGTTTTCAGGACCCACCCTATTCCTATAACCGTAATTTGTTTTAACTATTTTTAATTCTGAATTTTAAATTGTTGTAACTCACCCTGGGACTTGAAGTTAAATGGCATGAAATAATTTGTTGTTGTTGTTGTTATTAATAATAATCCAATAATTAAATAAGGCAAAACTGTAGAAAAAATACTTCATAGGGAAACATGAATAGGTTCCCTGCCTCACACATTGCCAAACCCCACACAAAATTAATATGCTTAAAAACAAAACAAAACAGTTGAAAGAGAAATATTCTGCCCAGTGTTGTTTGGAGAAGCTTTTTTCTCTGCAGAAAAAATATGAACAATTCAGATGCAAGGCATGTCTGTGAAATACCTGAAGAAAGTTCCCAACTGGGTGTGGACTATAATTTGCTCCCTTGGTTCTTTATGCTTGGGAAGCAGCCAAAGTGAACACCCACGTTTCAAGTCAAAGGAATTTTTAAAAACTCTTTTGACCCAAAGCTTTTATTTCCCATGAATGAGCTGCTATTCACAAAGTGCTTTGAAACTCAAGAGATAACTACAGTTTAATTTAAAAAAATCAAAATGCAGTTGATTGCTATTAGTAAAATGAATACTTCTGGGTGAAGTTTATAACCAATCAAACCAGAGGGCGTTCCTTCCCTGTCCCCAGCTCTGCTGCCTTGACTTCATTGGTTGTGGGTTGCAGCTCTCTCCACTGCAATTCAATGAAGGTCATACAGGGTTCCATATATGGATCAGCCTTCTGGGTAGATATAACCCAAATGTGCAACAAGCTATGGGCGAATAAAACAAAAACTGTACTCAGTGCCCCAGAGTATATGCACGTATTATGCTCCTGCACCATATAGGCAGGTCAAACAATCCATACTTGTCAGTTCAGATGGTGCCACTTGGGCAATGGTGGAATTAGACACTGGATTTCATGGGTTTACTTGGGAAGGAGGGTGGAGAAAAGGTGAAAAGGTGAAATATGACTTGTGGTCATTTTTGACATGGCACCATTTTTGACACTTGTCCTTTTATTGCTTGTTTGCATTTTTCCATTTCTCTAAACTCTTAACCAACAAATGAATATTTAGCAAATATTTATTTGCTTATGTTTATTTTACCCAGGTAAAGGATTATTTTTCAATATTTCGCTGAAGTACAAAGCAAAACTTCTAAAAACAGAACGCCATAAGGGCTAATATATCCAAACTCTACAACTATCTGTATAAAACAATGTGTAGTTAAGTAGGTCTAAGTTCAGGAATTATGTTAAGAAACTATTTTAGTAATTGTGATGGTAGCAGCCTCCACTAAGTGAGATAATAATGGCAGAAAAAACTGACAATTTACTTAACTCCTACTAATATATTTGCGCATGTACGTTTGTTCATATGTGCAGATCTTAGCTTTGCTAAACTCTTATATCAAGACAACCAGGAATAGTATGAGCCCTGAAGGATAGTTTACAGCCATAGAGATTACAAATATGCAGAAAACATAAATCAGCCATCATCACTACAATTTTTAAAACACACAGGACACTGTTTATTATTATTATTATTATTTTATAACATACTCATTACATATATATTTCATTTGGCAAAGCCCAGTATTCAAACACTGTAAAACCAGGAGCTGGAACAGAGCAATAGTACAGCAACATTTATTCTGGCTACACAAGCCTGGCCGTGCATCCTCTATTCATTTCAAAGAGGCTTGGATGCCCAACAGCAGGACATAGAGAACTGATTCTTCTGCTTACGTGTGGAACCTGCAGGTTCTGTGCAGGTTCTGCCCCTTTCAATGATATTCAATTGCATCCTCCTACCTTTTTTTTTTTAATCCCACCACTGCTATCAATAGACACTGCGGCCACTGACTCTGGCCAGTCCTCAATGGGCTCTTGGCAATGGGGGGGGGTTCCCCTTTTAGGGTATTTTCCTCACATTGTTTTTACTTTTTCAAAACTTATGGCTACCCTAAATGTGCCACTAACTCCCTCTTGTGTGTGGATGGTACAATTTTGGCTATATAAAGAGTACATCATCAGTACTGTTGTAGATTTGGGCGGATTGGTTTTGATAATGCTTGCGAATCGCCAACAAACCTGTGTTTTTTGTATCTACAAGATGGGGGCCTGTAGTAGCAGGAACTGCTAAACCCGTCATACCAGTTTCTGTGTTTAGTTGATGGCCTAGCTGGCACAAATAACTGCATGACTGAAGTGTTTGCTATGTTGCCATAGATACAAGTGAGTTATGAGGAAGGGGTAAGCCATCTCCCCTCTTACCTGCCTGGATGTCATGTAATCCTAGAGTTAGGAAAACAGTGAGCCATGGAACTAGTCTTGGTGTTTAGTCTGAAGCTGGAGAGGGAAGCTGGAAAGACAGACATGTCTTGATATGTGCTGGATCCAAAGCTCTGGCTTCTGGGACCCTCCCTCTCTCCCCATAAATCTAATGAGGAGACAAGGACTTTTAGAATGTTAATGCTCTGAGCCATTCTTCACTCTCCATCAATACAATTAATACAAATAAATGTATTGGAAAATTATCAAAGCAAAACAGTTTTTGTGTAATTCTTCTGCACTCTACAGCCTTCCTAGTTGCCTTCCAGTGGAATACACCAGGAAGAAATTCCTCCCATTAGACTTTTTCAAATCAGGAAGTGTAGGCAGCCAGGGAGGTTGCAGAGTCCTGGAGAAATGTTTGATGGAAAGGAAACACACCCATACCACCCCTGGCCACCGTGCAACTGTTAAGGTCAAAATCTCACATTCACATAAATTCCAAAGTGAGAATGAGAAGAAAGGACACCTCTTTCACAGAGGAAGAAAACTACTGAGAAAATGGAGAACAGGTGTCAGCACAGCCCTACTAGCAGCCATTCAGTGGCCTAGCATCAAGTGTAGCATTAAATCTTGCAGACTTCTGTGCTACAAAAAACTGTTTAAAATAAGTGGGGGGGGGGAACCATGCCAGCATACACATGACGCTTTATTCTAGAATCAATGGAGACTGAGCACTTGTTTTTACCCATGTAGTCCTCATACAATTTAGATCTATTGCACTACATCTCAGTGTGTCCATTTGAAAACAGATGTAGGTGGTCCTGGCAATGGATTTGCCACAGCTGTGCAATGATGCTGTGGGAGGCGCACATTACCATTTCCTTCTTCATTCATCTGGAGCATGTGCAGGGAGGAAAAGGTTTGGATAACTTAATCAAGGGGAGGGTTTCCAAGTGCACATCAAGTCACCATGACCACCCTTTGTGGATGGCAGGTTCTAGAAGCAATCTAGATTGAAAGAAGCACGTTGAGGATGAGCACGAATGATTTTGCATTAGAAACAAGTTGGCATGCACACAACCTACATGTTAAATACAAACGTGTGCGAGGAAGCCCTGATATGTCAAAATGGAAAAATAATAGGCTTGAGGGTATACTAATTTTGAATTAGAAACGGAGTTGCACAGCCTGTGTAACGCAGCAGTTGGGGGGTTGGACTTGGACCAAGGAGATTTAGGCTCAAATCCTCCCACAGCAACAAAGCTTACTGGGTGACTTTGGGACAGTAACCATCGCTCAGCTTAACCTATCCGACAGGTTTGTTGTGTGGATAAAAGGAGAAATATGTATGCCACTCTTAGCGCTTTACAGGAAGCATGGGACAAAACCTTTTCATAAATAAACAACCCTTTTAGCCGCCGGTTGTTTCCCCATGCAGAATTGCTCCCCAGTCTGCTGCTCCCCTCCCCTTCACAGGGTTCCAAGTGCATATTTACAATGACAATTATACAATGGAAGGACAATTGTGACCTGCAGGGAAAGGGTTAGGCACCTGGTCTCTGTGTTACTCTTCTGCTCCAAAGCACAGCCTCCCGAGGCAGCTTTTCATTAAAAACAAAACAACAACATCACTGTCTCCAGAGGCAGCTTCTCATGAAAAATAGCAGCAGCAGCAACAAAAACGTTGGGGCTTTTGCTTCATGTAATAGCATGCAATGTGTGATTTTTCCCTTAAAAGATATCATTTGATTCATTTTTTTCTATCTTTTATAGTTTGTAAACCACCACAATTTATATGTGAAGCATGTAATGGATTTCCACAGCAAATACAGAAAAGACACATCAGGCATGTGAAGCTCCAAATGTACATGGATTAACTTTAGTTAAACATTCGGTCCTGTACTTTGAACTAGGTTACTGATAGCGTAGGAATGCAGCTCTGGTCTGGATTTTGTTGAAATTAATGGGAAGCAAAACAAATCCTGCGCTCTAGGTTGGCAATAAATGATTACCATTTTTTTATTTGTTTGTATTTTTTTGTCAACATAATATTTTTTTTAAAAAATGTAACATACAGTAAACTTACAATGTCATTCTGACAGGGCAGGGCCCCAACTTGGCCCTTCAGTTTCTTCCCAGCAACGAATAACGTGAGATCACAAATGAGGACAAACAGAAAGTAATTTTTCTCTGTGTCTATGGCTGTCAGATATATTTCCTCTTGAGAAGTCTATTGCCACCTCAAAAGTCAGGAGTACAGAACTAAATATTGAGAATGACAGCATTTTCTGGATTACACAAAGCTTTGCTACCCAAAGACTATCCTTATTTGTGATTATACATAACTGTGACATTAATGGGCCAAACTTCACAGTTCCATATTTAAAGAATTCCTAACCAAAACCAGATTTAAACATATTCAAACATCAAATCACACAGTTTCCAATGACCATGCTGCAAGAATTGCATGGACTGTCAAAGAAGAGACGGAAAAGATGACTAATTGGAGTTTGGAGACAAAGGTGGCTTGATTCCTTTTGAAATATAGAACCACACCCCAAATGATGGGTGTGCAGCCAGCCCAATTATTGATAAGAGGATAATAACTTACTAAAACTTATTGCATTCTAGTATGAAAGAGGAAGTGCAAAGGAAATAGACACACTTGGGTTACAGCATCATGTCTACACCAAGAGTTTAATTACCAGCCAATTTAAAGAAAGATTCTTTATCTCTCAGAATTTGTTTAAATGCTGGCAGAGTGGTCAAGCAATACCAATACCCACATCCACATACAGCCTGATGTGTATATGCGAAAAGAATGATCACCCCAAAGCACAAACTGGAGGTGTTATTGAGATTTCAAAAAATAGGAGTGTGAGGACCTCTATACAGTCACTTAGCAATTAATATCTTTTTCTTTTTTTTATATAAAATATTTATTAGAGTTTTACAAAAAGCAGAAATTTACAGAATAGAAAGAAAACAAGAGAAAAAAGAAAAATACAAAAAATACAAAAATACATAGAAAAAAGAAAATACAAAATACAAAAAAAGTAGAAAAAGTTAAAAACAAATCCATTTTTTTCATATCTTGAATTTCGTTTGCTTATTTCCTTGACCTTCTCACACCTCCCTTTTTTGTATTCCCGTTCACATAGTCAGTTCAGCAAATCCTTACCCTCTTTCATTTATCTTAACTCTATATCTCAACATATTATAACTATATATTTTCTTCCATTATCAATCCATTTTTACATATTCTTATTGACCTTGTTGCTAATGCCACTTAATTTCAATCCAGCATCATTTTAACATTCATTAATTTTACAATATTTCTGCAAATAGTCTTTGAATTTCTTCCAATCTTCTTCCACCGACTCTTCTCCCTGGTCTCGGATTCTGCCAGTCATTTCCGCCAGTTCCATATAGTCCATCACCTTCATCTGCCACTCTTCCAGGGTGGGTAAATCTTGTGTCTTCCAATACTTTGCAATAAGTATTCTTGCTGCTGTTGTAGCATACATAAAGAAAGTTCTATCCTTCTTTGGCACCAATTGGCCGACCATGCCCAGGAGAAAGGCCTCTGGTTTCTTCAGGAAGGTATATTTAAATACCTTTTTCATTTCATTATAGATCATCTCCCAGAAAGCCTTAATCTTTGGGCACGTCCACCAAAGGTGAAAGAATGTACCTTCGTTTTCTTTACATTTCCAACATTTATTATCGGGCAAATGATAGATTTTTGCAAGCTTGACTGGTGTCATGTACCACCTGTATATCATTTTCATAATATTCTCTCTTAGGGCATTACATGCCGTAAATTTCATACCTGTGGTCCACAACTGTTCCCAGTCAGCGAACATAATGTTATATCCAACATCTTGTGCCCATTTAATCATAGCAGATTTAACCATTTCATCCTGAGTGTTCCATTTTAACAGCAAGTTATACATTCTTGAAAGTATCTTTGTTTTGGGATCTAGCAGTTCTGTTTCCAATTTTGATTTTTCCACCTGGAAGCCAATTTTTTTGTCCAAATTATAAGCCTCCCTTATTTGATAATAGTGAAGCCAGTCTCGCACTTTATCTTTTAATTTCTCAAAACTCTGCAATTTCAATTTGTCTCCTTCTTGCTCCAAAATTTCCCAATATTTCGGCCACTTGGCCTCCATATTGAGCTTTTTCTGAGCCTTTGCTTCCATCGGTGACAACCACCTTGGGGTTTTATTTTCAAGTAAGTCTTTATATCTTATCCAGACATTAAACAATGCTTTCCTGACAATATGGTTTTTAAATGCTTTGTGTGCTTTAACCTTGTCATACCACAAATATGCATGCCACCTAAAAACGTTATTAAAACCTTCTAGGTCCAAAATGTCTGTGTTCTCAAGAAGCAGCCATTCTTTCAACCAGCAGAATGCTGCTGATTCATAATAAAGTTTAAGGTCTGGCAGGGCAAATCCACCTCTTTCCTTTGCATCAGTTAATATTTTAAATTTTATTCTGGGCTTCTTTTTCTCTAAGGAGCTCAAGGTGATGTAGATGGTTCTTCACCTCTCCATTTTATCCTCATGACAACCCTGTGAGGTAGGTTAGGCTGAGAGACAAGCAACTGGCCGTAGGTCACCATGTGAGCTTCATGGCTGAGCAGGGGTATGAACTCTGGCTGCCCAGGTCCTAATTCAACACTAACCCCTACATCATACTGCTTTCTTAAAAAAGAAAAGAAAAAAAAGATGTCAAGCAAAAAAAAATAGCTTGGCATATGCAGGGCTCCCCAGGCTGCAGATATCTGCCGGGCGCAAGGGGCGCTCTGCTTCAGGGCACCCCGCGCGCTGGGCGGCAGGCTGCTATCCGCAGTGTGGGGAGCCGTGCGGGAACTCCCGCAGGGCTCCCCACGCTGCGGATGTCTGCCCGGCATGCAGGGCGCTCTGGTTCAGGGCACCTTGCACGCCGGGCGGCAGGCTGCTATCTGCAGCGTGGGGAGCCCTGTGGAAACTGCTGCAGGGCTTCCCACGCTGCAGATGTCTGCCCGGCGCGAGGGGCGCTCTGCTTCAGGGTGCCCTGCGCGCCGGGCGGCAGGCTGCTATCCGCAGCGTGGGGAGCCCTGCGGGAACTCCCGCGGGCTCCCCACGCTGCAGATGTCTGCCTGGCGCGAGGGGCGCTCTGATTCGGGGCGTTCTGCGCGCCGGGCGGCAGGCTGCTATCTGCAGCCTAGGGAGCCCTGCGGGAACTCCCGCGGGCTTCCCAGGGTTGCTGATAGCTTCCTGAAGCCTGGAGAGCGAGAGGGGTCGGTGTGCACCGACCCCTCTCGCTCTCCAAGCTTCAGCGAAAGCCTGTATTCGCCCCATAGGACGCACACAGATTTCCCCTTCATTTTTGGAGGGGAAAAAGTGCATCCTATAGGGCGAAAAATACGGTAAATACTGTGATTTTTTTTGGGGCAGCCAAACTAATAAAAAGGCATTGGTAACTATAGTTCATATTCTATATTTTAAATTGCACAAGCACATTCACATTGACTAACTAGGATGTTCACATGTATCTTCTTGAGCTAACCATATATCTTCTAACTGTAACATTACTAAAATATAGGTTGTACTTACTTACTTAGCAGAATTTATTTATTTATTCATTGCATTTATATCACACCTTCCACCCCACCCCACAAGCAGCTCGGTGTGGCATATATGGTTCTCCTCAACAACCCCTCTGCAGGAGGTTGGGCTGAGAGGGAATGATTAGCCCAAGGTCACCCATTGAGTTTCATGGCCATGTGGGGGTTTGATCCTTGGTCTCCTGGTCCCTAATCCAACATTCTAACAATACACCAAGGGGGCTCCCATCAAGTACATTGGAGCTTACTCTAGATAAATGGGTACAAAATTGCAGGCTCAATGCATGATTTCCATTCTACGTATAAAATAACCTCTCTTAATTTCAGGATATTATCTGCCAGGTCATAACAAATACATCCAAAATGCCTTAGTTTTGTTGTTGTTGTTGTTAATTGGAGGTTTCTCTTGCAGGACAATTTGGAAACAGAACCTTGATTTTCTGGAGAATCACGCACACGTACACACATTCCATGTGTGATGTAGTCCAGAGAATGTTATGAATATCTAAATTCCATAGCAGGATTTAATTTTATTACAGCACTCTGAAATATACTGATCTTAGTCAAATATAGTTATAACTTCTTTCTTGAAATTGTGTGTGTGTGTGTGTGTGTGTGTGTATACACACATACATATACTGGAATTAGGACAGAATCAGATTAGCACGGGGAACTTCTGGCCTGTGGATCTAATAAGGTTTGCCAGGCCATTTTAGTCAAACCATGCCCACTTGCCCTATGTTGTCAGATGGACTCAAAGCAGGGTTTGCACTCAGGCCCCACCAAACATAGAATCATAGAATCATAGAGTTGGAATAGACCACAAGGGCCATCGAGTCCAACCCCCTGCCAAGCAGGAAACACCATCAGAGCACTCCTGACATATGGTTGTCAAACCTCTGCTTAAAGACCTCCAAAGAAGGAGATTCCACCACACTCCTTGGCAGCAAATTCCACTGTTGAACAGCTCTTACTGTCAGGAAGTTCTTCCTAATGTTTAGGTGGAATCTTCTTTCTTGTAGTTTGGATCCATTGCTCCATGTCCGCTTCTCTGGAGCAGCAGAAAACAACCTTTCTCCCTCCTCTATATGACATCCTTTTATATATTTGAACATGGCTATCATATCACCCCTTAACCTCCTCTTTTCCAGGCTAAACATGCCCAGCTCCCTTAGCCGTTCCTCATATGGCATCGTTTTCAGGCCTTTGACCATTTTGGTTGCCCTCCTCTGGACATGTTCCAGTTTGTCAGTGTCCTTCTTGAACTGTGGTGCCCAGAACTGGACACAGTACTCCAGGTGAGGTCTGACCAGAGCAGAATACAGTGGCACTATTACTTCCCTTGATCTAGATGCTATACTCCTATTGATGCAGCCCAGAATTGCATTGGCTTTTTTAGCTGCCGCGTCACACTGTTGGCTCATGTCAAGTTTGTGGTCAACCAAGACCCCTAGATCCTTTTCACATGTACTGCTCTCAAGCCAGGTGTCACCAATCTTGTATTTGTGCCTCTCATTTTTTTTTTGCCCAAGTGCAATACTTTACATTTCTCCCTGTTAAAGTTCATCTTGTTTGTTTTGGCCCAGTTCTCTAATCTGTCAAGGTCGTTTTGAAGTGTGATCCTGTCCTCTGGGGTGTTAGCCACCCCTCCCAGTTTGGTGTCATCTGCAAATTTGATCAGGATGCCCTTGAGTCCATCATCCAAGTTGTTGATAAAGATGTTGAATAAGACCGGGCCCAAGACAGAACCCTGTGGCACCCCACTAGTCACTCACAGCTCATTTGTGGCCTGGGCAAAGCCATTTTGGTGCCTTTGGAATGATTCTGGCAAGTGCCAGAATCATTGGTGCCTTTGTGATGATTTGTAATTGCTGCTAATTAATAATTTGTTAGACTAATCAATTAACAACAACAACAACAAAGTGTTTATGTGGAGGAAGTCTTTCCCTGTCCCTTCAGAAAGATTGACTCACGTGCAGACTTAATTAATTTAAGGCTGCAATACGATACACTTATCTGAGATTAAGTCTCATTGAATTCACTATAGTTTACTTCTGAGTAAACATTCATAGGATTGCATGATACTTGATTCACAGTACAATTTTATGCTCATTTAATCAGAAATAAGGGCCATTGTGTTCCACGGGGCTTACTCTCAGGTAAGTATGCATAGGATAACAGCTTAAAATTCATACCACTCAAATACTAAGTATGGTATTCAGTGCTAGGACCAGTGAAATTAATAGACATGACTAGCTTAGGTCTACTAATTTCAATGAGTCTACTCTGAGTAGGGCTTAGTTGACTACAACTCTTATGGGAGGATCCAATGTTACTCTTACATATGGCAAATTCACTGAAATTAATAAACATGCTTAATGAACTATTTTCAGTGGATCCGCTCTGAATAGGACTAACATTGGAGACAACTCTAAGATATATTTAACTTGGTGACAGTTCTGATTTGGACTGACGTAATCAAATATTTGCACAGCATTTTCAGATGTCAGACTTAGATCACCTCTGAGCCTCTTGCACACTATTTATGCTAATATGTCACTTGCCAATGCAGAAAAGAATACAGAAGATATGCATTTGGAAAGTCAGTTCTCCAGCCAGCAAAGATTTTAAATTTATATTAGGAACCAGAATGAAGCAAAAAGAGCTTTGACTTCATGTTTGGAAGTCCTGCTGTGTTCTGTGAACTCTTTGAGCTATGAAGCATTTCTGTCAGAATATCTCCAAAGGTGTTATCCTCCCCTCTTATGTTAATAGTTATGGAAACAGGGAGGTTTAGGCAGAAGTGATCAAAAAGATAATCAGCACCCGAAGAGCATCACTTCAGGCTTCAAGGGTACAGAACTAGATGGGAATGCCATGATATTTGTCTGAAGCAATTGGATCAAGCAACTACTGGGAACAAGTTGTCCACTGTTACTTTTCAGACTGTTTCAAATATAGCTTCGTATTCTTTATGATAACAATAGGACCATGAACTTGGAACAAAACTAAAAATGCTATGAGGATTCATCATTAATCCACTGCCACATAGACCACCAAATGCCGTCTGTAGCTATTCACAGAACAGGAGAGAAAAGCAATTTTGCAGACTCTTAAAGCAGAAATGCTCCCAAACGTGAATACTGAAGTTCCTAAAAGAGATAGCAACCAAACCAACTGTTTGGATGCTTCTGAGGACCAAACTAGGCATGCACTTATATACATTTCAGACAGCTACATAACTTGTTTTTTTTCTTAACTAATTACGGGGGTGGGGGAGCCCAATTCTTAAGGTGAAGGCAGTGCATGGGCAGGGGGACCTTCTGTCTTCACTCCCTCATTGAGGTTGGAATGAAAATCATCTGCCCTGCCTTGCCCCCAGGACTAAGCAGCCTTAGAAAGATGTCCCCAAATGCTTAAGTGCCACTACATGCTATATATTAAATTGCCCCTCTCACCGCCACAAAGGTTATTATGTCATCACCTAAGTTCCAGCAGACCTTTCTCTCTCTCTCTCCCAGGGGGACACCCTACAGCTCAGACCAATCCCCAATTATACCCTTCAAGCTGTTGCATCCTGATAAAATCTCTCCTCAAGAGCCAAGGAGGCTGGAGAACTTGAGATAGATTCAGTTCCTACCTTGGAGTCGCCACTATTTGCATATTATTTTAGTAACTGCATGGCATATGGAAGTGCAACAGAAGATGCATCTCCTGGCTTACAGATGCAGGAATGATAGCAGCCTGTCCCACTGTTGTTGTTGTTGTGTGTGGGAGTAGATAAGGTTAAGGGTGTTTATTGTCAGGGACATGCCACAGCCATGGGCAAGTGTACTTGAATTTTAATGGGGGAAGGTGTGTTCTTTAGCTCAGGATCATTGAGATAAGCTGCTGGAGCTGGCACCAGAGAGGCTGCAGGCCGGGGATGGGGAACATTTCTAGCCTGAGTACCACACTCCCTCACAGACAACCTGCCAGGCCACATTTGTGGTGGGTGGGCCATAGAAAAACATGGGTGGAGCAATGGAGGTGATTTGGTCACACTGGGCATGGAGCTTCAGGGGCACCACAGGGGGCAGCACAACTATGATGTAGAATGGAAGGTGAGAGGCAGGTGGGAGGATTTTGGCACCACACAGGGCACCGCTGAAATTTGAGACCCAAAGGTCTGCCACTGGGAAAATGTCTGGAATGGAAAGGGTTCAACCCAGTCCACACATGGCCTCCCCATTCTGTTGCTCACAAACCTCTAAGGACAGTTTGGAATAAGTGCATCTCCAGCTAAGCCTGGGTTCAGCCAGGGTTATGCCAGCCAAATTCCCCTGCCTGGCTCAGCTGGAGATACACTGGTGTAAGTCTTCCATCCTAGCTCAGCTGGCTCTCATCTCTCTTTGCGAAGTCTGGCAGAAGTCCTGAAAAGGGCCGTTTTAGATGTGTGTGTGTGGCAGTGGTGGGACAGGGCAGGGGGAGACTTATTCCTATTCCAAACTCCTTATATCTCAGTCATCTGACCCAGCAACCCAACTGAAGTTACACTGGCAAAAATGATGGTGTGTGTCAAACTCTGTTTGAAAGTTTTGTTTTTCTTCTGCCTGGCTTCGACCGATTCAGCAGCCTCCCTTCTGAGCAGGGTTTGGAACCGGGGTAACTTTGGCTGGCTTATGATATTTTGGGCTTTTGTTGTAGCTTTTAACAAAAGTTAATTGGAGAGGTTTGCCCTCTGACATCTAACTCTTCTTTTATAGCTACTTACCTATATTCTGGGTTATTTAGAATTATATATTTATTAAAAATATATACCCTGCCCTTCATCAACAGGTGATCTCAGGGCAGGCATCAGAATAAGCAAATACACACTTTCTTTTATTATTTGGTCCATTGTCTTTGCCCCCCTCTTTTGCAACTATATATTTTTTGACAGGTATCTTAAATACAACTCTCTCTATGTCTCTAGATATGACTTAAAAAGGAAAGTTACACACATGTAATTGGGCCATGAAACAAAACACTATAGAGACCATTCTACTCAGGGCCATCTTAAGCATATCCAGTCCTGTGGTGCAAAGATCCCTCCGGCACACCTCCCCCATCCGTTTCCCAGAGTTGTCAACCTTTTTTTAGGGAGACACCAGCAGCGGTGGAGGAAGCCTCTTGGGTCGGGACGGTGCTGCCAGCAACATGCCCAGCTTTGCGGGGCTGGAGGAGGCGGGCAGCAGCTGGAGGGTGGCTCCTCTGGCAGGGAAGAGACAGAGGCTGGACATGGCACCTCCCGGCTCAGCTGGCCACTTCATGCTGCAATGGTCATGGCAGGCGGAGGCTCCGGGCGTGACGCTCCTTTGGCGTGGCATGGCGGAAGCAGGTGAGGGCAGTGAGCGGGCCCGGGGAGCCGGCCCCGTGGATTTCCATGGTGCCTGATACCCGGCTCAAAGACAAAGATGGCTAGCAGGAGGGGCACTGTGCATGCCTGTGCCTCAACCTGTTGGGCGAGCAAGCATACCGAGCGAGCGGGCCTGCGCAGCTCCTGCCGAGCATCAGCTCGGTTTTTCCCCTTTAACCTTCTGGCTCCCCACAGAATTCGGTGCCTGCAGGCTAAAAGGAAAAAACTGAGGCGACGCTTGGCGGTAGCGGCTCACGCACCCTTGCTCACTCAGTGCGCTCGTTCGGTATTCCCTGGACTCTCGCCTGGCACCCTCCAGAACTTGGCGCACCGCACCACTAGTGTCTATGGGTAAGACGGCCCTGACTTAGTTTTTGTGCTTAGTTTTTCCCAATGAACATTTACTGCAGCCCTTTAAGACAGGACTTGGGAACATTTTTGAATCAAAGGGTTGCATTATCTTGTGGTAAATCTCTTAGAAGCCACATACCAAATATGGGTGGGACTGAAGTCATCAGTGGGTGGTGCCAAAGCCAAAATTAATTGGGGCCAGAGCTAGTGATGAGACACTCTTCTTTTTTCTTCTAGCCACCCTTTTAAGTTTCAGAAAAAAATGATTATAGGATATGAGACTTTATATCCCTTTTAAATTCCTGTCTTAGATTAATGAAGTAGAAGACATTAGCAACATTATCATGATTAGGCTATCATAATAGCTCATTAAAAGATTTGCCTTTCTCTTTAACACTTTAAAATAAGGCTGTCCTTTAAATAAGACAAATTCAGACGGTGTGTTGCAGGTATTCTTGATGGCGTTATCACAGAAGTATGTGTCATACAATTTTGGATTCTTGAGGTGGGGCTGAAAAGAATAAGAAAGTTCTCATAGTGGAGGTAAATACCAAAGCATTCCAAAGAACCTGCCACACCAAAACGAAGTATTGGGCTTCCAGCACAATTAAGCTGACGGCTTCAACAGCTGTACTGGCACAAAAGAAATATATATACACACATATATAATAAACAGTGTCAATGCTTTGATCATGAGAATGATCAAGATTGTAGCATCCCTGTCATAATGTGGTTCCAGCAGTGAGAGGAGAAATCAGAGAGTCAAGCAAGGTGTGGCTCTGGAGTTTCATTGCTCAAGGCTAATTATTCACCCAAGTCCCCACCCGAGAAAAGCTGCTTGGCAGGTTTGGTGTTGCAGACAGCTGTCAAAGGAGACCAGCCAAGCCAAACTGTTTTTGATGAGGTTGCCGACACTGTACCTTTAAAACACATTTTAAGCACATTTCCTTCCTCAAAGAATTCTGGCCACTGTAGTCCATTGAGGGTGGCTGTCTACTGAAGCTCTGCGAGGGGTAAACTCAAGTGCCCAGAGAGGGGAAATGTGCTTTGAACATGCTTTCAGGATACAGTGTGTATGCAGCCCAAGATTGCACTGCACTCAGCAAAATAATCCCATACCTTCTGGCACACATTCAGTTCTCAGCCATTATATGTCGTATTATATAAGAAGATGTATTTTTTAACATTTAACCATATGTGTCTTTAAACCCCACAAGGCTAATCTTTTTTAAAAAATATAATTTTGCTCAAGAAAAATGTACAGCTGTGGGCATTTCTGGACATCCCATTACGGAATATTTTACCATTTATTTATCCAGTTCAGAATATTTATTTGGTGGGATAGGGAGAATAGCGGAGCATAGAGAAGCACAGCTCTAAGTCCTATTTTTCATAGTATGGGTGATGCTAATAAATTTGGTATTATGTACTGCTGCTGTTTGATGTATAACTGCCTGTATTTTTGGATTCTCCTTGTGAACACGGCAATGGGGGTTGTTATTATGAGCTCCTGAACTTAAAGATGTACTACTGTGCCACTGGGTGGGATGCCAACAAGAAAATCTGCCACATATTCCTACACAAAATCCCCAGACATTGGTCTTGATGCTTAGAGGTAAGCAAGAGCTACTTGAAGTTTTACGTCTTCTGAAGGGAGCTATGCAGAACCCTGGTTCTGCAATTCCCCTCCCAGCGCATTAGCCAGTGCCTATGAACTACAGCAGAGGGTGCTAATATAGGTTCCCAGAAAATTTCTTCCTTACTGGGAATGTCTTGCAGGTGCTTCTTATACTTTTCATTAAAGCATTATTTGGTTTACAGTGCTTGAGGAAAACAAATAGCTAAATGGCACCTTAAACCTCGGTTATGGGAACAACAATGGAATGTCTAGGCGTGTTTTTTTTTTTAATAACAAAAATACAAAGCTAAAAATGAATGAACTACAGCTAAAATATTATGTTAATTTTTCACATGGTCTAGTCCTTCCCCTGCCCCACCCCCTATTCTTAAGAGGCTCTCTTCTCCAGAGAGTAGCAGGAAGTAGAGAGGCAGAAAAAGGTCCTCCTTTCCATCCACTCTGCAGTTTTAATCTGAAATTTTAGGCACAGTACTGTGCCCAGAGCTCAGAAACTGCTTGCCCTAATGAAATTCCCTGTCACAAAATGCACCTAGAACAATGGGAGTTTTGAACACTGCAAACACCTATAATATATTTCTCTCCTAAGGGACAGAGGAATGTAGTATGCACAGATGTACTGGTTAGTGGTGTCTATACGTAATATGTAGCATTGTATATATAAAGTAATAGCAGCCTCATACTTGGTGTCACTCAGGAAATTTGAGAAGTGAAAAAAATAAAAATTAGTTCAGTTTGGAGAAGTTCAGTACACTAACTTGATTCAAAATGGCATCAACTTATATCCAAAATTGCTCTTTCATCTCAGAAATCATGCAAAAATGGATTTTGATATCATACGAGGTGTCCAAATGCATCACAAGCTAACAGCTTTCCAAAAAAATATGGAGTAGATGGAAGTCAGAAATGGGATAGGGAAGAATTTTATGTAACATCTGTTTTACAACTGATTGTTCTTAATGCCTCAGAACGCCCCCTCTTTTCTTAAGGGGTGAATTAAATGCCAGTAGTGTGTGTTTTGTGGGTGGAGTGGAATGAAGACTACACTGTAAATAAAAACACTGCCGGTTGTAAAAATTCCAAAAACAGGTATTTTTAGCAACCGTACTGGAAGAATTTAACCCATCAAATAAAGTAGAAGCTGCAAAATTAAAGCCAAGCACTTGTTTTCATGAGCTTCTGCAGCAGGTACACCCTATTTTAACCAATCATTATACAAATAATCAGCTGCAGAAATAATTGCTTCCTTGGCTAAAGGACAAAGGCATTCTTCTTTCCAGTGTGCACACTGTTGAATCCCTAAGGCACTGAACATGTCAAGACTAATGCTTTGTACTTAATATCTAGCTTCAGAGTGATAGTTCTCAGATCTACTTTGGATATGAAAAATTGGGGCTTGTTCTTAGCACAAAAATCCAGTACTCAGAGCTCACAGCTTCATCTCCCTCAATCTCATACAAACACAGAAAACTATGCGTAAAATATGTTGGAAAAATATATCCGTTTGGACATGAAAATACATCAGGACCAAAGAGACTTTGAGGTTCCATTTGTTTTATGTTGCTTTGTGATGGATGGTAATTATTAATCAGGGCTGTACCAAGACATTTTGGCAACTGAGGTGGACCACAAGTGGCACCCCCTTCCTCACCAGGGAAGAAGGTGTGAGGGAAGATCCACATCAGGAACTGGGGGTTGGGGGGCGGAGAGAAAGCTTGACACTGGGATCTGCTGTCCTTGTGGATTCCGCTGCCTGAGGTGGTCTCCTCACCTTGGCAGGCCAGCCCTGTCATTAATGCAACTGTTGCAGCTTCTTAGATTACAATCCCATTCCTTCTTACCTAAAGGAAATCCCACTGAACTCAGTGAGTCTTTATTCCAAGCAAATACTGTATGTATAAGCTTGTGCAGTGAGAGTCTTAAAAGCAGTGGCGTAGCGTGGGGGGTGCAGGGGGGGGCCGGCCGCACTGGGCGCAACATCTGGGGTTAGGGCAAATCCACGGGTTAGGGGGCGCAAATCCACGGGTTAGGGGGCGCAAATTACTTGCCTTGCCCCGGGTGCTGACAACCCACGCTACGCCACTGCTTAAAATTAAAGAGAAAAGCATAAGTGTTCTAGCTGACACACAAGCTCTCTTTGTTCCTGGAATGGAGAGAGGTATCATAAACTAAACTTCCCCTCCCTTTTAGCTAGAACAGAAAACTGAGAGGTTTATCTTGCATTTATAGTGGCTTGATGGTATTTGTTGTTCCATGGATTTTTTTTTAAAGTATATAACCACCCACTGTTTTCAGTAGATGTGGTGTTACATATTGCTTCCTTATGTGTGTGAGATCAAAGGTGGATTCTGATGTGACAGAAGCAGCAACCTCTTCCATGTTGTCTTCCAACTGTACACAACGAAGGCGTGGCACTTGATCAAACCTCTGCCCCTGTCACACTTTGATTGTTGGAGTGCACAAAACCTATGATTTCTTCCCCTTGTCTCTTTGCTGTCGAGAAGATAGTAGGCCAAGCTGGAATTTGGAAACAAATCAAGAGAGCAGAGAGAGTTTTCAGCTACAGATAGCTGAACTAGAAGGAGCCAGGCTGCGAGGGCCCATGATCTTCTTTGGGGAATTTGAAGTGGGATCAGTGGCTGTGCTGCATGCTTTTGGAATCTATCTTGATTGTAGTATGCTCTGCTTTGAAAATTACACTCATATTATAAAGACACCATAACAAGTGTTCTCTCTCTCTCTGTCTCTCTGACACACACAGACACATGCATCCAAGGGCTTCACTATGTCTAATGAGATTTTTGATGCTTTCCTTTGCATAGGCGATATCTGTGCTATATCACAATTCTTCCTGAAACACCCCACAGTTTCAAAAAAACAATTTAGCATACCACATGGGAGGTCTGCTCTTTGGGAAAATAGAAGTCCAAAATCCCCTTGGGGCATGTTGAACTAGTCATAGAATATTTATGTGCCGACTAGAGGCTAAAATAGGTGTAGTTGCACCTGTCTAATCTCTTAAGTCCAATCATAATATTAGGTTAAGGCAATAAGTCACCACCTTCTCCATCATTTATGAGTCTTCTGCGTGAAGTTTCAGAAATTGGGTGTGGAGAGTGGGCACAGCAACCCCTGGGGGGTCATTAGGCACATCAAGGAAATTTTAATAAATGAAAACACAAAAGCTATCAGTTATAGCTAAATAAGGATAATGAGCTACTATTAGAATAAGCTGTTCCTCCTTCCGTTAAAGTATGACCTTTAATCTTGGGCAAGAACTACACCCAGATAAAAATCAATGCGCTAGGACTACCTAGGTAAAAATGACTTTTTTCTTTCCCATATGACTTTTGTTCTTTACAAATCTCCTTGTTTACATTTCAAGAACTTTTAGCACCTGATGCATTTAAATTTGCTTATGAATGCATTATTGCCTTCTTCCTTTCCAGAAGCCAACTGTTAATAATGTGCAGGAGTATTTGTGGTAGATGGATTCCTGCCATACGTATGTATTGCCACTAGAGAGTTATTTGTGTTGGTGGATTAAAGATTTGCCAAACAGAGAGAATGTCAGGGACGTGGCTGAATCAAATGCCTGGGAAGAGTCTGACTCGGGAGATGAAGGATTGCCAGTACAAAGAGAGCCAGAGTCTGACTCTGGAGATGAAAGAATGCAGACAGAACAGGAGTGGGTGAGCTCGACCCCCTTTCACAAAGAGTTCCCAGACTCAGCCAGAGCAGCAGACTTGGACAGTTCTCAGGAAGGAGGAGGGGAGAGAGAGACGGCATTGAGGGGGTTGCTAGGCAACCAGCAGAGAAATAGCATGCAGAGAGTTCTTCTTTTGAGAGCGGGGAGGGGGGAGAACTCCACCCGCTTTCTCCCCGAGCCAGAAGAGCTGAAAGGGTTAAAATACAACTGAAGTGCAAAAGAGGAAGGACTGGACATTGGCACCCTTCTTGCTCTGACAGGCTTGGAGACTTAGAATGACCAACTTGTATCAAAGAGCGGCAGGCTAGGAGCCACGCTCTGGGTGTAATTTGTAAATAAATGTAACTAAAAGTGCCAGAGAGTTGTTAATTCTTATTGGGACTTGCCTGCCTGCCTGAGATCATTACAGAGAAGTTGCTTTGGGGGGGAAAAAATCCTTGTCAATAAAGGGCTCAGCTCCATTGTTTCCTTCAGCAAACATGTGTGTCGTTGATGACATACTGGTGTGCACTGTGTGCCTTGTGGCACTGTCTAACCAAACATTTTTCCATACTACACAGAATTCAGCATATTGTGGCTCTGGTCCATCCTATCCCTTTGTGCAAGACTAGCAGTGCTCCCTTAGGGAGCAAGCAGGTAAGTTTGTCCTGTCACGTAGGTTCCCAGGGTGCCACTCCTGCCCTCAGAAGACTCCACTGCCCCAAATATTCCATAATTAAGTCTTCATAAGCTTTAAATTCAAAATACTCCAAGGCCTCAAGACTATAGGCTTATTTATTTATTTAGTAAAGTACTTACATTGTTGGAGGCCAGCTACTATGATACACCCAAATTACAGATGGAAAAAAATACAGTGCATAAACATTAGGGCCTACGTCATAGCCACTTTCATACTGCCCAAGGAGTTGATTAAAGTAAGTAAATCAGTGCTCATCAGCCACTTTTTCATTCAAGTTAGAATAATAAAAATATGAACATCTCACAAAGGGAGCAATCTACCAAGGAATGCTGCTCTGCAACCACTTCTGATTTCAGGGACAAAACTGGCCTCAGGGCCAAAGTAAGCAATGGCTTGGTTTGCATGACCAATGGTGCTGGCTCCTGAAGAGGAGCTCAAAGTGGCTTTGTTCCTCTGCAGTCCTTTCTTGTTCCTGCGCTGAGCTAAGCCATGGTGTTGTCTGAACCTGGGCTTGTGTTTAAGCTCTTTCTTCACTAGCCACAAGCTGCAGCCAAGCGAGAAGACACAAGCCCCTGTTTGGGTGATGCAGTTATGCCACACCTTAGCTAAGCTGAAGGCCTGGGGAGAAACAAAACAGCTGTGACCTCCTCTCTGGGAGCCTGTGAGTTTATGCAGTCTTGGTAAGCCATATTGTGTGAACCGGGCTTATATATGAAACGTTTGATTGCATTATACATATCTGTCCTGCTGTTGATTGCATGGCGAGTTCCTGTCCCCCCCAGTGGAAATAAAGACACATGACAAAATTATTTAAGGTTATTGGGCTAAATATGGCCACAACTTTATTGGTTACAGGTGATGAGCGGTATTGGCTTAGGCATTGGTCCTATCCGGCTTCAGCCCGTCTGCTTGAAATCTGAGAAGGGTTAGCCACCAGTAGGGGGAGTCCTGCTGATGCACATCAACTAGGAACTCCCCCGGGGTCACCGCTCGGGGGCGTGCCTTAGGCCCTACATCCATAGGCTTTGGTCAGGGCCACGCCCCCCGGAATCCTTTATCGGACTACCCTTCAATATGCAGGGCAGGTGATGGAGCTTCCATTTACAAGACAATACCAATACCAATGCCTAACCGCCAATACTAAGAAAGTTGTGATGATTTGCTATGAGGTAGGCGAAAACCAAGTGGCTGGTGCCAATTTGCCAAGTGGAAAAATTCCTACCAGGCCCCTCAACGGTGACCAACCAAGGTCCATAGCAGGTCAAGGAACGAAAAGCTTAAAGGGCGGGAGGGTGGGAAACAGGAACAGCTGGTATGCAGGAAAAGAGGGAGATCCCTGGCCGCGCCTGCATTTAAATCGGGCGGGCCATGCCCCCAAAGCCAGCCGAATGGCTGGCCAGGGGGTGACACGGCCGGGGATTTCCCCAATCGTGTGGGGGCTGGGCTCCAGCCACTGTGTGCGTGGTGGGGCCGTGATGCCTGCAATCCCACCTCCTCTGCAGAGTGAAAGTAGCTTTGTCAAAATAACAGCTCTGACGTTAAAGTGCATTGAAGTTGTAATTAACCTCAGGAGGAAAGCCTGCAAATGGTAGTATTCCTTCCAAGGTATGTAGCAGTTGGTGGGGAGGATTTGTATTGGAACTGCAGTGCATGGGGAAAGAGTTAACCTTCTCCGTACATGCCACAATTCTGATCACAACCCCTTTCCATGGCTGCTATTTATTAACAGATATATGTGCAATACAGTAATGCATTTCACATTCTGTCTAATTTGGACCTCATATGGAGACACATGATGGTTATGCTTGGTAGATCACACCCTTGCTTATACATAACTGAGGTCTCTTTTAGATTTCTTCTGACAGTAGGTCATCTACTTTTACAGCATCCAACCTGAGACACAGCAGATTAGTAATAATTATTTAAGTACTTTGCATGGACAATTTCTAAATATATCTCATGGCTGCTACTTATATCAATTGTACACCAGGAGCATAATAATTATTCAAACCGAGTGTGTTTGATGTGGATTTTGAACATTACAGTTTCCTGCCCATAAAGAATAGTGATGCTTTAAGAATTAAAGACCTTTACATTATAAATATATGTACTCACAAATAAGTATACATGAACTGTATTCTATAAGAGCACACAGCTCTAGTATGGCCAATTTGGAACCTATGTACAAGAAATATGTAGTCAAGTTTATCCATTAAGTCAGCTGAACAAATGCTTCAGAACAAATTGCATCCTTGGCATCTTTACATTATGTTACCTGGAAAATCTTGAGTAACTGTGATGCCACAGATCGACGGAGAAATTATGTCACATTCCCAATCATTTAGGCATCCGAATAATTCAATGTTCAGCACCCTTAACAAACCACAGTCCCCAGGATAGCCTGGGGGAAACAAAATGATATAGTTCAGGCATAGGCAAACTCGGCCCTCCAGATGTTTTGAGACTACAACTCCCATCACCCCTAGCTAACAGGAACAGTGGTCAGGGATGAAGGGAGTTGTAGTCCCAAAACATCTGGAGGGCCGAGTTTGCCTTGCCTGGTATAGTTTAAAATGGTAAGATATTGCTTGAAAGCAGCCCTTCTTCAGAGTGAATGCTCCAGAGATTGTCTCAGTTGCTACAGTACAACAATTGGGGAAGAACACTTACACATACAACAGCAAAGGTGACAGTTGTAGCATGGCAGCAGTGCCACCCACAACACCCAGGATGAGAAAGGAGGCACAGTGATAGATGAGGAGGCAGTGGTGTAGAGGAGGCGGAAGAGGCAGTCCTCCACACTTGCACCAGGCCTGTTATCCAACATCGTTTTATTCAGGTCTTCTTGATGATTGTGCCATGTCTCTGCAATTCTTTCCCCTTAAGAGTCATGGATGGTAATGTTACTAATGGTCTTCCACTGTCCAGTCAATATCTTTTCTCAAAAGCCTTTGGAGCAACTGACCAGTTCTGCCTTTGGGCTTTGGCTGTCTGTATTGCCTTGATGCTGTAATTAATATTTGTATTGTACTGTATGGATTTTATTTTAATTGATTGTGCTTTGTAGATGACATTCTTTCACAGTCAGCATACACTTTGGGACCTTTGGAAAAAGATAGTTTATAAATTCTATGAAGTAAATTATAATAATTATTTTTTTGCATGGTGTCCTTCAAGATGCTTATGCCATATTTTGTTTTATCCTCATCTCAATCCGGTGAGGTAGGTTTGGCTCAGAGTGATGGAGTGCAGTGGGGTTGCAGTAACTGGGGTGGTGTCAGCAGAATCATCCCTGTTCTCCCCTCACATGCAATTGCAGTTAGGCAGAGGGGAATGCCAGATATGGCTATTTAGTTGAGCTTCTTGGCAGAAAGAGATTGGGTCTCTGTACAGTTTACCTGCTGTGCTACTTTAAATCAGCATCCAATTTTTAATGTCACATTAAAAAACAAAAACACACACCATCCTTGTGGTAAAACACCACAGAATTACTACAAGAGAAAAAAATATGCTTGGACAGTTACTATGAAGTAGTGTCTGACCTCATCACAGGATGATTCATTGTTCCTCTGCCAGAAAATGAATGGGATGTGAGGATGCATTCTGAGGAGCATCTCCCTCTTGAGCCAACAAGCAACATCACCTTGACTCACTGGGGATCTCAGAGTGCAACCTTATTACTTTTATTGTACATGGAGGGAGGAGGTCAGGAGAGGGTGGACCCTGGGTTTGTGGAAGTAGAAGGCATCCTCATTCCATAGCTGACAACAGGCCAGCAAGTCTGATCAGTGCAATTTCATGACTAATTGTGACAAACTCTTCAAGACAGCTTGAAGTTGTTACCAACTGCCTCTGAAGGTTCACGTCAAGATCAGTATTCCAAATTTTATTCCACTTTAATACACCTTCAGTTTTGCTTCCCTCTCCTCCTTTAAGTCACTGCTTGAGATTTAATCAAAGCCTTTCGGGAACTAGAGCTACTCCAATAAGCTACACCTGCTCTTTTATTGCCTACCTCACCTTGCCTATCCCTGTTATTCATATGTCATTGTCTGCCTCGTCCTGGTTTTCTCTCTTGCTTAACAGATCTGACTTAACATACCATCAGCAGACTCAGACTGTGTACACGCCAACCCTTCTATAGCACAAAAACGTAGGTCATGCTGATCCTTAACATGCTTCTTTTGATCTAGATTGATTCTAGATCCTGCTATTCTCCAGAGTGGGTATGGTTACTTGATATGTGTTTGAAATCCCCTCCTCTTCGATTAATTTATCCATGCCTTTTCCTCCCTGCCCATGCCCAAGGCAAATGAAGCAAGAAATGATCATAATTTTGATATATACCCACTTACAACACCATTGGGCAGGTATGGATGCAGCCCATTGTCAGGACTGGTGGCATCTGCTTTCACCTGCATTACACTGCAGAATAATGCAGAATCAATCTACAAGGAGCTTTTATTCTTAAAATGAAGCTTGTTTCTTAAGAAATGACTTTCAGGGTAAAAAAATAATGCACTAGATCTAGATTGTGTGTGAACTACATAGAAAAAGCAAGTACCCATTCTCCATTGATTTGTAGATTGGCATTAATTCATCAGAATTTATTTTATTTCATAAAAAAATTATACCACTTGATTGTAAAAACAACAATCTCAAAGTGGTTACTGAACCTGTAAAAAGACACTACAGTGGTACCTCCAGTTATGAAAGGGATCCATTCTGGAGGCCCAGCTGTATCCCAAAAATTTCGTAACCGGAGGACCACTTCTGCGTACACGCGAGCAGCAAACCCACTTCCGGGTTTGCTGTGGCCGTAACCTGAAGATGCTGTAACCTGGAGGTTACGCAACATGAGGTACCACTGTATAAGTGTTTTAGACAAGATTTGTGTAAATTTGTTTTTTAGATTCCATGCAGCCTCAAGCACACCTGATAGTAAGTAAATAAATGGAAATGTTTAAGATGTCTGTGCTGCCTCTTTCTCCAAAGGCACTAAAGGAGCTAACAAACAGTAATAAAAACAGAAATAAAAACAGATTTATTTTTTAAAAATGATCATTACCTCACAATACATGCTCAAATAATAAGTTAACAAAATCCGAGCTGTTCAGCAAATCCTAGAAGCACAAAAGTAACACTGAGGCAAGATGAGAAGTGCTGACCTAGCCCTGTTGAAGCATCTCATACCTAGGTTGCACAGCAGTGGCACAAAGCACCAACACTGATGCCAACCTCTGGCGAGATCTAGCAATATTTTAGTGAGATCTTGCTGGAAGTTGGCACCATTACTAGTGCCGCTTCTCCACCAGTGTGGTACTTTTTGCACTCAATATGATATCCTGCCAAGATCATGTGACCACACAGAGCAGCTTGATTTGGTCTTGAAAAATGGTTATGTGATGAAAAGTCAAAGAAAAGGAATGCAGACATCTATGAAAATCCAAGTGGAACAGAAAGGCCATGTCCTCAGAAGACACCGTCCCAAAGTATTGTCTCAAGAGAAGTTAACTTAGACTATAATGGGTGGAGGGTGAGTAGGTGAGGCAGAATAGATTTGTCTTCACTACAATGGCGTCTATTATTCTGATCTTTCAGGATTTCTATTTTGCAAAGAAGTAGATAAAACTGGGGAAAAGGGAATCTTTGGCCTCCAGATGTGGACTCCCATCATTTCCAACCAGCATGGCCAATGGCTAGGAATGATGAGAGCTGAACTTTAGCAACATCTGAGGGGCCACAGGTTTGCCACTCCTGGCCTGAATGTGTTGAAATAAAATGGACAGAACCACAGACATCCTATTTAAGGCACAGGAGAAAAGAAAACAGCTGGCTTTGAACTATTCAGAAATGACAGATTTCTCCCCTTGAATCATAGTCTGGGAGGTTGTTACATCTTGTAGTTGGGTCTGTAGCTATTTTAGCTCAAGTCAGCAGTGAGTCATGAATTTGAAGACAACCTGTAGAAATCAAATTTCTTAGGCCTGACTTTTTTCTGGGAAATTGTGCAAGACAGAAACACATAAATGAAAATGGGAAAATGGACGTGATAAACCTCTGACCGTAACCTTTTAAATTCCTGCTACAGAATGCACATGCTTTGACTGGTGAGTAGGGCCTCCCTGCATGCATTCAATTGACATAAGGAGTGAAAGCCTGAAAAAGCTATTACTTTGTTTATGCACAATTACTGATTCATACATCCAATTTGTATCCACTTAATATAGCAGGTTCTCTAAGCAATTTACATAAAATATGCAAAATATAAGCCATAGGTAAATATTAGGGAAAATACCAGTATCATTTATTTATTTTTCTTTATTATATTTGTCAGTCACTTTATCTTGTCCAGCAAAACCCAAAACGACTTGCATACAACAAAGCAAATAGACAATAAACCCCATTTAGATACATTAAAGCCAAGAGGAAAGAGAAATACATTAAAACATCCCTTATGTACTTAATACAATAAGATTTGGTAAAAATTATATAGACTGAGTAAAAATAAATAAATCCAATGAGACTATATGAAATTAAATGAAGCTGAACAATGGAAAAATAAATAAAGAAAGAATTAAGAGTTAGAGTGTGGGACGGCCTAGGTAAGCATACACAATTTTAAGACGTCTTTAAAGCTCTTTGTTGTCTACGCCTCCTGAATTACTCGAGGAGGGCATTCCAAAGCTAAATTTATTTACACAGTTATCTGAGGATAAGATACATGTCATTATACATTTTCTCAATTCCTAGGCCTGGAATAGAGTGCAGTTACAGAAAAATTGTATGCTCAAATATGTTGTGGACATCTTCAGGGAGAGAGCTTTAGCACCTCTCCATGAGCAATTGGGGTATTAGATCATGTGGAAACCTTCACGTCCACAGTTGTACATGTGAAGGCTCCCCTTCTTGCAGAGGCATGTGCTGTAACATGTGGACTCCCAGAAAATGCTACTAGTTTCAGCACATGATGTCAAAGGCAGGGCTAGTTGGCACTGATAGCATGTAAGCAGTAAGGTAGGGAGAAAGCAGACTCTAGCTCCCCTCTTACACATGCATGCTTTATTGTAAAAATTATACCAGCACCACAAGCTAAGGTATAATGAATAAAACCACTAGTTTTATACATAAATGGTACAGCCATGTGAATAACAAATGTCATTGGGCCTGAGAATGATTGCATTCAAAATGCAGGAACAACAGAACACCAGAACATCCTTGCTGGATCAAGCCAGTGGACCACCTTGTCCAGCTTCCCGTTCTCACAGTGACCAACCAGATGCCCACAAACTAGGATTTGACTGCAACAGCAAGCGGCCTTCCTGATATTTTCAGCAACTGGTATTGAGAAGTGTACTGTCTCTGACCCTGGAGGCAGAACATAGCCTCTGTTAATTTGTCTAAGCCTCTTTTAGAGGCATCCAAGGCAGTGGCCAGCATTGCCTCTTGTGGGAGCAATTTCCACAGTTTATGTGCTGTGTGATTTGCAACAGGGACATTGGGTTGCAGAGGCTTTTTACTGGTTGCAGGGGACTGCAGGGGGGAGGAGACGAAGAGAGAACTCCATTGCATGAACTTACATGTGTTTGGAATTTTACTACATGGCATTGCAAAGGGGAGGCAGTGCAAAGAAGGCAGGTTTCTTCTTGTATAAGCTTCCTGAGAAGTTTTACAGGAAGGTGGGAAGTGTTGACGTACATTGTCAGTGTCGATGTCGTTAGCTGAAGGCAAGCGGTAACCTTGTGTCATTTGAGAGATGGGTGGAACGTGGTATTTCCCAAATGCTATCAGATTATTCACAACAAGACAAAGTAATTGGTGTCATTATCTGAAATAATAAAGCTGCTGTTTTCTGCTTGTCCGAAAGGTTTTGTCGCCATGATCAAAGAGGGCAGGGAGAAGACAGGAAATGTCAAAAGGCATCATATGCTAATTGCCTATTGTAAATACATAACCCAGATTGTCAGACTGGTTAAAGGTAGTAGTGCAAAGACCCAATTTGTGCTCACACTTACTGCAACAGCATGGACAAATTAGATAAGGATGGTGCATTATCACAGGGACAGATAAGTTTGCATACACAGTTTCCAGGTTACCTCCCACATTAAAAAAATTAATTAAAAATGTGCGACATCCCACATACAAAAACCAGCCATGTCTTTTGCAGAGCTAAATGTGTGAGTTGAAGATCTGTCACATTTACAGCCAGTAAGGTGTGAATAATATGCTAGACTTGGACTGCAGAGACATGAGTTCAAATCCATGCTCAGGCACGAAGCTCAGTGGGTGAACCTGCAACAATTGGGTCTGTTTTTAAGAGTCATGGAGAATTCTGGGACCTTTAGTTTGTTAAGAGTGCTGTAGATCTGTGAGGCCAGCACCCTTAACAAACTATAGTTCCCAGGAAGGCAGGACTGATAAAGTGGTATAAGAGTGCATGGTATGGATATGATACCTCATAGGATTGCTCTGTGGATAAACTGGCATAACCCTACATATGACACCCTGAGGTCCATGGAGGAAAAAGTGCTATTTTTGTTAAGACTAATGCATAAGAACAGGGAGTGCTACAAAGAATGCGGGTGCTACAAAGTCCACTTCCACTGGCCAGGGCTTGGGCAGCAGAATCTTGTGGGGCAGTGAGTGCCCCGCCCTCCCCTGTTCATCAAACCCTATTCAGCTTGCCAGCCAGGTGCTTGGCAACCCCCGCCCCCAGCTTTTGCAGTTCTAGATAGGCAGTCAGGGTGTATGGGGTGTTAGGGGAAGGGTAGTACCTCTGGTGTGGGGCACATCATGCTGCTTCTGGGGTAGTTTGTCCACCTTTGGTCTTTGCATGCATTTGTCAACTGTGGCTCCTAGAAGCTATCAGCATGTGACAGCGGCCACATCCCAGGAATGGCTCTGACTGGCCAACTAAACCATGTGAGGGTAACTAATGGGTCTCAAACTCTTGGTGAGTTAAGAACTTCCTCTGCATGCAAAGACAAGATATGGCAGATTGAGCAGACAAGACTAATACTGGGTTCAATGGTCAAGAAGGCACTTTTTGCACATATGCTAGAGCAGCCTTTCTCAACCTTGGGTCCCCAGATGTTGTTAGACTATGGCTCCCATTATCCCAGCCTAGCAGCACCAGTAGTCAGGGATGATGGGAGTTGTAGTCCAATAACATCTGGGGACCCAAGGTTGAGAAAGGCTGCACTAGAGGGAAATGAGGGGCTGGTGGGGCTCATCAACCTGGGAAAGTAGCCCATTTAGGAGAATGATAATTCTGGTCCTAAACCTCTGTTGCCTTGCACAATATATTCAGGAGAAGAAAAGACTAAGGAATAAATACCACACAAATCTGGACTGGAGTCACTAAAACGGCTGGATGGTACTTTGTACACCTCCTTTTGACAACTCCATCAGCCAAGCTGGTCCGAAATGTATTGCTCTGCTTTCATTTGGTCCACATCAGTGAGGCTGAAAGGGGAGGGGGGGTCTTGTTGTCTGGGCACCCCAGGACCTCCAGACACACTGCCCAGGCTTGCTCCCCGAGGACATCATTTTTGTGCTGCTAATGCAGTGGTTTGACTTCACCCCTGGAGGCACACTCCATTGTCTCCCAAGACATATGGATGCCAACAAGCCACGGGAGGGTTCTTGGTGAATTACCATATAGGGTTTGTGGGCTATGCTCAGATTGACAAGTCACAAGCTTGTTTTAATTTCAGCTGAAGTATGCCTACAAGATTGGTCTGCAATAGTACATTTTACATGCTGCTACAGTAGTGCCCTCAATGTATCCATGAAGTCCTCACTTATCTTCAAATCTGCAGGATATTACAGATGTAGGTTAATTCCAACTCCTGGGCCTTTCCTGCTGGAGCTTTATGGAACTTTATGTTGTTTATTGTTTTGAGATGGGGTTGGAAATTTAAATGTATTGTTTCTAAATGGTTTCTTCTTGCTAAGCAGCAGAGTTGAAGCTGTGTGGAGTCAGTATGAATAGGGCTGCAGTCCACACAGCTGTGACGCGGGTGGCGCTGTGGGTAAAACCTCAGCGCCTAGGATTTGCCGATCGCATGGTCGGCGGTTCGAATCCCCGTGGCGGGGTGCGCTCCCGTCGTTCGGTCCCAGCGCCTGCCAACCTAGCAGTTCGAAAGCACCCCCGGGTGCAAGTAGATAAATAGGGACCGCTTACCAGTGGGAAGGTAAACGGCGTTCCGTGTGCTGCGCTGGCTCGCCAGTTGCAGCTTGTCACACTGGCCATGTGACCCGGAAGTGTCTGCGGACAGCGCTGGCTCCCGGCCTATAGAGTGAGATGAGCGCACAACCCTAGAGTCTGTCAAGACTGGTCCGTACGGGCAGGGGTACCTTTACCTTTACCACACAGCTGTGGAAAAGTAGAAAGGGCAGCTTTTCCCGGTTTCCAGTTTAGCAGTAACTCACCAAACCAGCAATGTGGGAAGCTCATGAATGGACTTGCCTTGGGTTAAGCTGTTTGGTAGGGACTAAGGAGTTAACAACAGCCCATTGTTGTAGCTGCCTCCCTCTTCTCCCCCTCCCTCTTCCCTTTTCCCCATGCCAGACTAGTTCAGAGGTACCTGGGGCAGTTGGGACATTATATCAGACTGCCTCTTGAAAAAATGAAATAAAATGACAGGTGACATGTAGACACTTTCTTTCTAAGGCACGGGCATGTCCTTTTCTCTTAACTGAAGCCTGGTTTCTTTATTGTTTAATCACAGGCTATGACAGAAACAGAGGGAAACCAATCTGTGTTTTCCCAGTGCCAGCTAACTAATGAGTCATGGCGTCTTAGCCAAGCAGGTGTGACATCTGATACAATATAAGTACGCACACCACCCTCCCTTGAAGCGTTTCTTTACCCAAAGGAGGGGTATCTAAATTAACTTGTAAACTCAGTACCAAGCCCTCTTTTAATTGGCAAGCGGAGTGTGTGAAAATGCTGACTGAATGCTATTCATAAGTGCTAGCATTTTAGAAGGACATACTTGTGGGTGGGGCATGTGAGGGAAGGCGAGGAGGGGGAACCTCCCATGAATATGGTTTCCCTACAGGTTTAGGATTGGCTGAAAAACTGTGCTTTGAAATTTATTTGGCCCTTTGATATCTGCCCACGGAATATAGTAATGAGAACTATGGAACCTGGAACAAACTCTGTGAATGCAACTGAATGAAACTCCTCCTCTGATATCAAGGGTGGACTCAGATGACACAGCATTGCATGACTGCTGCTTGCAACCTCATTGTGCAGAGGATTCCAGAGGAGTAGCCTGTTAGTCTGGAGCAAAAGCAACAAAGAATGGGAGTCTGCAGCCACAGGGGAGCCAATTATCTTTAATGAGACCCAGCAGCAAAGAATGTGTGAATCAGCCAAGAAACACCAGCTCGTTCAGAGATTTATCTATGTATGTGCATATATGTATATAAGGAAGGAGAGAGGTGCACACACATGCACACACATGCACACCAATCACATATAAAATACAGCAAATTTAAGACAGGGAAGTATCCTGATCTAGATGAGCAAAGGTAAAACACAGAGCAACAACAGTTTTACAACTCCACCAGCAATAGCAAAATAAGAACAGATTGGAATACTAAGTTTTAAAGGTTAGTGTAGAAGCAACTAAAAGGGGTACAAAACACACCTCCTGAGAGGCGGAGGTCTATGGAGATGGGACCACCACCAATAAGGCCTGTCTCTTGTGTCTACTAATCTAATTGATCCTGATGACTAGCCGGCAACAAAGGTCTCTGTAGCTGATCTTAGGGCCTGGGCAGGTTCATTGCAATGCAAGCAAACCATCAAATACCCAGGTCACAAGTGATTTGTGGCTTTAAAGATATCCACCTGCACTTTAAATTGGCCTGAAAGTGCATCAGCAACCAACACAGCTTATGCAGAACTGTGACTTATACTCTGACTACTTGGTCCCCACAAACAGCCAGGAAGCTGTGCCTAGCCAAAACTTCTGAACCATCTTCAGAGACACTCCCATATTGTACATTACAGTAGCCTAATATATGTGAAACACTTTGAATTTTTGAAAAGTTCCTTCTGGAGGAAGAGCAAGATATAAACTGAATGAATAATAACATAAATGTGTCTGACTACAGGGTGAACTGAGTCTACCAGAGCTGAAAATTATGAGGTTGGGGGCAGAGAGAGGTATTAAGTACTAATTCAGGGCAGGGAAAGAAAGAGTAGGCTAATTACCATTGTACATACTTTGAACCCTCAGGATGGAGCAGACTATGTGTCCAGTAAAATAGTTTGAAAGGCTAAGTGAAGTGCATTGTATTTCTATACACACAGAAAGCATAATTTTGTCAGTTGTTTGAGAATTAGCATGCTGCATTCTAGCACTGCAAAGAAGAACAGCACAATTTCTACGGAAACAGTCTCACTAAAACATTAGATACAGCAGGAACTTGGCAGTGTTCCAGTGATTAGGGTTGCCATATTTCAAAAAGTAAAAACAAAGACTTACCAAAAATGTGATTTTTTTATTGCCTTGCCTAAAATCCAGAACAAAAAATCCCCCCTGGACGTCATTTCTACCATTGAAATCCTAGTAATGTCTGGGAAAATCCAGATGTATTGCAGCCCTACCAGTGATGGATAAGGGGGACAGGAAACTACAGTCAGAACTGCAATCAAGGAAGATTGGTGGAGGGATTAGACATATTGTAAGCTGATGGAATAGTATCATCTCAGTTGCATCTATTTATGGGATGTTGTTGGAATTTAGTGAGTATGTATTTTAATCAACCAAGGCCTAAACTAAGGTTTATCTTTTGCAGACTGTTTTGAAGGAGTTGTATTATGCTAAGTACTTTCCCATGGAAGCATTTGACATGATGAATTTTGTCAAGTGTGTGTCATGGATAGGAGGAGGATACAAATGATTATTTGGCTTGGTTATAAATGCCAATCTCAGTGCAGTCATCATTAAATCTACACCAGTTTCATGAGAAAGCAGGAAAAGGCATGTTCTAGTGATAGATCCAAGGGTAACCATCTTCTCAAGTGGCTTTTATGAGATAAAGCTATACAAAGGACATACAAAAGTTTACAATGTGAAGGATTAACCTCGGTTTCTTCCTTTTTCTCCTTCTCTAAGCTAAATAATACATTCCATTGATGTCAATGTATGTGCATTCCTGCCCATGTGGGATTCTGTTCATGTGCATCTAGTGCCATTCTGCTCATTACTACTTTAAACACTTGTTTTGTAAGCTACATGACTTTGGAATAGATTATAAAAGGGGGCTAATTCACATAACCTTATTTTTGCCTTTTAAAGTCACATGGAAGTGAATTTTTGAGATTTGCATTTATTGAGATGGTTTGGTTGTGCCAACCAAGCTCAGGTATATGCCCTTAAAAATACAGACTAAACTGCATACCAGGCCACTGCACTCTTGTTCTTTTGAACTTCTGAATGAACTTCCCCCAAATACTTAGTATCAGCTGGTTTGGACAATGTGTTCTGCATCTAATGACAGTCCATGACATTTGACTGTTCCATAATTACAGCTTTAAATGAGAAGATATTTCATGGCAAATGTTGCTGGCATCTGTCTGTCTTGAGAGGCAATGGAGTGTACCTCCAGGGATGAAGTCAAACCCTGTAGTGACCTCTCCGGGGCACAAGCTTGGACAGTGTATATTGTGCCACTAGTTTCTGTAAGGACACATATATAGCTGACATTTGCACTTACTGGGTGTAGGATCTATGAAGTATTACATGTGTCAAAAGATGCATAAGACTTAAATCTGCTTCCAATGAAAATGTGTATGTGGAGGGAATCTATTGCTTCAGTGAAAATGCCTATTAGTTTCACTACCTTAACATCTGTCAATTCTTTCTAAAGGACTCATAATCCTTTGCCATTTCTACATAAGATCCAAGTTAATTTCTTAAAGGGAGCTTTGTCTAGACTCTTTGCCTCCATTAAAAAAAAAAGTAACTGCTGGCACTCGGTAGCTTGCAAGACTAGATAGTCAGGATGAAAACCTGTGTAGTAAACATAGCACAGCAATTAGGAGGAGTTAAGTTGCATTGCTCAAGGGAGGAGCTTCAGTGGAACGGTGTGTGGTATGAATATCCTTGGTAGTGCTTCTGAAAAATGCAAAAGTAAAAATCTATAGATAGACAGATTGCCAGATATGTAAACTAGTAACTTTGGTCACTTCAGACACCTGTGAGTCTACTCTCATGCAGTTTACAAACATTAAAAACAGTAGACTGTCTTCTGCATTATAGAACTACCATGTTGTCTATCTTCTCTCTCTGGGAAATAAAGGTTTACTTTGAGATAGGTATTTTTTTATATAGCAGATTGTATTGTTTGCCACATTAAAATGTCTGAGAAGCTTGTTCCATTGGGAGTTTTTCTTGGAAAAGGCAGGGACCAGGTGAGTGCTTGAAGATAGTCCTGTTTTCTGCAGGGTGGATGGGGTGCTTGATGGATTACACATGTTCCCTCATGAAGAGGTTGACGAGTCTTAGCTAGTTCAGGCAACTTGGCAGATAAACAATGCTGGCAACACATAGCAGAGAGGTTGGCTTAGGGGTTTGCATTGTTAAAGCCTGTGTTTCGTTTTCAGTGAAACATGGTCAATAAAGCATTTAACTGTGTATTTCAACTCATAGCTATCTTAAAGTGTGAACTATGTAATTCACAGGTGCTTAGCACACATGCCTTCCTTAAGAAGCACATGTGCTTTAATATCTGGCTAATTAGGGTGGATCCTCATGCTAGGTTTGAAGAACAAGAGTGCTCAGATCAGGATCACAGCATGAGGGTAGGAGAGCTTTAACCCTTTGCCACTGGTTGACTGCCCCCCCCCCACTGTCTGCTGTTAGCTTTGGGGGAAAGCTCCTTGCAACTGTAATATACTTTTAGAAAGCCACTCATGCAATCTGCTAATTGTGCAAATGGCATCAAATCTGGTTTGACCTTTGGTGACCCTTGCCCAAAGGATGTTTTTCTGCAAGATGCTTGCTTAGTTTTCTCCACACATTTTCCATTTAGCACAAAAGACATAAATGAGGGTATAGCTCTCTTCAGGCTTTTTGACTTATTTATTTATTTACTTATATTACATTTAGATGTTTCGGCAGACAGTCCAAAGCCACACCTTAGTTTCTGAACATTTTGGAAGTCGAACAAACTTCCAGAACGCATTCTATTCGAAAACCAAGGTACAACTGTATGCAATTTTGCTTAATATGCACATTTCTGCAAAGCGGTTTTACCTAATATAATGCATTTTTGTATGCTACTATATGCACACTTTACCCAGGTATATGCATTTTTGTACACATTACTTGGGATGTGGGTGGCGCTGTGGTCTAAACCACAGAGCCTAGGGCTTGCCGATCAGAAGGTCGGCGGTTCGAATCCCTGCGACAGGGTGAGCTCCTGTTGTTCGGTCCCAGCTCTTGCCCACCTAGCAGTTCGAAAGCATGTCAAAGTGCAAGTAGATAAATAGGTTAAGTAGAGGGAAGGTAAACGGCATTTCTGTGCACTGCTCTGGATCGCCAGAAGCGGTTTAGTCATGCTGGCCACATGACCCGGAAACTGTCTGCGGACAAATGCTGGCTCCCTCGGCCTATAGAGCGAGATGACAGCACAACCCCAGAGTCGTCCATGACTGGACCTAACGGTCAGGGGTACCTTTACCTTTACCTTACACATTACTTGGTTGGAGAACTGCATTGCAAAATTCGGAAAAGTGCAAGTTTTGAAGAACCATCTCTTATTGTTTTGCAAGGTAAGCATGCTCACCTTTAAATGCAACCTGAATCCAATTTCTTCTTCATCCCTACCTACAATGTCCATCAGTTCCCAGACAGCTCTGTTTTGTAGTCCAAAACATCTGGAGAGCTCCAGGTTGCTGAAGGCTGCTATAAAGCAATGCCTGATCACTGTATTGTCATAGTGTCAAATTTTCAGTGGAATCTAATTTTCAGAATCTTCAGTTCTGCAGCCAAGTGTAACATCAACAAGGAATAGAATGCTATTTATGGAAATCAGTTATTTTTCCTGTTCAACAAAAATCGAACAGCAGCAGTTACTGAACAACCTTCTGTGTTTTTACTGGATAAACATTTAACTTTCCTTCAGCTGCCTATGCCAACACCCACATTGTGTGATGAGATAAATATTTTCACCTAGACTTTCCAAGCACAACACACACTAAAAATACCCCTACATATTTGTATCAGCCACAGATATTGACATAGCTAGAGCATTAAGGAGCTGCCAAGACCAATTTCCTGTGTTTTCAAATAAGGAAACAATTGGAGATATTCTGATTAGAAGTCAGACAACCAGATCTGGAAACAGCCATTTATCTACCGTGATAGAAATGGAAGCTTGTACTCCGGCAGATAACATGATATTCTGCATGTTAGCAAATAGGGCTGAACCATAAAACACTTCCCTACTAACTACTGAGAAGGAATGTTAAAATATTCTTTATTAGTACACGGCAATATCTCTTACTCTTTTCATTTCCTTTTAACATTGACATACTAACCCCTTATTATGAAGGCAATTGTGACATTAGATACACTTGGAAATGCAGATGGCTGTGTGTTACTATGTGTTACTAAGTGTGTTGCTATGACATGTAGTGTCCCTCTTCCAGCTTCTGTTGGCAAAGAGGGATGTCATGACAGCTTCAAACCCCAGCTTTGCCGACTTGGGTAGAAATCTTCTGCTGGTGGTAGCGCTGCTGGCAGTAACTGGCAGGAAGGCTTGGAACAGGGTGTTTCAGGATGGGGTGGTGTGGTGGTGACTTTAGATAACTGGATCCTGTAGATCCTCTGAGGGGGGCTATTCTTGGGCACTTGGACTATGCCAGCCTGGAGGTGGTGTGGCAATAAGAAAACAAAACACTGCCCCCACCTTCTATATTATGAGAACCAGCAGGACTTGGGGTCTAGCAGTCCACTACTTCCCATCCCATTAGGATTGCTCTGCCTGAGATCTGAACCTTCTCATGCTTAGAGTAGTCTCATTTATTTCACTGGGATTACTCTAAGCTTCCATCCAATATGTTACTTGTTTTTCTTTTTAAACCACTAAGTTGTGGTCAAGGCACAATTCATTCTTGTTCTCACAGTCTGAAACAATCGTTTTAACACAGGTGGGGTTTTGTCCTCACTTTTGAAGGTAAGGTATTGTTTTGTTCCCTTGCTTATAAATGCACAGATGGAAAGAGTTTAGCTCTTTTGTACTGTGGTTTCTTAATAAAGTAACCATGACAATCAGTTGCTTAGCTAAGGTACCGTCCTCTGCTTTACCTTCTTCCACCAGAATTTTACAGCATATTACTAATTTTAATGAAGTATTACGTGAACTATGCAAACCTTGATAAGTTGGTAAATGTATCATTGGCTATGGCCATTTGTTTTTGGTTTTTGATGATATAAACCTTTGATACATTTATTACAAGCTAGCTGGTAATAAATATAATATTTGTTAGTAGAAACGGCAATTGGGTTTTTAATTATATAAATCTGATTCATATGGAACTAGGAACTCTTGGCAGCCTATGATAGTTGGACCACACCTATAGAAGGAATGGTAGTTGCCACTGTACTGGTTTTATTTTGGGGTGTGTGTGATGGTAATATGGACCTCCATGTTTTCATCTTAATGCCCATCATTTATTCATTATTTACCAATTATCTAGAGACATCAAATAGTTTGCTGGTTAAGAGGTAACTGTATGCATTTGCTCTTTATGCATTTGAAATTCCTCAGAAACCACATCACTGGTGAGGTCCAAGCTTTCAAATTGGCATGACCTGGCTTGCTGTGTGGAACTCATCATAAAGAGTATCGTTTAACACATTATTCATAAGGATGATACAAAAATTAATACAGTGGTATGTGATCAAATACAGAGTGCCCAGCAATTAAAATTGAGCACTATACAATTGTTTATTATAGGACAATTTTATTAGCTGGTAGGAGGAGTGTTTTGTATGCTTGTGAAGCTTTTTTGGGGCATGATTAAGGAAGGGGATTGAACTATTTTGCTGCACAGCCTTCAGGTACTAAATGAATCACTGTGATAAAAGCTGGGAATGCTTCCTACTAAGGCCACATCATTCCCGTGATTCCTATGACAAGAGACATTTTCCACTCCTTGCATCACTCCATGTACCTCCACTGCTGTCCCACTGCCACTGCCACTGATGTAAAGGAAAGAGAACATATGATGGGCATAGCATGGCTGTTTTTTGTGTATGGATGAGAGAAATAGAGATATACAGATTCTTATTTCTGAGAAGTTAAGAAAACCCTTGGTTATACTTTGGATTGTGCCCAACTAAGTTACATTCAGAGCAGACCTTTTGAAATAAAGGGTGCTAAATTATTCATGTCCATTTATTTCAATGGGTGATTGGGATCAAGACTGGATACAACCCTTTATACCTTGTTGTTTTGTTCTTTCTTTCTAGCAATATGCATCATACAGCAAAGGCATCACATCTAAAAAACCCACACAAGCCATTCCAACTTCACACATTCAAACAAACAGTGTTTGCAGGAATGGGGGAGAAATTTCATTAAGTTTGCATTTAAAGGTGACCTTATCTAACTTGCACTTTCTGAAACGAGATGTGAATGGAAACACAGCAATCCTTTGAAATTTGCTATTCTTCGTTTTTATAGTGCAGTTCTCCAGCCAAGCAATGTGTACAAAAATGCATATAATAGTGCAAAGTGTGTATGCAAATGTGAAAATATAAAAAAATGCACTCTATTAGGAAAAAAAGGTTTTGCAAAAATATGTATACTAGGCAAAATTGCACATAAATTTGTATATTAGGAAAAGTTTGCACTGATAATTATTTTTTCAAGAGAACCCTTAAAAAACTAAAACTGCAAGCTCATGTGGAAATGTGGAAAACTGAATGTAAGTTTGAAGAAATGAGAAACTTAGAGAAACCAAAACTGACATATTCATCCATCGCTAGTGACCTGCCTATCTTATTTTCATACTTCTTGCACAGCATGTGCCATGGTGAATCAAACATCTCTCCTGTGTTGAAATGTGTTCGGGGTGCATGTAGAACCTGCTCATCTCATGAGGCATGAATTGACACTCCACACATTACACATTATTCAGGAATTGCAAGCAAACCATAAGTACTTTTCTGTTGCTTAAGTGACTCCAAAAGTGAATGCTACATAGCAATAAGGTACATGGAGGTGTGGAGGAACTCAAGTCTGCTGAGAAGCTATATCCTTTGACCAGGAAGAACCACAGATGACTGGGAAATGGATGCTACTCAGAAAGGGGAGAAAGTGTTTCAGAATTTGGAACAACTATATTCTGTATCCTTAACTTCATTTATCTGAACCCTGTAATTAAAAGCAAGTTCCACAGCTGAGATCTGGAAGTTCTTGCTGAGATTAACTTCTCATACATAAATCCTTAGGATGGGGATTGGGAGCCTGTGACCCTCCAGATGTTGCTGGACTACAATACCCATCATGCCTTACCATTGCTGGAGCTGATGGAAGTTTTGAGTGAACAGCTGCCTTAGAACTTTCAGTGTACATCTCCAGAGTTCCTATTCACTAGACACACTGTGCTATCCTTTGTGTCCACTCAGAAGCAAGCCCCATTGAGTTAAGTGAGGGTTGTTCCCAGATAATAAAGTATAAGTGTGGTGTAGTGGTTAAGAGCGGTAGTCTCGTAATCTGGGGAACTGGGTTCGCGTCTCCGCTCCTCCACATGCAGCTGCTGGGTGACCTTGGGCCAGTCACACTTCTTTGAAGTCTCTCAGCCCCACTCACCTCACAGAGTGTTTGTTGTGGGGGAGGACGGGAAAGGAGAATGTTAGCCGCTTTGAGACTCCTTAAAAGGAGTGAAAGGCGGGATATCAAATCCAAAACTCTTCTTCTTCTCTTCTATAAGATTGGAGCAGGACCACAGAGAACTGATAATTCGCTTTTCATTGCCAGTGAGAACCACAACTGCCAAGCATTGGGAAGATTTACAAATTAATGTCCTTGAATATTGATATAAAAAGTTGTGGCACATTGCCCTGGTAGAGAAACTCACACAAAAGGTGATAATTGCCAGGGTACAAAGCACACAGTAAACACATGATAAGTTCACTGCTGTATGGCTTTGATTTATTGAACATACAGGAGTTGGTTGTCCCTCCCCTCTGCAGCATATGCTTGTTTGTGGTTATGGTAATAACTGTTGGTTTGGGAGGAAGTAAAGGGTAATCTGGAAGCTGTAAGTAAGATGCTTATTAATTTGAAATTGTCAACAAGCTATATTTTATTTATTTGCTTGCTCATTTTCCAGTTGATGAGGTAATAGTTTGGTTCATTTGTAACAATCCTTCACCCTACTTTATGTTTTGTGATTTGTTTTGTACTGATTGAAACAGTTTATTTACACACACACACATACAGTGGTGCCTCGCAAGATGAAAAGAATCCGTTCCGTGAGTCTCTTCGTCTTGCGGTTTTTTCGTCTTGCGAAGCAAGCCCATTAGTGGCTTAGCGGATTAGCGCTATTAGCGGATTTGCGGGCTTAGCGGATCAGCTGTTAAGCGGCTTAGCGGATCAGCTGATAAGCGGCTTAGCGGATCAGCTGTTAAGCGGCTTAGCGGATCAGCTGTTAAGCGGCTTAGCGGATCAGCTGATAAGCGGCTTAGCGGCTTGGGAAAAGGGGGGAAAAGGAAAAAAAACCCGCAGGAACTCGCAAGACATTTTCGTCTTGCGAAGCAAGCCCATAGGAAATTCGTTTTGTGAAGCACCTCCAAAATGGAAAACCCTTTCGTCTAGCGGGTTTTCCGTCTTGCGGGGCACCACTGTACACACACTTTTTTCTCTCTTAAAGATTGAAGCAGCAGTCCCTTTTCTGATTATGTATCCCTGATAAATCCCCCCTTTAGAGATGCCTTGTTAAAATGTTGTCTGTTTGAGTTGCCAGCATTGTTGTTCTTTGGGGTTTACCTAGGGTGGCCTTACGCTGGTTGTAATCCAATGACGCCTGAAGACCTAAGGCAAAGAAATGGTGAGCTGGGTTTTTTAGATGTATCCGAGTGCAAGGATTAACATATACAGGACATCATATTGTATTTTTAGACCACCCTTCATCCCAAGGGATTCCAAGGTGGCATGCAACAGCACAGCATCATATAACACATGTATTTAAACTATAAACACTACCATCTCAGAAGTTCAAAAACAAACAAATAAACAAAACAATCCTGCTGTGATCCAAACAGAATTTAGCTCACCCTTCCCGGAAGGGAAAAGTACCGTATTTTTTGCTCTATAAGACTCACTTTTTCCCCTCCTAAATAGTAAAGGGAAATGTGTGTGCGTCTTATGGAGCGAATGCAGGCTGCGCAGCTATCCCAGAAGCCAGAACAGCAAGAGGGATTGCTGCTTTCACTGCGCAGCGATCCCTCTTGCTGTTCTGGCTTCTGAGATTCAGAATATTTTTTTTCTTGTTTTCCTCCTCCAAAAACTAGGTGCGTTTTGTGGTCTGGTGCGTCTTATAGAGTGAAAAATACGGTATGCCTTTGCTTGGCCATAAAAGGATGATGAAGGGGACAAATGGGAAGGAGTTCTACAACCAGAGTGCCATGATAGAGAAGGCTGCCATTTCACATTGCTTTTTGGGGAAGTTGCAATGCATCTATCTGCCTTTCATGTAAAATGTGTTGGATTTAATCCGTGCCGTCTCGAAGTAAAGTCTGGGAATATCCCCTGCCTGAAATCCTGGAATGCCATTGCCAGTCAGTGCAAACTATAGGCTTCAAGCAGTGGCCATGAGGCCCTACCATGTGGGTTGCAAGGCAACACTATTTGGGTCACAGCAAAGCTTCCACAGCCACATTGGATTCCAGCTGACCAGACCAAAGGAGCATTGCATATGGGACTGGACTAAGATGCACTCATTTTATCAATGTCCACAAATGCTGCAATGTGACAGGAGAAAAGCTTCAGCCATTTTAAAATAAGATACATATTTCTGGCCAACTACATGCTCGCTCCTTTCCGTTGCCACATTGCAGCACTGTTTTTCATTTAATAGTATTGCTAAGGTATATTGCATTGTGATTTGCCATTTTAGTATTAATAATATGTATTATTAGCACTATTATGTATGAAGAAAATGTGAAGGTGGGTCTGATGTTGCAGCTTGGGAGTGAGAAGTGGGTCTTGGGTGTAGACTGAAGGCCACTCTTCTAACACAATAATGACCTACATAGACCAATGGCCTGATTGAGCATAACACAGCTTCTTATTCAGGGCTGTAGTTGCTATAGAAAGTGTTGAATTGTGGGGCACATGTTCTTCTGGTATTTCTTTAACTCAAAGGACACTCACCCTCTGTAAATCATGGAAGGACAGGATGCTGCACACACAAAAAGAATACAGTATGAAAACAGGCAGAGTAGAGCCTTCAGGCATGTTACAAGGAGAGTTGGCTGTTCAGCAGCAATTTTTCATATAATGGTGCTCCAGGTGTGTCACTATTTCCCTATTTGAAGTGTTGGAGGGTTATGATTCAATGATCTAAAATGGCTATCAATGATAAAGTTCTAAAGCCCTAAATCAAATTTTATAGGTTCCACAATCAAATTCACGCAGCATATGAAGTTCTAACAACCTAAATGCAATCTTCATGCAGAATTGAGCCAGCTGCCCTTTGATTCCAATGAACACAGGGTGTGTTGGATACCATGCAAGTCTTTCTTTTCCTTTGCAGCCACACCAAAATATTACTACCTTCTTTTCTTAGACATCATTTTCTGAGTCATGAGGTTGGCCTTCTCAAGCTTTGACACTACCAACCTGAAAGTCATGGTCCTTCAAAGCAAGGCAGTCTAAAAAGCACCCCTTCTTGCTTATACTGCTCCTTTAGAAATGTTTCTACTGGATGGAATGAGGCACACCCATCTCCTTAAGGGCTGAGTTACCCAAACACACCCAGTAGATGAAACAAATCCAGATTAGGAAAAGAAGCAGCAACTCTCTGGGCAGGCCTAACCTGCTCTTCTGCTCCTTGCTTAACCTAAAGCCTATTTTATTTTTTAAAATTATTATTATTAACTGTCATGTTTCTGTATTGTCATGTCCCCATCCTCTTATTCTAAAAATACATAAATCTCAATGTTCATGTAATGTTAAGTTTGGAAGGTTAGCTGACAGTTATTGGTTGCTGTTGTTATTGTTTTGCTTTAGTTTTCCCTGCTCCTTTTAGGTACCTTTTGAAACTTTCCTGTTTCAAAATCCATGGAGACAGGCCAGGGTGAGACTGGTGTTTAAGAAAAAGGGCGGTTCTAAAATTCCTCTGGGTTAATGTTAATTTACATGGAGTTCATGTAAATGAGCTCCTTTTCCAAAAGGTACTGTATTATGTTGTAGTAGAATGGTTCTGGATCACATAAGACATGAACCCAGATCATGAAACTGCAGTAATGCTGTGCCTGTTTCATAATTCTTGAACTATACCTTAAAAGAATTGTAAAACACAATATTAAGGCAATGCACTGATGCAAAATGCAAGTTAATGTATTGTTGTTGCTACTGCTGTTATCAGAGGGGGAAATTCTAAAGGTATTATATTACTTTTAAAAGTATTGGATTACTCCTATTACAGAAGTAGGTTTTTTTTTTACATGAATGACCTAATGATGAAGCATGACCTAATGATGGGTACCAGTTTTATAGGTAACTTTCTTTCTTCCCTGAATAGGCTCATGTGCTCTTTTTTTATCTCAAGCACAGAGTAAACCCATGCATATTCACTTAGAAAAATGTCCCTCAGGTAAATGTGTATAGGATTGCAGGCTCAATCACACAGAAAACTGAATATAAATATTATATTTAGCAAATGCCCTTAATAGTGATGCTCAGTGCTTTAATTTCACCCAGCATTTGCTCCAAAGGCTCTTGAGCAGAGGTGATTAACCTGTGGCCTTCCAGATGTTGTTGGACTCCAGTGTCATCTGCTCCAGCCAGAAATGCCAAGTGGTTAAGGATGATGGGAGTTGAAGTCCAGCAAAACATGGAGGGCAAAGGTTAGCCACACACGCTCTAGAGACTGCATCTTCTAACTCATAGAGAAAGCAATAAAAAAGTTCCAGTCTTGAATTTAGTGTTGAACTTGGTCAGACATTTAGACCTACTAGAGTTAGTAGTACTAAATTTGCTTTATTCCTAATATATCAGTGTTGGTGGATTATTGATTGAGTTGTATGCATCCCACCACTTTACAGACCAGGGTTGGGGGAACCTGTAGCCCTGTAGATGCTATGCAAGGGTCTTCTTTTATTGTTGCTGATCCCGCCCCCCCTTCCCATAAGATGCACACCCTGTACTGCATTGCATGCCATTCTGTCTTTTCAGACAGAGCTGCACCAGAGATGTGGAAAAGACCCATTGCATAAGTAGAATTGTGCCTGCAGTTGTTAGGCTCCAAGCCCCTACGTATTCATTACTATGAAATGACTGTTTATCATGGGTAAAATCATGCATGTCTTCTTTTATTTTGTAGACACAAAACAGAAGGTCACAGAAAACAGATTTCTAGCGACACCCAGTCTCAGTTATCTAAGGATCTCCTGGAAGAAGGCTCCAAATCAATCACTTCCTGATGTGAAGTCTTCTGGAACATGGCCCCACAAATCACTTTCATTTAGTTTGCTCAGAATCCTAAAATCAATATTGTGGTTTCATATTCAGTCCAAAACACACACACACACACACACACACACACACACACACTTCAGTGGTACTTGCTTAGAAATGGATATGCTTATGAGTGGAATGTCAACGTACTGTGTATGGACTATGAAGATTTACTGGACAAAAAGAAATGAAATATGATAATAAGAGCAATCAACTATTCTTTTAATGATGATAAAGACTGTCCACAAGAGATGTATTATCTATATGTATAACACCAATCCTCAGTATTCCACCATTCTCTAGAAGTATCACAATTCTAGTATCCTATGATGAAGAATCATAGGCCATAATATAGCTATGCAGAACCAAGAATAGGGCTCTGCAGACAGGAACGTATGATAATATCTGGGATCCCCAGGAAGCAAGGAGCAAATTTGGCCTCTTTTACTAGTGTGCCCCATACATTCCTCCTGTTGCAAGAAGGAAGTGCTATTCTCTCCAGTCTTAAGCACTGGGAATGGGAAATTAAGCACTGTGCCCAGGAGCACTGAAGTAGAGGTTGAAAAACACATCTGACAGTAGGTGATGAGTTCTCACTAGAGAGAATCTGGGGCAGGGAACTTCAGGCAAATACCTTCCATATTTCTTATCATAATGGCAGGAATGTTGCTGTTGTTGCTAGTCTCATATAAATGATAGGAAGCAAGAATCATCAAACAATTAGGAATTCATGGCACAAGCTATGTATCATAATGATTTCAGAAAGCATCTAAATTAATAAATATGAAATCTGTGCTGAAACCAACATGCACAGGCAAGTTTGAGCTTAGGTAGGATATGGATCAATTGCAAAGAACATGTCAAAGAAGCTAGTAAAATAATATACACAGAACCACACCTTTTTTCGAGTCTTCAGATACAGATGACATACATGGCACTTAGTTCTATGTAAGTCATAAGCACAGTATTTCCAGTGAATAAATTAATATTGGGAGAGAAGCTCAACCTCCTTCTCCTCTTCTTCAAACAATAAATCAAATGAACCAGCTTATCTAGCTGGTTGTAATACAAATAAAGAATGTCTGTTCAAGATGCCTTGGATGAGCAAGATTCACCTCCAGGCTGGATTACTGCAGTGTGCTCTATGTGGGGCTGCTTTGAAGGCTGTTCAGGAACTTAGAATCATAGTTGAAAGAGACCCAAGGGTCATCTAGTCCAACCCCCTGCAATGCAGGAATCCCAACTAAAGCATCCTTGACAGGTGGTCATCCAACTTCTGCTTTAAAACTTCCAATAAAGGAAAGTCCATAACCTCCCGAGGGAGTCCATTCCACTGTCTAACAGCTCTTACTGTCAAAACATTATTTCTGATGCTTAGTCAGAATCTCCTTTCTTGTAACTTGAAGCCATTGATTCAGGTCCTACCCTTTGGAGCAGTAGAAAACAAGCTTGCCCTATCTTCCACCTGACAGCCGTTAAGATATTTGAAGATGGCCATCATCTCTCTTCTCACTCTCCCTTTTTCCAGGCTAAACATACCCAACTCTCTCAAGGGTTCTTTTTAAGGCTTGGTTTCCTTGATCATCTTGATTGCCCGTCTCTGCACACGTTCCAGCTTGTCAATATCCTTCCTCAATTGTTGTGCCTAGAACTGGAAGCAGTGCTCCAGGTGTGGTCTGAGGCAGAATAGAGCGTTCTTTAACTTTCCTTGATCTGGACACTATACTTCTGTTGATGCAGCCTAGGATAGCATTAGCCATTTCTGCTGCTGTATCCCACTGTTGACTCATGTTATACTTGTGGTCTATTAAGACCCTCAGATCCTTTTCACATGTACTACTGGCAAACCAAGTGTCTCTCATCTTATATTTGTGCAGATGGTTATTCCTACCTAAGTGTAGAACCTTACATTCATCCCTATTAAATTTCATTTAGTTAGTTTTAGCCCAGTTCTCCAATCTGTTAAGGTCATATTGAATCCCAATTCTGTCTTCTGTGGCATTCACTACCATTCCCTGTTTGGTGTCATCTGCAAATTTGATGAGCACCCCCTCAATACCTTCATTCAAGCCATTTATAAAGATGTTGAACCACCATGAGCCCTGGACAGAACCCTGCAGCACCTCACTTGTCCCTTTTTTCCAGGATGTTGAGGAACCATTAGTGAGCACTCTTGGGATTTAGTCAGTTAAACAGCTACAAATCCACATAACAGTTATCTCATCCAGTCCAGATTTTACCAGCTCCTCTGCAATTTTATTATGGGGGACTTTGTTAAAAGTCTTACTGAAATCAAGATACACTATATCCACAGCATTCCCCTGATCCACCAGGCTTGTAACGCTACCAGAAAAAGAAATGAGCTTTATCTGGCATGACTTGTTTTTGAGAAACCCATGTTGGATCTTAGTAATCACAGCATCCTTTTCTAAGTGCTCACAGACTGACTGTGGAATTATGTGTTCTAGGATCTTTCCTGGTATCAATGTTAAGCTTACCAGTTGGTAGTTACCTGGGGCTTCTTTCACTTCCCTTTTGAAGATGAGGACAACATTTGCCCATCTCCAGCCTGCAGGGACCTTACTTGTCCTCCAATAATTTTCCAAGATTATAGACAGTTCTGCTTTTGATCTTTGAAAACCATATACAGTACCGCTCAGGATGCTTGCACCGTCAGTAGAGCATGAGACTCTTAATCTCAGGGTTGTGGGTTCGAACTCCATGTTGCGCAAAAGATTCCTGCATTGCAGGGGATTGGACCAGATCTCCTTATCTGTGAATGGCAAGTTAACCAAGTAATTTTCAGAGATATATGCCTTTCTTTTGCACATACTTCTTGCAAAATAAGCAAATGGGTGTGTTTTAAATGAAAAATATGTGGTGGTAACTAAGCTTCCTGGCCTATCAAGTGTATTCTACATATTTTTCCAAATGGCTTGGAAAATTTGCATGGAATCTGCCTTAGATGAATCACATCTCTTGCATTTATCAGTGCTAGTTGAGTAAAGCTTAGTTGGCTTGTGCACCATTTGCTTATAAGATTCATTAAGTTAGGGCATGTAATTAACAGCTGAAATTCAGATTCTGTTTGTAAATGCCTATATTTAAGTATAGCTTGATTTATAATATGCCTTAGCTGAAAATATTGGAACATCTGGATAATATACATTCATTCTATTCTTTACTGTCTCATACGATATCACATATTTTTCCATCACCAAAATTTGCAATTAAGTTAAAGGTCATTGTCCTACTGGACATATGATAAACCTTGTAATTTGCAAGTTTCTTTTACAGTGGTACCTCGGGTTACATACGCTTCAGGTTACAGACTCCGCTAACGCAGAAATAGTACCTAGGGTTAAGAACTTTGCTTCTGGATAAGAACAGAAATCACGCAGCAGCAGGAGGCCCCATTAGCTAAAGTGGTGCTTCAGGTTAAGAACAGTTTCAGGTTAAGAACAAATTAAGTACTTAACCCGAGGTACCACTGCAGTTATAATTCTTTCCTCAAAATGTAAAAATTTGCATAACTTATACTTTATATTGATGTTAAACTAACTTTTGTCCCTCTTTACTTCCTTGTATAATTTTGATATTTTTTTTTTTTTTTAAAGTAGGCAAGATATGTAAGCCACAAAGAGAGTATTTTACTGGGCCATTTAACTTCTGGAGGGAAAAAAAGCCTTCCATGTGTATTTTAATATACCGTAAGCAAATTATCTGTGCAAGTAATTAAGTAAGATTTTTCTGTGCAAATCCCATGGGAGTGAAGAAACAACTAGTGCCATCACCCCTAGTGGGACTTGTTCTATGTTCACTCAAGGCATGTGGGGCTAAAAAGCCCTGTATGTAAGCTGCTCACTCTATTCCAAAAGTTTTAAAGAAAAAATGGGGGAGGGATGAAAGATGCATATAAGCTGTTGGCCACCACAGAAGTACTTTTAAATGTTTTTTTTTCAGGCAGATTTTTAAGGATGTGACATCAAAAATCTGCCTTGAAACAGGTTGAGGCAGACTGTATTCTATCCCCTCTGAGATCTGAGAAGGACCAGACTTTAATGGGTCTGGTGGTTTACAGGTGGTTTATTCTCTACTATTCTAATGTTAATGCCCTTGTCTAAAACTATTTGAACCATGATTGTTTTGCCAAGTGTATGTACGTACAGTAATTTTTAATTTCAGAGCAGTCAGTCATATTTTTTTTATGAAGTGTTTGTTCCTTCTCCAGCAATTATCTGAACCTAGATAATCCAAAACAGGTTATAAAGGAGATATGTGCATGCTTAATAACCACTTATTACAGTGCCATACCTTTAATCAAAGTGAAATTAAACAGTTTTTGGTAATTTTGGTAAATTGATTCTATCCCCTCACAGTGTTTTATGCAATGGAGATTTTAGGGGTTCTCCTAAAATTGCAATACTGAGGAATCTGGAGTCCATGTCCAGTGTACTAAAGTAGCATTCATGGCTCATAGAAGATGTTCACATTTAGAACCAACAACCCACCCCTATTTCTTCAGCATGAAAATCCTTTGCTTGTTTTTTTTTCTTATTTTAGATATACTTTTATATAAGATATTGCCCCTTTTTGATTTGCTGGTTTGTTATCCTAACTGAAAGAGTCCAATTCTTGATTTTTTTAAAAAACCAATATTGGTATGAATACCATTTTTACCATAGTTATTCTTCCTGGAAAGTAGTTTCTCCTAGTGTATTATAAAACCTTCACACTCTTTATAAAAGGATTCATGGTTATTTGCATGGCGACCACAAATTCAAGATCATTCAGTTGAAAAGTGGGATATATGTGCATTTATATGAATGAATAAAATTTCATTCTCCTCTTACATTTATAACAAATGGAATTGTGAATATTTCGTGCTTTGATAATATAACTGCCAAATGCAAAGTCCCTTTACAATGGCCAGGTATGATAGGAGTTGTTACCCAAAGTATCTGGAAAGATCACCAAGGCTGATTTAGTTAGTGCTCTGAAGCTCCTCTTTTCTGAAGCAAGGAACACCCACCATCATTTACAAATCAATAGGTTTATAAGGATGATATTTAAATTAATCAATGTTCTTTGAACAAAGGACAACTGAAAACCCTTGGTGATGAAAAGGAAGGCTAGAGCTTCTTCTATAAATAGAAAAGAATTGTTTTATATTAATTTAATTGGGATCCCGGCAATCAAGAAAGATACGGTAGATGAGACAAAGAGGCATGGCTGACTGGGGAACATGGTCCTTGAATGGGGAGCCCAGAATCTTTGCACTGGGTCTTGGCTGAAAACTCATTGCTTCAGCCTCCAGCTTAAGATTCTATGAAACCAAGAATTATCTCTGTGAAACCAAAAACAATTTAGTCCTAGGCAATTGGGAAGGGAAGGGCAAGCCCAGGAGCCCAATCCATCCAACTTCTCCCTCTCCCCCAGCATTTCACCAGGGCAAGGAAAGTCTGAAATGAAATAGAGCACGTTCCACAAGTCTCTTTCAGGACAAGCCCCATGACATTTAGCAAGAGAGCTGAATTAACAACCCGGCCCTTCTTAGACAGCAAAAGCTTTAAGTGAAAGGGAAGAAAAGGAAGAAAGTTGCATTCACTTTTTGTACCATATACTCGCTGCTGCTGCCTTGCAGTGTTTCCTTTCACCCTGACTCCTCTGGGGACTATCACCAGACCCAGCAAGTCAGTAGCTGGAAAATCCCTGCAGCCCATTGAATTTCTATACTGGAAATGGTGCTACTAGCTGAAAGATGGTCTAAAGGCAGCATCTTATGTAGAGCTATCTGGCTACAGCTTCTCTTCAGTCTACTGGTGAGTAGAACAGAATGTTGAATTGGTTGTATATCAATAGTAAGTAGTCAGAATTCATCATGAAATAAAGGGACCAAATAAAATCTATGTAGATATTTGTATTTAACTATTCTCTGCCAAAGACTACAGCCATTATAGAGCTGTTCTCTGGAGTATGGTGAGAATAGTATGTGCTAAAATAAAGAACATCTGCTTTATTTTATGTAGCTGATGTAGTTTTAAATATGTTGCATGTCTTAGTACAGGAGACATCCCTTACACTGACTCTTGGCAATGCTGAATACGAAACAGTTGTTATTATTATTTAAACTTCTTGCAACAATTCCAGTATGCCTTTCTAATTGTCAAAATAACACTGAAAGTCTAAAGATCATTGTGGGGTCCTATTTATTGTTTTTAAAACGGTATGCTAATAAGCTGATTACATTTAAAGTATTGATGCATGGAACTGTTTGGTACAGTTTACTGGAATCACTGTGTTCCAGCATCAGGGATATTAATTTTGATTTAAGGAACTTTAATATTCTGATATCAACAAACTTTTGAGAGGTCTGGAAAGTTACCATCACAGAAAATGTCTAAGCCTGAAATCCTGTGCCCATTTATCTGGGAGTAAGCCCTAATGAACTTAAATGAATTTACTTCTGAGTAGATATGAATAGAATTGTGCTCTAAGTATTCTATATTAATTTCTTTGCATCAGGTATTGGCTCTCTTTAGAATTTTTTAGAAGGGGAAATACTCAGTACAGATAATATCAGCAGGATTGTTTCTGCATTTGTACTGAAATATTATAATAAGGATTATGCTAAAATAAATGAGTTTTTATTTGATTCTTTGGGCAAAGTCCTAGTTAAATGTGTGTGTGTGGGGGGGGGGGGACGACAATTTCTGGTTTTGTTAAATTCTCTTGTATTTATTTCTTGTGGGAATTTATGGTCAGTAAATTATTGCTGAGATCCTATCCTGGCTATGTATTGGAAGTGGTTTGTAATATTTAATAAGAATATGATTGCAGATAGAGATATTTATGGTCATTCTGAACAAGGAGTCTGTTATGTTACTGTATTTACATAAAATAAAAAAGGAGAAGAAAAAGCAGAGAGGGTGCCTCCAGTTCCCATCAGCCCCAGTAAACATAGCCAATTGTCAGAAATGATGGGAGTTGTAGCCAATAAAGGCCACAGATTTCCTACCCCTGAGGCAAAGGAAATGAGACTGGGGCCAGACCACAAATCAGGAGAAATTTGTTTCGGTATTAGAACTTTGTACGAAATAAAATAAAACAAAAAGTTGGAGATAAGGAATTTATGGAAAACCTGGCCATGCCAGGGTCACAACAGGAGTGCAATATGTAATGCACATCATCACATTTAGGAACTTCCAGGAAAAGACTCACATCCTTTCACTTCACTTTAGGAAGGCATATGGTATAGGTCATATATGACTGTACAACTTCTGAATGAATGTGGGGCGGGGGTTGCTTGTTTTTAGTTTTGGCTGAGATCTGCAGGTTTGTGTCTGACTCTTACACCTTGTTTGGGCCTTTGGATTGGAACAACTATTGACCAGTTGCAAATACACCCTTTTGAGAGAAGGTGATAGAGGCTGTGGTGGAGTAGCTGCACATTTTTGGAGGACACAGATTATCTGGGCCACAGAACCGAGTTGCTCTTGGTCGTCTTGATGGATGACCTCTGCAGAGAGTGTGACTTGCTCCTGCTTCTTGATCTCTCAACAGCATTTGATACCATCAACCAAGGTATCCTCCTGGAACAACTCCAGGGAATTGGAATTGGAGGCACCATATTACAGTGGTACCTTGGTTCTCAAACTTAATCCATTCCAGAAGTCCGTTCCAAAACCAAAGCGTTTCAAAACCAAGGCACGCTTTCCCATAGAAAGTAATGCAAAATGGATTAATCTGTTCCAGACTTTTAAAAACAATCCCTAAAACAGCAATGTAACATGAATTTTACTATCTCATGAGACCATTAATCCATAAAATGAAAGCAATAAACAATGTACTGCAGTCACACAATCAATCAATCAGTAGCTGAACTGGGTTCCACACAGTCACAAAAACAAAACAAAAAAGCCGCAAAAACAAAAATGCAAAATAAATAGCAAAAACAGACAGACCTCAGCATAACACTCAAAATGGAAGTGTGGCACTCAAATCATAAGTGTAACACTCAAAACAGGGCACGTTTGGCTTCCAAAAAATGTTCGCAAACTGGAACACTTACTTCCGGGTTTGCAGTGTTTGGGTTCCAAGTTGTTTGAGTACCAAGGCATTTGAGAACCAAGGTACCACTCTTGATCTTAGCCAAAAGGCCGAGAAGCGATTGTCGGCCAAGGGGTGTTAAAGACGGATATAACCTTTTTTATGTATGCTACAACAGCAGCTAGAATACTTATTGCGAAGTACTGGAAGACACAAGATCTACCCACTCTGGAAGAATGGCAGATGAAGGTGATTGACTACATGGGCTTGGCAGAAATGACGAGCAGAATCCGAAACCAGGGAAGAGAAGCAGCGGAAGAAGAATGGAAAAAAATTTAAGGACTATTTAAAGAAATATTATAAAATTAATGAAAGTTAGAATGATGTTGGACTAGAAAGTAAACGGTTACTATTAGTAATGGTTAAGACAAGGAGAATAAGGAAGATTAAATTAAAATTAAATTAAAATAAGGGAAGATTTGCTGAAGAATTGATTAGAATCTGGAATACAGAAAAGGGAGGCATGAGGAAGTCGGGGAAGAAAGGCATAAGAAAATAAGATATGAAATTGTACTTGTTTTTTGTTTTGTTTTTGTTTTTGTTTGTTTATGTATTTGTTGTGTTTATTGTAATGTTAAGTTATGTTTTTGTGGTTATAAAAACTTCTTAATAAAAATACTATAAAAAAAAAGAGAACCAAGGTACCACTGTACAGTGGTTCTGAACCTACCTTTGGGACTGAGTTCAGAGAGTAGCATTGGGAGATAGCACTGGCTATCTTATCTCCATTGCTATTTAACATCTACATGAAGTCACTGTGAGCAGTCATTAGGAGTTTTAGAGTGAGGTGCCATCAGCATGCTGATGACGCTCAGCTCTACTTCTTAATAACATCTGAATCAGGAGAGACCATGCAGTTTCTTGGCTACTGCATGGATACAGTGGTGAGATGGATGAGGCAGAACAAGCTGAACTTGAATCTTGGCAACGTGGAGACACTGTGGGTGAGTAGTTCCCGGGTCTGAGAAATTGGCCAATGGCCTACCTTGGATGGGGTTGCACTCCCCCTTAACAAGAAGTAAGGGGGTGGCAGGATCTACAGATCTGGGCTCCGAGGAATGCATCACCTATTGCTGCTGCTATAGTGCCACTGGCAGTTGCAGAATACTCATTGGAAGCTGGATCTTCCTCCTCCTCAGCAGTCCCCCCCCCCCCGCCTCCACAGCGGCTCCTCTAGGAGGCACTGCTGGTCTCCTTCCACCCTGCTCCCAATGTTGCTATTTATCTCACCCTTGTTCCTGATGTAGATCTTCACTCCCTCATCTTCCCTGGTGATGGGAGGGGGGCACCATTTTGTGATTTGCCTCAGGTGCCAAAATGACTTGGGCTGGCCTTGAAGCAGCAGGTCCACAGTTTGGGGATGCTTCTAGATCCAGCTCTGTCACTAGAGGCTCAGACAGCCGCAGTGGCTAGAAGTGCCTTTTACCAAGGGCAGCTGGTTCAACAGCGACGGCCATTCCTGGACCAGGAAAGCCTTGCCACAGTAGTTCATGCACTGGCAACTTCAAGACTGGACTATTGCAATGTGCTCTATGTGGGGGCTTCCCTCACACTTGATCCTGAAGCTGCAGCTAGTGCAGATGTTTATAAAGTTTGTAAGAGTTTTAATATTTTTAGTCTTTTATTGTGGTTTTAACCTTTTTATGTTTTAAATTACAGTTGTATAATTTTTAGTTACAATTTCATTGTTTTATCCTTTTTGTAAACCACTGGGGTGTTTTCTACAAGCAAGCAGTATATAAATATTATGAAATAAATAAATAAATAAACATTGTAACACATGGTTTACAATATATTTCCCCCCAGTCCATTCACACATCTTGAATGTGATTAGATGCTGAATGATACATCATTTACTTTATACCAGAACTAATATTCTCTTCCTGCATTTGCTTGCTTTAATGATGTCTCTTGCAAGTGCAATACAAATATTGGTGGCTTGTTATCAAAGCAAACTAACCGCTGAATACTTTTAGAATTTAAATAACAAGCCAATCAATACAAAGTTTGTATTGAAATAATTTTGTTGCTTCATGAAAAAAAAGAATGATTTAAGGTTTTGGTCTCTCTCTCTCTTTAAGGTATTGAGTTTATCTTCTGAAGCTTGCAAGAAAGTAACTTTTAATGTCCCTCCTAAACTAAAGGCAGGGGCATTTGTCGGCCAAGGTGAGAATCCAAGAATGTGTTATTGCTGTCGTTGTCAAATATGTACTATTTGAAAACCAATAATATATAGGCAAATTAAAATTTAACCTGAGTTGTTTCCAGATTCTGGAGTTCAAATTCTAAGGTTACCTAAATTATCCTACATATTATGTGAATTGTACAGATCTGGAGGACAATAGGCTATGGGGAGTGCCCAGACCACCTGTGCCATCAACAGCTAAGCAATTTTTGGCCAGGGCAGCGGGGACTCCTCTGCCTGTATATCATAAATTTGATTTGGCACTAAATACAGTTTTAGACACCTTTGTTTGGAATTACGTCCTTGTGAACTACTTTTCCTCCTCATTTCAACTAGTCCTTTAAATTTATATTTTCCTACAGTAAACATGAAACAGTGTCTTAATCATTCTGAAATTATTTACTCAAACAATCCCAATTTCACAATTCAAGAAGATGGCTCATTGTATACAACAAGGGATGTTTCCCTGACTTCCCATGAAATCATCATCACCATATTCCTTAAAAACAAACATGAACAGGAACAAAAGAAGATACATATTAGTTTGCTCACACATTCAAAAAAGGTAAACATATCTGATTTGCATCAATATATCTTATCCTGCTTTTTCTGCTATTTTAATTTCTTTTAGTGCTGCTGTTTTACTTTGAAGGACAATTTACATGGCTCTGTGATCAGAATCTGAATGTGTATTGTTGGAATCTTCTCCCAAATTACTGCTAAATATTCCACTAAAAACAGAACTGATAAAGCACAGATAAAAATAGAAAGTTATAACCTTGATCAATCACATAATACAAATTCAACTTGGAAGAAAAAACAGAATTTAATGGACATAGCGCAAGGACAAAAATATTTGATTTGTTTCACGTGACATAAGAATGCTACTATTCCCATATGCTACAGTTATCCTAGAAGCCAGGAAATCTTATTAACTGTTAAAACGTTTGTAATACTAGCAGAGAGATAGACACAGAGGGACTGAAAAATAAAGTGATGCAACACATAGGGTGGCATCCAACTTAATCAGAGGATACCCATTGAAATCAATGGATTTAGGTGCCTTGAGTATGACTTGGCTGAATACTGCTCATGATTGCTATTGTTGTTTGCTTAGTTATCTCTCCCGTTCTTCTAGGTCCCAATAGCAAAGGCAAGACATTTAAGAGATACTTTTCTTAGACGAACTAAACGGAGATGGGCTCCCGTCCCAACTATTTTGATGGAAAACTCACTTGGACCTTATCCAATGCAAATTCAACAGGTATGTTTTAAATTCACTTCTTCATTTTTACTTTTCAAATTATCAGTCAAGGATCTTTGAGCAGCTTGGCATATGTTATAAGTGATCAGTAAGAGAACTTCAATCAATAGAAACTATGAATGAAAAAAGCAGCCTTCAGATACACAGCATACTCTCTGCACCCCAATTCTTGCTAGGCAGCCAAGAACTTTACTGTTAAACCCATCGTTTGTGTCTATAAATGATTGCCCCATCTGGTAAACTCATCTGTCTGCTGGAATTGTTTGTTGCATCACTGTTGCTGATATATACATTGCTGCAGAAATCTGGGATTAGGGAAACCAGTTTGTCTTTGCTCACATCTTTTGAAGAAGCTTGTAATTGCAATGTAAATATCTAAAGTCAGCTATTTGACACCAGAGATGGAAATCCATTTAAATGCTCCAGCTTTTGCCTGGAAGTATGGAGGAAACAACAGCTTGGGTCTGATAGGAGTTCAGTACAAGGCTTTTACATTTGTAAGAAACTAGCTATGTGGAACAGCCTAATCATATGAATTCTCCCTACTCTCACCAGGAACATGGTAAGCAAGTCACAAGCATTTTAGACTTTGCATGGAACTACTATCACATGAAACATTTATTTCCTGTGTCCATAATATTTGAATTGATGTGTAAATATTTTGTTTTTGCATCTTGGGATTGCTAACGGATTCTGAATAAATAGATAAGAAAATAAGATTTTGTTAATTATTATTTCTGTTTCAAATTGGTTTGCATTTACACAGCTGCTTTCCGACACATCCCTAACATACGATATCAGATACTCCATAAGTGGTCATGGTGTTGACAAGCCACCATTTAATTATTTCTACATAGAGGAGGACACTGGAAATCTCTTTGTTACCTGTCCAATCGATCGGGAAGAATACCCAGAATTTCAGGTATAGGTTTCAGACTTCTGTTTATTTACTGATAAGTAACAATTGGACAGATTCATGGTATTTCTTTTACTAAAAGTTTCTCTGAACAGGGCTGCCTTCAGATGTTTTCTAAAAGTTGTGTAATTCTTTATCTTCCTGACATCTGATGGGAGGGCATTCCACAGGGAGGGCCCCCACTGCCGAGAAGGCCCTCTGCAGTGTAGTCTCCTCAAGGTAAAGAATTAAAAATGAATGAACAGATGCAACAATTATCTGTTGCAGCTGTCTGTATGTTACTTTTTGACAAGTAACTGCATGATTGAGGGAAACACACAGAGAAGTGAGTTTTCAAACACTGTATCCACTACAGAGAAGCTGTTTTTGGTAGCCTCGCAATGTTTACATTACTCCTCAGTTCTTCAATAGAAGGTGAGAGGGATTTGGTTGGTGAGCAACATGTAGAATCATCAGCAGGCCATGCATAGCATCAACTTGCCAATCAGCGCCAGATGTTCCTGTACATGTAAATAGGTGGGGGGAGAAGACTGATTTACTGGCTACTAGCAGTACCAAGGCACTCAAGGAAACCTGAGAAGGCATTTGTGGGTTTTCTGACAGATGAAAGATAGCAACCAGCCTGTCCTCACCCCAGCCTATTATCTTCCTTTACTTCACAGCTTTCTGATAACACTTGCCCACTCATACTAGTGAAACAGTTCAGGAAAAGGTGAACAGGCAAGCAGACACAAAGAACACGATGCTTGAACCAGGCATTTGACTGACTAGATGTCTTTCCTCCTAAACTGTTGTTCTGGGCTGCTTTGTTGATATTTTGTCATTGGCTGTATTGTGGTTTTATTTTATGATTTCAATGAAAATTGTGCTTCCTATAACCATTCAGTAAAGAGGAGACTACAATAATAAATATATAAATACTAACACTCAAGGTGCTCCGGCAATTGATGGGGATATATAAGAAAACTTGTCCACAAAGATGGATTATAGTTGAACCAGCAAAAAAGTGCTTGCCCCACCTTCCCTTCACTGTTCTCATGTGGTCTTTCCCATATCTCCTTCTTCCTTCATCTTTCCCTTCCATGGCCCAAATGGCTGTGCCTAGTCCCTTATTTGTTTCCTTGCCTCAGGCCCCTTGCCTCAAGGCACACAATTGCCTTGCACAAGTCCTTCTTTCCCAGGCCATTCAATGGACTACTTTATTTGACCATTGCTTCCTCTGTACTTCACTTTGTATGACGCACAACTCCTTTGTACCTCCTTCACATGGCTCTTGGACTCTGTCCATTTCCTCTTATGCCACTTTACCTCATGTCCCTGCCTCCTTTCTTTCTTCTTCTTAGTCCAACTCAACTTTAGCCTATCCTTATGTCTGTTTTTAAATGCATATTCTCTGGGAGATCATGGAGACACAATGTCCCATGCTTTTCTGGATGTACAGGTGGACTGCTCACCACAACGGCCACACACAGCATATAACAGCCTGTTCACCTTGGCAGATTCCTGTATAGAAACTTGGACTGAAGTAATTGTATCCTGATTTGTTAAAAATATATTTTTTTCTGCTTCAGATCAACTAGCAAATAAAAGTTTGTTTGTTTGTTTGCTCTCTTTTATACAGTTGATTTGCTATGCAATGACAGCAGATGGATATACACCAGAGATACCGCTTGTGCATATAATTAGAATAGAAGATGATAATGATAATGCCCCAGTGTTTGAGCAGGACGTTTATACTTTTCTTGTCTTTGAAAACTGTGGAATTGGTAATTTTAAAAATCTTTTCTTTTTTAAATAAATCATGCTTAGTTTAGACAGCAATATTTTAAAGTACTAATTAAAAACTGAGGTGCTGTGAATTGTATGTAAGCTCCATATCATTTTTATTTCCTATAATTCTGAGCTTATATCTGAGTTCAGAAAAATAATAATCTACATATAGCCCTATTCAAGGATTCTGATTCTGGTTAGAGTAATCATGTGACAGCCCCCATCCTCAGTCATATGGGGATGAGAGGCCTACCTCCATCTCCATAGTCATCATTCTTGTTACCCTCCATAGGAGCCAACTCCTAGTGGGTGAGGGGTCTTTGCTCCTCCCAGAAAATATTTGAGGGGGTCAGGGGCCCTAAAATTTATGGGTATTGTCATCCAAATGGCTTCCATGTAACGCGACATGTGAAATGATTATGCAGGGCAGGGTTTACATGCCCCCCAATATTTCATTCGTTGGCACTCCCTGTTGCTCTCCATGAGTTAGAGGGCAACTGTGTGAAATGGGGAGCCTTCTATACTTGTGGAGCCTCCCCATGCATTTTAAAATACTGATTTTCCAGGTGTCTACAAGCCCTACAAATACAGTAGGTTCCCTGCTTCCCACAATTGCTCTCTAACTGATGAGAATGATGATGAGTAAGCATGATACTGGTAAATTCATCTCCAGAGTGTACCTATCCCCCAAATGAGTTGTTGCTATAACCAGCAGGAGAACTTCGGTTTCTCATCAAAGAAAGGGTGGTGAACCACTGTTCAACAATGCAGTCCTAAAATAATGAACTTCACTATTTATGCAGTAGGAAGTCCCCAACAGCCAATCTGTTTCAAATAAGAATATAGAAAGATGCATAGACAGATAGACAGATATATCTGTTTCATTGATCAAATGTTAAGAACGGTTATATTTCTCTACAGATGTTTTAAAATAGGTATACTTAGGTATACAAAAGTGATTTTTTAAAAAAGCATTCTGACATATATGCCTGGATTTACATGTTTAGATTAAGTGAAAAATCACCCCCTCTAAATAATTATTTTAAAACTATCTATTGAAGGAAAGCTGGAAATTTAAAGATGATGTCTTGTACATGCAGGGACGCTAGTTGGACAAGTGACTGCAACAGACAATGATGAGCCATACACTTTACATACTGAAGTGAAATACAGAATTGTGTCCCAGGATCTTCAAAGTTATCAGAATTTAAGGGTATTTGCTATAAATCCAGATTCAGGTTCTATTACAGTGGTAACATCACATCTGGACAGAGAGGTAAATTTCCTGTGCACCTAGCCTTTATTCACATGCCAAAACTTTGTCAAGAAGGGCAACTTGGAGCTTTTTAGAGGAAAGATAGATTATAAGAGAAATAAATTGGTACATCGCCATGCAATTGTTGTTTAGAAACAGAATGTGAAGTCATTCTTGCTCCCTCTTTAAAAAAATACAGACATGTGTTTGATGTTGCAAACAGATCATTTAAAGCATATATTTCTCAAATGCTATTTTGTAGGCTCAAACAATGCCAAGCTGTTCTTTTTCAATGCAGCACCCATCATCTTGGCTAATATTATACAAACGTGTAACTATCTGAAGAACTGGGCAGTCCCATGGTCTCTGGTTTTCCTTTTCATAAAATCTTGGTGATTTCAATCAGAACAGGGAAATTATGTTTATATATTCCTTTTAATGCAGACAACACCAGAGTATAAGCTACAAATTGAAGCAAGAGATATGGGAGGCCAGGAATTCGGTCTGTGCACTACAGCACAAGTTATAATTACAGTTGGAGATGTAAATGACAATGCTCCACAATTAGAACAAAATGTGGTAAGTTTGTTATTGTTAAAATTCAACAGAGCTTTAAAAAACGTGGGTACCTCCTGAGCAGCCAGTATTTCCTATGGTGTAAATGTAATCATAATAAATGTTAAATTAAGGGAAAATACAATTATTTGCATTTTAACTATAGAGAATTCCTTCCCTGGCTATCAGGATGGAACACGTATTTACAGAATCATTGCCCAGACTATTCTATTTCTCTGAATCTTTCAAAAGTACAGCTTTGTTATAGTGCAATCCTACAGATATCTGCCCAGAAGCATGACCTATTAAATTCAGTTGGGCTTACTCACTAGTACATGAATATAGGATTGCAGCCCAAGTCCCAAAGTAGCAAAAGTATGTGTCTAACAGATTCTACTCTGTTAGATGCATAAAGGGTTAACCTCAGTTTGCAGCTATATAGACATGTGGGTAAAAAAGAAGAGGCGGGAGTGGAATGCTATTACCATGTGTGGCCAGGAGGCCACCAAAACAAGAGATGCGTGTGTCCTATTACTATGGTAACTAAGATACAAATGCAAACAAGGCATAGATGCAAACAAATTCCCATCCTAGGGGTAAAGTATCAACTCAAGAGTGGATGTGCCTAATCTCCAAAGATAATGAACAGGAAAAGCAAAATGAATAATACAATGGTACCTCGGGTTACAGACGCTTCAAGTTACAGACTCTGCTAACCCAGAAATAGTACCTCAGGTTAAAAACTTTGCTTCAGGATGAGAACAGAAATCATGCTCGGCGGCGCGGTGGCAGCAGGAGGCCCCATTAGCTAAAGTGGTGCTTCAGGCTAAGAACATTTTCAGGTTAAGAACAGACCTCCAGAACGAATTAAGTTCTTAACCCGAGGTACCACTGTATATGTAAACACCAAGGGACAATCACATCCTGTAGTGAGCTAGCCATTCCCAACTGTGGCTCAGTTCAAGTCTGGTAGTGTCAGATCTGCACAAGGCTTGAAACTCTGCAGCTTCACCACTGGAGTTAAAGTATTTTATTGTTGCCTTTGGAAAATCATTTCACTGTTCTAGAAGTGTTTATTAATTGCTTATTTGAAAACTTCATTTCAGTATGAAGTGAAAATATATGAAAACGAAGAAAACATAGAAATATTGTGCATTCCTGTAAGAGATAATGATGAACCTGGGACTCCTTCATGGTTGGCTGAATTCACAATTATAAAAGGAAATGAAGATAATGTTTTTTCTATGAATATTGATCAAGAGAGGAATGTCGGGTGTTTACTTGCTTTAAAGGTAAATGCAGATGGGGAAAAATTGCCTATGGTACAAAGGTATATTACTAATGGGAATCATCTAGAGTTTTTTGGAAATTATTTGATGGTATGCAACATAATTTTAAACCCTGAAAGGCTGTTCTTGAAATGTTATATTTGTAACTATTTTTCAAGGGTTCCCAAGCTTGAAATGTTTCCCTAAAGGAAATTTATCCATGGTTTATGCAATTTGGGGGAAATAAGCAAGAATGAGGAAAAGGAAGGGTGGCAAAAAACTTAATGAAATTGCAAAATACCAATTGATAACCATTGTGTGGAATCCAAAAGGTGTCATTCCACTAATGGAAGGAATCCACTATACCAACAGGGAGGTAATTTTTGAAGACTCCCTATGCAGCCCACATCCCCTTAATCTACTCTGCAGGGTCCCTGGCCAGAGAAATCACACACACACAAAAATAAAAATTCCCCTCCCTGTTCTGCTTATGCATGTCTTCTGTCAGCAGAGTGACAGCCATTGGATTCCACTCATTATTTTTACCATATTTGTTCAAAGTTTATAACAGCAATCCAGTAATAAATATTGTGTTAGTTTTAACAGAAATGTGTTTGTTTCCAGGGACTGGACCATGAAACTTCCAAGGAGAGAAGATTAGAAATTGTTGTCAATAATGAAGCACCTTATGTCCTAGCACCAAATTCAAGAGCCCCATCAAGAAACCCCACCACAATTGTCATTGAAGTTATGGATGTGGATGAGGGGCCAACATTTGGCACTGAATATATTATAACTTTAAGGGAATCTTTCCCAAAAGGAACAGTGGTTGGAATCTATCAAGCATATGACCCAGAAACTGGAGATAGCACAGGCATAAGGTACACTTTTAATTATAACACAGTAATCTGGTTTATAGATTGTGGTTAAAAACAGGGAACAATTATAACTGGTTTATATTATCACATTGTACTAACGGTATACAACCCTCCTAAAATGTTCTCAATAGTTACGGAATAATAAATGACCCATGCAACTGGATCACCATTGATGAAACAGGACAGCTGATAACCACTACAATTTTAGACAGAGATGTATTAAATGAGGAATACAGTCAATGCATTGTAACAGTCTCTGCAACTGACCAAAGTGAGTAACAAATGCTTGTAAACTGCTCATTACGCTATCTACATATTTGCAGTAGTATTTTGTATCTTACTTTTTAACCACAATTTAAGATACAAAGTATTTTGTACCTTACTTTTAAAGCACAAACTCCATCTTCTGTTGCTGAACTGAATTCCTAGTTTGTTGCCCTGTTGCCACAGAAATAAGTCTAAAAGCTAGCTTTAATCCATGAGAGAGAGAGAGAGAGAGAAATTCTTATAATTTTCTATATTTGCGGCAGAACTTTTTTCCACTACTACACATTTCCACAGATTAGCTGAAGCCTGCTACTGTGTCAGTGTGTGACTATTTACAGCATTAAATCATGAAAAACTTCCATTTTCCAGGTGGTAAAACAGGTCAAGGGAAAATTGTGATAAACATCATGGATGAGAATGACAATTTCCCAGTGATTACGACAAAGAATTACACCATGTGTAAGGACAAAACACCAATTTGTATTACGGCCTTTGATGCCGATCTACCTCCTTACACCGGACCTTTCCATTTTGAAATAGAGAATCAAATGGGCTTAACATGGAGGCTAACACCGAATGATGGTATGTACATGGTTTTCCCTGTCCCACTTCTGTAATAATAACTGTAGCTAACAGAACAAATAATTTAAAAATGTTCATCATTGCACAATTTGTTTTACAGATGAATCAGCATTGCTTTCACCCATGGAAGATATTGACTATGGCTATTATATAATACCTGTTAGAATATATGATAATGAAGGAAACAGTGGAATAAGTGAAATAACAGTTCACTACTGTGACTGTGACATTCCAAGTAATTGTTCTGAACGCAGCACAGTCGCCGCTCTGGAGAATGGGGCAATCCCTGCAGATCGCGTTCCATATCAAGCAGAATCTGCTTTTGGTCCCTGGGGCATTGCTGCAACAGTCCTTGGATCAGTATTATCACTGTGTAAGTATCTCTCTCTCTTATAGATGATATACAAAATGAGCCATTAACTCCAGTCTGTTGCAAAACTGCTTCTCCCTTGACTCTTCCTTGGAGTTCTAAATGTTCACTTAAGGTGGTTTAGTCCCATGTTTGTGTATATAGGTATGTTAAATGGAAAATGCACATAGCAATTGGCTACTGTGCACATTCACCAGGTGTCATGGAAAATGTGCACATGTCCATAAAGATGTACTTCTGCTGCACATTTCCTGGTCAATTTGTAGAATCCACAACAAGCTTTGGGCATTGTGCATGTATCAGCTACATTAGGTATGTTCTCTGGCCAATATGCATTATCTCCAACAGGCTTTGCAAAACGTGCATATCTCAACTGCATTCTGTACATACATGCTGACTGTTTGCTGTTTGGGAGAACTAGGCCTCTTTTCCAGAGCTATCAAATCTTCCAAAGGAAGAAAAGGGGGGGGGGGAATGCCCTGAATTGAAAAATCATGCGTAGCATTTTATTATTAGAAGTATTCATTAGATTTGTACACCACCCTTCATCCGTAGATCTCAGGGTAGTTCAGAGCATAAAAATACAAGCTAAAGACACAAATAAACATAATAAGAACAAGAACAAGCCAAACCAAACCAATAACCTCCTCCTGCTCCCCCCAAAACATTTAAAAGGCTATAGGATGTTAATCAGCCAAAGGCTTAGTTGAAGAGGAACATTTTCACCTGGTGCCCAACGGTGTATGATGAAGGTACCAGCTGAACATCCCTGGAGAGAGCATTTCACAAATGGGGAGCCACCTTTTACTTTGAGTATTGTATTTACTTCCCCAACCCTCCACTTCCTGAGGTACATGCCGGCCTCTGATGCTATTTGCTTTATAGAAAATATGTAACAATTTACTTATTAAATTCAGTTCCCTTCATGCATGACTTTGAATCACATAATTAAAAACTAAAGCTCAGATTATTTGTATTTCTTTCTACAGCGGGGATGATGGTACCCTGTGGTTACTGGCTCCATAAAAGAAATTCCAATACTGAAGAAGCGCCTGGAGAAGCACCTGGAGAAGCGTCTAATAATGCAGCTTTTGAGAACTTAATGATGTCAAACACAGAGGCACCAGGTGAAGAAATGACAGTAAGTAGCATTTTTTGGCTAAAAGTTATGAAGTTCCGTACTGCATTTGCTTTCTAAAAAGTGGGGTGTGGGTGGGTGGGTGCACACTAAATATTAGAGTTGCTGTGTTACTATAAAAGGGGAAAAACATGCTTGCAATGTTTTATCTTTTTAGTGTGTGTACTTTTGAGCTAACTCCTGCACTGTGGGTGTGAGAGAGCGTGTGAGTGAGAGACAGAGAAAGGTGGGGGATCAGTAAGAAGACTGCTGAGCACCCAAAAAATTCCAAAACATAAGGTGGTATTCAACTAAGTTTTATTTGGAATATACACATGGAAATTAATGAACATGGCTACGTTTCTAGGTTCAGAAAAGATTGGGATTCATTTTCTTGGGTTTGGAGGTCAAGTTAAGCCAACTCTACTTGCCAAATAAGATGGTGGGCAGTAAGTTAGCTGCAGCACTTTATCATGGTTATAAGAGGACCTACAGGTTGTTATGTGGCCTGGTGCTGCAAAATGTATTTCTGGATCCTGGAGTGGCCTGCAGGCAAGAGAGTTGCTGAGTTGTGGAGATGGTAAGGCCCACAAGTTACTGCTTTGAGTTGGTATGGGATATGTATACATAATGGGGAAAATAGTTGGTTTCGGTTCAGGCCCTGTTTTTCCGAGAATTCAGGAATCTTATCTCCCAAACTATAGATGGTAAAAAGAAACTGCTGCTTCTTTTACAAAATTCTGCTGTTATCTTTCTTTTCAGGTTCTAAATATACTTCCAGTGAGCACACTGAATACAGCTGTAAGCATGGGCACAGTTGCAGAGAAAACTGGAAAGCAGGAAAGTTTGGAAGTGATAAAAGGAGAAGGCCATCACCCACCAGAATTGGTCAAAGGTGGAGGAAATAAACTGGCAGCATCTTTACATGACATCAGAGGGCAAAGCAAACCAGAATTGGTCAAAGGAGGAGGAAAACTCTTGGCATCATCTTTACATGATATTACAGGGCATCACAAACCAGAACTAGTCAAAGGCAGAGGAAATATCGTGGCAGCATCTTTACATGATATTAGAGGGCATCGCAAACCAGAATTAGTAAAAGGCGGAGGAACTCTATTGGCAGCATCTTTACATGATATCAGAGGGTATCGCAAACCAGAATTATTCAAAGGTGGAGGAAATCACTTGACAGCATCTTTACACAATATCAAACAACCCATACGGAGTTCCTCCAGAGATTTGTGCTCACAATGGCAGGAATTTACCAATCCTCATTTAGCTAAAGTAAGCATACTGATACAGATTTCCCATGGTTTATGTTTGGATTAATGTTAAGACTATCCACCGTAGTGTGATATATTTCAGTTAAGTAGCTACAGTTAGTTCATATTCTGGATTTTAATATTGGCTGTAGCTCTCTAGTTATTTGATACACTTAGGCTGTTCTACTGGAAAGATCCATGTTGTTCGTGCTTGTGAGGTGTTTGTGTGGCCCACAATTATTAATTTATTTCCAAAAAAGAATCGAAGGTCACTCACAGCATAGCATAGCATAAAACAAGTCAATACCATCAACGAATGCCTCATACAAGCAGTATAAAATAGTACCAGTCACTTATCAAGCAAGACAACATAGCCCAAAGAGTGGGGAAAACCAGACCACCTTCCTTTGGGATGGTGTTTCAGAGCTTTGGTGCAACTACTGAGAAAGTCCTACCTATTCAAATGCTTCCATTATTTGAATGCAGAGCCTAATGCTGATGCTCAAGGTATCCCACAGTGTGATGTGGAGGCTAATAAAAGGTAAAAAATGTAAGGGTAAAGGACCCCTGGATGGTTAAGTCCAGTAAAAGGTGACTATGGGGTAAAGAACTCATCTCACTTTCAGGCCGAGGGAGCTGGTGTTTGTCCACAGACAGCTTTCTGGGTCACGTGGCCAGCATGACTAAACCGCTTCTGGCACAATGGAACACCGTGACATAAACCAGAGCACATGGAAACACCGTTTACCTTCCTGCCACAGCAGTACCTATTTATCTACTTGTACTGGCGTGCTTTCGAACTGCTAGGTTGGCAGGAGCTGGGACAGAGCAACGGGAGCTAATGCAATCTTAGGTTGCATTTATAGCAGCACAGTGCTCGGAAAACAAGATTAAAGAGTTCCATTCTGGTCTGCACTAGTCAGGCCAAATGTGAAGTCCTCTGTCTAGTTCTTGCCATCAAAATTTTAAAAGGAAATTGATAAAAGAAAGCAAGCCCACAGATTCTGTACTGACCAGGAAGGGGGTATTTTGTTCACTGCCCAGGCATTCTGTTGAATGAAGGGTGACATAAAAGCACAATAAATATTAATAAATAGGCGGCTAGAAAATCCCTTTCAACCCAGTGATTCTATCCTGTGTAGTATGGGATAGATTGACACAAGAAGCTGATCATTGCCTTTAATAAACAGTATGCAAACTGCATTGTTATGCTTTATAGAAAGGGATTTAAATAGTATGAATCATATACATGAATTATATTCTTCTTTGTATGCAGGAACCAGTTAGAAGCTCTGATTTATGTTTAGGTGCATTTAAGAAAATGGTTAACGTGTACTTTCTTTGTGTGCAGAAGGTGTTTTTGTGTGAACAGGAGGAAGAACGTAAACGTGTCGGCGAATATGTACACTCATATAAATATGAAGGAAAAGGATCGCTGGTTGGTTCCCTAAGCTCCTGTACTGGCGAGTCATCATCAGAAGAACTTGAGTTTTTAAATGAGCCAGAGCCTGCTTTTAAGACATTAGTTGAAGCCTTTGTAATGAAGAAGCATGCTTCCATTGGTTCTGAAACCCACCTGCACAATTCTACAGGAAGCTATGTGCTAACTTCCACAGTTGGAGGCAGCAATGCTTCTGAATACCAGCTGCTGGAAACCACAGGACAGAAGAGTGCTCTCGTGCCCAGAACGTGCTTGCTGGTTTCCCAAAGGCAACTTGTTGGCCACTGTGAGAACAGGATGCTGGACCAGATGGGCCACTGGTCTGACACAGCAGGCTCGTCTTATCTTCTTAACTCCATTGAAATGAATTAATGTTCTTGTACCTCCCTAGTTCATCCCAATAGGATTTGAGCAGGAAAGCATGGCCTACTGTAGGCTGTCCCCATTCACATGTCTCTCCCCCCCCATTTTTTATTTAAGTAGGCTCTAAAAGAGTTGATTTAGTGGGTTTTTTAAAAATAATAATTGAGATTCTGAAATTTGACCTAACTGCACAAAACAGTTTTAAGCTCAGGTGCCTAATTTTATATTTTTAACAAAATGTAGTTTCGTCCTTATCTTTAAAAACACCCTTTGGAAACAGTAACACTCTATTATTTCAATTTCAATATTATCTGTCACATGTCTGGTAAATAGAAAGTAGTACTTGGTTTAGTGTCTCTTTTCAAAAACTTCTAGTAATAACTATGAAATGCTACTGGTGTGCATGTTAAAGTATTTTCTTAGTTTCTTACTTATATTACCGGTAATTGCTTATTTATATTCTTTTAATTTCTTACATATCATCTGTGTACTGGGTTCTGAACTAAGCCAGCGCATAGTTGCCTAGGAAGTCCAGCTGAAATCAACACAACTCATGTGCATAACAATGTACTGGGTACAACCTTTAGATTTTATAGCCTGAACTGTGGAAATAAGATTAAATTGGAAAGCAGCACTAGTCCACTAGCAAATATGGAGGGCATTAAAAGCCCTCCATACTTTATCTCTCTCCACACAGCAGTTGTAAACATATAGGTTCTCCATTTATTTTTCTGTAGCTCCTCCTGCAATGAAATAAAAAATAAAGCCCCCATGCCATGTGTGTATGAGAGCAAGCATGTGCAAACTGCTGCCAGGCCCACACATCACATGCTATTTGCCTTTCAGATCCTTTTTCACTCTTGCCTCTGGCTTCTGTCCACCCAGCAGAGCTGATCAATATGTTGAAACTGCATATTGATTAGATTATATGGCTTGGGGCAAGTGCTTGAAGAATCATAGCAATAACAAGGACTACTGATATGTCTAAAATTTGCCTGGTGCTATATTTGGTATCCTGCCCACAAGGTAATTGAACTTGAGCATAAAATGAAGATCAGCTAACCAAGCAAAAAACTAAATTTCAGATGCATTACGTATTTTCTAACACACACACAACATGGTAAACAGTGAGGTCAAGAGGCCATGAAATCAAATTCAAGAAGTTTTGTATGCAAAGCTCAGGTCAGTGAATACACCAGTCTTTGCCAACCTTGTGTTTTCCAGATGTTTTGGGCTACTACTAGTTCCCATCATTCCCAAACAACACTGATGGGAATCATAGTCAAAACATCTGGAGGACACCAAGTTGGCAAAGAGAAGTATGCAAGACTGGCATAGCAACCTTTCAGAAATAATCTTTCTTAATATTCCAATATTCTCAATTTTATCTAAGCTTTACCAAAATGCATTAAGGCTGTTTCCATACATTTATTCCAGAGATGAGTGCTGTTCTGGATTGAAATTAAAGAGAGTTATTGATATTTCATCAACAAGGTTACTTTTGAGAACTGCCCGGTTGCTAGCCTTTTCAGACCTTTAACCTAAACATGCATTTAGAGGCCAATTTCTTAATTTTATACAGTGCATTTATGTGGTGATGGTAGTGCTGCTGTTGTGACCCAGCAGTGAGTCCTGACCCACTGGATGAAGACAAATGGCCTAGTTGAATATAAATATTTCTTCCTTGCTGATTACTTTAAATATCTGATAAAGTGTTGTTCTTTCAAAAATAAACTGGCATTTAAACAGGAGCTCATTTTTTTGTATGCTAAAAATATTAATATATTTCTGTATAATAGTCACATCATGAATTAATGTTGTACAGTATGACTGAAAGTGACATGTTATGATTGTAAGCTGCTTGCGATAATGGAAAATGCTGAAAGAAGAATATGACAAAGTTTCTTCTCATGACACTTCTGCAGTGAGAAGGAATTAGAACACTGCCCTGCAGCCTCTAGGAACATAGCTCAGAACTGTGCCTCCCATACTGGAAATACTACCCTGACAGGGTAAAGTGTAGCTCCCAGGTGCCTTGAGAGATGTTTAAGGCATTGTTTGCACACTTTTACATGTAATTTATTAATTGCCCAAATGTCAACCCTAACAGACATGCATGCAAACGCAGCAGTCTTCTTCTACTGTACTACATTGGGCTGCTTTCATGTTGCTGAAATTGAGGCTTTTCCTGCTGGACCAATTATCTGCTTTGACAGCGCTGATGGTTTCGGAGAGTAGAAAAAGCTGATGACTGGAATAAGAGCTGTTCAGTGCTGTGGGCAAAACTCCCACCCAGCTACACTTACAGCAGATAAAAATATGGGGTAGATTTCCATGCCCCTAATCCAGATGGGTGAGTTGTGTGCAGAAAACACGATTTTTTTCAACTGCTTCCTTGTTTTAACTACCAAAGAAAACAGCTATTTGGACTAACATAGCTAAGTAGACCATTAAAATCTCTGCCTGTTTTGCATCTTTACAAAATTGTGCTTATTTGTTATGATAGCCTATAAAAGGCAGGAAAATGTAGTAATATAGCCCCAATCTGTGGCAAAATAGTTGATCGTAAAAGCAGCTGGGATCCTTTTGCTGTGATAAAAAGGGTGCCTGTGCACACTTAGCTTCTCTGATCTTCTGCTATAAGAATATATTGTTTTATATATTAAAGCTTTCATGTTTTAAAATGAGGCCTAGTTCTCTAAGACTGTGTGGTATAAGGACACATTTGGGGCAGATGTGTCATGTGAATTAATCCTCTTCTATTCACAAAAGGGTCTGGTATGTAGAAAACAAAGGAGTAAAGCAGGCACCCCCAAACTTGGCCCTCCAGATGTTTTGGGACTCCAACTCCCATCATCCCTAGCTAACAGGACCAGTGGTCAGGGATGATGGGAATTGTAGTCCCAAAACATCTGGAGGGCTGAGTTTGGAGATGCCTGGAGTAAAGGTTCTAGTTGCCCCTTGCAGAGAGGAAGAGGGGAGGGGAGAGGGGCAGATTGTGGTGGAGCCAAGCTGACAGTCCTGCTACTGTTTTTCTTATGATGGTACAGCTATTTGGGGAATTTTTGTGTAGGAAAGAACATTCAGTTGTGTGGACCCCTACCGTCAATATGAAGAGATGCAGTCTTCATATATAGGTTCACTAGCCCATCTACTCTACATGACAGCTAGGCCCATGACTGCCTTTTATTAATGCCAAAGTTTGTTTAGAATTCAAAACTGGTCAGAGAAGGGAAAGGTAAAGCATATAAATGAGATTACACAAAACACGTCAGAGCTTATTCAGCACCGTTTTACACATACACCTAAGCTTTCCAGGTGAGCAGCTAGCTAAATGTCCCTGTTGTCGCCCAAACAATTAACACAGCAACCATTGTGCAAAACCACCATAGTGTCGGACAGTCATTATAGTATGTAGTCACCTCTTTCTTCTCATGCTTGTATATTACTCATCATCCAAAGTGTTTATAACCTAATAAGAACCCTTAAAGAGAGATAAATTTGGAAGGTTGCATTGTACAGACTTTTAGGCTGCAAGTCAATATCCTCTTTCCTGTCAATAAGCTCTGTTGACTCAATATCCGAGTTGAAACATGCAGGATTGCACTGTTAGTGTCTTCCATCATTGTAAATGTGAGAATACAAGACAGATAATTTCCAGTGATTTCTGAGATGCCTATAACATGTATTCCAAATGTATTGTTTTAGGAGAACAATTATGAAAGAGATTTACTTTTTAGGCACTGACTGTGGTTACAGAGAAATTGCAACAATGCTTTGAAAAAAATGTATACAATCGAAAGACTTACAAGCTACTGGAAAAACATTGCAATAAAATATTGTTAAAGACACTTTGTTATAGATCTGAATGACAACAGCACCATGTACGCAGGCAGAATTGGATACAACATTTACACAAATTTTATTCAGGTAGTAATTCTTCTATGTTCTTAGCAGTGACTCCTATGTTATATCATAAATTAGCTTTGAAAACCCCAATTTCAAAAGCAGTTTGCCATGTGGAATGGGTGGCTTCTCTCTGAGGGAAAAACCCTTGGGCTCACAAAACCACAACCCTGAACCAGCAAATAATTGTTTAAAATAAGGAACAATTATTGCTGCAGTGGCTGAAGCTCCTCATAAGATCTTAAGAAGAATGTTGTTGGGTTAGGCTAAAGGCCTATCTAGTCCAGCATCCTGTTCTTATGGTGGCCAACCAGATGCCTATAGGAAGCAGGCAAGCAGGACCCAAGTGCAGGTCTTCCCTTGCAATAACTGCCTCTGCCCTTTGCTGGCTACCCCACAGTTATGACATTGCATCCATGCCCAATATAATAGTGCTCAGGCAACGCTATTCATACTCCGAAGCTTCCCACCCATACCACATTTGCATTAATAACAGGTAGTTGACTGGTACTTAATAATAGGATTGAAAATAATAGCACAACAGATCATAGATTGTTCTTCAGATACATTAGTGCAACTCCTTTCTAGTGCAACTATTCCTATATGGAATGTGAATCCTATGTGGTTCATCAGGACAGGAAAAAAGAATGTGCTATAAAATCACTGTGCCAATTCCATGGTCTATTCAGTCATGGAGTCTAAAGTATGAATAATAACTGAATAGCACATAGGTTATTATGGGTAATTATTCTCAAAACAAAATACAAGTTGTGTGTCATCTACATGGACGGGATAACCATAAATAAAAATAGAAATAAATAGTGGTGCAAATCTCTTAGGCAGGACTTTATTTATTTGTACATTGTTTATTCGGTTTTCATTTTGTATATGGGTCTACCTTCTAAATAAAAGGGAATCTTTCAACAATATGCCCACAAAAGAGAAAAATCAATTCAGAAATAAAAAAAAACAAGCATATAAGTACCAGTTTTGAGTATGGTAAGCATTCTAAATTCTTGTTTAAATGGCAGTAAAAGAACACAAATGAAATATGTACTGAACTCTGAAGAAATTATAAATAGTGTTTTATATATAGAGAGAGAGCAAACAGCAAACAGACCACAGAATCAATAGTAACACTAAAAACATATAAACATCTGCACGTCCATGGAGACTGAAAACTTTAGTCCTTGTATCTTCAGTGAGCAGTATATATTCAGATAAATTAACAATCATAGATATTTTTAAAATAAAAAGTAAGAAGTAATGTAGAATTACAATATTGGAAGTATCATGCCTTACCTATTTCACATGCATCCAATATAACTTGAAAACCTGCTTCTCTTGGTCTAGCCTGAGTCTAGTATTGAATAAAAAAGATGATTTAGTTAAAAACACACACAAACACCTGCATCACCTCCCGCCATGTCTTCCAAAGCATGTTCATTTATTCATTAACATTTTACTTCATACTTTTCATTTTCATGCCTCGATATATGGAAGTTGATGCCTATGGCAGCTTTACCAGCAATATACGAAATGCCATTAAAATGCTACAAACATAATACTCTATGCACACGCACGCACGCACGCACACACATGGCTGTGCCCTTGGTCACTAAACTCATCAACCCCCTCCCAGGTTCTGAATCACCCCCTGCTTCCTTCTCCTGCTTCCCACAGCAACTGTGTTCTTTCCCCCTGCTGCTGCCCAAGTGGAAAGTGAGAAAGCTTGCATTTTGCAAGCCCACCCCACACTGAACCTTTCAACACCAGGCATCAATTGGAAGGATCAGTGCAGGGGAGCTGAGACCTTCTCCTTAGCACCTCGTGCTGCTCCTGACACTATGGATCCTGAGTCTGGCTGGCTGCCACTTTGTCGTTTTCCACCTCGTGCCACTATGGATCATGAGGCTGACCAGTGCTTATGGGCATCTTTTTCTTTCCCATGTCACTCCTCATACTACTAACTGGTGCTAACTGGTGGCCAGCTGCCGAGGATGAGGGCAGTCAGTAGTGGTGCCAGCCTGCTTGAGGATCTGGATCCTTGGGGCAGGGCCGCTGACACTGGAAAGTGGAGGAGTCAGCAGCTGCATATTCTGGCTGCCCCTCTGCAGCTCCCCATGGCTGCCCATCCACTGCTTCTTGTCACACACACTGTAGTTTGCATCGCCATCTGTTACCAGCTGTGCGAACTACTGCATAATGGTGGGCAAGTGCAAATACACACATGCACACAGAGAGTTCCCAACAGAACTGTAAGAGGGCCAAATACTTTCCCCTATAATTTTTCTCATTGCCATGGTTAATTCCCACTGTATGTGTTAACATGAACCTCTTATGGTACCATAACTCCAATCTAACTCAGATCTGGATAATCTTATTTGGGTGAAATAGCTATCTTTAGAAGGCCTTACAGGTTTGCATTATTGGCCATCCTGTTCTGACAGGGCTGTGACGATATGGAATAGGCAACATCTATTTTAAATACGGACTTGCCCCCACTGGGGGAATATGGCACCTCTCATTGTATTAGCATTATTGTCAATACAAAATTCTGGGTGGTGGGCAACCTTGTTGTAGTTGAAAATCACATTCCTTCAGAGGAAAGACGTCAGGGGCTATATAGATCAGAGACTATGCACCCCTTTTCTCTCCATCCATATATCTCCTCCCTCTCTCACACATAGGCTTTTCCAAACCCTACTGGCCAGCCTCCCTATCTCCCTTTGGGGTTATCTTCCACTCACCCTTAATCTTTCTCTCATTAATTCACTGTGCACTCTCTCTCTCTGTCTCTCTCTCTCTCTCTCTCTCTCACACACACACACACAAACACCTGCCTCCCTCTGGGTCCTCCAGCCTCTGCTTAGTTCCTTCCTCTCTTCTATTCATTATTTTATCTATTCATTTATTCTTTCTCATACACATAATCACATTGCTCCTTTATTCTCTCTCTCTCTCTCTCTCTCACACACACACACACACATTCACACCAACACTGGGTAGTCTCATTGTGAAATACAATTTGAACTGTCCTGTTGTGCCAAATATGACACCTATTGTATGCTAAAGACTGCAGTGTCAGAGGATCGCCTTGAAAAGTTTCCCCCCCTGTCATAGTAGCTGGTATTTCACAACCCAGGAATCTGACAACTTATGATTGCTCAGTGATAGCTGCTTTTTTCTGCAGCAACTGGTTTGCCTTTCCATGCAATCAAGGAAAAAAATAAGTATACTTGTATTAACAGAAGTAAACAGTGGTGGTCGGTTAATTAGTAATCTAAAAAAGTGAGCTGTGGTGTAGAATAGTATAGGCAGAATCCCTTAAAAATGTTTCCAGATTACAGTATAACATACACTTCTCCATACCATTCAGAATGCATGCTTGTGCAACAGTTCCCAAATGCTAAAACGTTTCCTAATAAATCAGGTGGTGTTCTGCCACCCCGAAAGGTGCTTCTCTGTGGGTACCCCCATTTTTCTTTATTGTGTTTCTTTCTCCTCAATAAAAAAGATCCCATCTGTACTGGATAAAATGTTTTAAAGGCGCCTATGCTCGTCTGTTATGAGAGTAATCCTGTTTAGTACTACTCAGTCCACAAATAATTTTTTACAAATAATTCTGTTATTAATAACAGAAAATGAGCCAGGCGCAGACTTGCATGCTCTCTGCTCAGCAACCTGTGCACCATGAGAGAAAATAGGGCGCGGCTGCAGGACGTCGCTTTGGCCTGCGAAAGCAGAGAGCGAGAGAGGAATGGACGTATTGAAAGCGGGTCTAGCAAAGCGAAACTAGACTTCGTAGGGACTTTTTCCCTGTTCAGAATGAGGTGTTTGTTTGTTTTTAAAGACAGCTATGTGAACTCCTGATCTGAGTGTGGGCGAGGACGCCTGCCTCTGCAGGGTCTCCCCTGGTGGTGTCCCAGACGTCCATGGAAGCAGCCCGGGCTTGCCTGGAGAGGCGGCCCTGGACATCCAGGGCAACCTGAAGACAGAGGCCGTGACGTCGCGGCCCGCCTCGCACCTTTGCCCTGCCTGCGCGCGAGTCTCGCTCTCCGGGCACAGTCAGGGGCCAAGCAGCTGGGAACGGCGTGTGTTAATCCTCCGCGCATCTCCTATCTGCCCAGCAGCGGGGCGGGGTCGGGGCCAACCAGGGTGTCTCCCGCTCCACTCCCTGGCCGAGTAGAAAGAAAGAAAGCGGGGCGGGGCGAAGGGAGGGAGGGAGGAGGGAGAGAGAGAGAGAGAGAAAAGGAAACTTAATTAAAGGTGCTCGCTCAGAAGAGCCGCTGAGGTAAACTCGCCTCGCCCCACACCCTCGCTCGGAGCCAAATCCTCCAGCGGACGGGAGGAGACTTGAGTTAACAGAAGAAGGACGAGAAAAAAAAATCACCCGAGTAGGAGAAAACAACCGTCTCCGCCTCTCTGCTGATCCACTATCGCTGCCGCCACCACCCTTGCAGCTCCTGCTGTGGAGACAGGCGGGTCGCCTCAGACTCACCTGGTCGCTCGTCCAGCGCGCGCGCGCCGCCGCTTCCGCCGGTCCCTTTTTTCCCGCCGAGCCCACCTTCTCTCGCTCGCGCGCGCGCCCCCAGTCCGGCTGCAGCATGGCCCCGCTAGCGAGAGCGCGGCGCAGGGGGGGCTCCTGGACGGACGCCGGCCTCCGGGTCTTCGTCGGCCTCCTGGTGAGTAGCAGTAGTAGGAGTCGCGCCTTGTGGAGAGGGAGAAGGGAGGCAGAGGGTGGGCTGAAGGGAGAGAGGCGCGGGAAGTCTGGGCGGCGGCGGCGGCCACAGGTAACGGCGCCGAAGTGGGAGCTTGCGGGGCGAAGTTCGCTGGGTTCGGCCTGGCGGACGTGCCGCGGGGCTCTTGGGCGGGAGGCGCTGCTGTGGCGGGGGGGGGGGGGAGGGGGAGGGGGCAGCGCCCACCTGGATTTTCCAGGGACGCCTCTTCGGAAGAAACAAAAAGCCGGGCTCTTTATGCTATTTGCGCACACCGAAAAGTAATTTTTCGTTCTTAGGCTTTCGAAACCGGCTCGAAGCTGGGAAAAGCTTCCCCTCCCCAGATTCCGACTTGCATATTCGCAGAGAGAGAGAGAAAATGGGTGGGGGGTTCTCGTAGGAGTTGCGAAACTCTGAAGTTTTTAAAGTGGGAATGGGGAGACTTCATTGTGTGTGGCGAGGAGAGAAAATGCATGGACTCCTTTAAAAAAGGAGAGACGCGTTTACTCGGAAGTGAGCTCAGTTTTTTCCCAAGTAGCTTTTTTTCACACGGTGACTTCAGGGGCGTTCAGGGTGGCAGTTTCGTCCTGGAATTTGCTGTGGGGTTTTTTGGGGGTGGGGAGAGTTAGGATCCGATGGAATATACCGTGGGACAGGCTTCTTAAAATCGGCGACGCGCCTTGGCTAAGTGGCGTTTGTGTGCTCTGCGGGTTTCGCCCTGCCCTTATTAACTCGTGCCTTTGATCTGCCTTAGTCTTGCCCGGGATGGTTCCCACTTTGAAAAGGAAATGTGCTGGTTAAGAATTGACGGCATGCTTTTATTATACCTGTGAGATGGTTAATCTGTGTGCTTACATATCAGTATTAGACTTGGGAATATATTTGCCTTGAAGAGGTCCTGAAGTGGGGGCAAAACTCTCTAGAGGCATAGGAAATTCAGTACCTCCTCTTCCTACATTTCTCTACTGTATTTGAAACGGATTATTTGAGACTGGGAGGAGGCGACTTTTAGGTTGCTTTTCATTTTTATTATGTACAGTGGTACCTCGGGTTATATATGCTTCAGGTTACATACCCTTCAGGTTACAGACTCCGCGAACCCAGAAATATTGCTTCAGGTTAAGAACTTTGCTTCAGGATGAGAACAGAAATTGTGCTCTGGCAGTGCGGCAGCAGCAGGAGGCCCCATTAGCTAAAGTGGTGCTTCAGGTTAAGAATAGTTTCAGGTTAAGTACGGACCTCCGGAACGAATTAAGTACTTAACCCGAGGTACCACTGTATTTTGTGTTTTCATATTGTGATTTTATGTTGTAACTGCCCTGAGACCTGCAGGTATAGGACGGTATACAGATTTAATAAAAAATAAAAAATAAAAATTTTCTAGCCATTTGCTATCAGTAAACTATTGTTGTTCTCTGAGTTTGGCTTCTGTAGCCAATGGGTTTATGTTCACCAGAAAAGCTGTAAGCAAATAGGAGATTGGAAATATTCCCCCCCCCCTTGTCAGTCTTGTAGGAAATAACAGCTGCGGTACACTCTTATTGCAGTGAATTTGATTTGCATGTTTCAAATAATAATTCTAAGGTTGCATCTAAGAACATAAGAGCTCTGTTGGATCAGGCCAAAGTCCCCTTCTAGTTCTCACAGTGGCCAACCAGATGCACCTATGGGAAACCCACAAGCAGGACATGAGACAGTACCCTGCTCCCCAGACGGTGGTGTCACATATCATCCAATGCTGGAGGAGCACACGGAAATCATGACTAGAAGACATTGATGGGTATAGCCTTCTTGAATTTGTCCAATTCCACTTTAAAGCTGTCCAAAGTGTTGGCTGTCTAGTAGAAAAAAGAAGCTTATATAAATTACCAACCCTTTGTCAAATACAGACAATGGGTTGGGTCCAGATTTAGTCATGCTGGGAGTAGACCCATTGAAATAAAAGCCACGGCTAACTTGTCCCCTTGGTTTCAATAGGCCTGCTTTGCCTGTATGCTTGTCTGGATCCAACCCACAAATGGGGAACATGATTAACAGTGTGAATATCCTTTTTAAAATCTATAAAAACTAGCGATTGTGCAGACATAGATATGTTGGTTGAAATTTGAGCTTCTAATCCTTTGTAAGCAATAGGCCAGTTAATATGAATAGGCTCATTTACACAGCCCAGAGTCTCTATATGAATTTTATTTTAAGAAATGTGTCTTACTTCCTTTGTCCAGTATCTTCCTTTGTCCAGTATCATGTTAGACTTATGGAAAACATTGGGCTTCCTTTCTTACTGAGATCTTTATAGACCCCATAGCCTTTCTGTGGCTCCCAGTACCTTACTGTATTGAGTTATGGTTCGGAATTTTCTCTCACAATTGTTTGTATCATTCCTTAACATCAAAAAAATTGGAGTAATGACTGTAGTCATGTGCACATTTGCTTCAGACTAAGTCCCACTCTGGATTATTTTGATATCTTTTAAAACTAATTAAATCAACATTCTAATTTCTTTCAAGGTCCTCAACCTAATTCTGTGATCCATACAAAAGCACAACCAGAGTGCTGCTCAGATTCATTTTGAGAGCATGCACATTTATCAGATTTTCGTTTCAAGATGCAAATAGTTCACTTGCCCCTTGCCTTCAATACATTAATAATAATATAACTATTAATTGGTGGCTCTTCTAGCTTGCCATTTGTGGCCAGAAATAGCAAGTAATTTAATTTCCTAATTGATTGGTTTTACTTCCCCTTCAATAGACTTTTCCTGCTTTTTTTTAAAAGTATCCTCTGCTGCTGATGGTATTCAACCTGCACTCTAGCCTTTACAGCATTAATTTCATTATTTATTTTTGGAATATCTAATGTATAGTAACTGCTTACACTCACTCCTATTCTATGTGAATTAGTTGACAGTGTATCAAATTGACTTCCATGGAACCCACTTGTTTCAATTAATGTTGCAGTATAGAGAAACTTGCACTCTTCCATCTAAGTACTTCACAATTTTAGATACAGTATTACTTATAAGGCCTGCTGATATAATTGTACCTTGTTTTCAAACAAGGTATTTAGGAACAGGATGTTTAATATGTTTGAATCCCATTGAAATCATAAGATTTATACATACCACCCAAGTCCCATTTTTATAATGCTTTCATTGTGACACAATACTTTAAAATAAATAAAGCCTATCTTATTGGACAGAATTCCATTGTTCTAAAATGCAAACACTTCAGAAAAAGTTTGCTATCTTTTTTTGGATGAAAATAGGAACTTCTCAAATAAAACAATGAGTTAAAGTATTTGATTTACAAAACAGAGCTCTGTAAATCCCATCCCTGGCACTGGTAATTCTGTGAATGTTTAGAATGTTTGTATGTGTTTAAACCAGTTTGAAAGTGTGCTGAATGTGTTACCTGAATTGTAATATACAAATAAAATCTGCAAAGTGATTTTTAGACTGCAATCCTACTATACACACCTCTGAGTAAATCCCATGGAATTCAGTAGGACTCCTTCTAAAAGGCCATGCATAGAAGCACACGGCTATTTTCTCTCTTATTCTTAATGTTCTTTAAACATAGCTAGGAAGCATGGAACTGTGCTGCATATATGAAACACTTGATTCTCAAATTGACATGAATTGCTTTCAATAAGATAACTCTACACTAACTTTAACTGGTTATTGTTTGGTGTGACATATTCTCTTTGACTTACTCATACTGAATTTATTGACACTCCTGTAATTCCAAGACCATTTGTAGTACCTTTAACAACCTTTTGCAACAATCATAAACCCACTTATTCCAGAGTAGAAATAATGAAGCAACGTGACGTCACTAGACTTTTGTAAAAGTATAAGACAGTAATGGAAAATTGGAATGCGGGAAAAATGTCAGCACTTTTGCTCTTAAAAACTTTAATCCATTTTACATTTAAAGTGGTAATTTAATCTACATACTATTTTCCTGGGCACTTTTGTTAGAAACCCAGTAATACCTTTTAATTACCTCACTTTCACTTTCTTGCTACTTGATAAAGGAGTGCTCCTAATCTGTATTCTGTTGCATCCCTCCTTCCCACGCCCAAATATTAGTAGTTCCATGTGAATTACCATTATTTATAATTTGCCCTGAGCACAATGGAAGGATGGGGTAAAAATTAAATAATAATAATAATAATAATAATAATAATAATAATAATAATAATTGTACATATAGATAAATCTACTGCAGCAGCAGATACATTCGATACTCTGTGATTGTGACTCTGTAGGTGTTCAATTTATCAAGTAGTCTTCTTTTATGCCTCTATTATCAGATTCTGTTATATCTGCCACTTTATTATCATTAATTTATTATCTTTTTATGTCTCTATTATATTGCCCCAGGGAAGGTCACAGCAATTTAAAACACAACATTAAAAATAGTTTTAAAACAAATTACAATCACAGTGTTTCTCAGTTTGGTCTTAAGGACTTAATACAACATGATGCTTAACAGCTTTCCTACAGAGGGCAAAGTCACTATGGAGAGGAACCATGAGAGTAATGCTTCTGTGTTAAATGGTAGACTGAAAAACGTCCCAACAAGTGAATATTTATTTCCCCGAGCCCCGTGTGCTGGCTCCCTCCAAAGCTTCTCCTAGCCATGTAGCAATGGCACATTCCTCAGTCACTGAAGAGGTTGCAGTGGAATCTGTTCCTTATCAAATGAAATCTCCACTTGAAAAGAATGATATGCTCAGAGATGCATCTAGTAATGCCAAACCTTTCATCAGTCGCTCCAGTAAGGCAATGTCTACTGATGTAAAAATAATAAAAAGAGGAGAGGAATAATTAAAAACATTTATTTGTGTGTTGTTGTTTTTTGAGACTCCTTGATTTAGGGGATTGGCTGATTCCAGTGAAAGGGGGCATATGGTAAGGGTTCCAATTTTTGGAATTGCCAGCACTGTTAGCCTCAAAGCTGTTAGGAATAAAATTCTGAAAACTTCTGGGCACTGTATTCACAGGTTCCCCATCAGTATCATAATAGAAAGGATCTTAGAAGGTGTGTTTTCTTAACTACCAAGCTGAATGCTTGCCTGTTGAACTTAGGACAGAAGCTTCCTCAATTTGTATTTTTTTAATTTTTTTTAATATATAACAGCCAATGAGCCTTTCTTACTACAATGGTACCTCGGGTTACATACGGTTCAGGTTACATATGCTTCAGGTTAGACTCCGCTAACCCAGAAATAATACCTCGGGTTAAGAACTTTGCTTCAGGATGAGAAAATAAATTGTGCTCCAGCAGCGCGGTGGCAGCGGGAGGCCCCATTAGCTAAAGTGGTGCTTCAGGTTAAGAACAGTTTCAGGTTAAGAATGGACCTCCGGAACGAATTATGGTAAATACTTAACCCGAGGTACCACTGTATAAGTGACACCACACTCATCTGATAACATGGTGGTAGGACTGGATGACAACAACTGCCTCAAGATGGGTTTGATCTGCTGCTGACCCTCTATAACCAGATCATGTGTATCTAGATTTGTTATAGAGAATATAGACTATCAAAAAGTACCTCCTTTGAAGCGTGGTTTGAATCCTAAGGTTTTAGTATATCCACCTGTTGTTTTGACATGCCGTGTTGGCAAGCTTCTGAAATGCATGATCAGCATTCATGAATCCAACAACATACTGGCAAATACTCAATATAGTTTCTGCAGACACTTATCACCTGATTAAGCTGGAAATCAGATCAACTGATAGTTCACTTAAAAAGAAGAAGGAAAGGCTTATGAAATATGAAATCAACAGAAAGTCTTATAATTTTGGATTAAGAAGCAATCTCCTCATCTTCATACAGATCCTTTTGAGGAAATGTGCATTCCAGGTTCATGTTAGTTTTGACTTTCAAGTGGGAGAAAAGTGTCCCTCAAGGTAGTGTTCTCGGTGTGTTTGTCTTCTCTGTAAAGATTTGTTGCAGTGTGATATCATATCTTATAGCATACAGTTGCCTTTTTGCAGATAATTTCCAGATGTTATGTAGGTCTTTTGTTACATGGTTTAATGAAAGATAACTACAACAAGCTTCCCGCTCTCTCAATATATATCGGCTGTACTTTGTGACTATACCTTTCTCAAACCAAAATCATTTGTTTGTACTTTTGCTGAAGGTGTAGCTTACATCTTGAAGTTACATTGAAATTCCTAGTAGTTTCATACCTAGTAGTTTCAGAGTGTATGTATCTAGGGTTGAACAAGACGCTCACATTCTTACTGCGCATTAACTTCCTAAAGGTGTTATACATGAAGGCACTGAATGTCCTGTTTTGCATTCTTCAACCACTTCAGGAACAGACTACACTTATATACTGCAAATCTACAGGGTGTTGATCTACTCCAGACTAGATTTGGGGCTCCATAATGTACAGTTCTGCAAAGCTGTTTGCACTGAAGAAACTATATCCTGCTTATTGGGGAATTAAATTGAGCATTGAAGCATATTACACCCCAACTCCTTATAGCCTTGGTACAGACTATATGCAACAATTTGTGGAATGTTTTGAAATCTCATTGATTCCCACATATCTCTGAACTAATTCCCATGGTTAATTCCAGCCACAGGCTCATTCAGCTATAGCTTACATCTGTTATTTTTTTGTCTTTTTTCCCATTTGAAGACTGCCTAGAAAATTTCATGTTGTTTTTGCTGGGTTCCTGGGCATGCTGGAATTAAATTTGGTTGCCCAAGCTGCTAAGATGGCAACTCACCTTGCAACTAAGATTCCCATTTAGTGATTCTCCCTCCCCCAAGCTAAATCAATGGTACAGTGCCAAGAGCTGTGAGACAGTTGGAACAACAGACTTTGAATTCAAAATCAGTATTCCCATCATAAATACTTCCCTAAAAGAGCACTTCTCAAGAATTGCATGTCATTAACATTCCAGCAGTTCCTTCTGAAGAGAGAGGGCCTAATAGTGTTGGTGCTTGCAGCACTTCCCTCTGTCAAATATCTTTTTATCTGCTTGTCAAAACTGTCTCTAAATCCAGCCATCTGATTGGCACCACATGAGCCTAACTTCATTTTCTGGGTGAATACATTAATTAATGTGTCAATTTTCTGGTTTGCTGCCAATTTCCTCTGGTTTGCTGACCAGAAGATGCTTTATCAACAGAACATAACCTTATAGGTGGCTTACTGAAATGCATCTTGTGCACATAACAGTGCAATATAGCCTAGATGTTGTTGCATCAAAATAATCTCAAATCCTTCCTCATATTGACATCAGATAGTATGAAGGCTTGTCAACCATTCTTAATGGGGGAACCTGGAAATGTATATGTGCAAATTTCAGTCATATTAAGGAATATTACAATCTAATTCATGGTTAGATCACTATGCTATATTTCGGCCTATTGTTTATAGTTCTGTATATACAAAAATAACAAAAAATAATAATGCGATTCTTTTACTCCTCAGGTACTAAGTTTATTTTGTGAAGCTAGCAAGAAAGTGACTTTTAACGTGCCTTCCAAACTAGAAGCAGGAACATTAATTGGCAGATGTGAGTAACAATTACTAGAGCCTCTTTCTGTTGCTTTCACAATGATGTTCTGTTTTCTCCCTGCAACCCATCTCATATTTATAGCGCACTCCAATGCACATTATTTTGGAAGCCTATCTGTGTTCAGTGGGGCTTATGCTTAGTTACAGTATAGCATAAGCTTACAACTTCAATCCTGGACACACTTAATGGGCAGCAAACTCCAACTGAATGGGGTTCCTTTCAAATAAATATGCATTGGATTGTGCTGCTATGCTGAAATCTTATGGTCCTTAGGAGGGTGCCCATGGGGTCATAGGAAGCATTGGATCTCACTTTCTGAAGGCAGAGAGAGCGCTCTGACCTTGGAGAAGGAGATCAGATGCTAGATTCCCCCATCCACACCACTGTGAAAACTTCATTGACTCAGTGTCAGGGCTCAGACATCAGTGGTGGTGTAAGGGGTAGAAAAGTAGAAGTATTGAACTTGAAGGATCACATGCATTTCTGCTCTCCTAACATGCCCCCTAAGCATACTAAACACCCCCTGCCCTAAACCCAACCCCAGAAAATGACAGAGGAGTGCAAGAGGGCTCCTCTGCCCTTACAGTTGAAGCAGATGAACTGCCTCTAGTTGTGCTGCACTCTGCCATGCCTTAGGCAGCATGGGATATGTATTTCATTATTGATTGTAAATAAAGCTTGCTTTTGAATCCTAAACCAACAAAACCACTAAATAAGTTTTTGGATTTTGCATCTCATTCTCATCTGTAACCAGTTTATTTATAAGCTTATTCACTATTTGTTCATTTAATTGTTCTTAGTTTGAGTCATAGCCTTTTTCCCCAGTTGTGAAGGCTCTGGGTGGATAAGATCGACTTATTACATTCATACTAGAGTGTCATGATCATGCTCTAGAAACTTTACCCTGACACTGCAACTAGGTACAAATTTTAAAATTGTAAGCATGCAAATATAAATTTAGGACATGAAATTGGGAGTTGTTCTTTGCTGCTTTGTTTCTTGGTTTACAGTTTTTACTGTTTTTGTTTTGTTTTACAGTAAATCTGAGACAGTATCTTAGGACATCTGACCTGATCAGTTCAAGTGATCCTGATTTCATAGTACTAGAAGATGGTTCTGTATATACAACAAATGCTGTTTCTTTGTCTTCTGAGAAGAAAGCTTTTACCATATCGCTTAATGACTTGCAGGGTCATCTGCAAAAGAAAATACATGTCAATTTGCTATCACATCCAAAAAAGGTAAGTGGCATGCAATTTTTTTTAGATCAAAGTACGTTTCAGTTATCTTCCTCGTTAGGCAAATATAGATGTTATAGGTACTGAAAAAGAGGTGGGGTTTTAGGGCGGGGAGAAGTAATGCCTGACATGACAGAACTGCACTGAAAGTTTCCTTGCCCCTGCAAGCAAACTTCAGCCATTGAAAAGGAGTGAGAACATTATGATTATGTCATATATACATTCCAGTATGGATGAGAGAGAAGGAGGATACATAATTCTGCTTCTTTTGACAGCAGCTGTGCAGTTCCTGTAATGTCTATTTTTGGCCTTAATTGACTGTCAACAGAACATTTGATTTAGCATATAACTTAAGCTCTCACTTCAGGTGAAGAGGAGGGCTGAATCTGTCTCTTTATTGCCCAGTTAAAACTGATGTAGCAAAAAAGGAATTATCTTCATCAAGGACATTAGAATTCCAAAAACACACACAAACATAATGAAAATAGAGGCATGAAAAACTGAAAACAGTTATGCAGGGTTGAAGTACTCAAAAATCACCATACCAGAATGTTATAGCAATTCATGGAGAAAAAGATGGATACCATGGTGAAATGCTGGAGAACGTTAATAGGAACAACACAGTATAGGAGAATGGAAAAAGTAAGGAATTACTAGAATATGTTACTAATGTTCGTTTCTATTTCCTGAACACAGGCTCATAAAACAGGAGAGACTGTTCTTAGACGAACTAAACGAAGGTGGAGTCCTCTTCCAACCCTAATAATGGAAAACTCACTAGGACCTTTCCCAATGCAAATTCAGCAGGTAACGTTTAATAAACCAGCCTGATTACACTCTACGCTCTAGCAAATGTGTTTTATGAATAAGATGAGTAGAAGAAACCTATGTAAGTTATGATCTTAGGATAATTTTAATGACTTTTTGAGAAGCCTTGAACATGAAAAAGGAAACATCAATGATATCAATACTGTTAATGACTAAGTAGTTGCTGGAGAGTAATTTGTACCAGATAGAGTGATCCTAAGCACACTTGAAAATCAGTTCTATTAAAACAGGACTTACTGCCTCAGTGTGATTATGATCTCACAGCCTAAACAGTGTGTACTAAATTACACTCCTGTATAAATGGTGAAGGATTTTAAATGAACAAATATTTGTCATGTTCTTCAGGAGTCTGAACTAACTTTGGTACCAGAAAATTAAGAGACAAATTGATACTTTAATTCTGAGATACTAGCTATAGTATGATGACTTACGTTTTTCTGTTTCATACATCATTCTCTTTATACAGCTGTCTTCTGATACAGCCCAAAAATACAACATCACATATTCTATAAGTGGTCGTGGAGTCGACCAACCACCACTAAATTATTTTTATATTGAGAGGGAAACAGGAAATCTCTTTGTTACTGTCCCAATAGATCGGGAAGAGTATTCAGAATTTGAGGTAAGAATGCAAACTTTGTCAGTTGTAACAATTATAATATGAAGCCAAATGTGTTGTAAGTATAAAATGATGTGTTTTAAACAATGGATCAGTAGTGTTCATTGACACTTTGTTCATTTTGAGTATTTGAATTGGAATGGTAGGATCTGCAACCTTGTTCTGCTTTTACTAGGCAAAGCTTTTTCTGAGATACTGAATAGAACTTTATCTGATAGATGTTAATGATGGAGAAGTTTGACAGGGGAAAAGAATGTATAAAGTAAAAAGTTTGGATGTCTTTCTGATGAAACACAGAAATGTACTTGAGTTTAAGAATTCTACAGAAATATGGCTCTTGGTAAAATGGAAACTGTAAACCTGTCAGTCTTTCACTGTTAAAGTATAAGAAACGTAAAACATGGGAAGTTCTTGTGTTTGTTCAGAAGCAAATAGCAATGCATTACAATAAAACCAATTATCCTTACATAGGTAGCTACTAAAAGTGTTCCCTCTTTTTTTTACAGATAATTTGCAATGCAAGGACATTAGATGGCTATACTCCAGAGGTACCACTTAGACATGTAATCCGAATTGAGGATGATAATGACAACCCACCAATGTTTGACCCAGTTACTTGGGCTTTTAATGTTGTAGAAAACTGCAGAGCTGGTAAGCAGCTAGAAATTTTATAATATCATTTCAATTACGTTTATCCAATGAGTGAAATCTAATGGTAGAAGAAGAAGAAGAGTTTGGATTTGATATCCCGCTTTATCACTACCCGAAGGAGTCTCAAAGCGGCTCACATTCTCCTTTCCCTTCCTCCCCCACAACAAACACTCTGTGAGGTGAGTGAGGCTGAGAGACTTCAGAGAAATGTGACTAGCCCAAGGTCACCCAGCAGCTGCATGTGGAGGAGCGGGGAATCGAACCCAGTTCACCAGATTACGAGTCTACCGCTCCTAACCACTACACCACACTGGTGCCCTTCCACCAGTGGAATGAACCTTCACATGTGCAACATGACTTGCTCTCTTTCCCCTCCTCCCTGCAGACCTCTGTGTACTCCCAAAATCTTTGCTGAAGGATTGGCGAACCATCTGGAGCAGATGGGGGAGCAGTAAAGAGGAAGGGGGGGGGAGAGGAAAACCTGGATGTATAATCAGACATCTATTTGCCTGTCATTGAATGTGGCCCAGTGTTAAGATCTTTAATCTTCTTACTGGGATGTTATATAATGGCAGATGTTAAGCCAGTGTAGGTTAATATTAATTTGTTTTACTATACTGTGTCGGATTTTAAAGGTATTGACTGCACCATGGGCAAACACACAAATACATACAATTTCACTAATTATGCATGAATGTGCCATATTATTATTATATTGAGCATTGATATATATGAACACACACCAAGTCAAATGACTAGCCCATCTAGTCCAGAATTGTCTACTCTTATTAGCACCAGCATTTTAGGGACTGAAGCAGAAATCTTTCCCATCACCTGCTCCCTGATCATTTAACTGGTGGTGCCTGTGATTGAACCTGGGAGTCAGGACCTTCTGCTTTCAAAATATGCATTACCACTGAGCTATAATCCTTCCCACCACATTTTTCAAAAGCTTTCAGATTAGACCATGTATTTGCATCCATATTCATTTCAATGACTCTTGATATAACTGGTCTGTCCAGTTTGAAGAGTGTTTTCATTTATCTGTGTATGTTTGTAACTGGGTAAACCTTTGCTCCAAAATAGTGAAGATATTATTTTCTATGTAGAATAAAAGTTGTATCTCATCAAAACATGTTTTCATCATTCAGCATTTAACTGCTGCTTATGAAGACAGGGATAAATGTTAGATGGTCATTAACAAAATGAATGTAACACGAACAGCATCAGTGAGAAGATCTGCGCCTACTGTACGCCGAGAATATCGTTTGACAGCAGCAATTGCGCACATGCTTATTCGGTGCAATTTCATGTAATAGTTAACTTAACAAATTTCCATAGGTATACATGGGGAGCAAGTGATTGTAAGACCCCTTTGTAGACATCGGCCTGCATAGATTTATCAGAATATGATAATATGAAACCGAGATTATTTTCTTAGGCAATGTCCTCCATTAGGAATCTCTGTGATTCAAAATCTGTAGATCATTACAAATATATGTAATTAACTGAAAGCTCAGAATTGCTTCTTTTTAAAAAACACATAAACAGTGCAGGGCTTCTTCATCTACTGCTGCATATCTTCTGTTCATTTCACCAGGGCTTGGGCTGGAATCCCTTGCACTAACCCAGGCATAGGCAAATTCGGCCCTCCAGATATTTTGGGACTACAACTCCCATCACCCCTAGCTAACAGGACCAGTGGTCAGGGATGATGGGAGTTGTAGTCCCAAAACATCTGGAGGGCTGAGTTTGCCTAGGCCTGCACTAACACAAATGAAGTAAGGAGAGGTTTCAAAGCAAAGCAGCAGTCCATAAGCTTTATTAAGGGTGAAGTTAACAACCATGTATTGTATTTTCTTTTCGAGTACTTTAGGTGGGGGTTGCATGTGTGCCGTATTATTAGGCTAGATCTCCAATGATAATTTGATCAGTATTTTATAGTATAATCTTAAAAAGGTTACAATGATAATCTGTGTATGCAGGTACCGTGGTTGGACAAATAACTGCAACGGACAGAGATGAACCTGGTACACTGCACACTAAACTGAAATACAGAATTGTGGGCCAGAATCCTATACCGCTTCAAGGTTCCAATACGTTCTCTATACATCCAGATACAGGTTCTATTACTGTGGCATATCCAGTTCTGGACAGAGAGGTAATTTTATTGAAAGTCTAATGTTGTTATTTAGCATTATGCCTATGAGTAAGGCAGAATTTGACGGGGAGGCGGGGAGAGGACACATGAATCTCTGGGGAATTTATAGTTTGCTTGCTTGACAAACTCATTATTTTGTTGTTGCCATTGACACCTCCCTTCTCTAAATCCTATGCAGAAAAGAGAGTTTGTGTTAGTGGCAGGTTGTTGCAGGAGATACAAGCTGCTGCTTAGTCCTGCAAAAATACAACAGAAAGGGAGGTGACCTATCTTGTCTTTCATCAAGGGGGGAAAAAGGGAGATGTTCTCTCTCTTTCCATCACTTTTTTGCAGGAGGCAGCAGTGAGAATGAGAGAAAGGGTACTTGATGGACTTCTGCATAAGAAGCCTTAAAAGCATTTGTTTAGCTAGGAACTCTGGTGGTTCTCTCTGGTGAAGTTCTGGTGGTTTCCTCACTACGAGAAGTGAAGTTACAGGGAACCATGTAGGGCCTTCTTGGCAGTGGTGCCCACCCTATGGAACACCCTCCCATCAGATGTCGGTGAGATAAAGTACTGCACAACTTTTGGAAGACATTTGAAGGCAGCCATGTATCAGGAAGTTTTTAATGTTTGGCGTTTTACTATGTTTTTATATGTGTTGTAAGCTGCCCAGAGTGGCTGGGGAAACCCAGTTAGATGGATGGGGTGTAAATATTATTATTATTATTATTATTATTATTATTATTAGACTAAAGAGAGTCAGTTTTAAGAGGATATTGTGTTCCATTGGCCTTCCCCTCCCATTACTGTGTTTATATTGTACTATATTCATATACTGTTTGCTGTGTTCTTTTTCAGAAAATAACGACATACACAATACTGGTAGAAGCAAGAGATATGGGAGGTCAGCCCTTTGGTTTGTGCAATACTGCAACAGTTGTAATTGAAGTTGATGATGCAAATGATCATGCACCCATGTGTGAGCACAGCATGGTATGTTTGCTGCCTTCACACTTCTTAGAACATTACTCTTCATTTTAAGATCTTCTGCATTCTCTCTCTTTTATTTTCTTTTTGTCATTTGCATGAGTTTCATAATTATGTGTCCAAGCCTGCAGCTTTTAATTCTATTCTGATTGCATCAGCCCTGGTTAAGAAGCTGGACTCTGTTTCCTTATCAATAAGAAGGATAAAGACACACACTTTGTTTCAGTTGCTGGCAGAGGTTTAATCTCATCATTGCATTATATCTTAAGCATTAATATTTTAAGGCTATAATTTATCAACCCATAGCAATTTGCAAAAACATATATGACAGCATGTGCATAGAAAACTATGTTGTGGTGACCATATGGTTTTGAAACAAATTTCTGAAAATCTTGTTCATTTCAGTATGAAGCATATGTTAGTGAAAACACAGTTGGCGAAAAAGTAATGGACATCGGTGTCGTAGACAAAGATTCACCTGGAACACCTGCCTGGCATGCTACCTTCAACATTATAAAGGGAAATGAAGATGGTGCTTTCAAAATTGTAAAAAATCCTGATTCAAATATTGGTACACTATGTGTTGAAAAGGTAATTACATTTCACAGCTTTTCTATATCCAATTGAATATAGTTTAAAAAGTATTATGATAATTTCAATCATACTGAGCAATACAGAAGTGGGTAATAATTTTCAGCAGAGTTTAACACCTCTGACCTTCTGTGGCAGCACCGAGGTCCCTGAATTTAAATTTATAATTATTTCTCAGCAATGATTTTCCAATCTGTATATTGATCACATAGTGGCTGTGGTTGCATGACACGCTAAGCCAAATCTTGGTTACAGTTAAGAGCATAATCACAAGCCCCGGTTCAGAAGACACACTAAGTTAAACCTTGACTTAGCTTAATGTCGCACAGCAGCAAGAAGTGCTGGGTAGAAACAAAGCAGCTGTGAGCTTCTCCCTGAGAGCCTAGATGCTTACTTGTTTGTGGTAAGCCAGAGTGGAGCGTCTCCACCCCCATTGTGCAGCTCAGACATTGTGGTCCAGCTCGAAGAGCCTTCTGGCAGTTCCTTCATTACAAGAAGTGAAGTTACAGGGAACTAGGCAGAGGGTGTTCTTGGAAGTGGCACCCACCCTGTGGAACACCCTCCCATCAGATGTCAAACAGATTACCAACTATATGATTTTTAGAAGACATCTGAAGGCAGCTCTGTACAGGGAAGTCTATTTTATTTTTGAGCTTTTTAATATTTTGTTGGGAGCCGCCCAGAGTGGCTGGGGCAACCTAGTCAGATAGGTGGCATATGAAATAATAAAATAATAATAATAATAATAATAATAATAATAAAAAATTATTTATTTGGTTTAGCATGTTATGTGAACCAAGCCATTGTAGATGTTTTATTCTTTTCATTTTAAAGTAGATGTATGGGAAAGTAAGAAACTCACAATGCATTTGCGTTACGTAAAACTGTACCATCATTCCCAGTGTTCAGGTTTTGAGTGCCATTGCTTATGTCGTCAAAATACCACCACCTCTGTACAAGAGGGAGGTATTAACAGGCTTTTCAGAAGCACAAAATCTTTACATAAAATGCTAAGGGAGTGGGTCACAAAAATACGTTGAATCTTCCATAAGGCTCACTATCGTCACCTAGTGTCACATTGTATATTGCAATTAAAACACACTTAAATCGTTTTATTTGCAGCTGTATAGCTGAGTCTATGATGTCATCTGTGGGGAAAATGGCCTCATGGACCTAATTTGGCCTGCAGGCTGTGGGTCCCTTATGCTTGTTTTAAGGCAAGTGAAAAGGTTCAGGGCTAGAAGTGGGCTTCTGGTCCAGCAGACAAAAGAGCCAATAAAAACCCTTACTTCATTGACAAACCTATCCGGGAGGCAGAGACATTCCATCCACAACCTGCTTCGGAATAGGGAATCATCCCCCCATGATTGTCTGTTTTTGCTGTGAATATTAGAAAAATCTTGCAATTGACACACACATTTATTTATTTTCCAGGGGCTAGACTATGAAAGAAACAAGGAGAGAAAGTTGGAAATTGTTGTAAATAATGAAGCACCTTATTTCCTCCCACCAAATTCAAGAGCAGTTTCTACAAGTACTTGCGTCGTTGTTGTCAAAGTGCGGGATATGGACGAAGGCCCTGTATTTGATCCTTGTGTATTTTTTTTGAACATCAAGGAATGTTTGCCTGCTGAAACGATGGTTGGCCAGTACACAGCAAGGGACCCAGAAACTGGAAATTCTGAAGGCATAATGTATAGTATTTTGTTGCCTAATTCATGTTATACTATTGGTGTTAGTATTAATACAACCATCTGATTCACAGATGTAGCAGCTGACAGAGCAGGGTGGGAGCAGGCACTGCAGTGCTTTCCAAGGGAGAGTTTGCCGCTTATAACCAGGGGAGAGGGGTGATGTGGCAATGAGGTCAGCAGGTGTAAGCTCAATGGCAGCAGCATTGGCTTGGCTCTGCCACTGTACCTGCACTGCCCAAACTTCCCTCCTACCTCACCCTCCCCTCTTTGTTAAAAGCAATGACCTCCATGTTGGGAAGCCAGGCAAGCAGTGCTGTTCTTTCCCAGTCTGCCAGCTGTTACTGGTGATGGATAAACATTGTTGTACCTCTGTTGTTGCACCACTACACTGGGGGATATCTGCACATTACACAAGCAAACCTTGTTCTGTTACATAGGAGTACATGTGGGTATCGGGTTCATTCTGTGAGTTTTATGCTGGCCTGATGGTACTGCCATTCTCATGGAGTATAGCCAGAAATGCCAGTGGGGAGCAGATCAGGTTGGAAGAGCTAAGTATACTCTAAATTTCTTGGACACCAGCACAGCAGGGAAATGCTCTGAACTGTAGAAATGTCTTACGTATATATTAAAGACTACTACCTAGTATGAGACTGCTTGAGAATCTATTGCTTTGTGATGGTGCAACACAGAGATTTGTACCAGCTTATTTAACTGCACCAGGCCTAAAAACCATTAAGATATAATAAAGCATATATTTTGGTGTTTGTTTCTAACATCTGTATTTATTCCTAACAGTTATAGAATAATAAATGATCCCTGTAACTGGATCACCATTGACAACGCAGGTCAGATCAGAACCACTAGACTCCTAGACAGGGAGCAACCACAAATGCAGCTCTACCAGTGTAACGTAACAGTCTCTGCAACGGACAGGAGTGAGTATTACATACTATAAATAGTTTACAAAGTTCAATTAAGTAGCCTACAAAACTACTGAATATGTATGTGGCAGAGCAAATACCACATCCCAAGCTGTGTTTGCTAGCTTCAGCTGGGGTGGGAAGTGTGTATATGTGGGGGAAGCTTTTTCTTCCATTTATTCTTTCTCAACCCTTCCTTGACACCAGTGAGAGAGAGGGAAATCACATTGCTAGTCCCAGGGCTCATCATTTTGGGTCTTGTTTTTCTTTTGCCAGGGGTGGGGCTTATTTTTTTTAATTTTTTTTATTGGGTGTACCATTGCTCAGTATGATCACTTTATAATACTTTTGTCTATACCATCAAACCCTTTTCAAACTAAGTTAAATAATGAACAATTAGAGCCAGTACTCATGCCATCCCATGCCTCTGAATGCTTAACCACAATTAAGAAATTAGGATTAACCTACAGACCCATGCATTCATTCCTTGGCCTTCCTTTGCTGATTGTGGATTCCCCCCTGCCAGCATTAACCGTGGTTAAGCTTAACATTGGGACCAGTGTTAACTATGTTTGAAGCTAGCCATGATATTTTCTTAACCAGGTTTCTTAACAGTTTTTTAATGTTTATATATACATTAATTAAATTGACATTTTAAAACAAATTTGTACATGAGTTATGTAAATCATAAGGCCACATAGAATATTACACAACATCAACAAACTATGAAACGCATTAAAATGAAATCCACATAGAGGTTTACAAAGCAAGGGAAGATTCAGGCAGCACTGCTCTCCTCATAAATCGGTATAAAAATATAACTGCCATACTTTACAAGAAAATATTGCCATTCAGGAATTAATTATTTTGTTTCCAGAGGGGCTGGCATGGGTGCTCAAAGTCTTTTGTGAATATCCCAAGCCTCTGGATTTGCTTTCAGTCCATTTACATGATGTGGACACATGCCTTGCTCTTAGGGGTGCACACAACTTTCCCAGGCCTCTGTGTCAAAGAAAGGAAGGACCCGGTTCACTCTTTTAAAAAGCAATGCCTTTCCTCAGTGCTTTTTCCCCCTAAAAAATTGTTTAGGGGTACTCATATTTTCCTACTCATATTGAAATACTGCCCCTCAATGAGGCCAAACTTAGATTCACAAAATGCGTGCCCCCAGAAAAAAGCATTGCCTTTCCTAATGAATGCTAGTCAAAAAATGGAACATCAGCCTGGAAATGCTTTGTAATTAATATTGAGTATGTAGGGGTGGGATCCATCTTGGGCACAGGCTATCTTATTGAGCCCATCTCAGATTCCATTGTTTGGGTGAGTTTCCTTGCAAGTATTTGCTATGAACTGCTGTTGGAAATAGTAAAATTAATAATTTCAGAAGTGTAACTTAAGAGTAGGACAAAGATATGTTAAATCATGGAAACAGCATTAAATTGCAAGGCTATAACTCATTCTTTGTTATTTCCTAGGTGGTAAAACAGGCACTGGAGTAATAGTGGTTAATCTATTAGATGAGAACGACAATTTCCCAGTGATTCCCAAGAGAGAGTACATAATTTGCAGAGACAGACAACCAGTTTGCCTTACTGCTGTGGATGCTGATTTACCTGAACACGGAGCCCCTTTCAGTTTTACTCTTCCTGACCGCATGATCCCACAGTGGAAATTGACACAACATGATGGTGTGTGCTGCATTCCTAAATTTATTGCATCTGCAGTAATTAATGATTTTGAAATAATGCTCGTCACTGAGTTGTGTTTTTGTTTCATTTTTGGCAGAGAACTCTGCATACCTGGTACCAGCAGAGAATTTGCCATTTGGCGCTTATGAGATCCCTGTGATGGTAACTGATCGTGCAGGCAAAGGTGGAATCACTGAAGTTCGTGTAATTATGTGTGATTGCACCACCCCTAGTGATTGCCGTTACTGGCCACGGGTGGGGCCACCGGTTGCACGTCAGACTCCTAATGTGACTCTTGGTCTTTGGGCCATCCTTGCATTGATTGGGGGATCCTTGTTGCTATTATGTAAGTATGTTATATATGAAATGTAGCATTTGCCATGAATGTCAAGTTGAAGGGCTATGTTATAAGATTGTTAAGACTGCTTCGGACACCTGAAGTTTGCAAAGCTGTGAAGATGGCTTATTTAATCCATTTATGTAAACAATTGTCCATTAAATACTGCGTTGAAATGATACTATAGGCAATAAAAGAAGTAATAATTTTTAAAAATGTCAAATGTACTTCAGGCTCTTTAAGTCCCATAAAGGTTCTTTTCCTTAAATGCATAGGCACCCCAATACAGCTAGCATATCTCTGCATATTGAAGTAGGTTTCTATAGGTGTATCCCTAGCTGGATAGGGATGCACCTATACAAGTAAATGCTATGTGCCTGGCTAGTCCCTCCAAGTCAGTTGCCAGGACTGAGTGTATGGAGTCATTATTTAAATCTAGAATTCAAGCAATTGACATTTGGGAAGGTGGAGCAGGGGGCTGGGGTCCCTTTGCCTAATTATTTCCTTCCAGCTAGTGAACATATTGGAGAAAGAGCTCATATGGTTTCCACTGGATAAAATTGTGCATTTAAATGATTTTTAGACATCCAGTGGATTATGTGACTACTCTTGGCTTTTGCTTCCTATATGTACAGTACTGTGCCTTGATTTTAACTAGAGAGAAGTGCTGAAACTTGTTCTGATTCTTAAAATACTGCAGTAGTTTGTGGTGGTTGCTTTTGAATAGTAAAAAAAAGAAGAAATATATTGTATTTTCTAAGTATTTAAACTGCATTTTATGGCAAGGTGACTTATATCAGTGTCAATTGCAATTAAACCAGAACACTACTGAATATGGACTGGGTGAGGTAGATTTTCAGGGAAGTACTCACTGTCATATCCAGGCCCTTGGGCAAGACACCCTCCCTTCATTCCCCTGCTCAGTGAGGCTGCTTCATGTTGGTAGGTCCACCCTTGCCGGAGGGTGGGCTCTTGGCAAGTATCCAGTCCTGTCAACCTTTGATGCCAGTTCTGTTAGTATTTAACCAACACATTATTTGACTTGCTCATTTACTCTAACAGAGTGAATGGCACTTCTGTGTCTTTCTTACACATACTGCTTAGGAGCAAGTTCAACTGAAGCTGGTCTGGAGCTTTCTTGGAAGCAAATATATATATATTATGTCTAAGTAGCGGGTTTTTGTGATGGTACTCACTGGTATGGAGTACTGCCACACCTCTTTTTTGCTGTCCATGGCAGACATGAACCCGCAACACTTTTATCAAGTTATGAATACCAGCACCTCACTTTTAACCCCAAAACACTAGGTCTGAGCATTCATAAAGAAAACCTGTGTGGGTTGTAGTTAAGAGTGCTGAACTTAGATTGGTGAGACCCAAGTTCAAATCCCCAATCATCCACTGGGGGATTGCTAGGTCACTTTGGGCCACTGATTTTCTATTCTCTTTTAAACTATCTCATGAGCCTATTGTGGGGATGAATGTGGGGGGAGAGCATAGACTGCTGATGACGCCATCTTGGAGGAAGAGGGTGGTAAAAATATTGTTAAGAAATAAAAGGCTAATAATAATATGTAGATGCCCTGATGCCTTATTGTATCTGATTCTTTTTCCTCTCCCCATCCGCTTTTCCAGTAATCCTGATAACACTTTGCGGCTGTTGTGGTGCTGCACCTGTGAGTAGCAGTAAGCATGTGTGTGATGATTTAGCTAATCAGAACTTGATCATTTCAAACACTGAAGCACCTGGTGAAGAAGTAATGGTAAGTTGTTTTATCTGCTCATTATTTCTTGGGCAATAGGTGCCATACACACACACATACACACGGCTTCAGAGCAAGTGGAAGGAGGGGGAGGGAACTTGATTTGAGAAAGTGAAAAGATTTTAATATTGTTTAAATGCTGAAGCAGAGAGGGCTAGATGGGAACAGATCTGAAAGTGAAGGCATTCTAATTATGTGGAATGACAAGACATAACAAAATATATGTTGCGTTAAACAACTTTTTTTAAAAAAACAAAAACTGGCCTTGCACTGGTATTCTATCAGCCTCCTGGCCACTATTTACCCCTAAAGATGATGTCACAATCCTAGGGAACAAATAGTAATGGGGAAGACAGTTTTTGGCATTGGATTCCCAATCTGTAATGGGAAAGCAGCACTGCACCAGGACTGCCTCACGTTCGAAATTAAATGCCGCCAATATACATGCTTTTCAAAAGCTATTAGTTTGGCTTTTAAGGGAGATAAAGAAGGAGAATGGGACAAAAGAAGAGACTATATATAAGGTGCTGGGGAAAAATATTAGTTGTAGTTTGAATGCTGGAACTAATATAAATCCCATGGTATCTCAGCCAATTAATCTCAAGAATAAAAAATAGGGGTAATGTATTGCTGATTACTGTGTTAATTTTTAAATCAGAGTTTAAGTTCATATATACACCACAGTATATAGTGGATTCTTATTCATATAGTGGATGGTAATAAGCATTTGACACTTTATTCTTAACTAGCTTGGATGAGAGAACTGAACTTAGCTAAATGTTACATCATGCACACAAGTATAGAATATTAAGTGTACTTAGTATTAGCTACCATCTTTGCTTTAAGGAAAGCTGCTTATTATTTCAGTTAAAAGTATTTTAATGGCTCAAGCAAAGAAAATGAGACACTGAACAGTTCAAGTTTTCTTTATGCACATACACCCATTTTAGCCAGAATTTAACAGGTCAGGTTGAGCTGCACTTTCTAGGCTAAGGTTAATTGAGTCATTTCCTTTTCTGAGTGTTCATCCTCCACTGGGGAAATAGTTATGATATTTTGCAGTGGGTAACAGACAACAATTACTCCAATCCTGAACATCTGTGTGTGTAGGGAGGACTTCAGAGTTGGGGTATTTTGAATTCCATTTATCCCAGGGCCACAGAAGTTGCCTATGTCTGTCACAAATGTAAGTGGAGGAGGATAAACAGGAGCTATTACTTGATGTTAAGCAAAATCAGGGATAGTTAATTGGATTGGCTTCCATTGTATACCTACTGGAAAGACTGAATACCCAGCAGGGAATACAGAAATCCAAATGGCATTCCTTGTTCTCATGGTTTCTCATAATGTACAATTCCTTCTTCCTAAGCACCCTAATGTATTTCTTTTGCTGTTTTTTTTTCTTTTTAGGACCCCAATATACTTCCTGTGAAAACAGGAAACATGGTTACTTGTGATCAAGGAACTCTTGGAGTGAAAACTGGAGGACAGGAAAGCTTTGAGATGGTCAAGGGACACCAGACACTGGAATCAGTCAAGGGTGGAGGACACCACACCTTAGACTCTGTTAAAATGGGGCATCAGACATTAGAAAGAGGAGGATATGGACAATCTGCGATGGATGCATATAGATACAATTATTCAGAATGGCAAAATTTTACACACCCTCGCCTAACCGAGGTAAGCGCTGTTAAACATACTTTTATTCAGAGCTCACATCATCTTAGCTGGATATAATATTAATGGCCTGCAACTATAGGTGATATTTTCTGAGCAAATGTTTAGGATTTACTTTGAAATCACCCTGCAGCTTGGAATGTGAAAAGCAATCCTTTAGTTTTAGTGTTTGGATTTAGAAAAGGTAACCTGACCAGGTATTTGTTTCGTATATCTGTGTTGTTTTAACTTGTTTTTCCTGTAGTGATTCTCTCCTGCTTTGACCTCATCTCTCATTACTCCTCCAGTATTGACCACGGTTGATAGTAATGGCTGTAATGTCGCCCAAGAAACTGTATATGTTATGAACTGGGCTCCTAAATCTGAGCCTGCCCTGTAATAAGCAATATATAACTAGGGTGTCCCCACCCCCAATTTATCTGAACATTGTTTTTTTAAAAACTGATAAGGAAGTTCATTGCATTTGATTATTACGTATGTGATCAGTAGGTCTGATTTTGTTAAATTCGTCATAGAATGAATGATATAGACCAATCATGTGCATTTTTTGTATATAGGAACCCATTAGAGGACACACTCTGATTAAAAATTAAACATTGAAAGGTAAATCCACGAAATCATTTTTATGTCATGTTCAGGTTAGTTTAAGAAAACAAGTAACACCCAGTTTTTCCCCCTATGCAGAAGGTATATCTCTGTGGACAAGATGAAGAGCATAAGCATTCCGAAGACTATGTCCTTTCATATAATTATGAAGGAAGAGGATCGCTGGCTGGCTCTGTAGGCTGCTGCACTGATCAGCAAGATGAAGAGGCGCTTGACTTTTTAGATCAGCTGGAACCAAAGTTTAGGACATTAGCAGAAACCTGTATAAAGAGATAAATGTGCTGACAACAACAATGCAGAGAATTGTCGCCCTTTCCACAGGATAGCAACTTGAATACAAAATATTTTTATGTCCCCCCCCCCCACTTTTCTCGTGGGAATAGTTAATCAGAAGACATTCTGACATTAGGTTTGTCAGTCTCAAACTTTCTGTTCTTAAACCTATGGATACTCTGTGCTATTTGACCTACCTACATGTGTACTGCCTTAGATTTACACCAAAAAGTATTTTTTTAAACCAAATGTACAGTCAATATTGTAGTCGCATAACTTTTCAAAATAGCAACAGGGTTTCTAGTGTTCTCTGCATCTACCGTTACAGGGAGGCAAAATGCATTCTTTATCATTTTAAGAACTGAGCTTCAAAAATTTCTGGCTGTTTGGGTCTGGGTTATAGCAAGCATGGTTTGATTCATATGAATCTATCCTTTAGTTTTATAGAAATAAACGCTAAATACTACTGCTGAATGTTAAAATAGTTATTCATTTCTTACATTCTTAAGAAAAACAGGGTTTCTAAGTATTTTTTAAAATGGGATCTGTAACAAAATTTGCAGCCAGCCATGACCTTTTCTAGAATACTCCATACATACCCCCCTACAGTCCCAGTTCCCCCAAAACACAGCTTATTGTGGCTACTGAGCATGCATGCATTGGGCCGATTTGATTCTCCCTTTACATTTTTCTTTTTAAGCATATTCACTAACCTAATGAGTACCTCCTCCTTGAGTATGGACAGTGTTGCTTTGATTATGTAATGATTGATACTCATAGAATGCGTTCATTATTAGCAGGGCTTTTTTTCATCCTGAACTCGCCGGAATTCAGTTCTGCCACCTCTCAGGTGGGCGCCATTGCCATTCTATTAGAATGAGGGAGGTGTTCGTGGTGTGTTCCGGCATCTCTTTTCCTAAAAAAATAGCACTGATTATTAGCATCTATGTAATGGCAGAGGGGAGCTGGCCCTGCGAACGCTAATACTGCTTTAGCATACATGAATGGAGCACAGTGGTAGTGAAGTCAGTCTGTGCAGGTGCACTGGCAAAGCTCACCCGGCACAGCTCCAACCTCACCAGCTGCAGTGATTGATACTGGTGTTGAGAGGGCTACACTGTATGGACTGCCTAGATGAGTTTAATTAGGCCAAAGCTCTTAAATTAGTAAATAGAGAAGGAAGAGAGTGAAATGTTTTAATGTATATATGTACACATTTTTCTTTGTACTGAATTTTTGTGTTCACCAAATCTGACAGCATTTGTTTGTATGTTCAAATCCACTGGAGGAATAAGTATAGAAATTAAAATGTGACATTGAAAACATTTGCCAAGGCCACAGTTTCCACCCAAAAGACTTTAGATTAATTCAAAGTATAATACTTGTATTTGCCACTCTAATACAGCTGAGTGTTAAAATACTACGATAGGAACTGGAGAAAATTGCTAGTATTCAGGCACAACTTATTGTTGACTCCTCCCATCTCAGGAAAAGTGGGGAGCTGAACTTGGAGCAACAAAGGTATGATCTGTGCTGATTCTGTTATCACGTAGTGACTGGTGCTTTGCACTTAACATGCATGAATGTGCCTATTGTATACGGTTCTGATGGAATAAACGTTGACTGATATTTTTTATACATCTGTATACATACAGTTTGTTTGGGAAATCAAGAGAAATGTATTGGAAATTTTGAATTGTAAATAAAGGGAAGGAGGTGTGCTGTAGCTGCTGTTTTGATGTTACACATCATAGTCTTCTCTTTAATCAAGTGGATTTAAAGATATGCATTTAAAAAACTGATTTTAATAAAGCAGATGTTTCTTTGCTAGAAATTAATTGACCTAAAATGAAAGGTTTTTATTCTCATCAAGTTGGTATTTTAGGCTTTTCTTTTGTGCTTTATTATGCTCATGTCAGTGCCATTGAGCAGAGAATAACGAGTTTGTTTCTTAAACACTGAAGATCCTGTTACTTTGGTGAAATTGGTATATAGTCTATTTTAAATAGGTTTTTTTCCTAGTACATCTCATATTAGTCTTCTCGCCTTTTATGCTATAGACATATCTCTCTAGATCTGCAGAATCCAGAGAAGATATTTAAAATGTTGCAAAGCATTACAAGGTCTTAACTTACCAATAATATAGCTTTTAGGTTCAGGGTATTTTCAGGGGTTGGGTTTCTAATGCACAGACTTCTGAGGTCACTTCTTCACACTTAACACTCACTGGCTTACATGGGTGTGTTATTAAAAAAACAGGCCCTACTTTGAACATCAGAGCCCTTAACCAAGTTACAATCATGATGAAGTCTCATTGAAATAATTGGGATTTAATTTACACATGAGTACCTTCTTGCATTTGCTTCAGTGGGTCAGACATGGATGACTGATTAACCTTAGGTAGATTGTAGCCCCCATACAAAAGACAAAGCAAAAGTAGTAAAAACTGATGGAACAGAAAGAAGATGAATGAATGGGCTGTATCAAATACTACATTCTTGGTATTTTTTTCTGGCAATAATAATATAAAAAGAAAATGGAGAAATCATGGGTTTTGTGGTTTACTTTTAAGCTTTGAGAAAAAGTAAAAACAGAAATACAGGCTTCTCTGTTTGTATTTTACACTCCAAATAATTCATATACCAATGTATAAAGCAAAATCTAAGAGCAAATTAAGTATATAGTATTCTGAACTAATTCTGCTAAATTGCAAGCTTGCAAAAGTAGCAGCTACGCCTTATTGAGTAAGAGTTTTTGTATGTCGGGCTAGCTTACCCATCAGTTTAAATCTGCCTAAGTAATGTTGCAATGTTAATGGGTGTTGCACTGAGTCACAACAGCTATAAATCTGATGCAGGGGCTTTTGCTGAAAAGAAAACACAGTATGGCATAAAAGTACTAACTGATGAGCTATCACAGAAGGTTTCAATTCAGCTCTTTCCCCTCATTTGTGTAACATTTAAACATCTAAGAAGAACCTGTTCAAAGTTATTGGAGAAGATGGAAGTCTCCAGAAGAATACTTTACTTTGAGAAGTTTTCTGTGGTTTTAAAATGGAGACCAGCTATGGGTCCCTAATTTGTCACTACCCACCCCCCGCTAATCCTGAGTTGTGTCAGTGACTGTATTTATTGAAACCAAGGTAGTCTTATAAATCTATTTTGTTTTTTAAAACCATATAAATTGCAAAAAGCCAATTACAGTATAAACTAAGAAAAATGCTGCTATTTCTATTGGTTTTCTTCTAAATACGAAATGCCATGAAATAAAATATGAACTCCAAATCATACACTATATTTTCTGTTTCCTTAATTTAGTTCATGTTTATAAAAGGAACCCTAGAATCATAGTGTTGGAAGGGACCACAATGGTCATCTTGTACAACTTCCTGAAATGCAGGAATCTTTTTGCCCTGTGTGGGGCTCAAACCCATGACTCTGAGATTAAGAGTCTGATGCTCTACCAACTAAGCTATCTCTCTCTGATGAAGAGTGCAATCTTAAGTGGGGAATGAAGTAGTGGATGATATGCCACTAGCAAACCTTTGCTGGTTTGTGCTGTTGGGCAGGGGTCGGGTGTAGATTATCTATCTGCACACACATGTCCTGACCTTCTCAAGCCAGTGGATCTGGGGTTAGGATTGCTCTGAGCAGTTGGAAGTGAGATGTGCCCAGTTAAAAGCTGAACTTACCTGTAAATTTACTAGAGGCAACCCAATATCTCTCAGATCCCTAGATTACAACTGGTGGGCTAATAGTGCCCTCCATATTACTGCTGAGGCACTCTGTGTAAAGTCCTTTGAGCACTGAGGCAAAGTGCTGTAAAGTAATGCAACATATTAATAGGTAATTGTTTTTAGCATTTTGCACTGGGTTCTTTCCTCTGCCTCTTAAACCAGTTACTCCCTATTTGCTTGCTCTGCTTTTGGGTGCAAACTATTAGAATCTCAAAGATGACAAGTATCTGTTTAAATTTGGCAAAGCGCGAATTTAACTATGTTATTTGTAATGTTTCTTTGTTACTACAGTGTGCAAATATGGTGCCTTTCCTAGCTGCATCTGTTTATCAAAGAGTCTTGGAGGACCAATAATGGTGGATAAGCCTCTCTAAAAGTCAGGGTGTCAACCACTATTCATCTTCCATTGCAGTGTGCAGCTGAAATGGAGCATAACAGACCTTGTTTGCATCCTGCATGAATCACATGTGTACCTTAGAATGTGGCCAAACACTTCTTTAAACTGCATCAAGCTTCTGTGGCAGTCTGCTTGATATAGAAAGGCTGCCTGACAGCAGAAATTGTGAGAACCCCTGTACCAGGCAATCCATAGAATTATAAAATTTGCTGGCCTGGAGAGATAAAAATGTAAAATAACGTATGATTATCATGTAAAGTTGAGAGATTTGTATTAAGTATTTATAACTTTACAGGCTATAGGTGTCTATCATCTTTTATGTTCTTTACCTCACCAACAAAATGCTTTGACTCAAAATGAAAAATGATTTGTTCTTCCCAATGACGTTCTTCTCAAGAATTGTCTCATTGTGTAAACATCTTGTTTAATTTCGTATTTTAAATACATTTTGTACAAGAGTAATAAAGTTGCTTTTATTTCAAAAACAAAGGGACCTACTATAGAATTTGCTTATTTCTTATGTGTTCTGTCTGATGCTCATTGGCAGGTACTGTTGCAAATATGGGCTGAGTTTCACCAGGGGCTCATTCATTGCCTAGTCTATAGCGCTACTTCTTTCTTCTAAGTTGTCCAGGTGGCAACCAGTACCCATTTTATAGATGTTGGGCCATATAATATCCTTGTTTTTCAGATATAATGACTTACTAGGCCCAGTTTCTAGCCACTGGCAACATGGTTGGGCAGTTTGTAAGTCCTGCAGGTTTTCTAGATTACACTTTTCATCACAACAATGAAAGAAGCTTTTAAAATGGTAAGCTGCCTAATGTACTGTCTATTTGGAAGTAAATGGAACAGATAGGATGGAGAAGATATATAGTAGTCATTGCAGCAAACTGATGGATGTGTGTAAAGACAACACATGGGAGCCTCAAAAGGATATTTCCCAACTTTGTATAGTTCTATACCAGAAATACAATTGCTGCAACCTTAAATCATTCAGAACATAAAACTGCATGTATCCCAAAAACCTCAAACATTTGACAACTTCAAAAGTAGCACCACCTACTATATGGAAAAAAAATCAGTAAGTGGATAGGAAAAAATGTCTCTGCTTTGAAAGCTGTAATTCTTGATTAGTAAGGTAAAGGTAAAGGTACCCCTGCCCATACGGGCCAGTCGTGTCCGACTCTAGGGTTGTGCGCCCATCTCACTTAAGAGGCCGGGGGCCAGCGCTGTCCGGAGACACTTCCGGGTCACGTGGCCAGCGTGACGAAGCTGCTCTGGCGAGCCAGCACCAGCGCAGCACACAGAAACACCGTTTACCTTCCCGCTATAAAGTGGTACCTATTTATCTACTTGCACTTAGGGGTGCTTTCGAACTGCTAGGTGGGCAGGAGCTTGGACCGAAAGACGGGAGTTCACCCTGCCGCGGGGATTCGAACCGCCGACCATACGATCGGCAAGTCCTAGGCACTGAGGTTTTACCCACAGCGCCACCCGCGTCCCTTTCTTGATTAGTAGGATCTCTCTAATGCTGTTCTGGACAATATCTAGTGCTGTTTACAGAATCCAGCAATACAAGCCTGATAAGGCATAATCAAAGGGACTTTTTAAAAGGGTTAAATCAAGCCCTCAAGAAGAGCCAGGGGCCAAGAACCCTTTGGCTCATGCATCTGGGTGGGTACCTCCCACTTAAATACCTGAGGGGGAGGAGGAAGAAACACAAGCTCAGGATACAGACTGAAGTTCCCAGGTGTTTCCCTTCACTTCCACACCACACCAACTCCCCACTCCCTGAGTTGAAATGAGCTGTTCTGCTGAGGCAGCACTTCATAGGAAAAGCATAATGATGCTGGCATAAGCTCCAGGGATCTGCCAAAACTTGTCCTCCAAGTTCTTCAGGGTTTTCTTCTCCTGCTTAAAAGAGGCTTCTGATTTTGTTCTCTCCCTCACTTGCAGGGTGTTTCAGAATTCCTTTATAAATATGGCGAGACATTCACAAGGATTCCCATCTCTGTTGGAAATCCTACATGTAAGCCAGCTTGCTTTAGGCCACAGCTTTCCAAACGGTGTGTCGTGACACATACGTGTGTCGGCTGCAGTGTGTTCGTGTGTCGCGTGAATGCTTCCCATGTTCTTCCCATGGCTGGAAAGGAGTTTAACCTCTGGTTTGCTAGTACAATGGTACCTCGGGTTAAGAACTTAGTTCGTTCTGGAGGTCTGTTCTTAACCTGAGGTACCACTTTAGCTAATGGAGATTCCTGCTGCCGCCACCGTACGATTTCTGTTCTCATCCTGAAGCAAAGTTCTTAACCGGAAGTACTATTTCTGGGTTAGCGGAGTCTGTAACCTGAAGCATCTGTAACCCGACGTACCACTGTAAAACTGCATTACTGTGTTGTGAAATTATGCATGTCTAAAACGTGTGTCACCAATATGAAAAGTTTGGAGAGCTCTGCTTTAGACTAGTGCCAATCATACATTAACCTGGGAGTCTGCCCCGTGTCTCCCATGTCAGGCCTTACTGGTGCATTTTTGCTCATAAGGTCAAGCTGAATGCCTGAAAAAGGGCAAGAGTTTTACAAAAAACCTTGGCTACAGTACCACAACATAGTGTTTCTATGTTGCAGCTGCGATCTTACACAGGCATTTTAGTACAGTCAAGGATGCAAGACAGAACAAAGAACCGAAGAGTTCTTTTCAAACTCTTGTTTGTGTGAAGCACTACATAAAGCAGTATGTTCAACACAGTGGAATGGCTGAGAAAAGAGGTCATCAGACAAATATGGAATTGAAATGAAATGAAATAAGTCATATATAAATCTACCAGACTCTGTTTCAGAGTGATGCATTCTTGCAGAACATGTTCTAAGATGCAGGTATCGGTACATGATTTTTCATGCTCAGCATGATTCAATCCTGTCAGCAGAGGAAAGGCACATGGGAATGTTCAAACATGTTTTATCAACCCAAATGGTTGCACTGCAAAATTTCTGAGCAAGGGTTGCAAAACACATTTCAACATGACTCACTTGCTGACAAGTTCAAACAGACTCAAAGGAAGGAGCAACGGGTGTGAGCATTGAGCAACTAATTCTACCCACTGCCACGTGAGATTTTTTTTATCAAAGGCATTTTTTTAAACCTTAAATTATGCCAGTTTCTAAGATTCTCATGTCAATGCTAGGTCTGGGAAACAGGACAGAAGACCAAACATATTTCTGGCTTTCAGTAGAATCTGGGTGTGGAAGAGTTCAGAAAGACAAAGAGAGAAACTGATGTAATTTTGCCAACTGAGCAAAGGGAGGAGACCTTCTGATGTATATATACACGTGCGCACACACTAAATTTATAGACTGAAATTAGCATAGACATCTTCGCCTTAGCTTGCTCAAATGCAAATGGGTATCATTAACACCCCCCTCACTTTCACTTCCTCAGTGCCAATATATCTTACTCTATCAGTGTTTTGCTGGCTCCAGTAGTGGTTTCGGGTGCATATACATAAGTTCCCACTCACAATACCTTGATATGGAAGCTCCACTTTTAGGGATCTCACAATCTGGAAGCTTGTGTACAGCCTGGTCTGGACTGGGTCACATTCTCCCACCCCTAATCCCAGGGCAGGATGTTCATATGTTCAGGATCTTCAGAATCTGCCTCTGGATACTCCAGGGCGGATGCTGCCTGAGCAGGTTCTGGTGGCAGCATAGTGCCCTGCTCAGTTGCCTCCTTTAAAGCAGGCAAATTAGAGATAGGGGAGCATTAGGGATAGAAGAAGAAGAGTTTGGATTTGATATCCTGCTTTATCACTACCAGAAGGAGTCTCAAAGCAGCTAACATTCTCCTTTCCCTTCCTCCCCCACAACAAACACTCTGTGAGGTGAGTGGGGCTGAGAGACTTCAGAGAAGTGTGACTAGCCCAAGGTCACCCAGCAGCTGCATGTGGAGGAGCAGAGATGCGAACCTGGTTCCCCAGATTATGAGTCTACTGCTCTTAAACACTACACCACACTGTTTGGATGTGCACTTATCAAAACAATACAGGGATGGAAACACAGCCATGCTTTGAAATTCACACTTCTCTGAATTTAGCAATGCACTTCTCCAGCCAAGTAACACACAAAATTGCATATAGTGGCGTGAAGTGTCCATAAAAATGCACATATGAGTAGGGGAAACGTACAAAATGTCATTTTAGGTGAAATTGCTCTGCAAAAATGTGTCTCCACCTGGTGTTTGGGGGTTCAATCTAAAGTAACTGCAAATGCACATACAGGGTGGGATCCGATTGATGCTGTTGCACTATTGGAAGGGTGATCCAGTGGGTGCCTCTGCAAACAGAAAAGGGGAAGAGATTTATTTATTTTTGGCTAATTTTCTTTCACCTGGTGCCCCCTAAATTTCCCCCATGCAGTTAGAGGACCTTCCAATAGAGTGAATGCAAGGGCATTCATGAGATCCCACCCACCGTCACTTATACATAGCAACAGAAGGCCAACAACAATGTAAGTGGTGTTGAGGCATCTTGGTCAAGCCTATTCTCAAGGTCCGGGTTTACTTGCTAATTCAAACCTGCCATCTTGAAGCTGAACCAGTAGCAGACAAAGAATACATACTCGTAAGGAAACCAATTCATTGCTGGAAGGCTACATTGGGAAGGTAAGAGCAGGACGTGCATGGATATTAAATTAGTCTCACACACTGCAAGTGTTCCCTTCAGGGCAGTGCTGGATGGATCCACATTTATGCAGGTAGCATGTGATGAATCTTTCCCAGATTCAATCTTATACCATTTATTTCAGAAGTATTTTGCTTTCAGACCGTTTCCCAGGTTCATATAAATTCAGTAAAATGATAGCTCATGTAGACTCAGAGTAAGAGATACATTAGCACCTTTGAGACGCTCCTCATTACTGCTGTAAAAGGCCTGCTTCGTATTCTACAAGCTGAATATTCCACAAGGAAGCCATTTCCATGCAGAAAATATTATATAACTTCTTTTAGGCCATCACATATGATGAGAGTACCTCATTCTTTCTATTATAGACTCCCAATGTGCCAAAAGCAGATAAATGTGTATTATACACATGCAGTATTCATGCAATTTTCTCTGCAGAAGTTAAAATTCATTGGGTGTGAAATGGGCCTTAATGCAATGCTGGGAAAAGCCTTAAAGAGTTATGCAACCACAGCTCTGCCCATACATGCTATTTTTTTTTTCTTGTTCAGCAGCTCTATAAGCCTGAGAAAAAGCTATTGACTGACAACATGCATGAGCAAATTATTTGGATGGGAGGGATAGTTTCTTTCTCTCTTTTTTAAAAGACACGTATTTATTCCTAAGTGACAACCATTTCTGAAGATACCTTAAAATAATTTAGAGGTAGTCAAATGGTATGTATATTAGCTCATACATTAAAAAAAAACTTTGTAGCTTCACAGTGGCACTCCTTTTCTGGTACCCATTTGTGTTCTTTAATAGGTGTTACAGACCTCTGAAAAGATTTAAAACACGAAACTGTCCAAATTTTTTCCTATGGAGTTATGAAGAGCTCTTGTTTTGCTGTTGTTGTTAAAGCAGAGAAACATAAGATTTTAAAACATATGAAATGAAGCTTTTAACTTTAAAAAAAGTACAACTCAACCCTTTACTGCTGCGTTTTAAAAAAGATGAAAACTATTAATACAGAAGAAAAATATCCATTGCTCTGCAGGCAACAGGTGGGATTGTCTCACTTGTTGTAAAGCCCATGGATCAATATAGAGCTGTAGGGTACAGAAGTGTACAGAAAGAACGGATTGAAATAAGGCTTCATTGAGGCCCTGTTCCAATTGAGGTGGATTGTTGACCTGGGAGTGGGGAAAGACTCCCAAATAGCCCAACTTCACATTGTTACTCACCTGCCCCAAACTGATACCCCAAGCTTCTACATGTATATGCAATGCCATATTCTTTGTATTTTATACTTTACATATTATATTTACATTATGAAAATTAAATTTAGCTATTTTTTAAAAAAATCCTCTGGGTCAAGATGTTATAACAGTTTCTCTGAATTACATATGAAACATATGCCCTGTAAGCGGTACAGAAGCTCCGATAGATAGTCTACTTGATGAGACCCTGCAGAGCTATTCTTCTCGAACAGAAATTTTCCACAATAGAAATATAATCTGCTGAGCCTATTTAGCTTAGGACAAGGCTTAGACTTCATAATTCATAGCAGGCAAAGTAGTACAGCTGCAAAGGCAGGAGGCTTTCAAAAGTCAGACCCTAGTAAACGTCCTTTAAAGGGATTTCTTTCAGTCAAAAACAACAATTGCCTCATCTTTGAGTGATTTGTGCATTAAGGTAAAGTCAGCATTGTACAGACATACTATCTGCACCATATGTGGGGGGCCTTTGGCTCAAGATATGTCATTGAACTACTACTCTTATCATCCCTGGTCATTGGCTATGCTTGCTGGGGTTGATAGGAGTTGTAGATCATATAAACAACATATAACTTAAACAAGAGAAACATCTGGAACTCCTATGTTGGTCTACGCATCCTGTGGCTATCTTTCCATGCTAACTGAAATATACTCGGAGTCCTGTAGTGATTTCATGCTCTTTATTGCAGCTAGTAAAATAGTGATTGAATTGCCCCCCAAACCTCAGGCTTTTATATACATTATTTACACAATGAGTCCTGTCTGATTGGCTGATTCTGCTTCCCTCCTGGAGCCTGGTTGGTCTTTTCCTGCAGGCCAATCAGTTGTTGCATTCTAGGATCCTACCAGCCTAATAGGCTGATTAACTTCTTCCTGGAGCATGATTGGTCTTCTCCTGCAAGCCAAGCAGTTGTTGCATTCTAGGATCCTACTTGCCTATTGTTCTAGGATCCTAGGTTAGTACATAATACCAACTGTGGCATCTGACCTGTGGATTTCAAAACAAGGCACTGGGATCCCCAGGCTTGCATGTTTTATCGGTTGAGAATATATCCAAGCTTATGATCATCATAATTTGTGTTGCACCAGGTTGCTCCAGCCCTTTTTGGTCATGTTTACTCACAAATGAATTTGGAAATATGTATGAAATTCTGCAGTTGTTTTTCCGACATATTGCATCTGGCATCCCGAATTTTTGCATTCTATAACATACACTGCATTCCTGGGCTTGCAAGTGATAGTCTATCATGCCTGTCAGTCTGTGTTGGAAAGTGGCAGTTTTCCAGTTTTAATGGAGGTGGCCGTAGTCTGTCAGATGTGAATACTGCAAAGAAATCTGCTACTGGTTTATTGGAATGTGAAGAGAAAAAATGGCTGGATGTTTACAGACAACAACCTAACATCACATGTTCTTAATGTGGAGGATAATATTTAAACTTTTGATTCTTAAAACAAGCAAGCAAAAAGAAAAACAAATGAAAACAATCAAAAACTTTCCCCCACTTGGTTAGCAAATGTTATCTTTGGGAGAGTTCTTTCCATTTTCATCCTACTTAGGTCTATCACACTGGACAGCATGCTTGGTTGGAAAGCCAATGAAATTAGAGATAAAGGAGGAAGCTGAGAGATTTAGCTAAGGTTGAAATCCTGAGCATGAATTCTAGGGAGTACGTAGGTCCTATGACACTCAGCAGGACTACACTGAGTAAACGTGCTTAAGATTGTGCTTGCTTTATCAGTTATTTATATAACCTTTTTTGTTTGTTTGACTGCATCTTGCTAAGCTCCTGAGAAGCACTTTTTAGGGTACCACACACCCCTGATCATAGATTTAGGGAACACTCTAAAAAGAACTAGAGTTTTTGTGTGTGGAACTAAATGCGGTGAATCCTTTTATTTTTATTTTTAAATGAACAAATTAGCTTAGCCCTGAAACAGAATTTCAAATAATTTAGTAGAACTGAATGATGATTTTGTTAAGTATAGTTAGGAATATCCTAAGATGATTGAGTGGCCTGGGTGTACCACAGTTTGCCAGTCTGCACACACTGTTATAACAAGGGTTGGCCACAGGATGTCAGCACATAATGCAAAGTTGAAGGCTTCCTCCCCCTTCTTGCTTTCCAAAACATTATAGCCATGACTAAAAAAGAAGAGTAGGTATATGCATGACCACACACAAAAAATTGTGAACCATGAGTCCGAATAACTTATGAGCAGAATTGTAAATTCATTACCTGATACTAAAAAGCCCAAAGTGAAGGACTGGGAGAGTAGTTCAAATCAATATGTCAAATTCCGAAACTCAAATTCCAGACCTTACCAACTGCTTCCTTTTTCATCCACCTGAACTTCTACTAGGTTCTTTACCTCACTTTCTACTTTGACATGTTCCTTCAGCTACCCTCACACTGGGAATCCTGCTGTTCCTTAACTTCCCTGCCTTTGGTGACTACTCCTTAGTCAATTTCTTCAGCTCCAGCCCTTACCACAAACTCTCCTATCTATATGTGAGGTATTAATCCCATAAAAACTTGAAAACTAAAACTAAAAATCTTCTGTTGCAAGTCCATCTCTGAATTGCTGTGATGTCACAAAATGTGCGCAGCTTAGCCAATAGGGGCCAGAGGGCCCAGGTACATAAATGAAATAGAATACAGATTCCTGTTTTGATGACATTTTCAGTTTTACGGTATCATTTTTGTTGTTTGGTCAACTGAAAAAAGGAGAAATGGGTACCTATCAATAGAGAGATAAGAGCACAAAAATAAATGGAAAGGCAAGCAGTCACATATATAAGGAGGGCTCTCAAAAATACCACAGGCCATTTTCAAGCTCCTACTGACTGGACGCTGGGGGATGTATGGGACTGACTAGCTGGTTAATTTCATCTATTTTGTTACTGGATCTCTCATGCTTTCTGCCAACCTTACTAGTTCCAGTCACTCACTCCCCTGGAGTTGTGCACATAAATAGGGTCTATGTGAGCACTGCTGCCTCCATGCTTGCATGGCAGCACACAAACACAGACATGAACTACTGTGGGGTCAGTTGCTGGAGGAGATCACATCACAGGAATCAATGGGACATGAAAGCAGAAGCCCCCAAAGAGCTTTTTTCAGGTCTCACCTTTAAGATCAGTAAAGACAGAACATCCAAATGAACTGGAGTTATATACAGAGAATCATGCTGCTTTCAGAACAAAAGAAAAAGAAAACGCCATCACAAAAATGGAAGATCTAGATAACTCTCCCTTACATACTTTCTCAAAAAGATCCAGACACACATTCCATTTTGCCAAAAAAAATAGCCCAACTGTAGGGAAAGATAAAACCTGGGTGGGTACACAAATTTGAAACAGTGAAATAGGAACCTGTTAAGCAAGCTTCTTCAGAATTCTTCATCTGGGTATTGAACAAAAGGGATGAAGGGGGAGAGAGTGTTTAACCGCCTCCCTTCCCCAGTTGCTAATTGATAACAATATTGAACTGGAATGCAGGAGGAATTTTACAGACAAAATTTAATCCCTCATGGTAGACGTCTGATTGTAAGACTACAAGAGCGCTGAAGACAATGGGTGGCAATTATACATTTTATAGTTTCTCCATGTCTCTCTTAACATTTTATTGGGAACATGGTGCATTGCATCAAAAAACCTCTATGTTGCATAATCTGTCAACCAAAAGAAGCACTATTATTATCACCACTACTACTACTATTACTCACTTATTTCACCATTTTCAAAGGCTTACATTTTTATTCTACCACAGCAAGCCAATATACAGGATGTACTGCCATCGTGTGGTAATTTCATGAATCTGCAGAACAATAACATGTAAAACCTACGTATTTTGTCCAGTATTATTTTAGTAGATCCACAATATGTATGTAGTACTTTTTTCTAAAAAAATGTTTGGAGGGTACTCTCATTTTGACTCAAGAAAACCACCATTTTATAGTTCAAATCAGGGAAAATAAATAGAGTAAATGGACAAAAGTACAAAGATTCACAAAATGTTTAGGGGTATGCTTACCCCTGCCCCCCCCCAAAGCACTGTCTGTCTGTCTGTATGTATGTGGGTTGCTGGTGTGTATTTGAATAATGGAGCTGATTCCTCATCTCCATCTTTCTGTGTCTTTGTCACAGAAAGAAACTGTCAGTCCAGGTAAGGTGGTTTTTGGTTGATTGTGCTAATTTGTACTTAAACTGCATTAACTACCTTATTTTTCTGTAACAGCTGGAATTCCCTCTTGGAGTGCCATTTAGGCTTTGTACCTACATAAAAAAATTACCTGAAAATATTGCAGCTCTGTGGTAATACATGTTTGTGTAGTGTATGATAAGAGACACCTGCAGGCTTGGCAAAAAAGAAGGAAGAAAGGAAGGAAGGAAGGAAGGAAGGAAGGAAGGAAGGAAGGAAGGAAGGAAGGTTTTCTTACTGTATTTGTAAGGGGGGTAAACCATGAAACACGGTCCAGGAGTGGTCCAGAATCCAAAGGTTCTGTTGGGAGTCAGTCTAACAGGGCCAAGGCAGGACACGAGGCAGGAAACTAGGCAAGGACAGGTGCAGGATCTAGCATATAACAATGTTGCTCCAGCAACATTTGTTGGGGTAGTGGCTGGTCCTGATCCCCCGGTGACTCACCTCCCTGTTTTGCCCAAAGGCGAGCACTCGTCCTGCGAGTACTCAGGTCTCTCCTTCTCTCAGACCTTAGTCTCTGCAGCTCAGGAGACTTCTGAGGGTTACTAGACTCAGGGGCGGCCTCAGCCTGCCCTGACCAAACCGGTAGTGGAGCAGCTGTAAGTGATGGCCCAGCTGAAGGCAACAAGGTAATCCCCACACCTGGAGCCAGGGCAAGCTCAGGCCCCTGACTCGGCCCAGCTGGTGTTTGTTGCAGGGGAACCTTTGCAGACTGGGACTCTTCAGGATCAGGCCCCAGACTTGGTTCAGATGACGCCTGAGGCAAAGGATCTGGTGCATAGCTGTCAAGTTTTCCCTTTTCTTGCGAGGAATCCTATTCGGAATAAGGGAATTTCCCTTAAAAAAGGGAAAAGTTGACAGCTATGATCCGGTGCAGACTGAGTCTCCTCTGGTTCTGAGTCCAAGCCTGAGTCCCAGGCCATCACAGTATTTCAGAACAATTAGGCCAAAGTCATGCCTCAGATATTAAACAAATTCTCTTACTTAGGCAGAACTACACCACCCCCTTCTATTATGTGTTATATAAAATGATGGTTGCTTATCAGTATCTCTCTGTTGCTAAATAAAATAATCATCAAGTTGTTTTGTGTAAATAGTCTCATTGAGCTGTATTTTTCTTCTCCACTGTTCCTTTCCATCATAGATATATATCTTTTTATATGTAAGATACAAGAACTCAAATTTACCACTTATATCTGCCCCTGTTTATTCATCACTTCCTTGAGAGGAAAAACTCAGACTAAGTAACTGGTTCAGATCTCACTCTTCAATGTAAGAAAATAAAAAGTATTCTAAAAATTATTGATAGTGTATTACCACAGCCCTCATCAGAGACAACTGCATGCCAAAGCATAAGGAAGGTGGCTTATTGTTCTCAGGACTGCTAAGGGGCCAGACAAGATATTTGCTTAATACATAGTATGTAGGATTGCCATATTTCAAAAAGTAAAATTCCTGACAACTGCAAAGTTGTTGCTTTTCCCATCGTGTTGCCGTACATCCAGGTTTCCCTTGACATTTTGCAAATTTGCCAAAATTCTCCCCAGATGCCATTTTTACACGGGAAAACCAGCACATGTCAGGAATTTTCCTGATGTATGGCAAGCCTAATAGTGTGCAGCTATGCAGGAAAACTCTGGTCCTAAACCTCTACTGTCTTGCAGGATATTTTTGGGAGAAGAAAAGGCTGAGCAGTAAACCCTACACAAACCTGGAATACAGTCCCTAAGACAGTTGGATGGTGGATGGCACACCTCCTTCTGGCAACTCCTGCAGCTAAGCTGGTGCCAACTGTATTGCTCTGCTTTCCTTTGGACAAGATGAGCAAAGCTGAGAGAGGGGTCTTGTCGTCTGGGCAGCCCAGGACCTTCATCCTCATGGCTCAATGCAGCAGTTTGACTTCACCCCCAGAGGTGCACTCCATTGTCTCTCAAGTAAGACAGATGCCAACAACAGTTACAGGCATGGGACAGGGGGTGATGCAGGGAGCAGAAGCTCATCTTCTCATACAATCAGAATGGAAACCACCCCCAAACCAAGGAGCCTTACAGAAAAGAACCCTATTCAACATGCTGGCAATCCTTTCAGTGAGCCTCTCTGCAGAGTGGAGAGAGAAAGGGCTGTATTGTCCTTCCAGTGCCCAAAACAGCTTTATCCCACCACCTTCCCAATTGACTGTAAAGGTAAAGGTACCCCTGCCCGTACGGGCCAGTCGTGTCCGACTCTAGGGTTGCGCGCTCATCTCACTTAAGAGGCCAGGGGTCAGCGCTGTCCGAAGACACTTCCGGGTCACGTGGCCAGTGTGACATCGCTGCTCTGGCGAGCCAGCACCAGTGCCGCACACGGAAACGCCGTTTACCTTCCCGCTATAAAGCGGTCCCTATTTGTCTACTTGCACTTAGGGGTGCTTTCGAACTGCTAGGTGGGCAGGAGCTGGGACTGAACGACGGGAACTCATCCCGCTGCGGGGATTCGAACCACCAACCATACGATCAGCAAGTCCTAGGCACTGAGGTTTTACCCACAGCGCCACCCGCGTCCCTTCTCCCAATTGACTGACCTATCTATAAATACATTCAGCCCTCAATTCCTAGAGTTCCCTAGGAAGATGGATTGACTATTAAACCACTCTGATAATGCAGCACTGCAGGGGTCTCCTAAGAACTCTCAGCAACGCAATAGAGTGCCCAGGATTCTGTGGGGAAAGCCGTGGCTGTTTAAAGTGCTAAGATAGTGCTTTAAACATATGGTGTGGATATGGTCTGTAAGTGCAAATAAAATTTATCACAAAAATGGCACAGGACTCCAGTAACCTCTTTCCAAGGAAGCAGAATGTTTTAATTCTGGAGTTCTCACCACTCAGAGAACTGGGATGCATGCAAAGATTTGTAATGGCAAGCAAACAGTCGGTTGCTGATTGGCTCTGTCCCATCTTCTCTGCTTAAGGCACTGCTTAAACTTCAGTAATGTAAACCCCTTTTGCAGCCCACTGAGTTTGGGTTGTGTGTACAAAAATGCAGGCATCTCATCCATTACAGCTATTTTTTTTTACTGCAGGAGGAATAATACGATATACCCTGCCAAATCAATGGGAAATGAAAGCACTAAATGGCAGCATGAAAAATAAATATCATAAAGCAATTCCCCACCCATGATTCAATTATCTCTATACCGAGTTGGCTTCCCTAAATGAAATTAATTAATTTTTCCAAATGAATTATGCAAGTCATTTTTTCTCCCTGTTAATGTTTTCTCATAATCATTAAGGTTCATCAATGGACCAAAAAAGGAACCTCTGGAATTTTAGTCTAGCCTATGGATGTACATGAGCTTCACTTGAACACAACAAGTTTTCTGTATGTAATCAGATTTGAATCTGTGAAATCAGTTTATTTGTGATTGCCCTTTTGGAAATATATCTGTTTAGATGGTTGATGGAGGACCCTGGGTGAGAGACAGGGAAACGCTGGTACCCCAGGGTGAGAGTCTGGGAGCAGCTACTTTCCTCTGTGGGTGGTAAGGGCAAATAATTACTTTTAAGAGAGGACTCTGTGCTCTATGTATTTGTTTTAGTTATAATTTTACTGTATTATGGAACTTTAAAAAAATTATTAATTTTAAAAATGAATAATAAAAAGGTAATGTAGCCCTTTGATAAGAATTACTTCTTTGCAGAAGAGTAGGAATTGGAAAACTCAGCAGTGGCCAGAGGATTGGAGAAGATTAGTTTACATCCCAATCCCAAAGAAGGGCAGTGCCAAAGAATGCTCCAACTGCCGCACAATTGCACTCATTTCACACGCTAGCAAGGTTATGCTTAAAATTCTACAAGGCAGGCTTAAGCAGTATGTGGATTGAGAACTCCCAGAAGTGCAAGCTGGATTTAGAAGGGGCAGAGGAACCAGAGATCAAATGGCAAACATGCGCTGGATTATGGAGAAAGCTAGAGAGTTCCAGAAAGACATCTACTTCTGCTTCATTGACTATGCAAAAGCCTTTGACTGTGTCGACCACAGCAAACTATGGCAAGTTCTTAAAGAAATGGGAGTGCCTGATCACTTCATCTGTCTCCTGAGAAATCTCTACGTGGGACAAGAAGCTACAGTTAGAACTGGATATGGAACAACTGACTGGTTCAAAATTGGGAAAGGAGTACGGCAAGGCTGTATATTGTCTCCCTGCTTATTTAACTTATATGCAGAATTCATCATGCGAAAGGCTGGGCTGGATGAATCCCTAGCCGGAATTAAGATTGCCGGAAGAAATATCAACAACCTCAGATATGCAGATGACACAATCTTGATGGCAGAAAGTGAGGAGGAATTAAAGAACCTTTTAATGAGGGTGAAAGAGGAGAGCGCAAAATATGGTTTGAAGCTCAACATCAAAAAAACGAAGATCATGGCCACTGGTCCCATCACCTCCTGGCAAATAGAAGGGGAAGAAATGGAGGCAGTGAGAGATTTTACTTTCTTGGGCTCCATGATCACTGCAGATGGTGACAGCAGTCACGAAATTAAAAGACGCCTGCTTCTTGGGAGAAAGGTGATGGCAAACCTAGACAACATCTTAAAAAGTAGAGACATCACCTTGCCAACAAAGGTCCATATAGTTAAAGCCATGGTTTTCCCGGTAGTGATGTATGGAAGTGAGAGCTGGACCATAAAGAAGGCTTTGATGCTTTTGAATTATGCTTTTGAATTATGGTGCTGGAGGAGACTCTTGAGAGTCCCATGGACTGCAAGAAGATCAAACACATCCATTCTTAAGGAAATTAGCCCTGAGCGCTCACTGGAAGGACAGATCGTGAAGCTAAGGCTCCAGTACTTTGGCCACCTCATGAGAAGAGAAGACTCCCTGGAAAAGACCCTGATGTTGGGAAAGATGGAGGGCACAAGGGGAAGGGGACGACAGAAGACGAGATGGTTGGACAGTGTTCTCGAAGCTACAAACATGAGTCTGACCAAACTGCGGGAGGCAGTGGAAGACAGGTGTGCCTGGCGTGCTCTGGTCCATGGGGTCACAAAGAGTCGGACACGACTAAATGACTAAAAAACAACAAGGAATGAAGACTCAGAAGATAAAAATTAGTTGGATCCAGACTAACTATTGGATGCTCCTATCAGTGGAATGGGGTTATTTTTGGCTATTCTCCCTTCCCCCTGAAGTTCTCTCTGTCTCCTAAAAACCTTCTTCAGAAGTTTGGGGATCTTTTAGAACAGAGTGGGGTATGGCATGACTTCAGAGGCCTTTGGCAAATGACATACCCTCCCTTCTTCCATGGGTCAGTGTCTCTTCCCTGAACTAAAGAAGCCCTTATATTTGTGGAAGTGCATGCATGGATCCACTTAAAAACATGCATTTGACTTTCATAGAAATAACATTTTCTTGGAACAACTCTCAATGATCTAAACTAGAGTTTTAAAAAAAACGATGGCTCCGGAATGAAATGTCTAAAACCAACCACCCTACTCTGTTTGTTTTAATTTGTACACTACCATGGTTCTGAACTGAACTGCAGGGAGTTCATCCATTCCATCTGTGAGATCCTCAGGGCCTTTGGAAATGGGCAGGTGAACATTGCAAATAAAAAACCTCTGAGTCTAATGCCATTGGAAGTTCAGCAACTTTAGAAAAACTCCAATGGCGACCTAAATGGCTGAACCAATCAGAACAGAAAATCTAATGCAGTAGCCTCCAAGACTTCAATTAGTTGATATTCCTGGGCTCAGGTATTTTTCTGTCTCAAGTCACTGAAGTAACTTCAGATGTAATGGCAAATTATGGTTTACTACTACATGCTAGTTTCTCCTTCTCTTTCCCTGTGTGGAATGTAGGTTAGTTGCAAATCATAGTTTGCTATTTTAGACACAGTGGCAAACTATGGTTTGCTGCTAAACAGAAGATAAAACTTCTAATCTCCTATGATATGTTATATCTGAAGGAATATTTAGCATCTGTTATCCAACTGCATAATGGAAATACTGGTGACCTGCCTCCCTGTGTTGCTTGAGCCCTGAAACGCTTTGTAAAATTATGGTGAAATGAACTCACCTTGCCTGTTGTTTATTTGTGATCTATTTACAAAACCTCTTTAGTACTCCCAATCCGTCTAAGTAAGTCATGGAAAATTGTTTTTTAGCTCATTGAGTAGATGAAGCATTTTTAAAAAGATGAATAATGAATAACAGACACTTTATTTTCTCATTAGTTTCCCTTCGTTTCATGTGATTGTAGAATTTCATTAGAGTCACCATCCTACAAACATTCAAGTGTGACCCATTCTCATAAAGACAATGCTAACAACAATTTGGAAAATAAACATGCATCCGCGAGCAGTATTGGGGCAATTTTGGATACACATGGTTTGGAAATACAGAGCATGTGAGTGACATTTTGAAATCCACTTTAAGTAGGATACAATGGTCTCGTTGTACAATATATAGAAAACCCCTGAATACTTTGTATTGCTATTCAACGATTCCTACATTGTAACTGCAGTACTATCAATATAACACAGAAAATATACTGCTCAAATTACTAAAAACAATATTGAAAATGCCAAGAAAAATATGTAACATCCCAGTCAAGCCTCACTAAGTTTCACCTCTGTTTCAATCCCTGCTGAACTGTTGTAAAACAGGTCTGTTTTTGCTGTCTTGTCCTGGTATCTTCCTGTGGCTCTTCTAGCACATATAAGAGCCTAACATTCCAAACTTCCTCTCATTTCTTCTCCCTCTACACTGAAGTCAGGTTCTCCCTTTGCCAAGTGATTCAGCTACCCCAGATGAGACTAACAGTGGGTCAGAAATGTTTGTTGCTGGCATGATGTGAGATGTTCCACCATTTTTCCTAGACAGCAGATGCCATCGTTTCATCTTGTAATCCACAAATAGCCTCTACTGGTATTCAGTCACCAAACATGCAGCTAACACGACATATTAGCAACATTCAGTCACCTAGAAAACAATTTATTTAATTTAAAGGTCTCAAAAAGGGCTTAAATCCTCTTTAAGTTCCCCCTGAACTGCAATTGCAGAATATACAGAGGATGTACACTATTAGCTTTAACTATTAGCTCACATTACTCACAGTAATTATGCAGTTACCATTGTGTTTACTGTGGCACTAATTTGATTATAAATGCTAGACATTACTGTGATAAAATATTAATTTGCTTGTAATGGCACATTTAGGAAAATCATAATTATACTAGAACTTCCTATCTTGCTATGTGCCTACACAAACCTGCTGGGGAGGGAAAGGGGCACTAAAAGTAAACACCCATTAGAATATACTTGCCAGAAGGTGTTCTGTTCTATTTCATTTGGAACCCCCCCCCCCAATTTTAAACAATCCTTGGAATCATGAACCAAGAAATAGCATGTGAAATATTTAAAGAAAACTTAAGCGAAATCACCAGAATCCATCTGAGGATTGGAGCATCTTTCCCCACCCCAAGTATGCAATGATCAAATAATGAGCAAATCAAGGACACCCGATTAATGTCACGGTTAGTGGTAAGTTTAATGGTAAGATGATGATTCCACTTATGACATATATGAAGGTGCAACTAAAGTACCAAAAAGAGGCCAGATTCAATAAGTTACTAGTAGTATGTAAAACTCAGCAGTTTGGGACCAGTGCACTTGAAGGAAATCCTCACTCCATATGTGTCAATTCAATAATCAACTGGCACTTTTACAAGCATGGCGTATTTTTCATTCTGCACTTGCAAGGAATCACAGCTTCAGGACAGCAGCACCAACTTTCTGCCTATTAATATGTTTTAGGCACCTTTGCTGTACAGTTTTTGTTGCCTGTTGAAAACATTTTAGTTAAGGCAGGTAATTTATTTTGATTTTGTCTATTTGCGTGCATTTCTTTAAAATAAAAAAACCTGTTGTTTTTATCTATATGTGCTAAATTACATTATGTTTACTTGTTTTTAAAGTTTGTTTTTATCATTATTTCCTTATGAACATTTTATATTCATGAACCCACTCTTTTCTGATCAAGTGGCATATAAATCTTGTTAGATAAATAAATATACAGCTCAACAGTCACTCTGAAACAGGAAGTACCTATGTATGGAGGAACAGGCTTCTGCTTGCTTGGTGGATTAGAAGCAAAAAGTTGCAGAATTCATGGCACAATATTTTGCATTTGTCTTTCAGGGTTCTTTCCTTTAAAATACAAAACAAAAAACAACTCCAGTTCACCATGGCATGGAAAGTGTTTGTTAAATGTAGTCTAACATGGTTCTAGTCCTCAAGACCATCTATGCCTCTCAAGACCATCTATGTGTGCACACCTATTGTGTGTGTGCTTTCCTTCCGAGAAGCCCAGCCCTCTCCACTAAACTGTCAAATCACTTTTCTCAAATCCTGCTTGCAGTTTGGCGAGACACAAAGACAAAAATGAAAGGGGAAAGAAAAGCTTGGTATGGGCACATATGCACCTTCTCTTGGGTGCCCACCAGTGACATCTCTTGCCCCTGGCCACTGCGTTATGTCATTATGAACACTGAAGCCTCAGCTTGTCCATTGCAAGCTGGCTGGAAAGTTCATTCATGCTGAAAAACACAGTTGTACAATTCTCCCCTCAGTCATAGAGTTGGACATTTTATAAAGCTTGACAGTCATGAAAACCACCAATCATTTAGCCTTGCCTCAGAGTGTCCCTCGGGATGCAAAACTGCAATGTTTCAAAGCACCCCCCTCCCCCGCAGGTTGCAAACCGTATCAAGAAAATCAGCTGGGATGGCAGCTTTATTTAAGAACACCCTGCAAATCGAAGGCCAATATTCTCCAGGGATTATCCGTTGAGCTACCCCAGAAGCTGTACAAATAAAATTCCTAAAAATTTCCTTAGGGCTAGCAGGTGCCCCAGAGAGGGCTGCTTTGGTGATGGAACGCCTTAGAGGAGATTACTTAATCTTTCCACTTTGCTGCTGGGGGAAACTATACAACAAAGGGAGTGTTAGGCATGCTCTCGAACAGTTCATGCAACTCTCTTTCTAGCTGAATATTAATCCCCCCTAGCTCAAAAAGTTTTGATACAATAAGCAGTTGCACCCATGAAACCCATGTATTCATCTATGCTGTACTCAGAAGAGACTCACTGAACTCAGCGAACCAAAGTTAGCCATTTTTAGACAACACGTCTAAACCACTGAGCCCCTTGGGCTTGCTGATCAGAAGGTCAGCAGTTTGAATCCATGTGACAGGCCATTGCTCTGTCCATTGCTCTGTCCCAGCTTCTGCCAACCTAGCAGTTTGAAAGCGTGACAGTGCAAGTAGATAAATAGGTACCACTGCAGCGTGAAGGTAACCGGGGCGCAGGAAGGGGGGTGCGGGGGATACAGTCTGCCCTGAGTGTCATCCTTGAAGGGGGTGACAAAATGGCACACCGCAGGGGTCGGCACTTACCGCGGGGCCTGGCCTGCAGCGTGCCCGAACCACATGTCTCTCCCGGGAGTGATGCGGTGGCTCAGGGCTCTGCGCTGCCCAAAATGGCAGTGTGGGGCTTGCGTCCGCCAGGCAGACTACGTTGGCAGCTCGCCACTCCCTGGGCGAATCACTGTGGCATCCCCATGTGGCGCCCCCGTGGGTGGCTTGCCCTGCCCCCACCGCTCTGGGTGCCGGAGCCACTAGTCACACCCCTGGAATGTAAATTGTGTTTCCGTGTGCTCTGGCACTTGTCACAGGCCCCCGTTTGCCAGTAGCGGTTTAGTCCTGCCAAACACATGACCCGGAAAACTATCTGTGGACAAACACCGGCTCCCTTGGCCTTAAGTGAGATGACTGCCACAATCCCATAGTTACCTTTGACTGGACTTAACCGTCCAGGGATCCTTTACCTTTACTCTGAATAGCACTAGTGTTTAATACCATTCACATTATTTTCTCCAAACCATTTGCTCTATTAATAAACTGCATCCTTATCGGTTATTATTGACAAGCATCTAAACATTTCACACTGTTATATACTCCCTGCTTTTCTGAGTGATGGAGGCTTTCAGGGGCAGTGCTACTGGGCTGAGTTTCTTTTGGATGAGAGTGCACTGGGGATTTAAATAAAGCGTATTTGTTTTATTAACAAATATACAACTAGAATTGCTGCTACACTTTAGATCCCAAGTGAAAGTGTCTGTGTTCCCATGGTGCTGCACTGCACTTTCAGCCAACTCTTCTGTCTCCATCTGAAGAACCACTGGCAAGAGCTGCATGAAGGCCAAGCTACCAGTTAGCTTCTTAATCCAAATATGATTAAATGTGAACCAGTTACCAGATGAATTAGACTGCCACCTGGCATCTTGATGTTTACAGAATAAGTTTTTATTTAAGAAGGCTTTCCCTGAAGTGCCACTCAGCTGTTTATGGGAATAAAGCATACCTTAAAATAAAATAAAATAAAATAAATGGTTTCATTGTTCCCATTGCTTCTTCTGGCCATTCACACAGGAGCAGTGAATGGACATGTTTTCATTCGTCTGATGTTTATAGTGTCCCAACTGGAAATTGAACTCCACTGGTGCCAGGCAGCAGTTTAAACGCTTGGGACTGTAACATCAGAAGCTGCCAAGGAGAATGCAGTGTGTTCACAAATGCATCCAAACAATGACCTATAAATCATGTTCACATCTTTACACAGCTCATTGTCAAACTATGGTATTTGCTTCTGGAAGGAATGAAGATTGTTGCTTTTTCATAATAGGGTCAAAAGGCCTCAGATAGTTGCAGTATCTGAGCAGAAATTGCAACAGCTAAAAAACCCTCCACAGACTTGCTTGGGGACTTATCTTTACTGGCTTGGGGTTAGAATGCCCCAAAACAGGGTGGCTTGCTGCTAGAAGGTGGTTTATCTAGACCTTCAGCAGGATAGGAATCGTGTACACCTAAGGGGTGGTCAGGGTGTGACTTTATCGCTTGGGTAGATGTGCAAGAGCATAGGAACATGCTTCCTTATTTGGGCAAAAGTAATTAAGGGTGATGGTCCCTAAATTCAGAGGATGGGAGATGTCAAAAGAGGTGGAAAATTTAGTATTTTAATTAGGCGGCTGTGATAGGCTGTCCCAACCAATGGGGAGGCATGGAAGGGAACTTTGCACTCGGTTGACGGGATATATGTTTGTGTTTCACTGAACTGGAGTGTGCCTGCTTTTGGGACACCTGCTTCTTGCAAGAAACGTCGGTAGATCAATAAACTCCTTGCTGCTTCACCAGTTTTGCTCAGATCTTATTTTTAGGGTCCCAGGACCCTGAGTCTTGGGACCTGTGTTATGTATCTCACACTCCCTTAAGAGGTAGTAATGGCCACCAACATGGACAGCTCTGAAAGAGGAGTAAACAAATTCATGTCTATGTTCAACTTCCACTGTTGGAAGCAATGGAGTACTCTGAATGACGGTTGCTGGGAATCCCAACTGGGAATCCCAAGTGCTGTTGTGCTCAAGTCCCATAGGCCATTGTAAGAATTTGATGCTGAACTAGATGGGCCCTGGGCCTGATCCAGCAGGGTTCTTATTATGTTCTCAATCTTGATCCCATACCTATCAGAATGCAGTTCAGGTGTCAGTGCCTGTTAATTCTGGCACAATAATTCAATATCCTGAACCACAGAAAATGTCCCATCCTTTTGAGATGCCAACCATTGTTAATGCACTAATTAAGCAGGGGCCCTGATTATAGGGGGGGGGGTTGCTGGATGGGTGCTGCTATTGCTCCTCACCCCATGGACTGCTGCTAAAAAGAGGGAACTTTAATTCTAAGAAGGCCAGCTCCATCTCACATGCGCCAATTTCATGTTTTAACCCAAAGGGTTTGAGACAATGTGAAGAACCTTGTAATAGAAGAACTGCTCCAGGCTACAATTTACAGTTAAAATCCAGGAAATTAATATTTATACCTACAGGAGTTGAAGCTGCAGGAGTGAACGTGCTTCAGCACACTATTATTTTTATAACATTATATCATTTATATACTACTTGCTATAAATCTTTGCAAGCACAATGAGACAATCTGCAGACAACTAGATCTTTTGAGGGCCTAAAGTTTAGGCAATACCTTTTAAAACACCATCTCACTTCTAAGGCTTCCCATTAAAGGCAGAATCCCATGCAGTTCTGCATGCTTAAAAATTAAAAATAAAATTTGCTTCTAAGACATTGTTCCTGTGCACCACCGGAGTCACTGTTTAACATTCCATCTCCATGTACTGCCGGCATTGTTAAATTGCTTGCAACTGCAGAGCAGTCAAGCAGTACACAAATTAAGCCACAAAGTAATCGGATTTCAATCACTGAATATGCACAGTTCAATTAAGTTATTTATTGAAATGTTTGTCTTTGCTGCTGAATCCTTTGCATATTTATTGCCGTTCTAAATAAACCTTTTCTTTCTCCCATTAAAATATCCTGATGCGAAAATAAAATGTAACATTTGTTTCATAATTCAGGTTATGTCCCCCCCCTCCAGGTATTTAAGAAGGAACAAAAAGTCAATTACCTTGAAGTTTGCCAAGGGTGTGATTAAGCACACATAATCAAAAAAGAATAAATTGCACTATTTTTCCTCAAGGAAGCTATATTAAAAAGTGTATTTTGGGCAATCTTTCATCCTACCGTTCCTTTTAAACCTACTCCCTCATGTGTTAAAATAAAAGGCGCTGATCAGTACCAACCAATTCAATCTGCTGGAGGAGTCAAAACACCCAGCAATATTGTTTTGCTGCCCTGGAATCCTATTACTAGATTATATTGTCCAAATTCCATTGAAAATACTGAAAGATTACTTTGGGGCAAGGAAATGACATAGACTTTAGTCCACACACAGTCTTTGCTACCTTGCTAAATGGTGCTGGGGGCTATGAGTGGAATGATAAATGAGTTGCAATGAACTTGTGGCGTTTAGAGCATTACTGAATCAAGCGTATTACCTGGAATTCTGGTTAAATCTACCAGCTACCACTGCAGGAAAGTGCAATGAATATTTAAAATAGCTAGACCTGATTTTTGAACTAAACAACACAATGTTTTTGTTTTACAACAACATATTTAATTGAATGTATAGTGAACTGGGGACACATCCACCAAAGGCACATCTACACAGGTAGCTTTAGCTCTCCTGTTGAGAGTTTGGGGATATGTGCTCTCTCTCTCTTTCAAAAAGCTCAGCTGAAGCAGACCAAAAGTCCATCAAGTCAGTTGCTTCTTGAAAGCCATCAACATGGCATGGTCAACATGGCCTCAGAGTTAACCCTTGGCAACATGCATTCAGAGGCTTAGTTCCTCTGAACCTGGAGACTCTGTTAATCTCTCATATTTAATGATGTATTAGGGGTGGAGAGGTGGAGGCATAGCCCTTAGTATACTTCTGTAAAGAATATTCATGAGCATGGATTAGCAGAGCAAAATATCACGCCTGCAGTGTCATCTGCCATTTGATGCCTTAATGTGCTTTTAATTACTGTATTGCTAAAGCTGTTTTTAAAAAGAAAGAATTCCACAGCCCCACACTGAGCCCGCTACTTCTTTACATTCAGCTTTCATCAAGAATGGCAGAATTTTAATACCTATTCACGGGTTGCAAAGAAAGGAGTAAGACTTGCACACAACTTCAGAAGGCATTAATCCCATCCTAATGCCACAAACACATGGCCTTTTTAATATTGTTATGGCTCTGCTCTTTCAGATCTAGCACTTGATAGATTACACTGTGTGGTTTACAAGCTATAAATCATCTTGTTGTTTAAACAGAATAAGGAACAAATGAAAAGATGTTCACAGAGGGATGAAAAATCTCCTCCCCTCCCAACCACCCCTGCTCTACTTAAAGCCTAAAAGAAAAAAATTCTCGGTCATTAATAATTACAGAAATGTTTGTAGCAGAATTTGGAACAATAAAATGTGCAAGTGGGACACAAGGAGGGAACATCCATTGTTTTTATAGGTCATCTCTTATGAGAGAAACATTAGAACCAATCCGTACAGTATACTTTCATCTAGGCATATAAGAAGGTTTGCAGTTTGTAGGAAACAGAGTGGCCATAGCAGCATACCCTGCTATGGTCACCACCATCAGTTTTATAGCATTAGCCAAGGCTATAGCATCTCAGTGCAAAATTAAAAGCCCTGGTCAGGCAAAATAGCAAACATTGGAAACTTCAGATCTGGTTTGGGATTAAGGTTACCACCTCCCAGTCCAAAACTACGCAAATAAGATTTCCAAATCTCTTGATGTGGCAGGAGACAAGGCACCTGGGGCTCCCTTTACCTTAACCCTGGCAACCCTACTTGGGAACGGGCATTGCCAGTGACCAAGCCAACATTCATCTGACCATCTGACGAGTCTCATTCTAAAATGGTTTCTTGTTTATCTGCTGTGTCTAAAATAACAGGCGGAAAGAGCCTTTGCAGCTCTACAACCCAGAAATACTAAAGCTGTGAATTCAAAGAAGACCAGCCCATAAACTAAAAGATGAAGCATGCACAATGGGATTGGACAATTGGGAAGTTTCTCTTGCCCAGAACACCTGTGCAAATGAAGAGATCCACATCAAAGGGGAAGTGTGGTTAGAGCAGAGGGCGAGGACTCTCACCCTGGCAGCACCCGAGAGGCAGCACTGAAAAAGAAGAGGAGGAAGAAGAAGAAGACGAAGCATCCCATCCTGCTGCTGCCCTGTTTCTGACTACAATTTTTTAATTGCATTTATGCTCCAGCTTTTTATCCCAGGATCTCATGGGTTCTCCCCCTCATCATTTAATCCCCACAACCACCCTCTGAGGTAGGTTTAGGTGGAGAGAGACTGGCCCAAGGTTACCCAGTGAGCTTCATGGCTGAGTTGGGATTTGAACTCTGGTCTCTCAGCCCCTAGTCCAGGCATAGGCAAACCTGGTCCTCCAGATGTTTTGGGACTACAACTCCCATCATACCTGACCACTGGTCAGGGAAGCCTGCCCTAGTCCATCACTTTAATCACTACACCACACTGGCTCTTCAGTGTCATGCCTGTCAGGAGTTCAGCCTACACTCGAGTAGCACCCTGGCACTCGAGCCCGACTGGCATGTTCCCTCCCTCCTGGTCATTTGTTCAGGAGCTTCAAAAGCTTTCTTCTGTCTGAACATCACAGTGACTGATGCCAACTGACACCAGCACACTTAGGGATCCGCAGAGTCTGCGCAGTTGTGTAACAGACCTCAGCAACTCAGCATTTTGGCTTATCTACTTTATTTACATCTAAGCACTGCAACATGGCTCCCTCTCTCTCTAGCATCAGACAGCAAAGAGAAAAAACAAAGGACAACAGTCCCACTTCACGGAACACAGTAACACAAACATCCTGTCTCCGTCACTTCCCACTCTGTGGAGTCAAAACACATATCGTCATGTGATAGACAAAAATCCCATGACTGCAATCATGGATCAGGAATTCTAACAATGCCATCCCTAACCATTGGCTATGTTGGCTGGGGGCTGGTGAGTACTTGGTGCTGTACAAACATGGAAAATGTCCTAGTTAGGTTGCCTGGGTAGAAAACCTAGTTAGGTTTTCACTATCCCCAGAAAAAATATTCACAAACACACTTCACACTACAGTAATTTAGTATGTGCAGGCAAAGTAATTTGGAGACTCTGTGGACATATTAGGATGTTTAAGGCATATTGTGCAGTTAATTAACTGCACACAAAAACAGGAAAAGAAATTTCCTACCAGCACAAACCTGAGTTACAGTATGTTTGTTGGTATACTTGTTCATTTATTCCCAGTCAAGTTCTCGCTGCCAAGTGACATATGATGGCCTCAGTGGGGCCAAATTTTATAATCTTGAAAGAAATGAAGACGTTAGGACAGGCATAGGCAAACTCTGGCCCTCCAGATGTTTGGGACTACAATTCCCATCATCCCTGATCACTGGTCCTGTTAGCTAGGGATGATGGGAATTGTAGTCCCAAACATCTGGAGGGCCAGAGTTTGCCTATGCCTGCGTAGGGCATTGCTTCTCTGCCCAGCTAGTGTTTTATTCTTGATTTTTGCTCTTTCTTTAATCTGATTCCTTCAAGGGCTATCCATAAGATAGTCCTAAATAACTTATTGGAGTGGGAACAGCGTTTGCCCACCAAATGCCTGATGGAACAGAGCACTCTATAAGTTATGGATCAAGATCACTGGCCCCAGTGGGAAAAAAAAAACCCTATTCACAATTAGAACTTGAAAGGTTCCATTCATATCTTTATGGCAGACATTGGTCATACAGTCAGATCAGAAACCCCTCCAGGGTCTGCTGGGAGAGACAAAGCCAGTAACCCAAGGGCACCTGCTAGAATCAAGAAATGAGCCTTGATGTTGTCTGCATATGACTACAGATTTGAATATGAACCAGGTCAAGCCAGTGGGTAATGTTGATGCCCTTAGCAGACTTCCACTACCAGATAAACCAAAGTTGGTACCTCAGTGGCCTGAAACTGTTCATGTTGAACTGATGTCCACATCCCTGACAGATGCAGCAAAGAATAAATGGGAGAATGAGCAAGTGCAAAGAATGGCAACAAAAGGATGGACTACGTGGGGAAACACAGAATGACAACCTTACTATTAGTGCAGGGCATCCTTGAATATGCAAGAAAGATGGGGTCTCAAGTAGCAGTACCACCAGGGAGTTGGTCTGCTGTAGTGAAGCTGTTGCATGGTATGGTTGAAGGAATTAGTATGTAGCTATGTGTGGCGGCCAGAAAGAGACCAGTGGATTGAGTCTGTCGTGAGATAATGTGGGGCTTGTCGATCTACACAACATGCTGCTCCAAAAGCACTCGTATACCTATGAGAATGCCCACCATGATCTTGGTCAAGGCTTCACATCAAGGGCGCTGGCTCCTGGGGACTGAGGCACTATGGCCCCCAACTTTTTTTCTTTTCTTTTTTTGAGGTGGCTGGGCTTCCTCAATATTCAGAGGGTCTCATGTGCAATGTCAGGATGTCATGTTGGGCCCCCCAAAATCATCCAGAGAAATTTGCACCCCTGCTTCACATACATTTATTATGCTGGCCCATTTGTGGGAAAACGTTCATAATAATAACTGATTCTTCCAAATGGTTTGAAGTTCATATAATGCTATCCATTACCACACTTAAGTGACTGTTGATCAATTCCACTTTTCTTTTTCTGTTTTTGAATTACTGGAGGTAATGGTCAGTGATAATGGGCCACAATTTACAGGTGCAATTTTCCAAGAATGTATGGAGAAAAAGCACATCAAGAATACAATATAAGAATTGCACCACATCACTCAGCTTCCAATGACCTAGAAGAAAAAAACAGCATGAACTGTTTAAGAGGGACTTTAAAAAAAGGCATGTGGCACCTTAAATAATAAGTTAGATTCTTTTTTCAGTATTGTGTCACACCACATTCTACTACAGGGAAATTGCCAGCAGAACTGCCAATGGGTAGGAAATTGCATACACACTGAGACACTCATACACCCTGATGAGGCTGTTAAGATGTGCAAGAAACAGGGAGAACAAAAAATCCTGCTATGGATTAAAAGGAACATCAAGGAGACAAGCAGTGGAGCAGCTAGTTGGTGCCCTCAGTTTTGGGAATGGATTTCACTGAGTGGCAGGTTGCCTCACAGCACAGACAAAGCCTCTTCTCATGGGCGGTGGAATTGCCAGATGAAATTCAGTGACGTCATGATCAAGTGTATTCATAGCATGAAGAAGGGCTTCCTGCAGAGGTGGATGAGTGAATCAATGTGGAGCTATTACCCTGTTCTTTTCACACAACCAGAGAGATGAAGGGTCCACAGTCCCTGAATCAGATCATACTACTGCTGAGCCATATTCAGAAAGAACATCCATTGCCACCTGTGGATGATCCAGGAATATTTGCAGTATGCCATTTAAAAAGAACCTCCAAGCCTAGGAGAGGCTGAATTTATAACTGCAAGAGATTTTGAGTGTTGAGACCAATGTGTCTGATATATCTATATATACACAGAGAGATTACTACTTGTTTTTTCCGTTTCTCTCTCTGTACTTATTGCCGCTATATAGATTATATGTTGGCAGTATAAACTAAGGGAGGAGGAGTTTAAGATATGTTTATGTGGTTGCCATCTAGTGACCAAATAAAACCAGCTACTATTTCAACTTACTGGTATAAACTACACACTTTATAGGGACCACACCAACACAGCAGCTCCCATCAACACAGGGTGCCACGAAGGAAGCAGCAGCTCAAATGAACATTCAGGCTCCAGGCCTCTCAGCCCCTTTTTTTTTTAAGGCCACATAAATAACAATTATTTCTCTCCTAGGGCGGAAAACTGAAGAAGAAAGGGAAACTTCTGGGAGAGAGCTGGGAGGGTCAGCTTCTTCCTTTGTGAGACACGTGTTAAGATCTACCTGTGAGAGTAGCATTCTTCTCTCTCTCTTTTGCTTTTATTATTGTTTAGGTTAGTTTGTTTTTTATTGTAATGTGTTATAAACAGTATTACTAGAATCTTACTTAAAAATATGTAAACAAAATAATAATAATAATAATAATAATAATAATAATAATAATAATAATAATAATAATTTCCTCCCTTTATTAAGACCAATTTGTTCATATTCTAACTCAGGATTATCAAAGAGCCTTTCTTTTCCAGACAATGAAACTTGTTGGTCATTTGCTTATGGTACCCAACACTCTGGCACAAGCTCAATGCCTTTCTAGATTGTGCCAGAAAATGCTTGTACGAAAACATGGTGGCTAAAAAAAGGACCTTCATTCAGAGCATCTTTGGATAGAGAGCAGTTTTTGGATGCGATACAGGATATCTTACACATAAATAATGACACAGAAGGAAGAGTGTGGCAGGCGGAAGTTTCTCCCTCCTGTTGCTGCAACAGGAAAGCAGTAACAACTCCAAGTTCTGTCTTCCACTGAGCTGTTAACAACACAGGCATCCTGTGTCACGTTGCATCAGGAAATCTCATCTGTGCTTGATAACGCTTAGCAGAAATAATGAGCAGATTCAAGCAAAGCCAATACCAATTACCGACATTTTGCAGTGAATTAACAGAAACAGCAGAGGGACATCTGAAGACATGGATGGCCCAACTCGCCACATGGTAGCTGTCTGCCGGAGTATGGTGTTTAGTTTGAGTCTAAAAAGCCAGGGGATTTGGTTTCTTGTGTGATCTTTGATTTGGTGACTCTCTAGTAGTATTAACTAGATGTATGTCTTAACGTCTAAAAAAATATATCATTTGTGATAAATGGAGATACGTACAGGGAGCCGACAGAGAGTATGAGAGGCAGGCCAGAGTGGTTTTTCTCAGGGTGGGACACTGAGGAAGGAGAAACTCTCCCAGGGAGGTGGGAGGGTTCAAGTCTCTGTATGTGTGGAGATTAAGATAAAGCAGCTTTCCAGAATTTCAGGCAGGAGCATTTCCCAGCTCTACCTAAAGCCAGGAATTGAACCTGCATCGTTTCCCAATCTCTGACTGTTAGCAGTTCTCCAGGCAGTATGGAGTATTTGAAAGTACCCAAGGATTGAAAGGGAAACTCTCTCTCTCTCTCTCTCTCTCTCTCTCTCTCTCTCTCTCTCTCAGGTGCAACTTTCTGCAACCCCAGTGAGTCCCTGCAAAAGACAGTCCTAGGTTGTGGAAACTTCTTTGCAGCCTATCACCTGGCAAAGGAAGCTACCTTGTCCCCCTCTAAATTGCCCTACTAATCTCCAGTGGAGTATAGCCTGTTTACTTCCTCGGTGAAATCCAATGGAGTAAAATTGCTTGAGAAAGGGAAAGAGGGATGCAACAAAAGCTGGGGGAAGGACAAGTCTTAGCTCAGTGGTAGAGCATCTGCTTTGTATGCAGAAGGTCCCAGGTTCAATCCCTGGCATCTCCCGGTTAGGTCTGGGTGAGAATCTTGTCTGAAATATTGAAGAGCCGCTGGGAGTCACTGCAGACAATACTGAGCTAGATGGACCAATGGTCTGTCTAAGGCAGCTTCCAAGGTTTCAACGAACACCTCTTCCCTCTTTACAGAGGTGCAATGTTGGTCTAGCATTAAGCCACTCGAATGGAAGGCCCTGCGTACCCAAAGGAAGTGTCTGAGCATGGGCATGGTTATGGAAGACTACGTCTCCTTAGCAGCTGTCCATCAATCTGGCCTGATGTGCTCAACCTCCTTCCCTCCCCACATCTCTGCTCTGCTGAGTAGCTTCAAGCAGGGAGGAGGATGGAGAGGAGGCAGAAGTTAGAAGAAGGAAGGGAAAGACCTGGAAAATGCAAAATACATTTAATTTTTAGGGTATATATATACCTGTAATGCATTTCCCATGAAAAATGCACCACTACTTAGTACTGGCTGTGTTTGCTCATGAAACTTTTAGCTTTGCTGAAAGAGAGTCACCAGGAAGGGCAGAGTTACAGGAAGTCCTGTTGGGTGATCAATGTGTATACAAAACACAAAGGGCAACCATTTCCCTCCCCAAGCCTACCTAAATGGCACCACTGTTACGAGATCTGCCTGACACATAAATTAATATCGTTATTAAAATTACCATTTACACAGTATGCAGGAAAAAATTCCATAATATTAATTTCCCTCGGCAGTCATTCTGAGTTAATTACATGGCAAATTAATTTATGCTTTGTGTGGTTAGGAAATCTCAAGAGAATAGTCTTTCACCGATCAATAGATATCTGATGCACAATGGCTGTATACTATAATTTAATTATGGAGTTTCAGCACACTCATTTCCTAGGTATTTCATGTCCAGATTTCTTAATGTGGAGCACATCTCCTAAACAGCGTCCTCTTATGACACAAGGACCCCACATCCACTGAGCAGTCATCTGTTTAGGGACAATGAGCCCACTCTCCCTCCACTGGTGTCTTGCCTAATGAAGGGTCCCAATCCAGCAACAGAACTGCATGCACGTATAGCCTTGGCCTTTGGACCACATGGGCAACATCTGTTTGCACATGTGGTTTTTGTGCCAGTTGACTGATTATGCACACATGTCCACCTAGCTGGATTGGTTGATTTAACAATGACTGGCAACACTTTAAGAAATATCAGCTGCTGAATGAAATGTCTGGGCCTTGACCACTGTCATGCAGTAAAACAGGTTTTCACAGTCCTGTGTGGTTGCCAGTATACTACCAGGGTGCAAGAATTTTTATATTCTGGGTTCCTCCAGTCTCTTACTTTGCAAACTGCAAAAGACCTGCTTGTTTTTAAGTTGATTTGTTGCACTAGGGCGACAGAACACTTTAATCCACTTTAAATGCATAAGCAGATCCATACTGAGGCATCTGATCAAGGCCTGTATTTTAAAATGAGCTTAAAGATTTGCAAATGTTTTATGCCAGGCAGAAAACCAGCTGGCTAAGGACTTTGGCAGATGTTTATCCTCCTGGACACGGCCCCCCTGATTTATAGCAGGAGCCAAAATTCTCAAAGTTGTAAAAGGGAATTACAGGCTGGGAGCAAAGGTTACATTGACCCTACATATTACAGAATACAATCAAGCTGCAAAAACACTAATTAAGGGTTGGTAAATAGTAAGATTTATTGTTTAACAGAAAATAATACCATGTGCCTCCCATTAGAGACTTTAGCCACATTTTCCTAAGGTTAAAGGGCAAGAGCTAATGGGAAAAGCAGCTGGCCGGGAAAGGGGGGTGTAAACTGAAGAGGTTTTACTTTGAAAAGGATCTATGTTAATGTATGAGATTTGTTGGCTTAAATGTAATTATGCAAAGGATTTAGAAAGTAAGAAATGTTAGATTCTTATGTTAGATTCTTATTTCATTGATGGTGTGTGAGAATGTGAACCCAAGATCTCTGTTTAAGACAAAATGTAAGACCATGAGCCATCTGTTTTAGCCATCTATTTTGGAATGGAGGGGCAACAAGGGCAAAAGCTGATCTGGTAATTAAGGTGCCTTGTCGAGGCAAATGTAAGATATATGGCTACTTGTCTGCCATTTATGGATAGAAGGAAATATAGCTCTTTGTCTCCCATAAAAGGTAATAGGAAATGGGTGTATCTTTTATGATTGGTTCTAGCAAACAGCCAATAGGAATTTCAACCAGGCTGATTGGACAGAGGCAGCCAAAGGAGGAGCAAGGGGGCTGGGTTGAGGAAATATAAGTGCTGGCCATCAGGGCTGGAGCATAGGCAGAGCTTTGGTAACCATATACCACTGTGCCTATCATTTATTTGTCTGACAAATAAATTATTATTTTAATTTCTCTATTGCTGCGTTGAATATTTCATTCCAGCTAAGCGTTAACCACAAGCAGGGTGCTACAATACCATCCATTTAAAACATATTCAAAATGCATTATTATTATTTATTAAATGTCTATCCTACCCTTCATCCAGAGATCACAGGGAGGTTTACACATACACATTGTTGCACGGTACCCCAATCTTGAGCGCCACAAGATTCCACCAGGTGCCTACCCAGGGTTCGTGTTTCCTTTGGAATGGGGTACAGCAGCAACTGTGGTGTCTTTATTATTTATGGTTTATTTATGCATACAGTCATACCTTGGAAGTTGAACAGCTTAGTTCCTGAATGTTTTGGCTCCCGAACATCGCAAACCTGGAAGTGACTGTTCCAGTTTGTGAACTACTTTTGGAAGCTGAATGTCCGACGGGGCTTCTGTAGCTTCTGATGGGTGCAGGAGCCTCCTGCAGGGTCCTCCCTTAAAGAGGGCACATATTGCAGTGAGACCTGGAAACCAACACCCTGTGTTGTGGGTGGGTACGATTGGTCAGCCACAACACCCGATTGGTAGGTCCCTCGTAGCTGGGTGCAATCTGGTCAATGGGACGCAGTCCAAACAATTCAAGGGACCTATTTATGCCCATGCATATGCCGTCATGCATCATCTGTCGTTGGGACAGGGGCATGGGCAGGAATTTCCCCCACTTGGCTGATTGGCTGTTGCCATTTGGGTTTCGCCTGCCACATAGCAAATAATCACAACTTGTAAGGTTGCAGATAGGCTCTGGTTCAGGTGATAGGGATGGGAGAATGCTCTCGCCATCCCTATGTGAAGGGTATTCCGTTAAAGGAATCCAGGGACTCAAATGGTTTGGTCAACCCCTGAGAGGGGGTTGTACCTGTGCCAGAGTCCAGGGGGACATCTGGGTGGCAGACATAGTCTGTTCCTGACTTTTCGCTTATCCAGGTGTTCACCCTTGGCTGACCTATGCTGGAACCCTGGGTCAGCACTACCTGCATGATAGGGAGCTAGTCGAACCAGAGCCTATGGAACCAATCACTTTATGTAATCCATAAAGTTGTGGCCTAAATTCTGCTAAAAACCAAAATTTGAGTCAAGTGTGAATTTATTTAGGGGGGAGGTTTCTGGGTCTGAACACGCAAAAGCCTTAGAGAAAACAGACCCTCAGGTAAACTCCCCCTTCCAAAAGAACCAAAACAAAGCACTAGGTCCATGAGCAAGCTTAGTGATCATGGAATGCTGATTGACTGTTAGGGGAGGGGCAAGGAGAAAAAATGGGATCTCAGGAAAGGGCAGTGTTTCACCTAACCAGCCATAAATAGGAGCACTCCACACGGTAGCATTTTATACTTATGGATTCTGTCCTTGGCAAAAAGAAAAAAAAGGTTAGCACTTTTCTTTTTTGCAATCTCAGCTAAAGCTACTTTTCACAAAGGTATAATCTAAATGCATGTACATGAAGAACATTATTACTTGGGTGCTAAAAAATGAAACTCTTGATGGTTGTTCCTTGCACATCTCGCAGCCCCCATTTTCAAGAGGGACTGAGGCTCGTGGGAAAGTTATTTTCATTTTTTCCAAGTGCTCTGCTTTCAAGGAACGCTGGTGTATAAATGAAATGCAGCAGTCACTTGTGCTACAGACCATGGGGCTTCAATTGCTTCTTCTTCATGCAAATGCAATATTAATTTGCTGGCATTTTACCTTTGACATAATTACAACTTCTTACGTGGCATGGTTGGAATAGAAAACATTCCCCATATAATGAAATAGAGTGTAGTGACAGCTTTCAATCAAATACTAGTTTACGTTGCACCTAGAGACTTGAAGGACTTGCTTTCATTTATGAGGAATAAGCAAAGTGCATGAAATATTAGTGCCAGATATCATGACCAATTAAGATCAGATGCCACATATGATCATAAGCAGTAAGGAAAGGGCTGTTGCTCAGTGGTAGAGCATACAAGACTTTACACACAAAAGGTCCCAGGTTCAAACCCCAGCATCTCCAGGTAGGATCAGGAATGTCATCTGTCTAAAACCCTGGAGGCCCACTACTGGTCAGAGTGTGGACAATACTGAGCCAGATGCACCCAAGGTCTGACTTGGTATCAGGTAGCATCCTTTGTTCTACAAAATAACCATATTAGAGAAAGACTTATTAATAACCTGTTCCAAATGTTTCTTTTCTGACCATCACCACACCTTCCCACCAAACCCGTTAGCTATTGCTAAGAGAAGATAGTAGATTGATGAGGCTGATGTATAGTACATAAATGATTTCCCCAGTGCACATCATATTGGGTACCTGCAGATGATTATGGGGATTGAAAAGAACTCAGAATTGGAATATATTATGAACAAATTCTATCACCACATTATATTATATTATATTATATTATATTATATTATATTATATTATATTATATTATATTACATTACATTACATTACATTACATTACATTACATTACATTATTATAATTTGTATATCACTCTTTATCCATAGATCTCAGGGTGGTTCACAACATAAAATTACAAAAACACAAAATACATAAAAAGAACAAAAACAAACCAATAATCTCCCCTCCCAAACCTGTATGGCTTTTACTGGAAAATTATTAGCCAATGAGCAATCCAAAAGGTTTAATTCTGAAAAGTGGCTTTCAACTTACCAAATGATTGAAATGAAAGCTTCCGGTCACATTAGAATATCTAGCTAGTCATATATCGGATATATTTCTGAAAGGTGGCAAGTCAATATTTTTTTAAGGGTTTTTAGAAATATGGCAACCCTACCAGAGACAGTAAAATCCTTCTTCCAGAACTCAAAAGAGTGACAGCTGAGATCTCCAGTTAAAACAAAAACCATTCTAAAATGTATCCATTCTGTTGGAACCCCGTACAGTTATCACAGCTCATGTTAAAGAAAATGCATAGCTCTTCCAAGTTCTGAAACAATGGTGTTCTAAGTAGGGGAAAAAACCCCACACTGTGTTTTAGGGCATAGACATACTACTAGCATCATGTTTGAATTTAGCCTTCCAAGCAAATGAGTCCATGACTGGCCTTTCAGAAGATCAGATAAATAAAAAAATGAAATACTAAAAATGTACCCATACCTGTTTGCATAAAGAAAGAAAAACTCCATCATGGCTTAAAATTAGCCAGCAAAATTATCTGATGTGGTTTGGGAAAGAAGAACTGCAGGCTAAAAGGGAACAGCAGCACATTGAAAGAACAAAAGAGTTATTACATTATATAAGTGTCGGATCATTAATTGGATGCCCTACAGTGTGGAAGAGCTAGTCACCTCCTAATTCTGGAATAGCCTGCTGCCCTTGAACTGGTTACCCAAGCCTAATTATACGTATGTCGCCTTTTGTGGACGCTAATAATGCTTCTTTGAAGATTAGCTGACAGGGACCTCTGAAAGTAATATCTCTCTTTCATAGCATGTCTGATTATACCTGCCTTCAGGGGCAACATCCTCAGTGAGGTTTGATCGCTGCTTGCATGACTGTTTTGTGTGAACTTACTGATGAAAAACAAATAAATCAACCTTGTTACCCGACTCTTAAATACTTTAAAATGGCCCTACGCATTCCCGTCAATCTTTGTTGGCATGGTCTCTTAAGCTGCATATTTTTTTAATGTGGTTGCCCTTGAAATTAATGGTTGAAGACCTGTTTCTCTGCCATAAGACATTGTTTCTGAGTGGGTCTCTGCTTACGCATAAACTCAAATGCTAGGCACAGTCCATCAGAGAGCACAAGCTTCACAATGCTGGTATTGCTGTAGAGTTTATAGGTTACCTTGCTTCAAAGTGACCCTGATATATCATGGGCACTTTAACTATCCCGTCACTCTCCGATGCATGAGTGATCATTTCTGCTATTAGACCAATAAACAGATTGGGCTTCACTTTGATACAAAAACTAGGTTTGAATAGGCTTCTGGGGAAACCATGGCTAATGCACAAAGTTAATGACTTAGCCTCACAATTCTCCAATGGGGGAAAAATACATTTTAGTAATTTTGTGGATTCCTGCTGCTTCTGCCCTTCAAGGAACAAATTATCCCCTGATTCCATGCTACTTGACTCCTTATTATCAGCTAATCTTAAACAAACAGCCCCCTCAGTCCTCTTCTGCAGTGATTTATGGAAGTGCAAAGGTCTGCTTTCCTGCTGCCCTATGGTAACACATTAGTTGCCAAATCCATTCTGAGGAATGGATTTAAACGATTAGGAGGATTTATGTCTTGGTTCCACCTATATTTGAGGGGATAAAGAAGGAGTCAAATCCTATGCCTTCTGCAGGTTAAATGGAGAAGGAACAGTAGAAAGTGGTTGGATAAGTAGATGCAGACCCATCTGAGAAGGACAAAACAGGCTAGAAAGGATTGGAATTACTTTTGAACAGAAACATGTTGCACAGCTGTGGTTGGTTATAAAAGGGAAACACTTTGAAGATAAGTCTCAGGCAAGTTGTTTCTACCTGCTTCACAGTAGATAACCTTGTATTTGTACCAGCCAAAGGATGGCAGCAGGGTCTACAATGCCGGAAGGCTGTGCAACTCGGTTTAGCATGAATAGACAGCTGGCATAAAAATAAGAAGTCTACCTTAAAAGCACCACATACTATTTAGCACACCCCTGGAATCTTCTCAAGGATGATTAAGGAAATACTATAAGCAGGGTTTTTATTAATATCCCACTGTTCTAGGATATCTGGAAAGAGATAAAAGAATAACTGGCCTCAGAAAGAAGTCTCAGTTTTGGAAGAGCAAAAGGAAAGGCGCAGTGGGAGAGCATCGGCTTTGCATGCAGATCTCCCCAGTTTCAATCCCCGGTATCTTCATGTAAGGCTGGGAATGTTGTTGGCATTCATCTGCCTTGGGAGACAATGGAGGAGTGCACCTTTGGGGGGTGAGGTCAAGCTGTTGGATGGGTTGCAGCACCTGCTGTGGCTGCAGAGACTATTGAGGGAGAGATGTGCAGGTGGGGCAGATAAAGGGGTCCAGTTGTGCTGCCACAGATGCGGCCTGGTGCTTCTTTTCTCTACACTCCTCCCAGTAGTCTTTTCTCTTCTGGTCCCTGGTGAGCACACCTTGGAGAGCCTTCCATCTTCCATTCTGTGGACATGACCAAACCAGCGTAGATGTCGCTGAAAAAGGAGTGTGAACATGCTGGGCATGTGAGATGCGAACTTGGGAAAGCCCACCTTGATTTGGAATTCTGTCCTGCCATGTAATACACAAAAGTCTCCTGATGCAGTGCGTATGGAAGGTGTTGAGGTGTTGCTTCTGAAGGTTGCAAGTTGTCCAAGACTCACTTCCATAGAGCAATTCACCCTGTGTAAAACCCTGGAGAGCTGCTTCTAGTCAGTATCCACAGTGCTGAGCAAGATGGAACAATGGTCTGTCTGACTTGGTGCAAAGCAACTTCCTTTATTCCTATGTTCCAAAGACGGTTGCTTTACAGTAGTAACACACAAGCATTTCCCAAACCAATGAGAATACAGGATGCTTTGATGGGTGGCCAATCACATTGTTGCTTTTGTCCCTCGAATTAACTATACAGCACACATTGTATCTGGGAGGCAATGAATATTGATGTTTCTGAATACTACAGCAAAAGGGGAATACTGAACTGTTTGCTTCCATTATGCACCAAAGTTCCAAATGATCAGACTTTTTCTAGGGTATTTGTTATTTTCATTCTCAGATTTTTACCCCATTTTACCCCATACTTAAACTATAACTGCCAATCTGTTATAGTTTCAGATTCATTAACTTGACTATGTTTGCTAATTAATCATTGACTCATCAATCAATCAATCAATCAATCAATCAATAAACTGAAATTCAATACCACATAATCTTGATATATTATAATGGGCCTCTTTCCACAGACACACTCTTCTCTGACCCTCAATTAGATTTGCAGAGATTTTTCTTCAAGCTTTGATACATATGCAAACTGCTGATATTATAATACCTACATAATAAAACACTGTATTATTTGCACAATCATGCACTTCACACTGTTAAAAGCACACTTGAGAATTAAAGTGAAAGCTGGCAGTGCTCAATGACTACCCTTGTAATAAAAGGTCATTTAGCTATGTTTGCTTGAACAGAGAGCAGTATGCCATTAATCCATGTTATGTTCCACATATTACATTCAACAGATAGCTACTTAGGAAGGTTGGTGCTACTGTTCAAATTAGGCTGCAGTCATAAGAATGTTTGCAAGGATGTTCTGCTAAACTCAGTGGGACTTCCTTCTGAGTTGCCACATTCGGCAATGTGGTTGTTAAGTCATATATTTGTTATTCAATTTTGTCTGATCTTCTATGAAAACGTATCATGGGGAAAACATTTTTGCACTTACATGCCTTTGTCCTTTGCTCAACTTTACATGGGGACCTGCCATTTTTCTCCCACTCAACCATTTTAGGTCCCATTCCTAAACACATGTCCACGCTGGCTTCAGATTGCAGTCTTAATAACATTGTGCCATTATGGATATTAATGTAGACTTGCTGTCTATAGAATCTTTTCCACATGTGGGAGACAGGTGTCTTGTAGAGGCTAATTTGATGTAATAAGGTAAAGGTAAAGGTACCCCTGCCCATACGGGCCAGTCTTGACAGACTCTAGGGTTGTGCGCTCATCTCACTCTAGAGGCCAGGAGCCAGCGGTGTCCGCAGACACTCCCGGGTCACGTGGCCAGCGTGCCGAAGCTGCTCCGGCGAACCGGCACCAGAGCAGCACACGGAAACGCCGTTTACCTTCCCGCTATAAAGCGGTACCTATTTATCTACTTGCACTTAAGGGTGCTTTCGAACTGCTAGGTGGGCAGGAGCTGGGACCGAACGACGGGAGCTCACCCTGCCACTGGGATTTGATGTAATAAAGGCTACATCAAGTCTGATCTTGTTGGCCTAGTGTACTTTCTAGGTCTTTAGAATGTGGCCTGTGCTCCAACAATTGACTAGGGAAAGACTATACTCAGAGACCCAAGACCTTGAAGCTCATCAAGCACTAACTTAGAGCAAGAACCACTTCAGTAAATCAGCTTGGACATGTTGCATCACATAGGTCACCATAGGCTTATTAAAGCTTTACTTTAATGGCTGGCTACTGGAGGAAAACAGAAATCTGTTTCTTTTCAGAAATCGTCTCTTTAGGGTCCGTAAGACCCCCCCCCCTTAAACTAAGTAGTATGAAGGAATTGAGGTCATTTGGAAACCTTTGGTGAAATTATGTATTACATTCCTATTAATAACTCTATTCGTGCAAGACAGACTTAAGCAGGCACTAATGACAGCAAAAGCCATTTGAACAAGGGTTAATGTAAGTAGGGAAATGGCAGTGTTACAAATGTTATTCTACGGAACTTTATAATGGGAGTTGAATGCAGAGAGTGACAGATTTAGGAATATATAAATCATGCAGAGCTCACTAATTCCTCTACCCTAGAGACTATTGTAAAAATAGCTTTATAACCTAGCTACTCGCTGCTTCCATTGCAGCTACAAATATGATGGCTTCTATCGTGGCAGCCATTTAAAGAGAGATTAAATCAATATGCCTCTTTTTTCCTGCAGATTTGTCTGCACCGTGTTCTGTTATGTGCATCCTGTTGACACTGACATTGCCACTGCAGATCATGTAGTTCTGTCCTCCATACATGCTAATTTGGAGAGCGGATTTCAGATATTGCTGTGTTAACTTGTTATACCTGCGGTGGTTCAGCACTTCCCTGCCTAGCCTGTAGGGAGCATGAGGGGGGGGGGGGGTCAAAGGCTGCAGCCTTTCATTAGCAGCCTGGCTTGGATATTCAGCTGCAGCAGTGGTAGTCTTGAGGTGTGTGAGTGAATAGGCCTATGCTGCCTCCCAGTTCAACCCCTGACTCTGTTTCCCTTTAAATTATACCTCTCCTCCTTTTTATAATTGTTGCAGCTCTCATTAGTTTCCCCAGTCCACCAGGATTACTCCACTAGAAGAAAAAGGGATCCACTAGGCCTTTTCTAGAGAGAACATGGAACCATGCCACTTATGAGACATTGCATACCAGCTTTGAAACACAAACCTTATTGTGAAGATTGTTTCTGGATTATTCCTTACAAGCAACAATAGCGACGGTCCAGGCTTCCACTTGACAGCATTTTGAAGCGAAAAGCAATCAATAACACCTGGAGCATCTTTTTTTGTGTTAATCAGACTCTGAGATTTCAAAACTGATTAAGCTTCATTTTATGTCTTCCCTTCCTTCCATGCTCTGTCAAAAAGGTATAAATAACTATTCTTAAAAGCTTGGTAGTGGAATAAAGTACATTGACCCCAATATGAACTATTGTATGCATTCTAATGCAAAGTCAACTACCGTATTTTTTGCTCTATAAGACTCACTTTTCCCCTCCTAAAAAGTAAGGGGAAATGTGTGTGCATCTTATGGAGTGAATGCAGGCTGCGCAGCTATCCCAGAAGCCAGAACAGCAAGAGGGATTGCTGCTTTCACTGAGCAGCGATCCCTCTTGCTGTTCTGGCTTCTGAGATTCAGAATTTTTCCCCCTTGTTTTCCTCCTCCAAAAACTAGGTGCGTCTTGTGGTCTGGTGCGTCTTATAGAGCAAAAAATATGGTACTTCATCCTGCTCCTTGGTTTTGATTTAGAGATCAAAGTACTTGCATCTGCCATTCAGTACTGAGCTAGATGAGTCAATGGTCTGACTGTGTGAGGCAGCTTCCTTTGTTGCTGTGTTTTTATTGTTAAAGATCATATCACACACACACACATTAATATATTATTTTAGTTATGTATCAAGAAAATACCATTGCTAGAATACACAAAGCAACAGATTATTCTCCCATTTCATGCCCAGTAATTGGGATTTTGATGGAAATATGGAGTACATGGTTTGTCAAAGGGAATAAACATATTGTATTGTATAACAAGATTGGTTTTTACTGGCACCTTGCAGTCAGAAGGTGGTGCTGTTGATTAGCAGCAGCCGACAGTACAATCTCTCTCTCCCCCTTTCTTTTTGTCCAGAGAAGAGATGATCAATTCGCTATCACTGCAGTCATTCTTTATTGAACTTAAAAGAAGCAGCCATCTGGAACTTATTCCAGTATTTGACTTCAGTTACTTTACCGCTTAACAGTGACCTACAGAGAGCTTTAACCATGTTATCCTTCCTTTTTTAATGTAAATCAGAGAAAACAGCCAGCAAAAATAAGCAGTGGTAAAGCAGTGCATAATGTTATGTTTCAAGTATTAAGTGATACTAAATTCACAATCTGCTATGATATGTGTGTACAGTGGTACCTCGGGTTACAAACACTTCAGGTTACAGACTCCGCTAACCTGGAAGTAGTACTTCGGGTTAAGAACTTTGCCCCAGGATGAGAACAGAAATTGTGCACCAGCAGCAGCGGGAGGCCCCATTAGCTAAAGTGGAACCTCAGGTTAAGAATGGTTTCAGGTTAAGAACGGATTTCTGGAACGAATTAAGTTCATAACCAGAGGTACCACTGTATGTGTGTGCGTGTGTGTCTCCAAAATCATTTTGCTAAGAAGAAGGATGAACTTGGTGATGCTGTGATACGTACAAGGGGTGTGTCCTTCAGTAAGGGTTAGTTGGATCAGTTTGCTTCCAGCCTTCATCACTTTCACACACATTCACTTATAAGTCTGTTCTGCCCTTTTTGTAATGAGAAAAAAAATCAGCCAGCACAAAATTCACTTTTAGAGATGTGTTGAAATATTCATTTTTGATTTTCAGAGAACATAGTTTCTCTCAAAATACACACTTCCAGATGTATTTTATGTCAAAATATGAATTTTAAAATGCATTTTGATACCTTTTATTTTTGAGCCAAGGAATGTGTCACAACATTTGGTGAAGTGTAAAATTAGATGCCTAGCTATGTATGTATTTAGTAAACTTCTAGTCCACCTTTCAGCATCACAAAATCCAGAGCAGATTCCAGGATATTAACCAAAACCAATGCACTGAGATTCTGATCTGCACATTAGTCAGTTCATATCAGAATTTGGGAAGAATGGCTAGGACAAGTTCCTTAAGATTTCCTACCTTCTGCTTTGGAAGAAATTTCAAAGAAATATTGACACACAGAGATGATAAAAACCCCTAAGTGTACCAGATAAGAGGGGTGAAAGAATGTTTAGCACATCATGATGAAACTGAGCTATTTGGCCAATTTATATATGATTTAGGGATCTCTAAATTTCCACTTCTGAAAATCATTCACATACATTAGAGAAAAACCCATGACCACTTCAACCCCCATCAGCCCCAGTCAGGTGAAGGGAGTTGCAGGCTCCTCATCCTTGCCATATAGCAATTGTGTACTGTCTGGGGCTCATTGGAGTTGTGATTAAAGAACACCTGAAGGACCACAAGCTCCCCATCCTTATATAAATGTCCACAGTTGAACATATTTGGCTGCTTACAGATTTTTACCACAGAAACATCAGTTATCTCTGATGCGCCAATATGGTGGTTGGCTGTGATCTTATAATTCCCACAATAGGATGCCCTTGAGCAGATAACTTCCATTAATGGGAAAAAGCAGTTCATAGTAACATGTCAACCAGTCCTTAAGGGGAACATTGGGGCATAAACTCAGTGAGGGAACAGCCAGATGCTATCAACTGCCTGAGGTACCCTAGGAATCAGGGGAAGTCACTGCCACCATAGCAATGGCAGAAGATAGTTGGTGGCAATGGTAAAAGCAGCCTGCTGATCTACATTTAAACAGAGCCTTAGAGTCAACCTTAGATTAGTGAAAAGTCAACTTGGATCAGAGCTCATTTTTTAACAATGCAGAGATACAGGGTTGGAGGGAAACTAAAGGCACCACTTGTATAATCTGCCAAGCCAGGTTGGGTTGTTTCTGTTATTGATAATAATTTTTTGCACCCTTTTATTTTTATTTTATATCTTATTCTAATTTATGTGGAAATGGTGTAACTTGGTTGTGTATTTTTTGATGTTTTATTTGTTTATGACTACTTTTGTTATGTTTCAGTTATGTATTTTTTTCATTAGGTCATAGCTGTCAACGTTTCCCTTTTTTAAAGGGAAATTCCCTTATTCCGAATAAGATTCCTCGCAAGAAAAGGGAAAAGTTAACAGCTATGGGACTGACTGAGGAGGGGGCATAGCTCAGTGGAAGAGCACATGATTTGCCGCCCCACAGCCAGCTCTCACCTCCCAAATGGTATGGTGGCAAATTTCTAAGGCAGAAATTTGGTCCATCCAACTAAGCATTGTCTTCACCAGTGGTAGCCAATGTGAATCCCACCAGAATTTGTTGGATTCCAGGTCCCATCAGCTTTAACCAGCATGGCCAATAATCAGGAATGATGTGAATTATAGCCCAATAACATCCAGATATCTTGTTGGCTAACCCTGGTCTACACTGACTGGAAGTGGAGTACTTTTGAGCTCTGACTGAAGACATCAGGGATTGTACCTGGACGTTTTGTATGGATAGCTATGGCTCTTTATTAGAGACATTTCTCGTAACTTCAGTGTTCTTTTTACATACCCCTTTGATCTAACAATCCTTTCCATGGGCTGTGTGTTACAAGATAAACAAAAAGGAACAAATATATAAATTTTAATTTAATTTAATGAAATGCACAATGAAGCAAAAAAGACAAACCTCAAGCAAGTTGGCTACAATCTGGCATGGAAATGGATCCAAGAAAATTACAGATGTGTCAGCTATATCACCTCCTGTCCCAGGTAAATCGGTGGAAATCATTATGTAGAATGATTTCAATAGACATCTAATTCTCTGCTGGATTGTGGCCAATTATGGGGCGATATTTCTCATTGAATTGGGATGCATTCAAGTAATATGTTTTAAGATTGGCGTTTTATACAAGAATAGAGGAATGAATTACTGAGAGCTTTCCTTTTGGGAAAAGTAGCCAGATTCTGCTTTTCAGTTATAAAAGAGTTGTGTGGCAGGGAGATCTCCCCACCTGCCCCCAGATGCTTTGCTGGACACCTCTAGAGAGTAAAGATGAAAAATGGTGACATTTTAAGGCACTGCACATATCAGAGAGCCTTCAGAGCAAATTACCAAATGTGAGACTGCTCCATCAGGAATCCTTTGAGACTGCTGTTATTTTTCAAAGTGCTTTAAAGTGCTTTCACAAAATAGGATCACCTTATATTTCTCTACTCAACTACTTCTCAGCACTCATTTCCACTTTTCCCTGTGACCCGTGTCTCTGCTTCTCAAATTGGCTTCAACATTATTGTGTGTGAGAGAGGGAGGGTGGGAGCAAGGGACAGGCAGAGAAAATGTTTATAACATGTTTAAACCGTTTCAGGTTTTTTTTATTATGTGAACATAGCATTGCACATGAATCCATGGTCAGCTTGTGCACATATGGAGACACACACACACACACACACACAGCCAAAACCCACAGATAAATGCATGGGTATATTGGCCCAAGTTATCAGGATAAAATAGTGTAATGGGATTTCTGTGAACAGGACTATCGCTGTGTGTTGTCTTAAAGCAATATCTGGCCAAAGGATTTTACTTGATATTCAGGTGATGTGTTTCCATGGGAGCTAATTGTTAGACAATTGCTTCCTGATACAGCACCACTCTGGCTAAGAAAAACTGGTTTTATCCAACTGACTAAATCCTTCCGCCCTCCCCACCCCCAAAAAACTCCTAATGTTTTGTTGGCCTTGATCTTAACTATTCAGCTAATGCTGGCATTGAATACCATCCTTAAGCTCAGAATAAAAAGACAGGTAAATCTTATAAGAACCAAAACACACATTTTCTCCACTATGCCATTGCAGAGTATAAAATAATATACCCATATAAAATTCAAAGCTCAAACCTGAAATTAACAACACTTCTTGCCCATCTAGGCTTCTTTGGCCTCAATGGATACTTTATCATACATCTTATACACAACAAACAAATAATTAATAATGTTGGTGTGAGACTTTGGATGGGAGGGGCTAAATATATTCTCTTGCTCTAATAATAATAATAATAATAATAACAACAACAATAATAACAATAACAATAATAATAATAATAATAATAATAATAATAATAATAATAATATCCTATATCCTTATCAAGTTGTCTCCAGACCCCTTGAAATGTGCTTCTCCCATTCAGGCTTTTTAAACAGGCCAACACATCACTTGAAATCCCATGGAGGTTTTTCAGATGCTCTGAAAGCTCAAGTTATTATTATTTTTTGAGGGGTGAGGCAAGATAGGCTTGTGTATCACCAATTCTAAAAGTAATTACAACTTTTCCTGGTGCTTAGAACAAGGCTTTTGAAAATCACTCAGATACCCATATGCAGGACATACAGAAATCTACATTGACATAAAAGATCAGTTAGGAAATATTTGACCAAGGCTAGCCTAGGGCTTGCTGATTGGAAGGTTGGCAGTTCAAATGCTAGCGATAGGGTGAGCTCCCGTTGCTCGGTCCCTGCTCCTGCCAACCTCGCAGTTCAAAAGCACGTCAAAGTGCAAGTAGATAAATAGGTACTGCTCCGGCGGCAAGGTAAACAGCGTTTCTGTGTGGTGCTCTGGTTCGCCAGAAGTGGTTTAGTCATGCTGGCCACATGACCTGGAAAAACTGTCTGCAGACAAACGTCAGCTCCCTTGGCCAGTAAAGTGAGATGAGCACTGCAATCCCAGAGTTGTTTGCGACTGGACTTAACTTCCAGGGGTCCTTTACTTTACCTTTATGATTCTGCACATAAAATCCATATAAAATCACAGACATGCCAAGCATGACTGCCCGGAATTCTTCATGGTCCCCCAACTGTGTACAGATTGACCTGAATGTTATTACTTTGGTGCAAACACAGTTACGTAAACACATAAATGATCATGGCTCTTATCTGTCACCCATACTATTCAATCCACATAACTTCACATCAAAATTGATCTTTAAATGTGAAGTTAAATATATCAGTTTCAAAGTTCAGATTGTAAAATGTCACCATATTTCAAAGTCTGTTGGGAGAAAAATAGTTCAGATGTGGTACTGCTAAGCTCCATGACAGAAATAAAACTTCTTTCTTCTGTGCCAACAAAATTCTCAGGTCCAACTTACATATACAAATGTTGGGGTGCTGCTTTCTGAAATAAGACATGCAAGCAGTTTCTGGGAAAGATCTGAAGAGCTGAATCTTTGATAATATTTTACATGCTCTGGTTAGTGCTGCAGAGTTACAGCTTGATTTGTGAACACACACACACTCACACTCACTGGTATCATCCTTTCTCAGTGTTGCCATATGCCTGCAGGTTAGGAACTATCTAAACCACTTTGGAAGTCATGAGTAAGGAATACAGTATAATCACTGAGATTGTTTCTAACAGAAATAATAAGCACAATATCATTCAGGCAACAAAATAAATGGGTTTACATGGACCACATGTATATCTCAGTTATTTGAAACCTGAAATATTCAGGTCACTTGCAATATGAAACTCTTATCTCCACAACCTGTCAATTGACAAAGAGCATTCTTGAGTTCTTGTCCATGAGGTGAGGAGCCCGACAATTGCAGCTCACCATGGCAGCCATGGATCTCTCACCATCTATTGTGTGTAATTGTTTTGGGTAACATGTGAGAGTTGTGCCAGACGTAGATGATAGTGTCTGCACCCCATGCCTGTTATCTGCAGACATGCCACCAAAAAGCACATTGTTATAGCACTCATTATAGGTTTTGATGTTTTCCTTTCATGTCCACCTTCTTTCCCAAACTGAGTTGTTCCTATGGTAGCTTCAGCTGTAACTTGACATCAATGGCTATGGTACCCCCAATACCCTCAAAGCATGAAGGTATGCAAATCATTTTAAAATGGTTCACATTATTAAATGAAAAACTTCTGTTAATATAAAGAATACTTACTTTCTCTTTACTTCAGTTACCTAGGAACCTAAGGATGGAGACACACCTGGGCAACAACGGGCTTTTATATTTCCAGAGATGACAAATCTGCCTCTCTCTGTGTGTGTGCATGTGTGTTTGTGTGTTCAACCTGCAATCTGCATAGCAACTTAAAGAGCCTCATTGAAATGTCTGCTACCTCTTCCCACACTCCATCTTAAGACTCTTACCAGTTGCAGATACAAATGTGTACAGCACTAGCGAATTTCACCCCACCTAGCATGATGGGAGAGTTCTGGACACCCTGAAAGCTTGCACATTGTTGTGTGAATTTTTGATTGGCCTCCTACCTAAATATATTGCCCTAATATGGATTTTTGGTTCAAAATTGGGAAAGGAGTATGACAAGGCTGTATATTGTCTTCCTGCTTATTTAACTTCATCATGCGAAAGACTGGACTGGATGAATCCCAAGCCAGAATTAAGATTGCTGGAAGAAATATCAACAACCTCGGATATGAGATGACACACCTTGATGGCAGAAAGTGAGGAGGAATTAAAGAACCTTTTAATGAGGGTGAAAGAGGAGAGCGCAAAATATGGTCTGAAGCTCAACATAAAAAAAACCCCTAAGATCATGGCCACTGGTCCCATCATCTGCTGGGGAAGAAATGGAGGCAGTGAGAGATTTCACTTTCTTGGGTTCCATGATCACTGCAGATGGTGATAGCAGTCATGAAATTAAGAGACACATGCTGGGCCATAAAGAAGGCTAATCGCCATAGAACTGATGCTTTTGGATTATGATTGAATTATGAGGAGACTCTTGAGAGTCCCATGGACTGCAAGAAGATGAAACCTATGCATTCTGAAGGAAATCAGCCCTGAGTGCTCACTGGAAGGACAGATCCTGAAGCTGAGGCTCCAATACTTTGGCCACCTCATGAGAAGAGAAGACTCCCTGGAAAAGACACTGATTCTGGGAAAGATGGAGGGCACAATGAGAAGGGGGCGATAGAAGAGGAGATGGTTGGACAGTGTTCTCGAAGCTACTAACATGAGTTTGACCAAACTGCGGGAGGCAGTGGAAGACAGGAGTGCCTGGCGTGCTCTGGTCCATGGGGTCACAAAGAGTTGGACACGACTAAATGACTAAACAACAAACAATATGGATTTTAAAACTAAATAGGGTTTCTCTCACCTTATTTGGCAACCATCATAGGCAGGAGCTGCACTGTTGCCCTTCTGACCGGGGTCTTGTTGCCTCTTGCTGGAATAGTGTGGGTATCAGGAAATGACATTGGTGAGGTTGGACTGTGTTGGTACACCAGTAGGAGTGTCAGATTGCTTCTGCTGGTGTGCCTGCACAGCCCCACCCCATCCCAGTAAGCAGCAGCTGTTGGGAGGGTGTGGTGTGGCATTGTTCCACTTCACTGGTTGCAACTGATTATAGGCTTTCCCCCTTGAACCTCTCTAACTGGTGCTTCTGACACACTGGAAACCACTCTGCAAGTGTGGTGCTCAAATCTCAAGAATGCCTTCAAATTGCAAATAAAATAATTTACTGTAAGGTTTCAGATTGCCTTCTGGTTTATTATAGGCCAGTAGAGCACACAGTTCAGCCATTGTTGTGGCATTTTCTACCAAAACAGAAGTCACTTTCGTGTCCAGGGGCACCAGGTGACTGGAGCCCCACAGGTAGTAGCCCATATCGTGCAATGACTGGATTTGTCTTCCTGGACTGTTCCCCTTAGTAACTTCTTCTCCTGCAAAGGCATCTATTTACAGCACCTCAGCTTAAGCACTCTTTCATGGTGAGTTACTTCCGCGTTTGCTGCTTGTGAAATAAATAGGAAATGTTTCAAGAGCCTGCATATTAATCTCCTTATTGCCTCTCTTTGAAGAGCAAATGAATATGCACTGCCAAAGACTTAATCTGGATGCAATATTTTCCCATGATAAATATCTCTTCCTTTTCTTGAGCCCTGCAAAAGCACTTTTGTCCTTTATTTGCCACTAATGCTTATGATAAAAAATTAAATTACCGTTCATCCTTCCCATCCTTTCAATAAGTTTCCCTCAGAGAATCCGTGCTGAAGAACAAACATTTAAACGGGACGCAGAAGCTTTAGTTTTATACACAGCCCTGCTATATTATTCATTGCAATGCATTTTTAATGTCACAGAAAGTAAAGTAAAATATATTTTAATTTCTAGAGCTAGGCAAGCCAAGTGATCCGAGGAATCATAAATTTACAAAGGCCGGAGAGAACTGCGTCAGGAGAAAAGAAAAGGCTGTACCCTCTGGTAACCCTAGAGTTTCTGAGAGAGATTCGTGAAAGCTCTTATTGGTCGGAATTCTCCAGAGACAGTCACCATGGCACATAGGCCCTGGAAACCTTTGACCTACACACATTCAATGTGTCTCAAATACCATTTTCTGCCATTGGAACAAAAAAGGTCAGGAAGAGTGAGATAATAAAAAAAACCTGGAAACAAAAGCCCAGCTATTAACACAGTTGTTGCGATGAGATCATGGAGAAAGTTTTCCCTCCCACCAGTGGTACCCAACTCCAATTCAAAGAAAGAAAGAAAGCAAGCATTGTGAGGTGATGGGTTTTTTTTGGCACATTTATTCATAAGCAAACTCATTTTGAATAAATAATTGCTGTGATTTATAGAAGCATCTTTTCTGGCTTCTGAAAAACCTGCGTATTATATTATGAGAAGAGAGAGTGCACAACAGCCTTTTGCTAAGGAATCGTCAAGACTAATGATTTCCTTTGTATGGTATTCTCTTGGAATTCAGCAATTTATCTTCAATCCACAAGCTTCACAACATCTAGCGAAGAATTGATTTACAAACCTCTCTGAACACAAGATTGCAGATTAAACCTTATGGACATTGTGTGCTTCAAACGTGTGCACACCTTTCATGCTCTGGAATAAGGGAAGAGCATAATTATTTGATGTGAGCAAAAGACCGTACAGAATTTCTTGCCTTTGTTCGGCAATTCATGCTAAACGGTTCTAACAAATGTAATTTTTCAGAATGTATTGCAAATTGGGAGAAAGGGGGACATTCAAATGAGAACATTCAAAGAAAATTACACTAAGTAGTCTGATAGCAATGATATCAGAGGCAAGAGTTATACCAGCAAAATATGACAACAAGGACATCTGATAAGGACAGCTGTCCACCTCATTGTGGAAGAAAAATTCTGAGCCAATTTACCTTTAGCTACTGTAAAAGGATAGAAGATTACTTATTTTGCATAAGTTGTGCTCCATTCAAGCCTAAACCTTTTAATATTTCAATTTGATGATAAAAGGAGAGAAATATGGGTGAGTGTGGATTCACAGAACAGCTTTTAACGCATAGCATTTTGGCAGACATTTCACAATGGACCCAGTTTTAAGAATGAACTCAATCCTTTTCAGTGAAAGTAAGCTCCTCCTTTTCTCAAAAATCAGAGAAGAGAGTGGAAGGACTATAGATTGAATGTCCTCTGAGAACTATCTTCACTCCTAAGAACATTCAGCAATACCAATCTTGGGCCTTTAGACCCAGAGAACTATCAGGGGCAAGTAGTAGGTGGAAGACACACACAAGAAGGGATCAATTAGAGTAATCATTCAATACAAAAAAGCAGAAAATAACCACCCTGAATTGATTGGGTTTTATTCCCAACATTTTAAAAGTAGTAATATTTTTTCCCAATGGAAAAAGTTCTTTTGGGAGGGTATGTTGTGGCAGTGCCAACCAGTATACAAAAGTGGACCAGGAGCTCTGTCCATTGCCACCATTGGGCAGCAGCTACGGGGGGTAGGCCAGAGGTTGCACCTGGGAGTGATCCTGGCCTGTGCACATGCACCGTGTTAGTGACACCATCCCTACTCCCAACATTTGTGTGGTGTAGGTCAATACAAGCAAGTGGGCTGGGAGCTCCACTTGGCACCACTAAATAAAAAACGGCAAGGGGAGGTTGCTGGTGCCAGGCGGGGACCAACTGATGGCAGCTTGTCCAGACTCTCACTACCCTCCATGAAATAAAAACTGGAGCTGGAGCTGTCAATATGCCTTGCAACAATCTTGTTGGACAATAGATTTACGACCATCTCCATTTTGCAAGTGGAGTGTGGCAGTGAGTGAGCTTGAAAGGTGGTTTTCATAAGTCCACCTGGTAAATTCATGGGAAAGTTATGATCTGAACTGCGGATTCTCTGGTTCACAGTTCAATCTCTTAGCCAGTAGTTATGTATATCGTACAATAGGAGTTAGTCTGCCCCCAGCCCCTGGATTTTGTTCCTCAAGAGCAATGAGAACAAACGCCTCTTCAGCTGTGTCCATCCAATTTCCCCCCTTTTTCATTTCTGACCTCAAACTCCTGCAAAACTCTCATTTGATATGCTTTACTCATTGGATGAACTTAGAGAGAGCAAACAGCCGATAATGCTTAACCTGACCATTATTAAATCTGAAATGCAGCCAGAGTCAACTTGACCCAGGCAAGAGTAGTAACACGGAAAACAGTCGAGGGACAGTGTAGATACAGTGTCCCAATCACAGTAGTGCCTTCCTTACTCTGAGGAAACCTTAGCTGACAAGAATGCTTCCTTGCAAAAACTCCCTGGATGATGCAGGTGTCAGCTTGCAAACTGTGCAGCTTGACACAGAGGGCAAGTTTCCACATACGGAGCCCTATTCTTTCTCCCCTTTTCTCCCTTCCAACCGCACAAAATATTGCTTCATTCAGGGAAAGCACATTATTGTTATGCCACCTGAAGCATTAGATTTAGCAGCTTAAGGTCCAATCACGAGCCAAATTACACACAAAACAAGTAAGCCAGATTAAAAATTCTAAGCACACATTGAACCATTGCAAATTTATCAGCATGGTTAAAAACAAACAAACAAACCCCAACACATTTTCACTGTCGAACAACTTGCACATGGGCAATACCATTCCGTGCCAGTGGCATATCATAATATTTTATTCTTGTACTGCTTCACTTATCTGAAAGACGCACACCCACAAGGCTTTTGAATGAATGCCATTTCTCCCCATTTCAAACTCATATTCTTTAAAAATTACAAATATTACTGGGAAACCTTCAACATTATTTCCACAATGCATGTACTGTACTTACCCTATAGCAACTGCTGAGTTGAAGAAGGAAAATAAATAAATAAATCTGCCTGTATGAGTCTCTGCTACCTGGTGTCTCAAGGCTGTATCCTTCCATTAATATGTAAGGACAGGTCTTGATGACTTTAGGGAAACATAAAACCACTGTAAATCAGGGGATTTTTTTTTACTTCTATCTAAGATTGCCTTTCCCCACTATAATACACCAGTCTACATTGTGCCCTTTGGTCACTCCTTCTCAAAGGTGATGTTTGTGTTGACTGGGAAAAACCTCCATATCGCAGTGGTTTGTGACATTTCCTTTACATTTCTGGGGGCAACACTACTTAATGTTTGAACCCTGCTTATAGAAAAGTAACAGCTGTATTACAATCCTGTTAATGGAACAGAAGTGGATAGCCAGGTGGGGCCGCAAGGAGCTTTGTGAGAGCTGACAATCAGCTGATTGTTGGCAGTTGGCTGACTGGTTTTGCCCAAGTGGTTTGATTTCAAGCTATGCAGGCCAAAAAAAAAAAAAAGGTGGCAACTCTGCAAAGTTGGAGAAGATATCAGTCTGACCCTCTGGTACATACAGTCCACCACTCTGATTTGCAGCATGGCCTATGCCATGCTATTTTTATTGTAATTACTGGTGTGTTACATATAACACAGATTAGATAGTTTTAAATCTATCAAGGTTTGTTTTTTAAATATGCCTTTTTTCTATTTTTTGTAATTATTGTTTTTCTCTGTTAACCTCCTTTAATAATAATAATAGCAGTAGCTGGGTTGTTAATGCTGTCAACCCCTCTATCTTTAGCTCAGGTTGTATATATATGTGTAAATAAATAAATAAATAAAATTAATAATTTATTATTTGTACTCTTCCCATCTGACTGGGTTATCCCAGCCACTCTGGGCGGCTTTTGACATATCTAAAACATAATGAAACCTTAAACCTTAAAAGGCTTCCCTATACAGGACTGACTTCACGTGCTGCTAAAAGTTACATAGTTACTCATCTCTTTGACATTCCACAGGGTGGGTGCCACTATTGAAAAGGCCCTCTGTCTATATATCCAAAAAATATTACAGTTTCCACAGACCTTAATCCAAGGGAAACCAAGCCCTGGGTATGTACTTGGTACCCCTGGAATCCCTCACCGCTCAGAGATTGGAGTGGCATGTAACAATATTTTTAGAAGTAAAACTAGATAAAAGACACCAAGTATAATAAACCTATACCCCCAACTCAAAAAACACAGGCATTCCCTTCCCCCTTTGCAGAAGGAACCAAAGTCTAAGCATACAAGTGAAATCAATGGGACTCCCTTCTAAGTAAACATCATTAAGATCAGGCAACATGGCCCAAACTCTGACAAATCTCCTATAGAATGTTATATAATTAACTATCTCTGACACATCAAATGCCTTGATTATTTGGCGGCTGTAGCCAAGTCAACTTGGTCTCCTACCTAGATCCTACAAGCATTCAGGTGACTGGGTGAATTTTGTGGCAGCTGAATTTTGTGGATTGTATTTAAAGGCAGACCTATGCAGAGAGTTTCACAGTAGTTTAGGCTGGATGTAACAGGTGAATGTATAGTTGAGGCCAGATATTCTTTCTCCAGATAGGGTGGCAGCTGGCAAACCAGTCAAAGATGAACAAAAACCATTTTTGCCACTGAGGCCACTGGTTCTACGGTTACCTCTAAACTGTGTATGTGATTCTTTTTTGGTGTGTGTGTGTGTGTGTGTGTGTGTGTGTGTGTGTGTGTAAGCCATCCAAAGCTAGTTGCAAACTTTTATCTGTTGTTGTTCAGTCGTTTAGTCGTGTCCGACTCTTCGTGACCCCATGGACCAGAGCACGCCAGGCACCTCTGTCCTCCACTACCTCCCGCAGTTTGGTCAAACTCATGCTGGTAACCTCGAAAACACTATCCAACCATCTCGTCCTCTGTCGCCCCCTTCTCCTTGTGCTCTCCATCTTTCCCAGCATCAGTGTCTTCTCCAGGGAGTCTTTTCTTCTCATGAGGTGGCCAAAGTACTGGAGCCTCAGCTTCACGATCTGTCCTTCCAGTGAGCACTCAGGGCTGATTTCATTAAGAATGGATGCGTTTGATCTTCTTGCAGTCCATGGGACTCTCAAGAGTCTTCTCCAGCACCATAATTCAAAAGCATCAATTCTTCGGCGATCAGCCTTCTTTATGGTCCAGCTCTCACTTCCATACATCACTACTGGGAAAACCATGGCTTTAACTATACGGACCTTTGTTGGCAAGGTGACGTCTCTACTTCTCAAGATGCTGTCTAGGCCTGTCATTGCCCTTCTCCCAAGAAGCAGGCGTCTTTTAATTTCGTGGCTGCTGTCACCATCTGCAGTGATCATGGAGCCCCATGGGCTCCATGAACTTTTATCTAGATCAGCAATAATCTTAATTGACAGTATTTCTTCCTTATCAGGATTAAATTCCACAACCAGCAGAAATATCTATATCCCTATTGTCAAGCCAAATTGTCTAAATGTATTTTAGCATCTCTAAATGCTTGCCCATACATTACCTATAAGAACAGTTATTTTTAAATTCAGAAGCTTTTATCTACTTATAATGAACAGAGTCTTTGAATGAATGCCTTATGGGAAAAAGATAGCTGTACAGATGAATTCTTGCAGCTTATATGAAAGATGGAGATAATGGAAAATTAATTACCAATCCCTTGAATGAAATGATTCAAATATTTTTGTTTCGTAAGAAATAATGATATCAACAGTACACAATGGACAAGGAGACCAGAAAGTGTAAAATAAACAAAACTGCTTATGTTACTAATGAGAAGTGGGAAAAATAATAATTATAGCTTCCCCCCCAAACATTATGCTTTAATCTCCTGTCACACACCAAACTGCTGCTGCTGCCCTTTCCCACAGCCTGCCATGTGTGGCAACAGCTGCTTTCGCCCCCAAGTGCCTTAAATGCAGAAGTGTACCAAAAAAGAGAGAGAATTTCCTACAAATTTTGCTGATGCTAACAGTTCAGGAAGGTGTGGGAAACCTTTGGCCTCCAGACATTGCTGAACTACAACTTCTATAATCCTTAGCCATTGGCCATGCTTGCTAGGATTGATGGGAATTGCAGTTCAGAAACATCTGGAAGGCCAAAGGTTCCCTAAAACCGAGTTAAGGAATATCGCCACTAGGAACTGAAGATGCATAAAGGCAGCCCTCAAAATCAGGACTTTGGAGGGAGAATAGTGATTTTCCAGGGAAAGGTATCAGAAAAGGAAGAGTTCGCTGGGAAAAACAGATGATGGGGACTATGCATTTCCCTTAAAGAGTGCAGACACAAGCAGCCCAGTAGAATTTATGTTGTACAGGTTACATTATGCCAGTGGGGGTTGCGTATTTGCGTGTGTGTGTGTTTGTGTGGATGGAAGGTTTCCTGGCTCTGTGTGTATGTGCAGTAGATGGCCAAATTTGTTTGTGCATGTTACCACCAGGTCATGATTTGGGTACATGGCCTTAGTCAGTAGTATGTGCAAGAAATCACCTAAACACAGCAGGATTGGCTTGGCAATGTGAAGAGGAGGGAACTGGAGGATGGAGATGGGAGCACATGAGCAGGCAAACAGCCCAGGCAAAGAGAGGATGAGGCATTTGGAGGATGGAAGTGTGGGCAGGTGGGCAGTACAGGTGAATGATCCAGGTGAAGTGAGAAGAAGGGAATCAGAGGACAGATATGTGGGTATATGCAGAATACACAAAAAGGATACATTTCCTACAAAGAGACATGGCACTTTGATTCCTGAGTATGCTAAAGCTATCCAATATTATAAGTGCTAAGGCAGCAATATATATACATATACAGTGGTACCTTGGGCTACAGATGCTTCAGGTTACAGACTCCGCTAACCCAGAAATAGTATATTGGGTTAAGAACTTTGCTTCAGGATGAGAACAGAAATTGTGCGGTGGTGGTGCAGCAGCAGTGGGAGGCCCCATTAGCTAAAGTAGTACCTCAAGTTAAGAACAGTTTCAGGTTAAGAACGGACCTCCAGAACAAATTAAGTTCTTAACCCGAGGTATCACTGTATATATATATATATATATATATATATATATATATATATATATATATATGTTCAATCACAGGTTCTTATGGGGATTACCTTTCTACACAGTAGAAATAGACAGTTCTCTATTCAGCCTGTCTGCAAAGCTCTGCAGTAATGTGTCCCTCCCCTGCACAGGTGGCAAGGTATGGTGAGGTGCAAAGGGAGAGGACAGGGTTGGCAAGTGAAGCAAACAGGTAATAAATAAATTTGTTGAGATTGAGGACCAAACTACATGTATCTTTGCATCTAACTTGCAGCATTGTTTTTCTTAAAAAAGCAGATTGCAGTAGTGATGGGAGGCTGATAATTATCAGGATCAGAGCAGACATGGAAGGGCAATTTAACCCTTTCATTCCCTGCTGTGGTCCTGAAGAAAATTTATTTTCTATAGCTGTTGTTTGCATAGGGAGGAAATCCCACACCAATACCTGTGAGACACATCCTCCCAATGCAAATTATCCTCCTTGGGGGGAGGTATTTTCCACAGGACCACCACAGCGTAGGAAACGGTTAATTCCTTCTCTTTGCCTGCTCTAACTCTGTTGATTGTCAGTCTACCACAGATGATGTAATCTGCATTTTAAAAACCTGCATGTTAAATGCAAATATGTATTTAGCAGCACATGGAAGTTAGCCCTGAAAGAAAAACCTAGCTGTGCACAAACTAGTACGTGGATAGCACTAGGATTGCCAGTTCATACCACCAGTTGAAGGGATGATATAGCCTGATAATCTCTCTCCACTGGTCTGACTGTGTTCAAGTGCTGAAGCTCTGTTTCTGACATTTAATTTGGGTAGACATTTCATATAACCAAAGTATTATGCGATAGCTGCAATATCAGCGAGTTGTGTGAATTGATTTCAGGAGAGATTGCAGAAAGCTGAGGGGACTTGTGGATGGAGTTCAAACAAACTCTGAAGAAACAAGACCGACACTGACCCAATAACTTGGCAGCCTGGCCATCTCCACTGAATTTAATTTGGGGACTTCTTTCAAATTTTCCTGCCCCTCTCTGCTTTAAAAGACAAAACAAAATCATTCTGCAATCCCTCAGCTGTAAACAATTTCAGCATCTCTTTTAACCTCAATTTGCCTCCTTTTCTCCTTTCCCAGCTGAGACGGTGAACATTGACAACAAGGGCTTTGCAAACAAACAGCAACAAGAAAGTGCCTAAAACAAGACAAGATCTGGCAAATTCCTGCAAACTATACTTTGGGAACATGGCATATTTTAGCTGCAAGCCATGTTGATGTTTTATATCACAGCCCTGTATGCTAACATTACTCAGAGATAAATGCCCTTGATAAACCCTATCATTTTCACACTCTGAGAATAAAGCATTGAAATAAAAAAAGCTGATGAAGCATAAAGTATTGAAGTAACATGTTATTTTCAACATTTTATCTGTCATTTGCCATTTATTTCAACACTTTATATAGTACATTAAATCGACATCTGTCAAATGAAGGATACAAATGCCTGAGAAATAGCAAAGTGCTTAGGGGCCGTGAGAAAACAATTCTTTACAGGAATGGGGATGGGGGATACAGGCAAGCAGACTGGATGTGTTGTTTAGCAGCATCAGGACCTCTGAACCAGCAGAGGAATAACAGGGAGATGGTGAATATACCAGGACACGATCCAACTGATGGATGTATTTAAGATAGTAATTCAGGATGGGAAACCTGTGGCCTGATCCACAGCTCCCATTATTCATGACTACTGGCCACACTGATTTGGGACTAATGGGAGTTACAAGTCCACCACCCCTCTTGTAATCCTCACATTTACTTGGGAATAAGTCATAGTTATAGAAAAACCATCCAAATATTTTTTTTGCAAAGCAATTTCCTGCAATATAATGCATTTGTGTTACTTTCACTAATTGGTGTATTTTTATGCATCCTTTACTTCAATGGAGAACTGCATAGCAAAATTCAGAGGAGTTTAAATTTTGAAGGGTAGCTGTCTTTTGGTTTGTGTGCTTTGGAAAATGCAAATCAGGGACGTTTCCATTTAAATACAAGCAGCAGAACTGAATTTCTCCCCCATCCCTAGCCATGGCTTACAAATGATGTAAATTTAGGGACTTCATGCTGGCATCCTTGAACAAGGAAAGCCTGATTTTCTTTATAGCATTTCCATATAGAGAGCTGGGAAGAATGCTGATCTAGTGAGATTTCCTATGTCCATAAATACACTCATGCCACATTTTCCTTTCTTCTCATCATTGCCAGTGGTATTATTCCCCCCCACCATGTAATGACTCATCAGACTGATGCTATCTCATAGCATCAGTGGTGCTAGAGTGGCTGGGGAAACTCAGCCAGATGGGCAGGGTATAAATAAATTATTATTATTATTATTATTATTATTATTATTATTATTATTATTATTATATTAGACATCTGTGACAGATGCTTCATGAACACTATTAAGGAATCCTTGTGATTTGGCACAAAGGCATTCAAAATGCTCACAGGGTGTGCAGCCCTGAACACCATGAATGTTGCATTTGGTAAACTTGGTTTTAGCCTCTTCACAACCTATCCCTGACTCTGGTGTACGATGTGTCATTCCAGAACCTGAGCTTCCACATACCCGTCCCAATGCACAGTTACAGTGTTGTGGAGTTGTTGAAAGACCTTATAGGATTCTTACCCTACAATCCACCCCTGCTCTCCAAAGCTTCTTTTGTGTGCAATGTAGCTTGGGGTCCTCTGTAAAATAGGACACATGGTCACCCTATCAAGTCCATCAGCAGTTGTATCAATTTAGGGACCAGCGAAGACAGACTCTCTGGCCACTGTGGTGGGGCAATGAAGGGTAGGAATTTCTACTATTCCCTTTAAGCACTGGGAAAGGGTGATGGAGACAAGGGGCATCTTAATCAGCTCCATGCAGGTACAGTGTTATTGTTTGAAGGAAAGGGTCATGACTCATTGGCCAGAGCACCAACTTTCATGTAGAAGACCCCAGGTTCCATCACTGACATCTGCAGGTAGTACTGGGAAAGATTCCCTGTCCGAAACCCTGGAGAGCTGCTTCTAGTCAGTGTAGACCATACTGAGCAAGATGAACCAATGGTGTGTCTCAGTATAAGGCCACTTGCTATGTTCTTCCTATGTTATATGTGTCTGAAATGAGAGTTGGATCATACAGGTAGGGAGAACGAAACTTGATAGCCCTATAAACTTCCTCAATCGGGCACAAGTGAGTGAAAACATGCAGTACAATCAGCCCTGACAAAGATGAATTAAGATAACTATTTCGCCTATCAGCACTCAGTCTGGATTATTCATACATTGCTTTCACATCATCTTATGCGGTAAGAATATTTCAAGCTTTTTTCTTACAATTCTGTCTGTCATCCTGTCACATTTTAATGTCAGTGCTGTGTTCATTAGGGATAACGCTGCCCAGGGGGTTTTCTCTTTTTTGTGTTTCAGTTAGTGATGAGTAGAAATATCACAATGTCACTACATTTTTTAAAAAGCCAGAATCCAAACTGGCATGTCAAGTTGGAAGCCAACTGTATGTGCCAAGAGCTAGGTTTCAAATCTAGGGCTGCAGTGAACCTTCACATACAGACATTTTTGCATAAAAGTTAGTGGGAGGGGTAAAATATCTCCCCAAATTCCCCATCTCACTTCCCCTTTTCTTTTTTTTTTTGCTAGATACAGTTTGGAGACTGTGTGCTTCCCATTAAGTGGATACTTGGACACCATGACTTATAAAAAACCCACCACCACCAAAAACCTGGGAATTCCTCTTAGCCAAATAATTCCATCCAGTCAGATATCACAATTAGTGTGACAATGTGATGGCACCATATATCTGTCTTTGTGACAATGTATAGTCAGGAAGCATTGTCTTTATGCTGAATAGGTAAATGTCTTGGTCCCTGTCCATAGCCCCCGAAACCTGCCTCCCATCTCCAAAAGGACAGCTCTTGGTAGCTTTCATCTCTAACCCTTTAGAGTTCTTTGAGAGTGTCTTCAAGCAAGTGGATGGGGGAAGACATTGGTAGACACTGTGTAGCAGTGGAAAGTCCTTTTGGGAAAGTCCTTCACCCAAGGATTATGAGCAAACAAAGCAATCATAGGATAAGAGGATGAGTTAAAGAGCAGGAAGCAAAGAGTAGGAATTAATGGACAGCTGTCACTCAAGGGGTATAAGAAGTGGAGTCCTCCAAGACTTTGAATTGGGACAGGTGATTTTATATTTGTTTATGAATGATCTGGAGCCAGTTGTCTGTGGATGGCATCAGATTGGTGGAAAAAGCAAAAATGGATTGGAAGAGCTTCCGAACTGGGTGGTTTGGCTTCAAACTGGCAAATGCAGTCAGTGTAAAGGGATGTGTAATGGGTCAAATAAATATACTGTATGTTCTAATTTCACATTTCTAAGATCCCTCTCTCGGTCTGTCATCAGTGGCTCAGACTCCATCACTGCATGACTGATCAAGAGAGGGACCTTAGAATTGTGCTAGTTAGCTCAGTGAAAATGTCAGCCCATTGTGTTGTATCTGTGAAAAAGACAAATTCCATGTTAGTGATCCTTGGGAAATTGGTTGTAAAAATGTGTATATCAGGCAAAAATTGTGTTCCAAAATACATATATTAGGAAACAGATGTAAAATGTGTATGGATTTTCATGCAAGCTGATGCAGAAATGGAGTGTACTGAATGAGAGAAACTGAAATCAACAGGTTCATCTATCCCAACTATGACACCATGTTCTTCATTTTTCTGAAGTCCCTTAAAAAGAAAAAGCCAGGTACAGTACATTCTATGATTCACTTTAATTAACATTTCTGGTATCTTACTAGTCTTATAGCTCTAGTGAGTGGCATAACACACTGAGTGAAAAGAAATTATCTGATTTACATTTGAAATTAGAGGCTTTGCTCAGCTATAAAAATGAAAGGGGACTTTCTAAGGCAATTAAGAGGAAATGAGATGAATTGTACCTTTATGAACAGCTGTGTTTACTAGCTCCTGTGTACACTAATCAGGAAATCAGATTATCCATGTTACTATAAATATATCTTATAATGAGAAATCAGGATTAAATTAAAGCTAGAATAGGAACAAAGACCGTATTAGTCTTGAAGAAGCTAATTCTTGCAGTAGCCCTGTACCCTAGAGAGTCATAGATTATTAAGAGCTTCTCTTAAAAACAAAATTTGTGAATGAACTGGCATATCGATATTTACATTCTCCTATGTATAGTGATTTCCTGACTTTCAAAAAAGATTGTATGGGCTTTTAAAACACACATTCAGCTAATCAAAATCAAGTGGCCATAGAATGCCGGACAATAAGCTGTAATATTGATATATTTGGAGTTGACAATTGATATATTTGGAGTTGCCAGTATCTTATTAAGGTATTCAATGCTATATCATCAGTTTATTAGCAGCTGTTAAGAAGCTGGTGACAATATCCTGAGAAAGGGCTACAACACGAGACCAAGCCTATTAGAGAAAAATAACTGCAGTACATAAGTGCTTCTCTGGGAAAGAATGAAGGGGAACATCCAATGCTGTCTTTCCATTCTCAGAAGGGTTTTTGATTCCGTGGAGGCCTCCACTAATGCAGGAGTGGGCATGGAAGGGGAAAGGTAAATTTTGATGAGTCCTTCTCCCCCAGAGCAGTGTGGGAAGTGATTCAGGGGGAAACAGGGGAAATCAGTATAGGCCACATGCCATGAACAGAATGGCAGCATTGGATGCCATGCAGTTTGTATCAGAAATCTTCTTTTAAAAAAAATTATTCAAATTTCTGGCAGCCATAAAAATATATAGATTAGATACATAGATTAGAATGCATCTTATACCAGTTGAATTTTAGTTGTTGCTTTCTTGCTTGTTTAAAAAAAATCCTGAAGACTCAAGCAGGATACAATATTAAACACTTACTGTGGAACAAATCAAACAAGTACTCCATGTCAGAACTGAGCCAGCAATAAATCACACTGTGCAGTTGGAGTTAACTCTTTATTAGCAAAAACATGATCCATACTTGGCAGTGTCAGGCCTAAGGAGCACAGCAACTCATCTCTGGTAGGTCTTGTCCCTCATGAAGCAGTTGCTGAGATTGAAGGCTCTCACCTCTCCACAGCTGCCCGGGTCCTTTTCTCTCCAGGGTCCCCCCTCAAGTAATTGAAGACTGCACATGAGTGCCTGTCTTTCCTCCTCTCCTGCTTCAGCTTCTGTATCTGATTCTGTACTGCTTCCTACCACAGACTCTCCTGCCTCACTAAACCCTGTTTAGCTTCTGACACTTCCTTGTCCCACTTTTCTCCCTCTTTTCCCTGTGGCCACTCATCATTGTCCCACCACCATTCTCTAGGCTCTGAGCCTTCTCCACTTGCTAGTTCCCCAGGTGGTTCCTTCCACCATTCCTCTGTGTTCAACCAGTCCATGACACTCTAGGATCTCTTGGTCAAGAGGTGTTGACCTGTGTAAGTACAATGTGTTCTCCACTTTCCTTTCATATCACATAAGACAAGACTTTTCACCCTTTTATCTTCATATCTCTACATTTTCACAACAGTTTGTAAATTATTATTTTTAAGAAGTCCTCATGAATATTCACCAGTGGGGAAACTGTCTCAGATGGGAAATGATGTGAGATAGTGGTGGCTGCTCTCTCTCTCTCTCATAATCTTTTTTTATTCAGTTTTACACTACATATTTAAATTCAAACATTAAACATAATCATTAACATTTAGGATTCTCTGAATCTTTGGACTTCCTTCCATGGTTTCCATTTTCAATCTTTTTCAACTGCATCATGTATTTTCTCCATTTTGCTTAAAATAATCCATTTTTACCTTAACTTATAGTACATTACAAGCGTTACTCAAATCCTGTCAAAGTTTTTAGTTGTTTACAGTGTTCTCTTAGATAATTTGTAAATTTCTCCCATTCCTTATAAAGTTCCTCTCTTCCTGGTTTTTTATTTTCCTGGTCATTTTCGCCATTTTAGCGTAGTCTTCATCAGCCACGGTTGGGATTTTATCTTCTTTCCATCTCTGGGCCAGTAGTATCTGTGCTGTTGTTGTTGAGTAATTGGTGGCCGCTCTCTGGCAATGTCTCCTGAGCACCCCACCTTTCTATGGATAGCAGAGCTGTATGTGCCACATGGCCTTTTTGGCACCCCCATACCTCAGGAATATGGGTGATGGGTGCCAAACAGCCCTCAGAATAGAAGCTACTATCTCAATACCACTATTGAAATAAAATCCAACTGCCTCTGCAATCAGCTTCAGTGCACAGAATGGGATTGGTGTACCATCTTGTTGGGAGGCAGGATTATATCATGGGCTATCCAAAGATGGGAATGCCTCTCCAGATATAGCTTTCCCCATCATCTCTCTTACTGATGAATTCATATCATTACCTGAAGAAATGACGCTTTATACCAGGCACCCACAAACTCTGCCCTCCAGCTGTTTTGGGACCACAACTCCCATCATTCCTAGCTAACAGGACCAATGGTCAGGGATGATGGGAACTGTAGTCCCAAAACAGCTGGAGGGCAGAGTTTGGGGATGCCTGCTTTACACAAACCAATTTCAATTGAAACATGAACTGGAAATTAAGACAAGGCTGCAATCCTAGCCATGCTGACTTGAAAGTTAACTCCATCAAAATCAATGGGACTTCCGCAGAGAATATGTTTACAATGGGAGCATAACTGTGAAATACATAGTCATTTCTCTTTTAGAAATCTGATGTGGGTCAAGGCTCACTTACCTTGTGCCTTTTCAGCCCACCCAAATGTATTTTCCCCCAGCAGCAGCAGGAGAGATAACTGCAGGCACCCTGTGGAATAGGCTACGGACAAATTATTATTCTTTCTTAAAAACCCAACTTTCTATTACAACACCGAGCAGCATTTTTACAAATCCTCTCCCTTTGACACTCTGACACAGCTCCAGGAAGCAAGCATTGCCTTCATTAGAGAAATGCCAGCCAAAGGGTCCTTTCCAAAGTTCTGTGTATTCCACGTGGAAAAGAGAACATAATGTTATCTTTCCACTCATTACAAATCTATGATGCTGTCATTACTGGTAGAGCTGGGGGAAAAATGATTTTTTCTCCCCTTAGTGTGCTGCCTTGTAGACCAATGCCACTAGGGAAATATCACAGGCTGCTTTATAGATGACTGCCTTATTTTATATGCAGGTACATCATAAAGAACTTCATGCCTGAAAGGCTTTCTAGGGACACAATGCTTTTTGCCTAGGTAAGAGTCTCCTTTACTGTTCCTTCTCTATGATAAAATGTATCCCCCATTTGCCACTTTCCTCCCATTTATAATTTAACAATATTCTTGCTCTCTCCAGTTGAAAAATCCAAGAGAGCCTCTCAGGGTCCGGGTCCCCCCACCCCCCACCATTTTCTCTTGCCCTCGAACCTGTGCAATTAACTTCTGTCACCTTAAAAGCCTTTCTCACAGCGCATTGCTCCAGCTGTTGAAGCATATGTAATTACATCCAACAGAACCTGTCCTGGGGCATGCTAGTTTCATACAATTTTTATATCACCTTTTTTCATTATTCAGGCAGAGTGAAATCTTTAGGACAATGTGATTAGACTAAAATTGGAACTATTCAAGGTATGGTATTTTGTGGGAAATGTAGGCTTTTCACATCTTGACAATGAGCTGAGAAAACTTATTGTGAGAGAGGGAAAAAGAAGAATTTAATTCACTTGGCACATATTGGTCATATTTTAATGCTTGGACACAATCCGCTTGGAATATCTCCAGAGCAAGCCCCGTTGAACCAAATGGAATTTCCTGTTCATTTCAATGCATCTTTCACAAGAGATTCCGCCCCCCCCCCGGATTATAACTGCAGTCTCTCTTGCTCTCATCACTTTGACTGGTTACAACTCCAGATTAGTGATTCATTAGTATTTTATGGCCTTAGTTGAAGCTTAATTTGGTGGAAATTGAGTCAATGATTAATAGCCCACTACATACCTGTCTGTGATCTTTCCCCCCCCTGACTTTGCCAGGGAGAATCTATAATGACTAATTTGAGAAGATGAAACAATTGTGATGAGCTATGCATATGTGCCCCCAAAGCAATTGTTTTAGCATGGAATTATAAACAGCAAACTTGAATGAGTGGACTAAAAATCAGCATGGCAGAAGTACATAACTTTATCAGCATTAGTATGTACTGTAGTTATGTGGTATGCTTATGCCTCACAACAGACCTGGATGTAGGGAGTTTGTCCAACTCACTACATTGCTACAATCAGTAGACAAGAGATCATACAAAATAGCATGGGTCCACATGTGTTTCAGAAAGCGGCATAGTGGTCCCTCCCATCAAAATATTTGCTTAACCCTTCCATTGACATTGAACAGTTTGTGAGCCTCTTTGCTGGACTTTGAAACATCAAATGCCTAGAAGTAATGGGAAGGGAAAATTAGGAATTATGTCCCTTTTCTAGCAAGAGTAAACCACTTACATCAGGAATAGTAATGGATCTAGGACTGGGCTCTGTTTGTTGTTGTTTAGTTGTTTAGTCGTGTCCGACTCTTCGTGACCCCATGCACCAGAGCACGCCAGGCACTCCTGTCTTCCACTGCCTCCCGCAGTTTAGTCAAACTCATGCTGGTAGCTTCGAGAACACTATCCAACCATCTTGTCCTCTGTCGTCCCCTTCTCCTTGTGCCCTCCATCTTTCCCAACATCAGGGTCTTTTCCAGGGAGTCTTCTTTTCTCATGAGGTGGCCAAAGTATTGGAGCCTCAGCTTCAGTGGGCTCTTTTAGCCATTCTAAATTTAATGGGTTCTGGGCATTTGCCTAACCTGCATGTGCTAGGAATGATTGAAGGGGTTATTTACGAGAAGGATTTGCATCTTCCCCCTCTCTAGATCACATTGTAAATGTGCCCCCCGCCCCATCCCCCATAGTAAGCCATAGGGGCATAGGAAGCTACCACATCAGAACATCTTGCTTAGTACTTCCTACATTAGCAGACAGGCAATAACTCTTGCAATGGATAAGGCTCTCAGTTGCCACTAACCCTGATGGCTATGTTCTCCCTCCACAGCTGAAGGCAGTATGCTGCTGAATTCCAGTTGCTGGAAAACATATGAAGGAAGAGTGCTGTTTTGTTCACATCCTGATTGTTCCCACAGGCATCTGGGTGGCCACTGTGAGAACAGAACACGGTACTAGATGGATCACTGGCCTGGCCCAGCTGGTTCTTGTTATGTTCTCCAGAGTTTTAGACAGGATGACTTCTCAGTCCTGTTTGGAGATCTCAGAAACCAATTGTCTTTATATGCAAAGCATGTGCCCTGTGACTAAACTACAATATTGGTCCCTAAATGCCATAAAATTATGGTTAGTTTGGAAAAAAAACATACTACGTGATATACTTTCTCAAAAACGTTTGCGATTTAACTTTTTATTTGTAGTTATTTATTTATAAAATTCATATACCACCCTTCACCAGAAGATCTCAGGGTGGTCCACAACTTAGAAGGAATCACATATGTAAAGTGTTAACATTTTATGTATGTGAGGGGTCATTAGGTATCTGAATGAAACACCAGAATATAAGAAGTTTTGTGAATGATCCTTAAAGCATGTGGCTACACCCTGCAAGGAGTTACATTGTCATTCACTGTACTATTTAAGAACGCAGTATGACAACATTAGCCCCATGACTCTAAATCTATGGCTTATGGCTCTTAAGGCAGGGCTACATATTCCTTTGAAGTGTGTTGTGCTAATGCTTCAATTAAGAGATAATCCATAATGAAATGGAGCAGCCATCTGGTGGCTGGATCAGAGAAGTAATGGGGTCTTACAGACATAACTTAACTTTCTGAAGGATAATTTCCCTGTACGGAAATCTCCCAGGGACTTCAAGTCCATTCTGCTTCCAAATGGTACCGACAAAGCAGGCGAATGAACACCCCCAAGGGAAGATCTGTTTTTCATGGGATTTGAATCAGCCAGTACACAAGACAGCTGCAGTTACTGGGCTCAAGTAGCTTGCCAGCTTATACCAGGGCCTCCAATAGATGGGTAGACTTCTACAGGGCCCAAAGCCAGCACAGGCCCCTGACTCTTATGTTTCATTTTTTTTAAGGGTTCCTAAATGCTCTAGGAAAAAAAGGGTATAATCCAAAATGTGAGGCCCCTCCCCCTCCACCACTGGCAATTTCTGTGAAATGAACTAGCCTAACCTGGCTGCTCCAAGTCTCTCCCCCCCTTCAGCTATTTAACTTAAACCAACAAACTCCAAAAAACCCATTTGTTATCCTTGATCCCGTGCACAGGCCCCAAATGGACAAATGGGTAATCATCCATTGTGGCACCCCAGTAAAGATGTAGGAAATAATCTATAATGTAATGATAAATGGTACTTAATTAGGTAATGACTCAGTGTCTAGAAAAGAAGTCTTATTTAGTGAGGATGTCTTTTGTCTTCCTGATGAAAATGCAAATTAAAACATTAATAGTTTATAAATGTGTGCAACTAGAAGACAGTGAATGTGTGTCCTGTCCTAAATTGAATAAAAGCAGTGAATATTCCATTAAACATGTGGAAATAAATTTTGAAGCCAGTTTTAGAAGTGCACTTTTAAATATTTATCCTTGCATAGTCTTTCAGCTAGGAAAAGGCCTCTTTCTTAATGTCTTATAGATATATAATAAGAGAAAAGGTTTCGCTAATGTTCTTGGCTGTCTATACACAATACATTAAAAGCACCCCGTCTGGAATTCTGAGAACTGCAGGGAACTGGGAATTTTAGCCCAATGAGCGGTAAACTACAGTTCACAAGATTATTTGACAGGAAAATATGCTTCAAACAAATTGTGTGTATGCAGCTCATGTAAGGCTCACCAAATCTTGTAACAAAGGTAGCCTAACATTGGATTTAAACTTAGGCCATCAAGTTATACATAGGATACTGAACACTTGAATGATGCAAAATCAGACACAGCATGTTCCAAACACATTTTATTCATTGTATGAATTCCAACATTGTATGGATCTCCTCTGATACTTAATTTCCATGGGGGAGCTAGAGTTTGGGTTAGCTATTTGTCTAGAATCAGAGGGAAATCAATAGTGCTTACAGAACCAGCAGAATTTAGTCTGTAGAGTGCTAAATCTACAACATTTGGTTTTTATGAATTGCTATCAGTAAAACCTTTAAGCTAAGTTTTGCTCCTTGCATTTTTGTCTGAAATGGACTTCAGTTGTGAATGGAAATAAGGGCTTGGTTTTCTTTTTATTTATTTATTTCTTTAAATGAGGAGTTGGCTTAATGTCTTTTATAGATTTTTCTGTCACCAAATTATTATTGCAGGTCCCCTGTGTAGCAGTCTTGAAGCACTTCTTTTTCTCTGAAGCTTTTGTTTTAATAACAAAGTTAATCCCAAAGTATTTCTCTGGAACCATCCAGGAATATTAAGTAGCCCAAACAAATTTATTTTTGTTTTGTGTTAAATGCAGGCATATGCATCTGAAGCTGAACTGGATCTGGCTCCGATTTATTGTGAAGCGACTCTCTGAAATCTCACTCAGGTCCTTAGCTTCAGAAAATTGATATCAAATGCTCTCTCATTAATAGGAGAAAAGTGAAACAATGATAATTAGATTTAAGACGTGCAATCTGAGGCTGCTCAGGATGACTCAGCAAATTTCTTCTCAGTGAATGAGCTCTAAAGAAAAAAGGTAAAGGCAAAGGACCCCTGGATGGTTAAGTCCAGTCAAAGGCAACTATGGGTTGCGGCGCTCATCTTGCTTCAGGCTGAGGGAGCTGGTGTTTGTCCACAGACAGCTTTTCGGGTCATGTGGTGAGCATGACTAAACCGCTTCTGGCGCAATGGGACACTGTGACCGAAGGCAGAGCACATGGAAATGCCATTTACCTTCCCGCTGAATGAGCTCTACCAGTGCTTGGGAATCTGAATGGTCACCATATTTGAGAAAGGAGCCATCTTTCATATCAGATAGTGGCACTCAAGGAATTCCACCTTCCTCTACAAGTATGGCTTAGCTCATTTGAAGGCTATGGTTCTGACACCTGCAGTGTGTACCATCAGATTCTGGTCCTGTCAGAACTAGGATTGAGCAGCTGGGACAACCTGAGGCAAAAGCAGAGGAAGATCAAGGCAAAAATGATCTGTTGCTTGGACTACTAAACAAGCTTGAGGTCAGAGAGTACCACATAACCTGCTTCATCTGGTTGTATTGTGTTACACAGGTTGAGTCTCTTCCTGATATCCTTCAGGTCTCAGGTTTAAGACTTCCAGTGGGATTGCAGTGGCTGCTAGATGGATCAATGGTGGGTGGCTGCATATTTGGGCAGGAGATGGGACCTTCTACTCAAATATTTATACAAACATGGCTGCTTGACTATTGAAAACAATAAGTAGGATCTGCAAAAGTCTTGCCGTGAAACCCCACTCCCAACAACGGTCACTCTAGTTCAGATTTCCAGCTAGCCTACATTAGGAGTCTTATAGTCCTGATTCATGCTTCTTTGAGAGAGGAAGATTCAGGAAGGGCAAAGGCCTTCCACCGCTGTGCGAAGAATGCTTGGGTCCGGGCTGGCTGTGAGCCTCAAACACAGAGAGGAGAAGTTTGATCTAGTTCACATTTAAAAGGTGGACCTACACATGTTGCACTTTCTGAAACAATATGTAACTCGAAACACAGCCACTCTTTGAAATTTGCACTTCTGTGAATTTTACAATGAAGTTCTCCTGCCAAGTAATCTTTAAAAAGCAAATCAACTATATACTAGAGCAAAGGGTACATTAAAATGTATATATTAGTGAAAACAACATACCAGAATGTGTTCTATTAGGAAAAAATGGTTTGCAAAAACATACACATTTGCAGAAAATTGTACTAAAATGCTGGTGAATTTTCATGATGACTTTTTAAAAAACAGTTCACAAACTATTGTGGAAATGTGAACAACTGATAACTGGAAAAGTGAGAAACTGAGACTGACAAATTCACCTATTCTTACTCAAACTTTATCCCTTTAGCCAGGAAAGGCCCAATGTGCATATGTGTGTGGATTCTGGAGAATGGGAAATGCATCCTTTCCCCTTTCCTTCTTCCTGAAACATCCCATTATAGAGTGGAGGGTTGTTGTTTCTTAACCTCATAGCATGCTTCCCACCCCCCTCACCAGCAGCCTAATACCTTACACTCTGGGATTACTATATGTTGTTTGTGTACTATATTTCCTTTCCCCCATAAACTCCATTTTCCTCCCCACCCCCCACTTCAACAAACGCTTGCATATGTTCTAGAAGCTCAGAGGTCTGCTTCTGGCCATTAAAAAAATCTATGTTCTTTTTCTTTTTATATGCCAACTTAGCTCTACACACAGTGGTACCTTGGTTTACAAACAGTCTGGTATGCATACGTTTTGGATTGCAAACATATCAAACCTGGACATGTGTGTCCCGATTTGCAAACATTTTTGGATTACAATCCATTTTTTTGGATTATGAACAATTTTTTTTGGAAGCCCCATTGGCGAAAGTGCGCCTTGGGTTACAACCTGTTTTGGATTACAAAAGGACCTCCGGAACGGATTATGGTTGTAAATCAAGAGTACCACTGTACTTATATAAGTGCACAATTAAAAGTGTGAACTGCTTCCCTGGCCCTATGCTGTTATTTGTTTTCCTTTTCAACCCTGATACTGTATTTGGGTAGAAATCATAATAATGAAAACTCAAACCATGATGGTACATGGATTCCACATATAAGTACATTAGTAGACATCAAGAAATAAACAGGATTATGATCTACTCATGAATCAATATTTTTTCCATGTTTTCATTAAGGCTTTGATACACAGGAAGCATTGGGCAGAAAGCTTTGCAAAATTAGTATTTGCGAAATCCTGTCTTGGGAACAAACTTATCGTTTCAGACTGCAAGACTGCCGATCCAGCATTTTTTATGATCAGCAAGACCCATTAAAATCATTAGTAAAACAAATCACTCTTATCCCTCCCTCTTATTGTTTTGCCTAAATAAATCTTCTCTGGTTTATAAAAGGCAATTAGTCCTTGGCATCATGTCTCACAGCTGTTCCACTGCAGAAATCATAAACACCAGCCCTGCCATCTCTTAAAGCAGCCTTAACAGTTAGAGCACAGATCTGCATGTCAGTTCCTGTGCTTTAGTGCATAATGTGGCTCCAATCAGTTGTGTGGCAGCAGATCTGTGTGCTTAAGCCTGAATCTTCCACAATCATAAGGAAAGCTAGCTCTCTCTCTGTCTCTGTCTCTCTCTCTGTATGCTCCAGGGGCAACATACATGTGGTTTCTGGTTTGCAAAATCATTCCTCAACTTTTACTTCCCTACCATTCACCCCACCCAGTTAGTTGGCTCCAATATGAGAAGTGAGCCTGGCTGCACTCCTCAATCATAGCATAGTTTAGTAGTTTTACAATAAACATATATACCCCAAATCCTATTTTAAGCAATGAGCATCATCATGACAGGAGAGGGTTATTGGGTTGTTGTTTTTTTGTTCTTATTATGATATGTATTTTGTATTTTCATTTTGTATTTTTATGCTGTAAACTGCCCTGTGATCCTCAGAAGAAGGATGGTATTAATTAACTAAACAATTAATTAAAAGCAATCATCACCATGCATCACAATTAAAAACAGCAGAGACCCTGCCTGCAGACTTGCAATTTGTTGATGGCTGGAAGGGGGCTAAGGATTGTAAGCAGGTGCTTATTCTTGCTTGCTCGCTTCTGCCAGTGGCAGCTTCTGCTCCCCACTGGTGGTGAGGAGGAGTTTCTGCTCTTGTGGTGACCCCAGTCATGCCCAGACAGATAGAAAACTTCCACTGATAGGTCTATTGCCAGTGGCAGTAAGTATAGAGCCCAGAAATGGGTGTGTGGCAGGGCTATGGTGCTAGGGGCTTTGAATCCGCTCAGCCACACCATCCTAGATGTGGTGTAGTGAAAAAGGACAAAGAATCACCCCTTACCTTCCACCCTCAGCAGTGTGAGCTGGCAGGACTTGGGATGCAGCCGTAGACCAGTATTTCACGCTGCTCTGGAAATCAGTTTAAATTTATGAAAAGGATGTCTTGCTTCATCAATCTAGGGAGGAATGTTTAATCAAGACGATTCTCTTTAAGATTAAATGATTCATCTCCAAGAAACATCCTGTCAGAATATAATATAATATTTCTATTAAATCTTTTGTGCTTAATAAAATAATAGTCGAAAGACATTCTCCCCCCACCCAAAACTATGCAAAAAAGGAGAAATTAACTGACTGATGACAATGATTTAAACACACATTTCAACAAATACTCAGTGCCATTTCCCCAATAATTATAACGTGACTCCACAAGAAAGTTAAAACAGAACAGTGTTTTCCAGAAGCTGGCCATGCATGCTTATATACAGAGGAGTCATCCATTCTTAATACCAGGACATAAGTAACAACCTTACAGTGGAGACTGGCCCTTTAGAGCAGATGGGGCACCATCCCACCAATGTCAGTCTTGATTCCTCCAAGCCAACCTTCCTGCCTTCTTACTTAAAACCTGCTTCCTCATCCTTAATCCTGCTTTTGCCCTGGTAGAACTCACCAGGGAGAAGGATGGGAACAAAAATAGAATTAGTTGGTTTAACCTGCCACAGCCACTGGCTCAGCTACTGCTGTTCTTTCTGTCTTCCATTCTGCCAGTCCCAGGGACCAACCACCACTGTACAAGAAGTTGTGTTTTTGTGAGTAGAAATGAGTGGACATATACACATAACATGCGTCCAAAGACTCTGAAGTTTGAAATTGCCCTGATTTATGGCGCCACCTTGATCAACTGCAAGGCCATAGTTCTAATAATTGGTTAGAATTATAACAACTAAAAGTGATCTAGAGACCTGGCCATGCTTATATTAGAAATCTGTGAAATCTCTGGGATTTAAGTTAGTCTAAGCATGACTTAGTCTGGATAAAATCCATTATTATTACGTGTTATAAAACATGGTTTGCTATTGGAGGACCTGGCTGAAAAATTGCACAGGCAAAAATCCAGTAGTGGTTTCAGTAACTGTTTCTCATGATGAGACCCTGAGAAATGCTTCATTGGTGCTTATGGGAACACTTCAAAACAGAGTCTGACAAACAGTCCAAGGCAGGGATGGGGAACATGCAGTCTTCCAAATGTTGCTGGACTCCATCTCCCATCAGACAGCATGGCCAAATGTCAGGGATGATAAGAATTGTACCTTGGTTGTCAAACACCTTGGTACTTGTACGTTTTGGCTCCCGAACGCCGAAAACCTGGAACTAAGTGTTCCAGTTTTTGAACGTTCTTAGGAAGCCGAACGTCCAACACAGCTTCCACAGCTTCCGATTGAGTGCAGGAAGCTCCTGCAGCCAATCAGAAGCCGCGCCTTGGTTTTCAAACAGTTCCAGGAGTCGAACGGACTCCTGGGATGGATTAAGTTCAACAACCAAGGTACCACTGTAATCCAACAGCATCTAGAGGGCCTCTTGATAGCCCTCTAGGCAGCTATACTACCTGGCCCAAATTCAAACTATCTGTGAGAGGAGCCTACTGGCAAAAGGGTAAAAGGCATATAGGAAAAGAGGAGCTGGTCAGCATTCACGACATTTCTTGACTGTAAAACATGGCAGTGTTCACAAGCATCCCCAGAGCAAAATCCAAAACCCTCCAATTCTCCTTGATCAAATGATTGTTTTAGGATGCTCTGTGAGGTTTCTGTAATTTCATTTTATATTTATGGCAAATGAAACCTCTTGCTGTTTTTCTTCTCCATTACAGTCTGTGAATACGCCTAATAAATATTGGAGAAATGTGCAGGGGATGCAGCCTCAGATATTCCCACCCCTGAAGAAGTGAAGGAAAGAAAACCAAGGAAATGAAGAGAAAGATAAACAAAATGAGACAAGACAGTGAGATAGTCACTGTTTTTTTAAAATGATCACCCTGCAGTCTAGTTTTTCTAGCATCTATCCCTCATGTGCAATCTATTGGTGATCATTATATATATATATATATATATATATATATATATATATATATATCCCAAACACAGAAAAAACATGATGTGCTTTAGAAAACCCAGATGTATCAGACTCTTTTATGGAAGAGGAGAAATTAAATGCCAGGTGGTCTCATCAGTTTTAACTGCAAGCAGATTGACCTTTACATTAGGTCATAATGTGAAAATCATTGTTCATGTATGCTGGATAATCCACACCTTTCTTTAAGCTCAATGCTGTTTCCATTTCAGCACATTTTCCATTATTTCTAGAATGGCATCAAATCCTGCTTTCCTATTACTGGGTTGACATCTCAGCAAATATGGATGGTTATTTTAATAGCAGGCTTTGGGAGTGTGTGGGATGTCACAAGGGGCCTATCTCTGAGCTCTCTAGAAAACCAGGAGTCTTTCCAGGCAACAAAGGGGCACAATGTTTGGAAAGGCACATCTGTATTGTTAGTTGCAAACTGTTATGGTGCTGTTGTTATTGCCACTTTCTCTGCGGCAGTAACATGGAGTGGGAATAATTAGAAACTGAGGGCATGAAAATGGCCCATTTTGTAGAGTGAAAGGAAGGAATATTCAAATTACCAAATCAGGGCACACTTTTGCCTGCCTCTGAAATATAAAGCATGGAATGTTCTTCGGCAATAGCATGCTACATTATTACACATCCAACTGGTCATACTAGAATTAAAATTTAAACATTGTATTTGATGTTCAACTAATGACAATATATTTCAGTTATCTGTTGCTTTTTTGTGTGTAACAATACATCAGATTTGCTAAAATCAGGGATGGGCACTGAAAATTAGGACCCCTTTCTGCATTATGTAAACAATTTTTCCCTGATTAAAAAAAGCAGCCACACATAGTGGTTGGGGTTGGGAATGTGGAGGGATTTGGATTGGGCTATGGCAATTACGTCCAGTCCTTCACACTGTTTCCTTAGTGGAAATCACACCCAGCCAGCTGCTGTAAGCCACAAAGGGGACCTGGCCTTATTTTCCAAGAAACCCCAGCGAACCTGCATGCATCTGGGGCTGGAGAAAGTGTGGGCTGGAGAAGGAGTGAGTATGCTTTTCTCCTCCCTCCTCTCAAAGTTGTCAATAAACTGCAATTTCAGAGTAACCTTCTCTAGGGGGTTGCAAATCCCGAGCCCGCTCCCTTTCTAGAGAACAAAGGGATAAAGGAACTAAGTAACAGCTCCACAATGATTTTCTGATTTTAGTTCTTCAGAATGCTTTAGATTCAGGAAAGAATTTATTAAACAACATCTCATAGCGGTAGCAAGTGATTAATGAAGCAATTGATTGTTCAGAAGAAACTATATCCAGATCTTGTCAGTCAGATTGATTATGCAAAAAAGATAAACTATAGGAGGTGGTTCAGCCTCCTATAGTTCATACTCCTTTTGAATCGGAGCTTCCCTCTGAAAATTTTTATAAAATAAATGTTCCGGTTGTTTTAAATCTACCACCCTCCTGACAATTTGGATGACTGAGGAAAAAGTATGTTATTTATTCCTTAAATTGATATTCTGCCTTTCCTCCCCAAAGAGCCGAGGGTGGCAAACAACAAGTGATAAAAATATATTTTTAAAACCCTTACATTTACCTATGTTTGCTAGTCTGCAGTCTTCGATGCAGGGAGTTCAGAGGATTCCAGTTTTTCAGAGGGAAAACGGAGCCAGGGAAAGAATTCTGAGCTTGCCGCTTTGTATAGGGTCCTGCTGATGCGGAATGCAAAATTCTTTAGCCCTTCATTGGTTTCTCAAGGTGTGTGGGCCAGAAAGGGGATGCTCTCACGTGGATCCACCTTTCTTGATTGTTGCTTTGCCACTATTGCTAGGAAGAGGAGGGAATTGGTTGAGACCAGAAAGCTCATTTGTCCTACTCCCAGTGGTCCTGCCAGCCTTTCTATCAACAATGTGTGGAATGATGTGGTTTCCACAGTGAAGAATAAGAAGAGTTTGGATTTGATATCCCGCCTTTCACTCCCTTTAAGGAGTCTCAAAGCGGCTAACATTCTCCTTTCCCTTCCTCCCCCACAACAAACACTCTGTGAGGTGAGTGGGGTTGAGAGACTTCAAAGAAGTGTGACTGGCCCAAGGTCACCCAGCAGCTGCATGTGGAGGAGCGGAGACGCGAACCCGGTTCCCCAGATTACGAGACTACCGCTCTTAACCACTACACCACACTGGCTCTCTAGTGCTGTTGGTTTGTTTGTTTTTATTGCATTCCTATATACTGCTTTTCTGCAGGGCATCCTAGGTGGTTTACAATTTTAAAAGCACTAAAACAAATGATATAAAACAGGCTGCCTCAACCTCAGCCCTCCCAATGTTTTGAGACTACAATTCCCATCATCCCTGACCACTGGTCCTGCTAGCTAGGGATCATGGGAGTTGTAGGCCAAAAACATCTGGAGGGCCTAGGTTGAGGAAGCCTGATATAAAATGTAAAGTTGGCAGAGGGAAGGGCACTGTCTCATACCCTCCAACATTTCTTTGATAAAAATAGGGACGTCCCATTCCATAATGATAATATTATTATTTATACCCCACACATCTTACTAGGTTGGCCCAGCCACTCTGGGAAGCTTCTAACATATATAAAAACATAATAAAACATTAAGCATTAAAAAAGCTTCCCTATACAGTACAGGATTGCCTTCAGATAGCTTGGGGGTTGGATAACTCCCCATACCCTCCAACATTTCTCCAATGTTTTCTGTGAACTGCCCTGAGACCTCCGGTTATAGGGTGGTATATAAATTCAAATAACAAGAATAATAACAACAACAGCGCCATCCTAAGGAAAACTGGGATATTCCGGGATCAAATCAGAAACTGGGACATCTTCTAAATCAGGGACGTCTCTGGAAAATAGGGACACTTGGAGGGTCTGATGTCTGGCTGTGGAAGGCCCTGATGTGATCTTTGCCTGCCTCCTTCACACAGGGCAAGTGGTATCCACTGGTCCTGGGGTGGCGGGGGGGAAATAGTCTGACAAGGGTAGGCCCTCATCTTGTCTTTGTCAGTGTCAGGGAACTGCCATCGGCTCAGGGGGAGAGGGGAAAAGCCGGATGGATTACAAAGAGCCCCGAAAGATCATGGGAAGCAGCTCCTCCTCAGCGGAGGAGAGTAACCACGCCTCCAGTGGAGAGGAGCTTCAGGGCTCGGAGGAGGCAAGGCGGTGCCAGGACACCTTGCCTGGGCAAAGCGGGAAGGAGAGAGGTCCTTCGTTACCCACACCCTCCTTGCGCAGTAAGCTTTCGCGCCGAGAGGGGAGGCGCACACTGGGCATCAAGAAATTACTTTGCTGGGGAAGGTTTAAGGACTGCCCACTCACGGATTCTGCCAGTGAATGAGCCAGCCACAGGAGAGTGGCGCTCTGGACAGATAAAGTTTATTTTGGCATCAAAAGCAAGGCTTCACAGTCGAGCAGGGAGGCATTTGCCCGCTTGCTCTCGAGCAACCCCTTGGAACCCTAACAGCCTCCTTTGCTTTGCCTTCAGCATGGCCAAAAATATGCTGCTTCTTAAGGGAAGGAGTCATAATTCTGCTCATTTTAATTACACGCCTAAAGTAATCTTATGGATTCTCTCCTTAGAGCTTTCTTTTGCTTAACCAATGAACTTTCCAATTGCTAGAGGTCAACAGGATGTGACAAAACGCCTGCCAATGCTAGCAAGAAATGGTACGAGGGCCTTGCTCCATAGCTGGTTATTATGCCGTTCATTTCTAGTTACATTTAATTTTTAAAAAGAATCACACATCTTATCATTTGGCAATTAGGAGATCCCAGATGATAGCGAGAGAATTTATTAAAATGTATCCCGCTGACTTCAGGATGAAGACAATGAAATATGCAGATACTGTTGCTTTTAATTACACCAATAAAATAATCTTCTGGTCTCTTTCTCTCTTAAGACATTTCTTCTGCAATGGATTTTCCAGTTGCTACAGGCCAACAGGAAGTGGTGAAAATTTGTTAATTTAAAGATGTTTTATTAATGGCTGCAGAATGTAAAGAACAAATCATTGGAATGGATTGGGATTTGGTACTCAGTCAGTGCTTTTCTGTCACAACAGGAAAAGAAGTGGATGACTGCACATCTGAAAATCCCATCCGCAATAAAGAAATGTATTATTCTCTCTAGAATGGAACTGCAAAGAAGTACTCCTGAATTTTGAATTAGATGAGGATGATAAAAACGGATTATTGGAGTACTCTGAATGCCCTGAGGATCCATCTCCAGTCCATCCCAGTGACAAGTCGGGAGTGGGGTGGGGGAGAGAAACCCTTTGCACAGCCCTTCACCTAAGTGGATGAATCTTCCCCTGAATACCCTACGCTGCCCACTGATCCTTGGAATTAGGGATGTCCTGACCAGGGGAACAATAATAAAAGTGAGAAGCTCTTTTCAACACCTTCAGTACCCAGCACCTTCACTTCCTACTTCCTGTGACCCACCAATGGTCCAGCAAACAGGAATATGGGGAGGGAGTGGCAGTCAGAGGTGAAGCATATGCCTGCGCTGGCCAGGGTGGGTGTGCTCCTGAGAGCGATGTGGCGCGGAGGGTGCCCTCCGAGGCATGGGATAGCCACTCGGATGCCTGGAGTGGAGCATGTGCCCTGCAGCCAGGGGCGGAATGAGCTGCCCACGGGGGTGGAGCAAGCCACCCATGCCGAACATTCAATGCGCCACCCATGACTCCTAAGCCTCCCCCAAGCTGTCAAAATGAAGGGGGAAGGGGGGAATGTCACCGGCAAAGCAGCACAGCTCCCCCCTTACCCCGATGGCTCGGGGTGGGCTTGGAAGTCACAGACGGGTGGCGTCGCTCCTCCTGCTTTTAGACTGGCAATGAAGAAGAAAGCTCCCCAAAACTTTCTTAACCATTGAACTCAAGTGAGGTCAAAGATCTGGGTCATATCTGGAGCCACACATTACAACCATTCACTAGTTTTCAGGGCTACATGGTGCAGTATGTCAAGCCATCACATCTAAATCTTAAAAATTCAGAGAAAAATGGATTAAACTCAGTGTCTCATATAGCACTCATGTCTCTAGGGATGGAAAAGCATTTTGTGTGGAGTCTACTAGGATGCATTTGACCTCATACATATTAGACCTGCTGCAATGAGAAAAAGTGATTTATTGCAGGAGTTAGTTCCTTGTATTCACACTTGAGCAAAATGCCCATGCACAGTGCCTTCTACCAAGACAATAATGTGATCATTGTCTCCTAATACTATATTATGTCAGCAGCTGAGCCCTCAACCCATATTTATTCTATTATACTCCTTCAGCATTTCCCTCAGTTGGGGATACAATGTTCCCCTTTCCTTTTTTTATTTTTATGCTTTAAATCTAAAAGATTAATGGCTATCCATACCTGTATCTTATTACATTTGTAATTTTAGCATTGCAGCTTCCTGGTATATTCATGGCAGAAGACTGTGCTGCCTTATGCTGGTATATTATGCAGAACACATGCTGCTAAAATGTACGGGATTCAAACAGCCTCTTTTATTTTCCCCCTCCTGTATGCATATTAGGGTAGGAACTGTACACCTTTTTACCCCAACTTTCCTATTACATGATATACTCAGCTTTCTACCCTGATTTGGAGGGATGTGTAAATCTGTCTGTTTTGCTTTGTTTCTAATTTTTTCCCAGTTGTAAGTTCAGTTCTCCATATTTTTACCAGTTTCTTTTTTAAAAGTCCTCATTAAAAAAATATCAAATTTTAGTACAATTTTTCCTAATATACATGTTTGCCCAATATATACATCTTTGCAAAGCAATTTCCCCTAATACAATGCTGTTTTGTATGTTCTGTTAACCAGTGCTCCCCCCCAAAAAAGTTTAGGGGTACTCTCATTTTCCTACTCATATTGAAAAACTGCCCCTCAATGAGGCCAAACTTAGATTCACAAAATGTTTAGGGGTATGTGTACCCCTGCATACCCCCAGAAAAAAACACTGCTTTTAACTAATACATGCATTTTTATGCAGACTTTACCCAGGAGTATGTATTTCTGTATGTGTTATTTGACTGGAGAACTACATTGCAAAATTTGGAAAAGTGCAAACTTCAAAGACCGCCTGTGCTTCTGTTTGTGTATTGTTTCAGAAAATGTGAATTAGGTATGTTTGCCTATATATGTGAACTGAATTGACTTTCTCCCCCACTCCTACTTGCTGGCCCATCATTCATGCAAGTTCCTACTCTTTCCCACCCCAAATTTTCAGTTCTCAAATAAAGGTAAACAACTGGCAGCCTTCCAACTGGGTGTTAACATTTAGTATCTGTCTTTCAGTCTTAAAGTAAGTACCCCATTTTATTAACTTCTCTTCTCCCCACTTCCCCCATTTTAAAAGAGCACTTGATTCTCACTGGTTTGGACATAAGCACATTAAAGTACCTTTGGATTGTGTCCAAATAGTTTTATGATGTTGTAAGGGCAAGCTCCACATAATGTAGAACCTGTTTCAGGCCCATTAATCTAAAAGAAACCAACCAGCCTGGGTCATGTCTGGAAATAGCTTCAAAATTGTTTCCTATCGGATAGAGAATTGTATTTTCTCCCAGCTCAATGCTTCTTTGAAGCTTGCAAAGCTCTGAGCAAATGAGAGAGAAATACACCCATGTTGTATCTTTGATAAAGGCCTGTTGTAGTTCCTCCCTCTCTCCCAAATAATCTAAAGTGAAAGAAGAAAAGTTAAAATATAGGTACACAGCATATATATAGCCCATGGAGAGAAGGCAACATTACACCAGGAGTGATGAAAGGAATTATTATTATTTTGTTCAAGTAGTCCTCAAAATGTCATTTGTCCTGATGGCAAATGATTTTATTCTGGCTTCTGGTATATTCAAACCAGGAGACTAGGGCCAAACTATACGTGTGGTTATTAATGTGGTTTACCCTTGAATGCACTATTTTTCTTTCACACATTGCTGGCATGACAATTCTGATTTGATTCAGGACCCTGCTAGGGGAGATGTGGGACAGAGGGGGATTTAATCCTTCACCTTGCACTGCAGTCCTAATCCCCCTGCATCAATTTGCATCGGAAAGGAGAATGACAATGGGAGTTGTTTTGGTAATGCAAGTAGCAGGCATAGGGTCTCCGATCTGGACTGGGACAAGTGTGTGAATAATTCAAGCCCTGTATCCCCCCAGGGTCTTGATCTGGATCACCCATGTTGACGACTTGTAGAAGAAGAAAACATGCACTCTACTGTAAACTGTGTGATAGATATACCGTATTTTTCATCCCATAGGACGCTCCGTCTCATAGGACGCACCTAGTTTTTTGGGGGGGAAATAAAGGGAATTTCCCTTTATTCCCCCCAAAAAACCAGGTCGGGGAACAGTGGGATGGTGGCGCTGCGCCTCCCCGCTGTCCCCCGAGCTTGTGGGGCTGGCCGATGTCTGCCTGAAGCGCAGGGCGCTCTGCTTCAGGGCACCCTGCGTGCCGGGCGGCAGGCTGCTATCCGCAGCGCGGGGAGCCCTGCGGGACCTCCCGCAGGGCTCCCCACGCTGCGGATGTTTGCCTGGCGCGAGGGGCGCTCTGCTTCAGGGCACTTCACGTGCCGGGTGGCAGGCTGCTATCTGCAGCGCGGGGAGCCCTGCGGGACCTCCCGCAGTGCTCCCCACGCTGCGAATGTCCACCCGGCGCGAGGGGCGCTCTGCTTCAGGGCGCCTCACGCGCCAGGCGGCAGGCTGCTATCCGCAGCCTAGGGAGCCCTGCGGGAACTCCCGCGGGCTTCCCAGGCTTGCTGATAGCTTCCTGAAGCCTGGAGAGCGAGAGGGGTCGGTGCGCACCGACACCTCTCACTCTCCAAGCTTCAGCGAAAGCCTGTATTCGCCCCATAGGACGCACACAGATTTCCCCTTCATTTTTGGAGGGGAAAAGTGCATCCTATAGGGCGAAAAATACGGTAGTTTGGCCCTCAGAAGTCCTATCTACACCTTCCTTCCAATCCTATGCTTAATGCATTCAGGGAGAAGAAGGACTGCATCTTCTGGCCTTGATCTGACCTTTGCATATTTAGCAGAATGTGTTCAGTTGTATGCATATCAGATCTTAACAGTGACTGGGAATCATATTCACCAATTCTGGGTGTCCAATTGCATGGAAGATCCTGTGTGCATACAGCTGTGCAGACATACAGGCTACTTTTATGCCTTCTGCTGAACATGTGGAGGTTTGGGTGCAGGTGGGCTGAAGGCCAGTGGTTGTATGGAGGCTAGTGGGCAGGACCAGTGAGTACAATCAGCTTCTATCTCCATGCATTCAGTGTAAGTGTGGAGGGAAGGTGTGAAAGGGATTTCATGAATGACAACAACCAAAACTTCATTGAAATCAATAGACACTATGTCTGTAAGATGCCCAGGCCTGCCATGGAAAGAAAGATGTATAAATGGTACAGAGCAGAGTGCATTCTGAGATCCACGGCTGTCCTAATTTTGGGTTAAAAAGCATCAAAATTTAGTAAGTAGATCAAAACTTTGGATAGTCATCAACAAAGTTTTTAGATGGTGTTCTAACTTTTAGAAACTGTGTGAGAGGTGATCTCCAAAATATACTATTAAGAAGACCTATAGATGTTTTTTTAACAGCTTCCAAAGCTTTGGACAGCATTTTACAGTGTGAAATGCCCATAGCCACCCTGTGAGCTTCTCAATTAACTGAATATTTCAGCCTGTCTCCAAACAGCCTAGTTGGACACTTTAGCCATTACATGTTGTGCTAGCCGGGAGTGATTCATCATATAGAGAGGAGCTGATATGGTATGATCCCAGTGTTAGATAAATTCAGCTCTGGTCCTCAGAGCTGATACGGCTCGGCTTGAGCCCAGCAGAGTATAAAACTCGCAGAGTCCGCAACGAAAGGATGAAGCAGGTATGGCTACATTGCTAAGCTTTATTACTAAGCTATGCAGGGAGCATACAAATATACATCTTGCCTCTGTGAGAAGCAGAGAGCAACTCCAACAAAGAAATGACAGTACAAAGGGAACAGGAAACCAGTAAACGTCACATCCCGTCTCCCTTTCCCATGGGAATCCAACAGTATCTGGACTGTGGAATGAAAACATAGTCTTGTGACTACCAGCAGCTGCTCAGTGAGGGAAAAAGAAACCAACACCCAGCAGATGGATTGCTGTTTCTTAAAGGGAGAGAGAGGGAGTGAGGAAGTCAGTGTGGTGCAAACACACCAGCGGAACCAATCTAGAACTCAATGTGTTTTCACCACATTGAGCTTCCGTCACCTTCCCACTCCTGAAAAACAATAGTGACCCACATGTTGGGATGCTTGCTTGGTGGCTTCACCCCAACTGGTGAGCCAATTCTGTCATTAATACTTCTCCAGCTCACATTTGAAGAGAAAAATCCATTCATTTCAAGAGTTCTCCTTTGTAAAATAGGTTTATTTTATCTACATTCCACAAATCCCCTATTAGGTTCCTCTTGTGGCACTACAATATATTTTTAGTTCATTGCAACAACTTGTTGTCATGAAGATGTGTTTGTCATCCCATCATGTGTCAGTATGTCTCATGTCAGCATGACAAACTGTTAAGGTCATGCCAGTCGTATTATTGAATGTGACTTGAATCAACCATCAGGCTCCTTATTTATGAAGAAGGCGCCAAAGATCTCATCATTCCATGTGTCTCATTTCTTATTTATTATGGCCATTCTCCAGTTAATATTTTGCCCCAGTACTAAGGGACATATTGCAAACACAGATGCTCACATGTGACATCTTTACCATCTGTCAACATGAAGCTGTCTTCACCTGCAGAGCAGATCTCTTCCAAGGCCCTTCTGAAACATAATAAAGCGACATGGGAACTGACCCTTTTCTGAAAATTGTTTAGAAAAATCAAAGCAGCCGATGGGAAATGTAACTTTGGTTTCTTCCCCCAAACTGCTAGCTCACGAATGGAGTAAGTTATCCTTAGCCTCTGCTCATTCTTCTAGGTATTGTTCATCTCGACTGCCATGACAAACTAAATATGAGGGGGCGCCGACTTGTGTTTATGAATCTGTCTGCCCCTGTCATATTTAACCAGGAGGCGGAAAGAACTTCTTTATCGTTTATTTATTCACAAAAAGTATCCTGTGTATGAGAAGAACTAAATTGCCGAGTAAACCAGACTGCCTAGAAAATGCTTAAATCAGTGGTAGGAAATCTTAGGCCAAGGGATAATGTGTGACTCCATTAGGGAAAACTGGAAGTCACTGCATGGATCGGAGGAGAACGTGGCCCTAGCGAAGAAGCTAATGGCAGCTAATGGCATGTATTTTAAGGTTTTAGGCGCACGTCCTAAGTCATCGAGGTGTGAAAGGTATTGCAGAACGTAGTCAGTGGTGGGCGGCACGTTAGGCGACAGCCCAGATGTCCCAGACCTGAAGCCCAAGAAATCGCACCAGGCCCTCTTGTAAGACCTGAGAGTGGAGGGTGCGACAGACGCTAATACTCCCTTAATCACTTTGCGTCTCCAACGTTCCACAGGTGCTCCGGAAAGGGTTTGGGCAACAGCTGTGCTCCAGGTGCCAGCGACCGGAAGCGAGACATCGCAGAAGGGAGGAGACCCTTGCAGATCGGGATGACTGTCTCGCCAGTATGTTCACCACTGCCAGGTTGTCGGTTCTGAAGCACACCCGGCGATTTCGAAACTCCTCCGTCCAGATATGCACGGCCACTACTATTGGAATAAACTCGAGAAAAGTGAGATCCCGCGTGATGCCCTTGCCCTGCCACCCCGTTGGCCAACGTTGCGCGCCCCATCGGTCCCTGAAATACAAGCCAAAGCCCAGGGACCCTGCCGCATCTGAATGGACCTGAAAATCTGAGGACAAGTTAAGAACATCCTGCCATAGGGATACTCCATTGTAGTGTTCCAACAATGTCACCCAAACCTCTAGGTCGGCCTTAACTGTCTTTGGAAGACGGAACCTGTGGTGTGGGTGCTTGAGACCCACTGAAAGCCTGGCTAGGCGGGGAAAACCACTCTACAAGCAAAATTGAAATGACCTAACAGGGATTGTATCTGTCTGAGGGTGATTTTTGTTAGTGCAAGGGTAGTATGAATTATTTCCTTAAGGGTGTCAATCTTCTCCTTAGGTAAGCGGGATGATTGGGCAACTGTGTCCGGCTCTATGCCCAAGTACGTGAGGCACACAGACTAACTGAATGTGGATGTTCATTATGCACTGTATCATAGTATAGTACAGTGATTATAAGAATATCTGCTTGAGTATACATTTTCATCATGTGTAAAACTCATAAGGAATAAACAAATAGTTCTATATTGTGATCTAGTAACTCCTAGAACAAAATTGTACGTTTTAGCTTCAGAAAACTAGTTGCTTCTAGCCAACATCCTGTTGCCAATGTAGCTAAAATTTTAGCATTTTTGATTGTTAGTTGATAACAAGATTGTTAGTATGACAAGAGATTGGTGGGATACTCTCCTACAGATTTCCAAAACTGTTGTACAACAGACACAGCCAGGACATTCCAGAACAATTCTATCTGATACTGTAAATGTCAGGTTTCAGTTTCACTGTAGCTAGACAGAACTGCTACATATGCAACATGTTCTAGAAGATTCCCAAAGGTGAGCTCTTGGCCAAAGCATTATCCACTTCAGTGAAGTGTTATTTCTCACAAAACTAGCAATTTGTTTACTAACTATACATGTTCCCTAATATGGTTAAAGCATTGAAATTATGCGATTCCGACTGTTGGGCTTAAAGGCTTACTAGATTCTAGGACTAAGGACTAAATCGGTATTGTACTTCTTTGCAATTTTGTCCACAGCTGCCCTGCTCATTGGGAGAACAGGAAATGGATCTGGAACACTTCAAAGCAGTACCATTGCTCCCATGTGTCTTCCTGCTTGGGCTGTCATTTTGTTAAAGCTGTGGTCTTGCTCTTGTAGTTGATCTGGGCGGAAAAGGCAGGTTCCCCAGGAAAAAATAATTCCTGTATGAGGTGTTATGGGATGATACATTTGGTTGCCTAATTATCACAAAAAGGGGGGTGGGTCTGGGAAGGGGTGCCTCTGTCCTGGAGACCAAGCAGGGGCTAAGTGGCGGCCCTGTTGGGTTCATCCCAATTAGCTGTATGCCATAGTGTGACTCCAGAGGCGGAGCTAGCTGCTCTGGCACCCGGAGTGGCACATGTGGTGTGCACCCAGGGGTGGGGCTAGCTACCCGTGGGGTGAGGCGAATGTCCTTTCCCTTACTGACTTCTGATTAGGAGAGTCCTTCGCGGTTAAGGAGCCACTACCGGGATTCTGAAACCCTCTGAGAAATCCTTCCAAAGATAGGATGCTGCACTTCTGTCTGGATGGATAGACAAGAGGTTGAGGAGAGGAGAAAGCTAAATTGGAGAAAATGCTAGACCCAGAAGGACTTTAACGATGGTTCTCTGCTGCGGGGGCTCATCTGGAACTAGAGTGGTGGAAGCCCTGACCTCCCTGAAAGGGCCGCTTCCCTTAGTAACACGCCGTGGCTGGGTGAGCCCCTGCACATCTCTCACACTTGTGCGGGTACTTACAAGACTGCCTTTGGCATTGCCCTTTATTGAATTACCAGCACACCTTACGTTTTAAATCCTTACTAAGGTCCAGCTTTCCAGTGTGATACACCTCTGATGGCTTCTTCCCGACATACGGGCTAACTGCCAGATGCGGCGGCCTCCCCAGAAAGGGCGTAAGCCATTCTGACTCATCATCACCGGCTGATGAGGTGCCTGATTCTGGAAGCTGGACCCTGGGCTACCTATTCTGCAAAGAACTAGAAGAACTGGAAGCAACCAGGCTATTGATACGGGCCGGCAGCCTCCACGCAGGCGCCCCGATGCGTTTCTGAAAGTCGCCGAGCAAACCTGAGACCTAGTTTGCACAGCCGCCGTTCCTGTCTGAGGGCTTGGGCCTGCACCTGGGTAGTTTAAAGGCTGGCCACTGGTTTGCGAAACAAGGAAGTAAGAAACACAAGGCAAATAGAACTAAAGAATAGCTAGGAGAAAGTGCTGTTCATAGTCAACAATGAATGATCTGAAGGCATTGAGGAACTGCGAAATGGGTTTGGGTTTATTATTACGACGGTTGCCATCTGCAGTGTGTGCTGGTACTGCACCCGTGCGCTTCCTCTTGGGCGCCATGAGCTGCTCTGTGTACTAGTAAAATGCGCCTACTATTTATTTTGTCACTAATTATTTTATATTATTTTATTTTAAATTTAATTTTCATTTATTTATTTATTTATCTATATTTTTAATATTAATTATTATTACAATTTTTTATTTTTTATAATTATAATTATTTATTATAATTATTTATTATTATTTATTTTTCAAATTTATTTTATTTTATTTTATTATTTTATTATTGTTGTTGTTGTTTTTAATTAGTGTTAATATCACCAATCAATTAATAACTTGACTGTAATTAAATGTCAGTGTACAATTATTGTGTATCAATAAAGTTCAGAGCACGGTTGATGAATTAATCATTAATCGATAGTATCTCAATTAATAGCCAATGGATTTATAGCTATGAGTAGAAATTACTATTATCAATCGCTCCACGTAACTGCTGACAAAATGAACAAGCTATACGTCACTTAACTGCACCGCTTGTATTTATTTATATTTATTAAATCACAACCCAGCAAGAGTTCAAGCAGCAGCGCTCAGCTACATATTAGCACCTGGCTCCAAGGAACAATCCCATACACAAAGGAACCCCAACTGCAGTCAAACAGAATTAGAAGATAATTGCCTACAATAAAAAGTTGCCCCTTTTAAATGATAGGCAAATCTAGGCGCAAAGCATTGCCAAGTAATCAAACAGAATTGAAAATAACTGCTTACAAGGAGATGCTCAGAAGCTGCAGCCAACTTAAGAGAAAAGGAAATCAATAAGATTCCAGGCCCACACCAGCGGCCCTCTGGAAAGGAGGGGTGAGGTTGCTCTTAAACTTACACCAAACAAAGGAAACTTTGCCAAACAAAGAAAGTAAATTTTTTGCCCACAAGGTCGGCTCAAGACCAGTTGATGGAAATAAAGGTGCTTAAATAGACAAAAGACAGCAATTGGTCAAACTGCTGGTTAGTTAAACTGACAATGCAACTAGAGCTGCTGAACTTCCAGGTGCTTAAAAGACAATGCCGAGCAATCAAGCCTGCCCAGCAGTTGAAAAACCTGTTGTGATGACTCAGGCAAAGGGAAATCCAAAGACACCTATTTTTTCTTTATCTTTTTTATCTTTTTTTTTTTTTTTAAGGTTAATGTGATGTATCTCTTTCCTGAAAGGGTGGGGGGTGGAGGGAGGGAGGAGGGGTGGAAGGAGGAGAAGGAAAGTGTGTGGGGGGGAGTTTGGAGGGAGGAGGGGGTGGAGGGAGTAAAATGACCATGCGGGTCAAGGAAAAGTTTGAAATATAAACCGTGAGTTAACCTGGACTTTTTAGTAAGGTATTATAAGCCGAAACCTTTGTTGTTGTTGTTGTTTAAAAGCAGTTCTTGTGGTGTTTAGTGTCACTGGCTTTTGCCGTAATAAAACTTGGAACTTTAAAAGCAGTTTTCTTTAGGGAGCCTGTACTGGCCAATGCAGCCAATGACAAGAACCAGGCAAAGGCACACCTTCAAAGGTTCTAAACGTGCAGTGTTGAGGAATGGTTCCCTGATCATAAATCCTGAATTGTCCACCCCAAGCCCTGCCTTATTTCTTCCCCCAAACATCAAGTGGAGGGGGGGTGGCTTAGAGAAACCAAGAGGGGTGAGGTTTAAGTGCACAATGTATTCCAAGCCCCAGCAGCCTTTAAATTTTACAGTGGGCTCCCGATTTAAGTGGTACCAATGGAAGGGGTGGCAGGGTAAATTAAACCCACACTAGAAGAGTAATAATAAACGGCAGGCACAAACACACGCTGCAAGCACACACACACGCACGACTTAAAATTGGGGAGGAGCCCTGGGGATCATCTAGTCCAACCCCAGCAATGCAGAAATATTTAGCTGTCCCATACAGGCTCTCAAGGACAATGGAGGGGGAAAACACATAAGCACCCTGGCCAACAAATTAAATGTAAGGCAAACCCTCTCAGTCACCCAGACCAGCCATGCAGGTGGACAGTCGAGGGCTGGGGCAGGTTACGCGGGATCTCACCTTTCTAGAGTTCTTTCCAATAGTGGTGGCCGTTCACATCTGGACGGAAGAGTTTCGAGATCACCGCGTGTGCTTCAGGACCGACAACCTGGCGGTGGTGAACATTCTAGCCAGGCAGTCATCTCGGTCTGAGTGGGTCTCCTCCCTTCTGCGGGCGTTCGTCCTCCGGTGCCTTGAGTACAACATAATATTTTCAGCCAAATTCTTACCCGGAGCCAATAATGACATAGCCGATGCCTTGTCTCGATTTCAGATACCTCGCTTCCGGTCGCTTGCACCTGGAGCACAACTGTTGCCCGAACCCTTTCCGGAGTACCTGTGGAACGTTGGAGACGCAAAGTGATACAGGGAGTATTAGCGTCCGTGGCACCTTCCACTCTCAGGTCCTACAAGAAGGCCTGGTGTGATTTCCTTGGTTTCAGGTCTGGGTTATCTGGGCTCTCACATAACGTACCTCCTACCACTGACGATGTCTTGCAGTACCTTTCCCATCTCGATGATCTGGGACGTGCTCCTAAACCTTAAAGATTCACGTAGCCGCCATCAGCTTCTTTTCAAAAGCTACATTTGCTCATGACCCGTGTAGTGACTTCTTGATCCGTAGAGCCATTGAGGGTTGGGGCAGGTTGCAACCTCCCAGGGCCGAGAGCCGTAAGCCGATTTCTTACGGGTTGTTATCTCAGATACGCATAAAACTCAGGTCAATTTGCTGGTCCAGGTTCGAGGCACGTCTCTTTTCCGCAGCATACGCTATCGCCTTTTTTTTTTTGGTGCGCTCGGAGTTGGTGAGGTGGTGTTTGAAGTTGGTGCACGAGGTTCAACACGCGGCCTCCTGTGCGAGGACGTGCAGTTGTCCGAAACTACCGTGACAGTGCGTCTACGTCAGTCCAAGACTGATCAGGCGGGTAAGGGTGTCCTAGTTAAGCTCACGGCGTCGGCACAGCAGGGCCCATGCCCGGTAAAGGACACTAGGAGGTACCTCTACCTCAGACCGCCCGGCCCGGGTCCGTTTCTGGTCCACGAAGATGGGTCACCCTTGTTGAGGCACCAATTCACCAGAGTGCTTCGCAAGGCTATTGAGGCTTGTGGTCTATCCTCCCAGGAGTACGCTGCGCACTCCTTTAGAATTGGCGCCGCAACCACGGCTGCGCACCTGGGGTTACCGGCGGACAGGATCAAAGAGATGGGCCGGTGGAAATCCAATGCTTATAAGTCTTATATTCGCTAGTATGCGACCTGCCGCTTTACCCTACTTACCCGCCTTTTCTTTCTGTCTTTTACCCCCAGTTATGCTCAGAAGAAGCGTGTGGATTTGCGGCCACAGTATAGTTCATTGGGCCTGCGTACAAGCGGTGAGATGCGGTCTTGCATCCAATCTTGGCCTTCCACATGGTGTTTGAGTTTCCTGGTTTTCGAGAAGAGGCATGCGTTGGGAGGAGCTGATGCCATTGCTGTGGGAGAAAGTAGCCAAGTTCGGCCCTCCCGACATCCTTGTGATTCATTTGGGGGAGAATGACCTTGCTAACAGAAGGAGTGTGGACTTGTTGTGGAGCATAAAAAGAGACTTGAATGCATTTGCAGCCTTGTGTCCCAGAACGACGGTGTTCTGGTCCTCCTTCCTGAAAAGAACTGTTTGGCGCGGTGCGCAAAGCTGTATGGCCATTGAAAGAACCAGGAAACTCGTAAACCGGGCGGTAGCCCGTTGAGTGCGCTTTATGTATGGCCAAGTCATTTATCATGACCGTATCCGGATCGGCGACCAAGCTTTATACCGGAATGACGGTGTCCACCTATCGGATTTGGGGAACGACATTTAGTTAGCTAGTGTCATCAAAAGTATCTGGGATTGGTTGCAGCTTTGAGGGTATTGGCGGCAAGCCTTTGGCTCGGGTGGCGGTTAGGCATTGGAATAATGTGTTGTGTGTCGAAGTGCTAGGTGTGGCCATCGCCTATGCCTTCAATTTTTAGGGGTATTCCGTTAAAGGAATCTGGCGGTCGTGTATTCTGTCCGATGCCTGCTTGGCGGGAGGCCATGGCACGACCCTCGGTGACAGCAGGGGTGAGCCTATAGTTGGATTAGCATCAACAGGCTCCACCTACTGGTGAATAAACCCACTTGTTTCGATCCAATGCCTAAGCCAATACCTTTTCATTGCTGTAATCAATAAAGTTGTGGCCTTTTCTAGCCCATCAACCTTATATCACTTGTCCTTGTGTCTTCATTTCACTTCGCGGGGGTCGGGTCCTCGAACCACAAAGACTCTCCTCCCTGAGAGGGGAGTGGTTGTGGGCGGGAGCCCGAGCACCGCCCAGCAGGGGGCGTTGCCCCCTGCCTCCAGCTCACCTGGCTGGCACTCACGCCCCCCCGATGGCCACCCAACCAGGTGCCGTGGAGGGGGCGTGTTCAGCAGCCTTTTGCTGCAGTGCCAGCCTCTCCCTGGCCTCATTCTTCATCAGCGTCCCATCGCAAGTCACCCACCCTCCACTCCCTTTTAGTTAGGGCTTAGGTCATTGGCCTTGCTATGGACCTTAGGTTGGTCGCCCTGGTTGCCCGGGGGGCCTGGTAGGAGTTTTTCCATTTGGCATTAGGCTTTTTGGTTTTTTTCGCCTACCTCGTAGCAATCGTCACAACTTTTGTGGTATTGGTGGGTAGGTTAGGCATTGGAATAATGTGTTGTGTGTCGAAGTGCTAGGTGTGGCCATCGCCTATGCCTTCAATTTTTAGGGGTATTCCGTTAAAGGAATCTGGCGGTCGTGTATTCTGTCCGATGCCTGCTTGGCGGGAGGCCATGGCACGACCCTCGGTGACAGCAGGGGTGAGCCTATAGTTGGATTAGCATCAACAGGCTCCACCTACTGGTGAATAAACCCACTTGTTTCGATCCAATGCCTAAGCCAATACCTTTTCATTGCTGTAATCAATAAAGTTGTGGCCTTTTCTAGCCCATCAACCTTATATCACTTGTCCTTGTGTCTTCATTTCACTTCGCGGGGGTCGGGTCCTCGAACCACAACAACTTGTTGTCATGAAGATGTGTTTGTCATCCCATCATGTGTCAGTATGTCTCATGTCAGCATGACAAACTGTTAAGGTCATGCCAGTCGTATTATTGAATGTGACTTGAATCAACCATCAGGCTCCTTATTTATGAAGAAGGCGCCAAAGATCTCATCATTCCATGTGTCTCATTTCTTATTTATTATGGCCATTCTCCAGTTAATATTTTGCCCCAGTACTAAGGGACATATTGCAAACACAGATGCTCACATGTGACATCTTTACCATCTGTCAACATGAAGCTGTCTTCACCTGCAGAGCAGATCTCTTCCAAGGCCCTTCTGAAACATAATAAAGCGACATGGGAACTGACCCTTTTCTGAAAATTGTTTAGAAAAATCAAAGCAGCCGATGGGAAATGTAACTTTGGTTTCTTCCCCCAAACTGCTAGCTCACGAATGGAGTAAGTTATCCTTAGCCTCTGCTCATTCTTCTAGGTATTGTTCATCTCGACTGCCATGACAAACTAAATATGAGGGGGCGCCGACTTGTGTTTATGAATCTGTCTGCCCCTGTCATATTTAACCAGGAGGCGGAAAGAACTTCTTTATCGTTTATTTATTCACAAAAAGTATCCTGTGTATGAGAAGAACTAAATTGCCGAGTAAACCAGACTGCCTAGAAAATGCTTAAATCAGTGGTAGGAAATCTTAGGCCAAGGGATAATGTGTGACTCCATTAGGGAAAACTGGATGGGAAGGTTTTTGAATCCACTTGATAAATTTCTGGGAGACTTTGCAGACATTTGAAAACCACTTGCATGCAGTGGTGGGCTACGGGGGTGTATGATAACATTTATAAGACTCTTTCCACATGCACTCACTATAACAATGATGCAGTTTCCCACCACCTTTATGTGTGGGCTGTGAAATAGCTCTCAATATAGGATATTCCATTTTCTGAATTCAGCTTCCTTCCACTTACTTTACTGGGAACTTATTCTAGCATTATGTAGTCTTAACTGACTAATGCTTATTTATTTATGAAGTGGTTCTCCGACCCTTTCTCCAAGGAGTTCAGGATGGCCTACATAGCTACCCAACCCTCATTTTATCTACACAAGAAACCTGTGAAGGTAGGTTTGGCATGTGCTCTGCCACTGAACCACAGTCACTACTCACCTGGGGTTCCAGGGGAATGATGTTTGCTGTGCGGTGTGGCCATGGCCCGGTCCTGCAGGCCACCTTCTTCCCACACGGCCATGTGCTGGCAGGGGACAATACCTGGCAGGGGAAAATACCTTACCATGCTGGCCCAGCCAGAAAGACCTGTTCATACAGGCCAATCAGGTCACGGGCGAGGAAGGCTGAACCAGGCCCATCCCTTCAGTACTTAAAAAGGCAACCTCATGTATTTGGCCCTCTTGGGAGATCACCATAGGATTCACCATCTCCCTGTCTAGCCCGTAAGTGGCCTGCCCGAAGGTAAGTGGGTGGGTCAGTGTGAAGATCTTGCTTTAAGCCTATTTGGTCCCCATATTCAGAGTTAGGAAGGTTTATTTGCCTGCAAATAAATTGGCTGGTCTGCAGGTTTCCACCGACCTTATAGCAACAGTCACAACTTTGGTGGATGAGGCATTGGGTTGGATTCTTACCTGATCAGGTACTCCATTAAAGTTGTCCAGGAGGGGCGTCTCTGTCTGGGAGTCCACACAGTGTCCGATAGGCCATAGCACCTCCTTCAATGGCAGCCTGAGCAGGATCATAGCACCTGGTCCATGTCAGGGGCGACTCCCCAGCTCTGGGTCAACTCCACCTTATTTAGCAACCAGCAGGTGGGCTGTTTAGTACTGGATACATACCCAATGGCTTGAGACAAAAGCTACTTACATTAATAATCAATAAAGTTCAACCCAAGACAAATCTCCTGTTTTTACTTCTATGGTTTTTTGCCCACACTGCGCTGCAGTCATCATGCATTTGTGATAGCAGTTCTTCTGTTGATCTTGTTCATGTTTTAATGAGTCTTCATTGAGGAAAGGTGGCTCTTCACCATGAAGCCATGGTCTTGGCAGAAAAATTGGCAAAAGGAACAATTATGGTATCTCTGGGAAAGTAGTGCCTGACCGATTAGAGGGATTTTTCCAGCAGATCTTTAGCCTGAACCTATGTGGGAGCATAATGGAAATGCCAATCAGAAGAGAAACTGGAAATGTCAGATGTCTTGTGCCTTCCAAGCTGTTTAGCTTTCAGACAGGACTTATTCAACTGATATTTTGCTTTTCATATCTAAATAAGACTTCAGAACTTTTTTAAAAAATATTCATAATCAGGGCTGTTCTTTTTCCATGGTCGTCATAGATTTCTGTGGAATACATCTTGCGTTGCAAGCCTGTTTTCCACCAACACCGATTAATATTTCATACTTCATTATAAAATATCTCCTTTTGGAGCATTGTGCTGTGCAATTTGCAAATTATTACTATGAAATAATCAACGTATGACTGCAAAATGTTCAAGCCAACTCACAATTAAATACATGTGGATTGATGCTTTTGTCTAATTAAGGTCTCACTGTGTCTTCACATCCAAGAAAAATAGGTCATGGGATGCGGGGCTGGAAAAGTCTTCCTAGAATACATGACATTGCAGAATATTTGCAATCAGTATTGTCCAACTTGGAGAGAGCAAAGGCTGCCTAAGCTATTTGCCCTATATGGACAGTGGGGGGGGGGGAGAGGCAACAGCTCAGTGGTAAGAGCGGCAAGATTTGTTGAGCAAGACTGTCACATCAGTGCTCATTGCACACACATCCGAAATTTGCTGGTTAGGTTATTGAACCCCTTTGCTACCTGGGGCATGCCGTGATAATTTAATGAGAGCATTTGCCTCATTTAGGCTGAAGTTACCCAATGCAACTCCCAAGGTTGCAATCCTATGCACACTCACCTGTGAGATAGCCCTTTTGAATTTAGTCAGAGACAATGAAGTGTGCCTCAGGAGGTGAAGTCAAATCGCTGGAGAATCACAGCCCCTGCTGTGGCTGCAGAGACCGGTAACTTGTAACTGCTGCCTCCACCATTGTTTTTGCTGCGTTAGCAGCACCAAAGTGACCTCCCTGGAGCTCAAGCCTGGGTAGTGTGAATGGAGGTCCTGGGCTGCCCAGATTACAAGACTTCACTCTCAGCCTTGCTGATGTTGTCCAAAGGTAAGTAGAGCAATACATTTGGCACCGGCTTGGTTGCCGGAGTTGCCGGAAGAAGGTGTACAAGACACCATTCAACCGCCTAAGGGACTCCGCTCCAGATTTGTGTAGGGTTTCCTCCTTAGCCTTTTCTTCTTTCAGAGATGTCCTGCAAGGCAGTGTTAGATATACTGCTGTGTAAATGTGCATAGGATTGGACTGCAAGTCCCTGAGAAACATGGGCCTCTACCAATGCAGTATTTATGCTCTTTGGTTCTCCAGTTATATAAAACCAATGTGTCTGGGGTAAATAGGGTACATTAGCAATGCAAAGGCATGATCTCCTTGTTGGAGTAGGTTCGCCAGATCAGCTCTTATCAGTGTTGGAAGGCAAATTTGATGGCAATTCACGCTTTATATTTGTCGGCATCTTCATTCCACAGAAGGATAATATCTATTAATTAGATTGTCAGAAGATCTTATTTTCAGTTGTACATTAAGTGCTTTTCACTTCCTTGGCTTTGGAGATATGGTGGCTGCACTGCTGAATGACCTGAGAGTTAAATGGTGATACAATATTAATCATTATGAGAGGTAGGCTTGCAAATTCATAAATTCACAAGAGAAGTCTGTTTTCAGGACAATTTACTATTCAGACCTCATGTTCACACTGTGAATGATTGTAATTACATGCTGTGACAATAACACATTCATAAGATGGAACAGGAATGAACTTTTAGTACATTATTTTAGGGCAGCAATTCACAGCCAGCCGCAGAATTAACACTGCGCAGAGACAGCCATTTTGCTGCCTTGTACGTTTGCTGAGGAATGATGCAATTCCACAAAGTTCCTGACCTTTGCTCTTGGGAAGAGTCTGTTAGCAGGGAAACAAATCTGTTTAAGAACTCTCCAAATAAGTTACAGAGACTCTTGGCATGATTACCCCAAAGTGGATGACCACAGAATCAAGATTTCTGGCGGGGAACGGGTGAACTGTCTACGTGGAGTGCTTAAAAATAGCATGAACTATCTTGAACTATGCAGCACTCGGATACTAAAAAAATGTGTGGCAGCAACAGCAAGCGGAATGGTAGTGACTGGAGTCACATTTGCGATGCTGGATGAGGCAAGTAGGGCCTATTTATGCTCCTGGTCACAGTTTTATGTAACGGGACTATTCCCAGTAATAAATTTTGAGCAGCTAATTGGCAAAGCAAGCTCCATTGGGTGGCTAGGTCAGAACTCCCCTAAGAGGAAATGTTGCAATGTCTGGGGATTTTTAGTTTAGGGAGGAAAAAGAGACAAGTAACAGGGAGAGATGATAGTAGTGTATAAAATTCTACATAGACAGAAAGATTATTCTCCCTGCCTCATAATACTGGAATCTAGGGTCATTCAATGAAGCTGAATGGTGGGAGATTCCAGGCAGGCAAAAGGAAGTACAACTTCACACAGCGTATAGTGTGTGGAATTTCCCACCACAAAATGTATTGATGGCTACCAATCTGGACGGTTTTAAGTGGTATAAGACAAAGAGTTGCTCGAAAGCCATCAAAGTTTGCAAATGAGATTTGAAGCAGGGCTTGGAATGATTGATTTATATTAACTAATTAACAGAATTAATTAGAACCATCTCTGAATCACACCTGAAAGTAGTATCTGTAATCTCCAAGTGAACCAAATGTGAATCAAGTTCCTTTTGTGATCAAACTCAATTCACTCCAATTTAAATTGTAATACAATTCAATTTTTATATACAAGGATTTCACCACACTTAACTGTGTGTTTGATTGTTGCCATTGTACTTACCATTTTTTAAATATCTAAAAAGTGATGTTTCTGTTTAAGCTGAAATATCATAATGGTTGGGAAAAACAAATAAAATGGTTCATGGTATACTGTGTGTATGTACCTTCATGTTTCCCTATCTTCTTAAGTATATGTTATACTTTAGCAGACCAGCTTGTAAAATTCTGCAGGTTGGAGGAAAAAAATGCAGAGGACCAAATGAATGAATTGTGAATTTAACTGGAATGGATGTAGTTGGTTTTTGGAAGGGGTGAACTGGTATTGGAATTAATTAATTTTTCAAATTAACTTTCGAAGCCTGGACAGAATTTAAATTGGCTGGAACACAAGCAGTGAGGACCACTTCATGAGAAGTCTTTGTTGATAAACCCTGTGTATTAACAGTGTGTGTGTTGGTAGGGGAAGAAATATTCAAAATGAAAGCAAGATGATAAACCCTGGAATTCATTTGAATAACATGGAGTGTAATAGATAGCCCTAGAGTAAAAGTGAGGCAGTATTTCACTCTGAAGCTCAGATGCAGCCATAAAGCATGAGCGGTTTATGAATGGCAGCGGCGCCTCAGGAATTAATTCACTCTTGCATCCGTGCTGAGACCATCTGTTGTTATTTATAATAGACACCTTATAATTGCTACTTTTAAACAAAGTAGCAGTTGTAAGTGTAATCTTTTAAAAATTAAAATACTAACTTATAAATATAAGAGTCCCTTTTAGCAACACTGGTTAATGCTTGAAGTGTCTGTGGCTTTGTCAGGGCGGGGGGAACAAATTAAAATGACAACAATGATCTGATAGGAGTTTGTTGAAAGGTAAGAAACTGTTATCGAGTCTGCTCTTCAATATGCAGAAAAGCTGTTTACACAATAGGCTGTATTAAAAATGAAGTAGCACAAGAATGGGAATCTCAGAGCAACCCACACAGCCTGACTCTGAACCCCAGGGTCATAGTGGAATACCTCTCCCAACTTATCATAGAATTGTAGAGTTGGTACACACCATGGGGGTGACCTGGTCCTGCCCCCTGCACTGCAGGAATCTCAACAAAAGCATAGATGACAGGTGGACACCCATCCTCTACCTATCCCAGAGCTTGCATTCATTATCTCAGGCCTTTCTCCTGAAAGAGGTGTGGAGAGCAGCAATAAGAGGATGCTTGAGAACATCTTTGTCCTGGGTGGAAGGTGGTTGTGATCCGAGAGCTAGTTGGCGGAGGAGGAAATTTTGTCATCCCCAGCCGTGCGGGAAACTGGCAGACTGCTCCTGGCTCTGCTGTGGCCCGCACTTGTCCACAATCGCTGCTCAGTGGGGAAAGATAAGCAGTCCTTCCTGAGTTTCTATTAACAGTAAATAAAAATAAAGCAACTTTTTGTTTCCCTGCTTATTTAATGCTTTTGCTGACAATAGGTTGAAAGCAAATGGTTTAAAAAAGCTCACTCATTTTCTTCTTTTGTGTTTTAAGGATATTGTTAAATTAAACCTTTGCTTGAGTGAAAAAGTGCCCAACGCCAAAAAATAAAATAAACTCTCAAAAAATGCCAGCTCAAAAGGAATGATAACTCTAGGGACAAAAACATATTGGAGCTTCCATTGTTGGTTTCTATAGCAATGTTAAAAATCCCTGTAGATGATACTTTTCTTTTTTCTTTTTTGGAAGTGAACCCTAACTTCTCCTTGCTGTGTTAATATTCCTAATTATATTGGCTCATGGCATCTTCCTGCAGATGTAACATTTTGGCTCCGCACTTAGGCTTGATAAATCAAACATGGGTAAAGGGGAAGCTTTAATGCTCTCTGAAGCAGCTTGTGGTGTCAGGCTGTTCGAGCACAACAGAAAATCATTCTTAACAAGAGCGAAGATCTGGAACCACCTCAGAGAAATCGGCTCAACACATCCAACCCCTGTCCTTTATTGTTTTCTTTCTTTCTTTCTTTCTTTCTTATTACTATTTGGTTTCTGCTAGCTTATTGTTCTTTTGAGGCTGATTCTTCACTTTGTGCGACTGGAGCCCAGGCCATAAGAATGTGTACTCAAAGGAAACTTCAGTGTAGTAGATGCTATGATGAAAGGATCTGTTGCCACACAAATCCACTGTTGCTTTCAACCGTGCATGGGGAAAGTATCAGGCATGATTCTTTTTAAAGCCTCCTCCAAAACTTTGCAAAAAATAGCTTTTCTGAATCCTGTATGTTGCTGTCAACCAGTACAATATTGACATATCAGGAATAAAGCATCTGATGCTTCTTTTCCTTGCATGTTTCTTTTCCTTGCTCATCTATATGTTAATTTCAAAGATGAGATGCACCCATTTAGCAAAAAGCAGATCTGATTCCCATTGTCTCTGCAGCAGTGCATTTTTTATTTCTTGTTTTTGCTTCAGTCCCTATACATAAAAAAATGATTTATGCAGAGAGCTAGGCCAGTATTAATTAGCATGATTCCAGTTCCACAGTCCCTGGCTTAACAATGCCTCAAGTTCAGCCTATTTTCCCAGGAGAATTGGGAAAGAAAGCTGTTATAAAAAGAGCTTCAAGATATAAGCCATCTCTTCAGAAATGCTAGGAAGCCCAAACTCTAGATCAACTGGTGCTGAAGAGTGGAGAGTTGTGATTTGATTTTTGCAGCTGAAATGGGGGAGAGGACTTGGGAGTTCTAAACAACTAGGAGAGGGGTGCAACTGATTTGCATTTCCTTTTCTCCCTTCTTTGCTTAGAATATTAAAAGTCGAGGCTCCACGTTTTCCCTTGCAAGGAGAGGTATGTTTTCCAGATGTATATAAAAACATATACATCTTCCTGCAGAAGATTCAGCACTGAGTGTGCTCCCAGATGAGCTATTTATTGAACATCGTTCTGATTTGTTTGCTGGGAGGTTAGACAACATGGCATCTAGGGATGTAAGGTGGCATAATTTCCATTCTGCCCTGTATTTGCCACCCGCAGCACTGCTTCCGTTCTGCTACAATTCAGCTTCTGACAAAGACTACATTGTTCACCTCATTCTCTGCTATGGTGAATTTTTTACATAATTAACAACATAATTTACATTAGCATTACATTATTCCGCACCATTCATTTCAATGCAAATGATACATAATGCAAATTTTGGGCGGGGAGCCATCAATGACCTATCATTATGTGCCATTTTCAGGCTGAAAACAGTAACAAGAGCAAATGACAATTGTATTTGCTGGATTAATTTCCATTCTGGACATGGGATGAGTACTGTATGTGAACTTTGGCTGTTTCTGCTCCTGTTTCTGTTGGAATTCCCTGGCATCCCTAATTGCCCCACAGCAAGCGTTATCTCATAGGATGCTCCACAAATGACTGGAGGACACCTGGCTGCAAGTCTAAGTCCCACAAGAAGTGCAGCTTTCCTCTCAGGTCAATGCTTGCTATTGGAACAAAAGACAGGGGTCAACTGCCAGCAACTGCTTATAGTGATGGTAGGAACATTTAACTCCATCTCTGATACGAGAGCACAACATTCTATTACTGTGCTAGCCCAAAGATCTTCACATGATTCCATATTCTGTTGTCCTGTGATTGGAATTCTGCTCACCAGAAGTCTGGATCCAGTCCATCTTCTATAGGAATAACCAAGATAACTTGATTTTATATATTTTTAAAAAATCTATCTCAAGGGAATGATGCCATTACATTTTAAAATATCTCTTGCTTTCCCCCTTTTCACTCTTTTTGTTTATCTCTGAGGGTTTTATTCATCCAGGAAGTTCCTCAACAAGAATTAATAAAAGCTTTTCTAATTACATAAGGAAGGCTGGAATAATTTCTGCAACTTCCCTTTCCTGTACAGTTGCTGCTCCAACAATAAATGCCTAGAATGAGGTATCCAGTGAGTCTTTGCTAATATTCCTGGGCTGTGATCTTTGCATTGTGAGCAGGTATTCTGGGAAAAGTATAGTATAACACCAATACTGTGTATATGTCTTAAACATATGCACAGAAGTACATGGAAAATGTTAGTATGTGGGGGGAAATGGTCAATTTTCCACACTCTGATCAAACTAGGTCAATTCAGTGAAATGCAGAGAGTTTCCTACGTGTACGGACTTTCCCAGTACCTTCAAGTCTTATCTCAACAAACTTTGAGATTATACTACAAAGATGACTTCAGAATGTGGCAGATAGACATCAGATCTATAAACCAATTAAGCCAGAACATTTGGATTCAGAATGATGTCTGACTCTTTTTATGGTGTTTTAATGGTATGTTTGTACATTGTACTACCATATAGGTAAAAGTTGATGTAGTAATAATAATATCATCAAAGGTTGGTATTTTAAGGGAATGGCTATATATATAATCTCTTAGTTTCAGGCTGGGATTGTTGTTGTCATTACTAGGGTGTGTTTATGTACATTCAGGTTTTTCAGAAACTATTTACAAATGCATGAAAATATTCTGAGCAATAGATTGCTTCTACATAATATATTTTTCTCATCAAAAGGAAAACATTTCCTTGCTCATTTTTGTTACTGCCTTCTCATCTTTCCCTTACTACCCTATTAAAGTTAATGGAAATACATCAATTTCTAATATAAGGAACTTTGAAGTTCCTTGGCAGATGCTAACAACAATAATATACATCAATGCCTATTTCTAGAGAAGGAGAAATGGGCCTTAGGTTTTTTTTTCCTTGAACATCTTTAGGACAATCAGTATGGTGTTCTTTTTGAAGGGGAAATCAAGCAGTCCTTAATAACTTGGGATGTAAACATATGTGCCACCTGCTGCACTCTGAGAGTCCAGAAGTAAATGCATTAGTCAAGGCTGTGTAGCTGAGATTCTATAACCAGCCACTAAACAGTCATCCCTATGAGACAACATGAACATCAGTCAAAATGTATTAGAGGGCAGCAAGTGCAGGATTTGGGGAAAGTTAGCACTTGTAATCTGTTTTAGTCCCATGATTCCCCGGGTTCCTACAAAAGCAAGGACTGGGGACATTTACTTGTGAGAGTTTGTGTCTAAAATAGTAGCAGTGGTTTAATGCATTTGGGCCTAAAATAGTAGCAGATTTAGTTTAACAGATTTAAACCCCAAAGAGAGAAAGAGAAAAGAGAGAGGAAGAGGAAGAGATGAAGGCAGGGGGCCTTCTTGGTAGTGGCACCCACCCTGTGAAACGCCCTCCCATCAGACGTCAAGGAAATAAACAACTATCTGACTTTTAGAAGACATCTGAAGACAATGCTGTATTGGGAAATTTTTAATGTGCTGTAAACTGCCCAGAGTGGCTGGGGAAACCCAGCCAAATGGGCAGGGTATAAATCATAAAATTCTTCTTCTTCTTCCTGAAGACATGTAAAGATGGAAGGGAGTAGTAGTGCTGTACCAAAACTGGTCCTCCAATGTGTCAAAAGTTGTACTTTCTTTGAAAAAGAGGCTTTCATTTTCTGCCTTATTCTCAGTGTGTTTTAGAATTCCTTAAGAATTTTTGTGAGTGTGGGCTTTCAAACTTTCATTGCATGGTGGCCACTGGCTAAGGGTGGTAGTGGTTTTGAATGGGTTTTAGGGGTGGGGTGGAGAAATGGGATAAAATTTCAGCACAGCATTAGTAGATACTCTGTGCCCTGTTCTTGATAGAGCTGCAGTAACAGTTCTTCCATGATGCATTTGACCTTTCTCAAAACATTGGTCTCAGTTCAAGAAGCTTCAAGCTGGTCTAACCTTCTCACCAGAGCTGGCCCAAGCCAGTATGGTGCCTGAGGTGGAGCAGCAAATGAAATATATGCTGGCTACCCATCCCACATTACCTAGATCAACAACTTATACTTAACTGGTTTCTAGAATAGAGGCAGAGATAGATGGAGATGAGGAGTATTAACAGTTGCCATAGAAAGCACAATTCAAAGTGCTAGTGCTGACCTTTAAAGCCCTAAATGGCCTCGGCCCAGTATACCTGAAGGAGCATCTCCACCCCCATCGTTTAGCCCGGACACTGAGGTCCAGCGCCGAGGGCCTTCTGGCAGTTCCCTCACTGCAAGAAGTGAGGCTACAGGGAACCAGGCAGAGGGCCTTCTCGGTAGTGGCACACGCCCTGTGGAATGCCCTCCCATCAGATGTCAAGGAAATAAACAACTATCTGACTTTTAGAAGACATCTGAAGACAGCCCTGTTTAGGGAAGTTTATAATGTTTAAAGTTTTATTCTGTTTTTAATGTTCTGTTGAAAGCCGCCCAGAGTAGCTGGGGAAACACAACCCGATGGGTGGGGTAGAAATAATAAATTACTACTACTACTATTACTACTACTGGGGAGTGGTGCTAGAGATCTAGATACCTAGGTGCACCATGAGGAAAGCTTGAGTGCAGATGACAGAAGAGCAGGAGGACAGAAATGAAACACTAAGGATTATTTGCCCTGAAGAGAGTGAGGTAGAAGGAGAGGGTTTCAGAAGTTTCATGCTGACCTGAGAATTTATGGTCACAGATGTTTAGCAGAACTCTGTGAGTGACCAAACACCAAGCTTGTGGGCCACATACCACAACCTGCTTTTTAATATGTGCAGACCATGACTGTCTCAAACTGGTTTCCAAAGGACAACAAATATCCTGATGCAAGCCACCCTTCTGCTCGAGTGTTACACACGGACATTAAAAGCATGGCTTGTTCATTTGCTGTAGTTGTACAGCGAAACACCCAGGTAAGGAAAAAACAGGTAAAGAGGCCACTTGGCTCAGTTTCCAGGGAAGAGTAAGCAGTAGTGGGCTCTGTTCTGGCTCTGATGATAGCCTGAGCACCTCCCTTGTTAAGTTTTAGGCGCTCAGATAAGGCCTTTGTGTTTGCCTCAGCTAATAAATCTTGCTCTAGCCCCACTTCCCACCAGCATGCACCCCCTGACAGATTGTCCCCAAGGGAATGCAGCCCTCAGCAAGCAACAGTTTATCTATCCCTATTCTGTGCTAAGATCCTCTGCTGATTGTTGTTTTACAAAAATAAAATAAGATCTATTTTATTGAACTGCCAAGTGGCTATTGCATAAGATACCAGAGCGACTGGAGATCTCTTCCTGTACCCTCCGGACTAACACTGACATCGCTGAGAGAATCTGGATAGACAGGTGTGCAGCAGTAGTGGGACAAGAATCATAGCAATATTCTGATAATTCAAGGGAATTGTTGAAAAGGACCCTCATTATTAAGGGGTAAACTCATTGCCATCACCAAAATGGCCATTTTCACATTATACTGATGGATCAGAAGAATGGCATTGTGAGTTTCATCCAATTGTTATATGATTATCTTCATTAAAACACTTCAATCCAATTACAACAATTGATATCCCCCATCCAATTCATATTGTCAACCCTTGTGCTGCCTAATGATGAGTTGATGAGCTTTCATCAGGATAGTCCTGCACCCTCTCTCACTCTGCATCCTTCCCCCCTAAATCGAAGATGTCACTGAAGATTAAAATTAGACCTCACATTTGCAAATGGATTGTTTTCATTACAAAGCCAGTATTAGTGCTTAATTATATCACATGCATTCAGGTACATACCATTGCCTAGCAATACATATCATTAAATCCAAAAATAATTAGCTGACCTTTTCAGAAAGTGGTTTCCATGTCAGGTCTTTGACCTTCTTAGATTTTGCCTTGAACTTTTGGCACACCATCAAGTGCAAAATTAGGGCTGATAATAAAGGCGAGACTCGCAGTGGCTTGAACAGTTTCACCAGGCAGTGATGACAGCATTTGAAATGTGTTAAAGGCTCTAATGTAAATTATTTAGATTCTCTGCATGACTCATGATGCAAACTCCTTCTGCTTGAAGAGCCCAATCAATCCTCTTGCTTGATGGCAATTATAATTGAAGACAACAGCAGTCATAGGGGCAAATATTGTTCAGCCATCTCATTCTCTTACCAGCGTGCAGATATAATTGGGGCAGCCCTCGCTTTCATTGTTACCGCAGAATCACATTACAATGATTTAACCATGTAGTCCGCAAATAGGAATCCTTCTAAATCTTCAGGAGAATGTGTGGAAAATTCAGCAGATATATTATGGGGATAATTATCCAGCCTCAGAACAATATGATGCCGTAGCTATTCTCATACATCATGTGTGCTAGAATATCCCTTTCAGTGATGTGAGCAGTAAACCAAGTACTTCAAATCTGCAAAGAACATCTGCTCTATATTTGCTCCATTGCCTTGTCAATGGGGGTCTTACAATTAATTTCTTAATGCAATATATTTGGGGCATTATAAATGTGATGATTTTGAAAGCCTTACCTATCTGAAGTTTGGTGCATATATATATATATATATATATATATATATATATATATATCCAACAACCCCAAACTATTTAAAATCTCTCTCAATAGAAGTATTCAGCCAGCAGCGTTCAACATCAAGGAGGGAAAAAATGTTCTACAGAGCCATTATCTTAATAATCAGTTTTGCAAACCCAGTTAGAAAGACACTTTTAAGATAAATTAGGAAAGTGGAGGGGTTGTCACTAAAACATGCATGTAGTGAAGGGAATGAATTCAAAGGAGTGAAATGCCAATGAAACAGTTCAGAAAGTATAAGAAGCTGCCACAAGATCAAACACACACTTTCCTGAGTATTTTTTTTTTGGTCTATGTCAGAAAACTCTCATGTTTCTTGGCAGTTTTAGAAAGTGGGAGTGGTGATTATTTTAACTATTATCTCCAGCAATAATGTTTTTGCAGAAGCTGATTTAATGAGGTAAGGTCTGGTGATCTGCTAATTAAAATTCTAAAATTAGAACAAATGACAAATGTGGTGTCAGAATTTCCTGGCTGAAGAAGAACCTGCAAGTTAACAGTGATCAATGAATAGCTTTGGCTTCATGACACTGCATATTCATTTCCTGTACCTCCTCTTTTATCTGTTAATTACTACCACTTTTTGGATTAGGAGTAACGGAATCTAGGTATTTTCCAACTGAAAATTCCCCATGAATATGTATCACTTGGCTAATGTATGGCGGATTGTGAGAAGACACAATACCCTATATCCTGGATTAAAAATGTCTTTGAGAGACATTTTTGACAGGAAAAGTGTCATGATTCAAAGTACATATTTTTGAAAAAAAGATTTAAAAGCTCAGTGTGTGTTTCTTGTTCATGAAAAGGAAAAAAACACAGATCCAAAAAGAAAAATGTAGACGGAACTCATCAGAAAGATGAAGAATAGTGTAATAGAACATCTAACACGAGTTGACACAGATTTGATCTGGACATGAAACAACCAGTTTGACATAACCTGTGAACCTCTGCCCCTGGAAGATGGCAAGACGAATATAGTTGCCAAGATTCTGTTTCAAATAGTTATGAGCTACCAGGACCAGAGTTCAAGCTACAGATACAACGAAACTGAGGGATAGGGAACGTGCCTGAGAGCCAATTGCAACTAATATTTTGTTATGTGCAATATGCAGAAGTAATCCCCCATTGAATTCAATGGGACTGACTCCCAGGCAAATGTGTTTAGGAGTACTGCCTTGGGGTGCAATTCAACATAGCACTATGGCAATTGTTCTGTCCACACAGGTTATTCTGCTTGCCAGACAGAATATTATCATCATCATCATCATTTAAATTGGTATACCACCCTATACCCACAGATCCCAGGGCAGTTCACAACATAAAATCACAATATAAAAAACACAAAACACATAATGAAAATAAAAACAAAGGCAACACAATAACCCACTCACTGTTCTGTGGGTCCAACCAACTCCCCCCCAGCTAATGTGGGGGTTCAGAGGGAGAAAAGGGGCGGGGAGCTCAAATGTGCTCGTGGAAACCCTTCATTGACATTAGCTGAATCCTGCCTTTAATTATTGGCATGGACATCTCATAGGGCTAAGGTATAATCTTAACAATCTGCCTGAACAGAACAAGGATTTGAGCCAAGTATCAGGAAGGATCAGGGATGGATACATCCAGGCAGGTAGCAGAGATTCCTGAAGCAGACATAATGAATTTGGTTTCAGAAGTATATAGTGCGTGAACTTGCTTCAAGAGAAACATCAAAAAATGCAGCTAATCACTGGTTTAGACAGTAGATCATGATTTAAGAAGACCAGTTTGTGGGAAATTGACCATGCCACCTGCAGTCAACTGACCTTGGTCTCCTACACATAGCTCTCAGTGGTGTGGAAGCCACTATTCCATGGTGCCATTGTATACCCTGGGGATTGCTTAAAATTTTAAATTTCACATCTTCTGTTAGAGATATGGGTTTGCGTCCAATGTTAGTTCTGTGCAGAATAGACCCATTAAAATTCATGGACATGACTAATTTAGGTTCATTAATTCCATTAATTCATTAATTTGTGTAGAACTTAAGGAGCTAGGGAAGGGGAATTTGATTCTGTTTTCATTTAAATTGAACTTTCTCAAACAATACACAACCAAAATTTGCATGTCTCTGAATTTTGCAATGTAGATCTCCAGCCAAATGCCCATACTAGAGCAGTGGTTCCCAAATGGCAGCCGTGGACCCCAGGGGCTCCGAGGCACCATTCACATAACAAAATTGTCAAAGGTAGGGAGTCCATGGCTTGGCTTTTGAAAAACAGAGGATCTGCAATACTTAGCTAATTGAGAACACCTTAAATTCCTCCCAAAGGAGCTCAGGTGAGAGCAATGAAGAGGCAGAGAAGCAGCAACAGATGCCAACAGCACCAGTGAGAAGGAAGGATCACTGAGAAAAGGGGACATATTAAGGATGTCTTGCCTAAGAGTGCCCCGAAACCTGGAGTTGGCATCAAGAAAGTTCACATGGGAGGCACTGTGATGCTGAAATGACTGTATCAAACATAAACCGTCAGGAGGATCATAGTGACACTTTCCCCAAATTAATCTGAAATTTGATTGTGCAGTTGGCACTATCTGTGGATGTAGTTATCGTTACCAAACCTTGTGAGTAAAATTATGTCATAATTGATCTGATGTTCAAAATTCACAAATGTTTAGGGCTGCTAATAGGTTTAAAATTAGATTGTCAGTGATTAATAAACACATTAAAATAAATATCACCAAATCTCAGTACAGGTGATACTTTGAGGATATTTTATGGCAATTTAGTTGTTTAGCTGTACCATTTAATCAAATTACTGCTTCCATTCCAAGCCTAATTTAGAGTGATAACTTGATTATCAGCATGAGTCAGGAAAGAACATCTCTGTGTGAATGAATTACACAAACAAGCGCAAATATATCTAAGAGGACAATCCTGAGCATGCTTATCGTGAAGTAATCCTATTGAACACGAAGTGACAAAAAAAAGCATTGCCTCGTATGATTCAGAATGCAATTCTTTCAAAGCGGATCATGGCAAAATGTTGAAGAGAAAGACGGAGGCATGGATATGCACAAAACGCTTCAGGGATGCCACAAAACATTTTGTGCAGAATAATTTTAATAACAAATCTGCAATTATTTAATTCATGCTTATTGTTAATGCCTGTCAGGGAACTGTTAGCAGGCATTTAACTTTCCACTCTCTGAATTATCCTGGCTGCCACATGCTTGTCTTTCTAATTGTATCTTTTCTCTGACTTGATCCTAGAGCAAAATGATTTCCCACATGTGCTCTCACCTTTTGACTGTGCCAACTGCAAAGCTAATCAGCTGAAGATTGGATCAGCCGCCCAAAATAGCAATATCTCTTTTTCCACCTCTCTCTTTTAGGTATAAGATAACATCGATGACTATTTGTATGGTCACCTGCACTACAACCCCCTCTTCCCCCAGTCTAGATGTTAAGGGGCTGTCTATGAGCTTTAACATGCACATTTGATTTGGGTTTGTATTTCTAGTATTTGTGTCCATTTGAGTGTGACTATGGATTTTCATGGCTTTTGAATGGTACAATATCAGAGTGCCTTGTGGTTTTGCAAGGTTGATGGTTCTGTGTAAGCAAGGACTGAGACAGCCTTGCCATGAGCACAATAGGAAGCAATTGCCTAAACTGGCAGAAGCGGAGAAACAACACTTACTACCACTGACACAGATAGCTATTGTGTCAGAGACTGGCTGGATGAGGAAGAGTGGTGGAAGCCACCCAATGCCAGGGTGGCAGAGGAACCAACCCCCACGGCAGGTTGCCAGGAATGGATAAGACAAGGAAAAGTCCTCAGCATCTGCTTTTTATTCAATATTTACAGAAAGAGGCTTAGGAATGCGGCCTCTTGGAATAATGATGTTCTCCCGAGTAAATCTCCACCTACCTTCTTTATCACTTTCTCCTTCGTCAACAGCACCACCACCCCTACAGTTGCCGCTTAGGGACATCTGTCTTTGACCTGTTTGCTCTCTTACTTTTAAGGCTCGCTGAGTTCTGGGAGATGGTGGGTCTAGACTGCTTTTTAGTGATAACGTGTCAGCCAGCTGCTCCGGCTCTGTCTCCTCCTTCTTTCCCATTATTTCCCAAGTTCTCCCCTCATCTTCCTCTGAGCTGTGACCTCCCTCAAACCCCTGTTGTAATTCTGTCGTCTTCTTCTCTGGAAGGGTCAGGCTGGGGAGGTGGTCTCCACCATTCCTCCTCTGCCCAGTCCCTGTCATCCACCCAAGAGCCCCCCAGGGAAGGGGCAGAAGAAGATGGCTTAGATCCCGGATCCTGGTGGTGGGACAGCAGCCACACCTCAGAGGAGGGGACAAGCTGGGAGGTACTGGAAGCAGGAAGCCTGAAGGATCACAAAGAGACTGAAGTAGGCAAGTGGCTCAGCACAGGGCAGGGTGATGCAGCGGCGGAGCTTATGACCATGCATACCCATATGCCCTCCTGTGCGCCACAGTTCAGGGTAGGAGAGGGGCAGAGAAGCTGCTGCCCACTCTCCTTCTCTCTGTCAAGTCTGACCGGGCAGTGGAACTGCTACTCCACTGAAGGTTTCCAGTTTGGATGCAAGCTCTGACAGAGATGATAGAGGGAAGCCAGACCTGCAGTTCTTCTGCAGATCAATCCTGATAGCTCTCTGGCCCCACTACTCTTAGAATGTGAAGGATGTTTCATGTTGCTGAGCAACGAGCCAGACAGGCACACAAAGAGGTTCCTGGGGCTTGCGGTAGCAGAAGACTAAAGGGGAGGAGCCCCAGCTCAGAAGGCTAGAGGCTGAAGGAGGAGCTTCACACCAGTTCAAGCAACTTCTTCAATGGGGGAGTTTGCCTTTATGAGCTTCCTTGTATTTTTTCCTTTCCTTGATAAAGAAACTGACTGCAAGTTAACCTCACCCCTCTCTCTCTCTCTCTCTCTCACCTGTAAATGACCTGCTCCTCCTGTCAGCCCCATGACATATGCATACTTCAGCCTTCTTCAGTCTTTGGACTACAGTCCCCATCAGCCCAAGCCAGAAGGACAAATGACCATCCCAGGAATGTTGGGCGTTGTGGACCAAAACATCTGTTGGGCAGCAGGATTGGGAGATCTGGTGTACATTATAAAGAGATTTACAAGCAAAGGCTGTATGGCCATAGCAGTGGACATCCTGCATCGACAGAGGGCTAGTATGCCTGTGCAGTGCCAATCTATCTCTCCCCCCCTCCAATCCTGCCTTGCTCCATCCTATTAAGCAGTAGCAAAGCCACTCTTGGGAAGGCAGTAGAGTGACACTGCCTAGGGTGGTGATACTACTGCATTCACTTTGAAAAAGGTTTTACACACACAGAGAAATCTAAAGAATTATGGCTCCCTATATGCTTTTCTTGATAATGCTATATTATCTACAGATATGTAGGTCTTAGAGCAACTTTCCCCAACCTGGTGCCCTCCAGTTTTAGGACTACAACTGCCATCAGCCAAGCCAAGGATGATGGGAGTTGCAGTTAAAAAACATCTGGAGGGCACAAGGTTAGAAAAGGCTGTATTAAGGGAAAGGGAAGTAAGAAAATTCTTCAGTTTTCTGCTTCAGTGAGAAAATAATGTGGCTGGTCTTGGGCAATGTCCACCTTGGCTGAAAGTGAGTGGGAGAGTAGTCATTTGATGATGTGCTTCAAGCATCAAAATGTCTGGAGTCATCCTTGACTGTGCTCCAGTTCTTAAGTCCCCAAACTGCAGCAGGATCTCAAGGAGTGAGGACACTCCCAAAGAGGCTTCTAAAGTGGCCGAGTACTAGAAGATGTGGCTTGGGAGAAGGTCAAAGATCTCAGGAATTGGGTTGGACTGTGAGGGGAGTGTGTGTCCATCCCCTTCCAAGGAATTAGAGAACCGCGTTCAAGGAGTCCAGGGTAGATGCTTTTGTCTGGGTGCCCAGATGGGGGTAAATGGGCACTCTCCAGAACTTGCTGGGTTGCCCTGATTTGCTGTACAAAATAAGGCAATCCTTAACCCAAGATCATGCCTGTCAAACAAGCAACCAGCAGATGAGCTGGATGATTCAGGATACACACCAAATGCCTATGTCAAAGCCTATTGACAGATGCAATCCATAAAGTTGTGGCCTGTTTAATCCCAAGACATTGTCCTGTGTTTATTGTTTCTCTCATTGCCCCTGCTGGCCCCCAGCAATGGAAGACTCACTGCGCTTGGGCCTGCAATCTTAATTGCTTTATTATGAGAAATGATATGCTTTATACTTTTCCCCAGTAAATCCTACTGAGAAAAATATGTAGAAGGTGTACATAATCCTCTCCTCTTGGATTATTTATTCACATTAAAGCTGAGCACGGCTAGAATTACCTGTTTGTGGATATGAGGGAGACCAGCCATAACAAGGAACCAGGGAACTAATTATAAATCCTTTATTGAAACTCTGTCAATCAAAATAAGAAATTCTGTATACCTATGAGGATCCCTGGCCTCTTTTTCTTTCCCAGCAAGGCTTCTCATGCAATGAACAGCAGATAAACAAATACTTTGCACTGACCTGTGAAAAGGTTAAATATGAAGAGCGGAAGAAGAAAAGAGTCTAATTAGAACTGCACTGAATATTTGCAGCAGAGTTCACGCTTATTGAGTTTTGCTATTTCATATTGCCCGGCTGGCAGATTTGGTGAACTTTATAAAAAGACTTTGAACAGGCCTCTTACTAAGAGAGCGCGAGAGAGACCGCCAAGCGATCAGATTACATGATTGAACTACCAAATTGAATCTAGATGAATTGAATTTTCAGTTAATGCTACCACGGAGACTGATGTTGGGCCAGGGAATATGTTAAGCAATGCCAAGGAATCAAGGTCAGTATTCTGAAATGGCTCTCTAGGTCAAGGGAGGTATTTGCACTTTGCCAAAGAGGGCCACTTTTTGTACAAATGGAACAAGATGAATTTGAGAGTGACCCTAGGTTCTGCCTTTGCCTCCAGCCACAAATGGTTACAGTAGTGTTCCTTGCACACATTAAAACATGCCTGTTCAATGCTTGGCCCACAAGGCATCACCATTGAGGCAGCAAATGTGAAGCAGCCTGCTGGGCTTTTGCTCTCTAAGACAGGCGGCAAAACTGGAAAGTTTACTGAGTGTCTGCTGTTGGTATGATGTGTTTCATTTGATGGTTTACAACCTGGGCTAACCTGTAACGGCATCTTCAACAAGATATACCTTCAACTCTCTATTTTTTTCAGCTGATCCTGTAGCTAAGAGTTGACAGGCAACAAGGGAGATGGGGAATGAATCTATTAAACAAAGGAAACACTGGTCATGTATCTGACCTCTGGTGGACTACAGCTCCCCCTCCTATATCACCTCAAAGGTGTCCATCCTCAGTCACTTTGAGATTGCTAAGATTCTGCTAGGGCTTTAAAATGCAGACCCTCCAAGTGTCCCTGTTTTCCAGGGACGTCCCTGATTTAGAAAGGCTGTCCTGGCTTATGATTTGATCCTGGAATGTCCCGTTTTCCTTAGGATGTCCCTATTTTCATTGGAGAAATGTTGGAGGGTATGGAGTTATCCAGCCCCTGAGCCACATGAAGGCAATCCTGTATAGGGAAGTTTTTTTAATGTTTAATGTTTTATTATGTTTTTATATATGTTGGAAGCTGCCCAGGGTACTGGGGCAACCCAGTCAGATGAGCGGGGTATAAATAGTAAAATTATCATTATGTGATGGGATGTCCCTATTTTCATTTCAGAAATGTTGGAGGGTGTGAAAATGGGACATTTCAATCTAAGCAGAATTTGTTTCAAATCTAAGTCAAATCAACATTTTATAAATGATGAGACAAACAAAGAACAACTAAATATTGTGTCATATTGAATCTTTAAGTCATTATGAGTACAGTAAGTATAGGTATAGGTTTTTCTTTTCTTCAAAAATAATAGAAACACGGTTGAAATTGTATGTTGTTTATGCCCTGTCTGCCAAGAACTGTCTGTGCATCTTTAGGCCAAACAACGGCAAGATGGATTGCAGACCATGCCAATTAGATTACAAACAGGCCAAGCTCAGGAGTCTTGGGTTAAAGAGTCAGGTTAAAGTGGCCTTCTAGAGACAAACTAGAGAATAAAAAATATGAGTGAAGCTAACAACAACAGCACAAACTTTTCTTATCTCTATTTGGTTCTTGTATAATCTTTGGAATTCACATAATGTTTAAGGCAAAATACGATAGCTAACACAAGCTGCGATCCAATCCACAGAAGTCCTGTGGGTGTTCATCCGAGTAAGTATGCATAAGATTGGGTAAGACATGAATGTACAAATGGCTCAAATTTTCACATGCTGATATGAATGGCAACGTTATTCAGTTCAGTGAGGTAGGGAGGGAGGAAGGGAGGAAGGGAGAGAGATAATATGTTTGCTCATATTTTGTTTCCTATAATACTCCCCTCAGCGCCAGGGCGAGACAGCATCCCGTGCCATGCTAAGGGAGACACCAGCCACGTCAGGTTGCCAGGCAACCAATCAAGTCATTTGGGGGGCATGTCCAGGGACGATTTAAACCATGGCGCGACTCTGAGGCTTCCTCTTTCAGCCTTGCGTTGAGGATCTCCTTCCCTCCCACCCTTTTCCCAGGTTGCGTCATTGGCCTTGCTATGGACTTCGGTTGGTCTCCGTCGAGGGGCCTGGTAGGACTTTTTCCACTTGACAAATTGGCACCAGCCACTTCGTTTTTCCTACCTCATAGCAATTGTCACAACTTTGTAAGGTTTGGCAGTTAGGCACTGGAATAGCGATGTGTGGGGGAGGGGAGGTGCGGCCCACACCTGCCCCTCTATGCTTAAGGGTATTCCGTTAAAGGAATCTGGGGGTGTGGATCTCGTCTGAAGCCCAGGGAGGGGCTAGGGCCATGCCACGACCCCATTGGGAACCCAGGGGATGCTTGAGTGGAACCACATCTGCAGGGCCCCCTACTGGGAGTTTACCCTTACCAGACTTCCTGCAAGGCGGGTAGGAGTCCAATATAGTCTGTTGGTGCCAATGCCTAAGCCAATACTGCTCACATTCTGTAACCAATAAAGTTGTGGCCTAAATTTTGCCCATTAACATTTAACCTAAAATTCTGTGTCCTTGTGTCTCTATTCTCCTGGTGGTGGCTTGGGGGCCTTGACACGCAATAAGGGCCTGTTCTAAAACAGAGGCCTGATCTGCTTGTAATGCTAAGCGTGAACGAAAAAGCATGCTGGTGCACAGAGGAAAGATTGCAGTGGCTTTGCTCCTCTCTTGCTTCTGCTGTGCATCTGAACCAGGGATAGCAGTTTCCTTCATGAATGAAGCCCACAAATAAATGAATAAAATGATGTGTTTTATGCTTTCCATTGCATGATATACCTGCTCTAGTGAATATACCAGGGATGGAAGGCATCTGTTTTTAGTGGGAGCAAACAGGCCTGGGCTCAGGGCTTTGCCTGGAAGGCCAGTGCGTAATTGGCTTTGGTGCAGAGAAGAAAACAAGCAGCTTCTCTTGCAGATCAGAATGTTCCTTTGAAGTGAAGGGAGACTCAGGGAATAAATTGTCACTTGCTTGCTTTGTTTCCAGAATTGCATCACTATGTATTATCTTCCACTTTGGGCAGGCTGTACTTGCACATCATAGTCCTTATGTATAATTTCAGGATGATATCCATACACCCCGTGAAGAGGATGCTCTAATTTTGCAGTGATGCGCCAGAAAGAAGTATAATCCCCTCTAAATAAGTAGACACTTGTTAAGTCTTGCTGCTGTTAACAGAGCTGTATACAAGTTCAGTCTTTGTTGTGTTGTTTAGTCGTTTAGTCGTGTCCGACTCTTCGTGACCCCATGGACCAGAGCACGCCAGGCAAGTTCAGTGTTTAGATTATACCAAAAGATGCCTTTTAGATTTCTTACATACTCATGTGCCATTCAAACGGGGAAAAACCAAACCTGCATTCTGAACGTTTAACTACAGGAATTTCAACTCCTCCGCTTGTCACTATGTGATGCATGTCCATAAGTAACTTTAGGCTACAGCATCATTCCCAGCGTTTCATTATCTTCCCTTCCCCTCCCCCACCTCAAACCAGCTTCTCCATTACTTCTTTGACAGACAGATGAGGCTGTTATCAGAAGTAGCAGATGGCTGAATGAGTCTGTTTTTGAGTTTTCAGTTATATACTTGGAGACCATTTCTTAAAAATATTGTAGAAATGTTATATTACAGTACAATTGTGTTGGAGGCAAGGAAAAGATAGATATGTAGAAAGGAGAATTCTTGCATGCCAAGTTGCAAGTTTGGGGCAAGTACTCTTGGGTGAGAGAAGCCCAGCAAATATTCAAAATAACAAAATATGCGGTAAATATGCGGCAAAATATGCGGCAAAATATGCGATAAAGTGTGGAAATATAGGCTATTAGGGCCTGTAAAATATGCCATTATGAGTTCCAAAATATTCCCCACTTCCCCAAGCATTGAAAAAGACCACGTTTGGTAAGCTAAAAAGACATTGGTACACTGATCAAGGACGGAAGCAAGGAGGGAGGGGCATGTGTGCTTGATGTTCATTCCTGACTTGCTGAATTATGGTTACTATCTGTGGTCAAACTGGGTCAATTTCTATTATACCATATGCTACAGGGAGGAAAAGGGACAAACAATAGGCCTCTCATAGCCAATGCAATGAATAGTCTCCCTTTTAAAAAAAATCAGATCGCAGAAGCAAGCAAGACAAGGCACATGTTGCTGGGAAACACAACATACATTTTATAAAACGCACATTAAGCAAAACGAGAGTACCCATCATGCAGCCACACCTGAATCATTTTAAGGTAAGAAAGAACAAGAAACAAATCCCCAAACAACACTTGGAAATATGAAGCGTGTGGATTTTCGAATAGGCAGGGATACTGGAGTGGCTTGCCGGTTCTTGCTCCAGGTGGATCACGTTTAGTCAAAACTCTCCACTATGATCTGTCCATCTTGGGTGGCCCTGCACAGCATAGCTCATAGCTTCTCTGAGTTATTCAAGCCTCTTCATCATGGCAAGGCAGTGATCCAAGAAGAATTGATGCTTTTGAATTATGGTGCTGGAGGAGACTCTTGAGAGTCCCATGGACTGCAAGAAGATCAAACCTATCCATTCTTAAGGAAATCAGCCCTGAGTGCTCACTGGAAGGACAGATCCTGAAGCTTAGGCTCTAATTTGGTATTTGCCTCCAATTTGGTAGACCTAATACACTTCAGAGAGGCTTCTGTGTCTGTAAATGTCATCCTCTTAGGATGAAAGGCGGGAAAGTTACAGCCAATTTTGAATTCCCATGATAGTGAAGGAGAACCCAGAGTTTTAAGTGACTCAAAATCCAAAATACACACACACACAGAGCATACATAATTATTCAAAAACAGATTGGTTTTTTTTTAATGCACAGATCCAAATATAAGGGAATTTTTCAGGCTGGTGAACCCTCCTAATATTCAGATTTAGATCACTGTGCCTCAGGGTTCAATGGATTTTTGCAGGATATTGGTAATGTTTACTCTCATATTGGTAATGTTTACTATCATTTTTTGTGTGGGCATTGTATAAAAAAGTCCCAACAATGTTCAGCCCACTGCCTATACTGCTATCTTTTAAAATTGATATGTTGAAGATCTGTCCCAAGTGATGAGAATTTCTCATGCTAGATATCCTATGAGCAATTCATGGATCCTGGACCCACAAACATTGCTGAAAACTTGGTACTGTCTTATGGAAACAATTATTTGTTCAAAATACTGATATAAAAATAGGCATTACGATATATTTTTAACATGTGTGGTATTATAGTGACATATAAACCTTCCATTCTACAAAAAAAAACTTGTGATAGATTTTTATACATTTGTGTAGGTTTATGTAAATGTGTATGGTATATTTGTGTCTTGCTAATATATTGTGGTTTTGCAAAAAGCTGCATCTGAATAAAAAAAGTTACATTGCTGTTTTCTTGCTCCTGATATTTGCTAGACATATTATTCTAGGGCTTAGATTCCCAGTCCAAGGAATTTCATTTGGTGCAGTGTTGTATCTCCCACTGCAAAAAATAATTCATATAAACTGGAAAATGGTTTATAAATTTTCTATGGTGTTTGGCAGGTGGTTTCTTGTGATCAGTAGAATGTATTTCCCCATGATCATGCAGTGAACATGGCATGATGTTTTTACACCTTCATTAATGCAATACATCTCAATATAATTCTCGATCAACTGGATATGAAATGGGTATGTTATACTCACCCCACTTCTCTGAGAGATGAGAAGTTCCAGAGGTGCAGTTCTTACCCAGGTTTGGCTCTCTTTTGAAGGGGGAGGCGGTGCTGTATCAGAACAGCAGAGCCATTAAATGTTTAAAGATTCCCTACCCCCTTCCAAGGATCCCAGTATGGATCTGAGCCTCCACACCTGTGATTTGTTTAGAAAGCCATTTGCTCAATTGCTGAATTGTGTGCTGGCATTAAGTGTAGCTTGGCCCTATGATTTTTAACTAAACTAATATAGAACCATGCATTATTTGTTGCTACAAATACCACTTACAGAAACATGGGATTTTTTTTTATTTTTAAGTTGTAATTGAAAACGACTTCAGAAAAAAGTGTAGCAATTTCAACTTCTTCAATTACTGTGAAATATTATCTTCATAGATCTTGCCCTGAAGCCTCTGGTGAGTTTTGTTTTGTTTTCTTATAAAAAGCAATAGCTAGAAAGAGCATTTCTTCCATTTTTGCTGTCATCACAGTTATTGCATCTTTTTGCTTATCAGACAAGAAACACAGCTTGGAATCGAGGTAGCTTCTTCCCATCAGGTATGTCTGTATTGTTCCAGTGAAAGGTGAGCAATTACATTGTGGAGATCAGAATACTAAAGGCAGGCAAAGAAAACAGATGTTATTTAATAGGCAAGATTAAGCGATCAAAACAAGTCATGTGAAAGATCCAGGATGAATTCACAATACTGGCTGATAATTCAGTAAATCTGTGTTTTGTTTTGTTTTACAGGTTGGCTGTAATCTGGATATATGCTGCTTATCTCATTGAGCTCCACCAAAATGTCATGAGGGGGCAATTGAAACTCATCTTGTGAATGGAGAAAAAAGAGTGGTGTGAATTCACTCTAAAGCTATGCATGCTTACCTGGGAGAAAGCCCCACTGAACACAAATGAGTTTACTTCCTAGTAAACATGCAAGGGGCTGCACTCTAAAGCAGAAATCCTTTGCATGCTTATTTTGAAGTAATTCTCATTGAAAACAATGGTATTTGTTTCTAAGTAAACATACATGCTCACTGGAAGGACAGATCGTGAAGCTGAGGCTCCAGTACTTTGGCCACCTCATGAGAAGAGAAGACTCCCTGGAAAAGACCCTGATGTTGGGAAAGATGGAGGGCACAAGGAGAAGGGGACAACAGAGGACGAGATGGTTGGACAGTGTTCTCGAAGCTACAAACATGAGTTTGACCAAACTGCGGGAGGCAGTGGAAGACAGGAGTGCCTGGCATGCTCTGGTCCATGGGGTCACGAAGAGTCGGACACGACTAAATGATGATGGACTCAAGGGCATCCTGATCAAATTTGCAGATGACACCAAACTGGGAGGGGTGGCTAACACCCCAGAGGACAGGATCACACTTCAAAACGACCTTGACAGATTAGAGAACTGGGCCAAAACAAACAAGATGAATTTTAACAGGGAGAAATGTAAAGTATTGCACTTGGGCAAAAAAAAATGAGAGGCACAAATACAAGATGGGTGACACCTGGCTTGAGAGCAGTACATGTGAAAAGGATCTAGGAGTCTTGGTCGACCACAAACTTGACATGAGCCAACAGTGTGACGCGGCAGCTAAAAAAGCCAATGCAATTCTGGGCTGCATCAATAGGAGTATAGCATCTAGATCAAGGGAAGTAATAGTGCCACTGTATTCTGCTCTGGTCAGACCTCACCTGGAGTACTGTGTCCAGTTCTGGGCACCACAGTTCAAGAAGGACACTGACAAACTGGAACGTGTCCAGAGGAGGGCAACCAAAATGGTCAAAGGCCTGGAAACGATGCCTTATGAGGAACGGCTAAGGGAGCTGGGCATGTTTAGCCTGGAGAAGAGGAGGTTAAGAGGTGATATGATAGCCATGTTCAAATATATAAAAGGATGTCACATAGAGGAGGGAGAAAGGTTGTTTTCTGCTGCTCCAGAGAAGCGGACACAGAGCAATGGATCCAAACTACAAGAAAGAAGATTCCACCTAAACATTAGGAAGAACTTCCTGACAGTAAGAGCTGTTCGACAGTGGAATTTGCTGCCAAAGAGTGTGGTGGAGTCTCCTGCTTTGGAGGTCTTTAAGCAGAGGCTTGACAACCATATGTCAGGAGTGCTCTGATGGTGTTTCCTGCTTGGCAGGGGGTTGGACTTGATGGCCCTTGTGGTCTCTTCCAACTCTATGATTCTATGATTCTATGACTAAACAACAACAAACATACATACATAGGATTGCTCTATAATTCTATTGCTCATATGACTTGCTTCTTGTATCAATCAGTTCAGACTAGTATATCTGGTCTAATTGAAGTACTGTACTACCATTGGTTTTGTTTTTGTATATGTGAATCTGAAATTTTGTGCAAGGCAAACTCTGAGTTCAGGTGAAGGACAAGCTGAAAAGGGAGGTAGGATTTGGGTCACGGGCATAATGGGATCTTAGGTAACAGCCTACCAAAAATGTCACTAAGAGCCAGCCATTTAATGAAATCAGGACAGTAAAAGTTCTAAAAAAGACTCAAAGTGTCAATCAAATGGAGAAAGTAACAATTTCCTAAAAATATAAAGAGGCACTTCTGAAATATCATTACAGATAAGGACAGGGGTTATTGCTTTCAGTGGTACAATTTTTGGACTCGAGCAATTTTGAGTGAATTCATCAATTCCATTGAATTCCCCACTTACTTATTTGGCAAGTCCAGTTTGTTAAAGCAGGAATGCCAGAGTAGCCTTCGGGGTGGTCCCATCCATTGCATGAACCTTTTGTTTCCATCAGGAGTAGAATAGAATATGCAAAACATATTCTATTGACAGCGTTTTTTATTGCAGCAGCAGAGAATGGGTGAGGACAGGTATTTAGTTTCATCTAAACATTTTCTCAATTCATTTGGACTGCTAAATTAGCATTCCCTACTGCTAATAGGCATCATGGCCCCTCCAAATGGGTCTGCATTTGAGGCCATGGCAAGGTTGTGTAGAGCTCCTCAAAAGGGGGAACTTATTTTTAGCTGAACACTCAGAGTCTTCAGAAGTCAGTGCTTCCTTTAGACATCTGAATCCTTTCTCTCTGCAGGTGAAGGTGGTGACACACAGATGGAACTCATTACCTACAGTGCCACACGCTGCTCAGGAGGAATTTAATGAGAGCTGAGGAAAGTGGCTCAGACGTTTACCATTGTCTTCCATCAGTGATCATCAAGACAACTGCGGGCGATATGACAGGCAGCCCCTGTATCAGCAAGGGGATTTGCATACCGGGGATGGCAGTGTCTCCTTCCTAAAAAGGGCTAAGCAATCAAAGGAAGCTCGCCTGTCACTGAGACTAGAAAGCCATGTATGGCAATAGCATTAGCAGGCTCCAAGGGAAATGGGCACCTACATGTAATCTTCTTTAAAATAATCTGTTATGAATGGAAGGTGTTATTTTGATGATATGGCTACCTAAATGCCTCTATAAAATAATTCTAATTCAATTTTTGTTTCAGGGAAGCAGGGGCTGGATGGTCCTCAAAGGGAATAATAATGTTTTTCTTTTAGCAAAACCACCTCTATACTGCTTAAAGGTAAAGGTAAAGGTACCCCTGACCATTAGGTCCAGTCGTGGAAGACTCTGGGGTTGCGCGCTCATCTCGCTCTATAGGCCGAGGGAGCTGGTGTTTGTCTGCAGACAGCTTCCAGGTCATGTGGCCAGCATGACTAAGCCGCTTCTGGCGAACCAGAGCACCACATGGAAATGCCGTTTACCTTCCCGCCAGAGCGGTACCTATTTATCTACTTGCACTTGACGTGCTTTCAAACTGCTAGGTTGGCAGGAGCTGGGACCGAACAACAGGAGCTCACCCCATCGCAGGGATTTGAACCGCTGACCTTCTGATCGGCAAGCCCTAGGCTCTGTGGTTAAGACCACAGCACCACCTGTGTCCCCTATACTGCTTAATACAGTATAAATATCTCTTAGCAATGTGCAGAACACTGAAGCAACAACAGACAACTTGAACAAAATATTACTAAAATACAGGTACCTAGATTCCCCCCCCCACAGTAACAAAGTTACTGATAAATATAAATCAATATCAATTCATTTTCCTTCTGACACACCCTCTCTCTCAGTCACTGGGTTCTCATCCATGGTTCAACAAACTCACCCACAAAAGTATCCCAGCAAGAATACTTTTCTAGAAACAGCGGACATCACCTTAGTCTCTCACTCTAGACTTGCTTTTTATGGGCAGTCCCAAGGTGGGTGGTACTTCCTCAGGGTGCACCCAGCTGTGCTCCATTCAGCTGCACTCTCCACACCCAGTTCCAGGTACAGCAGATTTGTTCATTTTCCTAGGGGGTCCAAAGGATGGGAAGAGGATTAAAACAACCAGTACTGAGATGGGTTTTTGAAAGGGGTGGGGTGGGGGGCAGAGAGAGATATACATTTTAATGTACTTGGCTCACATCCTAAAACACACATTATTTTCTACTCTTTGGCCTCCCTTGATGCACCGGAGCACAATTATTTCTCTTAATTCACATGAATCAGAAGCAGAGACACAGAAAAGTATCAGAGCAACACAAATCTTGCATGTTTTGGACTCTGCATGCTGCGCCACAAAATTCACTTTGATCAGTAAAATCTGGTTGGAACAAAACAATAGCTATGCCCCAGGTTTGGTAATGTCACCAGAACACCGAGAGGACACAGTGTCATGTAGGCATAGCAGCCAATTTGTCCAGTCTCAGTGCTTACTTAGCTGTGCAGCGACTCATTAGATGAGGCATATATACGACTCTAGCGTGATGTGGCTTTCCTAGTGTGACAGGCAGAAAGCAAAACCACTGCAGTAGCATATGTTGCTATGTTACTACCAACATCAGAAACTTTGAGTAGGAAAAGAATGTGCTGTAGGAATATATATATATATATATATATATATATATATATATATATATAGCAATGGGAGGTTGGTTTTAATGAAGACTCATTTATCTAACTGCAGCTTCAAATTGGATTTGCCTTATCACCTGCCATCTCCCCATTCCTTGCCCCCGCTGTTTGACATTAAAACTGCATTCATCACCTCACTTACCTGGAAGTAAGCACCATTAAAACCAATCATATTTGTTTTATTTTGGGTAAAGGGAGAGAGCAGCTGGATTACAGGAATGCAGGAGTTTAACATTTATTTTAGATCTGATTTTATTGAATACTTTAATAAATGGTCACATGCCCCAAACTTTTAGTATGGGAACAAAAGGAAAGAGAGAAGAAATGAACAGAATCACTTCCCCAAATACCTCCTTTCTTTTTAATCTTTCCTTCCTCTCTTCCCAAAGGAACTCATCAGGCCTTCGTGACAACATTCATCCCTCTAGTGTCTCCATTATACCAGTCTGATTCACCCATGACTATTACAGGCTCTTGCCTATATGGATTCCCTATTCATCTTGTCTCCTCTTAAGACTGGATAGAACCTTTAAAAGATTTATGTGCCACCCAGACCTTGTGCCCTCTGTTCCCTAATAATCTTTACGCCATCCATAGAGCGTTTCAATGTTAAATAATGAAAGCCACTCTATGATTATTCTACTAGGTGCTGAGATGTTTACTGAGTCATGTATAGAAAATCTGGCTTATTAAAGTGATTGGAAGCTGTGTGCCACCAGCAGTGCAGCTTGAGGACTTGTGCAGTTGTGGAAGCGATCCTATGCCCATTTATCTAGGTTCAATACCATGGAACTCAATGGGGTTTACCCCTGAGTACACACTGTAAGTTTCACTGATTTCAATAAAACTTGGCTGCATCACTTTCCTTTAAACTGGGGGTGGGGATTCCATGACCCTATAAATGTTGTTGTCCCATCAGCATGAGGCAGGGTCAGGGATAATGGAAGCTGGAGTCCAGCAGCATCTGGAAAGCTGCAGTTTAACCATTCTGCCTTAAAATCTTTAATGTGCATCTAGAAGATGAATCCTTGAAGGATGCTTAGAATTTACCTTGTCTTTTACATACGGAAGGAATGTATTTTGTTGCAAATCTTGATGAATTCTAGTGCTCTCTAAGAATAAAGTCTGAACAAAAGACACTGGATAGCTCAGCGGGTAAAATTGTGGTGCTGATAGCTGCAGGTTTGATTCCTGTACGGGACAGCTGCATATTCCTTCATTGCAGGGGATTGAACTAGATGATCCTCAAGGTCCCTTCCAACTCTGTGATTTTATAAGAAAACACCCTAGTGCTGGTCTGGCATTAGCACATAGTACCATTGGGCATCTTCTGATGCCTCAGAACTCCTGAAGGTCCCAAAATGATGCCTGCCTCGTGTGCTCCTTGATCTGAGAGACTCCATATTAAATCCCCTCATTGCCCAAATGTAGTACCACAGGCATTTCCCAAACCCAAATGCTTTTTCAAAGGACAGGCATCATCTAGATGAAATTAAAATGGTGGTACCTAGACCTAGTTGTTGGGCATTACCATCAGGTGAGCAAGAGGAACAGGGACAGTCTGTTAGAAGCCGGTTTGCTACGAGCCCAGTCTCCTCTGTCTTTGGGAAGAATGGCCAAATATGGTTTATATTAGGGATGGGCAACCTTTTTTCAGTCTGAGGGCTGCATTCCCTTCTGGGCAACCTTCTGAAGGCTACATATGTCAATGGTTGGCAGGACCAGATGCTAAAGTTCATGGAGAAGCAAATGGAGACTAGTTTCTGCACACTTCTGCACTCCTCTCTATCAGGCAAACAAAGGGCATTATCTGAGTTCAATGACACCTTTGACCCAGGCAAAAATGCTTGGGGTATGAAGCAGGGTCAGTGAAGAGTGTGGCCTGAGGAGATTTCTGCTGCTAAAGAGAGAGACCTGGTTGGATGCATTCAGCCCCCAGACCTGAGGTTCCTCATCTGCTTTGTATATTTGCATCTGGAGAGGCCCTTGGCATGTCCTTGGAAATTCAACCAGCTTCTATTCCAAAACCAAATAAAAAGCACCAGGTAACTTTGCTCCAATTCAGTTAATGAGAAAATGCTTATGAGGCCCCCCTCTCATTTTTTACAAGAGTCATTAAACTTAAGAGTGTCATATAAACGGAATGACCACTTACAGGGGATGCAGTCGACATAGAGGAGAGTTTCTTTCCATGCTCACAGAACTCAAGGCTCTCCTCTATGTGCTCTTGTCTCTGCCTCCTACTTTTGGGACTCTTCTCCTACATCTGCAGTCCTTTTCTAAATAAAATTTTATTTTGATCAATATGTCTTTATAGAGTGCTTTGCAAAGACATGCTGAATTATTAAGCTGTGAATGTAATGTTCTTTCATCCACTTTAGTACCTTTGTCACAGCCCCAGACTTCAAAGCTCCTCTGTGATAATGAGCTTTTTTTCTCTTCCTTGTGTCTACATTTAATATATTTTCTGTTGTTAAAACTGCATCCCCACATGAAATTATTTTCCAAATCCCTGTACTTATGTTTGATGTCAGCATCTACAGAGCAGTTTCCCCCTTTTTTCCTACTGTTCCCCCTTCACCCCCCACCCCTTTGGAGATATGCATTTCCTCTTCTTTAATTCACTTTTAGCTTCTATCCCCCCCTTTCCTATTTTTAATTGAGAGATGCATTTTCATTCATTACATTGTTTCAATCTGATTTTTAAATGACTGACTTTCTGCCTTTGAAACTCTTCTTTCAAGGTTTCTAGCTCATTTTGAAAGCTTACTTCCAAGACAGTTCTGCGGAAGAATTAGGCTTTTTGAGTTTCTCTTTTGTTAACAGCAGATCAAGCGTTCCTTGGAACTTGGCGTGACCTTTTCCAACTTTTGATGTTTTTTATATTTCTGAGGTTAGCTGCCTTCATATCTCTGCTTCAACAGGGAGCTTAGATCAGTAAGAATTAGCAGGGGATTGAAGTGGTATTTTCCCCACCCCTTCTGATCAACAGCCTAGATACTATAGCTTTATTTTTTCACCTGTAATGCTTCCATGTTATATGGCAGATTTTGTAGCTTATATTCTCAGTTAAAAATAAAATAAAATTCCACATTCTATGTTGTTATAAAACTCACAAGGTCAGGCACTGTCATCGTTCATATTCATCTGACTGAAGAGTACAGCATGTTGCTCTTTGGGGAATGTTTCCTTTTCAATGCAATGCCGATATTGTTCCATGCATCCCTCCCCCTCATGCAAAACGAAACCTTCCCATGTTCCTGTGGCAATATTTCAAGAGAAAGTATACACTGGGAATGGGCCCGCTATAGTCTGCTTTACACTTGGCCCCTGGACCAAGGATAAGACATCTAGCTCAATTTCCTGGCTCTCCCTTGAACAATAGAACTTGCAGGTTTGTCTGTTCCTGCAACGAAAAATGTGACAGGGATATTCAGTGCTACACTTGTGCAGATTTACTCTCTCCACCAAACGCAGTGCTGGGGGGGAGGCCTTGGGGACAAACACCTCCCATAAAAAAAGAGGAGCCCAGTCTCACTTGCTGCCCATTTCTGAACATATGCTTTTTAAAATATAAATAATTTTTATTAATTTTCTTTTCTCGAAACAAATATCCAATATCATTGCTAAACATACATTTTCCAATTTCCCCCCTTCCTGTTGACTTCCCTCAACTACCATTTCTGGTTTATTACGTCAGATGATACATTCTGCTGTTCATACACAATACTATATACTTTGCCCTTTCTGTCCCCCCTGCCATTTTGTTCTGGTGTTTCCACTCCTCTCTGCTACACCTTGTATTCTGGGATGAGCAGTGTCATTGTGGACTCTGAAATTATCCATTAGGAATTTGTCCTTTTTGATTTGTAGCAGTCTAAACAACCTTTGGAAACGGGCTTCTAGTTGAGACTCCCCGCCCAGCTCTAATTTCTATGGTTACTGTCAATGGCACATCCTTCAGTTTTTTTTTTATTGCTTTAAAACAAAAAACAAAAACCCAGAAGTGGCTGGGGAGGGGAGCTTCATGCTTCTTACAGTGACTTGAGGCTTTTTAATGCAACTTTCCACCATCTGCACTTCTTGATATGACCTGGAACAACACCACATCATGTTGCATCGTGTCACCCCTTCTCCCTCAAGGTATTCTGGGAACTGCAGCCAGCGGAAAGTGGCATGAGAGTCTCTCCAAAGCTTCCTATGAGCCGCACTCCCTTAAATGCTTTCAGAACAAGACTATGTTACATCACAACAGTCCCAATACATTCCCAAGAAATGTGAGTGGACTTTTAGAGAAAGTTATAAAAGCAAAGAGGAGGGGACTGGAAAACCCTTGACTACTTAATGAAATTAAGTAAGGTAAGCAGCATGCTCCCCTGAAAAAACTCCCTCCATTATCTTTTTTTTTGGGGGGGGAGCCCTGTTTTGCCCTCACCTATCTATTGTATGATTGAAAAACAATTGGCTAAAATGTTCGTCTATACTGAATTTTAGAGACATTGTGGGTTATCTTTACCTGTCCTTGAGTTGGTACGGAGGAAACACACACAAACCATGTTTTAAATTTTGCAGTATCCAAAGCCCCAAAATAAAACAACGAAGTTGAATAAGTCTAAACTCATTACAAAAGAACTTCATTTTTGATCATTTGCGACACATTTTAACTGATCCTCAAGGAATTGAAAGACAGCATTATTTACCTGCATGAGACTAATATACTGTGATAAATCGTACTGTGCACATTTCCCCCCCTTGCACAGCTGTAAACCTATCTGCATGTTCATTAACTTCTCAATGTCTCTCTTTATTTATTAGTTTTGATTGCTGGCTTTCCGTGAACAATTAATTCCCAGCTCCCGGATCATAAATTTCAATTGTGTTTAGGCATTCTTGGATGTTTAAAAATATATATAATGTAAGTTTCTAATGGATTATATTTAAATAACCTTGCAATGTTATTTACATAAAATAATGATAATGGGTCTTATAGGGGGAGCATAGGCTGCTGGTGGGGGCTCCAGTGGGAGGCCAGAGGTATGAACGATGCTCATGTCACTGGTATTTGAACAAGCCACTTAGCCATCTATGAGCTTCATTTATTCTTCCCATATTAACATGGATAATCAACATTCCTTGTCTCACTAAGGCATTGTTCCAGTGCTTGTTATGTCATGCATTGGGAACTCTTTTAAAAGTAGCAATACCCTACATTCCAACTATTTTGGATTGCGGACAGTTGCGGATAGTCCCTATATTCCTGTGGTTCTTGTCCCTGGTAAATTCCCCCCCCCCCATCTAAAATGTCTCTCCTCTGATAATTGCATGAGTAACATCTTATCTAATTTGGCTCTTTGTCTACAGCAGTCTGCACATAAATATACTAACCATACAAGAGTTTTACTGAGCCTATTTAATTCAATGGGACTCTGACTCTTTGAGTTGGCTACAATCCTAGGCCCAAGGGGAAAAAGTCCCATTGAATTCAGTGTAATTTACTTTTGAGCTTTGATTGATTGATTGTGCTTTGGCTTGGGACACCAGTCAAACATTGTCAGTTGATTGTAGCTATTTGATAATGGTCAAATATTGTAGGAGTGTCCTTGAGTCGACACTCTTGTATCCTTGTGTCTTCTAAATTTTGTTATAGTGTCATTTGTTGGCAAGGGCAGTGAGGTGGGAAGTTCATCCCCAACCCTGTAGGAGGCAGGAAAAAACCTAGGAACACAGAAAAGCTTCGTGAACTGACTACCTGAATGCAGTTCTTGGTATCAAAGATCTCTGCTTAGCAAGAGAGGTGGAGGGATGGAACTGCCTGGAGGGGGATGCCTTGCTCTCCTGGCTTCTGAACACCATTTATCACTGCCAGTTATTGACAGGAAGATGGGAAAGGCAGCCAGGAGCTCAGCACTGTGTGGCACAGGAGAAGAGTGAATCTAATATGTCCGACACTGCTCCTATTTCACACCAACCTTCCCACTCCCTTGCCCCTTCCCATTTTAGTAAATGGCACTGGTGTGCACTGTTTTGAAACTGGGAGATCAAGGCAGCCTATTGTGTAGCAGAGTGATATACATTTGGGTTATCAACTGGAATATGCATGGGCACTTGCTGAATAGGGCTGCATTCACACAACACATTATTTGACTTTCCTAACATTTCCCTGTCAATTTCCACATTGTATTTGGGTTTTCACATGGCATAAACACCACTTCCAGAAAAATAGGGGAATACAGCACAAGTTTACCATTGGTTTCCAAGTTCTTTGCAAACAGATTTTATTTCTGGAAGCAAATAACCTGGGAATGAGCACTCAACTTGTGCTACATCCTGCAAAAGTGGTGTTTACATTGTGTGAAAGCTGAAATATAATATGGAAATTAACGGGGGGGGGGGGGGGGAGAGAGAAAGAAAGAAAGAAAAATGAAATGAAATAAACTGCTCTGTAAATACAAAATTAATATGCCAGATTTGGTTTTTAATGTTGCTATGGTTTTGCTGTTTTATCTGTCCTGTGATTTGATGCCAATGGCATTGTTGTTATGTTTTTATCTTGTTTTTATCTGCCCTTGATCTCTTGTTGATAAAGGGCAACTTAAATTTATTTATCTTAAATAAATAAATGCTGGAGTAGGAATAGGGCCAGAGAGACTCAGTTTCAAATGCTCACCCAGTCACGAAGCTCATTAGGTCACATACTCAGCTTGTCTGTCAGGATGAAATGGTGGGGTGAACTATGTACATCACCCCAAGCTCCCTGGGGGGGGGAGAAGAAAAATAACAATGTAACAAAACAGATATCTCATTACAATTTTTAATACTAATGTCATTTCCCTCCACAATTGCAAGTATCGTTTTTTGAAAAAGCATGAGTATCAGCACTATAAAACATAGTCTATTTTGAGATGTTCATAATGTTAGAACTATAGGGACAGAGGGAACTGTCACATTTGGGCCATCTAGCTCTCAGTATTTTGTGTGGTCAGACCCAGAGACCTTCCCCCTAAATAAAGACACATTTGACTCAAATTTTAGTTTTGGTTTTTGGCAGAAATTAGGCCACAACTTTATTGATTACAGAAAGTGAGTGGTTGCATAGGCTCTGGTTCAACTAGCTCCCTGCACCCTTGCAGGTAGTGCTGATCCAGAGCTCTATCATAGGTCAGCCAAGGGTGAATACCTGAAGTAGGCGGAAAGCCCGGGAATAGACTATGTCCACTCCCTGGATGCTCCCCTGGACTCGGGCATGGGCACCATCCCCTCTTGGGGGTTGGCCAAACCAAGTTGAGTCCCTGGATTCCTTTAACGGAATACCCTTCACATAGGGATGGCGACATCATTCCCCCATCCCTATCACCTGAACCAGTGCCTATCTGCAACCTTACAAGTTGTGATGATTTGCTACGCAGCAGGCAAAACCCAAATGGCAACTACCAATCAGCCAAGTGGGGAAAATTCCTGCTGTGCCCCTGTCCCAACGACAAACGATACACGATGGCATAGCAAGGTCAATCGCAAAATACCCTAAATATGGGGAGAGGTGGGCACGAGCCAAAAGAGGAAGCTCTGGGTCACATGCATAGGCATATATAGATCCCTTGATCCGTTTAGACTGCACCCCATTGGCCAGATTAAATCCAGCAATGAGAGACCTACCAATCGGGTGTTGTGGCTTGTCCAATATTCCCACCCACAACACAGGAGGTCAGTCTCCAGGTCTCACCGCAAAACGTGCCCTCTTTGAGGGAGGACACACTTTCTACACAGTACGGCATCAGCTCCCAGAGTTGTAAAGAGGAAAGTTGCATTACCCAGTCCTACCTGATTACTTCAGATATAGAACCTGGGACCTTCCACATGTAAACATGTGCTCTGCTCCTGAGGTATGGCTGCTTCTCATGACAGTTTGCTTTAATGATATTCAACAATTAATTCAGAGCATTTGATCATAATTCAACCAAATATTTTTGGCTGGGTAGAGGTCTAGGCCTAATTGCACCACGCAACCATCCTCAATAACCACACCTACAGTTCCTGGAATTCATTGCCCAAGTAATTGCAAAAAGGTGGGGAAGGGGCTTTAATAAGATTCACAAATTCTACCCTCGACTCCTCCAAGTCCAGTCACATATTCTTTCTAAAAATGATAGTTAAAGGGGGCTTCCTGTAAATTGAGCAGTATTTGGATTGCTGGATGCTTTGGTGGGGATGTTCATGTCAAAAGAATGTGTTAGTTGCGCCCCAGCAGATGATACAACCTATGTCGCCACCCTCCTGCACCCCCACACCTTTTGTTGTTGTTGCTGTTGGCATGATTCTGCATGAAGGCCTTCTACAAGTGCACATCAATATGCGGCGGATGCCAGTCAAGAGAAAAGTGTTTCTGCGACATGTGACTGTGATGGGGCCATTGGGATCAGGATTAGTCCACTTGGTGCCATCAACAGTTGTGCATTTTTTCAGTGTGGAGGCAGGGTGTTCATATGCTGAAATGCACCACATCCTTTTCCATCATGTCCTTTTCCATCACAGGATTTATGCAACTAAAGACAATCTTGATAATATCAGGAAAAGGGAAACGGATTCTGCATTGCATTCTAGTGCAGCCTGACTGTACTGAAAGGGAATTGCATTAAGGTATCTTTATTTAATTCATTTATTTATTCTCCACAGTGTCCTGGGTTATGATGAAATACTGATTGAATTATTTTGTATCCATTTAATGTGGATATAACACATTAAATTTAGAAAAGATGCCCACTGCAAGCTCCTGCCTTAATATGAGACCTCCATTATCAGCTTAACCCATTTGGTAAATGTAACTGATGTTAAACCTATGAAAGATAGCAACAATGGAAAGTAAGACATTGTATATCAGTTTATTATATCACAGAATTCACTATGTAACAAATTCTCTAAACCACACAATCTTTCAGCTTTGCAATCCTTCATATTCTTCTCTGTTGCTATTTTATGACTTACTGAGCACTTCAAATTCCTCTATGTCCTGCAATACTTTTTTTATATAGAAGAAAAGATTACTGAAGGGCTTTATCACTAACCAAATCAAATTCAAAAGCTGAGTTATCATTCCCATAAGTTAGCAAGTTGCTCTTCCGTAGTTTAGAGACATTTATTTCATTTTTCGAGGATTGCACTCTCCCCAGTCACTTTTCAATTATATCAAGTTCTGAAGGACTGAAAATGTCCACTTATGAATGAAATGGAAATTTTAATCAGACATCTTTTTCTTCCCTTAAAGAGCTTGAATTAAGTGGCACATTGCTTTTGAAAATATTGATGGTGCTCTTACTTTTTAAAATAATAATAATAATAATAATAATAATAATAATAATACATAGTCATTTTGGCATAATGTCACTTTGACATGAAAATATAATAGACGTTCTGAAATTTTAAAAGGATGATTTGAGCAGTTTCTTATACTTTTGACAACCAGTGATCTGATCTTACTCATTCTCATCATAATTTTCTTATGTCATGTTTACTTATGTCATGTCTGATTCAGGAAGTTTGTTTGCTTCTTCTTCTTTTTTTTAACAACAGTTGCCTTCCAAGAAACTTACAAGGTGAGTCAGTAGTATTGCTTCCATTTTACAGATTAATGTTGAGGCTGAAAAGTAATGAACATAGGAAGCGCCTTATACTGTCTAATACCTTTGGTCCTTCTATCTGAGCACTGTCTGACATTTGTCTGATGAAAATAGGAATGTCCTATTCCATACCCTTCAACATTTCTCCCATGAAAATAGGGACGCCCTAAGGAAAAGTGGGACATTCCAGGATCAAATCAGAAACTGAGACTGCTTCTGTAAATTCAGGACTGTCCCTGGAAAAATGTAGGGGCACTTGGAGGGTCCTTGCCATGAGACTTCTTTTTGCTATGCATATTAAGATCCCTGTAGCACAGTACCTTCGCCCTGCTTGCATGAACTTTGCTCTAAAATGAAGACTTTTCTTCTTTTCTTTTCTAGAAGCAGGTTGCAAAATAATTCTCATTATGCTCATGTGGAAAATAAAGAATTAAAAAAGATTGGCACCTTGCAGTTTGTGTGCAAAGGCAGTTATAATCAGAGGTAATTTTGTCTAGCTAACTGATATCTGCATTCTAGCTGGAAATGAGCCACTGAGTTCGGAAAAGTAGCAGCCATCAATTATTGATGTATAAATAGTCCAAAGACTTTAGGGGATGGATATATATATATATATATATATATATATATATATATATATATATGAATGATTATTTCTCATTCATTAGCATTAGCCAGAAGTCATTTATTTTAATATGTATTTGGGTGATCATATTTAAATTGTAAATAATTCTACAGGCTCCCATTTTTTTCAGCTGTATTTTTAGCATATTTATGAGACTATTTCGTAACAAGATGCAGCAGGAGACACATTGCTGAGGGTATCTTCACATTCTGTAAACTTTGCTCTCATATTGCTGAAGGCTTCTCTGTTTGCACTTTAGCACCAAGTAGCATGGCATGAGAAGAAGCCCCCGTGAAAAATTAAACAACTGCATATTGAAGCACCAAGTAGCATGGCATGAGAAGAAGCCCCCGTGAAAAATTAAGCAACTGCATATTGAAGCTGCATATTTATCTCAATATGCTCTCCTGCAGATACCTTTAGGACAATTCATTTGCAGACCAACACGGACAAGTATTAAAGCAACAGTAGTAACATAAACAATAGCAGCCATAATTAATTTTCAGCAATATGCCATCATATTTCCTGTAGAATATTTATGACCACACGTTATGATTTCAGGACAGCTTGGTACAGGGTGGCCAACTTCCTCTCCCCACCAACACTGAGCAGGAATTTGTGTCTTTAGCAGCTGCAAGAGATTTGGCGGGCAGCTGCTCCAGCACCTGGAGCGGCGGGGACAGGGCGAGCCACCCAAGGGATGGCGCATGGGGACACTGAATGGGGCTGGTGGTAAGCTGCCCACAGGGTCTGCCTGTTTCGGGCAGCGCAGGGCCCTGAGCCACTGTGTCACTCCCAGGAGAGACGTGTGGCTCTGGCACGCTGCAGGCCAGGCCCCACGGTAAGTGCCAACCCTTGCAGTGTGCCATTTTTTCACCCCCTCAAGGATGACACCTGGGACAGACTGCACCCCCTGCACCCCCCTTCCTACGCCCCTGTTTGCAGGTCGGGACAATTCACACAGAGACAAACCTAATCAAGTATTAGAGTCACAGCAGTGACATAAACACTATTTGTGTATAGTATCTGTGATCTGTGTGGGGTTGCTAGTTTGATGGCCATCCAACCTCTGTTTAAATACCTCCATTGAAGGAGAATTCACCACATCCCAAGGAAGTCCATTCCATTGTCGAACAGCTCTTACTGTCAGAAAGTTATTCCTGGTGTTTAGCTGGAATCTCCTTTCTTGTAACTTGAAGCCATTAGTTTGGGTCCTGCCCCCCAGAGAAGGAGAAAGCAAGATTACTCCATCTTCAGTGTGACAGCCCTTGAAATACCTGAAGATTACTATCATAGCTCTTCTCAGTCTCCTCTTTTCCAGGCAAAACATATCCAGCTCCCTCAGTTGTTCTTCATAGGACTTGGTTTCCAGACTTTTGATCATCTTTATCATCTAAAGAGATTTGTTTCATTTGAGTAGGTAATCTATACATTAGACTCCCACATACAATTTTGTGCCCCTGGGGAATCTTTCTTATGGCTTGATATTGAGGCAGTCTTCATTTGTACATTCTCCTTTCCTATCTTCTGGTACAGGTAGACAAATAAGGGAAGTCAGGATGTAACAGCCCTTGTCCTTTTTTTTTTTTTTTTTTTACATTTTCTTCACTGACATTTTCCCACCCATCTGAAAAGAGGAATATTCTGACCCTCACAAGAAGTCTCTGAGGTAAGTTAGCACAATCTGAGATTTGAACATGTCTTTTGGCAGAACATCTGTAATGGCGAGGAAATGCATGAACAGGTGCCAACAAAGGTGGGACCAGCAGTTGTCATGAACAGCACCTCCATAGAACTCATCCCTACTTATGAGGCTAACTTCAAAACCCCACAGTCTCTTACCTTTCCACCCCAAATATCCCCTGATAACCTTGGCTTCTATTCGTTCTAGTATGGCATGGATTTCTCTACACAGCTGAAAGAGAGAAGGAATATTTATATATTAATTTGAGGATGCTTTGCTTTTATGTGCTGTTGAAGTTTCCATTCAAAATATTTACAGAGATGCAGTGGCATAAACAGAAATGCCCCCCATACCTTGAGGCTTTACAGATAATCAAATGCTCCTTCAATACAAAGTTCTGCTCCTAGGAAAAAAAGCATTAATATTACATGTAGAGCTTACAGATACAATTTACATCAAAGTACCTCACATCCTGCAAGAAGTCTTAGATGGCAGAAGGTCTGAAGTAAATATATGTTGGAAACTTATCTCCAATAATAATCATTTCAAAGAAATAACCTGCTTATGAATGCAGCTTTGTGTGGCAGTATTTGGTATTCAGCAAGCAGGCTCACTGTCACCCTTGCCAATGCTGACTGATAAACATTCAAAGAAGCCTAGAAGAATATTGACAAACCCTCAACTTGTGTATGTATTAAAGATAAGGATGCCAAAATTATATTTGCTTATACTCTTGCAGCTTGAGCTACGACACAGTTAAGTATCTGGATTTTAGCCGATACTCTGCCATTGGTTTAACTTTCAACAGATCAAGAGTCGCGTAATGGCCAAGAGACAGGGGGTCAAAACTTGCCATGGCCATGGCCTACCATGGGTGGCTGTGGTGATCACACAGGGTCCCCGGACATTTAACGGTCTATTGATCCCTGTGCCACCACTGTGCTTGCTTCCCTCCTGCCACCAACCCGTTACTCTCGGGTACACACTGAGTCCAGACAGTTGTTAAAATTGAACCAAATAAACAAGTTTATTTTATAAGTATTAACAAGTTCATGGTTTCTCAGATAATATTCTTGGCAGTTTCTTAACTTTAGTTTCTTTACCGGCCTATACCTTCCTAAAACCTTCTGACTGATTATCTCAACTGTTTGACTGACTCCTCTTAACAGATTCTCTCACTCTCTCACATCAGACTAGCCCAACCCACAGACTTATCCTCTCTGTCTCTTCTCTAACTCCAGACTGACTTCTTAACAACTCTAACCCTAACTCTAATGCCTCCCCTTGGGTTCCCATTGGTTAGTCATTTTACAATTAGTTAACCCTTTCCTTATGAACCCAGTATGATGTCACACACCTAGGAGGGCAAACGCCACAGTGGCCTTGGACAAACCAGCATCTAGTAGCCTCCTTACATTTGCAACAAGGAAATGTCAGGCACCAGGGAATCTGATCCCCCCCATGGTAGGCTGCCAGCAATAGATAACAAGGAGAGTTCTTGCCAAGTATTTTATTCAATATTCATAGAGAGAGGCTTAGAAAAGATGCCTCTTGTAGTAATGGCATTGCTCCGAGTGAAGCCCCACCCCCTCCATCTCTCCTATTATACGTCATCCCTATGTTGGCTGATCTGTGCTTTCTGCTCTCCTACTTTCAATGCTCGCTGGGTTCTGGGAGGGTGTATGTGTCTGGAATGCTTTCTAAAGAGACTGAGTCTGTCACCTGTCTCTTCCCTGGTGCTTCTTCTTGTTCCTGCTTTTCAGGACAAGGGAGTTGATGTTTGTTCACAAACAGCTTTCTGGGTCATGTGGCCTCCATGACTAAACCGCTTATTTTAGGTTTCAGCAAGGGATGCATGCTTTTTAAATTTTTTTATTGAATTTCAGAGGTTTTGACAAATTAACTTGAACTTCAGCACATATGTCCCTTAACGTTTTGACTTCCCACCCTTTCCTCCTTTCTTCTACTGCATTATATAGCATGCTTTTATCTATTACATCTATTACAATGCAATTATTTTTACATTTCCCTTCCACTGCTCATATTTCAAATCCTGCCTATGATTGCATTTGATTCCAGTACTTTCCCAGGTGATCCAAAAAGGGATGCCTGTTTTCAACCTCAAACTTAGTATTCATTCAAGCTTCAATAGGAGCAGAGACAGATAGACTGATTGGAAGCTTTAAGGAACAAAGTTGAAATGCCCAGGAGTTTATTCAGTAAAGGGAGGTGAACAACGGCAAAGCTAAACTGTTAGTATGATTGGCTGCTGAATTTGCTTATTAAACTGATTCATGTGAAATGTGTGTTTTTAAGCCACCAGAAAAAGAACTCAGAACCCAGTAGTTTACAGAGCAATGGTTTGCAGAGCAAAAGAATTATACTTAGCTGAGTAAGAAAAAAGAAAAAAAGGATATGTTTCAGTAAAAGTTAAGCATATTTCAGCCCCTCTGGTTTTAATAAGAGAGATAAGTTTATTGTGAACCAAGGAGACTTAAAATCCTGAACTTTGTTTTGATCATTCCCAATAATATGTGCATATCCTTTATGTTTTCAGGAGTCACTTTGCTCAGCACACAACATAACGTGGTTCATTCACTAATATGAACTTTGGATGATTGCTCTGATTCAGCTAGAGTTGTATAGATTCAGTCAATTTTGGTTTCTCTCTGTTTTTCATTTTTCTAATCTTATGTTCAGTTTGCCTGATTTTTCAGCAATATATGTATGTATTTTTGAACACATTTTTATGGTTGGAGAACTGCTTCACTAAATTAGTGTGAAGCAGTGAGAATGTTGAAGCATATCATTTAGTTTGTGTATTGTTCCAGGACATGCAGATTAGGTAGCTTGTCAATAAAAGCAAACCAAACTGAATGTCTCCTCCGTCCCTTGACTCAGTCAGTGTCAGATTTCTGTGTACATATATCTAGCCTGAGGAGGATGCAAAGGTCTGTCTTTAATTTATATTTTTGTACCGTGCCTAGGCTCCAAGGTACTTCCTAAATCATCAGTAATAGTTATTATTCTCCACTTCATTCTGCTGTGTGCATATGCTCTGTCAGATCATAATCAAATATAAAATATTTATCAACTTAATCATAGGTCATAAAAGAACCAAGAATACAAATCGACTGAACAGATATGAAAAGCACAAGTAATCACAGACCTGTGTACAGGGCAAATTATAGCATAATTAAAACAGTCAGATCTCCATAAACCCAACAATGACACGAGGACTCATGTAGTGTTGTCTTATTCATGAAGCTAGCTTTTTTCCTGTAAGAAGTCTGCGACAGGAAACATTCAGGTTTTTTCATGCTTGCCCAAGAGTCAAAACAAAGTTCGAGATAAATAAAGAACTTATTTCTGGTCTCATTAGAGACATATGGCCTCATTATGACAAACAAATGAAGGATCTTCTAACCTGGACAAGCTCCACAAACGGAACAAATGAGATCATATGAAATATTTTTGAATTTAAAGGAGAATGATGGCTGAGGACATTTGTTACTTGCTGGCCACATTTTCAGTTCTCTCACCAAATGAGACTTCTAGTCACATAATCCGTGATACCTATTCAGGAGGCAGTGGGGGAATCAGGACACTGAACTATTCCCTCTCAAAGCCAGATGATTTGCACTAAATGGCCATGGTCATGCAGTAGTAGCAGCCACCACATGCATACACTTTGATTTGGATCAATGGCTTCTTACAGAAACAAATAGGGTTGGCTTTAGTTAGCAAGCAGTAGCCTGTTTGCAGAGGCAGCCCAAGGTGTTATCCTGCCTATGGTCCCTCCTGATGCCACCACCCCATGTTCAGAAGCCAGCCAAACTGACAGTTGGATTGTACTTCAGCTGGTGCTCTGCTAAAAATGTCTACTGCATTTTCTTCAACCGTTCTCTATCAATTAATGAGAAAGAAAATACATTCAAAAATTATCCAAAAGGAAGCAAAATTTCAATTAAATCTGCATGGGTTGGGTGCTGGGTTTTTCTTGTTAGGGTTACCTAATTTTCTAGGTGGTCAAGGAGTGTTTGTGAGTGTCCTTTCTTTCATTTCACTCTGCTTTGCGCCTGGCTGCTGTGTTTCCCGAAAACCCCACGTCATCATCTAGGCTTTCCTGAAAATTCAGGAAAGTCGAGAGACTGTTGTCTTTTATTTTTTGGAAAAAACCCCAAAATTTTCCGCCTGCATATAATATTTCATAATAGCATGCATCCATATCCAAAAGTCAATTAAAATTATATAACTTATGTGTCCTTGGTTACTATTTTCAGCAGAATGTCAGATTATATGAATGAAAATAATATATAAGGTTGAAGATCATTTGAACATTCCAAAAATGAACAGACAAGTTCATTTTTCAGCAAATAAATAAATAAATAAATAAATAAATAAATAAATAAATGAGATGCTTTTTTTGTTACCTTTAAAAAGTGAAGTTCTTACTTTTAAATAAATCAGTACAGAAAGATTTCTTTTCCAGGAAAGATAAAAGGAATGACTGTAATTAACAACTGTACTGACCTCACATGTTCAGCAGTCACCCTCCTTGACTTCTTGCACATCAACTTAAATTTAGGGGAAGATGTCAAGAGGCAACCCCTTCCTTGGAGCTTTTGCAGATCAGGAAGCAGGGGCAGCCAGGGAGGCTGTAAAGCTCTGGAGAAACATTTGGTGGAAAGAAAAACACATGTGCAACCCCCTGTCATCTCACAACGATAAAATAAGCTCAACCCCACACCCACAACAATTCTAGAGAAATTCTAAGGAGCTCCATGAATGAGACAGAAAAATGGAACTTTTGAGAAATTGAAGGACAATACTAGCTTCAACGCTGGTGATGGGACAGCACGCGCCATCATACCTTAGGGTAGCAGACATGCCATGTGGTACACCCAACTATGTCCTCCAGTATCCCATCACTACTCCCCATCTCTCACTATCTGCTGCTTGATGCAGCAGCCTCACTTTGCTGAATGAGAGGGGCAGCTCTGCTTGCTTGCTAGGATCACACTTACGCTGAGTTTCATTTCCTAGCAGTAGTCTCCACTTGCAAAAACTAGCATCACTCAGATCACCCTCTATTTTATCAGCCTAAATCACAGTCATTTGTTAGCAGTCCTGCTACAGGATGCAGTTTATGATGGCATTACAGTTTTCATCTGTGTTGAAAAACACAGTGAGACTTTTGAACTGTATATGCTGCTTAAGAAACGAGAGTATTTTAAGAAGCGCCCTTGCTAAACAGGTTGCACAGTTCTCAAGACATTTTGTGTCCAGATCCAGATTTCCAAAGTAAATTATTTTAAGAGCTTATTTTAAACCACTGTTTTGTTTTAAATCATAGACTATTATAGACTACTATGCACTGTATGTTTTGTTGTTCACTGAATGATTAAGCAGTGGATGTCCTTTTAGGGAAAAAAAAGGATGAAAAGCAAAGTCCCACCCCATCAAGTCATCTCTGAAGAAAATAATAATAAAGGATGGGAAATAGGAGGGGTTTTTTTGCCTGGCATTTCACTATTGGAAACTGAACAAGGATAAATTGACCAATTATATATGCCAACACTCTTACTATTTATCTCGAACATCAGTATAGATTACAGTGGCATCTTCTCCTTCTAGTATATGTGGAAAATAATCAAGCTAATGATTCCCTTTTAATAAATTAGAGTAGCTTTTGCCTTTAATGTTAAACAGCACATCCAGCATTGTAATGAATTACCCAGCAATTTGTTGTACTTGGAGTCCCAAATTTGCAAATTAGAGTCTTTATTCTTGCTAGATATATGTTGCATAGAAGTCCGGGTTTCCTGTATATTTGAATGAAAATTACATGGGCACGCTGAAGAGAGCTCTCTCATCTAATATATTTCAAAGTCAATATTCTGCCCCCTGGATGCAAAGAAAGGCAAGATCCCATTGCAGATGTTATACAAATTTATGCATGGAGTGGAAATGTTCTAATTCACACTAATGACTGGTAGAACTGTTGCAAATTAGGCCTTGATTTGGGGCTGGCTTAAGTCTTTCCCTATGCACTTTCGGTCTGCTTTTTCCTGTACAACAAAAGGGGGAATTAAAGGCTACTGAGTCACTAATGGTGTGCTAGTTACTTGACAAATGTGAGTTTTAATAACTAGTTATAATTTCATACTTAATAGAATAAAGGAAATCTTAGTAGTTTAAAGTATCAGGTATTCTTCTTTTTTCTTTTTCTTTTTAAAAACCCACACATTGCACTCTGTTAAGAAGAGTATATGAAAAGGAGGATCCAATAGCAAGCCTTGGAGGGCATCATCCATCTAGGGCTTGAGGGGCCTTCCCTAAGAAGCTGCCACCTGCTGTTCAGTGTTTTAACTCATGGGAAAGCTGCATGAAGAGCCTGATAAGGCAGCTCTGAGCTCCTGCCATGGAAACAGAAGTATTTGGAATTGCTTCTTCTGGGAAAGGAGGCAAGCTTGGAGGAAGACGTGGAATGCCTTGCCAACAGTTCAGTAAAACCCACTATATATGCATACTGGTGAAAGCCAGCCTTGTAGTTAATGCCACATTTTTTATATACATGGAAGGGAATAATTCAAAGAAATCATCAACAACACGCAATAAAAGCAAGAAGCTGCGCCACAAGCAATTGGGGGGGTTATATTTGCAGTTAGGTCCCCCCCTACACACTTAATTTTAATTAGAGATAGCTTCCCCTTCAGCCACACAGCATGGAATAATAATTATTTCTTTAGCAAAATGTCACTAAGGCCATCCATAATTACTCATGATGCACTAAATGGAAAATGGCAAAAATGCTTTGAAAAGTAACAAGAACCTGGAGTTTATACATGGATATGATGGGAATCAAATTGTACTGTTCTAATATGTACCTACGTCTTTCCTTCCTTTAGCATAGGTAAATAGCATTGAGAGCATGCAGCCCAGAACCATGAAGAATATCTTTCTAGATAGCTTATCTGCTTTATACATGCTTGTATTATCCACCCTACTTTTGTGCCAAACTATTCTCAGATATTAATTAGTATAACTTGAAATAACACTGAAGTGCATGAAAACACATTTAGCACCTTCAAGCTGACGTGTCTGAGATAAACTACAGGCTTTTTTTGGCTGGCTATTTGTGCTTTAATTCTGATGCAGGTGGTAGAACTGATTGTGATAACATATTTGTTGACAAATGTGCATAAGAGCAGGGCTGAGTGAATTCAGAAGTGTAGAAGAGTCTCTCTCTCTCTCTCTCTCTCTCTCTCTCTCTCTCTCTCTCTCTCTTTAAAGCACATTGGAGAAAAGCAAGCAACAGGTTTCTTTATTTCCACTGCAGCTATTAAACAGAAAGTTTGCTTTGCGGCAGAAGAGCAGAATGATTAAGGGTCAAATTGCTTTTTATTGTTCCCCAAACATGCCACTTGTGTGTACAGTTTCATTTTTAGCTTTTTTAAAACTTTGCAGTCTTTGGGTTTAAAAAGCTATGACAGGCAGTGCTAGCCGGAATGATAAAAAGCTCAGAGTTACTAGCTCCATCTGTTACCCAGGAAGATGTAATGCTAAAGACGGAATGAACATGCCAGCTTGACAGACATAATTCAGAATGGTAAATCCTGCAGTTCTTCTCAAGCAGTTAGGAGGCTCATGGCACTGTTCTTTATGAGCCAGGCAGAATCAGGATCATCTGGATTACACCTGAAGCCACGCTGAAATGTAACTGTTTCCTTTGGTGGTACGGATGCATGGGAGAGCTGATCATTAAATGAATCTGTCCAGAATGCAGTGTTCACTGGTCACGTAGAGATTGATCTGTCAGATATTGCAGAGTTGGGAGGCTGATTTGGTTGAAAAGAAGAATGTGCCACATTGGTCCTTGTGAGTGAAATTTATCACGTATTCTTCCACTCCATAATAAATCCAAGGGCAGAGTTTCAACTTAAAATGCATTATATTAAAGTTGTGATTTGAAGGCAAGCTGGAAATATAAATAATCAGACCCTTGTGCAAATAGATCAGAGTTTTAGTGCCTTGCAATTTCTTGAGTTTATGAAGGGGAGGATTGAAAGAGTGGGAGCTGATAAGGAGTCCTCCCACTGCTTTCTGTGGAAAGTGGCCAAAGGCTATTCTATCCACCCAAGCAAATCTTACTCTTAAAAAAGGGCATTCAGATGATTAGGAAGATGTCTGTTCATTCCAGGAAGTTTGGGATTGGATCTCTCTCTCTCTCTCCCATGTGTGTGTGTGTGTGTGTGAGAGAGAGAGAGAGATGATTAGAAGTTCTAGTTAATTGAGCTGAAGGGATTATTTGTGCATCCAACATACCTTAATTTTCTGACAAAATAATTAGGAAATATAATGTTGAGTTCTGCCTAAAATGGATCTTCTAACTGGCGGAGGAAGGGGATTGCAGTGAGTGTGGTCCACCACGTATGTCATCCCGGAGGGTGACATCGCCGTGCCCCCCCCCAGACGCTAGCCCCCCCTAGAATGCTAGCCCTGCCCCTGGGTGCACAGCATGTGTGCCGCTTCGGGTGCCGGAGCAGCTAGCTCCACCTCTGCTTCTAATGATTCTAGCTTCCTAGCAAGCTTTTCTTTTATCATCACATTCTTATCTCCAGCTTCAGCTCTTGTTGCGGCAGAAGCTTTTTCTTTAGCTGTATGACCACTATAGTGGCATATGAGGCCAGGAGGTCAAAGCACTCCACCCCCACAGCATCTCGGTTTGCTTGTTTTTGATGTCCTGCTTCAGCTATTGTTTGCTTGGTGGACAGAGCGAGAGCCAACTCCTAGTGATCAGGAAAGAGGTTGAAGGCTTCTCTTGCCCCACCACAGAGAGGTGAATCATGGAAAGTGTATGCGTAGAGGATACCTCTGACAAGCAAGAGGAGTAACTTTCCCCTTAGTTGCATGATCTTAATTACTTACTTATTTATTTTCTAGCATCTTTCAGAAATAATGGCCTAGTTCTCACTGAAGTCGCAAATCTGTACCACTGGGGATTCATGGTTTTAAACTTGAATGCTTATCCTTGACTTCTAGGTTTCTATGTACAGTACAGGGTTTTCTTTTGGGGAGGTGGAGGTGGGGGTAATGGAGGAGCAGTCATGTGCAGCAGAGACACAATTTTATCACATTGGTGAAAACTAATGCCAATCTCATTCCTCATTTATTGTTTTCAGTGTCCTGGAAAGCAACTCCCTTCACATTCTGAATTGGAAGTATTGCTCATAGCTCCATCTTCATAGTTCTATAACTTCTGCCTTGGAAACATCCACCGTTTCGTTTTTATCAGAGCAGCTGATTAAGGTGGAAGCAAAAATGTTTCACTATTATTATTTTTAGAAGAAACCTTCTTTTGTTAATCGTGTGTGTGTGTGTAAACAAGGCTTACTACAGAGAATTAATATGAGATGATATAATTTGAAAGGCACTCGGTTGAAAATAAATAACTTTTAAGATATTCCAAGGACTTTTAGATTCACCAATGAATTCCCCTAACAGGACTTAAACACTGTGAAATGGCATTTTCTATTAATTTAAAAGCTCTACTTGTCAGAAGATAATATACAGAGTTCTAAAACAGGAGGAAATCATGTAGCTCATTTTCCAGTACGGGCATAAACTGCTTTGATTCCCTTATGCTGAATGCCGTGATGTGAGATTTGGAGAGAGAACCACTCTTAGCCCAGTCTTATGAGTCATTGTCAATTGTGCAACATGGTAGCACAGCAGCAGCAGCATATCACAGCAGGGCAGTAATGAAGTGCAGTGTTCCCATGTTCCCAACCAACACCCTTTATAAATGGTTCTGTTGTGCACAACCAAAATGGTTGGCAGCTGACTGGTGTGGGTTTGGAGCTGGGGACAATTCATCAGAGGGGTTGGCCATTGAGAGAAAAGGCAAATTGTATCATTTTCTTAAGGATGCATCACTTTAGAAAGCATATAGAGGGACAAATCAAAAACTCTCTACTCCTGGAAAGAGAGCATGTCAAGGACAGACTAAACTGAAGGTGAATTAAGTGAATGGCATTATGTGCTTGGTTTTTCTTCAGTACATAGCAGCAGCAGAGGGCCCAAAACTGGACTGGGATCACAACATGGGTTGGAGTGAGCTTTAACTCTTGGACTCCATTTGCACAACCTCACCTCTCTGCACTTACCTGTATGAATTTTGTCAGGCTCCAATCCCTCAGAATAGGACTGCATCTAACCTCTAGGTTGGAGTTTGCCAAGTCTTGATGCTCTTGTGAGAACCTTACACACTGTTCTAGCCTAATGTGACTCTGTCTTACCTGACGATTCATTGCTGGTAAGTGCCTCTGCCACAGACTACTTCCTCCCCTTCCTTCCCCTTGAGCCTCAAATTAGTTATACATATGAACCCGCCTCTTCATTGAAATGGCACTTCAGCTTCAGCCACTAGCTCTGTAGCTGCAAACACTGTTAACTCCTCATGCAAGAAAACGTTGTTCAGCCTATGAAGACATGTGTTGTGCCTGGTATAAGAATTCAATGGAGCACTTCAGTCTCTAGGGCTGTTGAGCTGGCATCATTCATGATTGTAAAACCCACTCAAACAAATACAAGGATTATTTGATGGTGTGGATATATGGGACACAGTCATCCTGGGCCTCTAAATGATTGCCATAAATGCCAGAGAATTGTCAATACACTAAAGAGAAAACTAATGAGGTTTTGTGAAGAGAACTAGGCACTCAACAGGGATTCACTGTCTTCATGTGCATCAAAATGAAACGCAATGTGGTAGAAGGTAAAAATGGTATTATCGTGATTTTCTCCCCTTCATCTTCATCACAAAAGGAAGTGAGTTGCCTGAAGGAAAAATAAAGATAACAGAATTACAGTGGAGGCTCTATGGAAAGGTAATTTTTAGCTGTGAAAATTGCTTTTCATTTCCTCAACAAAATAAAAATAAGACTCTTTGAAGAAACAAGACTATAGATCATCTGCTTTTAATAAACACTCTGGCCTCTTTGCATGTGGTGCTTGTATTGCCCCTTATGCTGTCTCTGCCAGCTCCCTGTGAACTTGCTAATGCACCCGACCCAGTTTGCAAAGCTGTCAATGACAGAGCATGTGACAAGTTTGCACTGTACATACAAGGCAGCTCAAGTCTCCTGGATGGAGCTGTAATTTTGTGGCTGTGCTGGGGATGGATAACAAGTTTTCAGATCCTGCACAAAACCACATCTCTCAGGTGTCCTTCCAGGAGAAAAACAGAGGTAGTTGAAAGATTTACTTTTACTGTAGAGATACCCATGGCATCCAACCAAACTTTCTAATGAAAAAAAATTGTATTTTTGTATTGAACAAGATGAGAATTTTTCTAAGGCTCTGTATTTATTTTAGACTAAAATTTCAGACATAGGCATGTGGCAGAAGTAATGTAAGAGGGAGTTACTATCTGCATGAGTGTGAGACCTTTGGTGTAACTCATGAGAGTCTGGTAGCAGGTGAAAAAGGAGCCACTACAGCCACAGGAATTGCAACTGGGAAGCATCATGGTAACACTGGCTCATATGTTTTGTTCTACATGAGGCTGCAGTTTCAGGCTGACTTCAAGTGATAAGAATTGGACTTGGGAGAACTGCTCTTCTAGGATAAGATGTCATTAGATTTTAAGATTTAATTTGATTAAAAATAGGAACCTGGGAGCTCAGAATATTAATGTGTAGCTGCTATGTTAAGTTATATGAAATTTATGTTAAGCGTAAATTTCACAACTGCTTTTCTTGCGTGACCAACGTGTGAATAAACACACAGGTTTCTCTTAGATCCCTTGCCTTTGTGACTAGTACTTTTGCCTTTGTGTATTGACTTGAGAGAATGACCTTTGCAAACACTGGCTTGGAATATAAATGGATGCTGACTTTGAAAGCATTTCACAAAGTTAACTTACTCTGAGAGAATAGGCTGCTAGGAAATTAACAGTTCTGCCAGATGGTTTGTACCTGCAAGCTCTGCAATAATTACAAGAACATCATCATATTCCTGGTCTTTCATCACCTTGAATATTTTTATTACACTTGTGAAGACATCTTTAAACATTTCAAATCAAAGTGGGGTACTTTCATTTGGGTGAGAAATGTCAATCAGGAAGTTGCAAATGAAAGAATAGTTTTGTATTAATTAGAAGTTCTCATTTTCTAGCTAGCTAAGTCCACGGTGGTTACACTGGAACACTTCTGATCCAAGTCAAATAGAGCGTGGATATACCTAATAGCTCTTTTTATATCTAGACCAGTGGGGCCTTGCAACAAAATGTTGCAGTTTGGAGTGCTGCTGTGCTGGTTCAAAGCCACCTTGTTCTGCCCCCCCTCCCATTAGGGTTCCTCATATGAAATGTATTTCTTTGGGGTTCTCCCAAGCCTGCTGATAACTCCCTCTTGTCAGTAGTTACTGGCGTGGCGGAGCAGAGCCACACAGTTGCCTTCCCAACACCATCTTTGTTGCAGCTCACAGGGATTATGCTGGAGTGGGCCAGAGCAGGAGCAGCAGATGCACCAACAGGAGATACTACTGCCTCTTGTGCATGGATGGTGCCATTTCAGCTACATAAGCCCTGCTCTCAGTGCAAACTCTGGAAATAGACTGATGTGAATGCCTGTGTTAGATTCTAGAGCTAGACCACAGTCCTATAGGTTCAAAGACACTCCTGTCCAATCCTGCAAGATTCAGAACATCACACTCATTCTATTTCCCTATACAGAGATAAATCACACTGTGCTGTATATATTTACTATGGGCTTCCTGTCACTTCAGAGGTTGCTACAGAATTAGGACCAATGACCAAATTCCAGTAACTTATACATTCCTTTTACTCTGATTGAATCAAGCTAACAGAATACATTCATGAATCAAGGGAAAGCCCACCTCATGGCCATTTGCTTTGCATATATTCCTACTATGCATAGGCTGTAGAAAAGTGTTTGGTGGGGCATCAGAGAGGTGAACAGCACTGAACTGCAGCAGTCAGTGTCAACCCTGGGTTTTGAAGCTCTCCAGAGGGATCACACTTTCTCACAAAACTTTCCATCTTTGTATACTCTGCATCTCACAAGTAGTGGCTGTAGCGTCTATACGCTGCTGGAGATGAGGGTGGTTTGTTTTTCTCAGCGTATACCCCCACCCCTCAAAAATAAAATGAAAATAAGGACTCTGGACGTTTAGCCTTTAAATACACACTGCAGAGTTCCCTCATCACAATGGGCATATTCTGTAATGTGTGAATAGCAATGTGAGTGTTTTTATCACTGCCAGCACACACATCAAGGTGATGAACAACAGCTGGCCAACCATGTGTCAATGTCAAAAGAAACCCTTTTGCTGTCATTCATATATTGCACTGTTCATTTACATTCATAAACACAGATTTTCTTGGTGTTAATAGGTGTGCCATCACAATTTCAGCAGACAGATAACATTCCTATCAAATCAATGTAAAAAGCTTTGATATTTTGCAAGTAGAATGAATTTTTATCAATGCTGTGCTAAAAGTCTGTCCTCCAGTTTCTCAAAAGTTTCCTTTCCCTGCAAAAGAGTCTTCCATTTTTCTGTCCATTCTTAGCATTTCTAAATTTCTTTAAACTGGGACAGCACTTCATGTAAACTTAGGGGACGCACTGCAGGAAGCAAGATGTCTAGGAGAACCATGCTACGCCACAGCATAATGCAGAGATGCTTCTGCACAAGTCTGTACAGCACTCAGAGATTTTTATGCTTTAAAGGCTAACTTTATCAAATTTTAAAATCTTTACCTTTAACTGGATGAACTAAAACCTGCCTCATATTTCAACAATCTCTTTGTGTCTATATTTTTAGGTATGAACAGTGGTTCTAATCACTATCCTTCTGAACTTTGCTTCTTGGGATTTTTGTTAGAGTTGTTCAGTGGTCTGGACCTTGTATAGAAGTGAATTATCTCCACCACAAGAATGAGTTCCAAAGCTTCCCTGCAGAACAGTCTTAAATACTAGTTACAATAAGATAAATGTTACAAAATAACCAAGTAGTACATTGCAAAGAAGAAATAGGGTGCAGTCCTTTATGCGGTTCAGTAAACTTTCCAATCTCTGGTCTCAGAGGGTGATCCTAAGCTTGTTCATCATTGCAGAACCTCCCTGCAACTGCTGCTGCTGCTGCTGCTGCTACTACTACTACTACTAACCATTGCTGACAAGCACACATTGCCTTCTCAGCTTCTTGCAGTGAGAACTTTGCAGCTGGTGTTTCCAGCAATGAGTCATCAGGTAGTTTAGCTCATTGTAATGGAAAAATACCAGCCGTCTCTGATGCTTCTTCCAGAGTGGAACCTCTTGCTTAAGGTAAACTTCCCTTTACAACATTTTAATTACAATGCATTCAAACAAAGCATTTTATGCACATTAAACTTATAACTTTAATAATCATTGCCACTAATTGCTACTAACTACTATGTTTATTGAAACTGCATTTTTGAGAAGGGCAACAAACCAGATAAGGTTATGGAATTTTAAAAAATGTGATTAAGATTTACATAATTCCAAAATACACCTTTAATAAATTTAGAGAATGTTACGAGGAACTTTATTTCTCAGAATGCCATTATGAACAGGGAGTTCAGGGTTGTTCTTGTTTTCTTTTAGAAATATTAAACTGCCATGTCTAACAGAAAAGGATACTGAAAATCTACAAAGCTGCTTACAATTACTGAGCTCTGTACAGTGCATTGCAGAACTTTTAAAAAATGTGGTAGAAACAGATGGCTTCATGGCAGAATACCATAAAATGTTCTTAATGAATTAGCATATCCCCTTCTGGCTGCAATAAATGAAGTTATGGAAAAACATACTTAAAAAAAAAGTGTGGAGAAAGCCAAATTGATTAATACTGAAGTAAAACAAAAACATTTCCAAAGTAGAGTCCTATTGAGCTTTGCTCTTTTATATCAGGGTTTTAAACGTGGACCGCTATTATGGCAAAAAGGCAGCATAATTGTTTGGAGATTCATTGCAGATGACCAGAAAGTCTTTATTTAAAATTGTAAAGTAACACTGGACATAAAAACATAATACATATGATAACTAAGCCTAGACGCACTTCTGTTCTTAGATGCTGAGAATGCTTTTGATAATTTAGAATGGAGATATTTAAACCACATTTCATTGGTCTAGCAGGATAATTTTCTATGTGGGTTCAGTTAATGCATCTATTTATGTCTTAGTAAATGGTGCAAGGATGTCCCCTATCCCAACTATTATTTACTTTATCTATGAGCTTCTTACTGAATCAGTAAGAATCAGAAAGGCGATAAGTGGTCTTAAGTTAGGGTTGAAAAGTTCAAAATGAAGGCAGAAGACATATTATTTGTACACAATCTGGTAAATGGTTTTGAGCAAATTCTAAAAAACAAAAATCAGAGAAACGGGAAAAACTTCATCACAACTGATAAAAACATGGAGTTATAGTTTCTCCATGTATAATAACTTTGTATAACTTTGATGCAGTTATGCCAATACATTTAGTAGCATGGTTTCATGTACCTGAAAGCCTGATATCAAGAAAACTTAAAAAGACACTTCAACAGTAAATTCAATAGGGAACTGATCAAAACAAACCTATCCCTTATTGGAAAACAAAGAAAGGAAAATTAAGACTAGGATTGTCACTGTAAACAACTTCACATTGCAATGAGGAATTATAGTGTGACACCTTGTTAGGTATTTTGCAATTATGGAATGATAATGGGCGGACAGGACTTGAGAAATCTATTTAAGTATGGAATGTTTAAATCTTATGGAGTAATAAATAATGAAATAGGACCCCATTACCCATGTTTGTTTTAGTATTTACAAATAGTACATCTAGTAATTATTTACCAAGGAAACAAAGTCCTCTTAAAGAGATTAGAGTTCGAAATTTTATTTTAACAAGCCAAAAACAAATTAAGCAAAATATACAATATAATTATGAATACTGAAACATTCAGAAATTCATATCAACACAGATGGAAAATTGATTTAGGATTAGCTATTTCATTAGCTATCAGTAATTGTATGGTAATATGTTCAGCAACAAACTATAAGTACAAATTGTAAGGAGCTTTTATGAATGTATGTTCTATTTCTATTTGACACTTGCAAGGCTTCAAGACAATCCAGTAATTTATTTATTTAAAAATAAGTCTATTGTAATATATTGGTGTAACAGGATACAAGAAAATACCCAGCATTAGATTAACTAGGGTGCATATGAATTGTTTATGAATACGTTGTGGATATTTTACAGATATTGATTGATATTGTATAACCTACTATTATTTACTATATTGTTATTGCCACTCTATGCTGTTAAAGTCAGAAAATAAAGACTGCAGTAACTTTTCCGTAGAACCAATAGAAACTGCTTTCATGGGAGGAAAATTTGTTGCCTATTTTGTATAGTGTTTTTCATGTCAGCATAATTCCTTCTGAAATATTTATTATCACAGGTCTATTCAAAATTGCAAATGCAAATGGAGTTAAACTTAATAACTCCTGACCACTTAGAGTTGCTAAGAATCACAAGGAGGATAGAGTACAGTTGCACTCATAATGCTGTGAGTTTCCTGTAGGCATCTGGTTGGTCACTGTGAGAACAGGATGCTGGACTAGATGAGCCTTTCAACTTGGTCTGATCATGTTTTTCTGGATCCATGAGTATCATGTTCTTATGGTAACATGGTGTGAAGGCACATGGTGAAGTAACAGTATTGGTTCTGGACAGGGCCTGGGACCCCTTTGTACACTACTTTGAGTTCCAATATGGAATATATATAGAATATGGCAGCCTTTGGCACCAACTTGTTACAAGTAGAATTGATGTAATAGATTTTGTTTTCTAGTAACTGCACCCACTCACTCTACATCAGGTCACTGTATCCCGGTTGCCAACTACTGAAATAATTATAGAGTTTTGGTTTTTTAGATATTAATAAATTAAACCAGAAGGATTTATGTGTGTTAAGGAAATTTCAGTTAATTTAAGTGAAATGATCATAAAACTGTCACGCTGCTGATCTTAAAATATATAATGCTGTAAGACTAATTTATTGCATGAGCAGGGGCATATTGAAAGAAATGTGAAGAAATGAAAATCAGAATAACAGAGACAAGAATTAATATATCCACATGAGAGCTAAATGGGGTATTGAATTATGTAGGATGCCTGTATATCATGAGATCCACCAAGCCAAGCACAAGCCAACAACATTACAGTTCTATGCTTCTAAAGTGTGCATTTTCAGCTGAGAGAGGATCTAGAGATGGTATTTCTGTCTACAGGCTTTCCACAAATAATACCTGTAAACACAACTTACAAGTGCCTTCTTTAGATTAGTAATGAAACTAGTAATGAAGCCCCTAAAATCTTCCAGGCGCAAGCTGTGACAGTGAGCAGAATGGTACTTTTTGCCACTCATAGCCATAGTACAAAGGTGCTGAGAGTGAAAAGAATAGACTGGTTGGGCTTGCTTTACAAATTATTGGCATAAGTAGACACTAGAAACATTATCTGCATCTCTAGAGCATTGAAGATTTTCAATAAAATGGTTCTGCTGATTAAGGATGGGGGGTTAATTCAATTCAGTTTGCATTTCAATAGGAACCTACATAATTCACACTTTCTGATACAAAATGAAAACCAAAACACAGCCATCCTTCACAATGTGCACTTCTGTGAATTTTGCAATTGAGTTCTTCAGCCAAGTACTGTGCACAAAATTGCATATACCAGGGTGAAGTGTGAATATAAAAGCACGTATAAGTGAAAATAACATACAAAAAGCATTATATTATGGAAAATGGCTTTGCAAAAATTGCTTTGCAAAATATTTCTGTGCAAGTGTCTCATCTTGGTAAATCTCCATGGATGTGACCTTCCTCTTGCAAGCACTTAAAGCTGCTTACAATAACCAGACAGATTCCTTGAATATTTTAATCAACAATGCCATTTCTCTAGCAATAGGGTATATAATCTTTCCCATGCCTGTTGAGCATACCGCTACTATATGTGTGATGCTTTTTTTTTTTAATCCACCAAACTGGTAATTAAGATCTCTAACAATCTCTTTGAAAGGGTCACTCTGAAGTGCCACAAGTGGACCACTGTGCACAATCTAGCACCATTTTAACAGATGTAAAATGTTTGACGCAACCTTCTTCTACATGAAGTTATTTATGCATCCAGTGGTAATCATCTTGAGACATTAGCTCAAAGAAACTACTCTTTAGGAGGTGGTGGAGAGACACCATGATTTGCCTATCTTTCCTGCAGACTGCTTTGAACAGAGAACAATGAAATGCAAAACAGAAGCAAATGCTTCAACACGGTGCCTCTGATACAGATAGCAAAGGTGGAATTGCATACTATGTAAGGAAAGAAGTGGAGGGAAGGAAATTAGGGGAGAGATTTTGAAGCAGTGAAGTTCAAGGTAATTCATCTATAGCATAAAGCAGGAAGTGGAGAGTAGTTATATGAACTAGCACTATTTAGAGAAGGTAACAAACCATTCCTCTCTGTGCGAAGGAAGTAAGAATGTAAGTGATGTAAAATCTGTTCATTGTCACTGAAATATGTAGGATAAGCAAGCCTTATATATTTGCGTGTTTTCTCAACCCTTCTCAGAGCACCTGGATTCATAATCTGTTAACTTTTTTGGCAGCCCAATGCTTCTACAAGTTTATTCAAAAGTAAGTCCTAATATATTCTGTGGTGCTTGCTCCCAGGTATGAGTGCACAGAATTGGAGCCTCAGTTACTCTATAACAGCAGATACTGCAAAAAAACTAATTGTAGTCATTGTGTGGCCTGTAGCTGAACTTAATACAAGCATTTCTGTTCAACACATCATTTTTTGAAGCTTGGTAAATTATAGTTTCATTAAAGTTAAGCTATTCCTTTAAAATATGCACACTTCCATGCTCTGTTGCATATTCAAGGTTTTTACATCTTTTCAGAGTAGGACTTGTTAGAAACAGGTTTTCTTTTCTCCTTTTCAAAGAATTGTTGCAATTGAACAAATTAAGCTTTAGCCAGCTCCTCAAAATGATGTCCTAATTTAGAAGGCTCAGGCTTTGATTTAAATTTATATCTGCCACTTCAAGGGTGTTTTGCTGTGACTCTAAGAGACTTACATTTCAACACCACTGCACTGAAATCAAGTCACCTAAAACTAGTCCAGTTTTGCTAAGATAAAAGACGTCATGCTTGTCCTTATATCTGTTCTCTTGATATTCCCATCTTAAGCACTGCCTGAGCTCTGCGAGTGCGGCTTTCTCCCGAATGAAGGGCAGGACCGGGACATTCGCAGGGAAACAAAAATGCTTGTTTACAAAGCTATTGTAGTACCAACTTTACTATATGCTTGTGAAACATGGACCGCTTATAAACGCCATCTCAACGGCTCGAAAGATTCCATCAATGGTCTCTCCGAAATTTTTTACACATCACTTGGGAAGACAGGCAAACTAATATCAGTGTACTGGAAGAAGCAAAGATCACCAGTGTTGAAGGAATGATTCTTCAACAGCAACTTCATTGGACTGGTCATGTTGTGTGGATGCCTGATGATCGTCTTCCAAAGTAACTACTCTATTCTGAACTTAAAAATGGAAAGCATAATGCTGGTGATCAACAAAAGAGGTTTAAAGACTGTCTCAAGGCAAATCTAAAATTTTTTGTATAAACACTGACAACTGGGAAACACTGGCCTGTGAGTGCTCCAGTTGGAGAACAGCCTTTACTAAAGGTGTCATGGGCTTTGAAGACACTCGAACTCAGGATGCAAGGGAGAAAGGTGCTAAGAGGAAAGCACACTTGGCAAATCCACACCGTGATCAACTCCCGCCCGGAAACCAATGTCCCCACTGTGGAAGGATGTGTGGATCCAGAATTGGCCTTCACAGTCACTTACAGACTCATTGTTAAAACCGTGTTTATGGAAGACAATCTTACTTGGCTACGAGTGATCGCCAAAGAAGAAGACTTCCCCCCTCCATTTCTTTTGTTTTCTCCTTTGGTTAACATTTAAGCTTGATAAGTTCTGGAATACTTGAATGTTGGCTCAGAAAGTTGTGACACGTTGGTTGGTCGTGATAAAATTATCACCCAACTGTGGATTTTGCAACAAATTATATCAGAGGTAGTATGTAGTGCAAGCAGAAAGTATCCACAGCCTGATCATCTTCAGTGATCTTTCCACAATACCAAAGTTAATATCATAAAGGTCTGGAAGCCCAACCTTATGAAAAACAGTGGGATGGGGTGGGGCACTGGGTATGTTTAGGCTGGGCAAGAGAAGACTGAGAGCCACTTGTGAAGGAACACCTGCAGATCTGAACTCCCTTTCCTCTGCCCCACTTTCAGCTGTATATTTAATTAGGTGTTTTTGTTTTTTTTTAAGGTAAAGGTACCCCTGCCCATACGGGCCAGTCGTGACCGACTCTAGGGTTGCGCGCTCATCTCGCTCAAGAGGCCGGGAGCCGGCGCCGTCCGAAGACACTTCCAGGTCACGTGGCCAGCGTGACGAAGCTGCAACTGGCGAGCCAGCACCAGTGCCGCACACGGAAACACCGTTTACCTTCCCGCTATAAAGCAGTATCTATTTATCTACTTGCACTTAGGGGTGCTTTCGAACTGCTAGGTGGGCAGGAGCTGGGACCGAACGATGGGAGCTCACCCCGCTGCGGGGATTCGAACTGCCAACCTTACAATCAGCAAGTCCTAGGCACTGAGGTTTTACCCACAGCGCCACCCGCGTCCCCTAATTTTTTTAAAATTTACCCTAATTAAACATTAGCCACATTTCCTACCATTTTGGGTCTGGATAAGTGTGTTGTCCCTGGGTTGGCTGAGGTGGGTTAGCTTGATTGTACCCCCCTCCCAGATTAGAGTCATGCAAGGTTAAAAAAATCACCCATCTTCTCCCAGCATGCACAATAACCCTCTCAAACTTTGCTCTGGAGTGTTGGGAGAAACCCAACCTAGGACCACACAGATTTAGGGAGTGCACAGGGGGAAAAGATAAGAGCAGTTAATCCTTGCAATGATGGCATATGTTCTTTGAATACCACCACTAGTTTCCAATCAGCAACACAAATACTTTTCGGAAACCTAAAGAAATTGCATCTGTTGTTGCTGTGGCATCTCCTTTTGTCTCTCCTTTGGCCTGACAAGAGTGTGATAGGATCTCAAATTAAAAATTACGCTTTAAAAAGTTTTTTATCACATTTTAACTATGAATGGCATCCTTCACCTTCTGTTGGTTCAGCACATGGTAATAGTTTCAGACAGCTAGGGTTCTGACTTTCTGTACAATTCAGAAGCTTGCTTCCTTGACCGACACAGCTCAACAAAATGTGTCATCCGCTCTCTTCCTTTTGGAGCGACACAGCAAGCACTATTGTCCCTGACCTCTCATGTTGCAATGTGACTTTGTTGCTCCCTGCACTAACACCATAAAGTACCAGAAGAAACAGTGTGCAGTGCGTTATTGTAAGAGGGAGAAATTCCCCAGGAAGCAGGGAAGGAATAATAAGAACGAAGACTGTTCCTGGTGTCAAAACAATTATGTAGAGTGGATTCTAACTTATGTTGCTTTCATAAAAATAATTTTAAAACCCCCGGAAAGGTCAAAGTAGTCTCTCTCTTTTTTATTTTTAAAAAAATATGTTTTAGCTTTAGGAAATAAAAGTTGTTTTGGATTACCTCCTCCTTCATTAGTAAATGAGCTGGTATTACCCTTCGCAGCCATGATGGCACAAGAGTTGACATTCTCTAAGTTATAATGAGTATCACAAATAGAAGTATAAGTTTCTACTGTTGGAAGCAGTATGCTTATCGATACCAGTTGATGGAAACTGCAGGAGGGAACAATGCTGCTGCACTCTGGTCCTCCTTGCAGGCTTCCGATGGGCATCTGATTGACCACTGTGAGAACAGGATGCTGGAGTAGATGGGCCACTGGCCTGATCCAGCAGAGCTATTCTTATGCCCCTCAGATTTGCCCTCCAAGTTGTTGCAAGAGACTCTGGTAATGGTTGGAGAGAGAGATTTGGAAGAGAGATTCCTACTGTCCAGTAGCAAAGTTGGCAATTGCTTCAAGCACATTAAAACTTGGTTAGATTTAATCTTCCCTCATCCATCTTTAAACAAATGTTCCCCATGAAAATACGTAGGCTAGAATAAATCACAGACACTTAGCTTTGCAAATAAGTGAAGTTCTTTACACACAGAGTTTCAGGAGTTATAGCAAACAAGTCTCCATCTGTTGAAAGTAAAATAAAGATTTTTTTTTAAAGGTTCCAAATGACTTGAAAAAAACTTGGTTTCCTTACAAAAAGTATAATCGGCTGTGGTAGGGGAAGTTTGGGACTCACCTGTGATTCAAATCAATCAATCTTGGGCAAGATAATGGGGCAGACCTGAGTGAAGCCAGGCTTCACTCAGGTCTGCCAACAACTTATTTTAAGTGGCTGCACTTGGTCTCAGCAGCACAGTTGCCAATGGATGTTGGGGAGCGAGGACATTCCTGAAGAACTGAAGGTTTGTTAGGCTGTGGTGGTGGGCCTGTGAAGAGACCCAAAGACCTTGGCAGTGCCTGAAGCGGCTGAAGACCTTTCAGCATTGGTGGTGGGGTCTGGGAAGCAGCCCAAACACCCCAATTTTGGCACCAATGAAATGTGTCTGGGGAAGAATTGGGCTAGGAGGCGAGTGATGAGGTACCGAAACAAAGGCATTTTTAAGTGCCACAAGCTTTAAATCCTAAAGGCACTTAAAAGTGTCAACAGAGCAGCTTTGCAGCTAGGGAGTGCTACTGCTACCCTACTGCATCAAGGACCACAGGAGCACCCCAGAATCTCCCCCATAAAGACTATTAAAATCCCTTTAAAATGTCTTCAGACAGTTTCCTTTTTTTTTAAAAAAGTTACCACTGCATATATCCTCATATATTTTTTGGCATGGATTTGATACAGTTTTGATGGAATTTGAAGTAACAGGAAGTTTCGATTTCACTGTCTCTCTCTCTTAATTTACAATTTGAAAAAGGAAGCAATTGAGCCTGTCAAGGTGTTATATAGAGTCAAGGCCAAACTGCTACAATCAGATGAGGGGAAAGGTCATTTTTAAAGTATTACAAAAACATTTTTCTCTCTCTCTCTCTCTCTCTCTCTCTCTCTCTCTCTCACACACACACACACACACACACACACACACACACTGCTGCAGTCATTGCTGTTAGCCCCGACTTGCCTTGAGCTTTTTTATCTTATTTCACAAACACAACTAAATGGAGATAGTTTAAACACTCTGCTGTTCCATCAATGCAATATGAGTGAAAGCTTAACAGGAGTGTTCTTTTAAAAGCACTGCAACAGGTCTTCACTAGACATGTGATTGAGGAAGAAAATGAAAAGAATAGCAATTTGATTATTGATTTAACTGTGAATGAAGAAGGGAGAAAGATGAGGCTAATTTTTTCAATTGAAGTGAATTGTTCTACACAGCCAAATAAATATAAAATGTGGGATGCACATAGCTGGGGGGGGGAGGGGCTGCTTCATCAAAGCTCTCTAGCTGTTGCCACCTGGACTAGGACCATGTAAAAATGTATTTTAATTCATCAATAACTGCACTTAGTCCTAGTTAATTTTCAACCCCAAGTGCTAGTGCTTATCTCTACCTGTGTAGGACTACTTTCTTCTACATAAAATTGCTCAGGCATTGAAGTAATCTTTGAAGGCCCTTATCCAGGAGCCAATGCCTTCTGAGGGTACATGATAGAAAATTAGGAAGAGGACCTTCATAATCAACACTTCATCTGTGAAACTGCCCCCCCATGAAAGATGCAGGTGGAGAAACAATTAATCCTGAGTGGGAAGGTTATCTAAAAGTTGTATACTTTTATACATAGCAATGTTTTATATACTGTAAGATTATCTGGTCTGTGAATTGTTAGCTGTATGAGTTTTAAAGATTAGCAGTTCACCAGTAACTGAGTGTAAAAAATAAATTGCATAGGTGGCCTCAAGTTGACAGCCTGCCATTAAACAGCAGAGCTGTTACAGATCCTAAGGAAGTGACTATTTGCCTTGAGAGGTTTACTGTTATGCCAAGTTGACATTAGTGGCCATTTCTTTTCTGATGGGACAGTAGAATCCTCAAACAGTAGAGCAAAAGTCTATGGGGGAATATTCTATCTTTGCTCATTGGCCACACTTAGAAAACAATGAGCTGTCAACCATTGGAGTGTAAATTTTGAGTGGCTGGGATTTTCTGATGGGGACAATGAAAGGGCAAGAGCAGCACTGTTGTCAGTTAAACAAAGAAGCTAGAGGGAAGCGATAAAGAAGTCAAGCTGAGGCTGAGAGGTCAGAAATAACATATTGGCAACAGACATTGGCTGTTCAGGTGAAAGGAAAGGATGCCATAGCTGAAATCACAGAAGGCTGAGAAGGTCTTTGTGGTGTTTGCCCTCCTAGGTGGGTCATAAGGAAAGGGTTAAATGAGTGAAGTGATTGGCCAGTGGGAACCCAAGGGGAGGAGTTAGAGTTAGAGTTGTGTGGAAGTCAGTTGGGAGTTGGAGAAGGAAGAGGGAGGATAAGTCTGTGGGTTGGTCGAGTTGTGTTGTGAGAGAGTGAGAGAAACTGATAGGAGTCAGATAGACAGTTAGGATAATCAGTTAGCAGTTATTAGGAAAGGTATAGGCCGGTATAGAAACTAAGGATAAGAAACTGACAAGAAAAATTAACTGAAACCATAAACTTGTTCATGCTTTTAAAATAAACTTGATTATTTGTTTTAATGTTAACAACTGTCTGGACTCAGTGTGTACCCGAGAGAAACGGGTTGGTGGCAGCGGGAAAGTGATCATAGTGGTGGCACAGGGATCAATAGACCGTCAAACGTCCGGGGCCCCTGTGTGATCGCCACAGTCTTCAAGACTCAACTAGTGCTCTGAAAGTAGAACAGAAATCTGTTTGTCAGCTGGAGGCAGCCGAACTGTTCCTAACTAGTGAGACCTTGATCAGAAAGAAAACTTGAGGATCCGTGATATTTTGTTGCTGCTAACTAGGGTGGAATTAGGATATTAGTGAACTAGCTTAATGGGATCGACTCTTAAAGTAACAATAAAGGTAAAGGTACCCCTGCCCGTACGGGCCAGTCGTGTCCGACTCTAGGGTTGTGCGCCCATCTCACTTAAGAGGCCTAGGGCCAGCACTATCCGGAGACACTTCCGGGTCACGTGGCCAGCGTGACGAAGCTGCTCTGGCGAGCTGGCACCAGCGCAGCACACGGAAACGCCGTTTACCTTCCCGCTGTACAGCGGTACCTATTTATCTACTTGCACTTAGGGGTGCTTTCGAACTGCTAGGTGGGCAGGAGCTGGGACCGAAGACGGGAGCTCACCCTGCCGCGGGGATTCGAACCGCTGACCATGAGATCGGCAAGCCCTAGGCGCTGAGGTTTTACGCACAGCGCCACCAACAAATAACTCAAGCTTTGGCCAAACAGCCACTGCAATCAGTTAATTCTAGGCTTATTTCAATTACATTTCATTGTGGTATCTACACAGATTTCCTCACAAATGTACCTTAAATGAGAAGCTAAAGGCAACAGACCTGTTTTCTGTTTTTGTTTTTGTTATACACTTGATTTTGCATAATAAAAAGTTAAAAAACAACAAAGAGATGCTAAAGTGATTAAAATCAAAAGAAAGTGTAAGGAGTGAAGTTTCAAATGTAACTTTTAAATGAAGAAGAGAAAAATTGTACTTGCCCCTAAAGACACTTGGATATTAAGATTAAAAGAATAGCATTTTAAAATCCTCTTGCCTAGAGTTGGTAAAAATGATTTTTGTTGGCCCTTGTGAGGTTGCACACTCATCTTATTAGTTGCTGCCTCTGAAAGTGATTGAAAGCGGAGTCATTGCTGGGCATCAAGAACTCTTTATCTTGTCAAGCTTACTTCAGAAAGCAGGAGCCAAAGAATGCCATCAGTTTAATCAGGAAATCATTACAAGGGAGTTAATAACAGTGTTGTTGCCAGTGAACAATGCCACGAATATTTATAGTGGTTTATTTCAAAGAGTAATTGAATGATGGAGGGGGAAATACTACAAAGTCTTTCCTTGCCTCCACTTTTTGTGATTTATATGTTGGCCTCACAAACTTCGGAACTGGGCAACCACCAGCTCCAGCACTGATATTATAATGCCAAGGTTTTGACAAGGTGTAAACAAAGGAAGAGAAGTATGAGTGAGGAGCAAAGGTTTTGGGCAAGTTGTGAGGGGAAAATGGTTTGTGTGAGGGGAATGGTTCTTGGGATGAAGTGTAAAAGGAGGGGATAGGGTTAGGTGTAAAGTGAAGGGGTTGGCAAATTGGCTGGATTGGAGAACAGTGTGAACTGGAGTGAAGCTTCTAGTATTGGAATGACACTAATGGCCACTTTTGCATCATTTCAGATTATATACTATGTTTGTATCAGTGGTTCCCAAACTCTTTTGTGCCACTGATTCCTTCCTTCTATAAACTCATTCCCGGTGCTCCCTACCCTGTAAGAAGCATTATTCAGAATCGTGCTTTGCACGACACATTAAGGTAAACAATAAAATTCAAAACAGTAACAATTAATTGCACATTTATTCACAATCCAATTTAAACTATTTCTTTTAATTCAACAGAATTGAGGAACTTGATTCAGTGATACCAGCCCCCTGTCTCCCTCTTGCCTCCTAGGGCCCCCCTCCCTGCATCCAATGGGCCCCCCCAGCTGGTGGTACCACTTATTTTGGAAACCACTAGTCTATATTATTCCTCAGATTGCAAAGGGTCCTGAAGCATGGGGAAGAAAAACATTAATGTTTTAACATATAACTGAACAACAGTGATTTGGAGAGAAGAGTGATGGATTTATATTATTCTACTCGCATGCAAATGAAGCTTTTATTTAGGCCATAGAGATATTCTTATATTTCTTTTAAAGGGATCTGTTTTAATAAGTGCTAAAACTTGCACATGGTGTTTCTTTATGATGAAAAGAACGAGAAGACAAAATATGTTTTTGCAAATATGAAACTAACAACTTTATGAGACTTGTGTGAACAGTGGCATGTCAGCTGTCTAAATTTAGATCAATACTTTCAAACTTATCTTAATTAGCCATTGAGGTACAGAATTTGATATTCATTGACTCAGAAACTTCAATTTATGCATATCATATTCACTTTCATTTCATTTTTGAGCACTTTGGGATGCCATTTAATTTTGTCTGTTGTAATTCAACAAATATTGTCACATTCTGTTGCAGAGAAGAAGAAAAGGAGCCCATAAAAACAGTCAAAGTCTTCATTAAGAGAAAAAAATTAAGTACACTCCGATTCAATATTTCCTGCACCGATAAAGAATGCATGCTGCTGAGTCCAAGGCCAGCTATTGCTGTGCCATACCAGTGTCCCTAGAGGAAGAGGAAGATGGTGCTCTTGCACTTTTAATAATTGTTCCTGTATATGCAGATGGAATTTCTGCATATGCCAATTTTCTTGCCATGTACAATGAGAATTCCTCTTCTGGACAACTATTAAAACTACAGGAGCTCTTTCAATCCCCCCTACCCATCTCTTTTATCTGCTTGCTTCTAAAACAGCATAGCTAGGCATTCCCATGTGTTTCTTAGTTCAAGGAATGCTTCCTTATAAGAATGCATGAAGATCCCTGCTTACTCAGACTTGCACAGCATCATAGGAGCCAACTCCTAAAGTCGAGGGGGCTTTGCCCCCCAATAAAATATTTGAGGGAGCCAGGCCCCCTGAAAGTTGATGGACATTGTCATTCAAATGGTGTGCACGCACTGTGTCATGCAATGAATTATGCGGGTGTCCCCCCAATATTTTCTTAAAGTTGGCACCCCGCAAAACATTCTGTCCTCAGAGCAGCCAATCAGATACCTATGGAAAGCCCATAAGCAAGGACATGGGCACAATGGCTCTCTTCTGCTTGTGACAGTTAGCAGCCTCCGTGCATTTGTTTATTATTAACCTTATTCATTTGTAAGGTGCAACATTATTGTGACAATATTTTCTTGCAAACCTTTAATTGGATACATTACAAGGGAAGTATGCTGTACTAAAATACTATCAATGTTCCGACAAACATAATACGCCCTGGATTTCTTTGGTCTTACCATATGTTTCTTACAGGAGAGTTCTTTGGGTGGCAACCGTAGGCATACAAAGAAGTATCTTGGTGTACAAACTTCTTTCTTTGCTATCCGTGTTATCAGTTGCCATACTAATCCAGGTCTACAGAAGCTGAGAGTCAGAGGATTAGTGGACGACTCACTCTCCGCTAACATGTTGTTGTATCTTTGAAGGAAATAGGACAACACTATCGTAAGTAATGCACAGATTTCCTCATATCCGTATTGACTATTGTTTTTTGTTCCCTGGGGATACCAGCCCATTGTTTGTCAGCCTGAACTACCCTCTTGAAACCAATGCATTGTGCAGTCTTATAATGTCATGAAGCTGAAAATCAATAAGACAAGCAAATGAATTTATTTTGTACTAATCTCCATCATACCTTGCCAATATCCCTCGCTTGCAGCAAATTTTGTTCTGCTTGCCATGTACCAAGAGGCTGAAGAAGTCTGAAGGCATGAATAAGTGTGGCTTTGCATTAACAATTGGGGGGAAACCTGGACTGTGTAAGATCAGAGCATAATAATAGCCTTTATTTCTTTTTTAAACTGATGACTGGTAGGGACCTAAAAATCAGCTAATCCAAAGTTCACTGCAAAGATTATTCATAATTGAATAGACACACAACAGGACTGCTGAACTGATTGATAAAGTGGACATACTGGGAACCTTGGGAGGAATTGATCATTTCCTCTTGGGTTTCATGATACAAGGGAAAGCTGTGTGTAGTCGGATGTGCACTCTGGGCTTTAAGAAGGCCAATTTCAAATAGCTTAAGGAAGCACTGGGTGAGATCCCCTGATCAGAAATACTCAAAGAGAAGGGAATCCAAGATGGATGGGAGTTTCTTAAAGGTGAAATATTGAAGGCCCAAATACAGAGAATTTCATAAAGAAAGAAAAATGGGAGGCATCTAAAGAAAGTGTGGCTGCATAAGGAGCTTACAGAAAAGCAGAGATTTAAGAAAGGCATGTATAAGAAATGGAAGAAAGGGGAAACCACAAAGGAAGAGTATCCATGAGTAGCCTGCAGTTGCAAGGAGAAGATCAGGCAAGCCAAAGCTCAGAATGAGCTCAGGGTTGCAACAATAAGGCTTTTTGGGGGCTATGTTTGAAGCAAGAGAAAGAACAAGCAAGTAGTGGGTTCTTCATGGAAAAGATGGGAAATGCTATTGGGTTACAGAGAGAGGGCAGTACTGCTCAACACCTACAATGCCTCTGTCTTCACCCAAAAGGAAAACAGTGCCCAGCCTGGTGGTAATATAATAAATGATGAAAAGAAGGAGCTGAAGCCCAGGACAGGAAAGCTTGCTTTCTCCTGCTCCAGAGGATAGGAATTGAACCAAGTTACAAGTAAGGAGATTTTGACTAAACGTCAGGAAGACCTTTCTGTCAGTAAGAGCTGTTTGACAGTGAAATAGACTCCCTCAGAAGGTGGTGGACTTTCCTTCCTTGGAGGTTGGATGGCCCTCTGTTTTGGGTGCTTTACTTGAGATTCCTGCATTGCAGGGGTTTGGGCTAGATGAACATCTGGGTCTCTTCCAACCCTACAGCTCTATTATTTTATGTCTCCACACATTTAAAAGTAATTGCAGGAAAGGAAGGTGCAAGGAAAAAGTTTTGTGGAGCTGGCAGTAGGTTTGGTGAAACAGTTATGGTGACTTTTCGAGCTGTTCGGATGCCCTTAACATTAAGAGAATATAATGAAAGCCTCTTTAAGCTCAAAGATTTGTTTGAGACATGTTGAACCCTGATATTTGACTTTAATTCCTTTTCAGTGAACAAATGACAAAAGGTCTAAATTAGGTCTGCTTCCTCTTGAAATATCAGCATCCTTCTACTTGCCAAGGTAGTGGACAGATGTACTTTCTAAAAGGAGTATTCAAGGATTACTATTACTATTAATACTACCACTTTGCTGGGAAAAAAATGTGATCCATAATTATAAGTAAGGATAGAAGGACTAAACAAATCTCAGTAGAGCACAGTTGCTCTTTAGGTGTTCTCAAAGACATGTGGGGATTTTTTGCTTATTTGTGAGCAGTTACTGTGGGGCTGGAAGTTAGTTTCAGTTCCTCACAGAGGTGGGGAATATTCTGTGGGCCTTTCCTATGGAATGAACACTGCACTGAAAGGGGACTTGAAAGTGTGAGCTTTTTCTTTCCATTGTATCAGTGGGCACCAAGCCTTTAGGGCCTATGAGATATCTGAGAGTATCTTTATTGTTGAGCACTGCACCTCATGAAAGTGTGCTTGGACTGGTGAATCAGGTGGCCTCTTGTCCACTTTCTTTTCATGCAGAGTCTTCCCCAATCTTGTGCCCTCCAGATGCTTTGGACTAAAGCTGCCACTGCCCTGACTACAGTGCATGCTGGCAAGGGCTGATGGGAGTTGTGGGCCAAAAAATCTGCAGGACACTTGGTCGGGGAAATGCTATTCTGCATTGCAGATAGTTTTTCCCCTTGTTATCATAATCATAGTATACAAAATCTGCAGGCATGTTACATATAGGTCATTGTTTCTTCCACATGTGGGATATCACACAGCATTTTCTCCCACTGCTGAATAAAAACAGACAATTCAGGGTACTCTGACAAGTCCCAGTTCCATTAAACTATTTATTTTTAAAAGCCTAGAGGGGGCATGATGTGCCCAAAGTGGTGGAAAAGGTAGAGGGGGTAGAGATTGTATATTTCATTATACCTGTCCCCTCCCCGATATTCACTGCCATAATTCATGCACTGAGATAAATTTTCTGCTCTTTTCTGCTAGTTTTCTTATTTCCTTTTGGATGTAACTTACTATAGAGTTTCTCAGAAGAACTTCTGTGTAATCAGTTCATGCCATTAGACTTATTCGAAGAAAGTATGCTAACTTCAGTCATGGTCTTTCATAAACTCTTGACTTTTTCATCAAGGTTATGCTAGAGGACAAAACTCCTCAGACTTTTATTATAAGGCTCCAAGATCATTTTTACAAGCTCTGCAACCTTGATAGCTCTGAACTACACATATATATCCCTTCCAAAGGTTTTAAGGATTCCAGGGTTTATGATCAGCTTAAAGACTTACGACATCTATCTGTATATCTGTCCATGGGGAATATCTTTGCACATTTCAAAGGCAATTTTCTTTCTTTAAGAAAACAAGTAGGTCAGATGTACTATGTAAATAACAATGGTATACTTTGTGTATCTCGTATTGATCTGTCAAATTTCAAATATGGAGCATGTTAGCTGAATTAGAAATTAAATTCAAGCTTAGACAGAGAAAACTGAATATGTAAACATGTAGAAATATGAGTGTTCTATATAAATATACAACTGCTCTATAAACACAGGACTCCAGCTGAGGTCAAGGAAGGCCCCCTCCCTTTTGAACTTCTGTCACCTACCAAAGACTTAAAACAACAATACCCCAGTAGGCATTTTAGTTTGATTTGGTAAACTGCTCAAGTTCATATTTTGCTTCAGCATTTCCCTCCTTTAGTAACGCATTTTGGGAATGTAGAATATGAAACAGTATATGTCATTTTGTTGTTTAGAAGGCCATGTTTTCCAAAATAACGCAGGGATTTTCTATGAAAGGAGAGCAGGATGACCTATTGCCTCAGCAGCACCAACTGAACAGTCTGATGGTTGCTCCTGTTTTCCACCTACACAGTTGCCAGCCTACAGTGACATACTTACACAAACATATGATCCTAACAGCAAGTGAATAAAGCATTATGAGGAAAACAACTTTGGGCTCCAGAAGTGGGGAATGGTGAAAAGGAGGCATGGGTCCTAGAATACTGTTTAGGATGAATAAGTGGTGTAGGTCCAAGAGTTAGAAAATAAGAACTATAGAGCCCCCGTCCTCACTACCTAGGTGGTCTGGGGGCTTCTTTTGCACTCCCACAGTCCTAACAGTGCAAGCTTTTAAAAAAAAAGAGCACAGAGCTTTTCAATTCTGAAGTATCAAATTGCACCAGTTACTTGACATGGATAAAGTGTCAAAGACCAGTAACACTATATCCATCTATGTATTAATTACATTTTTATCCCACCTTACCACCAAGTGATGCTCAAAGCAGTTTCTTTGGCATAATGCCATGCAAAATCACTATGGTTACTGAATAAAATAAACTACACAGCCTTTAAAATCTCAATGCATAGCTCAAATCTTTATGGATTATTTGCAGGACATGACCAAGTCCAATGCTTCATTATTTTGCTTGGGTAAAAATGATTCCTTCCCCCCACCCTTGTCTAGTCATGCTGGAAATCAAACAAATCATTCTGAAACAACCATTTCAAGATAAGTGTGATGTGTCAGCATCTCCCTCTTTGACTTGGAGCCACAATTACATTGCTTCTTGTCAGCAAGAGGTTAGAACATTTATTTTGTTTCAACTAGCAAAGACAGATGCATTTTGTAACTTGGTGCTAGGAAGTGCATGACCTACACGCTGTTTATTTATTATGTCAAAAAAGAGGGATGAGAATTAACAAGATTTTTTTCAATGTGTTGTTCTGTATTATTTCACTCAATTTCCATTATTTCACTCAATTTCCATTGTCTTCCTTAAAACTCTTTCATTGCTTCTGAGGCCATGCCAACTCAGAAGGGTGGGTGGTGGGGAGATGAGTGGTTCTGATTTAAGAGTTAGTTTTTAGTTAACTTTGAGGAATTTGCCCTTCGTCAATTCTGATATGAACTGGCTTGATCCACATACAAATGCGAGGATTGGAACTTAGCTATCCACCAGATTTCACACTTCTCTGAATCTTGCAATGCAATTCTCTGCTGCTTAAACACATTAAAAAATCCTGATAATAATTCTCATTTTGAGAGGATATATGTTTAGAAATATGCATTTTTGAGATAAAATATTATATGTGTGCACATGGGCAAAATTTTATGCATGTACAAAATGATGTGATCCCAAATTAGAGTGATTTCCCCACCATCCCCGATTAATTTACTGCATATTGTTGGGATGTGCTAGTGGAGATCTATCCCAGAGCTTGTATCAAGTATTGAGGCAACCAAGGCAAGATTAGTGAGGTAACCCAAGTGGATTATTTGGTTCAGAATGTGAATTTGCCAGTGGCGTAGTGCTGTATTACAAATTGAAATGTCATGTCCCTATTCACCCACAATGTGGGATTTAAAAGGAGATTCTGTATATGTGCATACTGCACTGCTTATTTCCACCTATTTTTTGTCCCAGTCTTGGACACTACTTAATGATGCCAAGAGACTGCAGGAAGCAAGCTTTTCCCAATGATCCTTGTAATTACTTGACCGATTCTGAATTGGGCTGTGAACAAGGTTTCTCCCACCACTAGTCAAAATGACACCATCCAACAGGCAAATGGACCATCTGGAGCACCATCCATCTTCCCAGGGTGGGTTAACTAGCAGAAGAACAGTTAACATAGATTCAGCCAGTCAAGTGGAATAGACAGAAAGACAAGAAACATAGATAGGTTGGGTAAGGCATCCTGGGGGTCTAAATCAGTTGCTCTGCCACCCACCTTATTTTTCTGATTGTAAATTGTTTTAAACTGTTTTTAATGTTGGGGGAGGGGCAGATTCCCCTAAATCCCCGGGTCTCATAAAAGTTAGAATTAAGCAATGCTTGGAGGATTAAACTGAAAGTTCAATTTTAAATATCTGGACTCAGCTCTCCCAGTCCAGGAAACCACCTGGCAGAGGACCAACCAGGAGGTAATTTCTGGAATGGCCGAATCATAGGCCTAACAAAAGACACAGAGAGAAGCCATCAAGAAGACTATGTGCCCTGTACAGTTAGCAAAAAGACAATGCCAGAATGGAGGAGGGGAATTTCGAGGTTTGCAGTGGGTGGTGGTGTAAGCAAACAGAAAAAAGTGTCTGTTTTACAAGCTGGAAAGCAGGGGCCAGAGGACAAGGCAGGCTGTCCTCATGAAAAACTGTTGGCATTTTAGTCTGAAATTCTCTTAATATACATGTTTGGATGTAAATTTGTCTAATATACACATTTTGGCAGACCAATGTCCTGTAATACAATGTATGTTATCTTATATTCATGAATGTATCCACATTTATGCACACTTTATAAATATAAGTGTATATTATTTTTGTGCACATTACTTGTCTAGAGAGTGGCACCACAAAAATAAGAGAAGTGTGAATTTCAGAAGATGCCTGTGGTTTGGTTCTTGCATTGCTTTGGAAACGGTGGATTATGTAGGTTTGCCTTTGAGTGTGAGCTGAATTGAATTTCATCTCCAACCTATTCACTTGCCCCCTGTTATGTGCAATTTTCATACATTAGGTGCAGCTTCCCATTGTGAGAAAATGCTAGAATCCATCTGTAGTATCATTTCCCCCAATCTTTCCTGCTTCTTTTTGCCCTCTTTTTAACTTCCTCATATTCTGCCTTGGCTTAAAATCATCCTCTATAATAACATTCTTATTTCTTGTTGTTTCTTCTTCTTGTCAAATCCATAAAGTGGTTCAAAGCTGTCTTGGCTGGGCTGCCCTCAGGAAGTGTGGCTTTTTTGGAGGAGAAGCTTCCAGGTTCTGGTATTACAAGGCTGAGTAAAATAATTGGGATTGAAGCTGAAGCATCATAGCTGAGATGGCTATTCCTATAGTGGAACAGAGTCTTTACATGAGATAAAATGTTTCAATCTGATAATTATAGACGAGACTTTTTAAAAAGCAACTGTAGCCATTTCTAAATTAAAATGTACTACATGGAAAGAAGTACATTCTGAAATGTTGTACTTTTATGTCTCCTTTAAATCTAGTTCGGCCACTATGTCAATCCATGAGGGACACTATAGGGCAAAATGGTACTTGCCAGTTGGCCAAACTGTGTTTAAAAGAAGAAGAGGGGGTAAATCACCACCATTTTTTCTAGTAGGCTCACACCTCCAAATATTTCCTCCTACCCCCAGCCCACACAAAACAACACTCATTCATCTCCTCTGAGAGTAGGATTGTGTCTGCTACTCTTCCTGTAACCCAGATGCAAACAATCTTTTGTTTATTACTCTGACTGGTCTATTTGGAGAAAGATTATTGAAAGGGCCATAGTTCTGTGGTGGAGCATCTACCTTGCATTTAGAAGGTCCCAGTTTCAGAACCTAGCATCTCCAGGAAGGCCTGGAGCCTGTAGAGCAGGTTTCCTCAACCTTGGTCCTCCAGATGTTTTGAGACTACAATTCCCATCATCTCTGACCATTGGTCCTGCCAGCTAGGGATCATGGGAGTTGTAGGCCAAAAACATCTGGAGGGCCGAGGAAACCTGCTATAGAGAGTTGTAGCCCATCAAGGTAGACAGCACTGAAGGAGATGTACTGATGCTCTGATACATTAGCATTCTATGTTCCTATGCTGTTCCCTCTCTTTGTGTGTGTGTGTGTGTGTGTGTGTGTGTTTTTATGAATCCCAAATATCAAATCAGATCAACTACATAATTCACACTAATATCTAACATGTTTCGTAGGTAACAAAAAGACACAGCCAATAGAGCATTCATACCACGATACATTTTAACTCCAGCGTTTTTGTGGTTATGTCTGAGAAATGAATTCTCTTCTTTCAAACATTACTGAAGTTCAAATGGAAATAATAAAAGCCCCTGGTTTAAGAGAAGATTCCGTTCGTTGTTTTAATTAATTCATTCTGACCTAGAAATATCCTATCAGAAATTTAGAGCACTTATTTAAATCATGAAGCATGAGAACAAAACTAGTTTCGGAGAACCCATCCATCATACATATGCATCATGCATTATATAATTTACAATCTACTTGTATTACATTTAAATGCCCAGATGTCTTCCTGTTTGTAGTAGGAGGTGATGAGATTCTAATTTCCAAGTGATATCAGTTTTCCCACTCTGGTTCCCAGCAGCTAAATTAAATCTCATTTGCTAATATTGTTGTGGCCTAGATTAGACAAAAAAACTTTTCACATTAGCAGTGCCAATTATGAAAAGCAATCTTATTATAATGAAGCACTACAGGTTATGCCACATGACTATTGTGATTCATCTGTTTTCCAAGCCAAAAAATGCCCCTGACTGCTGCAATAGAAACAACAATATTGCCAGACTGTTTCACGAAGGGTGCCAGAGGTCAGTCTATATTGATTTAGAGGGATCTCAGTTACTATGCCCATAATTCCTGACATCATCTAAACACATCCATAATAAATGCACCCTTGGTCTGAACTGAATCACTACATTTTAATTTTCTCCCCAGCATTTGGATTAATAAATCAAATAAATCAAGAGCAGGAGACTGGAAGAAGTGCATGAGGAATTGACAAGTTTGAACTTAAATAAGAATGTCTCTGATCTATCGATATTTCCAACTGCTAGAAAAATTCAGATCTGGTAAGTGGCAAAGGGTGACATATATCTGAAAAGTCTCTCAGGCCCATTCCAGCTCCTTGCAAACTAGTCGGTCCTTACTGAACCAAGTGCAAATGGCAATTTCTGCACGAGACACTGTACAATGGTAAGTTGAACTCACATATGTGTGTCAGTGTCACTATATTGTAATTGAAGAGCAGCCCTTGCAAATCTGGTTTGGGTTTTTAAGCCATTGCTTAAACACAGGACAAGAAAGCAGGATCCTATTGTTTTGTCTTTACATCATGTTTTGCCTGCCATGGTAAGTAAATTTAATCCGCATTATTAGTAACTGTCAACATCATACTTGAGCAGAAGGCAAATACGGCAGGTGGTGGAAGAGAAAGGGAGGGAGGGAGAAGATGGCTGAGAGCAGAAAAGCAAAACAAATTATTGCCAGGAACTGTTAATCTAGTTATGAATAAATTTAAGTAAAATTAATATGCATGCAGTGCTTCTGCTGAAGGTGAATGTTTGGCAGAAAAGGAAATAAATCGACCAATTGCTGTTATAAGACCATTTGTCAAAGAGCTGAAGTGTTAAAGCTTCTTAAAATCTGCTAATTGCTTTTATCCAACATCCATAAACATGGCCTATGAAACACTGAGTGGCTGCGCTGAATATAACCTTATGGCACACAGAACCACTGCTCTGCTTTACTATCTCTTTTTCTGCTGGTCTCCATGAGTCACAAAACTAGCAACACAAAGTGTAAAGAGTCCTGCACAACCATGCCACCACCAGTAATAGGCACTGGTGATGCCCAAGCTCCCACCAGCTTGGTCTCAAATTAATAGAATAATAGAATCAGAGTTGGAAGGATCATCTCCTCCAACGCAGGAATATGCACCTGTCCTGTATGAGGGTCAAATCTGCAACCTTGGTGCTATCAGCATCAAGCTCTAACCAACTGAGTTCCTCTGCTTTGCTATTTATGAGCTCTCTCTGAAAAAAACTCAGTTGGTTTTTTTAAAAAAATCTGGTATCATCTTTTATAATTATTATTATAGACTATTGCATTTTAATATTTTGTTGGAAGCCGCCCAGAGCGGCTGGGGAAACCCAGCCAGATGGGCGGGGTATAAATAATATATTATTATTATTATTCTCATTTTATTTTATCCTGATCTTAACCCCCACCCTACCCAAGCTCTGGGTTAAGAGATTGTCAATGATAAGTCTGTTCTCAGGCTTACAATCTTAAGGAAGACACAACACAAAAGGAAACACTATTGGGAGGGAGAAGGAAAAGGAAAAGGAAACCTCACTAAGCCGCCTAGAGCAAAATATACACCTTGAAGCTTAGTTTAGTATACACTTCCAGAGTTAATGCTAAATACCAATGAGCCACTATAACCACTGAAGGGTTGTGAAAAATTGTGTCCTGGGCTTTTTAGACTCAATTACCCATGTATTGAGGGACGCGGGTGGCTCTGTGGGTTAAACCACAGAGCCTAGGGCTTGCCGATTAGAAGGTCGGTGGTTCGAATCCCCACAACGGGGTGAGCTCCCGTTGCTTGGTCCCTGCTCCTGCCAACCTAGCAGTTCTAAAGCACGTCAAAGTGCAAGTAGATAAATAGGGACCACTCCGGCGGTAAGGTAAACGTCGTTTCCGTGCACTGCTCTGGTTTGCCAGAAGCGGCTTAGTCATGCTGGCCACTTGACCTGGAAGCTGTATGCCGGCTCCCTCGGCCAATAAAGCGAGATGAGTGCCACAATCCCAGAGTCGGTCACTAGTGGACCTCATGGTCAGGGGTCCCTTTACTTACCCATGTATTATGTGAAACCAAAGGGGCAAATTGGTTGATAGATGTGAAATATATTTACATTATTTTAAGGTCTCCTGTCCCACTAATTAGTCCTGGAATTTGCATTACCTGATACGAGAAGTGGGGCTCTCTCCTTGGATTAGAGAGTGGGACTTAGGGTACAGGGTAACAAATGAGAGACATTCAGATGTGTTGTATATGCATGGAAGGAAATCCTGCAGTGAAGACAGCCCTGGACTTCCTAGTTCAAGAATAAAGGATTCACCAGCACCCCTCAGTTAATGTCAGAGGGTCTTGGGGCTCTGAAGGTCTTCTGGGCAATAGAAGGGTGTGAGGAAGAGCAAAACAGGGTAGCCCTTTACAATAATCTTAACTTGAATCTTTATTTTAATGAGCAGTATTGAATTTACCTGAAGATAACAGCCCCCACCTTTTTCCTGCAAAGGAGAACAATGCAATTAAAATTTTTAAAATTCTATTACAGCTGGTTTAACTGCAAATCTGGCATTGTTTGCTCCCTTACTTTTCTCTCAGAATGTTTTGAAAAAACACAGGTAACTTTCATAATTACAGCTTCAATGGGCTCCTCCATATGACCTGTGTATATTGAGCATTCCTTCCGATTTGCTTGCATAATGCTTACATTGAGATTATAGGACGCCCAGTCTTCACTGGGAATTTGTTATTTTAGGTGTGCAAGGAGATTACACAACAATGGGCATTCTTCTTGAGTTGCTTGTGTGAAGCTCATATGTCTGCCCATTAACCAATCATTTATCCCACCCAATTTATTTATTTATTGGATTCCTTACATGCCCTTCACTATGAGGTCCCAGGGCAGGTTACAATAATATAAAAACATGCAATGTTGTTGTTGTTGTTGTTGTTGTTGTTGTTGTTGTTGTTGTTTAGTTGTTTAGTCGTGTCCGACTCTTCGTGACCCCATGGACCAGAGCACACCAGGCACCTCTGTCCTCCACTACCTCCCGCAGTTTGGTCAGACTCATGCTGGTAACCTCGAAAACACTATCTAACCATCTCGCCCTCTGTCGCCCCCTTCTCCTTGTGCCCTCCATCTTTCCCAGCATCAGTGTCTTCTCCAGGGAGTCTTCTCTTCTCATGAGGTGGCCAAAGTACTGGAGCCTCAGCTTCATGATCTGTCCTTCCAGTGAGCACTCAGGGCTAATTTCCTTAAGAATGGATGCGTTTGATCTTCTTGCAGTCCATGGGACTCTCAAGAGTCTCCTCCAGCACCAAAATTCAAAAGCATCAATTCTTCGGCGATCAGCCTTCTTTATGGTCCAGCTCTCACTTCCATACATCACTACTGGGAAAACCATGGCTTTAACTATACGGACCTTTATTGGCAAGGTGACGTCTCTACTTCTCAAGATGCTGTCTAGGCCTGTCATTGCCCTTCTCCCAAGAAGCAGGCGTCTTTTAATTTCGTGGCTGCTGTCACCATCTGCAGTGATCATGGAGCCCAAGAAAGTAAAATCTCTCGACACAAGAACTACCCACACTGGAAGAATGGCAGACTAAGGTAATAGACTATATGGGACTGGCTGAGATGACCGGCAGAATCCGTGACCAAGGGAAAGAGACGGTGGAAGAAGATTGGAAGAAGTTTAAAATCTATCTTAAGAACTGTTGTAAAATTAATGAATGCTAAAATGTTTTGGGTAACGCAAAATAGAATTGCAGCGATTAGCAATTGGATATGAGAAATAAGACCTAAAGAAAGTATTATATTGAAATTAGGGGATGCTGAAAAGATTGATAACAGGGATGCAGAAAGGGGAGGTATGGGGAAGTCGCTGAAAGAAGGCTTAAGAAATGAAAGGTTAAGAAATTATACGTGTTTACATGTTTGTATGTCTTGTATTGTGTTGTATTGTCTTGTATTATGTGTGGAAAAAACCAATAAAATTTTTTATAAAAAAAAAAGAAAGAAAGTAAAATCTCTCACTGCCTCCATTTCTTCCCCTTCTATTTGCCAGGAGGTGATGGGACCAGTGGCCATGATCTTCGTTTTTTTGATGTTGAGCTTCAGACCATATTTTGCGCTCTCCTCTTTCACCCTCATTAAAAGGTTCTTTAATTCCTCCTCACTTTCTGCCATCAAGGTTGTGTCATCTGCATATCTGAGGTTGTTGATATTTCTTCCGGCAATCTTAATTCCAGCTTGGGATTCATCCAGCCCAGCCTTTTGCATGATGTATTCTGCGTATAAATTAAATAAGCAGGGAGACAAAATACAGCCTTGTCGTACTCCTTTCCCAATTTTGAACCAATCAGTTGTTCCATATCCAGTTCTAACTGTAGCTTCTTGTCCCACATAGAGATTTCTCAGGAGACAGATGAGGTGATCAGGCACTCCCATTTCTTTAAGAACTTGCCATAGTTTGCTGTGGTCGACACAGTCAAAGGCTTTTGCATAGTCAATGAAGCAGAAGTAGATGTCTTTCTGGAACTCTCTAGCTTTCTCCATAATCCAGCGCATGTTTGCAATTTGGTCTCTGGTTCCTCTGCCTCTTCTAAATCCAGCTTGCACTTCTGGGAGTTCTCGATCCACATACTGCTTGAGCCTTCCTTGTAGAATTTTAAGCATAACCTTGCTAGCGTGTGAAATGAGTGCAATTGTGCGGTAGTTGGAGCATTCTTTGGCACTGCCCTTCTTTGGGATTGGGATGTAGACTGATCTTCTCCAATCTTCTGGCCACTGCTGAGTTTTCCAAACTTGCTGGCATAATGCAATGTTAAAATAAGTTAAAACATTGTATTTTCCTGTCACTTTCCTAACTGCAAAAAGGTCTGGGTGGGTTTTTTTAAGTTGTTAAGAAAATGATTGCACTAGACTGCCAGTGTGCTTTTTCCACTTTAATTACACCAAACTAATTTTCAAGGATGTGATTGAATGCCTCCTTCAACATGCTGACATTCTGAGGTGAACTGTGACAAGGCTTGCTTCCTTAGAGGAACACTCCATAGCAATCGGGGGGGGGGGACTTACTTTCTAAGGAAATATGTTTAGTTGAAGCATTTTAAGCTGGTTTAGAGGAGCACAGCTTCAAAACCAATATTACAAAAGAGTGCTAAATGCCAGCATTGTCATTGAATTGGAATTATGAGCCCTTTAAGGCTCAAGATAGTCTTAGCAGCAATTGAATAGCATAATATTCTGCTAGTCCTGACAACAACAATATACCTGACATTATAGCTGAACATCATCCTCTTTGAGTCTGACAATAAATTAACTAAATATGGGGGAAAACCCCTATTTTTCCACAAATCTATCATGCTAGCCTTCCAGCAGCAGCATTGCTGGGAATAGATAGAACAACTTTATTATATAAATGCAGAGATCCCTACATGCATCTCAAAGACCTGTTGTTGTTTAGTCGTTTAGTTGTGTCTGACTCTTCGTGACCCCATGGACCAGAGCATGCCAGGCACTCCTGTCTTCCACTGCCTCCCGCAGTTTGGTCAAACTCATGCTGGTAGCTTCGAGAACACTGTCCAATCACTGCCGCTTCATGGATCACTGCCTTGCCGTGGCGAAGGGGCTTGAATAACTCAGAGAAGCTATGAACTATGCCGAGCAGGGCACCCAAGATGGACAGGTCATAGTGGAGAGTTTTGACCAAATGTGATCCACCTGGAACAGGAACCGGCAAGCCACTCCAGTATCCCTGCCAAGAAAACTCCATCTCAATGACCTAAACTCCAGCTATTTATCAGTATAGTATCACTGTTTATTTTTTATTTTTTAAAGAGCACATGGTGTCCAGGCTCAAAATTCACTATACCTACTGATAATAAAAAACAAATTCTAATACTGTAAAACATTTCCTAACAGGAAATTTACACTTTACTTTCTGGTACTTGGGTATCTAGCCTTGGCTGCAGCCAACATATCAAGAGCATATTTAGTTCCCCACCTATAGTATCAAAAGATCTAAGTGGTTTACATAAAAACAATAAAAGGACAACAATGATATTCAATAGAATTCCCTAAAAACTGGATAAAAACAGAATAAAGCTATATGTAGTGGAACTGTCTTTTAGTAGAAATTTGGCATTTACTTTCTGGCAGCTCTTGAAGCCTTTTTTTTTAATGCCTACAGGCCTACGCAGTCATCTAACATGTCCCTTGAGCCATTTTCACAATTGCTTCGCATTCCTTTAAATGTTCCTGGGCTGTTGTACCCCCACCCTGATGTTTGGTGAGAGGGCAGTTTCTAAACACTTTGATAAATAAATAATAGATCAAATAAAACTGAACCGTGTACAAATCAGGGAACTGCAAACAGGGTCTCTTGGGAAGATTTTAAAGATCATCATGGTCTGTACTGCAGGGAAGTGGTTTGCTATGCGATACCGGCTGCAAGCGGTTTAGGTTAACCTGAATCAATTTGTAGCAATTCATGTTGATCTGGGGTGCAAAACAATATCTAAAAAAGACAAAAGAGTTTCCACATTGTTGTGGTTATTAATAACACTACAGAAGGATAACACACAGACGGGAAGAGGGAGAGGCAGAGAGCTGGACTTCGCTTATTGAAAGCTCTAGCTTCAAATCCAGGGCAAGACTAGCCACTAAGCCTGCTCTGGGTGGGCGGCAGTTGCAGCACTTTGTGGTCTGACTTCCATTCCAGGGAAACAAGGAGTTTCATCTTTGAGGCTTGCCTTGTAATTCCCTGGCCAGCTTCCTCATGGCCAGATTAGCCTGCCAATAAACTAAATTTGAATGGCTGGTAGGGGGTGGAGCTTGGCCAGTAGACCTGAGAGAGGATGTTCTCATTCTGGTCAGCCGGGCAAGTTACAGCCAGGCACCTAACACCCAGCACCCTCCAATCACAGGGCTTTATGGGAGGGATAGAAAGCTTTGTTCTTGTTATGTGCAAAGCTTGGATCCTAGAATGATAGGCAAGTAGGATCCTAGAATGCAACAACTGATTGGCTTGCAGGAAAAGACCAATCAGGCTCCAGGAGGAAGTTAATCAGCCTGCTAGGCTGGTAGGATCGTAGAATGCAACAACTGATTGGCTTGCAGGAAAAGACCAATCAGGCTCCAGAAGGGAAGCAGAATCAGCCAATCAGACGCGACTCATTGTGTAAATAATGTATATAAAAGCCTGAGGTTTGGGGGGCAATTCGATCACTGTTTTACAAGCTGCAATAAAGAGCATGAAATCACTACAGGACTCTGATTATATTTCCATTCTGCTTTCTGTATTTGTCTTTATTACTCTTTGTCTTTTGTGTGCGTCAGTAAGTCTTGGGGGACGAAAACTCCAGGGAGTCACTCAGCCCCACCACTTCACAGAAACCAGTTCTAGATAGGCAGGCAGGCAGGCAGTGACAAAGGAAGCAGACACTGAAGGGAGGAACAGCCCCTTGCCAGGTTGGCAACTACAGACCCCACGTAACAGTGTTGAAGCAGAAGGAGACTTGAGCTATTGCACTGAATAGCACCAGAACACAAAGACCATGAGAACTGGCAAGACTGAGCACTCAAATGGCAGTACAGTCTTAGAAACAAACAAACAAACAAACTTTAAATGTGTCTGCCACAAAACTCTTGGAGCTACCTATCTGCAGTTTGACAGGGTTCACCCCCTCTTTGAATGGCTATCATGTCTCTAAATTTCATGCACTTATGTGTGAGTGGGGGAGTTATAACTATTTGGTTTCCTAATGTGAGTGAATGGGAGTAGTGAAGAATTGGATTTTCAGATCCAGATCAGGTCAGAATGCATCAGGTTGAGATCAACTTTTTCTGAATTGAGACCAGATTCAGATTGCTGAATCAGACCCAGACCTGGATTGGGAAGCATAGCCCTAGTGTTTATATATCCAAGTAACTAGTGCATGGCAGATTTCTCCTGATGAAGGCAATACTGATACATGTTGGGCACTCAACTATCCTTTCATACTCAACAGTATTAGCAACAGTTTTAAACAGATTGCAAATCTGTCTGCTATACTTTATTTGTTCAGTTTCTCCATATTGGGTGTGGGCCTCTTGTCCCCCCACCTACAGAAGTCACTGAATTCAGTGAGACTTTCTTCTAGATAAATATGCATAGATGTTTGCAGCCCAGATCTATCTGTCTATACAGTTCCTTCTTAACTCCACTCACTTCACATTCTTTTTTGATATTACCTGCTCAAGAGTTAGTTTTCAGTGGTTGTTGGATTGCTCTTCCTTCTAAATTACGTGTTCATTCTTTGATACTCCTCTTTGTATTCGAGAGTTATCTCTGAGTACTCAACTCTTCCCAAATCTCCACCCATCTGTTTCTTGTTGAAGACCTGCGGCTTAACATCCCCAGTCTTTGTTTCTGCCACAACTTCATCTAAGGCTTTAACATTCTTTTTTTGCCTATTGAAGTTGTCACTGGGCCAAGAATTTTCTGTTCTTCTGGTTTCCTTTTCAATACCATCTTGCTATCATGAATATTTCTGAAGCTACAGTAGAATCTTAGGTCTGTCATATCTTATATAACATTTTAACCATGGATCTCACCTGGTGAGTGAAATCTATGGTAAGTTGCATTAAGAATTTGTGCTATGTGTGACATTCACTCACTCACTCACCCCCACATATATGAATTAGCTTTGTGTCTTTTGCATTTCTCTTCATACACTCATATGCATTGTGCCGCCTCATTGTAATTATCATCTGACAAAGCGCAGGAAACAATATTTATAGGATCAGAGGATTTTCAGCTAAGAAAGCAATGCTTTTCCTAACTAATACAATATTATAATGATAGGATGTGCCTGTGTGTCAGTGAATACCATTCATTTTCTATAAGTTTCTCATTGTAAGAGATTTAGTGGGTATCTCACATGACCATACAATCCTTTCCCCCCATCAGTCAAGGAATAATTTATCGACTCAAATTCCCTCCCTGGTTGCTTCATGTTACGGATAATTTGAAGGCATCTATCAGCAGGACCAATGTTCATTGTGACTCATGACGTCTTTCAAGCATGTGTGATTTTAAAACTAATGATGTTTTGCGGTATCTATTTGTTATATGAAAATTTAGGTTTGGCTTTTGCAGCCCAACACCCAAGGGACTCAGAGTCCCCTAAGTCCATGATCAGTCATAGAAGACTGTGTGAAGACAGGAAGCTGTAGAAGAAAAGCAAGGAAGATTTTAATTTTTCTGTTGCAACAGAATTCTCATCCTGCCCCGAAAGGTGAGGTCCCAGAATGAAAGTGTGTAGCAATTTAAACAGACTCCAGAAATTGCCAAACTGCTTGGCCAAGACTAACCTAAAACATTATACATGCATCACAGAAACAGGCAACTGACAACAGAAATTTGAGGGTGTGGCTTGTCTGCTGTTTGTCAAGATACTCAATAATGCCTGCTGATTGGATTATCCTGGTCAGTCTGGATAGTACCCTAATGAAACCATTGTCCTGTCATCCCCTATTATACACAAAAATACGATCTTTTGACAGGATCTTTTGACAAGTGAAAGGAACTATTGGGAAAGGTTTTTCCAAGACACTTTCTTCTGCAGAGAAATATTTAGGGTCATTAAGTAAGGCAAGTTGACTTCAGGTTTCTGCTATGTACTAAAATAAAGTTTCCTAATTTTGAAGGGTGAAAGATTGCTTTTCTGTGGAGTGTGGTCTGCTATGTGTATGCACTTTAAAACAGCTGGAGGGCTGAATTTGGGGATGCTTGGATTAAAGCCTCCACAGAGCCTCATGTATCTCCGTTAGTTGATTGTTTCTACACTTGAATGTATATTATAGCTCTATATTTCCCATATTGTTATGTTTCTCTAGATCCATGTGCTTTGCAAGAAGTGAGGTTGTCCAAAATGTTGCTTGTGGCACACTGAAGAGCTCTGAGTTGTTATAGTTAAAGAACAGTAGCAGAGAACTTTTTTGTTCACTTTTAACAAAAAACCTAGAGCTCTTTGCAACTCCAAGGCAACATTTTGGATAGCTTCATGTTGTATGGCCACTTGTGGGCTTGTAGGGTTTGTCCGGACACAGAAAATAGCCACCAGAAAGAGAGAGCAGTGTAAAGCTGCTAAGTTTTAGGAATGTGCAATCAAGAACACACACCACTTGGGTTACCTCTTAATTATTTTCAGGTGAGAAAGAGAAAGAGACAACCTTATTTATCCCACCACATAAGAGATAATGGAGGAAAGTGAATCACTTTCCCCACAAAATGTTTCTTAATCTATTTGTCCGTAATTGGGGGTAGGATGTTGGAAAAAAAAGTCTGTTGGGGAAAAAAGGGTCAGTAGTTCATTGTTCTTTAAGTTACGGCTGTGAGAGCAGTGTGGTGGCTGCTTTCTTTCCCAATTGTACTTTTCCCTACCAAACAAACAATATCTCCCATCTCTTTCTTTATGGAAGGTTTTTACAGGAATGGGGAGGGCAGTGATAATCTCTCCTCAGTTTTTTTTTTAAACCAAGCTGGTATTACCCCAAGGCACAATAGTCTCTGGAACCATTTCCCTGAACTTTGGCAGGTTTCTTTCCCAGGGGCACCTCCTTCAGATCCCCATTTTTCAAACTGTTTGCTCCCTAAAAACTAGGTGAGGGCATGGGATTTCTATTTTTTCCACCCCAAAAGGGCTTTTAATACTGTTTATGAGCTCCAAAACCTTTTATTTAACAAGATGCCATGAATCATTCACTAAACTGCACACCTAAAGTTTGGAGATGTACAAATGGTGGAACCAGGTGCAAAAATAATGTATTATGTGCCTTTGATCACGTCCTTGCCCTCTGATCAATAATATATATTCCTTGGAGTTTAGTCCAGCATGCCAAATTCATGTTCAGCTTCTAAAGTTCACTTTTTTTCTTTGAAACCAATGATAAACACATTTTCCCAAATATATATAAATAAGAATTTAAACCACCATGAAGGGGAAATTGTTGTCATACCTATATCCTAAAAACTCAAAACAAATGAACAAAAAACCATTATGCAGAGAATACACACACACACACACACACACACGGATGTGGTGTGAGGTACTTTCCCTGGCTTCCCACACCAGCCACAATTTCTGGTGACACACAGCAAGGTAAGCGGTGACCCCCTTCTCCAAATTTCTGCTGCCTCAGAAAGCAGCAATTATTTATCCCCATTTTTACAAGGGGAGATTTTTTTTAAAAGAAAACTGAACTGGGGAGCGGAGACCAGCCTTATATGTTGGGACTTTTGACAGACTCATTCTTGCAAAATCATTTTGCAACACAAATTGTCATAGATGATTGATTGTTTTCAGAGTGATCCATTGCATTCCAATTCACGTTCTACCCTATAGACCCAGAAGAAAAAAATTGGATGGTTTTGAGCATACACATTACACATATCACCTCTGAAGCGATGGATTTTGGTGTAAACCATTCCAAGCATCACACATACAAGCTAATGTCTGAAATATAATGCTCATCAATATGCCAGAAGATAATACACTATTGAAAGTGATGTATTACCTTTTGGCGTGTTGCCAGAAACTGTTGTTTGGGTATATATTTTCCCCTCTTTGTATGCTTGGTGTTCAACACTGCAGAACCCTCACCCCTCAGCTTTAGAAGAGTTAAACACATTCCAAAGTTGTACAAGGAAATAATCTGAACGACTATTTGACATTAAAATGGAGTCTGATAAGTGTCATGAATTTATTGAACATGAATTTCTTAAAAAGTATAATTGAGATTGCATACACTATTCCTTGACCCTACCTCAAAGAATCCTGGGAACTATAATTTGTTAAGCATGTTGGGAATTGTAGCCCTGTCAGGGGTAAGCTAAAGTTCTCAGGGTTCTTTTGGACAGAAAATGCGCTTTAAATGCATGGTGCACATATCTATTATCTTCAAATCTAATACCTCAATGAAACTGACATCAGCAAAGGGAAAAGTTAATGACTATGCAGATGAGGTTTTCCTCAATTGTTTCTCTTTATTTAAATTAAACATAATTTAATTTTTCATTGCAGGGATGGGGAACCTGTGACCCTCTAGAGGTTCCCATTATCGCTGACCACTGGCTATGCTGGTTGGGGCTGATGGCAGCTGTAGCCTGTGTAGCCTGATAATATCTGGAGAACCACTGGGCCCCACCTCTAGTTTATTGTGACACTGAAACTGCATTGATTTTTTTAAGGTTAATATTGAAATAGCCAGAAATTGATGCTCCTGTTTGCAGCCTGAATACCTTCTCCCCCTCCCCGTTTTCTGTTAAGGTATTTCTTGCTTGGAAAATGTGGTCATTTCTCCTATTTGAATATTTCAAGTTTGTATTGAACACTTCACTTTCTTTTTTTTGCTTTTGAAGCATCTGATAGGATCTCTTGAAAAGCTTGATCATTTTTTTTTTTTTGGAGTGTGTGCGAGAGCGAGCCATGGAAAACTCCAAATCATTAATGAGTTCACTTAACTAGACACTTTGGCGGTAATGGGTAACAGCATGACACCTCCAATGTGGGTACATAGAATTCACTCCTATGCAGATAGCAGTGGTAGCTGTTGCCTAGCATAGGATGTAGCATTTGCTGTAGCAGCGAATTTGTGCCATGGCATCTAAAGCAGCGTAGGAGAACAAGGTTGCCTGACTAGTTGTCCCTTGGCTTCCTTTCAAGTTCTAGAGTTCTAGAGTTCTTGGGCTTCCAGCAGGAATCGGAGAGGGATTTCAGACAACTAAAAAGGACAGCATTTTCATTTAGGTGGCATTTTATATATATATATATAAAAGTCCCCACTGAAAAACTACATATACCAGGATCCTTCAGATGTATCTCTAGAATTCTTTGTTGTCATAATTTTCCTGACAAGCTGTGCTGTGCTTCCCTAGCAGAAGGAGCAGAAGGTCTGAAACAGCCAGCATCTCTTTTTGATTTCTCCAAGTGTTATCTTCAAGCAACTTTTATGCAAAATTCACACTGAGAAGCTGTCATTTTTAGCTCAGCTTTTGGGGTGAATTCATAAATGTTTTCTGCTTCACCTGGCATGACAGGTGCCCACGATTAATAAATGAAAAGAATGGTCAGTTGTGTTGATTAATATGGGAATCAATTCTCTCCCGCCCCCCCTTTGTACAGCAGCAGATGAATAGATTTATTTTTCTAAACCACAGTGTCAGTTTCCCCCCTCTTTGGGCAGCCTAGCAGTTCATGGCTGGTAAACACCAGTATAACATTGTTTTAATCCCATGTTCTCTGAATGGTAAATTAAGAAGCACCTCTGTAGAAACAAGGCAGTGTAGCAGCATCAACAGACACTCCCTCTTGCCAACACAGGAACTCGTACTCTAAAAAGAGGTTTCCACATCACACCCTCCCAGTGGTGGAGCTTCATGCTCTGGCACTGGGAGGCGGAGAGCAGGCAGGGGCGGGACTGGCATGTATCCTGAGGGTGTGGCAAACATCCTGGGGGCATGGCACGCCACCTGCAGGGGTGTGGCACCCAGTGTGGGCGGGGGGCAGCTGCGATGGCACCCCACCAGGATCGCGCTGCTGGGGGCAGTGCGCTCCCCCCCACTCCTCTTCCTCTGCCAGTGTACCCTCCTACAGGAGCTCCAATCCACCCTAGCTAAGCACCTGCTCTGTCGACCCCACCCTTCTTCCCATTCTGATTTCACTGGTGCAAATGCGTAAGCATAGCAATGGCACATTTTAAAACTCAATCAGTGCAGGGAAGATTTACCAGTGATCTTATCTCTGCCCACCAGACATAACTTGTGATAAGATTATACAACAAACCTGGCAATAATAATAATAATAATAATAATAATAATAATAATAATAATAATTTTATTATTTATACCCCGCCCATCTGGCTGAGTTTCCCCAGCCACTCTGGGCGGTTTGCAATCAAGTGTTAAAAACAATACAGCATTAAATATTAAAAACTTCCCTAAACAGGGCTGACTTCAGATGTCTTTTAAAGCGAGGATAGCTGCTTATTTCCTTCACATCTGAAGGGAGAGCGTTCCAAAGGGCGGGCACCACTACCGAGAAGGCCCTCTGTCTGGTTCCCTGTAACCTCACTTCTCGCAATGAGGGAACCACCAGAAGGCCCTCGGCGCTGGATATCAGTGTCCGGGCTGAACGATGGGGGTAGAGACTCTCCTTCAGGTATACAGGACCAAGGCCTTTTAGGGCTTTAAAGGTCAGCACCAACACTTTGAATTGTGCTCGGAAACGTACTGGGAACCAATGCAGATCTCTCAGCACCGGTGTTATGTGGTCCCGGCGGCCACTCCCAGTCACCAATCTAGCTGCCACATTCTGGATTAATTGCAGTTTCCGGGTCACCTTCAAAGGTAGCCCCATGTAGAGCACATTGCAGTAGTCCAAGCGGGAGATAATGAGAGCATGCACCACTCTGGCAAGACAGTCCGCAGACAGGTAGGCTCTCAGCCTGCGTACTAGGTGGAGCTGGTAGGCAGCTGCCCTGGACACAGAATTAACCTGCACCTCCATGGACAGCTGTGAGTCCAAAATGACTCCCAGGCTGCGCACCTGGTCCTTCAGGGGCACAGTTGCCCCGTTCAGGACCAGGGAGTCCCCCACTCCCGCCCGCCCCCTGTCCCCCAAAAACAGTACTTCTGTCTTGTCAGGATTCAACCTCAATCTGTTAGCCGCCATCCATCCTCCAACCGCCTCCAGGCATTCACACAGGACCTTCACTGCCTTCGCTGGTTCTGATTTAAAAGAGGTAGAGCTGGGTGTCATCTGCATACTGATGAACACCCAGCCCAAACCCCCTGATGATCTCTCCCAGTGGCTCCATATAGATATTAAAAAGCATGGGGGAGAGGACGGAACCCTGAGGTACCCCACAAGTGAGAGCCCAGGGGTCTGAACACTCATCCCCCAACACCACTTTCTGGACACGGCCCAGGAGAAAGGAGCGGAACCACTTGTATAACAGTGCCCCCAGCTTCCAGCCTCTCTAGACGGTCCAGAAGGATGTTATGGTCAATGGTGCCAAAGGCCGCTGAGAGATCCAGCAGAACTAGGAAACAGCTCTCACCTTTGTCCCTAGGCAGTTTTAGTCCCATGGTGAGGCCTGAATCCCGATTGGAAAGGAACCAAATGGTCTGCATCCTAGAGACATGCTTGGAGTTGTTCAGCAACCACCCGCTCAATCATCTTGCCCAAGAATGGAAGATTTGAGACTGGGCGATAGTTGGCCATAATGGCTGGGTCTAAAGATGTTTTTTTAAGAAGCAGTTTAATGACCACCTCTTTCAGCGGGTCTGAGAAGGCTCCCTCACAGAGGGAAGCATTCACCACCCCATGGAGCCCATCGCCCAGCCCTTCCCAGCTTGCTTTTATCAGCCAGGATGGACAAGGATCAAGAAGACAGGTGGTTGGTTTCACTTGTCCAAGCAATCTGTCTACATCCTCGGAGGTAACAGATTGAAATTGATCCCATATAACATGACTAGACAGGAGTCTAGCACTCTCCCGCCCCAGCCCTGCTCCCATGGTGGAGTCTACCTCCTTCCGAATCTAAGCGACTTTATTTGCAAAAAACTTCGCAAAAGCATTGCAGAAGATCTTGGGGTCCCAACCCGGCCCCAATGAGGAAGGTGGTTCCGATAGATTTAGAACCACCTGAAAGAGTCTCCTGCTGCTGTTTTCTGCAGATGCAATAGAAGTGGCGAAGAAGGTCCTCTTCGCTGTTGCCATTGCCACTTGGTAGGCTCGACCTTGAGCTCTAACCCGTGTCTGGTCTGATTCAGAGTGAGTTTTCCACCATCAGTGCTCTAGCCGTCTCAGCAATTGTTTCATCAGCCTCAGCTCCGGGGAAAACCACGGGGCTGTCCGGGCTCCATGCAATCAGAGAGGACACTTCAGAGCCAGACAGTCAATAGCCCTGGTTAACTTCATATTCCAACGGGTCACCAGGGAATCAGCTGAAAGGCCATCAACATGGGATAAAGCATCCCCTACCACTCTCTGGAAACCATTTGGATCCATTAAGTGGCGGGGGCGGACCATCCGAATCGGTCCCACCTCCCTGCAGAGGGGAAGGGTCGCGGAGAAGTCCAGTTGCACCAGGAAGTGATCTGACCATGGCACTTTTGTTTCACTTTTACTTAATGTCAGATCACCAACATCCATAGAGGTGAACACCAGGTCTAAGGCATGTCCGTGGCTATGAGTTGGGCCAAACTTATTCAGGGACAGCCCCATGGAGGCCATGCTTTCCACGGAGTCCCTCTCAATTCCAGCATCTTTTGTCCAGTGATTCTAATGCATTTGAATGTCAGGGCTTGGAATGTGAAAGAAGCACATACCCAAACAGTGCAATGCCACATTTCTAATACACCCGAAAAGTTGCGGAAGTTAAAACAAATTCGCAAATTCTGCCTTTAGTAGAGTGGCCTTTGACATTGTTTTCTTCTATTTACTTTAAAAATTCTAAATTGCCTTTCCTCCAGACAGATGCACAATAGTAATACTAAAGCAAAATGGAATGGAAGAAGAATTCAATCCATCATAAGACAATAAAAAACTATAAACTAAAGTAACTGAGGCCAAAAATGCATTAAAATGCTTGGACAAAAGCAAGTATTTATCTGCCACTGATTTTATATCTATCTATTTACCTATCTAATTGGACAATGGAATGGCTTATCATATGGCTTGTTGAATTAGACAAAGGTTAATTATTTTATGTCAAGTCTTATTAGTATTTTGTTAATAAATTATTGTTCATTGCTCATTTTTACTATGTGGCAGCTTAACTGTCTACTTTATTATTAAAAACAATATAAATCTGAATCATAGAAGTGGAAGTGACCACAGGGGTCATCTAGATCAGTGTTTTGAGACTTCAACTCCCACCATCCCTAGCTAACAGAACCAATGGTCAGGGATGATGGGAATTGTAGTCCCAAAACATGTGGAGGGCTGAGTTTGGCCACCACTGGTCTAGAGCAACTCCCTGCAATGCAGAAATATTTTGCCCATCATGTGGCTCAAACCCATGACCCTGAATCCTGAAACCTGGCCTACCTGGCAGCAAGTCAGTATGTCATCTCCAGTCCAGGGTCAAGCCACATGTCTAATGTCCTACAGAGATCATGGAGCATCCTAGCTTTGGTTCATCGACACAGGCAGTTGAAAAGACACAGCACCGCAGCTCTGCTTCTCTTTTGTACTTTGCATGCTAATTGCAGCATCTGGGCTTGCAGAGGCATATGACCCTCACCTGTTCCAGCTGAGAAATCACACATTTCCTCTCGGAGCTAGGGAGCCCCACCTGGCCAGCTAAGGAGCTGGGCTGTGGGCCCTTGTTTGCCTCAGTCTCCTAGAGTGCCCAGTCTGCTGCTCCCTACACCTCTGAGCCTGCTGTCTTTGTGGAGATGGGCCCCCCTCCAACTCTGGTGATGGGTCCTGCTGCTTTGGATCCCCATCCCCTCACAATCCTCCGTCACCCTGTGAGGACTTCCAACACCAACCTCTCCTTCCCTATCCCCAGCTTGTCCCAGTGTGACCCAGGCCTAGCTATATCCATCGCCAGGAACCTCTTCCTTCTCAACATTGTCCTGCCAGTACATGACACCCTGAGATTAAGATTCTCCTGACTGAGGTTTGGTGCAATGACCCTCAAAAGTGCTCTAGATGGTTAAATTTTGTGATGGACCAAGAAGCTAAAATGTTGTCTGAGAAATAAGACAAATTATTTACCTCTTCATTTTAGCCCATTCATGAGCACACACACACACAAATTATATAAATGATCTGAATCTCTCTAATGAATCAAGCACTTGCCAATAACATATTAATGGATTTGTGTGTGGGTTGGGGAAATGAGTGTATTTTCCCTGTCTTTCCTGAACTAAAATTAAAGTTTCAAGGGCAAAACCCCTTTAGTGTGTTCATTTCTGTCAGTGAACTTTAAATCATTCCCTCACAAAAAAACCATATATCCTCTTACTTGACCTAATTTGTTCCCTTTCATGGATTTTGTTATTTCATTGAATCAAAACCTCCTCAGGCCCTATTCCTAGTTTCTTTTCCCAACCTTTAGCATTTTAGCCTGATGACTTAAGTTATGAATTAATCTGTTCCCCTGTCCCAGATGCCTGTTATAAAACTGCACAAATGCTTTAAATAAAACTGTACTGTGTCTTTTAGATTCTGAAAGAAACTTTTTTTTTAAACCAAAACACCCTGCCTTGTCTGGGTACAGAAACCATCAAGGTTTCAATTCTTTTGCTATTTAGATCTCAGTTGAAAAGGATGTTCTCAGAATAACAAAGTAATTGTCGGATATCAAAGTTGGTGACTCAGCACTTGAGTTATTTCATTTCATTAAGGATTCTGAGGAACATGCTATTTCTCCCCCTTCTTCAACGTGTTTCAAAAGCAAAAAAAGATTTTTCTCGCCTCCATTGCTCAAGGACATACCCACTGGCAGATCTCACCTACATTTATATTAGTAGGCTAAAATGTTTTACTCAAGCAGTTTTGTTCCATTCTTTCACTTTTTAATGCATGGACAAGCAGATAATAATGGGTTTTAAATGAAAGGATTTCTAATTATTGTTACATAGAATCAGCAGAGGGGACCTTTAATTGTAACAACATTGAAATTCACTGGGCATGTAAACCCAGATCCTCAATACAGCCTTGGAATCCACATTTGACAGAGCTGCTCATGTGTTTTCATGTGAATCGTGTCTTTTCAGCATGAACCAGGGCCCCTCTTGATTGAGAAATTCTGGTTTGCTAAAGCACTCCAATCATTTTCCCCCAAGAAAATATAAGCAGTTCTCTGATGCTTTGAATGGAAAACAAGAACACTAAATAACCTACAGTAAGTGGAGATTACTTTTATCACAATGCAGCCATTTATAATCAAATCTGGTGGGGGATATTCAGCCAGTTGGCTGATTAACTTTGAAACCAGAATGCTGAAATTGAAAATGGGCAAGAATTTCACATCAGTATAATGAATAATAGTTGGGGGGGGGGATACTTTCCTGTGGATGAACAAACGAACCATGTTGATGAAGTACTTGATGTAATAATGGTCGTCTGAAATTAAGGAAGATAAACCAACATCATCTGCTTGATATTCGATATACATGCAAATGCAGTGCAGAAATGAGTTGGTCACTATAATGCAAGCAAAAACAGAAAGGCCAGCAGAGGCTGTGTGCTCTCCACAGAGAGAGGATGAGGATTTAGCAGAGTGCGACCAATTTGGGATGCCACTGAAGGTGCGACAATTACGATGTGGAATGAAACGCCAGTGGCAGGAGTACTGATTTTTGCCATCACACATGGCATCGCTGAAATTTGAGACCCCAAGGTCTGCCACAGCCAAACAAAAACCTGTCAAATTACAAGCATACAAATGTGAAAATTAGGTAAATATTAAAAGTGTGGATTTGCTGCGTGCTCACATTTCTGAGGCATATCCTGCAATTAACAAGGCAAGTTGTTCCAGAAATTTCCTATGTAAGCTCATGGGCTCCTCTGTGCCCTCAGCAGTCCCTGTCCCCTGCAATAAGAGCTTTTTCTTCCCTTCTAAAAAAAATGAAACCAAATTGTGGAAACAGCTGGAATTGAGAGGGAAGGGATGGATATGTGTGTGTGTGGGGGGGATCTTCCTTTGCCTCTGGTATGACGGTCCAGGGTTAATTTAGGTGCATTGGAATGGAGTAAGTCCACGCCACTACAAGCAGCCATAAACATGAATGAAAACAAGACTCCACACATTTGGCTCCGTTCTGCACACACACAAACTTATTAATCAAGTTCAGCATATAAGCATAATAGCTTCAGAGACTAAGAAAAGTCCAGAGGAAATAAGAGACATATGAAATCTGGGGAGAGGGTAATAAAAAATTACTGGAGAAGATCCAACCCAAGCTCCTTCACACCATCAACCTCGTCACATTAGAATCCAAATTAAAATCTAATTTAGAAGGAGTCCAAATTAAAAAAAAGCCCACTTAATTCCTTCAATTTGCAGAACAATTCCATTCCATTAGGCAACTAATTTCTACCTGTCAGATATAGAATGAAAGTGGTTCCTCTCAGGAGAAAACTTTTTCCTGGTAGTAATTAGATATAGGGAACCTTAGAAAGTGCCTAAGCTTTGATAGTTGGCTTGGTTTAACTCTCAGAGCTCATCAGCCCACGAGCAAATGCCATCAGAAGTGTCAGCCCCAGTGGCTCCATACTACAGAAAGTTCAAACGAGGTTACGCTTTTCGTAATTAAGTAACAAAATGGCTCTCACTTTTATCAGGGAACCATAAAAGATTTACCTGTGTGAAATTCAAGTGCATAAATCCCTTTTGTTGATCTATTATTCTAATGAGCTCTTAGAGACAATATGAAGAGATCTTGATTACATTTAGAAGATAAGTGCCAGGAGAGTACAAGTAATGAAGCACATCATGGCCATAATAAACACAGAGCTGAAGAAACTGTACTGGCAAGATAAAATTGCTTCTTTTGCAATTCCCTTTAGATTGTACTTCCTTTTATCTATTTACTTCTTCCCCAAGAGCATGTACTGTACTAGATGAAGGGAGGGCACACAAATGTACATTTCACCCACAAAAACGAAATGCTACACTTGGAACTTAAAACCACTTTTTGCTTTACTTTCTAAAACACTGCAGACTTCAGAAATCCACCCCAGCACTCATGTGTATTAGGAACATTTTTAGCAACAGGAAGCCTTTACTGTTTCTACATCTTTTCCTGACTGAAGCAGTTAGAGGATTGAAGCCATCATTGCTTGATGTGGGACTGACAATAATGTCTTTCATTATCTCATATGATCTGCCACAGAAGGGCATAGGTGGCAGCAGATGGCGGAAGAGGGAACAACGGGGGAGGAAATAGGATTTTGAACTATTGCATTTTGCTCAATCAACAGAATTTGCTCACTGCTTTTTAACGGGTGTTTTTAATGACATAGTTTCTCCCCAAATACTGAAGGAAAAAACATTTGTGGAGGAAAGTGTGAACCCCTAGCCAAAGTGAGGCTATTTCAAAGATTTGGGACTTGCCCAAACTGAGGTGGTGTCCTCTGCAGCAACAAAGACAAAACTGGGCTCTTCCAAAAGCTTCAGGACTGATTTACAGATGCCCAGAGACTGCGCATCTGTAAAATATACACATTCCACACTATATAAGGCAAACATTACATGGGAAGGGAGATGAAAGGATGTAGTTTTGTGACTGGCAGCTTTAGCTTCCAACCAGGCAATGACTTTCTCAGGATGCTCCTTTTTACTTCCACCTTGCCTTTGGGAGAAATTGCTGTAAACTGGTCAGAAATAACAATCACCCCTCACTGTTTTTTTTTTTTATTCCTCATAACTCACCCTACCTCTGTCCATCTGAAATTTTGCAGGTTATCCAGGAGACATCTATGATATATGCCATTTTCACACAACCCTCCCCTTAAAATCCCCACAAGGACCTCCTTTCCTCACCCCACCCCCAATTAAACAATCACTCCCCTTGCACACCAAAAACTGCAGCTATTTGCCTGTTTGGCAGGCTTCATATCCTCAAAAGGTGAAACTATGCCTGCAAATTTCATCCATTTCTACCAAAAGTAAAAAACATTGTAAGCTGTCTTGAGTGTACACTCACAGAGCCCTCTGTGTGAGTCCAGAAGGAAGCTTACTTTGTGGGACATTCAGGCTGCTCCAAACCCACTTCTTAGTTAATTTGCCTCCTATTCTCCCCTGTTCCCAGCATTCCTCTCCCTTCTCTGTTTTTGTTCTTTTAATAACTCAGTTCAGTTAGGTATCCCATCACTACCCACTTCCCTACCAAAGTCCACCTGGGGAAGCATTACAACATTATAGGCTTCATGGACTTTCCAAGCTCAAGTCGTCCCAGCTCCCAATGACAATGAATCCTAGGAACTATTGTCAGTCGAGTGATAAGGACGTCCTCTGGTTTCAGCCCCTCCCTCTTTCTACTAGGCCTAGGAGAGATACAATTGGTCCCTACCTTTCCTCTCTTTTTTTTAGCTTTCTCCTTCTCTTTTCCAAGTTTAGCTATGCTGCTGCTAGTTGTACATATCTAATTTCCTTACTGTTACCCATTATTATTTTAATGACCAGTTTATTTCTATGCTGTATTTTCTACAAAGACAATGCTATAATAACTGTAATACAGAATTAAAATTACAATGCCTTTTACAACACTAAATTAACAATCCAATAATTAATCATTATTGTTAATCAATAATTAACAATTCATTTAAACTACATCAAAAAAATTAAATTAATGTAAAACACATCAGCAGGCCCATTAATATCCCCAAATATCCATAAAGCTACTGAAAGTAATAACTACTGTTTCTCTTCAGTAGGTAGCTCCACAAAAGGGGAATCTATGGTTGTTCTGCCAGTTCTAGTATTATAGCCTTGCAAGTTTTTTTAGCTGAGGGGGTCATTGCTTAACAAGGGCACCAAGTCTACAACCTAGACTAATGATTGCTTCCCTATTTTGTAGCCAGACTCCTTGGTTTGTGGCAATACAGACTGAAAAATCTCATTGGAAAATACAGCTAACTTTACAGGGCTCGGACATCTGATGGCACAACTTCTCCATCAAGATTGACTGGATTGCCCTCTAAGCTGTTGCTGAATGCCATCCATGATCTGATTATGGATGAGGAAGTTGATCTGGTTTGCAATCCTGAGACCTGGGTGGGAGAGCAGAGTGGAGTTGGTCTTACCCAGCTGTGGCACTGGGTGCAGCATCAGGGCAGACTTGAGGGTGGGAGAGAGGGACTTGTTGTAGTCTATAGAGATTCCATCTTTCTCTCCAGGCTCTCTATCCAGTTGAGAGGGGATCTAGAGTGTATATTCATGGCACTGGGCAATTGGGGCAGATTAGGGATTCTGCTGGTTTACTGCCTGCCTTTCTGCCCTGCAGTCTCCCTGCCTGAGCTGACAGCTGTTATTTTGCAGACAGTCTGGTTTGAATGCTCTTTGCTCAACTAATCATTTTTCATTCTGCAACAATCAGCATATTAACCAATATTTCTCTGTGCTACTTTTGATTCTAAGCTCCTGTGTGCCACTCCCTTCTTTCATCCACAAGCAATTGGATCACAAAATCATCTCACCATAAAAAAGGAAATTTGCAATTCTGCCAGTACCATTATATTCATATCAAAACACAGTAACACATCCATGGTGGGGGGGAGCACCACTTAGCACTGTTCAATACAAATGCATAATAATTCAAAAATACATATGTGTTTGCATGTAGCATGCGGTTGAGGACAAGCAGTTACAGTGCAGCCATCACGAAAGATAAGGGGATGTAATTTGAGCACTGAGCACATGGCTTCTGACATTAATGAGTATGCTCAGATGTAGTGAACCCTATAATTGATTGCAGCTGCCATGGGAGTGAAAGAAAAATGAGGAAAAGGCCAAGTAAAACTTAACTCCCATGGAGACTTGCTGGAAGAGACAGTCAGGCCTGAGAGTTCCTGAAATACTCGGTGTCTGAGCTGCCAGAGAGCATGATCCGCATAATAGCAGTGTGGGAGGTGGGGAGGAGAGTTTATAGATATGACATCAACAGAGCAATTGAAAACAGATGCCACAATGAGAGGGATGCATTTGGCACATGCCCCAAAGCACCCTCCTCTTTTCATATAGGCCACATATGCTAAATTGTGCCCTAGCGATGAAAGCAAGTACTAGAGCTGAATCCTAAGACTTTTTACGTGATCCCCCATGGAACCTAAGCCCCAGAAGGGGTTTCTATAGCAATGCCATGCTTAGACTGTCATATGCTTTCAGTGCTCATTGGACTTTTTTTCTCTATACTGTCATCCTATGCAAACATCACAGAGAGGAAGAACAGCAAAGTGTTGAAGTTAAAATTGCATAATTCTCCAAATTGTTTAGGTTAAAAGAAGAAGAAAATCACATTGGCAGTTGACATTTTTAGGGTTAAAAAAGAGTCACCCACCCTTCATATGTAATGGGTGCAAACTTGTCTACATCATCCGGCAGTCATCTGACTTGAAATTGTCTAATCAACCTTTTATCATACTCTGAAATTAATAGAGAATCTATCCCTAGGTGAACTGCATATTTGACAATGCAGAATATAGTATGCTATGGCTGTGTACACAGTTCTGTTTAGTCTGAATCCAGTGTGCTCATATCACTGCAGTTTGGCTCTGGTGTACATGTGACATTAGCCACAATCCATATCTATTTGAAAACATAAGCCAAATGAAGGCATTCATGCCCCTCTCTGCCCACTGGCATGGACAGATATCTGTTGATTTGGAAACACATCTAACTATACTGACGTATACTATAATGACATTCAAATGCTATTTGAAAGATTGCAGTTGTGGGGAGATGACCTCACTGTGCTTTAAGCCAGTAAAGTGTGCAAGTCAATGTCTTCTGTCTGGCCTGGTCCTCATACAATAGGGCAGTCATTTGTTGGCCTATTAAATGATTTACTGGTCAGATATTCTTTGGGCATAGTTTGAAATGTAAACTAAGTAAATACACATGTAACAGGAAACAAAGTTAATAATCCCAATAGATAAACAGCCCTTTATGGTCCGATTTAATTTTATTACACCAAACTGAAATATTTGAAGTCTTCATATATTCAAGGTCCATTTTGGCATTTTCAGCAAAAATTACATCATGGATCATATGTTCAGAAATATCCAGGAGAAATTGAACAAGTCAACATCAAATTGTTACAACATTGTGTCCGGACTTCTCTATCCTGCAGGTCTTAAAATAAAGGTTTGCTATATGCTGGTCTGGCAGTGCTGAAAAGTTGTTTTCCTTGATAAAAAAATAGATTTATGAATGTTTGCTTTGGATAATGGGTAGCTATTCATTTCTAAGTTATGCACCAGGTATACTATGTGTGTCCCTGAGTAGTGTATGTAGGAGCTTATTTTGGAAACTGAACAGTGAAGTCGTGAATCCACCAGAGGAAGAACAACTGCTGGGAAGAGTGCAGAGAGAAGAAACGGCATGGTGCATCTGCAACAGCACAACCAGATACTTTCATCTGCCCCAGCTGCAACAAAACATGTCTCTCCCATATCAGTCTCTACAGCAACAGCAAGCACTGTAGCTTTCCAACAGTTTGACTTTGCCATGAAAGGTGACCTCCTCCATTGTCTCTCAAGACAGACAGATGTCTACCTATCATTATTAAAATTTCCATACTGCTCCTCATCTAAGGATCATAGGGCAGTTTACAATGTAAAAACACAAAACACAGTAACAACCAAAACTAAACAAAAACAATTTTAAGGCTATGATAATCTCTGCACTGCTGGCTCCAGACACTGGCCATGGTGGGTGGGAGAGTTGTAAATGGGCTACAATTTCCCAGAACATCTAATAATGCTGAGGGAGCTTTTCATGCCTTTTGTAATTCTTCATAAACCACAAGACACTGAAGAAATCGGTAAGACTGGAATCTGATTTCTGAATCTCTGGAAATGAACAGCAGAGTCGTGGAAAGATGCAGTGCTCTAAAACAGTACAATTAGCACCTATGGGAAAAATGTGAAGGCATTACACTGTAAATGCTTTCTTTGGATGGAGGTGAAGTCCTCTGGGAAGATGGTACTTGAGAGTAATGCTCTGCAACATGGTGTGTGAGAGAGAGAAAGGGAGGGAGAGAGATGGAGTAAGCAAAAAAAATCCACACGTTATTTTTGAAGAAAGAACAGTTTTCAAAAGTAATCTAAACTTCCAAATGAGGAAGGGGACATGTGTTGCTCTCCATATATGTCTGGACTGCAACTCCTATCACCCCTGACTATGGATCATGCTAGCCATGCTGATGGGATCAGTAGTACAGTCGTACCTTGGAAGTCGAACGGAATCCGTTCCAGAAGTCTGTTAGACTTCCAAAACGTTCAAAAACCAAATCACGCCTTCTGATTGGCTGCAGGAAGCTCCTGCAGCCAATCAGAAGCCACAGAAGCCCTGTCAGACGTTCAGGTTGCAAAAGAATGTTCACAAACTGGAACAATCACTTCCAGGTTTGTGGTGTTCAGGAGCCAAAATGTCCAAGTTCCAGGGCATTCGGGATCCAAGGTACGACTGTATAGCAATGTATGGAGAGTCACAGGTTCCCCACACCTCTCTAGATGGTGAGCTCCAATCAAAGGAGGACCAATTCTCTCTAGTTATTTCAACATGTTAGAATATCAAATTGAGTGCAATCACAAAACTATGGATATTAAAAAGGTGCTGAAAATGCTAAAAGCTGCAGTTCTAATCTCACTTACTTGGAAGTAAGCACCGTCAAATTCAGTAGGATCTACTTCTGAGTAGACTTTAACAATGCCACCCTATACATTTCTACTCAGAAGCAAGCCTCATTGTTCTCAAAGTGATTTACTTACAAGAAGGGGTGTACTTTATGTATAGGGTTCATCCTTGCTAGAGAAAATACAACTTCCCTATGAAAGCTGCAACAAATCTGGTAGAGTAGGGATGGGGAAATCCGTCAATTTGTGTCTCTCTCATTTTCTTATTTTTCCAACCTTAAATTTAGTCTAGCTTAGTTTGTGACTCTTCTTGAACCCAGTGCTAAAATGGAGACCCCCTTGCTTTAACAGGAGTTTCAATCAAGCAAGACATGTTCCCACTGCCCATCAGTGGACTTGCACTAGCAAAGGAACAACCAGAAACTCACTTATCAGACCCACACCATAAATGCTCCACACCTCACATACTTGATGCCAGGCAGCTATGTCTTGCCCAAAATGGCTTTGTGGGATAAATGGGGAGGCCTGGTGGGCCATGTTTGGAGGTTCCCCACCCCTGCTATAAAGAGAAGAGACCAGGCCTCATCCACTTCTTAAAGGTCAATATGGGAGAAGGCAATCTGCCTGATATTTGGGTCCCAAGCTGTTTAGGGCTATAACTGCCAGAGTAAGCCTCGTGAACTGGGCTTGGAAAACAATTGGCAAAGATAGGGCTAATATGTTTGTGGCCTGCTGCCCTACCAGCGTGTTGCAGTTATTTCCTTGTGTGCAGCTACATGAAGACTGATAGTCTTCCATCCAGAAATTCTTTTGCCCAGACAGCCCAGTATAAGTCCTGGGGTGGGCTAGCCTGAAATCATTTTTTGGAGCAAGGAAAAATCTGCCATAAGCATTACATGGGCACCAGCAGGTTTTCTACAATGCCTTCCTCTGACATTGGTCCTGGTGATATTTGAATATGGGGCAAGCATGGTTAATGGGTAAGGTAGCAGAGGTGAACATTTATGGAGCCTGTGATAGAACTGCATACCAATCTTCACAGAATTCATCTTGGCAGGCTTATTCTCTGTGACTGTGAATAGCTTGCATACATTTACCAGCAGCAGTCGATTGAATAAAAAAATAAATTTACCATTCCTACATTGTCCTTCCCTTAGCAAGAAATAATAGAACAGTGCTCTCAGAACTTTGCAGAATCTGTGAGGCTGGCAGTTATGAAAATTGCATATAAGGTAGATTTGAAAAAGAAAGCACTATGCAATAGGCACAGCAATCCAGAGTATAGCTTCTCCAGTCAGTATCTGCACTTTCAAAGAATTTAAGGACAAAAAGGACAGGATAGAGAACTTATTTTTTATTCCTTTTGTTGACTGATACCACCAGAGATGCCACAGTAAACTAGAAGAAATGTGATGGCTGTTTGGAATGGCTTATAACTGATTTACATACGTTTATGTATTTGTAGAATTTAAAATTCATAAAATATTCCCTATAGATTTTTTTTAAGACTGTGTATGTATTTAAACAGGCTTCCTTTAGGAAAAAAAATCATGTTCAGTAGCTGATTTTAGAGACTCTTTTCCAGTAATCATTACATGCTCTCCTATAATTATTTGCTGTCAGTGTGTCTGTGGTAAAACTCCTCATAAAAATTCATAGACTAAGCTAACAGAGCATACAAAGGAAATTTCCAAGGTACCCATCCAAAACTAATTGTAGATTTATTTATTTATTTCAAAAATTAAGTGATTTGTGAAAAAATATTACAAGCATATCCATGATACATTTTCTAACAGAATGCCTTTTTAGTCTTCGTTTTTTGAACACATTAGACACGTTCAGGCAATGGCCCAAACTCCAGCCCCACCTGCACTGTCCTTTTGCATATTGTAAGAATGTAAGAACCTGCTGGATCAGGCCATTGTCCCATCTAGTCCATTGCCCTGTTCTCACAGTGGAAAACCAGATGCATGTGGAAAACCTACAAGCGGGATCTGAGTACAAGAGCACTCTCTCCACCTGTGGTTTCCAGGAACTGGTATTCAAAATAGCCCCCAACATGGCTAGTTGCCATTGATAGTCTTATCTGCCATGATTTTTTTGTCTAATCCTCTTTTAAAGCCATCCAAGTTGGAGGCCATCACTGCCTCCTTAGTTCCATAGTTGACTATGCACTGCATGAAGATGTGCTTTAACCTTCCAACATTCTGCTTCGTGGGACATCCATGAGTTCTAGTGTTATGCCATGCATACTTTTATAGACTTCCCTCCTCAGCCTCCAACCTTCTCAATGTTGAGCAGGGAAGATCTGCATAGTGCCTTCTACTTGCATTTGTTTGAACCTGAGTATAATGCTTCCTGCAGTTATATGGACCCAATTTTATCAGGGCCCTCAGTCATGCAGAGTTCTACTCATGCAAGTGCAAATAGAAGCCCCCTGTAGATCTTCCCTGCTCAGTACTGGGATGGTCGGGAATGGAGCACATTGGGTGATATGCATGGGGGCATTGGGGGTGAGGCTTACATGCATATCCCTGCCTCAGTAGAGTTAGGCTGCATACCTTTAAAGCACCCATGCCCCAAGAATCTGATGAACTGCCAGTTACCTCCCACAGAGCTACACTCCCAGCACCCTTATCAAACTACATTTCCCAAGATGCTTAGGGGTGTGTGCTTCAAATGTGGTTTCAATGTATGTGGTATATATACAGCCTTCATGTTTTCAAACAAATGCTTGGACGTGCCTGTAATGTAAGCATGTTTAGGGTGAGTTTACATAATCAAAGACCCAGATGAATTTGTTTCTCTTATTGGTAGAAGGGGAAATGTGGCTCTTTTGATTTTTTATATTAAACCCTACAGGTTGGAGCATTCTATTTTTAAACTTCATTTCTGGCTTCCCCAGTGGGTAATTTTGCAACATAATATTTTCATCAATTTCTGATTATTATTTTTATATTTGCATAGCTTTTTAAAAAACAAAACAAAAAAAATATTTACATCAGACTTCCTTTTTAAAAAATTCTCCACAGTTTGCATTCAGAAATGATGCAGTTTTTAAAATAAAATCTGTTTATGGTGGCTGTTAAACCTCAATGACTTGTTACAGAAACCTTTTTCAGGCAGTTCTGTGTTTGATGAATGTAGGAACTGTGGAGCGGAATCATATGCATTGACCCCTCTCCAGCATCTCTGAATTAAACCAAACCTCTCTTCCAAGTACAGCTTGTTGGTATATGGGATTCCTCTATGTGGCTTGGGGCTGTTCTTCCCTCAAGGTCCCATATTGCACACTGAGAGCACAGAACTGCCCAAGTTGTATGTGTTGACTCTGATCAAAGCTTGGCTGTGTGTTTGGAGATCAGAGTAGGCCCAGTGCATGTGATCTTCCACTCTCCCATCCATCATGTGTGGATAGTAGAAAATGTGCAAGTTTACAGAAATTAGCCATTTAGATATCTATTAGCCTCAGTCATCACAGCATATATGCTTAGGAGACTTACAAACACTCACATGGAAGCAAGTCCTGCTGGTTTTAGTACTATTTACTTTCAGACTAGCTTAGTGTATGGTTAAGTCCAAAGAGGGAACAGAAAGATTCAAAAAAGGAAAAATAGTAAATACAGTGGTACCTCGGGTTACATACGCTTCAGGTTACATACGCTTCAGGTTACAGACTCCGCTAACCCAGAAATAGTGCCTCAGGTTAAGAACTTTGCTTCAGGATGAGAACAGAAATTGCGCGGTGGCAGCACGGCAGCAGCGGGAGGCCCCATTAGCTAAAGTGGTGTTTCAGGTTAAGAACGGACCTCTGGAATGAATTAAGTGCTTAACCCAAGGTACCACTGTACTTTGAAGCCTGTTCTTCCGTGCTTTGGAAGTACCTAATATTAGCACATCATTACAGAATTGATACACCTGGGTTACTACAAAATAAGCATTTACAAAGTATCGACAAAACACAAATAGAAACACGCAGGGCAAGTTTGATGTTATTTGTCTTTCCTACCACTTTTTTTGGCATCCAGTTGCATCCTTTTTATTGATGGTAAGTGAAATTATTATTTATAGAGTTTATAATCTATGTTGAGTATCTTGGGCACCTACTCTTTGGAACCCCCTCCCATTTTATATCTGGCAGCCCACCTCTCTTGAGGTAGCTTCTCACACTGGTCCAGAGAGTTGGGGAGCCTCCAAAACAATGAGGGAGGTGATCCAGAGGTTGTGGAGGGAATGGAAATCCAACAAAACTTGCTTCCACTGTTCACAAAAATTATTATTATTATTTATTGAATTTATATACCACCCTATACCTGGGGGTCTCAGGGCAGTTCACAGTTCACAGAATAAAATCAAGATTAAAACCACAAAATACATAATAAAAATAAAACCAACAACCCAATAACCCTCCCCCCAAAAAAACATTCTAAAGGGCATAGGATGTAAAGCAGATCAACCAAAGGCCTGGTTAAAATGGAACATTTTTGCCTGGTGCCTAAAGGTGTATAATGAAGGTGCTGGGCAAATTTCCCTAGGGAGAGCATTCCACAGACAGGGAGCCACTGCAGAGAAGGCCCTTTCTTGTGTTGCCACCCTCTGGACCTCTCGAGAAGGAGTAGGTTAATATGGAAAGAGGTGGTCCTTGAGGTCTTGCGGTCCTTAGCCGTTTAAATAATATTTCTGCTGAATCAAAAGCCTCCTATAGATGAAAGGAGCATTTACATCTTTGAGAGATAAAATCTGAATCCAACCCAGTATGTATAAATGGATAACCCTTTGTTTACACTGAATTTCTAAACTGTGGGGTGCTAGTTAGGGTTCTTGCTTTCTCCATTGATATTTGCAATTAGATTATCAAATGCATTTCAGGGAGAGGACTAGGTTCCTCTCTCTCTCTCTCTCTCTCTCTCTCTCTCTCTCTCCTCTGATGGGAATATCAACACACTTTGTTTGAGAGATTTTATTTGAGAGATTTATAATCTGATTTCTGGTTTATAAAATGCACATGAAAATACAAATCAATGTAGACAAAACCAAACTAAATATTTATAAATATCGAGGTATGGGGCTTGCTTGATAATGCGCTGGGAGACTTTTTTTTAGTGTGTTTACCTGTAAGTGCTAGAAAAATATCCCAAACCTCAAAGTCCTAAAGTGTTCTGTGAGCAACAGCTCATCAGCTACAACTCTTATGCTCCACTGATTATATTCCTGCCCTCAAGCAAAATTAAATTGCCAAATTAAACATCTGAAAGAAGGACTTGTATAAATGATCGTGTTTCCAGCATCTGTGCTCTGGTTGTGCAAAGAGCCTTGGAGTAATGCATTTTATGGATTTTGGGTAAAGTAGATCCTGTATCTTGCCATAGCATTATATCACAAGTCCATGTTCCGGTAATAGTGAGATCCTGAAAAAGGGACAATTGAGACTCATGCAAGTTTCCCCCCGTTCTAACTTAATATTATGGTTTGTTCTGGAGAATGTAGAAAAATCACTTTTCTCGTATATGTGAAATATGATTCAGGCCAAAATTCAATCATCCCCAAATTAATGCCTTAAAATTCTCCAATAATTATGCTAAAGGCAGCACAAGCACACACCAAGTGATAAGGGAGCCAGGGATTAAGCCTGTGCATAAATTCACTCGTACGGGAAAAGGTCATGGGCTGATATTACCGAAATTTGATTAGACTTAGGAGCCGCATGCTTGAAATCAATGTTTTCTTGGCTTTGGCATTTCTGCTCTGGAGTCAGCCACTCTCTAGGGGCCTTGGGTCTAATCGCAGTATGTAGCAATGTTACATCCTTTCCAGAGCACAAAGACAGCAAGAAATTAGAAAGGATTTACAGGTCAAAACAGACAGACTTCTGCAATTCGTACAGCCGAATAGCTTGCAAAGCTGAAAGGGAAAAGCTGCAGCTGCAGCTGTGAAGCTGATGCGCAACTGTCATGTTGGTCAAAGCCCACAGGAAAGGTAAATCGTAGGCTGGCGATTTTACAGCTCTCTGATCACTTCCAAGAGCAATCTAGTCAAACTAGGATAAGTCCACAAAGGGCTCTGTGCGGAAACATGGCTGCAGAGTGGCTACAAAAATGGAACTTATGACAATAATTTAATTCCATCCAATAAAAAAGGCCCCCAAAGCAGGATTTAGACATACAGTGTTTCCAGAATGTGAAACCTGACAGATAAGGGGAAATAATGAAAGTTTCTTAACTCTTACTTGATCCCTCTGTGGGTCTGAGCTTAACTGTTCAGCAAATAACACCTGCTGTAGGATTTGACGTGGCTTTATCCATTCCCCGTATAAGTTAAGTTCATGGCAAATTTTACAGTGTTGGGAGAGTCTCTCTCGTTCCCACTTCTGCAACAGCAGTGGGGCAAAAATGGTATTATGGGGGAAAAAATGAAGGGAAGGAATGAACACAGCGTCTGCTCTCATTGAGAGTAGTTAAAATTAAATGAGACTGCATAGCAAGAGGGTTTAAGATGGTGCCTGCTTGCCTTAATTTTTGGATTAAAAAGAGCTTCAGTGTTTTTAAACCTGCTGCATGATTAAGTGGTGATACCTTTAGAATCAGTCAAAAGGATTTTACGTTACTGAACAAACCCCACTGTGCCAATTTGGTTCAAAATGAAGAGAAGGATTGGGCTCTCGCTTGAGTGTTAGCATGTCGGGGAACTATGCCTTTGCTCTATGCTAAGATGGTATGCTGTGTGGATAAAGACAGCCACACCCTGTTTAAAAGTAGCATCTATTGTGTGGAATAATACATGGGTAGTTATTAAAAACAGAGATAGCTAGCCAGTGGCCCGCTGAATATTGCTAGACTGCAACTCCCATCATCCCTGTCCACTGGTCATGTTTCTTGGGGCTGATGGGAGTTGAATTCCAACAACATCCAGAGGGCCATAAGTTAGCACCCCCGTTTTAACCCCCTTCCCTGCTGTCACCTTCACATTCACCCAAATTCTCAAGGGTGTTTGTTTATCTATCTGTATTTATTCTTAGTCTGTAGAGTATGAGACTCTGAATCTCAGCATCGTGGTCCGAGCCCACATTAGGTGAGAGATTCCTGCATTGTAGGGGGCTGGACCCCTCCAACACTATAATTCTATGAAATGGCATAGGATATATTTTCCTCCAGATGATCTGTGCAATGCCACTGTTCTCTCTTCCTTAAAACTCCTCAAAACCCACCTATTCCACGATGTATTTGGCACAGTTCCCATGTAGTTCCATGATTAAACCATAGCTAGCCAAATAGCACACAGTCTTTCCTTTTTAATGCTTCCCTTCTCTCCCCTTATCCCCCTCCTTCACACATTATCTTCTGGTCTCTCCTAGAAACATAGCAAACTGCCTTATACACATTCAGACTCATATTGCTCAGTATTGGACAGGCAGCAGTGGCAGACTTGGGTACAATGCCCTGTGTGAGGCCAAAATTTGCCCCCCCCAAGCCCTCATGCTGCCTTCCCAAAGGTGGGTAAGAAGGGGCCAGATTGGGGAAGGAGGTGTGATGTGTGAGGCTTCCCATCTCTTTCCCAAAGCTGGGAAAGTGCTAACTAGATTTTGGGAAGGAGGCAGGAGGACTCAAGGACCTTGTTAGAGCCTTGTGCCTTCTTCTCAAAGCCCAGCACCTTGCTTACAGGGCTTTGGGAGGGAGCCCTCTCATCTCAGCACCCAGTTTCTCTCTCTCTCTCTCTCTCTCTCTCTCTCTCTCTCTCTCTCTCTCTCTCTCTCTCTCTGTGTGTGTGTACCACTTGCAGAGCCCTAAATCTACCCTGTTGGGAAGTCTTTTCTAGCCCTACCTGGGGATTCCAGGGATTGAACCTGGTACCTTCTGCATGTAAAGGATGCTGTATCACATTTCTCTTCACAAAGAACTTCCCCCAGATGACCCTTGAATACCAGACAGAGGATGGGAGATGCTGAGCCCATGAATCATATGGAAGAAAAGGAGTAGTCGTCAACACACACCTATCACAGCCTGAATCAGCCCTTGCATTTGTATCTATCTCCACATCAAGATCCCATTAGTAAAAAAGGTCACCTCAAATGGGGAAGAAAAAAAATACCTGTGCATAGTGAAACAATATTGTTTGAATCTAGTGGCCATCTCTCCCCTCTCCTTTGTTACCAAATTCACATCCTAGGAAGAAAATCATATTACATAGGAAGATTACATTCTGCGCAGGAAACGTGTGCAGAAATCACAACAACTTCAGTGGATTGAACCAAGAAAAATGCAATGCTTTCCAACAAAGAAGTGGTTAAATCCTAATGTTGCCTGAGAGTTATGACTATCCTTTGTCCCTTGGTTGCTAAGCTTTCAGGGTCAGAATTTTAAATCGAAGTAAAACTCATGAAGACCTTTTGTTTTGTGAATGTATCTTAATGTGTTTTCATATCAGAAGCCTTTGTTCCTGGGCACTGGAACACTCATTGCTTGATATAAACTTTTCTCAATGTACAAAGCATCTAACAACCCTTGAAAGGGGTCCAGTAAGAGTTGCTCTAAGGTCAGCATTTACTGAAACAGCTTGTCGTGCCTCTGGATCATGAGAGGTCACATCTTTGCTCAGATCAGTAACTGAAACCAAAGGGAGAGGCGCTCTGCCAATCTCCTTTGTCAAAAGGATAGCTTCCTATTGCAGATTGCTGTGTTCAAAGGTAGTTCCCCACCCTTTGGCTTTGAAAAAGAATTGTGAAAGAGAAGTTACTTCCTTGAAGGCAGTGCATTCTGCTCTCAGTAGCAACCTGTTCAGAATCTCCTCAAACTGGCAACTAGAACTTTGATAATTTTCATATTTTATGTGATCTTTCATGTGCTATAGACTCCACTTATGGATATCTAGCAGAATCTTGTGGAACCTTAGCACTCATTTCCATGTCAACTATTTCCAGAAAGAAAAGAAAAGTCACCCCATTAAACCAGAATATCACAGGAGTTTTGCACTTTTATTTTCCCCACAGATTTCATGGACCATCCCACCAGTGCTCATGTGATGGAATTTGGGGTATTATTCAAACATACAGTTCTTTCCCACCATTTCATAGGTGAACCATGCATGTAAATAAAGGGTGGTGCCTGTTGGGATACTGACAGGGAGATAAAGTCCATCATGACTCCACGTTGTCTCCGGACGTCCATCGATCTCCCGTAGACACGCAGTATCAGCAATTAGCGGCACGAGCTCCAGAAATAGCTTGCCACATTCCTGGGCTGATGCACGCTCTATCAGCAGAATTCACACAGCGAAAAATGCACAGCAGGAGAGCATTATTTAGAAGTTTATTCAGCATTGGTCAGAACAAAGAAAAAACATGACTGCCTGCTTGCGTGTTCAGGCAAAGAGAGAGAGAAACGAAAGCAAAAAAACCATAAACTTCCTGTGAACAGGAAATACGCAGACTCTGTGACTCACAAAGCCTGCTCTCTTTTAAGGTGGAACGGAAATATCCTAACATCCTCCCCCTTTCTGTGTAACCTGTAGTACCTGTGGTTCAACCCAATTGCAACCTCTGTACATAAACCTTAAGTTGTTCTCTGTTAACAACCTTAGACAACAGATCAGCAGGAATTTCATTTCCTGGCATGTAGGACACCTGAATGAGTCCTTTCTGAATACACTCTCTTGCACGATGTAGCTTAATCTGCAAGTAATTGGTTCTTTGCTTGCAACTCTCTGAATTCAGCAAAGCCAAACAGGATCTATTGTCTTGATACACTTGTATAGGACATTTCACAGAAACTCCGATGTCCTTAAACAGTTGCATCAACCATTCACAATCCATGAGTGAAAATGACAGAGCATTGAGTTCTGCTTCACAGGAACTTAGGCTCACTGTCGTCTGCTTCTTGCACAGCCAGTCAAACAGACAGTGGTTGTACATGTAGCATACTCCAGAAGTGCTTGTGTCACTTCCAAAACTAGCATCTGTAAAGACTGCAAGACCTCCAGTCTTCTGACTGGTGAACCTCAGCCTGTAGTGCAAAGTCCCTTTCAAATAGCGGGCTATGCGCTTCAGAGCTTTCCAATCCTGAACAGTAGGATTATTAGCATGTCTGCTAAGCAGGTTAGTGCTTACAGCTATGTCAGGTCTTGAACATCTAGCAATAAAATTCAACTTGCCTAGAATGCATCTGTACAGCGTAATGTCAGAAAATGCTTCAGCAGTACTATCTACCTGGTAACCTGTCACCATTGGTGTGTCTGCTGGGTTTGCATCACCCAAATTCAACCCGGTTAATACATCAGCAATTTTCTGTGTTTGGTGTACCAGAAAATTACCTGCTTGGTCCCTCTCCACCTGCAGAGAAAGATAGTTGGATACCTCACCAAGATCCTTCATGTCAAAGTGCTCCTTCAGCTGAGCTAGGGTGCTTTGGTACAAAGTCTGATTCTTCCAAAACATCAGAAGATCATCAACAAAACATAAACAATACAGTTTGTTTTGCCCCTCCTCCTTGACAAACACACATGGATCAGCTTTACCCTGGTGAAAACCTAGAGAAAGCAATGTCTCAGTGAGTTTTGTGTTCCAACACCTGGCACTCTGCTTGAGACCATATAAGGATTTCCGCAGTTTACAGACCATTCCCTTCTGTATCTGCATTCCATCAGGTGGAAGCATAAACAGCTCCTCCCCCAAAACCCTGTACAAAAAAGCTGTATTAATGTCATGATGGGAAACATGCAGTTTCTCCTCTGCAGCAATCTTGAGCATTAGCCGAATGCTCTCATATTTGACGGTGGGAGAGTAGGTCTCGTGGTAATCCTGTCCTGGTACCTGTGAAAAACCTCTGGCAACCAATCTGGTTTTGTGTCTGACAACCTTGCCATTCTGGTCTGTCTTGGCCTTGAAGACCCATTTGCTGCCAACCAGTCTCATTCCTGGGACTACCGGTACCAGCTCCCAAGTTTGGTTCCTATTCAAGGAATCAACTTCAGCCTTCATGGCATTAAGCCAAGGCTCAGCATCTTTAGAGGTTAACTCCTGAACCTCTTTGAAGCCTGAAGGTTCCCATACCTTCTCTGAGCTACTAAGAACAGCAGTTGCTGTCTTAGCAAACTCATCAGCAAATCTCTTCGGAGGTCTGCCTTTGGTCGCCCTTTCAGACCTGCAAACTAGACGCAAGTCTTCTGGACTCATCTCCTCCTTCTTAGGAGAAAAGTGACCAATGGTGAACAGTGGTTCTTCCAGTTCATTGTCAGACGCATCAGATGGTCTGACTGAGGCCTTTGCGCTCTTGTAGTCTGCTGTGTCATCACTGTCGCTGACATCAGCAGCAGCGCCACCCACTGAACTGGAATCCGAACTCTGATCATCATCATCATCATCACCCTCAGCTTCCTCAGCTTCCTCAACATCATCTGCTTTTTTCACATCACCTTCATCCTCCTCTGGGTAACTCTGGAAAATTCCCACATTTCCCCCCCCACTTAGGATTGTACTCAACACTCTTTGTGAACTTAATGGACTTAGAGTCAGTCATCCATACCCTGTATGCTCCTTTTTCGTACCCCATGAACAAACCATGTGCCCCACGCTTCCCAAGCTTGTTGCTCTGTGGGGTGTGTACCCACATGTCAGAACCAAAGATTCTCATGTGCTTGACGTTAGGTTTCTTACCAAACATCTTCTCATAGGGAGTACAACCAATAGGTGATGACAGTCTGCGATTAAAGGTATAAACAACCATTGACAGAGCCTCCCCCCAAAACTTCTCAGGGAGATTGGCATCATGCAACAAGGTTTTTAGGCCTTGAAGCAAAGTTTGGTTTGCTCGCTCAGCAAGTCCATTCATCCATGGCGATCTAGGTGTTGACAAGTCATGCTGGATTCCCCTCTCAGTCAGAAAAGCTTCAAACTGCTGAGAAGTGAACTCCCCGCCCTGATCAGTAAAGAGACAGCCGATACGTTTACTGTGAACATTCTCCAACCAAGCACAGAATGCCTTGAACCTAGGAAACGCTTGCGATTTCTGCTCAAGCATAAACACATGAATGTACCTGGAAAAAGAATCAATTAGAACCATGAAGTACCTTGCTCCACCCAAAGAGGGTGCAAGTGGACCAACCAGGTCTGCGTGAACTAGCTGGTAGGGTTTGGAAGCCTGCCTGCTAGACTCCTTGCCTTTTGGAGCAACCTTCACCTTGTTCTCTGCACAAGATACACATTTCATGTGAAACTTACAGGGTTTGATGTTCAAACCCTCAACCAACCCAGGCATCTTGGCCAGCGCCTGCCAAGACATGTGACAAAATCTTCGATGTGCTTCATGAATGCATCCTGCATGAAGAACTTTGTTAGTCTGTGCAACACAACAAGAATCAACATTAGACACAGCAACAGCACCATTGTCATCATAAGTTATACAGAATAAGCCATCTATAAACTTTGCATGCAAAATGTCCTCTTTGCCTTTCCTGATGACATAGACACTCCTCTTGAAGGAAATCTCAAAGCCACACCCAGTCAGCTGTGGGACACTGTGCAAATTGTCTGCAGCACCTGGAACATAAAGTACATCCTTGATGGTTGTGTGCAGACTTGCCAGTTTTACAGTCCCTTCTCCTGCGATTCCCAACGTCTTTCCATCTGCCAGGTGGATCTCTCCATCTTGAGGCTTGAAGGAGATAAACAGGTGCTTATCCTTTGTTAGATGGCGGGTGCATCCAGAATCTACGATAAATCTGGCGTTGGCCTTTGGAGCAGCTTTTCCAGCAAGCAAAACCTTGTTTTCCACCGGCGTGGGCTTTTGCTGCTTGCCCCCCTGCTCCTGGCCATCAAACTTGCCTTTAGCCTTTGGAGAAGCAGTGCCAGCAAACAAAGCCTTGTTTTCCACTGGCGTGGGCTCTTCACCCCCCTTCTGCTTCGGGCCATCTGCAGGCATCTGTCTCTGTTTACTTCTGGCCTTCCGGCCTCTGCAAACACGATGACCTTGGCTCCCATGGGAAACAGAGCTCTCAGCTGCCGACTCCTTGGCTCCCCCTGGAGACTGGAATGCTGCCTGGGATGACATCACAGTCAGCTCCCCCTGCAGCTTGCAACCGGTGCCCTCAGCATCCCTGCATTCACTCGCATTCTGGGAAACAGCCAGGACCTCCGATGCAGTCAAACTCTGGGCTGGGATGACCGGCAGATGGGCAACTTTCAAAGCATTCCACATCTCACGTGCAGTCGTGTTGCCAGCTAGCGTAGCAATTTCCTCCAGAGAGATGGACAAGACTATTATGTCTATGGCTTTTGCATGTTGGGCCCTCCATCTATCTGTCAGAGGAACTGGAGGGGCTTCAGACACAGTATGCCACACTCCAAACTGTCGCAACAAACTCTCACACCACACAGCCCAGGTCTCATAATTGTGCCGATTTAGCTTCGGGCACTCAGCAGCTTCAGAGGCTTGGAAAAACTCCATTCCAGCTCTTTACTTGAGCCGTGAGTCTTTTTCACTTCAGAGAGTCCTTATCTTGGCTCCCATTAATCACGAAGCCTGCTCGGCTCGGCTCCCAGGCCAATTAGGCCAGCCGGACATCAGAGTCTCTTGCCGTGGCAAACTGACAAGCCTTATTTGCTTTTTGCTTTTCCCACACATACCTCAGCAGTCTGTCGCAGTCTTACTCTCCTGTAAGTGCTGTGAATCTGGGCCCATAACCTGTTGTTGGGATACTGCCAGGGAAATAAAGTCCATCATGACTCCACGTCGTCTCCAGACGTCCATCGATCTCCCGTAGACACGCAGTATCAGCAATTAGCGACACGAGCTCCAGAAATAGCTTGCCACATTGCTGGGCTGATGCACGCTCTATCAGCAGAATTCACACAGCGAAAAATGCACAGCAGGAGAGCATTATTTAGAAGTTTATTCAGCGTTGGTCAGAACAAAGAAAAAACATGACTACCTGCTTGCGTGTTCAGGCAAAGAGAGAGAGAAATGAAAGCAAAGAAAACATAAACTTCCTGTGAACAGGAAATACGCAGACTCTGTGACTCACAAAGCCTGCTCTCTTTTAAGGTGGAATGGAAATATCCTAACAGTGCCATGTCTAATAACATTGACTGTTGCATGATACTCCTCCCACTGGTGTGACTGAAATTTAGTGTGACATAGTGGTGTATTGACCAAAAAGCCAATTTCATAACACAACAAGTAATGTAATATAAAAAGAATTCTAGAAACTGGGACAGAAGACATGGCATTATAACCAGGCAAACTAACAAAATAAACCCCTTCTTTCAAAGCAAGGAGGTGGGTTTGCTGCCACTAAAGCATGGCAGTGCACCAATGGCTGCTGTGTATTTGTGACAGAGACATTCCTGCCCACCTTCACAATGCCTTGGAATGACTCAGTTTATATGGTGCTGTCAGAAATGATGATGACAGACCCTCTCACCAAGTTAACCCCCCCAAACCCCATGAACCTTAAAGGTAAAGGGACCCCTGACCATTAGGTCCAGTCATGACCGACTCTGGGGTTGCGGCGCTCATCTCGCTTTATTGGCTGAGGGAGGTCATGTGGCCAGCATGACTAAGGCACTTCTGGCGAACCAGAGCAGCGTACGGAAACGCCGTTTACCTTCCTGCTGGAGTGGTACCTATTTATCTACCTGCACTTTGATGTGCTTTCGAACTGCTAGGTTGGCAGGTGCAGGGACCGAGCAACGGGAGCTCACCCCGTTGCGGGGATTTGAACCACTGACCTTCTGATTGGCAAGTCCTAGGCTCTGTGGTTTAACCCACAGTGCTACCCATGTCCCCCATGGACCTTAGATGAGCCCAAAATCGTAGGAAGGGAACCCACGGGATTGCACTTTGGGGAGGGCCCACTCAATCCTGGCTCTGACTCTGTCGTGTAAAGACAACTGTTCCTGAAGGAAGTGGGGCAGTTACTGTTTACCAGTTTGTACATGGGGGAGCTTTAATTCACTAAGCAGGGGCTGCTGCTTTCCCCTTCTCACCCAAGGATGAATGAGGGGAAGCTGAGAAGAACATGTAGACCAGGGGTCAGCAAACTTTTTCAGCAGGGGGCCGGTCCACTGTCCCTCAGACCTTGTGGGGGGCCGGACTATATTTTGGGGGGGAAAAGAACAAATTCCTATGCCCCACAAATAACCCAGAGATGCATTTTAAATAAAAACACACAATCTACTCATGTAAAAACACCAGGCAGGCCCCACAAATAACCCAGAGGTGCATTTTAAATAAAAGGACACATTCTACTCCCGTAAAAACACGCTGATTCCCCGACTGCCTGAGGGCCGGATTTAGAAGGCAATTGGACCAGATCCGGCCTTAGTTTGCCTACCCATGATGTAGACTGATATAAATGACCTGTGGTAAACTAGTGAATTATGGGAGGTAATGTTAATCTCCTAGGGTCAAATGTTTCTCTCAAGGACTTTGAAGTAGCAGAAGAGAGTATGAAAATATGGGGTTGTATCCAATAAACTGGTTTCATCAGTGGAAACATTTCCATTTGTGTAATGGAACTTCCCCGGTCCTCTTCCTGTATGTGCCCCACACATCTTCTCCATAAACTGCTCTAAATGGTGCAGATACCGGGGGCATGCAGGGAGAGGAGAGAGGAGAAGTTCCTTGGCACAAGCAGAATTCCTTGCATTGTTGGAATGAGTTAGCTGGATGCCTCCCATATCCTATAACACTTTTGATAGCATGTAGTAGGGCTGGGGAGACTTTGGCCCTCCAGATATTGTTGGATTCCAGTTCCTATTAGCTCCAGTGGTTAGGGATGATGGGAACTGTAGTCCAGCAATATCAGGAGGGCCAAAATTTCCATACCCTAGATGGCTTCCAAACTGTAAGTTTGTACTAAATGTCCCAGTCAATAAAATGGAATCTAGTTCATCGAAGATCAAATTATCTAATATGTTCTAACACTATAATGTCAAAATATTAAACTGCAGTATCTGTCCTTACTTTTAATTTACTTTTCAAACATGCATCTGCAAAATTTATTGCTTTTAATAAAACCTTTTCAAGAGGAAAACAGCAGAAACAGCTCACTTAGGCTGAAGCAACCTTGAAAGATACAGCTGTGGCAGTGGCTACTACTATGTTACTATCTTTGGCATAGTAAATTTAGATTATCCATTTCTTCCATAGCTACCTGAATCACTGAGCTCTATGATGCAGACCGGCAGCAATTTATATTTATGGATCCTGTTTGCAATGCCTCCATGGAGACCTCTGAAAAAGATTGCAACAGATCATTTCAAACCAGACATGGGAGTGGGGGGAGGGGGGGAGAGAGAAATCTCTGTGATAAAAAAATACAGACATCATAACTTGGTGTTCACTGTTCCCAGTTAAAAGAACATTCTGTCACCTCTTTTGCATTGTTAATATACTTTCTTATACAAAGTATGGTGAATGTTGTAAAGAAAGGGAATTCAAAGATAGCTTTCCTTTAATATCGTATCAGCAAAATTTCAAGAAGTTACAGTTCAGGGAAGAAAGTCTTCCTTTAATATTATTACTATTTTTGTTTCTCATTACTTTGAAGCAGATATTCTCAAACTAGCAAGGCTCCTAGAATGACATTTTTCAAAATCTTTTTATCATTTTGTGTAACTAAGGCAAAAGGCAGTCCGATGGAGTGGAACTGATTTTGTTTCCTGAAGCAGGTGTTGGCACACTCCAGATTCGCAGGATTGACTTTGTTTATTACTAGCAACCTGAAGGCCACCAACCAGGTGCAACATAGTGCCCTGTGTGGTGGAGTAGCAGGGGAAGGCAGATGCAAAATGGCAGCCCAGAGAGTGCATTCAGACATTGGACTTACCGTGTTCATTTTCCTGATGATATTGCTAGTGCAATATCTTCAGTAGTTTATCTTTGTTGAATGGTTTCTTTAAATGTAAAGGTTCATCATTGTTCCACCCGATGTGTATGTCTTTAAGGGGCCAGAGCAAGGGCCAGAGCAAGATAACGAGACCCAGCTTTACAGCTGTGAAACCTAGCAGGTGCTGCTGAGTTGTATTTGATTAAGGTGTGTCAGCATTTGGGTGTAGTATATAAGGAGCAGCACCTAGCTCTCCCATTACACTGGGGGATGGGTTGGTGGTTGGGTCTGTTTTGGTTGTTAATGTATTTAGTGTAAAAGGAGTTTTTGTTTTTCTTATTAAAACCTTGTTTAAGTTATTTTTGAGTCCTTTTTTTTTTAATGCATGGTCTCCCCAGCAAGCTCTCTGCAGCGCTACCATACTGCAAACAGCCAACAATCTTCAGTTCTGACATTCCTTCTGCACTTCTTAAACACAATGCTGCGGCTGCGGCTGCAATCTGAAGTGAAAGATGAGCTCAGGGAGGGAAAGTTTTCTTACCCCATCCCTTTCACACAATTTCCTCCGTGATAAAGCTTGCATGCTGCTTTTACCCACAACGGGGGAAAATAGATATGTATATTCATATTAGTACTGTGCTGAAAATCACTTTTGCTTTTTTATTACTATTAAAAAAAAAAACCTCTCCATCAATTAATGAGGAAACAAACTCCAAAAATTATCAAAGGGGAGAGAAAAGTTCAGTTAAGCTTTCATTGGTGGATTTTTTTGTTGCACTTTCCATACCTTGGATATCATAATTTTATTTATATGACTTATATGCTGTTTAATTTTTTTAAAAAAAATCTTTTAAATGGTCCACATGAAACAGAATATAACTAAAAACCACAATCCTGCTGCATACATCCTCCCTTCAGCTCCTACACTGCATGTCACAGAACTTCATGTAGCATGTAGTTCCATTACCAGTTTTCCTTTCATTGGATTGAGTTCATGAGACCTTGATAAATCTGTGGTGATTACATAGGAACACAGAAAGTGGTCTTCTACCGAGGAAGTTCACTGGTCCATCTAGCTCAATATTGCCTATAGTGATTGGCTGCTGGCATTGCTGGGAACTGAACCTGGGACTTTCCTCATTCAAAGCTGTTGCTGTAGCACTGAACTACAGCCATAAATTCATTGGTGAAAGGTCGATGATGAATTTTGGATAGTATAAAGGACTGGCACATAAATTTTCCATAAAATACACAGTTATCTATCTGAGGCAAACCACAGATAATGGCTCTTAGATAGACAATTCAGCTGCCTCTCCTTATTTGGAGGTTTTGTCGCTCATGACTGCCTTGTAGAACAAGGCCTTCTGCAAGTGCCAGGCACACCAGAAACATTTCTTACAAAACACCAGAGCAGAGGTCAGCCATATTAATGGACATCTGTAGACCCATGGGAGTTTCTAAATACTAATTAAGGTGTTATAATTAGCAATAACGCTAGCAATATTAGTTTAATTCCTAGTTGCTAGACATTTTCTGTCTTTTCTCCCTGTCTCATTCCAGACTATGAATTTTAGAACAATAGCAGAGCTTAAAGCTCACAGTAATGGTTTTAATGGCTTATTAGTGGGTACTTTCCCTTAACCTTTTGCACTGCTCCTTTCTCTGCCTCCCATACTGCCACTTTAGATCGATCCAAAGGGAGTGTGAAGAGGCACAACCGCTTGCAGCAAGAGCAAGTTCTCAGCTCAGCATGAAGAAAGTGAGAAAGGTTTGTGTCTAAATATCAGGAAGAAGGAGGCATTAAAAACTAAACTTTTTTGGTTTGGGTTTCAGATAGATCCTATCAGAAATGGTCTCAAGATATGTATATTTCAAGCAACATGAATTGATTTATTCATTTTTAAAGTGGGGAGAGGGATAAACATCCTTTTAGTAACTTATATTAATTGTGAGAAGGGTGGGAATGTTTTAAAAAACCATGCTGCCCTAATTCATCTTCTGTGTGCAACCCTGGATGGAGCAAAAGCTTTCCTCACAATCCTTCCTACTCAGAAAAGTCCAGGGTAAGTGCTGGAAGCTTTGTTGATACCTTCCTTCCCTCACTCAAATTTTGCGGTGGCTTGAACCCACTGAGAAAGGTGAACTCATTGAGGATTTCCTCAGTGATTTCTATAATGCCTCCACCACCACTTAAAAGATAAATGAATCAGAAGACTGGATTAGTTCTCCAAGCTACATGGGGAGTTCGAGTCACCCCCAACCCAACCCCATTTCCCTCAAACTTCCAGCACTCCCAAAGCCAACACACAGTTCCTCACTTCCCTTCTCCTCTCCATGCTTCAATAAAGTAGGAACAGTAGCAGAGGTGAGCAAGAGGGAAGGTTCCCCCCTCATACTGCCTCTCCCGTCTTCCCTCCACCATCAAAAACACTGGGCAAAGTGAGTTCCCTGAGGAGTTTAAGGGATTCAACAGTAGTTTAAGAACTGCAAAAATCCACCACGCTGCATCACACTCCTAAATCAAGTCAGTCTGGTTCCTGTCTAGTGAGGATGGGAATGAAATATTTTTTTAAAAAATAAAAATGATGCCCAGCAGCAGTGTGGAGAATATGTGTAGGATAAACACATCCCTATTGACATCTCTCCATCACTAAAATGGCTCTTCCAACTTCACAGATTATGACTGGAGTGATGAAGTTGGGGGTGTGGGATGCATTTCAACTCAGTTCATCCCCCCCCCATCTTCATCATCTTTATTCTATAGGCATTATATATATACCAGAGACAGAGAGTTGCATATACATACATAGGACTAAATTTGAAATACAGTTCTTATTAAGTTAGATGATGTGGTCCCCCCCCCTTAGGATATGTGACTTTCCTGCACCTCTGAGTGAAACTAAGGCCTGCAGCCATATATGCCTATAATTGCTCCCTCGCCAAGAGCTTGGGCTTCTCACTACAGAGGTGGACATGCAATTTCTATGGCAGAATGGTCTCGATGTTAGCAATGTGCCTTCTTATGTGGTAGACGGTGCGTCTGTAATTTTTGGGGGAACACAGGTTAGCGCACCAGAAATTAAAACAACTTAATGTCCGCCTGATACAAGTGGGATGCAAATCTCAAACATGAGATGAAGGATTTGAGTTGTGATGTAGAAACTCTTGTCTTCTAAGTATGCAGTGAGTTTCCCCCTCAGGCAAGAAGGTAGAATCTCTTATACCCTTTTATGAGTTTGTAGAAATGGCATACAAAGATGAGCTTCAGCACCCACCAACAAGCTGGCCACCACTTCTGCTCACTATTGAATGCAGAGGTGGGAGAAAAATGTTTGAAGATTGTGTGGGCAGCATTTAATGAGAAAGAACATGGATCTTTCCCTGTTTATTATGTCCACTTTCCGCACAACCTGATGGGCATCTTTCAGAATGCCATGAAGAAACTGGAATGTAACATTGTGGAGAGGGAGGGGGGTGTTATTGATCTGTTTCCTTCTTGTTCTGGTTTTTTTTATATTATGTATCTTGCATTTTTATATTGTGAACTGCCCTGAGAGCTACAGATGAAGGGTGGTATACAAATTAATTAATTAATTAATTAAAGCTGCACAGAACTCTATGGGGTAAAGGAAGCCCCCCCCCCCCCCGAAATGAAGAGAAGAGAGGCCAATGTCTATGGAAGATCAGCCTAAGTCATTTGGGGCAAAGTCCCCCCAGATTAGAAGAGAAAATCTGGAGAGGAAGCAAATAAGATATTGACATGGTGCACTGAATGCACAGGGAAATAGCACAATGTTGAAACCGCACATTAAAAACAAAAGCAAATGTCAATGCTGTCACTTCATAAAGCTGTGAAATGGGGAGATTTAGAGACTCTTGCTACAGCACTCTGCATTCTCATGGACAAGCTGTATGATGACATATATAACAAACTAGGAATGAGTGCAATGGCAACCAAATAATAATAATACATTAATAATAATAATTGGTCTCTTTCATACTTTTCATTCCTGTATCTAACGCCTCCTGTGAGTTTTTAGTTTAATGACACAACTGTGGACCAAGAACAGAAACAGACAAAGTGACAGCACTGTGAAAGCTGAACTGCAGGTGCAATTGAACATTAACATGACCTGTGCAGAGCTTCCTGACTTTTTAAAAACAGAACTCTGGTCTACGAAAAACAGCAAGAGGCCAGTTCAAATACAAATTTAAAGGAAGAAAGCCAAGGGCAAGCCAACCCACGTTTAATGTAAAAACATCATATTTAATTTCAAGTATTTCAGTATGAAGGTGTCATGCTGGCTGCCTAGCTGCAGAAAAGGAGAATACAAGAAGCTTAGAAGGGCGACAGGGTTTACTGTTTAAATGTGAACTGAAGGGGTACAAATGGCTCTGTGAATTCTAACCAGCATTTAAAGGGGTAAGGCAGCATGTAGACATCTGATCTTAGTTTGAATCCCCAGGAATTTCTGCAGCCAGAGTTGACAACCTCACACCTAAGCTTTCATGGGGAATGATGGAAGTTGTAGAACACAAAATTATGAGGGCACCACAGTAGCCACCCCAATTTAGGCAGCAGTCTGAATTTTCCCCTCCCATGAAACAGGGATATATGGATGTTATGTACTGAGTTGAATAGGATCCAAACTGCAGCAGTCTGATTGGTCCTAGAACAATAGGATACAAAAGGCAGCAGTCTGATTGGTCCTAGAACAATAGGATTCAGAATGCAGCAGTCTGATTGGTCCTAGAACAATGCAGCAGTATGATTGGTTGGCAGGAACCACCCAATCATGCTCCAGATAGAAGTGAATCCACAACCTGATTGGCTTACAGTAGAATTCCGGAATTAGCCAATCATGTGCAGCCCATTGTGTAAATAATGTATATAAAGCAGATACTTTGAGGGGACTTTCATTCATTCCTCCTCACCACTATGAGCTGAATAAAGAGCATGAAATCACTTTGCGACTCTGAGTATATTTCACTGGCGACGAAGGTGGGATCCTGCTGAGCTGACTGCCACACACAGCACCGCAGCACCGCCACCTGCCGCACCGCTGCCTCGCACCGTGTATCCAGGCTTCAGCTCCGGGACACAAGGAACTCAGAATGGCAACCGACAGCAGCTTCTCGTCGTTCAACCCAGTGTCTGGAGACTGGGAAGCGTACGCCTCCTGTTTCACCTTCCTCCTAGAAGCCAAAGGGGTCACCGATGAAGAAGACGCCAAGAAGAGGGCAATATTCTTCAGCGTCTGCGGAGAGGAGACATTTGAAATCACCCGGGCTCTCCTTGCGCCTGAAGACGTTGCTACTGTTCCATACAAAACAATAATGGAACAGCTGAAGGGGCACTTTTCGCCACAGCCCTCAGTGGTGGCTCGTCGAAATGCCTTCTACGCAAAGCGGCAAGCCCCTGGGGAAACCATAACTGGGTTTGTGACCTCTCTCCGCCAAGCTGCCCGGTTCTGCAACTTCTCAGAGCTGGAGAACATGCTTCGTGACCGCCTCGTCGGTGGCCTGAAGGATGAGAAGCTGCAACGACGCCTCTACACTAAGAAGAACCTAATGTTCCAGGTCGCTCTGGAGGAGGCCCTGGCAACGGAAGCTGCCGAGAAGTCGACGCAAGAGGCACGGCCGAGCCAGCCGTCCCAACCGAGGGTCCACCACGAAGACCTCACCGATGACTCAGGATCCAACAGGGAGGAGGTACACCGAGTACAGCAGCGCCCACATACCACAGCTGCCTCGACGAGAAGGAGGGAACTGCGCAAGCTGTGGAGAAAGTCATGAGAGGAGGACCTGCCGTTTCCGCAACACAGAGTGCAGGCAGTGCAGAAAATTGGGACACATCGCCCGGGTGTGTTGGGCTCGGCCCACCCGACACCAGGCATCAGATGACCAATCCAAGAGCCCCAGGTCCCGGGGCCCAACGCACCAAGGCAACTCGACGGAGCTCACGGACTTCCAGGTATACCAGTTGCCCCACCCCAACATAGAGAAAATTTATGTAGAGGTACAGATAGAGGGGGCCCCATGCCTCATGGAGCTTGACACGGGTTCAACTCTATCCATAATCTCGGCAAGGACCTTAAGGAAACTGTGTCCTACTGGGGGTCCCAAACTCAGGCCGGCCCCATTCACCCTCCGGGACTTCCAGCCATGTAAGGTCCCCACAATGGGGTTGGGGACCTTCAGGGTGCAATACCGAGGGCGGACGCGGCAACTGGACTTGCTTGTGGTCAAGGGCCCCTACATTAGCTTACTGGGATTGGCATGGTTTGGACCACTGGGGCTAGCCGTCACCGGGGTGAACCACACGAGCTTACAAGTGGACGTGGACATCATATGCAAGGAATTTCCGGGGGTTTTTGATGGGAAATTGGGACAGTATACGGGCCCCCCCATTGCTCTACAGCTTGACCCCGCAGTATGACCGGTCAGGCTCAAGGCCCGCCGGGTCCCGTTCGCCCTGAAACCCCGTATAGACGAGGAATTGGACCGACTCGTGGAGCAAGGAGTGCTGGAGCCGGTGCCTAATGCCCCCTGGGAAACCCCAATTGTCACATCTGTCAAGCCTAATGGTTCAGTCCGCATCTGCGCAGACTACAAATGTACCATAAACAAGGCCCTCACGGCCCATGCATACCCAGTGCCAGTGGTCAGCCATGTCCTTGCCACCCTGACTGGGTCGAAAATTTTTGGCAAGCTGGACTTGGCCCAAGCATATCAACAGCTGCCAGTAGATGAGGCCACAGCAGAGGCACAGACGATTGTGAAGCACAGAGGAGCGTTCAGGGTAAAGCGGCTGCAATTCGGTGTCAGCATGGCACCAGGCATATTCCAGAATCTAATGGACTTTCTCCTTAAAGGGATTCCTGGCGTCACCCCCTTCTTCGATGTGTTGATTGCCGGGCCCACACCAGAGGAGTTTGAGGACCGCCTCCGCACCGTTCTGCACCGTTTCCAGACGGCGGGTCTCAAGGTGAAGCAGGAAAAATGTCTACTAGGAGTGCCTCAGGTGGACTTTCTGGGATTTATGGTGGACGCAGAAGGGGTCCACCCGACTGGTGACAAGGTACGGGCCATTTGTGATGCCCCAGCGCCCAAGAACAAGACTGAACTTCAGGCCTTCTTGGGACTATTGAACTTTTACCATTCCTTCCTTCCCCACAAGGCGGCGGTAGCGGAGCCCCTACACAGACTCCTGGACAAGCGGGCCCCTTGGGTGTGGGGCCAGCGCCAGGAGGCCGCATTCCAGGCAGTCAAGGACTTGCTTGTCTCAAACTCGGTCTTGGCACACTTCGACAAGAGGCTGCCGGTGGTGCTAGCATGCGACGCCTCGCCCTATGGCATTGGCGCTGTCCTGGGACACCAACTCCTGGATGGAAGAGAGGTACCGGTGGCATACTTTTCCCAGACACTCAACGCAACCGAGCGGAACTACTCGCAAATCGACAAGGAGGGTCTGGCAATTGTGAAGGGAGTAAAAAAAATCCATGATTTCTTGTACGGGCGGCCCTTCACCGTGGTGACTGACCACAAGCCGTTGCTTGGCTTGTTTGCCCCCGAAAAGCAGACCCCCCAAGTGCTGTCTCCTTGCATCCTCAGGTGGTCAATTTTCCTTGCCAGCTACCAGTATGCACTGATTCACCGCCCTGGGAAGGTGATGGGCCATGCAGACGCCCTCAGCAGGCTACCACTACCGGAAACAGGCCCCGACCCAGCACCTGCACAAGAGGTTATGAGCCTGGAGCTGCTTTCCGACCGCCCCATTCAGGCACAAGAAGTTGCACACCATTCCAAGAAAGATAGGGTCATCTCCCGGGTCCTGGACTGGGTGTGGAGGGGATGGCCCAGCAGCAGCCCCGGGCCAGAATTCACCGGCTACACAACCCGCAAACATGAACTGTCGGCCCACAAGGGGTGCCTGTTATGGGGAAGCAGGGTCGTTGTTCCCCAGCCCCTCCGCAAAAGGGTCCTCACAGCCCTACACGAGACACACCCAGGGGTAGTAAGAATGAAGGCCCTTGCCAGGGGTTATGTGTGGTGGCCGGGGATCGACGGTGAGATAGAGGCCTGGGTCAAACACTGCCAGGCCTGCCAAGAATCCCGCCCAGATCCCCCAAGGGTCCCAGTCCAGTCCTGGGAGTCCGCCCGAGCACCATGGTCACGCCTGCATGTGGACTTCGCTGGCCCCTTTCAGGGGAAAACATTCTTCATAGTGGTGGACTCCTACACCAAATGGCTGGAAGTTGCACTGGTACCGTCCACTTCTACGTCCGCAGCCATCCGGGTACTACGCAGGCTGTTTGCAACCCACGGGCTCCCTGACACTCTCGTCTCAGACAACGGGACTGCATTTACGTCAGGAGAATTCCAAACCTTCACAGCGCAGAACGCCATCCGCCACATCCGTTCGGCGCCATTCCACCCTGCCACCAATGGCCAAGCAGAACGCATGGTGCAGACCACCAAGGACACACTTCGCCGCATGATGCAAGGGGATGGGAGTACCGCCTTGCCACATTCCTTCTAGCACAGCACAGCACCCCCAGCTCAACGACTGGCCGGAGCCCCGCTGAACTACTAATGGGTCGGTGCCTTGCAATCAGATTGGACCGCCTTCACCCCGATAGAGCTCAGGATGAGGTAGTGGTGGGGGAAGGCAGGAACCCCCAGACCTTCAAGGCCCAGGACCCAGTGTACGCAAAGAATTTTGGGGCAGGCCCTGCATGGGTACCCGCCACAGTCACCAGGGTCACTGGCCCCATGTCATACGAGGTGCTAACAGATGGGGGGCAATGCTGGTGCCGCCACTGCGACCAGATACGGCGACGATTCCCAGGAGAAAACCAGGAGGAGAAGGACAGGTCAGAGGAGTCCCAAGGGAACAGTGGGGCAGTGAGGCCCATAGAGCAGCAGGGGCAAGCAGGAGAGGCAGAATCAGTAAATACAGAGAGGACCCGTGAGGCCGAAAGGACACCGGAACCAGAACCACGACTGAGCGAGCCGGTTGCGCCAGACCAAACAGCCCCATCACAGCCAGCATCCTTGGAACACGAGCCAGAACCTGAACCCCGGACCAGGGAATACCCCAGGCCGCAACGCACACGTAGGCCGCCGGCGTACCTTGAGGACTATGAATGCGACCTCCCGGGCAGGACTGGAACTTAGAGGGGAGGGATGTTATGGACTGAGTTGAATAGGATCCAAACTGCAGCAGTCTGATTGGTCCCAGAACAATAGGATCCAAAAGGCAGCAGTCTGATTGGTCCTAGAACAATAGGATTCAGAATGCAGCAGTCTGATTGGTCCTAGAACAATGCAGCAGTATGATTGGTTGGCAGGAACCACCCAATCATGCTCCAGATAGAAGTGAATCTACAACCTGATTGGCTTACAGTAGAATTCCGGAATTAGCCAATCATTTGCAGCCCATTGTGTAAATAATGTATATAAAGCAGATATTTTGAGGGGACTTTCATTCATTCCTCCTCACCACTATGAGCTGAATAAAGAGCATGAAATAACTTTGCGACTCTGAGTATATTTCAATGGATCAGCAGAGCCACGACTGCATCCACATTCCTGCAACATATGGCAGCTGGGACAGAAGGCAGAGCGTCAGACAGGTCATTGTATCAACATGAAGATGATACAATGTTTGGGCCTTGATCAGACGCAATGCTGTCACATAACAACAGTGAAACTGGCCTGAGATCCACTGGATCCTGGACCAGCTCAGCCCACCCTGTTTCCTGCCCTTGGGATGCACTGTTTTAAGGCTTTCTACTAGCTGGCTCTGGTGGGGGTCCCACCAAAGGCCCTTCCACCTGCCTGCACATTTTTTGGCTAAAAGGAGGAAGGATCAGGGTGTGTCACTCAACTGGTGGTGGTTGGTGGGAGGTTGGCTGAGTTGAGAGAGGTAGGAAGAGGGACACCTTCACTCATTCCATAGCATAACATTTTTAGCTTGTGAACCACCCTGAGAGCTTTAGATTAAGGGTGGCTGTATTATTATTTTCTGGGGGTACTAAAGAGTATACAGTACCAACACACACACACACACACACACACACTGATAAAAGTGTGGCACTTAGTGTAACAACATGGTGAGTACCGGCACATTTTTTCTTTAAAATAGCACTGAAGCGCAGCATATTATTATTATTATTATTATTATTATTATTATTATTGGCCTAAGAGGAGTTTGGATTGCTCTGTTAGTGTGCTTCTGCCCCTCTCTCCATTGATCTTCACTGGCATAAAACAACACATGCCCTCCATCCCTATGATAACCTGCAAAATGGGATGGCAAGGAAGAAACAATTTCATATTTGTGAGCACATCCTTTATTAACTACTTTTATAAAGCCAGAATTATGAAGCATTTTGATTCTAAACTCTTTTCTTAGAAGTTAAACCCCATTAATTCAAGGGGAACTTGCTTCAAAGTTAGACATTCCTTATCTTTCACCCAAAAGTAGGTCAATGCCCCAATCGCCATGCAAGAAGACCAGGGTTCTCTCTGACCAATGTCACTTAGGGAATCTACCTGCAAAGCCAAACAATGTATACACACATTAAAAACAGTTCATTGTTAACTATACATCAATTATTTAAAGCTCTTCAGCATTTCTATGGTAACTGCATACTTTATCATGGCATATTATTCCCTAATGAAACACTAAAGAACAAGATGAGGCTCGGGCTCTGTGATGTGAATAAATGAACCCTGAGATGATTTTGCAAGTTGTTTTAATATTGTGTTTTAATGTTGTAACCCACCCTGGGACCTTGGGGTGAAGGGTGACAACTTCTTCTTCTTCTTCTTCTTCTTCTTCTTCTTCTTCTTCTTCTTCTTCTTCTTCTTCTTCTTCTTCTTCTTCTTCCTCCCCCTCCTCAAAATGCAATAATAATAATAATAATAATAATAATAATTTATTTGTACCCCGCCCATCTGGCTGGGCTTCCCCAGCCACTCTGGGCGGCTTCCAAAAAAATATTAAAATCCTCTAATACATCAAACATTAAAAGCTTCCCTAAATAGGGCTGCCTTCAGATGTCTTCTAAAAGTCTGATAGTTGTTGTTCTCTTTGACATATGGTGGGAGGGCGTTCCACAGGGAGGGCGCCACTACTGAGAAGGCCCTCTGCCTGGTTCCCTGTAACTTGGCTTCTCGCAGTGAGGGAACTGCCAGAAGGCCCTCGGCGCTGGATCTCAGTGTCTGGGCAGAACGTTGGGGGTGGAGACGCTCCTTTAGGTATACTGGGCCGAGGCATTAACATGGACATCCAAGTATTTCCCCAAAAGGATAGTTATTTATAGAATTCGTATCCCTCCCTTCCTCCTGAAGGAGCCCAGGCCACATAGTGAGGGAAGCAGATCTGTGTTTTCATATGCAGGGCTGCCCCCATCAGTGTCTAAAGCAGGGGGTGAGCTTTGAAATTGCAAAGGAATGTATAGGTGAGAGGTACTGAACTCTTCCTCTCTCCCACCCCCACTGAGCTTTGCTCCTTGGTATGAACTCCTTTGGCATTTTAAACCTCACCCCCAGCCTTTGCCTCAAATGTGATTGGGACAGGCATGCATTTAAAGAAATGGATTGCATGTAGTTTGGGCCTGTGTGACCTCCTTTCAGTCGCAATGTTAATTAGCTGTCTCTGGTTATACGACAATCTCCTAGGCTAATCTATCATACATGGTTGTTAAGAGGAAAATTTGATACTGAGGAGTGCTGTACAAATGATTGATAATAGTCTCTCTCTGATCACGAAATGGAAGACCTAGTCACTTCTCCAAGATTACTTAGAGCTGATTATTATATCAAATATACCCATTACTTCTTCTTTCATCCATATATGCTGGGGGGGGAAATAGCTGACCACTTGGTTTTACACATATGCTTTTAAACACCAAGTGCACGATCACATTTTCTCTGCATGTCCTCCAAGTGTCCAGATTTTCCAGGGACAATGTCGGAATTATGAAAGCCGTCATGGATTCTGATTTGAATCGTCCTGAGCAGCAGTGGCTGTGGCTGAGAGGTAGCATCCCGTTGCCTTTTCATGGCCACCACTGCTGGTCTTCTCCCTTGGGCAGCTTGTAGTGGCCGCTGGAGAGTGGGCAAGGAGGATGAAAGACTGCTGCTACTGAGGCCCAGATCCACGTGGCGGCAGCTCTGAGGGGGCAGGGCCATCCTGGGTGGGAAGAAAGGGGGAGCGCAGTGCAGAAGGAGTCTTTATTTTTATTTTGTAATACTTTGTGCGTCCATGTTGCCCCTTTCTAATTTTTTTTTTTTGTGTGTGTGCTTTTCTTTTTCTAAATCTACCAAAGAATAAATAAAATAAAATTGGGATTAAGGGGTTTTCCCAGGACAGTGAAGGGAGTGTGTTCTGTGCGTTGCTGGTGTAGAAGTGGTGACACTCACCCTTCTTCTGATAGGAAATGGGGGGACACAAAAATGGGGGGGGTTAAGGAAGGTCAGTTGGGGGGAGTGAGAAATGTCCCTATTTTCATCTAAGGAATGTTGGAGGGCATGTCTTTGAATGTGATGTACATTCCATTTCCTTGATGATCTCTTAATGGTTAATTTCCACATTTCTTTGAGTTTTCACATTATGTGAAAGCCATTTCTTTAAAGTTAGTAGAATATTGCACATGTCTGGCCTTTATTTCCATGTTATTTGATAAAAATCCCATTTCCCTTAATCTGGAAATCATGGGAATAAAGTGGCACAATTTGGGATGGTATATAGGCATGTAGTTCTTTCCTGCTGCTTTGACAGCAGGGAACAAAATCATGTTATGTGTGGCATAACAGTAGTGATATTGTCCAATGATGTTCATTGTTTTGTCCCACAATGCCCACTGGCATAAATAAAATTTAACGTGACATTAGGCTTGTCATACATCAGGAAAATTCCCAACATCCTGGTTTTTGGGTGTAAAAATGGCATCAGGGGGAAATTTTGCCGAATTGGCAAAATTTCATGGCAAACCCAGATATATGGCAATGCAATGGGAAAAGCAGTGGAAACAGCTCAAAAAGCTTAAAATCCCTTAAAAACAACTTTGTGGGTGTCAGAAATTTTACTTTTTGAAATATGGCAACCCTACGTGACCTGCCTGTATAGCAGTCACAAAGCCACAATTCCATAACGCAACAGGTACTGCAGTATGAAAGGAGCATTAGAAAATGAGACAGAAGCCCTAACATTATAACCAGTAAAGCTAATGCAATTTATTCCATGTATAAATGCCCCCTTAGTTTGCCTGACAGATTTAGAGTTAAACATGGACCATGGAGATCTGGTTTCAAATCCTTGCTAAACTATTATGCCTACTTGGTGGTCATGGGAAAGCTACTATCTCTGAACCTGACCAACTCAGATGGCTATTGTAGGAATAACATGGGAATAATGTATGTTGTCCTGCTCTCCTTATGGGAAGAATGAATACAATAAAATGTGTCTTTGTGAATCAAGGTACATGTGGCATGGTGATAATATACCTATGGTAAAGCGTGTTCTCCATCACGGAGAGCACGTGTTGCGGTTGGGGATTCCAAGACACCTTGCTATTTCTGGGCAGATGGTTTGGCTAACTCGTAAGCAGGGGCGGGCTGTTACTGGGGAAAATTAGATGTTGCCATTTAGTGATTGACAGCCCTATTTGTTAAATACAAGGCATACAGAAACGGACGTTCTCTTTCGCTGCGTGCTTCGGATCACCTGCCCTCCCTTCCCTAATGTTAGGGTGTTTGCTTGACCTTGCTATTGCCTGTCATGGGGTTGTCTGCTTTGGGGCAGGGGCCCGGTAGGAATTTTGCCATTTGGCTGATTAGTGTGTGCCACTTGGTTTTCGCCTACCGCGTAGCAAATCGTCACAACTTGTAAGGTTTGCGGTTAGGCATTGGTCTGGAATTGGTTGCTGGAGGTGTATGGATTCGGCTGTGCCTGCCCCCCAAAATGCTGCTGCTGGTAGAGGGGTATGGATTCGGCTGTGCCTGCCCCTCCAAAATGCTGCTGCTGAGGGGTTTTACCGTTAAAGGAACCCAGGGGCTCACCCATGCTTTTGTCCGAAACCCCCTGGCAAGGGGCTAGGGCCACGCAAGCCCCTGGGAGCATGCTGGGGAGAGGTGAGGCATGGTTCCCAGTCCCGTCTCTCTCCCCAGGTGACTTACCCTTCCTGACTTTGCGGGGGGTGCGAATGTCAGAGCTGTCCCCCTGCGGGGGCAGTTAGTGCTACCAATGCCTAAGCAACCACTCACATTGCTGTATTTGAATAAAGTTGTGGCCAAAATTATGCCAAAAAATTTAAACAAAAATTAAGTGTCAATTGTGTTTTCCTTTGGGGTGTATTGGGGACCTCGACACGCAAACACAAGAAATACTTACTACCGAAATATTTTGTGCTTGGGTAGTGAGTGTCACCTTACAAAATATACTATGCACAGCCTATGATGTGTTGCATGACTATGCACCACCTGGTTTCTGACCAGGAGTTTCCTGAAATGGGAAGGCAAACTTAGCATGGTGCTAGTCTGTATTGCTTTCAAACTTTGCCTAATCCCATCCTCCCATCTACTGTTGAGCCTTTGCTTTATGCAGTTGGTTGCTCTTCCATTTGTTTACATGAGTAAGTCCAGAGATCTGAATACATAGAATGCAATTAATTAGGTATTCACTTGGGGGTTATATGCAGTTTGGTAGATAAACTGGCTTGCATGCTCTACATGGTTTCCAAGGAGTTTGCATCATCTCAAATGAAGGGATCAATCAAAGGAATGTTTCAGATGAAAATGTAATTGCTTTCAAGGATTAAAATTTTAATCATGTTTATTCAATTACCAATTAACGTCTAGATTCCACAGTTTAGATCTTTATGGAAATAGGCCCATTGTTGTGAAGATAAAGGCAACACATGCAGGTTTGAAAGGGACTGTTGTGAAATCATTTTACATTGGGTGGAATTTACTTCCACTGAAGCAACTCTTAATTTAATTTCACTGAAAGGAATGTGCCAGAGATTTCATATGTTGCAGCTCCTTCCTCACCAAAATATAGATGTAGCTGCCATCTGGTATAAAAAGACCCTGGATTACATATGGACAAAAGAAATAATGTTCTCTACAAAAAACATTCCATATGCTTGCTTATGAAATGGTGGTTTAACCCCCCCCAAAAAAAACTTTGATACAAGTCCATCATTATTTGTGAAACTTCTTCCTCTTATAATTAAAATAGCTGATTCTAAAGTCACTCAGTAAATGATGGTGGTGCTTCCATTGGTGTTTGGTTTTGGAAACTGCAACTTAGTTAAGTTTACTTTTAATTGCCAACTAAATTGAATTTGTCCCCTATCCCAGATGCAGGTGAAAAGAAAGTGATTCTTTGGGTAAAGCTATGGCTACTGACGTGGCATAAGAGTGTTTTAAATGCAAGGTGTGGATGTGACCACAGTTGTAAATGCATGGAGGTGTTGTTCTAACCATCAGTGCAGGGGGCAGGATAGCACACAATCCACTCTACCCTCTCCATGTATTCAGCTGTTGTCTGAAAAGGATTAAACATTGACCACAATAGTCACAAGGAGTTGGGGTAGCCAGACCATTGCAGTTCAACTGAAGGTAGACTTAGCATCAAGTATATTGAAAGTAACATGTATAATCTGAACACTGATACCACTAAAGTCTTCTTGCAGATGGGAATATGCTCTATTGATCCTCTCTCTTGTTCTTCAGGTATATTAGGAAGAACGAAATGAAAGTAAATTTATCTGAAGAATCTAGGTCATTTATAAATCTGTGTGCATTAGGATATTGATCTCTTGGCACTCCCGCAAGAAGGAAATCTGAAGAAATATAAGTGCAATGAAATAGTGAGCAGTATGTTGCCCCATGCAACAGAGTGTAAAGTTTACAAATGATCTCCCTGATGAACAATGTGGATGGAGCATGAAAGGCTCTCCGGATTCCTTCCTTCCTTCCTTCCTTCCTTCCTTCCTTCCTTCCTTCCTTCCTTCCTTTCTAGTTAAGAAAATTTAGTAATGTAGTTGTAAATTCTATAGTATTTGAATTTATTTATATTAAGCACAAGAGCAGTATTTTGTAACACTATTAATATCCTGACCCAGTTAAACTGAAGGACTTGAGTTTAAGAAGATTTAGACCCTGATCCTAAACATATTAAATTGGAAGTAACTTCCATTGATCTATTTTAACAAAGAAATTGTCCTTTTAAACCGAACTTGCATTCAAAATAGGAATTGGTAAGAAGAGAATACTGAAGTATTAATCTCAAGTAAAAAAAAAGTAAATAGGGCCTTGCTCCCTTTCTCCTTTTTGCCATCTTCATGTGAGAAAGAGATAATATATCCACCACTGCTCATCAAAACAGTTCTAATTCCATTCTCTTGACTTGCTATTCTGAGAAAGATAAACCTGTAGACAGAGCTCTGCTTCAAGCCAGGCAGCACCATCTGCTTTAAACAGAGCTGCTAAAATTATTGCAATTGATTGAATAATCCCCAGTGAACTGATACCGGGTATGTGTATGTGTTCAGTTGATGATTGGTGGGGAGACTACACACATATATGGCAGTAAAGCTTCCCATTTCACTTCTATCCCTGGACATAGAAAAATCTGGACATAGAATCCCTCCTAAAACAATGGCTTGGGTTTAGACTTAAGGCTTCAATCTTTTACTCACATACACGGGAGTAACCCCATTGACCGTACTCCATTACATTCAATGGGGCTTATTTCCTTGGGGACTTCAACAAACCAGTTAGTGCTGCTAACTTTGGATCCAAAGGACTGAAATTAGGATAGACAGTAGCCACCTTCATGTGTGAATCAAGTGAGGCACTCTGCAATTGCTGGTAGGAGTTGGGCTGCTGGACCTGCCCTTAGCACCAGGCACACTGCTGGCCACCCCTTCTTGGCATCCATGTGTTGGAGTTGACTGTCTGCAAAGGGAGGGGAAGATTATGTGTGAGCAGTTGCTCCCATGAAGACTTGGGCAGTGCAAACAGTGCATGCTAAAGCATGGATATCTGAGTGTATGGTCACCAGCATGGCTGATATTGGGAATTTGTTGTTGTTGTTTAGTCTTTTAGTCATGTGCGACTCTTCGTGACCCCATGGACAAGAGCATGCCAGGCACTCCTGTCTTCCACTGTCTCCTGCAGTTTGGTCAAACTCATGCTGGTAACTTCAAGAACACTGTCTGTAATGGCTTTAGGGGTTGCTTGTGCGTAAATAGCCGCCACTCTGGGCTAGGTTGGCTGGTTAAACCATTTCTCGCTGGACAGCCATCCACTCCGTGGCTGTTCAGTCGCTGGCAGAATCCGTCAGTGGGCATTTCTTAAACCTTTTCCAACATAAAAGTTGTTTGACACCCAGTCTCCTCCTACTCTCCCTGCGTGGAAGTCTTCTGCGCAGGGAGGGCGTGGGTAGCGGAGGACCTGTGCTCTCCCCGCTGGTGTCCAGTGAAGAGTCCCGGAGCCTGCTCTCTGCTTCCCCCATTGGCCCCCCTCTATCCCTGGTGTAGCACTGATTTTCTTCCCCAACAGGAGACTTGCCTCTCTCCCTGCTTGGCCCCTCTCCAGCATCATTGTGGGGCCTCACCTCCTCCTCTAGTTCTGATGGCAGTTCCCTGACACTGTCCAACCATCTCGTCCTCTGTCGTCCCCGTCTTCTTGTGCCCTCCATCTTTCCCAACATTAGGGTCTTTTCCAGGGAGTCTTCTCTTTTCATGAGGTGGCCAAAGTATTGGAGCCTCAGCTTCACGATCTGTCCTTCCAGTGAGCACTCATGGCTGATTTCCTTAAGAATGGACAGGTTTGATCTTCTTGCACTCTATGGGACTCTCAAGAGTCTCCTCCAGCACCATAATTCAGATATTGGGAATAGGAGCAAGTAATCACATGATGCTCTCTCCACTCCTGAATTATGGTTGGTTTTTCCTTTTGCAGATAGTTCAAAGTGGCTTTGCGTTCTCTTCTGTCACATTACCACTTACTGGTTAGCTGCACATTGTTCTGCTTCACAGTGATGTGGGGTCAGGAGAGCAGCTTCGCATCACCACTCCATCACTCTGGCTGTTCCTGACCTGAAGTGACTTTGTGGATATAGAGAATCTATTAACAAAATAGATACTTTCTTCAAGTATGAGCATGGAAGTTGAAGACTGTTCTTTGCAGACAACTTTTGGCAGACCTTTGGTACAACATATTTCAATTTGCTGAAGTATATTAATAAAGACTGACACCCTCACCATGTAAACATTGATTTTAATGTTGGTATGATATATTGGTTGGGCTATGCTGTAAATCTCAGAGATTTTTTCTTGCTTACAATTGCAAGTAAACTCTCAGACTATTTTTATTATATTAAAAGGGTACACTGCAGTCTAGTGCAACAAGAAATATACCTCTTCTTCCTGCCCCCTATACCACTCTCAGATCTGCTTCAGAGGCTTGGAGAAACACCTAGAACAGATTAAAGGTGTATAGAAGGAAATGAGAGGAAGAGAGCTTTCCACTGTAAAAGGAGAAATCCTTGCATTGGCAGAAGAAGCAACTTAGCACTATATTGAATACAAGCCTAAGCCTTCTTTTATTATTTCCATCCTGCCAAAGAATGCCATGTTTTTGGGCTTCCTGGCAGGATCTGCTGCCAGGTATACTGCCATAGGAGCTCTTATCTGCATGTTGGGCAAGCTGTGGAGGCTGGATTAGCTGGTAGTGCCAAGTGAAGGGGCAACTCCATTCAATTCAGAGTCTCCACAGCCATGTGTAATGGGTGTGTCTGTAGATTGCTCTGGCAATCTTTAAAAACTGTGACTTGTCATTTTCATTTGAAATCCTAACTCTGTTGCCATAGGAAGATGGAAAATTAAGGAATGCTAAACCTATTTCATATATTATAGCTTACTGTTTTTATTTATTTCATATGGGATACTTTGATATATTATAACTTACATGTTTGACAGTATCCTTTAAAAGTTTTCTAGGTTTTAGAATCTATGTATAATCTGTATATAAAATGTATATACTCCACCTGAGCATAACATTGCATGGCTCTAAGCAGGCTTTACTCCATGGAAGCTTATGTCATGGTATCAGTATCTTAGTCTTTAAATTGCCATAAGTCTCTTTTTTCTGATGCAACAGACTTGCTCTGGTTGACTTACCTTCTGTCTACAATAATAACTTTTAAGATATTGAGGTTGTTAGTCATCAGTGGCCAATGCGGAAATATAATTGAACAAAAATATTGAGCAACAGTTGAATGTAACTACACCTCTGGATTTGGTTGCAAACGGTTGCAAACTGAAAACGAAACACTAACACTGCATTTTTCTGAAACAGGATTGTAGCCAGTGAAGCAATTCTGTTTGTGCAAGGACATCCATTTACCGTATTTTTCGCCCTATAAGACGCATTTTCCCCCCTCCAAAAATGAAGGGAAAATGTGTGTGCGTCTTATGGGGCAAAAGCAGGCTCCTTGGCTTCAGCGATAGCAACGCAAAGCCTCCGAAGCCTGCGCTCCGGAGGCTTTGCATTGCTTCCGCTGAAGCCAGGAGAGTCTGCTCTTTGAGGCTGGCGGTGGGGGAAAGCAGCGCCTCCTCCATCGCCAGCCCCAGAGGATGGGGGGGAGCGGGAAGGCGCGCGACGCCTTCCGGCTACTCTCCGACCCGGCTTTGAGGCTGGCGGTGGGGAAAGCAGCGCTTCCCCCATTGGCAGCCCCAGAGATTGGGGGGCAGCGGGAAGGCGTGCGACGCCTTCCCGCTACTCTCCAACCCTCCTGTGGGCTTTTGCGGGAGATGGGGGAATTCCCCCACCTCCCACAAAAGCAGGCAAAAGCCGCACGCTCTTTAAAGGGGCTCCGCGGCTTCTGCTGGCTTTTCTAGGAGGTGAGGGAATCCCCCACCTCATAGAAAAGCCCGTAGGAGCCGCGCAGCCTTTAAAGAGTGCGCTGCTCTTGGGGGCTTTTCCCCGAGGAGGGAGAAGGGACTGACTGGCCGAGTCCGTCCCTTCTCCCTCCTGTGGGCTTTTGCGGGAGATGGGGGAATTCCCCCACCTCCCACAAAAGCCGCGCGCTCTTTAAAGGGGCTCCGCGGCTTCTGCTGGCTTTTCTAGGGGGTGGGCGAATTCCCCCACCTCGTAGAAAAGCCCGCAGGAGCCACGCACCCTTTGAAGAGCGCGCCACTCTTGGGGGCTTTTCCCCGAGGAGGGAGAAGGGACTGGCTGGCCGTTTCAGTCCCTTCTCCCTCCTGGTCGAAAAGCCCGTAGGAGTCGCGCACGGCTCCTATGGGCTTTTGCGGGAGGTGGGGGAATTCCGCCACCTCCCGCAAAAGCAGGGAGAAGGTCTTGGAGTAGCGCACAGGCTGCGTGCAGCCTGTCCGCTGCTCCCAGAGCTGCGGGGGGGGGGGGGGGAAATCATATTTTCCCCCTTGATTCCCCCCCCTGAAAACTAGGTGCGTCCTATGGGCCGGTGCGTCCAATAGGGCGAAAAATATGGTATGCAATGAAACTTCCCTTCCCTCTCCTCTCCACTCTGTCAGGGAACCCTGGGATCGCCGCCACGGGGTGGGGCATGGGTCACCACTTCATCCCCCTATTAAGGGAAAATAGACTAAAGGACTCCGCCCAATGCCTGAAACCGCCAAAGTTGTGACGTTTTCCTATGGGGAAGGCAAAACCTGCCAATGCAGGAAAATTCCTTTCTGGCCCTTCAACAGCGACCAATTCGTAGCAGTGCCTGCGTACCTGTTGAGAAGAGGTTAATCTGCAAAGGAAGGCTTAACTGAGGGAGGGCAGGGTGGGAGAAGCTCTGGAGCCAACTGGTGATTCCCAGGTAAGATCCACCCTCTATTGGGTAGGTATGGCGGTCCCGCCCCCTACCTGGCCAGGTCTCCTGGCAACGTCTCCCCAGGTAGGATTGGGCAACTGCTTGAGGTAGACGGAGACCTCCAGATATTCAGCCTGGAGAGGGCGAAGCCAGGCTATATGGCCGGGAGCCACATAGGATCCGGGGGGCTGTGCGCAACCACACAAAAGGCACCCCCCCCATTTGATGTGGGGAGTGGTCATTATGCTTGCAGAAATTTATTGTGTGAATGGGATGATTTTGTTGGATACAACCCAAAGCTTTCTGACTTCTTCTTTTTTTTTAAAGAAATACAATTCTTTAAGGGGAAATTAAGTGGAATCACCATCAGCTTTAGCCACCTTAGCCCAAAGCATCTAGGTGTTGAATAATAATAATAATAATAATAATAATAATAATAATAATAATAATAGTTTTGCCAACATAAGGGGGAAATGCCAAGAAGAACTGTGCAAGCAGATATCCTTAGTACTGGTTTGTCACCATATTCAGCACCATGAATTTCTATAGCCATAAAAGACGGCTTGAATGTGTATGTTTGCAAATGCTGATTTTTTTTACTTCATCTATGGCACTTGGGAACTGGGATGAGCAGGCAGGAAATCCAACAAGATATATTATGTCACCACTAATTCAGGAATTAGAATTTGTTGAATTAACTTAAGCCTTTAAGAAGCAAAACTGATATAGTTGCTACACTGGAAATCTTGGGAAAAATATCAGAATCAAGTAGCCATAATCTATATTTATAGGTTCACATTCTTAAAAGCCTTTAAAGTTTCAAAAGCAGGAAATTAAAAAGTAGCAAATTGCAGGTGCTGTGGGTGGGGCTGTCTCCTGTTTTTTATTTTTAAAAGAAATATTTATTCATCAACAATTTAATGACTATGGAACTCCTATATTTCTTCTTCTGTAGGTGCTAAAGGCCATTTTAATAAAACGTTTAACCACCATAATTAGCTTAAGTTATGGAATACCCCAAACAAATGAAGAGCAGTTTAGGAGTTGTTCTGAGGAACATTTTGTGCTGCCGCTGTTTTGTTAAATATTTGCAGAAAACATGATTTGCATCATTTGCAAGTTACATAAACCTTTAGTAATTATGGCCCAAGGTATTATCCCTAAGTAATTTAAGTAATTCCCAAAGAGTGCTTCTTGATGTACCATGCATTAATCATCTGTTGTGTCTATTATGAAATGCAAAAGCAATTAAGTTGATCTGTTGTGAGAATAGGTTATTGCCAGGTTTGCAAGGGAAAAAAACACTTAAAAAAACAACAACATTGGTGTTATTACCAATGAAGAACAATCTTTTCTATGCTAGGGAAAAATACTGCATTAAGCCAAAAATGGTTCGGCCTTCTAAAATAAAAAGGAAAAATGTGTAACAAAATAATAGAACCAAGATAAACAATAAACGGCAAGCATTTTTACAAGCAACAATACACTGTGATCTGTAGCATAGTAAAACACTGTATATTAATCTCATTTGCAGTGGCATAAATAAAGATTACAGATTTACAAGAGAGTTGAAAGACAGGACTATGATGTCACAAATCAAACCAGAAAGACTCCCCCAAATATGATTTGTATTAAGGAGTGAGGTGGTACGCTGTGGTGGCACTTAGATAATAAAAAAAAGTCCTGGGTTCTATGGACTTTGGCTATTGTGAAAAAAATAACACATAAATTGTGTATCTCCTGGGAGATGAAGGATCCAGAATGCTTTTATGCCATCTGCTGGGATTTTATTTCCTATACTTCAGACTTAGATATTCAACATTCGCCAGCTATGCCAGGATGACAGGAATAAGTAGGGCTGCAGAGGATGGACAGCTTCATACAACAAGTGCCGACATCCAATCAATATGAGACCATGCTTCTAGTGGCATCAGTCATGAAAGGTGAGGTGGGATGGAGCAGCATCACTGCAGCCTACTTGGACTGAGGTGGGGCAAGGCTTCATTCCGGTCAGCACTGCATGGCTCCACTCACAACAGTGCCAGATGGCTCTATTGATGCACCTGCACAGCCCTGGCCCCACTACTGTCCTAACCTGTACCAGCCCCATCCAGGTAAGCTGCAGGGTCAAGGGGGGTAGATCTGTTCCACCACACTGGCTGCTGTTGCTCATTGTGTGATCACAGTGATGCTACATGTTAGTTGACCATAAGTGTGGCTCATTTGCCCTTATCTGCAGAAGAATGCTTCATAACTTTCAACAGGCATAGAGAGCTTTTCCCTGTTCTGTTCCTTCATTGTTTCTCTGTTTTACTCTGCCCTGCAGTTCATTCATCTCAATCAAAGAACCACATTTTCTACACTGGGAGCATGTCCAGTCAGTGTACAGTTCCTTCAGCTCATTTGCATCATTGCCAGCCCTTGTTGCAGATATGCACCTGTTCATTGATAAAACACCTGCAAAAAAGCAATCTTGATGCGATCATGCCTTGGATTCCATCCAGGTTCTCTTTGAATGCATTGTATTTAAAATTTTATGCAGAGAGGTTTGCATTAGGCACAATAAGTTTGTCTATAGCAGATGTAGCAAGGTGAGTGTTTAAGGCTAATTGATGCCTCATTGCTCAAAACCCGAGCTGTAATCTCTCAGCAGGAAGATGAAACCTGAGAACTGAGCATCTAAGTTAGTTGAGGTAGCAGCAGTAGAAGTTCAGCTTAGTGACCCTGAGAAGCAAGAAAAGCAGGATGCTTGCATAGGATCTCTCTCTGGAACCAGAGTGAGATGCTATTGAACTGTATTCAGGGCTATAAAGAAGGCTGGACCACATTGCTAGTTTGTTAAAGAGCAATGTGTCACAAAATAAAACATTGCAAAATGCAAAAGAACTAGACCAGGGGTTGTCAACCTAGTCCCTACTGCCCACTAGTGGTTGTTTCAGGATTCTAGGTGGGCGGTAGGGGGTTCTACGGCACAAGTTGAATCCTCCTTCCATCAAGCACTGGTGGGTGGTAAGGAAATGTTACCATCAAGAAAGATGCATTAGTGGGCGGTAGGTATAAAAAGGTTGACTACCCCTGAACTAGACAGTTTTGCAGTAAAGCTTTTGGGAACTCATTCTTGTTGTGGAACTCATTCATTTCTATTCTGCACAAGGTCCAGATCAGGGATTCTGCTTGCCATATCTTTAACAGCACACATGTGCTCCTGCACACTGGTAAGCAACACAAAAGAACCCCTATTCAACCATACATATATTCACAGCAACTTTGCTTCTGTGCTGTGTTTTTCAATGCACACAGAAGGGCAGATTATGATGGAGCTCCAGAATCCTCACTATTTGTGGGGCGCACTGCTTCATTGCTGCCTTGAATAGGGACCATTGCCCTTTGGCTAACACAACATCTACTGATGCTGCTGTCTGACACACACACATTCCTAACCAGGTGCTCAGGAACAAAACTTAACACAGGCAAACTGAGCATAAGCCCTATACAGTAGCAGCAGCAGTAACTATATCTAATTGTTAACCCCACCCATACTAAAAGATGATGTTTTAATCAAATGAGCCCACCCCTCTCCAGTAGTCTCCTGCTGCAATGGAGCAGAGGAGCATCTTGTCTCATTAGCTGATCAACAGTGGAGTCCTATGAGGATGATGTCCCACATCCCCAGGTCAGAGGAGTGCTGGTCTCCCACGCTCATCTGGTAACAGCACTTCTGAGGCTGGCCCTATGTGCCATTCTTTTTCTTGTTTAGAGTTCTCAATTCCATCACCTGAAGATAAGGAAGCCAACTACTGGTCCCTGACAATTGGTAATATAGAGGGTGGAAGGAAGGCATGATTGAACTGAAATCTTTGGTATGAGCAGAAATCTGTACACAATTGAGAACTAAATATAATATAACAATGGGAAATACCTAATGCATCAGTTCCATGGGTGGGGGAGAACAACCCACAATTAATTCATAACTTCAAAAGCTGTGGGGAAATTTACATGAAATTTACAAAATTTATTTTGGAAGCATCCCTACCTGCAAGTCAACCAGAATGTAGAGTGATCTGTGCCTTCCTAATGTTACTACAGTACACCAAAAGGAGGCAAGCTAAGACAAGGAAAACTGCAAGGCCATTTTCAAGATGATACATTGGAAGAGGTTTTGTATAAATCTATGTCCCACAGGACGTACACTTTTCACCTTGACCCCTTAATCAAAGCTTTTGACTTGTAAAGTACTGCCTACTTGTTGCTTTCAATACCTATTTATCTACTTGCGCTGCTGTGCTTTCGAACTGCTAGCTTGGCTGAAGCTGGGACAGAGCAATGGGAGCTCACCCCATTGAACATATTCAAACAGCCAACCTTCTGATCAGCAAGCCGAAGAGGATCAGTGGTTTAGACCACAGCGCCTTCCACTCCCTACCTTTTTGCTTGTTGCTTTCATACAAAACCTGCTATTTCAAAAAGGGAGGCAATTTTTAAAAACAAAAACAAAAGAGAGAGATGACTGCAGCTTTTAATGGTAAATGACATGGCATTAATGAGTGTCTAAATGTTTCAGAGCTACAAAGACATGTGATGTTACTCTAAAGTACTTGCTTTTCAGCTCACTAGGGGCAACTTCATTTAACAGATCAACAGCTTTTGTGTACTGCTGTGTGTGCTGTTTTCCATTTTATGTCCTCTCTGTTTTTCCTCCAGTAAAAAAGAAGGTCTGTAGGCACAATATTATTTACCTGCAAATAACTTCAGTGGGAATAATTGCAAGGAAGTGATGAAATCTGGACTATGGTCAATGAGATTTAAACAGAAGCTGAGGTGATGCTGCTTTCCGCCCATTTTTAATTTATTCTCTCCACCCTCCTTTTTGGATAAGAAAGAACAAGAATAGCCATGAGCAAAGAAGTAACCTTCAGTCTGGAGCTAAATCATAAACAACAGATTAGAATAGATAACTCCTGTTTAATATTCTCTAATATTCAAATATGATGTTATTTGTGTTTTATTGCATATTTTAACTGTGTTCTGATGTATGTTTTAAAAAATTGCTCTCTGTTTTAAAACTGATGTTTTATTTAAATGTTCTAAGCCTCCTTGGAATCCCAACTTGGGAGAAAGGTGGGGTATAAATATTTTAAATAAGTACAATAAGTAAAATGTTGATCCTCCCATCTTTTTTCATTATGAATGTATGTGGAAGATTGGATGGAGGATACACCATATGATAAAAAAAGTCAGCAGTATTTTGAAGAGACCATGTCTGTTGGAAATCCTGTAGCATCTACCACTAAATATGATGATTATTTTTTTAATGTGAAACTCCCTGATCTTCAAAGGCAACAGAATCTTATTGGGAAACATTACTTTTGCTCAGCATTACCAGCACCGGCAAGTGGCATGATGTGGCCCTGGGGTCCTGGCAGGGATGCCAGCCTGCCAGGGACTCCCAGCAAGGACTGAGAGGTAATGGCAGTGCCATTGAACAGAGCTTCCAGTCTGTATGCATGTGCAATTGCCATGTTGTTGACAACAACCCAATCCCTAATTTATGCACATCGGGTTACTGTTACCAGTGTTGTATGCCTTTCCTTCATTTGGAATTTTCTTCTATTTGCTCCAGATTTGGGAAGTGAATGTTACTCAAGTACATGTGGCATGCTGAAAATGGTCTAGGGCTGTGAACACATCTGCACCTTCCAACAGGGTTACTCTGTGCCACACTGCTGTCCTTTGACAAGGCCAATTTGGGTGCAGAGCTATGCCTCCATGGCTGTGTTTTCTGTTGAGCTATGCCGCACACATTTTTTTTTTTTTTTTGCTTCCCATGGCACTGTGACTGGGCTCTTGTAAATGTTTCTGCCCTGCAAATATCAACAGCTTGGGCAAGTGTTAAGTTGGAATTTTCTTTTTAGCTAGACATCTGTAACACTGAACACAATCTTGCCACTCACCATGGGGTCTCTGCAGCTTCAGATTCACAGCCTCTAGCATTTGGTCCTGACTCTGTTACAGACTTATCAAATGCATTCTTCAAAAACTGGTAACTTTTTAAGATGGGACACTGGTTGCGAATACACTAACCCATTTGTAGCACACAAAAAATGTAGTTTTGCTCAATGTGGAATTGTTTATGCTTGTCCTTGACATAGTGCTTTCCATCTAGATTTATTCTAGATCCTGCCGTCCACAAGGGTGGGTGCAGTTACTTGATGTGTGTTTGAAAACCCTCCTCTGGATTAAGCTATACATGCCCTTTCTCCCCTGTACATGCTCCATGTGAATGATGAAGAAAATGGTGATTGCTGTCTTGGTATATATCCACATCATTGCGTAGGTGTGTATATTCCCCCACCCATTTATTGGGTGGGACCACCTACGTCTGTTTTCAAACAGACACATTACAGAGTAATACAGAACCAATCTGCAATGAGCTTTTAATTTCCAGATGAAACCGGTTTCTCAAGAATCACTTTTCAGGGGCAAAAAATATGCATTAGATCTATGGATTCTCTAGATAACATGAGTACTTAATCTTCATTGATTCTACAATGTCATGTGTATACAGCCTCTTTCTCCATTTGCAATAATTTCTCAAAGCTCTCAAGACTTCTGCTGGAGCTTATTTTGTGGCATCTGCTAGACTTTCTGCACATTACTGCGAAATTCCAGTGCAGTGCCTCAAATAATATGAAGTATGACAATAATTAAAATGCTTCTGGGTGAGATATGGCTTTAGCCCCTACCAGGTAAATCAGAAACTTGTGTGCTCACTTTCTTCAGTTTTCCCATAGGCTTCCTAGTAAGCATAAATTACCTGCTGGTAGCTTAACGTGTTCCCTTTGCAGCTGCATTCACCTGGGCAGGGGTGGGGAACACCTTGTTTAGACCATGTGCCTCATTCTCTTATAGGCAAATTAACAAGAGTCCCATGGGTGGGTGGGGCCAGAGCCAAAAGTGGGTGCAGTGACAAATGTAAATTGTACACAGTAGTTTTTACACACAGCCCCCTATCTATCCTGCTTCCAGCAATCAAGAAACAGCATCAGATTTTAATAACATATTACAGCCAGGCAAAAAGAATCAGAGTGCAAATCAGGTCCAGGGAGAAGTGTGATTTGGAGACAGCTATGAGGCCCAGATGGCCCAGCTCCCCAAATTGAAGGTTACCTACCTTTGCACTAAGGCCTGCGGTCTTGCAGCTTAGAGAGCTATTGACTCTGGGCTAAATCCTCACAGGTGTTTGGGAGGAAGATTTAAGGTGCCATATTTTTCACTCCATAAGGCACACTTTTTTCCTCCTAAAAAGTAAGGGGAAATGTCTGTGTGTCTTATGGAGTGAATGCGTGGTCCCTGGAGCCGAATTGCCCAGGGGTGAAAAGCAGATCGTGCTTTTTTTTTTTTTTTTTTTTTTAGAAAGAGGGAAGGGGGTGTTGAAACGAAGCCGCTGAGCAAGCGGCAAGCGATCAGAAGGGAGATAAGGGACGCTAGTGATAAAGGAGGCTGCCTGGGAGGGGGGAGGTAAAGACAGCGAACTTGCAAGGAGAGGAGACAGGAATACTAAAACAAGCAATGAGGAGAGAAATTAGAAGAAGAGGAGGAGCAAAAAACTGTTCCGGCTAAGGAAAAGACACTAAGGCAAACAAGAGGGAAGGGGATGTTGAAACAAAGCCGCTGATCAGCTGATCAGCAAGCGATCAGGAGGGAGATAAGGGACACTAGCGATAAAGGAGCTTGCCTGGGAGGGGGGAGGAAAAAGCACATGGATCCTCAGGATTTTTGCATTCGGTCACCCCAAATTCACCATCAGATCACATAGCATGTCCATGGCTACAGACTGCACCAAAAAACACATGCACCCACTGTTTCGTGGGGCCACAATGGAGCAAAAATGTGGTTACAGAGCACGGATTCACGTGGATTCTCAGGATTTTTGCACTGGGCTACCCCAAACTCACCGTCAAATCATATATCATGTCTGTGGCCACAGCATGAACCACAAAAATCATACATCCACTGTTTCGTTCAGAATATTTTTTGTTTTGTTTTCCTCCTCTAAAAACTAGGTGTGTCTTATGGTCATAAGCTTCAAGGTCTTTGGGAATCAGCAGTGGACCCTTGCAGTTGTGAGGGCCTTGACACAGACCCTCCATTTCCCTATTTTCCAGGGACCATTCCAGTTTTTGATTTGATCTGGAGTGTCCCACTTTTCCTTAGGATATCCCTATTTTCATCAGAGAAATGTTGGAGGGTTTGGAGTTATGCGACCCCCAAGCCAAGGAGATAAGTAGCTATACAACCTTTAGAAGTCATATGAAGGCAGCCCTGTATAGTTTTATTAAGTTTTTATATATGTTGGAAGCTGTCTAGAGTAACTGGGGATGTCCCTATTTTCACCACAGAAATTTAGGAGGGTATGTTGGCAGTTCCCCAGCAATAACAGTGGCCTGTGTGGTATAGTGTTTGGGTGTTGGACTAGGACCTGGGAGACCAGGGTTCATATCCCCACTCAGCCATGAAATTCCCTGACCTTGGGCCTGTCACAGTTTTACAGCCTAACCAATTTCGAAGGGTTGTTGTGATCATGGGATCTGTAGGGAAAGAACCATGTGCAGCACTTTGAGATCCTTTGAGGGTAGGAGGGATAGAAATTGTAATAATAATTAAAAAAAACCCTGTCACCTGCAGATGCTGGCTTGATGCCAATGCTGGTAACTGCCTCACCATGACATTTTGTCAGGAATACATTGTGTGTTTGTAAATATTCTGATATAAGCAAAGGAAAAAGCTATAGATGCATCATTTAAATTCCTATGCTATCAGGCAAGTCAGAGAAATAGTTTGCAAACGCTATTATTCTGCATGTAAGACCCAATGGAAACATTGTCAGTCAAAGGAAAGTAAGGCTGAGCAGTTAAAATAGTTCATAATCATCATGCTGCAGTTGTTCTAAATCTTCATCCACACAAGGCCAAACTTTAAACAGGGAGCTGACTGGGCTAAAATGAAAAAAAGACATTTTGACAACTGAACACCTTGTGAATTATGATTGCATCCAAAGCAGGCAAATGGAATATGTATAAGGAATGGAAATTAATGGTATCTTAAATCAGTAGAAGAAAAGACACATATAGCAGGGGTGAGTAATCTGTGGCCCTCCAGATATTGCTGAACAGAAGCTTTCGTCATCACTAACCATTTGCCATGTTGACTAGGGTTGAGGGAAGCTGGGGACCAACACCATCTAGAAGGCTGTAAGTTAGCCACCCCGGCTATATAGAATTTGCTGCCAAATAATGGTCTATGAGAATATTCAGGTGTTACATTATTGTTTCTTCATAAATGTACAGCAGGGGTAGGGAATCTCAGACCTGCCGGCCAGATGTACCCCCAGGCCCCTCTTTCCAATCCTCATAACTTTCCCCAGGTCACATTCGCTTTCTCCAGACCCTACACTTTACTGGCCCAGTTTTATATCCCATTTTATGTGTGGTTGAGGCAATTGAAAAGCTGCATTCAGGCCTGGGGCTTAATCAGGCCTGGGGCTTAATCAGGCATCTATATCTTGCCTTCAGGATTCTTATCAGGCCACACCTCCTATCCCCAGGCTGTGTGGATCTGGTCCATGCTCTTTTCAAAGGCTTTTACGCAGCCCTCTATACATATAATTCATTGCTCATTGCCCACTTTTCCATCTGGCCTCATTCACTACTGACATGTGGCCCTCAAAAAGTTGCCCAAGAGGGAAAGTGGCCCTCAGACTGAAAAAAGTTCCCCACACCTATGCACAGAAAGGTGAAAGGAAATTATACATATCACCATTTAATTCATTGTTATAATGCAGTGGTGTCCAAACTTTTTTCAAAGAGGGCCAGATCTGATGAAGTGAACTTGCGTGAGGGCCAGCCAAAGTTTTTGAGCTTTTTTAAAGGATTTTGTCCCAAAGGTGTTGAGCTTTTTTTAGGACTGCTCCCCACAGAAATTGTTTAACTTACATTTACACTTAGGTGTTGAGAAGAGAACAGTAATTGTGGTCAAACTTCAAAGAAACAAGCTCTCCATTATTATTTGCATCTCCTTTCCTGGGCTGCTTCAACTCCTGAGACTCTACAGCATCCTTTGCCAACCTGTTGCCCTCACATGAAGTCTTGGGTTTGCAATTTTGGGAGAGGGAAGACTGCCCACTGGAGAGCAGGTGGGCTGGCAAGGCCCCCTAAATTTAGAGGCCCTAGGCTTCAGCCTACTTAGCCTATACATAAATCCGTTACTGGGTCAAGGCCACCGCCCCCCCCCGCCACTGCCATCGCTGCAGCATCAATGTCCCGAACGTGTACTGTAGTATTTATTTATTTATTTAGCCACCCCCCTGGCCGACCAGATTGGTTGACCCAAGAAGTGATGCAGCCATGCCCCCCCATCAGTGATGAACCTGCAAAAAGCAAATGGCTTTGGTGGGCAGGCGCTCGGAGGCCGCAAGAGATTGCTTTTTCAAAATTGCCGGGGGGGGCTATTTGAAACCAGACTGGGGGCCGCAAGTGGCCCCCAGGCCGGACTTTGGACATGCCTGTTATAACAGGAATAGTTTCTCTCTTTTTTAAAATGAAAGTTGGAGCTATGCCTTGAAACTGATGCACTCTTAGCTTCTTGAACTCTGTGGGCTTCATTGATACTTGTATGACTATTGCCAATGCTGACAGCACTCTTTTTAAACTTCTTTGAGTAAAAGAGATAGTTTTGTAATGGCGAAATAATGCTGCCAGCATAGGCAATTGCCATACAGGTATCAGTGAAGGCGCTAGAGTTCAAGAACTTAAAAGTGCATCAGTCATTTCCTGCATTCATCCTGCAACTGTTGGCTACTTGTGTATACTCCTCCTCTGTGATTTCCCCTTTCTTCCATTTCTTATACATCTTATACATCTTCTTCCATTTCTTAACTTTTAACTCCTCTGTAAGCTCCTTATGCAGCCACACCGGTTTCCTTAGATGCCTCTCACTTTTCTTTCTTGTTAGAATTGTCTGCATTTGGGCCTTCAATACTTCACCTTTAAGAAACTCCCATCCATCTTGGACTCCCTTCTCTTTGACTATTTCTGACCATGGGTTCTCCTTAAGCTTTTTGAAACTGGCCTTCTTAAAGACCAGAGTGCATGTCTCACTGTACTGAGCTTTCCCATGGCTCTGTCCCATGAAATCCAGGAGGGCATGATCACTTCCTCCCAAGGTTCCCAGTACTTCCACTTTGTTGATGAGTTCCTCCCTGATGGGAAGGACCAGGTTCAAGAAAGATAAACCCCTTGATGCTTCTTCCACCTTATGGGAAATGAAATTGTCAGAGAGGTAACAGAGGATTTTGTTGCTCCTTACATTCTTGGCAGAGTTTGAGTTCCAACAGATAATCAGGGTAGTTGAAGTCTCCCATGACGCCTATATCTCTCCTTTTTGTTTGGTAATCTGCTCTAGGAATGCATCGTCCAAGTCTTCAATCAGTCTTGGAGGTCTGGATCCTCCATCACTGCTCCTCATGGGAACAAATTCCACAATTTAGTGTGGCAGGGAAACTCTTGTCAGCAGATATTTAATTGGAGTCATTCTTGCTTTCTTTTAGATGTGTTTTAAAAACTGCATTGTTCAGACAGGCCTTTGTAAGTTCACATTTTTTTACCAACCAGTTTTGATTGACAAGTTACTGAAGTTTTAGGAAAGCAATTAATGTTGTATTATAGTTTTATGCAGTACACCACCTTGCTATATTTCCTATGGAAATAGGATTTATAAATATTTCAATAAACAAAAATAAATTAATGTACATGTAATCCAAGATGCATCACAATAATTTGACTCCATATCAGATGTGAAATCTTAACAGGTTTTATTAGATATCTAGATGTATCCCAATGAAATAATTGCAAGGTATTCTCAGTATGCCGAAGTCCAGCTATCCTTTATAAAGTTGTTATAATTCTGGCAGGTAACAAACCTAATATTAAAAATAATAATGGTGAACATGTAATAATTCCCTTGGGCTACCTATATCTATAATATAAGAATATTCATAAATTAGAATTCACCTATTACTCAAATCTGGTCCATGAAGAGGAATAAAAATGTCTATACAACTCACAACTAAAGTCATTTTCTCAGTTCAATTAACCTGAACACAATTTAAGGAAACAGAATAACTATTCCTGTGTTGGGCCACTAGGGGGAAGTAGCCATTATGATACTATTAAAAAGAATAAGAAATTATCTCAGATGCTTATTGTTTACCATGCCTAAACCTTCTCTAGCTGTGTTGTTTTTATTTCATTTTATGAACAACTAATTATCACTATTAAATCACTGGTGCAATCTGTTAGCTTTTTAAAACCCGTAGTGGAAAAATTATTCCTTAAAGTTGAAATGAAAGCCTTTCCAGAGATCTTACTCCTTTTCTGAAAAGTGGAAAAGCTAATGCAGGAAGAAAGATATTCTGTTGGATGAAACGAAGAATCATATTGTTATTGTTCTGTGAAAGGCTGATTTCCTATGCACGTAATAATATATCTGCTTAGATAGAGTTATAAACTATGTATGGCTACCATGCTGTCATTAGCTATGCCTAGATAAGTTTCATTAACATCAATAGGGCTTATACATTATTAGCTAGGTTTCTGCAGTGGAAAGGAATGTTCATTCTTCATTTAACTATCTAGTATACGAGTTGAACTGAATAAGTGTGCACAAGAAGATTATGAAAGCAAGACTACACATTAACATCCAACAATTGTACAATCTATGCCCCTATGTACACCAATAGTTGAGCTGTATATCTGCACAGTTATGCAGATGCAATGTGTATCTATATGCACCACAGCTGAGCTATACAAATTAACAAGTGTACAGCACACTCTTTCACACAAACACTTGTACATGTTTAGAGGCAGCTTATACCTGCATTTGGTGTAACCTGATCTGTGAACAAGCCTTTCACGATGTACAAATCAATCCTATGAGCCTGTGCACTGATGTTTCCTGTTTCAATTGTGCCCTCTGTTTTTGTATAACTGCAGGATTGGGTTCTACCTCATCGCACAGGATCATGCTGACTTTCTGAAACCCCAATAGTTGGTTCCCTTTTATTTTAATTGGGAAATATGTAGAAATAGGAAAGGAATTTGCATAGAGAGGGGGAGCCATTTCAGTTATTAACATCGTGCAGCTTGAAGTAATAGGATGGATAAAAACTGACTCCTCTTGGAATAAAAATTGTCCAGACTGTATATATGGTTCCAAAGCTTTACTAACAGAACTTTCTTCAAACAGGCACAAAAAGAAATAATGTTACATCCAAATAGTTGCATAAAATCTATAAAGTTAAAGCCTTTGCCGACGATCTGGTAATAACGATTGAAGAACCAATGGAAAGTGTAAAAGAAGTATTGGAGGAGATTGAACAATTTGGAAATGTGGCCGGGTTTAGATTGAATAAGAAAAAAAACTAAAACAATGGTTAAAAATATGGAGCAAAATATGATAGAAATAATGCAACAACAGACAGAGATAGAGGTGGTGGAAAAGGTAAAATACTTGGGAATTTGGTTAACTCCTAAAAATATTGACCTGTTCCAGAACAATTATGTACAGGTTTGGAAGGGAATAAGAAATGATCTGGAGGTGTGGGGTAGAATGAAACTGTCCTTTTGGGGCAGAATCTCTACGATAAAGATGAGTGTGCTTCCAAAGATGTTATTTTTATTCCAGACTATTCCCATTATAAAGGGGGTAGGGATTTTTAAAGAGTGGAAAAGAGTGATTTCAATGTATATCTGGCAGGGGAAGAAGCCAAGAATAAAATATAAGTTATTAACGGATGTAAAAGAAAGAGGAGGCTTTGCCCTGCCAGATATGAAAATATACTATGAAGCAGCATGCCTATGTTGGTTAAAGGAATGGATTAAATTAGAAAATAAGGAATTATTAGATCTTGAAGGTTTTGATAACAGATTTGGATGGCACGCATATTTATGGAGTGACAAGAAGAAAGTTCATAAAGGTTTTGGGAACCACATTTTCAGGAATTCGTAAATAGAAGTATGGGACAGGTACAAAAATCTTTTGGAAACAAGAGTTCCACACTGGCTATCTCCGTTGGAGGTTATGAGTGTAAAGAAAATTAATATGAGAGGTGAATGGGTTACGTATGGTGAACTGGTAATTAAAGAAGGAGGAAAATGGAAATTAAAACCATATGAACAAGTTAAAGATCATGTATATGACTGGTTGCATTATTTTCAGGTAAATGAAATGTTTAAAAAAGATATAAAAGAAAGTGGTTATGTAGAAAAAGATTCAAAGTTCCAAACAGATATAATAAATAATGAATGTAAAATTTTGTCAAAAATGTATAAGATATTGTTAGAATGGCATACGAAAGATGAAGAGGTTAAATCGGTAATGATACAATGGGCCAAAGATTTTGGGTATAATATTCAATTTGATGACTGGGAAAAACTGTAGAAAGAAAATTTAAATTTTACTGCATGCACGGCGTTGTAGGAAAATGTTATGAAAATGTTTTATACATGGTACATCACCGGTAAAAATTGCAAAAATGTATATAAAAAAAAATTGTTTTGACTATGGCAGACCAACACGGCTACCTATCTGTAACTGTATAAGACATGTAACAAGTGTTGGAAATGTAAAGAAAAAGAAGGAACGTTTTATCATATGTGGTGGGAATGTAAGAAAGTGAAGAGTTTCTGGGAAGCGATATATAATGAATTGAAAAAGATGCTAAAATATACTTTTGCAAAGAAACCAAAAGCTTTTCTTTTAGGGATTACAGGAAAAGAAATAAGAAGAAAGGACTGTAAACTTTTTCAGTATGCAGTTACAGCAGCAAGAATTTTATTGGCCCAGAAATGGAAACAAGAGGAAATACCGACGATACAAGAATGGAGAATGAAACTGACTGACTATGCGGAACTGGATAAACTAACTGGGAAAATTAGATATGTGCGAAACCAAAAGTTCATCAAAGACTGGGGAAAGTTTGTAGAATATCTGAAAAATGTATGTGATGTGCAAACAACGCTAGTGGGGTTTCAAGAAGCACTGTAAAAGTTTAAGATGTATTGTTAAAAAGAAATAGAAAGGGGAGGGAAGACAAATGGCAATACAACGAAGGGAATGCGTACTGAAGAATAATTATGGATGATTACCAGAGAAGCTGAAGGAAGTCCAAAAAGAATTAATCTGTTAAAATTTGGACAAGATTGTATAATTGTGTTGGAAAATTAATAAAAATTTATTTGAAAGGAAAAGAAAAAAACCCAAATAGTTGCATAAAATCATATGCTTGTCTAAGCGTATGCTCAGCTTATTACAAATATAAAATTACTCCAAACAGACCTGAAATCAAAGGCCTTTCTCTCTGCACACATACTCCATTACAGTCTGAAACTGTTTTCTCTTCAGGAGATACATTAGCACACCTTTCTTCTACGGTGTCTTGAGAACAAAGACAACTCCTTCAAAATGGTGATATGCAACTGAATATGCCTCCCATGGGGCCGCTAGGGGGTGCATTGGAAGATGGCCGACAATACCATCTATCCGGCTCACATGAGGTAATTAAGAGGCTGATATGGGAGTATGCAGCCTCCCTGTGCTTCCCCAAGGGAATGGGGAACACTGCCTTGCCTGCTGTTGCCATATATCACCCCCGGATTTGAAAGAAGGGGTGAGGCACTAGGCACAAAGCCCTCGGGTGGGTCGGCTCTCCCGGACGCTGTCTCTGATTGCGCAGCTAGTTGCAGAGCTCAAAATAAATAATTAGAAAAAGAAGCAAATGCACATACTTCAAGTGAAGATCGGGAGTAAAGACTGCTGATTAATGGGAACTCTGTGAAGCGGAACGACGGGCTGGACAATAAATCAAGAGAAGACTCATCATTAAAAGATTGGTATGTCGGAGTGAAACGGAAAAGGGGGGAGGAAAAAACTTTTCTTTTTTTGTCTTATGTGAGTACCCAATAACCCTCCCCCCCCCCAGAGAGAAAGAATCGTTGCAAATTACTAATCACAAGTAGGAGATTAAGAACTGTGTGGAAATAAATTACTAATCAAAGAGAGGACTTGAGGGAACATCGGGAATGGAAAGAAAGCTTTGTGACGCAGTTACAAATGGAGATTTGAATCGGAATGTGAATTTGACCTGGCAGGTCCCCCTGAGAAAATTGATGACAGACTGGCACGTCTGTGGAAATCAACGGACAGACTGTGGGAATGTTCTGTACGGAGGTGTGGAAATGGCGTCTGTCCTTTATGTGATATGGCTCTTGGAGAGTATAAAATCCACACAGGATATGTTTGTTTTCAACCCGCTTGTGAAGATTATCAGAGATCACAAAGAAAGGAATATATGATAGCAACAAGAAGATGAGGAAAATAACAAAGGACAGAACTGTGTAATTAAAGCAGCAGCAAGAGTGATGTTTGGATCCCTTTCGGAGCTCAAAGTATGGGTACCCCCAACAAAATTTTTAAAATTTGGCTGTATAATTTGGAACTAATGTGATTTGGAATTAATGTGATCTGATTGGCCTGTTAATAATTTTTTTTTTAAAAAAAGAATATGCCTCCCATGTGATCTAAAGTTAAACACCACATGAGAGAGCTACAGAGATAAATTCAATTAATTATCAACCTATTAGGTGCTCAGAGAGCTTCACTTCGCTTCAGTGGAAATTTTCCCAATGTTCCCTTTGGCAATGCACATTCAGAGTTATTTTCCATTTCAATGTATAATTAAGCAATTATACATAACAGGAGCTTCTTGTAGGAAAAAAGTGTTTGAAAAACAAGGTAATATTATAAGCTGTAATGCTTTAAGTGAAGGATTTGCTGAACAAATAATTTTAATGGGGATACGAGGAGGAGAAGTACGAGGAGGTCTGAGAAATTTGTTATTGAAAAGTATGATTTATGAACTGCATTTTTGTTTGTTCTGTTTTTGTTTGTTTGTTTAAAAAATGGAAAACTTAATAAATATTCTTTAAAAAACAAAAACAGGAGCTTCTTGTACTATATAGAAGTGTTTGTAAATTGGTCTCATAGAATGTGAACCAAAGACAGAACAAGCAAAAAAAGCGGTGGGGGGTTTTTTGGGGGGAGGGGGATACAGCAACTAAAAATGTGATAACACTCACACTTTTCTTAACAGCAACCAATCAGCACTACAAAAGAAGTAGGCTCTGGACCCTTCAAGGAAACTGTCAAATATTATGTTTATTATAGCTAAAACTTTTTAGTTAAATATTTTTGGCTCCTACCTTTCTCAGTAATAGACCCGGGATTTCAAAGGAATAGTGTGAGCCAAAGTGACCCATGATGGCATAATTCTAAAGAATGTGATGTGTGCAAGATAGGCTTTTAAAAAATGAAGAAAAGCAATGGCTAGATAGAAATTGTGTTTGTTTTCCAAATTAAACCCATTGAGATCCAAAGAGAGAAGCTCTCTCTCTCTCTTCTAATATCTCTCGATTTGATGTTTCCTCTATAGCAAGGAAGGGGAACCTGTGGTCCACCAGATTTTGCTGGACTACTACTCCCACCACCCCAAGCATGGTTGAACCTGACAGGGGATGGAGTCCAATAACCTCTACAAATCTACTGCTTCCCCATTGTTAGACTTGACCAAAATGTTGACCATAATACCCTGTAGACTTAAAGGGGAAGACAAAACTTAGTCTGCAATCATATATTGACTTGCCTGGGAATAAGTCAGTGAACTCAGTGGGGCTTACTTTTGAGTAATCATGGATATGACTAAACTGGTAATATCTGTGTAGCCTCTGTGTGTGTGTCATACACCTGCCATATTCCTCAGAATTAATCCATCCTGAGGCATTTTTAGAATTGTAACCGTCACTTACAGTGTACATTTGAAATCTGAACTGTGCTACTGAGGGAGGTGAAAGCTGAAACATTTAACTAAATGGCTTAAGAAATATCTGTTTTGTCAGACAGAGAGAAAATGGGTAGGATCTGGACATGTCAGGATTAAGAGGATACATATATGCCACAGGAGAAGTATATTTGTTGAAACCCTGGGCACAAATCCAACAGATAAATGGCAAACATGCCAATCTTTCTTTGAACATTCTTTTTAAGGAAGACACTTTATAATGACTACACTATTTCAGATTTTTAGTTAATTTCAGCCACAAATGGCATGGAGTAGAAGGGTGTGTGTGCTGTTAGTAAAAAAGTGGTTCAAGAAAGAAGAGAATAGACAACACTATCAAAGTGTTGTCCAGCGGTTAGACAATTAGCACATGCACCTTTATCTCTCTATCATTTTTTATCGCAGTGTCAGGTAATAATTTGCATCTATAAATCACACATCTCATGGAAAAAGGAAAACCGAATCTAGGAGTTACACTGTACCTGCTAATAGTGACTTGCATAAAATGAAGAAAAATATAAACAAGGCATTTCCTGATGAGTACAGGGGAATGGTCAGTGGAGGACTGAAAATGCATTTTAGTCTGAATGCATATGTTCAAGGGGGACAAGTGTGGTCATTGGGAGATTTAAAAACTGGTCACAAGTGTGTTTAAGACTCCTGTTCTCTCATTTCTAAATGAAGGGGTTTTTAGAACTCTTTCCCTCAAATATGCAGGGGCGTCTCCAGAGAGGTCTGTCCTCCATGGGTTGGAGAGTGTCAGGAACAACAAGGGGCATGGAACTAGCAAGTTCATCCCCATTGGCCCTATCACTATACCTTCCAAGTTCCCTGGGAAAAAATGGGACATCCCAGTTTTTTGCATGAGATCTTGGTGGCCATTTTGGGTGCCACAATCTTGCATACTCTCAAGCTCCACCTTTGACCCCCCCCCCAAAAAAAGTGCTTTTCAGGGTGAGAATGAGACATGGGACTTGCCCGAGAGAGCATCCCAGAAGATACATGATCCGAGTTTGGGTTGGAAAAAGTTGGACAGTATGCATCACATGCTTATCACCTTCTAATTAAAGCCCACCTGAAGTGGCTTAATGTTGGCTTTACTTCACCATCATTGGCCTTAAATGGTTTTATTGAATGTACTGATTTAATTGTATTTTGCAACTGCACTTCAATCTTAACCGATGGCATGTATGTACATATTAATAACAATCACAAATGCTCTTTGTGTTTTCAATTATTTTCATGTTCCTAAAATAAATCAGATAGGCCAGAGACTTTAAGAACTTTCTGAGGTCTTTTAATTTGACACTTTTCCTTTGAGTTAACTCTGTGGACCTTGTAAGCATGTAACAAAATCCTAATTAAGGAATCTGCTCTTAGGCTTCTTTTACATACCTAAATGCCTCCTCATTAAAACAGAACAAAAATAAAGTTCTTAGGAATGCCTTAATTGGCTTGAAAACTTGTAAAATAAACAACCAATGACATAATGATGAACCTTAGATGCTACATGACAGGAAAGGAGAAATAATTGAATTAAAGCCTGAAGTTTCAGTATTCTGGTATAGGGCTAGATTTGGGGGCAAGCAGCCCAGAGCAACAGGCTTGGGAGTGTGCCTGCCATTGGCTCTCTGATCAACTACCCACTCAACAGATGTAATAAATACATATAAATATGAAAAACAATTCATATTCACTGGCACACCTGGCAACACTCACCTACATATGTGGCCAGTAAACTTGCAACAGCTATCACTCAGCAAGCAGACCCAAGAATGCAAAAGCATCGTTGCAGGTCCCCCTCCAGACTGGTGTTTTTTTGCAGGTGCACTTTGCAACATGTCATTGATGCAACAGTTGATGGAGTCATACTGGACCGTCCACACACCATTCCTGCTTTATTAGTTGTTCTGTGATGTCTCCCTAATATTATTGGAGGGGCACTCTTGCAGTACTGCACAGCAAAAGTGGGTAAAAACAACAACACCAGAACATATAAAAAGTTGGAAAGATTTCAGCAGATTCGGGACATGCATTGATTGGAAACAAAAAAGTATGCCTCAATTATTTTTTTGCAGCCACAAACAGTACTGAAAACAGGATTGTGTATAACCCCTCTGTTACCAGCAAGAGCACAAATAATCATTAATGCACAGTAAAAAGGACATCTGGAGGGGCCCATATGACATTGGAAAATTGTGCATACAAAACATATGTTAAAATTATGATGTAGGCAACAAATGCAATAGAAAATAATGTTCCTTCCCTGGGCTGTCATTTGGTCTAAACTTGGCTCTGGTCGGGTGAGCTTTGCACCAATACCCTCTACAGAACCTTGTATAGGGGGAAAGTGGAAGTTCTTCCTGGATCTATGTTGAGCAATAGCTGTTTTGCCCTGTGCTTAACTCCTGTTGGCTCTGAGGCTATCCCCAGGAGACACTTGGCTTTGCTGTCCTGTGGTTTGTCAGGCAATTGGGGCAAAAATAATTATGAACTTCCATAACTTTACCTGGTGATTGCAAGTCCTCCAAGGGCAGCAGCGGAAAGGATCTCCTGGGATCATGAAAGAGGAGTGTCATAACATGGGATGGGCCTGGTCCCCAAGACAAATGTTACAGCCATTTATATAGTTTGTCATCTTTTAGGCACCATATGGAGTGTGCCAATGTTCCCAGTCAGTGTTCCAGATTTTCAAGCTGCCTCTTTCTAAACAAAACAAGCAAGCAAGCAAGCAAGCAAACAAACAAACAAACAAACAAACAGCTCCATGTAGACATGACCCTAATGATAACTGGCACAGATTACTAGTAAGGTGTGTGAAATAGTTAATTGGAAGGTGTGATTATTGTTTATGGCAAAAGTGTTTCTAGTAAGGAAGGGATTCTCATTTATACAAAACGGAATTTATGGAACAAATTCTTCCCAATTAGGATAGATAACTGCCAGTCTTTTAACATGTCTTCAGGCTACTCAAGAAGAGCTAGAGGAAGGGCATTAGAAGTCAATGAAAGGCCTTCAGAGGTGAAGCCTTCTTGACACCCACTTATCCCTTTCTCACTATGCAGTAATAAACTTTCACCCCCCTCCTGCTTTGTAAATAATAGCTGGGCAGTATAGGGACCAATGACATTTCCAGCTAACCTAATTTTAAGTCTTCCGCTGGAGTTGATGGCACCCCACAGGAGGGTAGATGGGATGAGCGTCCAATAAATCTGCTCAGTGATGAGAATGAGGCCACATCCACACCGTACATTTCAAGCACTATGGTGCCACTTTAAAGAGTCATGGCTTGTCCCAAAGAATTCTGGAAGCTGTAGTTTGTTAAGGGTGCTGGGAGTTGTTAGGAGACCCCAAGTCCCCTCATAGGGTTGCAGGCTCCAGAATTCCCTGGGAAGAGGGAGAATAAGCTACTCTGTAAATTGTAGCTCTGTGAGGGGATTAGGGGTCTCCTAACAACTTTCAGTACCCTTAACAAACTACAGCTTCCAGAATTCTCTGGGGGAATCCGTGAGCATTTAAAGTGGTATCAGGGATGATGTTCACTTCATGCAAAAAAAAAAAGAAAGAAAGAAAGAAAGAAAGAAAAAAGGAAAACGAAACTGGTTTTTAGCTCAGCTCTTTTTATAATAACATGTGTGAAAATGACTGATTAGTTATTTGGGCTGGAAATGGAGCCAGTTATGATAATCAGTTCCTCCCCCCCCTTCTGCAGTCTCTTGCGCTAAGTGCCAGGCTCATTCTAGGTTTCTCCTTAGGGTTATTTAATGCCTGGTGAAGGAAGGGAAAACAAGTGTACATTTAAGTTTTTGAAGATTATGAACTACACATTAACTTTAAATTAAAATACAAAAAAGACCAAAAAAACCACCCTCCTGTAAATACATTCTAGGTGTTTTCAGTACACATCTCCAAGAGTTCCCTGTGAATATTGAATCAGTAAATTGTATGGAGACAATTAAAATCATATTCAAATTGTACATTAGAACAGCAAAAAGCACCATTAACCACATGTATACTATACAGTGGTACCTCGCAAGACGAATGCCTCGTAAGACGAAAAACTCGCAAGACGAAAGAGTTTTTCGTTTTTTGAGTTGCTTTGCAAGACGAATTTCCCTATGGGCTTGCTTTGCAAGACGAAAACGTCTTGCGAGTTTGTTTCCTTTTTCTTAAAACCGTTAATACCCAGGGAATCCATGCTTCGCAAGATGAAAAATTCGCATGACGAAAAAACTCGCAGAACGAATTAATTTCGTCTTGCGAGGTACCACTGTACTTACTTTGAACTCAATTCAAAGTGCTGCTTTTGAATTAGAAAGCCTTATTTAGCTTAGGCTCCCAGTACCTTCCCATATAAACCAATCCAGACCCTGTGGTCATCCTCTGAGGCCCTTCTTCATGTGCCCCCTCCATGGACCTAAGCTGCATGGGGCCTTTCCAGTGGTGGTCCTCCCACTTGAGCAATGCTCTCCCAAGGGAGGTATGCCTGGCACCATCTTTATCTATTTTTAGGCGCCAGCCAAAGATTTTTCTCTTTACCCAGGCTTCAAACCCTTAATCTGAAGGGTGACATTGTGGCCTATTTCAGTGGGTAGGGACCAGTATTTTCTGGTCTACTTTAGCTTTTCAGCTGTGTTTTATATTTTTGTTGGATGTTCTTAGTTGGTTTTAATGTGTGCCTCTGTGAGAAAAGCAACTGACAAATATAATTAACTAACTAACTAACTAACTAACTAACCAACCAGTGATAACACAAAGCATTATTTAAATCAGGAGTTGCCAACATGGCATCCATGGGAATCAGTGTGTCCACCAATAGCTCCTACGGTGCTTGTGAAAGCGCATCCTCTCAAAAACCCACAATGAACCAGAGGCTGTTCCCTGCTCACTTCCTGTTTGCACTGCCTCAGCCTCTCCTACACTGAACACACATCCTTACATTTCATTCAGTGCCAGGACTGGAGTCTCCTTCTTTCCATTCTGAACAAAGGAGAGGTGCAAAAAAGATTAATTTTGTTAGTGAGCATGATGTGGCTGGCATAGATCCCACTGTTGATAGGAGTAGCTGACATGGGGTGGAGATGTTGGCATCATTTTGTGGTGTTGTCTCTTTTTCTGCTTTTTAATTTTTTTTAAGATGTGACAATTATTTTGTATTATGCAACACAGACCATGGTGGTCTTCTTGTGACAGGTGCCCACAGGTCTTTAATGTAAGAGCGTAAGAAGAACGCTGCTAGATCAGGCCAATGGCCCATCTACTCCAACATCTTGCTCAGACAGTGGCCAACCAGATGCTCTCATGAACTGACAGGAGGACAGGGAGGAGGAAGAGGATCCTGGTGTGTGTGTGTGGGGGGGTAGCCTGGAATGGGACACACCTGGGTATGCAGGGAGGGGATGGGGAAGGAGGTACTCACAGGATGACAGAAGTTTGTGAGGGGATGGGGGTCAGTGCACAGCAACCAGAGCTGCAGGACTCATCACCAGACTCAGAGGGGCCCCTGTCTTCACAAACACAGTGGGCTCTGAGGTGTAGGGAGCAGTGGGAAGGGCGATCTAGGAGGCTGAAGCAGGCAAGGGCCCACAGCTCAGCTCACTAGCTGGCCAAGTAGGGCTCACTAGCTCTGGGAGGAGGGGTGTGATTCCTCAGCTGGAGTGAGCTTGGAAAAGGTGAGGGTCACATGCCTCGTGAAGTCCAGATGCTGTAGTCAGCATGCAAAGTACAAAAGAGAAGCAGAGCTGAGGTGCTGTGTCTGTTCAACTGCCCATGTTGGTGGGCCTTGGCTTGGATGCTCCTGGACCTCTACAGGACTGCGCTTTGAGTTTGACTCTGGACTGTATTCTGACTACTGGACTTCAGACATGGCTGACTTGGATTGATCCTGGACTGCGTTTCCTGACCTTGGTCTTTGCTCGTGTGGATTGAGCCCTGGTCTTTGAACTTTGGACTTGACATACAGACTTGCCACCAGGCAGGCCAGGGTTTCAGAACAGTGCAACAACACTCTCCCTATTTGCAATTCCAAGCAACTGGTATTTGGAGATATGCCTTCAACTGTGGAGGCAGATCATAGCTGTCACTACAAGTAGCCCTCGTTATCCTTCCCCTCCATAAATTTGTCTAAACCTCTTTTAAAGTCACCGAAGCTAGCCTTTCCAGACGTCTGCACTGGTCTTGACATTGTTGGCAACACTAATCTAGGCACCAGCACCTATCAGGCATGGTTCTTGTGCCAGCCCCCTTAAGAGGAACAAGACTTAGTCTGCTGCTGATTCACTAATCCTATTAATTCAATAGCCAAAGTGGATGGTTGAAAGAGAGGCCACACAGGAAGAGAAGCATTTCTATATGGGCATAGCTGTCAACCTTCCCTTTTTTGGTGGGAAATTCCCTTATTCCAGTGCCGTTTCCTGCTGCTTCCCGCTGCTATCCCGGATTGTTAAATATCCTGTAGACTGTCCCCAGGACAGGTGAGGTTGCTGATCCCTTATTTTTGAGGCTGCTGATCCCTTATTTTCAAATCTGAAAGCCGACAGCTATGTATATGGGTCACAAATGGCTTGGGGGCAGGACAGGGGAACCCCCTTCAAAACTTTCAGCTCCCATCTTTCTGCCATCAAGGAACTCCCTTCAAGCACCACTGGGAAGGAGCAGCACAGTAGATTGCAATTGTTGTGATTCTTACAAGAGTTTCCAATCTTACCTGTGTCAAAAGTCCTTTGTACAAAAGAGTATAAGAGCATAACAACCCCCCCCCCAAAAAAAGCCAGCCCTGCTAGATCAGCTCTGTCCAACCAGATGCCACCAAGAAGTCTATAGTCAGGGCATGAAGGCAATAGCTCTCCCCTTCTGTTACCCTAAGCAACTGATATTCTGTTCAGTGTTATACTGCCTAGGAATGGATTCTACTTAGCCATTAGGGTTAACAGTCAAGCATAAGTTTTACCTTCCATGAATTTGTTTAACCATAACTCACCAAGCTGGGCTTCCATCCCAAAAGCTGCTTTGTAGCTGACAATTGTGGCAGCTGCAACTCCCCACCCATCCCCCTGCCGCCCCCAAACTCTCATCTTCAAATGGCAGCTTCTTCTGTTCCAGTCTGATACTGTGTTGTCATTAGGGAAGTCATAGAATACCTATTGAAACAGAAACGGGTGTGGAAATTGCTGTTTTCCACATCTTGGCTCCTTGTCAAGACCGGATTAACTTCATGCAAATATGAATGGCAATTGTTGACACTGAATTTCAAAGCTGCGAATGTCACTAATTAATGGAACTTGCGTCCAAGTTACATTACTTGGATGCAAGCTCCATTGAACCCAGTGAAACTTTCTCCCCCCTGAGTGAATATGTATAGGATTACCCTGTAAATCTCATACAGAATATTGGGTTTTTGACAAGTTGTGGCTGGTGCCTAGTGGATCCAGTAGGCGAAAGGCAGGGAGCTCAACAGGAGGTGAACCCAGAGGCAATGGCAGGCAGAGCCCACTAATTCTAGTTTTGTCCCTATCCTTCTACGTGCTGGAGGAGGGTTAAGGGCAAGACTAAGGTTGGTGGGGCAGCATCTCATTCACCTTAACAGACCAGCCTCCACTGCTCATATGCTATGAGGATTTCAGGGATAGAAGTTGGAAGAGAAAACAGGAGGCTCTGCAGTCCCTTGGAACTCTGACTAAAACCAAGATACAAAATACCCAAGTTAAGAAGGGTGAAAGATGTGAAGCTGCACAGGGCTCACCTTAAGCTTTGGATTATTTCTTAGAGGTTTAATTAGCTAGGTATGTGGTTCTCCTAGAAGAGAAGCATCACCCACTGAAGAGCCTCTTTCAGCAAGCCTTTTAAGGGTTTATCCACACTTATCTTCTGCCCTGCTGCTTCCAGACAGGGGTCTGCACTTTAACGCTCCATGTCCGAGTATGGGTTTTTTGCCCCATGTTTTCCCCACAAAAATCCACTCTTTAAAGCTGAATTGGAGCAAATGACAATTTAGGCTTTCCACAAATTGACGTTTGTTCTGATTGAGCTTTAAAGAGTGCGGTTTTGCAGGGAAAGCTTTGGAGTAAAAGAAAAAGAAAAAGAAAAAGAAAAAAGAAGGGGGGAAGGGTGCTCTGGTGTCTAGAATTGAACACAGTATTCCAGGTGTAGTCTGGCCAAGGCAGAATAGAGCAGTACTATTACTTCCCTTGATCTGGACACTATACTTCTGTTGATGCATCCTAGAATAGCTTTAACTCTTTTTCTTTCTTTTTTTGCTGCTGCTGCTGTGTCACACTGTTGACTCTTGTTAAGTTTGTGGTCCATTAAGACCCCTAGATCCTTTTCACATGGACTGCTATATTTGTGCATCTGGTTCTTCTTGCCTAAGTGCAGAATCCTACATTTGTGCCTATTGAAATTTATTTTGTTAGTTTGGGTCCAGATCTCCAATCTATTAGGGTTCATGTTTTAAAGATTTTAAAAATTGTTTTATCACTTGTTGTTTGCCGACCTGGGCTCCTTTGGGATAGAAATGTAATAGAACAAATAAGAATGATATTATGTTATCAAACAACAACAACAACATTTATGGGGAGGGTTGACTGGGGAGGGAATTGCAGGGATAAAGTGCCCCTCCCTTGATCCCTGTAACTCTCAGGCCCCACATAGCTGTAATTAATTTGAAAAAAAGCATAAGACATCATTGCATGCTATGCAATAAGCTTGACCCTGAGTTAGAGACTAGGCAGGGAAGAGAGCATTTGCATTTTCAAGTGCTTTCAAGCCTTTTTGCATGGCCGACATGAATCACACCTGAAACTAAAGAATGATCTTGTTCTGGTTCTGCTTAGTTCTCTTTTCCCTGACAAAACTCAGTTTCTTCGAGTCAAGGTGCTAAGGGCTTTGTTAAAATGGCAGCATGGCTGAGATTTTTAATAACAGTTCATGTTATACGATCTCAACCCTTACAGATTATATGTATTCTCTTCTACTGAAGTAAGGAAGCACATGAACAAGAACTAAACCTGCATTGCTTTTGGAGAAATTTAATGAAGCAAAAGTTGGGCAGTGAATTGGAAAGTGGGAAAACCTTGCTTATATTCACCAGTACTATTTTTATTTCCCTGATTAAAAGGCGGTAAGCCGGTGTCTCATCCTTTGGAGAGATACAGCAGCCTGCGTTAAAAGAAAATATTCCTTAAAAAAATAAATACATTTGGTAACCTGGTTCCTGTTTACATATTTTTGTAGATGCTTATGATTTCCCAACAGACGTGACGCCATTTCTACCTATTGCATATATGCAGCCGAATTAATTCTGCATGAGAACACTCTTGCCTTTCTTTGATTTGTAATTATAATTTTCTTTTGTGCATTGGTGTTCGTTTGTTATATATTTTTGATTGCTGCATGCTTAAAGTTTAAAACCAAGAGGGCGTTTTTTTTTAATGAGAAGCTTCTAGAAATGTCTAAGCAATGGAAGCATGTGACAGGGTGAACAGCCTGCATTGCTTGTCCCCTGGGATGATGTGAGTTAGAACCAAGAGGTGTGCCTGTAACCAGATTCTGGAAAGGAAAGTACATTGTGCAAAGGCATTCATCTCAACAATAGCAAAGCATGAATTGGTTCTATGTTTGGTTCCTTTGCAATAACCTTGTGAGCACTCTGCACTCCCAGCACAGTGAAAGAAGCATCTGAAAAGGCTTTAAGTGACTACCTCACTTTTTTCAAAAAAGAAGATGATTGCCTTTCTATCAGAGTACATATTCTCTTTTCTGACATCTCATTTCCAGCTCTGCTTGTTCTTAGTTCTGTGAGCCTGGAAATGGTTGAACTTTTGAGTTCAGTGACTTAAACCTCAGAAGGAAATGAATAGAACTGATAGAAATCTCAATATTTTTCAGAAAAGAAACAGAATTGTTTCTTTCTTGGGAAAGTTACCAATTGACTGCAACATTCAGATTCGAGCATGCTTAATAAATCAGCTTGTGCACCCTTTAATACTTGTCAGAAAAAGGAGTGAGGGCCCCTGCCCTGCAGAAAAAGAAAAGAAACACAGCATTCAAGAACCAGAATATAAATTTGTCACAGTCACGAGCATCTCCATCTGAATGCCTCCAAACCCAATATGTTAGAAAATGGAAGTGTTATTTACCCAACATTTATAAGCACAAACGTACATAGCAAACTGTCAAATGTACAGCTAGGCCATTATGCGTTTTAACAGCTTTAATTACTGAGTACTTAAAACGCTCCTTATATTATGCCATCTGGTACCAAGAAGCTTTAATGAATTTATAAACCTAATGGAATAAGTCCTGCACATTCGGAATGTTTGAAAATGGGTTGCTAGTCACTGGAAGATGACAGATTTATCAACACAAAGGAAAAAAAGCTTCAGTCTTTTGCCTTGGGCCATTAAGAGTCAACCAATTGTTAACTTTTGGTAATTTTTGCTTAAATAATTTTGCAGTGGGAAGTATTAAAGTTTATAACTACAGTATAACTTCTTCCATGCAAATTTCAAGTAGTTGAGATTATTTCTCACAGAGGACTATTTTTTTGTTCTAACTTAAATCCCTTTAAAAGAGGGGGGAAATCTGTTAAAATTATTTTCTGTCATCAGTCTGGACTGGGTATTTGGTTTTTTAAATTGGTTTTCATAATGTTGTAGAGTAATTAGACTCAACAAATGGGTGAAATGTTTTCCCGTGGATTTGCATTAGCATAAAAATTGGAAATAATTCTGCAGATGGAAGAAAAACAAATGTAAATAGTGTGTTTGTTAAAACAGGTATTGTCCATATTAGGCCTATTTCAGCAAGACCAGACTTCCCCAGCCAGTGTTGGCTGAGGTTGATGGGAGTTGTTGTCCAAAACTTGTGAAGGGCACCAGGCTGGGGGAGGCTGAACTAGACTATATTACTTTGTCATTATTTCTGCACAAAGGCTGCTTTCCTTCCAATTAAAACAGGCTAGGTGGTAAGTATCTAGAACAAAATGGAGCCACCAAAAAAATGCCAGGCAGTGAAAAGTATTCTCACATTGTGCGACTTAATTCTGAGTAAACATACAAAGTGTCAGGGATGTAGCTGAACCAAATGCCTGCGAAGAGCCAGGCACTGGAGATGAAGGAATGCCAGTACAGCAGGAGACAGAGTCTGACTCTGGAGACGAGCAGGAGTGGGTTAGCCTGGTCCCCCTTCATCAAGAGTTCCCAGACTTGGAAAGCTCGCAGAAGGAGGGGAGGAGATAGACGGCATTGAAGGGGTTGCTATGCAACCAGGAGAAAGGCAGAGTTTAGAGGCTTCTTCTTTTGAGAGTGGGGGGAGGGGAAGTTCACCCACCTTCTCCCTGAACTAGAAGAGCTGAAATGGTGAAAATGCAATGCAAGTACAAGAGAGGAAGGACTGGACTCTGGCACCCTTCATGCTGCGAAAGGGGTGGAGACTCAGAGTGACCAACTTGTAGCTAATGGCGGCAGGCTCGGAGCCACTCTCTGGGTGTAAATTGTAAATAAACATACATAAAACTGCCAGAGACTCATTAAATTCTTATTGGAGCTTGCTTTCCTGCCTGAGATCATTACACAAAGGGTTGGCACAGATCAAGAATATAAGAGATTACAAGTTGTATTTTAGCTATTTTTGGCCAATATTGCAAGGTACTCATAGGTTTTCAATAGAGCTCAGGATCTCCCGGTGAAATTGAAAGGGAACAGTAGATTCAGAAGAGAAAGGATTTCTTGATGCAGCACATCATGTGTTGCTGGCTATTGGTTGACACATTCTTTTAAGCTGATTAGGACAAAGAGACCCAAAGCCCTTTCCGGTTGTTAGTCTCCACAACTTCGGTTCATTCAGAGGTAGACTTTGTCTGAACCTTAAGGTTCCATACAGATATCTTGTCTAAATATCCATTGATGGACACCTTTCTTTCTCCAGGTTTGGAGGCAGTTTACTTCTGAATTTGCTGAGGGAAGAGAGTAAAATGAAAGAACGGGGTTATTGACCTCAAACTCTACATATGGACTGCTTGAAGAATCTGGCTGCCATTGTGGGAAGCAGGATACTAGACTAGATGGACCTTGGGCTTGCTTGATCCAGTGCTGTTGCTTTTATATTCAAAAGTACTTCCCACATCCTGCCTTTTAAACAAAATAGTGTTTATTTCAGGTTTGCTGAGTCTCTCCCCGTCCCGCAACACATGAACACATTTCATTTCAAGATCCCAAGCAAGTTCCATTGTCCTGAAGCAGCCATTTTTAATTTTTATTTTTATTTGTTGCAGAGAGAGAGAAATTAAGCATTCTTACCCCCTGAAGGCTTCTGGGGTGGTTTCAAAGATCAGCTGTAAGACAAAGCATCATGATAAACGTTGCACTGTGATGAACATTTCATCACCACAAACATTTGAGCTTGCCAGATGGAATGGTTGTTTCTGTCAAGTGTGCTGTTCTGGGGTTCTTCTGACTCTTCAAGCCAATTTTGAGATGTGCAGGGGCACCCAGGGGGCGTAGATGGGGGGGGGACACCCTGTCGCACAGGTGAAAGTCCTTGTGAAAAGCAGAAGCAGCCAGACTAGCTCATCTCCCAGCATGTTTTACTTCCTAGATTTCTTCATAGGAGGGCAATCATCATCATCAATAAGAGCTAAGAGTCTGCCATCCTGGTACAATGGCTCCAGTTATACCACGGACAATCTGGCCTTGCTTTGCCTTCTCGGATATTTGATTTATACCTGAAGGAATTAATTCAGCTGCAAGTTTCTCTTTAGCTCTAGCTACCAAATTGTTCACCCGTTGTAGCAGTCAAAGGAAAAAGGCAAAGCTTGGTACAGATAATTTCCACCATAGCTTTATTTTTTATCAACAGCACAAACCTTTTTGGAACCACAGAATCAAAGAACTATGAACAAAACCCCCAGCTTGATGTATACAGGCTTCCTTCCATTTTGCAGTACAGTGGTACCTCGGGTTACATACGCTTCAGGTTATATACGCTTCAGGTTACAGACTCCGCTAATCCAGAAATAGTACCTCGGGTTAAGTACTTTGCTTCAGGATGAGAACAGAAATCGTGCTCCAGCGGCGCAGCGGCAGCAGGAGGCCCCATTAGCTAAAGTGGTGCTTCAGGTTAAGAACAGTTTCGGGTTAAGAGTGGACCTCCGGAACAAATTAAGTACTTAACCCGAGGTACCACTGTATTGTGTCTATGAAGCACATTCTCAAAGCACTTCTACCCCAGTTTTGCTATTGACAGTAGCATCAATCATGCCTTCAGTAGTGGTCACAGAATGTATAGGGAGGTTGTCCTCATACGCAACATCCACATGGGTTCATTTGAAGCACTGCATAGACTGTAAAAACACACCATTGTGTGCCTGTAGGCGTGAGGGTCCGTGCAGATGTTCAGAGGAATATGTGTAAAATAGGTGTGTGGGAGTTCTTTCAGACATCTAGGATCGAAAGTGTGACTACAGTTTTCAGGGAATGTTTTCTTTTCTTGTTAAGGGAAAATATCCCTTACTTTCCTTGAGGTACAATCAAGTCCACTGGTGCAATCATGTTTATGTAACTTTAACGCTATGAGAAAATGGGAAAAAAAATAAAGTAGAACAACAACGGCACTGCTTAACTAACTTGTCTAGACAACACACACATTTGTATAAATGGGATTTTGGAGAAAATCTTTTCAAAAGTTAATTTGTTTCTGTCATAGTAATCAATAAGGAGATGGCTTTTACTTATTCCATGCATCCTATTCCACATCAGGGTCCATCCTGGGTCATCAAGCCTTGATATAAGGTAATTCCCCAATTACTTGAAAGTTAATTACAAACCTCTGCAATTTCCTCTGGATGATCTCAGATGCATTTCAATACGTTCATTGATTTCAAGAGGCTATTCATATCTTTGAAATGAGTCTTTTTTATAGAGAGAAAGCTATAAAGCAGCATTCTTTTAAATGACAGACAACACCAAGCAAAAATAATAATGTGGGGGTAAGCAAAGTGCATTTTGGGGGAGTAGGAGAGATTTGGCCTACATGATTGATTTCAGAAAGGCAAACCGCAGTATATTTCACATTGCAACTCACTCCCATATGAATCTACTCAGAAGTAAGTTCCATGAAGTTCTATTGTGTGTTTAATATTTGATTGGGAGCCGCCCAGAGTGGCTGGGGAAACCCAGCCAGATGGGTGGGGTATAAATAATAAATTATTATTATTATTACTCCTAGGAAAGTGAATATAGAGTTGCAACCTAACACTCCCATCCTTCATATTTTTTCTTTCAAGTAGGGCCTATTGATTTTGATGGAGGTAATTTACCCTTATGACTGCAGCCCTATTTTAATTTCCAGTTTATGGTTCAAATGCAATTTGTACGGGAAAACTTGCCTTTCTTTCAAGTCATCAGAAGGATCCAGCGATTTGGAGTGGTGATGGGAAAAGTAAACATATTACAAACGCTTACCAAAGTCTGTTTGGGAGTGAAGGAATGCCCCATCTTACTCTATTAAATTTTCTACATCCCACATTGACATCTTTGAGGAATGCCCACACCTCTGCCATGGAATGCCAAGCTTTTTATTAGGATTCCAGGGCATGTTTTAGGTCACACATTCCACTGGCATTGACCAGAGCCCTGTCTTTGATTGCCTTCCACTTTTTGTGAAGACTTTAAAAAAAAAACAATCTTGGCAGGGATTTCATGTTTGATCTGCTGTGCCTGTCCCTGTTGAGACTCCTGATATTTTATAAATGTAATTTGAGGTTATCATCTGGTTTGTATATTGTTGGCGTTGTCACATTAACTCATGTAAGCCATCTTGTGTACTAGAAGGTGGCATATTCGTTTTATCAAAACAAATTCTTCTCTTTTCTGTCTGCAAATAATTTATTAGCATTGCAACCAGCATCTTTGTTTTAATGTATTAGGCACCAAGTATAGCTGTAGTTGTCCCACTTGCATATATCCAAGAATCTGTTGTTCATAAATTCTTGTCTTCTCCTTACATTTTTCCCCATTCATGTTTTTCCTGCTGTCTTAGATTGCCATACACTAGCACACATTAAAATGTTTCAGTTACAGAAAGGTAGCCGTGTTGGTCTGCCATAGTCAAAACAAAATTTTTTTTTCTTTCCAGTAGCACCTTAAAGACCAACTAAGTTAGTTCTTGGTATGAGCTTTCGTGTGCATGCACACTTCTTCAGATACACTAGTGTAGTGTATCTGAAGAAGTGTGCATGCACACGAAAGCTCATACCAAGAACTAACTTAGTTGGTCTTTAAGGTGCTACTGGAAAGAAAATTTTTTTTTGTTTTGATTAAAATGTTTGTTTGTGCAAAAGTCACATTCCCAGTACTCTGTCCTTGGGAAACAGCAGTTAGGAAACGAGGGTATTTTGCATAGTGACCTAACCTACAAGAGAGCAGTGAAGATGAAGCTTCAGCTGAAAGGTTTCAGCATGAAGGTATTTATCAATTCACACCTTGAAGTGTGGTGATGTAGGACTGAGCAAATCTTGAAAGTACAGCCAACTCCTCATTTGTGATTTGGGTCATTGAACACACCAGCAGTCACACGTAAGCCCATTCTTCCCCATTCTGTTGTAGGGCTGCCATGTCTGGAATTTCCTGGCCATACCCAGGCAGAAATGGGGTAAATGTCCTGGAAAATCTGAATGTATGGCATCCAATGTTGGCAGTCTCATTTTTGTCAATTTCCCTAAGATATAGCTTAAAATGCCCAATTTCTTTGCTCAACAGCTCTCCCCCCCCCATCAAAAAAGCTCATTTGTCTGGATTTTCACTTTTTAAAATATCGCAGCCCTATTCTGGTGCCAACAACAACACACGCATTGGGGGTTGTGTGTCAATTGGATGTGCACAAAATGGCCGCCACCTGTCATCATCTGGGTCCCTCAGTAGACATGTTCAATAATTGCCACACTATTGATTTATCCCTGTTAGGCAAATTGAGTTGGTATAGTAAACCACAATGACCAGAAATTGTGGTGACCTATTTGTGTGTGCTTATGATAACTGGTCCTGTCCCACCTGCCATATACACAGGGGGTCTAAAATATGCTAAAACTTTCTCCTTTAACCAGCTGCCACTTCATAATTAGAAGTGTTTCCATACAATAAAGGCCCCCGTTCTTCTGAAGAGTCTCAAGTTTTAATGCCACTTAAATGGCTGTGCACAGCGGTGCAGGTGGAGAGATAAATGGACCAAGTGCTTCTTTGTAGGCACAGAAGCAATCTTACAACGATAGCCCTTATTTATTTACTTACCTACAATTATAGAGCCATCCATCAATAAATATCCCCTAGGTGGCCAATGCTCTACAAATCCATTTATTCCACAGTCATCCACAACAGATTGAGATCCCAATCTTACAATGCCATTTCTCATGCCAAGGTTTCCTGGCATGGACAGGAACTATGTCAGTCACCTGAACCAGTGGCTGCTTCCTATAGGCATTGCTGTAGGGTCCCCATGGAAGCTGCCCCAACACTTTTCAAGCATTGATTGTGACTTGGGGTAAAATCCTATGCATGCTTACCTGGGAGTAAGCTCCATTGAGCTCAATGGGCCTTCCTTCTGGAGAAAAATACATGCTGAGGATTGTGCTAGAAGTCTTGGATGTCACAGGGTAGTCTTGGAGAAGAGCCTTGGAGAAGAGTATAACTATCCCCTATGAGTATTATGAGTATGATATGTAATAAGAATATATTGTAACTCTCCATGAGCCTGTGGGAGATGAAGAAATAGAAAAATATAAATAATCTTCTAATCCCTCTCATCTCTGCCTTCTTAGAATCTTTTTTGCCAATTCATTTCCTATCTCATTTATCATTTGCAGGAAAGAGACTGGTTTTCAGCTTTATTTGTAATCTGGAACTGCTGCCTTCTCTCATTTTCATTATTTCATTCATATATATATCATACATTTATTTATTGTTTTCTATTGGCTTTGTTAGTTTTATTTTATTTTAATTCTGCATCCTTTTACCATGAAAGCACCCCTCACCAATTTGCCCTGAATAAAATAAGATATGCAACTCAATATTCTCCTGAACCGAATTAGCCTCTTCCACTATCCTTAATGCTAACATAAGATAAGCTTGTTTTCTCATTCCTTTTTATGGATAGGTGTCTGTCACATCCAGTATTAAAACCTTTGCTGATCTGGTGTTTTGGATAATATTATCAGGGCAGTATTACAACATGCAATATAGCTCTGTAGATCAGATAGTTTTATGTGTCCTGAGCACTCAGTAAACATAAAATCATTTACTTAATGTGCTCCATACAGAAAAAAACTGCTTTGCATGCAGGTCAGTTGTTGATGTCTTTCAGGTACGGCTGAGAGAGAACCCTTTCTAAAACTCTGGACAAATGCTGATGTCTATTGTAGACAATACATAAGCAGATGAACCAGTGATCTCACTCTTTATAAGGGATCTTCCTGGGCTTCTTTCTAATAATCTAAGATGGTGGTTTTGGGGCTGAATGAGAATGGATTCCCAAAATTATCCATTCTGTTGTAGATGAAATGAGGCGGGGGGCAGCATGATTTGATTTGTACAGATTTTTCTGACAGTGATAGGACATCATCAGGGCGCACACAGCATTCTCAACATGCACAACAGCAGGACCCCATGTGCTACTTAGCCAATCATTAAAGCAACTACAAACTTCAAGGACAAAGAACAAAGAGGAAGCTCCAGGCCACCTTGTTAGTATTTACCATACACCCCCCCCCATCTCTGCTCCATTCTTTGTGTGTGTGTATTGTTTAGGCTTTTCCTTTAAAAATGGATGCATAAATAGGATGGGGGTAAACTTCATTCCAGTCCCTGGCAGAACCAGCATGAAATGGACCGAGTGTCCCATGGAGAACAGTGAGACTTACTTTTGAGTAGGTGTGTATAGGATTGCAGAATGACTGCTTCTGGTTATATAAGATATCTAAAACAATACAAAACCCCAAGCCATTTATGAAAGACTTCTTTTGGGTGTGTGTGTGGGGAATCATGTCTGGAATGAACCAAATTGCACTGGTTGGGAGAGAAGGAAGCCCTACTTCTTCTTTAAAAGAAACCAAAATAGTAAAAGTAATTTGTCTCATCTCTAAATTCCAATAGTTTTATTCATCATCATCATCATCATCATCATCATCATCTAGTACTCTGTAGTCAGGTATAATCTAAAAGAGCTGGATCTGGGACACATACCCATCTGGAACAAGTCATAGCATCCTTTTTTTGTTGTGTTTCTAAGAGTCTGCATCTTCCCCACAGATTAATATGAATTATGTACAGTAGCTCTTCTTGTCCAAACCAATTTCCTCTCATGGTTCTCTTTTCTGTTCTAAGCCTAACCTGCAGTCATAAGAGAGATAAAAACAGCTAAAGCTGCTCTGCTTTTAAGCATGCAAGGACACGTGTACAATATTTCATAGCCACCTTCTGAAGCATGAAGATAATCGGTTGCAGATTACATGGGCATATGTTGTTTTATAAATAAATAAATAGCAATAAATATCTGTAAAATAAGCACTCAAGAGAAACACCACATTTATTAAGATCAGTAAGAATAACAGAAAAATGCAGTGAAAAGTTTAGTAACTTTTCCAAATTTTCAAGTAGCGGGCTAAGGACATTATTAGCATATGTGGCATGATTTATTCCTATAACTGTTCCTTGCAAATGAGGGAGAAATTCATTTCAGGCCACATCCACAACAGACATTGAAAGAATACACATACCCTCCAACATTTCTCCAATGAAAATAGGAATGACCTATTCCATAATAATAATTTTATAACCCGCCCATGTGACTGGCTTGCCCCAGCCACTCTGAGTGGCTTCAAACATATATAAAAACATAACAAAACATTGAACATTAAAAAACTTTCTTACACAGGGCTGCCTTCAGATGGCTCAGGAGTTGGATAACTCCATACCCTCCAACATTTCTCCAATGAAAACAGGGACATCCTAAGGAAAAGCGGGACATTCCAGGATCAAATCAGAAACTGGGGCGGCTTCTGTAAATCCAGGACGATCCCTGGAAAATAGGGACACTTGGAGGTTCTGGTATCATAATACCTTTGAACACTGCACTGGCTGCCAATTAATTACAGGCCCAATTCAAAGTGCTAGTTTTGACCTATTAAGCCTTAAAAGGATCAGGCTGAAGGACTGCCGCTCCCTATGTGAGCTGACATGGACCCTGAAATCATAACCTGGGGTCCTTCTTTATGTGTCACCTCTACAAGAGGTCTGGAGGGTGGTTATATGTGAATAGGCATTTTCTGCAGTGGCTCCCCTGTTGTGGAATGCTCTCTCTAGGGAGGCTGACCTGGCACTTTCATTAGATCATACTTCCCAACCTTTTTGTCCTGAAATTCGGGACATCGGAAGGGACGTGCCTTCTGGTCTGACATTCTGGCAATTGTCTGCAAGGTTGTCCTAGACTAAGGTTACCAGACGTCCCCGTTTCCCGGGGACAATCCCCAAATTTACAAATCAGTTCCCTGACAAAATCCATCTATTTAGTAGGAAGTTGAAAAGTGTCCCCAGATTCATTAAAAAAATCTGGTAACCTTGTCCTAGACCACTGGAAGGAAAACACTCTGGCTCGAGTCAGAAGGGTCGTGCCAGAGCTGGCATGACCCTGCTGACTCACGCCAGAGCACTGGACAAAAAAAAGGAACATTCCAGAAACTGGGTTTGGCTTATATGATCTGGATGTTCCGCTTGTGGGGTATGTTATATTGGAACACTTGTGGGGCATGTTATATTGGAACACTTACTGGGTATGTTATATATCTTTAGGTGCCAGGCAAAACTTTCTTCTATAACCAGGCCTTTGGCCTTTAACTATATGTGCCATTTTACAACTGGACAGGATGTTTCTATCATATATCTTTTTCCTTCTGGGTTTTAATGTATCCTTGTGGGCAGTTTTGTCTGTCTGTCTGTTTGTAAGTTGCTTTGGGTTGCCCTGGGCAAGATAAAGTGACTAAGAAATTTAATAAATAATAATGATGATGATAATTTAAACAGCCATGGCTTCACCCAAAGATTTCTGGGTGCTGTTGTTTGTTAAGGGTACTGAGAGTTGTTGGGAGACCCCCATTTACCTAAAATTATTAGAGTGGTTTAACCATCAATCCCTCTTCACAGGGAACTCAGGGAAAGACCTCTGGAGAGTCACAGCCTATCAGTGGAAACAATGCTGAGCTAGATTGACAAATATTCCGACTGAATATAAGCCCTACTAGGTGTAAGTCCTTTGTTCCTACTAGAGCTTTGCATTGTATTTGGCTGAAGCCTGGCTTGAAGCAGGATGCCTAGGAGTCATTTTGAATTTGTCAGAGGCAACCCAGGTTCTCCATGAGGTGGGCATGAGTTGAAGCAGGTATCCCTTTGTGGCACCTTGGCAATGCAGACATCAAAACGGTTCTGCAAACGAGCATCTGCTGAAAGCAAAAGTGATGTCTCTCAAGCTTGCCATAATATTTAATTACTAGTGTGGGATGTTGGGTGAACAGAAAGCAAACACCAGAGCTTGGAAAAGCCATGGAGGAAGAGCTCAGTTGTGACTCAGAATGACTAGATTATAATAATAGGAGATGATGCGCTCTACTCTGCAATTTGGAGAAGGGAATAGCTTTTCCCAAGCTTTAGAAAGACACCTTTAGGATGCAGGGGAGGAGAAGGGAGAGCTTCTTCACCAAGGACAGGTCTAGATTGTAATCAGAGGGGATGATTTTACCTGGCAAAGCCTAGCACAAAAGGACCAACCTGTTATTTACCTGGTTTCTTACACAGGGCCATGTCATACCAGCAGTTTTCAGACAAATTGTCCCCTGCCTATCCGAAACCTACTAGGGAAGCATAATCTCCCCATTTAATCAAAACTGCAGCAGGTGCCCATGTAGGGAAATCACTATAGCTGTCCTGAAATTAGACAGATTCATGCCATCAGAAGATGCAACATTGTAGGCGTATTTAATACAATTATTTCAAAAAAAATTAAAAGGTGGAGATCATTTTTGGGGGGAGTGGCAGGCTCCCAAGCTAAATCAGGCACCTGCCACTTGGTGTATACAGTCCCAACAAGAAGATATGATGCATAAATGGATTAAGGTCCCTTTATGTTAGCCTTCAGATAACCTCAGATATGCAGATGATACAACCTTGATGGCAGAAAGTGAAGAGGAATTAAAGAACCTTTTAATGACGGTGAAAGAGCAGAGCGCAAAATATGGTCTGAAGCTCAACATCAAAAAAACGAAGATCATGGCCACTGGGCCCATCACCTCCTGGCAAATAGAAGGGGAAGAAATGGAGGCAGTGAGAGATTTTACTTTCTTGGGCTCCATGATCATTGCAGATGGTGACAGCAGGCACGAAATTAAAAGACGCCTGCTCCTTGGGAGAAAGGCGATGGCAAAGCTAGACAGCACCTTAAAAAGCAGAGACATCACCTTGCCAACAAAGGTCCGTATAGTTAAAGCCATGGTTTTCCCAGTAGTGATGTATGGAAGTGAGAGCTGGACCATAAAGAAGGCTGATCGCCGAAGAATTGATGCTTTTGAATTATGGTGCTGGAGGAGACTCTTGAGAGTCTCATGGACTGCAAGAAGACCAAACGCATCCATTCTTAAGGAAATCAGCCCTGAGTGGTCACTGGAAGGACAGATCGTGAAGCTGAGGCTCCAATACTTTGGCCACCTCATGAGAAGAGAAGACTCCCTGGAAAAGACCCTGATGTTGGGAAAGATGGAGGGCACAAGGGGAAGGGGACGACAGAGGACTAGATGGTTGGACAGTGTTCTCGAAGCCACAAACATGAATCTGACCAAACTGTGGGAGGCAGTGGAAGACAGGAGTGCCTGGCGTGCTCTGGTCCATGGGGTCACGAAGAGTCGGACACGACTAAACGACTAAACAACAACAACATGTTAGCCTTCTGGGACACAGGTGGCGCTGTGGGTTAAACCACAGAGCCTAGGACTTGCCGATCAGAAGGTTGGCGGTTCGAATCCCTGCGACGGGGTGAGCTCCCGTTGCTCGGTCCCAGCTCCTGCCAACCTAGCAGTTCGAAAGCACAAAGTGCAAGTAGATAAATAGGTACCGCTCCGGTGGGAAGGTAAATGGCATTTCCGTGCGCTGCTCTGGTTCGCCAGAAGCGGCTTAGTCATGCTGGCCACATGACCTGGAAGCTGTACGCCGGCTCCCTCGGCCAATAAAGCGAGATGAGCGCCGCAACCCCAGAGTCAGTCACGACTGGACCTAATGGTCAGGGGTCCCTTTACCTTTACCTATGTTAGCCTTAGGAATCACTGCCATGCATAAGGGCTCTTCTGTGGTGCTGCACATAGAAGGCACGGCATCCATATCTAGCAGAAAATAGCTTCCTAGGAAAAGATGAAGACATTAATACAAAGTAAAGACGTGTTTGCTATAGAAGTGACAAGCTGATAAACTGAAGTACTGGATCCAAAAAGAATAGCAAAATGCTTCACTTAAGTGACAGGTGTCACTAATGATTAATGTCTATGCACATACACATGCAGACACATACAGTTGAAATGATTTGACACTATCTAAAAATCAGTAAATAATGCTGTCACATATTTATGTTTTTAAACATGCCTAGCCACAGCTCTCAATGCTTGGCACGAAACTGTATAATGGACACAAAAAACTCAAACAAATAGTAATAAATACAGTCTCAGTATTTTTAATTTTCCCTCTCAGAAGACATTGACCTGAAATCATGACAAATCCATCATTTCATTAATAGCTCTTCTGTTTGAAGACTAGTCTTTATGGTAAAGAAGTAAAAGAATGGGTGTGCCCATCATAAGAATTAGAGGCAGTTTTAGATAAGAACCATCTGACCTCCATGTCCCACCTCATTGGCTTGATGATCCTCTGCCACCCTATCTATATGGCATCCCAAGGAGAGTTTACTCCCTATTATGATTGGTTGGTTCTGCTGTTTCCCCTGAGCATACTCTGCAGTAGTGGTTGGCAGGGCAGTGCTGCTTACTACTGGATATTGTACTAGTGAACATATATTATTTTGGGAGAGTTGACATAGCTCCACATTTCTTCCATACCTTTGTACTGATTTAAAGAAATATCTTTTAATTTGAGTTTTGAAGTTTAAGTTTGTCCCTAAAGGATCTGATCTCACTTGTTCAACCCAGCCAAGGAGAGGTACTAGGAAATCAGAACATGGAAACTTACCTGCAAGAGTTTTGCTAATATTGTATCTTTACAAATACCACAAGTCTCTGTGTCCTCCTCACATAGGAATAGTTGCTTTGTAAAGTGGAGATGTCATGGTGGTGCGGCTGCCTAGACCTACCTCACGCACAAGGTGCCTCGAAGCCTGTTCTTATTTGAAAGAAAAATGGAGTCTCTTTGTCACAAGGTATTGTGGGAAATAGGCCAAAAGTACAATTCATTTCATGCACCTTTGACCTCCCATAGCATTGTATTATAGAGGAGAAAGGAGTACCTAGCCACAAAAAGGATAGCTTGTCCTAGCCACAGAAAGGAGTACCATCCACGTTTGCCTGCAATTCATACTGTGTTTATGCACATAAAACAAGGGCATCAGGTGGACTTTTTCCTGTTTCTCTTTTTTCCTGCAGTAGAAGGAGACGTGGCCTACAATCTGGGTTTGTAATGGCACTTATCCTTCCCAGATGGGAACTTAAAAGCTCCATGTTCTGTATGAAGATGGAACAGCAGCTGCTCAACTGGTCCCTGTCAGCAGGGGATAGAGTCCCAGTCTGCCTTCCTCTGGAAGAATACCAGTCCCTGCTTTATGTCATTGAAGACTTCGATCAATGAGGATTACTTTTACACTGTAACCTGCCTTTTATTATACACTAATGCACTAATGGAACTGTATCATCTTTTCTTGTCCTCAGGCAGCATTGGGGACTGAGAGCTATCTAGACATAAATTAGATGTGAAACTTGGAGGCAAAGCTAAGCAGAAGCAGAGAATAGATGTAAAAATCAGAACAGAAGACAGATGAGCTCAGTCATGCTTAGCAGCCCTACTAAAGAAGCAGCAGCTGCACATCATAACTGTTCCATTAAAAAAAAGTACCAGAAACTGATTAGGAATACAAACTAACCCAGGTAATAATGCTATTAGACATGGCTAACCATGGTTTGCAATATGCACATTGCTCAGAGGAAGTTCAAGTACGCCTGCAAGTGCTAAAAAAAATGTGACAAGAAATGAAATCAAAGGAAATTTGTACTGTACTAGTGCATAAGGAAGACCAAATCTGTCCGTTTCAGTCTCTCTCTGTTTCCCCCCCTTTCCATCTTAATTTCAGTTCTTTACATTCTCACATATGTTTGTGATTTTTTAAAAAAATTAAAAAGTCCTCATGAAAGTTCGACAGCATTTTAGTGTGAATTTCTCCATATATGAAAACTTCCCTAATATGCACATTTTTGCAAAACAAATTTCCAGAATACATTTGTGTTTATGTTATTTTCATTAATATACAGTGGTACCTCGGGTTAAGTATTTAATTCGTTCCAGAAGTCTGTTCTTAAGCTGAAACTATTCTTTACCTGAGGTACCACTTTAGCTAATGGGGCCTCCCTCTGCCGCCGTGCCGCTGCCGTGCGATTTCTGTTCTCATTATGAAGCAAAGTTCTTAACCCGAGGTACTATTTCTGGGTTAGTGGAGTCTGTAATCTGAAGCGTATGTAACCTGAAGCATATGTAACCTGAGGTACCACTGTACAGTGGTACCTCTGGATGTGAACGGGATCCATTCCGGAGCCCTGTTCGCAACCTGAATCCACGTCCGTGCGTCTGCACATGCGCGGACGTGACTCACTGCTTCCGCGCCTGCGTGCATGCACGTGACGTCATTTTGAGTGCGCATGCGTGAGTGGCGAAACCTGGAAGTAAGGCGTTCCGTTACTTATGGGTCGCCGCGGAGCGCAACCCGAAAATATTCATCCCGAAGCATATTTAACCCGAGGTATGAGTGTATGCACATTGTGCGTACATCACCCTAGTATATGGATTTTTGTACACATTATCTGGCTGAAGAACAATGTTGCAAAATTAAGAGAAGCGCAAATTTTGAAGGATGCCCGTATTTTGGTTCTGATATTGTTTTGGAAAGTGTGGATGAGGTAGATTTGCCTTTAAATGAGAAATGGATCAAATTTATTCCTGATCTCTACATAGGCACTTAGAGAGCCTGCTCTGCTTAGGTTCAGATTATTATGTTACATTTATAATACATATTATCTCAATTCCAGAGTCTTCTATATAACCCGATAAAGAGACCAGAGTTGAAAGAATAATTTCACAGCCCAAGATATTATTGATTGCATATATGGATACAATTGGCATTGGGAAAGTAACAATGCCAGCAATGATTAGAGTTATAGGAGAATATATATATATATCTTTTGACAACACTACTTTCATTTCTTATAGTTCTTTGGATTGATACTCCTAAAATAATTAAAAATACACATTATTAAATATGTTTAGGATTCTCCCCCCCAAGCTTTGCAATACAGTATTGTTAGCTCTTTGAATAATTAAAACAAAATGGTAAATTCTTCATTGCTGGCCAAAGAATTGTCTCTGACCCCAATAAATATTGTTTTTTCTGTGTAAGATATGAAGCGATCCCTTGTGCAATGATAATCTTGCCCAAAAGTTCTTACGAATTCTTCTTTACGAGAAGAATTACATGTCCTTGCAAAGCAAAAATGAGGATGAAGTTTCTGATTGGGAAGAGAGATGTAGGTGAATTAAAGCTGGCTGATCCCCAGTCTATCTCCTTGTGTCACCCAACACCACAAAAGGAGGAAGAGAAAGAGGAGAAACATAATGGATGGAGATGCTTCAGAAGATTCTTAGATCAAGTGAAGATCTGGAGATCTGAGCTGCAGAGAGATTCAAGATGGAAACATCTGCACCGTGACTTGTCCAGTTTCCACAGGAAGGCAAACATGGCTAAAAAACAGATGATAATGCATTTTGAACGTTCCCCAAAATGCATATTGGCACATGTCATTTGTAGTATATACAATCTTACAGCTACTGATTTATGCAATGACTAAGGTAGTGACTAAGGTAGAGAAGGGGACGACAGAGGACGAGATGGTTGGATAGTGTTCTCGAAGCTACCAGCATGAGTTTGACCAAACTGCAGGAGGCAGTGGAAGACAGGAGTGCCTGGCGTGCTCTGGTCCATGGGGTCACGAAGAGTCGGACACGACTAAACGACTAAACAACAACAAGGTAGTGACAGAGAGTCATGATCTGTTAAACTCAGCAAGACACAAGTGTTTTTCTATATGCTTAAATCCTATAAGTTTTAATAACACATAGGTTTCCCCTAGCTTTCTCTCGATCATGCTATATCACCATTGAAAAATGGCTACTTTTTATTGAAGAAAAGTCTTCCTGTAACAGTATAGCGTACTCATTTGTCTGTGTTTACTGAGATGGGAAAGCTTCACAAAGGGGTGTGATAATAAGGGATACCAACGCTCTTGTGTTTCCATGGGAACATATGACCATTCACAACTGTCCTTGTCTGTGGCAGAAAGGATGTATGCTCATCTTTCTTCAGTCATAGGCAAAGGTGTGTGTCCATGGAAACCTGCAAAGGAAAACATGAAATGACAAAGTGAGTAAAATCCCTCTTAGCAATACTAGCAGAACATGGACACATTCCTTATCAACCTCTGTCTGTCTGTGAAAAAGCCAAGCTATGCCTCAAGAAATTCAACCACAAACTAAATCCCACTATATATATATTCCTGGTATATTTCTTTATACACTTTCCCTCATAGAGTCAAATATAAATTCAAAAGGGAAATGGTGATTTGATTACATCTATTATATGCATTATTGGGTTGAATTTGATCTTCTTTTTTAACCTCATTGTTCTGGGACCAGACACATAATCATTGTTCAGTTAAAAATAAAAGAGTGAAACTTAAACCAACCTGGAGATTGTGTTGCCTAAAACCTAATCCATCGGTGTTAGACAAAGGCACTGTGCATATTCTAATGTATACATCCTTTACTTCTCTTCTTCAGCATTACTTTGCCTATTTCAGGGCTAAACTCGGTACTGAAAACTTGGACTTGGCAACAACTAGGCCCTGAGTCACCCCTTCCCACATGTGCAACTCCACACACATTCTCACTACATCCTTTATGCCAAGTGGAACAAAATGTGATTCTGACCCAGCAAATAAGTTATAATGCATATTTCAGTTTGTTCCCTATTAGCACACCTGTACAGACTTCTGAAGCATCTTCTGCATTTTTAAACTGACGGTCTGATTTCTATCTCACACATTCAGGTGTGATAAGATGTCCTTTAAGAGCTGTGTCAGGATCCATATTGGATCACTGTCCTGGGTCCAAGCCCACATTTTATTTTAGATACTTGCATTGAGGGGATTGGTCACAAAGATAAAGCAAAAGGACCCAGTTTCCTTCTGGAGCTTCCTGAAAGAATGTCCCCAGATGTTAAATGTTAGGAATGTATAAGAATCCTGGGTTGGGACTTAGATCTTCCAGCCCAGATTGCTTGTCCTAGCCACAGAAGGCAAACTCTTAGCATATATTTAAGGGGAAAACAGATCTGGCTACCCCAGTCTGTCTTCTGAGTGCCAGGTATCTCCTTTGAGTTTCCTTCTTCCTGCTCTGCAATCTGCTATTTTTATCCCCCAGGACTTGAAACTCACCAAGGTATAAATGTGACACCCCCCCAGCTCCTCTGATCCAAAAAGAAGCATCAGGATGTCTTGATGAAATCATTACTCAGTTAATCCAAGGTTTCCTTGGATTCTTAACAATCATAACTGGATCAGTTGATGATGCTTGTAGGGAGTAGGAAGCCCCACCTCTCATCTCCATTACCTACCTTCATAATTTCACTAAACTGCATGGTTTGCCCCACTTCTCCAGAGTCCACCATCTTAAATGACAAGGTACACTCACATTGTCTCAGCGGTGAACACAATTCCTTAGATGCACACTGAACACTTGACCAGCAAACAGGAGCCATATTCAGGCATTCTGCTGCCAGGTAGAAAAATCACATCAGGGAAACAGCAATGTTGGCATCTGTCACTGTGTACCGTAATCACATGAAGGAAGACAAAGGGATGAGTGTGCTAGCTCTGCCTCCCTTCATCATAATTCTAGTCATCCTCCACAAGTTGGAATGACTATTTGAAGTGGGGAGCATTCTGTATTCCTGGAGAAACAGTGTGAATTTACAAGGAGACAGAGGAATTGATCTGATTTCAATCTAATCCCATTGCATTCACACAACAGCATGTAGCCCAAGCTGAGGCAGTGACCTGCCCGCCCCCAACCCTCCATCCCAGCCACCTTGCATATATTTCAGAACTGCAGATGTTGTGGTAGCCCGCTCCATGCAACCTGGGGGTCGTATGGATTGCAGCCTAACCAGCAGTCACAAACGTATATAAGCACCTTGCAGATAATGCATGCAGAATCCATATCTGCCCTTGAAGAAACTGGAAATATATAGCATTTGCTTTTCTATACTTCTCTAAGGGAGGTTACATGGGAGATTTTGTGCAACTGATAGCATTGTCTAGCATTCACATACATTCTCCCTAGTACATCCTAGCAGATTTAAAGCTTGATATCCTGCAGACCAACAAGGCTACAGATTTATGGGTAGGCTGTAATTCCAGTTTTCTAATGATATACAACAGATGTTTCCAGGCCTTTCCCTTTTACTCTTTGACCTAATTTTGATTGCTGTATTCAGAGGGGGACTCAGTACTAGCACAGAATTTATCCTTGAACATCATTTAGGAGCATATAATCCTATCAACTGAATTGTAGAGAGCATCTGTAACTCTGAGATTTATTGAGATTGTTGAGATTGAAGGAGAAAAGGGGGATATTAAGTAACATGATATAAAAGACTCAAAATATCACCAGACATTTGATTATGAAAACAATAATTTTGCAAATATTCATTACAGGCTTTGTTACACAGCTCATCTTCTTACTTCTTATGTAACAAGAAATGTTCTAGTTTAACTAAAAGGTTTTAGGGATGCAGTTTATTAACCTGTATTATACCAGTCAGCTTGGATGACTCTTGTTGTCTCCCCCAAAATTAAATATAGGATACTAAGCAAAGCCTGAAAACAAAAACTCTTACCTCTCTTGGTATTATAAGCACTTCCTAGCATTGCATTAAAAATAAATAAAACTGCCAGGAGATAAGGGAAAAACCTCAACAGATGGACAATATATTTCACCCACTTCACACGCTGACTACTTTGTCCCAATCCACATGCAAAAACAGATTTCTATTCATTGGCTAGGCTACTGGATTAGAATCCAAACATATTCAAAATAGTGCCGATGTACTTCCTTAAAAGTGAGCAAATTGTAGTATTAATGTCTGTGACCACTTTGATAACATGTTGGGCTTCATGTGAACACCCTCTTGCTCCATCCTTCATCCTGTAACAGTGATCAAACATGAAAATGTCACCCATATGTCTGGCAAGGTGTGGCGCATGTAGGAATTATCAATCTTTGTACACAACAGGGTTTGATGAGTGGTATTGTGAGTTAATGTGTTAGAAATGGGGCAACTGAACTTTGTTTCTATCCGTGCATGATTGTTAAGACGAATGACGTACACAAAATAATATGATACTGAATCTGCAATACATCATCAGATAAGTTTGCTCTTGTATCTGATGAATTCTTCAAAGGCCACTTTCACAATTATTAGATGGTTTAGCCAGCATAGAAAATGTGAGCCTGATGGTTCATGAGATTGATAAGGTTTCAGATTTTTAAGCAGATACCATGCAAGTATCCAATTTGAGGCACACTTTGAGTTCTCACTTTTAGGAAGGAGAAATGTATAAAACACAAATCTTGAACACAGAGAGCAGACATCCCATTTCTGGTATTAAAACTTACAAGCCACTATATATCATCATGCCCCAACTGGTCATGCACAACAATGCATAGCTAGAGCTGAACAGGGCCAGTCTTGCCATTTAGTACTGGGAAGCAATGATATTCCTGGCAATGCAGTGAGCATGCGTCAAGTTACCTGGGATGAGTTAAGCAGGGATGTGTTTGTTTCCCCACATAGTCAAATCTGATTGGCTTTGTGGTGTTATGATGTCACCATGTTCCATATATGATCACTAATTGGCAGAGATGACAAGGGAAAGAAATAATAAAACCTTTCAAGTAAAACCCCCCCAATGATTCCAATGATTAGAGAAGCAAGTACTACAAACAGATGTGAAAAATGGAAGACTGGAAGCTGGGTAGGATTTGGCTTTTGCAGATCCTTTTGCCAACACCCCACTCACAGTGTAAATGCTACATAAGCCTTATACACATTAGAAAGAGAGGCATACCCCAATATAGAGTCAACTGCACTTGACGTAACTAAGACAGACAGGTAGAGGTCAGCTAGGATGTCAAGCTCAAGCAAACTTTACTAACACTTGTCAACACAGGTGTGAGGAAACTGACATGCTCATTTATACCACATTAACATCTGTTGCCACTGTACTCAACAAAAAATAAAGTCATTACAAGAAGCTGTGTGATTATATGTGACATCTTCGAAAATATTTGTCAAGTTCAGTCTTTGTCCTGTGCAGAGGATACATTTTACAGATGAGAAATGATGTACCACAGTAACTGGGAAAGTAAGGACGAAGGCAACAAAAATGAAAGATAAATTCAGACTCAAAATGGGAATCCTGCATATCTTTTGGTTGGTTGTTTCTTTCTGCTGTTATCCTGTCTTTTTCCCAAGTTGATGAGCAAGGCATTTTGAAACAATGTAAATGGTGCCATTGACTGTGTCCAGAGTAATTTACTAATCCCTTTCTCTTACTTCCACTCATTTCTAGGCTGTTTTAGGACAACCTATTATTAGGCCACATAAAATACTTATTAGATGCCATACTTAACAGACACTTTCAATATCAATGGATGTGGCATTTAAAAACTTGTTGGGGGGAATTTTTTCTTTAATTTCAGATGGTGGAGACCTGAGGTTTAGTTGCAGGAAACTTACATTGTAGTCAGACATAATCCATCAGAGGAAATAAAACAAAATGACACTTTCTCTTAAACAGTAAGAGACAACTGTTCCAGATTTGTTGAATCACTGCAGTCTGTTAAAAAAAAATATTTTATGACACTGGGGCAAATTTTCACAGAGCTGTTCCTACAACACCATGGAGCTTCCATTTAAAATCATTTCCATCCACTGATATAACACCACTGGTTTCAAAATATCATTAAACAAATTCAGGACTGGCTTTAAGAAAAAAATTAAACATATACTTTTGGTATGTTTAACAATAGTTTTTGATGTGGTAATGATGGACAGTGGCATGTTGTGTAAGTTTGTTTGGGCGATAGGCTTTATGGTTATGGTGGAATAAGATTTCACACCCATTATTATTATTATTTTTAAAAATGATGTGCTTTCTATATTTCAGGAAATCAAAGTGATAGAATGAGACTTTTGTACTCTGTGAGTATTCTGCACTCCCACACTGATGCAATTTACTACCGAATTAAGCATAAGATCTGATTTATTCTACCAGCCAGATATTTCATGTTAGTCAGCTGGGTGACAGCTTGCACTGCTTTGTAATGCCATTATTGCTGTGTGAAGGCAAGCCTGTGCAATGTGCTTACGGGCTTCACACCTGCCATTGATATGTCCATGTAATTCCTATTCGTGAGAAGATCCAAATCCATTGTCAGTACAGGCATACTGTAGTCAAAGTTAGTCTGAATCTGGATCCTTCACCTGGTCAGTCACAGTGTAACCACTTTGTGTTCATGAAAACACTTGACTTGGGCAGCTCACTGTGCCCTTTCATATCTTCAATCGGGAGCTAAACTGCATTCTCCAGATGCTGGACTCCAGCTCCCATCAGCCCTAGTCAACATGGCCAAGAGTCAAAATGAAAGGAGTTGTAGTCAAACAACCTCTGGTTAGCCACTCTTTTTTAAATGATCGTATAAAATTTCTTTGAAGCTTCTTTGAGAAAGAATAATTATTCAAACCTCCATTAAGGTAACACACCAAGATGGAAATTATGTTTGGTGTACTCATTTTTGTTTGGGATTCAGGAAAATGTCAGAGATGCAGGTCCACAGAAACCCATGATTCTTTGCACACAGGTCAAATACCTTGGTCTAAGCCTTTTCTGGCACACTGTCTGAAATGCAGTACTTTTCTACTGAGGCAGTTTGTGTCCATTTGGGTTGCTGGGATTATATTGGTCCCATCCTCTGCTTTCAACTGCAACCTAGCCCAGAGAACTGAACCAGGCAGACCTTTGTCCACCACTCATACCCATGCCAGGAAAAAGCCTCACTTTCTCATAGTGCTTGGCTGCTTTTACAAGAACTAAACCTATTAAAAGGTGGCGAGCTTACAAGGGTTTTTAAAATAAATGTGTTTCTTTAATTTTCCCATATAACAACATAAAACAAACCTACCCTCCCCCGAGAACAAGAGTCAAAGGTTGGCCAAATATACCCACCATAGTCGGACATAGAGGCTCCATGTTGGAATCAGTTTCTCTCTCTCTCTCCCATATATATATATATATATATATATATATATATATATATATGTGTGTGTGTGTGTGTGTGTGTGAGAGAGAGAGAGAGAGAGAGAGAGAGAGAGAAAGGCGTATCATATTTCTACAAAATCATTTTTCATTTCTATTCCAATATCATAGAGTTGAAAAAGGTTAAGAAAAGGGCAACCAAAGTGATCAAGGGGATGGAACAGCTTTCCTATTAGAAAGTATTACAGCTTTTAGGAATTTTTAGAGAAAGGGGTGAGAGCAGACATAATACAAGTATATAAAATTATGCATTACATGTTGAAAGTGGATAGAGAAAAGTCTTCTTTCTCTATCACAACATCATAACTTAAGGGCATCTCGTGAAGTGGAAAGCTGGAAGATTCAGGACAGATGAAAGGAAGTGCTTCTTCATAGTTAAACAATGGAACTCGCTCCCATATGTTGGCCAGCAACTTGGATGGTTTTAAAACAGGATTAGAGAAATTCATGGAGGATAAGGCTACCACTGGTTGTATCTGACGAGAAGCAGCAGCACAATGGCTGGGAAATCCTGCCGCGGCCGCGTTTGAGTGGCTAAACTCCACCACCAAGCCTCGAGCCGATTGGCTGGACACCTGGGGGTGTGGCGCAGTAGCCAGAGCAGCTGGGCAGGGGGCGGAACACCCCCTGTCAACATGGGAAACGGCTCCCGCTCACAACTCCTCCCCTCCTTGAGGAGGAGAGGCTTTATGAGGGGCTGAGCCAGTGCAGAAATGAACTGAGCAGGAAGAGCAATGTGTCTTTCATGCATTCTGGATTTTGGAGAGGTATCTACTGACACTGTTTGTGGGTACCATAGGAGACATTGACGGGCATATTGGCACCTGCAGGTTGGCAATCGCTGTCTTAGAAACCCACAGAATTGTGACCCAAACGCAATAAATACAGTAAGTAAATCAAAAATTGAACACTACACTTTTGTCTTTGTGTGTAATATCTGCTGCACTTTATTGCTAAACAGGAGGCTTTACAGCCATAAATCAGAAGCACAGGGAAATCACATTTTGCATTGTCCCACACATTGGCTACTAGAGCTCAACAGATGTGGAGGGAATCAACGTGGTAGGAATGTGGGATTAAAAGGAGAAGAGAGGCAGTTATGACTCATAATCCTATAATTCATCTGGTATAATAATCATAACTTTACAGTTCAACATAAATCAATGAAAAGAGATAAGAAGTAAATAAAATATATAATAGAACTTGTACAAGAGAGGAATAATAAATAGAGGAATTATATTAAATTAAATAGAGAGGAATAATAAACTTGCTTGGGAGCAAGTGTCATTAGATACAGAAAGGCTTATTTCTGAGTAAACCTGCATGCTATTGCACAGTAAATGCCATCTTTTTCCTTAGCATTTGGAGAAATGCTGATGAAACTTAAAATATAGTAATCCCAAATGCTGCTATTTATTCTAAAGAGTCTCTGGAGGTTTTGAATGGCTGGCCTTGAAAAGTTAATTTTTTTAAAAAATAAATGTGATGATTTTCTGACTATTTCCTATTTTGGGAAGCTTTGACCACTGGGTTTTTAAATACGCCTATAAAAACTGCACAGCATAACCTCCAATGCCTTTTCAAGCAGGCAACAGCTGTGCAGTGTCTCTATATTACTGCTTTATCTTATTCGTGGCTTTAACAAATCTTAACAAGCACTATTTAAACATATACTGATCACCCAAGCTTGACGGAGTTGTCAGAATATCGTCTTCCTCATGCGAAATGCTTTGCTACAAAAAGGAATGCACCTAATTTAAGCCTTCAGTCACATTAAAATGATTTAAATCCTGCACAGCTAATTTGTTCTTTAGAATCTGGCAGCATGGATGCTTGAATGGGCTTAAGTTGAGATGCCTCCCTGTGATCTGTTAAGTTTGAAATGAAAGTGCATGTTAAATTATAGAAAGGCCAAGGTGTTTTAAACCAGGCCAGCATGGGAAGATAGGAGACTTCAGATTTCTTTTGAAGATAAAGAGAAATCAATAAAAAAAATGTTTTGTATAGAAACAAGAATGTTTTTCCTTCCATTTTAAAACTTATATAAACATGCATAAGAAAATATACAGCTCGAAGCTTGTTTTTTTTTTACTCTGAAGTAAGTCCAACTGACATCAATTCCTCTAGTTTGCAAACCAAGAACTGCAACCTTAGACGTCAACATGTGAAAGAAATGCCCTGTGTCTTTGATGCTCAGAACGCGCAATGCAACATTGACTCAACTCTTCATCATTGGCTGGGCAGAGTCCTGGAGGGTTGACAGTGAGGCTTTGAAGACTACATTTGGCCCCTGGGTTGGAGTTTTCGCCATCCCTGTTGTGGTTTATTGTTGTTTTAATTATATACCTGTTTGCCACTTTGCCACTTACATATTGAAAGTAAGACAAACATTAGTCACAATACTATGCAATTTTTCCAGTCCGAGTTGGCAAAGCTGATTTAAAGCAAGCTTCCTGAACGGATCCCAAGACCTACTTAAAGCAGTAATTTGTGAACAGGTGAATGCTTTCATTCCATTAACAGCGATCCACAAAAGATTTCACCACTGACAAAGATATTCAAGAACTGCTCTTTTGGTTATGGGATTGCTAAAGAATAAAATAAAAGGTGAAACATTTTTCTCTTCTGATGAGCACTTAAGGGAAAGAGACAGATTCATCCAACCCTAACAAAATGTTGCTTGGCCAGGTGGTCTGAACTTATAGAAAGCAGTCAGTTACAGTTTTAGGGTGGGATTTCTTAACAGTCCTGCCCGCAGAATAATAAATATAATAATAACCACTTATTATCTATATCCCTCCCATCTGGCTGGGTTTCCCCAGCCACTCTAGGTGGCTCCCAACAGAATTAAAAGTACAATAGAACATCAAACATAAAAAACTTCCCTAAGGGTTGCCTTCAGATGTCTTCTAAAAGTCAGATAGTTGTTTATTTCCTTGACATCTGATGGGAGGGCATTACACAGGGCAGGCACCACCACCGAGAAGGCCCTCTGGGCAAGGGCTTCCACCCCCTTGGGTGCTCCACAAAATTGGCACAGGGGAAGTTTGAATAGAGCTGGAATGAAACAACATTCACTCATATTCATTATTTTAGTGCGGCAGCATCCATGTTCTAGAACTCCCTGCCTTTTGATATTAGGCAGGAGCCTTCACTATACTATTTTAAATGCTTGTTGAAAACATTTCTGGTCCAGCAAGTAATATCCAGGCACATGACTTAATTACAATTGTAGTGTTTTTATTGATTTTATCTTTGTTTTTACTTACAGCTTTATGTATATTTGTTTTTAATTGGTTTGTGCATTGTTAGATATGCTTTATATATAACTGAACCTGTACACTACTTGCAGATGTTTTTTGAGCAAGCAATTCATAACTTTTCTAAATAAAGAAAATAACAATTCAGACAGGCATCAGTCTCAACAGATTTGTACTCTAAACTGGGTACGTAATCAACATTAGTGGCATCTCTTAATGATCTGGTGAAGGCCCACACCAGCAATATAAATCCTTAATTCACAGTAATCTTAGAATCTGCTTAAATCTTGAGAATACAGGGAGTAAAAATCAACTTAGTTTTCTCTGCATCCGTCATCTAAAATGCCAGAGTCCAATCACATTAGAATGCCTATCACATATGTAATTTAGGGAGCTGTTATGTTTCTGACATTTATAATGCAATCCTTTTACAATAAAATGTCATTTGGAATATTTTAATTATAGCCAGAGTAAATCACCATGCCGAGTTCCATAGTTTAGGGGAAATATTTTTTTTTGGAAAAAAATAATAATAATTGCATTCGGGAAAAGTATGAGTTGCAGCAAATAAGTACATGCAGAATAACTCGACCTCAGATTTTCTGAAGTGGACAGAAAACAACATAGGTTAGAGCTTCCTCAGTCATGTGTGCATCTTGAAAGCCATCTCCATTCACTAAGGAGTTTAAGATATTCAGTAAGTTTGTATAAAGTAACCTCAGTCAGCTGTTTCTGTCAAACAGTCAGTCCTCAACCAGGGCCGGTAGTAGGATGCACCAAAATGTGGTGGTTAACCTCAGCAAGCAGATGCTGTGGAAGTGAGACAATGAGATCCCATCTCACATATGGAAGTATGCTTTGAGGTCCCCAGATCGTGGGTGAAATATTAAATTACTCCTTGTCTATTTCTTTAGTACTAGGGGAAACACTTTTTGTCATCACCCCCCCCCCAGAGAAAACTCAAAATCCCATCAGCCCCAGCTAAAATGGTCAATAGTCAGGAATTATGGGCATTGTAGCCTCTCAATATCTGGAGGGCCACAGGTTAGCTACTACTGCATTACATATATATATATATATATATATATATACACACACATGTATATGTATGTATTCCAGATTCACCAAATGGGTTGAGAAGCAAAAGTGTCAAAACACGTTAGTAGTAGTGCCTCAAGTTAAATTTGCCCAGTGCTATTTTCCTAGAAAAAGAGGTGCCAGAACTCACCATGAAGACCTCCCTTGTTCTCTTAGAATGCTAATGGTGCCCACTTGAGAGGTGCTAGAACTGAGTTCTGGCCAGTTCTGTCTGAAAAAAAGCCCTGGATTTGCCAGTTATCATTTCAACACCTCAGAAAAAGATCCCCTCCAACTCATCCCCATTTTTCAATTGAGTCCAAAACATAGAGGTGTGTGGATATTCCCACTGGTGCAACACGCCCTTCACTAGTTTTGAGTGAAGAAAGCCACACTGTCGGTGTCATGAGTCACACATTCAGGGCTGCATTTTCAAGTAAGGCATTCTTCTTAATTTAATAAATCCACATAGGCACGCATACACTTGAATTTACCCCCTGTGGGTGAAAATGTTAATCAATTTATTCCTTAATCAAATATTAAAAGTGAGAGTTTTTAATTGCAGCTATCCCCTGTGTGTGGCTGTTCAGTGCTGATAACATTATGTTGTAAGCAAACAATATACATTTCTTGACTTGGGCAATGGGTTAATAAGTTTCCCCATATTCTTCCAGTATTATTTCCGGCACAGTCCTAAAAGTTGTTGCACTCTAGCAATAGATCTTTGGATGAAGTTATAGCTGCCCGGAACCAGCTAAAAGGTGATCCATGAGACCAGGCTGTTAATCAGAATAAACTTTCATTTAAAAATTCACACTATTGGAAAACTCTAATCAGTTAAGCAACTGCTTAATTAAAAGAAAAAAAGTTAATCAACTGAAAAGTGATTAATCAGTCCATTTTTTATTTTTTTTATTTATCGATTCCTCCCCCTCTAAATCCATATTTTCTTCGTCTTTCTTGTTGCGGGACATGAAGATTTGCTAGTTTCCCCAGTCTTCTCACCTGAGTGCAACTATCTCCCAGATGAAGAGCGAAACTTGTTCCACCATCAGTGTTTGGTATTGGCATTGGGTATTACTCTTCCATAGTTACTATGTCTCAGAATAGCAGAGAAAATAAAATTATTTCAATATGTTAAACAAAAAGGGAAAGGGTAGAAAACCTGTGTCCCTCCAGATATTGAGAGGCACAACTCACAACATCCCAAACAATAGTCCATCAATTTACACATGCCTTAACAAGGAGGAGGAGCTATCATTGTGTTTGTATCATTGGCTGTCACCCAGTTATGTTCATTTTCATATGAATATAACAGTGTATAACTAAAATCACACATTGATTATGGATGGATGCGTGTCATCATCTTTGAAGAGACATTCACTCCGTTCTAAGGGAGAAATTCTGCTTTTGATAGCTTCTGCCATCCACAGTTATTGTAAGTGTTTCTAACAACCACAACTTATTTGAAACATCTGCTTCCAGATTGAACAGGGTACCTTTTTTTCAGGGCAAGCCTATGCATGCTGATCTGTAAGTAAGCCCATTGCAAATGTGTGTGTGTACGTGTTCCAGACATTTTTGGAATATAGTTGCCATCACCACCCTCAGTCAGCATGGTCAGGGATGATGGGAGTTGTTGGTGAACATCATGTTGGTTCCCCTGTTGTATATGATTGCAGCCCTAATGAATCGTTTTAAAAATCTGTTGACTAAACAGATTGACTAAACACTGCAGCCCTAGAGAATCCTAGTGTGACAGCAATAGTGTGTGTGTGTTTAATGTGAGGAAAAGAAGTTCAGGCCTACATTTTGAAATAATTCATCCCACACATTTCTGATGCCAGTGGTACTAGAGCCAAATAACACAAGCTCCAAATGATTGCAATGAGATGAAATATTATCGCTCCTTCTTCTTAGCACAACAGTTTGACAGAAAAGTGAATTTGCAATTGGTACCATTTACTGTATTCATTATAATTTGTCATGAGTTTGAGGTATAACTTTTTCTGCCTCATCTGTTCTCTGAAAGGTAAAATAAATGGTACTGCTTTGACCTTTTTTAGTATTCTGTAATTTGATTCGCTTGCCATTCCCATCCTCCCCTGTTTACAGTCTCCACAACTTGTGACTGGAATGGACCGTCACTCAAAACAGAATACTGAAAAGGTCATTGAAGTACCATTTACTGCACATTTTCCTCTGAACTCATGGAGTATTTAAGTCTGTGGTCTTGATTTTGGTGACAGATTGCCATGAAATCAGGGGCAGGGGTGGGAAGTCATGATCTGTTCCCTTTTGTGACAACAGTTGTGACAGAAGAGTAAAAAGGTGTAACTGCTACAGTGCTCATAGCAATCACTCATATTTTCAGTTATTTATTCTTTTGTTGAAGTTCCTGGCTTGGATTAAATTCAGGAAATCCTATTTTGTTACCTTCATCTTTGGTTTACTAAAATAGTAATTGGAAATCTGGTGGGACTTTATATTTTATGGTTCAAACAACAACCCACACAACTCCTTACCTGCACAAAGAAATATAGCTCTCCTAATTTATGTTTTAGGTTAATATTCATACACAGAGTTGTATTTACCACTATTGTATAAGCATATCTCTGATGACTCTCTGTGCTTTTGGGTTGAGAAATTAATTAAATAAATAAAAATAATTATTATTATTAAAAATTACAATTGAAATCTAGATGAGGAACAGGAATAAATTTTGATCTTCCTTTAAAATGAACAATACTAACAGGAGAAACATGGTTTTATAATTAGGAATCTTTAAGATGCAATTCTAAACCCACTTAGTAGAGCATTAGTTTGAATTTAGTAGGACTTACCTCAGAGTAAACAGGCATAGGATGGTGCTACATAACCACAATTCCTTGTCCACAACAACTGAATGAGAAAATGAGGTGTTTCTTTCCCCATTCAAAACAAGCAAGAGTCTTGTTATTTGTTCTCATGTTCAGATATCTTTTTCTTTTTGCAAATCTAACATAGTGCAGAGCCACAGGATGAAAGAGGGTACATTCATTGCTGTCTTGAAAAGTCTGAGAAAACAACAGCAACAGCAGGTGACATGGACTGTGATGTTACCCTTCACATGTAAATAAAGTGAGAACCTGTGGTATTCTAGCTGGGATTCGCTTAAAAGCTGAATGTAGCTTCCCACTTGTCAGCATTGTTCTGTGGATGATTAGATCTAAAATCCAAAAGCTGAACTGGGTTTTACTAATTACTAATTCTTGATTTTAAAAATCCTTCTCGGTTTCATATGTAAGAAGATCTGTCACTTTACTATAGCACTTCAGTTGCAATGATCAAGGATTCTCAGTCCATGTTATTCTTGGCATGAAAAGGCCCCTAGCAGTACATTTTTGGTAGGCTATTTTTTTTTAAAGAGCAAAAATCTTTTGAAACATTCTTCTGTTCAAAACAGACTGCAGATGCTGACCTTCAGGGTTATGCTATGGAGTCCATCTATTAGAGTAGGCTTTTTCTCTCTGAAGATGGGTTGTTCTGCCTTGTGTGACAGGACAATGAGTAAAGGACTTCAAACCAAATTGTTCTTCTATCTGATGTTTAAGCACTGAAAAGTAAGGTCTGGGGGATAGAAGTTGGGTTGCTTTGGACTGCTGGGATCTGTAAGTTCTCTAGTCTTGTGGTTCACAATGTATATTGAGGGGTTCAAATCTGCTTGTTTCAGTGATGCATATATCTCTAACTAGCCTACTTCTCAAAATGAAACCCTGGACAGTAGTAAGTGTACAAATATGATATCACATTTTGTGAGCCTGCTTCTACAAATGAGATATAAAAGGGATTTTGTGGTGATAATAACAGACTCTGAGATCAATTATGAATAACACTGGAGCTCTGCCCAAGAGAAGGCTAATTGAACACTGAAATTCATTATCAGTAATTCTGGATTGGTTCATACACAGGCTTACTATATGGATAAAGGGATAAGCTTTCTTGGATACCAGTGTCCAGATAATATATCTGCACAAACGAAAGCATAGTTTCAAATGTTTGGGGATGCTTTTTGAGGAACAGTTGAAGGAGCTGGATATGTCTAGCCTGGAAGAGAGGAGACTGAGAGGAGGAGACATGACAACAATATTCAAATATTTAAAGGGCTGTCACATGGAAGATGGAGCAAGCTTGGTTTCAATTTTGAAATATTTTCTGACAGTAAGAGCTGTTCAAGAGAGAAACAGACTCTCTCAGGAGGTGGTGGACTCTCCTTCCTTGGGGGTTTTTAAGTAGAGCTTGGATGGCCATCTGTCATTGATGCTTTAATTGAGATTTCTGCATTGCAGGGGGTTGGACTAGATGACTCTCAAGGTCCCTTCCAACTCTACAATTCAATGATTCTATGGATCTATGACAGAAGAGCTCCTTCAATTTATGGAAGAGACTGAGATCCTGTGGAGCCTTTCGCTGGAAGAAGATGGTTTCTGCATATTCCCTCTTCCTCCTTGCAACCTCCAGAGCCATCTACTGTGCTGTTCCAGAGGTTTCCTTGACTCTCCTAAGCAGCTTTACAAGGGTGCATGAGGAAGGAAGAAAATATGGAAACCACTCCCCCCTTGCTCCAGTGGAAACGTCCTGTGAGTAGACCTCCACTCATGGGAACTCTGATTGCAAAGCATTTTGATGGGAAGTACATTCTTCTTTCTATTTCGGGGGCATATCTGGGCAGAAAAAAACCTTACCAGATAAGGCTGTCAGGCATGGGCCGGCAGCCGGCTTGATAACAGCACACAAGACATAATTAACTGGTAGATTTATTGCAAGCAGCAATTACAGTGGTAGCTCTGGTTACGAACTTAATTCGTTCTGGAGGTCTGTTCTTAAGCTGAAACCATTCTTATCCTGAGGCGCACTTTCGCTAATGGGGCCTCCTGCTGTGCACGTGCCTTCAGCGCACGATTTCCGTTCACATCCTGGGGCAAAGTTCGCAACCAGCAGCAGCTCCTTACGGGTTAGTGGAGCTCGTAACCTGAAGCATTTCGTAACCAGAAGCGTTCGTAACTCAGACCGCTCTATCGGAGCGTCCATTCATCACAGTCAAGTTACCCTTCTGAAGAGTCCTTCTGGTTTCTGCAGAATATCCTGAACTTCTGACCCTTACGTTTTAGGGCTTTCTTTCTTTCTAGGACTTTCCCTATTCGCCTGGTTTTGGGGCTAATGGTGTTAGTTGCCTCCTCTTCCTGTGAGGAACTGCTCACACTCCTTTGTGCCCGGCATGACTGTGCTTCTTGCAAAAGCTGGCTGCTCTCCAGGCCACTCTGCCGAAGCAGATAAACAGCATTCCTGCCAGCTCCCGAAAGAGGAGGGGTTGACAACCCCCCTGCTCCAACTGTCTGAGAAGTATGCAAGCCTCTCTGCTCTCTCTGCGTCTGCCTGCTGTCTATTTCAGGCAGTACATCTTGGCTTTGGGCTGGTGTGTTCATGACAAAGTCAGGTGGGTTGCTGTTGCTTATTGGGAAGGGTTAAGATAGCAGGCAAGTGGCAGCCAATCTGGTGCTCCTGCTAGTGTGCTTGCACCACGCTGACCTCCGCCCTGCTTCACTCCTTCCTCTCTGGTAAGCAACAGTGACTCACCTGCTACAAGGAAATGAATTTTGGTTCAGCAGCTCAGCAATGGACTGATCAGCTGAACGGCCATGGGAAATCACGAGACGTTTGTCCTCGTGGGTTTTTAAGGAACTTCTCGAAAGGCATTTGTCTTGGCTGATTTCGATGTGATGTAGCCAGTCTCAGGGGTGGCCTAAGCAATACTTCCATCTACGACTCTATAAATCAGCCAGTCTGCAGCACAAAATAGTCAATATAATTTTAGCTCAACTGGAGTTAACATAATGAAGAGACTATTGGACTATGGATTTGGGGGGCAGCAGGAAGAGCAGTGTGCTTTTGCTTGCATTTTCTCATTGCTAGGCATTTCTCATTATTATGCTTTTATTCACGCTTCTAAAGTCATACAGTTTTTGCTTTGGCTATGAAGTTGTAACATTATTATTGTAATATGGAATCAAAAAGGTCTCATTCCCTCCACATTCCCTACCCACTCAGCAGTGGATAGCCTGAGAGCATAGTCCTATATATGTCTACTCAGTAAGCCCCACTGAATTAATTGGAATTTATTCTCAGAAAACTGGGCATAAGATTGTTGTAGCTCTGGACCTGTAGCTCAGCAGTGGACACAGCTGAACTATCTTGGTCAACAGACCTTAATTTTAGCTTTCCATCTGAGACAAGCAGTTTTAAGGAAAAATTATTATGAATAGGGATAGGTATGTGTATTGAAAGAAAGCATTTCTTAGCCATAGCCTGGAGTTTTATTAAGTGCATCCCTGTTGACATATAGGATTGATCTGAATTATTCACACAACTTATTTAGGCAGCAGTCGTATACCCACTGGCCTGAACTTTTGTGAAGCTCACTTCCGAGCAGACATGAATAGGATGGCACTGTTTAGTGAGAAGCGAATCCTACTGATTTCAGTTAGACTTACTTTTAAGAAAGCACATTAAATGACTTGAAAGACAGCCAGGTCATTCTTTTTCCCAAATCAGATACAAGCTGGTTTGGAGGGAAGACATCTCAAAATGTAGTATTTCATTAAAAATGACAGGATAGATGTGGATTGTGGTTGACATTGTGTGTACACAGATTGCCAAACCAGCAGGGGGATGTAGAATAAATGAGAGTATGCACACAGCCTAAGATTGATGCCAATTTGAATGTAAATGAATCTAGAACCTCCAGAAAAGACTTCTTTTTATTTTTAAACCTTATGTCAGAGATTCACAGTGTTTGCTTGCAAGTCCCATGTAGCAAAGAAGAAAGGGGGGGGGGACCTTAAAATTTATTTTACTTTTTCCCCTGGGGTGAATGTTAGTTTTATATTGTCATTCATCATGGGAGTGATGTGTTGAAATAAGGCCATATTTCATTTTGTTCTATCAGTGCAGTTGTAATGGGAACATCTTTGACTCAATTCCCCATTTTAATGGAATTGTGGTTACCCTCTATCTTGAGGTTTCAAAACTCACTTCATGCTCACAATAACTCTCAGACTTGATGATGCTAGCTACTTTTTATTACGCTATTCAGTATAAAATATTACGACAAAAGCTAGGCTATTAATATTGCACATATCACCTACAGCCTAGGTAATTTTGGCACCAAAGCTCTTTTTCATCTCTGCGCATTTCCAGTGCTCAAATGCTGAAACACCAAGGAGAATAAATAGCTACTTTAAAAGTATACAGAAAAGTACACGGATGGCATGCAAGCAGTATCAGTATATTATAGGAGAAAATGTCTGACAAGATTACAATGCAGATGAAATTTAAAATGCACTACAAAACATAGCTTGAAGAGTATGGGCCCACCCTACTTTGCCTAGTGTTTACTGTAAGCTTTTGCTCTATTATGATTTATTATTATATTTATTTATATTCCACCATTTTCTCAAACTGTGACTCAAGGCAGCTTACAAAAAAAAGAACACAGATAAAATACAGAAAGTGAAAAACACATAAAAGATAGTATCTAAAATGTAATTAAATAATAAAATGATTTTAAAATATATATAAAAACAAATAAATTAAAATACAGATAGTTCTGTGCTGCTTTTACTACCAAACACTACTTCCTTAAAAACAGTCAGTTCCCCAAAGCCTGTTGGAATCAAACAGTCTTCACCTGCCAGCAGAAGGACGACAAGGAAAGAGCGAGTTTAACTTCTCTAGGAAGCGAGTTCCTAAATCTGGGAGCAACCACTGGGTTGGGCCTCTCCCATGTCCCCACCAATCATATCTGTCAGGGTGGTGGGACTGAGAGCATAGTTGCCTAATGATTCTTATGTTAAATATTCAGGATAAACTTCCTTGGAAAAAACTATTTTCTTCTATGGAATTAACAATGGGAGATTTCCATGAATCACTCCACATACTTTTGTTTTTTAAAGTGGCTGTGTGGGCCCACTGCCACCACACACCACCACCAAATTCCCTAATGCCCGCTTGTTCATGGAATGCAACGTGTGTACATATGTACACATATAGGGCTCCTCCAGAAGAGGACCAATTAGCGATGGAAGTGGCTAGAACACACAGCCTGGCAACCCCAATTTGTGCATTCTCTCAGTGTGTGGAGGGGTTGGTGTAAATTCCTTCTTGCCACGAATTAGAGGCAAACCCCTAAAATTGAGTTCAGAACTGCACATTACAGAAAGCATGGGGTTGCCAACAAAATAATAATAATAATAATAATAATAATAATAATAATAATAATAATAATGATAATAATAATTTGTTGTTGTTGTTGTAAAAAGCAGAGACATCACCTTACCAACAAAGGTCCGTATAGTTAAAGCTATGGTTTTCCCAGTAGTGATGTATGGAAGTGAGAGCTGGACCATAAAGAAGGCTGATCGCCGAAGAATTGATGCTTTTGAATTATGGTGCTGGAGGAGACTCTTGAGAGTCCCGTGGACTGCAAGAAGACCAAACGTATCCATTCTTAAGGAAATCAGCCCTGAGTGCTCACTGGAAGGACAGATCGTGAGTCTGAGACTCTAATACTTTGGCTACCTCATGAGAAGAGAAGACTCGCTGGAAAAGACCCTGATGTTGGGAAAGATTGAGGGCTCAAGAAGAAGGGGACGACAGAGGACAAGATGGTTGGACAGTGTTCTCAAAGCTACGAACATGAGTTTGACCAAACTGCGGGAGGCAGTGGAAGACAGGAGTGCCTGGCGTGCTCTGGTCCATGGGGTCATGAAGAGTCGGACACGACTAAACGACTAAACAACAACAACAACAACAACAACAACAACAACAACAATAATCGGTTGGATCCAGAGTTTGTGCATGTGGAACTCCACTTACTAGACACTCCCACCAAAGGAAAGGTGATGGATTTTTGCCGATTCCTCTTTCCATCTGCAGTCCTCTGTAGCCCTCAGTAATCCAGGAGGAGACCCTCCAGAACAGTGTGGGAGGTAGCTTGGGGTGGAAGGGGAGATAAGGCAATAATTGCCTCGCCCTCCATCTACTTGTGGAAGCTTCCACTGAATTGTACCAAAATATATGATGATAAGAGTGTGAGTCATAAATATTTGTGGGACTTGATTGTTCCCTAGGCTAGGGATTAGCCACACCTGCTGTAGGAGAACACCTGTACAACTTTATAGCTAACAAAATAAAATATTTTGATAGAATGATACATTTTAAATGCTTGGTGCTGTATATGAAAAAAGAGATAAGCAAATCCAACCTTGCTGTTAAATTGTTGTTGTTTTTTTGCTCCTCAAGGAACCACAGGATGAATAGGGGAAAGGATGTAGCTCTATGGTAGACCAACTGCTTTTCTTGCAGAAGGTACCTGGTTTAATCCCCAGGATCTCTAAGTACGGCTGGGAAATCTGTCATGTATGAAACCATGGAGAGCGGCTACCAATCAGTGTAGAAAATACAGAGCTGGGTAGACCAATGCATTACTCTACCTCAGGATAAGGCAGCTTCTGTTACTATTATGTTCCTAACTCCTTCCAGATGAGTTACATTTTGACAGCAGAATTTATTCTCTAGGGCTCAACCTCTTTGCTCAAACCTCTAGCCTTATTTAGCAGAATTGCTTGTCCCTTTGCTTTCCCCACATTTTAAACAAGCAAAAGATAAACCAGCTCATGAAATCAAGTTTAGCACTTCACTAGTTGATTGTTTTTATGCTAGGTCATTTGCTCAATTACTTGCTTCAGTAGTATAGTGCAATTACAATTTGCTAGAAATTATAATTTCCTCAATCCTCCAGCCAGCACAGCAAAATTCAACAAAGCTATTGAAACGTTGTTCTGAGGGGTATTCTCAGAGGCTTTACTTACTGACTAGTTCTTCATTTGGTTCAGTGCACTATAAGAAGAGGCAATCCTGGGCACATTACTGTGGCCAGAAGCGACTTTGATTCATTTGGGTTTACACATGCATAGCTATGTGCAGGGTTTCGGCCAAAGACACTTTTGTGGCCTTGAGGTCTTTGTAGGTTGCTCTTGTGTGTGAGCAGAACTTTTGATCTCTGGCAGCTGCATCTCTCTCTCTCCCTCACACACTCCCTTTAGCTAGTATGTTTCCCCCTTAGCAATTGGCATTGGGTCAAATCCGAGACTTTATTTTAGGAAGAAATGGAGCTTTCAGTACCAGCTCCTGATCTGCTACCGAAATGCTCTAATCTCCACACGGCTTACCATTTTGCCATTGTAACTTTTGAAAAGTTTATAGAGATCAATCAGGGTGTAGGAGAATAGAAGCTGCCCAAGTGAGCACTGCTGTAAGTTGATACAAAGTGTGGAGGATTCAGCTAAAAGAGACAAAAATCAAATATCGTGAGGCATGATGGAAAGAACTTGCTATGTTCAGTATAAATAAAAAAGGTGTCATATTCAGAGCTGCATATTAACAGAACAGCCTTTGACTGTGGTGAGTGAATAAGAGACTACTAGTAGTGAACTGATCAAGTAGAATTTTAGGACGTCTACTAACATCTACTCTCTTTTTTAATATATTTGGATGAGGCCTTCCAGATTGTGTCACAGCTGCTTAGAGGGTCCATCTATACCTCCCTCAGATGGGGCACATGGGGAAGAGACTCAGATGATGAATGAAGGGTCCAGCCTGGGTCATGCGGGGAGAGGCAGTCTTGAGGTGGTCTTGAGTTTTTATCCAACTCTGATTCCCATGTGTTCATCTGAGATTCTGAACAGAGCCTATGCATATATAAGCTATACATGTATCATGCAGGGTGTATAGATGGCACATAGGATTGGCAAGAACATTCAGCCAGTTCTCTATAGGGCATTTTCAGTGATGGTCCCACATCTCTGTAATTTTAAGAAATCCTTAATAACTCATGGTAGGTTCCCTCACTTCCTAGTTTTAAGCGTGCCCTTGACACCTTTCTGTTAGATTTCCTTTTATTTTTCTGGTGCTTGCAGTAATTTGTTTTGCAGTGTTATTGTTTCATTTGATCATTTTTATTGTATGCTGCCCTGGGAGGGCCTTTTTCCTTGAAGGGAGGGAGGGAGGGACATGCCTCATTTTAAATCAATCAATCAATCAATCAATCAATCAATCTGGGGAAGGGTGAGAAGCACCAGAGGGAGTTAAGCCTATAGTCACCCTATTTGGTACCCAATAGATGGATAATAGATGTAGAGATAGAAAGCCCTCTTTTGCTTTCTACACTATGTTAAAAACATTATTGAGTTATACATTTCAGGCCCCAAAGCGCTTTTAGTGTCACTTGTGAAAACAGCCTAAAAATCAAGGACTAAATCAGAAAATCAATAACTCACTCCTTTTAACACTCATATTCCAAGGTACTGGGATAGACGTGTTAATGAATATACTTTTGCCCACCAATGAACTCATTTATTGTTTTAAAGACAAATGAATGACAGGCACTGTGGTAGCAAAAAAGTTAAAGAGCCTGTTTTATTTAAACTCACTCTTCTGTTCAGAGATAAAATAGTGTAGTATTGCAGCTCCTTTATCCATCTATCCATTGGGGACATCAAGAATGGGCAGAATTTTGTCCGCCAGGACTATGCCTCCAATTAATCAAAGTTTGGCACTTGTGATTTTACTTAATCCCGTTTTGCTACATTATTGATTTTTCTTCCCCAGGCTTGGGAGCGTGTGGTTCTCAAAACATGTATTTCATGTCAGCAGTTGTCTTTTTAATTGGTCAAGTGAAGCGAGACCTTACATTCAGCTTAGTGATCGCCCTGTTTGTAATTCAATAACTTTTAAAAACTTCATCCAGTCAGTTCTTATAGATCAAGAAACATCATAGGTTTCCATGAAAGGGGATGGGGTGGGGGCGATCCTTGTGGTTGAAAAGGTGCAAATATGTTCTTAGGAAGCTACCTTATAGTAAGTCAAATGCTAGCCCAGTGCTGTCTACACTAACTGTAAGGAATCAGCCCTGCATTGAGATACTGAGGATTGAACCTGGGCCTGTTTACATTCAAAGCAGATGCTTTACCACTGAGCTATGGCATTTCCCTTAGTAGAACTGTTCTCGAAGAGTGAGAAAGGCTGGGGAGACCCAGCCAATACTAAGAAAAGATGTAAGACCCATTCCAAACCAGTCTTATGAATGACCTTTGAATGCGCTAGGGCATAATACATTTACCTTATTTTATCAGTGGTATAACATAGACAGTTGTTGTCAGAATTGACCTTTTATGCCACAAAGCTACCTGGTCTGGTCTCCCATAAGTTTTCCTATTTTATTTCAGAGATTGCTTTCTATCCTTTCCTCCTTTCCTCCCCTTCCACCATCTGTGTGATTCCACCCTAGGGTGGCTTATTTGAAGTGAGGGAGAAAACATGGCATTTGTACATAGCTTGTGTTCATTCCTGCTTTCATTCCACAAAACGGAATGAATAAACTTTCCCCTTAGGGCAATTCTGCTTTGGGATCCCTTAGGGCAACTCTTCATACTCTCAGTTTAGCACTGTGGTACCAAAATGGAAGCACATAGTGGTGCCAGGAAGAGTCAATGAACAAAGCATACCCCACAGCCTTGCTTTCAGATCCTGAGTTATGCAGTCTTCATGGCTGGCACTTACCCTTCAGCCAACTCCCTTTCGTGTTGCTACATTTAAATACACTTGCTGTGAGTCCTGGCTTATACTTATGTAATGATAGCACTCCAGTGGCACGTCTCATTGGGCATCAGTCACTGGCATGCTAATATTACATGCAAATCAATCACTGCTTGTGGTCAGCAGAATCAAGTTGGATGGGGTTTCACCCATGACCCTCATTCTGCATACACTAGATACTTAGAGATATGCCTTGCTCTCCAGTTGGAGGTAGGATTATGCTGCCCAGAGTTTGATCAGAGCAGCGACAGTGAGAGACTGAGTACAAGGGAAGGGGGTCAAGAATAATCCAGCAACTATTGCTCTGTGAAAATATCTGATCGGTCACAAAGCATACTGTGTGATGCTGGGCAAATCACTATCTCTCAGGGTAACCTTCCCCACAGGACTGTTGTGACCATAGAAAGGGTCAAGCCCTGAGCTCTTGACAAGAAAATAATAATAATAATAATAATAATAATAATAATAATAATAATAATAATAATTTATTTATTATTTATACCCTGCCCATCTGGCTGGGCTACCTCAGCCACTCTGGGCGGCTTCCAACAAAATATTAAAATACAGTAATGCATCAAACATTAAAAGCTTCCCTAAACAGGGCTGCCTTCAGATGTCTTCTGAAAGTCTGATAGTTGTTGTTCTCTTTGACATCTGGTGGGAGGGTGTTCCACAGGGCAGATGCCACTACCGAGAACAAATAAATAAACAAATAAAAGGGTGTTTTGTGAGGACTGGAATACTTGACTATTGCTCTTTGGTAGTGATGCTACTCAGCTGCAGATACTAAAAGCCAAGGAGTGAGGTGCATCTTTTCAAGGATAGAGGAGAAAAAGTGGCCCTCTCTTTCATTCTGTAGAAGCTGCAAGTGCAAGCAATGTTTGTTTAGGAACCAAGCTTTGGCCAGAACTCCCACTATCCCTAGCTAACACAACTGATGACAGGACTTGGCATCGGAAAACATATGGAGGACATATTCAGAGGCAGATTTGGGGGAGCATGCCTGGTTTGGTTGCACTGGGAGTGGAACCCCAGGGGCCCCACATATATGATGTAGAATGGAAGGAGAGGCAAGGTGGTGGTGGTGCCGAATTTTGGTGTCTCACAGAGCACTGCTGAAATTTGAGACCTCAAGGTCCATTATTAACACTATGCTAAGGAAAACTGTTTTAAAAGCTTAAGGACTGCTGTAAAGCTCACAGTGACAGATTTACCAATAAGAAAAGAATCAGGTATCACACTCTTTCATGGAACTATGAGATGTATTCCTCTCTCCCCAGAGGGAGCACAGCAACCCTGAAGATGTCTGATGTGAGGATTTATTTATTGGCACTAGTTGCTGGTGAAATTATATTTGCTAACTTGCTCCTGATAATTTTCATACATACAATTTGTGCCACAAAGCAGACCCTCTGTGCATACACATTAGCAATACCTTGGACAATAATTTAGATGCCAAGTGACTATTATTCTATGATCTTCCTGTGGCAATAGTAATTAAAGGAAGCGTGCAGGTCAGTGGAAACTGGAGACAGAAAATGTTCTCAGTCATTTCCCCAAGTATCTTTACTATAGCTGGCAATAGAGGAAGTATTTTTGGTTTGCTTTTATAAAGGAGTTTTTTAAAATAAAATAAAATGAAGGAACTTATCTCACATATATTAAAAATGTATGGAACATCCATTAGTAGTCAGGGTTGAGCTGAAGGCTTTGGGGCTCTATCAGCGCCTTATGCATTGTCTGACCTATAAACTACAGAGTTACAAGAAGCACATGTGCAGAATGACGATTCACAGGTAGCTGAAGTTTTTACCTCAAAGTTGGCATTTCCTATGCACAAATTCGGAATTTTCAGGAATCACCTTAGTCATTTATGATTTCTGCCTTTCCCTTGCTAGAAATGTGAGCTCCAGCAATTATAACACTGCTGTTTCCCATTTCAGTGACTGGAAACTGAGACTGGGCTGCTGTGGGTTGCAATGTTGAACACATTAAAGGATCGACACCTTCATTTTCCTTTCACTACTGATTTCTACCATGGAATTAACCTTTCTCATGCCTGTCACCATGTGTTATTCACAATGAACCCAAGATCCCTTTTCTGATCAGGGATTACTGCCAGTTCAGACTCCATCAGTCAATAGGATTTTTTTGCCCAAATGTGCATCACTTATCACTCACTTACCTTGAACCACATTTGCCATTTTATTGCCCATTCACTTATTTTAGAGAAATCCTTTTACAGTGCATTGCAACCACTGTTTGTTTTTATCACCTTGAATAATTTGGTGTTGGCCATCTCACTGCTTACACCTTACTCCAGGTCAATTATGGTCAAGTTATAAAGCATCTGTCACAATACATATTCTTGTAAGACCTTGTTTCTTATATCATCCTGCCTTTGTGAGAACTGTCATTTTATTCCTACTCACTGCTTCCTGTTATTTAAACCGTTTCAGATCCATAAGAGAACATGCCCCTTGATTGCTAAGTATACTCTAGAACTGTATCATCTATGCAGTTATAGTTGGATAGACCATCTGGACCCAGTGATTCATGCACCCTTCTTCTTTCTTTCTGCAGTGTTGGAGAAACTGGATACTTCTGTTTCATAGAATCATAGACTCGTAGAGTTGGAAGTGACCACAAGGTCCATCTAGTCCAACCCCCTGCAATGCAGGAATCTCAACTAAGGCATCCATGACAGATAGCCACCCAGATAGCCACTTAAAAACCTTCAATGAAGGAGAGTCCACAGCCTCCTGAGAGAGTCCATTCGACTGTCAAACAGCTCTTACTGTCAGAAAGTTCTTCCTGATGTTTAGTCAGAATCTTGTAACTTGAATCCATTGGTTTGGGTCCTACCCTCCAGAGCAGGAGAAAATAAGCTTCCTCCATCTTCCATGTGACAGTCCTCTTTGGCTTAAGAATGTTGACCTTAAATTTCATCCACTCTCTCATTTCATATTGCATTATGTCCCATAGGAAAGAAAAGTGTTATTATGAAAACAAAATTGAAATTGTTCTCATGCTGCTCAACCGGCAGGCAGTTCAAATATTAATTAGAGAGTGTCAATCATTCCATAGCTGTGTATACTTCTGCAAGCTTGCAATTGCCACACAATAAGAGCCTTTGAAAATATTTGGTTAACCTGAAATATGGTGAATACACTGGACTTCTTTATTATTCTGTAACATTTATTCATCTAGGGTGACATCATGTTAACAGTTAGGCAATTTCAGAGAATAAAGCAATGTTTAATAAACCATTCATTTGGAGACTGAGTAGCTACACTTGATAATTACACATCAAAACTGGAAACATGAATATTCATCTGAAGGCTGTCCATCTTCTTAGCAGAATTTCATAGTATACCTGTCCCAGAGCTCCACAAGTGCCCCAGTGCACAACCGAAGTGCCTCCTGTACATGCAGCTTGCATTACATCTGTGGAGAGGTAGTAGTTCTATGTGTGCAAAGGAATGCTATCTGGATTGACTTTTTCCACTTAAATGAATGGGAAATGTTTTGTGGGCCACAGAGCTCCATGCACATCTCAAAACTCCTACGCCTGTACTGGAACAGAATGCTGGCTTTGATATCCTTGACAATCTCACTCCTAATGACTCACCAGGATGTACTCAGGTAGAAATTTAATCTTAGCTGGAATCATGAAGAATGAGTGTTCCGTGCTTTTGCATCCCAATTTGACAGTTAAGGATAAGAATTTCCTAGTCGTAGTTCCTTACAGAGTAAAACTGTCCTGTAAACCTACCTGCTCCACATTTTATTATGCATGTTTTTTTAAAAAATAATAATGATTAGTTCCCTCCTAAAATAAAGTGGAATTTTTAAAGGGGGGGCCCTCACATTATAAATGCAACAAAAGAAAGTTTCATATTTAGAAAAAGAAGAAAAACCTCCAGTATTTTACTCCTCTGAATTTCTACGTTTGAATTAAACATTATTCACAGTTTGAGTAGCATTATTCTACGAACTAGTTTGCATATCATGCTAAACCATACTATGGATTAGTGCAAATGCACAAATATGCTGGTTCCTGGACAGGAAACCATGGCCATTGCAGTTTATTCTTGCATTCTTTGGTTACAGCTTGGCAGGAAGAGACAAACCATAAGCCTGGTTTTGGACCACATGCTAAGGGCTCAGCCACACCACAGCTAAACAAACCACATTTTCCATGCCCTCTATGCTTCCCTACTGATCCGGTTTGTTTGCTGTTCCCACATGCTGTTGCAGAAGGACCACACATCTGTTTGTTATTACTGTGCATTTTGTGAAACATTGCCCATTTTGAATACCCTATGACAAGGCTTTTTCTCAGCCGCAACTCAGTGATATCCACCACCTCTTTGGTGTGTTCCGGCACCTCTTTTTAGTGTACTGGCAGCTGTATAGTGGCATGGGGCCCAGAGCTGCATGTTGGAAGCATCTCACTTGTGGCTTTGTATTGTTTCCCCCCTAAAAGAAGCTCAACATAGGGTTGATAAAAAAGTGGGAGTTCCTGCACCTCTTTTTCTAGAAAAAAAAGCACTGCCCTATGACTTTGTGTAAGCAGCCCATAACCCCACCCCAAACCCACTGGCAGAGGAAGAGGAAGGGGGGAGTGCACCGCCCCTGGCAGCATGATCCCCAGGGTGCCATTGCGGCTGCCCCCCTGCCCATGGTGGACGGCGTGCCCTGCCCCAGGATGCACGCCAGCCCCGCCTCCACCTGCTATCCGCCCCTGGTGCCGGAGCATGAAGCTCCGCCACTGCCCAAACCATGCACTTCTTCCAAGGGAAAGAAGGGAAATATGTGCACTACCCCCCCATATTTCTGGTCTTCCTACTCCTCATGTGCATCCGTCACTGCTGCTTTGCCTCTTCCATGAAGGCACCTGCACTTCTGAGGAAAGTGGAGGCCACCAACACATCCCTGAGTAAGAGAAAGAACATTCCCCTGCCCACTGGAGAGGAAGGAAGGAAGGAAAGCATCTGTTACACGCACACACACACCTTCTCCATTTCCTGCTTGAAGGGGCACTCAAAGCTTCCTCAAAGCTGTTGTTGAGTGCCTGGAGATTGGGGGGAGCTAGGGGGTGACCCCACTTTCTCCTCTACATATTCATAGGTATGTCATGTGAACAGAGTTACAGAAGATCATATATCATAGCCTAAGCTGTATTGCCTGCTAAGGTTTTGTATTCTCCACCCAAAGCCTTGTTCTTGTCACTAGTTTCTTCATTTTTATAGTTATTCAAGGTAGTGGCATCTTTGTCCTTAGATTCCAGTGTACATAACCAGAAGAAAAATCATTTATTCATTTCCAGCTGCTCACATTTTCTTTTGAGCATCTGCACAATGTAGTGCTGTCAGAATCCTGTAACTGCAGTGGGAAAGTTGGCTTTAAAAGTGGTTAAGATTTCTTCATGTTGAGCCTGGAAAAAATTACTGAACAGTGTGTTGCTCTCCATTTGATTTTTTTACCTTCAAAATCCCCATTTGCAAAAAGCCTGGTGCTTATGCTTTTTTTGCATCAGTCACACTGACAAATTGATCGGTGCAATGCAGATTTCAGAAACACAATGCTAAAACACAACATGGTGTGTTTGTTTTGTTTTCTTGCTTGACTTGAACATCAGGTGAGTGTCCATTTGATAGAAGCAGGTACCCAAACAGTTCTAGACGTTGAATCAAATAAATCATTGCAAGGCTTGGGTAAAATATACTTTCACCTGAAAATGGTGAAGGTTTTACAAATGCTCTCCGCTATATTAGGTTTTCCTTTGGTCTATGCATCCAGAGAGATTAGTCTTGTTGACACAACACATTTTTTTGAAAAAGCAACGTAATTTCAAAAGATACACTGTGTTGGTTCATGCATATATTCGCAATGCTCTCCAGGTACTGCTTCTTATTTCAAATTCCATAGGTTCTTGTTACCTGCAGTGCCATTGACCAATCTGATTACAATTACACATCAAAGGAAGAGTGAGATGTTTTAAAATAAGTTAAACGAACATTTCATATCCATGTTTTTCTTCTCTTTTTTATTTTACTGTTTATTATTATATTTATATCCCACCATCTCTCCAAAGGGCTTGATGTGACATACACACTTCTTTCCCTCTCCACTTTATCTTCACAACAACCCTGTGAGGTAGGTTAGACTGAGAGATGGTGACTGGCCCAAAGTCACCCAGTGAGTTTCATGGCTGAATTGGGGCTTGAATTTTCATTACAGAGGTTTGAATATTGTAACAACACAGATTTCTTATTTTTCCATTTATGTGGTCACTTGATTCTATTTTTAAAAAATGGTGTAAGGTCCCACCTTTATATTATCTCAGACAGGAACCTCAACACTTATTTCATTTATTTGTTTAAATATTTATAAACCATACTTTTATTAAAAATAAAATAAAATAGAACAAGACAGTGTACCTTATACAAAATTGCAATAACAGCAATAAAAATTCAAACAGAAACATAAGTAAAACTATCAATAATTACTGGCTGGTGACAAGAAAATAACTTTTCAAAGGCATAGCTGGAAAACTGTTTTTAGGCAATGCCTAAAAGGAGGCAACTAGGGGCGAGGGTGGCACTGTGGTCTAAACTACAGAGCCTGGGGCTTGCCGATCAGAAGGTCGGCAGTTCGAATCCCTGCAACGGAGTGAGCTCCTGTTCCTTGGTCCCTGCTTCTGCCAACCTCGCAGTTCGAAAGCACGTCAAAGTGCAAGTAGATAAATAGGTACCGCTCCAGCGGGAAGGTAAACGGCATTTCCATGCGATGCTCTCGTTCGCCAGAAGCGGCTTAGTCATGCTGGCCACATGACCCAGAAGCTGTACGCTGGCTCCCTCGGCCAGTAAAGCGAGATGAGCACCGCAACCCCAGAGTTGTCCGTGACTGGACCTAACGGTCAGGGGTCCCTTTACCTTTACCTAAAAGGAGGCAAGAATGATTCCTGCTCAGTTTCCATTGGCAGAGAGTTCCACAGGTCACAGCCTTAAGCATCAGTCCCTAGTAAAGGTCAACTGAATTTCAGCAGGACGGTGAAAAAAAAAGTGCCCTAACAGAGGATCTCAGGGCTCAAGGAGTAGCATAAGTGATCATATACGCTCCTTTGGGCACATGTTGTTTACAGCCTTGTGAATAATAAAAGAACCTTGAATCTGGCCTGGTAGCTAGTTGGCTCTCATACCTTATTGAAGGCACCTGCTGGCCTTATGCTTTAAACTTTCACTGCCACTAATTCAGTCTAAATATTTCCTTCAGGTGCAATCCTAACCCTGGCTACTGCCCAGCAGGACTTAGTGGAGTGTGAAGGCCACTGTTGCATCCACAGCCCTGCTGAACATGGGAACAGGGAAATCTCTGTGACAGCTTAGAGTTTGTCCAGCAGTCAGGCCAACAATGGGGCCAGTCAGGGATCCAAAAGATCCCTGCTGGGTCAGCACCTCCCTGCCCCCAGAACACCCCACTTGGGAGGTTTCCACTGGTTGCCCCCAGCTCTTCCATTTCCACTCAATCAATCGCACACACACACCCATTTTTGCAGACCCTCCAAGTGTCCCTATTTTCCAGGGATGTCCCTGATTTAGAGAAGCCATCCCGGTTTCTGATTTGATCTTGGAATGTCCTGCTTTTCCTTAAGATTTTCATTGGAGAAACATGGGAGGGTATGGAGTTATAAAGGCAATCCTGTTGTTGTTGTTTTTTAAAAAAAGTTTAATGTTTTATTATGTTTTTATATATGTTGGAAGCTGCCCAGAGTGCTGGGGCAACCCCACAAGATGTGTGGGGTATAAATGGGACGTCCTTATTTTCATGGGATAAATGTTGGAGGGTATGTATGGGGTGTGTGTTGCATTTAAAATGAACAAATAATCACCAACTTGCATGCTAGGGGGCTCCAAATTATTTTTCAATGCGAGCAGCCCTCTCCCCCCCCCCCATCTTATTAGAAAATATACCAGTGGCTGTATCCAGAATACAGCAGCTTCACATGTTCATGTTGAGTGTAGCTTGAAACTATATTCATTGTATTGAAAAAAAGATAAAGTACCTGAGGCTGGTGCATGTGTGTTCGAGTGTCAATTGTACTTGCACACTGTGTGAGCTTTTCAACTTTTTTATTACATTGTAGATTATGTATCAGAAGGATTAAGACTGCTGTTATTAAAATGAATTTCACTTGCAATTTGCAGGACTTCAGGACCAAATAAAAGCATGTGTAATAAATGCTTTTATGCTTATCCTAGCACAGCGTAGATAAGGAAATTGTAGTTGAAAGGAATGTGAGTGGGTGGGACAGAGACTGATTTAAAAAGAACTATTTGGTGGGAATTTCCCTCAGGGACTTTTGGAAACCAGCAGGCTGCATTAGTCTGTGGGGGAAAACCACATTTACCAGAGAGGATATTGCAGCAAGGCAGTTGGCCAAGAAGTATGTCCAGTAGAAGCAAATAAGCCGAAGGAAAGTTTTCAAGGAGAAAGAAAAAATAATCTAGAGGTTAATCAAAAGGTTCAACAGTGTGAATGCCAGCTATAAAAAAACCCAACCATCTTAGTTTAATTTAGTTCTTATATGCTTTGTAAACGGAGGTTAAAGCAGTTGTAGCTCACAGTAATAGATTTCATTTTGAATTGCAAGAGAAATAATAATACTTGGCACTTCTAAAACTGCAATGCAAGAAGTCAAAGCATTTACTTATTTGGAACAGGCATTATTAAAAGGTGCACTTTTGTGGCATTGTTCCTGTACATTTGAGACAATGTACAGAAAACCAATTTCATAGGTGCTTGTTTGGGGTAGACGAGTGGGGACTCAACTCAGCCTCTAGGAACTTTTTATCTTACCTCTTCTACCTGTCCAGTTCTGAAACCTTTCCCCTTTATGCTTGTAAATTATTGCTGCAGCGTATTTAAATCCACAAACACTTCAAGGAGGGAAAAATACATTTGTGGGAATGATTTTGTACAGTTGTCCACATGAGGGGTTGTACCTAGTACTTTTCCCCAGGGGGTACTCAGTGGTATGTAGTACAGGTACCACTTTTTGTTGTTGTTCTAAAGTGTGGCACTTATGTCATGGTGAGTACCAGCACTGTGCATGCGTTGTATGTAGCAGTTTGCCTCTGGCACCATTCGAGTGCCATACGGACAGTGGCGGGATCCTCTGCTCGTGGCTACAGCGGCGGCGGAGGGACCCTTTGCTCTGAATGGTTGGTGGGAGATACCAGATTATCACTGTTAAGGCAACCAGGCTGATGCTTCCAAAATACTGAACTGCAGCAATGCAGGTGTGGATCTAATTGTTAAGAAACTTGCTTGGGGCCACTACCCATGATCTATTCTATCACGAAGTCATATTTCTCTGTAGAAAAGTGTACTGCCGCAAAGCTATTTCCCGTCCCTGGGGAGATGACGTTGCAGGCTGGGAGCAAGCCCTCCCCACACTCATGGGGCAGGATAGCCCCAGTGCAATTGGTTGGTCCTCGGCTGTGTCAACCCAAGACTGTCCAATCCAGACAGTCCGGGGGCATGGTGCGGGCTATTTAAACTGCCCATGGCCGAGGACATGTTCCTTTTCTTCCTGCTCAGACAGTTCTCCCACCCCCCTTCCTTAGGTTAGACTCTTTATGTCCTGACCTTGCTATGGACTTCGGTTGGTCGTCTGTTTTTAACAGGGGCCTGGTAGGATTTTTTTCCACTTGGCAAATTGGCACTGGCCATTTGGTTTTCTGCTTACCTCATAGAAATTCATCACAACTTTGTAAGGTTTGGCGGTTAGGCATTGGAGTATTAGGTTGAAGGTGAGGGGAGGTAGTTGCCATCACCTACCCCTCCTATTTCAAGGATATTCTTTTAAAGGAATCTGAGAGGCGTGGTCCCTGTCCAAAGCCCTAGACAGGGGGCTAGGGCTCCTCTTCTGGTGGTTAACCCTTCCAAGACTCCTGCAGGAGTCAGATAGTGCCGTGTGGTTTCCAATGCCTAAGCCAATACCACTCACATTCTGTAACCAATAAAGTTGTGGCCTTTTTCGCCCATTAACCTAAAATACTGTTTCATGTGTCTTTATTCCACTTCCCTGGAGGGTTTGGGACCTTGCCATGCAATATACTGTCTCCCATTATATTCTCTTGGTGGACTGATAAAATGTGGACTAGATCGTGTGCTAATTCTAAGTGAATTTGTAGCTACTCAGTGAACTGTATCCCAAGATGCTGATCACTGACTTGTCATCAACCTGGAAAGAAAAGGAGTGATGCAGGGTGCATTTTTGAGTGCTTTCCAGGACCCAATGTTTTTACAAAGGGTTGGAAGAAATGCTCATCAGATTTACAGATGACACAAAAATGGATGGGGCAGAAGATAATCTAGAATACAGAAACAGGATTTAAGATGAGCTTGACAGGATGACATGAATATAAAGTTCTGCAAGACTCTGGGCTGGTATATTCCTTCTCCCTTATCAGGGAAATGGGATAGATCCTTATCTCATTTGATCTGTTCTTAGTAGGCCTCTTTCTCCCACCACCACTTCTGTCAAAGCACTTATGGCAGCAGTTCTGACCAGATCTCCTCTGCTCACAGATCTGCAATATGTATAATATTCCAGGAACCATAAGATGGAGGTCTTGGAAAATAAACATTATATATTTGTGAGTATAATTCCCATGGCCATTCCATTATGTCCACCATATGTGAAGATATTTTTCTAAAATGTGGAATAAAAACTCCTAAATATTGAATATTAAACTATATGCTTTTCTAGTTTCTCTTGTTCCTTATCGGTACTGCTGGTTTTATTCAGAAGGGTTTGTGATAGCAGTATTTCTTTTACCGGAGTATTGACAACATTTTGCTCACTTGGATCCTTTCAAATTTTGAAACCCCATTTAAAAAAGAACAAAGGTATCTTGCAATTATCCAGATACTTTGTATTTCTGAAAAAAAGAAGATGACGGCGACAAGTAAATACCAAGAAATTTCGTTAGCAAATAAATTCCTATAGCATGGTCATGGCAGTCAGTATTCAACACAGCTGATTGGCATTTGAAGTGCAATTTATTTGAATCACTTGTACTGGACACATGAAAGAGTTATTTATCATTATTCTGTGTTAGTGCTTAATTTACTACTCTAACAAGAGGCTGTTGATCAGCTCCTCAGCTGCTACTACAGAATGGAACAATGCTACTATAAGCACACATCAGCTAAAGATATGACCTCATCATTTCATATGACTTTTGCAGATGCATGATAGCAGATTCATAGATTTGACAATCAGCTGTCATTTTCTAGCATTCATGATAGCTATGTCAAGAAGAACTTCAATAGATCTGAAAATACCCTGGAGTTCTTTTGTGGTTGTTGGAACTGCTTAAAATTACATTGTCAGAAAATACATTGCAGGTGTACAACACAATACAACACAAAGCTTTTATTTTATTTAGTTTATTAACTCCAACAGAAACTAGATGAATAACCATTATTTCAAATATGGCAATATCAGATAATACCCTTGGGGCCTATATAATAGCAACACAATCACATAGATGTTTACTCTGAAATAGGTTCCACACTGCGCAGTGGGAATTATTCCCAAGTAAGAGTGGATAGGGTTGCAGCCAAAGATATGTACATAGCATTTGTAATAAAGAATATTTTACCTCAGGTTAAGTACTTAATTCATTCTGGATTAACCTGAAACTGTTCTTAACCTGAAGCACCACTTTAGCTAATGGGGCCTCCTGCTGCCGCCACACCACTAGAGCACAATTTCTATTCTCATTCTGAAGCGAAGTTCTTAATCCGAGGTACTATTTCTGGGTTAGCGGAGTCTGTAACCTGAAGTGTATGTATCCTGAAGCGTATGTAACCCGAGGTACCACTGTATCCTTCGTCCATCCAATTCAATGTGGACAGAAAAACTTCCTTGGTGTGTGGAGAATGAGGGTCTCTCCCAGACATCAAAGAAATGATTGAGTGTGCTCTTGTCACACTTCCATCTCTCTTTATTGAAAGTGGTACCACATGTCAATGATTCAAGGAACTGTGATGGGCTCTGGACCCTTGCAGCATCTGTAGAAAGGACTCTATGAACTGAAAACATAGATGTGGTATGTACTTTTGTTATCCATGAAATTCTTTCAATAAAAGAATTTTTTTCAAAAAAATCAAAAATCCCCATGGACCTCATATACAGTATTAGGAGGAATACCATGGGCACACACAGAGGCTTGTTGCAGGAACAGGGTTACCATCTCATATGTGAATGTCACACAACTCCATATTCAAAATGGGTATACCTGCACTGTTTTCATATACATGGTGTTTTGCTCAATGAGCATTTGATAGTTTCTATTGCTTTTTCATGAACGACGGTATGTTATATATTATGTGATACACAATTTCTTCTTCTTCTTCTTCTCTGGCAATCAATCATAGCCGAGTAAGATTGTCTTCCATGAACACGGTTTTAAAAGTGAGTTTGTAAGTGCCTGTGGAGGCCATTTCGGGTTCCACACATCCTTCCATGGGCGGGAGTTGAACACGGTGAGAGTTTGCCAAACATGCCTTCCTCTTCACATGTTTCTCCCTTTCTCCCTGCGTCCGAGTGTCTTCAAAGTCCTTGACACCTTTGATAAAGGCTGTTCTCCAATTGGAGCTCTCGCAGGCCAGTGTTTCCCAATTGCTGGTGTTTATGTGTTATATTTATTATGTGAATCATTCATATATCTATTCATCAATTCACTTTTCGACAAACTATTACTCTTTTCTGCTTGCATATGAACACTCTTTCTCTCTCTCCTCATGTAGCATCAACACAACCCTATAATATACTCAGAATCTCGAGGGGCCAGGAGGAAAAGCCAGATTTCTTTGATCTAACTCTTTGTCCTTTGCATTTGACCTAACAATTGTCAAACTCTCTGTGTTCTTTCAAACTCTTTTATTACACTCACATATCTTTTCTGTTGTTGTTGTTTCAAAGAGAAACAGAAACTCCTGATGATGAAGCTGTGTTTGATCATGTGCACTCATGTAACTGCTCAAGCCCAAAATGAAGCATTCAAGTTCGGATGAGACACTGTCACCGGGTAAAACAGAGCAGAGTAAAAGGATTGACAATTTAGTCTACAAATGCTCAGCTGACACCTTGTCCTTCACTCTGACTTGCTAAAATACAGTGGAGAGAGGGATGGGAAGAGCCAGCATGAATTCCTTCACCATCATGGTGAACTTTGCCTCCAAGGACTAAAATACAAGAAAGGTTTCAGAAGCGAGGGTTTCTTTGCAAAATGTTTGAGTGGTATTTCATGTGGTTAACCCATTCAGTGTTTGGAAACCTCAACCATATACAGCTTGCTTCCACTATTACTGAGGGCAGAAGTATATTGACAGAGGTGCAGCCGTGTCTTCAGACATGGGTCGCTCACCAACAAACACCTGTAAAGTGTGGGTGGGGTCATTTCAATTAGGAAAATGTCAAGAAGGAACGGATGCTGAACACTGCTTCAGGTTTTACTGACATTTAGCCTGCAATCTTCCAGCTTCAGCTTTCTTCAAAAAAAATCTGGCCACCTAAATATGTTTCAGAGAAGGCATATTATTTAATTTGTAACCTCCTCTTTTGTATGTCTGTTACTTTGCAGAGCAGGGATGGGGAATATGGGCCTCCATATATATATATATATATACACACACACACACACACACACACACACCTATCTCTATCATCTATCTATCTATTTCTGGCTCTCTAGACTCTCCCCATAGGGACGCAGGTGGCGCTGTGGGTTAAACCACAGAGCCTTAGACTTGCCGATCAGAAGGTCGGCGGTTTGAATCCCTGTGATGGGGTGAGCTCCCGTCGCTCAGTCCCTGCTCCTGCCAACCTACCAGTTCGAAAGCTCGTCAAAGTGCAAGTAGATAAATAGGTACCACTCCGGTGGGAAGGTAAATGGCGTTTCCGAAGCTGTACGATGGCTCCCTAGGCCAATAAAGCGGCCACGACTGGACCTAATGGTCAGGGGTCCCTTTACCTTTACCTAGACTCTCCCCAGCCAAACTCAGAGGTCCTATATTTTGCACCTTCCTGGAGTACTTTTGCCTGCCTGGAGAGTGTCCTTGAATGTTTATAATGCCTCTTGGTTGCCTGGATAAAGGTGATATGGATATATGTGAGTGTGAAGAAACCACCTTAGTATGCAAGTGTAAAAATCACATGCATTGCTCTGCTCACTTTTATCTGTGTGACTGGCATGTGACCCCTGGAAGGTTACCCAGAAGGAAATGCCACCCTCAAGCTGAAAAAGGTGCCCCACCTTTTCCCACTGCTGCAGGACATTGCATACAAGGTTGGAGATAGTACCGTTTTTTTTAAATAAAACAAAATAAAACCCAAACCAAAACATAAAATCTCAAAGACTGATTTTATGGTTGATTTTGCAAAGACCAGTAGTACAAAAATGAATCAGTAGCAGCCTTTGATCCTGACATCTCCCCAATGGTAAGGACTGTTACGAAAAAGGAGCAATGCAGCTGGGTGCTCCACATGGCTGGAAAGCCAAACAGGAAGCTGATGTATTGGGACTGTACCGTGGGAACCAGGGACAGTCTATTCTGTGCACTGAGCACCGGATGTTAGCTCAGAGTGTCACATGACCCTGTACTGGAAGTACATGGGTGGAGTTATTCTCTCTCTGCTGTTGGTGATGAGAGAGTACAGACACGATTTCTCTGTACTGCTGGAAAGACAGGAATAAAGGCATGTAAATACATTTCTGTCTGTCTCTTTCCCCTCCCTGGGAATGGAGGGGGGGAGGAGTGGTGTGTTCTTTTCACGTTGAAAAGGATCACCGATTGGACCTCGCCTGATCTTGCCGGGAGTCGCTGACAGGGAGGTCAACAAGGATTCAAGCCGGGCACCTGGAGGGTGGCCAATTCCTCTGATCTTTACTGGCTTGAATTCAACATCTGGTAGCATATTGCCGATGGTTATCTGATCCATGGGAATCAGCATGAGAGGTGAGAGGTCGATGAATCGTTGCCATCCTCTGCACCAAAGGAAAGATAAGGAAACGTCTGCATACAGCCAGAAGCTGAACAGACAGCTGGACACCGAGAGGAGTGTTTTCCAGGCAACGGAGCCCCAAAAGATATGCTGAATTTCAGGCTAAAAAGTGTGAACGCAGATTGATTAATTCTCTGGTTCACAAGAGAGCTGCGTTTGGAAAAACAGCTCTGAGAGCAAGGCTGCATACCAGGAATTCTTGTGGTTGATAAGATTTCCTGTCCCTAGAAAGGTTGCTAGGCAACGACCGTCAGTACTTGGAAAGTTACTGGCTCAGTCAGAGAGCCTGGGAAGAGGAATTGTTTTGACTATCTACGCAGCTGTGCAAGGATTTTGAAAACAGCGTGCGGATTGCCTGCCTGAGGAAGCAGTAAACAGCCAAAGGAGAACTTTTGGATTTTACAGGCTTGAGCTTGAGAGAGACTTGGATTCACAATGGATGCCAAGAAGGGGGGAGGGTTACCCTATCCACCTCCCCTGACTAATGACAATTATTCATCTTGGTCTATAAAGATGAAGGCCCTGCTGCAGAATCAGAGGATCTTTGAGGTGATTGAGAACCCAATCCCTGCAGCACCAACACGAGGTTGGGAGTCACAGAATCTGAAAGCCAAGACGGCTATAATTCTGTGTGTCTCAGATGACCAATTGGTGCATATTCAGGATTTGGAATATGCGCGAGAAATTTGGGAAACGCTGCGTAGAACACATCAGAGGGATGCTGGTTCTTCAGCGTTGCTGTATTTTGAGAAGCTGACCAATCTGAGACTTGCGCCTGATGGAGATGTTCAAGCGCACCTGATGGAGATGAAGTATCTGCGCCAGCAGATGGTGGAACGCAATTTCCGTCTGCAGGAGGAAGTGTTTTGCTTCATGATGATCAACAGCCTAAATCGGACTTACAAAACCGTTGCCAGTCAGCTTGGTTCCCTCCCGGCTCAAGATTTGACCGCGGAGAGGGTGTCTGCCGTGGTTCTGAACGAACAGGACAGACTTGCTGCACTGGAAGTAAAGGACAGGGGGAGGGAGGAACGGAGTTCTACATCCCCCGCTTATGTGGCTACTGGAGAGAATGCTGTAGCTTTGAACGTTGTCCGATGTTACAATTGTGGACAGGCTGGGCATCTTCAGCGGAACTGTAAGAAGCCACGACAGCCAAAAGGAGCTAAGGGCCGCTCAGCAAAGCCTGAGGCGTCAGGCAAAGGTCATACCAAGCCTATGGTGAAACCTGCAAAGGCTTTGATGGCGAAAGGAACCACGCCAGATGTTGGCAACTCGTTTGTAATCGACGCAGGAAGCACGGTTCATATGTCCCCACACAAAGAACTCTTTTCAACGTTTAAGAAGCAAAGCTTTGCTGTGAAACAGGCCAATGGTCAGGAGCTGGAAGCGACCGGGATAGGGACTGTGTATCTTAAGAGTCTGAACTTGACTATAAACAATGTTTACTTGGTTCCTGAACTGAAGTTCAATCTGCTGAGTGTTTCGCAGATTGCAAAGAAAGGACTGCAACTGTCCTATGATGCTGGGAGCTGCAAGATCTACAAAGATGGAGAGTTGTTTCTTTCTGCCAGAGAGAAAGATGGACTGTATTTGTTGAGTTATGCACAAGTGATTACATGGAATGTAATTCATCTGAGTCTAACCTAATTTCTCTCGCAGGTGTGACCAAAAGGGATACCAAGAAGATGACCGGGGTCAACAGAGCATTTCAGCGGGTGTATGCTGATGTGATTGGTCCTCTAGAACCATCTAGAGGCAATGCAAGATATTATCTTGTGTGTGTGGATCATTTCTCTAACTTTGTCTGGATTTATGTGTTGAAAAGGCCTCAAGAAGCCTTGGAAAGGTTTCAGGAGTTTTGTGACAAGGTTAAGAATATGCATGATGCTAACATTGATTTTCTTTTCACAGATGAAAAGCAGATTTTTCTTTTACAGGATTTCCAGAGGTTCCTGCAGAAGAAAGGGATAAGACACAAGGTTGCTGTTTCAGAAGAAGCGTGGAACAGGGGTGTCTGTGTACGGGTGAACAAAGAATTGCAAAAGGGGATGAATGCGCAATTGCTTAGTTCACATCTGTCACATGAGTACTGGGCCGAGTCGCTAATGTCGTATTGTCATACGAAGATGAGAAAGGTTTCAAAAGAGTTGGGAAGTTCTCCTTTTGAGAAACTGTTCCATAGAAAACCTTCTGTTGCCCATTTCAAGGTTTTTGGGTCTCATGTGAGGACAGAAGCTCCAGGTGGAGTAAAGAATGCCAGAGGCATTTTTGTGGGATATGAAAAGGGTCTCTACAGAGTAATTTTGTCTGAATCTGGTCAGGTGATTCTCACAAAATTTCTAGAGAGTGCTCCTGAACAGGAGAGAGTGATAGTACACACATTTCCCACAGAGGACGATTCAGATGATGATGTTGATTTTACAGAGTACAGTGGTACTGAGAGTGACAGTGATAGCTCAGAGAGCTCAGTTGTCACAGTCATTGAGAGGAAATCTTACACAATGGATAGACCTTCACAGGTGAAGGATGAACCACTGTTTACTATTGGAACTGGTTCTCCAAAGAGTCCTGAGACTGGACCAGTGAGCAGAGAAGATCAGCACCTCATACGAAGGTCTGAGAGAGTTACAAAGGGTGAACCACCCAAGAGGTACTCAAAAGAGTTTGCTAACTTAGCTGTTGCATGTGTTGCTGTTGTACACAACCGAGGACAGGTTGGAGCTGTGTCTAAGTCAGAGACAAAGACACAACAGAGAGTTGCTAGCCAAGGTAATGCAGATGCACTCATTCCTTGGAAGCCAGACAACCAGAGAGGTACACTGGGGAAACCAGTGGCGGGGAGTTCCAAGGGTGGAACTGTAACAACAGGGGAGTGTTATGTGTATAACAACTGTTTGTTTTCTTCTCTGGATCACGCTTTGCTTGCCGCAACACGCATTGATTCTTTTGGGGGAGGATGTTACGAAAAAGGAGCAATGCAGCTGGGTGCTCCAGATGGCTGGAAAGCCAAACAGGAAGCTGATGTATTGGGACTGTACCATGGGAACCAGGGACAGTCTATTCTGTGCACTGAGCACCGGATGTTAGCTCAGAGTGTCACATGACCCTGTACTGGAAGTACATGGGTGGAGTTATTCTCTCTCTGCTGTTGGTGATGAGAGAGTACAGACACGATTTCTCTGTACTGCTGGAAAGACAGGAATAAAGGCATGTAAATACATTTCTGTCTGTCTCTTTCCCCTCCCTGGGAATGGAGGGGGGGAGGAGTGGTGTGTTCTTTTCACGTTGAAAAGGATCGCCGATTGGACCTCGCCTGATCTTGCCGGGAGTCGCTGACAGGGAGGTCAACAAGGATTCAAGCCGGGCACCTGGAGGGTGGCCAATTCCTCTGATCTTTACTGGCTTGAATTCAACAAGGACAAACTACTTTTGTAAATTTGCTTTGCATGTTCAAGGGTTAAAACCTGACAGTGGCTATGAAGCTGAGGTGGCCGTTTGCCTTTCTTTACAGAGAACAGCCTTCTTCTGTTTGAAGGGCGGCCAGTCCAACTTCAGTTTCAAGACAAATAACTGTAGGAAGGGAGAACAGAAGCCTTGAAGTTGTTCTTCAACTATCAACACCTGTTCAATGGACTGGCTAGGAAGAAAAGGCCTCTTGTTCACAACCTTCCCCCTGTGGAGATATGAATGTATTTCTATGAAAATTATAGTTATTATTCCTAAATCTGCATCTCAGCATATAGATTGGCATAAACAAATGTTACAGCCTCTTCTCTGTAGCCCTATTCAGGGAAGTTTTTAATGTGTGGCATTTTAATGTATTTTTAATCTTTGTTGGAAGCCACCCAGCGTGGCTGGGGAAGCGCAGCCAGATGGACGGGGTACAAATAAATAATAATAATAATAATAATATTAATAATAAATAATTCTCTCTGGGGGAGAGATCTCTGCATTGACTTAGCTTTAATTCCAGCATTGCAAGTGGGGGAATAGATGAATCTTGGGGATACCTCCCAAATCTTTAATTCTTCTACAACCTGCAGAGGGAAAAGGGGTGGGAAAACGGAATAGATCCATATGAAAAGCACACACAGTTTTCTCCTAGTCATGTTGATTGGAGTATGATGGGTAAATAACTGTGATTAATATCCAGAACTGTCAGACAAAACAAAAGATTTCCCTTCCTTTCCACCCTCTGCCCATTCCAGTTCATGGTGATTCCCTAGTCAGGTTGCTTTTGATTTTTTTATCCTGCAGTCACTTTAAAAATGCTGTAGTTTTGGGGGCCCTGAATCCACAGAGTGACTTTAGGGAATCTCTGATCCAACTCAATATGCCTCCATAAGCACAATCTGCAATATGAGCACCACAGCCAAATGACCCCCTTTTGTCTCGTAGTTCAGGAAGTACACAGCCCTTGTGAAGCATATCAGACTTGTTATACTTCCAGTTTGGAATTTCCAAAAGCATGTCCTTTCAACCTCTCACCTCCAAAAGCGTGTTTCATATTCTCAGCAGGGAACTTAATATTATCTTCCCTTTCATTGCAATCCTTGTTGACTAATGCAAATTTATTCATAGGAGGTACACGAAAGTTCTGAACGTGAGTGAATTTTCTGTGAAGATGAATGAAAAATGAGCCAAAGTCTTACACTCAGGAGATTTTGAAAGCTATTTTATTTGAGGGTGTTGTTGCTGTGTCCCCCCCCCCTTTACTCCTGAAGCTTAATGAGACCAATAGGCTTGGCAAGCTCTCTCCTGGCTCATGTAGCTAGAGGGAAGCATAGCGGTTACTGGAGCTCATCCATTCTTGCTTCCACTCTCAAAGTTAACAGCTCCACCAGATGTGCTAAAAGAAGAGCTCTGCCAGCCCATCTGATAAGCTTTTTAAAATACTGAATTATTCCTGTTTTCCTTTTAAAACGATAACTTATTGATTTTCAAGAGGGTTACTTTAAAGCCCAGTGGATCTCACAGTGCTAAAAAGCTATTTGCTTATCCTCCACAAATCCCAATTCAAGCCACACTCTTTATTAAACTTGATACCGAGGGGGAAAAAGGGGAGTAACTCTCTCCAGCAAAAGCTCACAAGCGAACCTTTTAATATTAAAGCTATGTTTCTAAATTCTCTAGGTTCATTGGCCACTTGTAGACAGCAACAATAATATAAATGAGGATCAGTGTTGACATTTCCCTCTTAAGTCTATTGTCCCTTGAACTATTTCACTGATACAGGAGGTAACTTTAAAAAACTAAAGACTTGTAAATGGCATTGTAGCCTAACAAGCCCACTTAGGAACTGTTTCCAAGTTGGATTTTAAAAGAATAAAAAAAAGGACTCAAATGCTTAATCCCTATGTAAAATACCTTGAAAGTAGGAGCTGTATAAACTATAATGTATGTGGGGAAAAAATTATTTGGGATACAGTATCTGGGAAAGGGCCACAATTCAGTTATAGTTCACTGGCACCTCCAGGTGCATTTAGAAAATATTTGTGTCTGAAACTCTAGGGAAATTCTTCATCACTTTAGGCCAGGGTAGTCAACTTGTTGCCCTCCAGATGTTGTGAACTACAACTCACATCATCCCCAGCCAGCAGGACCAATAGCCAGGGTTGATGAGAGTCATAATCCACAATACCTGGAAGGCACCACACTGCCTGCTCCTGCTGTAGACAATACTCAGCTATATTCCAATGGAATAAGGCAGCAACCTACATTTCTATGTATTTTAATCTCACAAGCTATGTCACACCATGTTTAATGTCCAGTAAGTTGCACAGAAGATATGTAGGGTACAATCCTATTCATCCTTACATAGAAGTAAGTCTTAATAACCGTTATGAGTCTAACATCTGGGTACATATTTTCAGGATAGGGTTGTTATATGTTAAATTTCTTTTTTAAAAAAATCTCAGAGATATTTGCAAAGTTTTGACAGATCTGAAAGTAAATCAATCCTGAACTGGAGTTTATGCTTGCAATGTGAAAGTAACAGTTGGATAATATCAACATGGTGTTCTGATATGTGGTGCAGTTCAGAATTTCCTGTCCTCCAAAGTACTTGTTTTCTTGTGGGGCAAACTTTAGGACTTAATTTTTTGAAATTTCAATGTCACAAATCCCAAGTCTGAAAACTTGGATGGAATGCTGATCTGACTCTGTATTGATCTATCCGTATTTTTAAGCAGTAGAAGAGACTAACAAATGCAACACAGTTTTATCCAGCCAGTTTTCACCAGCATACCTCATGTCTTTTCATGTTAAATTGTGCTTTATAAGATATGACTTGACGTGACTTAACACAATCCTGGAGAATATGACATTAAAATGATGTGACATGGTGGAAATTTGCAAACGACAACCAGAAGATCCACTTTGCCTGGAGGACCTGGGTAATCTCATTGTATTTCTTCTAAACCATTTACTACATCTTTAACTCTCAGAACCAATGGTGCATCTTTTGAACATCAGTTGTCATGTTGTGCCTTGACCTTCACGCAACCATGACAGACTCAACAGGTCAACCTCATCAGTTTCTTCTGTATGATAAACATATATATCCCATATAGTTTGTGTGTAAGAAATATCTAAAGAAAAAGGTTATGTTTGAATAATCACCTTATTTTGATCTTAACAGATGAGGATAAGACAAGACATGGCATGCTTACGGAGACAGCGACCCAATAGCTGAGACAATCATTATATTTTTACAGGATGTCAAAGCTACAATGTCTTATTTTCCTAACCAGAGCTTACAGAGTTACAAAACATTCTGTAATGGACAGGGTCGTGGGATGACACTGCTCACCTGACCTCTGGTCAGTCATGTCACTGCTGTTTACTGGACAGTAGCAGGTGAACAGTAAGGTGGTGGCAAGATCAGTGTGGAGCAAATGCACCAATGGAGCAAATCTGACACGCCTGCCATGTGTTTGCACTACACCAACCTCCCTGCTTCCTCCTCTCCATCCCTTCTATCTGGCAGTAAGCAGCAGCAACACAACCAACTGGATGAGTGGTTGTGCCCCACCATCCTGTACTCTACTGAAAAAGTTGTTATGGTGATGCAGACTGGAGGACAACTTTATAAGAAATGTAAGGCCTATGATACATTCATGCTATGATAAGGTAGGTACTAACACTTCCCCCCAAAGAGCAACTGGATTACTCACCAAAATCATCTCCATTTTTTAAACCTCATTCCCGCAACTACAGCTGCTAGGTTTAAGTATGAGAGAACCGCTTCTGGAGAGTAAAGAAACACACAGCTGGGTGTCATCAGCCAGGTGTTTCAGGTGGAAAAACATCTGAGCTGGTAAAATATTTATGAGTGAATCTGTTTAGGGTCAGGTTGAAATGAACCATTTTACAAAGGCCATGGCAATACACATTTACGGAGTTAGTGAACAGCATGGTTTTTCGCATCCTGATTCACAGCATTGTTTAAGGTGTGGAAGTGTTGAATTTAGTCCTTGACTTCACTTAAAATTGTGGATCGAGCTACAGGCAGGCTATTTATTATTACACTGGAAATTGCATTTCAGATACTTTTCTTTTTAAAATTTATAGCTTAGTTAATTTTGCCAATTTCTTCTTTCTTGCCCTCCCTAATTCCTGTTGTTGTCTTAGTGGAAATTGGCCCAAGACCTGGATTAATATGTTCCTGTATATTATCCCACACACTCTAATTGATGAATTGCTGGGATTCTTAGAAAGGGAAACATAAAACCAGCTTTCCTAAACATAAAACAGCTTTGTCAGGCCTTCAGTTGAAGGTGGAAATTAGATCAAAAGTTGCTGTTGAGATGTTACCAAAAAAGCTGAAAATGATTTAAACTGATTATATATATATATATATATATAATGTAATTTCATATAAATGTAAAATAGCACTGCTTCTCTTTTGTCAGTCAGTGTTTTCTCCACCCCAAAAATCCTGTATTTATACTTGTAAAAATACATAAAATGTTTCACTCATCTGGAAAAAAAAATTCTGGCTTTACAATATTCATTTAATTTGCTGTACTATCTTGGAGTGACTAAGAAAGGCAGGTTTTGTTTTTCTCTAAATGTATCATTTTAAGCTTTACCGCTTGGTGCAGGAAGCAGAAAATGGATGGAGAATAACAAAGAATGCAAATAATATGAGGTTTGCTGTACACAAAAGTGAAGGTCTAATTAAGAAGAGCACAAAGGTGTATCAAGGCATGATCATAACAGGTTAGAAATGAATACTTTTTCTATATGCTGCATGCAGGTGAGAAAAGATGTATTTATCTGTTAGAATACAAAGCAATATTCATTACATGTTTTGTATTACATTTTTTAAATGTTCAAGAACAGTCTCTGTTTTCTATGTGGTGGCAAATTCAGTTAACATGATTTGTTTCATCAGTGCATTTTTATAATTTGCTTTCTGCATAATTTGTTGGAAAAGTGAGAGAGAAAAGACTGGAGTGAAAGGATGGTTACTTGCAGAAAGCCCAAGTGTAAAGATGGGAGCAGCTGAGAGGATGCAGGGTGATATGATGCTGGAACAGAGCTTAAAATAAAGCAGTTAAATTAGATGTAAGTGTGCGTTTCTGTGTTTGGCCATTTTGGCTAAGCCACACCCACCTGCCCATCATATGACATCAGGGGTGTCAGGGACTGGACTGAACAGGAGGGATGGGAAATTAACCCCCGGTCTGATCAGTTCCTCTTAGAAGAGGAGGAGAAGGGGGGGGGGAGTTTTGCAACCCCTGTCTCCAGCAGTTTCAGAAGGAGAGAGAGGCTGGGATGGTGTACAACTGAATAAGGAGTTGCCTAGTTACGAGATACTGGAGGAGAAGGAGAAGGAAGTTAGAGAGCAGACAGCAGAGAACTCCCTGGAGAGTACGGGAGACCCGCCTAGTCCAAGGGCTCAAGAACAGAGAATGTGGAAGGATGTGACTCCTGTGACTTCCAGGTTTCCAGGATGTTGTGGGAGATAGAAGAGGAGCCAATGTCAGGGGTACCTTTACCTTTACCTTTTTATCTCTTGCTAAGCCCCTTTTGAAGTGCTGCCTGGTGGAGTGCTTGAATAAGAGCTTCTCAATAATGTCTTGCAAAGCACTTTGCAAAATGCTCTGATAGATGCATGCACAGCAAAAAAAAAAAGTCACCTGGTACCACTGTGACATCAGGTGACTAAAAGGTGGGTGGCTCTGCCCACCAGTCTAACTTGGCCCATGAAGAGTGAAGGAAAATAACAATCTGGCATGCCAGCCAGACCCTGCCTGTGTCCTTGCCCCCATTGTAGGACTCCCCATCCTATTAAGGATGGAATAAAGCAAGCCAGGTTATGTATGAAGAAGAAGAAGAAGAAGAAGAGTTTGGATTTGATCTCCCGCTTTATCACTACCCGAAGGAGTCTCAAAGCGGCTAACATTCTCCTTTCCCTTCCTCCCCCACAACAAACACTCTGTGAGGTGAGTGGGGCTGAGAGACTTCAAAGAAGTGTGACTGGCCCAAGGTCACCCAGCAGCTGCATGTGGAGGAGCATAGACGCGAACCCGGTTCCCCAGATTACGAGACTACCGCTCTTAACCACTACACCATACTGCCTCTGTATGGAGTACAAACAACATAAGAAGCGCTATGAAGACACCAGATCTGTATAAGAGCACATAATCACACCTACTACATGGCACTGAAGGCAGTGAAGAAGGCATACGCTGCTTTCTTCATTGTTGGATCCTGAATAATGTGTGGACCCTGCTGCTTTCACGTGATGACAGCAGGTTCGATCTGGACTTCTAACTGCACCAGTATGGGAGGTGGTGCAGTAAAGGACCATTTCTTTGCCACCTCCCTGCCCCATACCTTCTGCTCTTTCCAGTGTGAGCACTGGAGCTGTGGGTGCACCACTTCAGCAAACTCCACTGCTGTTGGTCAGGTGTTAGGACTGCAGTCTACATAAATAAAAAATGCAAATGGGGGGAAATGACTGTAGGAGGAGGTAGGTAAAGGTAAAGGGACCCCTGACAATTAAGTCCAGTCGTGAACGACTCTGGGGTTGTGGCGCTCATCTTGCTTTACAGGACGAGGGAGCCGGTGTTTGTCTACTCCACAGACAGTTTTTCCAGGTCATGTGGCCAGCATGACTAAGCCGCTTCTGGTGAAGCCAGAGCAGCACGTGGAAACACCATTTACCTTCCTGCCGGAGTGGTACCTATTTATCTACTTGCACTTTTGGGCGTGCTTTTCAACTGCTAGGTTGGCAGGAGCAGGGACTGAGCAAGGGGAGCTCACCCCGTCTCAGGGATTCAAACCATCGACCTTCTGATCGGCAAGCCCAAGGCGCAGTGGTTTAGACCACAGAGCCACCTGCGTCCCCCTTGTAGAAGGAGGTAGGAGGGCATAAAACCATAAGCTACCACTCTCCTTTTTTGTTTTGCCTTTACTGAAATAAAAGTGAACGATCCATTAAAAGGTGCCTTCCAAGAAAGCTTTCCTTGGAAAATTAGTATGTTGAAAGTGAATATAGATCTAAGAGTATTAAATATTCCAACAGAAGGGGAAGAATCACTTGGCAATATGTCTATCGAAAGACATTAGGTGGAAATGTTTTGACAGTGTTCCTGTGTGTGTGTGTGTGTGTGTGTGTGTGTGTTTAAATAAAGCATTTCCAATTAAAATTCATGGGAAGGAGAGCAGAATAAAAATGAACATGAATTTTAGAGAAACAGAGACAAAGGATAAAAAGATGATTTAAACATGGCATATCTGACCAGCCCCTACATCACCTTGCTGGACCTCTCAGTACACTTCTGGCAAACAAAGCAACCTGGGTAAGTAGTATTGCAGGTAGGGATGGGGGAGAATTTCTATTCAGTTTGCCTTTAAATGTGAAACTGTCAAATTTGCATTTTCAAAAACAGTATGAGAACCGAAAAACAGCCATGCTTTGAAATTTGTACTTATCTGAATTTTGTGATCCAATTCTCCAAACATGTAATGTTTACAAAAAGGCATATAATAGGGAGTAGTACCCATACAAATGCATAATTGGCAAAAATAACAGGCAGGAATTCATTATATTCAGATAACTTGCTTGCAAGAATGTGTAGTCGAAACAGCATACAAAAATATGTTTATTAGTAGAAATTCACACTAAAATGTGATGGATTTTCATGAGGATTTTTTAAAACAGCCAATTGCTGTTAAAATATGGAGAAGTGGATTTAAGATTGGATTAATGAGAAACTAAGAGAACTAAAATTAACAGATTTTCCCATCCCTAGTTTTTGGAGCTCCAGATATGCATAATCACTAGTATTGCTTTCTTACATAAAATGTTTGTTGGAGGCCTAGACAGGGGCAAATTTGATAGCATTTTCTATAAGCGGGAATAGGCAAGTACATTGGCACATACAGTAAGCCTGAGGTTTAGATTGGAATCTACTGTGGTCAGCCTTGAGATTCACAGTGAAAGGTAATACATTACAAAATCTCAGCTGGCACCATGCATATGACAATGAGATATGTGTTTATGCCAGGGTGGAAACCTAACACTCCTTTCACAGATACTGGCCACTTTGGCACCAGATAACTATCTATTGCCTTACTTGGCTGGAGTGATAGCTTTAGGATAGCTTTGTGGAAGTGAAATGAAATGAAAGATATGGGTTGGGTATAGGGTCTGGGTCTTCTCTCTGAGCTTCATCTTGAGGTGAACAGGAGAAGTTTCTATCTTTTCTGTAACAGATATGCTTTTAAATAAAAGCTTATTGATCATTATTCCTACTGTGTTGATTGAGTAATTACAAAAAGACTCCTCTACTCTTCACGAGACCTAGCATTAAAGTTTCTCAGGGTGTCTGGAAGGAGCCACTTGTGACAGGGGTTAATAAATAAATCCAGCCAAATCAGGTACTCTATTAGGAGGTAAAACTGTAAATTATCCTTCACTGTTTTAGACTTCATGATTCAAAGGAACTACAGTGCATGTTTGTCTTAAGAACAATTGAGAAGACTTGTTCCACTCTTCAGTTACCATCCTATTTCCAAGTTTTTCACCAGCATAAACTTTATATATTTGTTTCAGCAAGTTAGTGCTATAATTGCTGCAGTGGTATAAAGCACAAGGGGTTTTGTCATTTATTTTAAGAAAGGGCACAGTAACAAAGGTTCTGAAAGATACAGCTAAGAATGTGTGTGTCTATGCAAACAGAGCAATCTTAAATATTTACATTTTAAAGTGCATATAGAGAAGTGGCTTCAAACTAATTTTTTATTTAAATGGCAAAAGGATCATATGCAAGTATGTCACCAGCACCTTGTATCCCCCATCCCCATATACAGAGTTCCAGAAGCTTTGCCTCTTATACTAACCTCTGCCCTTTCAAATTTCAGAAATGAAACATCAGAGGCAGCCCTGCCAGACAATTCAAATCCTGCGAGGTTGGCAGGAGCTGGGACCAGGCAACAGGAGCTCACCCCGTTGTGGGGATTCGAACCACTGACCCGAGGTTGGGACTTACTTTTCAGTAAACATACACACACTAAAGCTGCAATCCTAAACCCACATATCTGGGTGTTGTTGATATCTGTCTCTCAAGAGACCATGGAGTGTCCCTCCAGGGGTGAAGTCAAACCTCAGCGTTAGCAGTACCAAAGTGACCTTCCTGGGGCACAAGTTTGGGCAGTGTGTATGGAGGTCCTGGGCTGCTCAGATGAGAAGACTCCCTTCTCAGCCTCATTGATGTGGTCCAAAGGAAAGCAGAGCAGTATGTTTGGCACCAGCTTGGCTGCAGGAGTTGCTGGAAGTAGGCGTACAAGGCACTATCCAACCATCTTAGGGACTCTATTTCAGATTTGTGTAGGGTTTACTCATGAGTCTTTTCTCCTCCTGAAGTTATCCCACAAGGGAGTGGAGGTTTAGGATCAGAGTTTTCCATATCCTAGATGGGCTACCTTCCCAGGTTGATGAGCCCCAACTGTCCCTCACTTCCCTCTATAGCACATGCAGAAACCACTTTCTTGACCATTAGACCCACTATTGGTTTCATTTGCTCAATCTTCCAGAGCCTGTCTTCGCATGCAGGGAAAGACCTAACTCACTGAGGGTTTGAGAATGATCAGCTACCTTTGGCTGGTTTAGTAGGCCTGTCGAAGCCATTTCCTGAGATGTGGCCTCTGTCACACGCTGACAACTTCTAGGAGCCACAGATGAGAGCTGAGTGTAGGGTGGGGACCAAAGGTGGACAAAGGAGTACGATGTGTCCCTCATCAGAGGTAGTACTCCACCTCTAATATCCCATACATCCCACCTAGGAGTAAGTCCCATTAAATTAAATGACACTTACTTCTGAGTAGACACACTGAGTCTCCTGTCCTACTAAGACACTCTTTCTTTCCACCGCCTCTGCCCCCTGGCGTTGGGCATCCAAATGTTGAAGCAGCAGCCTATCGCAGCATAAAGAAAAACATTTGGCCCTTAGAAAGATGTGCATTTCTCTTAACAAATGATTAGTACAAGCAAGTTATTTCACTGGTCTCAGAAAATATTTGAAAGGATATGCTTGGCATATACTTGGCATTTTATTTGGGGGTTCCATCTAGAAAATAGGGGTTATTGGACCTTTGCAGAAAAGGAAATAAAGGCAGATTACTTTTGATCTTTAGAGTCTATAATTGTGACTTCTGGAGGAAGAGGAATGCTAAATTACTTTTTTTGCAACATGCAAGTAATCACTTCTTTCTTTAAATCGATATATGGCGACAGCTGTTAAGTACATTGTGCCAACAAGTTTGCCTCCAATATTTTAGATATAAATGGGATTTTCCACTTCATAAATTGGTTGAGAACCAAGATGAAAATCTAGACCCATCTATAAATATGAATGATACATGGCTATTTCATAACAAGAGATGGAATGACTGAAATAAAAAGTTGCTTTTCCATTTAGCTGTCACAGTGCTTAACATTTGCATATTATTTTCTGTCAGGGCTCTTGTGTCTGAAACATACATATGTCAACAGGCTGAAATTCAATATACCGGTAGGCAGCTTTCCCCCATCACTGCACTGCCATCAGCCTGAATGCTACTATGTTATAATTAGTCACAGGAACCGTGTCACACCAAAAATACACAACTCAAGTGTAGCCCACTGGACATTTAATGCAGACTCAGGTCAGCTATTGAAAAGACATGTATTAGTGCTATTGCAGTGGCTAACAAAGCTTCACACCATCCATGGCAGCTGGTATAATCTGACCAGTATCCAAAGGTTTAAGGCTACAACACCAACCAAGCAGATTCCATCCCTCCCAAAATGTACGCAAAAGCACACATCCTCCTCTCTCTTTGGTGTGCACATTAAGGATGGTGCACACTGGTTAAGAATCAATGCACATGGGGCTGTCACATTCCAAGGTTGCATGCAGACAGCACTTTATTCCCTTTTCTAGCTGTTTCCTGACCTGATAATTTCCACATTTTATGTGATCTTTCACACAATGTAGAAGCTGTTTCTGGAAATTTAGTGGAATCCAGCAAACATTTAGAGCTTCTCTCTGTGTTAATTGCTTCCATAAAAAATATGTTAGCCTGGGAAAATGTGGGAGTTGTCCACTGTAATTTTTCTGTTGCTTACATGGTACATGGGGTTAGCTTTGCAGCCTAACACACAAAGGCAGAATTGGTCAAGTAAGTGTGTATACTTACTGATGAGCATAGTAGTCCCTTTTTATATTTGGAATATCTGCAACAAAATGTACTCCTGGACTTAACCCCTTTTTCTTCACAACTAGCTGAAAAGAACAGATGTTCTCATATTAAATACTTGCAATTTATGCCTTTCTCTCTCCCATTGCTGACATATAAATTGAAACATCATTGGGACAAAGGCTTGCTCTTTCTGCAGAAAAAGGTTTTAGCTTCAGACCTAACAAAATGTATATGGGAAGAAGCATTTCTCTCTCCCTTCGCATTAGAATTAGAAGGATACTATTTTTTTAAAACTGCATTTTTTTAAAAAACAAATGCAGAATATGCTAGTTGTGGCTGCAACTTATCAAATAAGTGTGTGTGTGTGTGTGTGTGTGTGTGTGTGTGTGTGTGTGTAATATGTATCCTAGCATTGGTTTCTTGGCCAAAAATAGTGGAGTGATATGCCAAGCTGACAAGAGGCGATTGTGTGTGATTGCCTAAGTAACACTTACTGTGTGTGCCTTGGTTTCCCATCTGTTTAACTAGGGGGAAATGTAGATTTTGCTGTCAGTAAACTCTGGCTTCTCAAATCAATTGCCAAAAGGAGAGCAATTTGAACATTAAAATGACAATGTTTTTAACTGATTAATTTTGGTCGGAAGCCAGATAACAGTAAATTAATAACCAAGGGAGAGAGACTACTTCACCTTGAAATGTGGTCTGATGGCATAAAAAGCATTCTTAAAAATGAACCCAGTCTTCCTCATGACTTTGAAATCTACTAGATGCAATTTAAATTCCAAATGGTCATAATCTGTGGCCATCCAATGAACCTAGAGTCATCCAATGAAGCATTTTCTCGCACAAGATGTAAGGATGGCCACTAGCTTAGATGGATTTAGAAAGAGCTTAAATTCATGGTGTATACAGCTAGCAGTGGCTACTAGTCATGATGACTATATACCACCTTCACCAATGGTGACCTCTGAATACCAGTTGCTGGGAATCACAAGTGCAGAGAGCATCATTGCACTCAGGTTCTGCTCATGAGCCTCTCATAGGCATCTGGTTGGCAACTGTAAGAACAGGATGTTGGATTAGATGTGTCCGTGGTCTGATCCAGCAGAGATCAACTTGCATTTTAAATCATGTATGTCCAATACGCAGATTCTCCCTCTCTTCCAGTGCCACAGTTGCAGAATGGAGTAGCCTGGAGGAGATAGGAAAAGAGGTGACTCCCAGACAATGCTGTACCTGCTGTTTGTAGCACAGGTTGGGTTGGAGGAGAGGAAGAGCTGCTGTGCTATGAGTCACAGGCACAGTGCAGGTTGGAAGAAAGAGCATTGGGCAGTTCTCCATATACTTCAGATTGGCTTGTTTTGTGATTTCCTTCCCCGCCCTCAGAATAATGGGCGAACACCACCTTTCTTTGAAGACTGTGAATCTAAACCTGGGGATTCAGCTCAGCTCTCTTTAATAACAGATGTGCACAATTTGTGACCCATCAAGCCAAATGCATGCCAGCAGCCATGTACTGTGATCAACAGTACCTCTTGTTTTGCTTCTTGACTGGAACTATACAACTCAGGAGAGGGGACTGTAAAGTACCAGTGAGGCCAAGTCACACATGGTGCAGGCCTAAGCTACAACAATACAGTAATTGATTACCCGAAATACACATCTCTCTCTCTCTCTCTCTCTCTCTCTCTCTCTCTCTCTCTCTCTCACACACACACACACACACACACACACACACACATTGCAGCATGGAAGGGATGTTGATCTTGTGGGAAGGATCCATGTTAATGATGTTAGTCAGGGAATGCATCCTCTTTGAATGCTCTTGGTTTGCTTGAAATTGTCCTCGAACTGAGATTATGCCTTTTGCTTGCCTACGTGGAATCATAACATTTTAGTGTTGGAAGGGATGTTTGCATGTGTCTTTTGTTTCTAGACCCGCCCAACACTGGGATGCAACTTCTGGAATGTTTTCCATAAGGAAATGTGTTGCTTGTCTTGATTGCTAGTGGGAGACTACTACCAAATCTAGATGCTTCCTCTGATTTAATAGCACTTACTATTGGTGTGCCTAAGTATTCCCTGTGGCAAAATGGATGTTTATGCCATTCCAGACCTTGAAAAAGTGTTTGGAGTGATGGCTTGTCAAACCATAATCTACTGTTGTAAAGTCTCACAAGTCTCCATCTCCCAGACAGAACTGGGATTTCCCCCCCAGTCATTAAATATTCACACACAGCCCTGATATTGGTTTAAATGGTTCTCCATTGATTTGAGCTGCATCAAACATGCATCAGGAGCTGTGGCCATTCATCATGATTTTCCCTGACAGTTTCTGAAATTAAGACATTTGTTCAATTATAACTCTGACTTCATGTTCTGTTGCAAGTGATAATAAGAGGAGAAGTACAATTCTACAAGAACAGAAAAGGGCAAGTGGATTTGACAAAGTAACCATTTCTGCCTGATTTTGATCAAAGGGCAGCTCCCAAAAGGTACTTTACATGTTCTCCACTTCTTCTTTTTGTCCAGCATAGAGACAATCCAGGGTTAGCACTGTTTTGATTTCCTTTGAATGACATAGCGTCATTGTAACATATTATTATTATTAGCCTGACCCCGTCCTTTGGCAAACCTCACAGAACTCTAGCTCAATGGTTGCCACTAATTTGATTTGAACTGATTTTATAATGAAATGATTTTGGAATGTTGTATTATTTTACTGGGACGTGGGTGGCGCTGTGGGTAAAACCTCAGCGCCTAGGACCTGCCGATCGCATGGTCGGCGGTTCGAATCCCCGCGGCGGGGTGCGCTCCCGTCGTTCGGTCCCAGCGCCTGCCAACCTAGCAGTTCGAAAGCACCCCCAGGTGCAAGTAGATAAATAGGGACCGCTTACCAGCGGGAAGGTAAACGGCGTTCTGTGTGCTGCGCTGGCTCGCCAGATGCAGCTTGTCACGCTGGCCACGTGACCTGGAAGTGTCTGTGGACAGCGCTGGCTCCCGGCCTATAGAGTGAGATGAGCGCACAACCCTAGACTCTGGCAAGACTGGCCCGTACGGGCAGGGGTACCTTTACCTTTACCTTTATTATTTTACTGTTGTTAGCTGCTCTTAGCCCGGCTTCAGCTGGAAAGGGCGGGATATAAATAAAAATTATTATTATTATTATTATTATTATTATTATTATTATTATTATACAAGTATGCAAACAGAAAATAACTGGAGGACAACAGCATGCACTCTTAAAAGCAACAGATTAGCCACTTCATAACAGATTTTCACAGAAACATCTATATCACTAAAGTACACCCAGCATTCAGCAATCTTCAACTATCTCTCCATCTGACTTTGTTCTGGAATTCCATATTGCTGTTTCTTCACAACACACCTAACACCAGCTGATCCCCATCGCTAGAGGCAGCAAGGGATAGATTGAGCAGCTTAATCCCTTCCCCTTTCAGTCACTCTACAACTCTCTCCCATTTCATTTTGTGCCAATTTTTTGAGAGTGCACAAAAAGTCCACATTTAAATTGTATGTATTTTGTATGTGCTTCTAACGTGAAATAGGCACTTTTGGTCATAAGATAGTTACTGTTCAGTGCTTTTTAATTCACTTATCCATAAAATTCACAGTCACATACCCATTTCATATAAATTAATATTTTTGTGTGCACTTTTGTATACCAAAACTGAATTGCGAAATCTAGAGAAGTGCATAATCTGAGAGTTGTGTCCTGATTTGCAAGTGTTGTAATGTCAGTAATGTTCAATCAGCTTGGTGCACTGTGAAAGGTGGACTGAATAACACCTCCCTGTCCCTAAAGGTAACTTTCTTCAACCACTGGTGGCTGTCTCATTCAAACACCCAGGAAGGCTGCCAACTATCACTCAGCCTCAGCACCCATCAGCCACACTATGTGGGTTATTAGCCAACCAGTAATCAAGATAACAACAGAAATGTTGCTCAACAATGTAACAGCAAACATGCCTGAACAACTTGTATTTTTCTATTTTGCATTTGCTAAGCAGAACTTTTGTCTCTTTGCTATTGTTTTGTAAGCCTTTCAAAGCCACAGTAGTAGTGCAAAGTTAACTGGGATACTCAGTGATTAAGAATTTAACTGGGTGAAAATTAGGAATACAACACAGTTCATTAAGAAGGTGTCATATTGGAGCTGTACTGTATTTAGACTAATTTGTATATTTGGCAAATGTGGATAATGGAGTATCATCTGTTGTGCTTACTCATTTACATTATTATTATGTTCTTTACGGTATCAAAATGAAACACATCAAATATAAGCTGGAGGGGATGGTTTAATAGTCTAAACATCCATATATGTTTTCTGGAATGGAAGCTTCATAATTCCATACACAAGCAGTTCAGGCTATAATCCTACCAGTGACAACTCAGACATGTAGGATGGTTCCACCACTTAACATTTCTTCAAACCAGAACTCCAACAATATATATGGTAGCATTATGATGTAATTAAGAACATAACTATGACTGTCCAAAAGCCCCCCTGATATATTGGAATAATATGTGAGGGGGTTGTGGGGTATTCAGCTAGCATGTGAAGAGGTTTTAAGTATATACGATACTGCCAAATATATGGTGGGTGGTAGCATTTATGAACTATTGTATCCTGATGAGAGCCTGTGTGGTACATTTCTTGAATTATTATACCTGAATTTCGGGGGGGGGGTGCCCCTGATCGAGCAGTGTGGCAATGTGGAGCATCTCAAGGTGGTGGGCATGGTCCTAGACCTGCCTTGCTTGAGACCTATATCTTTATATGAGACAGCCCCTCAGTATGGCAACATGCTGTCTTCATACTTCCCCACCTTTACAGCAGTATGATATTGTCAGGAATCAGGGACAGATCAACAATAAAGCACCCGGTGTCAGTGAAATTAACTCTTCAAAAAAACCAAAACAACATACGCCTAGTGATTACAAAGACCTGGTAGGTCTTGCCCCAATGAAGCAGTTGTGAAGACTGAAAGTCCCTGCCTTCCCACCACTTTCTGTGGCTCCTCCCCTGGTCATAGCTGTCAACGTTTCCCTTTTTTTAAGGGAAATTCCCTTATTCCGAATAGGATTCCTTGCAAGAAAAGGGAAAAATTGACAGCATGCCCCTGGTTCCTCCCCCAGCAGCCTTAGGTTCCTTCATCTTGTCTCTCTTTGTTCTGCAGGGAGGGGAGCTGGTCACAGCAGGAGGGAGTGACTCCCTGGATTCTTCAGCAGCCTGCCTCCTCTCTGCCTCTTGATTCCATTCTGCTTCTGCTTCTAAGCCTGGACTGCTCTCTGCCCCGGCCTCTTCCTGCTCACTAAACCCTGTTGCCTCTTCAGCTGCTGACACCCCATTCTCCCAGTCTGCTCCCTCGTCTCCATCTGACCATTTTCCCACCACTTATCCCCTGGCTCTGAGTCTTCTCCTGGGGGTTCCCTTGCGGATTCCCCAGCTTGCGCCTCCCACTACTCCTCAGCATCCAGCTAGTCCATGACTTTACCCTTTTACCATTTTACCTTAGTCCATGACAGATATGCTGCTTTCCTGCTCTGTCCTAGACTTCATGCCTTATAGATTCACACATCGAGGATATATTGTAGAATGGCAAATCACTTCATGGAAGTACTGAGGCATTGATTACCACCTTCACCGCATCCTCTCCACACCTACCTTTATCCACATATGGTTACATTTTGCAAATGACATTCTCTAGCCACCAGATTGATATTTTCTTGCTTTTCAATAGCAATTTTAATGAATTTATCCTTTCTGACATTTGCATTTGTCTTTAAATGCCACCAGATAACAGGGTTTTAATCATTCCAAATAGCTTTTTAATTATAGACCTAATTACTTTTGCAGAAGGTTAAGCTGCACAAACAAGAATAAAACTGTTTGCTTGCGCTGTGTGTTGAGAATGATGTAGTGTTTTCACATTAGGTATTCTGTAAACTTCCTCGGTCAGTTTTACGTGACATTTTAAAAAATCCCCCCTGTACTTCAGAAGGAAAGAATTAGATTTCAGGACAGTTTAACATTCAACTATGTGCAGAGCCCATTAATCTTTTAATTAATTATGAAATCAAAGCCAGCCATTCATTTCAATTGAAGTCAATGTGTGTCTGTGTATGTGTGCATTTCTGTGTCCATGCACAGGGAGGTACTCATTTAATGAAAAAAGAAATTTAGTCTGTAGATTCTATTTTTTCTCATTTATTTTCCTCTTACACTTTCCCAAATGTCTGGGATGTATTCCCCCCCCCCCCGCCCTTGGAGAACATGTTACACTGAACCACTGTAACACACCTTACTAATGGGATGGTAAAATTATTATTATAATGGAATTAAGATATTCTGCATAGTCTGTTAGCATGGGAAACACAAAGTTAATTTATGCACCATTTTCCTCTTTAATAATATACTCTTTATGGGCTGCTTGTGGAGTGTGAAAATGAGGGCAGATTAGACCCATGTGGGTTGCCTCATTCCTTCCTGTTGAAAAACACTTCAGGTGAATTTATATTTTATGACATTATTATTATACCAGAACAGCTGCCTAACAGCATGGCTTACTTGCATCTATTTCTACAAATAGTATTTCTAAAATGTACGTTACTAATTTTATCTCAGAACAGACCAAGATACTTATAAACAAATGCAGTACAGATCCAAACATGCCCATCAAAGTGTAAAAGCAAACTCTTCACTTCAAATCTGTAGGACACATCAACCTTCCCAAATGTGGTGCCCCTAGAGCAGGCTTTAGCAAACTCAGCCCATGTTTTTGGCGTACAACTCCCATGATCCCTAGCTGGCAGGACCAGTGGTCAGGAATGATGAGACTTGTAGTCTCAAAACATCTGGAGGGCCGAGTTTGAGGAAGCCTGATCTAGAGGCTTTGGACTAGAATTTCCATCAGTCCCAGTCAACATGGCTGGTGGTCAGGGCAATGTGAGTTGTAGTCTATAACATATGGAGTACCAGGTGGCACCAGGTGGGAAAAGTTAGGTTATATTGTGCTAAGTTAGCGGGGATTTTTCAATGTCATCTTCTTGCTGTAGCAAATTTTTATTAAAGTTTTTTTAAAAAATAAATAAAATAAAACAATTAGATAAAAGAAACTAATCTAAATAAAAATGGGGGGGAAGCAGAAAAAGATAAGGGGAAATTAACAATCAATCTGCAATTAACAGAAAGTGGATCTGCCCTCAGTCCCCACCAGGCAACTGACTAACCGCACACTGTTAGATCCTGGGGTCAGTGGGTGGGATTTCCAGTGTGTGAAAAATGGTGGAGGAGCAGGAGAAGAGGGCTCCTTTTGGAGACAAGCTATTTCTTACTCCTGATTGAAACACACCTTAAAGGGTGAAAGGTAAAGGACCCCTGGACAGTTAAGTCCAGTCAAAGGCGACTATAGGGTTGTGAGGCTCATCTCGCTTTCAGGCCAAGGGAGCCTGCGTTTGCCCACAGAAAGCTTTCCAGGTCATGTGGCCAGCATGATGAAACCGCTTCTGGTGCAATGGAACACCATGATGGAAACCAGGGCACATGGAAATGCTGTTTACCTTTCCTCGGCAGCGGTACCTATTTATCTACTTGCATTGGTGTGCTTTTGAACTGCTAGGTTGGCAGGAGCTGGGACAGAGCAACGGGAGCTCACCCTGTTGCGGGGATTCGAACTGCCAACAGTCTCATCAGCAAGCCCAAGAGGCTCAGTGGTTTAGATCACAGCACCACCCGAGTACCTGTAGAACACACCTTATTCGCTATCCAGCAGTGGGAAGGGGCAAATCCGCCCCTTATGCCAGCCGTCGACTGAAGGAGCACCATTCCTTGCTATAAGACTATTCAGACAATGGAAATGATAAAACAAGCAGGTGATTTTTATAACACATTCAATTGATTAAAAAGATATCGAGGGCTATAGGGTCCAACGAGCAACATTTTCAGGATTAGCACCAATCATGGAATCTTTGGGGTGTTTTCAGACTGCTTCTGAAAAGCTGGCCTCAAGCAGGGCTGAGTAATGTTGAGCAGACCTAAATGAACCCCAGTCCAAGAAGATAATGAAGTGACATGTTTGGGAACACTCTTTGTAAATAACCTCAATTAATTTCCTTGATGTTTTTTCCGAGTTTGAGGTTTTGTCTTGATGGGCAAATTGCAGGTTGCATGGAGGCTATTTATGGTTCTGCCAACTTGTTATGTTTTAATTGAAGTAGGATGTACTTGTCCTTGCTTACGCAGCACTGTTGCCCTTTCAAAGGTGAAGGCAGGATGGCATGTGACTTCAGAATGTGCAGTCTGAGGAACACAATATTAAGCGACACCCCCCTTCTATTAAAATATGTAACTGAGGAAGAAGACCAAAGAAAAGCATACATTGCTGTTAGCCTGAGGGTAGGCAGCAGGGTTCTTATTAATGCAGCAGTGTTGCCATCGGCTTCAAAATCCTGTTGTTTCTAACATTCTGCATAAATACATTACTGTAACTTTTTTTTAAAGGTAAAGTCTCTGAATCTTTGCTAGTTTTGTTTCCATGAAGAGTAAGTTGACAGCACATGAAAAATGTGTTGAAACCAAAATATCAACAAGAGGGATGTCCTTTTCCAGAGGGACCCACAGGAGGGGAAAACACTCTTTTGTTTGGGTCCTACTTGCAGACTTCCCACAAGCATCTGGGTGGCCACTGTGAGAACAGGATGCCAGACAAGGTGAACCGCTGGCGTGATCCAGAAGGACTCACTTCTTATGTTCTCATAGAGTTGCCACTAAGTGCCTTATGCAAGGTATTTATTCAGAGATGTGGGTGGCACTGTGGTCTAAACCACTCAGCCCCTTGGGCTTGCCAATCAGAAGGTTGGTGGTTTGAATTCCCACAACCTAACAGTTCAAAAGCATACCAGTGCAAGTAGATGAATAGGTACTGCTGCTGTGGGAAGGTAAATGCCATTTCCGTGCGCTCTGGTTTCCGTCACAGTGTTCCGTTGTGCCAGAAGTGGTTTAGTCGTGCTCACCACATGACCTGGAAAGCTGTCTGTAGACAAACGCCGGCTCCCTTGACCTGAAAGCGAGATGAGGGCCGCAACCCCATAGTCGCCTTTGATTGGACTTAACCGTCCAGGGGTCCTTTATCTCCCCTTTTTTTACCTTATGCAAAATTTGATGTGCAAATGCTGTTAAAGCAATGTATCCAAGGAAATCTGAAAAAGTTCCAAATTTCAATAAGGTATTTGTCAGAGAGAGTAGGGAGAGAAAGAGAAGTGGCTTCCATAAATTCCCTGTAATCCTGCTTCAGGATTAGGGTGAGGTGTTTGGGATTTTGTTGTCTGAGATAATGGTACAAGGCTGCATTTCTACTTGCTTCCTAGGACCTGCATTTCAATGAACATGTATAGAATTACACTATAATAGGGGCAGACAGTCTTGTTTGGGTCTTTGCGAAAGAAAAAATAGATTCCTTCAATGAGTCAATCCAGATGAAGCATATGGCATAGCGAAGGGATGCAGCTCCGTGGCCGAACATTTGCTTCGCCTGCAGAAGGTCTCATGTTCAATCACCAGCATCTCCAGGTAGGAATGAGGGATAAATTGGACTCAGTTCACATTTAAAGATGAACTTCACCAATTCGCACTTCCCAAAACAGTATGTGAACTGAAACGCTGTCTCCTAAATAACACACAGAAATGCTTACAATTGGGGGAAATTGCTTTGCAAAAATGTGCAAATTAAGAGAAAATCACACTAAAATGCTGAAGTATTTTCATGAGGACTTTGAAACAAAAGTTCACAAACTGATGTAGAAATGTGGGGAATTGAACTTAAGACTTAAAAAAAACAAACCAAAACACTGAGAGAGCAAAATTGACACCTCTCTCTCCAGGCAGGGCTGGGAAAGACCTCTGCCTGAAACCTGGAGGGCCTCTGCCAATTAATGTAAAGACTGATTTAGAAGGACCAATCTTTTGACTCAATATAAGGCAGCTGCCTGTATTCCTACAACCTTCATGAGATTGTACTGTTTGAAAGTCCCCCCGCATGAGAAGCTGACCACACAGGGAAGGATAACACAAGGCTTTTCTAAATAAAACACCAGTTTTAAATGCAGGCTTGCTTTCAGAGAACCAACATGCCATCTGAAATGGAAAATTCCCTCATAGGATTGTACCAATATACAGTGGTACCTCAGGTTAAGTACTTAATTCGTTCCGGAGGTCCGTACTTAACCTGAAACTGTTCTTAACCTGAAGCACCACTTTAGCTAATGGGGTCTCCTGCTGCCGCCGTGCTGCTGGAGCACGATTTCTGTTCTCATTCTGAAGCAAAGTTCTTAACCTGAAGCACTATTTCTGGGTTAGCGGAGTCTGTAACCTGAAGTGTATGTAACCTGAAGAGTATGTAACCTGAGGTACCACTGTATATGAGCTGGGTCACAGCAGCCTTCACACTTTGGGAAAGTGGGATCCTTACAGTTTAGAATGCCACTAAAAATATGGTATGTGTGTTCATCCTGGTATGTGTGTTCAACCTGACAGAAATTTCTAGAACTATTTCCGGCGTGGACTGCTGCCATCATACTTTGCATCTCACTTCCACACACTGCTGATAGTAGCTGCCTGTGTGGAGCACGAGAACACCTAAAATGATAGTAACAATCCATATTACTAGCTGTAGAACATATAGCCAGGACAGGAATTACACTTGGAGGCCTATTTGGGTGATAAATGTAACCACTTGCAGTTCTATTCTGGTTGCATGTAACACTTGTAAAATAGAGGTACTATCTCAACAAGGAAATCAAATCCAGGTATTTTATCAGCATTCACTACCATTTTGGGAGGAATTCTGAATGCAGTTTTTAAAAAGGAAAATTAACTAAAGTCAAACAATAAAACTATGCTGGAAATACTGGTGTCTATGCCTCTGGGTTTCTTCCAAAGTATTTGCAAAGCAGTTATCAAAACTGCAGCGGCATCTGAAATATGGCAATAATCATGGAAGAGGTGGCTGCATGAATTGCTTTTGCAACATTATGATTTTGCCTTAAAGATGAAATAAGTATTGCTGTGAGAAATTGCGTTTTGTATGGAGTTCTTCGCAGCTCACATTGAAAAGATTTCCTTTCCTCTTTTAAATATTGCAAGACAAAGGAAGAAGAACAGAGGACAGGAAATGGAGCAGACATGTAATACATCTTTCCCCAACCTGATGCTCTCCAGAGGTTGTGGTACTCCAATTCCCATCAGCTCTGATGGTCAGGGATGACAGGAACTGTAGGCCAACACATAGTTGGGGAAGGCTGATGCAGAGAATTGAGATATCATTTCCAGTTCCAACTTGGGAAGATGCTTTATTATGTTATATGCTAAATTCATACTAAAACATTTGCTGCAACAACAACAATATTGTCTACAGTATAAGCAGTCATTTATTATTGTATTTCATCTAAATAAATAAAACACTGCTAGCATGAGAACATGGAATAGGAAGAGCTTTTAATAGCCAATCCCATACATATTTCTTCAGAAGTAAGCCCCACTTCTGTTCATTGTGGCACGGTCAGGCAAATGCTGGGGCACACATCACATACCTTCCAACTTTTTCCAGTGCAAAACTGGGATGCACATCTTCTGGGATGTGCTTCTAGATAAGTCATGTGACCCATGACTCACTTCACCTTGGGGGGGGGACTTTTGGTGGGTGAGATCTCACACACAGCCCAAAAACATGTGTTGTGGGTGCTGTGCAACATAGCAGCCTCCCCAAAACATGCTTTTTCAGGGTGAGAGGTCAGCATGAGAGCACAAGGGATCATGACACCCAAAATGGCCACCAACACCTTGCAAGAAAAAACAGGATGTTCTCTTTTTTCCAGTGCACTTGGAAGGTATTGTATAACATAAGTGCTGATATTTATGGGGGGGGCACTGCTGACCACAACTCTCTTCTTTGGTCCTTTCAGTGGTCACAATTGTGACTACCACCTTTATTTCCCCAAAATACAATGTGCCATGTTAACTCTTTTGGCTTTATCTGATTAATATTTTCTTTTTTCATGGTCATTATTTTCTAATGCCTGTGGTAATGGGATATGTATACTATTTTAAAAATGCATTACAATTGCTTCTACCAAGAATCCCTATAAAATCTTTTCTATGACATCATACATTCCACTCAATTTTGACAATTTTTTAGGTTGGGGTGATCATCTGTCAGTTTCCTGAACCATGCTGATGTCACAAATTCAATACTGAAACAGGTCTATAGGACATCAAGATATTGCAAAATCCAACAAGCATGCTGTGGTAGCTGATAGTGTTGTAGATTTGTAGGGACTCTTTAAATGGCTCCTGGCCTAAAATATAGTACCCTTCTGGTAAGATGTTCCAGATCAGTCCTTGGCACCATGCCTCAAGCCATTCTGCGTAATGCTGCAGGCACCACATTCTCACCAGAATTTAACAGAAGGAGGTTCCGCTGAAGCTTCTGAGGCAGATGATGCAACTATTTGGCCTGATGCCGGTAATGCAGAAGTAGAGCAACCACCATGGCTCAGGAGGCAGAGAGGGGACAGAGCTTCTAGGCCATGGCTTCTAAATAATGTAATTTGCTTCTGATTAAGTACTTCAGCTGCAGTCAGTATTCCCTAAAACTTAGCACCAATTATTCACAGGTACCCAAAGCCTGAAGCACCTTGTAGCCCTGAAGAAACATGTAATCTAATGAATGTGGACATTTTTAAAAAAAATTTGAACACATGACATTTCTCCTGTGGAATAATAGAAGTGACATATTTCATGTTAAGAGGCAACCTATCCATTGCTTCTACCCCAGAGAGATGAGGACTAATTTACACTTCATAAAAGTGTCTTGCAATTAGCAACACCTACATTACATTTCTATGAAGGAATCTTCACATTCTGTAGGGAACGCCACCTGCTAGAAGGCTTCTCTTGAAAAGCCTGCTATAGAGCGTACACGAGCAACATTCCCAGGGATATTGTGCAGAGGGCAATGATAAAGAAGCCCCACTCCCATGCTGTAGAAGAGTGCTGGGAGAATTTATGCTCCTCTAGATCAGCGGTTCTCAACCTGTGGGTCCCCAGATGTTGTTGGACTACAACTCCCATCATCCCTAAACTCTGGTCTTGCTAGCTAGGGGTGATGGGAGTTGTAGTTCAACAACATCTGGGGACCCACAGGTTGAGAAAGATGTTGTTGGATTCCACCTCCCATCAGTCCCATCAACATGGCCATCCAGTGGCCAGAGAGGATGTGAATTGTATTTCCCCCTTCCATCTGGTTTTCTGTTCCTCTCTCAACAGTTAGTTGTGGTCACTGAATGTTCTCAACCCTCAATGGAAAATTTTATTGGTTCTTCCCCCTGTTCCCTCACCAATATGCCTTTATAGTTTTCCAAACCTTGGGGTTCCCACAAACCCCTCTTCTTCGTGGTTGGCGCTGTTTTGGCTACATAAGCAACAGCATCAGCAATAGAGGGAATGATGACTAGATGCAGCAACATAGATGAAAAGTTTCCTCCTTTGGGAATTTCTCTGATCCTTGAGGAAATGATGCAGAGGACCTAGCTGTAGCTACCTTCTTCAGAAGAAAGAAGATGCAGCAATGCCTGAGGCAAGGTTTTCTCTGAAGTAACACCACTACTTTCTCTGAAGTAACACCGGGCTTCTCTAGGGAGGAGGAGCATCAGCTCAGCTCATTCTTAATTTAAATGGAGAGCTACGATGTGTTATACACACAGGTATTCTAACTGGGACTTTTTTGGGATGCTACCTATTTTCTATCTATCAAATCTATCTATCTACATTCACAGTGAAACAAAGGCAATAAGACAAAAGTATAAAATATAAATAAATCAGGGCAAGAGCAGACATCCAGCAGTGGATGATCAGTGGATGCAAAGAGGTGGCAAAACTAAGACGAGACAGCCTTCAAGGAGGATTAGAAAATGTTTGTTGATTGGTTTTTTTAAAAAAAAATATTGTAAACATGTTAAAATGCTAGCAGGTTTGGAGTAAGCTCAGCAGGAAAAGTTATTCTGAGAATAAAGTGGAGGAAAGAATGTATAGATTAACTATAATATGCAGCAGCAATAGATAATTTGAGGAATCTATGGAAGGGTGGAAGTAGGGTTGCCATATTTCAGTGAAAATCCAGACAGAACTTTTTGACAGAGTTGTGTGTGCTTTTCTGGGGGGGGGGGTAAGGGGGTTGGGCCAAAGTTGTTGAGCATTTCTTAGTTTTGCCCAAAGTTGTTATGCAAAAAGACATTGTCATTTTTGAGCTTTTTTGGGGGGGGGTGAGATTGACAAAAACAGCACTGCTGCCATGAACTGCCATACATCCAGATTTTCCCAGATATTTTGCTGATTTCCGCCTGGACACTGCTGCCGACTGCAGTATTCCAGATATGTCTGGGAAATTCAGAACATAGTGGAAGCCCTAGTGGAAGTTGACTATCAAGAAAATGTCTATTGGAAAATGTTTGACCAATTGTATTGTATTTTTGGAAAATTTATAAATAAAATAAGAGAGGAGAGGTGCTTTCCCCACCCATCTGGAAGTTCTTCAGTCTTTCTTCTGCAGTCCATCCCTCACTGATAGATACGTCTGTAAATACTAAATACTAAGTAATTGAATAGAGAGCCTGAAGGTTCAGATCATAGTTTATTCACTGCTAGAACATGCAACATTATCTAGATTAGCCTTTGCCAACCTAGGTGGTATCTAGACACATATAAAAAGCACTGTGAAAATGCTTTTTTAAAAAAACATTTTTTAAAAAAATTGAATTTGCCATAAGCTCACAATCACCATCTAGTGTCACATTTGTATAATGTACTTAAGGCACATTCAAAACGTAATATTTGCAGCTGTATAGCTGAGTCCCTAGTGTAGTCCAGATATTTTGGACTACAGCTCCCATCAGCCCCAGCCAACATAGGCTGTGTGGGGTGGGGCTGATGGGAGTTGTAGTCCAAAACATCAATTGGCAAAAGCTGAATAGAAATACTCTGCAACTTCTCCTGGAACCATAGAATACAAATACAGTGATACCTCGGGTTACATACGCTTCAGGTTACATACGCTTCAGGTTACAGACTCCGCTAACCCAGAAATAGTGCTTCAGGTTAAGAACTTTGCTTCAGGATGAGAACAGAAATCGGGCTCCAGTGGTGCAGCAGCAGCAGCAGCAGGAGGCCCCATTAGTAAAGTGGTGCTTCAGGTTAAGAACAGTTTCAGGTTAAGTATGGACCTCCAGAACGAATTAAGTACTTAATCTGAGGTACCACTGTATTGTTAATTTAAGTAGTGCATGACCAAACACATCATGGAAAGTCCCAGGAAAAACATAACTTTGGCACGCTCCTTCATATTTTCGATTCCTAACATCGTGGGATATGAGACAGGTATTTTGATCCTGCATGCAAGGATATGCAATGCATTCTGAGCCAAGGCCTCAGAGAGATTTGGGGCTTGTCAGAGGCGAAGGAGAAACTATATGTGGCAGCATGAGTCCCTGAAGCACTTTGTGGCATCTTAAATATTCCATATTTATTTATTTATTTTAAGCTGCAGACAAGAGACTACTCAAAACAAAACTAAAAGGGTGGATTCTGGCATTCACTGCCTCCCTGAAGTCACACATGCACCCCTCCAAATCTGCTCCAGAGAGCCCCCCCAAATTCTTCAGAGAAGATTTTGAGGGTGTGCAGGAGACTGGAGAGTGGGGAGGAGAAGCTGTAGTAGTAGTAGTAGTAGTAGTAGTAGTAGTAGTTTATTAATTAAATTTCTATACTGCCTCTCATAGGAGCCATCTCCTAGGTGCTGAGGGGGTTTTGGTTCCCCCAAGAAAATATCTGGGAGGGTCAGGCCCTCCCAAAATTGATGGGCATTGCCATTCAAATAATGTGTGTGCACCATGCCATGTGATCAATAATAATAATAATAATAATAATAATAATAATAATAATACATTTTATTTATATCCCGTCCTCCCCAGGTGAAGCCGGGCTCAGGGCGGCTAACAACAATAAAATAGTACAAAATTCTAAAATCATTCATTCTAAAATTAATTCAAATCAAATTGATGGCAACCATTGGGCTAGAGATTGCCAAAGGAGGGAGTCAGGCTGCGCCCTGACCAAAGGCCTGGTGGAACAGCTCTGTCTTGCAGGCCCTGTGGAAAGATGCCAAGTCCCACAGGGCCCTAGTCTCTTGTGACAGAGCGTTCCACCAGATCGGAGCCAAAACCGAAAAAGCCCTGGCTCTAGTTGAGGCCAGCCTAACCTCTCTGTGGCCTGGGACCTTCAAGTTGTTTTTATTTGAAGACCGTAAGTTCCTCTGTGGGACATACCAGGAGATGCGGTCCCCAGGTACGAGCCCAGGCCCCCCCCCCGCCCCCAATATTTTATGCAAGTTGGCCCTGCTGCCCTTTATCTGAAGGTCACAGGGTGGTTTACAATATAAAAACACAAAAATACATGCCATAGTAACAAGCAAATCCCCTACCACCAGTTTAAAAGGCCATAAATTGTTTAATTAGCTAAAGACCTAGGAGAAGAGGAATGTTTTTTCCTAGCACCTAAGGATATGCAACAAAGACACCAGACAACCCTCCCTGGGGAGAACATTCAACAAGTTGGGATCCACAAGAGATAAGGCCCGTTTTCCTGTTGCCACCCTCTGGACCTCTCACAGACAAGGCACATGAAGAAGGACCTCAAATGATGATGGTAAGATCCACGTTGGTTCATATCGGGGGAAGTGGTCCTTAAGTTATTGCAGTCCTGAACAATTTATGGCCTTATAAGTCAAAACCAGCACTTTGAATTAGGCCTGGAAACTAATTGGCAGCCAGTGAACTCAGTTCAGGATTGGCATTATATACTAAAAAAAGTCACAGAAATGAAAAAATGGCAGGCTTAATTTCAGCCCCTTCTATTCTCATTTGTAAATGAGAAGTAAAGAATAAACGCCTCATCAAAATACTAAATGACAAAGTAAAGACAATATCAGAGTTGGCCCTCCAGATGTTGTTCAACTCCCATTAGCTCCAGCCAGCATGGCTAATGGTTGGAGATGATGGGGGTTGCAGTACAACATCTGGAGAGCCACAGGTTCCTCATTCGTAGACCAGAGGGAGAAAAAGGCATGGAAATGTCAAATGGTCAGCTTAGTAGTACTAGTAACAGTTCAAGCATGTCTTCAGATGATCTTTGCTCATATTTTGTGGCTTTAACATTGTGGAAAGATAAAAGCCAGAAGAAAAGTCATATTCTGCTGATTTTCAAGTTCATCCAAATGCTCTTAGCACCTGTTCTTTGGTTTTTTTCTCATTATGTATTTACCTTGGGAAATGTAACATTTCATTCTTGGGAAGAGAGAGAGAGAAGGAGAAAGAATTGTATGAGAGGCAGAGGGCGGTAGAGATAGCCTTGAGGAAACAGCTGCATCCACTGAATATTTTCCCTTATAATATCAACTTCCTTATAATGTCACTTTCCATTTCATTATCCTCAGGTAAGAGTTGTCATAAAAGCTTTATATAACCTGAAACTGCAGTAGTTTCACTTTATGCACATCTTCTCTTTGTACCCATCCTCAATGGTGAAATGCTGTCAAGGTTTCTTCTAGTGTAGCCTATACAGGTGCATCTTGAAAGAAGAGCTCTCTCACATTCATTTCATTGCATGTCTGCGCATTCAGTGGATTGATTAGGGATCATAGAGCTCTGCACACACAGAGCTGTATCCATATGACAGTGAACTCGGATTGTGCAGAATTCCTGGCCTTGTGGAAGCCGCTGCATGGGTGCAGTTGCATACATGTCAGGACATTTTTCAAGTTCAGCTGAAAGCATGGGCATCAGGGGACATGGCAAAAGGAGCAAACTATATGTTAACCTGATGGTGGTTGTGTATGGTTAGTAGATTTATTTTGTTTTAAACTGTACTTGGGTTTTTTTGTATTCTGCCCTGGGATCTTATGGTAAAGAGTGGGTGAGAAATCTAATAAATAACAAACAATAGCAGCAACAACATTGTTCCTGAATTTTAGAATGCTATACTCAGAACCAAGTCTCACTGAGTTCAGTTGGTCATATTCCAGGCTATGTGCATAAGACTGCTACCTAAGGCTATAATCATAGCTATACTTACCTGGGACATAAGCCCCATTGAAGTCAATAGGACTTCTGAGTAGATGTAGATAGGTTTGTGCTATAGGGCAGGTAGCCACTGGAGTATCAAATACATTTTATTTGCCTGCTTTATTTTATAAAGTAAATGGAGTCCAATTCCATGACTCCATTCATAAACCTTTGACTCTCTATGTGAAGGACCCAGTGCACTTACTGAAAGCTTAGCAGAGCAGATGCTTGATGTGCTTTCCTATCTGTAGATGACCTTATAAATGAAATACGCTGCTCTTTGAAACCAAAAATTAATATGTCTTCATCTAGCAAATGCTGTAAATCATCACTGGATTACACTAGATTGAGACAGAGGAAATGGATAGTGTAAGCAGAACATAATACATTTCATTCTTAGTGAAACATTGTTTACTAATTATATTATGATTCCATCAACTGTCTACTCACTTCCTTGGAAACTCCTCAGACAGAACACTATAGCAGGCATAGGCAAATTCGGCCCTCCAGATGTTTTGGAACTACAATTCCCATCATCCCTGACTACTGATCCTGTTAGCTAGTGATCATGGGAGTTGTAGTCCCAAAACATCTGGAGGGCCGAGTTTGCCTATGCTGCACTTTAGTCTGCCAATTCAGTTTTATTTTGAGTGGCCTTGTATGGTCTAAAAATCAGCAAAAACCACCTCTTCCAGATTTCATGTTTTAGAGCTATGTTACAACAAGCCCCCAGTAGATAGATAGAGGAAAATAAACAGTCTACTAGTTTATCAGGTTGCTGTTAGGGTTGCTTTGGACAAATGGTTAGATAGCAGAAAGTAAATGAATTCTTATTTCTCTTTCACACAACAATGGCATATCTGGAATGGAATCTTGCCCTCTCTCATTCCAGTATTTTATATGTTATATTTTGAAGTATGGGAAGAGTAAGGATGAGTAAATCTCTTGATTTTGGTTTCTCTAAAAATTCACGTGTGTTTTAGTGCATATTTATCTTAATATACCCATTTCAAATGCATTTTTGCCCAATATAATACATTTCACATGCCATTTTCACGAATATATGGGTTTATATACACACATTAGCCTAGTATGTGCATTTTAGTACATGGTACTTAGCTGGAGCACTGCATTGCAAAATTCAGAGAAATGTGAATTTGTAGTTCATGTATTGTTTCAGAAAGTTCACTTTTAAATGTGAACGGAATCAAAATTTCCCAAGGGGAAGAGTTACTCCAAAAGATTCAAAACACAACAGTAGAACTCAAAGCCCTAATTGTGCCTTGGGTCACTTAGACAGGACAGCTTGTGCTAGCTGTTTTCATCCCCATCTACTAAGAAAATATGAGAGCGCTTGCACAGTTCTTGAGGGACGCGGGTGGTGCTGTGGGATAAACCACAGAGCCTAGGACTTGCCGATCAGAAGGTCGGCGGTTCGAATCCCTGCGATGGGGTGAGCTCCCATTGCTCGGTCTCTGCTCCTGCCAACCTAGAGTTCGAAAGCACGTCAAAGTGCAAGTAGATAAATAGGTACAGCTCCTGCGGGAAGGTAAACAGTGTTTCTGTGTGCTGCTCTGGTTCACCAGAAGCGGCTTAGTCATGCTGGCCACATGACCCAGAAGCTGTACACCGGCTCCCTTGGCCAATAAAGCGAGATGAGCGCAGCAACCCCAGAGTCGGCCACAACTGGACCTAATTGTCAGGGGTCCCTTTACCTTTACCTTTACCTTGCACGGTTCGTAAGGCAGAAGGTTCTTTGAAAACCTTATCTGAAACCTGGGAATGTGCCATGATGGAATGATGTATTCGGCTGCAGTCCATGAGGTTGTGGGTAGTCATAGGAAGTTATTACAATCCCTGAAGCACAGATGAGCAATTTTCAGGGTTCTGCAACATCTAGAAACTTAATTGCTGGTAATTAGCCGGTTGGTCAGGGTAGGGCTAACAACCATGGGTCAACCTTTCATGTAACCGAGAGCTGACTATATTCCCCTCACAAAGCCACAATTCCCAGTGTTCCCTGGAAAGATGGATTGATTGTTAAACCACCCTGGGGATTGTGTAGCTCCATGAGGGAAATAGGGAACCCATAACAACACTTAGCACCCTTAAGAAGCTCCCAGAATTCTTTGGAAGAAGCCATGAATCTTTAAAATTATATCAAGCTTTGAATGTATGGTGTGAATGTGGCCTGTGATGAGAACCAAGGAGCTTCATGATGGAGTGGGGATTTGAATCTTGGTTTCCTCAGGTAGGGTTGCTGACAACATTTCTCCTTCTTAGAGAGCCAGTGTGGTGTAGTGGTTAAGAGCGGTAGTCTTGCAATCTGGGGAACCAGGTTCGCGTCTCCAGTTCCTCCACATGCAGCTGCTGGGTGACCTTGGGCTAGTCACACTTCTCTGAAGTCTCTCAGCCCCACTCACCTCACAGAGTGTTTGTTGTGGGGGAGGAAGGGAAAGGAGAATGTTAGCCGCTTTGAGACTCCTTTGGGTAGTGATAAAGAGGGATATCAAATCCAAACTCTTCTTCTTCTTATGTTTTTGACAAGGGTGTGTGTGTGTGTGTGTGCTGGCTGCACATATTTTCTGTGTGGCTTCTTGTGCCAGATAAAAACTGGCCCTAGTGAGTAATACAACATTACTTGATAGAAATAAAAATAAAATAAGGAAATCCGGGGTGAATTCATCTCAGGAAAAGCAGTGGAGGTCTTTCATTTCTGCATGCACAAGAGGCCTCAGGCAGGCATCTTGCCATTTACTGTTAACGGATGTTCATAAATGGCAGATATACATCTTACAATCCCAGATCAGAAGTAGCCCCGGACATATTCTGGGAAATGTTTTATTTTCCCTGCACATCTCTCACAACAATAGACCCTTTACAGCTCTTCCTCTATTTTGGAATAACATGCAACACCACAATCACTTGCTCTATCTACTGCCTGTATGAAATTATTTATTTTGCTTTTCCTTCAGTGCTGAATAATGCCTGAAGTTTTCAATAACAACTAATAAATCTTGTATTTATATCAGCATGAAAGGTCACACTGGTAGATTTGTTTCCTATAACTGCTCTTGAATAAATAAAATAATAAACAGTGACAGTGTATGGAGTTTTATAATGCAATTTGTACATGTTTTCAATTCTCTCGCTCATCCTTGTTTTACAGATTAAATTACTGGAATAAGCTGGCCATCCTCCAGCTATTAATAAAATCCCTCCAGACACTCCACTTTATAAACCTTGAAAACAGCATCTGTAGCAAGCTGTAAAATATTAATCCAGAGCTCAGGAACAAAAGATACTGGTGCTGTTCTGAAAACTAAAGTGCTAAGAACAAATAAAAGCATATTCACAACATCACATTGAATAGCACAGGCAGGCATGTACACAAGAGCATGCACACGTCCTCAGAAGGTCTTGCTCAGTAGATTTATAGACCAAGTTATTGTTATTATTGCTATTACAAGCAAGCAGCTTCTACATAGTCATCTCAAGGCGGTAAAACAGCAAAAAAAAGTTTTTAAATGGTAAACCTTCACTGATCCAAATGGGCCAGAAAAACACATCAGGGTGAGGAAGTAGATGCCCAGGGGCACATCCATTGAGGAGCATGCTCGAGGGCTGGGTTGTGATTGGGATGCTTGAGAAATTTGATCTTGGCCTGATTTGCACCTCCTGGCTTAATCTGTGGGTCAGAAGGTAGTTATCCTTTGTATTCATTGGAATCTTGATTAAGGGTGCTGAGAGTTGTTATGAAACCCCTATAAAAATCAGCCGTCCTTCCCAGGGAACTCTGGGAATTGTATCTCTCAGCACCCTCAACACTCAAAACCACCTGGGAGGAAATGAGTAGAACCCACATCCATGTTACTGATTCTCGCTAGATGCTTGAGGAAGTTGATCTTTGCAAAATTGGATAAGGACTGGCTGGCCCTCCACCCTCCATGACTAATGTGCAGCTTGGAACATAGCCACCCACTGGAGTTTATGCTTAGCAAATGTAGTGACACAATTCTTGGCTCAAAATTCACATCAATCTGCATTTTAAAATACACTTAGAAATGAATATATCTAGTCATTTGTATTCTAAGAGAAAATGTGTTTCAATGTGTATTTAAATACATTTTGTGCAGGGTTTTTTTAATTTAAAAAAACACCTTGCAAATTATCGCAGACATGCAGTAGAACCAGCTTAAAGGTAAAGGGACTCCTGACCATGAGGTCCAGTTGTGACCAACTCTGGGGTTGCGGCGCTCATCTCACTTTATTGGCCGAGGGAGCTGGCATACAGCTTCTGGGTCATGTGGCCAGCATGACTAAGCCACTTCTGGTGAACCAGAGCAGCACACAGAAATACCATTTACCTTCCCGCTGGAGCGGTACCTATTTATCTACTTGCACTTTGTGCTTTCGAACTGCTAGGTTGGCAGGAGCAGGGACTAAGCAATGGGAGCTCACCTCGTCTTGGGGATTCGAACCGCCGACCTTCTGATCAGCAAGCCCTAGGCTCTGTGGTTTAACCCACAGCATCCCAGAACCAACTTACAAGTGACATATATGAACGTGGCATTAAACATAAATAGTCTGATGTACCTGTCCCTACTATTCTCCCTGGCCATTGAAGAGGAAACAATTTTGTCACTTTCCCTGATTAGGTCCAATTCCTGGCCAGCCAAGATGGCCAGAAGCTGGATATTCCCCTGCTGAGGTGAACTACATTTGGATAAGAGGCAGTTTTGCTTTATCTTTCAGCATTTACTATTCACAGGAAAGCCATTTGTAGAAAGTGTGTTTTCACTTTCAACCATGTATCACTTGAGGGGGGGAAATGTTTGGGAAAATGTCTCTTCCTGAGAAGTCTACATTTTAAGCATTTAAGAAAGAAAAGCTCTTCTGTCAAAATGGCAGGGAAGTGGCTGCTCATTTCCCCTTGTTATCTTTTCTAAATTGTGCTTTTCACATGCTTGCACTGACAAAGAAGGATGGGGAGGGAAAGGAGACAGAGGCAAGCAGGTAGATTGAGGACATCTGTTGGAAATCTTGTTTACTCTGCCCACTTACTTGGTGCCTTGCATTCCTCAGAAAAGGCAGCACTTTAATTGCCCATTTCCTACTGACATTAGATGTGCTTAATTGGCCTAGAAGTGATTCTCTGGGAGTGCTGAGACAGGGAAAAAGCCACCATCCTCTGGGATAAGAGCAGGCCTGTTCCCCCCCCTTCCTCTTTCTTCACTGTAATGGGACTGCAAAATAGCATTTTTGATCCTGACACGCGTGTTTGATGTCTGCTTCAATCGTGAACAAAGGCTTCTTCTCAGTAGATCTAGTTTTCAGAAGCTGTCTTTACTAGCCGGAGGGGAAGGATGTGGATTTTTTTTTCTTTACAAAAAGAAGGAAACATTTCGATTTTGGGCTTCATAGAGTGTGATTATTGTCAGGCCTCGATGAACTGTGTCATTTCCAATGAGCTGACTAAGAGGTTTTTCCTCTGCAAAGAGTCGCTGAACGAAAAGTTTGTTCTGGCAGCTGCCGGCTGTTGTTGCTTTTCTAATGTATTGTTTGAACACTCGCATGCATGTGACACTTTGACAATGCAGCGGAACATCACGCTTGGCATGGCGAGGCAACTCAAAGCTTTGTAGTCCCCCCTCCCCTGGTGTGTGGATCCTTCGCAAAGGGATTAGAAGTTGAAATGTTCTTTCACAGCCCAATGATTGCAGGCAATCTGTAAATACAGAACTCTGCAATGCCAAAGCAGAAAAATTAATGGGAACACCCACGCCCACACTATATGTATATGTGTGTGTGTGTGTGTGTGTGTGTACACACACAGTGGTACCTCAGGTTACATACGATTCAGGTTACATACACTTCAGGTTACAGACTCCGCTAACCCAGAAATATTACCACAGGTTAAGAACTTTGCTTCAGGATGAGAACAGAAATTGTGCAGTGGCAGCGCAGCGGCAGCAGGAGGCCCCATTAGCTAAAGTGGTGCTTCAGGTTAAGAACAGTTTCAGGTTAAGAACCTCCAGAACAAATTAAGTACTTAACCCGAGGTACCACTGTATGTATATTCTTCAATACAAATTACAATTGAAATATGGATATATTTTCCCCTAAGATTTCCCAGCAAGGCTACATTGCTTTGTTATGAGGAGTTGGGAACTTTACTGTGAGCTGGGGTCTGATGTTATCACCTCAGTGATGCATGAATTGGGTCAAAAATTAAGGGTATTGCTGCTGATCTTGGTCTAGCTAAGCTACAATCAGGGATGGCTCTACCATTAGGCAGACTGAAGCAGTTACCCCAGACAGAAGTTTTTGAGTGTTGTGAAAGGGCAACATACTGTTATTTATTTATTATTGTTGCATATTTACTGTCATGGAGAAGTGTCTGTTGGATTACATGCCTCTGGTGTGAAAATAAGTCTGTCAGAGAGGGTGCCATTTGCTCAGTGCCAGATCTACAAATTTTGCTGAAGGGGTCAAAAGTCTGCCCTGCTGCCCTGCTTTTCTGCAAGTTCTGTTCATCCAGCTACCCTCTTGGTGGCATTGGTGGAGGGAACATGAAGGAGAGAAGGTATTTCCCCCTTTATGTCCCATGCAGGATTCCTTCTCTCAGTTCACCCACTGTCACCACTACCACAGATAGAAAGAAGCCTTCAGGTTCATATCAAATTCCACTCTTGTGACTTTGTTGCCTTCCTCTTCTGGAATGGCCAAGCAGGTGGGCTTTTCAACAGCCACCCACATCATCTAAGAAGCTTATTAGAAGAGGCAGATGGGCTGTAGCAAGTCATTAGGGCCTGTCTCCTCCTTTATGTTCTGCTGGTTCAGGTGCTGACAGCAGTGTGGCATAGGGGAGAGAAGAGAGAGAGATGCTGCAGCCATGACCACAATACATGCTCAGTGACTCCTTATGTTCTGGCCAGATTCTGTTTCTTGGAAGAGGTAGATAGATTGCCACCCATTTCTCTTGGTAAGTGGAACACAGCCAGGAGTCACCAAGCATGTGCTACAGCCATGGCTACGACATGCCTCTGTCTTCTCCTTCCCATGCTGCACTGTTGTCAGTACAGAATGTTGTTTTGCCACTCTGCTAACCTGCATCTCCCTCTGCATTTGCTACATCCTCTCATACATTGCCTGCCACTGCTACCAATGGAAACAGAGTCAGTACCTCCCTTTTAATGGAAATAAAAATGACCTATTATTAATTTATAAATTAGTTAGTTAGTTAAATTTGTATACCACCCTTCGCTCAAAGACCACATGGTGATTGCGATGACGCCAATAGACATGTTGGTTGATGCTGTTGTTTACGTACAACTCTTTAGTTTAAGGTATGTCACTCTACACTACACTTGATCTTAGCCAAAAGGCCGAGAAGAGATTTTATTTAACATCTATGTTAACTCCCTGGTCACATGTTGCCGTGAAATCGAAACCCACCCCCCCGTGTTCTCTAACGGCAGAAAAGTACCAGTTTTAATGTATGCGGATGACGCTGTTCTTCTCTCTTCTCTCTCAAACCAAAGTGGGTCTGAAACGTGCCTTAGAAAAGTTTAGTGACCAATGTAACACTGAACTGTTAACAATTAATTTTGCCAAAACCAAAATTGTACATTTTAACCGCTCCTACAGGAAAGATAATTGGAGCGTAAAGGGAAATGCCATTGAACAGACCTTCCAATACTTAGGCATTACTTTCTCTTATAATGCCAAATTGTCAACACACCTGACCACATCAGCTATATCAGCAGGAAGAAGTGCAAATGCCATCCTTAGATTATTCAGAAGGAAAGGAGCTGGCTTCCTCCCGATGGCCCTAAAAGTCTTTCAGGCAAAATCTTTAGCCCAACTCCTGTATGGCTCTCAAATTAGCCCCTCTGCCAACCTTAAGACCCTTGAAACAGTACAATCAAAATTCTTAAGATCATTATTTGCTACCCCAAAGTGTACACCTAATGCAGTCTTAAGGCAAGAGGCAGGACTGCCCAGAGTGGAATTAAAAGTCTGGGAGCAAGCAATATCCCTCTGGCTGAAAATCCATTACAATCCTAAGGGACTCTTACCTTGCTTCCTGGCCGCAGTTCCCTATCCTCCTTGTCTTATGCAAATAACTAATAAGATCAAACAAATTGGCCTAAACCCTGAGAACCTTTTTTTGGGAACTCTGAATAAGGCAAAAGCAATTATCACTCAGAGACTTTACGATGTCGAATTACAACAAGAAGACGCCCTACTCCCAGAGACGTATAGATGTTTAAAAGCTTGGCCTAATTTTGCAACTGCCCCTTACTTAACTAACATGACTAACGAAGCTTATAGATGGGCTTTCTCTAGAGCCCGCTTTGAGACAATGCCCTCAGCAGTGCTGTACGGCAAATTCACGCGGGTACCAATGCATGCGCGCCTCTGCCCCTGTATGTCTAATAAGGTAGAATCTGTCACACACATCCTTCTATTTTGCGAATTTTATAGTGAAGAGCGAGTTCAACTTATTTTGCCGCTTTTATCAAAATTCATACCCCTACAACATTATTTGGAATCCTCCCCCGAAATTCTACGAAAATACCTTCTGGAAGATTCCTCAAGCTCAATATCATATGAGGTGGCCAAATTTTGCACTTTAGTAATCAGGAAGCGTAAATCTCTTCTGTTGAATGGCACACTGCGAAGTTCCCTTGTGTAATCCTTTTTTCCTTTTCTTTTCTGATGTTGTTGTTGATTTCTTTTTGTTTGATCTTGTGGTGTTTAGTGTCACTGGCTTTTGCCGTAATAAAACTTGGTAACTTTGGTAACTTTGGTATGTCACTCTAAGTAGGACTCTCTAAGTAGCTTTGAAAATAGAGGACCAAAGATGGACATCAATTACAGACATGTGCAATGTAAGGCTTAGGAAACTCAGAGATGCTGTTTGTTTTCGGTTCTTTATAGCATTATAAGAACATCAGAAAAGGTGATTAGAATTGAAAAGGTGTATGTAATTGAAGAAAAAAGGATATAAAAGATGGTGGGATATAAAAGATGGTGGCATACATTTTCTTGTCAAGTGTGACCCACACATTTAGCTGAAAGATGGAGACTCAAGTTATCTATACAATGTCCTATGCGGTGTCCTATACGATGTCAGTATCCTAGAAATATTGCTACCCTGACGCCTACTGAAGAAAAAATGACATGTATTATACTGCGTAACATGACAAACAGTTTGTGATTCGATCGGACTGTTCCTGTAGTCTTAGAAGAGAAGCAGTAGTTAAGAAGTGATGCTATGGTGGCCAGTTTATATCACAGTAAGGCATTTGGGAAGTAATCTCCCAGTATATGCAGTGCAAAAGTTGTAATCTGTTTAGTAAATGGGCTATTTTTCCCCGAAAGTCGCCTTGTTTTGCTTTCTAGAATTTACACACACACACACTATGTACATATATTTAAATATGCAAAATAAATTTTTGGAACTATCTGTAGGGTTTATAATTAGCTGCACAAATTTTACTGATCTTTCCCTTTCTGCTTCCTTGTCTGCCAGCTGTAGCTTATGCATAGTGTTGAAAGAGTCAAACAATGTACAAGCATGTGTTATGTGTGCATATTGCAGATGCATATCATAAAGTAAAATAGCAAAAACCTCTGTAACAAGGTTTGTGGGCTTCAACATAATATATGGTTTTACTGTATATGGAATAAATATTCAGGTATGTTGCGTATAGATGAGATGCTCCAGCTGTGCTAATTATACATTTTATTAGTCTCCTTGTTTCACCCACTAAAACACCTTTTTCTTGAAAGCTGTGACCTTAACAAATCCAGCAGAATAGAAAAATAGATGGACTTGTGGGGACAGGGAATGTGTTCTTAACCATTCCTGTTTAAATTTCTTTTGTACGTTTTGTCAAGGTAATACTGGAAGCCAATAACAAGAGCTAAATTCAGTATTTTGACTGCCTGGTTTTAATAATCATTTTAACTGTGCAATGGATTTTATCTTGTTTCATGCATCATTTTTTTTTGCAATGACTTTGGCTATGCAACTAATAATATTCTTAATTCGTATTATTCCAAAAATGGATTACTGTCAACATTACCCTGACAAAACAATAATAATCAGTGGGCCACAGAGCACATGAGTGAACATGGGTGTATGTAAGATGGAGATCACTAAATCAAGGTTGTGGGGCTTGTGGCCTCTAAATGTTGCTTGACTCCAACTCCATGCAATCCCAGGCAGCATGGCTACTGGGTTAAGATGATTGGAGTCCAGCAATTTTTGGAGGATCACAATTTCCTGATCCCTGCTGTAGATTATATAAGCAACAATGCCAGGCCCCTTACTGCAGATGGGCTTCTACTATTCCTGACATATTTGTCTGAATTTAGGAAAGGATTGAGCATACTGAAGGATTTTAGGAGCCTGAATTTGATGGTGATGATGATGATTTCACTATCTGTGGTGGAGGTACAAAAATGCATACCAGTCTTGTAGAAGAAGCAACAATAAGGATTTTTCAAACAGAATTATTACTGGACCTTTTCATATGCTTACTGCATTCTGTTAAGCAGAGATTACCACATGCCTTTGGAACACAGATCCTGCATATATTAGCTACCGCAACCCAGATACCACATTTACTGTACAAACCATTTCAACAATTATGTGTGCTAAGGCATAGAGGAATATGCAGGAATCAAACAAGCTAGATAAAATTAGAAAGTTATGGGAGCTATAGTAGGAATATATTATTTACTGGGAATATGATTAAATGAACAACTATGTTGCAGAATAAAGATATGTTGAATAAAAAGAGTTTAGTAACTAGATATGTCAAAAGGATTTGGGAATACCAAGAGGAACACTGAACTTTTTGTTGTAAAACTGAAAAGGAATTATAAAAATGCTATTTATATCATAGCAGAAATGGTGCTAAGTGTATAAAAAAAATGAACAGCCTTCCTAACTTTTTATAGGTATTTACTCACAGCCTGGTGAGCCTTTTGAAGCCATCAGCTGATTTGTGGGAGGGCATGTTGGCTAGCATGGTGGGGGACAGGAAGAGTGAGATCTTGTGGGCTCCAATCTCTCACAAGATACAGAGGGATGGTGCAGTGGTACCTTTAAATAGCCTGGGCCACATCTCATCTGGCCTCCTTCGTCCTTCCATTCTGTTGAGGGGAAAATTCCCAGCATCCCTCCCCTGACTTGGTTTATTGAGGGGTTTTGTAGTGAGAAGATGTGGATGCATTTACCAGTCTTCATCAGAGTCTTGAGTAATTGAATAACACCATCTATCAAAAGCCTTATTTTTAACAGGTAGTGCTCTGAGCATGGAACAGCTCTAGATAAATATGCTGAAAGGTATTTGTTTTCCTCTTTAAGAATTGCATTTTAATAGTGATAAAAGGTTGCCGGAAGGAATTGCTTACTCCATCTACCTGTCTGATTGCTCAACTGCTTTTTCCCTAGGTTTGAGGTGTGTCACAATAATGTGTCAATTGAGCTAGACAGATATTGTTTTAAAAGAGAATTAAAATGGACATCAATATTTGAGAGTCTGACTAAAATGCAAACTCCAGAGATAATAGAAAAATGAAAACAAGAAAATAGGCCAACACAGAGTGTCTAGAGAATTAGTCTGTCAGCAACTGGGAACTTTACCATCTATATTCAGATGCAATAAAGATCATTCATGTCTTACTCTTTTCTACTGGAAATCTAACAATAAGAAATGAAAAGACATGGTGGGGGGAGCAGGGAGAAGAGCATCTATTGAAAAAGTCACATGGCTAATGATTTGGACATGCTGAACTCAACATTACACAGAGAGAGAACCAAAGACTATTTTCTGACATTAGATTTCTGCTTGTAAGCTATGCTGCTTTCAATGTGCCTTAGAGCAGGAGTATCAAATGAAAATGGGATGCAGCAGCAAATACAAGGTTGTCAGCTCTTGAAACAACAACAACGGCAACAACCAACCTAATATGTGGATAGCCAGGAGTGAGTCCAGGGTGGAGCACAGCACTTTGACATTTGTTTGAGGTGAAGCCCAATACAAAAATAGTCCACCTGTCAGGCTTCGGGGAATCAGTTTCCTCCCCTGTGGCAGTAAATAAGATCAAATGAAAAGAATGTCTTACCAGTTAGATTCTATAATAATCACAGTGAGAGACAAAAGAACATGTCTACCTAGAATGGCGGTGCTCCCAATTAAGGCTCACCCCCTCCGTCCCTATTAATTTATGTCACTCCTACTAATTTGAACTTGTAACCTCTGTGCTTTCTGTTCTAACACTCTATGAGCTCTCCATGTCTTTGGGGATGGAGGTTGAATGCTGTCCAGAGACTGTGAATCTGTTAACCCTCTCTCTTCCAGTGTTTCTTCCCCTAGCTGTTCCCCATCCAATATTTCCAAGCTTCTGCCTTCTGAACTATGCCCCTCTGCAAACCACTGTTCCAAATCTATACTGTCTTCCTGCTCCTGGGAAGATTCAGGATCAGGGAGAGGGTGTGGATCCCACCAATCTTCCTCAGTGCTGCCCTCCTCAGCATGGTCCCTGACATCACCTCATGCAAAACTAAAAAGAGGCCCCCACCCACACCTTTCCCTTCCTTCAGGAAATTCAATCTTACATTCTACACATAATCTAGTTTGCCTCTTACCCATCAATTCCCTTTTGATAGCCTCTCAATCCCATGTGCCACTCCTTACATGCCACCCAAACCGCTTCAGATGAACCTTCATATCCAGATGCCATCTTCATATCCTGAACTGTACATTCCTGAGCAGTCTCCTGCATTTCCTAACTCCCCATTACCTATGGCCTGTTATAATGTGGCTACAAGTGAAAGCTTTTGCAGATGACCTAGTTTTGACGTTACAGGAGCCAGAATCTAGTACGAAAAGAGTATTGGAACTGATTCAAGAATTTGGTCATGTGGCAGGATTTAAGTTGAACAAGTCAAAAACTAAAGTTCTTGAGAAAAATTTAACACCAATTGAGAAAGAGAGGTTTCAGAAGGAGACAGATTTAACAATAGTTAAGAAAGTAAAATATTTGGGGGTTAATATGACTGCTAAGAATTTAAATTTATTTAAAGATAACTATGAGAAATGTTGGATAGAAGTGGAAAAAAGATCTGGAAATATCGTCAAATTTGAAGCTTTCCTTGTTGGGTCGAATTGCAGCTATAAAGATGAATGTATTGCCAAAAATGTTATTTTTGTTTCAGTCATTGCAAATTTTTGACAAGATGGACTGTTTCAAGAAGTGGCAGAAAGATATTTCTAGATTTGTCTGGCAGGGCAAGAAGCCCAGAATAAAATTTAAAATACTAACTGACGCAAAGGAAAGAGGTGGATTTGCCCTGCCAGACTTTAAACTGTATTATGAGGCAGCAGCATTCTGCTGGCTGAAAGATTGGCTGCTTCTTGAGAACACAGACATTTTGGATTTAGAAGGGTTCAATAATGTTTTTGGTTGGCATGCATATTTGTGGTACGACAAGGTTAAAGCACATAAAGCATTTAAAAACCATATTGTCAGGAAAGCATTGTTTAATGTCTGGATAAGATACAAAGACTTATTGGAAACAAAAACCCCAAGGTGGTTGTCACAAATGGAAGCAAAGGCTCAGAAAAAACTCAATATGAAGGCCAACTGGCCGAAATATTGGGAAATTTTGGAACAGGATGGAGACAAATTGAAATTGCAGAGTTTTGAGAAATTAAAAGATAAAGTGCGAGATTGGCTACATTACTATCAAATAAGAGAGGCCTACAATTTAGATAAAAAAACTGGCTTCCAGGTGGAAAAATCAAAATTGGAAACAGAACTGTTAGATCCTAAAACTAAGATACTTTCGAGAATGTATAACTTGCTGCTAAAATGGAATACGCAGGATGAGACGGTTAAATTTGCAATGATTAAATGGGCACAAGATATTGGCCATAATATTATGTTTGCTGACTGGGAACAGTTGTGGACCACCGGTATGAAATTTACGGCATGTAATGCCTTAAGAGAGAATATTATGAAAATGATATATAGGTGGTACATGACACCAGTCAAGCTAGCAAAAATCTACCATGTGTCTGATAATAAATGTTGGAAATGTAAGGAAAATGAAGGTACATTCTTTCACCTTTGGTGGACGTGCCCAAAGATTAAGGCTTTCTGGGAGATGATCTATAATGAAATGAAAAAGGTATTTAAATATACCTTCCTGAAGAAACCAGAGGCCTTTCTCCTGGGCATAGTCGGCCAATTGGTGCCAAAGAGGGATAGAACTTTCTTTATGTACGCAACAACAGCAGCAAGAATACTTATTGCAAAGTATTGGAAGACACAAGATTTACCCACCCTGGAAGAGTGGCAGATGAAGGTGATGGACTATATGGAATTGGTGGAAATGACTGGCAGAATCCGAGACCTGGGAGAAGAGTTGGTGGAAGAAGATTGGAAGAAATTTAAAGTCTATTTGCAGAAACATTGTAAAATTAATGAATGTTAAAATGATGTTGGATTGAAAATAAGTGGTATTAACAACAAAATTAATAAGAATATGTAAAAATGAATAGATATTAGACAAAATTATAGAGCTGTAAAATGTTAAGAAATAGAGTGAAGGTAAAGGAAAGAGGGTAAGGATTTGCTGACTTGATTATGTAAACGGGAATACAAAAAGAGGAGGTGTGAGGAGGTCAAAGAAACAAGTTAAGGAGTTTAGAGTTATGAAAATTGGTATCGTCTTTAATTTTTTCTTATTTTTTCTTTGTTTTTTGAATGCAGCTTTCTTATTACCATCTTTGTAAGTTGTATTTTATATATATATTCCTACTTTTTCTTTTTTGATGTATCTCTTTTTTCTCTTTTCTTATGTGGTTCTGTATTTATGTTTTTGTAAAATTTAATAAATATTTTTAAAAATATATATATAATGTGGCTACAAGCAAGTCGATGCAGCATGGGTGTGCCTGTTATTGACTATGCTTCAACTGGGGGGAGCGACACCCAAATCACCCTGATTTATCTCATTATTCAACCCACCCCCTGGAGCTGCTGCAAACCCCTAATGCAATCTTCCTCATATATATATATATATATATATATATATATATATATATATATATGATTATTAGAGCATATTACTGTACCATACGTATCTGTCTGGTGCTGCAAAGTACAACAGGAGATGTACCCAAAATTGGACTTGAAATAAGAGAATCAATTCTTCAACCTATAAAGTGAGAATTTCACCTTGAAAAAGGCAAATCCCATACTTTTTTCTTTTCTTCTATAGTTTCATTCAATGCCTTTAAGACTTTTCAGCAACTGATAGAAAAGAATTGAAATGATGCATTGCCTTTGCATTCATTATTCAAACAGCCACCTTAAAAAAAAAAGGAATAAAGCATAATACAATTAAAATCAAATAAAGGAGTACCTGATCCTCGACAACTCTGTGAAATGGAGGAGTTGCATCAGAGAAAGAAAAACAGAGACTCAATAGCAGCCAGCTCCCCATTTCTAAAGAACAGAGCGAGGCCAGTGTTGCGATACACACAGAGCAAACAAATCCCAAAGCAAGAAGCGAAAGCTGCACAGGCATAAAAACGACCAATTGCTCAGCAGGTGAACAACTCATATCTTTTGAGTATGAGTAATGCCCAGGGCAAGTCAAAACTAGCAAAATGAAAGTGCTGCCTGATATACCAGCTTGCCATCATGGGCTTTGTTAGGCCCACATTAAAATCAAGGGACATTTTTATTAGAAAGTTAGGCTGGATTCCTTTGAACAATTATTTAGGAATAAATCCCACTGATGTCTGTGGACTTAGTCCCAAACAAACATGCATATGATTGTACTGCACACCCTATTAAGGCACTCACTTCTGAGAGAAAATGCTTAGAATTGTGCTCCATGCAAAATTCAAGAAGATACTGGAAATGTTCTGAATGTTTGTTTGAAATCAAGAAATCGAAAGTTCAGTTAGTCTGGCAAGGTTTCCCTGAAATCTTGCATCTTTTGTTAATAATGAAAGCATGAAAAATGGAAAAGCTCAGAATTTGGATTACACAATGTTTACTGGAAAACTAAATTCCACTGAGTAGAAATTTTATCACTGTCTGTTAAAATAAGGAAATATGGAAAACAATTGCTAATGGCATCATCAGGATCATCTAAATTAGACCATATGAATAGCAGAGTTGATATCCCACTCTGGTTGAAAATCATCTTAGAACATATGCTTATTATGCTTAATAAAGTTGTGCTGTGCATTCATTGTTCAGTCCCCCCCTTAAATGTATTTACTTGTTTTTTATTCTTTGTGACTGTTAAACAAATAAATAAATGCCAGTCCTCATGGTTAGCCGCAGTCATGTAAACCTAAAGATCTCTGATTCTGGCCTACTTGCCGAGAATGCACCCATCTACTTTTAAACTCACGCACGTTTGCAAACATGCACTAGTCTTTTGTATTTTCTAACAACAGGCTTATAGAATACCAAATACAGCAGACAGACATGGATCTTTGATACCACTCTTTCTGCGCTCCAGCAAGTCCCACTTCCCACTTCACAGAACAGTGGGCTATCTTTGCCAGGTGGGTGGGACATCTAGTCCAGACATAGCCTCTGTGGTGGCCTCCAGATATTGTTTTTCTCCAACTACTATCATCCATGCTGACTGGATATAAAATCCTGTGCTCTGCAGGATCTGGCAGATGGTCATCCCTCCTTAAATGCTTTCAGTGAAGAAGAGCCCTCCACCTCTGAAGGCAATATGTTCTACTGTCAAACAGCTAATACTCTTCGAAATGTGCTCCTAAAATTTTGCCAGGAGCTGACACCTTGACATTTCCACTTTTTGGCTGGTTTATTCTTGCCCTCTGTTCTATCTACGGGAGTAAAGGGAGTTTTGTAACTGGTACTTAGAATACCGGTCATGCAATCTCAAGAACACATCATGAACTTTGATAGCCAATTGGTTATTAATGTCCCCCTGTTTACAAACTTCACTTTTTCCCTGTTCTTCTGTTTGGGGAGCTAGGGCTTTTATGAAACTATACCATATTCTTAACAGTGTTACCATTTTCTGCAGTTTTCCATCCTCTTGTGCCACTTTTGATTTTCATAACAGCACAGACTCCCTGACTTCAAAGGTGAGTAAATAAATATTGTTTCAGCACTAACAACTCTCCAATCCAGGCTAAGTAGTCACTTGCTTGAAATCATTTTGATTGTTTTTGAATGACTTTACCTGGAGCCAATAAATTGGTTCTGTGGTTAACAGCACACTTCAATCTTCAGAGCTGTCAATTTGGCACTTTTCATTAAAATTAAATTCATTGCAATGGAAGAAAATGTTTTTGTTTTTTGTTTTTAAAAATGAAGTGCTACTGGATTTGGACACCTGAAATTCATGGCTGTGTCTTAGTGACGTATAGCACAGTTTTCTTTTCTTTTCTCCTCTTCAGAGGGAGTCATCTTGTGAATCTCTTCTAACAAAATTGTAATTATTAATAAAAGATATTTTGTTAAAACCAACAGGATTATTGAGATGAGTAGCTGTGATCACTGGATGATTTTAGCCCAGCCATTTCTCATAGCTAATGTTTCTTATGAATAAACCCCCATTGGGTGACAGCTTGTGTTCACTATGTCAAGGCACCTATTAAACTTTCAAGTCTTTCAGGTGACATCGTAAATACCAGCTGTCACTAGAATAACCAACAAGGAGAAAAAGTTATTCCCAATAGACACTACAATGCACCAGCAGTGATTAGATACAGATAAAGAAACCAAAATATTTTTCAGACTGCTTTGCTTTCTGCCAACCCGCCCCTGCCCCCGGCCAAAAAGATCTACCTTCAGCAGTGATACTTCTGCATATCTCCCACTCTTATAATCTTGTTCTTATGATCAGCAATCATGGTTTTAAGGGGTATGTCGTCTCCCCCCCCAGTAAAAAATAAATCACACTGAGATACAGCAAATGCAGAATCAGGTTACTTACTGATTTTATATAACCACAATCACCACCTGCCATGTTCCATTTTCAAAGTCCAATTTACCTTGCAGGCATAAACACCTGCACGCATGCAAATAGCCATATGTTTGAAATTTTGAAAACTAATCCACCAAATATGGATGTCAGGAGTAGAATTTGACTCACCCCACATGTTTCAATATGACTTCCATGAGACCACTGGGTAATCTTTATCCAGGATTACAGCCACAGAAACCTACTGCAAATGTACAGTGGGGGGGGTCAACTTTTAACTGCCCACCCTCTTTCTCTCTGACATTAAGTCATTTAAATGGTGTGTATGTGGATCCTCCACAGCTCTTGGGACGCAAGTAAAATTATGAATGATACCAAAATGGAATTCATACCATAGTATGGAGAGAGAGCTATACAAAATGAATATATGATGCAATATATTGCATCAATATATGATGCAATGGAGTAAATAAATGTGTTTACTCCACATGGGACATCTTTTCTACTTCTGAATTGAAGCCCAAACATTAATAGACTAGCATTTTATTGTGGGTGTATCTGCAACATATTCTTGAGACAATAATGCATTAATGGAGCTTTTATTCTGCTTTAGTTTGTGGAATGTAAAGTTGCAGCATTTCAGCAGCAAATTATGGATATGCACAGATTGAAGCAGCATGACTGCCCCAAAACTTTTGCAGGTGCCAACATTATTGAAAGCAAGATTGCATTTGACTGTTTCAATAATGTAAATCACCATGAATGTACAATAACAATAATGTCTGGATTTGCCCATAGTGTCGGTGACAATTGATTCAGATCATTTTGTTAATTCTAGCAATGTTGCGACAACAGGTTTCAAACTACAGAATTTGAACCAATCTATATACCTAACACCTGTCCTGATACATACCTGTTCTCTCCTTGGATTCTATAATAATATTCTGTCTCAGTGTTTGTTGTAAAAGTTAAAATCACTTGATGTTTTGACAGTGAATATATTTGTTCTTTTGTGAAGTAGTGAACTGACAAGCCTATCATATCCATCTCTGGCTACTTTGAAGTTAGATGGTGTTCACAATGTGAAGAAATTCTTTTCATCAGCCACAATATTAGAGTGAACTAAAGTGACACATGTCACTAACAAAGAATTGTATAAGAATACAAGCATCTTAAAAAGTACTGCATTGGATCAGCATCCTCCCTCTGAATGCAGCATGTATATGTTGTGTTCATCAACAAGAAATAGTTTGGAAGAACTCAGAGTCCTTACAGTGAATAAAAGGGAGAGAAAGAGAGAAATAGAGTGGAATTATATGATTAATACTCTAATAGCACAATCTTGTAATGTCTACTAACAAGTTTGGTGGGGGTTATTTCCTTGTAATTGGGAATAGGATTGCAACCTAATAGTGATATCTGAAACCTTCATGGAAGAGGGAAACAATATGGTCCATTCTCATAATGATGTCTCCTAATCTTCCTCATGTGGAATATGAAAATGGTCACAGAAGAGATAAAATTATAGCAAGGAAACATAAAACTCTTGGATTCCACAAACATTTCTCTTGTGGCTACTTCTAGTCTGGTAAAGACATAAAAGACACTGGGATACTAATAGATTGCAGAATATTTTCCTTCTGGTGCAGGAATATTTTCCTTCTGGTGAATTCTCCTGGCATTATACTGAAGGCATTAGAGAGAATGGGGCATTATAGACTTTCAGGAGGAAGTGAAAAGCATTCTTATTTAGCCAGGTATTTTATAGCTTGAAGATACTGTGCCTGGCAACCCCGAAATCATTGGCTGAGACTTTAAAAAACTGTTTTATAACATTTTAAACTGTCTTAGAACATCTTTGTTTTTAGAATGTTTTAAAGTATGATTACTGTTATGTTTGCCTCCCTGGGCTCCTTTGGCAGGAAGGGTAGGAAATAAATTAAATTAATAAAGTAAGTCTACATTCCTCAAATACTATCAAGGGTAAGATCACACATATCATAGCATTGTCAGGAGCTTGTCCTACACTCAAGTAGGACCCTGGCAGAAACACATGCCTGACTGGCATGTTCTCTCCCTCCTGGTCGATTGTTCAGGAGCTTCAAAAGCTTTTCCACCCGAACATCACAGCGACCAATGCCAACAGACATCGGCACACTTAAGGATCTGCAGAGTATTCACAGCTTGTGTAACAGACCTCAGCAACTCAGCATTTTGGCTAATATACTTTATTTACATATAAACACACATGGAGCACTGCAACAAGACTCCCTCTTTCTCTAGCATCAGACAGCAAAGAGAAAGAACAAAGGACAATAGTCCCACTTCATGGAACACAGTAACACAAACATCCTGTCTCAGGTCACTTCCCATTTTGTGGAGTCAAAACATACACCGTCATGTGAAAGATAACAATCCCATGACTGCAATCATGGAGCAGGAATTCTAACATCCTCCCCCAATTCATGATCTGTGTTGCAGTTATCAGTGTAACTGCAACAACCATACAGATGTCATATACACAGTATACTCCTGTATCACCTGTTCCACCCTTGGAACTACCTGCAACTGGATTGGCCTTGGGCCTTACCATCTTGCACTTCTGACTAGTCTTGGAGTCATAACCCTTCTGTCCATCAAGAAGTCTCACACCTGACTTTGTTGGGACTCGAACCCTAGCCTCATTCCCTTCTGAGGAATCAGTGTTGGCACACACAGCCTCTGGACGTGGTTCAGCTTCCTTCTCCAAGGAAACAGTGTCTACCCTTACAGCCTTTGGGTGTGGTTTCCTGTCCCTTGAGGACAAACCCTGTACCCCTTTCAAGACTCAGGGTCCCAAGACCTGTGTTGAGCCACTAACCACAGCTAAATCTGCAACAGCTGTGTTAGCAAACTCCTGAGCATACCTGGTGGGCATTTCACCCTTTGTAGCTCCTCCTGATCTGCGTATCTGGCACATCTCACTGAATCAGTGGAACTCACCTCAGTGCACCTGCTGTTTACAACAGCAACAGACTTAGTATCTAAGTCTCCAGCAATGGGGTAAGGTAAAGGTAAAGGTACCCCTGCCTGTACGGGCCAGTCTTGCCAGACTCTAGGGTTGTGCGCTCATCTCACTCTATAGGCCGGGAGCCAGCGCTGTCCACAGAGACTTCCGGGTCACGTGGCCAGCGTGACAAGCTGCATCTGGCGAGCCAGCGCAGCACACGGAATGCCGTTTACCTTCCCGCTGGTAAGTGGTCCCTATTTATCTACTTGCTCCCAGAGGTGCTTTCGAACTGCTAGGTTGGCAGGCGCTGGGACTGAACGACGGGAGCGCACCCCGCCGTGGGGATTCGAACCGCCGACCATGCGATCGGCAAGTCCTAGGCGCTGGGGTTTTACCCACAGCGCCACCCGCATCCCTTTAGCAATGGGGTAGCCTAGGAAAATACACACATTTCCTTCCCACTTCTCACTGCACTACTTGTAAACCACCTAGATTTATTTGGTGGTTATTGGCTGATATATAAATATTATCAATATATCAGTAAGGCACGGCTGAGTTTGATTTGTTTCCACCAGAGAGATTAGGTCAATTCTTTTGATTCCAAATGCATAAAGTTTTGCCCATTCCCTCCCAGTGCTGCAGTGAGGCCCCAGCTCAGATGTGATGTACAAGATACTACCACCAAGATCCATCTACTTCCAAGTAAACATGATGTTACGGTACATATTCTGCATCCAGAAGGTTTCAGGCTCAATCCCTGAAGGAGATGGTCATGATCTTGATGGCCAAATCTTCTGACTTGATTGGTATAAGACAAATTCCTATATTTGCTATGCCTTATGAAATTCATTTGCGAAAAGTTTACAATAATCAAATGACAATTGGGTGGGGTAGAGCTATGTAATTCCCCCCCTTCCAATCTGGTACCAGTATTGCATGAAGGACAAGCAGCATTGAAGTATACCACAACAAAATAGCTTCCACATTGTAGTAGATGTATATGAATGGGGTTAAATGTCTCAGCAGCTTGGGATAATAGGTTCCAAGCTAAAAAAAAGTAATAGTTAAAAAATAACAGTACCTACCTTGAAGCCTCCCTTAAAGTTCCATCAAGCTTGTCTTATATGGTATTATTTTACTATAATAAGCATTGGCATATAGAAAAGTAGCAGAAATGTCATCTATGTTGTCTATGTCACCCTTAAATTCAGAATGTTAGTTTACAATAAATGAACAAATACAGAAATAAGATATATACACATGCTTCTATCTAGCTAGGCCACCATATATCTAGAGAGGTAGCTTGGTGGAAAGCCAAAGCCTTTTATTTCCACACCATTTAAATAACCGCATGTCCCTAATTCCTTAATGAAAGGAAAGCATACAAAATACATCTCCATGCTTACCTGGTAATACCCACTGCATTCAGTGGAGCTTTTTTTCTAAGAAGAGATGCATATGATTCCACTGTTAGACTCACAATAGGTGATGCTCTTTTGTATGTCCCTCTTGATGGGCTATTCTCAGACCTTTTTACATTCTGGGAGCATATGCTTTTGAGTGTAATGTGACTCAGACTGGAAAGAGTAACTCATTCATTTCAAATGGCCTCCTCCCTTGAAGGTCAAACAGTTCTGGTGCTGACTTTTAAACCTAGTTTGGACCTTCTATACCTTATCATTCAAATTCCCATACTTCCTCTTTCTTGTCACCTTTTTTGTTTTTAACCTCACCCCCACCCCCTGCTCTTAGATACCTTACTGTATGGAGTATTTTAGTATTTCTGAGACAATATTTCCAACTGCACTGAAAGTACTGAAGTAAAAGAACAAGTTTATCTGTAGCTGTTAAATACAGAGCGAACTGGCACAAGTCCTTAAGGATTACGCCAGTTCAATTTCTGCTCCTTCATCTCTCAAAATAATTCCCAGTAAAGCACAGATATGAACAAAAGCCAGTCCTTCTTATGAATTTTTATTCCCAACAGAGACTGGTGGCGCTATAAACCAACCATACCATCAAGAAGATAGCATCATCTCCCTCTCTTATTAATAAGACCAAGAGGCAAGAGAACCTCCTCATCTGCTTGTCATGATATGAGCAGTTATTGGTACAGGTAGGTATTGTTCACTCCAGGTCATTCCAATAGTGACTTTGATTATCTATGCCATCACAAAATAATGATATTCATTACTCTTCGCAATCTGTGTCAGAGTGACAATAGCAGACTGTAAAATATACAGCGGTGCCAGTGTAAACAGAGTACAAGCAATCTCAATGCCATATTCAAGGGCTGTATGGCAACACTCCAGAGAATCAACAAAATAAGAAGCTGAACTTGTAAAACTAAGCCCTTAATCTTTTGAATTAGAGCAAGCAAAGGTGGACAAAGCAGATAGGTTCTCTTTCTCTCCCCACCTACATTTTTTTTTTTTGTCGTCTCACCTTACTCAATGAGATCTTATTTTTAGGATTAAGAAGAGAAGCATAGAGGTTGCATGCAGTCTTTGGGGAATTATTAAGGGCATGCCCTCTCTGTGTGATATTGCCATTATATGCAGAAGATAATACCAAACTTCAAAATAAGAGCTATATTGCTTGAGAAGAGAGAGAAAAGAAGAAGCTCTTATTGTTCAGTTTGCAAACAGAACCTCAAAGCTATTTAAGCTGATTGGAGGTTTACCCCTCTGCTGATTCCTCCCACCCAACTAGAAAGGAACAGCTGTCAGCTAAACACACATGAAAAATGGCTTCTGTTTCCCATTTCTCTAACAACCTTAAAAATATATATTTAAGTATATCAGTTCTTGACTCATAATAACTAAAACTGCAGCTGCAACAATTATTATACTACCTTGCCATTAAACTGTGCCACAAAATATACTAATAATTATACCTCAATTCTTAATTTGTACAGTTGGCTCTTTGAAAATGGTGACCAAGGTTTCTCTGGTGACTGACAAGACACCTGTGTCAACAAGATGGATGGCAACAATTGAAAAACTCAGAAAGAGATACCCCCAAGACCTCAACCAGACTGTGACTGCAACACAATAATTCTAGTGAATGACACGGATGACTTTCAGGTAGCCTTGACTGTATCCCCATGGCAACCTGAGCTTCAGAAGTCAATGCTACATTCTTCACTTATTGTTTGTTCTCCAGCAGAAGCATCCACCCTCCCAACAAGAAAGCAAAACTATTCCCACCTGGTATCATCTGTGTCTAGATAGACATGCCATATAACATCATCTAGGAGATAGTTCTGTTTGATAATAAAAGAGCACAATACACCGGAAGGAACACCAGCAGATTTTTCTTTTGCACTCTTACTGTTCAGATTACCCAAAAGTGATCTTCAGGGTCCTGAAATGGGATTCAGTGGGGGAAATGAATGATAGGAAAGAAAGAAAGAAAGAAAGAAAGAAAGAAAGAAAGAAAGAAAGAAAGATGTAGCAGGTAAGGGGGTACAAAGAACCATGGTGTGTGTGTGTGTGTGTGTGTGTGTGTGTGTACGTGTGTGTGTGTTACAGCAACCTATGGTCAATTAATTATATAGCAGTCTTAAAGTGGTGGTGGGGAAGTACCAGGGCAGATGAATCAATTTCTGAGGCTTACTGGTTCATGCCAGTCAGGGCAGAAGGTGGTATGGGGTGGGGGCTTTTCTTGTTCTCCCCTGTTCCTCCCCCCAAAAAAACCTCTCCCACTGACATTAATTCAGCACTCATTCCCACCCCACTCCACCTACACTGCCCTCTATATTTACATTTGTGACACCCATTTTCTTTTTCTCCACTGTCTTCCCCCTCTCTCTCTCCACCTCCATTCTAAAGGTAGATTCCAGGAACATAGGAGTCAGGTCAATGGTGCATCCAGCTCACAAATATCCACCCTGATTTGTAGTGGGTCTCCAGGATTTCAAACAGGGTACATTGCCAGCATTATCAGGAGATTGATCCTGGGACCTTCTGCATGCAAAGCAGATGTTCTACTTCTAAGCTACACCCTTTCCTTCAATGTAACACCATTAGGGCAGAAAGCATTCTTTTTAGCATAGGGGAATTTCTGAAAATTACTTCTGCTTGAAAATATATATGAGGAGAATAGTGTAGCCAAATACACTCATGTACTTACATAGAGTTCCTTTACAGTTATATATTGTTACTTTATTTAAATATTTTACATCACACTTTTCATAAAAACACTGCAAGGCTATGCACAGCATACAAAATTACAGTAACTTTGATAAAACATCAATAAATGCAGACCCTCCAAGTGTCCCCATTTTCCAGGGACAGTCCCGGATTTACAGAAGCCATCCCAAATTCTGATTTGATCCCAGAATGTTCCGCTTTTCCTTAAGATGTCCCTGTTTTCATTGGGTAAATGTTGCAGGTTATGGAGTTCTCTGACCCCCCCCCCCGAGTAGCAAAGCTGTTTCCTGCAGGGGTTGGTTGTACCTTTGAGTCTCCAGCAGGCTTGAAGCCACTACTCATCAAGACTGCTTTCTGTAGGACCAGCTGTGTGATTGAGTGGGGAATTCAGTCATGCAACTGATCCAGACGCATATTTACCTGAGCCACACTGAACCTCATGTCTGGTATCAGATGTGAGGCAAGAGGCCATGGTTTGGGAAAAGTAGCCTTGAGGGCTACACCAGCCTCATAGGCAGGACTTTTCCTACTCCTGCGGTAAATTGAGATTATAGCCCTTCTCCCATGATCATCCAACTGCCTAAAATGAAAGTGTGGAATAAAAGTGGGGTCTCATCCACTGAATTGTCCCTAACCTCCACAAGGTGATTGTAACTGTGTGTACAAAGCCTACATCCATCCATAGCTTAGCCTCTAACATGAGTGATTACAAACCTTGCAAAAGCATGGGAGGACCATTTGAAAATGAATATCCTCAATCCCTAAATCCAGGTATTTACAGTTGCCATCAGGCTACTGTTTTACACCAGCTAAGAGGAGGCCATAGCCACGTAACCAAGGCAGACAATTTAGACTGACCTTTGTTACTATAAACCTAGAAACCATAATATCTTCAAACAACTTATCTCCTTAAACACTAATAGCACGATGCTAGTCTTATTTTGAGAGGGACACGGGTGGCGCTGTGGGTAAAAGCCTCAATGCCTAGGACTTGCCGATCGAAAGGTCGGCGGTTCGAATCCCTGCGGCGGGGTGCGCTCCCATTGCTCGGTCCCAGCACCTGCCAACCTAGCAGTTCAAAAGCACCCCCGGGTGCAAGTAGATAAATAGGGACAGCTTACTGGCGGGAAGGTAAACGGCGTTTCCATGTACTGCGCTGGCTCGCCAGATGCAGCTTTGTCACGCTGGCCACGTGACCCGGAAGTGTCTCCGGACAGCGCTGGCCCCCGGCCTCTTAAGTGAGATGGGCGCACAACCCTAGAGTCGGACACGACCTGCCCATATGGGCAGGGGTACCTTTACCTTTAGTCTTATTTTAGGACTTAAGGGAATATATAGTTACCCCCTGGAAAAATGGCTATATTTTACCAAGAAAAGAGAGATACAGGCACAGAATTAAGCCCCAGGAAATGAAAAGGAGACATGGGTGGTCAGAACATTAGAGACCTGCTGTATCTGATCAAATGTCCATCAGGTCCATCATTCCTTTCTCACAGTGGCCAATCAGATGCCTTGAGAGCCAGTGTGGTGTAGTGGTTAAGAGCGGTAGTCACGTAATCTGGGTAACCGGGTTCGCGTCTCCGCTCCTCCACATGCAGCTGCTGGGTGACCTTGGGCCAGTCACACTTCTTTGAAGTCTCTCAGCCCCACTCACCTCACAGAGTGTTTGTTTTGGGGGAGGAAGGGAAAGGAGATTGTTAGCCGCTTTGAGACTCCTGAAGGGGAGTGAAAGGCGGGATATCAAATCCAAACTCTTCTTCTTCTTCTTCTTTGGGAAGCCTGCAAGCAAGCAAGCAAAAATGCAGCCAGGATGAATAGTAGCAAATGATAGTCTCATCCTTCATGAATTTGTCTAATTTTCTTTTGAAGTCATACAAGCTGGTGGCCACCATTGCATCTTGTGGCAGCAAATCCCATCATTTAATTATCCACCCTGTGAAGAAACACTTCCTTTTGTCTGCCCTGAATCTTGCAACATTCAGCTTCATTGGATGTTTTAGTATTGAGAAGGAGACAAACACCTCTCTCTTCACATCATACATATTTTAAAGTCCCTCAATCAAGCTTCCTTCTCGTTATTATTTGACCTTATGAGACCAGAGACCATAGCAGTAGGCTTTGACAAGCAATGACTGGACTCATCAAGGCACTTAACTTTTGCTTCCAGTTTACCCTTCAAATTAGGCAGTAGCAGGGAGTGATTTTCTGCTCAACAAAGAATGAGATTTCCTATTAACATCTCTCAACGATCACAACCCAGATGTCAGGTTTCTTACATTATAGACAGAGTAACCATCAGTCAGGGCATGGAGATCCTGCTCCAGGTTTTTAGGGTGGAGAGATATAAATCTATTGAAATGGGATCCTCACTACCATACTTTGTGTTCAGTGATTATGAGCAACATTGCTGCCAGAGAAAATATTACACATTCTGTAACATTGGATTCAAGTCCACCTCCTTTGATTTGCTGGAGGTATAATTCTTTTCAAGGTCAAATGTTTCGGAATGCAACATGCAACATTCTTCTAGATATACATTAAAAATGTTAACCTTATAGTTTACTATAAGCAGAAGCAATCGCCTAGTGAAGTGTTTTGGTACCTCTACTTATAGGCACATCAAAAATGTTGGCTTAAGGTGACCTAGAAGCAAAGTAACCAGCCAGCGGTGAAGACTGGATAGCAATTAGAAGAAGCTGCCAGATGGTATGTGAGCATAGGACTGGCACTGGAAATGAGAAGAGTAGGCAGCCGTGCTTTCTTTGATGACAGATTTACTGCCTGGAAAAGGTTTGAATGCTCTTGTGGCATTTTCCCCAGCGCTCCAATGGGAAGCAAAGAAAGTTCTTATTAAAAACTTCCCATCCACCACAACCTGAAGAACTATAATCCATGTGAAAAGCAAACTTGTTTTTCTCCCAATTCAGCAGAAGAATTGAGAGTTTGAAAAAAAGCAATATTACAGAAGGCAACTATTGGCTGAATGATAATGATAAAAAAGCAACAACCCATGGATTTTGTCCATGCTATCCATGTTGCAATGTGTGTGCCGTAGATGAAGCTGTGATGTATTTTATAAAGCATGTGTCACTATGAACTCAACTGGTATGTGGAGTTGATAATGGGATTCACAAGATGGGTTAACAAACTGAAACAGAATCCAAACTAAATAGGATGGGGCAGCACTTCACTTAAAAGAGCAGGCTCGTTCCTAAGGGGGGGACTTGATGGACTGTTACTGAGGGAAGAACACAATTTGTCTAACTTATGCTAGTGTTTATACCATTTTAAGGAAGATCTGGTCAATATTGCTTTACTTGGGCGCTTTTTATGTGGTTCATAAAATACATATTTTATTGCTGTTGACTTTGCTGTTCTTGTTTCTCAGCCTGACCTTTTCATGATCAGACTAAGTTTTGTGGGTGTTTTTTTAAAAAATGTTTTTGTTGCATGTTATGAACTTTCTTGAAATTATGTAAGGAAAAGAAAGGTGTAGTAAATAAATAAATAAACAAATAAATAAATAAGTAAGTAAGTAAGTAAATAAATAAATAAGTAAATAAGTAAATAAATAAATAAATAAATAGCTAATCCAGCGCGATTGGTGGGGATCAGGATGCCTAGTTCTGGTAAAGGTATGTTGAACAACTACTTGCTGTTGTCACAGAAATATCGCTAGACAGGAATCACTGCCTCACATTGCACAAAAGGTTGCTTAATTATTGTGCATCAAATTTTTGTCCTGCCTTTCCACAAAGAAGCTAACATTAACAGCACAAGAACAATATAATACAATTAATTAATTAATTAATTAAGAGCAAGGCAGGTAAAACATCAGTAAAATACAATCAAAACAACCACAGTCAGTTTTCACATATTTTCAAGCCACTTCATGGTTCAAAGGCCGGTCATCATCATCATCATGTATTTGCCTGCTAGCAGAAAGCCATCAAAAAGGGATCCAGTCAAGCCTCCTTTGTCCATAAGAGCTGGGGAGATTTCCCCCAAGAAAGTGCCTGGACCAAGCCCATGAGTTATGTTGGTCTTGAAATAAAGTACAATTGAGCCATTTAAAAACTTCTACACCATCTCTGGCCAGCACTGGAATCACACACAGATTCTTCTGCACTTTTGCTACAAAATATCCTCCAATGAAAATACTCAGTTTAACAAATCTTATTGCACTGTCGAGGATAGCGCATTATTATAATCAGCAAAATATTGCTTTTGGAATCACTAATGTTGTTTCCGCCATCGCTCTGCACTGAACACGATCCCCACATTTAATTATTATTCCTTTTTCATAACAGCAACCTTCACAGGAGAGCTGTGTGACTTTCACTGGTGGGTAATCACGGGATTTTCAGAGGAAATGTACTTGGGTTCATGACAGAATATAAATATGTATAATTTTCCTCAGGAATCCGAGAATCAGATTACAAAAGACACAGAGTAAACAGCAAACATTAGCAAAATTCCCCTTTGTCATTTAGTTTTGGTTCTTTGGGGGAAGCCGTGACTATTAAAGGGGCCTGATGGCACTTTAAGTCTACGGTGCAGATGCAATTGATGTAAGAATAGCGCAGTAGTGGTGGATTTAAACTAGATCATTCCACTTTGTTGGTTTTTGTTCTGCTCAATTCACTACGTCATAGATGCCCAGCAGCGCCCCCTAGGCTTGGTGCCCAGCACCCTGATAACTAAAAACGGTTTCCTAACCATGCTATGGAAAAACCTCCCATATGAGATAAGGCAGGCAACAATGGTGCTTTGTGTTGATGCCTGGAAGAAAATGATTTATTCACCCAGAGACCTTTGCTGGCCATATTTAGAAATCAGTTTATGGGTCAAAGACCTGTCCTTCAAAGACCTGATTTGCACTTGTTGCTGAGTTTAGGGCTTCCTTGTATCTTAATGGATTTTCTCTTGTTCCTGTGAAGTACCTTGAGTTTTTTTGTTTTAAAGGTAAGGCAGTATGGAAGTGTTTTCAATAAATGAAATAGACGATAAACAAAACACACAAGAAATCCCCCTAACAAATCTTGTAATGAAAGCAATTTGATGAAGTGGAGAATGTGAAATACAAAAGCCAAGAAGTCTCATGTATATTAACTCTCCACTGCTTCTGAGAATCATTTATGTCATCCAAAATGTACTGCAGTGAGACAGCACTCCCAGTTCGGAAGCACTCCCAGAGCCTACACTTTCTTCCCTTTTTAAAATATCCATTGAACAACTATTTTCCTTTCATCCATTCCAACAGACTTTCATAGCTCACTTATAGTAGGCCAGACCCAGTGAAGTGGATCATATTATACCAGTGCTCTTCAGTTAAATGGGATTAAATCAGCATGAATGATCTTTGAATTATACTCTCAAAGATTGCAAAAGTGAACATTTAACCTGGGAATAAGTAAAATTTATTTCAAATGAGACATGTTAAGAGCTGGTATGTAAATAAGTAACTTTTTCTAAAAGTTTTAAAGGATGTTACAAAATCAGCTAGGTTCTCTGCCAGAAATTTTCGCCTTGGAAATGTCTCCAAGTTACAAGACAACCACTCTAGGTCAGAAGCAATCTAGAACAAACTCTCAGAATCCCTGCCCTGCACTTTAACTTAGTGTGTGACAGGACAAGGTGGAAGAAAGTCATAATGTATTGAAGTTGCATTTTAGTAGCAATTCCATTATCAACATTCAAGTCTAAAATTCATTTCCAGGGCACCATCATCCCTAACAATTTCTGTGGCTGATGTGCAATAACATCTGGAGGACCACAGTTCCACATTCCTCTCTTGATAATACTTTTGAAAGGAAAGTTGTGAATATGAGAACCAGGATAGTCATAGGCACCTCAGTAATTTTCAGACACAACTGAGTATATTTAAAAATAAGGTTGAATAGTGAATTCTCATTTGGTACATCTTTACTTGACCTATAAAATCAGGAAAGATTTAGGGTTGTTTTTCTTAGAAGAACAGCATAGGAACATAGGAAGTTGCCTTACTCTTGGTCTATCTAGCTCAGTATTGTCTAGTCGTTCGTGGAGATGCTATTAGGATTGAATGTGGGACTTTCTGCATGCAAGGCAGATGCTCTATCACTGAGCTGTGCCCCAATCTATTTGTGTTCACAGTAAAAACAACAACAACATTTGTATGCCAACCATCTGACTGGGTTGCCCCAGCCACTCTGGGTAGTTTAAAACAAAATATTAAAACACAAAAAATTTAAAACAAGGCTGCCTTCATCTTCTAAAAGTCAGATAGATGTTACTTCTTTGACACCTGATGGGAGGGCGTTCCACCGAGAAATAGTAAGAGTTATTTCTAGATGTCTCAATAAACCCAATTTTACTTTCACCTACAGGACCTAATTCAGGGATGGGGACCTGGCTGGGGTTGGCAGGAGTTGGAGACCAGCAACATCTACAGGCCACACATTCCCTATCCTTGCATTAGTCAAATCCATTTCTGTTAAATAAGGAAATCATACATTTCAATTTGATTTTCACTCCTTATCAAACGACAGAGTGATGCCTCAACTGCTTTGGCAATGCTCCCATAGAAGTGCAATGTGACCATTTTAAAAAGTGTTATATTCATCGTTTAAACTTGTTAGGGATTTAAAGAGCAAGCCAATAGATTTGGATTTTGAAGCTACAGCCAGGGAATTTGTATTGATCGGTTCCAAATGAGCAATTCTTAAGAGTAAAACAGCAACCACTCCCCAAAAAGCACTTCTTCTGTTCATAATTAACCTGATACCACCACACAGCTTTGCTGCTGTAGTTTCTTGGCATGCAGCCTCCTAGAATATAGGGGGTTTGGCTGCTTTTATGTTTAAATTTGCATCTGAAACACAACATCTGCCTTGAAATATTAATTATCTATAAGTCCTTTATGAAATAAGTCAATATAGAAAGTCTTGATTAAGCTTTGTTAATTTATTATCCCTCTGATGTTTATTTAGTACAGCAGTAATGCTTCACTATCGCACAGCAGTCACCATTTGATGGCAGTTGCCAAGACTGAGTTCTATAGCTGCACGGGACAGAATAATCAGGGCTATATGTCTGATTAGAATTCCTCACATCATGCCCATTCTCCTACAGAGTTCAAGGAGCGCACTAATCAGACATGTTCCTATGCTGTTGGTCATGGAGAATTCATCACAAGAGACTGGACAAATGCCAGAATCTGTCTACAAGCATCCCAAAAACTCATGCTTTGATTATTCTAAAGACATTTGTGCTGAAACTTTGGACAAGGATTTTAACATTGTGTAATATGTGCAAAGGGAGCAGGGGAGGCAATGAGACAAACAAGACCCATATATGGATTAAACAGGACCATTGAGTATGGTATGCAAGCATAGTCAGCATGACGTAGAACAATGATCCTGATTCACACCTAACCCACCTGTTGGACACACACTTGGGAATTGCCTGAATAACATTTCCCATTGTGGCATGGGCAAAACATCTGAGAACCTGAGGTGAGTGAAGCCAGGCCTGTCCTTCCATCTTGGACCACATTCTAGTATGCTATCTCCACAGGGTGGTGCTGTGGTCTAAACCACTGAGCCTCTTGGGCTTGCCAATCAGAAGGATGGCAGTTCGAATCTGTGCTACAGGGTGAGCTCCCATTACTCTGCCCCAACTCCTGCCAACCTAGCAGTTCGAAAGCATGCCAGTACAAGTAGCTAAATAGGTAGCACTGCGGCGGGAAGGTAAACAGTGCTTCCGTGTGCTCTGGTTTCTGTCAATGTGTTCCATTGCACCAGAAGCATTTTAGTCATGCTGGCCACATGACCCAGAAAGCTGCCTGTGGACAAACGATAGCTCCCTTGGCCTGAAGTGAAGTGAGATGAGCGCTGCAACCCCATAGTCACTTTTGACTGGACTTAACTGCCCAGGGCTCCTTTAGCTTTTTATTTTTATGCTATCCCCATATCCCATATCTCATATGGGGGCGCTCCTGATGTTGATGATCCTGCCCAATGCAATTGTCTGTTTCAGAAAATACAAGGAGTATTATTGCACAATACTTCTAAAACCTACTGCTATACAATCTTGGGCATACCCATGAAAAGGTATGCAACCCTCCCTGTTAATCACCTCTCCTCCCGAATTGGTGTGGTTGTTCTGAGGTGTGTTGGCCTAGGATTCTGAGGTGGTCATGACTCCTAGATTTCTATTGAAAGCAAGTTCTCCCAAAGCCATGGTGTGCAAACGAAGTAGACTGTAGTCCGATCTCATCTGCAAATTTGAACTTAAGATACATAATATTTCTGAAATGATACAGCTTGTGACACTTGCATGTTTACAGGTCTATCCTCTCAGTTCTCACAGATGGTTCTTTTGAAGGAGGATAAATGGTCATGATAAAACAAGCACAATTGGATTTGCAGCTGTGAAACTTGGAAGCATGCTTTCGTTATTTTTATCCTTTTCAAGCACCATGTTTAGTAGGCAAAGTATTCATGTGGTCTGAAAGCCTCAGTACAACTCTAGGAGGTACTGAATGGCAGTGTAACTTGCTGGAAAAAAGAGAGAGATTCAAGAACTGCCGGGACCTTTAGAGTCTTTCAGTACTATGTATATGTGTTTCACATGCATATATACGTAGGAAGGTCTAATGATTTTGCACCATGTTTCTTTTCACTTTTAAAAATTATATTTTACTGGGGTCTTGAAATATCCATACCTCCACCATATTCAGCAGTTCCAACATGTAGAGGTCTCGCCCTTAGTTCAAGGATGGGCAACAACTCATTCAGCACAAATAGGAAGGTTGGAAAACATGCCCCGGGTAAGAGAGAGTTCAAGGTAATTTGAAAGCCAATATACTCAAAGCAAGGACAGCAGACATGCTATTATGAGTTGCTTTTGAGGTGAGCTTAGATGTGTCTTATCAGCTGTTTGAGCCTTCCCTTTTGACCATGTGCACATTTGGGAATATTGGTCTACAATACATATTTCTACATTGACACTAATGAGTTCTTGCAGTTAGCCTATAGTCCATGCAGTACAATCCTAAGTATATATACTTAGAAGTAAAACCCACTGATTTTAATGTTGCTTACTAGGGAGTCTGTAAGATTGTAAACATGTAGCTAGATCCATGCATATTTATTAAGAATCAAATCTTTACTGGAGAATATAAATAGCATAGGATTGTAATCTTAAATCAATTTGTTAGCTTCATTAATATTGTGCAATGAACCTTGGTGCATTTGTATCTTTAGTATCGTAATCAAGAAGCAAGGTCAAAGGCAAATAATTACAGAGTATATGCTTTCAGTAAGCTGAATGTTGCTGTTTATGTTTTTTTTTTTTTAAGTACAACTGCAACTTGTACATTAATGTTGCTTATTGAAAAATGAGTAGCATCATGTAGCTCAGATTTTCAGAAGGCCACTGGGAAGCATCTGCCATAATCACTGAAGTCATTCTGTATCTTTCTAAACATCATATCTTACAGAGTTTGTTAAGGCACTGAAGTACTTAAAAGACATTCACACAATCATCATAGCAAGCCAATAATTAAAATATTTAAACAAGAAACCTAAGTCAGCAAACTTGCAATTATGTTTCTTGGGTCCAGACAATTGCACATTCAGTCAAAATTTAATCACTGGCAATGTGTGGAACAACTGAACTTCCTCATTGAAGGAACTCCACAAAAGGCATTGTAAGTTTCTTGGGGCAGAGACTTGCTTTTTCATATGCCACAAAGTGTCATGCACACTGATTGTCAGTGGAGCGGCAAAGGCATTGTGGCGTTCTGTACCTGACTTCCCAATAGCAAGCATTGCTATCACAGAAAGCAAGGGAGAGGGGAGACGTGTGGGAGCATAACAAGGCCAATAAAATGCTCCTGTCACTCTGCCACTGCACCCAGACTGCATTTTGCTCTCCACACCTCACCCCTTTGCCTCTCAGTAAGGGGTAGCAGTGCTTCCAGTCCAGAAGCCAGGTTCACAATGCCACCCTGCTATATTGTGCTATATTGGTGAGGATAGTTATCATCATCTTCCCTCTGAAAGCAATTCCATCATTCGACAGGTATATGACAAGAGAAATGTCAACAACAGGAGCTTTTCCAGTCAGGAATGGAGTGATGGGAAAGTTTCACTTCTTGCATCACAACTATTAAGCCTCATTCTTCCAACGTGTAGGAAACCAAGATGGGTTGTAGAATGCCAACTTTATTTCTGGCAAGGCTTCTATGCATTTAGCTCTTATTTTCCCCTTTCAACATAGTTTTGTGGCGAGTGTTTACACCTAGCCTACAGTCAGATCTTGGTATCATGCACGCTTTACTCGGGGGCCTACAAAAATCAGCTTCATGAATGTTGGACAGAAAAGAGGATGACCTTATTTAGGAAGCTTAAAAGTGCAGGCAATCTGACCCTTTAGCAACATGGGCTAAATGTGACCTTCTAGGCCTTTCTTTCAGGCCACGCCTCTCCACATGCCAGACCCCTCACTGGCACTGCTCCATTCACTCCTTGAGTGCTTTTGCCTGACTGGAATGTGTCCTTGAACTGTGATAGTGCCCCTTACCTGCCTGGATGGGGAGAGGTGCATGTAGACATGGTTTGAATGTAGCTGCCTCCTGCAGAGGCAAGAGTCACACCCATTTTATTTATTTATTTATTTGCCTCAGGCTACATACATAACTGGTAAGTGGCCCCTGGAAGATTGCCCTTGAGGCAATGTGGCCCTTGGGCTAAAAGGGGTTCCCATCCAGTATTTGTGGAAATGGATTCAAGCCTCTGAAATACCTTTACACCTTTAAAAACTTCTCTCTCTCTCTCTCTCTCTCTCTCTCTCTCTCTCTCTCTCTCATACACACACAGAGTTCTTTCCATTAACAAGGGGGCCCTTGTCTACACAAACCTATCTGCATGCATATGTTGTCAGACACAGACCCAAACGGTGCACCGCTTGAGTGCTGTTCTGTGTCCATTGATTATTTAATACTGAACATTTTACACTTAGAAGTCATTATTTCAAAGCATCAACTCCTTACCTGTAAAACAGGGAATATTAATGAATTATCCATCCATTTTATTATGCAGATTAATGAGATATGAATTATGAGACATATTAAAAGTGATATAGAAATGTCAAATAATAGATCAGTGTCAAGTATTAGTCCAAACATGCCTCTCCTCAATTATTTTGCCCTGTTTTTGAAAACTGGCTATCATTACTAAAACAATTTGAGATGAATTCATATGGCAGAGCTAGGGCCACTTATTAGACTTAATTAAGTGCATTTTTCTGTAGAAAAGATGTACAATAAATGCAATCCCCATGAACATGACAAATAAAATTGCACATTGCTCCAATAGAAAATTAGCCTTCCACTCTCATTTTTATTCCAATGAGGGCCACGTTTCAAACTGGAATGAGGGAGACTGATTTAATTGAAAAACTCAGACTGCAGTTAATTATTCTTTTGTTCTTCGGATGCACAAAGAAATGCTGGCATACCATGCAAAGTTTCTTTGATGCATCCTTTCGTTTTCTTTTTTAAAGAAGGAGGGATGAGAAAACAGCCTAAATTATACTCTGACATTTGTTATCATAATCAACATTAGATTTTTTATAAAAGAAACACACAAAACCTACCCCACATGCACACAATAGAGTTATACAGACATTAATACATTATTAATGAGCAACCATCTTTTGTTCATTATACCCTGAGGGAAGATTTCACTTCAGTATTTGTCAATGCATATGCATCTTGGAAAATAGCAAGATATTTATTAAAATCCACAATATAGCTCTAAATATTTTATAGCTTGTCATTTTTCTTTTCTTTTTTACCATTGTATGGAAATCGAGACTTGAAATTGAGTGTATGTCCTATTTTCACGGGGAATGATATTATTTTATCATGCTGTTTCCAGCTTGTACACCTGAGTGGTAGGAAGTTTGGGGCAGCTTTTACACAGGGTTAGGTTCCTGTTGACTTGTGACTTATAGGCAGATTTAAAACTGTTTATTTACAATTGAACAGTTATTATGAGAGTACAGGAGCATGCATAAAACAGGCAATAAAAGTCCTCATTCAGAACTAGCACCCTATAATCCCCAAGCCTTTTTGAACACCTCTTAACAACTCTTTCCAGCCAAAATAATCCAAACTACACACACACACACACACACACACACACACACACACACAGAGTCTTAAGCAAAAATATTCCTTTTTCTTTTCAAACTAAAAAGAGAGGTAGTTTGGTTTTTCGGTCTTCACTTGGGTGATAGGTGTGACTCCAGTACATTTCCAAGTGGCCTAGACAAAGAACAGTGCACTTTCAAGTGCACTTTCAATGACTAGATTGCAGAAAATAGGCATTTTACACAATGCTTCAGCTCTGCTGTAACAATAGTCTTTCTTTATTAGATTTGGAGTTTTGGAATTTACATGGCAAAGTCTGATATTTGACTGATTTGTCCAAGGACTGGGGAGCTAATAAGACAGGCTGAATGCCTATGTATTAAATAATTGCATGAGATATATATTAAAAATACGTCTATTTCCATTCCCAGCCTCTGTGCGAACTGATTGAATTGATCACTGCATCACAAAATTGCTACAGAATGGAAATAAACCAAGAGCAAAGTAGAGATCATTACAACTCCTTGATGAAAAATGGTGGAGCAGTTTATCCGAATGATTGCTTCCTGCAATTCACTTAGCCATTTTTATGTTGGATTGCATCAAGGATGATTAGATCAAATGATTACAAAGTTTTAAAGAGGAATTGATAATTAATAAGTTTGTAAAAAAAAAAAGTATATAGCTAGAGTGTCACTCACTACATTTCAAGCAGCATGGGGGAAAAGACACATTGATGTTTCTTAACAATGAAATATGTCAAACATATATGTATCCAATATGTATTTTATGTAAGCAAGTGGATATGCCAGCAATCATAAACTCCCTGAGAAGGAGGGTGGATGGGTTGTGAGGGCGATCTGGCTGCGACATCTGTCACCCCATTGATCGCCAGGGTTGATTCAGCTGATCTGGCTGGCTAGGCGGGTGTCCCCTTCCTCCCTCACCGCTCCATGTGCGTCCCTCCCGAAGCTGCGTGCTTGGTGGAAGAGGACGACTATCCCAGATAGAAGGAGTGTACCGTTCTTTGGTCAAGGGTATATGATAGCTGCGCTCCCCTGTTAGAACCTCCAAACGAGAAGGAGGGTGGATGAGGGGCCTTTGGATGTTGCCAACCTCAGTTTCTGCCCATGGAGATGGAAGTCCACATGTGGAGAAGGAGGTCTCCCACCCTAAGCCTTGGTGGAAAGCAGTGGAGAATTCTGTTGCCATTGCTCCTCTAATGGCAGTAGGGAATAAAAGGGGCATGTCAGCAGTGGCATTGGGATTGATTATTTATATGCTGCAGAATGCATTCAATATTACAAAAGAAATAATATAGACTTAAATACATAGGTACAAAGCAGAAAGAAACAGAAAGTTTATAACAATAATATTCCAGATGCTGGTCTTGCTTCACTCCAAACAGCCTTAGCAGCCTACCTTAAAAATAGTTATTCTCACCAGGCTAGATAAGTTACAGCTGGCTCCCTTATCTCTGCTCCAGAGCAGGCTGAAAGCAGCCTCCCTTATTCCCCCTCCCCCATGGACAGCCATGTTTGCCTTTTTATTTAAGAAATATCTAAAACACAAACTGGAAACTTAACATGAATCAATGTCTTGTCTTGGTAATTTCAAGAGGAGACTGTGAGGAGATATGATAGCCATCTTCAAATATACAAGGTGTAACCGGAAAGTCCGGTGAATTGTCACAGAAATCGGACAGCAAGAAATATTTAAACATACATACCTTACAGGCCTTCAAAGTAGGCCCCTCTGATACAATGCACCCTTGACAATGTTTGTAGAACTGTTGGAAACTTCTGAAGAAGTCCTCTTTTCCTACTGCTTTCAGATCCCTCTTCACAGCAACTTGGACGTGTGAAATGTTGGAAAATCTGTGCTCTTTCACTGCAGATTTCAATTTTTTTTAAAAAAGAAAGAAATCTGGTGGGTCCAGATAGGGCAAATATGGAGGGTGGGACAACTCAGTAACTCTCTATAGATTTATTGCGGCCATTGGCCCATATCGAAAACAATACATCAAAATTTATCCATAAACAATACAATTTAAACAGTTCCAAGTTAAAACACCCATATAAAACCAATTTTACTTCAGTTAAGTAAACACTATACACAATAAGCTCCCTCTATGTAAACCGCAATTCAAATCCATTAGATTTTGGGGGGTATGCGTCTTAGTTCTGGCACTTATTGATGGTTCTTAAGTTTAGCTAAGCTGTCAGAGTCATACAGTGATCCATTTCTCCTCTTTTGAAATAAAACATTAATCAGGTATCTAGCGACTGCAAGGGATCTACTTGTATCTTCGTCGTTTAATAAGTATATTATTTGGGCTTCCTGAGGTCCGTCAGCAATTCTCGATAAATATGGGGCCAGAAACTTGGACCGTGAAGCCGAATGTAATGGACAACAGAAGATTATATGATATAGCGATTCTATAGATCCACTTTTACAGTCACAGAGGAGTGAGATCTGTCCGTTGGAGAGTCTGTTACCCAACACGTTTGATGGGAAAACATTGAATCTAGCCTTTATAAAGGCATACCTGTGCGTCACCACAGATAAGGTATTTAAATAAGATGGAAGTTTCGTTGGTGGTGTTAAGCCAAGGTTTATCGGCGAACAGGTGCCACCACCTGTCGCAATATTAAATTGTAAATCCATCTCCTCTAATTTGTGAGTTATAATTCTCTTGGCAGAAATTAAATCCAATTTTAATAGTTCAGATGGAGATAGTCCTAGGGACACAAGTTTCCCATGTATTATTTTGCCCAGGGGCTAGGGAAGTCATCTCTCCAGAGACACTGTATCAAGTGGAGATTTGGAAGTTTATGCCATAATGCCAACCAGTAACAGAGGATGCATTTCCATAATGTGGTTTCTAGAGATGTAACATTTAGTTCCAGTCGTATAGCAGTATTGCTTACACACCTGGGTGATTTTAGCAACCTTCTTAGAAGCTGGTTTTGGATTACCTCCAAATGGGTTAGATTAACAAAGGACCCCCATATTGGGATTGCATATGCTATTGTTGCAATCACCTTTGCCTTGAAAACTTTTAACACTGATGGAATATGGAAAGCCCCATCTGAAAAGAAAAAACGCAGTAGCGCAAAGGAAAGGGCTTTAGCTCTGTTTAATACATATGCAAGATGGACCTTCCAGCCCATGTTGTGTTGGAGAAGGACTCCCAAGTACTGAAATTTAAAGACTTGGTCAATAGCTTTTCCGTCTATTCTCCAATTATAGGTTTTTCGACTCTTGGTGAAAATTAGGACTTTGGACTTAACATGGTTAATTGTAAGAAAATTTGATTTGCAGTAAACATCGAAAATTTTTAATGGCCTCCTAAGGCCGACTCTTGAGAAGGATAGGATCACTGTGTCGTCTGCGTAGAGTAGAAGGGGGCAACGATATTGGGCAAGACGGGGGGCGTGGATCGTTTCTTGAGAATCTATCAGAGGCGCCCTCATATCACTTATAAATAGATTAAAAAGGGTCGGAGCAAGGATACATCCTTGACGAACACCTCTATTGATAGTTACTGAATTTGAGAGGTCGCCGGCCGGAGTGATTCTCACCCTAGCGGCCGATCCGTCATGCAATTTAGTTATTAGCCACAAAAGTCTTTTGTCTATTCCCCATCGGGCTAATTTTCCCCAAAGTAATCCTCTGGGGATGCTGTCAAAAGCGGCCTTTAAATCAATAAAGGCCACACAAAGTTGGACTCTATTTGGGGAGGAATATTTCCAGGCAAGGTGGTATAAAACTAAGACATGATCAACCGCTGACTGATTCGGTCTAAAACCAGCCTGTTCAGGCCCAATCAGGTTGTTCTCTTTGGCCCACTTAGTAAGCTTAGTTAACAAGAACCGTGCATATATTTTCCCAATTAATGACAATAAACTGATATTCCTGTAATTTCCCGGATCATCTGTCGAGCCCTTTTTATGAATTGGAACAATAATCGCATCCTTCCATATTCTTGGTACCTTCCCACTGTTGTTTACGGCATCAAAAGTAGCGGCCAGGATTTTCGCCCACCAGTCTGCATGAAGTTTTATAGCTTCCGCCGGGACTAGGTCAGGACCGGGGGCTTTTCCGATTTTAAGATTAGAAATGAGTCCGTGGATTTCTTCCGGGTCAGTGGGTGGCCAAAGAGGGAGCTGCTCATAGAATCCATCGATTGTATTAATATTAAGGTCTGGTAAGGCAAAATAGTTGCTTAGAAAGGATTCCCAAACTGGGGCAGGAATAACTGTTAAGGGGTATCTTTTAGATTTTCTGTTAACCAACAGCCAGAATTTTCGGGAATTACGGGTACTTGAGGCAGCTATAAGTGCTTGACAACTCAGTAACCTCAGTAATGATTTCATGTGGAATATGCAATTCTTCCGCCACCATCCGAACAGACAAATGCCGATCCCGCATCAATAACTCACAAACTCTGTTGACATTTGCCGCCACTCAGCTCATCGATGGTCTGCCAGACTGAGGTCATCTTCAATGGTTTGCCACCTGTCATGGAAAACCTTAAACCACTCATACACTGTCTTTCAAGTTACAGCTTCATCTCTGTACACAATTGTGAGCATTTTGTGGGTTTCTGATGCCGATTTGCTGAATTTGAAACTGAATTTCATATTGACTCTCTGCTCCATTTTCAATCACAACACACTGCACTATTAACAGCTACTAAACACTACCTCGTGAACATAGGCCTGTCAATAAATGCCGAGACACGTGTGCATATGTTAGCTGAGATACGGCTGAACGCCTCCCATGTGTCTCTGTGAATCCGGCAGTTTCCAATATGGCATACTGGGGTGATTCACCCGACTTTCTGGTCACACCTTGTATAAAGGGTTGTCACATGAAAGACGGAGCAAGCTTCTTCTGTCCAGCTCTGGATTTAAGTTTCAAGAAAGGAGATTCTGACTAAACATCATGGAAAGTGGTGGATTCTCCATCCTTGGGGTTTTTTAAAGGTTCGATTGCCATTTGTCATGGATGCTTTGGTTGAGATTTCTGCATTGCAGGGAGTTGGACTAGATGACCCTCAAGGTCCCTTCCAACTCTACATTTCAATGATTCTATGATTCTATTGAAGCTTATACAACTTGTGATTCAGCAAGCCAAACACAGCCCAGACACCATGTGTTGTGACCTACCATGTGCTTGGCAATCATTGCTAAACTTCAAGGGGCTTAATTAAGCATGCTCCTAATTCTGTGTTGGATTGGACTGAGCTGCAGTGTTTATTATTGATTCCCCTTGCAGGCTACAATACATGGCTGGTAAGCTGCATTAAACTTAATGGATCACTAGTTGTGCAGGCCAGAATAAAATCAATCCACCCTGCAGCCAGGTTAGTGCTTTTATAGATTCTGGAAAATGGTCATCTCTCCTTTTCCTCAATTCCAAATCTGGGATATTATCACGGCTTTTTTCCAGCTGGAACTCACTGGAACTCAGTTCTGGCACCTCTCAGGTGGGTGCCATTGCTACTGTAAGAGAACAAGGGAGGTGTTCATGGTGAGTTCCAGCATCTCTTTTTCTAGGGAAATAGCACTGGATATAACAATGAAATTAAAGCCAAGGGCTTGCAAAAGGTTTGTTTCAATCAAATGTTTGATGAAATGCTGTGAATATTGTTGAGCAGTTACCTATGATAAAGTATAAGAAACTAAACAATTTAATTCACAGGAGAAGCCCATATTTGGGGGAGCTGATATAAACTAATGCTAATATTACTTAGGATATATTTTTAAAAAGCAATTTCTAAACCATGGTAAATGTTCTTGTAAATGTTTTAAGATTGTATCCGGCTAAAGTCACCCTCAGGGTATAAACATTTGAATCAATGGTTAATTTAAGCCTTTTAATTTCAGTGAGCCAACTCTGAGCATACCTTGGTTGGATACAGCCCTTATTTGGTGCTTTATTCCCAACCAAAATGCACTGCAGTGCAGTTCTGACACCTTTCAAGTGGGGACCATTGTGGGCCAGTGCTCCCATTTCCTGTTTCTTATTTTACATACTTCTGAGAAGCCCCAAACAAACATTTCAAGTCAAACGGAAGCTGACCAGCATCTGTTAAAATCTATGACTCCACCTAGCTCCTAGCTACACCTAGCTGTGATGGGTCAAGCTATGGCGTAGGGCTAATTTGTATTTCCTTTTCTTCAATCTGTCTCCCATGTAGTGTCTTTAGTTTGCAATATTTATACCTCTTATAGTCAGCTAAAAACACATCAGTACTTCTTCTGAGCTATATGTCTTTTTCACACATATTTATGTGAACCAATTGTTGATTAACTTGTTTGCTTTGTTGGCTGAGCAAATTTAAAAGATTCCTTATATATTTAAATGAGTTTTAAATAAATGTGTTTTTTTTTTAAAAAAATGCACCGTAGCATTTTCTATCCTCAAAATTTCAATGCCTATAAAACAAACACAATGCCTGGGTTACTCTGTTGGTGTTTTGCTTCAAACCCCTCCTCCCTCAACCCTCTTGCTTTTATAAGTTGTCCAGTGCAGGGATCCAGACAAGTCATCATACAACATGAGCAAGGAATGTGCCATTTTGGAGATTTACTCTTCAGTACTGCAGATAACAAAGAAGCAGAGGATAAAGTTCACAGCTTGCCAAGGATTGCCTGAATGAACTGGAATGATTAACCACATCAAGGATCACCATCATTAGATGAAAACCAACCTCAGTTTGCTCGCCAAGTTGCCTTGGGCCAATTTTTCAAAAGGGCACAGAACCAGCCATTTCTCGTTTAAGGAACCTAAATGGAGTGGGTAGCTTTCCAAAGCATTTAACAACAAGCAGTTCCCATTACTGTGAGGACAAGCTGTTGGGATCTGAGGACTCCTGAAAACATGGCCTGTAATTTTATTTCTGTCTCAAAGGGGAACATTTTTAAAACATTACTGAAAAATAAGCCTCCCCTCAGCCAAAACCCAATCAAAAGCAACAGCAAATCAGTTTATAATCCTGTAACCTCCCAAGCCTCTCCTCAGATACAATTACTGTAGTTGAAGTCTGATAAAGATAGATTACTGCCATTCCTTCAACTTCAAAGTACTTAGGAATATCCGTTAACACTGTGGTTCCTCAGCCTCCCTGGGCTTCTCATTGAATGGGTTGAATTAGCCGCAAAGGAAAACTGACTGATGGGGATCATATTTCCTGTTAGGATATTTGTTATTGCTCTACTGTTCTGGCCACAAAAGAGACAAACAAATAAATAAAGGATCTCTGTCATAAAATATGTTTCTGTATCTCAACCGTATGATACAATATTTCCCTGAAAACATTTCATCAGACAATCTATACTGAACATTGTTGAATAAAAGCAAAGCAAAGGAAAATACAAAAGAAGTCACATACAATTGAAATTATTGAATTCTTTGCAGCAATATGAAAATATTTATTTGTACAATTTATAATCTGTCTCAGTTTGCCCATGTATCATGAATCTCTCAATATAATTCCACAATATAATTCCGGTAAATCAAAGAGGAGAAATGGAGAGAGTATGAATGATGGCAGTTGCTCAAGACTCATCCCTAACTCAGATTCTGTTCCTGATCCCAGTAGCACTACTGAACTCCTCATGTAGATATGGATGTGACAATGGATTACACATGGTTCCCCCACCATATGTATAGAACTCTTCTGTGCATGAGCATCTCAGCCCTGGAGCTCATGACATTAGAGATATTAGTTCAGTTTGTTGTGGTTACTTTTTTACCTTATGTGTTTGAACTCATTTCCATATCCCTCTCATATTTTTCAAAAGCACAGAAAGAAACAATTTCTTTCCAAACTTTCAATTTTACTGAAAAGTACAGAACACTCCCCACTCTATTCCTCCACCCAGTATAGCAAGCTATACAGATTATATATTTCTAAGGCATTTACTGCTGTGGCCTCAAAGATAAGTGAATGCTGCCCAAACAATCATATCTATATAACAGCAGTGCATTCTGATTATACAAACACTGTGTTTCTGTGATGCAGCAGAGTAACACTGTCGTTTGCAGGTGTCTTTTGAAACCTGAATTCCGACAGATAAACAGTAATTTACAAAGCTTGTGAAATTTGTTGCTGCATCTTCCCCTTATATAATAAAAAAATGCATCTAGTCCTTTTTCTTCTAAAACTCCCTCTAGCCAAAAGATCTCAGGTAAAGCAAACATGTAGCAATGAGCGAGGGAGCGATATATACATACTGTTATGTACTTATATTTAGATAGTGGCCTCTAAAACCTCTTGATTCCAATGATAAGGCATGCATGAATATTGATTGTATTCTGTTGCTCTGAATGTCACTGCTGCTTTTCAGGGAGGTGTGTTTGCCCCCACCCACCTCACTTATTGAAAGATGATCAGTAATTTTCGCTTCTGAAGGGAGAAGGGAGATAAGCTCCTAAGGGCCTTTGGTCAATAGGAAGGAGTTTTGAGTTTGGCTCCCCCAAAACCCCTCCTCCTAGTGGTTTTATTGCACCAGGTTCATTGCACCCTCCCTCCCTATAAGCAATGTGAGCATCTCCTGGTCACTGGTCACTCATTTTTTGATGGGACTCCTTGTTTTGTATTCCTCTTTTGACCTCTTCTATACTGCTGGGACTAAATGGATCAACATTCGAGATGGGATGGCATGACAGCCAGATTGGCACAGAGTCTAGGCTTTAAAATGAGCCAATCTTGCTGTTTTTCTGTAAAGCACAAGTATCACAAATTCACACAAAGCTATCCGAAATACATATGTATCATCCAACATATGCATGTTTCCTGTACAGCGGATGCTCGAATTGCGAACGTGATCTGTGCGGGATGCATGTTTGCAACCCTCAGCATTTGCAACCCGTAGCTGTGCGTCTGTGCACGCACGGGTTGCAATTCAGCGCTTCTATGCATGTGCAAAGCGTGATTTAGCGCTTCTGTGCATGCACAACAGCCAAACCCTGGAAGTAACCAGTTCCAGTACTTCCGGGTTTTGGCAGTCTGTAACCTGAAAAAATGCAACCTGAAGCGTCTGCAACCCGAGGTATGACTGTACTTTGTTATAAGATACTACTGTTCCATGTCTTGCTTTCCAATGTCTTCACACTTCCAATTTTCCATGTCTTCATACTGTTGGAGTCTTTAATCTATTGCTAATTCATCTCAAACCAAGGTGTGAACACCTTTGCATAGGGTAACAACCCCATCAACACCCCCTGGTGTGTACACAAACATAAATGAATTATAACTGTGCTGGTGTGAATAGCTGGGGCGGGGAATCACAGAATTGTAGAGTTGGAAGGGACTCCAAGGGACATCTAGTTAAATCTCCTGCAATGCAAGAATCACAACTAAAGCATCTATGACAGATGGCCATCCAACCCCTATTGAAACTCATTTTGTTAGTTTTGTTCCAGTTCTCCAGTCTGTTAAGGACATCTTAACTCCTGATTCTCTCTTCTGTTGTACTAGCAACCCCTCCCAGTTTGGTATCATCTGCAAATTGATGAGCATCCCCTCAAATCCATTATATAACTTTTTAATAAAGATGTTGAACAACACCTAGTTTATAAACATCAATGAACTCTATGGTAGCAATGTGAAGACAGCCTAAGATTCTCTTAGCAACATTATGCTTCAAGTGGATCAAGTTTTGTATCATCTTAATAGCACCCAATTTCTAATCTCCTTTGGTAATGAATGCTGCAGTCTTTTGTGAAATATGTATTGCAGTAAATACAACTGTGTATTTTAAAAAAGAATTCAACAAACTGAACATTTAGAGCCAAGACCACAAAAGAAATTAAAATGTCATTTTCCTCTTCCAAGAAATTCCAGAATTTTGACAGACTCACATCTCTCAGTGGGAGTGTTATAACTTAGAATAATGTACAGGAATCCTGTGATGAAGGGCATAAGGGGGCACAGTTTGGAGCGACACACAAGCATTGCCACAGAAACAAGAATAATATGGGGGTACGACGTGCTTGCTCAGTGGAAATGTCACTTCTAACATATGCTCACAGTCCCCAAGGGAGCATTCAGAACAAAACAGAATGTGAGAAGAAGTGAATGATATTTTCCTTTTATAGCTAAACTAGACTTACAGGAAGATGTGCAGTGCACTCATTTCTTTGTATGTTGATATTATTTTGTGAGCTATGCTTGGTTTCAGCCCATTCAGCATTGCAGCCAGAGTCAATAAAGAACAGTGTTAGAGTGTTAGGCATTATTCAACACTGCTTGCTACCCCTTCCTCAGGTTCAACAGACGGTCTGCATGCCCACAATATTTGTTGCTCCTTTAGCTTCATTTTGTATGTAGTATTGAAAGCAGAAAGCTTTGATGAGTGCACAGATGAAACACACCATGGCATACATTAACTATCCTCATTAATAGGATGCAAACTTGTTCTTGGTGTCTGCCAGGGGCAAGAGCTCTCAGTGTATGTGAATGCCTAACTCTGAACCTAATCTAGTTGATCCTCAATTTTTGCAAGGGGGCAGGGCTTAGCAGGTGCAGATGATCAGCTGCTTGGCAAATCCTGCTTTCAGCATGGATATGACATCAGGTACAGGGAAGGTGGGTGTGTTTTGGCTGAGATGTCCTCACAGGCAAAATGGGTAGCTCTGTAGGATTACTTAGGCCTGTGGACTGTAAGTTCCCATCACTGACTTAGTTGGACACAACCCTCTGTTCCTTGCCTAGAGTGACAGTTTTCTGCTATTTTGAATGGCTTTACTGGCCGAGGGAGCCGGCGTACAGCTTCCGGGTCTTGTGGCCAGCATGACTAAGCTGCTTCTGGCGAACCAGAGCAGTGCACGGAAACGCCATTTACCTTCCCACCGGAGCGGTACCTATTTATCTACTTGCACTTTGACGTGCTTTTGAACTGCTAGGTTGGCAGGAGCAGGGACAGAGCAATGGGAGCTCACCCCATTGCGGGGATTCGAACCACCGACTTTCTGATCGGCAAGTGCTAGGCTCTGTGATTTAACCCACAGTGCCATCCGCGTCCCTTTGTTGTTGTTTAGTGGGTCCTTGACAGAGTCATGGGGAACCAGGCTATCAATGGCTGCTGGTGATAGCTGTGTGATGCCCCCAGGGTCAGACACAGCCTGTCTTCGAGTAACAGTTGCCAGGGAACAAAGAGGAAGAGAACCATTGACATCATATCCTGCTTGTGGACTTCCTAATAGGCATTTGCTTGGCCACTGTAGAAACTAGGATGCTGGACTAGATAAGTTATTGGTATGGTCCTGAAAGGCCCTTCTTATGCTTTTTAATGAGAGCAAGGGGTAAGGGATATACAGCAGACAGCTTCTATGCATGCACCTAGAAAAACAGCTGTCTTTCTTTTTTTTTTAAATAAATATTTATTGAGATTTTACAAAACAAAAGATTCATCATTTCAAAATGTATCATTTCCATACATGAAGTTCATATAGAAAGCAGATACAACAAAAAAACAAAAATATATAGCAGAAAAAAAAGAAAAATAGGAAAAAAAGAAAAAATGAAAAAACCCTTTTTCTTGAATTTATAAAGTTCCATACCCCTCTGTCTTGACCTCCTCACATCCCCCTTTTTTGTGTTCCTCTTTATTCCAAATCCAATTCAGCAAATTCAAAACCTTATTTAGACCATACTTAATTTTGCATTCTTCTAATTATTATGTCCCGATTTTCCATTATTTTAATACATATCTCATCTTATATACTATGACATAATAATGTTCTGTTCATAACCCCCTATCCTTTTTAACATTCTTCTTTTAATTCACCTTTAACCAAGTCACACAAACCCTGTTACCTTCACTTCCCACATCATATTAACACTCCAAGATTTTACAATATTTCTGTAAATAGTCCTTAAACTTTTTCCAGTCCTGTTCAATCAAATCTTCTCCCTGATCACGGATTCTGCCAGTCATTTCAGCCATCTCCATGTAGTCAATCACTTGCGTCTGCCATTCCTCCACGGTGGGTAGATCTTGTGTCTTCCAATACTTGGCAAGAAGTATTCTTGCTGCTGCTGTTGCATACATGAAAAATGTTCTATCTTTCTTTGGCACCCATTGGCCAACTATGCCCAAAAGAAAGGCCTCTGGTTTCTTAGGAAAGGTACTTTTAAATACCTTCTTGAGTTCATTATATATCATTTCCCAGTAAGCCTTGACCCCTGGGCATGTCCACCAAAGGTGAAAGAATGTTCCCTCAGCATCTTTACATTTCCAACACTTGTTGTCAGGCAGGTGATAAATTTTTGCAAGCTTGACTGGGGTCATGTACCACCTGTAAATCATTTTCATAATATTCTCCTTTAAGGCAATGCATGCCGTAAACTTCATACCGGTGGTCCACAACTGCTCCCAGTCAGCAAACATAATGTTATGACCTAAATCCTGCGCCCATTTAATCATTGCTGATTTGACCGTTTCATCCTGCGTGTTCCATTTCAACAGCAAGTTATACATCTTTGACAAAATCTTAGTTTTTGGTTCTAACAGTTCTGTTTCCAATTTTGATTTCTCCACCTGGAAGCCAATTTTTTTGTCCAAATTATAGGCCTCTCTTATTTGATAATAATGAAGCCAATCTCGCACTTTGTCTTTTAATTTTTCAAAACTCTGCAGTTTCAATCTGTCACCTTCTTGTTCCAAAATTTCCCAATATTTTGGCCATTTGGCCTCCATATTGAGCTTTTTCTGAGCCTTAGCTTCCATAGGTGACAACCACCTTGGGGTTTTGCTTTCCAGCAAATCTTTATATCTTATCCAGACGTTAAACAGAGATTTCCTGACAATATGGTTTTTAAATGCCTTATGAGCTTTAACCTTGTCGTACCACAGATATGCATGCCACCCAAAAACATTGTTGAAACCTTCTAAATCCAAAATGTCCGTGTTCTCAAGAAGCAGCCAGTCTTTTAACCAGCAGAATGCTGCTGATTCATAATACAATTTGAGGTCTGGCAGGGCAAATCCACCTCTTTCTTTTGCATCGGTTAGAATTTTAAACTTTATTCTAGGTTTCTTGCCCTGCCAGACAAATCTAGAAATATCTCTCTGCCACTTCTTGAAACAGTCCATCTTGTCCAGAATTTGCAAAGATTGAAACAAAAATAACATTTTTGGCAATACATTCATTTTTATAGCTGCAATTCGACCCAGCAAGGAAAGCTTCAAATTAGACCAAATTTCTAAGTCTTTTTTAACTTCTGACCAACATTTCTCATAGTTCTCTTTAAATAAGTTCAAATTTTTCGCAGTCATATTAATCCCTAGGTATTTCACTTTCTTAACCACAGTTAAACCTGTTTCATTCTGAAACCTATCCTTTTCCATTGGAGTTAAATTCTTCTCTAATACTTTAGTTTTTACCTTGTTTAATCTAAATCCCGCCACATGACCAAGAAAAACAGCTGTCTTTCAGCACCTCTCTCCTAAATTTAGATAGAAGCTGAACTTCTAGTTAGAACGGAGATAGAGCAATGGGAAATAATTGTGAGCAATTTTTATATCAACTCAGCATTACAAGCTGTCTGAATTCTGTCAGAGCTAATTACGCACTTCTTACCATAGCAATAATACTGTAGAACTATCAAGCACAGGGGTGAGGAACCTCAGTTCTGAGGGCCTAAGGTGGCCCTCCAGTCTTCTGTATCTGGTGCTCAGAACTCCCCTCAGGCCATTCCCCTTCACAGGCCTTGCTATGTACCCCAAGATATTTTTGCCTGGCTAGAATGTGTATTTGAACCTGGCTAGAATGTGTATTTGAACCTTTTGCTTGTCTGGATGGAGGATAGAAAGGAATGTGAGAGTGTCTGCAGAATGCTCCTATTTCCTTTGGAGAAATGTTGGAGGGCACAGAGTTATCTGACCCCCAAGCCGTATGAAGGCAATCCTGTACAGGGAGGGTTTAATAAATAAATAAATAAATAAATAAATAAATAAATGTTTTATTATGTATTTATACATGTTGGAAGCATCTCAGAGTGGCTGGGGCAACCCAGTAAGACATTGGGGGTATAAATAGTAAGATTATCATTATGGAATGTGATGTCCCTATTTTTGTCAGATAATTATTGGAGTGTATGCTAGCCTACAATAGAAAAGTAAAATCCACATTTGTTGTTCCACTCACTTTGGGCTGTGGCTCCACTCACCATTGGCATATGACCCTCCAAAAGTAGCCTAGAGAGGAATATGGCCCTCAGTCTGGAAAAAGGTTCCTGACCCCTGAACGTAGTATTACTTGGATTACCGTGAAGTAGATCCTATGACCGAAATATGAATGCTTCCTCATTTTTAGAACAGATTCCTACAAAAATGTGGAAGCCCAAATTTTGATCAAAATGTTACTCTTGGGGAGTTTCACAACCACACACACAACCACACACACACACACACTCTCAACCATTATACCCACACATTAGCTTTCTGTTGCTTAACGTTGTATGTGATGCCCTTGCAACTTTATCAAGACTGAGTGCGAGTTCTCCAACTGGGATTAAGTGTCATGTTGATTTTTGTGTAAATCAGTAGACCTAAAGTGATGCAAATAATTATTTTCCATACATCCCTAAACAACCTTCAGATACTAATGATTTTTCTGGTGATTCTGGCTTAGGGCAATTCTCCTTTTAATTAGACTGTACTGTAGATTGATCTGAATGAATGGATGCTTAATTCAGGTTTAATCTGTGCCATGTCAGAACATACAATGAAATAATATTAATCTTTTAGAGGCTCAAACAAGAAGCCATTCTTTACCAGCTGTGAAGATGTTGCACAAAATGGAGAGCTATGCATAAAATTAGAAGCTTTTTACTTGACCTATTTATAAAAAGAATTATAGATATTACCTTGGCCAATGTTTACTTCTTAGTTCATTTTGGCAGCATTCCTTATTTAATAAAACTGATACACACAAAATGTCTAATTGTACACTTCCTCAAGAGAGCACAGTGAAGTAAGGGAAGCATTGCAGCTAAATATACTGCACTGGGAAAACTGTGTTTCTGTGGATTTGTGGAACTCACCCAACTTTCTCCATGTTTACCTGAACTGTTTCATACATTGGGGAAGTGGCATTAACATATTGGAAGGAACACTTACATCAGAGGTGGCTAGAGATGGAGAAATTTGATTCCATTTGCATTTGTACTTTCCAAACTGAAACACAGCCAGCCTTTGAAATGTACATTTCTCCAAATATTGCAGTGCAGTTCTTCAGTCCAGCAATGTGTAAAATATGCATTGTATTAGGGAAAACTGCTTCGAAAAAATGTGTATATTGGAAGAATTTGGCACTAAAAATACTGGTCAATTGTGATATGGATTTTTTTTAAAGCAACAACAACTTCAGACTCAAAACCCAGAAAGGAAGCATTCTCAGTCATCAAAGGATGGGATTCTGGGTGTCAAATGCAGCTCCCTCATCTTCACTTCTGGCTTTTTTAAAAAAAGAATGTAAGATCAGGTCCATCAGGTCTAAGAAGTGCAGTATCTTGTTTCCCACAGTGGCTAACCAAAAGCTTTTAGGAACATCTCAAAGCAAGAACCTCCCTCTTACACTACTTGCGTGTCGAGGTCCCAGGGCCACTCCAAATAACTCACACATCACACAGAAATTTTGTTTAAGGGTTTTGGCATAATTTTGGCCACAACTTTATTAAAATACAAAAATGTGAGTGGTTGCTTAGGCATTGGTTGCGACTATCTGCCCCCCCCATGGAGGACAGACTGACATTCCGCATGCCTGCGAAAGTCAGAAAAGGGGAATACACTTGGGGGTAGCGACGGAGCAGGGAACCTGTCCTCAGCCCTCCCCAAATGCAACCAGGGGCTCTTGTGTGGCCCTAGCCCCTTGACAGGGTTGGACAAAAGCAATAGTGAGCCCCTGAATTCCTTTAACGGAATCCCTTGCAGCAGCAGCATTAGAGGGGCAGGCACAGCCAATCTATGCCCCTCAACCAACCAAACCAAACCATAAACCAATGCCTAACCACAACCTTACAAGTTGTGACAATTTGCTACGCAGTAGGCAAAAACCAAATGGCCCCAGCCAATCAGCCAGATGGACAAAATTCCTACCAGGCCCCTGCCCCAAAAGGCATAGCAAGGTCAAAGCGAACAACCCTAAATATAGGGAGGGGGGACAGGCAATCCGATGCACTGGGCGAAAAGAGGAAGCTCCATGCCTCGTGCAGGGAGTTTTAGCATTTCTGGCTGTCAGTCAACAAATCGCAATATTAACTTCTTCCCAACAACAAGGGACGACCAATCACAACAGTGGCCAACGATCAATTAGCCCACCCCACAACTTTGGAGTGTCCTGTCGGCCCCCACTGCAACACATGCTCTCCATGAAGGAGAACACGCTTTGCCATTTCATAATAATGTGCACCTTCATTATTCTTTCTTATGTCATCATCTAGTCCCTTCTGAACAAATTACAAATTGTTTCAAAAATCTAAATTTTGAAGGCAGGGGAATACAAAACAATGCTCCATGAAAATTGAATATACAAGTGAAGTTACAGGGAACCAAGCAGAGGGCCTTTTCAATGAGATAAATAACTATACAACTTTTAGAAGACATCTGAAGGCAGCCCTGTATAGGGAAGTTTTTTATGTTTGATTTTTTTATGCTTTTATATTTGTTGGAAGCCACCCAGAGTGGCTGGGGCAACCCAGTTAGAAGGGCAGGGTACAAATAACAAAATTTATCATCATCACGCTACATTATTTGTGTTTCCCAGCATAGTATGTAGGAGTTTGTTTCTGTACAAAATCCATCTGATAGTATGTTATGGGTCTGATGATACAAAGCCCTTTGAAATGAAAGACTACCTTCTCCATCAATTTTAGTGAGTTTATACTAGCTATTTTCCCTCCCTCACAGTTCAAAGCAGCAAGTCTTCATTGCCAGCTTGTGTTTTATGCGGTGATCACTGGGAAACAAAACTCCTCTTTTCAGCAAGGGGGAAATGACACTGTACTGTTTCAAATAGAGGGAATACCACACAAATGATTTCTGTGAATGGGTGCAGATATAAATCTGTTGTATAAAGAGGTTCATGCACATTCAGAATCCCCTTTAACAGGTGAATTGAAGGATTGCCAACATAGTGCCAACAGGTGCCTATGTGCCCACCAGTACCTCCTATGGCACCTGTGAAAAGTCTCAGAGATATCCCCTTGAAAATTTACAATGCACTTCCTATTTCAACAGGCTCAACCTCTCCTACAAAATGCCCAAATTTCAGTGCATGCCAGCATTGGTTGCCCAACATCCCATGTTAAAGGTGGGTGGCACATTTAGAAGGTGTTCCCAGCGGGGAGGGAGCAATGATAGTGAAGGATCAGCAGAAAGACTGACTATGGGCAAGCCTTGCCACACCAATGTAGGACACAGCATGGGAGGAGGAAAAGGCAACAGTTTGGGCACTAGCCACACCAGCAGCAAGAGAGGGTGGACAAAAGGATTAACTGAAGGAAGGCAGAAGCTTCTTGAATACTTGATGATCGAGGAATTTATGAGAAAGCAAGGCTGCTTAAATATCCAGATCACAGAAGGGCTTTGAGGATGAGAAAAGCTCTAAGCTCATCCAGGTGGACTCTCCTTCCTTGGAGGTTTTTAAGCAGAAGTTGAATGACCATCTGTCATGAATGATTTACCAGAGATTCCTGCTCTCCAGGGGGTTGGACTAGATGACCCCTGGGTCCCTTCCAACTCTAAGATTCTACTTACTTACTATGAGTTTTGAATTACTTACTTACTATGAGTTTTCTGGCTAACATGGGTCTCTTTGGAAAATGCAGACATACTGGAAATTGAACACGGTGGTTTTAGCACATGGATCAGAATCTAGTCTTCCTGATTTCACTCCAAAATATTCTTGCCACACCATAAAATTGCTAACAGATTTAGAGCAAGGCAAAATCCAGTACAAATTGAAGAGGACCTCCTTGTTTTCACCATACAACTAGATCTTATGCATAATAATTCAGGGTGATGTCCAACTAAATCATAATCCGATAAGATTACCGTATTTTTTGCCCTATAGGGCGCACTGGCCCATAGGGTGCACCTCGTTTTTTTGGGGGGGGAAATAAATTTTTTTAAAAAAATATTTCCCAGCCGCGGGGCTGGGGCGGGGGAAGCCTGAGCTTCCCCCGACCCCAGCCCCCAGAACAGGCTGCTATCCGCAAGCCTTGGGAGCCCAAGGGGCGCGCTCCCTATGCAGCCTTGAGGGTAGTGACCAGTCATCCCTTCTTAGCCCAGGAGTGGAGAACCTCAATCTTTGGGGCGAGGAGGGTGCTCAGGGCTGCAGGCTGCTGCCCGCAAGCCTTGCGAGCCCGGTGGGAACTCCTGCCGGGCTCCCAAGGCTTGCATATAGCTTCCTGAAGCCTGGAGAGCGAGAGGGGTCGGTGCGCACCGACGCCTCTCGCTTTCCAGGCTTCAGGGAAAGCCTGCATTCGTCCCATAGGACACACACACATTTCCCCTTCATTTTTGGAGGGGGAAAAGTGCGTCCTATAGGGCGAAAAATACGGTAATTCATTAGAAATTAAGTCTGTGAGACTTAGTCCTGAGTAAATAGCATAGAATTGCAGCCTTCTTACCTCAGAGTAAGCCCAATTGAACTCAGTCAGGGTGACTTTTCAACAGACGTTTATAAAATCGTACTATAAGTCACCCTGAATTAGCAAAGAAAGGAGACTTGCTCACACATACAAGGTGAGAAACTCTCCATTAGAATTCCCTTAACAATTTTTACAGTTTGAAAATCTGTTTTTGTATGATGGCTTTTAACCAAAAAGAAAATGGGAGAGTATATAAGGAGCTATCAGTACTCAGCTTTCTGCTCAGCTGCCTATATCAGACAGACCAGTTACGGTTGCTGTAGCAACAATTTTTGATAGTAAGTTTTTAGGCATTTTAACCTGGGAAATGCTTGTTCACTCCCTCCCCTATCTCCAGGATGCCTCCCATCCTTCCAAGCAGATACCAGAAATGATTTTGCACTTCATGCTGAATTAAAATCTTCAAAATCAGAATTAATTAAATATCCAATATCTGTGTTCAGTGTGTGTAGGTATGTTTATGTGTGTTTCCCTCCAAGTTTGGCTAAACTAAAACATTTTTACAGAGAAACCACAATGAGTAGTTAATCAACATAACAGCACAATTCATAAAAATGCATAACTCCAGCATTAACATTTGCACCGTTGCATTTGTTGCATGCATGAAACATGTAGCTACAGTCAAAAGTGGTCTTGTGTTTTGAACATTGGAAGACAAGATCACATGCTAAAGTAAGCATGCCTAAAATGATCAATTGCATTTTCCATATAGCTCTTGCCTTCCAATGAGAAATGATAATAATTTTGAAACAAGTAAGAGCTGTTCGACAGTGGAATTTGCTGCCAAGGAGTGTGGTGGAGTCTCCTTCTTTGGAGGTCTTTAAGCAGAGACTTGACAACCATATGTCAGGAGTGCTCTGATGGTGTTTCCTGCTTGGCAGGGGGTTGGACTCGATGGCCCTTGTGGTCTCTTCCAACTCTATGATTCTATGATTCTATGATTCTATGATTCTAAGTTTATGATATTTCACTGTATCTGAAAACACAATGGTCCATATCCAACACTGCAGCTCTGTCTCCACCACAGGCCCTCAAAATTAGCTCCAGAGTGTTGAGGGACCTCAAAGAGCAGATATTGGGGGCACATGGAGAGAGGAGAGGAAATAGAAGTCAACTTGCACTAGTCGAACCTTTTGGCACACCACTGGATGCAACCAGCACCACAGAAATTTGCTCTAGGAGAACATTCTGTACTGAAAATTTCTCATGCATTTTTTAAACCATTCTCCATCAGTTATGAAAAAAGAAATTGAATTTTAAATCATTAAATTGGAGAGAAAATTTCAGACAAATTCCCATGGGAGAGAAGAATGATTTTCTTGCATTTATCTTACTTTCACAGTGTCTGAGGGGTTTTGTGAGTGTCCAGTCGTTCATTCCATAAGCCACTTTTCCAGTGGACTACATTCTGCAGCTTTCCTAGGTGCCTGTGTTTCCTAAAAACCTGATGGTGTCCCTGGCTTAATTTTCCTGGAAAGCGAGCAAAAAAAGCTGAGGAGAATATTGTCTGCTGTACTTCTGACAGGTGTTCATTGTTCTTTTTTAAAAAAGAAGTAAAAACTTCAATGCAGAAAGATTTTCTTGAAGCATATAAAAGAATATACTTTGCTTAGAAATACATATCAGCTAACACACCAACCTAGGTACTTGGTAGACAGCCTCTCCAGCTCTCTGCAGTTCAGTTAAAGCCCAGGATAAGGTATACTGTTCCAGGGTGCTTTTTAAGGAAGGAATTGTGTGCAACCGTGGAGAGTGCAGAGCACTGGATAAATGTTTAATAGACAGAAAAACACACATACCACTCTCAGTCACCTCATAACAATAAGGTAAGCTTGACCCTACATGCACTGAAATTATAATGAATTTGCATGTTCAGACCCAGAAACCTCCCCCCTAAATAAATTCACACATGACTCAAATTTTGGTTTTGGTTTTTGGCAGAATTTAGGCCACAGCTTTATTGATTACAAAATGTGACAGGTTGCATAGGCTCTGGTTCGACTAGCTCCCTGCCATGCAGGTAGCGCTGACCCAGGGCTCCAGCATAGGTCAGCCAAGGGTGAACACCTGGATAAGCTGAAAGCCAGGAATGGGCTAACTCCGCCACTCAAATGTCCCCCTGGACTCAGGAATGGGCACAACCCCCTCTCAGGGGTTGACCAAACCATCGAGTCCCTGGATTCCTTTAACAGAATACCCTTCACATAGGGATGGCGAGAGTGTTCTCCGATCCCTAGCACCTGAACCAGAGCCTATCTGCAACCTTACAAGTTGTGATGATTTGCTACACAGCAGGCGAAACCCAAATGGCAACAGTCAATCAGCCAAGTGGGGAAAATTCCTGCCATGCCCCTGTCCCAACGACAGACGACGCACAACAGCATAGGAAGATCAAGTGCAAAGCCCTAAAAGTAGGGAGAGGTGGGCAGGTGTTCCAAATGCACGCACCGAAAGAGGAAGCTCTGGGTCACGTACATGGGCATAAATAGGTCCCTCGAACCATTTAGACTGTGTCCCATTGGCCAGATTGTACCCAGCTTCCAGGGATCTACCAATCTGGTGTTGTGGCTGACCAATTGTACCCACCCACAACACAGGGTGTCAGTTCTCCAGGTCTCACCACAATACGTGCCCTCTTTAAGAGAGGACCTGATTTCTAAAATACCCCCTCTGAATGAGGCAGAAAAACAGAAGTCTCTTTTTAGGCACCAAGTATCTGAAAGAGTGCCTTCCTCCCTACAAACCCTATGAAGTGTTAAGATCTGCAGAGGGTGCCCTCTTGGTAGCCCTGCCCCCCTTGAATATTCAGGGGATGGCAGCCTGGGAGAGGGCATTCTCTGTGGCACCCTTTAAACTGTGGAATTCCCTCCCCTTAGGAGGGCAGCTTTTGGAACAGTGCTACATGCTATCTTACAGGAACCTGCTGTTGTTTAATTGAGCAACAGAGATGACCAAATTTCAAAAGGCATTTTGGCAATATAGATTTCTAGCATTACAGAGATTATAGAGTGGGTGTAAACATGGAGAGTATTGATCTCTTAGTTCATGCTACCCAATAGACCGTTTGACCTTCAGTGATTATCTGCCGAAGCAAAATACTGCATAAAGAGCCACACAAGAAGAAAAGCATTTTATTAACATGATAATTAGAAATAGGACAGGTTAACAGTACCCAAAGTCACGCAGACACCACCTCCATTTTTCAATATGCAATCAATATGCAGAACTACTACTTTATCACTGCTGAAGGCACAAAGCCAGTTTAATTAGTATTGGTGGGCATGCTTTTGTGGAGTAAAAAGAGCTCATTTACTGAAAGATAGAGAATGAAGGCATTATTCCATCTGCTATAAAATGATGATGATAATGATGACAATTATGATAACCAAAATAAATAATAGCTATCTACAAGTATCTCTAGTATTCATACCAGTTTGCTAGTTTCTTTTCTGTTACTCTGGTTATGTGGCGCTGTATGGAAAATTGGTGTACCAAATAAATGTGGTGTTTTTTTAAAAAAAGTACTTCAGTGCCATAAATCTGGGGCAGTTAACTGCTGTACCAAAGCTAACCCCCTGGAAACAGAAAGATTATGGCTTTCATTGACCATGGAACAGGTCAGTTGCTACCTGCTTATCTACAGGTTTATGAAGTTGCTCAGAATTGAGAGCCTACATCCAGAAAATGCCACATTTTTTTACAATCTTACAGGGCCATCCTCCATCCACATAACCCCACAAAGTGGGTCTCATTTACAAAATGGGAACTTAAACTGAGAACTCATGATGCCCTAGGCAACTCACTAAGTAAAAGAGATCTTAAACATGCTATAGCAATATAAACAAATGACAGTGTCAGGAACATAAAGAACCGTATTTAGTTGTGTTATTAATCTCATCTGTTTACAGCTCTCTCTCTCTCTCTCTCTCTCTCTCTCTCTCTCTCTCTCTCTCTCTCTCTGTGTGTGTGTGTATAATGATAATGCTTCTCTAAAACATTTCAGCCCAATTTGCCAGTGTACCTGTGGATATACTGTGATATATTTATCAAGACTCCACCATATGACCAAATCTTCCACATCTTTCTATACAATCCAAGCTGCTTATCAGCTTCTGAGAATGAATCTAAGCTCGTAGAAGAACATGCTGCCATTTTCTCTTCAGGAATTAAGCTCTTAGAGTTATCCTGAGGCAAGGGAGCATAAGGCTCAGGAACTGCAAATGAAGGCTCTTTGAGGGTATTGTGAAGAATAAGCAGCTATATGCTGTGGAACAGTTATATGTATCTCACTAGTGTGTTAGGTAGTTTTGGCCCGAGGAGTGTTTATTTATGTTCCCAATGGGAGTTATGATTTCTGGATTAAAAGTTATCTGTATTACTAGGGAACAAAATTAATCCATTCTCCAGAGGGGATGTGCCTGATCTCACATCTGTCCAACATGGTGACTCTGATGAGAATATTAGCTAGGTATGGGAGAAATTTGAGGAGTGACTAGTTACTTGCATTGAAACCTGTTTTCTTTCTGTGGTCACATACATTAGTTCAAAGGGAATTCTCCTGTACTCAAAATATTTGCACATTCTAGCCTTGGGGACTGGTTATGTCTGCTGGGCAGGTGTACATGTGCCTTTGCCAGCTTGATTGGCATTTGAAAATCTCCTGAGGTTGTTATACACTGAGCCAGAACAAGTCTTTATCCAGGACCTCAATATCTGTTGGGTAAATTTGGAATTACAAGCAACTGATCTACGTTGGCAGCACAATTTAGAATTCAAGTAATTATGCATCAATAATCCTGGCTGGACTCTCATACAGCAAAACCTGATGAGCTTTTTTGGGGGGTTGGATTCATAATCCCTTGAATTGAAATGTTTGAGTGCACACACTTTTAAAACACTGTTCATGGAAGCAAACATTTTCGAAGGGTATCAAGACAAGTCAATGCTTATTAACAAAGGGACTTAGTATGAGTGGAAGAAAAGATTACCTCAGTCACTAGCAAATATGCCTTCCACAAATAGATTAAAGGGTAAAAATGAGATGACTGAATGATAGATATGGAAGCAAATCCATTTGTTAACAGTGTGCAGACTTCATATAGGATATAGTATTCTGTGAACATTTGTTGTGTCTTCACTGATTAAAAAAACTAAATAAATAAAATACTTGAAAATAAATAAATAATTGAACAATAAAGCCTATGTAAAAGTTCAAACAATATTTCTTATTGATTTGGTGTAAAAATAAGCATCAAATACAATTTCAGCTCAACCTCCTCTTCTTTCTTTGCCCAGACTCTCAAAGTGCTGACACAGGATGAGGGGAAAGAGAGAGAGAGAGAGAGAGAAAGGAAGTTGGTCTCCATTTTGACCTGATTGTGTATTATGTGTTAGTTCATCTTTATTCACTTTTGTGAAATGCCAAAGAGATATTTTCTTCCATAGGCATCAGATTGGACTCCCCTGCTGGAAGAAAGTGAGGATTTCTGAGCAAGGTATACCATTTATTTGTGAATTAAAATTTTTAGTTCACCTTTCATTGCAACACGATGCCATGGTGGGGTAGAATAGTATACATTAAAACAAAAAACTGCAGTCATTCACAAGGTAGATAAAAGGAGTGGATAAAACCAACAGCGAAATCAGACACAGTAATAATAAATATTAGTAATTATATATAATATTATATATAATAAAAATCTAACCAAGTCGATTAACCTCCCAAAAATATATAGCTAGAAATGATGGGTTTTCAGTTGGTACTGGATGCCAACTGTCATCAGGGCCAGCATCCATTGCATTTCAAGGAGGAGAGTGTCCCACACTCAGGGTGACACTACAGAATAAGACTTTCCCTGGTTGCTGCAGAAAAGATTCCTCATGGATGGAGACCAGGAGTTCCATGGGCCAGTTGACATAGGAAGAAATGCTTCTTCAAATATCTAGGTCCCAAGTTGTTTAAGACTATATAAATCATTATTGGCACCTTGAATTTGTCTCAGTGGCAGATTGGTGGCCTGTGTTTCTCTTTCAGGATCAGTGTAGTAAGATTCCAAGAAGAGGAGGCAGTAGTAATCTAGCTGCCACATTTAGCACTAGATGCATCTTCTGCAGCAACCTCATAGGCAGCTTCATAGAGAGTGCATTATAATAATTCAAGTGGAAGGTTACCAATACATGGGTCATAGTGGTCAGGCTGCCCTGTACAGAAGCTCTCAGAGCTGGCAAACCAGCTGAAGTTGGAAAAAAGGTGTCCCTTGGTGCTGAGATTACTTGGGCCTCCAGAGACAGCAGTGGATTGAGGAGTACTTCCAGACTATAAACCTGTTATTTCAAAAGGAATGTGACCCCCATCCAGAACAAGCTATCTACATAACTCCCAGACCTGCGAACCACTGGCCCACAGGACTGTCAACTTGTCAAGATTCAGCATTAATCTATCCCATCACTGCATTGAGACACTGGTCCAGGACTTGCATAGCTTCACCAGGTTCAGATGACATTGAGAAGTAAAGCTGTGTATCATATGCATATTGATGACCCTTGGTTCCAACCCCCCCCCTTCCTATAGATGTATAACACTGGGGGGGGGGGCAAAATTGAACTCTGTGGGACTCATAAGAGTAGTTATCCAATGGTGCTTTCTGAAACCAGCACTGCAGGTAGGAATGGAGATAATCAGGATGTTTACAGAAAAGAACAATATATCCAATAAATTATACCCAGATGATTCCTTTTAAAGTTTAGTCTTCACAGAGGGACAGAAAAGCATGGTTTTGCTGCAATACTATATCCATTTACCTGTGATTAAGATGTGTTGACTTACTTGTGAGTTGAGGTGCACAAGATTGCATTGTTAGAACATTGTTCTCTTTGCCATGCAACCTCTGTTTAAAAAGAGCATATATCCAAAACTAAAGAAAAGCTATAGACCAATTAGAATGACAGTGTGTGCTGTTGCAGAAATATTTATAATCATGATTAAACTACCTAATTTTAAGGAAATGGTAATATGATGTGCCAGTTCTGAACACATTAAATGCAAACACGTTCCATTAAAATCAAGGTGACTTAATTTGACAAAAGGAAATTTATTACAGAGGAGTAATGCTGCTATTTTCAGCACATGGGATTTTCAGTAGAAATCAGACCCAACCCTTTGGCTCCAGCCCAATGCAACACCCTCCGAATCTTTTCTAAATCACAGAAATGGGGAATTCAGTGCCTCAAACCTACATTGCTGTCAAGGCATGGATATCTGAATTCACTTTGTATTAACTTGGAAAGTACTCAAACTCTTCCATAAACAACTGAAAGAACTGTGACACGTTTTCTTGAGTCAATCTAAGATCTCTGAAAAATTACTACATGTACTTTGCACCCAACACTGTTGAAGCCTTTTTCTGCCCATCGCTATAGAAATTCATATAGCAGAAGCATTCCATTAGTTTGCATGAGGCAAGTAAAGATGTTATATGGGCTAAGTCCAAGGGTGGGGTGGGAAACTTATGTCCTATAAAAGACCTACAGTGAATTGACTTCTCCTCTTGGATATTGCCCCATTGTGTTTTTACCCATCCACACACCATCTAATAAAACAGCTTTGTTCACAATAATTTGGAATACTCAATGATTAAAAAAATCCACACAAAGCACATCCCTTATATAAATCAAAAAAATGATAGGTGTTTCTGCTTTTCAATATAATTCCTCAGCAGTAGCATCAAATAACACCAACAACGCCATGGCTACATGCAAAACACTTGGGATGTTTATGAGCACCAATAATATCTTATATCCAGGACTATTTTGAAAGTCACAACTATAGTGCATAATACATGGCAAAAATGAACAGTTTGCCAATGATCACTACTTGGAAATTTAATCAGCTGAATTATTCAGTGGTTACTGTCAAAGGGCAAATATTTATTAAATAATTGAAGAAAGCTTTGCAAAAGTCAGTGCCTAATTAAAAGTGGATAAAATAGAACAATTGGTTTGGTTAAAGAGCTGGTTAACTTTATAACGCAGGATGAATTCAAGGTGACTACCAGCAAATTGACTTCCCTTGTGGTCCAGAAAGCTGTAATAATATACAAAGTTATTTTTACCTCAATTAAATCCAGTTGCAGGGTGAACCCATGGAATGCAGGTTCCCTTTTCCTTTTTAATTCAAAAAGTTCTCTTCTATTCTTATCCCCTTTCCTGCTTTCCTTTCTCACTGTGTCAGTCTATTTGGGTGTCAATACTTTAGAAATTAAGCATACAATCTATTGGTCTTTGGAAAGTTGTTGTGGGAGCCACAGCAGGAGTGGCCTGTCCTGTTTCACTGACAGGCAAAATGAGAAGGTGTCGCTTCCTGCCACCGAAGCCTTGCTTACAGGGGCTGTGTGGTGTGGCAGCTGTGGCAGCGGCTTCCAGTGACATCTCACTGCCGCTACCACTGCACAACCCTGGTGGTGCTTCCTGGGGCAGGCAGGGGACCCATAGGGGGACCACCTCCACAATATTCTGCTACCCTAAGTGGTTGCTTCAGTTCGTTGGTGAGGTGAGTAGATTTCTTTGACATGAGAATAAGAGCCTCCTTCCCTGTCATCACTGGCTCCTCCAGTTCTAAGCACTTAACATTGGTAGTGCCAAAATGGAGGCGTTCCAACAGCATTCTGGGAAGGGTCTGAAGGATCCTGGGTCCTGAAGTCATCCTGGGTTATTGGTGTCCCCAAACCTGGGAGATATTAGTCATATTTAGTCATGTTATCAAGCGGAAATAAATGAACTTCTGCTCTACCGGCTTGATCCCAGGAGGGCAGGAGATAAGGACGTAAAACAGCCTCCTCCATCACTTCAGTTTGCACTGCAACTATATAGATATTTAGTTACTGCAACCTAGCTAGTAATTGTTTTAGTGAATGAAATATACAGTAAAATTGACTTAGTACCAGAGAAGGGCCTTACTTGAATACTATAAAATCATATAATTTCGATTGTATAACTAATTGACATTGCAAGAATAAAGCTATTGATGAATAAAGGTAAAAAAGGGATTAATGAAAGCAAATTACAAGCAACATGAGTGGTTGTTTTATAAAAAAGAAAAGAAAAAGCACATTTTCCCCCCTGAAAGCTATATCATGATGACACCACTGTTTAATGAGCAAGTGGTCCTTGACATATAGGGAGGGGGGAGGATAGAAACGTGTTTCTGTCTTCTAAAAGTCATTACTGATGGCTTTTCATTATTCTTGAAGGCAAAAATAGTCTAATACAGGCATGGTAGGAATGAAGTAGTAGACAGCTGTGATGGCTAGGTTCCAAGTTGAGTTTTGAAATAAAAAAATTAAAAAAGTGGATACATGTTGATAAAAGCAGCTTGGAGAGAACTCATACTAGATTCTGTATGGCCCATCTGCACTATACTTTTAAAACATTGTGTGCCAAGGCCCCGAGGCCCACAGTTCCCTAGTGATTAATAAACACACGGATACAAATATTTAGGTTTATAGGTTCAAATAGGCCACAACCTTATTGGTTGCATATGTGAGCAGTTTGGCTTAGGCGTTGAGTGAAGCCAGGCTATATCTTGACTCCCGCCCATCTGTAGAGAGTCCATCTAAGGGTAAACCAGCAATAGGGGAAGCCCTATGACTTACATCAAGTAGAGGCACCCTTTGGGGTCATGGCATGGCTCTAGCCCACATCCAGGCACTGGACAGGATCCACACACCCAGATCCCTTTAACATGATACCCTTAATGAGGAGGGACAAGTGGAGGCTACAACCTCCTCTCCATCCAAATAAAGGCTTACCCAATACCTAACCTCACAAAGTTGTGACGATTGCTATGAGGTAGGAGAAAACCAAATGGCTGGTGCAATTTGCCAAGTGGATAGAATTCCTACCCAGCCCCAACAATATGGCCGCCAACATTTGTCCATAGCCAGGTCATGTCAGATCAAAGCAAAGCATGAAAAGAGGGTGGGTGGGTTGGGAGGCCACAACACCACCCACCCAAGCAGGTGGGCGGACCTATCAAGCCATTTTAACAGTCATGGCTTCCTCTAAAGAATTCTCAGCGATCATTGAGAAAATGGATTGATTGTTTAAAAAAAATCCTATGAGAATTATAGCTCTGTGAGGGGGATAAGGATCTCCTAACAACTCTTAAGTTCCCTTTACAAACTACATTTCCCAGGAGTCTTTGTTTAAAGTGATATGATATAGCTTTAAATATTTAGTGCAGAGGAGGCCTATGTTGCTTTTTTGTCATTGTATAAATGCAGTACATTCCACTCACATTAATGTGAGTTTCTTGTGGTTTCATTCTGTTTATTGAATTTATTGAATTTATATACCTCCCTATACCTGGGGGTCTCAGGACTGTTCACAAAACAAAATCAAAATATAAACCCACAAAATATATAATCAAAATAAAAACAACAACCCACCCCCCAAGAACCACATTTTAAAAGGGCATAGGATGTAAATCAAATCAACCAAAGGCCTGGTTAAAATGGAATATTTTTGCCTGGTGCCTAAAGGTGTATAATGAAGGTGCCAGGTGAACTTCCCTGGGGAGAACATTCCACAGACAGGGAGCCACTGCAGAGAAGGCCCATTCTTGTGTTGCTACCCCCCGGACCTCTCAAGGAGGAGGCACATGAAGGAGGACCTCAGAAGATGATCTCAGGGTCCAGGTGGTTCATATAGGAAGAGGCGGTCCTTGAGGTATTGCGGTCCTGAGCCATTTAAGGCTTTATAGGTCAAAACTAGCATTTTGAATTGGGCTCGGAAATTATTAGTAGCTAGTGCAATCCGACCAGAATTAGTGTAATACAGTATGCTCAAACTGTCTTGCTCCAGTGAGCAACCTGGCTGCTGAATTCTGCACTAACTGAAGTTTCTGAACCGTCTTCAGAGGCAGCCCTATGTATAATGCATTGCAGTAATCTAACCTTGAGATAACCAGAGCACAGACAACAGTAGTTAGGATATCTCTGTCCAGATAAGGGTGTAGCTGGGCCACCAGCTGAATCTGATGGAAGGCCCTCTGGGACACTGAGGGCACCCGAGCCTTGAGCAACAGAAAAGGATACAGGAGGACCCCCAAGCTACCAACCTGCTCCTTCAGCGGAAGTGTAACCCCATCAAGAGCAGACAATCTCCCATCCATTTGGTCTAGGGAGCCACCCACTAACAGTGCTTTAGTCTTATCTGGATTGAGCTTCAGTTTGTTGGCTCTCATCTAGTCCATTACGGAGTCAAGAGACTGGTCCAGCACTTCCACTGCCTCACCTGCAGATGTAAAGAGAAATAGAGCTGAGTGTCATTAGCATACTGCTAACAATGTACAGTGGTACCTATGGTTAAGAACTTAATTCGTTCTGGAGGTCCTTTCTTAACCTGAAACTGTTCTTAACCTGAGGTACCACTTTAGCTAATGGGGCCTCCCGTTGCTGCTGTTGCGCCGCCGTGCGATTTCTGTTCTCATTCTGAAGCAAAGTTCTTAACCCGAGGTACTATTTCTGGCTTAGCGGAGTCTGTAACTTGAAGTGTCTGTAACCTGAAGCATCTGTAACCCAAAGTAACCCGAGGTACCACTGTACTCCAAACTTTCAGATAACCCCACCCAGTGGTTTTATGTAGATGTTAAACAATGAGAGGGAAAGGAATGAGCCCTGCGGAACCCCACATTGAAGGTTCCACAGGGCTGAAAAGCAATCCCCAAGTAACACCCTCTGGGAACAACCATAAAATAGGACTGAAACCACCACAAAGTGACACCACCCACCCCTAGTTCATAGAGTTGCTCCAGGAGGATACCACAGTTGATGGTATTGAAAGCCGCTGAGAGGTCAAGAAGAGTTAACAGGAACATGTTCCTATTATATAGTGAGTCCAGCCAGTGGTGGTATGGTAACATCTTTATTCATAGCAGCAAGCAAGTAGAAAGGCACACAAAAACCCCAACCCTGCTGCTATATATAGGCATCCGGACTAGGACTACCCAACCCAGGTGAAGCTAATTAAAAGCAATCACTACCTCCCTTAACTAGTTCCTGGATGCTCTGCCTGTAAATTCAATACACAACAGTTCCCCTTGTCTCTCTCTTGACAGAGGTCATCATACAGGGTGACCAAAGCAGTTTCTGTGCCAAAACTGGGCCTAAACCCTGATTGAAATGGATCCAGAAATTCAGTTTCTTCCAAAAGCGCCTGGATCTGGTCTGCAACCACTTACTCCAGTACCTTGCTCAGGAAAGGGAGATTAGCAACTGGCCAGTAGTTAGGCTTTCTGAATCCAGGGAAGGTTTCTTAAGGAATGGTTTTATCACTGCTTCCTTCAAACAGGCAGGGACCACCCCCTCTCATAAAGAGGCATTGATCTCCTCCCTGGCCCAGCCATTAAACCATTACAATTATCTTCTTTGCTTTGTGGTGCCTTCATTTCAGTTATTGGTGGGTAGCTCATCAAAGCACATCAAAATTCACTACTTGGAAACGCAAGCCTCATTTTCACTGAAACATTCCCTTTCATGTCCTTTCAAAAATATTTTGGCCTCCCATCATCTGACAAAATAAAGGGACTTGCTTAGTCACTGAGCCTGTATTTAGCTTTTATCAGAGAAATAATGTTTACTGAAGAAGACAGCAAGCAGATTTTCCACAGCAATGTATTTCAAGTTCTGGCAACTTTGTCAAGAGTCCCTCACATGGATAAAACTAACATGAAGGGAACTTTCCACTCCAGCTGACCTAAGAATACAGCTTGTTAAGAAGGATGTTGAAGAGCCAGTAGGAAAAGGGGTCAAAGATGACCGTGCTCAAACTTCTGCAAAGCAGAAATCTTAGAGAAAATATAACTTTCTAACAAGATATTGGGTGAAACCTTGAAGGCCCCTGCAAGTAACTTTTCTGATGCAGGAAAGATAAGAAATGTGCACAGAGCTCTACTTTTCAGATCTTTGCACCCAGGACAGAATGTGCCAGGAAAGAAAAAGGCCCTAAAGTCAAAATCCGTAGCTTGTGCCTCACACAAAACACAACTCCCTGGTAGCTTTTTTGGGTACCTTGGGTACCTTTGAATTCTATGGAATAAATCAGAAATAAAAGAACCAATTGAATGCAATTAAAAATCAATATGAATATTTAATACAATGTATATGTACCAGAGAACCAGTGTGGCATAAGGTCAGAGTGTTGGACTGGGACCTGGGAGAAGAGTTTGGATTTGATATCCCGCTTTATCACTACCCGAAGGAGTCTCAAAGCGGCTAACATTCTCCTTTCCCTTCCTTCCCCAAAACAAACACTCTGTGAGATGAGTGGGGCTGAGAGACTTCAGAGAAGTGTGACTAGCCCAAGGTCACCCAGCAGCTGCATGTGGAGGAGCGGAGATGCAAACCTGGTTCCCCAGATTACGAGACTACCACTCTTAACCACTACACCACACTGGCCCCCACTTGGCCATGACGCTCACTCGGTGTCCCTGGGCTCTATTCCATAAGCACTTAAGCCATTGTAAGTGTATCAACTTCTTAAGTTGCTACAAGACATAAGAACGTAAGAAGATTCTGCTGGATCAAGCCAATAGTCCATCTAGTGCAGAATCCTGTTCTCACAGGGGACAAACAGATGCCTCTGGAGCTCACAAGTTAGAGCACAAGAGCACTCTCCCCTCCAGAAATTGGTATTCAGAAGCTTTACTACACGAAAGCACTCTATTGTTTTGGAGTTACTAAAATCTAGCTGACAGATAGGGGAATCATATTTTTGTCATACCCAGCAAAAAAAGTTGTAACTGCAGAATGTTAAAAAAAACACACTCAGGCACATCAGCTATACACCCATAATTGCAGCTGAATAAAAATATAGGAAGATCTGCAAGAAGCAAATGCACAACCCCTTCAATAGGTGCCCTTAGATTGTAAGTCATGTTGATTTTTGTGGAACGATAACTTATTTCAACCCACAAATGCTTGAAACCACAACTTACATGTAACAAGTGGTCAAGGAAAATACTTTATTTCACGTTGGGATTCCCTCTTTATTATGACTTCTTCAAATCAAAGATGTTGACATGACAGAATTTAAATGGATGCTTTGAATAAGGAGTACAATAATTGTAAATGAATTGTATCAAATTATTTCAACTACAGAGCAGGGCTGTTGAGGATTATTTTATGTGATGCCATGTGAAGCATCTGCGGTCTTTGAACTGTGCCCCAGCCTCAAATTCAGAGTTGGAAATGAATGTAGATTCAGTAAACAAGTGGGCATTAGCATTAGATGACCCCATCAACTAACAAAAAGAAAACACATTCAAAACTCTTTGTGTGCTCAATTTGAGTCATCAACCTCCAGCCCTAAATATTTAACTAATAAACACAAATATAAACTCCAGAAAACACTGGTGCTCTTTCAGCATTAAACATATCACTGGTACTGAAATATTAGGCAGATTATTCTGTTTCACTCGTCTTTTTGCTTCTTGTTGAATGGACTGGTGACATTTTTCATCAAAAAGAGAGGGTTTGCTGCAAGGAAGTTCATTCTAGGACATTTTTACACTGATAAACTTACTGCAGTTCTGGGCAATGGCCTGGTATCTTGATCAGTGTTGGTTTCTTTCCTTCTCTCTATTTTTCTTTTAAAGAAGCTTGAAGCCCCAGTGTGAACAGTAAGACAGCAATCAAAATGCAAGGGCAGGCCTGTAGTTGCGACTTCAACCTGTCCATCATCAGGCACTGCCTTCATCAGGCTGTGGTGCAGAGTGTTAACATTGCACAGGCCCTGTGTGATGAGCTGAAATGAACTAAGAGCTGACGGAGCAGCCTCTGTACACAAGAGCCCGGGAGACATCTGGAAGATGCTCTTAGGGCAGTTTCACATCAAGTTCCTGTCTGTAGTACTTCAGTCTGTTCCCAACAGTAAAATAAAATCTCATATTATGTAATGCTTTCTGCACAGTCTGCTGGGTTAGGCGGCTGGCTACATCTACAAAGCCTACAGGGGTGTCATTTCAAGTTCGAGGGAATCAAGGCTTCTAAGTTGGGTGGGTCACATTCACAGCAATGTTTATAAGGGCAACTCTTTAGATATTTAGGTTTCATAATGCAATCCTACCCTCAGGTTATGCCTTCTTGCTGGCTCAAGATTGGCAAGCCACTAAATCAATACATGGTTGTAATGGATTTACAGTAACACAAGGTTACCATTGTGCCAACATTATGCAACGTTGCCATAACTGCAATGCTGGTGGCACACCACATTTTTCAAGTGGGAAAAAGAGGCAGTGAATGGGTGGAGTTTTGGCAGAAATCTGCAGTTATTCTGAGGTTGGACAAGTTCTCTACAATGTTATAGCATTATGGCTTCAAAAGAGGGGGCAAAAGAGCCAAATTTGAAATGCAAATAGATGCTCCAATTATTTTTGTTGGAGGTGGGAGGGGGTAATGCTAGGAGAGAAGGAATTAAACTCCCCCTTCCCCCATCTTATGGTCCCAAGGCCGTTTATGCTGTAATGTAGCTGCTATTAAAATAATATAAAACATACATGTTAATTACATCAGTGCAATTAACATACATCACATTCAACATCACAGTATTTTTTTTTTAAATGCCCCACTTCTACTGAAGTAAATGCACCCCAATAAGAAAGATGAATGCCCATGGCCCTATGGCAAACTACAGTTCCCAGAGATCATTTCATTGGGAACTTTGTGTCCCAGGTTTCTGAGCTTGATAAATGCCAAGGAGCAACTCTGCCTTTGTTAAGGGCAGGGGCTTATAACCACAGGAAGGGTAACTGGGAGCAGGGATATATGGAGACAGTAGAAGGCTTTCAGAGAAGCATTTGGAATGTAGCAGGTTATCTAAAGTTTCAGAGAACTCTTGGGGAAACCCCACATTTTTCTGAGACTACACCAAGAAAAACCCCAAGCCATCAGAAATAAGGGGTCCATTCTGAATTGAGGTTTGGATGGAAGTGTGTGTTTCTTTAGCTTAGATGAAATCTTATTTAGAAGATAATTTTTTTGATGATCTGAATCTGGAGTATTTCCTTCTCCATCCATATTTTCTTACAAAGTGCATCTGTTTGTTGGTCTTTAGAAGATGGTTTGCACTTTTAAAATTAATCAATTAAAGCCAAATATAAAGCAAAGAAAACAGAGCACAAAATGAGAACAGAATTTTCAGGAGATGATCTCTCCAGCTGGAAGCTTTTCCTCCAGCAGTCTTGGCAGGATTCCCAAAGCCTTAGTTAATAAAGGATTTGGTTCATTAAAATACAAGACATTAGCTAATTAGGCAAGTCTCTTAATATGAGGCTCTGAGTTTGAATTTCAAATTAGAAATATAGAACCTAAACATTTGTCAACTAATCAGCAACAACATGGTACTCTTTAGGCATCTCTAAGGTGTCCACACATCACCTGAAAAAATGATATGCACTGCTGAAAAAAAGAGGCCAAAATTTGCATAGAATTAACATATGGTAATTTATATGTACATATACACATTGAAAAATACCTTCATAGATCCTCCCCATTTATGTGAGCCTATTAATTCCCTGTCCAAATAAATATTTGCATCCCACTCCAGATCACTCAAATCAGGACTTCACTTAATTTGCCCATTATCCGCAATTAATTTCCTATCCAGTTAAAACAAATTCTGTTCCAAAATCAATTTCCTTTCAGCTCATAGACTCCACTAAACAATCATTACATTCCTCACCCTGCAAATATGTGGTGTACAATTCACTTTGGGTAGTGGGGAATTCTTACTACAAGATAAGGTGGCTAGCAATGGTCTCCATCTCTCCCCGCTTTGTTTCCTTAGCTTTATTATGTAAAAGGCAAGCCATAATAGAATCACAGAATTATAGAATTGGAAGGGACTACAAGGGTCATGTAGTCCAGCTCCCTGCAATACAGATTTTTTTTTGTCCATGCTCTACCAACTGAGCTATCCTCCAGCTGAGTGTCAGACTATCTGCTGTGCCGTGTGTGCAAGCACCAGCCTCAAATGTTCCAGGAAGGGAAGTCATATTATTTCCATTTCCTTTCTGATGACATTTGTATGGAAAAAAAGAAATGCTTGCCTTTATGCAGGGAAGGGGAAACAATGTTATTTCCCCTCCCAGGGGCATTTGAGATTTTGATTGGTGGTGCAAGTGCAGATGTCAACAGGCAGCTCAGTTAGTGGCTTTTGGGGTGGGGGTAAGTTAAGTCAAATAACAACTAGCAGTCACTCATCTAATTCTGTATGTTCAATATCAGGCATACAGAAAAATGACATCATCCCAGACAGCCTTTGAAATACCAGTCTGTCCATTAAGAAAACTCCTGGATGCTCCAGGCTTTACACCAGTGGTTTCATCCCAGGGTGTTGATGTAATGTTTGAGGACCTGCCATCATGTGGAAATGCAGGTCACATGGTGCCTGTCCCCCAGTGGAGGCTGGTAATGATTACATTACATGATAATAAATTGTGGAGCTCTTACTATTTTTATTTTATTTATGGATCACTTCCCATGTGGCATCCTGGAGTGATTTACAATAAGATAGAGACATATTTGATATATATAATAGTTGGGGAAATGGTATATATATATTATTTATATATATATATATATATATATATATATATATATATATATATATATATATATAAAAAAGGTAAAGGTACCCCTGCCCGTACGGGCCAGTCTTGACAGACTCTGGGGTTGTGCGCCCATCTCGCTTAAGAGGCCAGGGGCCAGCGCTGTCCAAAGACACTTCCGGGTCACGTGGCCAGCATGACAAAGCTGCATCTGGCGAGCCAGCGCAGCACACGGAACACTATTTACCTTCCCGCTAGTAAGCGGTCCCTATTTATCTACTTGCACCCAGGGGTGCTTTCGAACTGCTAGGTTGGCAGGCGCTGGGACCGAGCAACAGGAGCGCACCCCGCCGCGGGGATTCGAACCGCCGACCTTTCGATCGGCAAGCCCTAGGTGCTGAGGCTTTTACCCACAGCGCCACCCGCGTCCCATATATATATATATATAACCCACCTCTCTCTATATATTAATATATCCTTTTATATTCATATACACACAGAACACTTGAAACAAAAGCACATGCATGGAATTAGTTCAAATCCCATATAGAAACCAACTATGGTACGCTTGCTGAAAGAGGATCATCTTTATTAGACACTGAAAAGACAGCAGAGAAGGTGCTTGTCTCATATATAATTGGAGGAATAAGTTCTGAAGCGTAGGTGTCCTCTCCTGTAGAACCGTGATCAGAATGTATGTCAGGGTTGAGACAGGAACAGGAGTAGATGCCTCCAGGAACCAATGGAGAAGCTCCGAGTTACCACCTGAGAAATATTCCCATTTGTGGTACTTGGACGAAGAGACTCACAAGAAAGCAGCAGCTAATTATATGGGTCAGGTGATATTTATAGCAGGCCTATTCTTTTGACAAAGAAATCACAGGAGCATTTCAGTCTGTGGAGAATGTCAACCAATTCAAATAACTGAGTACAAATCTGGATATTCAGTGAATTTGGATAAAATTAATATATGTGAAGAGGATGCGCAGTATTTCTTGGGTTCCGGAAATATGAGACAAATTACCTTGAGACTGTTATCTCTATGCTGTGGGGCTCTAAAGTGTACATGTCTGTATGAATCAGGGTGGTGGGGGATGTGTTATCAATCAAGATAAATGAGATGGCTTGTGTGTGTGTGTGTTCAGTGTTCCAGATTTGTCAGGAGAAATCTTAACATTGTTGCAAAGATCAAATCTGGCCATATCGTTGCCTCAAGCCATTGTCATCCCTACAGCAAAGTATATGGGTCTGTTATTTCCTGCTACAATTAATAAAATGTCTGTGTTTCACCATTGCACCACACATTTCATATACCCAAGAACTACATTCTGTAAGGCTAGGATCAAGATTAGGAAGCAAGTGCTATCACCATTGTCTCTAGACAGTTGCTTTACGATTCAAGACGGGAAGCATAAAAAACACCACTACTGACAGCACAACAAAGAAACTTGTGATGAAAGTTGACAACTAGCAGGTGCCCTTTCAGAAGTGGTAAATATTTCTGTCTGTTCAGCCTTGATAGGAACAGTAATTTTTCCACGTCTTGAATACAACCTGTCTTTGAGCAGGAATTGGTAGACTTTAGAAATGATGCAACAAAGCTGGGTTTCTTCAAGTGTCATGATATACTGTTTTGTGAAACTGCATTCAACTAGTGATGTTTGAGCTTCTGTAGACTTGATTTGGAATGGACTCAGAATTGAATCCAAGGTGGGACGCAAATCAACCTATTTTTGCCAGTTATGAGCTCCAGAACTCATTGTGCTCCTAAGGATGTCATTTTCAAATATAATAAGGCCTGGAGCTCTCATTCCACTTCAGCCAACTTATGAGACCCCTTCCCATTCCCCTTCCCATTCTTGAAATACTCTTGGTAGTAGCAGTCAAAAGAGTTATCAATGCAGCTTTGATTAGACCCTTGGATTAGGCCTGGTTGTCCTGGGAATTGCAAATTTGTATTACTTCCCAGGTCCATAGAAATGACTGCCAATACAATACCTAATAATAATTAGTATTATAATAATTATTATAAAAAATTATAATAATTATAATAATTATTTTTATTTATATCCCGCCCTTCCTGGCCAAAGCCGGGCTCAGAGCAGCTAACATCATACAATACGCACAATGATGATACCTAATGAAGACCATGGTAGCAGACCTTATTGTGACTTCCACCATGTAAGTTACAGGTGGAAAGAGATAGGGTGGATGATGTGTTGGGCTAGCTTGGTGGTTAGCAGAGACTGAGGAAGCTACTTATAATTAGGGGCCAACTTCTGAGCACTTGTTGCTATACAGTATCAGTTACAGGTAGGTAGCTGAGTTGGTCTGCCGTAGTCGAAACAAAATAAAAAAAACTTCCTTCCAGTAGCACTTTAGAGACAAACTAAGTTTTTTATTGGTATGAGCTTTCGTGTGCATGCATACTTCTTCAGATACAGTATCAAACTGTGATAGAGGTCTGAACTGTTGTTCAATATACAACATATTATTCCCTATATTATTGCTGTCAAAGAAGCTTTGAGCTCACCTTCTCTTTCTCATTTACTGCAGTGCTGTTTATTTATGCTGTAGTTTTTGAAGCTGTGTTATGTTTGTGGTTTTTAAAAATGAATGCCCCCCCGCTGCACATCTTTGTAATGCCCAAGGTGTCTGTGGTAAACACATGGAGGGAGAGGCATGTTAGCAGACAAATATATGTGGGGTAGGGTTACATGCCCCTTCATGGATCACTGCCTTGCCGTGGCGAAGGGGCTTGAAGAACTCAGAGAAGCTATGAACTACGCCGAGCAGGGCACACAAGATGAACAGGTCATAGTGGAGAGTTTTGACCAAACGTGATCCACCTGGAGGAGGAACCGGCAAGCCACTCCAGTATCCTTGCCAAGAAAACTCCATGGACAAAGACAACAGGCATATAAAAGTTATGACGCTGGAAGATGAGCCCCTCAGGTCGGAAGGCGTCCAACATGCTACTGGGGAAGAGCGGAGGGCAAGTACAAGTAGATCCAGAGCTGATGAAGCAGCTGGGCCAAAGCCGAAAGGACGCTCAGTTGCGGATATGCCTGGAAGCGAAAGGAAAGTCCAATGCTGTAAAGAAAAATATTGCATAGGAACCTGGAATGTAAGAACCATGAACCTAGGTAAGTTGGAGGTGGTCAAAAATGAGATGGCAAGAATAAATATTGACATCCTGGGCATCAGTGAACTAAAATGGACGGGAATGGGTGAATACAGTTCGGATGACCATCACATCTACTACTGTGGGCAAGAAACCCGTAAAAGAAATGGAGTGGCCCTCATAGTCAACAAAAGAGTGGCGAAAGCTGTACTGGGATGCAATCTCAAAAATGATAGAATGATCTCGATACGAATCCAAGGCAGACCTTTTAACATCACAGTAATCCAAGTTTATGCACCAACCACTGGTGCTGAAGAAACTGAAATAGACCAATTCTATGAAGACTTACAAGACCTTATAGAAGTGACACCAAAGAAGGATGTTCTTCTCATTATAGGGGATTGGAATGCTAAAGTAGGGAATCAAGAGATAAAAGGAACAACTGGCAAGTTTGGCCTTGGAGATCAAAACGAAGCAGGGCAAAGGCTAATAGAGTTCTGTCAAGAGAACAAGCTGGTCATCACAAACACGCTTTTCCAACAACACAAGAGACGACTCTACACATGGACATCACCAGATGGGCAGTATCGAAATCAGATTGATTATATTCTCTGCAGCCAAAGATGGAGAAGCTCTATACAGTCAGCAAAAACAAGACCTGGAGCTGACTGTGGCTCAGATCATCAGCTTCTTATAGCAAAATTCAAGCTTAAACTGAAGAAAGTAGGAAAAACCACTGGGCCGGTAAGATACAATCTAAGTCAAATCCCTTATGAATACACAGTGGAAGTGAGGAACAGGTTTAAGGATTTAGATTTGCTGGACAGAGTGCCTGAAGAACTATGGATGGAGGCTCGTAACATTGTACAGGAGGCAGCAACGAAAACCATCCCAATGAAAAGGAAATGCAAGAAAGCAAAGTGGCTGTCCAACGAGGCCTTACAAATAGCGGAGGAGAGAAGGCAAGCAAAATGCGAGGGAGATAGTGAAAGATACAGGAAATTGAATGCAGATTTCCAAAGAATAGCAAGGAGAGACAAGAAGGCCTTCTTAAACGAGCAGTGCAAACAAATAGAGGAAAACAACAGAATGGGAAGAACCAGAGATCTGTTCAAGAAAATTGGAGATATGAAAGGAACATTTCGTACAAAGATTACCATAATAAAGGACAAAAGTGGTAAGGACCTAACAGAAGCAGAAGACATCAAGAAGAGGTGGCAAGAATACACAGAGGAATTATACCAGAAAGATATGGATGTCTCGTACACCCCAGGTAGTGTGGTTGCTGACCTTGAGCCAGACATCCTGGAAAGTGAAGTCAAATGGCCCTTAGAAAGCACTGCAAATAACAAGGCCAGTGGAAGTGATGGTATTCCAGCTGAACTATTTAAAATTTTAAAAGATGATGCTGTTAAGGTGCTACACTCAATATGCCAGCAAATTTGGAAAACTCAGCAGTGGCCAGAAGATTGGAGAAGATCAGTCTACATCCCAATCCCAAAGAAGGGCAGTGCCAAAGAATGCTCCAACTACCGCACAATTGCACTCATTTCACACGCTAGCAAGGTTATGCTTAAAATTCTACAAGGAAGGCTCAAACAGTATGTGGATCGAGAACTCCCAGAAGTGCAAGCTGGATTTAGAAGAGGCAGAGGAACCAGAGACCAAATTGCAAACATGCGCTGGATTATGGAGAAAGCTAGAGAGTTCCAGAAAGACATCTACTTCTGCTTCATTGACTATGCAAAAGCCTTTGACTGTGTCGACCACAGCAAACTATGGCAAGTTCTTAAAGAAATGGGAGTGCCTGATCACCTCATCTGTCTACTGAGAAATCTCTATGTGGGACAAGAAGCTACAGTTAGAACTGGATATGGAACAACTGATTGGTTCAAAATTGGGAAAGGCGTACGACAAGGCTGTATTTTGTCTCCCTGCTTATTTAATTTATACGCAGAATACATCATGCGAAAGGCTGGGCTGGATGAATCCCAAGCTGGAATTAAGATTGCCGGAAGAAATATCAACAACCTCAGATATGCAGATGACACAACCTTGATGGCAGAAAGTGAGGAGGAATTAAAGAACCTTTTAATGAGGGTGAAAGAGGAGAGCGCAAAATATGGTCTGAGGCTCAACATCGAAAAAACGAAGATCATGGCCACTGGTCCCATCACCTCCTGGCAAATAGAAGGGGAAGAAATGGAGGCAGTGAGAGATTTTACTTTCTTGGGCTCCATGATCACTGCAGATGGTGACAGCAGCCACGAAATTAAAAGACGCCTGCTTCTTGGGAGAAGGGCAATGACAGGCCTAGACAGCATCTTGAGAAGTAGAGACGTCACCTTGCCAACAAAGGTCCGTATAGTTAAAGCCATGGTTTTCCCAGTAGTGATGTATGGAAGTGAGAGCTGGACCATAAAGAAGGCTGATCGCCGAAGAATTGATGCTTTTGAATTATGATGCTGGAGGAGACTCTTGAGAGTCCCATGGACTGCAAGAAGATCAAATGCATCCATTCTTAATGAAATCAGCCCTGAGTGCTCACTGGAAGGACAGATCGTGAAGCTGAGGCTCCAGTACTTTGGCCACCTCATGAGAAGAGAAGACTCCCTGGAGAAGACACTGATGCTGGGAAAGATGGAGGGCACAAGGAGAAGGGGGCGACAGAGGATGAGATGGTTGGATAGTGTTTTCGAGGTTACCAGCATGAGTTTGACCAAACTGCGGGAGGTAGTGGAGGACAGAGGTGCCTGGCGTGCTCTGGTCCATGGGGTCACGAAGAGTCGGACACGACTAAACGACTAAACAACAACAACAAAGGGTTACATGAGAGTCAGGCATTTCAGCTGTAGGTAAACATCTTCTATTTCTTTTTTGAGTCTGATCTATTAAAAAAGCATTATAAACCAGAACTAATTCTGTTTAATACTGAATGACTCAAGAAAAGGAGGGACCGTAATGGCTGAGCTTAAGTGCTGATTGCTTGCCTAATTGCCACAGACAATGCAGAAAGTCTCTTATAGATTCTTAAGCAGAATAGAACACATTGCTATACAGTGGAAAGCCTTGCTAATCCCTCTCAACTTATTTCTTCTCATTAGGATCCTAAATTTTACTCAGTGACCTCGAAGAGCTAGGCCTACTCCCTAAGGCCTTTTTATTCTGATAATTAGGCCACTTAAGAAAAAAACACACATTCCAAGACTGCTTATGTGCTCACTGGCAGACACAGCCAGCATATTGTAAAATAATAATATTGCATACACTTGATTTTTAAAGAATAAAATGAGTCCAGTCTTCTTTCTCCTCATACGCTTAATCTGCCAGGTCATAATATTTGCCGTTAGTTACCACTTAGGAGTAATTTTAGAATCTTGTTGAGGATTTACAGTAGTTATGCAACTCCCATTAATGTTAATAGATATCATGAGGATAACTTGCAAAGCACGATACTTAAAAAGACTCTTTCATGTCAAGAACCATCAAGCTCCCTGTACATTTGGAATTAGTTGGGGGAAAATTTGAGGTAGATTTAATGTGGTCAAGTCTAGTCAGCAATGGTCTCCAATACAAGGAGGGGGCATCTTTATTACACACTTGTGTAGCGTAATGGAAATGTAGCTGGGAAATGTGGGTTTAAATTCCATCAGAGTCATTGACTTATTAGGTAACATTAGGCTAATCTCAGCATCATTGCCTCATCAGCAAAAAAGCGGAATTATACTGACCTACTTCAACATGCTGTTATAAAGATATGATAAAACTTGAAAACTACTCTGCATATTAAAAGAGTTATGTGCGTAAACAAGGTTGATCTTAACATGTAGTTGGTATGAGTGCAGGTGGCCCTTCAGATACTGTAGCTGGAGAACTTCATGTTTCCCTTTGCTCCTTGGAGGAAAAATGGAATAAAAATCGGTGCTCTAGCATTCTCATATAACACAAGTCTCAAGAAACGACTAGTAATGGAACATACACTGACGTGTACCTACCGACTCCTTTCATACATTTTGTACCCATGTATCAGTATATGAATATAGTACATTGGGCTGTATCCAACTGAAAGGCTTTCTGATCCTTCAGCGTTGCTAGGCTGGAAGAATTTTTTTGGCAATTCTGTGCCACGTCCCATTATATTTCGAGGGGCCCACCAATCCTTCAGAACAGATTGGGAGGATGGTACAATGGAGAGGGGAAGGTGAAATGGCTAAAAATTACTTGTTTTAAACATCTCCTAAAGACTGAAGTGTGATAGCATTTGGGAGATTTGCTGGCAAAGAATCCCAGAACGATTAGGCCACCACAGAGAAGTCCCTCTCATTCACCAATTTCATCGATCAGGCAGGTGAGGAGGACCTCTAGTATTGATCACAACATGTGGGTGGATTAAAGAGTCTGTCAGCTGCATAGGGACACCAGTTGGCTTACCACTCAATGTCTGGGAAATCCTTACATTTCTCTCAGAAGTTAGGATGTTTAATTGCATTCCATTGCAACACAACTAATGACTGGGGTGATAGTGGACGTTTTCAGAGTCCACCATGCCTCATTCCAAAGGAACCAAATTCTGGGTAAGCTTATGGAGCCCCTGGAATCTCACACCACTTGGAAATTGGGGTGATGTGTAATAATACTTTGCTAAATCCATGTGGATTTTTTTTATATATAAAATATTTATTAAAGTTTTTGGAAATACAACAAGAAAAGTGAAAAAAACCCCTATTTTAAACAAGAAAAGATAAAATACAAAAAAGAAAAAAAAGAAAAATCAAAAAGAAAAAACAGAGAATTGAAATCCATTAAGTAAAAAAGAAAAATCAATAAAAAATACAACAAATCTTCCCATTACTGATCTTTCATTAACTTATTTCCTTGACCTCCTCACACCTCCCTTTTTTGTATTCTAAGTCAATTATCCATTTCAGCAAATCCTTTCCCTCTTTTCAAATTTTTGTCCTGTAAATTTATCTTGAAATTAGTATAACTTTACTTTCTCTCCTTTCACCAATTAACAGTCTATTTTTCCTAAATCTATGTAACATTTCTGCTAAAATCACATAAATTCATTCCAACATCATTCTAACATTCATTAATCTTGCAATGCATGTGGATTTTAAATCTAAAGACCTAAATCACATATTAACCTTGGCATAATATCTTTCTGTCATCATTTTTTAGCTCTAAGCACATACATTATTACATTTGGTTCATAAATAGGTTCCACTTTATTAATCAGGAAAGCACTTTCATTGAATAACACCCCCACACCCAATGATGGCTAACCTGTGCCAGCAGAAATTCATAGGATGGGGTATATTGACTTTTGCACAAGTTCAGTGGCACGCATTCTGATAGAATGACATGCAGAATTAATTGGAATTAAACTGTTGAGCCTTCACATACCCACACCCATTTCATTCTCTAGTATATTAAAACTGTAAGTGAAGATGCTTAGGATTGCTTGGAAATTGGTTCTAAATCTAAAATATGAATTATATGAGGATTTCATGCCAGGCCTTCACCATCTGAAATGACTTTGAGGCCCAATTAAAAGTGCTTGCATTAACCCATAAAGCCCTAAAAACTTGGGGCCAGGTTATCCACCCACTCTGTACAATCACTTCCTCATAGATCCCACTGCAGGTTTTCTTCCCACTTTCTCCAATGGGCATGGGTGCTGACTGAGTGACCCCTCAGCCGATTCATTTATTAGGAGTAGGGATAGAAAAGAAATTAGATTCAGTTTGCATTAAACCAAATGTTTCAATGCGAACCAAAGCACAGCTGTCTTTTGGAATTCATAGTTCTGAATTTTGCAATGCAGCTCTCCAACAAAGTGATGTTTTAAAAAATGCATATTATGGGGAAATTGCCCATTGAAATGAATGTATTAGTAACATATAAAAATATGTTATGTTATAGAAAACTGTCTGAAGAAATGTGTACGTTATTTCATTTGCATGAAAATATTGATGAATTTTCATGACAAATTGCTTCACAAGTGTGGAGAACCGAATTTAAGATAGGAAAACAGAGAGAGAGCCTTCCATCCCTAATTAGGGGCATAAGAAACTACAAGCTGCTTGCACCCACAGAATATTCAGAAGCAGCTATGCCATAAGGATGAGGCCTGTAAGGCCGTTCCTGTACCCAATCAGCGCTACTCATTACTCCCTCTCTCCCAATAAGAAGGGTAAATGTGCTTAGAAGAATTGGCAAGGAAGGCTGAGAGCAACCTCCTCAAGGCTTATTTTTCTCTAGACTTTCTTGGAAAAAGCTTAGAAAGCCAATATCCACCCCCTCTCCCCACTTTTTTTCTTTAAAAAACTAGAGTAAAAATGAATTCATTACAAGGCAAGCTGTGGTGAGCTCACCCATCAGTATTTGTTAAAGGAATTGATACCATGCAATTATTACTCAGTGTTGACTAAAAAGGAAATTGAAATGATCCAATAACACTAGGGATATATTATTGCAATTTCATAAAGCAGCTTAATTTTGCATCCATCTGACAATAAAAGTAAATTATTCAAGTTTAATAGAAAAACTACTGTCAAAGGGAATGAAATATACTATTTACAGCTATGGAAAGAATTTGCAGGGAAGAGAACAGAAGTATGGTAATGTTACGAGAACAAGACTGACAGGAAGGAAATTATTTTATAGTGTTAGATTGTTCTTTTTTAAAAATAAAAAAGAAACAAATTAGCCATTGGAAGAATTGCATCAGTCTGTGCTTTCCATCACATTAACAGAGTAATTTGTATCTTGAGTTAGCACAACAGGCCACCATGCCTTTTCCTTATTACCTTTAGCCCACACTTATAAAAGCATTTGCATGTATTTTATTGTTAGGATCTGAACTAGAAAACAGTAGACAGTCATTTTAATTATTGTTCTGTACTGCTCTTAATGGTGTGTGTGTGTGTTTATATTTCTGTATATTGCCCTGATATTTTATGAGAGTGTATATATAATTTTTTATAAATAAATATATAAATAAATAAAGGTTCTTTTTTCTTTTTTAAGAAAAATTTGCTTGACAGAATGAAAGAAGGGTCTGGCTTCTATTGATCTCAGGGAAACTGCCACAGAAGAGTTTCCTCATAGATTATGTATGGAAGTTGCTAACATTACATGCATTTGCCTCATTTTCTTGCACATTTCTTGCATATTTCTATCTATCTCTATTATCTATCTATCTATCTATCTATCTATCTATCTATCTATCTAATCTATCATCTATCTATTTTTAAAATAAAAAAACACACACGATTGTTTTGTTTTCAGCTGTAGGCTAGGCTGGGTCAAAGGGAGTTTCCCTGGAATTAATTTTTAAAAGTTATAAGACTTTAAGAAGTTATAACTTTTCTCTATAACTTTCATCTATCACTCTTTGAATAGAATTGTGCATTGTTTAAAAAACAGATATAGTGGGCACAACAAAAGCATTGTGCAATGTACAGAACCAGTTAGATACAAACACTACAGGAAGGATTGGAAAGGGCCTACTGGAGGAAAGAACACTCTATATGTCAAAGAAATCATAGAGTTCCTAGGCTGGAAATCACCAAAGGGTCAGCCTCCTCCACAGAATGTCTGTGGGTGATAATACCAACTCCCAAAAATAATTTAGTACAGTGGTATCTCAGGTTACTGATGCTTCAGGTTACATACGCTTCAGGTTACAGACTCCGCTAACCTAGAAATAGTACCTCGGGTTAAGAACTTTGCTTCAGGATGAGAACAGAAATCGTGCTCCGGCGGTGTGGTGGCAAAGGGAGGCCCATTAGCTAAAGTGGTGCTTCAGGTTAAGAACAGTTTCAGGTTAAGAATGGACCTCCGGAACAAATTAAGTACTTAACCCGAGGTACCTCTGTACTGGGAACATGCTGTTGCCCCCTGCTGCCCAAAATGGCCTTGATGACCTTGAGATGGAGAATGAAATCTCCAAAGGCATCCAAAGTACAGAATGTTACTAAGATACCAATTAACCTCACACAGACTAGATAAATGTATGTTCCAGTTATGAGAAAGAGGTATAATTTCTAGAACAGTTGCTCATGGAACCAACCAGAGGAATAGTGATGCTGGACTTGATCTAAAGTGGGACCCAAGACTTGGTGTGAGATGTATGTGTTGTTGAAATGATCGGAAAACAGTTATCACAGCGCTATTCAGATTTAATGTCTATCTAACAGGACAATTTCCAAGAAAATTCAAAACCACAATAATAGAAACTCAGCTAGAATGTTTAGTGTGTGGCTGAAAATGCTTTTTATCTAAGCTACTTCCATGACCTCCCCTAACATGCCCCCAAATCACCCCTGAAATTCCCCACTTTTTGGCCCTCCTGACACTGGATCTCTGACATTGGTAGGGCAAGAACATGGGAGGTTTCTACAGTGATGGGTTGTGTGCATCCAACATCTGATCTCCTCCAGCATCAGAACTCTACATTCATGTCAAAGTGGGAGATCTAATGTTTCCTATAGCCCCTGGGATGTCCTCCAAGAAGCCATAAGTTTGTAGCCTAAAACTAGTTTCTATGGTTCATATTACACTATTTGTTATATCCATCCTAAGAAGATGACACACTACTCTTTTTCTCTAAACATTTCTATTTGGGAAGTTTATTCCTATAAAAGTTTACCACTTGGGGAAAATGAAAGATTTTATTACACAATGACCTTGCACCTGTCTGCTTATCAGTTACACCATAAATATCTCTGTCTCCAGCTAGTCCATCTGTTACTGCTCAGATTCACATGATGGCAATTGGTAATACAGATCAATGTTCTCACTGATTTTGTTCCTGTCTCATGTGGATAGTGTGCTTTTCCAAATGACATTTTAATATGAGGATCTACATTTCTAGATTATATTTTTCTCTTCTGCAGATTGTATATTTCTCTTCTGCATTGATCGTCTCTCTCTCTGTGTGTGTGTGTGTGTCAACTATTCTATAGTTGGTGTTTGTATGTTTTCAGAAGTGATAAATGTATAGAAGATGCAAACTACTGCTGTTAGAACAGCTGTAACCCTGTACCAATGCTTAAACCTTTAAATGATTGCTGTCCCCCCTTTTGTGCATACAGAGTGCAGAATGGTTTCTATATTCCCATAAGCATTTTGGATGCCCCCAGCAGGACACACCTAAAGGCTGGGTTGTTCTGGTATCCTTCGCACTTGCCTGGGTAGTTGTGCTAGGCTTCTTTAAAAGGTACACATGTGTTTGTGTGTGTGTGTGTGTGTTTGTGATGGGGAGCGGGAATTAGCACTCTTTTAAATAAGGTAGCCCAAACCCTTATCCCATCTGCTCTAAATTCCTTGAGCTCAGGAAATTAGACTGATGGCAGAGCCTTTTGCTTGTGGCACCTAACCTATGGACCTACACTCTGTTGAGGGAGATCCAGTACTATACTGCTTCAGGCAGTTGTTGAAGATTGCCTTTGGTTAATTATGAAATGTCTTCTGACTCTGCTTTCTGTTATACATGTGCTGCTGGGATTTGTTAAATGGGTTGGATATTGCTGGTTGGATTAATTTGAGTGTATACTGAGTTTCTTAGGGATTGTGTTTGTTTTATTCTGTTTTGTTTTATTACTGTTTGTTAGCTACTCTACATCCCAATGGAAAAATAGGTGGGATAGACTTTTAAAAAATAAATAACTTGGGAACACTGGTGTAATGCGTTCCCTGATGGCAGTAGCTGCATACTTCATCAGATTCAAAGGAGTGTTCAAGGTCAGTCTCATAGCAATCTCCTTACAATAATCATGTTGAAGGCATGGATGTCATAGCCCCAATCTGAGAAGGAGGGAGTTACCTACTTGCCAAGAGTGACATTTCAGGTCCTTAATTATTATTAAAATAAGCTGCAATCTATTATGGAGCAGAGTTGCAAAGAAAATACCTGCCATATGAAGAGAAATACCAGTATATTAGCATGAGGAAAGTGAGAGGAAATGTGTTTGTATTATGGTGGAGAGCAGGGACTACTCTTGAGTTCATTTTCTTTTTAAATGTACAGGTTTCCCAAGTTATGTCAGACTCATAAATGGACTTGTTTACTGAAGTTCAATGGAGCATGTTAAAGTCAGCCCAAAAAAGCAGGCTGATTTCGTGCGGGAATGGCTGTCATGGCCTAATGTCAGTCAGCAGAGTATCTCAAGGTTATTCAAAATGCACTGAGAGAAACAAGGAAATCTATTAATGCAGATGTTGAGAGGGGAAGGCAAATCCCGCTCTTTTCTTCTGGTCAGACTAATGGTTGCTGTACCTGGGCAATGCATTTGTTCAGTCACAAAGCTATCAGAAAGCAGATGTCCATCACAGCAAAAGAACTGTCACTTTCTGTGATATTATTATATATATCATTTCTCTTCCAAAGACCCAAGGCTGGAATATGTACGTGTTTCCTATTCTGTCATCACAACAATCCCATGGGGTTGATTATTATACTTGAGAAATAGTGAGTTCCTCAGAACCATTCAGAAGAGAATCCATTGATCCCTGGAAGAACATCCCATGGCTCATAGGATAGAGCAAACCTCCCTCTCCATTTCCAAGGAGATGAAGCCTTCCCTTTGTGTACATAGAAATCTCATCCACCCATCCTGCTTTGCAGTAGCATAAAGGGGACATGCCATGGCAGATTGTTGGGGAGGAGGCTTTGGCTCCACTGGTCCATGGGGATATGGTTGAATGGAAATCAACTCAGCAAATATCATCAGTATTCTCTCTTATTGCTTTCACACTGTAAATGACCTCCCCCTCCACAACAAAAATTTTTGCATTGCATTTCTTTTGCATCGAAGTCAATGAGGTGGAGTAATGTAATGACATCACAATTAATTATTTAAAATTTTGCCAGAGTGACATCAAGACAAAATAACTGCAGTGGAACAGAAAGAGTGCTGCATTAAAGTCCTCCCTTGCATAAGAATCACTGTATTTTATCTTCCAGAACCTTGGCAAGCACCATCTCCTTAGAAGGGGCTACCATGCTTGAAATTTGAATTCTGGCAGAAAATAAAAATATTAGAGGGTTTAAAATATATACAAATATATAAAGTTTCCCTGAATGGATCTGTCTGAAATCTGGCAAACTTAATGTACTCGGGAGGGGATCCTTTGCCTGTGAATTTCATTCACTTATGGGGGGGGAGCTATAGCCATTTTAGTCACATCAGATTTGTATCCAAATAACAAATTGAACTGGGATGACGCAGAATAGATCCAAAACAGACTGGGTTGTTGTTTGTTGTTATTATAACCCACCCACTCTGGATGGCTTACTGTGTATATAAAAACATAGTAAAATGTCAAACATTAAAAATTTCCTGATACAAGGGTGCCTTCAGGTGTCTTCTAAAAGTTGTGTATTTCCTTGGCATCTAATGGGAGGGTGTTCCACAAGGCCTTCTGCCTGGTTCCCTGTAACTTCAATTCTCAGAATCAGGGAACCACCAGAAGACCCTTGGAGGAGTACCTCAGTGTCTGGGCTGAGAGATGGGGGTGGAGATGCTCCTTCAGTGCTACAGATACAAGGCAAATCTTGTGGTCAATGAACATCTGCATTATCTAGGTCTCTTTGCTCTTCATTCATCTCCCCCCACCACCTGTTTTCTGCCTTAGAAATTGGTGAATGGATCGTCTTGCTGTGTGGCAGGGTGTTCTTTCTGACCATATTACATTTTGGATGGATGTATACCAGGGGAAATACATTTTTACTTTAAAGGGAAAGAATGTGATCCACAGTTCCATATGGCTATGATATGCAGATGAAATCTTGTGGCAGCAGAATTTCCCCCATTAATTTCATTGTCAGGAAAACATTCCCCAACACTGACATAAATGAGGATGTTCTGCTTGCCCAGAGTTTCATGTGCTCTGGAGCCGCTGGATTGAGATTTGTTATAAAAGAAGACTATTAGAAGTCCATTTTTTTGTTCACAGTATATCTGACACAGTCAGGACCATCAAGCAGCAGAACTATTAACAGAGCAATGGCTAATTGCACTGGTTAATAATGTGGTCCAATGCAAAAATCAATGGACCTCCACTCAATTTACATGCTATCAAAGGGTTTGAAATAGCTTAGGCCAGCTATACTAAGAATTGGGCTTTGAGAAACTTCATCAACACTTTGAGAACTAGTCAGCTCAGTATGAAAAGCAAAATCAGGGGCAGTTTTTCAATCCATTTGAAACGAAAAGAGAGTAAAAAAATCAATAGTAATTTACAATTTATGAGTTTTGTATGTAGTAGTTCTTTCAGCTATTCAAAAGCTTTCTCTCTCTCTCTCTCTCTCTCTCTCTCGTGTGTGTATTTCCCCACATTCCATACACCTTTTTAAATGTTCTCTCAAATTTCAATTGGAAATGTACTATGTTCATTTATTGATGAGATAACTCCTGATGTCAGAGGACAGTCTGGCTCCAGACATAAGTAAAGAGCTTACTAACAACAGCCCGAATGTCCTTGGTAATAACTTTATCTGTAGGCTCATCTTCACTTAAATGTTGTGTGTGTGCTTGCTTAAGGCTCCTACTTCTCCAGGTTGTTTGTTCGTCCTTGCAAGCAAATAAAAAACAAAAAACTGTTCTGGATAAGGCAGGTCAAATTTGAAATCAATCCCAGGTCATATGGCAGCTTTACAAAAAAAGTAGAATTTCAGCCAGAGTACAATTGAGTATCACTCCAGAATCCAAGGCCTGATGAGATAATAGGTTAGGACACCTCTTAATGGTGCTTTCTGTTGCTTTGAAAAGTTTTACTGCTAAATCAGATGTGCTGCAGTTAGGGATGCTGGAGAAGCTTCAATTGTAGTAGTCTTAGGGCGTGAGATATACTGTGCAGCTCACTCTCACTCTCCTTGTCTATCATAGAATCATATAATTGTAGAGTTGGAAGGGACCCCAAGGGTCATCTAGTCCAACCCCCAGCAATGCAGGAATCCTCCCCACAGCTGTCCCTGGGTGGGCTCGAACCACCAATCTTCTGGTTAGCAGCCAGACATACTGACCCATTGTACCTACAGATGGTGGCTTGCTAGAAACCACTGACTAATGCCACTGGAATTTTAGGGTTACTGAGTAAGTATTTAGGGAAGCTTTTAATGTTTGATGTATTAGAGGATTTTAATATTTTTTTGGAAGCCGCCCAGAGTGGCTGGGGAAGCCCAGCCAGATGGGCGGGGTACAAATAATAAATTATTATTATTATATATTATTATAAGTCTTCCAACAATCCCACTCCTCCTGTTTGGAAGTGCAGAATTTGTGGGAAGCATTTCACCAATTTTCAAGGATGGGAAATATTCAAAGTGGTTCAAGATAAGCATGCATGCTTATTTTAAGCACAGAATGGTAAGTTGCAGGATTGGCTTACATGTTTTGGTGGTTTAACCAGCAACAGCTCCTCTTGCCAGAAACTGACAGCAGCCAGATTTCTCGCCACCAGTGTGATGTTTCATAGCATGTGAATATAGCATATATTACAAAAGAATGAATTTTAACCATAGTTCTAATAAAACAGGCCTCACTTTTTATGCAAATGAGTAAATACTTCTGTATGCTAGAATAATGTGAGGAGAACATAAGAAGAATAACAGTTTAGAGAAAGATGCAATTAATGCAGACTCCAACGAAATCTTATTTTAGTATCATGGATCAGGAACACACAGCTTTAAGGAATTTCATAGATGGGGCACATGAGCTAGTTTTGGTTATTTGCACCTTGAATAATATTTTCATAAAGACTGCCCAGATCACCAAGCTTTGTAACTCCTTGGCTCACAACACAAACTTCAGCAGTGAAACTTAAAATTGTGGTGTCAGGGGAGGGGGTAATATTTCTGTTGAGGAACATATCATGCCCCTCCTTTGGTCCCTACCTTGAACTCAGCTCTCACCAATGGCTCCTAGAAGCTGTCAGCATACAAAAGAGGCCCCACCCTGGGAAATGGTTTTCACTCACTGGCTAAACCAGGTGAGGGTAGCTGATGGGTCTCAAACCTTCAGTGAGTTAAGGACTTCCCTTGCATGTGAAGATAGGCTCTGGTAGATTGAACAGATGAGATCAATAGTGGGTGCAATGGTCAAGAAGATGGTTTCTGCACATGCTACAGAGGGAAGTGAGGGGCAGATGGGGCTCATTAACCTGGGAAAGTAGCCCAACTAGCAAATGTAAAATTCTGATCCTAAACCTCTGCTGCCTTGTAGGATATCTTCAGGAAAAGAAAAGGCAAAGGAGTAAACCCTACACAAATCCAGAATAGAATCCCTAAGATTGTTGTCTGCCTCCTTCCAGCCACTCCTGCCTCCAACCTGGTGCCAGACGTGTTGCTCTGCTTTCCCTTGGACCACATCAGCAAGGCAGAGGGCGAGGTGTCTTGTCATCTGGGCAGATCAGGATTTCCATACTGCCTGGCTCCCCCCCCCCGAAGGAAATCACTTTGGAACTGCTAATGCAGTGGTCTGACTTCACCACCCACCTCCATTGTCCCTTGAGATGGATGGATAGCAACAATTTTCCCTCCACCAAGTTATTCACCAGGTTGGATTTTAACCTGAACAGAAAAATGAATTTCTCACTCTCTCTCAAGCGTTTCCTTCTTCCCATTGCAACCACCAGATAAGTGGAATGTGCAGGAGGCAGGATGCTTTGGATTGTAACTTCAGGCCCCGGTCTGAATCAAAACCTCCCGGGGATCAAAGCCATGTCTAATAAAGAAGCATTTCCACAAGTACTTTACAAACATAAAGTCATTCTATCCCAGACTGATTGGCTGAAAATGGAGAAGAGAAAGAGAGAACAGCCTTGTTATTCATCACAATCTCCATCTTTCAAATATCGCGGAGTCTCTGAGGCCAGCCTTGCTTCAAGCACTTTTTCCTCCAGTGCCTCTGTAGACTGCCTTTTGAAGGTAAGGTGAACACCAAAATGTTACCTTTTGTTTTCCTTTTGATTTTGCTATGTACCACGAGATTCCCACGTCTTTTCTTTGAAGATTACACTGGCTGCTGCTTCTGTGTTGCTTGTATCCCCTTCTAGTCCTTCTTGCTTTTTTCAAACTCTCTTTCAGCTTCCCTCTCCTCTCAGTGCTTTATCTGAGCAATTCCTTGGAGCTTCATGCTGAAGAGGCATGACTTGACTGCGAGCTTTCAAGAGTCACAAATGAAATGAGCTCAGGAACTCGACGATGTCTCTTGATGCCAAGTGTGAAAAACTTTCCTAAATGCTCAGTTTCAATGGTCAGCTACCGGAGCCTATGGGGGAAAGAATGGAGTGATAAAATTAAAGGGAAGGCAGAAAATGCGAAATCAAGGGCTGTCTTGATTTAATGGACAGTAGTGGTATTGATTCAGTTCCACTAAACACAGTTTAAAAGCACATAAAATCCATTTCTTTCAATGGTAGGCATTTTAAGAGACTGCATAATGTTTAAATATCCTATCAGAGTTGCACTGTCTCTGGTGTAGTAGATCTCCATCATGACAGGGCATATCATTCTGCCAGCTAACAATTGTATTAGTTCCATTCAATGGCAGTATTACCATCTTATTCAGACTGTCATCCTAAAAATTTTTCTCAGCTCTGCAGCAGCTGGAAATGAAGCCTTGCAAAGCTATACCAAGCCGAGTTAATTCTTCAGCAAGGTTCCGTCTGCCTTCCCTCTGTTTAAGGTAAGGGGTTGCCATCTCAATCCACAAACCAGTTAAGCCAAAGCAACTTGAACATAATCCCGATATCGTAGTTCTTTGCATTTAGTAAATTAACCACAGTCCAAAGTTACTTGGATTTCTAGCACACTTCTGTGAGTTGTTCTGATAGCAGGGCAGGGAGCAGGATCAGTACCTAGACTTCAGCTCTGCAACTGATGCAACAGACAACCAGAGCTCCCTAACCCATGATCCCATCCCCATTAGCAACACAGAAGCTTAAGAAATGCATTGATACTTTTAAACTTGGACTGCCTTTACAGTATTTTCCAGTTTTCTGGGTCATTGCACAACAAGCCAGATTCTATGGACATAACAATCAAGCCCTGGAATACACTGTTCAGATATAGGAGATTCCCAGAAAGGTTGTCAGTTGGTCCCTGCCCCCATTGATCAGCAGCTCTTTTCACACCTCCATAGTCCAAGCATTTCCTTGACAGATGTGTTGCTGCACAAATTCTTTGCATCCCTATGCTTTTGCCTTTACACAATTTTCTTCTGTCTGTAGTTCCCTCCAGCCTGCCCACAACATAAAGAAGAGCACTCTTCTCATATGGAAAGAGATGTGGAAGAGAGGGGCTGCCATCTAATATTTATGCTGTTGCAACTACTCTGAGCATACAAACCGGGCAATATTGTTTTTGGCTTGGGAGGGGGAAAATACCTATTTAACCCACATCCAGATGTTCTGTGCCTTGGTCTAATTTAACCATACATTAGAGAGACAGGCAGGCAGATGGATGAAATGATGTTGTTGGTGGACACTGAATCTTTTAATATAGAGCAGAAGCTTCACAGTTACAAACCTCAAAATACATATATCCCCCTATCTGTGAAATGAGGCCATCTATTTGGGCAATCACCCCACTTGCAAAAGGGCAAGAAACTGTCCACAAGTGGACAAGTACTATGGGAAACAGAGAATCCACTTCTCTTGATTGGCAGGCAGGCTGATTCTGCCTCACAAGAAGATATATATCCAGATAGGCATCCCATGGAAAGGAGGAGCATCATATGCATCAAAACTTTCAGGTTGGCCAGAGATTTGGTTTACAGGTCAGCACTGGTTGGTATTTTAACAAACATTATCTGAACAGAGTCTCCAGTTAATCTATTACATGATTTAACTCTAAGGGATTTTGATGAAATACTGTGCTCAGTGCATGATTAAATAAAAGGGGCAAATGGATTGGGGATTTTATCTTTTCCAGTAACTTTCATCCCAAGTTTGCATTTATCTTTTTGCAAGTTTGCATTTATGCATATCACATTGCATGATCTTGAAAAATGTGTCTCACTGGAGATGAGTAGTCAGCTTTCTATAGCAGCACGTGGATGCAGATCTCTTATCTGGATTAGAGTGAAACCATGAAACCGCTCTAGGCTTTTCTGGCATTCATTAGACCGCTGTCCAGGCAATCTGTTTTCCCTATATACACTTGTCAGGAGGAATCTTCAAGGACGAGAAAGGAGGTTACATTTAACTGCTGAACTTTCCATTAACTAAAACACACACATGCACACAAAACAATTTTTTTATATGTGCAATCTCTCTTATGAATGCCTCAGCTGCAAGAAAAATAATAACAGAATTGAATGGTGGGAACAGAAAACTGTGGCATAGGCAAGCAGTTTATGCACTGCAATATTTAAGAGCCCGGAAATCAAAATGGAAATAATGGGGGGCGGGGGAGTTGCAGCTTTGTGACCAGACCTTGGTTCTGCAGAATTGAGGTGAAAGGGTATTTTATAAGTATCTTGGCTATGACCAACTTGTAACATACAACAGATTGCTCTCACATAGGAGGAGATGGACAAAATGGCTCAGCAAATATGGCATTTGTCATTACAAAAGGACCTTGCCCAAGCAGATAGGCTGGTGTTTCAATGGGAGCATCTTGGGAGAGTTATAAATGCCCCACCAATTCAGACTGGATCACCTGAAACCATTTCCCCACCCTATTTGCTCTGATATAGTTTTCTTCAGAAAACAATTCTTCTCCTTTTCTCCAACCCAGAGAGTGTGGTGTTGCTTCCAACTCTAGAGAGGGGCAAGACACACAAAAGTTGGTGTGCAGATACTGTATACACTATATCTCCAGCTTCTCCTGCATAAGGGTGGAGGTTAAGAGGGGCTGTATTATCCCACCAGCTACCCCTAGCCAGCACAGTTTAGGACCCCCCTTAACCAAATTGGGAAAGGTGGGTGAAGGATGCTTTTGGGGAGGCACTCTTGTACTGTTTACTTTGAAGTGGATTGGAATTAGTGCATGGCAGATGTCAGTGCCAGATGGGACAGGGACAGTCAGCACATTGCTGAAGGCCAGGTCTGAGCACCCTTGCTTAGGCAGAAGTGAGTGATCACAAAGATGACCCCCATTATTGACAGTGCTAGTGCATTGTAATCATTGCAGATCTCATTGTTTGTGCTGCATGTTATTAAGTTGTGGCTCTAGTGAACCCAGTGAGGAATCAGGCTAATATAACACACATTATTTGATCAGCACCTGACTGATCACCTTTCCTGTGTACCTGCACCTGCATCATCAAACAGGATACATGCCATTTCTCAACTCACCAAACTTCTTGCATATACAATAGGGAACAGAGCTATCATATATTAGGGCTGCAATACATACAGATTTTCCCAGACATTACCAGGGTTTCAAAGGCAGAAAGGACATCTTGGGTGAATTTCTGAAATGTGGCGCTTTGTCTCATCTTTGGCATTTTTTCTTTTAAAAAGCTCAACAACTTTGAGGATGTCCTGGTGACTTTTTGAACTATGGCAACCCTATAATATATGGGACAAGATTTAAAAGTTGACAAGAAGGGAATGGGAGATCATTAGGAAGTGTACAAAGGAGGGTGCGAAAGGGAATACAGTGGTACCTCAGGTTACAGACGCTTCAGGTTACAGATGCTTCATGTTACAGACTCTGCTAATACAGAAATAGTACCTCGGGTTAAGAAGTTTGCTTCCGGGTGAGAACAGAAATCGAGCTGCAGTGGCATGGCAGCAGCGGGAGGCCCCATTAGCTAAAGTGGTGTCTCAGGTTAAGAACAGTTTCAAGTTAAGAACGGACCTCTGGAACGAATTAAGTTCTTAACCTGAGGTACCACTGTACAGGACAACAAAGTAACTATGGGTTCTCTACAGCTAAGTTGTCCTGTTTAGCACAAGGTCTTCTGCATGCACAATGAGACAGCCTCTCCTCTCTCTAAATATGTACTGGGATTTCCCCCAACCCTTTAGGGTAGACTTGGGGGAGCACTGGGGGGGGGGAACGGGAGGAGCGGGAGAGAGAGGAAGTCCCCTTGTGCAGGTGGAATACCTTGTGCTAACAGAATGACTTCAATGGATACAACCCCACATCTGTCATTTTTCTTTGATTAAATCTTTTTTTTCCTTGGGTTTTGCTGCTCCACCTGTTAAAAGTACTAAACTCAGAAACTAATTCCACTCAGCTTGTTCCCCACAGCAAGCAGATTTATTGGTGCTTTCATCAACCAGGAGTTCTCGGTACTACATTTCTTGTCAGTTCTTACAAAGGAGATAGAGCCATTGATATAATGGGATGTTGCCACCCCTTCTTTCACTGTCTGTGATCAACACATCTTATAGTTTCTCTTGTTATAAGATAAACTGTCTGAAACCTTCAAGTCTTACCCCAAATAAATTCTGTTTTCATAACTCCATTTCTTGATTCAATTTCAGATGGGATCTTAATGACACCAACAACTTGGAAGTGACATTACATGGCTGACCTGCAAGAAACAATTACTCTCAGTGTGAGATTTATGAAGAATGTAATTCAGAAGGCCATCAACAGCTGGTCCCCTCTCAGTATCTCAAAACTGGAGAGAGTCAAATCTATCAAAATGGTTTTAGCTCCCTAGATTAATTGCATGTTTAGAATTCTTTCTGATTAATTATCTCCGGTGTCTTCAACATCTGAAGTGTCTTATTTTGGAATCAGGGTGAAACAAGACTCTTGCAAGCAAAACTTGGTTTGATGGCTAGTTGTTGGAATGGGATCCAAAACAATAAATGTGGGAAATTCAGTCATATTTTCTCTCTTTGTGAGGCTGTGTTCTTGATAACTGGCAAAGTCTGAGTCATTAAACCTAGTGATAAAAACTGCTTGAAAACTGGCCATTTTCCTTCTTAGAATATCATACATTATGCTATCACGCTTCAAACTTCTATTTATATAGTTTATTTTCCAATCCCCACAAGGAAAAACAGCCTACTTTTTAATTTATATTTCAAAATTGCTTGAAATGCAATCAACAAAAAAGACAGCACACATTTAATAATTACTTATGCTTCCTTGCATGGAAAATTGCAAATTTAGTGAGGATTATGTTAAGTTTAAAAATATTGGTAGGTCAGTAACTCATACTGACACAATTAAATGAGATTCTAATTCCAGATATCATCAGCAAACCAAATCAACATCCAGTCTACAAAGAAGTGTAACCTGTGCAAAGTAAAAAACAAAACAGTATGACAGTGGTAGGTACCCTTGGGACTGGGGAGTAAGGGGTGCATTACATTGGTGGAAAGGTATTGGGGTAGCATTCTAGTAGTAGGTGTAGCAAGACCCGCACAAAAGCACACTGTCCTGTTCTAGTCTTGCAAAGGAGCTCACAGTGTAAGATGGGCCATTGCCTTTGTATGGCACTGCACTTGTGCCAGAATAGCTGTTGCACTGTTTAAGGTGATAATGACAGAACAACAAAAATACAGCATCATGATTTCCTTATACAGTACCACCATATCCTGGCGTTCCAACAGTGCGTGGCATTTAATTATAAACCTATCTACATCCAGTTAGCATAACGTGACTATAGCATTGGGACTTTAATTTTATTTCATTGCTGTTACCTTTATGGAGTTGATTCAGTTTTTTAAAAAAATAGTTCAGTAAGTTAGCATATTAAAAATAGTATTGAACCAAACCAACTTCAAACAACAGAGGAGAGAGAAAAATTCAACACCCACCATTAAAAGACCTTCTAGTGACCAAGGGACTGTCTAATTGAAAAGGTATTTGCCTGCTGGCAAAGGGTAAGCTGAGAGGGGGCCAGCCTAGCCTTCCATAGAAGGTAGTTCCACAATCTGGCAGCAGCCACCAAGAAGACCCTCTCTTATATCATCCCCAAATATGCCTCTGAGGGTAGCAGAATGAAGAGAATGGCCTCCCCTGGACAGGTTCTTCTCTCTATAATGGTCCTTCAGATAGCCTAGACCCAAGCTGTCTAAGTCTTTATAGGTAACAACCAGCACTTTGAACCGTGCCCAGTAACCAGCAGAGCTGTTGTAACAATGAGTTTGTAACTGGCTACAATGTTGTTAAATATGGACTGCAAAGGTTGTCTGCACTTTACATGCATGGAAGAAACATTTGAAGTGAGTCAATAAATTGCTCACAAAATGGAACTTCCGGGTTAGCGCCATTGGCTAATGGCGGATTCCCTCCGAGCTCCGGAGGGAATCGGCTCCGCAGGATCCGGGTCTTGCCACTCCGGCGACGCGGGGACCCTCAGAAATCACAGGCGCTGAAGCCTGTGAACTTGGTGACTCGGCGGGCACCATTTGCGCCCCCCCGACCCGCGAAGGAGCCTTTTTAAATGCTTCGGAACGGGGGACGGGGTGAGCGGCGCGGTGCTGAGAGTCGACTGCTTCTCCTGCGGAGTGAAGCCGCATGCCATGGTCGGAGAGCGCTGACTTCTTCTTGTGAACAATTGGACTCTAAAAGCAACAACCCGTGAGTAATACGGAAATTGGATTTGTAAAGAATTTTTTTTTTTTTTGAATTAGGCACGATCGGGGAAGGCGCAAACAGGAAGTCCGTCTCCCCGTCTTATAAATAATCTAAAGCAAGGACTAGCTAACTAAGGTCGAGAGAATTTCTTCTTCTTTATTGGGTAAAAGACATTAATTTCACGATTTGGCAGTATAAGTAATTTCACTGGAGGATAAGAGCTAATTTTGAGAGCTGAAGTGCCACCTCCCCGGACCCGGGAGTGATCCGCGAGAGAGCCTGTTGAGGAGATATAGAAGAGTTTGACAGCTGTCAAATTAGCTGTCAAGAAGGAAAAAGAGAACTTTGTTTCTGCTATCTCTGCTGGATATATTTGCTACAATTTGGTTATATTTTGTTGAAAACAAGGAAGAACTGATACAAACTAACTTGATTTTTGGATTTGAACTGGAAGGAAGATAAAGTAACCAAAATCCCTCTAGAGGGGATTTTGGGACATTACAAGAATGGCTGAAGGAGGAAAAATTCAAGCTAAATTGGACAGAGTGTTTCTTCTCTTGGGAAAGTTACAAGGCCAAATTGACGTTTTGGCTACAAATGTTGCAACTCTGGACTTAACAGTAAACAAATCCATTGAATTTGATAAGGACTTGACTCATGAAGTCCATGCAGCTGGACAAGAAGAGAAACTTGAAAGATTTGAGAGTGTGGAGAAAGAGATATATGTTGTTTCTGAGGAAAAGGAAGGAGGAGATGTAATGTTGCAGATGACAAAGGAGAGCCAGAGGCCTGACATGATGGCTACAAAGGAAAATAAGTACTGGATGATGAAAATCTGTTTTGAATTGAAGATTGAAGAATGGAGAGATCTCCTTATGTGGAGATCTGAAGACCTATGGATTACAAATTTGATTAAGGTGAAAGTTGGAGCTTTTGGGACATTTGGACTTAAAAGGAGTAAGAAACAAGATTCAGACTCCACTTTTAAGTATGGAGGTCTGGCTGGAAGAAATATGGACCCTATCGGGACAGAGCTTCTCCGAGATCTGGTGTTTAATATTAAGGACTACCAAAAAAACCGGCAGAGAGGAATTGAGATAGAATTAAGAGCCTCGGACGTGAGGTCTCCAGGCTGATAGTAGACTAAGACTGATGGACATTTGTTGGGGATTGAAACCGGGAAAGGGGGGGGGGTTGGGAATCCAAAGGGTGCAGAATAATAATCTGTTTTTTTTATTTTGTTTGTTATTAGTATGAAAATTGGGGAATTCGTGGAAGGGAATTTGGGTCGACTTTAGGAAAAAGTTTTAAGAATGAGCACTGATGTTTAAATACTGATGTTTATAAGTTAAAATTGGTTTTTTTTTAATGAATTAAATATAAAAAGGTCAAAAATTGGGGACAAGAACTTGTTGAATTAACAATTTGAATTGGAATATAAGAAGGGGAGGTGTGGGGAAGTCAGGGAAATATGTTATTGAAAATAAGGATTGTAAACTTTATGTGTTTTTAACTTTTTGTTTTTTCTTTTTGATTTTTTAATGTATAAAGGTGGAAAAACTCAATAAATATCTTTAAAAAAAATTGCTCACAAAATCATTTTTAAAAGAAGCTTTCAAAAACACACATTTCCCTTGCCAAAGTTATTGAATATTAAGCGAACAATATTTTGCAAACTCTAGTTCCCTCCTGTTTTACATATGGAGAAAACACTCAGTCACTGAAGTGTGAAATGAAGACTTCAACAATATTTAAGTTGAATCCTCTAAATAAAATCTAAATAAAGTGGTACTCATTTATGCTGCTTATAAAACTAAGCAGGAGGAAGCCGCTGGGAGGAAAAGAAATAATAGCACAAATAGAAAAAAACAGAAGTGTGTGTGTGCATAGATCCATAGTATATGCACATACAGGATAAGTAATGAATAAGTTACTTAAGGGCAGACTGTACATTTCTCAAGAGATAAAAGTATCAAGTAACTATTGTCTAACAAAAGCTTAAAAATGCAAGAATTTATCTTCACAGACTTAAAAAAGCAGGGGAAGGACTGCAAAGTAAATGACCATCTGCTGAAACATTTGCTGCATCAAAACTCAATCTTTCATTTATGATCTCTGTCATATCAGTTTAGAAAAACAACATTTGAACAACAGCAAAGTCTTAACTACAGATAAACAGAGTTATTCATTTATATCAATTTCCACAGGAGTAGCTAATTTTTTCTCCCCCAGAGGGCTATTGCAGAAAAACAACATATTGTCACGTGGCATCTTAAAGACTAACCCACTTGTTATGGAATAAGGTTTCGTGGATTGCGGTCCACTTCATCAGATGCACACAGCACCCTCTGAAGTGGGAGAAAGGTTGAGAGGGAGAGAGCAATGATGGGAGCAGCATTGATTTGGAAGGAAGAGATATTCAGAAAGCAAAGCATTGCCTCAACAGGAACTGACAGGAAAGTCTTTCTGGGTTCCAAGCCAGGAGAAGAAACTCCTTGCAGGAACAAGTAATGAGGGAGAGGAGGGAAGGGAGGAGGACATCTGCCTAGTAATCCCAGAGAGAGCTCAATGATGAAAAGAGTCTCAGTCCTTCTATACGAACAGCCAGGACCTCAACAAGACCTCTTTGAAGGAAAGAGAAGGCTTTGGTGATCCAAGAGCAATCACAAGGTGGCTTCTCACATTAGGAGGATATTTTAGAATGAGAATGCTTTCTCACTCTTCCACCATCTTCCACTTCTGCAACCACTTTCTGACTCTCTCTCTCTCTCTCTCTCTCTCTCTCTCTCTCTCTCTCTCTGTGTGTGTGTGTGTGAGAGAGAGAGAGAGAGAGAGAGAGAGAGAGAGGGAGGGAGAGGGAGAGAGAAATATCTTGCATGCCTCCTTGGCACTCTGACTAGCCCACCTTCTTCCCTGTCACTGGCCTCTACCACAAGTTTTACTCAACAGTTTATTGGTCTTTCTGGTTAGACCAATTGCATTTGCCCAAGCTGACATTCTTCCAGGGCTATGGGATGTTGGGAGGCAGGCTGTTTGCTGCTTCTGATGTCACCATCAGCCACCATGACTGGGAGGAGTGGCACAGGGATCCCCTGAAGTTTCAGGACCATTCACACACCATTCTGGGGTATGGCGTGAAGGCACACGAGGGCACCACCTTGCTGAAGCTAAGCTAAGCCCACAAAGGTGAAGTCACGCATGCTGCCTCCCATGGTAGAATTCCATGACAGAAATGTAAGGGAATGATAATTAATCAATTAATTTGATTAATTAATTCAATATGCCTTGCCATATTGAGCCATACCCATGCGCTTCTGTTCCAAGTAGCCATAGGTATGAATCAGACCTAGCTGGTGTTTGTTTTGCGACTAAAAAGGATGGAAATATATGTGATTACATATAATTTTGCATACTTCTATAAAGCTGAATGTATAAGTGGAAAACCCCAGTGAGCCTTCCTCTAATAACCTTGCTGCTGTTATGTCATTTCATGGGAATAACAAGCCTTAGGAGGGGGCTGCTTCTATTGTTCTGTATCCATCACTTTCAAATAACAATAAATACCTTCCTTTCCAAAAGGAAGGGGAAAGGCAGGTAGACATTTTTGCATGAAAAGCAAGTCTTAAATATTCACCAGTTCATTCCACTCTTCACTCTATTTCCAGTCTCCTCTTTTCTCTAAAATAAAGAAATTGTCCAAATCCATTTCCATTTCTTCTGCCACGATCTGAGGAGGATTAATTTTTGATATTATTCCCACCCACCCCATTATTCACTACAGTGCACTCATCTCCTTAGTTAATTTCATTGTAAAAAAGGATCAGCTGGACTTCCTTATAGCACTTCAAATGAAGTAGTGCGACCATAGAATAGAAGACAATGAATGTTTGAATTGTTTTGTTTTTTCTAGTCCTCTCATTATGGTTTTAGAAGCAATGGTAGTTTTCTAATATTCCATGCTTCTTTGTAATGCATCTCTATAAAGATTCTCACAAAGCATGCATTTTCCCAAATTTTTAACACAAGCACCCTATATTTGGTTGGCTTGCACCCTGGAATGAAGATGCAAAATGCAATAGCTGCATCAAAATATGGATTGGCACCTTATGAAAATGTTACATGGTTAATTTGCAATATATTGCACACTGCCTATATGCCTACTCAAGCATGTCAATATATTGCACACTGCATAATTGCCACCATATAAGGTGCCATATAAGACTCATTCCACATTTGTAAGGCATTGGGTGGCATGCACAGTTTGGCAGTCCCTGCCTATTGACATCAGGCAAGTCTGTACAGTACTTTTTGGGGCACCTGCTAAAAATAAATTTGTCCAGGCAAGCCTATCCAGTCATGTAGAATGTTGGCCTGTGTTTTGCTCTGGTTTTTAGCTTCTGATTGGTTTTTTAATATGTGTGTGTGTGTGTGTGTGTTTACAGATAATCTTGTTGTTTTATTATTTTGGTAAACGACTTTACCCCATCCAAGTGGTATATAACTTTTGTGAAATAAATAATATAACTGCCTATTTACCATATTTTCTATCTATAAGACTCCCCCAAGTATAAGACGCTCCCTATTTTTTGGGACTCAGATTTAAGAAAATGGGGGAGATGGCCCAGTGTATAAGACACCCCCTAATTTTTGACATCATTTTAAAGAAAAAAAACCTAGTCTTATACACAGAAAAATATGGTAAATACTGCTTCCCCATCTCAGGTTAGGTTGACTCACTATCAGAGCTATTTCTCTAGAAAAAGAGGTGCCGGAACTCACCATGAACGCCTCCCTTGTTCTCTTATAATGGCAATGGTGTCCTGAAACTGAGTTCCATCGAGTTCTGGCTAGAAAAATAAAGAGAGCTCTGTTCCCTACCAAAGTGAAGGGGATGAAGAAACAGTGACTTTTGCTGCCCCCTTACTCAAGCAACCCCCATGTACCTATGTAGGCAAATAGTTGGAATGTACACCTGTACAGTGATTCTCATGTAGGATTCAGTGAGTGTTCAGTCCTGTGCACACATTGGTTGTGCTGTACACAAACCCTTGTACACATGAAGAGCTTGTATCTGTGTGAACAAACCTAATGTCACCAAGCAGACAAATGCAGTGTAAATACTGGCAGTACTGCAGGATAAGGAAAAGTAAAGTTCCGCTGCCTGACCTGTATATGTTGTGGGGATAAATACAGTAGAGAATTTTTCCTTCCAGGGCTGTCAGTCTGGCAAGTTTTGTAGGCACTAAATTTCTGAGAAAAAGAAAAAGGCATTTTATTACTTCACTTATCTTCTCCCTGTGGTATCAATTGTCAAAAAAGGTTGCCCGAGGTTTTAGCTGCCCAACTTCTATTGACTTTAATGACACAAGCACAGCTAAAACCTTATGCAGTGCTATAAAAATTTACCCCATGTGTCGGCCTAATCATAGCTGCTTAGTTTACTGACAAAAATAAGTTGTTATTACTGTCAGTTCAGCAGAGCCAGAGTAACAGATAAAAAGCAAACCATGTTACACTTTGCCTCATTGTGTCATCAACAAAATTGGTCACCCTGTTTCTAATCCGGAGTTGTTACCAAAAGTGATGATTAGTGATGGACAAATCCAAGTGGTTAGGCACTTTGGTCCAATTGTTAGAGCTCCTCAAAAGTTCAAATGTTAATTTTTAAAGCTCAGCCCAAATGTAACTGGACTTCTTAGGCTTGCAAAAGTGACCCGGTAAGATTGTTAAATTGGGCACTTTGCAGGATTGTTATTCCCTCTTGTAGGTCACAGTATTTTTTCACCCCTCCGGTCCTTGGCAGGGGGGGAAATAACAAGAATTATTATCCTGTACTTAGTTACTGGAAAGTGAATAGCTGATCAAGTGTCATTGTATGTGATGGCCATTCCTGCTGTCTTTACCTGAACATAGATAAACAAAGCAGACAGCACCTTGTCCCTTTCCTTTGTGTGTTAGCTGTTCAGTGCCAAGGAGGAGGGCACAGGTCTCCAAATGCTATCCATCCAGAAAGAGGGCAGGCAGCAAGGGTTGCTGCTCTCCCTCCTCAGCAGACAAGTCAAGGGATCAGTGTTGGCCCTTCTCAGGGAGCTTGGTCATTGGCAGCTGCCTAAGGATTCTGATTCCAGGTACCATCCCAGATTATTTATGAACATATTGTGGAGGGCAATCTCACTGATCCCAGAAAAAAGAGCCCTAACAAGGAATCTTGGAAATATATCAGTGAAACAAGACTCTCCAATTTAGAACCGCTACACTAGAGTACTAGAGTACTATGAGCTTTATACATGGGATGGATGCATAGGACTTCCTAAACCAATACATGACCCAAAATGTAGCTACCCTTCAAAATGTGTATTTTCTCCAGGTTTTGCAATGCATTTCTTTAACCAGAAGAAATGTGTTCAAAAATGTGGATATTACAGCATAAGCGTATATTAGTAAAAATAATATGCATTACATTATGGAAAATTGTTTGCAAAGATGTATATATAATGCAAAGTTCAAGGTGCTGGTTTTGGTTTTGGGACCAGGATACCTGAGATAATCATACTTTTAAGAGAAAACAAGCAGACAAATAAACAAACTGGGGGAAAAACAAAATTGTATTCCTAACCGTTAAATGAGGGTAATCATTTCATATAAGGGGGAAAATTCAGTTCACAATATGTGATCCAAAATAGAGTTATCCTTTGCAATATACATTTCTCTAAATTTCACAATGAAGCTTTGTTATGCTGTACAAAAATGCATTATATTAAAGAAATCTCGTTAAAAATGTGTATATTAGGAAAAGCTTCATCTGAAAAAGGATACAGTGAAATGCCAATGAATTTCCACAAGGACCTTAAAAAAGCCTCATCAGAAACCGTTGCCGAAATATGCTGAATAAAAATTTAGGCAGGAAAAATGAGAGACTGATGGAAAACAAAATTGAAAGATTTGTTCGTCCCTACAATCTGCTGGAAAGGTTTCAGTACCAGACATCCTGCTTCAAGGTGAAGGTGGCAGAATGGTATTTTTGGACTTTGGTAATCTTTCCATTCTATTTTGGTACAGAGAAGACTGGAATGAGAGTATGTAAACAACTCCTTCAAGTATTTCTATAAATTCTTAGTGTGTGCAGTAGAGATCAAGGAGACTGTGCTTCACTTTACAGTGCACAAAGAGAGCTGAATCATAGGTATTTTAACAGAAGCAGAAACAGCATTTCCCCATTAACTGCATCCAAGAGGGAAATCAATTAATTTGACCTTGGTGTACAACAACCATAAGCTTCAGTATGAAGAAAATGTAGTGCATATAGTAGCTGGCATGCAATATTTTGAATGCCAAAGTTTTCCAGAGGTTTTTATAATGGGTGCTAGTGAGATAAGCTGCCATCTGTTGTCCCAGAAATATCACAATCCTTTTTTGGGAGCATAGTACAGTAGCAACATGGCTCTGCAATAGAGGGATTTATTTGGACTGTTGCTCACCTGTGGGTGACTTTGGCTCTCAGAGGTGGAATACAAAAATGCAGCCATCCGAGGCTCTCCTCAGGACTTCAGCTACATTGTGGGGAAGTTTATGCTTTCCTGACACCATTTCATTCTCTGCTCCAGCCTTAGTAAGTGCTAGAACTCCAGACCTTGAATCATATAATTCTCCTTAAAACCAGCCTCTCTCGGGGTCATTGCATGCTTTCCTTGGTTCTGTGATGGTGGACGTGGGTTTTCTCAATGTAAATTTATTTTCTTTCCTGTTTATCTTCCATATGACGTAGCGTATGGTTTGTATCATTCTCCTACCCTCATTGGATACTCCTGGATATTATCTGCCACATTGGCTTGTGTCCAATGCTAGTCCTACTGAGTACGCCCACTGAAATTTGTGAACATGGCTAAGTTAGGTCCATTAATTCCAGTGGGTCAACTCTAAGCAGAACTTAGTTGGATACAAGCCACTGATGGTGTGGCTTCTTCAGTTGTCTTATCAATGGGGCCTATTCCATGCTCAAGCCCTGTTCTAACCTTTGCTCTGCTGTTCCAGATGACTCCAAATGTGGGAAGTGAGTGTTAGACCAGTCACACCATTTAAAGCATCATGGTACCAATTTACACAGTCCTAACTTCCCCAAAACAATTCTGGGTGCTGAGAGTTGCTAGGAGACCCCTATTCCCCTCATAAACTTAGAATGCTGAGAGTTCCACATGAAGAGAGATTGGTTGTTAAGCCACTCTAAGAACTTCGACTCTGTGAGGGGAATGGGGGTCTCCTAAAACTTTCAGCATCCTTAACAAACTACAGCTTCCGGAATTCTTTGGGGAAAACCATTACTGTTTGGTATTAGTGTTTTTGGGATGCGGGTGGCGCTGTGGGTTAAACCACAGAATCTAGGACTTGCTGATCAGAAGGTCGGTGGTTCGAATCCCCGCGACGGGGTGAGCTCCGGTTCCTCGGTCCCTGCTCCTGCCAACCTAGCAGTTTGAAAGCACGTCAGAGTGCAAGTAGATAAATAGGTACTGCTCCGGTGGGAAGGTAAACAGCGTTTCCGTGTGCTGCTCTGGTGTGCCAGAAGCGGCTTAGTCATGCTTGCCACATGACCCAGAAGCTGTACACCAGCTCCTTTGGCCAATAAAATGAGATGAGAGCCGCAACCCCAGAGTTGGCTATGACTGACCTAATGGTCAGGGGTCCCTTTACCTTTATTAGTGCTTTTAATGTATGACTGTGACCTTAATCCACTGTACAGAGCTGGCTGATGATATTTTGCTTCCTGAGACAAAAGGCAAAATGATGACCTCTCCTATTCCATGTACAAAAGCTGACTGGACTAGCAGTTTAATTTTACTTCAATACTGGTGACAGAACGGCACTCTCCACTGTACCTCAGAATAGCAGGATAGCCTAGGAGGTGCAGGGCAGGCCATGTGGCACACACTGTCCTATCTACCAGCACCTTGCTACCACTTCCCGCCTCTTAGCATCTGCTGCCTGAGGCAGTTACTCTGCCTAATGGCAGGACTGGCTCTGCTCCCATACCTTTGAAGTCAGCCAGTTTGCATGGCATAACTCAACAGCACTAATTAACAAATAATACAGACTAGCGCTCTGGTGTCAGCTGATATGTTTTGTGTCTGTTGCTAAACTGTTATTCCAGCAGACCATGTCTATTGTTTATTGCTAACTATGTCATACTCTAGGGAGAAATTTGCCTTATAATTCCTTTTCCTTTCTGTGTGGGGGCGGGGGTGAGGGAGAAGACAAATCTCTGTAAATATTGTGTGAGGGTAAATTTGAAATTAACAGAGGATGGAATACTGTGAACTGAAAGCCATAACATAACTGAGCTTATCAAAAAATCTATTTCTTGAGCTACTGCCTCAATTTAATGAGCATACTAACATTTCAGCAACCATTATACACTGAAAAAAGTTTCCAATAATTAAGGATAATTGGCAATAGAAATAAAATGAACAGATGATAATGGCTCTGCTGCCGTCTTTAGCAGCCTGCTCTTTCAGCCTTTGCCGGGTAGAACAGCAGAGGGAAAGGTTTTTAAGTGGCAATCCAAACTGGTCAACTGTGTCTAGATGGTTGTGCACCTAAAATTTTATATTCTGGGTCTTTGCCTGCATTTTCTTTCACTGTGCTAGCTTTCCTAGACTGCCCCAAGCATAATATTCCAGGGTTAATTACCAGTCAAATTAAGTCTATATTTAATGATTATACTGTGTCACATTCCGAGCTTCTATTAGCTTTTTCTTGAAAGTGATCGAACATAAAACAAGTCATTTTAAACACCCTACCTAACCCGTTGTGCCAGCTTTTTATTGGCTTTTTAGATGAAAGTGCCCTCCAATGTAACAGTGTTGTTGAACATGGCAGGGATTTAAAAAATATGAATGCTATTTTCCAGTTTGCTGACTACTTTTCCAGGGCAGTGGAAGAGCACAGGCTGACCCTTCACTGTGAAACAGTAATTGACATTTTTAATAGGAGCCCTCCCCACTAACATCGCTTTGGTTCCTATTTCAAATTTCCCATTAGCTTTCATTGCCATTCAAAGTTTTGTCTGTTCTCTTCCTGAAATATTTGATCCTCATTTCCCAGCACCTGCTTGTTTATTACATATGTCTGTTAGCTGAATTTTGAGAAACTGCCATTTCCTTGATTTGGTATGCATGATTGGGGTCCCAGTTTTATCACTAAAATTGAAGGCAGTAAGCCAAGGTATACAGAATGATTTTAAAAAACAACAACAACACTGTGATGAGGACAATGTTTATTCAAAGCTTCTTGGCAGGCCTGCTGAAGCTATGACTAATCATCATTATCGCTATGGCACTTCTAATCTATAAAGTATTTTGCAATCCTTATTACGTCCATCGGTTAGGCCTATTTTTCAAATGCTAGATTATTGGTATCTTTGTGGGCATATCACCAGACCAAAAAGATAATGATGGCACAAAGTAGTGCAATAGTTTTGGGCAATGTTTACAAAAAGTGCATTTCTCTCAATCTGGACCACTCTATTGACTTGGCTGAGAGTTCAGCACCATCAGAGTCTTCACCCCAACTACTGTCACTTGGAAGCAGCTGTTGCAGCAGAAAGAGGGGAGGGAGTAGGGTCTGCTCCATCTGCTTTGTTGACTGAGTGGCTCCTACTCTCTCTGAATTGTTGTCTTTCAAGAATGGCACAAATTTAAGCCTTGGTTTGCTTCCTCCCCTCTTCCCTGCACATGCTTTTCCCCCTTTGTGCTGTGTCCTTTACATTAGATTGTAAGCCCGAAGCCAGGGACTGCCTTGTTTGTTGCTGATCTTGTGTGAGTCACTCTTTTCAGCTGAAGACAGGGGTAAAAGAGAAAGGAGGGCTAAAAGACTTGCTTTTAAATAAAATAGCCAAAATGCTTTAAGACTTTTAAGTCCTTTTCTGCTCATAATGACAGGCAAACGACATAATGTCCATAAAGTTAGGCAGTAACAAGAGAAAAAGTCTGGGAACAAATTGTCTTAGCTGTAATGTGAAATAAAAAACACAGAGTTTTGTAATGGTACAGTGGTGCAAGACCAATTAGGTCTCCTTTCATTACAGTGGTACCTTGGTTGTCAAACTTAATGTATTCCGGGAGTCCGTTCAACTCCCAGAACCATTCGAATACCAAGGTGTGGCTTCAGATTGGCTGCAGGAACTTCCTGCAGTCAAACGGAAGCCACGCCTAATGTTCAGCTTCTAAAAAACTCCACATTTGCAAACCGGAACACTTACTTCTGGGGTTGTGGCATTCGGAGTCCGATCTGCTCAGGAGCCAAGCCATTTGACAACCAAGGTACCACTGTACTTTTGGGTTACTCAGCTGCCAACACCCACTTCTCCTTCTTATATTATCTACTTAAAATGATAGTCTTTCAGTTGGTGATGGTTACTGAGCTCTGCCATAGATCATGATGACAATGATGTGCAAGAGACAAGAAATGACAGTGTAACAAACACTGCTCCCTGCACATCTAGACGAACATGTCTTGATCAACTTAGGTTAGGAGTATTCCCTTCCCCCTGCTGTTCTGAAAATCTGAAAATCACAGCTGACTTTTCCACTGGATAAAGGGATAATGGGGAAAACATGAGTAGATTCTATTAGTAAAGCATATACTTCTGCACATTTAGAGTTCCTAGCAAGGGCAATATGATAAAATGTACCTGTGCACCTGATGATAGCATTTAGACTTTAACTTATAAGTAGATTTCAAACATTTACCCTTTAGATATGGTTAGATGGGCGGGTCAGAAATGCTTTCAGAAATAATAGTGCTTTCATCGTATGATTCATAGGCAGATGTAAGTGAAAAAGCAAAATTCGCAGTGATTTCGCTGTAATGTGCTTTACTCTTTTAGTAATTGATATCAGCTTTTAGTAAGGTTTTAGTATATTGAATAATGCTTACTGTTCACAATAGCCACTGTTCAGAGGAATGGTTCTGGGAGCATTTTCATTGTCATGAACAAGGAAGGCATGATCTACTTCAGGCATGTCCAAAGTCTGTTTCGGGGCCCTAATCCAGCCTGCTGGTCGATTTAATCCAGCCCCCATGGCAGTATATGTCCTGGGGTAAAATCATTTAATCAAATCTAGCCCTCTTTGAAAAAAAAGTTTGGGCACCTCTGATTACTCCATGCCACAGTTTTTTGTGCATGAGTCAGCTGACAGGAGAGAAATTTAGGGGGGGATGGATAAAGGCAGCCCTGCTTCATACGCATAGTTCATTAAGTCTACTGTTGACTTTATAGCAGTGAGTCTGGATATAAAACTGTGCATGTTCTTAAATGTGTATAAGCAGAGTGTTTGTATGGGCGGTGGTGTGTGGGGTGTGTGTAACAGGATCAGGACACTCATATCCATGGAGTGTATTGGTACTGTGGTTGTCCTTGTCCCCAACAAAGCCTCTATTAGCATCCAATACTAATGGCATTCATTCAGAAAAAATCCCACTATGTTCAATAAGACTTACTCCCTAACAAAGACTCTCCCACTTCCTATCCTATAGTAAAAACACAGTTCACACACAAAACATTGGGACGGAAGATCAACAGTACTTATGGTATCATTTGTGGAAGTACCAAAGCCTTTAATACGGAAAGTGGGGAAATGCATATAATTTGCAGGGGGTGGGGGAAGATGAAATTGCTGAACATGTCTTCCAAAGCCATATTAGACCAATTTCTGATCAGTTCTTCAGGACTGGGTAAGCCAACTGGCTACCTGATGCAGTCTATAATGTCCTCAAGACCCATGCTAATGTCCTGGGTGCTATTAAGAGAGATGTCTGTAACTGTGAAAATTTTCCATGATGAAAAAGAATCTGAATAAAGAGGAAATTAGTCCTGAAATGTTGTAAAATCCTGCAATGTTAATATACCCTGAGGAGGATGTTACAGCTAAGGTTTTAGACATACTTATATAAAGCTCCCCATCTTAAAGCTAATGAAGTGATACTGACAGTTTTGCCGTAATGTCTGTGAAGTGTTTTAACGACACAAGATTAATAAGTCTCCAAAGCAATAATCCTCAGAGATTGTACACCCCAACAATCATAGCCTCCTACCAAAAGAAAATGAATGTCATTCATAATTTATCACAAGGGGGGGGGACAGAAAAAAGTCCAACCCCTATATGCAATGCAAATTGGAAGCATTTATAGTGAAGCGCTCTGAAGAAATAGTTATGCAGAGAACTGGATTTAGTGGAGCACTCAGTTAATTGTTATAGCTAGGTTTTTAATTTTCTTCACAGTGCAAATTACAAGTGAGGAAAGCATCTGCCACCCACGATATTTCCCAAGTAGTAAATTTAAATGGATCAATTACTTTGCTTATTCTAATATTCCCAACCCCCTCCAAATGATGGACTCTTATCAAAGGTCTTCATGCATCTTTCCCTTTTTCTTTTTCTTCACTTGCCTAGGCAAAACTGGCAGTGTTAAAAATGGCTTTTATTCCAAATTAGTTTAGAAATTCTTACAAATACATTTAGCCTACAAGTTCTGAATGCTTTTCTTTGTAAATAGCCTGAGGAAAATGCAGCAAATATGGGGAGGAGATGTATAAGATTGGTGTGGGTGTGTATGTGTTGATCAGTATCAAAAATTATGGCAGACGGTAAGTTCAGTAACAAGATTTGAAGGTATGATAGAAATGGTAAATGTACACGCTAGAAGTTTTGTTTCAAAAATATATCAAATGTTGGTTGAAGAGTCAATGGGAACTCCAGATAGTTACATGGGAGATACATGGAGATAGATATATGGGAGAAGGATGTGGGTTCCAAATAGAGGAGTGATTTGGGAATAGAGTCTGGACTAAAAAGCTCTTCATATCAATCTTGGTCAAAAAACAATGAATGTCTCTTATACATGTGGTTAGTGATACCTCTTTGGCGATCACTCGTAGCCAAGTAAGATTGTCTTCCATAAACATGGTTTTAACAATGAGTCCGTAAGTGACTGTGGAGGCCAATTCTGGATCCACACGTCCTTCCACAGTGGGGGACACTGGTTTCCGGGCAGGAGTTGATCACGGTGTGGATTTGCCAAGCGTGCCTTCCTCTTGGCACGTTTCTCCCTTGCGTCTTGAGTTCGAGTGTCTTCAAAGCCCATGACACCTTTGGTAAAGGCTGTTCTCCAACTGGAGCACTTGCAGGCCAGTGTTTCCCAGTTGTCAGTGTTTATACTACATTTTTAAAGATTTGCCTTGAGACAGTCTTTAAACCTCTTTTGTTGACCACCAGCATTACGCTTTCCATTTTTAAATTCGGAAGAGAGTAGATGCTTTGGAAGATGATCATCAGGCATCTGCACAACATGACCAGTCCAACGAAGTTGATCTTGAAGAATCATTGCCTCAACACTGGTGATCTTTGCTTCTTCTAGTACACTGATATTAGTTCTCCTGTCTTCCCAAGTAATGTGTAAAATTTTTCAGAGACACCGTTGAAGGAATTTTTCGAGGATTTGGAGATGGCATTTATAAGTGGTCCATGTTTCACAAGCATCTACTGTAGTAAGGTTGGTAGTACAATAGCTTTGTAAACAAGCATTTTGGTTTCCCTGTGAATGTCCCAGTCCTCAAACACTCTGCAGTTCAATCAGTAAAAAGCCGCACTCGCAGAGCTCAGGCGATGCTGGATTTCAGCATCAATGTTGGCCCTTGTGGAAAGATAACTGCCTAGGTAGAAGAAGTGATCGACATTTTCCAATGTTATACCATTGAGTTGGATTTGTGGTGCTGCAGAGGGGTTATTTTGTACTTGTTGGTGCAGCACTTTGGTTTTTTGGATGTTGAGTAATAGGTCAAGCTTTTCGTAAGCTTCTGCAAAGATATTTAGGAAAGGTTTGGAGCTCATCCTCTGAGCGTGCGCACACTATGTTGTCATCAGCATACTGAAGCTCTATGATGGAAGTTACGGTAACCTTCCTCTTTGCTTTCAGCCTGCTCAGATTGAAGAGCTTTCCATCTGTTATGATATATGATTTCTACTCCGGTAGGGAGTTTCCCTTCGACAAAGTGTAGGATCATGGCAATGAAAATAATGAATAGAGTTGGGGCAGTAACACAACCCTGTTTAACACCTGATCCCACTGTGAATGGTTCACTTTGAGAGCCATTGTTATCTGCGATTACCACATCACATATGAAAGAACTAGGTTCAATCCCAGACCTCTCCAGATACAGTTGAGAAAGACCCCTTTCTGAAAAAGGTATTGACTAATGTTGTCAGTCAATATAGACAATGTTGAGCTGAAGAATTACTGTCAGTCAGTATGCTGAGCTACAGTATATATACCAGAGGACCTGATTCAGTGTAAGGCTATTTCCTATCTTCCTGTGGCTGCTCTTCCTGAGCATCAACCTCTGGTCAAGCAGTGAAGATGTTCCATTGTTATCTAACAAGTTTCCTTCAAGCTGTTACTGGTCTACCACATCCAGGATTCCTGGCCACTGGACATCCAGACCAGGGCTGGTGGGGTTGGGAGTCCAACAACATCTAGGGGAACACCACATTAGCTACCCCTGTGTCAGATGTTACATACACATGAGGTCCGCAAACTGGCCAAATGTGGGAAGTAACAATGTTATGCAAGGTACAATTAAAATATTTACTGCAAAAGGGTACACCATACATTAGTCACTCATTTGAAGTTATTAAGCTACTGAGATTCAGTCATTACAGGCACATAGAAAATAATAGTCCTTCACAATCTAATGTTAAACCTGCATGATGTCCAAATTAAACAATAGTCATACCTTGGGTTACAGACGCTTCAGGGTTTTTGGGTTCCTCACCGCGCCGAACCCGGAAGTACCGGCACGGGTTACTTCCGGGTTTCGGCACTTGCACATGCACAGAAGCGCTAAATCGCACTTTGCCCATGTGCAGAAGTGCCGAATTGTGACCCACGCATGCGCAGACGCGGCGTTGAGTGTTGCAAATGCTGCAGGTTGCGAATGTGCCTTCCGCATGGATCACGTTCACAATCCGAGCGTCCACTGTAGTACCCTTTCTAAACTGCCATTGGATATTTATTAATGGCAACAAGAATTTGTCCATGTTGTATCATCAGCAGTATCATCAGCAGGCTGAGTAGCCAACATGGAACTCAACAACAGGAAGAACTTATCACTAGTATGATTTCCTACACTGCCCCCTCCCCATGTGTTCCTTGGAAGTTTCCCATCCATTTGGCTTTCATTTTCTCTCAGCTAGCATGTATAGCAGCTAGATTGTATGAAGTGTTTGATCAACATGTGTTAACGCTTTCAGGAAAAGTTAGGAAGCCATCACTATTCACAAGCAATGTACAGACCCAAGTGGAAGGAAATATTATATGCCTCAGTGAGATTATCACTTAAGTACAACATAATAGACATATGTCTGCACACTCACAAAACATTAGGCTATATGTGGCCATATGACAGTCACATCTGCAAGCTATTGTAAATGATATTTAGCATGTGTGGTACTGCAGTTGACTGATAGGCAATTTTCATGGGGGAAATGTCTGGCCATTGTGAACAAAATGTTCTAATAGAGCAATTTTTAGAAATGAGAATTTTCATGGAAAACATATGCTTTGAATTTAACAATAGCTCAGAGTGGCATGCAGAGAGAATGAGCATAATTTCTGTGTATATTTGGTCTTCTCTTTTCGTTTACAGTTTACATATGTTTTCATGATGAAATTAAACAGAAGAATTGATACTAGGTTTTAAAAAAAATATTTTTCGGTGGGTGGGTGCTCCATGATGAAGGCATTCTTGTTTCTCAATGGCTTGGATTGGTCTGCCAATAGATTGAAGTGATTGTGGTACTTTACAACAGAAAAGAACCAGTAAGTCTGTTTCACTGCCTACCCTAGTTTGGTATTTTAAGGGAGTAGCAACAAGATATATAGGGAGTGATCTTTCAAAAGCAAGGATGGAGAACCTTTCCAATCTGGGAGTCACATTTCTTCATGGGGGAAAGACAGGGGCCACATGCCACTGCAGGCGGGGGCAAAGGCAAAACAGATCAGAACAAGGGCTGCAACTCTTACCTTTGTAAGGTAGCCTACATCCCAGTCACACAGAAGTTGGATGTTTCCACACACCTATCTTCTATCTCCATCAAAGCAAGCAGGAAACACTATCCCAGTGCAAGGATGCATTCTAACACTCTGGGTAGGTAGTGAGCAAGGCCAGTGGGAGGTGTGGTTTGGGGATAGGGTGTAGCCTTGGAGAGTGTTGAGGGCCTTGTAGAGTACTCTGGAGGGCTGCACTTTGCCCCCAAGGCCGGAAGGTCCATGGTATAGTTTCTAATACTAGCTTGAGCCAAGAAGCTCATACCTGACTAAATCATTTTTGTTGTGCCTTCCAGTCCACGGTACGTTGTTATAGGAGATAGCCTTATTTGAGGCAAACAAACCATCTCTTTGATGCCTTTGCATCTTGCAACTTCTACAACTCTAAGTAAATAAATAATAGCAACATTAATAATGTCAAATATTCATTAAAAAAACCCTGCTGTCACAACAATCTTAACTGGAGCGGATTCTCTTTATGATTTTAAGCAGTTATAAAATATTCATCTGTTGCTGCTGTTTGCTGAAGTTAATTTGTCAGTAATTATCCAAAGAAAGTTCTTAAAATTACACAACACTTAAATGCTTAGGTACTGCTCTAATTCTGTTGCAGTGAACTCATATCCATTCATTAACATATTTTGGAGTTTCCACCAAAAATCTCATTCTTGTCCCTTTCTTTTTATGTCTCTACATTTTCAGTAACAGTGTCTATGCTCAGATTACAATTTCTTCAGTTATTTCACACCAGTTGTATTCATTATGTAATCTAACATGTCATACTATAACATATATTTTATACTGTGTCTCAGATTGGAAGTGTATGCTCAAATTTTCCATCAGCCATTAATGAGTAGGAAGTATGACTGTGTACCAGCATGATTTGGGTTGATCTGGTATTTCTCTGGAGTGAATGAAAATAGCCCCAGAATACCTTGTGCCTGATCCATCCAGAACAATCTAGAGATATAAAAAAGGGGACAGTCAGGTGATCACATGTTTAATCAGAGTTTTTAACCATAATTAAACATGTGGTCAGTGACAAGAAGGGGAGGGGAGAAGGAGATGCAGGCAGAAGCTTTCACCTGCCCCCCCCCCTCCAACTGCTGCCAACTGAATGTTTAATTAGGTTTCAAAACCCTAGTCAAACAACTTTGTAAGACCCCAGTTTGGGGCCTGGATCAGGCTCAGGTAAGGTACAGGTCTTCCTAGGTCAGTCATCCCAAATCTGAGGCACTGAATCATGAATGCACTGGATGAGGGGGACATGCACAGCTGTAGTAGGAAGTCCTATCTGGATCAAGAGTTTTGGCAGTCCTCAATCTAATTGTTTGTTCCTTTAGTTTGGAGAACTTTGGCTAAGCTTAGACAAATTTACTGATTTCTAGTTATTATCTTTGGAGAATATTCCCAGCCTGCCTTTTGGCTCTCCAGCAAAGCCCAAGCTGGCTGACACCTTCAGCTGTACCCTGTGGCTTATATTAAAATTTGAAAAAAATACAAAAAAAGAAGAAAAAGAAACAAGAAACATCTAATATAACTCCTTTGTTCTCAAGATGCAGGAGCTTGGAACTAGGCTTCTGCATAGTTCCTGGAAGCCTTGAAACATTGCCCTTGGGGAGCTTTTATGATTGCTGTCCAGGTCTTGCAAAAGTAATGAAATATTGAGGAACAGTAGAAAAAATAATAATGTTCTCACTGAAAAACAGGCTTATTTTTCCCTACTTCATGCACAGATAACTTTAGAATTGCTTTATGATTTTGGTGGGTGTGGGTTAAGCTTACTTTATCAATGCAAGGCTGCCAAGGGTGGGGTGTGTGGTTCCGTTAAACATTTCTCCAGTATTCTGCAGCCTCCCTGGCTGCTCACACTTCTTGATTGAGAAAAGCCCCATGGGAGTAGTTACTCCATGACATCTTCCTCTTGGTTTAATTCAATTGTATGAAGGTGGCTATCAAGTACCTTAATTCAGTGCAGTCACTGATCTTGTTTTTTGGGAAAGTCCTCCCTTTTACTTAAAAAAACCAAAAACACCAAAACATTTCCATATTGAGTTATTTGAAAGGAAATATACTATCCTTTATTTATTGAGGAGGCATTTAAAAATGAGCAGAACGAACAGTTCTCACAGTTTTCTACTTGCATGGCAAGTAGTGGCCCTAGCTTCTGACAGGAAAACCCAGACAAGGACGTCATGGGATTTTCAAGAAGTGTTGGCACCCAGGAAAGCTGCATTATGTAGAACAAGGAAAGGATACTCACAAAACCCTTCAGCTGTAGCAAAAGCAAGGCATATGCGACAACAACGACATATGCTGCCCATTAGAATTTTACAAAAAAAATCCACACCTTTGATAACTTTTGAATGCAATTTCTTTTCTCGTTAGCAGAAAATGGTTGAGTAAAAGGCAGAAGACATTTTCAGCACAGCACTGCTTGAAAACAGTGATGTAACCTGATAAGTTGCAGACGTTGTTGTGAGGTGGGAGAGAATTTCTGGAGAAGGGTGAACTGCTTGAAGGGAGCCCTGAAAAATAATCTACTAATTCCAAATTGAGTGGGAGCTAACCCATCACTAGTAATTAAGTTTGTTTCTTTTTAATTTCGAACAGGTATTTTTGTAAATAGAAAGGCATTAGAAGAATAAGGAGACTCTAAGAGCCCAGGCAAAAAGAAAGGTCAAGACTCTGTATGGAGATTGTAGAACAAGGTTACACATTACATTTCATTAAAAAAACTGTGTCAAAAGACCCATGATTCTCCCTCCATTGGAGACAGATGAGGTAGGTGGGTTCTGGACAAATTTATAACACTTGCTCCCCCTACTTAGTTTCATGCTATGAAAGAAGTGAGGGTTCAAGTCAATAAGTCCCCAACAATCTAGAAAAGAGAGGTAGAGTGTGTTTGGATAAACTGTGAGTCTCCAGCACTGCCACAGCTAGGGTTTTTTTATGGTGGTGATAGTCAGGGGTGTAATGTGTCAGGGCACAACATTGTGTCTGTAATGTCATATTTTGTGTATGAAGTGGTGGGGCATGCTACCATTGAATGAATCATCTCCTTCTGGGCCTGGATACTTTGTGGGAGATGTTGTTGGCATTGCTGATTCATGATTATAGGTGACATTGTGATGAGAAAGGGCCTAGAGAAGTTGCTATATTCTCTGTGGTTTGGGGGATAGGGCTGCACAGGATCCTGATTAAGCTAAGTCAATGTTAATCTTCCTTGGGTAGCCCATTAGACTGCCCTTTTAGACTAACATCTAAGTCAAACATTATGCTGGAGCTTAGATTTGCAAAGTTTCTCTCCTCTCCAATTCTGAATATTTAATGAATTCAGGGAACTTACCCATCTGTATTTGGGGGCACTATCAACCTTTGAAGATATGACTGTCAATCAATTTAAACTGTGAAGGTGTGAACCCATAAATCATCAACTTACAGGAACCATTTTGTTGCCCATGTGCATCACACATGAACATCTGGAAAGCTTGGTATGCTTTGGTTTGTTTTTTTAAACTGGACTGGGCTTTCATGTATTGGAAATTGAAAAATATGGCAAATGTTTTATAGACCAAAAGAGGGATGGCATAAATTCACCTGGAACAGCCATTGAAAAGTGTGCTTGGTTCACAGTTTATACAAATATTACTATTATTTTGTCAGATTTCGTGTATTTTATACTTTCCCCATATGCCTTAGTGTTAGGCTATATGTATCATTAACTAGTCTGATGAATCTCACACATAAGGAACATAGAAAATGTGTTAAGTGTATGTCTTATGCTGATATTTTAAACCTTTTGTTATATATAGAGAGAGACTCAGATTGTATTTAATTATTAATCTTTCCCTGCATGCTTCTGTATGTGTGTCTATATCTCTCTATCTCTCTATCTCTCTATCATCTATCTATCTATCTATCTATCTATCATCTATCTATCTATCATCTATCTATCATCTATCTATGTGCTGCAACACAGTTTCATATTGAACAAATATATAAATGGGGTTGTATCTACAGTAAGTTGCACTCAGAGTAGCTCCATTTCTAAATGTACTAGGTCTTAAAATACAAATTTTAAACAGGTTTTGGTATATTTTTTTTGAGCTTAGAACTATGTCATGAAATTCATACATATTAAATCTGATAAATAATTATATTCTGACTGGTGTATTATACCCCAGGATGTGCCCTCATCTTTCCCTCCATAGGGCCAAAAGCAGCTGGGATGCGTATTTAATACCCTCCAACATTTCTCCGGTGAAAATAGGGATGTCTCATTCCATAATGTTAATTTACTATTTAAACCCCACACATTTTACTGGGGTTGCCCTAGCCACTTTGGGCAGCTTCCAGCATATATAAAAACATAATAAAACATTAAGCATTAAAAAAACCTTCTGTATTCATGATTGCCTTCAGACCACGGGGTTGGATAACTTCTAACATTTCTCCAGTGAAAATAGGGACATCCTAAGGAAAAGTGGGACATTCCAGGATCAGATCAGAAGCTGGGACAGCATCTCTAAATCAGGGACATCCCTGGAAAATAGGGACACTTGGAGGGTGTGGTATGTTGATTTGATGTTGGAAAACCAACAGAAAATGACAGTTCTGGAGAATGGACCCCTGTCTACCATGGAGATTTGTGCTTCAGTTGCTACTTAACCCCCCCCCCCAAAAAAAAAAACACCAGGAGAGTTACAACTTGTGAAATTGCCTGATACTGAATTAGACAATTGGTCCACCTAGTAGGCTGGCACACCTTCTTCAGCCAGGGTCTTTTGCAGTCCTCCATGGAGATGCCAGGAATTTTAGAGTGCACATTTTCGGTGGCACTGTAGCATAAATACAACTTTGCAATTGTTCTCCTGTTTGGGGAGAAGAATTAAGATTTGAAGTGAACACACAGTGCTTTGGAATCCAGCTTGCAGCATTCAAACTGATTGGGAAGCAAGGTGTGTGCATGACAGGTTTGCAACACGGGAACAAAGAAATAATATTTTGTGATCATTGCTTTCTTCTAAGAAGGGAAATGATCCATGCCTGCCTGGAGATTCCTCATGGTGCAAATATAAATTATTCTTTTTTATGAACAGAACAGAATAGAGAAAGCTCTTGAACACACTGGACTTGCCCCCCTCCACTGCTGAATGGGAGCTAATATGTTTTCACATGTGTGCAGGAACCTATGCACAAGTAATCATGTGCAACAGTCAAATAAAATGCATGCAATTGCTCGTAGGCCGCATTTGCATAAGCAGAGGCAATGTGTGTGTTAAGTCTTATTACAGGATAATTTCATGGTTCTCTATACAGCTTTGGCAGTTTCAGCACTGTGATGCATTGCTAGCGAGAGCAACAACATGTTCTGATATTTTAATTAGATGTTGACAACACACTAATGAAATACATCAGCAAGCAGGAGCATGAGAAATGTGTTAGCCACTGAGTAATGGCAGAGGTCTTAAGAAAGTACAGCAATCTGCAGTGAACTTGGCCATACAGAAGAAGAAGCCAGTCAGCAGATGAGTGTGCGGTTAGAAAGCCCACGGGTTGCTAAATTGTCTTCTGTATAAAATGACAATTAAAGCTCAGGGTTGCAAACATACTCGAATGTTTCCTGGGTTCTATTCACCATCAACAGAGAGGAAATAATGAAAAGGGGTAAGAGGGATAATTATGAGCAGACTGTTACTAAGGTTGGTATAATATTGCTTACTTAAGAACACAAGTAAGTGAAGAGCCCTGTTATATCAGGCCAAGGGATCTTCTAGTCCAGTATCCTGTTCTAACAGGGGCAAAGCAGATGTGCAAAGCCCACAAGCCTGTGCAAAGCCCACAAGCAGGACCAGAGTGCAATAGTGCAACAGTGGGGACACTTCTGATACCCAGCAACTGGTATTCATATTGCCTTCAACAGTAGAGGTAGAACATTGCCATCATGGCTAGTAGCCATTAATAACCTTATTCTCCATGAAATTGCCTGATCCTCACCATGTAAGCTGCTGGCCATCACTGCAACTTGTGGGAGTGGATTTCATAGTTTAACTATGTGCTCTCTGAAGAAGCTTCTGGTGCTCCCCTCTATCTACTTCCTCAGACATTAGAAGAGGCAGGCAGAGGAACATCTCAGGTCAAATTCTGTGACGCTCTTAAATGATTGGACCTCAGCTAAGCTGTCTCTCCAGCCTTGTTCTACAATAGAACAAAGATCTCTATTTCAGGTTTTTTTAATTAAAAATATCTCATATTGGGGGAAGAAGTTGCTAGCTATGATTTGAAAAATGATAAAAAGTGTGTGTATGTGAGAGTGGGGAGGAGAAAGAGTCTAAAGGGGCTGCAAATAAATAGGGAATAACGAGAGTGAAATCTAAACCAAAGCAACATAAGTAGCATGCACTATGGAGCTTTGTAAGAAAATGGCAGGCAGGCATTTGATTCATAAACTAAACAAGACAGAACAGTCAAGGGAAAAAAGGCACTTGCTGTATACTGGGAGAAGGGACATGATAACCGATTAGTGTTAAGTCTTTTTACCTCTCAAATTTTCAGTACCAAGGACAGCTTGCTGGAGGAAGGAAAAATTGGTCCTATAACTCTGATAAATGAAGTTCTCTTCTCTAATCTAGTTTGTCATTGTGGCGACTCTCAGCAACTACTATGCATCATGCCTACTGGGAATAAGTATTAAAGCTATTATCGTGAACTTTTCATTCTTGGGCCTCAGAAAGAAAATGATTTGATTTTCCTCTCCCCTCCTCCATCCACTCAGATTGTACTAAGATCAGTTTCTGTTTTTCACTTACGTTGAAGAGAAAGATTGGCTGGGGGGGGGGCAGAGAGCACACAACAGGAATTTGGAAATCTGTTTTCTTGTTAAGATAGTACTGTTTCAGAGGGTAGAACCCAAAACCATGGCTTCAAGTTAAAAGAAATGAGATTCAAACTAAACGTTAGGAAGAACATTAGGAAGAACTTGGTGACAGTAAGAGATGTTCAACAGTGGAATGGACTCCATCAGAAGGTGGTGGACTCTCCATCCTTAAGCAGAGGTTGGATAGCCATCTGTTATAGATGCTTTAGCTGAGATTCCTGCATTGCAAGGGATTGGACTAGATGACTATTGGGGTTCCATCCAACTGTGCAATTCTATGATTCTATGTGATCAGAGATATCCATATTAGAATGTATAATATAATATACAAAGAGTGTGTATTTTGTATGTGTGTGTGTGTGTGATACCCCCATACACACTGTTCAAATATTCAGAAATGAAGTGCATGCTAAGACTTGACCGATAATAACCAAGTGGGTTTAGAGGTCCTTGGGGTGATCTGCTGCTTGCTAATGCATTAGCTCCCTGTTTGTAGTCAAACAGAAACCTGAAGTGATTTAATATTCATTTAAAGCACAGGTGCAGTATCTACAGCTTTTGGCTTTAGCTTTATGCGGTTATAACCCTTCTAATATTTGAACTGATAAAACGAAATTGTTAAGCTTTAGCTTCAGGCATGTAGCTCAGATTGTAAAATTGCTCTGCCTCAAAACATCGAGACTTTCCAACAGCAGCTCTTTAATAAGCACTAATATTGAAGTTCCTGATAAAATGAAAGTGGCTCAATTAGGAATATACATGACCAACATTAAAAAAAAATGTTTCTCTAATTTCCTCTTGGACTCAGCAGCTTCCCTAACAACCTTTAGTCCTTCCATTTACTCTCCAAGAGTTTTGCTGCCTGTTAATTCCTCAGTTGATGCAAGGCCCTCTAACATGCTGGAAATGCCCATATTGCTTCCTCTTCTGTGGCCAGATGGCCTCACTAGAGAACAAGAATCTTCTTCCCAAAGATCAGTAATGTATATTTATCAAATTCTTAGCCCAGATTAATACCCACTGGGAACTTTAGTCTGAAATAGACCTTATGTGTTATCTCTCCTTCCAAAGCAACATCTTTTGGGGCCATTCCAGCTCAAAACTGACTCACCCCCCCACCCCCAGGAAACACCTTGTCCTTGCTTGTTGGCCTATAGAACCCTTTTTTTAGACCTGACAATTGTGCACACACCATTCATGCATTTGGCACACTTGAGACAACTTAAGAATCAACAGTTTAAGTCTTTTCCTCATAGCCACGCTGGCTGTCTCCCTTTCATTTTGCAAATCACTGCAGGCTTTCCTTATGATCCTGGCTGAACTGTAAGCTTGCTGATCATCATGTGAGGGCAGTCAAGCATCTAAATCAAGCCAATGTCTCTGAAATTTTAATAGCACTTATAAGTAAAAATAATAGTATAACATTTGTTTTAATTTTAGTTATAGAACTTCTTGACTACCTTTCATCAAAATAGATCCCAGGGTGTCTTAAAAACATTAAACACCCAATCAATAAGACACAATTAAAAGTATACGTATACAACTAAACAACTAAAGTGTCTCTCTATTTTTTAAAAAAACCACCAACAATAGAACAGCAATTCATAATAGCCGTAGGACCTTGAACAATTGAATTGAATCCCACCAAAGGTGTGGATAAACAGATGTGTCTTAACCTAAAGTTGGAAGCCCAGTAATATATTGGCCACCAATGCCTCCAGGTGTGTGTTTGTGTGTTGGGGTGGAGGAGAGAATTCTGTATTTGGGGAACCATTGCAGAGGAGGCCATATCCCATGTCACTGTGCAGCAAGCCCCCCCCCCCATGGAAGGATGAGAAGCTGCCCCCTCCCCCATTGACCGCAGGGCCCAAGTTGGCTGATATGAGAAGAGATGTTTTGTCAAATATTTGGGTCACATGTAAAAATTTAAATACAGTGGTACCTTGGGTTACAGACACTTCAGGTTACAGTTGCTTCAGGTTACAGACCGCTAACCCAGAAATAGTACCTCGGGTTAAGAACTTTGCTTCAGGATGAACTACCTACCCAGCCATGAAGTACTACTGGGTTTCTTTTTGCTGTTTTTTGTGTGGGTTCAGTTAGAAAGAACATGAGCTGGGCAACCAGTTCAACTTGCAGCCACCAAATGAAAAGTAGAAAGGAGACAGGAGTTTGCATTCTTCTCTGCGTTATTCTCTGGAATTTACTTTGACATACTGCAGCTTTGCAAATAGCCAGTGTGGTGGTTAAGAGCGGTAGACTCGTAATCTGGTGAACCGGGTTTGCTTCCCCGCTCCTCCACCTTGGGCTAGTCACACTTCTCTGAAGTCTCTCAGCCTCACTCACCTCACAGAGTGTTGTTGTGGGGGAGGAAGGGAAAGGAGATTGTTAGTCGCTTTGAGACTCCTTAGAGTAGTGATAAAGCGGGATATCAAATCCAAACTACTCCTCAGTCTCCTCCTCCTCCTCCTCCTCCTCCTCCTCTTCCTCCATTGGTATTTACACCCTCTTAAAAGTCTCTTCTCCATAAGATTTTCCATTGTTGAGAACCTGTGTTTCACTTGTATATTGGAGTGCAAGATGGGCCAAATATTATTTTTACATGCCAAAATCTACATCTTCAGAAGGAGTTTAGGAATAATAATTGAAGTCTTTAGGCATTTGAAGTGAATATGTGATGTGGGCAGCATCCTGTCGTCAAAGGAGACCTTCAAGCATTGAATGGTACCATCTGAAGTGAACTTTTTAAAAAAAATACACTTGAAAATTCATCAATATTTCAGTGTGAATTTCTCCTAGTCTAGAGTTTTTAATGCAATTTTGATTAATATACAAATATTTGCAAAGGAATTTTCCCCACCAGAATAGATTTGGGTATGTCATTTTCGCAAATAAATGCATTCTAATGAACATCCCTTGGCCTGGTATATACATTTTTGTACACATTACTTGGCTGGAGTATGTGAATTGCAATATGAAAAGAACTGTAACTTGACTGTGTTTTGATTCACAAATTGTTTCAGAAAGTGCAAATTCAATAGATTTTCCTTTAAATGAAAACTGAAATTCTCTCATGTAACAATGAAATAAAATGTAACACTACTTCTTTCAAAGCAGAAATACCAGGTAATACTAGTATCACACACAGAACATATTCAACCCTATTCATGTATTCTTAAATTCTATCCATGAGGAGTGCATGGGAGTGCAAGCTCCATCACAGTCTCTCTACTAGAATCTACTGAATGGACTTACAAATCTTCCTTTTAAACATGGAAAGTCAGAGCAGAGGAAATGGAGAGAGTATTCATGGTCCCAAACTCCCTTCATGGATATTTAAGAATTCCTGAATAGGGCTACACATTTGCTATACATCAAACAGAAAAAGCTTAGCACATTATTATACTCCTGGTCATATGATATTGTAGATAGTTCTGTGACTTGAGGTCTCTGATAAAAATGTACAAGGAAAATTCACAATACTGTAATGTAGTTTATACTGAGAGCAAAACCCTTTAATCTTCAATTTATTTCTTGGAAATCTCCTGATCTTAGAGTATTTGGAGTTTTAAATGTGAACTAAAATGACACAAGCTCCCAGCAGGGTTTTGTTTTGTTATTTTGTTATTTTTTTTTTCATATACTATAAGCCAAATGTTATCTGTGCCATGGCTGTTAGACAGGTACCTGCCAAATTCTTGGTTTAGGAAAAACTGTTTCTTACCACTTGGTTAATATTGGTCCAGCTGAGTTAGAAACATTCCTCTACATGACCTAATCCCAATTGTACAAATGAGATATTCAGGATGGTGTCCAGTCAGAATTTGACTGTACTGATAAAGCTATAAATGAAAAATACCTGCAAAATACCTGCAAAAATCTGCCATGACAGAACTGCCAATTGTATAGAGAAGGCACAGCATTGAGTGCCATTGAAGAAAAAGCTATAGAGCAATTTCCAATGAAGAATTGCTGAAATCAATTGGCAAGGTATTCAGAACTAGCATATGTCTATTGATTTCAGTGGGTGTGTTCTGAGTATGCATGTGAAGAGAGACTCTGGCAGATTGAGTGGACGAGTCCAATAGTGGGTCCAATGGTCAAGAAGGCAGTTTCTGCACATGTTGTAGAGAGAAATGATGGGCAGATGAAAGAATGTTTGTTGCTACCTACAGCCCACATCATAATGAAATGTCTGTTACTGAAATGTAACTGCTGAACTGAGCCAGCTGGGAAACAAAACACCAAACATTTGGTTATATAAACTTTATTCCTGATCTGCAGAGAAACATTCCTCCTTATCTCTCAATCATGCTAGGTTTCATAACATTGGTCCAGATAAATCTAATATTGAGACCAATTCTGATAATGTATAAAAAGACATGTACGTAAGTGACTACCATGGATTTAGTAGCCTCAGGATTTCCTTTGAATCTTCATGTTTCAGCCTTCTACTCAACAGGTCTCCATTAATTTCTTACTGATAGCCACTTTTTGTGTGACTGTAATTTGTTTCAAGTGTTTAATCTTGAATTTTAAATTGTTATAACCCATCCTAAGTCCTGCTGGTGAAGGGCAGATAATAAACTGGACAACAGCAAAAACCGAGCGATGTTGCAACATGTTGGACACACATTTCTGTATCAAGTGTATTAATCACATTGAACATGCATGGCTAGATCAAAGATAATGATATTCATGTTCCCATGATTACTATCATCTTGACTCTAGCTAAGACTCTGCACAGGCCATCTTGAATGGAGTAAAATTCATTCTGAGCACCTAGGCCCTTCTTTCATAGTCTCGCTCGATAAGAAATTCATTAAATGAAGCTGAACCAGGTCAAGCACGATTTTGGTGCTTAAATATGGGCTGAGATCAAGGCCAAAAGTGCAGAATGCTCTTAGTTTCTCTGTAAAAAGATGCATGGGTGATTAGCTGGGGAAATGAGTGAATAGCTAGATTTATTCCTGACTTTTCTCAAGTGTAAAAGTTACATTTTGATCTATAATGAGATTAAAACCTGGAATAATGTGTTATGAGCTGTAAACTATGAGGATTTCAGTTCAATCATTACCTCAGCCATGAACTCACTGTGTGGCTTTGAGATAAGCGCTATCTCTAAGGTTTAGCCTTCTATTGGCAATATAGGGTTAATAATGCCAGCTATTTTACCTTACAAGGTTGTTGGAAGGTTAGTGAAATAATGTATACAAAGCACTTTGCCCATTATAAAGTGCTACGTGATTATTATTATTATTTCCAAGTGAAGCTTTCTGGCTTTCTAGCGTATGAAATTGGTCCTACAAGGGCCCATACTGAAAGCAATTTTGTAGCATGTAAATCTGCACTGCTATGTTTGGTTGTTTGACACAGAATACATCCAGCCTGCCAGGTAGGGTTTGGTATGGGTGGACAAAGATCAGCAGGCCAATAGACATGTCTTACAAAAGGCTGGAAGTCAGACAGATGAGGAGCAAAGGGCCAGAGATGAGTGCAAAGACCGAGTCAAGGAAAGGAGCAAGGTCTAAAGCAGCAGCAAAGGATTGAAGGGACTAGAAGCAGATGTGAGGTCACAGGCTGGCAGGGGTCATGATCTCAGGCAGCAGGCAAGAAAAGGAAGCAGGAGAATAGGAGCCCAGATAAGTTGCTTAGAATAGTGAATTGGCTTGGCTGAAAAGTATCTTGACTGGTACAGAAAGTCTGCTGCTTGGATGCTGACTGAATATTCAAAATAGGAAGTCAGATGACTCTCTTTGGGTTGAAACTGCAGTCTAGAAGTCATTGTTTTCCTAGAAGCCCAGTCTGCCTGTCCAGCTAAGGATCCAGAGTGCTAATTGTGCTGGAGACTGGATGGAACAGAACTGGGGCATCCCTTAGCACCTTACACAGCCTCACCTTCATTTCTTGATTCTCAAATTCCACTTTTTCCCCATTTTCAGAATCCATTAATAGAAGCTTTTTCACCCACTGATTTTCCTTTGATTACTAAAACAGTTACAAATGGCTAGTGATAATTTGCGAATAACTGGAAATCTACACAAAGTTGCAACCTATCCCTAGCACAGCATTAGAACATGTGGCAACAATAAAGATGGAAACTTGCAGGGTGTTTAGAATGTGAACACAACCCTAGAGTCCCCCAGTGAGAGAAAGAAAACTTCCACTAGATTAATTATTTGCTAGGTCAGACTTTTCCATCCCAGGGTATTCTTACAACAATGATCTCACCTAACTAAACATTAAGTCAATGGAACTCTGCTAAATCCAGGATTATACTAATTGACTAAAATTGTATTATTGTAAACCAAGTAAGTCAGATAACCAACTGGTTGTCCCATTTCTAAGGGGGAAATTATTTGCAAGGTCATCGGCAGGATCAATTCACAGCTTCCAGGTTCCACCCCCTCCCGTTTTGCTCAAAGGTAACGCAGAGCAGATGGACAAGACAAACATCTGCCGCAGACAGGCAGGATCAATGCCCCTGACATTCCTGAATGAATTTCTTTGGTGTGTGCAGAAAATAATTGGTGACAGAAAGAAGAATCAGGAATAAGCGAAGAGGTCCAAAGTAAACCATTTGCTGATCCTATCAATAAACAGAGTGACTGCTGTTGTCATTCCTGTCAGACCCTGGCATGCCGTGAGTGTTTTCTAAAGATTGGGGTGGCACTTGGGTTACTGCTGCAGTGGCCCTTTGAAAAGGAATGAATGAAAGCCTCTCACAGTCCATTTCATTCACATTTGATGTCTAAGGTTGTCATGTTTGCATTTCAGCTCCATCTGAGATGTTTAGACATTTTGGAGTCAGGTTGCAAGATGTCTCCTCTTCCTGAGTTATCAGTGGAAATAAAGCAGGCAGATAGGGATTTGCTGTTATTGCTTTAAATAAGCAGGTTACTTTAAAAAACACAAAAAACCAGAGGAATAACTCTGTTTCAATCAATTACTTTTTAAAAGCACTGTGCAGTTAAATATAATAAGAAAGAAGTTTGTTGTAAAAATATTTAAATGTTTCAATAAAAATAAAGTTAAAAAATAAATGTAATGAAAGCTTTAAACAGGAGGTTGTCTGCTAAATATTATAAGCAATGTTTTCTAATTAAACTACTTGAAGTATAAAATGCCTGCAATTCCCAAAGTGTATAGTACCCATTACAGAAGCCCATTTGGAGAGTCTTTAATGAAACCTGACTTTTTAAGCCAAATTGCAAATAATTTTCTGGGAGCCAAATATCATTACAAACTTGTCCAATTACATTCTTTCTAGGTGGTAAGTTTGTCCTGAATGTAGAACTTCCAAACCAAGATGGGAGAGAGCTCTCAACTGGAGTGGGTGTAAGAAAAAGCATCTACATATGATTCATATGTAAATTTGTAGGAACTTTTTTGGCTTATTATATAGTACTTAACTGGTCAGGACACGTGTCCTTCTGAAGCCTCCTTATATCCAATTTATGTTTCACTGCACTGTAATGGCAACAGTGTGATATCAAAGTCACAGTCCAAAAGAAAGTCAAACATTCCCTATTTATATGGAGTTCATTGACTGACCCCTAGTAGGTAGTATGCAAAAAAAAATTAAACATAGCATCTGAAAACACCCTTGTTCATCAAATATGATATAGCATCATCTGTGCATATGGTGGGCAAGGGTACAATTTTGCTTTGTCTGATACTCTTTGGCACTTTGTTACATCAGTAGAGCTCACAAATAAGCAGAGTGAAGGGTCATCTTTTTCACTGTGATGAAACAATCACTATCCACTCTGGCTGCAATACCAAGGACCGGGCAGCTAATTCCATTTACTTGGCAATTATGATTCAGCACTCTTCCTTACACACTCACAGTAACAGTGTTCCTACACATGAGTACATAGGTGTTCACACACAAACACACATGATATGCAAAACAGGTTTTTTTAATACTCAAGGGAGTTGCAGAAACCAATTGTGATATACCAGGTGGCCTTGTTGATTCCAATCAAAAAGTCCCATGGGATGTTTGTGGAATGCCATTTCTTTTTGCAGATTCCTATGATCAATAAACAATTGCCCTCATAGCCAATACTGGCTCACATCTTCATTTGGAAGGCAGGAAGTAGTTGTTCCCCCTCCCATGAGCTGTGGCGTTGCCCTTTCAGAGTAACAACACTGAACCTGCTCATGTTTTATTTTGAGCAGAGCAAGCCCATTATTGCTATTCTTTCCTTTTTGTCCCTGCAGATAAAAACAACCTCTGCTAGTTATGATTCACAATGCAAAGCCCACAGCCTGCACAAAACACTTTTGAAAAGAAGTTCAAGGGTGAGCTCTCAGTCGGCCTTAATTTTCCTCCAACAAGGTATGAGTGTAGCTGCTGTCTTGTCAAAGAGGGCAGTACTATGCACAGCATATGTAATTAATTATCATCCTTGCTGTTATATCCATGGGATCCAGTTAGACAACAACTTTCTGTCTTTGTTGTGTTTCTTCCACATGTTTCCCTTCTTTCTTCTCTGACAAGGATTCTGCACAGACGTGTCTAGTTCAAGTAAGCAAGTTTTATAAGTGTTTATGAATATGTGTTTGGGGTTGTTTTCCTCAAACAGTTTATCCTGCTTTTTGTCTCTTGCATGGGGTGCCTGTCATCATCTCAATTTTCTTTTAACCAGCTCATCAATTCTCATTAGCCTCAGACAAATCCATATGTGTTAGGAGGAATGCAAAATAAAAATGACTCTCCTCTAGTGGCTTGAACTTGTAATGAGATGAGCTTCATCAGTTGCAAAACAGGGCCTTTTGTTATTAGGAAACAACAATTTTCCTAATGACATTTCCTACATTAAAGGCATGAACCTCTGTATTCCTTGCTGAGTCAGCAGCTAAGGGAAACTGGAGGGAGATTTTTAATGTCACAGTTGAGACCCAACTCAGCTGAGAGCAGCAGTTACATTTTGTGTGACCCAGTAGTGGATGGTGAGGTAGAGTGACAATATGCACCTGACCTCTGGTTGCTTAAATTGCTGCTCTATCCTGGGATGGGGAGGGGGAAGGCAGTGGTGAGGCCAATGCAGTGCAAATGCCCCAACAGAAGCGGTCTGGTGCTCCCACTAGTGTGCTTATACAGCACCACAATGACCTCACTACCAGATCACCCCTCTCTATCCCAGTATGTAGCAGTGATGCAAGTGACCAGAGGTCAAATGCACTCCATCCCATCAACCTACCATCCCCTACTGATGTGGTTGCTCCTGGGACACCTCTGGCAGAGATCCCTTGCACAGTTGTTCATAAATCTCTTTCTAGCACTTTAATAGCAAAATATAGGAGGATGTGTGGATTTCCTGGCAAATGGAATGAAAGCTACCTTAATCCAGCTGGAATGGCTAGATTAAGTTGTCACACTGAACTAAGGTATGGAGGTGTCCTCTGTCTCCATTTTCCTCAGGCTATCTAAGTTAGAACCGAAGAGCCCAAAAGTTAGAACTGAATCTCTGAACTACCCATAAAACTGGTTCTTAGACTACTGTTCTCAATGTATTTTCTTGACAGAAAGACCTGCTGATTACTTATACCTTTGATTAAGACTGGGATGTGAGAAGACAACCATCCCAGAGGTTTTGTGAAACCTCTCATTATATTAACTGGGATGTATGTATGAGTAAGTAGGTGTAAGCTGCCATTTTTGTGTTATTGAACCAGGAGCTCTGATAGCAGAATCCAGTTGCCTTACTTCCTGCATCAATGGAACAACTGGAGGTTTTAGCCTAACCTCTGCAGTGCTGCAGCACCAGTCACACACTGGTTGGAGACAGCACTGCTGTTCTTCAGCCCTGCTGCATCACAAGACCTAAAAGGGGGCATAGTTGACTCTATATAACTGTTGTTCCAGATCTGATCTTTGCTCTCTACAACATGTCATTCTGAGTTGAGTTGAGTTAAACTATAGAATTCGCTGCAACAAGAAGTAGTGATGGCCACCAACATGGATGCCTCTCAAAGAGGTTTAGACAAACAACAAAGACTTGAGCAACCAGAGTTCAGGTAAGCTACACTGCCCCGCCCTGTCATCTGCTAACACATAGGCATCTCGCTGGCAACTGCAAGAAAAGGATGCTAGACTTCTGGCTGTTCATCAAATGGATTTGCTTCACTTGCCTGATCAGGAACTAAAGCACTAGTCTGCCTAGATCACACCATCTGCCTCAGGGTCCTTGAATCCTTATATATACAGAACCTGGCCACTTGCTCACCTCAGATCACCTTAGATTGCTTCAGACAATGCTAGGTGGCCCTGACTTTAGCTGCATGGGTCCATCTCAGGCCTCATAGAACAGATAAGTCAAAATGAAACTGCACTATTCCCACCTTTAGTCTACAGTCTCTCTTTTGACTGGGTGCAAAGGAAAAGATATCCTGATATCCTGACTTTGCAGCTTGGTTTTGAGACTGAAAGCAGTTCACTGACAATTTTCCTGTCAAATACACAATATATGAAATTCAAGTAAAACAGGAATATGTATAGCCTCTTTCCCCTATCAAATAAGTTTTATCAAGGCAGGAGTTATTTCCTACTTTAGGATAACAAGGTAAATGCAAATTTGAAATGACAAACTTTTTTTTAAAGCCAGAGCAGCAGAATTCCCATGAAAGCACTAGCATACCCTGTTACTTGTCACTCTGAAAATGCACCCATTCAGTGTCAAATGGACACTTGCCATGGCAAGATGAGTGCACATTCTTAATAGAAAATTGTCCATCTCTTCTGACACCTTAGGTGCACTGAACAAATTCAATACGCTTCAGCTATGATGGTGCAAATAAATGTTTGATGCACCATATGGAAGCAGTGAACACCTGCTGCAAGGTGTCACCCAGCTATATTGCACATCTGATGGAACAACCCGAACATTATTCCCTCAAAAGGCAAAACTTGGCACCCTGCTGCAAAACATATCAGTTACATGTGGTGTAGACAGTGACCTGAAAATTGAAGGATCAGCTTACAGGAAATTTGGCAGGGTGTTCTAAGCATCACCAAAGAAAATATTTTGGGACCATCATGGATTCCTGTAGGATTATTCATGACCGCTACATTCTTCAAATCCCAGAGAGAGATCCATGACCTCAATATTCTCAAAATCTTGCTTTGTCATTCTTCAGGTTTTCCTAATGAGTAATCAACATAGTTTATTTTGTATACTGCAGTAGCATTGTCTTAAATTGTATCAGGAGGTGAACTGTATCCTCCATTGTAAAACTGGACAATAAACCAGGACAAACCTCTGTAACCACCTCCATCAGGAGCCTGGAGATTCATAAGTAGGACCAGTTCCTACTTATTATTGAATTTTGCATCCCATTTCCTCCCAGCCTACATGAGTATGCATGTTATTTATACATATCTACCACTTCATATCGGTAGGCTGTAGGTTTAAATCAATCAACATCATCGGTAGGCACTAGCATAAAAGAAAATCCAAGGAGGAAAATAGTAGCCTTTTAACCTAGAAGTATTTTAGGCCATCAGAATAATCATAGGCTACATCATTAAAATATATATTTCTTGAGACTATATAATTGCTCTACATGTATTCACAAAATGTTACCTTAGCATAGGGTAATTCAAACTTTGCCAGTAAGTCCTGCCATCCTTAAAAGAGGAGCTTGTTTTCAGTCCAGATGTCCACATTGTATGTGTCATACATAATAAGAAGCAGTTTGGTAGGCATATATGCATGATGGATTGATTCCTGGGTAATAACCTATGCATCATCTGGCTAAGGTTAAGTGTATGTTAATTATCATTATGACCCCTAGAGCTCCTGCAGTTCTGAGACAAATATGTGTTTGCATTCACAATCACAGAATTTATTTCTTCTCTTGTTCTCTTTTTAAAAAAGCAACTGCACCTCCTGGGATAATGTACAAAGGAGGAGGTCCATTTATACAAGGCATAGAAAAGGTTCAATGAGTCATCAAACTATAGTAATTCTGCCCCCCTTTCTCTCACACACAAGAGGGGGGTCAGTAATTATGCTTTAGAGAAATGGCATGGCAATAAATGCTGAGAACACTCATAAATACAGCACTATGCAAAAGTGAAATATTATTATTTTAGAAATAAATTGTAAATTTTGTCTGGGCATTGTCAGTTGTGTGAATTGGACCTGTCAGCTTGATTTGAAAGCACATTCAGAGTAGCGGCACTTAATTCCTAGCTTAACAAAAACCATTAATTGTTTAAACCAAATAAGCTTTCCAGCGTTCCACCATCTTTGTCACAAGTAGAAGTTCATTGCTTTGTATTGTTATTGTCATTAATTCTAAAAGTAACAGAGTCTAAAGGTTTTCTACACCAGCCAAAAAACAGAAGCAGTTTAGAGCTGTTAATTTTCTTGGGCTGTTGTTGACTTAAAAAACACAATATTATTTTCAATTATTGCAAGTTATTGCAAGACAAATGTCCCTGCCAAGCCAGTGGACCTAGAGAAACATGGAGAAATATAGGCACAGAGCAGCACAGAAGCAGAGTAGCCTGAGGCTTTGTGGGAGTTGGGGGGTGGAGGTGGACATTATAGGCATTGCATTTGGCTTGGGATGGGGACCCCCTCCCAATTCACCTCATTAATCAGCCCCCTCCCAGCCAATGCTCACCCTAACACCAACAGTTGAATTTTTTCCTGTGAAATGATAGGTTTCTTTTTGTTCTCTGGACAGTGGCGTTTGGGGAAGAGACTTATAAAGTAAAGAATCCCGTGTTTGTTTTTAAAGGAAACCAGAGTTATCTGGCTGAGTTCAAAGCAAAAGGAAAAGTTAATTCAAGCCAATTAAGAAATTAATGAGAAATATTGTAGCAGGAAATTCCCCCCAGTCTCTTAAAACTAGCGAAAGGGGGGGGGAGGGATAAAGAAGAAACACTAAGAAGAAATAAGGGTGGGACTTCCGGCGGATCGCGAAGTGGAAGCAAGCGGGATCTTTTGCTCGCAAGAGTATCCAGCTATCGGGAGAAAAAAGGGGGGTTTGCAAGGGCGCCGCAGCCCCCCAAATACTCTTGGAAGGGAATCCAAGAGGCAGGGGTCCCAGCTCTGCCGTTTAAATTCTCCCCCGGCCACCAAGTAGCCCCTTTTTGGGGGCGACGAGTGTGGCGGGGTTGAGACGTCGGCAGCGGGAAGCCATTTCTATCTCTCCATAGCGAAGCCCCGAGCTTGCGCACAAAGCGATCCGTTCTCAAACAAAAAGAAAACGAATTGGGATTTTATAAGGACGAATTCTATGATTGATTTGGACAAATATGGACTAATTCGTGGCGGCAGGGTGCTAAAAAGGAGGTCAGCCTTGCCGGGAATTGGATCTGGGCACAGAAGAATTCGCGGAGCGGAAAGACTGTAAGTTTTGACAAGCGGTAAAGTTTTCTTTAAAGATATAACGACTGTAGGAGGAAAGTCTCCTAAAATACTGACTGTGTAATAAGTGAAGGAGAAAGGAATTGTGGAGAAGCATTTAAAAACAGACTTTCGGAGAACTCTCTGTGAGCGGGGGGAAGGAGAAAAGGAGACAGCGAGATTACTTTCACTTTTAAAAAAAACTGCGTAGTAAAAGTTGCGGACTCTGAGGCACCGATTTGAAACTATTTAAATATATGCAATTCAAGTAATAGGTGAGAATGATGATGATGGACACCTACCTCCTTTTTTTTTTGAAATTCTCTGTTGGGACATCTAAAGAGCCTGTGTGACAGTAAAGCCATTATTTTTGTTACCATTGAGTCCCCCCCCCCCCCGTCTCTTCGAAGCTACAAGCAAGGGATATAAAACGCCATTTTGTTGCCAAGAGAGAACACCCTGGTGGCTACTTAGTTACCAAAGGAAATAACTTCTTCTACTCCTCTACAACGGATTTTTGTGGATTTGCTCTTCTTCGTCTGTTTTCTCCCTATATAAGGAATATCAGTCTGTTTGCTCTCTGGGTTTTTTTTGGTTTCTTTTGAGAATTACGTCACTCATTTTGTTTGGAACCTGGGTTATTGGGATTAAAGATTTTTGTAAGAGACTCTTGGGAATTGTTATTGTTCTAAACTACGCAACCAACTCCTGGGATTTAGCCAAGCAAGTGGCAAGAAGTTATAGAAGGGTTTTCTGATTTATTCGACTGTTGCTTATACATTAACAAAGTGACTAACCCTTTCCCCTACCAGAATTAAATATATTTGGATTTGGTTTATGATATAGACGTATAAGATAGGGAAACTGTTTAACTGATATTGAGTTTAAGGATTTTATTCTGGTTGTATATTGAACAAAAACAGTTTGCTGATATCTAATAAGGTTGGGTAAAACAAAATTATTGGTTTTGCTTTTTGTATTATTATTTATTTGTGTAAAAGACAAAAAGGGAAGGGGAAGGTAAAATGTCGCATACTCAGAAAAAGACAGAAGGACCAACACCAGGAGAGAGAAAGGGTTCAAGACAAGAATCGGAATGGAAGGCAGATATTGTAAAGATGTTTTCAGAACTTAAAACAGACATAAAAAGTAGCGAGAAAAATCTTGAGAGTAAACTGGGCAATATGGAAACTAAATTAGAACAAATGGACAATAAAATTGATCTAACAGTGAATGAACTGAAAGACCAAATGAAGGAAATTGCAAAGAAAAACACTGAGATTGTTAAAAGAACACAAAACCTGGAAGAAGGAATGAAAAGGACAAAACTAGAAATGAGAGAGGTGCGAAAGGAAGAGGAAAAAATAAGAGTAGAAATGTCTGAAGTGAATAGGACGCAGGAAGAGCTCTGGGACGCGGTGGCGATGAATGAACTTCGGCAACGGGAGTCTAACTTGAGATTAAGATCGGTGCCAGAAACCCAGGGAGAAAAGATTAAAGAAAAATTGACGGCAGAAATCGCCCAATGGTTGGATATGAAAATTGAAGATGTGCAGAAAACGATACAAAACGCATTTAGGATTAAAATAAGAACGACCAAAGCTAAAAAATTCCCCGGTGATTGTTTGATCATCTTTAGGGACAAAGAAATGAGAGATTTGATTTTGCAAAGAAACAGAGAGAAGCGTCTAAACATCGATGGAAATTATATAATTATTTTTAAAGACGTGCCGGTGAGACTACTGAAAAAAAGGGACCGATACAGACAATTAGTACAAACATTGAAGAAAAATGGAATAGAATTTAAGTGGGAATTTCCAGAAGGAGTGACATTTGCATACAAAGGGAAGAGGCACAGACTGACTAAACCAGAAGATGTGGAAAAAATTTTCAGAAGATACAGAGAGTTGACCAGAGTTGGAGAAGAGGCAGAAGTGCTGGGAGCTAGAGGTGGCGAAGGAGATTCGGTGGAGCTGGAGGAGGAAGAGGAGCGAGACAGTAAGGAGAAAAGAAAAGGAAGAGGAGGAGGAAAAGACGAAGAAGAGGAAAGCGAAGAAGATAAGGAAGAGGAAGAGAAGTAAAGAGAGGAAAAAGAATTTATTTAATTGATAGACATCATGGCATTAAAATTATGGACATGGAATACAAATGGCTTGAATGAAAGAAAAAAAAGGAATAAAGTGATACAACATCTAAAACAGAAGAATTTGGACATTATTTGTTTACAAGAGACTCATGTTAAAAAAGCGCACAGGAAAATTTTGGTTAATAAAAAATTGGGAAATGAATTTGTTTCATCGGATAAAAGCAAGAAGAGAGGGGTGGTTTTGTATATAAAAAGCAAACTAGAGGCACAGCAACTATTCAAAGACGAGGAAGGGAGGATTATAGCAGTACAAGTCAACTGGCTAGGCGAAAAATTAATAATTATTGGAGTTTATGCACCAAATGGATGCAAAGCAGATTTTTTTAAAGGATTGGAGGAAAAACTATTTGAATATTTGGATCAGAAAATAATAATAATGGGAGATCTCAACGGGGTGGTCTCAATGGAAATGGACAGGCTTCGGGCCAAAGGTAAATCGAAAGAGGGGAAATTACCAAAAACCTTTTTTGATATGGCGGAAAACTGCAATTTGGTGGATATTTGGAGATTGAGACACCCGTTAGAAAAACAATTCACTTTCTATTCAGAAGTTAATCAAGCAATGTCTCGAATTGATCAGATCTGGGTTTCTGGTGAGTTAACTACAAGAATATTAAAGATTGAGATTCAACCCAAAGTACTATCAGACCATAATGCGGTGAAAGCCATTCTAAAAGGGAGTGAAGAAAAGTCCTTCAGGTGGAGGCTAAACGAAAACCTTCTAGATGATCAAAAAATGGTGGATATGGCGAAGAAATGTTTGACGGACTATTTTGTAAACAATTCTAATAAAGGAACGAAAACGAGTGTGGTCTGGGATGCCAGCAAAGCCGTAATGAGAGGATTCTTCATTCAACAAAATTCAATTAAAAATAGAATGAGAGAAAAAGGGAAGAAGGAAATTTTAAAACAAATAATGGAAAACGAAAAGAAACTAACGACAAGGCCAGGAGATGAGAAAGTAAAACAGAGTATAAAAATGCTACAGACACAATTTGCAATGATAATTAATAAAGAAGTTGAATGGAATATAAGAAGAATGAAGCAAAAGAATTTTGAATATGCAAACAAATCTGGAAAATGGCTTGCGTGGCAAATTAAAAAGAGGAAGGAACAAAGCATAATTAAGAAAATCAAAATAGAAGATCAAGAGATAGAGAACCCGAAGGGAATAAGGAAAGGCTTTGTGGACTTTTATAAAGACTTATATAAACGAAAAGAGAAACTTAACATTAATGCAATAGAAGAATATTTAAAGAAGAAAAAGGTGCAAAAAGTATCAGACAGTAATAAAATTAAATTGAATGAACCAATAGAACTGGAAGAGGTTTCAAGAGCAATAAAGGACTTAAAAAATGGGAAGGCGCCAGGGCCGGATGGATTCAGTGCAAGATACTACAAAGAAATGAAACACACTTTACTTGCACCACTGAAAGATGTAATGAATAAGATATTGGAAAAAGGAGAACTACCTGAAACTTGGAAGGAAGCATATATAACGTTAATTCCCAAACAAGATTCGGATTTAACGCAGGTTAAAAATTACAGGCCAATTTCGTTATTGAATAATGATTATAAAATGTTTGCAAATATTTTGGCAAATAGGATGAAAAAGGTTCTGAATGAAATGATACATAAGGATCAAGCGGGTTTCCTTCCCGGGAGACAAATGAAAGATAATATAAGAAATGTAATTAACATAATTGAATATTTGTCAAGCGGGAAGGATAAACAAGCGATGTTGATTTTTGTGGACGCTGAGAAGGCCTTTGATAACATTTATTGGGAATTTATGCTAAAGAATTTAGAATATATGGATATGGGTCAATCTTTCTTAAGTGGAATAAAGGCAATATATTCAGAACAGAGAGCAAAATTAATTGTGAACAACGTTATAACAGAAGATATTGCCATAATGAAAGGTACAAGACAAGGGTGTCCGTTATCCCCGCTGTTATTCATCTCGGTCCTGGAGGTCTTCCTAAGAACTATAAGAAACAATGAAAATATAAAAGGAGTAACAGTGGGCGGCAATCAATATAAGGTTAAAGCCTTTGCCGATGACTTGGTTATAACTATTGAGGATCCTATACAGAGTGTTAAAGAAGTGATAGAAGAAATTGAATATTTTGGTCAGGTGTCAGGTTTTAAATTAAATAGGAAAAAAACCAAAATAATGGTTAAAAATTTGGATCAAGAAGTTATAGAAGAAATACAGCAGCAAACAGAAATGAATGTGGTAAAAAAAGTAAAGTACTTAGGAATCACGTTAACTCCTAGAAATATTGACTTGTTTCAAAACAATTATGTACCAGTTTGGAATAAGATTAAACGTGACTTAGATGTATGGGCAAGAATGAGATTATCGTTTTGGGGAAGAATTGCAACAATAAAAATGAGCGTGCTACCGAAAATGTTGTTCTTGTTTCAAACGATACCAATAATTAAAGGAGTGACTATATTTAAAGAATGGCAAAGAACAATGTCAAAATATATCTGGCAGGGCAAAAAGCCGAGAATTAAATTTAAGATATTAACAGATGCAAAAGAAAGAGGAGGCTTTGCCCTGCCAGACTTGAAGTTATATTATGAGGCTTCGTGTCTTTGCTGGTTGAAAGAATGGATAAAATTGGAGAATACGGAATTGTTGGATTTAGAGGGACATGACAACAGATTTGGGTGGCACGCTTATCTATGGTGTGATAAAAACAGAGTGCACAGAGGTTTTGAAAGTCATATTTTTAGAGGTACGTTAATTGAAGTATGGAATAGGTACAAAAACCTATTAGAGCCGAAAACACCAATGTGGTTATCCCCACTGGAGATAATGAGTACGAAAAAAGTCAATATGACAGGAGACTGGATTACATATGAAAATTTAATAATTAAAGAAGGTGATAAATGGAACCTGAAACCATATGATGAGGTTAAAGAAAAGGTGTATGATTGGCTGCATTATTTTCAGTTGAATGCAATGTTTAAAAAAGAGATGCGGGAGAAAGGTTACTCAGGAAAAAAATCAAAGTTTCAGCAAGAAATTTTGAATAGTGATGTAAAAGTATTGTCAAAAATGTACAAACTATTACTCGAATGGCATACAAAAGATGAGGAAGTTAAAACGGTAATGATTCAATGGGCTAAAGATTTTGGCTATAATATACAATTTGAGGACTGGATAAGGTTATGGAAAGAGGGAATGAAATTCACCGCATGTACTACGATAAAAGAAAATGTGATGAAAATGTTATATAGATGGTATATAACCCCAGTGAAACTAGGAAAGATGTTTAAAGTTAGTAATAAATGTTGGAAATGTCAAGAGAAAGAAGGAACATTTTATCACATGTGGTGGGAATGTAAGAAAGTGAAAAGCTTCTGGGAAATGATTTATAACGAGATGAAAAAAATGATGAGATATACGTTTGTAAAGAAACCAGAAGCATTGTTATTAGGTATACTAGGTAATGATGTTGAAAAGAAAGATGTGAAGCTATTTAGATATGCAGTCACAGCTGCTAGAATTTTGATGGCCCAAAAATGGAAACAGGTAGAAATGCCAACGAGGGAGGAATGGAGAATGAAATTGATGGAATACGCAGAAATGGACAAATTAACATGTAAAATTCGAGACCAACGCGATCAGAGGTTCACCGAGGACTGGAACAAATTTACAGAGTATATCAAAACTGTGTGTGATCAGGAAATAACGCTTGTTGGATTTCAGGAAGCTTTGTGAAGAGAATAGTAAGGAATGTTGTTTAAACGAAAAGATAAAATAAGGATTGTCAAAGTGCAACACAAATTTAAGGAATGTGAAAAGTTGTGAAAAATATGGAAATTGTCAGATAGGCTGACGGAAGTCTATAAGATGTATAAGTTAAATTGGATGTTAAATTGTAACTGGATTGGTTATTGTAAATTTGAATAAAAATTAATTAAAAAAAAAGAAGAAGAAATAAGGGTGTTTTTTCCCCTAATTTTGCTCTTGGTGTTTGCCACTAATGGCTGTCTTCACAGCATACTCTGAATAAGGCAACTTGTATGTGGTTTAATATAATATAGATTAATCAGCAAGGCATAACTGCAATTTCGCATATCTGGCACACAGCTGTTTGATTATATAGTTTTTCTATCTAGCCAGCAGTAGCCATAGATTTTAAGCTTTAACCTTTTAGAGGGAGAGCAGGAGGCAGACTAAATAGATGCATGAAAGAGATTACTGTGGATTGTCAAATAGTTGTTAAAAATTTCATGTAAAAGATTACAGCAGCAGCAAATGGATCTGGCTACTATTTTGTGTTAAATTGCAATGCTTCCCTTTTAGGGAAGGATGCTATTTTTGGCAGGTGGTACACCCATTTCTTCCCCTTGATTTTTTTCTCCTGGGTTAAGAAATGGATTGGCACCATTTCCTATCATTTTTGGCCAACCATTGGCTCATCTGCAACAGCAGGCAATTATGCCCCTTCACCACTTTTCTGACAGCTGTTGTCTTTCATTGCCACCGCCGGCTGTCTTGTCTAAACATTGTCACATGTGCAGGTATTATCCAATCGCATTAGTAACTGCTTCACTGATCCAGAGTACATGTGGGAGTCCTGTGGAGCACCTGGTGCTCTCAAACATCTGGGCTGCAAAGTCAGGAAAAGCTCACATGTCCATAGGGCAATTCAGTACAGTCAGATGATGATCACGGGCCATCATGGCTTTGTGGTATGACAGGGCCATTAAATCATGAAGACTGCACACATTTTGGAATTCAGAGCACAATAAGATTTTCTTTTTAAAAAAAAAAAAAAAACTCAAATCAGTGGTGAATTGATCTTGGGAAACAGTTCTGTTACTCCTAAGAAATCCTAGTAGTGTGGGACACTATGCTATACACGACTAATTTCTATTTGTAGGAAACGGTTAAGTTTTTCAAGTGCTAGAATTGTTCAAGAGGCAGAGGTGAAAGATGCGCAGGACTCAGAGAACAAGATTGGCTGTAAATGCAGTTGTCCACATTGTTTCAGATATGCAGGTATATTCAGAGATACAGAGTTAGGTAGGAAAGGAAGTTGCAGTCGGACCTGAAAGCCCTGATTCAAGTGTATGAGTCCTTTTCTACCGGTTATGGATTGTTCTGTACCAATGCAACCAAAGTGGCCCACCTTACAAGGCTTTTCTGAGGGCAAAAAGAATAAATGACTGCTTGCTATAGATGGCTATACAGTGGTAACTCGACTTATAAACATCTCAGGTTGCAAACGCTTCAGGTTACAAACTCTGCTAACCTGGAAGAGTTACCTCGAGTTGAGAACTTTGCCCCAGGATGAGAATGGAAATCGTGTGCTGGCGGCGCAGCGGCATCAAGAGGCCCCATTAGCGAAAGCACGCCCCTGGTTAAGAACAGTTTCAGGTTAAGAATGGACCTCCGGAAAGAATTAAGTTCGTAACTAGAGGTACTACTGTATAGCAATAATGGTTTAATCACAAAGCATTCAAGAGATCAGTTGGACTGAATTCAGGTGAGCTTTGTCTGTAACATAACACTAAGTCAGGCCTCTAGTGTGTGTGCTTCAGTTCATCACCTTTCATAATATGCTTGTGTTTTTTTATTCATTGGAGGCAGAAATGAAACCAGGAACTTTAGCTCTTGTCCATTAGTGCAAAATGAAACTTTCCCCCCAGGTTACAATTCAGTGCTAGTGATGCCCTGCTCATGAGATAGTTTCTTTCGCTGAGCAATTCTTGAGTGACATTGCAGAGAGCAACGGAGGAAGAATCAGCAATATCATGCCTCACTAACTCCGCTTTAACAGATCCAGCTAGGAAACTCAGAGTGATTTGGAGCACAAAACTGGCAGTGTCTCTAATTCACACACTGCTGTTAAGTGAATGAAGTAAAAATTATACCACAGATATGAATGCAATTCACACATGCACCTTCCAAGTGCATCATGGAGTCTCTGTGTTCTGTGAAATTAAGTTCTGTGCATTGTGAGATTTGGGAGCCATCCTAAAGATTTGGGAGCTTGCGGGGCAGCAGCTGAAGAAGGAGCAAAAAGGGTTTTCTCGTGTGTGTGTTTCTTTGTGGCTGATTAGCTGCTCTCCCTGTGCAAAGGTCAGAGGGGGCAGGGTTTCTGTTGAGGCAGGTGATTAGCTGTGGGCGGAGCTTATCAGAGCTTGCAGGGCAGTGGCGCGTGCCTAGCGGCACGCACAGTTTTATCCATCTTTTAGTTTTAGGGGAGCTAGTCTCAAACGTTTGTTGGGGAAGACCTAGGTTTTTTTTGGGGGGGGGAGTTATTTGTCCTGTCTTCACGCTTCTTATGATGGAGGACCACTGTAGCCACCCCAACGACACGTTCTCAAGATGGAGGGTGAGGGAACAGCTGCAGTCGCCTGTGGTTCCTGCGCAATGTTTGCCATCTTGCCAAAGGTTGCAGGCAGCTTTACCTGCAGCAATTGCATGTTGATTGCCCTCTTAGAAGACAAAGTCCAGCAACTGGAGGAACGTGTAGCTACGCTCCAAAGAATTAGAGAGCTGGAGCTCTTCTTGGAAGCAACAGAGCACACCGTCTCCACCAAGGAGGAGACAGGGGACTCCCCTGAGAAGGAGGCTAGTTCACCAACGCTGGAGCCAGATATATGGAGAAACGTGACTCAAAGAAGTAGGAGGCCCAGGGTTCGCTCTGATTGTTTAGAAATACACAATCGCTTTGAGGTCCTCTCCCCTAGTATGGAAGACGAAGAGCAGACTCCATTTGAGGATCTCTCCCTCATTACAGTCGATCAGGTACATGAAGACGAGCAGCAAAGTCAGTCCTCAGGGAATGTGCAGGCGACCTTGGAACGGACAGCTCACGGAAGAACCCCAACCAAACCTAAGAGGAGGCGTGTAGTGGTGATAGGGGATTCCCTACTGAGGGGAACAGAAGCAGTGATCTGTGGGCCTGACAAGATGTCTTGGGAAGTGTGCTGTCTCCCCGGGGCTAAGATCCAAGATGTAACTGAATGACTGCAAGGAATCATAAAACCCACTAACAAATACCCCTTCCTCTTGGTTCATGTGGGAACCAATGACACTGCAAGCAATAGCCTCCAGAAGATCAAAAGAGACTACGAGGCTCTGGGCAGGAAATTGAAGCAATTAAATGCACAAATTGTCATCTCATCTGTCCTCCCAGTTGAACGACGTGGCCCAGGGAGAGAGGGAAAAATAGTGGAAGTGAACAGCTGGCTTCGCAAATGGTGTAAACAGGAACGGTTTGGATTCTTAGATCATGGACTGCAGTTTCTTGAAGATGGACTTCTGGCAAGCGATGGGCTGCACCTCACAACGGTTGGGAGGAATGTTTTTGCCAAAAATCTCAGAAACCACATCAGGAGGGCTTTAAACTGACTAATGTGGGGGAGGGAGACAGTGCTCCTGAAGGTAGGAGTCTATCAATTGATGAAGATGATCATCCAAATGTCATAGACCAAATGGAGCAAACAGCACGCATACCTAGTGGTGGGAGGAAAAAATCCTTAAATAAGAGACACGGGGGAATGATTAATGGACTTCAATGTCTGTACACTAATGTGCAAAGCATGGGAAATAAACAAGATGAGCTTGAGCTCTTGGTACAGCAAACTAAATACGACATAATAGGCATCACTGAAACCTGATGGGATAAGTCCCACGACTGGAATGTAATAATGGAGGGATACAATCTATTTCAGAGAAACAGACCAGACAAGAAAGGAGGAGGAGTGGCGTTATATGTCAGGGATGTGTATACCTGTGAAGAGATCCAAGATTTAGAACCTCAAAGCCAAAGTGAGAGCATTTGGGTCAAAATTAAGGGAGAGAAGAATAACAGTGACCTCATTGTGGGAGTTTACTATAGATCCCCAAGCCAAATGGAGGACATAGATGATGCCTTCCTGGAACAGATGGCCAAGCATGCAAAAGGAAGGGAGATAGTAGTAATAGGGGACTTCAATTACCCAGATATTTGTTGGATGTCAAACTCAGCCAAGAGCATAAGGTCAAACAGATTCCTCACTGGCCTTGCAGACAACTACATTGTCCAGAAAGTGGGAGAAGCAACAAGAGGAACAGCCATCTTAGATCTGGTCCTAACCAATGTTGATGACCTGGTTAGTGGGGTAGAAGTGGAAGGATCATTAGGCGCGAGTGATCATGCTCTTCTGAAGTTAACTATACAGTGGAAAGGAGCAGCCAAGCATACTAGGACTCAATTTCTTGACTTTAAGAAAGCCGACTTCATAAAACTTAGGGAAGTGCTGGGTGAGATCCCATGGACAGTAATACTAAAAGGAAAGGGAGTTCATGATGGCTGGGAGTTTGTTAATAGGGAGATAGTAAAAGCACAACTTCGGGCAATACCAATGAGACGGAAACATGGAAGGTGCCTAAAGAAGCCAGGGTGGCTATCTAAAGAACTTTTAACTGAGTTAAGATTAAAAAAGGATGTGTACAAAAAATGGAAAAGGGGGGAAACCACCAAAGAGGAATTCAAACAAATAGCCAGCACGTGTAGACACAAAGTCAGAAAAGCTAAAGCACAGAATGCACTCAGGCTTGCTAGAGAGGTTAGAAGCAACAAAAAAGGCTTTTATGGGTATGTTCGTAGCAAAAGGAAGAACAAAGAAACAGTGGGGTCACTCAGAGGAGAAGATGGTGAAATGCAAACAGGGGACACAGAAAGGGCTGAACTCCTCAATGCCTTCTTTGCCTCAGTCTTCTCCGATAAAGAAAACAATGCCCAACCTGAAGAATTTGGAGCAAATGATTCAGCAGAGGAAACACAGCCCAGAATAACTAAGGAGATAGTACAAGAATACTTGGCTAGTTTAGATGTATTCAAGTCTCCAGGGCCAGATCAACTGCATGCAAGAGTATTAAAAGAACTGGCAGATGTGATCTCAGAACCACTGGCAGTCATCTTTGAGAATTCCTGGAGAACAGGCGAAGTCCCGGCAGACTGGAGGAGGGCAAATGTTGTCCCTATTTTCAAAAAGGGGGAAAGAGAGGACCCAAATAATTACTGCCCAGTCAGTCTGACATCAATACCAGGGAAGATTCTGGAGCAGATCATTAAGCAAACAGTCTGTGAGCACCTAGAAAGGAATGCTGTGATCACCAATAGTCAGCATGGATTTCTGAAAAATAAGTCATGTCAGACTAACCTGATCTCGTTTTTTGACAGAATTACAAGCCTGGTAGATGAAGGGAACGCAGTGGATGTAGCCTACCTTGATTTCAGCAAGGCATTTGACAAGGTGCCCCATGATATTGTTGTAAAGAAGCTGGTAAAATGCGGTCTTGACTATGCTACCACTCAGTAGATTTGTAACTGGCTGACTGACCGAACCCAAAGGGTGCTCATCAATGGTTCCTCTTCATCCTGGAGAAGAGTGACTAGTGGGGTGCCACAGGGTTCTGTCTTGGGCCCGGTCTTATTCAACATCTTTATCAACGACTTGGATGATGGACTCAAGGGCATCCTGATCAAATTTGCAGATGACACCAAACTGGGAGGGGTGGCTAACACCCCAGAGGACAGGATCACACTTCAAAATGACCTTGACAGATTAGAGAACTGGGCCAAAACAAACAAGATGAATTTTAACAGGGAGAAATGTAAAGTATTGCACTTGGGCAAAAAAAATGAGAGGCACAAATACAAGATGGGTGACACCTGGCTTGAGAGCAGTACATGTGAAAAGGATCTAGGAGTCTTGGTTGACCACAAACTTGACATGAGCCAACAGTGTGACGCGGCAGCTAAAAAAGCCAATGCAATTCTGGGCTGCATCAATAGGAGTATAGCATCTAGATCAAGGGAAGTAATAGTGCCACTGTATTCTGCTCTGGTCAGACATCACCTGGAGTACTGTGTCCAGTTCTGGGCACCACAGTTCAAGAAGGACACTGACAAACTGGAACGTGTCCAGAGGAGGGCAACCAAAATGGTCAAAGGCCTGGAAACGATGCCTTATGAGGAACGGCTAAGGGAGCTGGGCATGTTTAGCCTGGAGAAGAGGAGGTTAAGGGGTGATATGATAGCCATGTTCAAATATATAAAAGGATGTCACATAGAGGAGGGAGAAAGGTTGTTTTCTGCTGCTCCAGAGAAGCGGACACGGAGCAATGGATCCAAACTACAAGAAAGAAGATTCCACCTAAACATTAGGAAGAACTTCCTGACAGTAAGAGCTGTTCGACAGTGGAATTTGCTGCCAAGGAGTGTGGTGGAGTCTCCTTCTTTGGAGGTCTTTAAGCAGAGGCTTGACAACCATATGTCAGGAGTGCTCTGATGGTGTTTCCTGCTTGGCAGGGGGTTGGACTCGATGGCCCTTGTGGTCTCTTCCAACTCTATGATTCTATGATTCCTACTGATGCGAGGAGAGGAGCCCTGAGCAAACAAGTAGTCATAGGTTGGTTTAGAATGCTACTGAGCATTTGAAACAAGTACTTCTCTCTCTCTCTCTCTCTCTCTCTCTCTCTCTCTCTCTCTCTCTGTGTGTGTGTGTGTGTGTGCACATTTAAATATTTTCTGTTTTAGGGCCTAATATTTGACAAAGCAAGAGCTTATCATGCAGGGTTTTATCATCCCAATGCTACCTGGAAGGTTGCGTTTATAGTCTGGCATTAACTGGTCATGTGTTTGTTTGTTTGCTTGTTTAATTTATATCCCGCCTTTTTCTCAAAGAAACTCAAGGTTTCCCCCCTCCTTAACTAACCTCCACAACAACCCAGTGTGGTAGGTTAGGCCTAGATGTAGTGATTGGTCCAAGGTCACCCAGTGAGCTTCATGGCTGAGTGAGGAGTCAGACTTTATCACCCGGGACATAGACCAATATTCTAACCACATTGTTTCTCTGTATAGGCTAAGTGGGATTTTTTTACCTATTTATCAGGTTGGTATAGAGTGACAGTTTTCTCCGCTTACTCTACATACTGCTCACTTGGTGCTGGTATGGCAATCAGTGCCTGGGGTGTGTCTAAATCTTTAGGAAAGTGTTGGTCACTATTTATTTATTTAAAAGAATTGTTTACCACTATACATAAAAAATATTAATAGCAGAGCAATTTGCAATTTTGCATAAAACCATATCAAAAGTTAAAATCAGAAATCAGTTGACTATTATAGAAAGATGTATTCTTAAATGTTTGCATAAGCCTGACAGAATCCCAGGGCAAGGATATATAGAAAAATGTAACTCAGACAGATAAAAATATAGGCGAGTCTTGCTACTCAGGACTGGGGACCCAGTGGGAAAGATATTTAACCTCTATGAGGCCATGCCATTTTATCTATCCAGAGTGTTAGGGCTCAATGGAGAGTAACTCTGGATGCTTCCCATCCCCGAGTGAGATGTACATTCTTGTTTGCACACTCTGTACACATGCAGGGCATCTTGCCACTCATTGTCCCACATATCTGACTTGAAACTTGCTGAAATTGGACAGGATCAGTGCTTTCCCCCCAGGGGGTACTCAAGGGTACGCAGTGCCTGCCAATCTTTTTTTTTTTTTTTTTTTTGGTTAAAAAGTGTGGCACTTACTGTAACAACTTCATGGTGAGTACCAACACCTATTTTTCTAGAAAACAAGCACTGGGCCAGATGATAGAAATTGCAAATATACTCTTGGTTCCAAGAGCTTACCTTGGGATAGTTTGTGTATCTGTATGAGCTCGACGTTCTTACAAACTGGAACTTCTACAAGTAACAAAATAAAGCTGGCTTTAATTGTTACTGAAGCCTCCCATAACTTTGAAATGTACTTTTTTCTGACAAGATACAGTATTTGAGACCATGATTGTCAGACAACACAAACCATCACTGTACTTGATTTCAGTTGACTCTCTACTCTCTGCAAGAAGTTCTTTAATTCTTCGCTATTATAAGAATGTGTATGGACAGCTTCCCACCATCTATCTCTCATGTCCCCATTGTAGTAAGTTAATCAACTCCCACCATTTGTGGGTGTTGTTTACAGCATAGCCCAATTCTTTCTACTGTTTTTGTATTATTGGTGATGATTCCCCCCTTCCTTCTTGGACTGAATACACATCAGATACATTCCACATCAATGACATCAGTTTACTTGGGATAATGGAAACATAGGATTATTCTGTTAAAGGAGAAGATGAGGGCTCACTCTCCTAGTAGTTTGTGAAAGTAAACTATTCCATTGGAGCCGTTATGGTTTATCATGTGTTTAAGACCTTCTAAAATATGAATTATTGATAGACTCCAAGGAGCAGTGTGGACTTATATAAATATTTATTCAGTGTGTATCAGAACGGATATTATTGACCTCATATGCACCATAATACAGTAGAGCCAAGTGGTCTATTATATGAACAGATTTAGGCATCTTATCAGAGAACATAACTATCATCTATCGGTTGAGCAAAGTATGACACAAATACATGCAAATGTAGAATCAGCTGTGGAAATATGAGGTATCTCACATATCTAACACAAATTTGCAAGACTTAAAGAAATGAAAGATCAAGAAAGAAAATAGTAAGCATCCTCTCCCTCAACACATGTATCAAACAGAAATGACAAAGCATCATTGTAACATGGAGGATGTTATACTGAATAATTCATTGTCTGAGGCCCAGCACATTTTTTCCCTGCAGAGAGAGACCTATAATTTTTAAAATTTCAGTCATGGTAACCCCAGGATGGGTTCCCACAATTTAAAAATATAATGTTAAAAAAGTTAAAGCAAGATGATAGGGCGGGTCAATATGCTATATATGATGTCAAAGTCCAGGGTAAAGAGCATCTGATGAAAAGTACATAATGAAGATGTCAAGTGTAGGGAGGGAATTTTACAGCTTAAGGGCTGTCACAGAGGAAGTCCTCTCCCAGGCTGCTAACCTCCCCCTTCCTTGCCACAACTTCTGAAGGTGGTGGAACTACCAAAAGGGTCCTATTTGTGGGTCACAATACCTTAAAGGGTCTGTAGGGAAGGAGATGGTCCTTCAGATATTTTGGGCCTAAGTCATTTAGGACATTAAATACTAATTTAAGCATCTTCAATTAGACCTGGAAATTAACTGGCAACCAATGCCACCATTGAGGCTTATGTGATCTCCAAATAGAATCCCAACCAGTAATTTGGCTGCTGTATTTTGGACCAGTTGAAGTTTCTGAGTCATCTTCAAGTCATCTTTAATGTTCCCTTGAAGAGAGCATTGCAGTAATCCAGTTTGAAAGTTACTAGAGCATGGAGTACATTGTCAAAGTTGTCTCTTTCCAAAAAGAGCCATAGCTTAGAAGCCAGCTGCAACTGGAAACAGAAACCACTCTTCAATGTCTTTTTCAAATGCAAACTTTTCTGTATCTTGGTTTGAAGGAAACACAGATGTCACAGCAAACAAGGAAGTACAAGAGAAGTCCTCTTCAAGTGTTCCAAGTATGGAAAAGCAAACGTGAGGGGCTGGGAGCAGAAACTGGTGTGGTAGCTCTGCCCCTCCCACTCACTGTATCCATTATTTTCCAACTTGTGGAATATAACCGTCTGCAGCAGGGACTGTTTGGTATCTCTGAAAGCTTCCCACACATTTTAGAACTTTGGAAAACTGTGATTCTAAAATGCTCAGGGAGCCTTCAGAGAGAAAGAAATCTCCCTGCTAAAGACAGATGTCTACCACAAGTTCGAAAATTATTGAAATGTCAACAAAAGAGGCCAAATCCTATGCTGCAATTCAGAAATAAGTCAAGGTAAGGTCAATGGGACTTACTCCTTTGTAAGCATGCAGAAGACTGCAGCCTTATCTGAATATCTTTATTCTTTGTAAGTATTCTTTTATAGGTTATTTTGATGCATAGCTTCTTGCAAATTATACATTCTCCCCATAAAGGGCACAGATTGGGACATCACCTGCTATTTATTTAAAGAACTGTCAAAAGATAGTTATGCTTCATTTGCTCTTTCTATATTACCTTCTTAGACTTTAGGTATTAAGTCAGTGAATTATTTATATTATTATGAACACAATTGCAGCCACCTTTTATGACAGGTTCTATCCTAATTGGTATCTATTTCTCAGAACAAATCTTGTTCTCTCAGTGAGAAGGAACATTCATAAGCTGAAAACCACCAAAATGTAGAACGGTGCATGCAAACATCTTTTAACTACATCTCACAAACTGTATATTATATTTCCAGTTATGAAACACAATTTTAAGAAAATTTCAGCTGCTTTTCACCTAAAAATATACTTGCAAAATATAGTTTGGCTAGTTGTTAATTAGAGCCCTGCACATAGTTTATAAATACAGTTGACTATTTGCACTGCTTATGGGGAAATACTGGGTACTTTCAGACATGGTGATTATGGCATTCATTTTCCTGGTTCTAAGGCTAGCACTTTTGTCTCGGTTTCTAATGGTCCTGTTGTATTTTTGATCAATGTTGTGCTAAATTTCATTCACAGCACTGGGCATAGTGTGACACAACAATGGAGGTCATTGGACATGTTGCCATACTTTATGTACATGTGTGCTTCTGTTCTCCCAGGATTCACTCATGAAAACTGCAGGAAAGAACTTTATGCTAGACTACCACCACTTGACATGACCCATGTCAACCATGTGGAAATTACAGTGCAAACTGGGTTAATGGGTTGCAAACAGACTTATTTTTCTGGAAGCAATTAGCACAGAAATGAGCGCTAAACATCTGCTGGTTTCCACTAGATTTCTCAAAGTGGCTTCTACACTATGTGAAAGTTCACAGAAAAATGTGGACAATATCTGGAAAGGAAATATCAGGGAAATGGAATGAAATGTTGTTTGAATGCAACCTTTGTCTCACATTCTTTTCTCTGGGTGCTCAAGGAGTTGTGTGTTCATTTTTGTATTCAAATGCTTTATGAAATTTCTGCTCACAATATAGTTTTGGTGGATCTAGGCAACCTTTTCAGTCTGGATAAAAGCTTGTGCTATACTGATTCCAGTGCTGTGACATCAGAATGGGCCCACACCTGTATTCCATATAATATCTGGGGAAATAGTTGGCCTTTTAGTGCTCTATTAAGGGAATCACCTTCTTCCCATCTGGACCAGGAAAAAAATGAAGTGGAGCAAAAACTAAAATGTAGTAGTTTGCCCTCAACAAGTTTGAAGGTGACACAAACAGTGACAGGTAAAATGAATTAGCATACTCATTCCCACTGTCCCTTTTTCTGTTTAGTTAACTGCTAGTTGAAATGGTTGAAGAGGACTTTTGATAGCTCCAATTCAAAACACCTCCTTAAATACCAGGCCAGCAATAAAATGTACAAAATTAGGGAAATGGTCTTTAGGATCTTAGTTGCAACCCACTGAGAGTCTGCTCTTGCAGAATACTTGATGATATCCACACTGTAAAAGTGAGTTTTGAACAGTTAGAGGACATGAGAAAGGAATGGCTGAATTTTTCTGTCTTTGTTTTAGGTCTGATGATCAGGTGCCGTTAAGGAACTAAAATGTGGCATTTTTATATATTAAAAATGCAGCATAGTAGAGTTATAGAATTAAGAGTCTGATAAGTATCTGGGAAAAGGCATATCTGGAGACAGAAGTTCTCTTTGGATAATTAACACCTATGTAAAGAGGAAAGCTGGGTTTCATCCACTGACCACCATTTTAATCCATTTTAGCTGGACCCACCAGCTGCTGTCCATGTGCTCTGTGGGCATATCTGTGCTGGTGAGTCTGTTCATTAATGTGCAACTTACACACACACCCTCATACAATTGCTAATCACAGGAGGGGTAACATCCACATAGAGCTATAATGTCTCCTGTGTTCAAACTCATTTTCTGAGTCTGCTGGAATAACTCAAGATATGAGCTGATTTATCTCCATTTCCATTCTGTAGAGGAATTGTCATTGGCTTATTTCCTAGTGAATCCAGGGACAGATTTGGCAATATTGTACATCCCTCCTATAAATTAATAAAATGTTCTTGTATTGACAGAAATTTAGTCTGAGGTCTGAAGTGCAGAGATTAATCATTTTCCTAAGAGAAGCTACATGCCATTTTTTTATTTTATTTGTCAAATGGTTCTGTTGTATTTTCTTGCTCCCTCTGTAAGAGAATGGACTCCATTCTCAAGTGTTGGGAAGTGAAAAACTTAACAACGTGGGAAGTATTGATGGGCAAAAGAACATGCATACCACTCAGAGGGCACATGTTTGCTCTATCATGGAAGTAAAAGAATTATTTATTCCGTTCTTTCCTGGCATCAACAAAAACAAACAAACCTTGCAATAAAGAAACGACTTTACACATGCATACTCTGACACAAGCTATGTTGAGTTCAGTGTAAGTAGCTATAGCATTATTACAAGTATTTAGGTATAGGATTATAACAGAAGCACAATAAATTCAATAATTCAGGTTGCAATGCTATGCACACTTACTTGGGAGTAGGATCCATTAAGCTCAATCAAGCTTACATCTAAGTAGACATGTATAGGTTTGCACTGGTAGGTGCTTTGGAATTCAAGGTTAATGTCATTGTCAAAGTCGTTTGAAATCCAGTAGTTGAATAACTAAGCCAATTTGCATTTTACTGTGTGAAAAGCAGTAAGCTTGGGAGGTATGATTTACGACAGTGTATGTGCCAATGTCTGGGAAATACAGGAGTAAGGTGAAAGTCAACAGACAAAAGTTTGCCAGCTATAGATTTGCCAGAAGGACAAAAGCCGTGCTATCTTTCAACTCTCCTTCAGTTCTATCAGCTTCAACATCTTGCTCAGTTACAAAGCTGAATCTGAAATATTATCTTCAGGTAGAAGATGCTGTTTACTGCAGCACATTTAAAACCTTTGCTTTGCATGTGTAAAAATGGGATCTGGCTGAAGTAATTCATGCCAGAAAACTGAATTCAAACACAAACATCCATCTACAAGATGAGCGGCACTTTTAGCAAGACGCAAAGCAACCAACATTCTTATTTGGTTCTGGTTTCCTGCCCTCTGTCATCTTACCACCAGAAATCACAGATAACTTCCTCTCTTTGACAAGAACAAATCCTACAGAAAGTGCACTCAAAATCACCCGAGAAGCTTTGTTTAGGTATGCAGAATTTCCCGCCATCCTTGAAAGTGCAAAAAGAATGGAAAATACCTCAGAGCAGAGGATGCTAAAAGGGCTTTTAACCAAAAACTTCTCAAGCTACATTCTCATAACAATCAATGCACTTCAAACAATTCAGATGTACAGTACAGGAGGGAAAGGACTACGCTTATGGAAGAAAAAACACACAATGCAGGTCAGATTTTATTTTTTATTTTTTTTGTACAAGGTTCTTATTTTATCTCTCTCTTCTTTAGTCATATACTTTTCTGGGACTTTTAAAAAAAAAAAACAGATAAAGGAAACCATGGCTTCTAGTGACAGAGGTGAAGAAAGTCTGATTGGGGGAGAATGGACTTTGACCACCTTCAGTTTGAAATGCTTCACTCCAGTGCAGGGGGAACTCTGAACTTTTTGCTTTTGGAGCTAGGCTCATATTGCCAGTCATCCCTCCTTCCCTTCCTCACCCACTTTCCCCTTCCCTTATTCCAAACTTACCCCAGGTGTTTACTTCTCATTTCTGTGCATGTATGTGTTATGTGACAAATGCCAAACATGTTGACTGCAGAGTCCTGTCCCTCTTTTTTTATCACTGGCACATCCTCCTAAATGTGTTCATGGTGTTCCTTGAACCTCTCAGAGCAGGCAAAAGGGGAGAGGAGAAAAGAGGATAGGAAAGGGGTTCACTGCACAGCCTAAAGAGCTTGTACTAGTATTATTTCTTTGTTTCATAAAATTTATACACTGCTTGATTGTAAAACAACAACAACCCTCAAAGCTATTTACTGTAAAATGGCTGTAAAACTGTAAAACAAAACAAAAAATTACAACCTTACTTTAAAGCATACAAAAGTTAAAATACTAAAATATGTTAAAATTACCCCAACATTCTCAGCATCTGGGTAGGCTTGTCTAATACAATTGTTTTGCTGGATGCCACACAGTATAAGAGATGGGAGGCTGAATGAATAACAACTTGAAAGATTGTATGCACACTTTGCTAACTACATGGGGAAGGGGATTAGAACGACTTAAATAATTTTTATGGTTGAAGTAATATAGTATAGCAATATAAAAACTATACTGGATCATTAAATGAATGGTTTCTTATGGCTGCCAAAGGGCTGCTTTGTAGCCAAACTTAGAAGCCCATGTTTAACAAACCTGCATGTGTCTGGATGGACCTTTAGAATCAGTGGGGTTCAGATGACCTCACCTCCACACTTGAAGGGGGGCCATGGGGCCATGCAGGCTAGTTTGGCTCACTGTCACCAGTGTAGCCACACCATCCACCATTCACATTCTTGGCACACTTGTTAAGTGGTTTTATGTACACATACAGTTAAGTGGTTTTATGTACACATACAGAGATCCTCCATGCATGGGGGAAACCTGACCCAAGCTGGAGCCTACTCTGGTAGAGAATCTGTGCACATACACTCCAGAGTGCACAGACAGCCCTTTCTCACATGCACTGAATGTGTTGTCAGTGGGCATATTGCTGGCATGCCAGGGATAGCCCATGCAGTGTCATAAACCCTCTCAGACATATCTTGAACATTTTGAGTCTTTGCCTTTTTTCTTTCTTTTCGCCCTAAAGTCATGGCAGCAAATCAGGGTTAGCTGATATTTTGGGGCCTATTACTTTTTTTGAAAATTTCATTTGTATTATTGCATTTTATCTCACCTTTCCTGCAAGGAACTCAAGGGATATAATACAAATAGTGGAAGCGGTCATACTTTGATTCAGTGCACTGATGCATTTGGGCAGGATGGCCTTTATCAAGGACTTACCATCTTATTTTTCTGCAGACCTGATCAAGAAACCTCTGTTTACAAACATGCACACACACACACAAAAAAAAAACCTTGCATGGCTAAAGCTTCTGAGGCAACTGAAAAAGGCAATTGTGTTAAAAGGTATTGGGCACATTGACAATAAAACATCTCCTCATTCTGGCATCTTTGAGACACATTTCTCTTTCTTGTTCTACACTTTTGGATGCCTCCTGGGTTGTGTGTGTGTGTGTGTGTTCTTTCATTTATTCAGTCAGGCTCAGCAGAGGTACAAGGGCACAGTTGAAGCAGTGCAAAACCTTTCTCATTCTTGAATTTTCCAAAGATTGTCCTTGTGCTATGCTGAAAGACCAAAGATGACCAAACACCAAAGATGTCATATTGTCTGTAGGTGCTTCTCTATATAGCATAGAAGAAAGCAGAATATAAGCAAGAGCAAATAGGAAGACTGACAGAGGAAGTGTCAAAATAACAATTTATGAAGGTGAACCACAGGATCCAGAAAACATAACTGTTGTTGGGACTTTTTACATCAGAATCTTTTCAAAGGAAAATAGTTGCAACCTGCTGTGGTTAGAAAATGTCTTCTGTCCATTTAAAATTCTGTTTTTCCCTTAAAACAGGGATGCAGAAAAGGGAGGCATGGGGAAGTCGGTGAAATAAGGCTTAAGAAAAAGAGGTTATGAAATTATACATGTTTATATGTTTGTTTGTCTATGTATTGTGAGTTGTAATGTGTTTAATTCATGTTGGAAAACTAATAAAAAATTTATAAAAAAAAATAATTCTGTTTTTCCCGTGTTCTGTGGGCAAACAGCCTCCATGAAATTCTTACTCTTTTATCTTAGCTGGGAAATTCAAGTCCTGGTGAACTTTGGTGGGGTAGCTCTTCACCTGAAGAAGAAGAATTTTATTATTTATATGCCACCCATCTGACTGGGTTGCCCCAGCCACTCTGGTAGTCTGGGAGGGGGGGCACAGGTGGCCTCAGTGATGTGAAGTGCCTTCTATCAAATAGACCTTCATCTGGACAGGGATAACCTAGGCCTTATCCACACTTACCTTTCCTCTGCTCTTTCCAACCATAGCCTGAACTTGAAAGCCCCCCCTTTTTTTTTTGCTCTGGCGTTTTCCCCATGGAAACCCACTCTTTAAAGCTCAATTGGAGCAAACAACAATCCTTGGAAAACCCAAATCCACATTTTCTCTGATTGAGCACTAAATAAATATACCTTCATAAAAATGTGTTCATATAAAGTAAGCCAAAGTCAATGGCTTTCTTTCTTTCTTTCTCCATTTCATAAAGAAAGAATGTTTTGCTTTAGGTTAGATATTTGATTAAGCATTTCTCATGTCAGGAGTACTTTGGTTCATTTGCGTGAACTATCTGAAGCAATATCCTACAGGTGTGTGATGCCTCTTGACCTTAGTGATGATCTTGATGTTGTACACATGGATTGCTCCAGTACTTTTCAGCAGCTATATCCTGCTTTATCAATATTAAGCTAGGATGATATGGATAAAACTAGTGTGGGTGAGAATCCAGCTTTGAGCTAGGAGTAAACTTTGATGACCTTCTAGATGTGTGAATCTATAAACATGGGGGAATGTTTTTGGTCTCAAAACACTTGTATCTGTGCATGCATACAAACAATGGAGACTGATAGGTGAAATTGAGGTCTGAAACTGAGCTGTTTTATTTAAAAAGAAATAGTGGGGCAAATAATGAAGTTGTCTAGTTCTTTATATTAACATATTTTATGACATCAGCTGAAGCTGTGTCTTAATGTGGATTATACATTAGACAGATATACTTACATAGTCTGAGTCCTCTGAATTACTAAAACAAAACAGCATCAGAATGATCTAGACAATACTGTACTGTTTTAACTGCCCAGATTTGGATTTATGGGCATTTCTCTACTACAAAAAAAAGTAGCGTGGTCATTCAAAGTACAGTGGAGTGCAGTTCCAGGTGAATAACTTCATGAGCTGTAAGAGCTTATAACCACTGGAGTTTACCTAGAATGTTTCAATCAATAAAATGAATAGGTATCTAATCCTTGGCTGTGTAGAAAGATTTGTCCTAATATTTTTTAGGCTTCTATCTAGAGCTGTGTTATGAATGCTTAAGTACCATGAAAGTCAGCTAGTAATTGCTCGCTAAAATATAGTTCCAAGTCAAAATCAGAGAACTGTGTACAGCTAAACCTTGGCTTTGTATTACTTAAAAATCATTATTGTAAGGCTTGGGTCTCTCCCACACATACGAGATGACTCTGGCAGTTAATTAATTAAGATTCAACAAAAAGCCCCAGTTGGAGCTCCACTAATGATTGTGCTCACCAACTTTCCAAAGGTTCCAACTGTAAGTGCTGGTCTTATTGTACAAAATATGCCTTGCAGTGCAGCATGGAGAGTTGAGCTGCTTGAAGGAAAGTGTCATTGGTTCCATAGAATTTACTGAGCACACCTAAAGGAACTCGCTGATGAGAAGTCCATGTCACATCAGGTTCTAATCTAAATAGAAGACACATGGCTCATATATAATGTATAAATTGGGCTCCAACCCTCACAAATTCTCTATTCTCTCCCAAGAACTGGTAAATGCTTGCTTGCTCAATGAAAGAAAGAGAAAGAGAGGATAGGATAAGAACAAAGGATAGGGTTAGCTTACACCGGACTTTGGAATGCCCTCAGATGCTTAGCACTTAAAAGGCATGTCCATTATATACTGAGTATCAGATCATTAAATATATAATAGCCTGCACACTGGTGATCTCTACATTTTTTTCCTGCTGTCTTTTGTATTCTTCTAGGTCATTACTTCTGAATTTCTTTGAATGTCTCAGAAGATTTTTTGCAGGTTTACTATTTGGAACAAAGACTTAGGGGTCAAAGTAACAAAGTGGTTTTATTAAGAGAAATGCTCACCCTGACATGAGTACAGCATTATTTGGAAATTGAAGCTTTTCAGAAAGAAACATTTTGCCAAACTTTTTCCGTTTGAAAGTTTCTCTTCTTTTTAAAACCCATTTGTTTGCCTTCACAGAGAGAGGTCACCATCCTTTAAACTAGAATGGATTCTAAAGATAATCCAGAGGGCTGTATGAGTCAAGAAGGCTTGTCAAAATATGCTCTATGTCATTTGTGGAGGAAAACCCCAAAGGTTCCTATGCTCCCTTCCAGTTTTATATCTTTCTGGTTGTCACCCTGGGAAATAAGTCATTATGCAGCAAAGTTGTCTCCCATGTTTATATTTATCACTCAGTATAGAAGCCATGCAAGAAACATTGATAATGGTGCCTGGTAATTGGAACATACTGTGTCAGTAATGTTGCTCTCAGATCACTCTTTGTACTATTGTATGCAGCTTAAATATACTTTCCCTGAAATCTCAAGTTACCAAAAGCATGGGCTGATTTGAAACTTTTGGCACAGTTTGAAGATTTCTGTGTAACATGTTGCGAGTCAGACACAAAGTTGCAGACAGCTAAATTCTGCACAGAGTAAGCCCAATGAAATTGATGCATCTAAGTTAGTAATGTCTTTCAGTTTCAGGAGTTTTCTTATGAGAAGAACAACCAATAATTCCAGTGTTCCTTCTTTGGCAACAGTCTAAGTATTTTTATTATTAACTTCTTAAAAGTGCACTTTTTCTCCTAATGTGTTTCTTCTCTTTAGCTTGTCAACCTGAACCTGAACAAAGCTTGTTTACAGGAAATAAGTTACACATTGGTGCATTCTTCTCCATTGTAGCCATTGGATGGAAGCCAATTGATACCCTTATGCCTTGATCTAGCGGGCATCACCACTATTCTAGATGGTACCCCAACTCTCTGCTGCCACTTTTCAGGTGATGCTGAGAACTGCAGGAGGAGAAAACCTTTTTTTAAAAAAACCCATCCTCCCCTTGTATTCTATTAGATGAGACAGCCACTGGATCAAAATCCCATCTGTGAGCATAATGACGCCAATTGTACCCCAACTGTACCAAATGCATTTTTAGTGAATTCAATAGCAGCAAAGGCCCTTGCTCTAACTATGGGCTATTTTACACATTTCCCGGCAGCAAACCTGGATTTTCAACATATGTACTCTTTTCAGAGAATTGCTGCTGATCCTGCTACTGATCCCAATGAATTCACCTTTACATGATGGTTATGCTTCCACACCTTTATAGGTGAGCACCTTAAAAGGTAGTGTGTGAAGAGGTCCCAAAGCAGCATCTTTTGGGAGACCCTGCTGAATCAGACCAAAGTCCTGTCTGGTCCAGCACCCAGTTTCTCTTTGTGGCTACCCAGGCAAACAGTGGTTTTTAAACATCCAAATCTATGAAGTATCCCACTTCAGTTTGGGGTGTTTCAGACAGTCCTGCTTTGGTTTGGACAAGCCCTGAATCTGCCAAAGACAACGCTGCTTTGGTAATTGATTCTTGATTCTTCCATATTTTATTTTTTTGCACATTCCTGATATATAGCCTTTGTGATTAGTAGTTAAAGAGGGCGTGGTTTCAGAATAGACATTTCCATTATTTTTATTTAATTCAGTTTTTTATTATTTCATTTAAAAGATGTAAGGAGCATATTCAGTAGTGTTTTCAGGGCAATTTACAAAATAGAGACACAGATATATTTCGTACACTATTTGAGTTATGACATTTTAGATTACTTATAGTATTCTATCATCATATCACCCCAAGCAAAAATCATTAAATAGTATGTGGATGGACTGTCTGTACCACAAACATTTATTAAGGCATAAGGGGATATCTCTATTAAGTAAATGTGTGTGAAAATGACTGTTCCTATAATAATCAGACAGAAAGGCATTCCCTTGCTCTGCTAAAAGTGTTAGCAAAAGTGCCACGAAACTTAACTGGAGGCCAAATCATCCATTTCATGAAAAGTCTCTTTGATCCATCTTTGCTGTGGCTGATTGGGAGGAAGTTCCCTCTTATAGGGTATTAATATTAATGCAGATCTTTGAGCTGTTTCTGCCTTTCGTTAATTAACTGGAAGAGCAGCAGAGTCCAAAATCAATCTTCTTAAAATTTTATATCTTAACCTTTCTTCAAGTACGATCAAGGTTCCTCACCTTTACATTTGATTTGTAAGTTCCTCTTGGAAACTTTCACACAGATAATGATGACAAGCAAGTCCTCCGCTCTGGATGCAGCTGATAACTGTGAATGAAATCATGAAGCAGAGCATAAATGAGGACCTGAGCCACATGAAAAGGTTATTACTTCCCTAAATATAGCCATTCATAAGGATCATGTAACAATTCATAAGAATGATGCAACCATTCATAAGAAGCAAATTGTTTTATCTGGTCTCTCCAAAACTCTTGGTTGAAATCTAATGCCCCATGTTAATGAACAATGCCTCTGTGTACTTAAGTGGACTAGTAAATGTCCAATAATCTCAAGAGAAGCAAAATCTTTCCTATCCTGGAAGGAGATTGTATTCAGCTAAGTTGAAATTAATGGACCAAAGTTAGACGTTTCCATTAATTTCCACGGTTCTGCTCTGAGTAAGATATAAGCCAATGGTTCTAAAACTTTTTTTCTCTAGGCCGCACTTTCAGAATAAAATTTTGCTCACGCCACACTGATTTTTTTTATTGATAAGAAATACATCGGCATACAAAAAGAAACAACTCTAGCAGTGTGTGATTTATATGCTGACACAAAAACCTCACAGACACACCAGCTGGATGGTAACTAATCTCATGATTTTAGGTGCTAAAATTGTGACAGATTCTTTTAGTGTGGTGAGATGCCAAAGAGGACTGGACTTCTACACCTTTACTAGTTGTGTTATATAAATGCCCTTAAACAGAAATATTAAAGATGTAGGACCTCTGCCCTGTTTTGTATTTGTCAACTCTAATAGAAAATTCAACCTGGGTTATATAAACAAAGTATTCACATGTGTTAATAATTGTAAGTGTTTCCATTGAATTCCAGAAGATTACTAAACATGTAAGTGGTGCTTACTGGGGTTATACTGTACAACAGCCCATTATGTTTACTTGGGCGTACTCCCAGGTAAGCAACCCTATGCACATTTACCTGGAAGTAAGCTTCATTGATTACTGTGGAACTTAAGTAAAGGTAAAGGTACCCCTGCCCGTAAGGGCCAGTCTTGCCAGACTCTAGGGTTGTGCGCTCATCTCATTCTATAGGCCGGGAACCAGCACTGTCTGGAGACACTTCCGGGTCACGTGGCCAGCGTGACAAAGCTGTTCCGGCGAACCGGCACCAAAGCAGCACACGGAACGCCGTTTACCTTCCCGCTGGTAAGCGGTCCCTATTTATCTACTTGCACCCGGAGGTGCTTTCGAACTGCTAGGTTGGCAGGCTCTGGGACCGAACGATGGGAGCGCACCCCGCTGCGGGGATTCGAACTGCCGACCATGCGATCAGCAAGTCCTAGGCGCTGAGGTTTTTCCCACAGCGCCACCCGTGTCCCTTACTGTGGAACTTACTTCTGCATAAATTTGTATAGAACTTTGTTGTAAGTGTAAGAAATCTCAGAGTTTATATTTCTAGCTCCTTGTTTTCTGACTTTGACAAATAATCCCAAATTCCTGAAGCTCTCCAGGCTTTGAATACTTTTGGATCTGTCAGTAGAGACAACACTCCCCCTACCAAATGAAACCAAAAGAAAATAAATGAATCAAGTATGTTGCATATTTTTTAAGACTCTGTAACTGATTACTTATTGTTAGAAGTACTAGTGTTAAACTCCAATTCCAATTATAAAACTTGATGATGTCTCTCGTGTAAAGAGAATATCTTATTTTGCTGTGTTGCCACATGTAGCTTTATCAAAATATAATTTTCACACATAGCACTTCCCTGCCATAAAATGTTTGTCCCTTGCATCTGTCACTGATCAGACAGATTTCTAGTAAAAGCAGATAAAAGCCATTCCTGAGTAAACTCAAACAAGATGTATTTCGCTAGAAGCTTTGAAGGGACGCCAGGTAATATACCTCTAAAGATGTAAAAGACTCATAAAAAACTGCCTACCTGCCTAAATCTGCCAAGGCCTGCTTACCACATGTACAGGCTGCAGCTTTCATACAAATGAAAGCTTTATAAAGTGCAAGAGAAATACTCTATTTTCTCACAGTGCAGCTACAAAAACAACGGAAAGTCAACAGATTATTTCCAAAAATTTGAAACAGAATCCATAGCTCCATCTTTTGGGGTACAAAGCTACTAATGGAAACATTTATGCATCAATTTTATATTATTTTCATGATGGCATTAGTTTTAGCAAGCTAATTTAGCATGATGAGCCAAGGGCAATGAGAGCTTGTTGTTGTTTAGTCGTTTAGTCGTGTCCGACTCTTCGTGACCCCATGGACCAGAGCACGACAAGCACTCCTGTCTTCCACTGCCTCCTGCAGTTTGGTCAGGCTCATGTTTGTAGCTTCAAGAACACTGTCCAACCAGCTCGTCCTCTGCCGTCCCCTTCTCCTAGTGCCCTCCATCTTTCCCAGCATCAGGGTCTTTTCCAGGGAGTCTTCTCTTCTCATGAGGTGGCCAATGTCTTGGAGCCTCAGGTTCATTATCTGTCTTTCCAGTGAGAACTCAGGGCTGATTTCCTTAAGAATGGAGAGGTTTGATCTTCTTGCAGTCCACGGGACTCTCAAGAGTCTCCTCCAGCACCATAATTCAAAAGCATCAATTCTTCGGCGATCAGCCTTCTTTATGGTCCAGCTCTCACTTCCATACATCACTACTGGGAAAACCCAATGAGAGCTACAGAGTATTATTTTTTTGCCAAAATAAATAAAATTCAGTTCAGCTTAATATAGCATACCCTCCAACATTTATCAGATGCAAATAGGGACATCCTATTCCATAAAGATAATTTTACTATTTATACCTCACACATCTTTCTGGGTTGCCCTACCCATTCCGAGAGGCTTCCAACATATATAAATATATAATAAAACATTAAACATTTTTAAAAAGCTTCCATATACAGGATTGCCTTCAGATGGCTCGGAGGTCAGATAACTCCATACCTGCCAACATTTATCCAATGAAAATAGGGACATCCTGAGGAAAAGCAGGACATTCCAGGATCAATCCACAAACCAGGATGGTTTCTCTAAATCAGGGCTGACCCTGGAAAATAGAGACACCTGGAGGAATTGATATAGGCAGTGTCAACGTGCACATTACTAAATATGAGATTATATCCAATATTGGTTGAAATATTGGTATTTCTGACACATGCCAAATGATAACATAAGCGAACATTGTAGGCGATATTGCAGTAGAATATGAGTATAAATCTCACTCCAATTATATTGTATTGATTCTGATTTTACTGTTTATTGTTTTATGTGATCATTCTTATAATCTACCCAGTGATGATAGGATGAAGGGCAGGATATATTTTTTGAAAATAAATAAATAACATTTATAGCATCTACACTGTATAGCTTTTGCTGTATGATAAAGGCACGCCTCTTTACACAGGGCTTTGGTCCTAAGAAAGTTATCTGCACAAATTCTAGTCCCCTGCAATGCAAAACAAAGAAACACTGCCTTTCGCTCATGCCAGAGTACATTTGCTGTCCACACTTGTTAAAAAGCAACAACCCAAGACAGGACTGATTATCGTATTTTTTGCTCTATAAGACTGACCGTTTGCCTCCTAAAAAGTAAGGGGAAATGTGTGTGCGTCTTATGGAGCGAATGCAGGCTGCGCAGCTATCCCAGAAGCCAGAACAGCAAGAGGGATTGCTGCTTTCACTGCGCAGCGATCCCTCTTGCTGTTCTGGCTTCTGAGATTCAGAATATTTTTTTTCTTGTTTTCCTCCTCCAAAAACTAGTTGCGTCTTGTGGTCTGGTGTGTCTTATAGAGCGAAAAATACGGTAATTACTCCTGAGGTTCAGCCTGCATTGTTCAGCTTGTGGTACCCACTAGAGTCCAAATTTGGTGGGGGGGTTGATGTACCCAGCCACTGATTTATTACAGGGAATCAATCATTTCAGTGTAAAAATTATGTGCCCTTATTTTTATTTTTTACTCAGGGACCTTACTGAGTGTACAGTATTCATTTATCTGGCTGTGACATGACCTGAGAATGTCTGGCTGCAAATTGTCCTTGAACTCTGATAATGCCTATTCATTAGGAGGAGTGTGTGTGTGTGTGTGTGTGTGTGTGTGTGTAGAAATGAGCCTACTATACAAAATGGTCAGAGGATAAGGAGATATGATGGGTGGGTGGGAAAAACAGCTTTGGGCTTCTGTTCTGCTCAGTTGGCACCCAAGTCACAGAAACCAAAGGCAGAGTTGATTTGACAGGAGTGAATGTGTGGGCATGTGGCATAGAAGCGGAAGGACTTGAATGCATAGCATTTTCCAAGCAAGCACCATTACCAGAACTAGCAAAGAGCAAAGGGCACAGAATAGACTATTAGCTAATACACTACAACATCCCCACCCTGAAGAACCATGACTGGAAATCCCTAACATAATCATTCTCTCTGATGAGGAGCTAGAACTGCCAGTCACAAAAGAACTCTCCTTCCCCTGTCTCCCCACCATAACTTTTGCCCTATTTGGTAACTTTTGGGGGAAATGTTTCAATTTTTGCAGGTCTGTTGCCTGCAATGCATTCTTACCATCCACCGTTCTGAAGCACTTCAAAGCACTTTGGAAACCCCTGCTTCAGTTCGGGGTGCTTCAGCTCAAATCTGTCCCAAGCCACCCTGCTTCATTTCTTTATTCGAGATTCGTATCTTTTGCATAACCCTGGGTTTTTCTCCATGTACATATCAGATTGTCTAGAAATATCGTTAACCGTAATCTTTGGTTGCCCTCTCCCTCATTAGGTCGAAGTGAACCATTTATCAGGCTTTTGTTTCCAATCTTCTGAGCAGAGAAATCTCTCAACCTCATTTGACAGCAATCAGATTATTATCTCCATTAGATTATGCCACAGGACTTTCTTTATAACCCTGCGTCTGACAATGCTTTTGTGAGTTACAGCTGTGTGATATGCCATAAAGCTATATGATTTTCATGATGGCATTAGTTTTACTGAGCTAATTTAGCATTATGAAGCAAGCCAAAGGCAATAATAAAAGAGAGCACTACATCCTGCCCAGAATAAAATTCAATTCAGCCGACATGGGCAGTGCTAAACACACCTGCATTACAAAATGAGTTTATATCTGATATAGGTCGCAATGTTGTTATTTCTGACATATATGCCAAAGAAGGCAACACCATCTTGTCAATAGGTGCCATAGCCTTAGAATACATTTGTGAGAATAAATATCACCACATAGATTGTGTATAGAGAGTAAAGTGGTGGTTTCCCATTTGTGGAATGCCCTCCCCTTGAGTGGAAGGGGAACGTTTGGACTGCCAGATGTTGCTGAATTACATCTCCCCTCACACCTGGCCATTAGCCATGATTCCTGGAGCTCATGGGAGATGTTCAACAACATCTGGAAGGTCAAGGTTTGCCCATACCTACCCTACATGTACATTAGGCACCAACATGGTTATTTTGGCACTAGGTAGTGATGTAACAGGGACGCGGGTGGCGCTGTGGGTTAAACCACAGAGCCTAGAGGACTTGCCAATCAGAAGGTCGGCAGTTCAAATCCCTGCGACGGGGTAAGCTCCCTTTGCTCAATCTCTGCTCCTGCCAAACTAGCAGTTCGAAAGCACGTCAAAGTGCAAGTAGATAAAGAGGTACCGCTCCGGTGGGAAGGTAAACGGCGTTTCTGTGCACTGCTCTGGTTCGCCAGAAGCGGCTTAGTCATGCTGGCCACATGACCTGGAAGCTGTACGCCGGCTCCCTCGGCCAATAAAGTGAGATGAGCGCCGCAGCCCCAGAGTCAGCCACGACTGGACCTAATGGTCAGGGGTCCCTTTACCTTTTTAGTGATGTAACTGTTTACTTGGCCTTCTTCGGATTTTTAATGAGTGATTATTTTAGCCTTCATAGTGTTTAGTTGTTTTTAGCTTTCTCTACTTGCTGATGTTTTTTAATGTTGTTTGTGATATTAACATCATTTCTACTGATGGTTCTTCCATATTTTATTCTATCTGTGACAGATGGCCATCCAACCATGATTACTCTATCTGATTTATGTTGTATTCATGATGTTCTGCTAGGCTATAGTTGTTTACTGTTTGTAAGCTGCTTTGCAATTCATGTGCATGAAAAGCGGCATAGAAATATAATCAATCAGTCATATCAATTTGGGAGAAAAACCTCATGTACACACAAGAAAGAAATGGATCACCTCTGGTGTACTCACTGTGCTTTGGGGTTGTGGTAGATGTATTATTCTCATACATACCAGCTCCTTATTAGACACAAAAAGGGTAGCTGTATAGATTTACCTGACATTTCATTAATCGGAGCATTGGATTTCCCCAGTTTTCTGCATGAGATCTCATTTAATGTCATTGACAGAAAGCACTAATGAGATGCACACACTGTGATTCTTGTAGGCACTCAGCAATAAAAGCAGTAGGGAGTCAGACAATTTTTTGGGGGGAGAAATGATTCTTTGGCAAGACACTAGGAATCCAAGGGAATAAGAGAAAAATAAAAAAGTTATTTACACAAATAAATACAGCACCATATGCATGCTGTTATGCAAAGCATGCTTCCTTTTTGCAGCTAGTAGACCTTTCATTTTCACTTAATGAAAGGCACTTCATTGCCTTGTTTGATACATCGTATTTCTTCTTAACTTGATCACCTGCATATGTGCAGCACTTGATAACTGATCATTCACAACTAAACACGTTAATTGCTTTCATAAGAACATAAGAAGAATCTGCTGGATCAGGCCAATGGCCCACCTAGGTTGGCATCCAGTTTTCACATTGGCCAACCAGACAGGGGAGAAAATAACATCATTATTAAAATGGCAAAGTTTGTGGAAATGGCAAAATTGACAGCAATTTATTAGAGGCCATTCAAATCAGAGAATAATTAAAGAGTGGAATGGAGTGAAGGAATATGTGAAAAAATATGGTTCCGGAACTGGAATATTAAAAGATGATGTGTAAAACATGCAGGGGTAAGCAAGAAAATAATGAAGAAATTAACTGAATAATGACTAAATTAAAACAACACGACAAGACGGAAGAAGCAAAAAATTGAGATCACACATGGGTGAAGGGGAGTGGGGGGTATGGGAGAATTTGGAATATTATTTATAATATAAAAGTTTTAATATATAATTTCTAATTGTGATGTATTTGTATACAGAGAAGTTTAGAGTAATTAGGTATATTTGATTTAGTTAATCATGTAACAGGTTTATGTTGGGAAATGAATATGGATGCTGAATTTGATGTTTGTAATTTTTCTTTTTTTTGTTTTGGAAATAAAAAATAAAATAAAATAAAATAAATAAATAAATAAATAAATAAATAAATAAATAAATAAAATAAACAACAGCGCTCTCCCCTCCTGTGGTTCCCAGGGACTGGCACAAAGGCACATCTTGGCTCTGACAGTGGAGTTAGAACATAGCCATCCTAGTCATTGATAGCCTTATCCTCCATGAATTTATCTAATCCTCTTTTAATGCCACAAGCTCATCTGTGTACATGTGCACAGGGTGATACGAAGTGCTTAGGTGAGATAGTTTTTGTTTGATCTGTGATGGCTCTTTCACATGCACTGCTCACCACTTGGCATTCCAGTCACTGAGTGATAAAAATACACACATAAAAGCAAATGCCGTATTTTCATTGTATCTATAATAAGGAGAATAGAATTCTGCTGGTCACCTTATACTAATGCCTACATTTGCAAACTTATTTTTTGCCATGTTCCTATCTAGGGAGATGCTGATAACAAGGAATCTCAGCTAAAAGGAGAGTGTTTCCTGTCTGTGTGCATCTTTTAAAAGATAGCACTGAGGGATGGATTGTCATGGGAGGGGAACCATCACAAATGAGAAAACCTGCGCCCTATAAATATTTATATTAAGAATCCATGAACATGTGTAAGGCTGTGCTTCCTTTTGTTCTTGTTGTTAAGCTCTATTTTTGCATGCAGGTCATACACTTTCTAGACCTTACTGTGCCTTTCCCTCATCTTCCCCCCTGAGGGCTAGACTCAGTGAATGCTACCCACCTGTGTGTTGCAGTTCTAAGAGCAGCAATGCTAAAACTGCCTTCCACAGATGTCACAGAAATCTCTGCTTCTTTCACGTGCTCCTGAATGTAAGCCTTCTTGTGTCGAGGGCCAGAATCAGAAGCCACGGGTTGTCTTATTTCTGCTGGTTCTTCTGGGAACCCAATTATATGCCCGGGCAACTCCTGCTTCCCATGCACAAAACTGAGACGTTCACTCCAACCATATTAATCAAACACAAAGAAAGGAACAAGAACATGGGCAAAAAACTTGCAGCTTTGCTAAAGCTGTGTTTCTCTGAGGTCAAAGGCAGATGCAAAGACATTTGCACATTTAGCAATTGTGCAGCAAGCAACTGCAATTAGCAATTACATGGGTGATACACACTATCAGATCTTAAGATCTGGAGTGTTTGTTGTGAGAAAGGTCTGTCATGCGATTTTTTAAAAAAATCCAAAATGCAAGATAGAAAGTGCTGAACTTGGAAAATTAAGAAGAAATGCAACAAAGAAAAAACCTATAGCAAAAAGTCACGGGGTGCTTATCTAAGAGAGGAACATGAAAACTTGTCATACTGCAGAATAGATAAAAGACAGTAAGTGGATGTAGGGTGGCAGTGGAAAATGATGATGGTAATGATGTAACAAATCTTAATGTGTGTAACAAATTGTAAGAAAGAAAGAAAAAGGGGAGAAGCTTGGGTGGTGATGATCTAAACAGAGGAGTGTGGCTTGACTCACACTTGACTTGTGGCCCTCAACACATGACCCCTGAAGGAATGTGGCTCTTGAAAAAAATACCCCACCCCTGCTACAGACAACTGTATTCCCAGATGCATGAACCACTGATAGCTAATCTCCACTGGTGATGTGCTTAGGGTCTGCTGTGTCTAGTTCTCTTTAGAAGGGCACTGGGAGGTGGGAGCAGCTACCAGCAACTGCGAGGACTGCAGCTACCATTGCAAGATGCAGGTGGAAGCAGTGAGGCAATGTGAAAGGGGTTGAGAGTCCTCAACCTCTTGTTCCCTCAAAACTTTAGCCAGTTTGGTCCAAATATCAAAACGTTGAACTTTTGGGCCACTTCCAGCTCAAAAGCCAAGAAGAATTTTAGAAATTCCAGTAATTGTAATGGCAAACTAAAGAAGGGAAAAGTCTCCATTCCTGCATAATCATACCAGATCAAGACCTTCGCAGCTGCAGTAAGATTCTGGTGGGGATGAAGGATGCTCCCATGGGATGAGGTTGCCATCTTTGTTCTGGCAAAATACAGGACAGGGTGGGGCAGCGTCTTTGGGGGGTGATTCCCCCCCTCTCTGGTGCTGAAGCGACTTTAAAACAATCCATTGCAATCTATTGCAGCCTAACAGGATGAGCCCTCTGGAAATTGTCGCACACACATCAACATGAATTTGTAAATCTGTCTGTGTTTGGCTACGCAGAGCTTAAATACATGACCTTTCACACACCCTTTCAAACACCTGTACTTGGAGAGGATTCCTAACTTCACACACAGAGAGAGAAAGAGCTGAAACACAGGACAAAACTGTATTGATACGGGATGCAGCATTTTAAATAGAAATATGGGACAATCATGTATTATACAGGACAGGTGGCAACTCTACCATGGGGTGATATTGGGGCTGCCCCATTTTTCATCCTCCTAGCAATGTAGCATTCTGGCAATCCACAGTTCTTATGTAAGCAATCACCTTGATAAAGCCAGAGGGAATGTTAGCTGTCTAAGCACTGCACATAAATCCATTTGATTTTAAGGAACAGATAAAGCATGGAACAAGGTCTCTAATATTTTAAGAGATTTGCTGATGGATCAGTTCCTAAGTGGAAACTTTACCTCTGTTTGTCCAGGTAAATGAAGAGGTAATGGAAAATGGATTGGAGTCTGCAGACTGTGTAGTTAACAATTCAATTTGGACATCAAAGGTCTCACAACAGAAGGTTGATCAGACTTCTTAAGTGGTTATGCCTGAGCTAAAGTGGTTTAATTGTTAACAGACCAGACCAGAGTCATAGGTTTTATCCTTTAGAGACTCTATTCAGCATTTTGATAATGAGAACAATGTCAGGGCAGACAACTGCCCTAAAACCTTATAATTTCACTTAACCTTTTGGGCATGTCCTGTCCTGCTAGATAATTCTTTTAAATGCTACACATCTCGGAACACTCCTATAAAACAAACAGGTGACATTTGGGAATAAAAGAACTAACTCGGATTGAAAGTGGGGAGGGTCGCTTCAGAGGAGTGTGCGTGAAAACTTTAAAGCTCAGGCTGAATGCCAATTGCTTTGATGTCCTATAGATGTTTATGCTTCCTTGCAAAAGCTGCCCATTTATCAGGAGAAGGTGAATATGACACAGATTATCATGGCATACACAAATATTTGGCCACAATCATGCATCCGGAACCTTTGATTATTTTCGAATACTGATTAAAGCCATGCTGTGTTGCAGTGTACAAAAGTAGTAGCATCTGCATAACTTCCTTGCCCTTTTCATTTATCATGACTACCCCTATTGCATCATGTCCCACAGTCTTCACTTTCTTTTACCAGATGGCAGTGTAATATTTTAATCCAAATTTAGATCCAGCAAAGCAAATTCCTGCTTGATAGCTGTAGCCCAGGAGATTTCAAGCTGTCATGGTGACCCTGGCTAAGGCATTCTGTTCCAACTTCCTTATAAGAAAACCATGGCAGAGATTTACTTGGAGCACGCACTTGTATTCTGGGTCCAGGAGCCATCAGCACAATGGAAAAGAAACAGTTCTTAATTAAGGAGAGAAACCAGGGAAACGAAACACTGGCAAAAGTGTATGTGCAGTTTAGAGAATCCAAAATGCATGGACCCGGATAGCTCTTGCACATACATTATTTTTTTCTTTTCTTTTACTTTTTAAAACTCGGTGTTACTAACTGCATAATTTGCATTGAAACAAATCTCATGGCATATGCACATAAGCTGTGGCTGGAGCCTCCATTCAAATAGGTAAACAGCACACTGCCTTCTGGCCCATTGAGACAGATGCAAAAGCTAGTGAGGAGCATCTCAGCTGGCATCTGCCCACACTGTATGAACAACCTTCTTCCCCAGAACTTTACAAAGGGCAAGGGAAATTCAGAGGATTCCCACGTTGCTCACTGGGCAGCTTCTCCTATGCCTCTCCTCTTGAATAGATTTGGCAAGGATTGAAGCAGCAACAGGGATACAGTCAGAAATGCAAGAGCTCACCATGACAGGCCCATATCCACACCTTTAAGTAGAGTCCGGAAATGTAGCCATTTGTGTTTATCCATTACATACTTGTTTATTCATGTACATACTTGCACATACATAGAGCACCAGTACATAGTAAAATGCCCAATTCATTAGGATTAACATGACTGCATAAGTCCTACTCCACTCATTGGCCACGCAGAGCTTTAACAAAAGATTTTCAGCCTGCCAAAATGCAACCTTTAGCCTTTAATTAGAAATGCAATCAATATTGCAAATCAGTGTTACGATTTAAATTGCTAGCATGAAGTGGGAACCAAATCAAAGAAAAGGAAAAGTGTATCCATGCTCTGCTTGATTATTTCCCTTATTCTCGTTATTTCCTTTAAGTTAATCTGTCACTAACAAATCTGTAAATCTCATCCACTATTCAGAAAGAGAATATGCCAGTTACCCAGGACTCTGGCAGATGATGTCACTATTCTTTGTCTGGAAAAAAAAAGTCATGGAGTTGTACTGCCCTGCACCCCTGTTTTCTTCACCATAGGGGAAAAGTTCATAAAACATGGTGGATTGTGGCTTCAAAAACTGCAATCTGACAGGAATGACACCCCTCTTTTTTTCTAGTGTGAATCAATGTAACTGGATGGAAGGGGAGGAGTCTATGAGTAATGGCTATAGTTCTATCAGATGCCAATGTTTATTTCTCTATGTCTTACATTTATTACATTTTTCTCCCTCCTTTCCTCCAAGGAATTCAGGGCAGCATTCATTATTCTTGACCCACCAGTTTATCCTCACATCAATTTTGTGGGGTTTGTTAGATCGAGAGATAACTAGCTCAAGGTCACCCAGTGAATTTCATAATTGAGTAGGATTTGAATTCAGGGCGCCTGGGAGCAACTCCAGCTCTCTAGCCATTACGTCACATCAGTTGCTAGGGTTCTTATTGTGCCACACTTGAACTGTTTGGCCACAGTTTGTTCCATCGATGTAAGCTAAAACATTTATTTATGCTCTTTCTAGATGGGCTGCAAATGCAAATAGTTTATATGATGGCTGAAGGCAGTCAGTGATGAAACCCCAAACCTTGTAAGGTTGTGAAACAACAATCTGAATTTGCAGGAAACATCTGTTTCTTCTAGCAAAGGATTGATTTATCTCCACTAGGCCTGCAGTTCCTTTATGGTAACCATATGTCATATTTCTCTTGTATACTGAATTAATTACACAGTTTTAAGCAGCCGATTTAAACAAACCACCAACAAGAGTGCTTTCCGATAAGAGCTGCTTATGAAGGAACTGTGCATTCCTTCTGAAGACACCATGGATGAATTACAGAGACCATTCAGGGAAGTGGCAATATATTGTGTGATGTTAAAAAGACTGTGACATTATGGCTGCGTCTAATGGCCTGAGATAAGTGGCACACAATCTCTAAGTCTGTGAAAAACAGGGTGGGAGTGGTTGGGAGGTGCACTTCCATCTACAGAGGCCACAGAATTTCAGCTGACACAGAATTTGAAGTGAAACCAGAGGTTCCTCTTTAGACAAAACGTCGAAGGTGTTTGCTGCCACATCTTTAGAATAAGATAGGCTTTATGTACAACACCAGGATGAAAGAACAGCAAAAAGCCATCTGGCTTATTGGAGTTGACTTATGGCAGGACCATCATAAGGCACATTAATGTGGCTTCATCATCCTTGAACAGAATTCTGGAGTCAGCTTTCTCAAGGTCCAGTCTAATCCTTCCTTCGTGCATTTTTTCCATCACTGCTGCAGCACACACAGTCTTGTGAAGGTGAGATTGCAATCAGAGATTTTCCAATTTAAGATCACAATATACTACACCATTCTTCAAGAGCAGCTTGTTTGTGGTTGGCGTGAGACTTGTACCCCAGCCTTCTAGATTAGTGAGATAGTCTAGAACACCTTTGATCATTCATCCATGTGCAATACAGTTATTGTATAGTATTTATGTTTTCCATGGATGGTTAATTTGTGTGAACCAAAGTTATTAACCGTGGTGTCTTTTGATAAGCCCATGCTGCAGATCATCCAGATTGGAGCTAAAGTCCACTAGCAGAAGAGAGCAAAATAACAATGATGGGCTGTATCCCACCAGATCATTGTGCATGTGCAGCACAGCCAATTTGTTGGTGCCACGGGGAAGCTCTGTTGTCCTCGCAGAAGTCCTTCCATGCATGCAATGATTTAGGCTGCATTTACATGGCAGTTTGTTCCATTTTCACGATGCTCTCCTAACTCTTAATTTTCACATTATCTCTGAGCTTTCACATGATGTAAAAGCCACTTCTGGAACTATAGCAGAATGACCGCTCTCCCATCAGACGGAGGGCACCCCGAAATGTGAGACAACGGCAGAAGTTCCTGGTCCGCCTTCCCATGTCACAGCCCTTTGAGGTTCCCACCAAACCTTAGTTCTAATGAACCTATCTGTGGCGAGGGGAGGCGGAGCTCTTTGCATAGTTAAAAGGGGTGGAGCCTACCTGAGAGTGTGCAGTTGGCTCCAGAGCTTCACCTGCCCTACCTGCCATTTGTTTAATGCTCTTTTATTACAGGTTAACTTTTACAGGTATGCCAGTGCTACTACGGTCTTAGGATGGTTGCTGTTAAGGGACCGAGAAGGAATTTCCCTGCATTTGCAGGTTTTGCCTTGCCCGTAGCAGCTGTCACAACATTGGTGGTTTTAGGCCTTGGGCAGAATCCTTTAGTCTATCTTCCCTAAATGGGGGGGGGGGGGCATGAAGCGGTGGTGCATGCCTCCCCCATGGCGGTGATGCCAGGGTTGTCTGTTAAAGGGAGTCACTGACCATACACTGAAAGGTTGTCAGTGCACTCCCCAGTGTTGCAGTGAAATGGGGGTGGGCACTCTACATAAACAAACATCTTCCAGAGCCAGCCCACTTCCCAAACAGACCTGATTACCCTGGTGTGCCTCAAATCCCTGGCTGGGGCCTGGGAGGGATACATTCCCAATTCCTAAGCCAAGGTCTTCCTACCTTTGAAAGTTTAAATAAAGTTGTGGCCAATTTAATCCCATAATATGTTGCCATGAGTCATTCATTTCTTCCAGGTGGCTCTTGGGGTCAGGGGTCTCCGCCTGGGCACTCAATATAGTGGAAGTTTAGCACCCATTTCCATATTATTTGCAAAAGGATTTTTTTGGGAAGCAAATAACAGAGAAATGAGCACTACACATGGACTACAGTTCCAGAGGTTGCTTTGATGTCCTGTGAAAGCTTAAATATAATATGCAACTTAACAGTTAGAGGAAAGCCACGAAAACAGAATAAACTGCCATGTGACTACACTTTTAGCTGAATTTTCAAATAATTTTTTTATTTATTTTCACAATAAACAATCATTACATGAAAAAGAAATTTAAAAAGGCATAAAATAAACCAATCAAAACATCTATATACACTCTTAATATTGAATCCATATTTTGGGATTCCTTGAATCTCCTGAATTCTCTCCCCTCCCTCCCCTGGTTCCTTTGTATTATTTTCATTTATGCATGTCAACAAAGAATCTTATCTGAATACGACCAGTGCTTTTCTCTAGGAGTACTCAAGAGTACGCAGTACCAGCACCTTCGCTGCCACCGCCACCCCCCCCCCCCCGTTTTAATACTGTGGCACTTACCGTAACAACTTCATGGTGAGTACCAGCACCATTTTTAATTTAAAAAACTGGATACAACACAAGGCCTTGGACACATTAGCTTTGCAGCACTCTCCAAAATCAGCAACAAAACTGTCTTTGAAAAGATAATAAAGAAGCTTTGAGAATATCTATTGCACTATTGAGAGAAAGGGAAAATCCTGCACATAATGACTTTGAGTTCTGCTCTCAAATAAATATATTTGTATGCCTGTGCAGTGACGTTGGTACAGTTTTGCCACATGGCACATATAGAAGAGACTGGGGAAATTAGTCTCAGATTTATAAACAAAACCTCTTACACAAGTGGCTCATTCAAGCTGGCTGTGGATAACCCTTAATGGGAACACATATGTTTATGCTAAATAACCTGTAGTACCAACTGAGGTGCCACAATTCTCTCCACCATTAGCAAGATTGATTTTGCCTTGGAGTGTCTCTACTCAACAGAAGTACCCTTCAGGTAAGTCGAAAAAGTTATCAGGCATGTAGTGTAAATGAGCAACAAAGATTTGGGAGACGCAGGAAACTGTAGTATTCGGCTGAAAAACATTTTTATTTCCCTGTGATACAAAGTAGTCATCTGTCAAAATGAAATTATGAGAAATGACTGCTTCTGCTAAGCTACGATTCTCAATGGCTCCGAAACAAGACCTGGCATGGGAACAGGGCTTTAAAGTTTAAACATACAGATCCGAATAAATCGCATGCGACACTTGCCAATAAAGGCTTGTAAATTTACCCAGAATCACTGTCAATTTCTTATACAAGATTTTGAGGGCCTCATAGTCATTTTTTGTACACAAACACCACAAACAGTAGAAATAACTGTCAACAAGCATCCTTCATAATTTCACTCACCCAGGGCATTTGTGAATAATATAATGATCTACCAAAGAGGAGAAATTTGCTCACTCTTTCTTTGGAGTCTGTCATCCAAATTCTATGAAGATTACGTTTACTAAGGAAGATGAAAGAAGATGCAGAGAACTGCAACATCTAAGATGAAATACAGTTTGCTTAATACCATGTTTGAATGGTTTGCATCTCATCTCTTATGGTTTAGCCATAATCCCCAGAGACCACGTTATCTGCGGCTGTATTTCATTGTTGTCACACTGATGTTTTCCAACCACAAACACTTCTGACACCATTTTTGAACTCACCATCACCTGTGTGTGTAGCATGATTTCTACAAAGGTAACCATACACATGCCTGTTGTCTTTGTCCATGGAGTTTTCTTGGCAGGGATACTGGAGTGGCTTGCCGGATCCTGCTCCAGGTGGATCACATTTGGTCAAACTCTCCACTATGACTTGTCCATCTTGGGTGGTCCTGCACGGCATAGCTCATAGCTTCTCTGAGTTATTCAAGCCCCTTCGCCACGGCAAGGCAGTGATCTATGAAGGGGCAGTGATCCATGAAGGGCTCCAATACTTTGGCCACCTCATGAGAAGAGAAGACTCCCAGGAATAGACCCTGATGTTGGGAAAGATGGAGGGCACAAGGAGAAGGGGACGACAGAGGACGAGATGGTTGGACAGTGTTCTTGAAGCTACCAGCATGAGTCTGACCAAACTGCGGGAGGCAGTGGAAGACAGGAAGCCTGGAGTGCTCTAGTCCATGGGGTCATGAAGAGTCGGACATGACTAAATGACTAAACAACAACAACAACCATACACATCTTCAGGTATATGAATGCAAGCTTCCATGTGATTGAACAGAGTTCCTGCTCATGTGGGAGTCCACAAGCATGCAGCTGCATTTGCATAGTTTCTCCTTTGAAGAACTTGTGGTGAATGTGTGAATGTCAGGGGTTGGTGTTGATGAGGGTAGGACCTGCAAGCATATAGTACAGTAAATTGGCAGGCATCCTACAGGCATCAGGGTGAGAACAGGATGCTGGACTAGATGGGCCATTGGCATGATTCAACAGGATACTCTTATATTCTTAAAACACCTGCACACAATCCAAGAACTAGTTACATTCAGCCTGTTTTAACCAACTTTGAGATGCAGCCTTACTTCAACATTAACAGTTGGAAGGCAAAGTTATTGTCTGTCACATGAAGCCCTACTCTTTCCCCCAAGAATCTCAAGATTCTTGGAGAGTTTCTTTTTCCTCCTCATAATAATTCTGAAAAGAGAAGTGTGTTAGGCTGTCTGCATATTACAAGAACAGCAAATGTTATGGCTGGACAAGTACAGATATTGATATAGATATAGCTAGATTAGATATAGCTAGATATAGACATATTGGTTCTTTTAGTTCTTTCTGGAGAATGTTGGTCATCTCATGGAGAATATTTGTAAAATGCCACCTCCATTTTCACCCATTGCTTAGCTCGTTACTTGTCAGTAGATTAACAATGACTTAACAACAGAGTTTTCCACATTAATTGAGCTGAAGTTTATCAGAAGAGAGTTTGCTGAAAAGGATTTTAACCCCACCTGAAATTTGGGAGAATGTCACCACCCCTTGCAAGAATATTCAGTGAAATCTCCCCCACTTTCTGCACCCACAGATAGTGTGTAAAATTAGGGGTAACTATTTGCCCTAAAAATAAAATTTTAAAAATCACTCTAAAGCATCACCACATGGACATTTTTAAAAAAATAAAGTTGTAGCTGGATGTATTTGCTTCAGACTTTTTTCAAAAGAAGAAACTGTGGCATTCACATCTGGTTTGAGTCTCCTTAGACAGAAAAGATCTGAAACATATCCAACTTGTCTGGATGCCTGAGCCTTTTCCCAAAGGCATAAACCACACAGAGCTACATTGCACCATTTTTCTTCCTGAAGGCACTTGCTTCTTGTTGAGAGATGAGAATGGGAAATGTGGTCATCTGTGGTTACTAGCCTCAAAGTCAGAACTTTGTTGTGAACACTGGAGTGATCACAAAAAAAAAAAGAATGTTCACCATTTTTACATCTAGGAATATGAACCTCTGGTATTCAGAATATGTCTTTATAAGACTGTATACAATTTGACTTTGGGATCAAACCAAAGAAGAAATCCTTAGGACGTTCCCTGCAAAAGAAGGCACTTCTCTGTGCTTTTTTGCAAGAACTTAACATTCATGAATTAGCATGTGAAGCTTTCAAATAATAGTGGCATTATTTGGGAGGATGCAGAATGATGCTCAGGCTGCTAACACTGCTGCTCCTGTTGTCACTTGTAGTGGAAGTGAAGACCAAGTGTGAGGAATAGCTCCCCAGTTATCACTGACCTACAACTCCCATCATCCTTGGCCATGCTTTTTGGATAATGGAAGATGTGGTTCAGCAATGTCTGGCTGGGCAAAGATACTCCATTCCAGGCTCAAGGCATGGCTTGAATTTTCCCGTGCTTGGCATTGTATAGGCGAGGTGGGCATAGTTAGCTCCAAATGTCATGGCAGGCTAACCTCCAAGAACTAGGAGACCCATGGTCTGGAATTTCCCCTCTGCTGCCATAGAGAAATTCACTGAAAAAGTCCTTTCAGTTGTTCTGCAAACAAATAGAGTGGAGAATATTGAGCAGTCATTTGGGCACAATTGTAGGGCAAACTTCCATGGGTGGGACCTTGGGAGTTCTATGCTCTGTGATCTAAATTTTTTTGCAACACAAGCTATGGTACATTTAGCTCTTTATTTAATAGACATAAAGACTATTCTGCTTTCATACGGTCAGGAGCCAGATGCTTTCTGAAATAATGGCATTTATTTAAAATCACTCAGTACTATTATGAAGTCAGTTTCATTCACTTGAACATTATTATTTATTGTTGTGTCACTTAATAAAGGTCAACCATCCAGCAAGTGGATTGACTGGTGTGCCTTTCAGCTAGCATTAGAATGTATTATATTGCACTGAAACTACCCACAGAATTTCCGAACCTGCCATTCTCTTGAGGATCTCTTTAATGGAATAAAAGTATGATGCATTAGCAAAGCAAAGCAGGTGGGGGGCGGGCGGGGGAGAGTAACTCTTTTTAAATCATTGTGAGAAGTCATTTATTATTCTTAAGCAGCAAATGCCAGTATCTTCTGCCCTGTAGCCTGAACATTACATATTCAAAATGGTTCCTGTGTATACTAATTACATAGTTCATTTCTTAGAACAGATTATTTACAGAAATAGGCAGCAGACAGTGGCAGCCGGAGTCAGAGACCTATGTATTCTGGAAGAAGGAATACAATGTCCAATTCAAGGAAACTCAGATTCTGTGTTCAGAGGAAGTAGTACAGATTTGAATACATAACATAAAAGACACAGTGACTTAGGGCATCATAGGAAACACTAGCCACTGTGTAAAAGGAGCAGAGCTGTGTGAGGCACTGAAGCTTTATTTCTCAAGTAACAAGTTGTCAGGCCAAGCAAAACTTGGCTTGAATCTTGAATTGGCATAGTTCCAAATGTGTTTTCTCCCCAAAACTGTGAAAGCTAGAAACCAGTATCACCTAGTTTAGATTGGAAGTAAGATTGCAACCTGCAGCTTGTTCTTGTGATTACTTTCATTTACTTATGTTGTTATGTGTTACCCTGTACATAAATTAACAGCCTCTTGCTCTGGGTCTACATAGTGAGTAACCTTGCTTTATATCTTCCTATATACATAAAAATGTAAGGTTGTCATCACACTGCAGTTTGCATGATAAAATGACAGGCTGGCAGGAGCAAACAGCATGGGTGGCAGTGCCTAGGTGAGCAGTTTAATGGAGGTGCTTCAGACAGCAGCTTACCAAACAACTCTCAAGTGATTCTTGCCCTCTTTCAAAAGGGATTGGGGTGAACTGTAAGGGAAAACGGAAAGGTGTTGGTCAGATGTGAAGGAGGGAGAGGTTGGCAGGTAGACAGAGTTGGCAACTGGAGCAAGCAAGGGTGGCAGTACCTAGTTAAATAAATAGGAACTTACCAATGGTAATAAGAAAAATCAGAGCATGTTAGCCTGTGAGAAAGTGGAGGAATTTAATTCAGGAGCAGAAGAGTGGCACCAATATGTGAAAAGATTGAGCCACGGGAAATCACTACAGATGACAAACAAAAGGCAATGTTTTTCAGTGACTGAACAGGCACTGTGTGAGATCTCCAGTCATGAAAGGAAGATGGCTTCTTCTGGCAACCTTTTGCCCTTTTAGTCTAATAGTCCAGTGCCATCTAAATGTATATCATTGTCCTGTTCCATGTATCTTTTATCCTGTTTAACTCTTATCTGTCTCTAATAAACATTCTGCTTGGCTTCTTATAATTGAATAAAGAGGTGCCCTTCACATGGAAGCCAGCTTTTCATAATGACAAAGATTGTGATTAAGGTACATTATGTCAGCTTTTAAGAATTCTCCCAAGCATAGGAAGAAAGTACAGGCTATGAATAGGCATGCAGTCTGTATCTAATTTGACCACTGAAATGTGGCTTTTCATAACTGGGAGGTATTATTTGATACCTGTTAACAATGAGAGCCAATTCCCTTGTGCTGATTTGCATTTCTGGGGAATTTTCCTGCAAAATTAACCATGTGGGACAATTTACAATCCTTTAATTTGCAAATCAGTACACCAAGCTTATCTGTGTGTCAATCATAACTAGATATTATTTTTATCAGCAGAGTAACAGAGAGAGATGATTTCTTCAGAGAAAACTAGCATATCATTTATTTATCTATCATTTATTTATCTATCCTTTATCTATCTATCCATCTATCATCTATCTATCCTCTTCACACACACACACACACACACACACACACACACACACTCCAAAGTATGGTGCCACAGCACTTCAAATTATCTCCTTAGGATGACCCAGAGACCTATCTGACCACAATTGCAAGCCCTCTAAGAGGAATAATGTCCCTTTTGCAAGCTAACCATGTGTTGATACTCTAAGCACTGCTGTAGCAACAGTATCTAGTACTGCCATGACCTATGGAAAATAACTTATGAAGCATGCATTGTTGTATATATGTAATCTAGGAGCTTAGGAGAACTATGGTTCCTGGTGGTCTCAGATGTTGCAGCTTGTATCACAGCAGTCTGTACAACCCACTGCAAGGACCTTCAACTTTATTCCTTCCCACTGTCATGGCCACTGCATGCATTTTGGTGGGAAAGCGGAGGAGGCAGATGTGGCAACAGGAAGGGCTCGTTATAAGAGTGGACCCATTCTGAGCTGAATTGAAATGTTGGGCTTTGGTGTCATTTCAGATCAATTTTGAAATGGATCAGGGACTCCTGATCTGTGTGTGTAGGGGGGTGTTCTTTCTGGATTTTATTTATTTCATCACCATCACAGTGCATAATGAGGATTTAAGCCAAATGAACTTGTTTTCTGAATACAGATGGAACCTCTAACTTGAAGGCATAGATTTCTTCCTAAAAAGACAAACTTCAGATTTTCTCTCTCTCTCTCCCTTGTCAATGAAGCAGAGCTCTATGGGGATTTCATAATGATGATTGCATGGTTCTGAGACGAAACAAGGCAAGAAAATCACTCACTTATCTAATATTTAGAGCATAGCTTCCTTTTTTAGCACTCTCATTTTCTTTTTCCAATAGGACCTTTGCAGGGATGCTGCTTTCATTGATATTGTTAACTACGATTTCAAGAATTCCAGCTATCTCAGACTCTAATCACATTGTGATAGGGTGCCATAAATCAGAGAAGCAGTTTGTAAAACCTGAACTTCACAGGAGGAAAATAGGTGTGTGCTTATTATAGTCATTGTACCTTGCACTGATTTAACAGTTTCTACCTTTATAAAATAAAGCCAATATTGGGTCCTAACTGGGTCTAAAGTGAGTCAGACCAGTAGTACCAGGCCCTGTGTGTCTATTAGTGATCTACCTGTCTTCTATTCTAGGCACACAGATAATTCCAGTTCCTTAAGTTCTTTAGAAAGATGAAATGACACAGCTGTTAAACTAGTACAGATATTCCCAGAGAAATACAAAGAAGGAAGGAGGGAAAATGTTATTGCTAGCGAGACAGACAGATAGACAGATGGGTGCCATGCTTTGTTCTGAGGGTATTCAAGGTTTCTGACACCTTTTTTTTTAGAAGAAAAGCACTGGAGAGAATGTATAATAGTGTATAATATAACCTGGGCTTTTTTTCCCAGCTGGAACTTGCCTAGACTCAGTTCCAGCATATCTCAGGTGGGCGCCATTGCCATTATAAGGGAACAAGGGAGGCATTCATGGAAAGTTCCTGCACCTCTTTTTCTAGCACTGAATATAACTGTATTCCTTGTTGCAACTTTGAGTTAACCCGTATGTGCAAACCAGCCCAGAGAATTCTCCCAACCCTCCATCACAACTTCATATGATGCTAGCATCTTTTATTTTTATTTCAAAAGGCAACTCTGAAAGAAAGGCATCCTGCTCTTTGAGAGACCTTTTGTTCATTACTGATTCACATATGTCAAGGCCAGCTAGAGACAAATTTCCTCACTAGCTCTGTATTTCTGGTGCTCTCATCAGCCTGTTCTCCTCCTTTCCCTCCAACATCTGTTCTAATGCTAAAGCCCTTACAACATTGGTTTGCTGGCATAGGCTTTTGGTGGTGGTGCTTAACAGAAAAAAAGGAGGAGAAGCCTGGGTTATGGTTTCCTTAAAGACATTTGAAAAAGAGAGGAAGCATAGCATTACACTAGATGCAAGGAGAAAGGGGATTTTACTGACTCCCCCAAATATGCCCATTCACGAAACATGAATTAGTTATATAGAGGAGCAGAACTACCATTTCATACTCACAATGAAGATGGTAAAAGCATAGATTTTGCCACCTTTGTGGTGCATATTTATGGATAAAGCAAAGGTTCTAATCCATTTAAGCTATTCTCCTGACTATGAAAATAGGGAGTATTGTTTTGGATGAATGAATTCAGAACACAAGAAAGCTCGCCCAGGCAGGCATATATCTGTGGTTCATGAGAGTGCTGGAAATAACTCAAACTGGACGCAAGTGTTTGGTGAAATCAGGCCACAACTATCTTGAAGTGGGCTTGACATGGTAATAGGTTGAGGATCAATGCCTTATTCCACTCAGCCCTTGCTGATAGAATGACATTTCACTTGGGGTTGGAAGTCTGCCCCCCACGCCATGGGTGTCAGCCAATGTTGAAATAGGGTCCCACTGGGCAACTGTGGGAACAGACAGCTGGACCAGATAGACCTTTGGTCTGATCCCCCGGGATCCAACAAGGATGTTTCTGAGGGCATGGTGGGGGTGGAGCTAGGAGAGAGTGACAAACCCTGTTCAGCTGGCAGTAGCCCCACCCAGAGGTTCCTGAAAAGTTTGGAGTAGGGATAATTTAGGCTGACCCAATTTATGGCAGCTTCCTATTGCTGAGGTTGCTCTCTTAATCTCCAAACCTTCAGTTTTGTTGTAATATGACACCAGCAGTTGAACAGAGTTTTACATGAAAACCTTACTTCATGCATTTCGGTAAAGTGTCTTTCAGTAAATATTTTCAATCCTCTTTATAAGGTATGATATTATAAATCCAGATTAAGTTACTTCTATATGCAAATCTTACAGAAGATAATAATACAATCTGTGCATTATGTTGCCAAATGACAATGAGCCTTGAAACACTGAGGCTGCATCCTTTACATTCCAGTGAAGCATAATAATAAAATAATAGAGATAGCAACAACAGCAACAAGAATAGCAATTTAGGAGTTTTTGCACAACACACCTGCTGGTTACCTTCACTAAAATTAAATGCCTTTGGAATAATTGTGTGTGTGTGTGTGTGTGTGTGTGTGTGCATGCAGCTATACACCAGAGAAACAAACAAGAAATGAATGGAAAGCAAAATACTTGTGATACATAAAAGATTAACCATGGGTACTCTGTATCAAGGAACACATTTTAATATTGTGCTGAGACTCTGAGGACAATAAGGGTTTTGCATAACAAGGGAGTAATAACAATTGGAGTAAGCAGCAGCAAATATTCTGTCAACTAGTTCAGACAAACAAAAGAAGGATGAGCTGACTCCATTCTGACATTCTTTTGCTTCTTCAAAAGGAATGAGTGGCAATGTCAAGTGCTGTGCTTTTGCTCATTGCCAATACCAGCATCCTCACACATGATCAGTGCCAACACCCTTCAGTGTTCAGCCATTTTCCATGGTCCTTGGGTATTTGAAGGAGTATCCAAGCTAAGTTCTGGATAGTGTATGATGTGCAGAATTTGTAGCTCAACTCCTCTGCAAGGATCAAATTAGTGCTATTCCACCACTATTCTCAAGGCAACCTTTAACAAGAATTGCGTGGCGATACCCGCCCCCTCCCACAAATGGAATAAATAAAGACACCAGACACCAGAATTTAGGTTAATGGGCGAAAAATGGCCACAACTTTATTGATTACAGGTAAGAGTGGTATTGGCCTTAGGCATTGGCCCTAACAGACTATCCGGTCTAACCGGGAAGGGTTAAGCACCAACAGGGGGAGCCCCCGAGATTCACATCCCTAGGCGCTCCCCAAGGGGTTACCGCTCGGGAGCGCGCTTTAGGCCCTAGCCTCCGTAGGTTTCGGACGAGGCGACGCCCCCCGGAGTCCTTTAACGAACTACCCTTCAACATTTTGGGGGAGGTGATGGCGTTCCTCCCCCCAACTCATTTGCATGACAAAACCCTGGCCAATGCCTAACCGCCACACGAGCCCGGCTCGCCGCCAATACCCTCACACCTGTAACCAATCCCTGATTCCCCGAAAAATGTCGGCCAGCCAAATATCGTTACCCGCATCAGAGAGATGCACGCCATCCCCGCGGCAGAGTACTTCCTTGCTAAACCAGATGCATGGGTGTTCAATGACCCGCCCACCCATCGCAGCCACTCTATGCGCCACCAAGCGCTCCAGGATCCTCCTGGCTCTATTCACAGCCACGGGATTTTCAGCGTCCCACCAACAGCGCCTCTCAAGCAAAGATGACCAGATTATTGTTAAATTTGGAAACGAAGCCCACAACTCCTCCAGGTCATTGAAAATATTCCACATTAAGTCCACCCCTTTTCTATAAGCCAGGTCGTTCTCGCCCAGTTGGATGACCAGCGCATCGGGTGGGCCTTCGGCTGCAATTCTTTTTGTTACTGCCGGGAAGAATTCTTCCCAACGCATTCCCCGCTAGGGAGTTGCAGGTCATCGCACAAGCCTCTGGTAACTGCACGCAGTCTTGCCCAGTGTACAATACTGTGGCCAATAATCCAGAGACGCACCGCCCCGATACCTGAAATAAGAGAGTAAGAGAGCCGGGTCAGGGGGATTGAAGAGGGAAGGGGGAGTTAACATGATTTTCGGATGTAACCCCTGTACGCATTAGATTTCCACCGCCCCATGTCCATTATCCTCTCGGCTGGTAAACCCATGTGGACAGCAGTGGTCGCCGCCCCGATGCAGAAAGAGTGTGCGGCATACTCCTCAGGTGGAAGTCCAATGGCTGCGATCGCCTTGCGCATAACCCTCGTGAACTGGTGTTTTGACAAATGAGAGCCATCAGCATGCATGAAGAAAGGGCCCCTTGCTTCTGGTTTTAAGCACAGAAACTTTCTAGCGTCCTTTACCGGGCAAGGGCCAGCCTTCCCGGTTGCCTGCAGGCGGATTAGAGCCCCTCTCCCAAGCTGCGCATTTTCAATATTACCTCTGAGCTAGACAGTGTTACATCCTCTAACATGAGCCCCCTATTGTTACTAGATGGCTGGCCCTCACAGACCACCTCGCCGATGCGTAAGGCACCAAAGAAGGCAAAGGAAAATGCTGTGGAAAATAACCTGGCCTCGTACCTGGACTAGCAGATGACCCTGAGCTTCTTGCGAATTTGCATGAGTATGTCATAAGTTATGGGCCTTCTGCTGTCGGAGCTAGGAGGTCGCGACCTGCGCCAGCCCTCCAGCATCTTCCGCACCACAAACTGTGCACAGGGGTCGACTGAGAACAGGGCTTTGGAGAAGAACGATATAGCCGCCGAATGAATATTAAGGGTTTGGGGGGCCCGACCTAGATCGCGGAGGTGCACAAGATATTCTATGACCTCTGACTTAGACGGGGGCCTGCCTGGTTTGAACCGCTCTTTCTTCTGGCGAAAAGATGTGAAATCTAACCACGCCTTGTTATATGATCTTAAGGTTGAGGGTGCCACTGCTGACAATACTCCCTTTAATGCTTCTCGTTGCCAATACTCCAGAGGTGCTCCGGGAATGGCTGCGGCAGCTGCTGCGCATCCAGCGCCAATGAGCGAAAGCGATCCATCTGGAAACAAGATAGAGCATCCGCAATGCTGTTATCAATACCCGGAACAAATCTAGCAGAGGCATACAGGTTTAGCCGTAGACAGGACAGGACAAAATACCGCAACAGCGATGCTACTCTGGGGGGAATGCGAAGATTGCTTATTCAAGACCGACACAACTGCTTGGTTGTCTGTCCAGAAACAGACCCTATGGTCTTTAAATTGCTCAACCCAAATGTGAATGGCGACTACGATAGGGAAGAATTCTAAGAATGTTAAATCGTGTAGTATGGGTTTGCCCTGCCAGGATGAGGGCCATTGTTGTGCACACCACTGACCTCTGAAGTAAACACCGAATCCCAAGGAACCTGCCGCATCCGAATGCACCTGGAAATCTGCTTGCAGGGCCATGCTGTCTTGCCAAAGTGAAATACCATTATAGCTGTCCAAGAATTGCAGCCAAACCTGGAGATCTGATTTTACAGCCTTCGAGAGGCGCACCCTATGATGTGGCGACCGTAAACCTGCAGACAGCTTTGCCAACCGCCCACAAAAGGGGCAACCGGGGGAAACTATGTGGCACGCGAAGTTGAGGTGACCCAAGAGGGATTGAATTTGCCTCAGGGTGACCTTCCTTAGGGGCAATATCTGTGAAATAAGCCCTTTTAGGGCAATCAACTTCGCGGTAGGTAGGCGAGATGTTTGGGCAAGTGTGTCGAGTTTGATGCCCAAGTAAGTCATCGTGGTGACCGGGCCCTCCATCTTGTCGTTTGCTAAGGGGACACCCAGCTCCTCAGCCATGGACTTGAAGGCCTGTAGCAAGGCCTCGCAGTCTTTTGCATTACTTGTGACCAAAATAAAGTCATCCAAGTAATGCCCCACCCCTTCGGAGCCAGTTTTAAATTTCAGCGCCCATTCCAGGAAGGTGCTGAAAGTCTCAAAAGCTGCACAGGCAATCGAGCACCCCATAGGCATCGCTTTATCAATGAAATAAGCATCCTGGAATTTAAAACCTAGCCAATGATAGTCCTCTGGGTGAACTGGAAGAAGGCGAAATGCCGACTCAATGTCGCATTTTGCCATAAAGGCGCCCTTACCAAATCCCCAGACCAACTTCACTGCTTGATCAAAAGATGCATACTTCACCGTGCACATTTCTTGAGGAATAGCATCATTGAATGAAGCTCCTTTGGGGTACAAAAGGTTGTGTATCATCCGGAATTCCCCCGGGGCCTTTTTTGGGACAATGCCGAGCGGTGAAATATGCAGCTGATCAATGGGAGGTACTGGAAATGGATCAGCTACCCTCCCGGCCACAATTTCTTTCTGAATCTTTTTCATAGCAATGTCAGATCTCTCTAATACTGATTTCTGATTGGGGGGACAACTGGAATTGGGGGTGAAGGCAACTGGAATTCTGAACCCGTGGGAAAACCCTTCCCCTAGAAGAAGGGCGGCTTGTCTGTTGGGATATAGTTTTAACAGTGTTCTTAGGGGTTGGAGCTTAATTGGAGAGTGAGCTAGGTCGAGGGACAAATTAGTAGCGATTCCTAGTTGACCCTTGGGCAGGTCCTGTAGCACCAGAGGGGGCACCCTGGTTTCTACTGCAGAGGAGGAAAAGGGGCGAGCCCGGGCTGCCCTGACCTTAAGTGCCCTCAGTTGGGCCCGCCCCCAGCGCCAGCCTATTGGCTGGCGCTGCCGGGAATGAATACTAATGAGGATCCCTGAGTCTCGTGGGGCTGGCGCCAGCCCCGCAAGAATGTGGGTGGGGGCGTGAGCCCGCAACCCCCCCCCTAAGATCAGGAGTGGCTTTCTCATGCTTTCTGTGTAGCCTTAACCGTTACAACTTGTATGAGTTCTTACTGGACTTAGGGCCTTTTTGCACTTACCATTTATAGTTGTATAGTTGCTGTTTCACTTAAGATGAAAATGTAACTGATTGTCTGCACCTTTGGCCATGTGCTGCTGTTATTAAGAGAGTGCATATGAGGTTTTCCTTTACACATTAATAGCAGGTTGTGCCTGGGTTGAGAAATGTTCTGTGGTCACACCTCTAACATACCTTTGTTTCCCTCCCACCAGTCAGTGTTTGAGTTATGAGCCTATTGAAGTAAATAGACATGGGGGAAGTGTTAATTTCCTTCATGAGAATATATTATCCCATGGATGAGCTAAGCTGACAGGTGTACAGTCAGTCATGCCAGTTGCTATGGTAAAGACCCAGTGCCAGCTATATAAGTGATTAAGGCATGTCAGCTTGTTAGACCAGGGTCAGTTTGTGAGTCCATCTGTGAGCTGGGGTATGTGTTATGTCTTGAATTGCTGGAGCAGCAAAGATAATCAATCAATCAATCATTATATTTGTATGCCACCTTTCCAAAGTTTAAACCATACTCAAGGCATAACTATAAGCATAATAAAAGTAGTCATAAAAAAATCAAAAAGTGCACAACTCAATTGAATGATTTCCACATAAATCATAAAATTCAAATTAAGGATACAAAAAAGTAGCATCAACAATAGCAACAACATCTCTCACAACAACAACGCCCCAGCCTAAGATTCTGTTCAGCAGCCTCAGCTTTTTGTAGCTGGAGTCAGTCAGAATGCTGCCATTTCAGACCTGCTGGAAAAAGTATTGGGAGGTAGGGAGCATGTCTTCTAGGACTCACAGCCAAGATGAATACTTTATTTGTATATATTGGTATTTGCAAAAGCCTACAAGCATTATGTGTATCTACATCCAGAACTTATCTACTGCAGCAGTAAACTATTTTGTAACTTACTCTGCTTCTGTGTGGTGACTGGAACTGGGGGCACAGATGTTGTAAAGATGGGGTGATCTGCTGTGGAACAACCCCATTGAAGATGGTTATCCAGACCTCATTGCTCGTTGTGAAGAGGTCCCCACAATGGTCCAATATTTGCCCCCCCCCCCAAATGTAGGTTCCTTTGATTCATTGTGGTCCTTCAGTGGCTCATCCACCAGGCTATCACCTCATGAAGATACCAGCCTTAGCTTTCAACACTTGTTGATTCCAGGAGATTAGCATTTCTGTCACACAGCCTAATACACAAGGTCTAGCTATCACCTCACACAGGAGGTTAGCCTAGCCTTGTTTAGTTAGCTTTTGACACATCAAGCCTTAATTAAATTAATTCAGATTCCAGCACCTGCTGGACCCAGCAATTTAGGGTGTCTTGCACACACAAACTCATAGCAATATATATTATTATATCACTCATGGATGAATTAGGTCTTATTATGTACCGGTCTGGCACTAAACAACACTACACACAGGCTGGTGGGCACAGCAACCAGAAACATGGCCATGGGAGGAGTGGAAATGAGAAACAAGGTGTAAATAGACTTGTCCTTCCATGATTTTTAGGTGATGCATATATGTGTCCCAGTAGAAAACCTCTAAAAAGGCATTCTTTGCATGTGTAAGAAATTGTTGTTTTAAAATGGTTGGTGCCAGGCATACAGTTTTATAAACTAATGTAATAGATAAATCATTTAGAAATAATTTCCCTTGTGGCTGAGCCACTCCACAAGCTGCAGAGAGAAGAAAGTATTTTTGTGGGTGGGGAGAAATGTTACCAAAGAATTGGGGTGCAGGCCATTTTCTTCTCTGCACTTCATAAGGTAATCAGTTTGAACCCTGAACATACAAATCAGACTCAAAAGTACATCACTTCTAAGAAAGCATTGGAATGGTGAAGAAAAGAACACAGACAGCTCTAAATTCATGGTGTATTGATAGTACTTACAGAGATACCGAAACAAGATTCCTGAAACTAGCAATTTGCATTGAATATATTTTATGTTATGCGCCACAAGTGAAAGGTGAGACATTTTCTGCAGATGGTGGAGAGTAACTGTGCATCATGTGTCTTCTTACCTCCTACTGTAAATTATACCTGACTAAGAATGGTTTTTAAAGCTATGATGAAAGCCGAGGAGGAGGAAAATAATGTTTTCTCTAGTGCCATCATTTCTCACTTGAGAAGCACATAATTTAAAGACAGCTGCAGACTCTTCCATTTTCTATGTTTACTAAAGGAAGGGTGCTTTGCAAGCATAGATATTACCATGTAATTTCAGATAGCTGAAGATTTTTGGAGAGACTGGGAACTAAGATTGGCATGAACAGGACAGCCATTGAGCGGCAATTGAAATAGGTGACAACACCATTGCAGGAAGTCTGGAGGATGCAGAGTTGGTCCCACACATTTTAGTGTATTTCTCCATCATTTTCCTAACAGCAACAAGTAAGGTGGGGTTTTTTAAGTGGATTTGTTGTACCAGAGCATTTTAATGAGCTTTAATTACACAAATCTAATTTTGGGGTGTGTGACTGAGTCCCTCCAACAGAATACTGACAGTCTAGAATCGATCCCCCCTTCATGGATCACTGCCTTGCCGTGGCGAAGGGGCTTGAATAACTCAGAGAAGCTATGAACTATGCCATGCAGGGCACCCAAGTTGAACAGGTCATAGTGGAGAGTTTTGACCAAACGTGATCCACCTGGAGGAGGAACCGGCAAGCCACTCCAGTATCCCTGCCAAGAAAACACCATGGACAAAGACAACTGGCATATAAAAGTTATCAATCCTGTTTGTTGGTTTAAATGGTGGAGCGACTGGTAGAAAACTGGAATACTTCCTAGGCTGAATAGTGGATCACTCGTTAGAAAATGAGAGGGGGGGACTTTATTGGAGTAATGAAAGTGACAAAAATATGCATTGGAAAATGCAGGATAACAAACGTTTGATGTGATGTTGTATAATCTCCATGTAAGTAAATCAGAATGAATGCTCAATAAACAGTGGGAATGGTATAACATCTACATAAACTTTGACTAAACATACCAGGATGAATGCCCAATAGACAGGTTATTTGGTAGAGGCTTCAGTGTGCTAACCCAAAGTTTCTCAAATGCCAGGGCATACTACCTGAAGAAATATGACACCATGGTAGAAAACTCAAGCAGAACTGATTCTTTGCTAAAGCTCATTATTTAACCATTTGTTAAATGCATACTCCAGACTGGTTGACCTACTCTTTAGTAGGGAAAGTACAAGACTGCTGAGTTCCTACCTGGGTTGCTGTAGCTTTTCACCTGTAAGAGATATAAGAGGCTACAGGATACTTGAGAAGAAAGGACTTGTCCTTTACTGTCCCGCTATTGTTCTCTTTTACTTACTGTGTTGAAGTCAATCAATAAATGATTGGTGCTACATAGTCCTGGCATATGTGTGGTGTAGAAAATTGCCTCATAAAAATGAGTTCCTAAGGTTTCCTAGTGGTCACTCAAGGAAGTGAGAAAAAAGAAAACCCACTGCAATTGATGAAACCAGCGATTGGGTGGCCATTGCTTCTATGTGGGAGAAATGGCTACTTGCTAGTAACCATGCCTGAGTTTCTAGCAACTCTTGCCTGAGTTGTGAAGAAAATTATGGTTTCTGCCTAGCTATGTAGATCTATCTATCTATATCACCTTCAAAACACATAAACTACAGTGCCACACAAAAGTTTACACATTCTAAGGAATATTTTTAATTTTTAATGGTTATTTCCCCAAAGCACCTAATATGTCCCTGGCCATGACCTTTATTCCCCAGGCTCCACTACCCTTCACCATCCAAAGGTCTTCTCTCACAAAAGATTCTGCTTTTTGCTTAGAACTGCTTCCCAAAACACTTGTGTGATGCCACCTCTTACTACCTTAAACATTTGCCTTGACTCTAAAGCCTTTGCCTCACAACTGTAGTTTCCATGCCCTAGACCTGAAACACCTAGGTACTAGTTCTACAGAAACCAGTAGCTGGTATGGCTTTAGAACTTTTATGGAGAACCTCTGGCCCTTCAGATACCACCAACTTCCAATAGCCCCAGCTTGGATAGACAGTGGTCAAGGATGATGAGAGCTGTAGTCCAACAACATTTAGAGAGCGACAGGTTGTACATCCCTGCTTTAGAATGTAGAGACTCAAATCATTCTGGTCAATGTCTTCTGGTCCTTCCGGTCTTCTCTTGACTCTTTTTCCCTCATTTATTGTATGCAGACCATAGAACTTTTCCCTTTTTCTTGACATTCAAAATGGGAGCAGAAGAGAAGTATGAACCACCATATACTCATTTTTTTAATGACCAGAAGAGCCTTTTCACACACACCACACACACATTATTAAGAAGCATACCTACTTCTCATGAACACATCTCAGTTTCTGAAATATCGTAGTTTTCTGGTTCAATTAATTTTATATGCACAAAATTATTAATGCTTTCTAAACTTCTTAAAAATTAAAATCAGTACAATTTCTTTTTCCACATGCTTTCTTCATCAATAATAATTCTACCCCTCATCAAATAAATCATAGCTAGCTTTGCCATAACTTAGTTCAAGTTTCCTGTTTTATTTCTATTTCTGTACTCAACCCTATAACTACATAACACTTTCCAGCTAGAGAACTGATGCAGGTAATAACACCTTTAATCAGGAAAGATTCAAAAATGTTGGCCTCTTTGCTCATACAGCCCCATAAATCAATCCAAAAGGCTGAGACAGACACAGCATGAACAAACTGGCATTTCCACTGTATTAGTCACACCCATTATATTTCTATACTAGCCACAAGCAGCAGCATTTCTTCCACTTGGTTCCAGGTAAATCACCGTGTTCTCACAGTTGACCTCAGATTTTAATACATGACATTTTGTGGATATTGTTTGTGATGGAAATTTGTTGATGCTTACCTATTATAAGCTTGAACTATCCAATTTGCAAAAAAATACTTGGTGCTTGATGTCAGGAAACAAGTTGATCTCTTGATAAGAGAAGATGCACAATTACAACAGGAAAAAAATTATAGTTGGGGGGGGTTGTCACACCCACACACCCAATCCTCCTCCTGGATTTATGAAACCTTTAAAGGCTGGCATCTTTTTTTAAAAAAGGGGGTACAGTGCATCAACAAGATGCTTAGCGTTGGAGATTTCCAGGTCAGTCACTGAGAATGTATTTCTGAATGCCTTTGACACCCAGAGTTGGTACATAAATTGTTATCTTTGGGGGCTGCATAGAGGGCAAGATCATGGTGAGACACAGGGCAGAAGCTCTCTTGGACGCAGGTCAGTGATATAAATGAAAAACAGCAGATTGAAATAAGCTGTATGCTCTGCACACTTATCACAAGGTCCAGGCATCACATTCTACAACAGGCTGAAAGTTTTACAGTCTACAAGGTAATCCAATACTGAGCACATTGTTTCAATCTAGCTGTAAACAGTGCAAGTATGAATAGCAGTCTCACAGTCTTAACGAGACAAGAAGGGTCACAGTCTTCTTACTGGGTGAAGTTTTCAATTCTATTGGTTTACACCTTGAAAAGATAATGATCTAACCATGAGAGAGATATCTTCATATCTTTTACCTGTTTCCAGGCAAACTAAAAATATAATGTTTCTTCCCACATGCTGGTCCCATGACCAAATAGAAACATCATTTCTAGTTCAAATAATCTAGTTCAAATAGTTCAAATAGAAACATCATTTCTAGTTATTTCAGGAAACTTTATGCACAAGGGCCGGTGGAGGAAAAAGAGATGGAAGAATTTCTTAAAAAGTATGGACTACAAAAAATATCTGATCAAAGTAGAATGATTTTGAACCAGAAAATAACTGAGCAAGAAATAGAGGGAGCCATTCAAAACATGAAATTGGGAAAATCTCCAGGACCAGATGGCCTGACTTCCAGATACTACAAAGCTTTGAAAGATTGGCTGATTCAACCGTTTAAGGAAGTCTGCAATGAAATCTTAGAGGGGAAGAAGGCACCTGAATCGTGGAAAGAAGCTTATATTACACTTATACCAAAATCTGAGAAGGAAAAGAATCAGATTAAGAACTACCGCCCTATATCATTGCTTAACGTGGATTACAAAATTTTTGCAGACATTTTGGCAAAAAGACTGAAGAGGGTTTTGGCGGGTGAGATTCATAAAGACCAGGCTGGCTTTCTCCCAGGAAGACACTTATCTGACAATGTGAGGAATATAATAGACATTATGGAACTACTTGAGAATAACATTAATACTAAGGCAGTATTAATATTTGTGGACGCTGAGAAAGCCTTTGACAATATCTCTTGGAGTTTTATGAAAAAGAATCTCAAAGGAATGGGGGTGGGCCAAGGTTTTGAGAATGGTATAGGTGCAATTTATTTTGAACAAAAAGCAAAACTAATTGTAAATAACGTGGTTACTGAACAAATTGCTATTGAAAAAGGGACACGACAGGGGTGCCCAATATCCCCACTACTTTTTATAACTGTTCTGGAGGTTTTACTAAATATGATTAGAGGTGACCAGCTGGTTAAAGGGATTCAGGTCGGAGCTAAACAATACAAGTTGAAAGCGTTCGCAGATGACCTAGTCTTAACTTTGCAAGAGCCAGACACTAGTACAAAAAAAGTCTTGGAGACAATACAAGCCTTTGGTCGAGTGGCAGGTTTTAAGTTAAATAAACAAAAAACAAAGGTATTGGGAAAGAATCTAACAGTGGAGGAAAGAGAGAAGTTTCAGAGTGAAACTGGATTAATGGTAGCAAATAAGGTGAAATATCTAGGGGTTAACTTAACAACTAAGAATGTGAATCTATTTAAAGACAATTATGAGAAATGCTGGACAGAAATTAAGAAAGATTTGGAAATATGGTCAAATTTGAGACTTTCCTTGTTAGGCCGAATTGCTGTTATTAAGATGAATGTTTTGCCAAGAATGCTGTTTTTGTTTCAAACATTGCAGATTGTGGACAGAATGGACTGTTTCAAGAAGTGGCAGAAAGATATATCGAAATATGTCTGGCAGGGCAAAAAGCCCAGAATAAAATTTAAGATATTAACTGATGCAAAAGAAAGAGGGGGGTTTGCCCTGCCGGACCTAAAACTTTACTACGAAGCAGCAGCTTTTTGCTGGTTGAAAGATTGGCTACTTCTTGAGAACATAGACATTTTGGACCTAGAAGGGTTCAATAATAGATTTGGTTGGCATGGATATATCTGGTATGACAAGGTAAAAATCCACAAAAGTTTCAAAAATCATATTGTTAGGAAAGCATTATATAATGTTTGGATTCGTTATAAAGATCTGCTGGAAAATAAAACCCCTAGGTGGCTGTCACCAATGGAGGCTAAGGAAGTTAAAAAACTTAATATGGAATCTAAATGGCCAAAATATTGCGAAATTGTAGAACATGAAGGTGGAAATGTGAAATTACAGAGTTATGAGAAACTGAAGTTTAAAGTAAGAGATTGGCTACATTATTACCAGATAAATGAAGTTTTTAAACAGGACAGGAAAATAGGCTTCCAGGTGGAGAAGTCAAAGCTAGAAACAGAATTGTTAGAACCCAATACGAAGAATTTGTCTAGAATGTACAACTTACTGCTGAAATGGAATACACAGGATGAGATGGTTAAATCAGCTATGATTAAATGGGCACAGGACATTGGTCATGACATTATGTTTGCTGACTGGGAACAGTTATGGACCACCGGTATAAAATTTACGGCATGTAATGCCTTAAGAGAGAATATTATGAAAATGATTTATAGGTGGTACATGACCCCAGTCAAGCTTGCAAAAATTTATCATTTGCCCAATAATAAATGTTGGAAATGTAATTAAACTGAAGGTACTTTCTATCACCTTTGGTGGACGTGCCCAAGGATTAAGGCCTTCTGGGAAATGATCTATAATGAAATTAAGAAGGTGCTTAAGTGTACCTTTCACAAAAAACCAGAGGCTTTTCTCCTGGGCATGGTAGGCCAATTGGTGTCAAAGAAAGATAGGATGTTTTTTATGTATGCTACAACAGCAGCGAGAGTTTTACTAGCAAAGTATTGGAAGACACAAGAACTACCCACACTGGAAGAGTGGCAGACGAAAGTGATCGACTACATGGGACTAGCAGAGATGACGAGCAGAATCCGTGACCAAGGGAAAGAGACGGCGGAAGAAGATTGGAAGAAATTTAAACTTTATCTTAAAAATATTTGCAAAATTACTGAGTGTTAAAATGTCATGGGTAAAGCATAACAGATTTGCAGCGTTAAATGATTGGATAAGAGGAAAGAAAGAGGTTAAAGAAAGGAATTAATAATAATTTGGATCAGGGGTTGCTGGAAAAAAAGTTTAAAATAGAGATGCAGAAAAGGGGGGCATGGGGAAGTCGCTGAAATTGGGTACATGAAAAAATCTATGAAATTATACATGTTTATATGTTTGTTTGTTTGTGTTTGTCTTTTGTACTGTTTTATATTATATGTGGAAAAACCAATAAAAAATTTTATTAAAAAAAAAAAACAAATAACAATGCAACGCCTAATTGGAATGTCAGTGAGTGGTGTATTTGGCTGCTCTTAAAAGCAGTGGTGCAGTCAAGGCAGGACTTCAGCAAAGCGGATAGAGAAAAGTTTCTTCTTCTTCTCTCTCATAACATTAGAACTTGTAGATATCCAATGAAGCAGAAGATTCAGGATGGATATAAGAAAGCACTTCTTCACACAACACAGTCATAGGAGCCAACTCCTCGGGGCAGAGGTCCCTTTGCCCTCCCCCATAAAATATTTAAGGGGACCTGTTTCCTCAAAGTTGATGGGTATTGCCATTCAAGTTGTGTGGGTGTGTGCCATATCATGCAATCAATTATGCAGGGCGGAGCTTACCTGCTGCCCCCCCCCAATATTTCATTCAAGTTGGCACCCCTGAGCGCAGTTAAACTATAGAACTCACTCCCACAGAAGGCAGCTATGGCCGCTGATTTGAATGGATTTAAAAGGGATTAGACAAATTCATAGAGGACAAGGCTATCAATGGCTACTAACCACTAGGGCTATGCTCTATCTCCACTGTCAAAGGCATTATGCCAGTGAATACCAATTGCTGGGAGTCAGCAGTAGGCAGAGTGCTGTTGCACTCATGTCCAGGATGCTGGACTAGATGGACCATTGGCTTGATCCAGGAAGCCTCTTCTTTTGTTCTGTGGGGAAATGTCCAGGGCCCCATTCAGCAGAATAAACAGAGCTCTCTCTCACCCCCAGTGCAACAGAGCTGACTTACTACATTTTGATAAAGTACAATAAATAATGAGGATCCCTGTATACAGACCACAATAGTATATAGTATACAGTATATAGATAGTAGATAGACCACAAGAAGACTCAAAATATAAAAAATACTACTTAATGTTCAGAGGATATGTAAGTCCTAATGGCCTCAGTGATAAGGCTGACCTCTCTGCATACTTGTTTCTGATTACTAATGAGATACAAATGAGATAGCAAGTTCACAGCTATTATGAATTCTGTTTTATGAAAGTAGTGGATATGTTGTTCTGGGCCTGGGAAGAGTAGGAGAATGAAATTTGAGTGAAATATCCTCTTTGCATCCTTGGTATTATTTGTATATTTTGAAAAACTGTATGATATATAACATGTGGTTATGGTCACAGAGAACTCATTAACAAGAAAGCAGATGCTTTGGCTGGAGACCTTCTATTGGTCAGTGATGCATTCGAAGGAATTGGGTACATTCCATGAAGGAGTTTGGTGCCAAAATTCTTCCCAAGGACTTGAGAGTACTTAGACTTCAAAAGAATATTAGTGGAAACAGACTTGCTACTAGAGTTCTATCTTCCATTTCATGCTTTCCATTACTTGATTTCCTTCTTGTATTGGTGTGTGTGTGTGTGTGTGTGTACACATACAAAAAAGGGGAAAAAGTAAGGCAGTTGTTGTCAGCCCTCACTGGAGGATGTGTAGTGCCACATCACAGTCTTTGTATGAAGTCAGAGTGGAAGAAGAGAGCAGAAAAGAAGGCAGGTTTTAGAATGTTGTTTTTTGTTTTTTTGTAACAAAAACAACAACAGTAAAGGGTTTGAACAACAGCAGGGTTTGAATAAAGAAAATGGAGAGAGAGAAATGTGGTGATTTTAAACAATGACAGAGGTGTGAGTAGAGTAAGCTGGGGTGACAGTGAGGGAAGGAAAGCTTAAGTTCAGTTGATGGATATTGTTCATATATGAATGTTTGTTAATAAAATATCTCCTCTAAAATACTACATTGAATCTGGAACTTTATGTTGAAGACAACACATGGTACCAGGAGTGAAATATGTGATGATGAGAAGGTACTATGGAATATTTGAAGCTAACAGCTCAAAGCCTTTCCCAGCTCCTTTTTTGCTCTACTCAGACCTCGTTTTAGCTGACAGGCTCTTGAGATTCTGTTCATCTTAAAATACAGTAGCATATATCAGCATGGTGTGTGTGTGTGTGTGTGTGTGTGTGTGTGTGTGCGTGCAAAGGGGCTGCAGGATAGAGGAGAGGAGGCAGCAAGGAGATGCAGGTGTTTTGCGTGCAAGGGAGAATTGGAAAAAGGAGGAAGGAGGAGATAGAGGAAAGAGGATGAAGGTAATCATGGTTTGTATGTAAAGAGGGCTGCACAGTAGGAGAGAGGATAAGGCAGGGAAATGGGGCAATCTGTTTGCAAGGGAGAGTTGAGAAAGTAAGGAGGATGGTGGTGGGGAAAAAAGGAAGTGAAGGTGAAAATGGGAGCACAGAGGAAGTTGCAAAAAAAGGATAAAGTAGGAGGTATGGAAATAGGGTTGAAGGTGAAAGCAGAGGCATGGGAAGAGGAAAAGTTGGCGTGAAAAAGGGTTGAACAAAAGGAAGGGAGGCATGGAGATGGGAGTGAAGATGAAAACAGGTGGGAAGCAGAAGCTCTAGGGGGTTAAAGTTGAGGGGAATGACAGGGGGTGACCAGACAGAGTGGGGGTGCAGCCCCTAGTGCATGTTTGTGTGAATTCTTTTGATCATAATATAGTAAGGTAAAGGTAAAGGGACCCCCGACCATTAGGTTCAGTCGTGACCGACTCTGGGGTTGCGCGCTCATCTCGCTCTATAGGCCGAGGGAGCCGCCGTTTACCTTCCCACCGGAGTTGTACCTAGTTATCTACTTGCACTTTGACATGCTTTCGAACTGCTAGGTTGGCAGGAGCAGGGACCGAACAACGGAAGCTCACCCCGTCGTGGGGATTCGAAACGCCGACCTTCTGATCGGCAAATCCTAGGCTCTGTGGTTTAACCCACAGTGCCACCCGCGTCCCTTCATAATATAGTACATTTGCATAATTTGGGTCTTGGTCTTTTCTGTATGTTACCTAACTGCATAATTGTTTGTAAGGCTGCAAGAAGACTTTGGGGGTGAGAGTTTAATTTTTCTTTAGGGGCAAATATCAGGTATTATGGGTAGTGCTCACACATCACTAAATGATTGTCAAATACATGTTTTATTTTGGAGCATCTCATTCTGTATGCTCAAGAGATGCACTGTGTGCAATCCTTGACCTGTTGCTTGTCTTTGGGGGGGGGGAGCAAAATAAATATTATTTTAAAAGGAATCAGCTGAATTGCTCTTCCAACAGCAAGTATTAAATCTGGGAGCTTTTCAAGCAGAGTAAAGAAGAAATGTGTTTTATATACACTGTATAACAAATCCTTTTACATATGCAAAGCCCCTGCATATTTTCCCACAAGGGAAAAGTATTAAGCTATAAACTGCAAATATATTAATGGGCAAATATTCAAAAACAGTGACGTAAAAGAAACAAGATTATCATGTTAATGATATCAAAAAAGAAAGATTGGTAGCTAATTGTACATTAGGAGAACTTGAAAGGCATCCAAGTTATCTCCATCAGACTTTCCTGGGGGCTAGTTAATAATGTTGGTGTTAATATTTGTGTTTACTGAATGACACAATTATTAAATTTGAACTGTACAATGCATCTTATTAAAAATGATTTTCATTTGAATATTTATCCTTATTTAAGCTCTGCTGCAACCACCCAGTATAAGGTTCATAATTGAACATTGTGACCACTGAAGTATCCTTCCAGCATCATATGGAAACTGATTGTTTCATCAGAGGTTTCAATATATCTGGAGGATGGGGGGGGGGGCTTTGCACTCCTATGGTTCCTGGTTGGGTGTCCAAGGGGATCACAGAAAAAACTGGACTTCCTTTTCCAAGCTCAAAGAAGGAGATCTGATGTTGGATTTAGTCTCTCCACTGCCAAGGCAGCTTCCATGACCATTAGTGACATTGGATCTCAACTGGAAAGGTCAGAAATGGGACAGTGCTGAGGTATGCCAGGGGGAAGGATCTATAGCCTTCCCAGTCCTGAAACCCCAAATCAGAGATGAAATGAAGCCAACCCTCAAGATTGAATCTTTTATTCTCTTTAATTTCTATCTTCCTGTTTCCACAAGAGCACTCCTCTGCCCTAATAACTGCCCAGCAGGGGATAAGGCCTTTGGCCCTCTCCCCCACCTTACCATTTCTGCCAAAATGACACGTCCACATAGGCCAGGCAAGTGGATATTTCCCCCTGAATTGCCATTGCTACATCCCAGCAGGGTGATAGTTTTAGGCAGCTGGGGTGTAAATCTATATCACCAAACCGCATGAGTAGGGCAAACTACAAATAGCTTTGCCCCCATGGATTGGCCATTGAGATTTAGCACAGTTCATGTAATGGGTGTATCTAGTTTTATTATATCAACATATAATAAAAACATAAGCATAAAATCTGAAACATAATAAAGCTAGCAGCAAAATAAGTCCATATCTAAAACTGATAGTGGAGGAAATACTTTTGTAAAAAAAACATTAAAATATGAAAAATAAAGATTTTAAGAAAAAGTTTAATGAAAATCAAAAGGACTATACTTGGCACCAAAACAGCCACAAAATTGGCAGCAGGCAAACCTCTCTAAGGAAGGCATTCCATATAGAAGGTGCCACCACTGAAAATGCCATCTCTCATAGTTACTAGAGTGCACATTGTCTCTCTTACTATGCCAAATGATGAGGTGTGATTTGGGTAGTATTTCATGTTACTGAGTCAAGTCATGCCATTAGCAAGGTTAAGGATGGATCAAGGAGTTCCTAACCTTCTGAGTATTATTTTTATTTTATTTATTAAATTTGTATACCACCATTCACTCAAAAATCACAGGATGGTTCACAACATAAAAATACAAAATCAAAAGACTAAATACACAAGAAAGCAAAAGCAAAAGCAAAACAAACCAATAACCCCCCTCCCCGCACACACACATTTGAAACACAATAGAATGTCAGTCAACAAAACACCTGGTTGAACAGAAACATTCTCACCTGGCAAATAAAGATATGTAATAAAGGCACTAGGCTTCGTTCCACAAATGGGGAGTCATTGCAGTAAAGGCTTGTTTCTGTGTTACCATCCTCCAGACCTCTCATGGGGAGATGCCCAAAGAAGGGCCTCAGAGTACAGGTTGGTTCATATGGGGAGAGGCAGTCCTTGAGATCTTGGGGGTCCTGAGCTTTGAATTGGGCCCATAAACTAATTTAGAGCTATGTTGCCTCAGTGTTTCAACCAATTTAAATTCACAGTCTACACACACACACACACACACACACACACGTAAAACTGTGTTAATCTTCCTGATATATGCAGGTAGAAGCATATTCTCCCCCTCCCCCTTTATTTTGGCAGGATAACTTAATTCCGGCATTTCCCTGTGCAGAGGAGACCAGTTTTGCACCACACAGCCTACCCTGTATTCACACACTCACTGTTGTCTGTCAGTATCCTACCAGTTGTGATAAAGAACTATGATTAATTGGGAACCAGAGTCCTTTGGCGATGATAACTTTGTTTGCTGTAGACATGCTGCCGCATGTCTGTGAATGTGTGATGCTTTCGAATAAGCCCATCATGTCACAAATCTGTTCTCACAATGGTGACAAATTGCTATCTTTTGGACAGCATCAGAAGCCACATGGCCCGGAGAGACTGCTATTGTAGAATCAGTTGAATACATGACTGCATTACAGTCGCCTCTGTTTTCTGTTTGTTCTCTGAGTAATAATGACACCTTGGTTGAAGTCAAGTGAACTGTGAATGCTGGAGAGAGAAAAAGTTTACATAAGACTTTATACTCTTCCTGTTGCATTCAGCACAGAAAACAAATATTCAGCATTAGCTCATCCAAGCTTCTTAAGGGATTTAATAACCCAGACCAACTGCTGAGTAAGCTATAGCAAAAGTAAACAGGTCTGGGATGAAAGGATCACTGTTATCAGTCTGGGAAAGCAGTTGCTTGTCTCTGGGGCTCTCATGGAGTCATAGGTTTGGGTACCGGTAACCCAGGTGAAATCCCTGCACAGCCATAAAGCTTGCTGTGTGGTGATGGGCAAGTCACTATCTGTTGGTCTCATCATACTGTGCAAGGCTGTTGTGATGATAATACCTATGTGAGATGAGAATTATGTGCAACACAATGTGTGCTAGAAAATCCTATCAAAATACTGTTACAAGAGAAGAAATGCCCATACGCTAGTCACATAATAAACTGTTATTCCACTGAATGAAACTGTTCCAGTGGGCATCTCCTATAGCTCTCTTTCTGGTGTGTATCTGGTGCTGTCTCAATATATGGTTTTCCCAATACACTTATTTTTATACATAGTGAAACCATTATTTATCCAGTAGTACCAAACAGCCTTCAACTAATATTCAGGACAAAATATCATAAAATGTGATAAGTAGCCACTAGGAACAAAAGGGTGATTTCCATTTTTGCCTAGATCTAAAATATTCCATTTTGCTAGCAATTGTTTGCTCCTTTCCTAGGGGCTGGGCCTCGTGTCAGGAAGTATGCTTATTGTTGCAGGCTATTCAGGACCCATGAAAGATGTGGGGAAAGTTCAGGTGTAAATTGGGACACAGTACATGCTGGGTGCGAAAATGAGCCACCTATCACAAAAAAGAAGAACCCCCCCACCAGAAATCTAGGTTACTGTGTTGTATGTATACACATGCGCACGCACGCATGCACACACACATTTGACATTTACAGTAGCAGCCAAGCAAAAGCAAACAGTCTATGTTACAGACTAAAGAGTCCCTGCGTGCCTCTGGTAATCTGCTCTGTGTGCACCTCAACAAATGAGGCAGGGTGGGGTGAATTGGGGCAAAGTCCCACATTCCTCAGTTGAACTACACTACTGTCAAGACAGATCATAATTCCACTAGACATAGAAATGGGGGCCAAAATTGCCACTGCTCGCATATTCATCAGAGGTCAAGAATGAAAACCATGCAGGCAAGTATTCACCTAGTTGTTTACTTATTCTGCAAACATCATGTAAAAAAAAATTGTTTTATGTTTGGCTTTCATTGAACTGGATTGTAATTGATTGTGTAATCACAGAGATGAGTAATGTAGATTTTAGCAAAAGCTGAACTGCAGCACAATGGAAACATCATGGCTTGTGGTGAATACAGGATGGAAATTGTTGCCTCTTTGCATCCCTAATCAAAGTGTCTTGAAGCAGATTGGGGACCCACTAAGCTTTCAAGTTCCTTAAGTGCATTACTCTTTTTTTCCTTTTCAGATAAAAGCAGGTCACACACCTGAATTGCATCGCATGTCACCCATTATTTCCACTGACAAGCACTGACATCCCCAACTTCCCTATTTCACAAACACATTTAAAAAGGAGTGATCATGATGTCCCTACAGAGTTGCATTCAGAATACTATGCTCTCATAGCCTTGACCTGTGGTAATAGTTAGAAGATTGCAGCTTATCTTGCTATCATCTCACTTCATAAATGGCATCATAAATGATGGCTCCATTAAAGGCATTAAAATATCACTGACATTTCTACTGTAAAGTTATCACTTGACCTACATGTGTGAAATAATAACATACTACTATTAATACCACACATAATCACCAAACACTTTTGTACCATGGTATTGAATCAAAAGTACCCGATCCCAGAGTGGGATGCGACAGAAATTCAATTCCGTTTGCATTTAAAGGTGAACTAATTCACACTTTCCCAAACATTCTCTTCACTTTTTGCAGTGCAGTTTTCCAGCCACGTAATGTGTACAAAGATGCATATATTAGGGCCTAATGTGTGCCTAAAATGCATATACTGATGAAAATATCATACATAAATGCATTATGTTAGGGAAAGCTTTCCAAAAAAATGAAGGCAAAATTGCATACAAAGATGTGTATAATTAGGAGAAATTCACACTAACATTCTGATGAATATTCATGAAGGTGTTTTTAACTTTAAAACAATCATAAATTGGTGTGGGAATGTCGAGAACTGAAGAGTGAGAAACTGAGTAACTGAAACAAAAAAACAAAAACAAAAAACAGATACAACACTATAAATTAGACCCATTAATAACCAGAAATCCAGTTTTAAAAAGATCAGATAAAAGCACCATTCTTTAAAACCTCAGAGCAGGCTTCAGCAGTATAACTAATATCCTGCAAATGCCTGGGCAAATGTTTATTTAAAAAAAACCAACTTGGCACCAAAATGAAACAAAAAGTGTCAGCAATCAAATCTTGCACTAAGGGGAGGGTTTTCCACAGGGAGAGCACCACAGCTGGGTTGCAGTCTGGTCTGCAGTGAATTATAGCAAGAAGCCTGAATTCAAACTAATGCAATGTCAATGAGACAAACATTCGTCTATAACAGCAAAATCTAGGAAAACATCTGAATATCAGAATACAGTGGAAGTAGAAACTCATCTTCCATGTAAATGCTGCCATCGAGACCAGGTCTGTGTTGCCATAAGGAGACATACTCACAAAACAAAAGTCCTTGTGGGAAGTAGTAAACCAGAGTCAGAGAGTCAGAGACAGTTTGGCATACTTAATCTGACTGGCAATTAGACAGTGACATAGGCTCATACCAAAAGCAACTTCCATCACTGAAATTGTCATGATTTTGGGTCCATAAATGTAACATCACGTTATGAGGACTGGCATGAAAACACAACCTTAACTCATAGAGTGACTCAATATTTCTAACAGCAGTCTCAAGTCGCCTTTGAACATCCATAAATTTCCATGTTCTAATAAATGATTGACTGGTGTCCAATATCAGCAAATGCCTCTAAATTATTAACTGCCACTACAGAGGTGACTTGTAGTAGCACTCTCATGAATACAAATCATATCATAGTAAGAGGCCATGTCCAGTGATTTAAGGGCTCCTACAGTGCAATTGTATGCATGTCTACTCAAAAGTAAGTCTCTCTGAGTTAAATGGAGCTTGCTTCCAGGGATGAGTATACAGGACTGTAGACTTAGTGGCACAGGAATGACTGAATCATTCCATCATGCTGAAATCCAAGTTGTATGGCACATGGCATGGCACTGTCCCATACCTGCATTCCTCAGCTCTTGAGCAGAGCAAACTATATTAGCAAAGAGCCAGGTTTTCAGCTTCTATCACTTACAGTGTCTGATGTTTCCAGAGCAATGCAGGAAGAAGAGACTGTAATGTCTGCATTGCAACTAAGGCAACGTTGAAAGGGAGCCAAAGAACTAGTCTGACATGTATCAGTTTCCCAGAAGTTCCTCACAAGTTATTAGATTTTGTTTTGTCACCAATGATGAAACTCCACCAGTGCAGAAGAAACATAATCTCTTCTTTTCTTTTCCAATGTGTGAAAATTCTAACAACTAGCCTCTATGCAATGTATTTGTCAGAGGGATGTATGTGTCTTTGCAATACTAAGTAGAAATGAAGACTTTCCCAAAGGACACAGTAACAGCCTTCTATCTGAGGGATTAGTTCTTTCATATTACTCATAGGGCATACTATGCATTTAAATTGCTTTGGATGTAAGTAATGGAAAGCACAATGTTAGTTAAGTTGTAAGTTCTTGCAAGTTAATTTGATGTTCAGGTATAATAATGAGATGGAGGTATTGCTCTGTGTATGTGTGTGTGTGAGTGAGAGAGAGAGACAGAGAGAGAGAGAGAATGTTGGTTCCAGGAACAGATGATGGTTGGTAAAAATTGGCACATTGCAATTATTATTATTATTATTATTGAATTTATACCACCCTATACCCACAGGTCTCAGGAAAGTTACAACATAAAATCACAATGTAAAAACACACAATACATAACAACAACAACAACAACAACAACAACAACAACAACCCAATAAAGCCCCCTCCCCAACACATTTTAAAGGGCATTGGATGTCAATCAACCAAAGGCCTGGTTAAATAGGAACATTTTTGCCTGACTCCTAAAGGTGTAAAATGATGGTACCAGGTGAACCTCCCTAGGGAGAGCATTCCACAAGCAGAGAGCCACTGCAGAAAAGGCCCGTTCTCATGTTGCCACCCTCTGGACCTCTCAGGAGATACACAAAGAAGGGCCTCAAAGGATGATCACAGGGTCCAGGTAGGGTCATATCGAAAGAAGGGGTATTGTGGTCCTGAGCCATTTAAAACTATATAGGTCAAAAGCAGCACTTTGAATTGGGCCCAGAAACTAATTGGTCACCAGTGCAGTCGGACCAGGATCGTGTAATATGCTCAAAGCGGCTTGCCCCGGTGAGCAACTTGGCTGCTGAATTCTGCACTAGCTGAAGCTTCCTAACTGTCTTCAGAGGCAGCCCTACGTATAATATAATGCATGGCAGTTACCAGAAGCGAGATCTTTTTTATTACCAGTTTTGCTAAAGATATGAACAACTCCCACATATTATGCCCATAATATTATACACAGGTACCCCCCACATTTCCTAAAGTAGCCAGCACCTAGGACAGATGCATAGAACAATGCATATAACTGTATAAAATACTTATAAAAAGATTTACAAAATTGTGCTGCAGAAATATAGTACCACATGGTGTTTGACTCTATTATATGTATTATGTTTTGTATTTTTGGCACATAATTTTGTGTATAATTAGTTGGGCTTTTTTATTAAAAACAACAACAACCCAATGCACAAGTGACCTGGTCATAAGTGGGCATCTGATACAAGAAGTGGTTAAAGGTAAAGGTAAAGGACCACGAACGACTCTGGGGTTGCAGCACTCATCTCGCCTTACTGGCCTAGGGAGCTGATGTTTGTCCGCAGACAGTTTTTCCAGGTCATGTGGCCAGCATGACGAAGCCGCTTCTGGTGAAACCAGAGCAGTGCACGGAAACGCTGTTTACCTTCCCGCTGGAGCGGTACCTACTTGCACTTTGATGTGCTTTCGAACTGCTAGGTTGGCAGGAGCTGGGACTGAGCAACGGAAGCTCACCCCGTCGCAGGGATTTGAACCGCCGACCTTCCGATCGGCAAGCTCAAGGCTCAGTGGTTTACACCACAGCACCACCTGCATCAGAACTGCCAAATTCTGTGAATGAATTCATATAAAATGGATATCTCCTTCAGCTCATGCTTAGTATGCTTCATTAAGTCAAAGTTCTTAGCTAGTTGCTACATGAGAAAGCACTGAATAAGCATGAGATACTTCTTATATGGAGACTTTGAAATCAGCCAGCAAACTGCGCAAGAGGAAACGTTGCATTTTGTTGAAGTTTGCTTTGTTGGAAACTGTAATACCAATAGCAGACTAATTGTGTGGAATCTTGCACAGAGGCCTGCATCGCAATGACAATGTTTAAAAGCATTAATACATTTTGCAATGAGAACCTTCTTTCACACTTTTATAATGAAATTGGATTTCCACAGTTCTCACAATATCTCAATGAACCATTGAATTTTCCAATAATGCAATGCAATGAATAATTTATTTATTGTTGGAAGGGTGGGGAGAAAGCTCAGAAAGCATTTGCAAATAAAATATTTGTCTCAAAAGAAAGCCCATGAAACTTTCCAGAAAGGTGTGTTTTAATTGCTTTATTCTAAATTCAGCTCTGATCACTCCTCATTCCTCCTCACTACATTTTGGCTATGAACACATTACCCACTTAAAACACAGCTAGGCTGCTCTTTTTCTCAATTCAGGTTGAATCTCGTTTGGGGCAGAATGCATCAGAGCACAGTATTTTTATAAGAAACAACAGGAGAAATGCAAGAGAAAAAAAGGATTGTGGTTGATATGGTGTGTACACCACTTCCTGAACCAGTAGTGGCTGCACATTGGATGCAGAGTACATAGAAGTGTGTACACTGCCCCCCCCAGTCATAAACACACACAACAATGACATACAATCCTGAAATGAACTCTGGTTTCTCCTAATGACATCAGTTCCCACAGAAAGGTATGAAATTTCTGAATAAGCAGAAGGCATGTTGGAAACTCAGTTATTTTCTCATTCCTTATAATACCACATAGACCTATCCAGTAGTGGTCAGGGCAACAAGGATGGCTCACCCTGTTTTGCCACCTGAGGCAAAATGGAAAGGTGCCCTCTTTGCTGCCAAAGCCTCACTTACTGGAGTTGTGCAGCAGCAACTTCCAGAGAGATTTCACAAAATCTCACAGAACTCTAGCAAGATCTCACAGAGCTCTTGTGAGATGTCATTTGACTCCTGTTACTTCCATGTGATGGCAGTCATGATACCTTATTACTGTATTTTTCCATGTATAAGACGGCCGCTATTTTCTTAACCCAAAATTAAGAAATTAAGTTGTTTAGCTTTGGGGGGGGAGGTCACTTCCACCAATCACTCACTCACCTGCCTGCCTGCCATTGCTGATCGCACACCTCGCCGCAGCCAATTATCTGCCCACTCGCTGCCACCGACAGCCCACCCGCTCACTTGCCGCAGCCACCAATCGCCTGCCTGCCTCGCCACAGCCGCCAATCACCTGCCCAATTGCTGCAGCCACAGCCAATTGCCAGCAGGCCTTGCCGCAGCCACCAATCACCCACCCAATCTCCTGCTTGCTGCTGCCATTAATCGCACGTCCCCCCTCTGCATTCACGATCTGTGTGTATGATGACACCCAATTTTTCCCTATTTTTTTAAAGCAAAAAGCATCGTCCTATACACAGGAAAATATGGTATATAGCAGAGAGAGATCTAAAGCACTGTCCGACATGCTGCTGGTTAAAAGAAACTGCTTGAAATTACAAGAGTTATACCAGTTCTTTATGGAACAGCTTAATGAACATGTATATTTATTTTCATTATGATATGTATATAGCTCTTTCCCTGGAATTTTAACATTGCGATTTATAAAACAGATTGACCTACAATTTGAGGATAGTGATCTTTTTTCTGACTTGAAGGCTGAGCTCACTGTGTCATTCAGTATTGGAGACAAAATGCTGAAGGATTGAGTCTCATTAAAATAATATAGGTGTCAGAATAGTGATAAAAAATAATGTCAGTTCCTAATCTGTCAGATTGTGGAATCATTCAAACTCTCACTACTTTGATTCCTAAATTAATGTCATTTAATTTTGGGAGAACATTGGCTAGCTGCTGCATGATGGGAAGCTGAAGCAGTTACATTTTTATCAAGAGATCTCTGAAACTCTAACTCATTAGGATGCCCTTCAAGCCACTATTAGCAGAATAAAATTGTCTAAATTAGCTGTACTTTGCAATGTAGGATGGTTGGGCTACTTTTCTTTTTCTTATCCTATATAAACGTGCTTGGGAATTTGTTCAAATGTAGGAAATGCAGCTTTTGAAATTTATGAACCGCTTGGTAGTAAATGATACCCATTGCTATCAAAATATTGAAAATAATAATAATAAATAAACATTTTGTGAGTTGTTGTATAGGGGGAAAAGCTAAGGGAAAGCCAAGATGGCAACCAGGATATATCAGTTGGTAGAATAGGAGACACTTGATCCCAGGGTTGTGGGTTCAAGCCCCACATTTGGCAAAAGATTCCTGAATTTCAGGGAATTGGTGATGCTTGTGGTCGCTTCCCACTCTACTGTTCTATTCTGCGAAAGATAAAAGGCAAAAAAAGCCCAGCCCATCAAACTGGACCCTCAAAAACTGGACCTCTGGGGTTGGTGCGCCATTGGTGGCCCACTGCAATCTGTCAGTTGATGTTTTATAGCTCTATTGGACCTGTCCTAGAAAGAATCACAACAACTGCTTAGTGGTTGTTGCCATCCCAATAAGATGGCCTTTAGGGTGTTTCTGCAGGTGTTTCTCAGCTAGGCAACCAAGATTACCTGCATCTCCCTCCACATTACAAAAAACAGGTGTCAGTGTTCCTAAAATGGGAGGCACTCATCATCTTGATGTTTTATACCTCTGTGGGCCTAGTCTCAGAAACAGTAACATTTATCCAGAGTTTCATCAGTTGGATTCAAACTCCCATGAGCCCCAGTCATTCTGACCAATGGTCAGGGATGGTGGGATTTAGTGTACAACAATTTATGGAGGGTCACAGGTTGCTAATCCCTGACCTAGAGATTTCCAAATGGGACCAGGAAACAGAAGGTGGGGAATTTTCAAAGACATGCCTTTGGATAGATTCAAGATCAAGGCTGCATTCCTTTATGTACTTACCTGTGATTAAATCTCATTGAATTCACTTGAACATAGTACTGAGAAATCATGCATAGACTTGCAATGACCTCTCCCCACATCAAATGGGGGCACCTTTTGCGTGGTCGCACGCAGCCCCCCCGGATCCCAGTGTGACTCCTGGTAGTTCGGACTGGCTTCATCCTCCCCAGGCTGGATACCTGGAGGTCTCCGCCTACCTCAGCCAATTGCCCAATTGCCAGGGGATTGGCCAGGTAAGGGGAGGGACCATCCTGCCCACACAACAGAAGGTGAATCTTACCTGCGAAGCGGCAATTGGCTCCAGATCTTCTCCCACCCTCCCCTCCCTCAGTTAAGTCTTCTTTTGCAGGTTAACCTCTTCTACACAGGTAAGCAGGCGCTGCTACGTCAGGGGCGCTGTTGAAGGGCCGGAAAGGAATTTTCCTGCATTGGCAGGTTTTGCCTTTCCTGTAGCAAAACGTCACAACTTTGGCAGTTTCAGGCCTTGAGCGGAATCCTTTAGTCTATCTTCCTAAATGGGGGGGGGGTGAAGCGGTGATCTACGTCCCCCTTGTGGCAGTGATACCAGGGTTCTCCGTTAAAGGGGTTTTGAGGGAGGCATTGGCCATATGCCGAGATGTTGTCATTGCTCTCCCCTCCAACGGCGGCGAAACGGGGGGCGGGATCTCTGCTTGAACATATGTTCTCCAGAGCCAGCCCAACCCCCATGCATTCTGGATAACCCTGAAGTGTCCCAGATCCCTGGCTAGGAACTGGGAAGGATAAATGCTGAATGCCTGAGCCAAGGTCTCCCTACATCTGAAACTTAATAAAGTTGTGGCCAATTTTAATACCATAGCACGTTGTCTGGAGATTAGGGGTGAGGAAATATACCTGTTTCTCTGTTTCTCATTTTCCCCGTCTTAAGCTCCATTCTCCATGTTTCCACATCAGTTTGTATTTTTCCTAAAGTTCTTGTGGAAATGTGTCAGCATTTTTATGCAAATTTCTCCTACTATAAACATTTTACATGCAAATTTCCTCAAATGTACACATGTCTGCAAAATCATGCATTTTGCATATTTTTTTCTCTCTCACACACACTACTACGCACACTTTACTCCAGTGTACACATTTTTGTATATATTTGTATAGCAAAGCCAGAGAACTGCTTTGCTAAATTCAGAGAACTACAAAGGATAGCTGTGGTTCACTTTGCATATTGTTTCAGAAAGTATGAAACAGGTACATTTGCCTTTAAATGTGAAGTGAATTCCTCCTCCATCTCCTCCTGAGCAATAATCCTATGTGATCTGAGATACAAGGCAGCCGCTGTTCCCCCATCCCTAAATGGCATCCCTGCATGGTAGCTCTACGTTGGTCACAAACAACGCAATCAAAGCTTGGGAAGCTGTGCTGAGATCTGTGATTTGCGAAGCTCAGGCTGATGCCTAGAAAAGTTATAATCATTTATGGCTTTAAACTGTTTGCTGCAGTATTTGTGAGTCCCCCACCCCGATTTTTCACAAGTTGCCTAGCATATAGAAAGATGTGATGTTTTTAAAAAAGAAGTACTATGGAACCTATTAGCTTTTCCTACCATAACTATTTTTTTTAGCAGTTTAACTTAGCTGTCTAGATATTTCTAAAGAAATCTGAACAGAAGTGTAGCTTCAATTCAGACTACAATATCCTGCCATTGAAATAAGTCAAAACAGAATGTCTCCTACATTTCTGTTATTGCTGCAATTAGGCCATTGCAGCTTGAATAAAAGATGCTCTTTCATTTCCAAATGGCTATGTCTAAATGATAGCACCAACGGATATTGATTAGGATGTTACAGAACAATCAGATCCTTTACTGGGAATGTCTTGTCTCAGAATTTAATAAATGATGGACAGGGAAAAGAGGACCAATATTTGCTCTGTCTGCCATTAGCAAAGGTGTTTTATTTCAATAACATCTGTATATAGCATAAAATCTTCCATATATGAGCAAAAGCAAGATTCACAGAATCTTGTCCCATTTGCTCTCTTGGATGGAATGACGGTGTCCCTCTGCGCAGTCCTGCCTGGCTCTGTCAGCCATAGCCAGGGAGGGAGCTCTGCCACTGCCAGGCAAGCCCTGCCCATGAGAAGCACCCCATAGCACCTACCCAAATGGTGTGTGACTGGCAGCTGCCCAGACTTAGGGGCATAGAGGAGATCACTGGATCCTGAGACAGCCCTTCTGCCATCATGCAATGACAATGACCCTGGTCTGGTCCTCTTCACTGCACTAAACTGTGGTGGGGCACATGACATCATGTTCAGTGTGATGACATCATATCCCATTACGCATCTGCTTTAGGTAAACAATAGTAGAAGTCATGGAGTCAGTGGCAGCCATGTTTTTACTTAATGTGTAGTTTAACCTTTAATGTTAAAATAGATTTATTTTAATTATACTTCACATTTAGTTTTCCATCCCATGGATTCAACACTGAATATACATTTCCTCACAGTTGCAGCACATGGATTTAATGTTTTCTGTAAGATTTCTGCTGCTATCTATTTATTAGTATAGAAATAGTGAAACTTAAAGTGATTTACAAAAATGAAGATTAAGAACAAGGAGAAGCAACCTAAAATATTCTATAGATGATAGATAGATGATAGATAGATAGATAGATAGATAGATAGATAGATAGATGATAGAGATAGATGATAAATAGATAGATAGATAGATGATAGATAGATAGATAGATAGATAGATAGATAGATGATAAAGAGGTCCAACTATTATCTTTATCTGACACTCCAACACTTTGGGTATTAATCATGGACAATTTTGAGCTGTAAGATTTTGGTCAAAATGAGCATTACTTAGCATTTACACCATCTGTCTTTCTTTTGCCAAGCTGATACCACTTTGGAGTTCTTTGTGTAGTATGCCTGATGTTTATGCTCCTAAATCCGAACGTTTGGCTAGATTATTTGACAGCTGCAATCCTATTAACACATGCATGGAATTGTTCTGTTAAACATTTTAATTTGTAATTAGAGAAACTGGGCAGAGGGGGGATTACCAAAGAAGCAAATCTCAACCGTATCTGAATGTAAAAGTGGGGTGTAGAACTTGCATATCAGCTTCAGGGGTCCCATTTGCTAGACTGGACATTTTTTAAAAACCTCATGTTTTCAACCACTTTCCCCTTACACTCATTCCTAGCAATGTCCTTAACAATATGGGGAGAGAGAAAATAGTATTTGAAGAAGCCCTTTGACTGGATAACTTATCAGTTAGCTTAGAGATGTGTGGTTGTCTACCCTTGCTTCAAGCTAGTGGATATGTAATTTTTTCCTAATTGTTACAAATACAAGAGGCTCATTTTCAGCAAGTGCTTTGAAACGGTCTTCATTCTTCCCTGATTTGACTTCAAAGGTTCTAAAAGACTCAACAAGGGCATTTGGGTTCTTTGCTAAATGCTGATGTGTTAACCGAGGCACCTATAATAGCAATAATATGAGATTGGAGGCAAAATGCTCTGATAAAATGATGTACCTTTAGAAACATTTGATTGCTTCCTTCTCCAGCTTATAGGAGTTGAAAAGTGCAAGTAGCAAGAGATATCCAGTCCTGTGATTCTTGTGGCAGAGCAGCCGCAGGCAGGTCACAACTGCTATTAATTCATCAACCATAGTAAGAGCATTTTCAATATTTCAGCTCTTAGGACTAGCAGGGATTTTTCTCTGCTGTAAAAAGGTTTTAATTTAGCTGAACACAGTGGCAGCTGCTACTTCTGCCTTGAGCTACAATTGCTTTTGCCCTGAAAAAGTCTTCTTGCATGTTAAATATGCAGTCTAAGTGCCAAGTTAGCTTTGGACTTTAACAATATTCTGTCTATTTTCCTGTTTATTTAGACACACTGCAACAGCCTCTATAGAGCAATGTGGGCAATGGAGAACTATGAGCAGTCTAGCAAAAATCATGAATTTCCATCATGTAAATATGGAACTTGTAATTAAGAGCTGATGGTCAAAATTTCCATAATGATGTAGCCAGATGAAAATGTGTTCTTGGATGCCACTGGGATTCTCAGTTGTGTCTCTCTCATTAATGCTTATTACAAGAAAACAAGGTGAATATTCTAAACTAGATCCTCCGTCTTTACTAGATATTCCTATATGCCATTCAGGCGATAAGGATTTGTGCCTGTTTTCCATTAGAAATACAATTTAAAATATAATACCAACAAATAGTCCTCTCCAGATATAAAAAGATGTGATTAGAAACCTATTGCAATCTCAAAATTAATGAAATGTCAACATAATTATACAGTGGGAATGGCTAAATGGATTTGTTTGCTGAAGCTATTTATGCATTATGTAGCATTTCAAAATTGTATAATTTGGCAAATGAAAATCAGAATTCTTATGCATTCTTAAATTATAGATTATTCCTCAGAGTGAATTATATTGAATACTGCATCTTGCACAGCTAACAAAGCAATGCAAAGTGTAGAAGAGCTCAGAATACTTTGCTGCCTGAGGTGGAGCAGCAAATGGCCCCCTCCAGGGCCCCAGGTCAAGGAAGCTACATATTATCCAAGGCCAGCTAAGTTACTTGGGCACCTGAGGCAGAAAATCTCAATAGCATCTCTCCTGTTGCCTGTCAGTAAAAATACAACAATAATACATTTAATAACTAACAATTTCTTGTCATTTCAAGACACCTCAAATCAGCTGTCTGAGGCGGCAGACTCACTTTGCTTAATGGTAGTGCTGGCCTGGAAGAACTGGTTCTATAGCCTGAATCAATATGTTAGAACTGAATGTTTTGTGACCATAAAGCAATACAGTGTTTAGACAAGTCAGCAAAGGCATGTGAAAATATCCAGCGTGAAAGTTTCATCAGCTCTACCACCCGTCATGTATTGTGGTGAACTAAATAATTTGGAGACCATTTGTATCAACATATGGAGCATCTCTAGGTGTTTGTAGAAATAAATCATTGAGGACATCCAAAAGAAGTATAAGTATCTGTTTTTAAACATAATTTTTATTAACAGGCCAATCATATCACATTATTTCAAATCACATTAATTCCAAATTATACAGCTGAATTTTTCAATTTTGTTGGGGGTACCCATACATCAAGCTCCGGACGAGAATCCAAACATCACTTCTATTACTGCTTTAATTAAACAGTTCTATCCAGTTCTTTCCAGGTAGTCTCTTTTTTACTTTCTTCATCTTCTTGTTGTTGTCATATATTCCTTTCTTTGCGATCTCTGATAATCTTCACAGGCAGGTTAAGAACAAACATCGTCTGCGTGGGTTTTACGCACTCCACAAGTCATATTTCATAGGGACAGCCGCCATTCCACTCCTCCTTTGAAAATTTATCTTCGGTCTGCCCTTTAGATTTCCCAGGCTTGTAAAATATCTCCTAGAGGGCTCTGCCAGGTTAAAGATCAAATTCCAAACATCGTTCACTTTCAAATAGTCCTGGTTCTCCTCCCCCTGTCTTTCTTAAACAAGCCTGTCTTGCGAGACGCCATTTTAAAACTGCGTCATAAAAATTTTTCATTCTCCGATCTTTACCAATCCTCTCTTCATTCATCATTAATTCATCCCACACAGTTTTTAGATTCCTGCTTGTGTAGTAAAATACGGCGGTTCTTTTTTCTTTGGGGTGGAGGGTTATTTATTGCTCATATAAGATAAAGAAAGAAAAGTTTTTTCCTCCACCCCACCTTCTTAGCTCCAAACATACCCATCTCTTAATGGCGCTTCGTCTCTTGATTTATTTGTCTTCGCCCGCCGCTCCGATCCCAGAGATCCATTAATCAGCAGTCTTATCTCCCAACCTTTGCTTGACGTATGTGCTTTAACATCTTCCAATTATATATTTCCAATTATATTTTTGTGTTAAAGCAAGGCAGCATGCGCGAATTGGAGACGGCGTCCGGGAAGAGCCGACCGCACCGAGGGCTTAGCCAAGTGACCGGCGTACCCCCTTCTCTCGAATCTGGGGGTGCATTGTGGCCACCGCTGGCAAGGCAGTCCCCCCCATATCCTTGGGGGGGGGGAGACTGCATACTTCCTATAACAGCCTCTTAATTACCTCGTGTGGGTCGGAGAGATGTTACTGTCGGCCATCTTCCAATGCGCCACCTGGTGCCCCCCCATAAGTATCTGTTTTAATATATATTTAAAAAATAAAAAAATGTCCAGTAGCACCTTAGAGACCAACTAAGTTTGTTCTTGGTATGAGCTTTCATGTGCATATTACAAAAGAATTTCAGAACTAGACTGGAAAGAGAAGTTGCTGAATTACAACTTATTACCAAACTTAAAATCATGGAGAGACCTGGTCTGAATAGAGACATTGGGTTCTTATCTCATTATACATAATAAAGCTATTTTTGGCCATCTCATCCCTTGCTTTTTCCTGTAAGACCAATTGCAGTTGTTAACAGTCGTCAACAGGTTTACCACACCTATTGGCCAATCACCCATTCCCACCACCCTTCTGAGTAATACCCCTCCCCAGCCTCTCACTATATATAAGGGTCTGGTGACTTCTGTTTCAGTGTATCTGAAGAAGTGTGCATGCACATGAAAGCTCATACCAAGAACAAACTTAGTTGGTCTCTAAGATGCTACTGGACATTTTAAATTTATATATATATATATATATATATATATATATATATATATATATATATATATATTCTACTGCGTCAGACCAACACCTACCTGTGTCTGTTTTAAGCAATACATATACAATATTTACAGAGGAATGTAGGATACTACTTTATACTGAGCAGTGAATGATGTGCTGGGGTGGAGGCAATTACCTGACCTCCCAGCTGGTGAGTTGCTGCTGATTACCATGAAGAGGAGGGGAATAGTGAGACGGTGGGGAGGACAGTGTGGTGCAAACACACCAGCAGAGCCAATCTAGTACTGCTGCCCATGTATTTGTGCTGCACTGCCCTCCTCACTGCCTCACCTCTACCTCTTCTCCTAGTAAGCCACAGCAACTCTCTTACCAGGAGGTTAGGTAAGCACTTCCACTCTACCCCAACATCTGATCCTGCTTACACTGAGTTAGACTATTGGTCCATCAAGCTTGTATTGTCTACAATGCATGACCAGCATTGTCAGGCACTGGTCCTCTTTGGCTTCAAATTAAACTCTTTCCCAGACCAAACTGAGCAGGATAGGCAGGGATTAAGCTGGAGGCCTTTTGCTTGCAAGGCTTGTCTTCCACCATGCAGCTGTGCTTCTTTCCTTAATTAATATTTTTTTTATACATCAAGGAAATTTCATACAATACAGATGCCAGGCAGAGAATATTGCAACAGCTTCATCACAGCACCTGCTACTTGTGCCAAAACTTGTCCTTTCACCACCACCACCCTTTGAGTTTTTGCACAAAAGTAACAAATACATTGCTCTGGATTCAAGATAAACACTTCACAGAACTGTCCTTCTTTGAGAAAACAAAATGGAAATAAACTGAAGCCAAACTAAAATTACACTCCCTCTTAATATATCTTGCTTAGGACTTGCTGCAGCTCCTTACTTTGAAAAAGGAGTTGTGGGGTGTGTGTCTTTGCTCGAAACTGAAACAGCAACATGGAGTGGGAAGACTTCTAATCATTTCACCATAAAAAGCACCCTGAAAGCTTTTATTTGTCCTGTTTAAAAATAATGACATATCCTTGCCGATCTTTTTTTAGATTTGAACAAGGGATTCCACATAAAAGTCCCCGGGAGCAACCTTTCCTTTATTGAAGGGGTGTCATTGTCCCCTGAGCATTTTTCAGCTGCATACAAGCAAAACAACAAATCAATCTGGAATTTGCTGCATAAAATGGTTTGTGTTTGAGGCAAAATTTGTCCCAATAGTTTTGAATTTTATATTTGTACATTAAGTATTGTCTAGTTTAAAGTCAACTCTGTTACATTTCAATGTTTACAGTGATGCAGGTTGCATCACTGGGTGAATGGAGAGGGACCAGTGTTGCCTGAGAGCAAGTCTTCCCAGTTCAAACCTCACTGGGCCAGCATCGGGAGCTTAAGTGACAGTTTAGCTGCCCATTTTCATATCGGCATAAAGTTGCTGATATTTACATGCATCAGACAGAGAGGATCACTTACGTTTGGGAGCCAGTCAGGAGCAATAGCATGAACTGCCTCCTTAGCTGCATACAATTCCCTGGGAAGGAATGTGTTTGTATTAGTTCACTTAAAATATATATAATCTATAAAAGCAATATAAATAATGCATCCCTCAATTTTCCTGCTGTCCTTGGTTGCCTTTGTCATTGGCTTCATCCCTAATATAATGTTTACTAATGGCACTGCGGAGGAACAGTATTTCCATAGCAACATATGAACAATACTAGAGAGATTAATCATTTCTGCATTATCTGTGTACAGTTTTCTGTAAAGCAACATTTTGTAGTTTGATAATTGCTAGTCTAGAGTGATTTTACATTATGCAATGATTAGCATAAACATTTAAAAAGACAAAGAATGCCTATTGAAATGAGGAGAGCCATGCAGAATAGGTGATACTCCAGCGTAAACAAATACTGTATCATGGCTCTCTGAAGAGCTAACTCTTCACAACACATTTCCAATTCAAATTGATTTGGTGTGATCCATTTCCAATAGATGGAAGGGCTTCTGGGACAGCCATCAGCTGCCTTGCAGAAGTTCACTTCTGAACCGTGGCAGTCTGCTTCCACAATACTGCTTCACATAGGTTATGAATTTGAATATGGATGTAGATAATCGGTCCACATGCTGCCAAGGGTGGTCTGGTCTTATCTTCAATAGGCCAGTGAGGTGTATTTCTTCTGTTCTCAGTCACCTGTAGTTTGTTAAGGGTGCAGAGAGTTGATAGGCTATGCCTATTCCTCTTACAGGGACACGGGTGGCGCTATGGTCTGAACCACTGAGCCTCTTGGGCTTGCTGATCAGGTCAGCGGTTCAAATCCTCACGATGGGGTGAGCTCCCATTGCTTGTTCCCAGCTCCTGCCAACCTAGCGGTTCAAAAGCACCCTAGTGCAAGTAGATAAATAGGTGGGAAGGTAAACGGCATTTCCGTGCACTCTAGTTTCTGTCACGGTGTCCCGTTGCACCAGAAGTGGTTTAGTCATGCTGGCAACATGACCCAGAAAGCTGTCTGTGGACAAACACCGGTTCCCTTGGCCTGAAAGCGAGATGAGTGCTGCAACCCCATAGTTGCCTTTGACTGGACTTAACCATCCAGGGGTCCTTTACCTTTTACCTTTTTTACCTTATTCCTCTTACACAGCTGCAATTCCCAGAGTTCTCTGTCAAGGGAGATTGATTGTTAAACTACTCGGGGAACTGTAGCTCCGTGGGGGGGGGAGGGGTCTGCTAGCAACTGTGAGGACCATTAACAAGCTACAGTTCTCTGTTTTGGGGGAAGGCTGGCCTGTTGAAAATGGTATCGTAGAGCTTCAAATGGATGGTGTGAATGTGGCCTGGTTGAATTGATTCAGAAGCGAATCCAATCTTAATCCTTTAGAACCCCAGCTGGTGTTTCAATGTTTCTTTACAAACTTGAACATAAACAACTTAATGTTTGCTTCCCCTCTCTAGATAGATATGGAAAAGTGTCGTGCATGGTGGGTAAAGCATTTACTTTGCATGCAGGAAAAAAAATTCAGGTTGAATACTTTGGCATCTCCAGTTGAAAAAAAACACCAGATTGCAGACAAGCAGCCTGATTGGAAGGCAACTTCCTGTGTCTTTAGGTATTGCATAGATAAAAATGCTGTTGATGTACAATCCTCCTTTGATTCTCATCTTGGGAAGTGTTGGTTTGCACCTCCATCAGAGTGAGAGAGATGATTTTGTCCCAAAGCCTTGAACTGCTGTGAGACTACAAGACGTAAAATACTTTTATTAAGTGCAGTTGGCATTTTCCCACATGCCTATCATAGGTGAAAGAGTAAATAGCTTGTAAGGGCATTCCTGTCTTTGTTATTTTGCATCTGAATCACATCCCTAGCCTATTTGTGCCATCTTGAATTAGCAGTTTTGTGATGTGCTTTACCTTGTTGCTGAATCTAAATATTTTTATTGTTACTCTTTTAACAGAATTGCTAAGTTTCTTTTATAGCAACATTGAATTTCAAATGAAAACAGATTTCATTATTTATTCATAGAATTTGATTCACCTTGATTGTTACATTACTTCTGGTGCTGACAGTTCTTGGTGACTAGTGTGTAAAACTAGAGGGCATTTATGTGACCATGAAATGCCATGAATAATCAAGGATGATGCTTTTGTCTCAAACAGGGGCTCTGTAGCCTTTTGACAATTAAAATAAAGGAACAAAATCAGCCTTTGTCATGTACATCCTATCTATGAACTTTTATCACCTGCCTTGATTTGCAGTCACCTGTAATATAAATATTAACAATATAAATATTAACTAAGTTCCTTTTCAGTGTTGTTGAGCTGGATCATAAAATGACTCTATAAAGCTTAATATTCATTCTCAGTATTTGGTTAAAAAGTAATGTCTGCTTTTGTGGAGAAAAGTCTCATTTAAATGTAAACAAAACACATGGGTTGACCTTTTTTCTTTGGAAAAGGGAATTTTAAGGTGTCTTGGGAAAGATACCCTAAAATGTGGCCTAAATATTAAACAAAGAAAGAAAGAAGCAAAATGGTTACTTCCTGTCAGCTCTTATTATTTATTCATTTATTGCAAAGCATTGCTAAACTGTTTAGTATTTTTTTTAAAAAAAAACCTGTAAGCGGTGTATACTATACAATATAAAAGCAAAATTCATTAAAACAGAAACGCAATAAACAATATAAACTCCATAAAAGTATGTGAAAAGCAAATAAAGCAGGTGATTCAATGTGGTCACATACAGAAATAAGGCTACAATCTAATGGGTCAGGGGGCAAAAAGGTAAGTCTTTGATTAATAAACATATATTTTATTGGGCAGGATAGCACTGGACTTGTAAAATCCAAGCAAATACTTTAAAACAAATACTTTTAATGGATCTTGGATTCATGTCAAATGGCAGATATAGTACGCAGACTTTTTCTCTTTTTCAGAAGAAGCAGGATCTTTGATTAACGGGGCCTATGTTCGAATGGCATCGTTACAAATTACAAACTGTCAGGGTGTCAATTGGCAGTATGTACCTTTATTTCTATAGCATAGGCACCAAGGCTGGAATCATTGTTGCAGCCATTATCCATAAATATCACAAAAGAAATAAACTATGAATCAGTCAGCACAGCTCTTTTGTATTTGAGTTTGGTCGAGAGAGAATTATTGCCATGTTTGACCTAGAAAAGGAGAAAGATAAAGTGGGCAAGGTGAGCAGTTTTTATGGATCAACTCAACCCAGAGAAGTTGGTTCAATAAAAGTTTCATCTTACTTATTTTATGTTTAGTTTCAAGGTCAGCTTTCTCAATATTCCCTTATGAAACAATGTGAGTTGGTCTAGGATCTATAGACGTTACACTCACCACAGGGATGCCTCTTGACTCATTTGGAGAGCCTTAACAGAGAATATGCTCAGGGGTATACGTAGGTAGGAAATATGCAATGCAAATGTACCATCTTGACTACATCAGCACCTAAGAGACTTCTGCAAAGCAAGGTGGCAATGATTAACATTTTATTTCCTAATGTGTTGCTCCTTCATGTTGCAAATTCCTTTCCAACACTTCAGTCTTTATTTAAGAATGGTGGCTCGGTCCCAGAAATATTTAATATTGGAAAATAGTGTTTATTGGGTTCTTTGAGAAAGGAAAAATGAAGTAGAACGAGAAGTTTGGGTGCTGTGGCCTAACTTTAAACATATGTCTGGGATAGCCAGAAGGCTCAGAACATTGGCAAGCTACAGCACTAGGTATATATAAACTAATGATGAAGTCAAAGGGAATATATATTTGGATTTTTTTCTGGTAAATTATCACAAGCTTAGTAGTTTTATCAAAATGAGGCAGCAATATATTATGTACAGCTAAATATTTACTGCATGACCGAAGGCCTATTTGTGTGAAGATAATCATGTGAGACAGCAAAGAGTGTGTGTTGGCAAAACCTTGCCCCCTCCAGCCTGTCCCTTTCCTCATCTATAAAGCCCTTCACAAGTGATGAGAAACCCTTGTCTACTTAGGGAGGCTTCTCCAATGTGGTTTAGAACATTACATAATAAAGGCTCTAAATCAGGTATCCCCAAACTTGGCCCCCCATATGTTTTTGGCCTACAACTCCCATGATCCCTAGCTAACAAGACCAGTGGTCAAGGATGGTGGGAGTTGTAGTCCCAAAACATTGAGAGGACTGAGTTTGCCTATGCCTGCACTAAAACTTCCAAGGTGCCTCCAGCAGTGCATGAGAGCAGTTGGGAAGGGAGGCATCAGAGAGGGTGAGAATTGCCAGCATGATCCCATTCTTCCTCATATGACTGCTTCAATCAACTTAATGCCTGAACAGGGCTCAAATAGATATGTAAATGGATACAATTATACAAATATATTAGGTTCTGACATAAAAAAGGCCCATCTAGTCCAGTATTCTACTTCTCACAGGGACTAGCCATATCCCTGTTGGAAGCCCACAAGTAGCACATGAGGGTGTTGGAGAGAGATGTTTACTTTTTCATAGCAGAGTTAAGCACAATGGAGATTCCTCCAACCACGTTAAAACATGGTTAAACTTGCATCTGCCCTCATCCACCTTTAAACAAATATTCCCCACAGAAATACTTGTTGTTGTTGTTGTTAGTCATTTAGTCGTGTCCGACTCTTCGTGACCCCATGAACCAGAGCACGCCAGGCACTCCTGTCTTCCACTGCCTCCCACAGTTTGGTCAGACTCATGTTTGTAGCTTCGAGAACACCGTCCAACCATCTCATCCTCTGTCGTCCCCTTCTCCTTGTGCCCTCCATCTTTCCCAACATCAGGGTCTTTTCCAGGGAGTCTTCTCTTCTCATGAGGTGGCCAAAGTATTGGAGCCTCAGCTTCAGGATCTGTCCTTCCAGTGAGCGCTCAGGGCTGATTTCCTGAAGAATGGATACGTTTGATTTTTTTTGCAGTCCATGGGACTCTCAAGAGTCTCCTCCAGCATCATAATTCAAAAGCATCAATTCTTCGGCGATCAGCCTTCTTTATGGTCCAGCTTTCACTTCCATACATCACTACTGGAAAAAACATGGCTTTAACTATACGGACCTTTGTTGGCAAGGTAATGTCTCTGCTTTTTAAGATACTGTCTAAGGTAATGTCTCTGCTTTTTAAGATACTTCGCCTTTCTCCCAAGGAGCAGGCGTCTTTTAATTTCGTGACTGCTGTCACCATCTGCAGTAATCATGGAGCCCAAGTAAGTAAAATATCTCACTACCTCCATTTCTTCCCCTTCTATTTGCCAGGAGGTGATGGGACCAGTGGCCATGAGCTTCGTTTTTTTGATGTTGAGTAAGTACAGAAATACTTAGACTAGAATAAATCACAGTCACTTAGCTTTGCAGTTAAGAGAACAAACAAGTCTCCATCCATTGGCAGAAAACAAAATGAAGAAGAAAGGGGTTCAATATGTTCGGGGTCAATTTCGTCCAGGGGGTCCGGCACACTTCTCTTGCGCAGCTCTGGTCTTCCCCCCGGGACCTTTGACTCAGCAGAGCGTAAAACACAGCGGAAGTAGAAGCTTGAAACGTTCTGTCGTGTGGTGGCAATAACTCAGGCTGACACTTAGCAGTCTCCTTATCTTAAAGTCTTTATTCCTTAGCAAAACACAATAGCTATAAATCTCCTGCCTGGCGAGAGTTCGCCCATGTTGCTCCTTTCTCCATGGAGCTAAACACGCAGACTGTAAGAACACAGAGAAAACCACACCCCTTCCGTGTTCTAAACCCGCCCTCAGAATGTGAGGCGTCATCACTCAGAACTCTTAACCCTGTAAGTTCTGAGCCTCTCTTAACACCCCCTCTCGAATCACGTTCTGAGAGGACTTCTGAGTGTTCAACACCTTCCCCATTGCCTTCCGCCCCTTCCTGGCATCGTTGTTAGGCACCTGTTGAACCTCACAAACCTCAGGTTCGCACTGTGCGAAACCAACCCACGCATTTGTGACCTGAAACCTCTCAGGTGGAATTCCCTTTGTAGCCCGCGATGACCGCCTGGGCACAAACTGGGGTGCTCCTTTTGACCCACTGGGGCCAGCATTTGCGTCTTCCTCATCAGACTCCCCCTCTGACTTGACACGTCTGTGAGCTTTCTCCATTATGCGCACAGGAGATGAGGGCTCACTCTTGGACACTCCCTTAACAACCTGTGGAGACGCCCTACTCTGTTCAGGGACCTGGTCTCCACCAGCAGGTTCAGGCTCTGGCTCTCTTTCCTCCTCAGAGTCAGACAGACAATCTGAGACAGTGTCAGAGCGCACTTTGCGCCTTGCCCAACCATCCTGCTCAAAGAACTCAGCCTGTTTACTGACCAGAAGCTTGGTCTGATCACCTTCTGGGTATGCGAATCTCCACCCTTTTGTCGCAGGCTCATATCCACAGAAGATCATTTCCTGGTACTTTGGACCACCCTCTTGCTGCAACCACTTTGGTACAGGCACCATGGCCCTGCAACCAAACGAACGGAAGAAATGCACCTGTGGCTTCTGTCCGTTGAGCAAGAAATATGGGGTGTCACCTACCACTGCATTGTAGCACCTGTTCATCGAGAAATTGGCCGTTTTTACCGCCTCCCCCCAAAAACTGTGAGGCAAACCAGAGTCATCCAGTAGAATCTCGGATGCTCGAACCAGAGCTTTACTCCTCAGCTCTGCCACGCCACTCTCCTGAGGAGAAGTCACCTTGTGACGTATCCCCCTCTGGCGAAAGAAACCCTTTAGAGCAGACCCAGTGACCTCTGAACCTCGGTCACATTTGAACCCTTGCACCTTGGTGGAGAACCTCAGTTCCACCTCTGCAACCCAATCTTTGATCAGTTGCGCTGCTTCCTCCTTAGCTTTCAGAGAAAAAGCCCAGGAGTTCCTAGTAAAATCATCTGTCAGCACCATCAGCCACTTGGCCTTGCCCAGACTTGGCTGTGGCATACCTAAAAGGTCTGCATGCACAAGCTCAAAAGGCCTTGTGGTCACTCTCTCCACCCTGGGATGGCTAAATCCCTTGTTTCTGGCTTTTCTGCAAGCCTTGCAATTCAAAGGTTTACCACATTCTTTTACCTTGCAACCTTTGGTGCACTCTGATAACATCTGGACGTCCTCACAGGACCCATGTGACATCCTCTTGTGCCACACGCAAGCACACGACACATGAGTGTGGTCAGTGGCTTTCCCAGCATTCCCCTCACCCTCGAGAGGTGATTCCAGAACAAAGAGGTTGTTCTGATTTTTTCCAACACTTACGAGCTCCTTCCCATCTCTGGAAATTGTACAAACATCTTTTTCAAAACTCACAGAATATCCCTCCTGTAAAAGACACGGTACAGATAGCAGGCAATGTTTTATCTCAGGGAGAACATAAACCTTCAATTCAGCCTGTAAGAAAGAGACAAACATGTTAGAAACATGGGTTACACGTCCCTGTGAACCTGTAGCAAATCTAACTGTTTTCTCAGTTGAAACAGCCTTGCAGTTCCACATTTGTCCATCAGGTGGCGCTGTGACCAGATGGGCATTCGCAGCCGAGTCAACAACCCAACGTAGCACTCTCCCCCCTCTGGAGTTGTCCTTCTTTGTTGCCTTAGCAACTGACTTCCTGCTGCCCCCGACCTTGGGGTGTTCGCTGCAGGTGGTGTTGTCCAAAACCGCCATAGACGCAGTCAGCTGATAAACGTTTTTACGCCTGCTCCCTCTGTTGCCATGGAAACCCGGCTGGTTCCCATGGGAAACGACCTTGGAAATATCCTGCCCTGGCTCCTTTGCTCTCTGTGGGCAGCTGCGACGCAGATGTTCAGCCGAGGCACAAACAAAACATCGCCTAGTGGAAAACTTTGCAAACGTGCCTTTGGTCTTCTCTGCCCCCCCAACCTTTCCAGCAGCCCTCCTCGAGGCTTTTCTGCTGTTGGGAAAATGGCTTTTGGCTTCTGCTGTGGTTTCTCTGCAAACCCCCTCCAGCTCCTGCCAAACAGCCTGGGCACTCTCAAGACCCTTGGAATGGCCTTTCTGGCCTGCACCCCCAAACTTGGGTGCACAGCCTCCAGAGGAACAGCTAGCCACTGCTTTCCTCTTCCCAGCTTCCAGCAGCTTTCCAGCACACGGCTGCCTGTCTCTCTGGCGTGTCAAAGCATCGCAGCAGCTTTCAGACACGGCTCCAGCCCACTTTGGGCTTCCAGGGCGTCCCACAGCCCCTCCTTGACTCTCTGGGCGTTCCCCAGCTTCTGTGCAGCTCTTGGCCCCCTCTGGGCGTCCCTCAGGCTGGCGTCTAGCCCCCTCTGGTCTGGCTCCCACTCTCTTCAGTGCCTGCCAACCGACCCAGGGCTCCTTCCCGTCTGCCTCTTCAAAAGGGACTGCACGCGATTCATGGCTGTCTGCCATCTCTCCCCCGGGGGCCCAGCCTACTCACGATACAGTAGCACCCCCCGGTCCGGCAGATCCTTCCCAGCGAGCTCCTCCCGGCTGGCTCCAGTTACTCCTTAGCTGGCCTTTGGCTGCTCCTCAGCCGATTCTGCCTGCAGTTTCACTTCCCAGCGTCTCATCGGCTGGCCTCCGGCTGCAGCCTCCTCACACGCACGAACGTTGCTTATCTTTATTGCTGACCCCCATAACCTGTTCGGGGTCAATTTCGTCCAGGGGGTCCGGCACACTTCTCTTGCGCAGCTCTGGTCTTCCCCCCGGGACCTTTGACTCAGCAGAGCGTAAAACACAGCGGAAGTAGAAGCTTGAAACGTTCTGTCGTGTGGTGGCAATAACTCAGGCTGACACTTAGCAGTCTCCTTATCTTAAAGTCTTTATTCCTTAGCAAAACACAATAGCTATAAATCTCCTGCCTGGCGAGAGTTCGCCCATGTTGCTCCTTTCTCCATGGAGCTAAACACGCAGACTGTAAGAACACAGAGAAAACCACACCCCTTCCGTGTTCTAAACCCGCCCTCAGAATGTGAGGCGTCATCACTCAGAACTCTTAACCCTGTAAGTTCTGAGCCTCTCTTAACACAATATGACTTAAAAAGAAAAGTACTTACCTTAGTTTCCTTACAAAAACAGATCAGGGAATCTTTGGATTCATTGTGGAAATCTCCTTTCAGGAGAGATTCCATTCACTTGGTTTTTCTTGAAGCTGGGCGCTATTGGCTGCATGCCTTCTTGCTTGTTCCAGAAAAGACTGAGAGGCGGGATTAGAGGCTGCTGGGAGACCCACACCTACTTGCAACCTGAGCTCTGGGCTCAGGTTAACTCTTTCATGCGTATGTGTGAGTCAGTAACTGTATATTACAAGAGATTGCAATAGCACTCTCTCCAGCAACTGATACTTCCCAGCAACTGGAGTTCAGAGGCTTGCTACCTCCAATAGTAAAGGTAGATTATAGCCATAGTAGCAAGTAATTGATAATTCCTCTATGAAAGCACCTCCTTTGTAAGTGGATACATTCGATTAGCTAGCTTAAAAATATATTATTGGTTTTTTCCCCTAAAGTGATACAGGAGTGGCTAATAGAAAAAGCTAACATCAGTAGCAGCTCCTGCTTCATTTCAGCCACTATCCAATCCTAACATTGTTATGAAGGCTATTAGATTAACAAATTCCTGTGACCGTGTTTCCTTTTCTCCACATTATTAAAGACAGGCAGCAAAAACTGCAAGGTTTTCATCAGCTAATGCCTTGTAGTAAATCCATTAGAAAGCCATTGGTATCTAATTGTCTAATCACAGCAAAGGCCTAAGAGTGACATGGCTATAATGGGATTAAAGTAGATTGTAGTGCTCTACCTCCACTCTCTGATCTATTCTGCAGATAGTGGTGACCTTGCAGGTCATTTCAGTTAATTTAATGAGACTCTAAAGCAGGGAGTCTTGGGGGGGGATGCTACTTTGATTAAATGGGCAAGCAAATGTACACTAGTTTGTTTGCACCTTTTAAAAAGATAACATTTGGTGTGAATGAATAAATACGCCATTAGCTACAACCCATAAAATCCAGGACACATCATATCAGACCAGACCAGCACAGAGCAATTGGTCAGCTGATTATACAGAGAAATGGGCAAGTTTTGCCCAATCTCTTTTCTCTGCTTTGACTCACCGTAGTGATCTGCGGGAAGGCTGTGAAACATCTTGGAAAACAATAACTATGTAACTACGTCTGTACAAGCATGGTTCTAGTTGGCTTCCCCTGTCCAAATTGGTATATGTGTTGCCATTCTTTGAAAGGGTGGGGTTTAAGGGAGTGGGTGGAAGAAGGGCAACCCCTCGCCCTTGGCAGGGCTGGCTTTCCCCCAGTTTACTTAGAGCCCACGCTTAGTTGTTCATACAGAGATCTGTTTGAGGTTTAAATATTTAAATAAATAATTGCAGCCCACTTCACCCAACCTTTTGTCTCTTGCGTCTTTATTTCCCTGATTTGCTAGATTCTTACATAAAGACCAACTGTGATAATTGTTCATGCCAGTGTATAAGAACAATAATCACATAGGAAATCAGACCCTGTGGTTAACCATGGCTTTTAGGTGGAAGGATCCAATCCAGTGAGGTACTAGTCACTGCTCCTTCTCAAGTGGCTTCCTTTGTATGCAGGGAAGTCATTTGCAGCAGGTTCTGATCTTGTGTGGTGCCATGCACCCCTGCCCCCTTTATAGGGGTCAAAAAAACCTATTTAAAAAAACCCTTAATCCTGTTCCTGAATTGTTTTGGGGATGGATCCAGAGTTGGGTGGGTGAACCCTGGGATGGCACAAGAGGACTTGCTCTGATACAGGAGTCACAGATTGAGGCCACGGGTGTGGGGATCAGGGCATGTCCTTGCACAGCCCTAGAAAGAGAGACAAAGCAACCCCTCAGTTCACTTCATAAGTACAATGGTCAAATAGCCCCTGAGAAATGTTTGTCTACCAATGGTCTGCCCCAATAACTGCTTTGATGAGGTGAATGGGGAGAGGGTCCCTGCAAAATCCAGCCTCAGTTGGAATTTTTTTGGCATCTCTGGTTGGGTGTGTTGTACCAGGATGCAGTGGGAGGGGGCCTAAAACCTGAGATCTCACCTCTCTCTGCAGCTGGTGCAATAAAATGCTTGGTAGGTCTTCTCTAAACCTTGAGGGGAGGGGGGACATTATGAAGATACAGTGGGGAGGATCAGAAGGAAAATATTTCTTGCATGAGCAGTCTTATGTTCGCACAGCATAAGAAGTCCAAGAGAAGGATATCCAAGTCTGGTTCTAATCCTCTTCCTCTTGAGGTTTCACAATTCCTAGTAATGGAAGAACAATCATTTCTGAGGGAATATTTTGAACAAGTTAATGAGAGCAAAGACTGAGCTGCTGTTCATTAATTTTCAGCTATTTCAAGTGAAAGCACAGGGAGGAAAGTGCTGAAAAGGAAATGATTTAGACATAGAAAAATTACTGAAACGACTATGCAAATGAACAGAAAAGGAACACGGCCTTCACATATAACCATAACACACTTGCATAATGTTGTGGCTGACACCTATTTTTACTTGAAAAGTAAAGGAAAATGAAGACAGTAACAATCACCATCCATGACACAAAATATCTTTCATATTGACCAGGACAGAGCAACCTGTGGCCCCCTCAGATGTTGTTGAACTTCAGCTCCCATCACCATTTCATTTCTTTTGTTCTGCGAATGTGGTCAACACATAGGTCTGAGGCATTTTGTAGCAGTTCGGCGGAACAAATGAATAATGGAAAATTGCATAGAACCATTCTGGATCTTTCACAAGTGTCAGACTTTTGGTGGCAGAAGAAAAAGTGGTTAGATGACTGCAATATTTCAGAATAACAATGGGATGGCAGCAACGTCATGTGGAAGCATGCAGAAAATGGTATGTCTTAATCTCATCCTGCCTGTGACTTAAGATCTGTTGAGGAGGCTGTGTTACTTACACTATCGCAGGATGAAGCTCATTCTGTTGGGACTCAAGACAGGGCCTTCTTGGTAGTAGCTTCTTGGCTATGAAACAGCCTTCCCTTTTAAGTACAGCTGGTGGCTCCAACATTGATTCATTTCTAGTGCCAACTAAAAACTTTCCTCTTCATCCAGCCTTTTTGGGTGTGGTTATTCAGAGACATGTTGTCTGCATTGGGCAAGGGTGAGGGATAACATGTGTACTGGTTTGAGTACCATGGCTGTTTTAAAGTTCTGTGTGATTCTTTGTTATGATGCCATTTATTATGGTGACTTACCCTGATATCATATGATGATGAAGTGCAGTGGTAAGTGGTTAGAGTGTTGGATTTGGGATTCAGAAGACCAGGGCTCAAATCCCCACCCAGCCATGAGGTCCCATGGGTGACCTTGGGCAAGTCACTATCTCAGTCTAAGCCACCTCATGGGATCGTTGTAAAGATAAAATGGAGAAGAGCGTGCCACTTCAAACTCGTTGGAGCAGAGGTAGGATTTGAATGTAATAATGAATAGTATATATATGTGTGTGTGTGTGTGTGTGTGTGTGTGTGTGTTTAAAATAAGTAAATGTTGACTATGATAATTATAGTAATATAAACATCTCTATTCTTCTTTCACCCCAAAATGCATTCCATTGTAGGTTACAGAAAAATAAATAAGAACTATAAAAATAATTGAAAAACAAAACAAACACAGAAATGACGAAACAGCAGGAAAATCTGGTTTCTTGTCCTCATAATGTACATAGATTCCATGCCAAAAGCTAGGATAATTGCAGCTAAGAAAGATAGCAGCTCTGAGAAGAAAGGTATATGCAAATAGACACTAAGCTGTCCTTACGCCACTAGAAATTATGTGATTGGTGTATCCTGCTGTCACGCTAATGTGTTCCTATGGCCTCCTGCCTGGCAGTAAATGTAGACGTTGTCCACATTGTGTGGGTGTTTGTTCAGTGCTTGGACTGATATGTTCTGTGATTGATTCCACAAAGCTCTGGTCTGCCCACACAGCTGACCTATGGCGAAAGGGCAAAACTTAACATTTCTTGACTTCAGAACAGGTTAGAAGAAGAGAGATAATGAAACGGACTCATATAGCTATGTGAGGAAACCTTTTTTTGACTAAATGTCACTATATATGTATGGCTATACTGGGGGCTTGGGAACATGACATAGGTTTTGCAAACAGTAACTGCTGAGTAAAGAGATGAGGTTATGCCCATGAGCAAGACTAGCAGCTAGATTAAATAGTACAATTCTTGAAACAGATTCCAATTATATTGGATTTCAAGCTAAGACTTTTCCTTACTCTTATAGGATGGTTTGTAAAGGATTTGATAACTGTTGCATCCAGCTGGGATAAGAATCAGAGCTCAGGGCATGACTAGGCAGATAAAGGGGTGGGACCAGTGCTTTTTTCTGGGGGTATGCAGGGATCTTGCCAACAAAGGTCCGTATAGTAAAAGCTATGGTTTTCCCAGTAGTGATGTATGGAAGTGAAAGCTGGACCATAAAGAAGGCTGATCGCTGAATAATTGATGCTTTTGAATTATGGTGCTGGAGGAGACTCTTGAGACTCCCATGGACTGCAAGAAGATCAAACCTATCCATTCTTAAGGAAATCAGCCCTGAGTGCTCACTGGAAGGACAGATACTGAAGCTGAGGCTCCAATACTTTGGCCACCTCATGAGAAGAGAAGACTCCCTGGAAAAGACCTTGATGTTGGGAAAGATGGAGGGCAAAAGGAGAAGGGGACGACAGAGGATGAGATGGTTGGATAGTGTTTGCAAAGCTACCAGCATGAGTTTGACCAAACTGCGGGAGGCAGTGGAAGACAGAAGTGCCTGGCGTGCTCTGGTCCATGGGGTCACGAAGAGTCGGACACGACTAAACAACTAAACAACAACAATATGCAGGGGTACACATACCCCTTGACATTTTGTTACTGTACTTTTGTCCATTTACTGTATTTATTTTTCCTGATTTGAACTATAAAATGGTGATTTTCTTGAGTCAAAATGAGAGTATGCCTAAACATTTTTTTTAGAAAAAAAAATCACTGGGTGGAGCAATGCAAAGGACAGCAGGCCTGGTTGCACAATTGTTCTTCGACTGCAGACTGTGATCCAAGCTGATGAGCTGGATTCAAAGAACTATGAACAAAGACAGAAAAAACTGTTACAGATTATTTGTAGATGTCTGTGTTACAGTTTGGAGTGGTTCATGCCATTTTGCTGCCTGAGGTGAAATGGGAAAATGCTTCTTCCATGCTCCCCCCTCAGAAAAAGCCTTGCTTATCAGGCTTGTGTGGCTGCGATGGCTTATTCTGGCAAGATCTCACCAGAAGAAGCTACTGAAGCAGTCACATGACCCAGGTGATGGCAGATGCAGGTGAGGCGCCCATGTGGGTCCTGCCCCGTGGGATTCCACCACCCAAGGCAACTGCTTCAGCCCACCTCATGGGTGAACCAGCCCTGGATCATACAGTGTAATAGTTCATAGGCTTTGTAGCAATTTTTGTGCTGCTACAAGTTTATTAGTCATTTAAATTTACATCAATAGAAGATGGTAGGTAGATGCCAAGAAGGAATCCTGGAATCCAATGGAATGTGGACATGTTTATATGGTTTTGGTCAGTGTAGGAAAAGCTGAGCTGCTGCAAACAAGACTTGGACCTGAAAAACACATAGTTTCTTGTGCATTGTGGATTTTTGAGATGTTTACTGATAACTTTCATGCATCCCATAGGACTGATGGGTACAGTGGTACCTCGGGTTAAGTACTTAATTCGTTCCGGAGGTCCGTTCTTAACCTGAAACTGTTCTTAACCTGAAGCACCACTTTAGCTAATGGGGCCTCCTGCTGCTGCTGCACTGCCAGAGCATGGTTTCTGTTCTCATCCTGAAGCAAAGTTCTTAACCCAAGGTGCTATTTCTGGGTTAGCGGAGTCTGTAACCTGAAGCGGATGTAACTTGAAGCGTATGTAACCCGAGGTAACACTGTACTCTTGTTCCTGTGAACTGTGTGTTGGCAACCCCTATCATAGGTGGCTAAATAGAATAAATAGAGGTAGGTAGCCAATGCTGAAAGCAGACAAGGAGAGAACAGATTAGGTGAGCTGAAGAAATAAGACATGCAAGAGAGGTTTGAGCAAACAAGAAGGAAGTGTGAGCAAAGGTGTGCTGCAATCATCAATGTGAGCAATAAGGAAAGAGAGATCAAGAGTTTCAGTTTCCAGAGGGGGAACCGGGTTAGTTTCTTGTAGCAAAAACCATCAAAGAGTCTTTGTGGCACCTTAAAGACCAACAAATTTATTATGGCACAAGTTTTTGTGGAGTCAAGCCCACTTTGTGAGATACACATTTTAACTGGATCTAAAGAAAGAACAGGGCACAGTTCATAGACAAAACCAAGATAAAAGTGACAAGATAAAGAATTGAGTGGATATGTGGGGAAAGAAAAGAAAAGAATGGAAGATAATAGTGGAGGTTACAAACTTGAAGGAAGGAAACAATAGAAGCACTCAGTCAACAAGGAAGTGCCAGTCAGAGAAGGAGAAGAATTGGAAAGAAGTAAGCAGGACTTCCATTTGATCATGATTCAGTATTTGAAAATGAGACAAAAAGGAGGAAAAGAATGAAAAGTCTTAGGGAAGCGGGGAATGAGAACAGACAAAGAAAAGTATTTCTGCAGCATGGAAACAAATAAATAACTTCAGGCAAAATGCCAGAGCATCACTCCTGTTTCACTACAGCCCTTGCTTGATTACTTTTTTTTTCTTGGGGGGGGGGGTAAATTAGGTTATACTTTATATTATTCATGTTTAGAAATCTCAGGAGAAGAAGCCCTTTGAAATGCAGCACATAAACAATGTATTGAAAATATCTGTCTGCTAGAGATTGTGTATCTCATTGAGAAAACACTGGGTATTAGATGTTGAGCTTTGATATTTATCAAGCATTCCTAGGAAGATGTTAAAGCACAAAAATCACATGCAAAACAAGCTTACCTAAACCACATACTGAAATAAATGCTCTCAAGGTGCCTGCTTTTATCCCATATAATACATAAAAAATAATTTGCTACTACCTTTGTCTCTGAGGGAAGATTCAATTTTTTCCCCCTTGGTAATACTGAATGACAAACCATTTGCAGATGGTTGAAAGGTGTACAGATTTGTATATCAAGTGGGGGGGGGAGATTGCTGATTGGTAGTGTGCCTGCTAGTTCCACTCCCAATATCCATGCATCAAGGTCATGTCTGTATGCATCCCAGTATGGAAAGGCTGTGATCATGCTATTGGTACCTGGATTTGTACAGTAATATAGGTTACAGGCTGCATGATCTGAGCCCACATGCATTTCAATGTATGCGGTGTAGGAACCTGTGCAGATGGGAGCCTGAAGATATAGTTGGGGTGCTTAGGGGGATGACCCAGTGGGCACAAGCAAGATGCATCACCATGCTATGCATTGGAAGACAGATCAAGCATCAGCACAGAGCTTGTGTTTTCTTCCCTCAACTCTATGCAGCCTTCCTAATAGATCTGTAATTGGACAACATCATTATTGGCTGCCTAGATTCGTTAATTAACCACTTGGCCCATCTCTGAGGAGAGAAAATTATTTCCACTTTGGATGTGCTGCAAGATAAAAACAACATTTTTTTTGGCAACTAATAATGTTGTGGGGGTGCTGCTATGTGAGGTGGGCCATAGTTCAGTAGTAGAGTACTAGTATCTGCTTTGCATGCAGAAGGTCTCAGGTTCAATCCCTGGTGTATCCAGGCAGGGTTGGGAGACAACCCTTCCTGAAACTACAGATAACCACTGCCAGTGTACATAGACAATCCTGAGTTAGATGGACCACTGGCCGGACACAGTATAAAACAACATATTATACTATGTTGTGTCATGTGAAGAGGGGACTGCTCTTTCAGGGTTTTGAATTTTGCTAATGGGTACTGGTAATCCTAAATGTGCAACCTGGTCCTGCTGTCTATCATTGAAAGATGCACATCAGGTCCAAAAAGATGCCCTCCCAAAAAGAGTCCACCAAGCCAAAGAGAATGGAAGGTGTTTAAATACTCAACAATGTGCCAGGATGCCTATTCTTGACATTCTTCCATCATCTGCCCATACTAAATACCTATCAGAAAGACAACAATATGAGTAACTGAATAAATAATCACAGAAATCTCTAAGGAAGTGAAGGAAATGAAGACATTATGAGTCCTTTGGGTCATTCACAAAGGGGCAGGTAGCTAGCTATTTAAGACTTCTCCCTCTCACTTTGACCTTCTTCCTCTTCCCTTTCAGTGCTTGCCCTCTCACTATTAGCAGTGTGAGTCATACTAGTTTACCTTTGGGAGGGGCTGAGTAAGAGTAGGCACCCTTGATTGGCTTTTGAGGCTCCCCATTTTTCATCTACTGTGCACTGCCTGGAATTCTACTATTTCCTAAGGGAGGAAATCTCTTGATACTTCTTCTGGATCTGGGTGAGGCAAATTTGCCCCTTCCTCAGAGTGGAACTAGCATTGTCTACAATGACCAGCAGTTGTTCTCTGAGTTTTCAGTCTGGAGTCTTTCCTAGCCCTACCTGGAGGCATCAGGGATTGAACCTGGAAACTTTAGCATGAAAAACATGTGCTCTGCCACATCTGCATCAGTGGTAGACCTTGGGGTCTCAAATTTCGGCAGCACCCTGTGAAATGCTAAAATTTGGTTCCCCCGTCTCTCACGCTGCAGTCTAAATAATAGTTGTGGCATCCCTTGTGGCAGTCCCAAGGCTCCTTAACCTTTTCTTCTCTGAAGATATCACCCAAGGCATTGTAGGCTGGAGTACATAATGAGCGTGAAACAATGTTTTACCATGTAGTGAATATTGCTATTTTCTTTCCCTAAATATGAGTCTTATAATACAGTGTCCACTGCATATGAACATATATTTATGAATATGCTGAGATATGCTTCATGACACCCTGCCCCCATTCCTAGTACAATTAAATTATAGAGCAAAAAATGTGCCCTATATTCTTTGCTAAAAAGTTTTACAGGAGGATAGGATAAGACCAGCTAATATTTTAAATGCATGGATGGGTGAATATAGTACGCATGTTTGAAAGGTTTATAACTGTAGTGTCAGTGATTGCTTAAGAGCATAAACTTTATAGGTCGAGGATCATTTCTGTGCTACAAGCCAGATGGCCCTAAAATCTTGTAGTGGGTTGAGATTTGGTTTAATTTTTGATTCCAGGACTTGGCAACCCCACAGAAATCCCTTTTGCAAACAGCAGCTTAGTGCTTAATTGGAAAAGTCATATTCTGTAGAAAGTAAACCTCCCCAGATCCACCAACATAAATCATCCAGTACTATGAACTAGTAGTTTCCATAAGAACTAAAGCTTAGCTCCAGTGTATAGTTCCAGTTCACCTCTTGACTTAAAAGTAGAGGGAGGAGGAGGGTTATCAGACTCCCCAAACTCCTTTAATCCTATTTTTAAGGCTGTTTGCCACTGTTTGCATCTGCCACTGTTTTTTCCACTGCTTGCACTCCTCAGTCAATCAGCAGGCCACATACAATATATGGTGACATTTTGACGAAACAGGTGTGTTCAGGTATTTGTCTCAATACAAGAATGCAGTGTCCACGGATTGGAGTTGCCCACTTTCCTCAACATGAATTGGGGTCCCCCACTGTGTGTGTGTCCTTTGCATTCACCTCTAGTTATCCATTGCTAAAGTTTGAAATATATATAGACTCTCACAAGAAACTTAAAGTTTCCAAACTTAGTCATTTTCTGATCATACATTATTTCAAAGAAGGCAAAATAGATTCAAAATAGTGGAACTGAGACATTGTAGAGCTGCCATCACCTTTTGTTACATATTCCCTCTGCCTTTAATGATAATTTCCCCTCTTTCCTTAAAGAATAGCTTCACACAGATGCTGTGTGAAATCCTGAGTAAAGTTACTGGGAGCAACATGTTGGCAACCATCAAGCTGCCCTTGAGGCAAAAGGAATTCAAAGTAATCATGGGAATAAAATCATTGGAATAAAAGATGGAAAACCATCTGGTTTGAGCTGATATGAGCTTTTCAATCCCACTCAGTAATGACTATTTTGGGGCATGCAAACTTATGTCAGAATGTGTGTGCATGTGTCTGTGTCTGCTCTCCTACTACTGAACTTACATTGCTGTGTTAGAGAAGTCATGTTTTTATCAGCATAATATAGATATACATATACATATACATCCTGAGCCATTGTTTTGAAGGACACTTCATATATATAGACATATTCTCTTGCTTTACAAAGCTTAGCTGCTTTCTCCCAGATGGAGTTCCAACCCTTAAAATTTGATGCTATGTTGCTAAGATGAAGTTGCCATATGACCAGTTGACTGGATTGTATCAGAACCTGTTTAGCTCATTCACTGGCTCAGATTCAAATATCTCATTTTTAAAAAAAATAATCAAGCAAGTGTTGAACACCTAAAGAAAGAGAGATATAAGGCAAACTGTGAGGAGCTAGGTGTGGGGTGAACTAGAGCATGAGCCATATTTACTATGTATGTTTCTTCTTTTTCCTCATTTCTAGTGTGACCCATGATAATTGATTCTGCCATTTATACCAAAATGGATGCATGCTTCTCTAGCCAACTGGTCCCCAAGACCATGAATAATTGTTTCAAGTTTTCCAGTTCGTCTTCTCTTGACCTTTTCCCCAAATCATGAAATAGCAGGAGCTTTCAAGTATCATTGCATTCAAAGGAAACAGATCCTTTGTTTCTGAATGTTTGTTGCTGGAATGTTTCATGCCAGCATTCTGGTGGAATGTTACAAGCCAACAAAATCATGAAGTCAACTCGGTAATTTTGTCAAGCCCCTTTCATGATAACCCCAGAGAGTCTCCACATGGTATCATACATATTCTGGATTTTCTGCACTCCCAATGCTATTGTACAAGCAAGTGCCTACTGTGTGGGCTGTAGAAGTTGCCACCTGGCCTCAAATGCAACAGCTGAATTACGGCAGATATACCTATTACAAACCCTGTTTGTTTTTCTCTCCTTAGGACACTGACACATGCAATTTCACTCCTGTGATTGTAGTTATTCTGCTCAGGCTAGTCCAGCTCACACGCAGGAGGCTGCCCTGCAAAATACCATCCTCTCTCCATCATTCTTACTGTCAAAAATGCTTGGAACAAATATCCTGTCTTTTCTTCTTGTTGCAGAGGAACCCTGTCTCCCCACTGCGCGCGCGCGCACACACACACACACACACCCTTAATTCTTGAAAGGGCACGCTTCCCTCTAACATTGTTGGCCCAGGTTCCAAAGCAAGGGAAGAATCAAGATATGAAAACAGACAGTTGTGCCCAAATAAATTCAGCCACTGGTCTTTTTCCGGAATGAGATGCAGTCTATGAGCCAGGCTTTGTTATGGGGGATAGGGAACTTAACCAAATTCCAATCCTGGCAGCTGATTTGGATGCCGGAACTTCATAGCTGCAAGCTCTTAACTCAACCTGTGCGAGGAAATATATATACATATACATATATTATATACACACACTGCCTTTGTTAACTCCCTCCCTAATTAGCTGGATTGTTGAAAAGGGTTAGGACTATCTGTTTGTGTGAAAAACCAAAGATTTAATAGTTGTACTGTGACCATTCGTTCAATGGCATCAGATCGGATGGCTTTGTTCCCAGAGCCATTTGACAGTCTTCAGCCTTTGCGATACCAGGCCAAATTACTTACCCAACAGTCCTGCATTACAGAGCTCCAGCCTTCTATAAAACAAATGAAACAAAGTCTAGCTATCTTCTCTCATTATTTTGTCACTGTGCCAGTGCTAAGTGAGCACAGAAGCCATACTGTTATTGCACTGGGGAAGAGGCAGGGGAGCTGATAAAATTATGGCTCAGCTGCCTTGATAAATGCCTTTATGGGGACTTTTAGACCACAACCACTATTGCTAGTGAAGGGAATGACAGGCAGCAGTGTTTGGGGTTTAGGGGGAAAGGCTTCCTCCATGCTTCTGCATTTTAATGTTCAGAATAATTTAATTTTTTTTTCAATAATTGAACGCTAACAATAAGAGGCCTGTGGAGAAAAGGTTGGTATTTCTTATTTTATTCTTAACTGAGTCAGGTTAAGTAAATGAAAACAGGGAAGAGAGAAAGAAAGCAGGAAACAGGAAAGGCAAAGCAAAACAGTTGACTGCAGAAAGTCGGGGGTAATTGTGAGGCAGAAGCTATTTGGGCGTAGGGGAACAATAGCGGAAATTAATTTGGATCAAAAGTGGACACTGGCTTTGAGCAGGGGTGTGGCGCCATTTTCAGCCACATTCTCTTCTAGGCAACTTCTGAAGGCCACATGCCAATGGTGGGTGGAGTGCAAATACTACTTTTGTACCACAGGCTAGTTTCAAAACACACTCGCACACCCATCTCTATCCTCCATTAAGACTAGTGTTATCAGATTCCAGTGACACCTTCCAGCCAGGGGAAATGCTAGGAATGCAGGTCAGGCTCAATGAGGGGTTTGACCTAAGGAGAGGAAGAGAAATGGCCTGGGGAGAGTTCAGACTACTAGAGAGGCCGTGTTTGGTCTCTAGGCCTCAGGTTCCATACCCGGGCTTAGCAAACTGCTCCGTATTCACATATATATTCACTGTTGGATAAGGAAATGGAAATTGGGTGCCTCCACTGAAATAAATCTGTAATTTATTAACTCATTTATGTTCAACCTTTCCTCCGAGGAATTCAAAGGCCCTCGCTTTTATTCCTACAACAACCCTGTGAGGCAGATTAGGCTGAGAGAATGAATGCCCCAGAAAGCTTGACAGCTCAATGGGGATTTGAAATTGGATCATCCAACTCCTGGTGTGTTAGCCAGCACAGCTCACTGGACAATGGGAATATTGACACTCCCCACCCATAAGAAAATGCTGGGTCAGGGCATCTGCACTCGCCAAAAAGAAATAATTGGAAATGGCAAACACACATCGTATGCAATCCAACATAGACACATTTCAGCCTATTAAAATAAATTGGTTTGAGCATGCCTAACTCTGCACTGAGGATTGTCGAGTTCATTTATTCTCTAGAATAAGACTTTTTGAGACTGGGTTTTCTTTAGTTGTCCTTAAGAAAGTTGTTAGGGGAAGCTACATCCAAGGCTAATTGCATTAACTTGTTTCTGGTCATGTCATTTTTAAACTGATGTGCCTCTGAATGATTTAAAGATTAATATTCAGTCCATACTTTCCAGGAAATCAACTACTGATAATTTGAAACATAGGCATTTGGAGAAGCATATTAGTGCCCATTTAGAGGTAAGCAATATTCCCCATTTTCAGATATGCACAAGGGCCAAGGATTTCCATATCTGTTTTTTGAGTGTGTGGTTTTTGTGTGTGTGTGTGTGTGTGTGTGTGTTTTTTTAAAAAAGCTTGAAAGCTGGGGAAAGGAGGCAGAATTGAATGGGCCATTGCACACAGTTTTCCTGGTGGTGGTGGTTTGCCATCCACATATATTTAGGTGATGTACAAAATAAAATAAAACAACTAAAAAACAGATTAAAACAGCACAAAAATACCAGATGAAGAATCTAAAAATAATACAAAATGGGCAAATGACAGAACACATGTGACATTTGCAAAGCTCAGAAAATAGGCTGGTTCATTCATTCCTAATTCTTTACAGAGGATTATAACTGAAAGAATAGAAAATGGAGACTCAATGCAGAAATCCAGCTAGCCATCTGAAAAAGCTTGTTGGAATAAAAATGACCACAGCACTTTTTGGGAAGTGCAGGCATTAGGTGCCTATCATATCCTTAAAGGGATGTTGGTACACCAAGCAGAGGCAGGCATACTGAAAGCCCTGGTCTGAGTTATGATGGAGCATAAATGCAATGTGAATATCTCTCCCTATATGAATATATATATATATATATATATATATATATATATATATATATATATATATAATACCCCACCCATCTGGCTGGGTTTCCCCAGTCATTTTGGGCGGCTTTCAACAAAATATTAAAATACAGTAGTCTGTCAAACATAAAAAGCTTCCCTAAACATATATATATTGACCAGCAGGGCAAATAGAAACTTTTGCTGTGGGGTTACATCAGGGGAAATGGTACTGGGAGAAGATTATGGTCCCCAAGCCCTACAGCTGTGTGAGGGAGGGGGAGAGAGAGGGGGGGATCCAGTCACTTTTCTGCAGCAGCTTGTCTAGGAGGGCTGAAACTGGCCACCATGCCTAAGATAGGCAGGAAAAGGAATATGAATGGTACAGTAAGGAGTCACAAAATATTTGCCCTAACACAGGGGAGACTACATTTGGGGTCCCCTTCTAGCAGCAATATGTCCTGGCTAGTTTTGGCCCTCCATTGCAGCTTTTGCCACTCATTCTAATGATCTTGCTATATTTCTCCTTTTGTTTCACTCTTTTCCTGCCCCTTCCTCTTTTAATATGCCTTAGCAGCAGAGTCCTGATACAATTTCCGACTGTCAGGCATTCCATTTGCAAACCCCATTCAGTGGAATGAATTTAGCCTGTTGTCTGTTCATGAATTCTGTGAACAGCTTTAGACCTTTGGAAAACTATTTGGTATTTGAATTGTTTACTGAATGTTTTATGCAAACATATGCAGCTCATAAATTGTTTGCAGACTCTTCATGGAATGATTGTACAGAATGTTCGCCAGGGCAATTTCAGCCATAGGCTTCGCATTCCTATCATTGAGGTCACATGACTGCAACAGAAAAGGCTTTTGGAGTAAGAATAAACTGAAAGTCCATAATCAGATTGGGAGCATGCAGTAAACTTCTATAGAATCATTTGAAGTTTCTAAAGGTATCTCCAACATCACCCCAATGGAAAGATACTCTTTTGTCAGACAACTTACTCTTTTGTCAGGTTCCAATGCTAAGAATGTTCAGATGTTACTCAATTCTCTGGGAGCTGCACAGCTAGGAGACGAGGAGCAGGGCCAGCCTATCTCAGTCTGACTTTCCTACCAGGATTATTGTGAGGAAAATGATATTGCCCTTATCATGCACCACTCTGAGCTTTCAGAAGGAAGAAGTGTAGTAAAAATGTGAAATATTTTGGTAAGCATGCATGGTGTCTCTTGGACGTCTGTGACTCACAAGCATGAAGCAAATCCGTACAACTGTTCCAGTTGCCAGTAGCCACTCTATGCCTAATGGTCCTGTGAAATATGCCCACCATTTCCCATTGTTTTTTGGCCCCACACCTTGGATTAGAGGAAAAGCACAAGCAGATGTCCTGACTAAATACAGTCTTCATTTTATTTGAGGATTCTGAAAGGAATCATTTCCCAGTTCTGTGCAGTGGCTGGTGATGCTTGTCTGTTGAAACCAATCTGTCTTCAGTAAACAAATAGTCGATCAAAATGCCTACTTATTGACACTGTGTGGAGGAACAGAGAAAATCCCCAGCCAATTATTCTACTGGTCTAAGCATCAGGGAGCCTTTCTGTCCTTTTGTGGGGGGTTCTCTTTGGGATTGTTTGACACATTCATTATACATCTCTTCTATCAGAAAGGAAGAGGTAGGGGAGCCATATTCCAGGAAGCTGCACGTTCCCAGGTCATGCAGTGTTGAAAAAAAGGCTTGAATGTGTCAAAGCACCTTGTTTTCTTTCTGGAGAATTCATAATTTGCTGCCACGTAACTAGACATGGTGCACAGCATATGTAAGTAGTTTTAAATGGAAAATAAATAACCCACTGTAATCGGCTCTGGCAATGGCACCTCAGACACAACCCGCTCCATCCCAAAGTCTCCTGAAGCAAGAGAGACATCCATTACTGCACACCAATGACTTACTGCTAGCAGTTGCAGCAAATGTCCACTGCCCATGGCTCTTTAGAAATCATTTCCAGATACTCAAGGGAAAGAGGGGAAAGATTTAAGCAGTTTGTTTTCCTTTGTGCTCTAGTAAACAGGACATGTTCTGTGGACTACTGTTCCTGCATTTCTATCAATTTATCCGTTACAGTGAGATGTTTCTAGCCTCATCTTCTGGGAATACTGCCTGGTCCCTGACTAGTAGAGGGAATTAGAACTCTGGGTCTTTGGTTATGTACAAAAGTTATTGGAACAGTCACACAACACTTTTACAAGTCCTTGGAGCTCCCACCAGGGGGTAGGCATCACTTTCCTTCCTGGCTAGGCATGGGCAGATATGCCAGTTGCTGTGTATCACATTTTCCCAGTGTTTGGTTCCCCACATCTTTATACTGGTTTGGTTTTTCCCCCCAGCGACAATGTCTGCATGAAAATTTATCAACATATATGTAGTTTTGCCCAATATACATATACTTGCACAGTAATTTGGCCTCATAATGTATATTTGCATGTTATTGTCATTAATATATGCATTTCTATGCACCCCTTGCTCCACTATACACATTTATGGTTGGAGAACTGGATTGCAAACTTCAGAGAAATGTGAATTTCAAAGAACAAATGTGTTCCAGTTTGCATATCATTTTGGATAGTGTAAATTTGGTAGGTTCACCTTCAGATGTGAACTGATTTTAATTTCTCCTCCATAGCTGAGCAAATCCCCTACTCACTTTGCCCTCAACACTATTTTTACCACGGAGTAGTGTTTCAGGGGTGAAGATGCTCCATCCTTCAGCCTTCACCATTTCTTACCAGCTGCTTCTGAGAGTTGACATTCAGACAAGTAGGATATTACTTTCCTTCTTATGTCTGCCTGTTCTTTCTTACTTGGATAAGTTCATTTGTTATCTCTTGCTGTTCCAATCCCTGACTTTTTCCAGTCTTAATTTCCTACTTTGTGGACTATTTTTTCCTTCTCACTGCCTCCCCAAATTTTCTCCTCTTGTCCCTTTCTTTTCCATCTCTCCTTCCTTAATTTACCCATTCTCTCCACACACTCTGGCCACTTGAGGTGACCATCCCTTTGCAGCTTCCTCCACCTGTTGCAACTCGTGCAACCTGTTGGCACGGTAAATTCTACCTGTCACGCTCAGGTAGCATGACTTGCAACCATCCCTCATCCTGGGAGGAAGAGGGAATGCACTAACCAAACCCCATCACTGGCCTACACCCACACATCTTTATTTCCTCAATCAATCAGACTAAAAGGGCTTATTTTACCAGTTATGCTGACAGCACTCTACATGATGTTTTTAATGATGGATTTCTAAACAAGTTCAAGGGTTAAGAGATTGGGTAGGAAAGTCTTTATAATTTATAGACCGGGAATGCTAATGCATGGACACAGAGCATGTTCAGGTCCTCTTTGCAAAGGGGATAAATCATTTTACCAATAGCCTCTGTAAGTCCCCCTTACATACAATGAATATGTAAAAGGAAAAGGAACAGGACTACCCATGAGCTCTACCTTCAGTTGGCACATGCACAAAGACAAAGAACTGAAAAGAGTTCCTGATCACATGGACCATCAATGCACATGCAGCTCTGTATGTGTGTAGGTCCCCCTTTTTAAGACCTTTGGCCCTATGTGCAGAGGGTGGGGCATTGGGCATAGCAACAACATGAATCGAGCCAGCATTTCAGTTCTACTCACCAGTCCTCTACCTGTTGTACATGGATGGCAAGCTTCAAAGGGGTGGGTATAGAAAAAATAATGCAAGTGGTGACTCTGTAAGTTTCTATTCCAAAAAATATAAACATTTATTTTAATCTTCCACTGGAAAACTTCGTGAATAATTCATAATGCATTTATTAGATGCATTTTCCTCTGATTACTGAGTCTGAAACACATCACACCCTCTCATATTTATTTGTTTAGATAGAGTATTTTATCTGTCTTTATCAAGTAAAACTGGGTATGTAACATTTTCCCATCCTAATTGTAATTGGTCAGATACGTGATATGGCCTAATTTTCTTTCCTGATTAAAATGTTTACAATCCTATGGATAATATTGTGTGTGTGTGTTTGTGAGAGAGAGAGAGAGAGAGAGAAATTAGTTTAAACTGGTTGTTGTCTGTGACCTCATTTAGCTGAGATTCCACCCCACATTTCAAATGCTTTTGCTGCACAAAAAGCAAGCAACAGTGATAGAATGTTGACAAAGGCAAGTTTGAATGCGTGAAAAACTTCACAGAAGGCTTGGTGGCAAAGCAAGCTCATTTTATTGGCAGGAACAGACACACACACACACACAGAGAGAGAGAGAGAGAGAGAGAGAGAGAGAGAGAGAGAGAAGAGTGTTCAATAAGGGTTCTAATTCAGTAGGTGTATTATGGAGCTGTGCATTGGATTTGGCTGTGTCCTGAACTGAATCAAATTTATTTTGGGGGATACAAGTCTTGGTCAATTCAGGCTGAGATAGCCCAAGGCCCATCATGGTTTGGGTGGCCCAGAATGTTCTGAGAATGTCAGGGGGGTATAGGAAGGAATAGCATCTCTTCCTTCTCCCTCCCAATCATATGTGGCAAATAGAGTTTGAAAAACCCCTCCCCTACATTGTTCAGAGACTGATCTAGTGAAGGGCAGGTGGTTCCCAAGTCAGCACAGGGTGAATCAATCTGATCCATGGGCAATCAGGACCATGGGGTGGGTCAGGGGGCTGAATTTAAACTAGAGACCTAATATAAGGACAGTAAGCCTAATTTAAAAAATACCTTAGGAGCAGGGATTTGAGGTCAATCAATCTGCAGGCTGAACACAGAGATTTGAGGTCAAAAGAGCTGAAGGAGCAAAATGCTTTCAGGAAGAGGTGAAGAGAATCTCCCCAACAAAGGTTGAGTTCCATAAAACTATCAGAGGTTGACCAGAAGTTGGAGAAGAACCAATAATGTTGGCTTAGCATATGAGCTTACAACTGGGAGGCTGAGTAAGAGTAAGAATTTCTGTGAGGAGCAGAAAAAGTTGGAAAATGTTGCCTGTAATGGCCTTAAATCTATCCTCTCTCAGCATACACATATCGCCTGTTCCATCAAGCCTTTTAATTCAAACTTGCCTCCATTTTTACTCCTAAAATGGTAGTCATAATAATAATAAAATTTATGTACCCCACAGATCTGACTGGGTTGCCCCAGACACTATGAGTTGCTTCCCATGAAGGATAAAGAAACACACCAAAACATCAAGCATTAAAAGCTTCCCAAAACAGGGCTGCCTCCAGATGTCTCTGAAAATTCTTATGATTCTTTATCTCTTTGACATCTGGCAGAAGGGTATTCCACAGAACAGGCACAACTACCAAGAAGGCGCTTTGACTGGTTCCTTTGCAACTTCACTTCTCACAATGAGGGAACTGTCAGAAGACCCTTGGACTGGAGCTCAGTGTCCAGGTTGAATGATGGGGATTGAGGTGCTTCTTCAGGTATACACTGCCTTTTCCTTGCCCACCCAACAAACCCCTCCCCAGTTAAAGGACTGCAACATCCATTTTCAACCATGATATAAAGTTCACCACCAGCAGTTCCCAAGCCATCTTCAACTTCTACCCCACATACACACACTGTAATTGTCATTCTGGAGGTTAGCAATGCATGGACCACCATGGCTAAATATACAGATCTGCAAGTCGGAAACGGTCAAGCATCTAAGGCAATTTTGTACTTACTACAACTGAATAGCATCAAGGGAAGAAAAAATGGACAAAACTCATTTGCTGACATTGAAAAGATATTTTACTCAATGGTCCTGAGAGAGAATAAACTAAAAATGGCTCTTTATGTGTTGATCGCTGCTACATTAAAGCTCAGGGAAAGTGCTTTTAAAAAGCTAACCTGAAAGAAAGAAACAGCTGCTGTTGAAATGAGCTGATTAGCTGCAGACATGAAAGAAATAGGAGTAACAACTTGATCTCCATTGAGGGATTTAGAATTTAAGCTCACCATTTGATTGCTGTGCCTCCCTCCCCAGATCACATTTGCAGCTTCACTGGGGAAGGGAGAGGGTAGACTCAGGGGCAATGCTTCTTGGGAGCTACTCTTGGTTTTTCAGTAGAGGAGGACAGAAGATTAGAGGTGTAGCTTGCTTCCACCTCAAATTCTAATGTCTATGCTGCTGATGAGAATCAGCCATTGGCATGTGATAACTTGGGGAGGGGGGCAGGCATCAGAAATGCTCTCTAATTTTTTCTATCTAATGTCCTTTCTGCCTGACGACTACAACGTAAAAACCCTAATGTCCGGTTACCTACAAGCACTCCATTGCCAAGCAGAGGTGGGTGGGCGGGCAGCGAATGATCCCACCAACATATTGCACATGAATGGGGGTCGGGGGGGAATACCACCACTATGCTTGTTGTCGGCCAACCCACCCTCCACCCCAAAACTACTTTCACGTCACCCATCTAAGGGGTTCTCCCTTCCCTGGCTTTAGGGTAGAGCACAGCAGCCAAAGGTGATTTTGACTGCAAACGGTGGGATTTGGCAGCCCTCAACATCTAAATCAAAGGTTTTAACACCCCCACTCCTTTTTCTTTTCCTCTCCCCAGCCCAACTTGGGGTGTTTTAAACTATTTGCTAGCATAGTCTCTTCTTTGTCTGACCCTTTTCCCCAATTTAAAGAAGGGCTTCACCACCTCTCCTCCCCACACATATTTGGCTCCCCCCCCTTAAGAAAACCCACAACTTGATCTCTTTAGGATCTCTCTCTGCCTCCCACCTCGGAACCCTACCGTGTTGGACCCCCCCAGACTCCCTTTTGCTCCGTTGTCTTGGGGTAGCTCCTCTTCTTTCTGGGGACTATTAGTGTTGCACCCCTCCGACCCAAAAGTCCCATTAGATTCAGTCTCTCCCCGCCCCGCCCCCCGCCCCGCTACCTTCCAACATTATATAAATTGCAACCTAGGAAGCTTAACATTCTCCCTCCCTTGATTTCTTTGGGTGACTTTTCAAAAGTATCTGAGGTGCCTCCCCCCCCAAAAAAAAAAATTCCCACTGGATTACAAAGTATCTAATGTCACTGTAAATATTGTTATTGAAAGTGTGCATGTGCGTGTTTGTTCTTCATGGCTGTTCATGAAGGCTGGATGTTGGTGATGTGGTATTGTAGAAAGTAGGGGTGCACATTGTATTGTAAGACATGCCACATTCTAGCTATGGTGCATCTACAACATTTTGAAACCAAGTTTCTATTAAATCATCACATCATATGTATTATACAATCACCTTTTCATTAATTATACTAATTAAAATACATCTACAATTATTTTGAACTAATATAATTTTTAACCAACTGCATCAATTATGTGTACTTTCAATAATAATGATGTTCTGCTTGTATTGTTTCACATATTTTTTATATTTAATAAATGAATGAATTATTATTATTATTATTATTTATTATCAGTTATTCTTCTTTGCTAATTGTTATCAGCCTCTTTTTCTCCCCCATTTTTTGCTACAAAATGTCAGACAAACAAGTTTCTTTTTTCTTTTCCTTTTCTATATTTGTGCCTCATTTTCTAATTTTCTCTGAAACGCAATAAAATTACATTGCAATAAGTTTTATACTTGTCAAGCTTCTACCGCCTTGCCCTTCAGATACTATTTCGATTTGTGTTCTGCCTGACTGGATCCACAGCATTGTGAGAGTCAGTAGAGACTCCAGTTTTATCACCCATAACAAATAAAAGTTATCTTCACTCTTTAAAGCCTAGCTGTGACTCTGAGAGTCCACAAGTTCAACAGCATATTGTTGATGGAAGGCTATAATGCCAATGAGCAGATGAGACAATTAGATTGTAACCATTTGTTTAAAGGATTTAGAGCCTCTTTATTGCCTCTGCAAGCCATTATTAGTGTTTTATTGTTTTGCCATATATGGAAGCACAGATTAGACAAGAGATCATTTTACAGTTCATGGGGCTATGTTGCAGGGGAGCCCATTAAAAGGTGTCCTCTAGGAACCTATGAAGTGCTACACACACAGGAGTCAAAACCCACTAATTTTGGAGCATCATCAGAACATTTTTTTCAGCCTTGGTGTGTGGGAAATGTAAACTGTAAGCCAAAGCGCCTATAAAAGAAAACATGGTTTCTTGTAGAGCAAGCAACTTTTCAAAGCTCTAATCTAGAGAATCTGCTGATTAATGAACATAAGAAGAGTTCTACTGGATCAGACCAAAGACCTATGTACAGTCCTAGCATTCCGTCCTCACAGTAGCCAAGCAGATGCCTATAGGAAGCCAATAATACATATGCAACCAGTGTTCCTGATGATTACCATCTAGATCCATCAATTTTCAGTTCTCATTTTGGCACAGGAACAGCCTTGAAGCTTTTGGTTGTCTTTGCGACCATCAAGCATGGTATCTTTCTGGATAAGCTTTTAGGGATGGGGAATGGGGGCTTTGTTGGGAAGGTTCTTACCTAAAGAGCTGGTTGCCAAACGTGGTTCTAGGAGACTTCTGTATGCCCCTTGGTACTAGTGTTATGGCAGTGATGGAGAACCTCCTCCCACCTATGCACCTCAGCATCCATACGTATCTCATTGATTTTGGTTAATTTGGTTGAAAAATTCTGATTACAGATTCTATAGTTGTTACATTTTAATAAACACACCCATCTTTCTTGGCTTGAGTCTTCTTGGATGTGTTGACAATTAGCATTTAACACAATCACTTTTGGTTCCTTGCATTTTGTGGTTCCCTTGGTCTGCTTGGAGCACTTCTCTGCTTTACAATGCAATGCAGCCATTGCTTGGTATTCTGTGTCATGGCTGCAATTGCAACTTGAACTCAGGACCTTTGGAATCTGTAACCTTCTGCTTTCACTGTAAATCAGAGTCACTTGACATTGGTTGCTATGGCACTGGTGATGTTCTGGTTGCTGGTGTCTCCTTCCTTGCATCTTTAACATAGCACCACCCACCTTCCTCTTTCTGTGCAGCCACAATAGGAGCATATGAAGCTTCCTGGCTCCTTTAAAAATTAATGTTTTTTGTGTTGTGTTCATATTCTTGTTCCTTGCTCCCTTTAAAAATAGCTTTGACAACTTGGGGAGGAGGCTGAGTGATACCACTCTGCCCCCAGTGTGATGGGGATACTGTATGGTTTATGTTTTGCTTATTACTAAATAAGTTTCTTTCCCATGTTGATTTGGAGAGGAGGTCTAGAGTATCATGCTGGGACAATGAGATTTTACTTTGCTGCCTACAGAACTGAGATGTGATCTGCATGTGCAATATGGGATGCTGCTTGTGGGGCGCTGTTATCCATGCTTGGTTAAGCTCCCAGTTAGGCTTCTCTACTACACTGCCCAAGATTGTCTGGAAACTGCTGTTAGTTCAGTCTATAGCCCCCTCAATTGCTACCTGGACTTAAATGGTGAAAGCATATCTGACAGTATTTAAACTACAACATTGGTGCCTGGTCCATTTTTAGGCACATTTCAAGCTTTTGGGTGCTTACTTTTGTTACATCAACATTATACCAATATCAAGGATGCCACTGCAATTCTGGGCCAAGTTCAAAGTGCTGGTTTTAATCTTTCAAGCCCTAAACAGTCTGGAAACAGGTTGCATGATGACCATCTTCACTCATTTGACATGGTTATTTATTCTAATTTGTAGTGTATTGTTGTGATATTGTAGTGTATTTTACATGCACACTAAGCTCCCTTACAAGGGTATTTGCCCTAAAAGACAATCTGGAAAGTCTTTTTAAAGAAAGTACAAAGGAACAAAGGATACATACATACATACATACATACATACATGGATCACTATCATAGCCTTTTAAATATATGCCAGCTATGATAAATGGGAAAAGACCAGGTCCTACAAGGAGTCATTTCTACACATGCACACCCTTCCAAAAATGTCAGAAAAATTTAAAGTTTTATACCTCAGCTTTCCTAAGAATAGTTCAAGGCAACTAACATCATCAATAATAAAACAAAATAATTAAAAATGCAATTAAACAGCATAAAACAGTGAGATAAAACAGTCTATGGCAGCACAAACGACAGAATACCTACATCAATTAGCACAATAAGGATGGGCTGAGCAGATATTTCTGTGCAGTTTTGGTCTTGCAGAATTAATTGTACTTCTGTCCCCTTGCATGCTGCCCTGTCCCCTTGCAAGACATTCCATCTTGTGAGACTTTTAGGTTTAGAGAAATAGGCAAGTAAGAGGCAGAGGCACCAGCTTCGCCAGAAGAAAGGGTGGGCCAATAGGACATTGTGGAATGTCCTGGTGTCATGTGCGCAATGTTACGAGGAGCCAGGGGGGTGGAGCTGGACACCCTCTGAAAATTATGTGGGCCTGGTCCCTTAAATATATATATATATATATATATATATATATATATATATATATGGGAGTGCTGAAACTGCCTCAGTCCCTAGAAGTTGGTATCTATAAAGATAAGACATGATAGAGTATAAAAGTATGCATCATGTGGAAGAAGTGGTCCGAGAAAAGCATTTCTTCTTCTCATGGACATCCAATGAAGCTGAATGTTGAAAGTTTCAGGACAGACAAAGGAAAGTATTTTTTTTTTTACTCAATGCAGATTTAAAATATAGTACATACCCACAGGAGACAGTGATGGCCACAGACTTGAATGAGGCTTAGACAAATTCATGGCTACTAGTTTTACCTCCACTGCAAAATGCAGTAAGTCTCTGAATACCAGTTGCTGGGTATCCCAAGTGGGGAGACTGCTGTTGTGCTGAGGTTCTGCTTGGGGGCTTGCCTTGGACATCTGGTTGGCCACTATGAGAACAGACTGATTGACTAGAAGGGCCTTTGAGCTGATCCTGCAAGCTTTTCTTATAAGACATGGCATGCCTTTTATACACAACGTTTACATAAACTATATACTTTTAAGTGCTTTCCAGTCCATTCACTGGTGAAATGTGCATTTCGTATGCATCTTCTTATGTAAACTACATATTTTTGTCTGCACTTTTCATGCTGCAAAATCCAGGAAGGTACATAATCCAACTCAAAAGTTGTGTTCCCATAAAGAGGTTCAAGGGCATCAGATTGAGTCAATCTGATGCAAAACAATAGACCAAGTGAACTCTACCCCTATTCTTGGGCTGAATACCCCTCTCAAAATAAATGTCTTTGATATCTGGTGCAACATAGAGAGGGCAAGACAAACATGCATTGGGAGGTAGTTCTGGAGCCTAGGTACAACTGCCAAGATTACATTTCCCATTCAAACCAAAGAGACCTCAGGGATATTTGAAGCATAAAAGGCTTCCACACAAGTTCATTTAAGGAGAAGCCAGCCCTTCAGATACTTCAGGTTCCATCTCTATATACATCCTCCTTCAGACTAAGGTCAGTCATGTATGGTTGAAGGGTAGCACTAGCATGCACATCATTATCTAAAGGGCAGGTCTAACCTTTGCATTCTGGAGTATCCCTTCACACATTCATTTTCCATGGCTCCTAAATGCCTAGGACTACACATATATAGGTATCTGTTTTTGAGAAGAGAATATAACCCAGCTTTGACCCTATGATGTTAAAATGCTACTATTAGTCAAGGTTGACCAAGCCAAGCTACACGGACCTTTGATTTGACTCTCTATAAAGCAACTCATTGCATTTAATACACTTTGAGATTTATTTACAGAGCAGGTGGTGCTCATTCACAGGCCTTCTGTTCCATTGCAAATAAGATTTGTGGATTAACCAAGACACAGAGTTAATTTTTAATGACAATCCTTTCCTCCATATTGTGGAGGCCTCCAAAGCAATTAAATATTGAATAAAGAACTCACCATCGTTGAGAAGAAAAGAGGGAGGAGGAGGAACAACACAGGATATATATAAAAATAATATGCCTTTCAAAACACAAATTCACAAAAGGATTAAAAGCAGCTAAATCTTGGCTGTAACTCTCAACATCTAAAGGAGCTTGAGGGCTCCAACTGGAGGCAGCAGACATGCAGGTCAAGAACAAAGGTTTTTGAATCAGCAACAAACTCTCTCTTCCCACTGGACCATTTCAGTTTCTGCAGCCAGAAAACAGTTCAGAAAGGCAGCTGCCTACTGACAGATTGCAGGGAATTCGGTTAGAAGACTCTGCCTTACATTTGAATGTTTTAAAGAAACAGCAAATGTGGTGGGATACATGGGGCTAGAGATGCGTACAAAAATCCTCACCATCTGAACTTTTTGGGATTCTTCAAATGACCTTAATGTTGTTTACAAAGTAATAGTGAGGCATTGCTGGTGTCAGAACACGCCTGGGGGGCTCACGCTGCCCCCAGAATGAGACAGACCTCTCCGGGTGTCTTTCTGATGAAGCACAACCCGGGACATTCACAAATCAGTCCCGGTGAGCACCAGCGACATATATCAAAAGACATGTGCCCGCTCAATCAGCAAAGTATAGCAGAAACAATTGTGGAGTGTGAGTCTAGCATTCTAAGTATTTATTAAGCAATACATACAGGACAAAGCAATCATGGTGTCCTCTCACATCTTCTCCAAGAGAGAGAGAGAGAGAGAGAGAGAGAGAGAGAGAGAAAGTACAAAAGTACAGTAAAAATGGAAGAGATAAGACTAGCTTCCATTCTCACACTTTCCAAGCCTAGAAAGTAAACACTGACATGATGTAACAATCACGCATCCAACAACAGAAGAGTGAAATGCTGACAGCTGGTCCAACATTTTTCTGGTTTTGTTTCCATAATTTTATAATTGATGCTTTTAAATGCTGTAAGCCACCTTGAATCCTAACTTGGGAGAGAGGCAGGATATAAATATACTAAATAAGTAAAACAAATAATTAAAACACTGAGCAAAGAAGAAAAAGGAGGGAGATAAAATCTTGGTTCGATCATGAGGTTTTTTGTACATAGGTGTAATCCATGTTCATAGGTGAGGAGAAGCAAACCAAAACCTGTGGTCAGTTGCACATGCGCCAATTCCAAAATTAATTCTAAACATATGTATAGGGTTGTATTCAATGTAGCACTAAGGCAAACTTCTATGCCTGCAAGGATTTCTTCATGTTCAATGGAATATTCTTCCCCCATATGTGCCTCCTAAGATGGGAGATGGGAAAAGTCTTGGTGCACTAGCAGTAATCCTTGTTTGAGCACAATTATTTAGTTCCATACTACCCTCCATAAAGTAAACTGGAAAGTGGGCAGAACAGGGGCAGAGCCACCCTACTAGACAACCACAAAAGAGGACGTGGGGGCATGTTCATGAAGTTCTTGGGCTTATTGGTTCCCTCAAGACAAAGAGTACCCCAGAGACCTCTGCAGATTTGAGAAACCCACTCTTGAACACCACTGTATCATTTAAAGTTGTTTTTCACCTTTTTTAAAAGACTTCACAGACTAACTTCAAAGCTTGTTCAAGCCTTTCAGCTTGAAACGTTAAGAGCTTTACAAAACAAACATGTTTTCATCCTCAAAGAATGACATTTGAAAGAACCATCTTAGTAGCTAATGGCACATTTAGATGTTTGCTTATAATTTCTGGGCCAAACAGCCTGTCATTTTGTTCTTGTTGTTGCTGCATTACAGTGACACAATACAACTGTCTCTGGGCACAATTCACTGAGAAGTTCTCCTCCATAAAGCTCATTGAAATGAATAGAAAATGTGCATTGGAATTATTGTTCAATGGTGTTCAGTAGCTTGTGAAAAAAGGATTAGATAAGTTTGTGTATGAATAACTTATCAGTGACTCATCGTATATGAACTTATTTATATATGCTATTGGCCATGTTTAAGGTCTTACTTTTAGTTTATAAAGTCTTAAGTAAAAAGGACCAGGTTATCCCAGGGAACACCATCATACCCTCCAACATTCCTCAGATGAAAATAGGGACATTTCTCACTCCTCCAGTTCACATGTTAAACTTAGGACTGCTTAAGACTACTTTTCAAGTCATTCAAACCATCTTTCTGATAAATGGCATCTCCTGGACCTGAGTCACATCAGCTTCCATGCTCCAAAGCACAAGTAAAATATCATGGGCCTTGCTATAGATGAGAGGTTCTGCTTACAGGCTCTGCTGCCAAGCATACCATGCCATTGTAGCTGAATTATTGTGGCCACTTTCTTTGCTATTATATAGCTTAGTATATCTTTAGGAATGGTGTATGGTTTGTGGGAAAATGTGATTATATGAAGCTTTATAAAAATGAAATTTGACATTAAAAGTATACTACCAGCAAATGAACAGGCTCTGCAATTGCTTTTCTATCACAGGCTTCTATTTCTTTCCTCCCTCTCTGCTCCTATTCTATCAGCACTCTAGTACTTCAGAAAATAATATATTAATGATGTCACAGCCTGAGAGAGACCTTTCTAATATATACCAAATTGAATCCAAAACCCTAGTCTGGAGTCAGCCAAATGATCTCTCCAGAGAATATGAAAACAGCTGAGGCTACTGCTTCTTATTTGTCATAAGGATGGATTACTCTAAGAGATCATATTCAGCTTTAACTTCAAATCCAAAGTTTTGGATTCATACCATTTTCAACAAATGGGTGGAAATAAAGCTTCTGTTTCAACATGCCTGCTTCAAACATCAGGTTGTTTTGTTTATATCCACACAAAACAAAAGTATTGTGCTCAATAAATTACAGGTTTTTATCCTTATAAAATTGAGTTTGGTGCATAAGCATAAAGGAAAAAGAACACTTGTGAATCTGATTTCCACCCCCACCTTATTTTAGCCAAATGCTGTATGTCAGAGAGCTCAGGAGATAAATAGGAAAAGAGAAGGGAAAGCAGGCAATAACCCTTGTCTGCAGACCAACACACATGGAAATCTCAAGAAAAGAACTAAGCTGATCAATGAAAGCAAATCTGCTCAGATGGCCTTTCTTCAGATTTATTGTTTGTCTCTTTGCCTTATAAAAACCCTTTTGGGTGAACGTCAAAGTGTCTGGGAGGTCAGCTCTGTGCACAGAAGCAGATCAAGATCTCCCATACTAAGGAAAGCTTATCTCAATGTACCAAAGTTATTTTAGCCTCTGTATCTCTTGCATGGGTTGTATTGATGATACCTGAGCGTGTCTGGTTCTCAAAAATGGCCAGTGCAAGATAACAAAAACTTCTCTTCTGCATCATCTCTAAGAAAATCCTAACCACAAGCCTGAAAACTAACATGTTGATTGTAAAGGTCAGTTGTTCCTGTCACAGGGTTCAGGAAAACATTTGCCCTGGTTTCTGAACAAGTAGATTTGCTGTTTCTGAATTCTTTGGTTCAAGGGCTTTTTTTTCCTGTGAAAAGAAATCTGTATTTAATAGGGGTGTGCAGTGGTTCTCTCTGTGTTGCAAATAATTAGATGAAGCAGGGTTATTTCAGGTGCCTTCCTACTCCCCGAGTCAAAGTCTGATGTCAGTAATTGCCTTCTCACTCAGATCTGGTCTTACACAAAGCCTTGTGTCATTTCTGTCCTTATAGCTCTGTTTTGCTATATCTCTATAGTTCCAAGGGCTTGGTAAAAACAGTGGCTGTCCAATATGTTGTCTTCTAAGCATTGAATAGCTCTAAAAACCTGTTCAAAGCACAACTGCAGAGGATTTTTTAAAAGTTAAAACATTCACTTAAGTTTTCAAAAGGTAAAATAAAAATTCTGCATGCTTTTCTTTAACAAACAAATAAATTGCCAGGGCTCTTCAGAACTCCACAGACAAATAGTCTGTATAAGGCCTGGCCAAGGCTGATAATGGTAAGCTAGCAAGAATGTATTAAGAACCTGTTCCAACCTATGCACCAACTTCTTATTACTTCCCAGCTACAATTTAAGGTGGGGGCAGCAAACATTGCACCTGCTAAAAGTTATCTTATTAACTCTTTGACCATTGGCTGTACTGGGTGGGACTCATTGGAATTGCAGGTCAGTAACGCTAGCAAGGTTATGCTTAAAATTCTACAAGGCAGGCTTAACCAGTATGTGGCCCGAGAACTCCCAGAAGTGCAAGCTGGATTTTGAAGGGGCAGAGGAACCAGAGACCAAATTGCAAACATGCACTGGATTATGGAGAAAGCTAGAGAGTTCCAGAAAAACATCTACTTCTGCTTCATTGACTATGCAAAAGCCTTTGACTGTGTCGACCACAGCAAACTATGGCAAGTTCTTAAAGAAATGGGAGTGCCTGATCTGTCTCCTGAGAAATCTCTAAGTGGGACAAGAAACTAAAGTTAGAACTGGATATGGAACAACTGATTGGTTCAAAATTGGGAAAGGAGTACGACAAGGTTGTATATTGTCTCCCTGCTTATTTAACTTGTATGCAGAATTCATCATGCGAAAGGCTGGACTAGATAAATCCCAAACCGGAATTAAGCTTGCTGGACAACCTCAGATATACAGATGACACAACTTTGATGGCAGAAAGTGAGGAGGAATTAAAGAACCTCTTAATGAGGGTGAAAGAGGAGAGCGCAAAATATGGTCTGAAGCTCAACATAAAAAAAAAACACAACTAAGATCATGGCCACTGATCACATCACCTCCTGGCAAAAAGAAGGGGAAGAAATGAAGGCAGTGAGAGATTTTACTTTCTTGGGCTCCATGATCACTGCAGATGGTGACAGCAGTCACAAAATTAAAAGACACCTACTTCTTGGGAGAAAAGCGATGATAAACCTAGATAGCATCTTAAAAAGCAGAAACATCATCTTACCAACAAAGGTCTGTAAAGTTAAAGCTATGGTTTTCCCAGTATTGATGTATGGAAGTGAGACCATAAAGAAGACTGATCGCCGAAGAATTGATGCTTTTGAATTATGGTGCTGGAGGAGACTCTTGAGAATCCCATGGACTGCAAGAAGATCAAACCAATCAATTCTTCAGGAAATCAGCCCTGAGTGCTCACTGGAAGGACAGATCCTGAAGCTGAGGCTCCAATACTTTGGCCACCTCATGAGAAGAGAAGACTCCCTGGAAAAGACCCTGATGTTGGGAAAGATGGAGGGTGCAAGGAGAAGGGGACAACAGAGGACAAGGTTGGACAGTGTTCTCGAAGCTACCAGCATGAGTTTGACCAAACTGTGGGAGGCAGTGGAAGACAGGTGTGCCTGGCGTGCTCTGGTCCATGGGGTCACGAAGAGTCGGACATGACTAAACAACAACAACAACATTACACATACTTCTGTAAAACAAGAAAATCTTTAATAAAACAACAACAACAATAACTGGAAGGCACAATGCTCATTCTCCCCTATTTAAGAAGTTAGCTTTCATCTATATATCACTTAATGGCTTGGACCCTCTTCAGAGGAATTGCAAGTGTCTTTTTCACTGCACCCTCAGTCCACCAAGTTCAAACTGCAAGAGCTCATAAAGAAGCATTCTCAGTGGCTGCCCTTTAATTGTGAGCCGTTTTCTTCCTCTATAGGACCATGAGTCTCTCTGCCTCTGAGAAGAACTGTAAAACTTTTTTTTTTTTTGCTTTATTAGCCTTTTTTCTTAAACGGTTAGATAAGAACCAAAGCACATGGCAAGTCAGCCTTGAAATTAGAAATCCCTCCTAGCTTTGTCTTACCAAGTTGCTATAAGGAGCCTTGGTAAGGGCAGCAGGAAGCCAAACAATTGTCACTGGTCCTGGCGACTTCAGTGCCCCGAGAACAATGCTAGGCAATGATGTGATGGTAGCTTCTCCTCTTGGCTGAGATTTTACAGAGGTTTTTACAGCAGCAGAAGCATCTGGGGCCCACAGCTCAATGACACAAGCTCAACAGGGGTGGACTAAAAAACAGGAGATGAAAATGTGCTTCATTGGGGTCCAACATATGTCTAAAACCTAAGCATCTAAAGTTCAAAAAGTCAATTGGAACTGACTTCTCTCCTCCATCCCCATTTTTCAAAATAAAACCCAAATGACTTGCCTTCTTACTTAATTCTTCTCAGACCTAATATAAGAAGACAATGAAATAACAGGGAGGAAGGGGGAGACAACAACCCTTTTGATATTTGGCTGTTAGTTCTGGAAGTCACCTTGGACACAAGAGAAGACCAACATTTTTATATTATCTTCTTTTCTATGGTGCTGGTGCTGTTTATTGTTGGTTCCTTTCTCTCTAGGTTTCCCTGCCATTGAATCTTGGACCAAAGTAAAAAAAGAAATGGTAAAACATCCCAGTCTTTGATTGCGCAGATAGGCCTCCTGTTGCCAGGCTTTAAGAGAGAGCTGGTCCTATGACAATTTGGAGTCTGTTTCTTCAAGGTGGTAATTGGCTCATGTCCCACTTAGCCTGAATGGCAGCAAAAGAGAAAAGAAGTGAAAGGTTAGGTGGCTTTATTGCTATGAGTTAGCAGCATGGAAGAAAGACGGGAAGCGGTGATGGCTGGGAAGGCTGGGGAGGGAGGTAAGATTGTGGCCATAGCTGCAAAAAGTGGGAAAGGATGAGGAGTGCGAGGAGCAGGCAGGAGCTGTTACGTCTGCAGTCTTGTGCAAGCATCTAATGTGCTAGTCACAAGATTCACCTTGTATCTGTATCTGCACCTTTAAAAATTCAGATCTCTTTCTGATCTATGCTCTCCTCATTTTGACTTGTGTTTTGTATTCAGAAACAGCAGAGCAACCATACAACATGAGTGGGAAGGTGCTATTGACATTGTGGTTTGATACAGGGAGGGGGGAAGCACCCCAAATCACTCTTTCTATTTGGACCACACATAGAGCCACTGCACACTTCTGTAGTAAGGGGACAATCAATAATTTTGTGTCTATTAAAAGCAACAACTGAATCAGAAGAAGCAGAGTTAGGTGCCCTTCTTCCAATGCAATGCGGGTGGTGATTCACTGCACTCTTTATTACATGCATTATTGTTTTTGCTTGTTATTACGTAATGTGTTTTTGTGTTTTTATATTGTAGACCACCCTGTTGTCCTAGAATGAAAGGCGATATAGAAATGTAATAAAATAAATCAACAATACAGAGAATCCAACATGGAGGGATTTATAAAAGTAAGTTGCAGCAGTGTATGCTTCTTTGAAACTTCTCGAAATCTGAAAATTCGCAGCTGTCTTAGTACATTTTTTTAAAAAAATATGCAGCCCAGTGAAAACTAATTTGCATGTTATAATTACCTTGCCAACTGTCTTTTAGAAGATAAAACAGAGCCATTAACCAAACTTTAATGTTATCACAGTTTCTTTACTAAATACATTTGCTTTATGGTTTTGCTCAACAATCTTTTTTCCCCCAGAATATGGCCAAAAAGAAAATCATGCTTCATTAAGCAGAACACAGTGGACACTTTGCACAGCTTCAAATTTTGTGTTGGCTAATATAATGCAGGAGGGGGGACAACTTAATTATTTGTTGCTATTACTATTTTTATAGTGACTTTCAGGTGTCTGATTTTTCAGGAAATTGTCTAAATACGTACAGTAATTATTACAATATTTGGACTTACATTACTAATGTAACATATCCCTCCATAAGACAGATATTATTGGAGTTCATGCAATGAAGGGAATTAAAGGAGACTAGTACTATTCATGTATTTATTGGCATGTAGAGAAATTACATGCAGCAGCAGGAATGGGGCAGACCATCTAGCATGCCACTGATGTTGTAGGTCTATGACTATACCACCCCAACCTTCCCATGGAGAGGGTGATCATGGGGGCTCCATATAAGCAGAACACCCATGCAGTTGGGTGTCTGGGAAATGTGGGGCCCTATGTGTGAGCAGTTGCTTGTATGGAGGGTTCTTTTTTCAAACTAATGCACTCAACATACAATGGTCAGGGTAGTGTGGCAATGGAGATGCAAAACTGAGACGTGCTCTGGTGATAAGTGCTGCCTTGCTCCTGCTGCTACATGTGAGTCCCTTACTCATGGCTAAATGTGATTAGGGCTATTCTGAGTGTTGACTGTGCCATTCCTAAATCCCAACCATCATAAAGCATAAAGTTGCTGTCAGATGGCAGAGGAAACTTTGTGGGAAAATAAAACCCCTGCGTCCAGTCACGCTTCCCTTGCGTGGCTCTGCTTGGGAGCTGACCTGGCAGGAGAGCAGAGTAGCAGCGGTCCTGTGTCCGTGTGAGATGAGGGATAAATCAAGTCCAGAGACAGTTCGGTTCTTATCTCTAGAAGCGTTTATTTACAAGCCATAAAACAGTCACACTCCATCGGAACTTGGTGACATTCTCAGCCGTGCTCCAAAAGCACACACGCAGCCTCTGAGCTGAGCTGCTTCTCAGTCAGAATCGAAAGCAAGTCGGAAAGCAGACACGCGCTGTGACTCACTTCTCTGCGACAAGCTCCTCCTCCTCCCAGATACAGGACACCACGGAGTTTTGACCCTGTCAGTTCCAAACTCCACACCCCCTCTTGTCCTGCATCTGGGGACAGTAGCCATCAATGCTTTCCCCATACACAGACCCTCACAGAACTCCTCGTGCTTCTGGAAGGTTAATGGTTTTGTGAAACCATCAGCGAGGTTCTTGGTTGAGGGACAGTATTTCAGAGCAACTAGCCCCTCATGAACGCTCTGACATACATTCCGGAACCGTATGTCCAAATGTTTGGTCCTCGCCTTGAATTGCCCTGTCTCAGCCAATTTGAGGCATGGTTGATTGTCTTCATGCACCACAACGGGCAGACAATTCTCTCCACAGATTTCCTCGACCAAACACACATAGAACTCCAGTTCTCTGCAAACCTCTGATAGCGCACTGAACTCAGCTTCAGTGGATGAAAGCGCTATGAGACTTTGCTTTCGGGACCTCCACCCAATCACTGAGTCCCCAAACTTCACCACTAGGCCTGACACTGATTTGCGGTCCTCAAGGTTAGCCCAATCCGAATCCACCCAGGCGGTCAGCTTGACATCGCCCTCAGCTGACATCTTGAGGCAAAAGTCTTTGGTATCTTGCAGGTAACGTAGCACCCGCTTTACACCATTCCAGGCCTGCACACTAGGACTTGAAGCCTCTCTACTGAGCAGATTGACAGCAAACGCTATGTCTGGTCTGCTCCACTGTGACAGGTACAACAGACTACCCAGAGCTGACTGAAAGAGCTCAGTATTTTCGAACACCACGCGTTCTACTTGCTGACACTCCTTCACGTACCCAGTCTCCATGGGTGATCTGACACCTGCACATTCAGACATCCTGAACTTCTCAAGCAACTGCTCAATCTTACCTTTCTGGCGAAGCAAAAAGCTTCCATCACTTGCTCTTGTGATCTCTACGCCTAGATAGGACTTGACATCTCCAAGTTGCTTCAGCTTGAACCGCTTTCCAAGCTCCTTAGCAAACTTCTCTACCTGTTCACCTGTCCGTGCCATGAGCAAGATATCATCAACAAACACCTGAGCCACTTGCTGTTGCAAGCCTGAATCTCTAATGTAAAGACAACTGTCTGCAAGAGATCTCTTAAAACCTAGCTCTTCTAAGGCTTCATGTAGGCACATATTCCAATTCCTGGCAGATTGTCGTAATCCATAGATGGATTTGTGCAATCGCCACACGACGCCTGGCTCACTGACTTCAAACCCTGGAGGAGGAAGCATGTACAACTCCTCCTGGAGATCTGAGTTCAGGTAGGCGACATCTACATCAAAATGGTTCACCTTCCAACCTCTCTGTGCTGCTATCGCCAAAAGCGTTCTCAAAGTCTCCGCCCTTGAGGTCGGCGAATATACCTCTGTGAAGTGGACACCCCTTCTCTGTGTGAATCCACGGGCCACTAATCTTGCTTTGTACTGTGGTTCTCCTGCTTCTGTGGGTTTAAGTCGGTAAACCCATCTGCAGCCTACAGCTTGCTGGTTAGCCGGCAGCTGTGTGAGTGAGAACACTCCAAGAGACTCCATTGAGTTCATCTCCTTCTGCATCGCCTCATGCCATTTGCTGGCTTCTTCCCGAGGCAACTTCTGAACATCCTCAAAGGATTCAGGTTCACATCTAGCCACACCAACCCAGACACTCGTGGCTTCATACCTTTCAGGTGGCTTCCCTTTGGTTGATCTTGCTGACCTCCTCAGCGTGAATTCTGGAACTGTGCCTGATTCACCTGGATCAACCCTACTATCCTCTGTGTCAGAAACATCCCCCTCTGACCTGCTGCGCCGTTTAGGGCGAACAGCTGGTTCTGCTGGCGAGGATGGTTCACTCCTTAGCTCAGACTTGACAGAGACCTGTGGAGGGGTCCTGGGACTCCCTTTTGGAGAGATACGGAGCCTCTCCCTTGGAGATCCCGGCTCTGGACTCTGTGGCTGTGGACTGTGCACCTCAGCAACAGGTTCAGCCTCGTCCTCCTCCTCTTCCTCATCTGAGTCTAACAGAACATCTGGATTCCCGTGAAGACGCTTCCACCCACTCTGCTCGCAAAACTCAGCACTGCCGCTAATAAGCAGCTTGGACTGGTTGCCAGTAGGGTATGCGAAGCGCCACGCCTTTGAACCCGGCTCATAGCCTACAAAGATCATCTTCCTAGACCTTGGCTCACCCTTTCTGCGTATGGCCTTTGGAATGAGAACCCAAGCCGTAGACCCAAAGGTGCGCAGAAAACCCACTTTCGGCTGCTTCCGGTGAAGCAGAAAGTACGGTGTGTCTCCTACACTGGAATTGAACACCCTGTTCTGCAGGAAACATGCTGTCCTATAACTCTCAGCCCAAAAGCGCTGTGGCAAACCCGAGTCTGCCAACATAGCATTCGCTGATTCCTGTAGCGTGCGAAATTTTCTCTCTGCAACCCCATTTTGTTGCGGAGAGTGGGGGGCCGTCAGTCGATGACTGATACCCTTCTGCCTGAAGAACGATTGCAGCGCAGAACCTGTGAACTCCCCCCCCCCCCCGATCAGATTGAAAGGAAATCACCTTGGTAGAGAACCGTAGCTCTACCGCTGTGATCCAATCCCTGATCAGTGTAGCTGCCTCTGACTTCTGTTGCAGCGCAAAAACCCAAGAATGTCTAGAAAAATCGTCAACCAGAAGCAAAACCCATTTATATCCAGCTAAAGAAGGTGTCGGCATGGGGCCCGACAAATCTGCATGGACAAGTTCAAAGGGTTTACTGGTTCTCCTTTCTGACCTGGGGTATGTGCATGTTGTGACCTTCGATTGCTTACAGGCTTGACAATCTAGGTATTTGTCACATGCTTTGAACCTACACCCAATGGTGTTGCCTGTGGCCTTCCTCACATATGACCACCCAACGTGCCCAAATCTCCTGTGCCATAAGTGTATACAATCATGGTGTGGTGGGACATTAGCACACTGCCCTTGGGCGTCTTCAATGGACTCTCCACTAGCCCCATTTTCCACCAGCCCCATGTTCCCACCAGCCCCATCTTCAATGGGCATCTCCACCAGAAAGAGCGTGTCTTTTCTCTCGACACTGTAGATCTTCTTCCCATCCCTGTAGAAGGAACACAAATTGTTAGAGAACAGAACATCGAACCCAGCAGCCATAAGAGCTGGCACACTTAAAAGAGAGTGGGCAAGCTCTGGAACCACATAAGCTTGCACCCAATGATCTATAAAAGAACAGTAAAGAAACCCAGATTCAGTCAGTGGTCTTTGAGACCCATCTGCTAAGGTGACATAACGTCCAGTTTTAACTGTCTTGCAGTTCCTCAGGAGCTCTCGAGAAGTCACGAGGCAATGCGAAGCTCCCGAATCGACAACAAGAGATAAAGTGTGTCTCTGGCTGTTTTCCAAAGATGCCGTGGCGTTGCTCGCGTTCCCATCGGTTGCCATGGCCACAGCCTCCCCCCGACTGAGGCTTTTGCCTTTTCTCAGAGACACCATCGCAGCTGTGAGGTGATAAGACGCCTTGTCTTTGTTTCTCTCCTGGCCTGCTGCTTTCCCACGTCTTAGCTGGGAACTGGCCTTGGGAACCTGCTTTGTTGACATTCCACGCCGGCCGGTGTCCTTGGCAGCCTGGGCCTCTAGCGGATGCTTCCCAGCGCTGTTGGACGTCGTCTCAAAGCACAAACAACTTTCAGAGCTTTTGGCTTTCTCAGAGCTCTTGGAATGGCCTGCCTGGCCTGCCCCCCCACTCCTTCTTGGGGTGCAGCCTGTGCCCTCTTTCACAGCTCTCAGCTGCTCTCCAACACACAGTCCATCACACAGACGTGTCGAAGCAGAGAAACAGCTTCCCGGAACAGTCCCAGCCCCCTCTGGGCTTGGTGCTTTCTCTGGGCGTCCTCTAGCCCCCTCTGGTCTGGCTCCCACTTCGGCCTGAGGCTTGCTCCCTTGGCCCTTGGCTTCCTCCCGGCCCTTGGCCCCTGCTGAGCTTTCACACAGACTCCTCAGCACCTGCCAAGCGGCCTGAGCCGTTTTAACGCCCTTCAGGTGGGGCAACAGCAAAGCGTCCACACTTAGAATCATAGAATCATAGAATCATAGAGTTGGAAGAGACCACAAGGGCCATCGAGTCCAACCCCCTGCCAAGCAGGAAACACCATCAGAGCACTCCTGACATATGGTTGTCAAGCCTCTGCTTAAAGACCTCCAAAGAAGGAGACTCCACCACACTCCTTGGCAGCAAATTCCACTGTCGAACAGCTCTTACTGTCAGGAAGTTCTTCCTAATGTTTAGGTGGAATCTTCTTTCTTGTAGTTTGGATCCATTGCTCCGTGTCCGCTTCTCTGGAGCAGCAGAAAACAACCTTTCTCCCTCCTCTATGTGACATCCTTTTATATATTTGAACATGGCTATCATATCACCCCTTAACCTCCTCTTCTCCAGGCTAAACATGCCCAGCTCCCTTAGCCGTTCCTCATAAGGCATCGTTTCCAGGCCTTTGACCATTTTGGTTGCCCTCCTTGCTTTCAAGATGCAGAGCTCTCTCTGCTCTCTCTCACTCAGCATAGCAGTAGCTTGCATGGGTGGGGCCGGCTCCTTCTGGACTGGACTCCAGAGCCCTGTGGCCACAAACCACCCCCTCGCTCCTCTTGACCAGGCCTCCCAGTTGGCCCCATTCAGCCTCTCACCGGGGTAGCTCTCATGGCCTTGCTGTTCCTGAGCAGCAGCCATCTTCCTCCCCCCGGGGCTTCAGCGTACTCACAGTACCAGCAAGCCGGACTCTCGAAGCAGCCGTCCTTCCTGGCCTTTGGCTCCTCTCTCCAGCTTCTCCTGGCAGGAGATCACAGCAAACCGACGCTGGCAGCCTTCTCCCTTCTCACACTTGTCAGGAAACACGTACCGCCATAACCTTTGCGGGAAAATAAAACCCCTGCGTCCAGTCACGCTTCCCTTGCGTGGCTCTGCTTGGGAGCTGACCTGGCAGGAGAGCAGAGTAGCAGCGGTCCTGTGTCCGTGTGAGATGAGGGATAAATCAAGTCCAGAGACAGTTCGGTTCTTATCTCTAGAAGCGTTTATTTACAAGCCATAAAACAGTCACACTCCATCGGAACTTGGTGACATTCTCAGCCGTGCTCCAAAAGCACACACGCAGCCTCTGAGCTGAGCTGCTTCTCAGTCAGAATCGAAAGCAAGTCGGAAAGCAGACACGCGCTGTGACTCACTTCTCTGCGACAAGCTCCTCCTCCTCCCAGATACAGGACACCACGGAGTTTTGACCCTGTCAGTTCCAAACTCCACAGAAACAACTCCCACGACAGGTTGCCAGGAGGAATTTGGATTTGATATCCCACTTTATCACTACCCTAAGGAGTCTCAAAGTGGCTAACAATCTCCTTTCACTTCCGCCCCCACAACAAACACTGTGAGGTAAGTGAGGCTGAGAGACTTCAGAGAAGTGTGACTAGCCCAAGGTCACCCAGCAGCTTCATGTTGTGAGGAGTGAGGACACGAACCTGGTTCACCAGATTACAAGTCTACCACTCTTAACCACTACACCACACTGGCTCCTGGTGGTTCCTCTTTCTCCTCTCCCATTATTTCCCAGCTCCCCCCCCTCATCTTCCTCTGAGCTATGACCTCCCTCAACCCCCTGTTGCAATTCTGAACTGTCTTCTTCTTCTCTGGAAGGGTCAGGCTGCGGATGTGGTCTCCACCATTCACCCTCTGCCCAGTGCCTGACTGATGTTTTTGTGTCCGAGTTTTGTACTTGCATGCAGATTAGGGACCATTTTATGATAATTCCATGTACTTGATGGGTAGTAGTGTATTAATGATTATGAACCACTGATATGGATGTTTAATAGCATGAGTGACAAAATGAAAGCATAACAGAAGTTTCATGAGTCTGATCAGCTGTTGAACAGAATTATCCTGTGATACAATAGGAGAATAGGAAGCATGCAGATAGGAATGGAACCACCATGTCACCATTTTCCCAACTCCTAATTCACTTAGTTGGTACAGAAGGTTACTGTGGTCAATGGTATCAAAAAGTCCAGGAGAATCACCTGGGTTGCATTCCCCATATTCCTCCCAGCCTTGGTCATCCAACAGGTCCACAGAGAAGTGCTATCCAAAATCTAACATGGAAATTTACTACAGAATAAATAGACTTGATGGAAGATATATTCATTTCCATAAATTTAGTTTTCCAAATAAGCTCTCTCTATCCAAAATGTACTTGAAGGCATTAGAGCTCAACTCATTTGCATTGCATGCTTGCTTTCCAGGTTTGCTGTTTCCTAGCTTTTGCCAGCTTTTTCAGTCTAAGCTACCCCAACTCCCTTTCCTCTTTTTCTGTTTCTTCTTACTGGGATGTAGGTAACCCTCCCCACCCCCATTCCCGGTGTCTGATCTCAATGATATAAGACAAGGGAATGTTTTGACATTGGTTGCTAAGGGCAATGTTTACAGATATGCAAACACATCTGTTCTGCTAAATGGTGTTATGGGGCTTTGTTGCTATATCTTCCTCAGCCCAGTACAGCCTGGCAAATTCCTATTTAGTTTCCAAAGCTGATGGGGAAAACAACAATGATATTAAGAAAAATTACCCTGTCAGTTTGCACTGAAAATATACTTGTGATGTCTCCAGAGTAAAGGTCAATGCTCATTTTCTTTTAATTTCACACTTTTACCCCATATGCGGGTGTTTGTTTATTTGCTGACGAGTCTCTAAAGGTATGTTGAGTCCTTACAGCTGTGGTTTTATTTGACAATCCATTTAAAGCATAGTTGAGCCAATTCAATTAAACAACAATCCAAATGAGTCAGTATAGGAGGTACTGAATACCTTGTCTTGAAGCAATTAATTTTGTATCTAAAAAGCAAAATGGAACTGATTGTGACTAGGAATATGGGGATTCTCTGCCCAATGGAAAAGTGCTCATCCTATTGTATTAAAAGCAGAATCTCCAAGAAACAATGACGAGCAATATAACTGTTAAGCATATTGTGTGGAATTCAACAGTGCTAAGTTGAGTATGCACATGGACCATGAGGACCACTTGTGCAGCAACAACCCCCTAAACTTGTTCAGGGGATCATTTCTCTAACCCTCCAGGGCAGATTTAGGGGGTGATGGGGGAAAGAGCAGGGAAGTCCCACTGCACCAGAAGACCTTGTTTCATGCATGCAACATCTTTGATGAATCCACCCATACTGTCAAGTTTTTCTAGAGTCCTAAGGCAGACACATTCCATTTGGGAAACTGTATTTTACAGTTTAATATTTTTCCACAATTCAAAGCACACCAAGGAGGCAGAGGGAATCAAACCTGACCCTTGCTGCCTCTCTCCCTCAAGCTGAAGCCTCTTCTTAAATCATTTCCTGTGGGCTGTAACCTGCTCATCCCCTATTGTAGTATACAGAGCTGGGGGGGCTAGATGAGTCACTTGGGAGAAAGACTCACTGGGAAAGATTCTAAGCCACAAGCACAATAAAGACAAGGGGAACTGATGTGACAACTCAGTGCTGTATCTATGTTACAGCTAAAGCCACTGGATAGTTCTGGATTGTTACCAAATCTAAAATCAGCATTCATTGCCACAAGCGCAGTCCAAAATGAACAGAAAGCTGATATAGTGAAAGAAGAATAAGAAGGGGGGTGGGATGCATTGTGAAGGGGATATAGCTTCAAAAATCTCCTGCATTCTTCAGAGAAAGCTAGCTATTACAATGTGTCTTTGTCTACCCATGCCTACCCATGGAAACTCTTGTGGGGTCTTTAGCATATTTTCTCAATATTATATTTGGATTTCTTGGACTACAGTTCCCATCATCCCCAACCAACATGGCCAATAGTAAGAGATTATGAGACCAAAATATCTGGAGAGCACCTGGCTAACATAGGCTGATAAAGTCTCATGGTGCACCCATAAAAACTGGTACATCCAAGAGGAGGAATGAGACAAGATGCTAGAGTTTAGGGTACTCAAATACATGGTTTATTATAAAGACAGATAACTAACATGTAGAGCAGAGGTGGAGAACCTGTGGCCCCCACCACAGTATCTTACTATCTCTGATTATTGGATATTCTGTCTGGGGATGATAGGAATTGGAGTCCAATGGTATCTAGAGGGTCACAGGATTCCCATCCCTGGTGTAAAGCATTAAAAAATCAAAGCAACAATTATTGGATTAAAAAAAATAGAAAGAAGGCATGTGGAATAAGCCCTACAGCACTGTTTGGGATCAGGCTTGCCTTGGGAATGTAGGTTGGAGATGGAATCTCCTTTTTAGGCCACCACCAGTCACTTAGGAAGGGTGGGTGGGTGGGTGAGATGCTGGCTCTCCTCTCTGACCTTCAGGTGGAGTAGAGAGCTTCAGTGGAAGCTGGGAAAAGGGCTCTGATCAGCTAAGTCTTAACAGGAGACAGCAGTAACTGAACAGGACCCTGAACAGAGCAGTGCAGCCTTGTCACCTACAATCAGGTGCCACCTTTGCAGGTGGGAGCAGACTAAAATGGGAGCAGATGGGAATTACTAAAAGGGCATACACTTGCAATTTCAATTTTCTCACAAGGAAGATAAACAGGCCATGTCAAAGCTCATCTTTGAAAGTTGGCAGGAGGTATGGGGAAACTTGTTGGGACATCTTCATCACTACTGTCCATTTCTGAACTTCTTGTCTTACTCTTGAACTTCTGAAATGTGACTCCTGAGCATCTGCTGACAATCCTGTGCCATTACTTTTCTGAATAAAGAGCTCTCCCTTACTTACCAGCATGAGCCTCTGTCTCTCTGTGTTGGATGGGAACTAGGAGTGCATGTGCCCTGGCAGATGAGGCTGAAAAGTAGAGCAATCCGTAAGTATAGAGTAAGAAATAAAAGCTTTTCCATAAAATGGGATTCTCATTGAGAAAGTGCAGTAAATGACTTCAGTTTCAAAGACAGCATGGAAGAGGGGACGTTGCAGTTTAAAACTGTGAGGAAAAGAACAAAAATGGAAAGGGAAGAGAGTGTGAGAGAATGAGTTTAAAGGAAACTATTCATGCTTTGCCCATGCCATGTAAAATATCAATTTGTTCCAGCTCTAGGAAGAAGTGGACCCCTTATCCCCCTATCACAACAGCTTTCTGTATTGAAAGGCATGGCTTGAGTTTGAAATACTTGTTTTTCTTTATCCACTCAAATACTAGGTTATCCTGTTCACCATAATTTATTTTGGCACTCATTTAGAATATGAGACACTTAAAGCTGTTACAAACATACAAAGAGATGTATATGAGTTGTGCTTAAATTCCATGTGATTTTCCTATTACATTTAAAATGAATAACTGTTATCAGAGGCAGATTTAGGGCAGTGTGACTGGTTCCCCTTCACATGGGGCCAAGCTGAAGGAGCTTTGCCACCTCCTTCCAAAAGCCTAGTAAGCACTTGCTTCAGGAAGAAGGCCTGAGGGCTCTGACAGGGTCCTAGAGTCCTCCTTCCTCCTTCCCCAAACCTAGTTAACACTTGTCTAGCTTTGGGAAGGAGATGGGAGAGCTTTAGGACCTTCCTTCATACCTCATTCCCAAAGCCAGGTGCCTTGCTTATCAGACTTTGGGAAGGAAGTATGAAGGCTGATGGAGGAGTGCTATTTTTCAAGAAAAAGTGGTGCCGGAACTCACCATGAATGCCTCTCTCGTCCTCTTAGAATGGCAATAGTGTTCACCTGTGAGGTGCCGGAACTGAGTTGCAATGAGTTCCCCCTGAGAAAAGGCCCTGAATTTTGGCATTTCATTGTATTGCCCCTGCTGTTATATTTGGTATTGTGGTTAATCCACAGAGCCTAGGACTTGCTGATCAGAAGGTCAGCAGTTCGAATCCCCGTGACAGGGTGAGCTCCCATTGCTTGGTCCCTGCTCTTGCCAACCTAGCAGTTCGAAAGCACATCAAAGTGCAAGTAGATAAATAGGTACTGCTCCGGCGGGAAGGTAAACGGCGTTTCCGTGCACTGCTCTGGTTCGCAAGAAGTGGCTTTGTCATGCTGGCCACATGACCCGGAAGCTGTACGCCGGCTCCCTCGGCCAGTAAAGCGAGATGAGCGCCGCAACCCCAGAGTCGGCCACGACTGGACCTAATGGTCAGGGGTCCCTTTACCTTTACCTTACTCTTATAATACCAGATAATGTTTGCAAAGATTTAATAAATAATAAACCTCCTGATGCCTGCACACTAGGTTTTGGACAACATGAAGAAAAAGGCAAGGACAGGCATTCCTGAATTCTGTGCAATATTGCTGCTGTGAAATTCTAATACCAGAAACTGTAGTTCATTTCAGCACCATGGACAGTACCCTTCATGCTATTCCTTGGCATTTTTTAAAAAGCAGTGTCAATTTGGGCCTTGGGCCATTTCACATATGAAATGACATTAAACCCTATTTTGCAACAACTGGAAACTGTGGCCAATCCCTGCTCCTTGACAAGTGTACCTCTTTGTCATGTATACTTAACAATCTTGTGTGAATATAGAAAACCTATTAGCTATCTAAACATTATATGTGAAGTGCTCCATACAATAGGTTAGATCAGGGTAATCCGACGTGTGGCCCAAGAGCCACATGTGGCCCTTGGGGCCAGTTCTGACAGCCCTTGGCAACCTTGGATCGTCAACCCACCCCCACCTCCCCACCCCAGCTCTCACACTGCCTTCCCAAAGCTGGGTAAGCAAGGCACTAGGCTTTGGGAAGGAGGAATGAGAGCTCTCCCTCCTCCTTCCCAAATTGTAATTCAGGACCAGGTTATCTGACAGAATGCTTTCTCTTATATTGACTGGCCATGTCACTGAGATCTGAAAAACAGGATCCATCAATTACAGAAATTTCAATATTTATGGTTTTGGATAAGAGTTCTAAATAAACAGCTTTCCAAACACTTATTGCAGTTCCTGAAAAGAAAAATAATAATGTAAGTCTCATGTTTCACAAGATGTTACAAAATTAAGTCAATTCTATAGACCGAAGGTGGATGCAGAGTATCTGGTCTGCACTTTGAATTCAGAGCACTGATGAACAATAGCCCCGCACCATGCAAAATATCATTATGGCTTTTAATAGAGAACCATGGACAATTGAGCTAATCTCTTCTATTCCTGGAGCAGCTCACTTCTTCCCTCTATAAGAAATATATATATAAAAGAATGTGTGCATATATAATGCATGCACTTCTGTAGAATTACATTTAATTACATTTAAAATTATCCACACACTTCCAAAATGAATATAAAGAACAATTGAACCAGGTGTCTTTGCTTTTTAAAAAGAAAAGGACATTATTTTATTTATTTTATTTTATTTAACAACATTTATTTACTGCTTGATCACAAGCAATTTACAATTATTAAAAAAGGTAAAGGTACCCCTGCCCGTACGGGCCAGTCGTGACCGACTCTAGGGTTGTGCGCTCATCTCGCTCAAGAGGCCAGGAGCCGGCGCCGTCCAAAGACACTTCCAGGTCACGTAGCCAGCGTGACGAAGCTGCAACTGGCGAGCCAGCACCAGTGCCGCACATGGAAATGCCGTTTACCTTCCCACTAGAAAGCGGTCCCTATTTATCTACTTGCACTTAGGGGTGCTTTCGAACTGCTAGGTGGGCAGGAGCTGGGACCGAACGACGGGAGCTCACCCTGCCGTGGGGATTCAAACCGCCGACCTTACGATCAGCAAGTCCTAGGCACTGCGGTTTTACCCACAGCGCCACCCGCGTCCCTTACAATTATTAGGCCACCCAAAACAATGGACAAAGTTCAGGAAATTACATTATGAAAATTGTCTAGCTTTTTATGGATAGGTATTCTGAATGTGTAATATCTCTTTTTGAGATGTCATGTCTTTGATGCACTTAAATTTTCGTCGTGGGTTAGCAGTATCTCACACCAGTGAAAAGGCTTCTTTGTGTTCAGAGGTTGCCCGGTAAAATGCCTTTATTCACTGGCACTTGAGCTGATGAAAAAACAACACAACTGCTTAACTGCATGCCTGTACTCACCCCCACTTATCCTCAATGCCACATTTCTATATTGTTTCATGGTTTGTCTCACAGCTTTAGTTCATACATTAGCTTTTTAGTGAGAAACCTCAAGTACAGAAACCTTCTAAGTTGGTGATTGTCACTTATTCTAGCCACCACTAAAGGCATCCATGGTAAAAGAGGCAGCTCTAAACCCTAACTACATATGGGTTCAGCAAAGGAGGGAACCACCACTCCTGCCAGTTTGTACAACCATTCATACTCCAGCAGCATTACCTTGTCTTTTTCTTGCAAAGACAAACAAGGACTTTGCTGTTTTACTTTAGGTTGGCTGTTATTGCCTGCAGTTGGGAAGAAAACACTTGTTGTGCCTTTCAAATTGAGTTGTCATGACAGACTGTGGGGGGATTTGAGAACATGTGGCTCTTTGCTAAGAGCCTAATATGTACTTCTTGGACTGGAGGAACTGATGGAGTATAAAGGTATTGTGATAATGTTATTCTTGAAAACAGGGATATGGGTTTCTTCCAGAATACTCCTATCCTTGATTAACATGCACAATTTTCCAATTTTTGAATAAGTTCATTTTATTGTTTTTAGTTGTATTATATAGTTCTTTAAATATTTTTCCAGAAGTTAGCCTCTGTAGTCTCTGAATATTTTTATTGCTCTTTCTGTAGAGTTGTGCCAATAATACAGTTGCAATTCTAGATACACACACTCTCTCGCGCGCACGCACACACACACTTTTTCTCTCTGATCCTTGGGATTAAACAAGCCTGATTGCATTATTATTTCCCTTCACCATACTGGACTTTCACTTTAGTTCTTTTCACCATCCCAGATTATAACTTCATATTTAATCATATTGAGTTAATATTGACTCACAATGACAGCCAAATGAAGCCATGGAAAGTATAATGCTGGTGGTCAACAAAAGAGGTTTAAAGACTGTCTCAAGGCAAATCTTTAAAAATGTAGTATAAACACTGAAACAACTGGGAAACACTGGCCTGTGAGTGCTCTAGTTGGAGAACAGCTTTTACCAAAGGTGTCATGGGCTTTGAAGACACTCGAACTCAGGACGCAAGGGAGAAACGTGCTAAGAGGAAGGCACGCTTGGCAAATCCACACTGTGATCAACTCCCGCCTGGAATCCAATGTCCCCACTGTGGAAGGACGTGTGGCTCCAGAAATGGCCTCCACAGTCACTTATGGACTCATTGTTAAAACCGTGTTTATGGAAGACAATCTTACTCAGCTACTAGTGATCACCAAAGAAGAAGATGTCTTGTTATTTTGTGTTTCCATTTCGCGAGCTAGTTTTCTCTACTTTATTAATAAGCTGAAATTTTCTTTTAAGTGTTTTACTATCACCTGCCCTGAGACTTCCAGGTATAGGACGGTATATAAATTCAATAAATAGTGATAATAATATAACAGAAAATAATGCTTCTGAGCAAGAACATTCTTAATGCAACTCAATATGAGGGCAAAACTTTGTGGGAAACAACTAGTTAGAGCATCACTACTGAGGAAAGGCAAAGCACAATGTGCATGTATTTTGGAGGAGCGCTGCAGAATTGTGTGTGTGTGCTTGCGTGCCTTCAATGAAATGCAGAGTTTAAGTCAAGAAAGGAACAGAATGCTGGGATAAATTACTAGAAGCAGAGACATTATAAATCAGTGATGGTAGAACAGTGACATATGGTAACTTCTGCCTTATCGCATGGCAGGGTGAGTAGAAGTAATGAGCTGAATCGATTAGAAATTTGAGTGTTTTATCTGCACAGTTCTATTTCAAAGGGTGGTGGTGGGAGGTTTGACTTGACAGCACAGAAGTTGATGCTTGGTCTTTTATAGCTATACTGTGCTGTGCTAGCCCTCTCCTCCCTGACTGAAAATATGTAGTTTTAAAAGCATTACTATACTGCCTCATCGTAAAAGATCAGAGTGATGTACAATGTTAATACATAAAACACCATTAAAACACTACAGATAATCGTCAAAATGACTGGGCTAATAAAAACAAAAGAAATTTTAAAAAGCTACAAAGGCCTGTCAGCACAAGAAGGGTTGACATGAAAGGGAAAATGCTGAGAGTATGGAGGAAGAGTGTTTCACAGCATTGGACCAGCAACACATACATGTTGTTAGTCCACAAGACTATCAAAGGACACAAACAACCACCAGAAAAAAAGGCTGGTGGAAAGCTGTGGTGTTTTGGGGGGCATATTTACAAGCAAGAAGATTCACCATTTGATTGCCTCTTGATTATTTTAAGGTAAAAAAGAGACAAAGCCACACCCACCTACCTCATAATGGATTGTGGAGGAAAGTGAATCCCTGTCTGCAATTTGACCGAAGCGCCTCTGGAATAAATTCCTTCCAAAAGGAGGGAAAGCAACAGCCATTCTTGGATTTCCCATCATAGCAATAGGGAAGCAAAAGGCTTAATTTATGCAGAGAGGTTCAGAATTGAAAACATAGATCTGAGCAAAGAGAGCACAGAGTCACCCAGAAACAGTTTGGAATTGTTTAAAAGACACAAATACGGGTAACAGATGAATATTGGGCCCATGCACACCTCTAGTATTTGACATTTTCTGTCTGGTATTTTGGATGAGGACATAACAAATTATGTGGTATTTTCCCTACTTCTGCTTTAGTGCATTATATGAGCCTGCACCAGCTGATCCTCTGGCGCTGCTACTCAAGCAATGGCAATTGAGGACTGCTAAGGGAGAAAAGCACTCAAAATGCTGCCAAGTGGGAGCTACAGTGGTACCTCAGGTTACAGACGCTTCAGGTTACAGACTCCGCTAACCCAGAAATAGTACCTCGGGTTAAGAACTTTGCTTCAGGATGAGAACAGAAATCGTACAGTGGTGGCGTGGCAGCAGCGAGAGGCCCCATTAGCTAAAGTGGTACCTCAGGTTAAGAACAGTTTCAGGTTAAGAACGGACCTCCAGAATGAGTTAAGTTCTTAACCCAAGGTACTACTGTATTTTAAATGGCTCATTGTGACAGCTCATGATCTGTAGAAGATGAGCAAGGCAACGAGGGCATTTGTCCATGGATTTTCTCTATGCTACTTCAAACCCAGTTTGTGCCATTGATGAGCCAAAATGGAGGTGCACAAAAGCCTTTGTGGAAATAGAAAACCTTCCCACATTTCTTTTGGTAACATAAGAACAGCCACAAAGGAGAGTCAGATGGAAGTGGCCTTAACCAGACAGCTGTATTGGGTGAACAGTTTTATAGGTGCTACTGATGAGATGTGTCAACACACTTTCGTGGACAGTCTGGACAAAGACCTTATGCATGTATATTCAAACAGCTCTTGTCTCTGGAATTGGCCAGAGACTTTGGCCACTAGTTTAGCATTTGGACTATGGTAACACTATAAAGCAGGCTATGGGGTCTTTTTAACCAGTATCTTTCTCTTTGTCTTCCTGCATGCCATCTATGTGAGAAAATGTTGTTTTGCAAGATGCCCAGATGATATTGGCAAACATGCGCTATCAACATCTATGACACAATGCCTGGCAGTAGTACCCATCAGAGTGGTCTCCCTCCAGGAACATCAGAAATCCTGGTTTATACTGGCTGAGAAACAAACAGGGCAGAAAAACTCTGCTATGCTTCTGGTTTTCTATCTGCTGCCTTAAAATTAGAAGTACTATGAAGATTTAAAGCAAAACACATGCTGTGCTGTTCCTGAGAATACTGTGCAAAAAAACCCTGAAGAGATGTATTTTATATGAGGGTGCAGGAGAGGGAAAAAGCAACAATGGCACCGTTCCTTGTTCGTAAAGCAGAGCGTTGAAACAAACACATTTTATAAAATGAAAGCCCTTCCTAAAGAATTCCCTTGAGGAAACTGCAGCCTCACAAGGCAGCTATTACTTGTACTCACAACTGCATCAATCTTTGATCTTTATTGTTACAGTATTATTCCTATTTTTGTGCGGTAAAAAAGTGTTCCTTGTGGAGTTTCCTTTAATAATAAATGTGCCTCTCCTAAAACTGCTTGGAAAAAGTAAGGCAGCAGCCGATCATTGCTGCAAATAAAAGCTAAGGAGCTCCTTTATTTAATTTCACTGGAAAAAAAATGACAGCCAGATAGTTATTTTGAAGGAACACTAAAGGATTCAGAATTTTCTTTAGCTGCACTCAACTTTCCTGTGAATATTTGTCCCTAAAGCTAGTTTTCCCCCTTTCTTGCAACATTTGCCATGAAAATTAGATAACATATTATAACATATCACCATACAGTAGTACCTCAGGTTACATACGCTTCAGGTTACAGATGCTTCAGGTTACAGACTCTGCTAACCCAGAAATAGTACCTCGGGTTAAGAACTTTGCTTCAGGATGAGAACAGAAATTGTGTGGCAGCAGCAGGAGGCCCCATTAGCTAAAGTGGTGCTTCAGGTTAAAAACAGTTTCAGGTTAAGAATGGACCTCCGGAACGAATAAAGTTCTTAACCCGAGGTACCACTGTATTGTGATCCCCCCCACATACTTATAATAAATTATAAATTAGGCTGAAATTGCACAAGTTGTGCTTGTTTGGCTTATTATAAACTGTTAAAGGTCCTAGAAGAACATGCAGAAGATCTAGTAAGTGTAAGGGAGGGCAAGAAAGCATTTGTCACACAAATAAGTACAGTGATACCTCGGGTTAAGTATTTAATTCTACTCATGTAAAAACACGCTGATTCCCCGACTGTCCACTGGCCGGATTTAGAGTCACTGCACTGAGTCTGCCTGCAAGCAGATACAATGCTTATACAGAGAATGAGTCATCCTCAAGATGAGTCACAGTGATTCAGCATGCTAAATGATTCTGCAGCTTTTCAGCATTTCACAACATTTCTAGACTCCTTTACCGCTTCCTTTACTGCTTCTGCTCTCATATACCTTTGTCACATAGATCACCCTCTATGTAAGACTTCCTTACATAGTAACATTTCCGAAGCTCATCCTTAATACTGTCTCACATACAAACCTCACTCTCAGCCATTCCCATGAACCATAACCATAATACAGTTACCCTCTTGTCACAAAGTGAATGGCTGATCCATGAAGAATCCCTGGCAGTATTAAACTTAATTTGCAACCAGCCATTCACCCACCTCAGAGTTAAACAGTACAATGCCTTGCAAACAACAGCGTAACTAATTTTTCTCTCTCCCTCCCACATAACTACTCACATAACTACTCCCTCTCCTCCCACTTACTGTCTCCTAAAAAGGTAAAGAGACCCCTGACCATTAGGTCCAGTCATGGCCGACTCTGGGGTTGCGGCGCTCATCTCGCTTTATTGGCCGAGGGAGGCGGTGTACAGCTTCCAGGTCATGTGGCCAGCATGACTAAGCTGCTTCTGGTGAACCAGAGCAGCGCATGGAAACACCGTTTACCTTCCCACCGGAGCGGTACCTATTTATCTACTTGCACTTGACGTGCTTTCGAACTGCTAGGTGGGCAGGAGCAGGGACTGAACAATGGGAGCTCACCCCATCGTGGGGATTCGAACCACCGACCTTCTGATCGGCAAGTCCTAGGCTCAGTGGTTTAACCCACAACGCCACCCGCATCCCTTACTGTCTCCTACCAGATAATAAATTCAACACAACACACTAAGGCTTGTGGGTGCTTGTTTTGTTTCACCTGAATATGTTTAAACATTAAGTGATGGGTGAGCTTCCCTCAGTTTGATTAATAATTGGTAAGTGCAAACATGCATTTAGGCTGCAATCCTATGCACTTACCTGGAAGTAAGTCCCATTCAGCTCAGTGTAGGGCTTAAGTTCTGTGTAAACGTGCATAGGATTGTACTGTTCATGTCACATCTAATACCTGCTTTAATGAAGAGGCAGAGCAGTTTCAAACACAAGCCATGTGGCTTTAAAGAAAAACAGAGTCTTATTCTGCCTTTATTTTTATTGTTTTTTTAGATAAAGGCAAGGCACATTTCTCTCTCTCTTGCCAACACTTAGTGGTTCACTCCCTGTACTAAAGCGGATAGATTCTTGTCCTCGTGCTGAGATCTGTTATTCGTTATCTCTTCCTCACAACCTCTCACTTTGATCTGTGCAGCTCAGACTCATTACTAAATTATTAAAGTAAATACACCTAAATCATCTCCCCCTCCCCACGCACAAAATATCTGAAGCACAAAACCACACAATATTGCTGTTGTTTTTTATTAAGCATAATAGTGCTGAATTATTGCTGTAATATTTCACCAATGGACTGCAGAACTGTTTGGAACTATAAAGGTCAGGACAGCCCACATAAATGGAATGTTAAGTGAAAAAGCATTTGATCTGGAAAAAAACCTGTTGTAAATGCAATGAGGAATGTTTTGATTAACGAGCGAAAAAATGGTACAGTGAGACACTACTAAAAATGTCCCCCCCCCCAAAAAAAAACCCTTTTACATGACTGTTGTGAATAGAAGTGTTACCGGTACATATTAAAATGCAATCTGAAACTGGACTTTTTCCAATGTTCTTTTAGCTTTCCTGTGGCAAAAGAATATTTCAACAAAATTTGGCAGACTTTCATTTGTTTGTGGCCATGTCTCTATTTTGCCTCCAGTGTTGTTCAGAATGGGCCTTCCAGTTAGCATCACTTGAAATAGGAACACAGTGACTCACAAGAAACTAGCAGCTGGCACATGACATTCAAACTAAGCAGGAAAAATAAAATAAAAATCCAGTACCAAGGAACACCAAAGTGGAGAACCCAGTGAAACAAGAGTTCTTCAATCTGTGGTTACAGTCAAGGGATTGGGTATAGCATAACAACCTCAGTAATGAATAAAGGTGAAGGTGCAATTTGGTCAGGGTACTCAATGTGGTGTCCTCCAAATCTTACTGGATTACAACTCCCATAGTCCCTGACCACTGGCCAAGATCACTGAGATTGATGGAAGTTGTAGTCCAGTGATCTAGAGGACGCAATGTTGGCTACCCCAGAATTTGGTCAATGTAAACAACTAGAGGTTGAAAGCAGACTGTGACTTAATGGATTCTTTTCAAAAATTCCCTTCCTGTCAACCTTCCCAGCTCAATGAAAGTCAACACAATCCCCAAACCTGTCATATTCAACTGATTATTTCTGAAATGACATCTGAACAAAGTAAATTTCCCAGAGATGCAATATATTAATATTATTCTTCACTTCTACCTACGTCTCCATTGTAATAATCTCTGAACTGATTTATATTAGCCACGTCATTGAGTTTCATCAATCAAAAATAAAAATCTCAGCAGAAAAGTGAAATGTGGGGTGAGCACTGTGTCCTATAATTATTCTCAAACTTAGATTTTAATCCAAGATCTTCTATATCTTGGTTGCTGCTGCTGAAGTGGTGGCAGAGGGGAGAGGAAGAGACAGAGACACCAAAGCTGAATGTTAGATGATTCAAGACAGTCAAAGGGAAGTATTTCTTCACCAAGCCCATAGTTAAACTATGGAATTCACAATGACAAGATAGTGCTGTCCATCAGCTTGGATGGCTTTCATGAAGGATAAGGCTCTCAATGGCTACAGTCCATAGTGTAAGAGTACTACCTCCAGTATCACAGGTGACATGCCTCTGAATACCAGTTGCTGGGGAGCAGAAGTGGAAAGAGCATTGTCGTCCTTGTGCTTGTGAGTTTCCCATAGTCATCCTGTAAGAACAGGATGCTGAAATAGATGAGCCTTCAGTGGAATTCAGCTGGGATCCTCTCCAAGAAAAAAAACCACCAGTACAAGATTAAAAAGTGTTACTAATAGCACCATAGATGTCCTAACAGAATTGCTTTCCCTGGTGATGTTTTTCCTTCTTGCAGATAGCAAAGTCAGCCCATTTCTTCCCCTTTTGCTGCTTGCTGTGTCATGACATTGTTGCCATTTAGAATCAGTTAAGGATAATTAGCAAGAGATTACTTGTTTCCACTAATGCTTTGAGCACGCATCCCTCTCCTACTGTCAGCCTTGACTCTTATCTGTGAGGTTGCAGTGAAAACATGCAGTTTTGAGAGAAGAAAACTCCTTGTGAATGAGAGGCACATGTGATGAAGGTTGGCGAGTTATCTGGAAACCTTGGTTGCTATAGGGATTCCTCCAAGGAATAAAAGCCTTTGTTTTGGAAACAGTCCTTTGTATTCTTATAGCTGTCCATTCCCTGAAGCAGATATTAGATTGCAAGGTTCCATAGGAAAAAAACTGATTGCAAACTTCTAATGAACAGCATCTTTCTTTCATTTCCTCAAGCTTTCCTGAGTCTCCACATAATTGGCCTACTATTTACTGACTACAGAAGTAGTATAGACTAGGAACTGACACTCCTGCTTTTAGCAAAAGAATGGCTAAAAGTTGCCTTTGTGTGTGTGTGATATTTTGTATTTATATATTTCTGAAACTACACAAAAACTGAAACATAGCACTCCTTTATAAAAATGACACTTCTCTGAGTTTTGCACTACAATTCTGCAGCCAAGTTTTATTTCTTTTGGTTGAAATTTGTGCAATAGATTGCTTAGAACAGTATTTACTGGGGGGGGGTGAATCTAGGTTGATAAACTGTAGGTTATCTTTCTCTAGATAATAGTATAGTTCATGCTATTTACCAGCCCACTGTCTAGCACAAAAACTTTTACCACATCCTTATGCATAGATATGAATTAGAATGTATTACATCCTTCTTATTTGCAGTGAATGGGGAAAAGAACATTGCTGTATACTTTGTAGACACTCAGCTAAGTTTGCAGCCAGAGGTTGGCTCCAGAAGGTGGCTTGATGCCAGTCCAATCTGCATGCAATTGTATGTACTCTTTCACTATCTTTTGGTGACTGCCCATCTTTATTGAAAAAGGCAGATCTAAGCCCCATTATTCATAGAAAATGTGGCGATAACAAAGACAGTGCAGTGCCTGGCAGATTTGAGTTGCCAACCAGCTGTGCAGTTTCTGGTTCATTGTGTAAGCTTCAGACATAAATATACTCTTGATGAAAGGAGTGATAGGCCCATCAAAGACATACAACAAAGCTTTATGATTTGGAATTGGGAACCCACTATTGTTTTATTACATGGCACTATGTTTGAAGAGCCTTCAGGGCATTTGCAGCCTGGAAAAAAATTGCTATGTGTGACATAAAAATAAATACCTTTTTTTTGACCCAAAATAGCACTATGGGCTTTAAATGCTTATGCAATCCTGACTTGTGACAGAAGTTCCATGGTTGCAAGCTACTGATATATGCCATTCAACTTCTTTTTCTATGGAAGAAAAGCCCAGGATGATTTTTTAAAAAGCTCTTGTTTTTAAAGGCTTCCAACATTTGAATAAAGATAATAATATTACAGCATCTCTGGGTGTTCAGAGTAAGCGCATTAGCTGCTGGATGTGTAAATTGCAAAAAGAACTTAGCCAAAAGTGAGAAGAAATGAACAAGAAAATGATCTAATATCTGTTGGAACATATCACCCATGTGATTTTCAAGTTCCCTGGGAAATAAATGAGTTGAGGTGTTGAGGTAGTGGGAGGAGCGGCTAAGATTTCAGCACAGGTTTTTTGTTTTAAAAGGATGCAAATGGAGGTGGAATGCCATAAGCTAGGTTTTAAGGAATCATGACACATTTGATATTGAGGAGCACAATATTCCTTAAGGAACAAACTGCTGTATTGCTTGAATATATATCCACTGTTAGTGTTGAGGCAAACAAATGATACATCTACATCTCACTTTTTAGAGAGTTTCATCGAAGGGAAAATATATCAGAGCAAGTGTCAAAGCTCAAAATTACCTTTGTTGAAGAGAATAGTCTATCTACAACTTGAGTCCACTGTTGGAAATTGCTGTTTACTTAGCTGTTGGAAATTGCTGTTATACATGCACATTCACCTCTCTATATTCAACTAAATTTTACTTGGAGTAGACCCACTCAAATGAATAAACATGACTTAGTTAGGTCCAATAAATCCAATCTAAAACAATCTGTACTCAGAGAGGGGGGGCTGAATTCTACTCATTGACTGTGATATAAAGTGATCTGCCAACAAAAAATTAGAATTGTAGAGTTAGAAGGAACCTCCAAGGGTTATCTAGTCCAATGCCCTGAAAGGCAGGGATCAAGACTGACACTGGAGATGAGGGAGAGATTTGATTCTGTTTGCATTTAAATCTGAATTTGTCAAAATCCAAAGCAAAATGAGAACTGAAACAAAGCCTTCCTTAAAAATTCCCATTTACCCTAAATTTTCTATGCAGTTGTCCAGTCAACCAATGTTTAGAAAAATGCATAAATTAGAGGAGTGTGCATAAAGTGAATATATCAGTGAAATTACTTACAAAAATGCATTGTATTCGGGGGGGAAATGCTTGCAAAAATGCGTACATTGGTCAAAAGAGCATACAAAAATGTGTTTATTAGCAGTAAAATGCTGGAGAACGTCCATGAAGATTGAAGGGGAAACCCCCATGATTTGCTGCAGAAATGGAGGGAACCAAACTTATGATTGGGAAACTGATAGAAGTGAAATTAACAGATCCTTTCATCACTACCTGACACATAGAATTTTCACATTGCATGATCCCTGTGTGGGTGCTGTATTCATGAATAAAGAGGACACAAACAGGAAGTGATGTGGCACCAAGTAGCCCATCACCCCATCACCCCAGCATCTGCACATATAGTGCAAATGCATGAAAGGAGGACTAGAGCCATGGCACACAGAGGTTTCCATGCAATTTGGAAGCCTGGTTGAACTGTATTCCAGATCATGTGGGCACCTCTGCATTCAGCTCTCTACACTGTAGAGAGTATATAATGCTTCTACTGCATCAGCTGCACTTGCTTGCTTTGAGGTCCAATTCAACATACTGCTGTTGACTTTTAAACGGGACATGGCTGGACTTTTGCCAAGCTGAGACATCTTCCATATTTGCCTCTCCCAGGCTGAAAATTGGCAAGAGAACCTCTGTTTTGTCTCCTTTTCACTCAAGTAAAACAAATGAGAGCTGAGAGCTAGATCATCTCTGTTAGAGCACCCACTTTATGAATCATATAATCATAGAGTTGAAAGGGACCACGAGGGTTATCTAGTCCAACCCCCTGCAATGCAGGAATCTTTTGCCCAAGGTGGGGCTTATGAGTCCCATGCTCTACCAAATGAGCTATGCTCTTCATATATGCCCACCTGTTTTCACTATGATGACCTTTCACACACAAATAACAAAAATATGATTGTTTTCTAAGACATTTTTGATAGATTCTTGCAAGATGACCACTGGCTGGTTCTTTCAATGCTTCTTTCCTCCCCCCCCCCCCCGGTGTTGCAGTTTACTGGTTATTTTTAAACATTTTTTCTTTTCTTCAATTTTATTTCACCTTTTAGAAATTCATTTTGTATGCTGCCTTGAGGGTTGCTTGCAACTGAGAATTGGTATGTGTGTATATATATAGTTTTCTCCAAACCAGAGTTTAGACTAACCACAGTTTTTCCAGGTTCAGGTATAATGACAAGCCATTAGTAGAAGATGCAAAGGCACCAGATATTCTCCTTATGGCTGCGACGATGGAAAGAACTCAGGGGAATCATGATGGCTTGAGGCTCGTTCACACAATGCTAAATCACTGAATGCAAAAAGTATGCTATAAGGCCTTATCCTCAATGGCTTCTTCTGCTCCTTGCTGCCTTGCCTTTCCCTCATCCCCCCACACATCCCATTTGCCACTGATAGTCCAGAATAGTCCTGTGGGATGATACAGTTAGTGCTCCATTCTAGTTGGTTTGTAGCTTGTCTTCTGCTGTGTGGAAATGTGAAGACTATAGAACCAGGGCTTTAAAGTAGCTTCCATCAAAACAAGAGCAGCTCTCCTACTGTTGCTATTGCAACAAACAATATAGATTCATATGATGCAATTAATTGGATTTCACAGTCTGCTGAGAATGGCAGACAACCTGTGCTTCAGAGCATGGTAAATAAACCCACAGGGATGATTCTCCCAAACACTTTCAGAACATAACATAAAACACTTAAATTAGTGAGGAAACATAAAAGATTCACACACACATAAAATCTGCACAGCTGACAGTATATTTTTCTGGTGGAATCCACCTAACATTTTGTTCTCGGTTCAAAAAAATAAGGAAACACTACTTCTATGGAATGTGATGGCCATCACTGATCACAGACGGGTAACCAGTGATCTTTTTGTTATGCCCCCTCCTCTCCCACCATCAAAAATAACAGAAAAAAATAGAGAAAGAAGTAAAAATAGGAAAATGATTTAAATTGTGTGATAGCTTTTCAGCCCAAGCTCACTGAAAAAAGACCTGGATTTCTTTTAGAACTAATCTGCATACATTAGTAAAGAAACAATAAGAATATAAGAAGAGATTTCTGGATCAGGCCAATGACCCATATAATTCAGCATCTTGTTCTCACAGTGGACCACCAAATGGCTACAGGAAGTCTGCAAGCATTTAGACTGTAAATCTAACTGTATACTATGTGGTACACTCGAAGAAAATTGCCAGTTATGGAAATCTCATTCCTTGTCTGTAAAAGATGTATGCATGTGTCTCTGTGTATGGCCCCTGATGAAGGTGAAGCCTTGAAGTATCAGTGTCAGCACACACCATATTTCCATATCAGTCTATATGAGGCAAAACTTGAGGTGTGTGAAGCCTTGCTGACTTTGCTTGTGGTTTCTTGGTGAGCGTAGGAATTTCTGAGCACCATGAAGGCTAGGTAGGATTCCCCCCCCCCGGCCCCCCGTCAACCAAATTTGCTCTGGAAGGCAATATGTTTTGACTAATATATACCATAGATCTTGGGGAAGTTTTCAGTTGGCTCTGCAGGGATACTGACAAATGGGAAAGCAAATCTGGTTGATGGAGAGTTGTCTATTAGACTGTTAATCTTAAATTTTCAGAGATTTGCTAAACAAGTTTCCTTTAGCCTTTGCGTAAAGTATAAATGTAGGTGAGTGATGGTCACAGTTATCTAGAACAATCATCGTGCACTTGGAATTTTGTACATCAATGATACAACAATGATTTGATTAAGCTGCAAATATAATACGACCAAATCTTGATAGAAGATAATTACTACAATGGCAGAACACCATTTGCAGTTCATAGGACAGGCGTTCTAGCTGATAAAGCTGCAAATCCAATCATTTCTGCACAAGCAAATGTAAAACAATGAAATATTATTTAAAGGGACACTTGGTCTTTGTTGAGAATGATTAAGAGGAAAACTCTGGTATTTTAAACAACATTAATAGGAAGGAATGGGTGAGAAACAGTGACAGCTTTGTCTGAAATAGAGATACCATCCGCATCTATGTTGCAAAGGGTAGCATCATGAGTCTTCCATTTGAAACAGAGCTTGTGAATATTTTGTAACAGAATTTTTGTGCCCTATTAAGGCAAGTTGTTTGTTGAAATCTGGGGAAGGTTGCAGTCTTCAGATAGGTTTATGTAAAGAACATAAGAAGAATCCTCTTGAACTAGACCGAAGGCTGGTCTGGTTGAGCATCTTGTTGTCATAGTGGCCCACGAAATGGCTATGGGAAGTCTGCAAGCAGAATACGAGCAACTTCCCTACTTGTGATTTGACACTGGAGGTAATGAATCATCATATCATTGATAAGAATTACTAATTCTTATAGGGAAAATGCCACTGATAGAGGGTGTAATCAAGAAGCAAAGCACACTTTGTGTTCAGTTTTAGGATTTGAAAAAGGCAGCTTGTATTTTCTTTTAGCATTAACAGTTTATTTTGAAATAAAGATTAAAATATAGGGAAAGAAAAGGAAGAATTCCACAACAGAATAACAAGTTGTTATCTCTTAAAATAAGTGATTTTGTTATTCTGTTGTGGAATTCTTCCTTTTCTTATTTTAAGAGAAAAGGAAACTCACTGACACAACTTGTGTGAATTTCTAAGACAGTTAGATCAACCACCCTAAGGAGAAGCTCACCAACTATTGACAGAGATCAGCTGTGTAAGTTATGCAATCAAGTTATAGTTAGCAAAATATGTTTACTTTTGTTTCATAGAATATGAAAGTCTCAAAGCAGTGAACAATGGTAGTAAAAAGCTACAATCTAAAATACCAGCACTGTTAAAATCAACTCAAGGCAATGCAATAAGAAGACAGCATACGCATCTGCATTTGATTGGAATATGATCAGAAGCTCAAATGACTCCTAGATATAAGAAATAAATGGAAACCATTGCACCATAACACCCTTTTGAAAAACAGACACAAAACAGAAACCTTTGCTTGCTTCACTTCCCGAGTAAGTTTGTACATATTCATAAACATGACCTCCCACATTTTATCAATTTACTGTTGTTTAGAAGCTTGCTTGGGAGATTTCCAATTACATGCTATACACAACTATGCTATTGCATATGGTCACTTAAGATCTTTGTGTTGATTCTAGGGTGGGCAAAAGCACATCAGCATATATACTCTACATATAAATATTAGTTTTGTTATAGTAGCACACATGGTCCTGCCAACCCACTCCCTTTCCTTTCCCAAATGGATATGATTCAAAGGCTGTCAGCGTTTTTCTTCTGTACCAAAAATTACAGACCTGCCATGTGAAACAGTTTTCTCACTAAAACAGGGCATGCACCAATGAACTTATGCATGCTGAAGACTTTTTCTTTTCACGCAGGCCTTCCTCAAGTAGTCGTTTATTGCATGATACTGGTCACTGTGAAGTCTGCACTGTATCTTACGCTGTTTATTTTGGTTGTTGGCATTTTATTTATTTCCTTTGAGATTTTTGGGTGCTAAAGAGTTTTTAAATATTTAGGACTCAAACCAATGGATTCAAGTTACTAGAATGGAGATTCCGACTAAACTTCAGGATAAACGTTTTGAGAGTAAGAGCGATTTGACAGTGGACCAGTTTGCCTCAGGAGATTGTGGGCTCTCCTTCCTTGGAGGTTTTGAACCAGAGGTTGGATGGCCATCTGTCATGGATGCTTTGCAGGGGGTTGGACTAGATGACCCTTGTGGTCCCTTCCAACTCTACAATTCTATGATTCTAGATTCTACAAGAAATTATAAAGACAATTAAATAGTGACATCACCACAAGACTGGCAAAGCAAGGAGGCTGTCTCTGGAGTTAAATGTAACAAAACATTATATCTTGACTGGACCCAGGAAAAGTGTAAAAAGAGAAACGAACTGGAACTACATTTTACTAATAACTTCTGCAGAGGAAATGATGATTGTGGGTAGTTAACCCCAAACATCAACCTTGGGTGAACCATACCTTGCTCATGGCAAGGGACAAAACATAACTCCAAAGTTGGCCTCACCATCTGGTGAGTAGGAAAGCCTTCCTGGGACCCTGCAATTGTGGGAACATTCTCTATCCAGGCTAAGGATCCTGCAACCCAGAGCAGCTGACTTCCAAAAACATTCTTGACGTTCAGAGATGCCTAAGAGTGCTCACTTGTTCCCCTCTTTCCCATTAACTTCTCCCACACCTTCCTCTCCAACAATGTGATCAAACTTGTAACAGCACCCAATCCTAAATGCCCACCACCACCACCCAGTCCCCAGTAAGCAAGAAGACCTGCCCTATTCAGTCAGTCTGTAGACAGAGGGGGCCTACTAAGTCCCAAAGTGACTGAAAATATTGCCGTGGGGCTGAGGGTGGCCTGGGTGGGGGCCGAAGAAGGCAAGGAGAGCACGATATATTGCCATGATCTTCAAAGCAGATACCAACCTAGGTGCATACATTGTAGGGTCTGAGAGAGCAGAACTCCCATGAATGAGAATAGGTGCTAGCTGGCAAGCTCTGTCAATTAAGCAATAGTGCTTAATGAAAGAAATCTGAATTATTCTTCTAAACAACAGTTATGTGAACTGGGAGCGCACTATGATAAGGTTTGAAGCCCTTTGTTCTTTTGTCACTTGGATTTTGCTTTTATTACCAGTTGTTCTAGTTTCAAGCAAGAGTGGAGTAGCACCGCTGTGGGAACCTATATGGCTGGTGTGAAAATTATCTAAAGTGTATATGCCATTACAATTTAGTTCTTACCCTACATTCTCAATGAGGCCACAATTTGCTTTCTTCATCAAGTTGTCAAAACCTGCAAAGAATCAACAGTGTAAATATAATAAAACATCCATTAACTGCTGAAAGGAAAATGAGCAATAAAGAGGAAAAGTGAGCCTTTTTAACGGGTCAGGCCAAGCACTAAATAATTAAGTGAAGTAGGTATTTGTTTTTGAGATGACAAAAAGATCTATATAAATGCAACTTTATAGAGAGAAAGAGCCAGATTATGGATCAGTGTCAAAACCACATTAACAATCAAAGCAAAAGATGATATTGTGCTTCTTAAATATGTTCCATTACCTTACATAGTCTGCTTTTGGAAATGTATTTTATTTCCATTCTACAAGCAACCTGAAAAATCCATGTGTCCTTTACATGATATGTGGGATATTTAGGATTTTGTACACTTACCTATAAATCAGTATAGTTGGAATTTTGATCGCCTAATCATTCATATGGTCACTGTCACCCCTTCATACCAATATGCAACACTGAGTTGGAGCCAACTAAGTGTTACTCAGAGTAGACCCAATGAAATTAACAGACTAACCTAAGATAGTCATATTCAATAATTTAATGGTCCTTCTCAGAGCAGGGCTAGCATGGGATACAACCCAGAAATGTCTTCTCTATCGTCTTTTCTTATGCTTCTACCTCCTAACCTTGTTTTCATTCTGAACATCAATTGGTGCATAACTGATATGGTTTGTTTCCTTGCTTGTTTGTTTCCTACCTATTTACATACCGCTCAGTCACACAAGTTTCTAAGTGTTGTGCAATAAGATTACAATTGAACTACAGTGGTACCTCAGGTTACATATGCTTCAGGTTACAGACTCCACTAACCCAGAAATAGTGCTTCAGGTTAAGGATGAGAACAGAAATCGTGCTCCGGGGGCGTGGCGGCAGCAGGAGGCCCTATTAGCTAAAGTGGTGCTTCAGGTTAAGAACAGTTTCAGGTTAAGTACGAACCTCTGGAACGAATTAAGTACTTAAGCTGAGGTACCACTGTACCGATAAAAGCTAAACATGTGTAAAATGCCTGCTGAAATACAAAATTATGAGTCAAATGCCAGAAGTTCAAAAGGAAAGGTTGGTGTGGGTGGATGAATGTACTATTGTTAGGATGCTTTGATCTTTGAAGCAGAATCAGAGCTGGATCTGTCATTTGGCAAAATAAGGTGACTACCTCAGGCCACAAATACTGAGGGGCAAGAAATGGAAGCAAGATGATGGAGGGCAGAGCATGTACGCCATGGATCCTGCCTTACCTCCTCCTAAACAAAATGACTTCCCTCAGGTGCAGTGTGATAGTATTTTGATATCACACCTATACCAGTGTGATGGGCAGAGCTGTGCAACATCAGCAGAGTAGTCCAGCAAACCTTCTCCCTTTCCAGTTTTAGTCAATTCAATTCAATTCAAAATCCTTTATTAGGCATATCACACCTCACATTAACAAACAAACATCATATACAGACTGTATAAAATACGGGCTCAGCGAACACAATTTATCCCAGTCCTATTCTTAACTCCAAGAAATAAATCGATGTACATAAATAATATAATACAACACAGCAACAGTGTTTTAGTCTTTCCAAAGCTGATGGTGAAGAAAACTCCTTGTACACACAGCTCAGTGTAAAGTGTTTTATAGCCTCAAGACACAAGACAATTCCAGCACACTACATACATAAGGTTAAGAGATGCTGGTCCATCATAAACCTATACTACAAAGTACAGTAACCTGGTCTTAGAGGCTAAACTGAAGAGATTAAAATATACAGACAGAGCCAAGTTTCAAGAGAGATCCACCACTCAACAACTTGCTGCTGAATGCAGCCTTGGCTTTATATTCACCAAGGCACATACACACATTCTTTGGAGAAAAGCAGGGATGGATGAGTCATGCCAGAGGCTTGTAGACTTGAGCTATTTCAAGAGGCTCACCCCAGCTCGTGTCCTAACCCTCAACAGAATCAGATGTGGGTGAAGGCCACCTCGAGACACAGACCAAGCTGTTTGTGCAATTTTGCACATATTCCAAAATTACACCAACTCATTGGAGAACACGATCTTGTTGACAGTATTGAAAGTTGGGTCATCTGCCAGTCTGGAATGGAAGGCAATGAGCTGCCATTTAGTCCTTCATCTCAGACAGCAAAGGGTCTTGGATAGATTCTGGGCACAATACCAAATTCCACGGTTCGATACTATCTGTGATTTTTACCTTGGGAGATTTGCCCACCCCTGAAATGTGTATTTTGAGCCCTCAAGTAGGCATGGCATAGGTATCTCCCCTCTCACCGTGTTCCCTCTTTTAAATCTACAGCCAGATTGAGTGTCTGTGGGATGCAATGGAGGAACAAGGGTAAAAGCGAATGGAAAACTATGAAGTGACCTTTTACCAGTGCAGACCATTGCTCCATCTAACTTAGCATCATCTGTAGCTCTCCAAGGTTTCTGAGAGGACCTTTCCCACCCATATCTGGAGATGCCACAGACTGAACCTGCACCTTCTGCATGCAAGGCATATGTTCTGCTTAAGGGTCAGACTAGATGTGATATTAAACACTTATTATTATTATTATTATTATTATTATTATTATTATTATTATTTAAAAACCAAATCTGTATTTTGATATCAAGCAATATAAACAGACCACAAGAACTTGGCTCATGTACTGTTTATATTGATAATTGTGGGGCTCCTACTGGTAATTTAATTATTATCTAAATTGCTTTGATTTAATGAATCTAACCAAACTGGTTTAATGTTTTCGTTGCTTTATCAAAATCCTTAGTGTTACTTACCAAGCTTTAAAATTACATGACATTGAAAAAAGAAAACCCACAGTAATAAAGCAATAGAAATAACTGCTTTGCAACAGTAGTATAAAGATGTCAAACCAGAATAAAACCCATCTTCAGATCATTGTATATCACTGAATATAAATGAGACCTGTGTGTGACCATTCCAGCTCAAGAGTGGTAAATCCGTTTTTCTCAGGTCTGGTTTTGCTGCTTTAGAATGATTTGTTTTAATTGCTGAGCTCGGTGGCCTCAGACCTTTATTTCTCAAAAAATACAAGCTGCAGCAGGCTTTTAATAAGTGGGTGTGGGGTAAATATTTTTATTTTATTTTATTTGTATTGGCAAGCTCTGCATTTCAGCATGCTTATACTTACAGATGGGGAAGAAATTGGATTGAAATTTGCATTTAGAAATCATTTGAAATTTTGCAACCCAATTCTCCAGCCAAGTAATATATGTATAAAGATGTGTATACTGGGGTAAAGTGTGCATAACAATGCACGTATTTGTGAAAATAGCATAACTATATGTATTTATTTATCTGAATATGTACAGTCCACTTTTTTATAACATATAATTAGGTGGCTTCCAACATACAAAATCATTCTATAAATATATATAATATTTAATTAAGGACATCAATAAAACATTAGTAGATAATTTTTTTTTATAAGGTTCATATTGTGAAGACCTGTGCAGTTTTCAGAGAGCTGAGAGAAGGCAGGGACAGTTCTTGCCAAAGCTCTACAGGCAGGGAGTTCCACAGGAGAGGGCCTGTCACCCTAAAAACTTGGTCCCTAATGGAGGCCAGCCAAACCTAAGGGGAACCAGCAGAAGGGCCTCATCAGAGGCTCTCTAACGCATTATATTAGAGGAATTTGCCTTGCAAAAATGTGTGCATTGGGAGAAATTCACACTAAAATGCTTATAATTTTCATGAGGTCAAAAACATGGATATAGAAATGTGGAGACCTGAACTTAAGATTTCCCTATCCCTAATTATACTTTGCATTTTTTATTTTTTATTTTTTTGCTGTCTAAGTTTAAAGGGCATTTTAGGACAGCCTTCTCCACGCTGCTGATCTGCAGGTGTTGTAAACTACAATTCCCATGAGGGGTTGCAGTTCAAAGCATTTTTAGGGCACCAGGTTGGGAAATACCAGTTTAAGGTGTTGTTGTTGTTGTTGTTGTTGTTGTTGTTGTTGTTGTTGTATTGTTTTATATATAATTGGTGGGCCACAGCTTCCCCATCACTGCTTTAGTAGAACAGAAGGCTACTCCTCTACCCCCTTGTTTCAGAACCTGAGATGTTGTGGCTGTGGCAGTGCTAGTCAGACCCATTTCTGACATTCATGACACAACAACTTACCGCTGCTTAAAAGCAATATATGGATGGAGTCACCGCAAAACTGTAGTAAACTTTTATAGCTGCAATGCCATTAAGAAATCCTCTTGAAAAAGCATATACACGTGCACAAACATTGTACAATATGACTCTCTTGCAATGGGAATTTAAGCCCAATCCTAAACACATTTCAGTTCTACAAAGTTTGATGGAAATTGCTCCCTGGTAAGTGTGTATTTAATTGCATCTTCTTTTGTCCTGCAAAAGATCCCCCCCCCTCCAAGTAATATGCATTTCATGGTGTGGGGTAGAATAGAGTGCAGTGGACACTTCAACTCAATTCACAATTTGGAAGCAAAAGAAGAAGAAGAAAAGCAACATAAAGCACAAGAGCTTGGGCCTTTGGGAATGAGAGCCCTAAATCTGGAATATGCCATGTTCCCCTTGTTGTTTTCCTTGCAGGGTAAAAGAAAGTTCAAGCATCACTGCCCATGAGTCTTTATTGTGAATCCACATTAAAAGTTAGTGCATTTAATATAAACATGAATGAAAGCCTCCTTTACAGCAAATGTCAGGGCATTACAGAAGCACCATGGCTTCTCAAACCACAGACTGTTGATAGATATAAGTAGCGGAGATAGTAGAATGCTTTATTTAAAAAAAAAAATACAGCATGTCGTTTTAATGAGAGCATAGCGCCACTGAGCCAAGACATCCCTGTATTTTCATGCACTGCAGGCTTCCTTGACTAATTAACTTCCCCTCTCAGGTAAAGGAGCAGGAATGAAAGCTCCCTGCTGAGAGTACTGCATTTGCAACTCAACCAGGGGCTAGGATGAAAAGTCAGCTGACAGCTTGAGTCACATACATCCTTGAGCAGTAGCAACATTGCCAACTGAGGTGTAAGAAACCAGGATTAGGAGCTGTGTTTGTCGAGAGAGAGGCATTTCAGGGTAGCAGTTAGCAGGCACAAAAGCAAGGAAGAACAGTGGAATGTGTTCCCCAGAACAGGTACTGGGAGAAACAGAAAGAAAAATACTGAAAGAAATATCCACGTGACGCAATGTGCTCTACAAGAATGTATGTATTTCAAGTCATAATTCCTAAGCAAATATATAACTAGGAGACAGCTTCTTCTTCTTCTTCTTCTTCTTCTTCTTCTTCTTCTTCTTCTTCTTGTTTTCCACTCTCCACCAGATACAACAATAAGAAAATTCTTTTCAGCAATGTTGCTAGCAGAGCATTGTGTATTTTCTTCATGTGCTACTTTGTATATTAAGAAGCACAGTCATGTTTGCATCCCATTGCTATTTAGTGGCAAAGTTCCTACCACATGCTTTGGGAAGCAATGCAGCTAGCTGCTGGCACACCAAGAAGTGTTCTCATGCAGAGATTTTAGCCTGTATGTAGCCTGAATGCATTTGAGAGGTGATGAAGGCAAGGGGCAATGCCTTGGGTCACATTGTGCTTTGTGCTAGGCTTGTCTAGGGTACCTCTGCCAATCTGGTGCCCTCTAGATGGCCATGCTAGCTGGGCTGATAAGGGCTGTAGTTTGAAATGTCCAGAGGGCACCAGGCTGGAAAGGCTGATCTAAGGCTTCCTTGGGAGTGAAAGGAGGCAGGCGCTTGCTCTGAATCAGCTAGCATATCCAGAACTGTGGGAAAACTGGTTGAGATCCTGAATGCTAGCTGAGAAATGGGGACTGATTAGCATAAAGCTTTGTCAGGTTTCTGAGGTGTAGAGCAGAGGGAGCTGGGAGGAAGCACATAAATGGATGAAACAGTGCATTGCTGTGCATCAAAGAGAAGAAATTATGGTGCCACATTTATAGTCCCCAGGAGAAAAAATGGATCAGAATTTAAACACATAACACTCTGTGCTGCTGAGTTCACACATTGGCTTTGACAGAATACACTTGATAATGTCCAAGGTTTCATAGGAAGATCTAATGAGCAGAATCCTGGAATTCTGATATTGGCTGCTCAAAGAGGCCTAGACACCTCAAGGCACCCTTGCATCTTCTCAACTTGGGTCTCTGCCAATCCCTTCTCATTACTTTCTGAATATGAGAGGCATTCAAGAGGGCTTGATTCGTGCCAAGAAAGGCTTGTGGTTCCAGAAACTTGTGGACAGCTATGCATGGATGCCATATACTTTCATCCCCATGACACTGGTCAATCCCAGACTCACAGCCCATATGTGGAATCTTCCAAGCATTAGCCTGCACACCTTGTGATTCATCAAGGTAAATGAAGCCAACCAGCAGCCACATATGGAAGCCCATCAAGGTTTCAGTAGTCTGTCTGCTTTTCCTGCCAGCCATGGGCTGAAATTTAGCAACAAGATTTCATTTCTAAAGTTGTATTTTCAAAATGCAAGGAGGCTGAATTTTAATCTCAACATTTCAAAATTGGGCAACTTTATTTCAACCCCCCATTATTGGTGCAGATGGCAATTTGTTTTTCACCACATTGGATGTTTTAAATCATATCACTGTATACACTTACTTAAAATAGATTAGGTCTATCTAACATTCTCTATTAACTGCCATGATTTTGTGTTTTTACAGCTAATGGAGTTTTGGCCATTCTTAATATCAGGAGGTGCACTGTGTCTTTTATAAATTGTCAAAGCTTGTTTTTTGCAGTCCCCTGTAATTTGTCTGCTGTATCAAATGACACTATCTTGGTCATTTAAAATATGAAAGTGACTAATTAAGGACCTGATTTATTAACAAAATGTATTTGTTTGGACAGCACATCTTAGGGAAATGTGTGATTTACATGGAAACCCTGTGGACAATAGTACCAATAAATCTGGTTGTGTTTTAATGGCATGTAGTCATCAGATACTCATGTCTCTGCATCATATAAAACATTTATTTACAATTACATTTGTAACCAGCACAGGCTGTTAACTCAGCATCTTATTCCACATTACTGATTCTCAACAATGATCCTTAAATACAACCCACACAGTAGTTCTTGATTTTTTTTTCATGAATAACATTATTGTAATTTCTAGGTTTTTTCCCAGGAGCGTTCAATTTACTACAGCTGCACAGTGGCATGACATTCTTTTTGATGCAATGAAAAGAAAAATCCACAGCAAACTCTAAAGTACATATAACCTATTTAGAAATAAATATGAACTTAATGAGGGAAAGGGAATATTATGTACTATAGGCCAGAAGTGGGAATCCTGTGACCCTGCAGATGTTGCTTAACACCAGCTCCCTTCAGCCCCATCAAGCATAGCAAATAGGGATGATGGGAGCTGTAGTTCAGCAATATTGGTTCCCCACTCCTGCTATCTTTGGCAATCATTCATGGCTGAGTAAGATTGTCTTCCATAAACACAGTTTTAACAGTGAGTCTGTAAGTGACTGTGGAGGCAAATTCTGGATTCACACGTCCTTCTACAGTAGGGACATAGGTTTCCGGGTGGGAGTTGATCATGGTGATGGTTTGCCAAACGTGCCTTCCTCCTAGCCTGTGTCTCCCTTGCGTCCTGAGTTCGAGTGTCTTCAAAGCCCATGACACCTTTAGTAAAGGCTGTTCTACAATTGGAGTGCTCGCAGGCCAGTGTTTCCCAATTGTTGGTGTTTATACTACATTTTTAAAGATTTGCCTTGAGACAGTCTTTAAACCTATTTTATTGACCACCAGCATTATGCCTTCCATTTTTAAATTTGGAATATAGTTGCTTTGGAAGACAATAATCAGGCATCCTCACAACATGACCAGTCCAGCGAAGTTGATGTTGAAGAATCATTACTTCAACACTGGTGATCTTTGCTTCTTCCAGTACACTGGCATTAGTTCTCCTGTCTTCCCAAGTGATGTGTAACAATTTTCGGAGACACCGTTAATTGAATCTTTTGAGAAGTTGGAGATGGTGTTTATAAGTGGTCCATGTTTCACAAGCATACAGTAAGGTTGGTAGTTCCCCACTCCTGCTATAGTCCAATGCAGGCATTAGATCTATAAGTGGAGGAAGGGCTCAGGACCCTGCCTGCTGGTCCCAGCCCTTCATCACACCCAATAGCCATGCATAGTAGACACACATCTACTCATGGGTTTATGCATATCAAAGGGAATCTCATATTATATGAGGCTAGGTTCCAAGGGTTATACATATACATGAAAATAATGTATAGCCCAAAATAACCCTTGAAGCTTCCCTTCTAAGGCTGTCAGTGAGGGGGGAAAGTCCTGCTCATTGGTGCAGTGGTTCTGGGAGTGTTGGGGATGCTCTTACACATAGAAGTCAACTCCTGGGGCTGAGGAGTCTTTGCCCCCCTTAAATAAAACATTTGATGGGGCAGCACCCCTAAGGTTGATGGGCATTGCCATTCAAATGGTGTGCATGTGCCTCATTATGTGATTGATTATGTGGCATGGGGCTTACCTGCCCCCCTCCAGTTCATTCAGGTTGGCATCCCTGCTCTTGCGAGAACATTCCTGCCACTCCCAGAATCTCTGCACTATTTGCAGGGAGCTAAAAGCACTTTTTGTGCTGGACAACCCCAAGTGGGCCTGGTATGAAAGGGGCCTTCATGTTCTCAGGCTTCTGGGGAAGTCCTTTCAACACACCCTGTGAATGGGATCCCTCTGACACTTGTGAGATCTTGCAGGAAATCAACACCACTTTGAGTCACTGTACTGCTGAGCACCTCAAGACCAAAGATCATTCCTCTCACCAGCCTGCCTATGTATTCACTGTGATAAATAGCTAGACCTGCTCCCCATCTCTGTGTGTTTTTCAAGTCCACTTCGTGGGGCTGGCCCCAGAATAAACCTATGCTATCTTGAAAGTTTTCCTTTCGTTATATTTAAGTAACATGCTTCCCCCTGTTTGAAAGCTGCTCTTTCAAAGGAAGAGCCTTCAGCTCTGATTGCTTGCTGCCTGCTGAAAGAATCTACAGAATTCAAGGTTCTTTGTCAATTAAAGAGAGATTCTCTGCAATGTTTCCCTGTAGTTGATGTCAGGCAATAAAAGGTTACCAGCTGGCTTTAGAGGAAAAGAATAATTTACAGTGAGGAAGATGTTGCTGGTGTTTAGTCTTTTTCTATATTTAATGAGATTATTGAAATGTAGTTGCTGTCGCAGGAAGCAATTACATGCAGCATTCTAAAGATATTTTTTTAAAGAAAGGGAAAAAATCCTTTTGCAGCATAGAAGATGCTGGAGGTGTGATCTTAAGCAGCAAGGAAATTGGTTGCCCCTGGATTTGTGTATAATCATACATAACCTTCTTGACCCCATCAAATAGCCTGGGATTTTTGGTGCATAAATTTAAATGATCTCTTAAGGTTTCTATAACTTGCATTTTGTTCACAAAAAGGAGACTGCAGCATGAGAAAAAAAGAATTGTTACAGTCTGAAGAAGTCAGAATAAACCGTAAATCTAGTTCAGATTTAAATTTAGATGTTTGCGGTCATAGTACCTTACATTTTAATTGCTCGGGGGAAATTCATTGTCAACTTTGTTCCATTATGTTTATGCTATTTCAGTGTTCTGTTGTTTGATTTAGTACCACTAGCTCATGACATTTCTTGCAGTCTGCATGCAGAGTCATGTCAGTTCCTGGATGCATTATAATAGCAGTCTCTCCCTTGGGTATTACCATGTGCTTGTAGATACAAATAATTTAGGCAGTATAAATGAGAATAAGAAGAGTGGCACAGGATACTACATCTTTTATAGTTATCATCAAGGCTTTGTCTGAGTTGGTTTATTTCATCAAACGACATAAAAAGCAATTGCAGAAGAAATCCCATGTCCATCTGGGGCAACAAAAACTAAGAATGCTCTATGGTATCGTTAAAAAATAAGGATTTGTCAAAATAAGCTTTGTCACTCAATTCTGATAAATCTATACTCTAGTCCTGAACAGATTCGTTATCACTTTAAGCTTTGAGAGAGAACAGATGCTCAAAGTGGAATGAGAAACCTGTATTTATATCTTCAAGCGTGTGCGCCCACACACACACACACACACACACAGTGGTGTGTAGCCTGATAGCATATCAGGCAAGTTCTTTAAACCTCATTTTCACAAAGTCCATGCAGGTAACTTCAGGGGAACACTATTGTTATAGCTCTTTTGCTCTCTGTGTTCTGTGAGTTCTGAGTAATGACAGCAGCAAACCCATTGCATCTGTGAATGTCCAGGGCTCCCTGATGTCATATTTACAAAATAAAAAGTCAGCAAACGGACCATATTGCCAACAGAGTGTTAACACTTCAAAATTGGGCAACTGCTGAGTAGATACTTTTTATAACCACTAGTCGCTTTAAATGGCTGCACCATGAAATTACTGAGTCATGAATATAAAAGAATGAAATGACTTGCAGCCACAAAACCTAACTTTGTGCAGAGGCATAAAAGAAATACATTGGGAGGGATATTTTTGCAGCTGGCATGATGTGCACATAAAGTGCATCTGAGGATGTTACCTGGGCCTGTATATTCCCATCACCTGAATCACAGGAAATCAATAACAAGGGCTATCAATGTTAGACAGGCCTGCATTTCTCTAGCTTTAAAAGAGAAGCCATTTCGTAAAGCTTTAATAGCATAATACATGACTTGAAAACTGACTTTGTGAACCTTGCAGCATTAATTAGACAGATCAGTCTTTGAAATCTTCTATTGTTTCAGAAAACAAAGCAGAATGTGACCAGCAAGGCTGTATAATCTTCCACGACATTTATTAACTAATGGAGAGTCTGCTCATTCACTTGACTGAACAAAAAAGGCATGTTTTCTCATTGACATTTAAGAAGCAGGTTTGGGATATCAGGACTTTAAGGCATTGGGGATCAATAAGAGAAAGGCATGGGTTCCCTAAAAACAGGATGAGGCACCTGGCCAGAATATTATTCTACTGAGCTATTTCTGCTGCAGGCCTTTTTCCTGTGAAGAAACCTTGTATCAAAATGGGTTTTGTGATTAAGCTTCTCATCTTACCTTTTCAGGACATTACCATTCTCCCTTGGCAATATTTATATGAAGGGGTGTGGACACACAGTGGCACATACATGCACAGAACCTTCCTGATATCCATTCTAATCAAGACTCCCATATGATCATTGAAATGTAAAGTGGGAAGGGAATCCAAGGGACATCTAGTCCAACCCCATGCAATGCAGAAATCACAACTATAGAAACTCTGACAGAAAATCCTTCAATGAAGGAGAGTCCACCACCTTCGCAGGTAGGAAGTTGGACAGCTCTTACCATCAGAATGTTTAGTCAAAACATCTCCTATCTTGTAGTTTGAATACCTTGGTTTGGGCCCTACCCTCTGGATGGAGCAGCAGAAAACAAGCTTGCTCCATCATCCATGTAACAGCCTTCAGATATTTTAAGATGTCTATTACCATATCAGCCTTCTACAGGCTAAACCAGGCTTCCTCAACCTCGGCCCTCCAGATGTTTTTGGCTTACAACTTCCATGATTCCTAGCTAGCAGGACCAGGGGTCTGGGATGACGGGAATTGTAGTATCAAAACATCTGGAGGGCTGAGGTTGAGGAAGCCCGAGTTAAACATACCCAGTTCCGTCAACCATTGTGAAAGCAGGGAGTAGGGAGATTAGACCACCTTCTTATAAATTTGGCTTCTCCTACCTGTCTATACCTCTTGTATATCTTGAAATGTTCTCTTTAACAGAACTCTATAGCAGAAAACATATTACCCATTCATAGGGCTGCCATATGTCCTGATTTTCCAGGACATGTCTGTCAGTTTGTATCTCTTAGTACAGAAAGTATTAATCTGATGTGTAGAGATCTTTCCTATTCTACTTAGTTCAAGGTGGTTCTGGAAGGTTTCTTTCTGTGTGAAAGAGACAGGCAGAAAGTTTCTGATGTTTGGGTCATTCCTTCTGGGAAGCTGAGTACAGATGGTTTAAACTGGTTCTGTTATCCTTTCTGTCAAGGTCATGCTGGCTATAATAGTCAGGCCAGGAGGAGCCTAGGTTTCATATTTTCTCTGTCTCTTTGTTCTGGTGTGGTGTTCTGTTTTGTATGCTATAGTGTTTTGGTTTTATTATAAGTTCTTGTAAGTTTAAGATAAGTCTGCTCAGTGCTTTTTTTCTAAAAAAATGTTGAGAGGTATTCTCATTTTGACTCAAGAAAACCACCATTTTCTAGTTCAAATTGGGAAAAATAAATACAGTAAATGGACAAAAGTACAAAGATTCACAAAATGTTTAGGGGAATGCGTACCCCTGCGTACCCCCAGAAAAAAAGCACTGAATCTGCTGCGACTGGATTTCTTATGGACTGTGCCAATTCTGGATGTATTGTATTTATGACCAATAGGTTCATTTGCCTTCAGTAGCAGTAAAGCTCTGCTGGAGGAAATACAATTGCCTCTGGTCTATTGTTGTTGGGGGGTTTTTTTTGGGGGGGCGACTCTGCAATGTGTTTAAGTTTTCCTCCACATGACAGCTTTGGTTCCCCTTAAAAAGCAACAACTTTCAGGGCATACTGGTTTTTACTTTTTGAAATATGGCAACCCTACCCATTCAGCCTCTCTATTTCTCTGTACATCATCTCAACAACTTACTCTCACTTCCATGGGTGGGGAACCTCTATCAGCAAAGCTGAATTTAGCCAGCCTATCAAGGAGTGATTACAGTGGTACCTCGGGTTAAGTACTTAATTCGTTCCGGAGGTCTGTTCTTAACCTGAAGCACCACTTTAACTAATGGGGTCTCCTGCTGCCGCCGTGCCGCCGGAGCACGATTTTTGTTCTCATCCTGAAGCAAAGTTCTTAACCTGAGATACTATTTCTGGGTTAGCCAAGTCTGTAACCTGAAGCGTATGTAACCTGAGGTACCACTGTATAGTCAAAGTTTTTTTTATTTTATTTATTTAATGAAATTTGTATACCGCTTGATTGTGTGTGTATATAAACAGATTTTAAAAGTTTGAGGCATTAGTGGAGTATAGGTAAATCAGCGACACTTTGCCATGAAAGCTAAATGTAGACTCCAAATTAAGAGGCAAGGTATTTCTGACTACCCCTGTGTGTTACCAGGGACATCTACTTGGCTGCTGAACTATAAAAGCCATATGACACGGAAGGAAATTCTTTATGTTCTTAAATTGCACAATACTGTAAAGTGACTTGGCAGGGAGGGGACTTGTGGCACCCCTAATTTTTAAAGGCACCAGCAGCCACTCATCAGAAACAGGCTATGGATCAGAACCATTTGCAGCCCTGGTAGAGCAGAGTAGTTTTATAGGGTGTGACTTTTATTGCTTACTCTTACTGCTTTGTGGTGAATTTGTGAATCTGCTATTTTAATTATGGTGTTAGGTTTTTATTGGGGCTTAGCCCTTCATTCAATTGCATTCTTGGCATGAAGTTTCCAGAGTTGTACAAAGGCACCTTTGGGTGGAGAAGCAGATATCAATATTAGATCTAAATAAAAGAAACAAGCAACCTGATATGCATGTGCAGAGGCCAGTAAAAAATGTTTTCCCTATCCATTTGAATGCAACTATTTGTTGAGGGCTGTGCCCATCTGCTAGGGATCACTGTTTACTCGGCTGATGCTTAATATTTGAGTATTCCAGGTAAAGCCCCTTATTCAGGACTAAAAATGCTGCTGCCTCTTCAAAAGTTGAAGTGAGCATATTTGCATTAGAATCCTGTAAATTCTCTGAATCCAAATAGTAGGTTGCATTACAATAATGTCACTCAGAATTGTTCCTCCCTTGGGCTTTGTACTTGCCGCACGTTTTGCATGTAAGCACATCTGCCAGCTTCTGTCATTTGATATCGGAACCCTTGAAAGTTACAGCTGAAACTATGAAAATACATGAGTGCTTGAGATTCTTTGTGAGATTTCATTCGTCTCTTTTTGACAAGGCAGAAAGTTGTTGATAAAAAAATCCCACCAACTTACTGTAGATTTTCATATTTATCATGTGCATTATCCTGGCAATAGGTTTCTCATTTTATTTCAAGGTTTGTGCCTTTCCCCCCGTTTTTGGAATATACAGAACTTGGGATAGGATAAAAATGTTATTTTCTTCTTCTTCTCCCATCTCAATATCAGAACAGTGGCATAGTGGAGAAGGAACACAAAGGAGCACAGCCCCAGGATTCTTTTTCCAAGGAAGGAGTGGTGATGTAATCTGTTGGAGCACCAAGCTTATCAATGAACTCTGTTTACTCGGGGAAGTGAATGAGGTGATAATGAGGCTTTCAAGTTTATGACAGATTAGTGTAGAGGAAGGCAGAGTATGAGGGAAATAATCAAGCAGAGGATGGATATTTCCTTCCTGTCCTTTGATGGAGTGCCTACTAGGGCTGTGCCCTGGATTCGACTGAATCACCAACTGAAACAGAGTGATTCAGATTGATCTATAACATGTCTGGATTGTGCTGAAACTGCTGCATTTTTGTTAGTTTGGGCTTCTTGTTTCTTATTTATATTCTCTTTCTATAGCACAGGCTATTCCAGAATCGATAAATATACTAGTATAGTTTCCCAAAACCAGAAGCACTGTGAACAACACCATCTAGCCAGGTGCCAAGCGAAAATGTTCCTCTTCAACCAGCTCTTTGACTAACATCCTATATGCTTTTAAATGTGTTTGTGGAAGGGGGAGGGGTTTTTTTGTTTTGTTATTGTTATTGTTATTGTTATGTATTTTGTGTTTTTATCTTGTATTTCTGTGCTGTGAAGCACCGTCAGCTCCATGGATGAAAGGAAGTATACAAATTTAATAAATAAATAGATAAAAATTGGGCTGGACTAAAAAAACGAGTTCTGGTAGTAGAAGTCCACAGAAGGACTTCCACTAGCACAACAGGGCTTCCTCTTCTCCTCCCCCCATGTGCCCTCCACTCCTACCCTCCAAAAAAAAAAAAATGGTTGGGAAAACCTATAGAGCAGTACAAGCAGGAAAGTGAAGGGGTATTGTTTCACCTGTGAAATATACTCGGAGTCCTGCAGTGATTTCATGCTCTTTATTGCAGCTTGTAAAATAGTGTTGAATTGCTCCCCCCAAAAAACCTCAGGCTTTTATATACATTATTTACACAATGAGTCCCATCTGATTGGCTGATACTGCTTCTCTCCTGAAGCCTGATTGGTCTTTTCCTGCAGGCCAGTCAGCTGTTACATTCTACGTTCCTACCAGCCTAATAGGCTGATTAACTTCCCCCTGGAGCCTGATCGGTCTTCTACTGCAAGCCAATCAGTTGTTGCATTCTAGGATCCTACCTGCCTATTGTTCTAGGATCCAAGCTTAGTACATAACAATCTGGCAAGCTGAAATGCTTGCACTGGCAGACTTATTACCGTAACACTGCGTTGAATTCCTCCCTTAAGTTTATCAGATCTTATTGATCAATTTCAGTAAGGGTCTCACACAATGTAGTCTTTCCATGCCTCATCTCCCATGCTTATGTCCTGATAATAATAATTACGTTTACATTTTAACATATGATAAGTAAGGTTAGAGTCGGGCAGGGGGGAACACACTAAGTTTTGGGTTCTTAACTGCCATCTTTATTACAGGATGAAAATTCTCTGTGAGAGCCGCTTCAGCTTTTTAGTGAGTTGTCAGGGGTTTTTTGTGTTGTATAGAGACAGTTGTTTTGTTTCCTTTCTGCATGTAACATCTCCGTCTCCCCTGTACTATCAATCTTGGCCTTCGAAAGACAGGAATCCTGTCGAAGCTTTATTTCCTTTGGAGTGTACTGTGAAAGACCATGAAATCTCCTGTCTGAGCCAGCTGTGAAGCTTCCAGAGGTTTCTCCTGTGACAAGTGCCAGGCTAAGACTAAACCAGGCAAAATTCCTGAAGTGACAGTGAATAGGGTTGATACAAATTATACTGTCCTGTTGCTTTGAAAGTGCACATTACTAGAATCATTAACCATAATCATCCTCAATTACAAGCACTGTGAGCACGCATACAGCAGACCAATAAATGCCACCATTGTCTGCATGCAATGCCCGTAATTCACAAAGGCACAGTCACCTCTTCAGATTGTGGAAATCTAACTGCAAAGTATTATGGATCGATTCTCTAAAAGTTTTGAAATGGATGTGTTTGCTTGCCTCCATTGTTCAGCTGCTGAAATTCCAAAAACAAGGTTGTAAGAACCCTGCCCGAGAGGAGGAGGGATACCATTGTACACTGGGAAGGTCACTTTGTGTTTCTCGGCATCTGAGAAGTTTCAAAACCTAATGAAATCTGTAAACTTGTATAGGTGTGCTACCTACAAACACCGGTTCAAAAGCTGAGTGTGACATTTCCCCAACAATTAGTTTCATGTCTAGTTTAAATCTAGCTATCTCTAGCAAAAGTCATTTAATTTGTCTGCTTAATTGCAGTAGAGATGGGCGAGCTTTCAAAAGCTCCCCTTGGATTAACACAGAATGTACTGGAGTGCTTTTCTCCTCCCCAAAAAGGGAAGAATACCAAACCAATCAGAGAGTCTCTTTAGAGAACACTTTTACCACAGCTAAGACCAAAATCCTATGGTCAGTCCTCCACTGGCACCCACCTCCATGGGAACACCCCCTCCAAACTCACTCCCTGTGACTGTTTCTGAAGACATTTCAGGAGTTCATTCACAGGGTCCCAGAAACAAACTAAATCAGCCTTCCACTTGGCATAATTTGTTTTCTTCCCATTGGAATCAATTGCAGGAGGTTGTTTCAACAAAACAGGAAACAGGGGAGGGAAAATCAGCCTCTTTCCTCCCAGCCAGTGCAAGCAGGGCAGGGCATTGTCAAAGGAAGTTTGGATTAATCCAACCATTCATTTGTGTGGAGGTGGGGTTCAAGAATCAGTTCCTGTGGATAACTTGTGTTAGGTGGCTTTCAACTCCCTGCTCCACCACTCAGTTTCACTTCCCAAGCATATGTACCCTGCATTCATAGGAACCAGTGGAGACCATTAGTTCATATGGTGGTCGTTCAGTTGAAGCAACAGAGGGAAGTGAGTGTTGAAAGTCATCCCTATGGGCCTCCATCTCCGCCCCAGAGACTGTTTGCCATAGCAGCCCCAATAGTTCCTATGGAGATGTGGAAAGGAACACCGAAGGGAAGAAATCAGGGTTAGGGCAGGGAGGGCAACAAGCCCTTGTTGGATGGTGACCATGGGGTCTCTCTCTCTCCCCCACCTCTTGGTTTGAACCCACAGTCCTTTGCTTTGTTACTTGCATCACAGTCAGTAAAAACAACCTCTTGGGATTTAGAGCGATCTCCTGAAACACATCCCATTTTTAATTGGATGTAAAGGATCCAGGATCATTGGGACTTTAGCTTCCATGTTCCCTGAACAGCCTCACATGGGCACATGTGTCTGCATATGAAATCTCTGTGTAGTTTGTACCCTTCCTGGCATGGGATCCTCTTTGCTGTCTTTCTTCATCTCTCTGCTGTCACTCTATTGCACAGGCTGCATCAACAGTATTCCCTGCAGGGATTGATATAAAGGCCTTGGTTCATAATTATCGCTGTGGTGGAGGAGAAGAGGCACCATTCCTTCGCTACACAAAGGCTTCTTTATAAACTGGGGTTGTGTTACAGATGATATCCAAGATTGCAGCTCCAGTGGCGATACAGACTTCCATGCATCCAACAAGCATTCTCTTTCTCTCCTGTCCCTTCCGGCCCCCCTACCCCCACCACCCTCAAAATCAGCTCAGTGGGGGGAACACTTTGGAAAGGATTTTGAGGTGGGGGCGGGAGAGGAAATGGAAGCCCTGTTGCACCTGTGCAACACTGCCAACACATTATTGAATACAACTCGTTGAGTGTTTTTCTAGTGATATCTTGAGCAATCTGACATACTCTCAATCTAAGAAACATTTTTGATGATGAACACACTACTCAGTGCAGATAAGAGTTTCTAAAAAAATCACGATTGCATAATAACTATCTAATGGGATAAATATACACAAAAGATCTGTGAGCATACTTTTGACAAAGTTGTCGTTTTGATTTACTGGAGCCAAAGACTTTAATCTCCACATTCCTCAAACTTTGCCTCATCATCATAGAATTCACTACGCATGCTAATCATGTTGCTTTTTGCTTGGTTAGAAATAGGATTAATCTGGTACCATGGAAAGGTCAGTTGGCCACAGGAATCTTTTTTTGTTTGTTTGTTTTTTGTTTAATAAGTAGTCTTTCTGTTTGATCAGGAAACACTCCAGGCTGCTTTTGTGTGTGAAAATATATGAATGAGGGATATTTGGAATGCCGTCTTTTCTTCTTCTTCTTTTACACAGCTTTAGGAAAGTATTAACTTTCCAGTAATCAAGTATAACATTTTGAAACAATGTGCTAAGTCTGATCATTGATAAAGAAGCATGTTACATATAAACTAAGGGTAGGTTCACATAATTATTTCCCAAGATAACATGATTTCCCCCCATTTTCAAACAACCCATTTGGAGTTCATTGGAAATGCTCTTACTTGGTTCCTCATCACAGAACATCCCACATCCCACTGTTAGCAGCAAAATAAAGAATGGAGAAGTATGGACAGGCACACAGAGGCAGAGAGAGTCACTTGAAACCAGAGCTGAGCTCAGTAAATGGTGCACCAGTAATTCCTCTCCTTGATGCAGTAGCTTTTATCTGGGGCTGGGGAAACCCAGCCAGATGGGCAGGGTATAAATAATTCTTTATCATCATCATCATCATCATCTCTGGTAGCTGAGGTAGCTCTGGTTGCTCCACCTCTGATAACCTGCAAATACTTGACAGTACAACAGTGTTGTGGGGAGACGTTATTGCTGTTATTGATATTATTATTTTTTGTTTATTTATTTTAGATCATCTTATGATTAATGTGGAAATTGTTGAATTTGGTTATGTACTTTTTGATGTTCTATTTATTTTTTATGACTACTTTTGTTATGTTTGTTGCTATGTGTTTTGTTTTGTGTTTTATTCTGCTTTGTTTTTACATGTTGTAGACCGCCTTGAGCATGGTTTTAACTTTGGAATGACAATATACAAATAAAATGATTGATATTTTTTCTGAGTGTAATCCTGTGTGCACTTATCTGGGACCAAGTTCTGTTATACTCAGTACTTTTTACTTCTGGGGACACATGCAACATTGTACTAACTTTTGCATACGGTTCTTTTTGGTCTATCTGGTCCCAGAAAAAAAGTTTGCAAAATCTGCAGAATGATAATATTGCCTTGGGTTCACTTGAAAAGTGCAGAATGGTCAAAAGAATATGAACTGATTATTCATTGCAAAAGACTTGTGCCCATTGTCTGAACTCTCAGCACTGGGGCAAAGGTGAATAATTCATATCTTATCTGAACTGGGGTTTGCCACCCTTATAACTCAAAAATGGATTCCAAAAACCTTATTAAAAGTCTTATGCAGCTTAACAGTGGATTTTAACCTTTCTGGGGAATTTCATCATCTACCACAATGAGGTTGACCCTAAGGGCAAAGCAGTCATATTTGTAAGTCAAATAATAATTGGTAGACTAACCTGTAGGATTTTACCACAAGAAATAAAATGCTTGGTTTAACTCTAGCATGTTGCACATAAAAGAAGTCTGTTAGTAGATTCCATAGGCTCCTGCTTATGCTACTTTCTGTTCAGTTCTACCAAAGATTCAGTATGAGAGTGGAAAATTAAGCAATCTATTAGCTGGGATTTTTAGACAGAATATTTTAGGGGAAAGGTGCTGATTTAAATGAACCTAAAGGAACTTTGAAGGATTGACTGTATGAGTTGATCCTGCACTTAAACAGAAGAAGGGGGCATGTGGTTCAATGCAGGATTTCCTTATTTAATTTTGGTTCTGTAATTGGAAAGATAGGGCAAAGTAAATGGCTTCTACTAAGAAAGGAAGCTGATAATGAAGTTAAACAAGGGATGTATGTGTGCAGGGAGGATCAAGCTCATTTAACCCCCTGGAAAAATTAACCCATCACAATTAACCCATCCAAGAAAAGCCACTATCTCTTCTGAAAGGCCCCATCACTTATTTCTTGTTCAAATTCATTTTGCCTCAGATACCAAGAGGAAGCAAGTTAACCCAAGGATGACTCCCAAGTTTTCCCTGTTACCAGATTAAAGGCAGGAACTGGGAATTACATTAGTGCTCAGGATGGAAGACGTTATAACAAATGAGAACTGAATGAACTACTGCCATTTTGCACTTAAGAACTGGAGCAATAGCCATGGATCTGAGGAATGATAATGCCCTACATAATAAGGTTGTTGTGAACCAAACACAGTGAAGAGTCTAAAGCCAGGAATGTCCAAAGTCTGTTTTGGGGGCCTAATCCAGCCTGCCGGTCGGCTCAATCCGGCCCCTGTGGCAGTTTATTGCCTGGGGTCGGCCCTCACACATGTTCACTTCATCAAATCTGGCCCTCTTTGAAAAAAGTTTGGGCACCCCTGATCTAAAGCTTTGTATAGTTTACAAATAGTAAGTAATGAATTAGTTGTTGTATCTGTGCTTCTTTCTAATCCATGGAAATAAAATGCTGCTCCTATGTTTATCATGCTAACTTACTGTTTGTGGTGTACAGGTTTGTGCTGAGTTTGATTTCACTTTGTTTGCTTGTTTTTCAGTTACAGTGGTATCTCAGTTTTTGAACGTAATCCGATCAGGAAGACTGTCCGACTTGCAAAACATTGAGAAACCAAAAACTCATTACGGAAGCCTCAAAACGTACGGAAAACTTGAACAGGAAGTTGCTTCGGAAATTCGACTTCTGAGGTGCATTTGAAAATGGAAACATTTTACTTCCAGGTTTTTGGCGTTTGAAAACCGAAACGTTCGGCTTCTGAGACGCTTGAAAACCAAGGTACCACGATATTTGTATCCTTATTTGAACACAGCCCATGCAAGCTTCCTGCATGTTCCCAGTGAGTAAGGCTTTGTATCCAGGACTAAAACAACAACAAAACTCACAGCATGACAGTTCCCATTTTTATAATTGTTTGGAAGCCTGTTTCATAAAACATACAAAATTATGGCACTGTCAGATATGCACATTTTGACACCAAAATAACAACTTACTGAAATTTGTTGTTGCTCTGGTCATATTTCTCGCAATAACATGACTTTTTAGCAGTCATCTCCTAATGGAGATTCATTTTTAATGTGTTCTTGAGAGTACCATTGAAATGAGCTCAACATGTTCCCGGGTACCCTTCAGCTCTTTAATTTATTTATGCACCATACTTAATGCCTCACCTTTCAATTCCAAAATACTTCCAGGGACACAGATACTTTTTTTTTAAAGAAAAGAAATTAAAATAATGGATTGTACCCAATGCTAGTGCTACTCAAGGTAGACTCATTAAAATTAATGAAGATGACCCACTTAGCCCCATTTATTTAAGTGGGTCTACTCTGAGTAAAAGTTAGTTGGATGTAACCCAACAAAACAATTTTGAATCTCAGAATGGCAAAAAATGACATGTCACCAGAAGCATTAGAGTTCAGAGCTACAAGGTTTAAAAATTCTAAAGGGCCCATGCAGACAAAAGGTGGGTGGGTGTGGGAAGCAGAAAGCAAAGGCGTAGGGGAAAAGCTTTAAAATCCCGTGGGTTACAGACCTCTCAAGTCCTTCATCAGGACAGTAAAAGAAAAGTAGAGATAACATTAAAAAGACTGAACTTCTGTGTCTGAGGCTACCTGCTAAAGGATCTAAGAGGTCCTTGGACTTAATTTTCCTGCTTTCGTCTCCCCTTCCACACAAACCTATGTTTTTTTTTTTAACATTTTTGTTTTTTTTCTGTTACATACATAATATACATTATATACATACATAAATAATAAAACATGACTGACCAAAAATATGTCACTAGGGGGTAAAATACTAAACCTATTATTTTATAGTACATAATAATGAGGAGATAGCAGTAAACCAGTTCAATGAATTCTTCAATAAATCAACTTGAAAAACACAGAATCACAGGGATGAGCTAATGAGTAGTGCCTGCTTATGTATATTGAAATCTATGTTGTAAGTATTTTTCAGCCATGTATTGTTTCATGTGTATATTTAATAAAACCAGCCTTCATCAGCTTGGCTGATGGGAGTCAAAGTTCAAAACATATGGAAAGCACCAGGTCATTGAGGACCGGCATAACCTGTTAATGGGCACCTAGATGTATCAACACATTCCCAAGGTGGCTGGAATTCAGAAGGAACAAAAGCAACAATGGCTCCATATCTAGAGCACAAGGCTTCATCACAAACTTATTTATTACTACTGTTGTAAGCAATGAGATCAGAATTAATCTCTATGTGTCCCAATCTGCATATTAAATCTATTATGTTTAGTGGTCCATTGCCTGACAAGCCTATGAAGTCTTTGAAATTGCACATTTCCAGTGAATACTGAGGGTGTCAGTGGCAAAGCGCTCCAAGATCTTTCATTTCAGTTATGGTACACACACACTCACACATGAGCTAAGGGGGAGATTTCGCAAGGTTTGCCCTATTGCTTTTTTAGATCTCCAGAATTTTGCATTACATTCTTTGCCCTCAGGAAAAATTGATTGGCAACTGACACTTGCCCTGTCCACAGGCAGGGAAAAGTTTGCATAAACAAGTTGAACTTCCCTTTAAAAAATAAAACAAAAGACTCACCAGCCACCTGATAACAATGGTGCTTTTAAGGACATTGTTGCCACTGAAGGTTATTCCTTCCCATATCCTCGGTGATTTTGAAAGGATAGTCTTGCACTGTTGAGGACCTTCAGAGTATTGCAAAAGTGCAAATAGCAGGAGACTTTTACTACTTCCTCCTCACTCAGAAACACAGGTGAGCTCTACCGTTTCTTCAAAATTCTCAAAATCTACTCTTCACATGCTAAAATCTTCATCGCTCAGGCCACAGGGCACACCTCACCTTACCTACTAATAACCTTAGCTGGTCTTTCTCCTGGTATCACCCTCCCAAACCAATTAAGAACACATCTTGCCATTGTTATTAGTGGGAGTGGGGCGGTGGAGATTCAATTAAGATTGGGGCAGGCAGTTCTTACGAACATTGAAGAGCTTTATAATTGCAAGCCTTTCTTGACCCATAATCTCAAACTCAGGATTCCATATCTAGTAGTGGTGACTGCTAAGGTCCTGGTGACAGGAATGGAACCATCTACCTCTCACCTGCCTTCTCAACTTCAATGTTTGGAACACTGCTATGGTAATTTATTTAAAATGCTCAGGGGACTGGCAGCCCATGAGTGCTGGATTGCTTTCAATTGCCAAGAGAGCTTCCAGCCAGTTTTTCACAATTTCCATTTTGTCAGATGGTAAATACTGTGGTAATGAGGAGGATCCTCTTTTGCTGTTACTCGTACTTGTGGCTGGATTTTTAGGTTGACATAACACAAGAAATTGCCTTGCATCGTTTGCTATTTTGTTATTTATTTCCCACTCTTTGTGAGGCCCCTAAATGTATTGCTTTGCCACCACAATGCCATCTTTTAAATCTTTCACAGTTTAAGAGAATGCTGCCCATTTTTAACAAGGTTGCCAAGTGTTTCTGACAACATAACTACTTTTCAATGTCACAAAGTTAGCTTAGAACAAGGCAATGCAATGATGGGCTACCACCCCGTATACCTGTCTGTGGTTTAAAACATGCTGCAGAATATTAAGCAGAATTCAACCATTCAGCACTGGTCTTTTTAATTCAAGCTAATTAATTAGAACAGAAAATGACTTGGATGAACAGATTGAAAGCTCCTTTGTACAATGCAATTTTGCTCACCCCTACAAGTTCGCCAAGTGATTAAAACGATACTCTGTAAAGAATTTATATCCAAGAGGCATCATTGTACTAATAAAGTGCAGGAGCCACACAACAACATGCCTGTTTCTGTCTTGGAAGTATGAATCTACATAAATTGGAACGTGAATGGGATTTATGTCATGGGAATGACTCACAAGAGCATTCCTATTAATTAAAACAATGAAAAGAAGTTTTAGGTGGTGACGGTTTAAGTGGAATTCATTCTATTTTTCAACCTAAATTTCAAGATCAAAGCTTTCAACCTTCTAATCTACAGAATAATTAGCACCATTGTTTCTCTCATAAAAACTGTTCAAGTGAGTTTCAGCAAGGATCTCCTTTTATCATCCATACATTCTGATCTCTTTATTAATTCATTTATAACAGTTTAGAAGCTCTTCATCCATGGCACATTACTTTCCTTGGTAGAAAGTTTACTTTGTAATATATTATTTACTTACATTATTTTTAGTAATCCAGAGCACAATTCATAATTCAGTATTCTTTTCCAATAGCTGAAGATCTCCCTTCCAAGCATTAATACCCGCTTTCTTCCTTGAAGTACTCTGACTAGCAAAGAGAGAGAGCAACCCTTTTATTGTTATATGATCCTTACTGTACACAGAGAATTCTATATAGCAGCTTTGTTTGATGACTGTTTCAGAGAAATTCAGGGAGAAAAATCTGAGATTTCCCTGCCACCTTTCCTTACCAAGTCTTGGTTGTTATATGGGAGGGGGTGGGGCGGGTTGAATCTAACCTTTTCTCTCTCTCCAAATTGTATTGTTTGACACATCATGGTGAGATTTTCCTCTCATCTGGCTTCACTGATCAATGTGGTGCCTGAACCAAAAACATAAAATAAAGCAGAGAAATGCTAAAAGATGCAGTTTGAAAGCCTGAAAAAAGATGCAAAAAGAAACCACTATTTAAAATGTAGGTTAAATGTGTGAGAATGACATTATCTATTGATAAGTAATTTCCCAGCGCCCAAAAGCAGTCCCGGCCAATGAATGTATTACTGATTAAATTACTCCATCCCTGTTCACCAAAGGACTATTTTACTAGTCTCTCTCATGAAAAGGAGAAAAAACAACCACCAGCTTTAATACAAATTCCATATATCTCCCTGCCTTTTGCACTAGCTTCACTATCTAAAATCATGGAAATTGACAAAACCAGGGGCAAATTAACACCGACACAGAAATACAGGACTGGGACAGATAGGGAAGTCTTACAGCCCTATTGAATTCAGTGACTCTTACTCCAGGTAAGTGAGGTTAGGACTTCAGTCTTACTCATGTAACTGAGTATTTATCTGTTCATTGATTTTCAACCCAGCCTGTCCCACTGGTGGAATTTGGGCTCTCAAATTTCAGTAGTGCCCTGTGCGATGCTCAAATTCGGCAACTCCCCACCCCATCTCTCGCACTTTATATGGTAGGGTGGCTGGACATGAGTAGGTGCCCCTCTAATCTGTTGAGAGGGTGGGGCCAGTGGTGCACCTGATGCCGGGTCAGAGCTAGCTGTGCAGTTCCACTCATTCTACTCCATGTGTACATTTGTATGCATTAAGAAGTCTGTTTGTTGCTATATTTCCCCACTCCAGTAAGGAGTGGTTTTAAAATGCCACATTTTCAGATAAAAACATATCTGAGAAACATCAAGAAATAATAAACAAATAAAAATCTCTCTGCTATCCCTCCCATCCCTCTGCAGAGGACTGCTCTGCTAGGTAAAATATAAGAGCACAATCCAAACCACAAGTATCAACTGGTGGGAAACTGTAGAGCATGGGGCCACCACATCAACATCCTTGTTATGTACGGCAGCTGGGCTGAAGGTGGAGGAGAACTGGTCTAGAGATGGTGCAGTAATTGGGCCTGGATTATGTGACAGCAGTGAAATTGGCTTACCACCCGACAGTAGGATTCATTGGCTTAGTTCTTCCTGCTCCCCTTTCGCATGCCCAGTGGGTGGAAAGGGAAGTGGCCACACCCACAGAGTGATGATTGCAGAAATCGTTCCACAGTGTCCAATCCCATCCATCTAGTGGGCTTGGCCACTTGTCCTCTGCCGATTGCATTCTCCAGTCATGAGACCTTGGCAGTGGTACTGCTTCTCCAGGATGAGGGTATCATCTGAAGGTGATTGCTGGTATGTCCAATGCATGGCAGTGTGAGAAGTATGAGGGCATCACACAAAGTTCCTGGAGCACAAGGTTACATACAGTATGGAAGGTAACACAATTCAGAACATACCATACATAGTCAATGAAATTAATCTTTGTGGGTGCCCCACCCCCAATTTATTTATTTTTTTCCTGGCCCCTTTGACTGAAATCCTCACCCCTTGCTTCAGAGATTCATTTGTGGCTCCACAGATTCCTTACCAGGAGGATGCTTTCATGTTTCATTCATAGCAGCCTCGTGAAAATGAATGCTCTCATTACATTCAAACCCTGATTTTCTACCATCAGCGCAGAAGCCCGATAAATCCCTGCGCTCATACAAAATGATACATACTTCATTGTCAGCAAAAACTGAGCTGAAATATCTTCTGGTCTGTGCTAATGTTCAAATGGTGGTTTGCTGTTGTCTAAATGGCCATATTTGTTTTCATTGAGTTCAGTCTGTGGTGGCGCAACAGAAAGCTTGACCAGCCTTTCATTTTGGACTGCGAGACTCATCTGTCAGTGCCAGAAACAGGAAATCCGTGCCAAATATCAGGCCCCATTTAGCCATGGACATCATTCAGAGAGATCAATTATTATAATATTTACTTTAAACGGCACAGGTTGGCTCCAAGAGAGTAAGACATCCATCTTTATCAGTTACATATCTTTAATTCCTAACGCCGTTAACTGAAAATGTGGCGGTATGGCCAGCCGCACTCTGAATTTTGTTCAAGTCATAATTTTTAATTTTATCTCGACACATCTCAATTTATCTTCATTGCTCCTCTCCGAGAATTCAATAAAATCTTGTTTTAGAAAAGCCAGTGTGGAACTCCTGGCTGAATAAATTGCTGAATAAATTGTAATAACTGCAAGCTGTTAAGTGAAAGGTGAGGATGCTCATTCACAGGTGGTGGTGGTGGGAACATTTATGTAAGGCATTCAAATAATAATAATAATAATAATAATAATAATAATAATAATAATATGCTTCATTTAGCTTTTTGTACACCTTCATTGAATTTACCAGAGCAGCATACTGGAACCAAAACAAAAGAATGCTCTAACTGCTGCCTACGGTTTGAAGCCCTTTTTTCCTTAATCAATTAATTTCCTTTCATCTCCTTGACGGTTTTGCCTCCCCTTCTATTTCTCCCACTCATTGGCTTCTTTCCACCTCTCCCCAAGCTTCATACACAATGTCAGTGAGCCTGCTGCTTTTAATAATTTACACAAATTGACAACAGATATAATCACTTTTTAAGTGTTATCAAGAATAGCTGCTGTGAGGAATTTTAATATCTAAGATGCCGAAGAGAACCCGGTGGAGGAAGTGTTTCTTATTATGCATGCACAACATCTACACCCATACCACATGATTAAGTGAAATACCCCCCCCCCCTTCTGGCTCTCCTATATTAAAGGTAGTGAGGCATGGGTGAAAGCATGCATCACTCTACTAAGAAGAAGACTGATAACGTGGATTGAAGCATCAACAGCAAGTTAAGAACACAGTCCTATACATGGTGGAAAGTGGTGGACTTTCCTTCATTAGAGGTTTTTAAACATAGGTTGGATGGTCATCTGTCAGGAATTCTTTAGCTGCTATTCCTGCATCCTGTGAGAGTTGGACTTTTTTGGGGGGGGGGTTCCTTCCAACTCTACAATTCCATGTTTCTATTACAGTGGTACCTCGGGTTACATACACTTCAGGTTACATACACCAGGTTACAGACTCCACTAACCCAGAAATAGTACCTCGAGTTAAGAACTTTGCTTCAGGATGAGAACAGAAATCGTGCTCTGGCAGTGCGGTGGCAGTGGGAGGCCCCATTAGCTAAAGTGGTGCTTCAGGTTAAGAACAGTTTCAGGTTAAGAACGGACCTCCGGAACAAATTAAGTACTTAAACAGAGGTACCACTGTATTTCTAGTCAGAAATAACTCCCATTGGTTTCAGTGAGGTTTACTCCCTGTTAAAGGGCTACAGGACTGTGTCTGCAATATCACAGGAAAGAACAAAAAGCCTTTTTAAAAAGCATTAGTAGTTTCACTTAAATTAGAAGATAAATTGGAGTAATAGAAAACTGCAGCATTAAAAACAAAAGTTGAGTCCAAATGAGGAATTATTCGCATAACTGGCATAGTTTTAAATTACAAAATTGTCATAGCTACTCCACAGTCTAAGGCTGTAATCCTGTACACACTTTACCTGGGAGTAAGCTCCATTGAATTCAGCAGGATTTATTTCTACATAAAGGTAAAGGTAAAGGTACCCCTGCCCGTACGGGCCAGTCGTGTCCGACTCTAGGGTTGTGCGCCCATCTCACTTAAGAGGCTGGGGGCCAGCGCTGTCCGCAGACACTTCCGGGTCACGTGGCCAGCGTGAAGAAGCTGCTCCGGCGAACCAGCACCAGAGCAGCACACGGAAACGCCGTTTACCTTCCCGCTAGTAAGCGGTCCCTATTTATCTACTTGCACCCGGGGGTGCTTTCGAACTGCTAGGTTGGCAGGCGCTGGGACCGAGCAACGGGAGCGCACCCTGCCGCGGGGATTCGAACTGCCGACCATGCGATCGGCAAGCCCTAGGCACTGAGGTTTTACCCACAGCGCCACCTGCGTCCCTTATTTCTACATAGGGTTGTACTATAGCACCCCCTGCCGGCACCCCCCGCCTAACCCCCAGCACACCCACCTGGGCTGCGATAGGAGATGATATCCCCCTGCTAGCCACTGATGTTAGGCTACCCACATTTTGGGGCTGCTGGTACTTCCATGTCTTCAGTAGCTGTAAGGCAGGCTAAACTTCAGCAGGTGGATCATTTATTGGCAGAGTGGACAAATACTTTTTTTAAATGCATAATTTTTGTCTGTTACACAGATACCACAGTCCCTGGAATCCCACAAGAGGGTAGGGCAAATACCCCCAAACCCTCAACAATTCTAGTGCGTGTGCCTCACAGGCTAACTGGCAGAAGGACTTTGACCATCCTGCCTGATCTCTCAGTGTCGCTCCTTTGAGAGACACACTGATCTCTCAGTGTCTTTTCCTCCCTCTGAGAGATCATTTCTCTCTGCTCGCTCCCCCAGCTTTTCATGCCTTCCTCTCACATATAATATGTCCTGTGGTTTGACTTACATTACCGTAGGATATTATTCTGTTTCGGATCCTGTAGGGTACTGCTCATATTAAGGTCCTCAGAGGCTGCAGAGTGATCCAGCTATTTTGTGCCTCGTACAATTTAGCCAAAAATAGTAGCAGATATGAAGGAGGGGGGAAATTACAAAGGGAGAGAAGAGAGAGCTCATTTATGACATGAAATATTAGCTCTGTAGGATCTGGCCTTTTTTTTCCAATATAAAGGCTGAAAGCTACTCAAAAGCTGAGCCTCTTGAATACCTTAAATCCAGGGCTATGGTCCAAAGTGTGGCGTGTCACTATATATCAGGCAGTAATTTGGAAAGTTGCCTTTGACATTTAAAGCTTACATTCCAATAAGAAAGCTCAGTTTCCAGGGCTTTGCACATGAAATTATGAGGAACTTTAATACTGCTAGAAGCTTTGGACTCATGACTTGATTGCCTCAGAGACATAAGCTTGCTATCAACAGACATTCAGCAGCTGGGGCAGCCCTCACCTGGAAAGACCAGAGGCTTCCAACTTTCCAGAGCAATGGAAGAGAAAAACAAAGATAAGGTGGCTGTAGCCATTAAATAGATTTTTTAAAAAACAAAACTATTAACAGGCATTCAGAAATACTTGAACAAACCAAAAGGCATGCCAAACTATTATTAGACTCTCAGAGTTGAAAGATTTGTTGGCATCTCTCTCTTTCTGTCTGAAACGTTCCAGATGTAGTACAGGAAATTCCAGACGACTGCACCTTAAGAGGAGACTTGTGACTCGTGAAATAGAAATCCAGCTATGTCAATGAACAAGACTAATCTCATCCATATTTAAATGATGATATCAACGCAACGTTCCTGTTTGGGTGACAAGAGGCTCCATCCCCTGTAACATAGGCTATTAACCACATCATCATTGGTGAACGCACCTGCTGCCTCTGTTTCGATTCTTCATCTCTCAGACAGATGGTCAGTTTGTCCTTATAGGATAAATAGCCCCAGGAAACTTTGCTAGGACAGAAAGGGGCTGTCTATGAGAAATAATCACAGCTCTTACCAATTCACCCAAGGGCCACAGTCAGTTGAACTAGCCAGAAAAATGCAACCAACACATTCCCAAAACATTTAGTTCTTGAAGGAATTTGCCTACATGTGTAAGGCCCTGTCCTGATGTTGGGCACACTCTCAGCTCTATTATTCACATAATGAGGGCAGAGGTCTTAAAAGGGGAGACAGTGTTCTGAATATGCCTTACTCTATGTATGTATGTAGTGTGTAAAGACCCCTTTTCAGCCATCTGCACTTAATATGCTGACATCTGGAGTGGGGCTAGTAAGATATGTGATGTTAGGTACAGGAAACAGAGCCCTGATTAAACCTATGTGTGGAGGCAAAATGATGGAAAGGGTTTATGACAACTGTAACTTTGATTCCTAAGTGATCATCTACTGCAGTGACTCCTAGATGCTGTGTATGAGAAAACCAGTTGTTTCAGAATCCTTGTCTATATATTTGCACAGATTCTCTCACGCAAGACTAATTTTCAAGCGTTTATGCCAATTTGGGAGTTATTTAGAATGAGAAACAACCCTATGTACAGTATTTCCTTGGTGTCACAACCAAAAATGTGGTGACTATGTGGGGTGAATGGACCGTAGAACTGGAACACTGTAAGAAAGCGTTCACCTCCATTTTCCTGGTCCATTCCAAATGGAGAAGCCATCTTAGCAATTTTTCAGGAGGGGAGGTAATTAAACTGAAATGTTTCAGCAGGGAGCTTTCCTTTAATTGATGAATGCCATCTGTCTCTTTTAATGGTTGCTCTCCCTTTGTGGCAAAGAGAGGTCCTCTCTTGGGACAGCCAAGGTCAGCACATGATGGAGGAATCTTATTGCTTCATCAGGTACTCAGTTCACAAGTCTGCACACTATGCAGGGACAAACTGCAACCCACCTTGCGGTTGGCAAGGTGTTGATGGACCAAGGAAAATTCACCTGTCAGGGACACGCCCAGCAGAGAGGAATCTCCAGAGGGAGAGGAATTGGCTGCACCTGAGTCTCCAAAAGTAGGAGGCGCAGCAAGCGATTAGAGCAGAGGCAGGCCAGCAGGAGGCAGAGAAGGACGTGGTGTATATGTGGCCTTGGGAGGGGTCAGAAGCCAGTCAAGTCAACCGACTCTGATGGCGAAGGATGAGTTGTGGAAGCTTGGACTGCTGTAAGCCTGTTACTGAGAAATAAACCTCAGCTACTTAAACTGCCAGCGTTCTGTGTCTTGTGTGGGAGAAGCGCTAAACCTGACATCACCTAAGCAAGAGCTAAGAAACAGCACCAACACCAGTCACATGTCAGAGAGCAAGATCTGGATGGCTCAGACAAGACGTGCATATTGGAGCAGCTGCTGATGCTGCTACTCAGAAGCAGCATGCTGGCCTAACTGTTAGGCAATTGGCAGAAGCAGCTCAGCAAGTGAGGTAGAGCTGCTACACTAGCATGCTGGCAGGTGGTGCGGGGATGGAAGTTGCTTAGCAGGTGCGGGGGATGGAAAAGGATGAGCCATTCAAGAGGTTGGCATGGTATAAAAACACCAGCAGAGCCAATCTGACCACTTCTTGTGAATGGGGCATGCACTGCTTTATTACGAGATATGGGAAAGGGAAAGTCAGCTATGTACACACTAGCAGTTTAAAACACAGCTAGGTTTTTCTTTCTTTCAATTTGGATCAAAGCTGGTTGGAGGGCAAATGTATCAAAATGCAGCATTTCATAAGAAATGAAAGGATAGATATGGTTTGTGACTAACATTGTGTGTGCCCAGCTTTCCAAACCAGTTGTGGGAGTGCACTGGATGCAGAATAAATGGGAAGGTGTAAACAGCCAATTAAATCTTATTTACTATGAACTGTTATCTGTAGCATGCAGTACCAGATCAGCAGTGGTCTAAGATGTCAAAGGAAGTTCAGAATCTCTTTGAACTTTTCAAGGAAAAAAAACATCCCAAAGACATTGATGTAGATGATTTAGATCAGTGGTGGGAAACTTCTGGCCCATGGGTCTAACGAGGCCTTCCAGGCCTCTGGATTTGACCCATGAGGCCATTTTGCAAACTAGCTAGTTCATATTGAATGGTTTTGAGTATCAGAATAGAAAGGAAATGCGTCCAGAGGGCAATCGAGTCCAAACAGTACCTATTAGATGAGGATATGACTTGGACTATATTGCCCACATGAGCCATTTCCTTTCTGTTTCTGATACTCAAAATCATCCAAGATGAACTAGTTGATATGCTTGAACCACTTCTTTTCTTCTTACCAATTTGATAAGCAAAGACTGGTGGAAAGGTCATTAAGTTAAAGTGAATGGAATAAAGTTTTCAGGTGCTGTACCTGGCTGGCTTCAGCATTGAGAATATGACAGCAGGAAATGACATTTGTTATGGACAGAAGAGTGTAAACTCTTGCACATTTACTTTCTAACATATGAAATAAAAAGTAAAACACTAAACACATACTGGCAAACCAGCTCTTCCCATAAACATTGCTGTCTCTTCTGTCCAGCTATACTGCATCTGGCAAATCAGACTGGAAATTTCACAAGAATGTCTGTTTCTACTCATTCAAAGAGAACTTTAAAACAGATTTTGAAGCAACATCTTGGCATTTTGTTATAGGATGTTCCTAAATGTGAGCCAAGTATCTCACTCCATCTTATGGCTCTGCCATGGCTTTGTTTTTCTTGCCCTTTCTAGCACAAAGAGTGAGTTCGGTCCTAATTGAGATGTTTTGGGTGTTCACCTCTCTTGGGATTTTTAAATTATTATTTCTGCAAACTTTAGGATTCCCCCAAGCTTCCTGTGCATTGGGGTGCTGTTTTGGCTACATAACCAATGACACTCAACACCTAAACATAAGAAAAAGAAGAAATGGGGTTCCAGGAGTCAGTGGAATACAAGCACAAGAATCCATGGCATAAGAAAGGAATGGAGTGGGAGAAATTTGCTTGTGTGTGTGTGTGTGTGTGTGTGTGTGTGTGTGTGAATTGCTTGGGAAGAAATCATCTGCCAGTAATGAATAAAATGCTGAATCCACATCATACATGGAGATTGAGATAGAGAAAGGCATCGATGTGTGTGCGCATGCCACACACACATGAAATACATTTCACTGTAGAAATCATATTTTAGGAACATGGGGAGCTCCCTTACATTGGTCCATCTAGTTCAGTATTGTCTACACTGACTGGCAGTTTTCCAGGGCTACTAGGAGATGCCAGGAATTGACCCTGAGATGTTCCACATGCAAAACAAATGGTCTACTAAGTTGCAACCCTTCCCTCTAATTTCATTACACTTTTTCACAGTGAAAAGCAGGGCATTTTCAGCAAATTCAGTGTTAACAACAAAAGTATTTTCAACTGCCACACAGCCCAAACTTTACATAAACTGCATATAGCTCTCTAAGCTCACACATTTAGAAAATTGTGTTCAGCTTCCAAAATAGCAGTGCTGATCAGACAAATCCCCTGATTTCCCACCCACCCTCCTCACCCTCACTAAAGTATAATTTCCCCCCATGGCTAATTTCTCCTCAGTGGCACATAATGATAATAACTCACAATCTTAATAAAGATAATAGCCTGTGGTATTAATGATGGGAAATGCAATGCATCGACTCTGGCCTTATGTTGATGCAGTCAAGTTTCTCCTCCACAGACAAGAGATAATAATAGTCATAAAGGGGCCCTCGAATTAAAGATTTCCCCTCTCTCCCTTTCCTATGTTGTAGTTCAAGAAAGAAAGAAATATTTCTCCAAGCCTGAAAGAAACCATCCCATGGTTTGTTTCCTTTCTGCGGATTTTACTGCTTGCTTATTATGAAAAGGGATTTTCTTCCCTCGGCACACGGGCAATAACTTGAAGCAGCTGCAGGAGTCTCCTGGAAACATGACCCATAAAGAGACATTAGAGGAGCCTCACTTCTCTCCTGGCTACTCCAATCCATTGTTGTGCCCCAATCATGTACACAAGGTGTATTATGAAGTGATGTTCTTTGGTTGTGCAATAAAAGTAAATTCCCTCAGTGGCTTTCAACACGATCGCCGGACTGGCAGCTTGCCATCTGGAAAACTGACATTTGGTCCCCATGAGACCACGGCACAGCATTGCTCTGATAGCATTAGTAGCAAAAGGAAATGGGGAAAGGGAGCAGTCTGCTTGCCAAGCATACCGAAGAAAGACACCAGGAGTTCTCATGCTCGACAATGTGGAATAGTTCGATATATTTTAACTCAGGGAAGCTCCTGAATGCAAAGCAAATTGGGCCTTCAGACAAGAGTGTTTCTTTGTGTTCCTACATGCATGAGGCTTAGTCGAATTTTGTTATGGAGTGCTTTGTAGGTTAAGAAAGGAACACAAATAGGGGGCCTGCAATTGATAGATCATAGAATTATAGAATTGAAAGGGACCACAAGGCTTCTCTAGTCCAGCCCCCTGCAATGCAGGAATCTTTTGCCCAACATGGGCCTTGAACCCACAACCCTGAGATTAAGAATCTCATACTCTACTGAAATGTGCAGTGTGAAGTAAGAGTTTCTGTAAAATCTAGTATCAGTGAAGCTAGTGTCTTGTAAACAAGAGTGCAGCCTGACCACAAAACTGGTAAAAATCAGTTTAGGAAGAATCAAACAGCTGAATGTCAGAATGAAAAACAACTCAAGATAAGATACATGGAGGGCTTCACACAAAAAGTACCTTGCAACTTACATGGGGGTTGCGTTCCTGGCCATCATGCATATAAGCAAAGTTGCAAAAAGCAGGCATCTCACTTGCCTGGCTTTGGAAAGCCAGTGAGAAGGCTCTGGGATGCTGCCAGAGCCCTCACACCACCTTCTCAAAGCTGGGTAATGCTGTGATCGCAACTTTGCACAGGTGTGTGTGGGAGAGTGGGTTTCTTCTGCTCTTCATTTATTTATTTTTTCCCACCCATGTAAAGCTGTGGTAGCATAAGTAAGATAAGCCTAAGATGCGAGTTACCTGTATAGTAAATAAAAGATTTTAAAAAATGAGTCGAGTGTTTCCAAGGACTGTGGTGGGATAAGATATGGTGTGGTGATAGGGTGGCAGAAGGTGGTTGGGGAGAGGGGGAAGCAACCAATATGGTGTATTTTTTCCCTATACAATGGTACCTCGAGTTACAAACACCTCAGGTTACAAACTCTGCTAACCTGGAAGAGTTTCCTCTATTTGAGAACTTTGCCCCAGGATGAGAATGGAAATTGTGTGCCGGCAGCACAGCAGCAGCAAGAGGCCCCATTAGCGAAAGCACGCCTCTAGTTAAGAACAGTTTCAGGTTAAGAACGGACCTCCGGAATGAATTAAGTTCGTAACTAGAGGTACCACTGTATAGCATGAGTCATAATGAAAAGATCTCACAGACTCTTTGGACTCTTTCCTGTAATGCATTATTCAATAAAGTCTGACCACTTGGGAACCTGGTGTGAGCTTTCATACCAAACCCCCAAAGGGAATTCCCCCCCACAAGTGGAAAGTGCAAATGGGTGTGCAAATGACTTGCATGAATGATTCTATGAATGATCTTTTTTGCACACATTAACCTACTGTGTGGTGAGTTGCACACAGTTCACACTTGTCTATTTTGTTGCAGCAGATACCCACAAACACATTTCGCAAGCCATTTGTGCATTCACTTTCTATAATATAATAATAATCCCTTTGGTCAGAACCTTTTGAGCAGTGCTGGGGTGGCGTGTATATTGTATGTTTATATTGTAAGCATTATTAAAATGCCCCCATGAGTCACATGAGACAAGCTGGTGATTCAGTTTTATTTACCTAAGATATAAACTTCTCCATAGTGCTTCTGAGGGTTGCAACTCCTGCTGTAGAACTAACAAGGTTCACTGCACACTAGGGATTTGATGGGGGGGGTGCTTCAATTTTCATCTAAAGGCAAACCTACTTACTCCACACTTTCTGAAACAATATGTGAACTGAAATAGCCATCCTTCAAAATTCACACTTCTCCTAATTTTGCACTGCAGTTCTCACAGCCAAGTAATGTGTACACAAATGCATATATTAGTAAAAAAAACTAACCTACAAAGATACATTATGTCAAGGAAAATTGCTTTGTATAAATGAGTGTATTAGGCCAAATGGCATAAAACTTGTATATTGGGAACAAATTGTTCTAAGAAGCTGTTGAATTTTTATGAGGACTTGAAGAAGAATATCACAAACTGATGCAGAAATGTGAAGAACTAAACTTAAGATTGGGAAAAAAGAGAAACAGACAGTCACCAAAATTGTCAGATTCCTTCCTCCCTCCTACACACATGGCCATTTTTCAAGGCTCCTGCATTTAGCCATTAAGAGAAAGATAAGATATACCCCATATTGTCAAAACATGAAAATATGTTGCAAGCATGTGATAGTGTTCGTTTGTTAGTCCGAGACATTTAACCTTGGGCTTTATCTGAATAAAGCTCCCACAGTAACTTACAGAGATTGATAATAAGATGGACCTTGCCTTGCAGCTTACAATTGACAAGACATGGCACAAGAGGAAAAAGGACTGGGAAGGAGAAGAGAGAGAAAAAAGTCAGTTCTAGTTCTTAGTTACAAAGTTTTTACAGGTATATGCTGGAATGGAAATATTTCAAGTAGAACAGAAGCTGTTCTGGTGGAGCTGCCCTATCTCCCTTTTCTCCCTGTTCTTTAGCTTGGTGGGATGGCTGCTGTGGAGGGCAGCTGCGGGAGGGAAACAGCTTATGAAGCTGGCTTCTCAGAGGAGCTGATAGGGTTTCTGCTTTCCATCTTACCCTCTCCAGCAGCCTACTGGGATGCTGAGGAGCTGCAGCCATGGTTGGGGGAGCCTGATGGAATTACAAGCAACCAGGAAGAGTTCCTAAATAAGGTGTTAAATAATGTGCTTCCAATTACCCAATACCCAAATAACGGCAAATATGAACATCCCGCCTCTTTCTAGCTTTTCAAGTTATCCCTGCTTTGTAACAATGAAATGTTCAATATACCCCCTGAAATTTTGCTAAAGAAGAAAAAAGTAGCAATTCTAATAATAATAATAAAAGTTTGTACATGCACTTACATATTTCCCTTTCCCTTTCCCACCTGTCTGCTTATCCGAGTTCTTATTTTACCAAACTAAAATGATGGATGAACGTTATGTACTTCTTTCCTCCACAACATTGACTGGACTATAGTTGGAAAGGATGATTATTCCAAAAAAGAAGATAGTGGTAAGTAGGAAAAGGAGAGTGATACAATGTGTTTTTATCACCAAGTAAATATTCCCCAGTATAGAAGAAAGCTCAGGTCATGGAAAGGTACCATGCACCACCACAGGCCCAATCACTCAAGACTTTTTGAAAGGAAGTAATCGCATGCTCCCCACTGAACAATCTGTGATCCAAGTTGGAAGGAAGGAAGGAAGGAAGGAAGGAAGGAAGGAAGGAAGGAAGGAAGGAAGGAAAGAAGGAAGGAAGGTCCTTAACACTCTCAGTAGTTGTGTGAAGTAACTTAGATAAAAGGTATTTGGAAGGCCAGCTGATGCTGAAGCATCATTATTCAGAAGCAAATTCGTCTGAATCTTATCTTGTGTTGGATGAACAAAAATGTGGTGGTCCAGGTTTAACTATAGAATAGTAAGAACATCTCATGGCATACCCTCAAACTTTTTCTTACCAAAATCCACCACCACCCCATTCTATAGCCACCGCCTGCCTGCCCAAGCCGCCTCAGCCCCCCACTGCCACCCCCTTTCCCCCCTCCACTTTATAGCTCTTTCTCTGCCTCCTCCACAGCCGCCATGAGAAAGAGTGAAGCTAGCTCTTTACCTGCCTCTTTGAAATCAGTGGGCATACATGGAATGTGCTTAACTTTGGGCAGATCATATCCTTCAAATAAAAATAAAAATGCAGTTATACAGCTGCTTGATAAAAGTTTGTTTTCAAACCTGGGTTTCTCCATATTCTTTGCAGAAGTTCAAAATCACATCATGGAAGCTTTGGACAGTCATTTCACTTAAGCAATTAGCTTTCATGAACCCATTTCTTTTGCCGGTGTGCTCATGACTTCATGACATTTCACCACTAACACAGCTGAGGAACAACCCCACCAGAGGAGAACATCAGCACCACACTTGGGAAAGTCAGGAAGAGACATCCTAATGAACACGGCAGGCACCTCTACAACAATCCTGGCCTTCTGCTATGTCAGTCAGCTCCCACTAACTCCACTCCTGCTTTCAGAGACACAGTTCCGGCACATCCGTCCTAATCAGATTCCAGATCCATGGCCTTTGCTTCAGTAAACACAAGCTCAAAAACAGGCAAAGTGACAAGGTGAAATTATTGTTACCATAGGGATGGAGCACACCAAAGGAAAAGGTGCAAAGGATGAGACTAATTATATTGGGCTTCATGGACACAGACTGTTGCTATTGCCAGGAGGATAGCAAAGATATAGGCTTTACAAAAGAGTGAACTAGCAGTCCTGGAAAACTAGAAGGTCTGGTCTTTTTTAAAAAAAGCTTCCCTCCTTCCATAAAAAGGTAACAACTGGATTAGAACAAGTTGCTAACACATCTCTTCCCACAATGCTTTTCTGTGGGGAAAACTCTGCATATAGAGGGAGCTCAGGAGCACTGACTTGTACAAGGGGCTTTCATTAGCCCTGGAAAAATAGAAGCTTAGAAGAAATACAAAATAAACTAATCTATTTAAAAGGAAAGCCTAGAAATAGCTGTGTACTTCCAAAATTACAAGACGAACGGGGTGATTGGGGTAAGTTTTCCCATGCCCAAGTTGGACTGCACTCTTAACAAGGTGAATTGCTCTGTGGACTCAGGTGCCAAAAAAATATGCTGCATTTTCAAAGTAACCACTGCATCTTTTTTTTAAAAAAGCAAAAACAAGCTATCCAGTAGCTTCTTCTGACACCAAGCAGGCAATATGGCTGCAATACACCAGACTGGAAAACTAGGTGTATCCCTCCCCCCAAATGCTTGATAATTGAAAAGTATGTTTGCTATTTTTTATATATTTTTTACTATGCACCTCTCAAAATTGTTCCTAGGAAACCAACAAACTTAGTGACAGGCAAAACTCAGCAAGAACAGTTCTCATTTAAACAATCTGTCTATCTGCAAGAAACATTCTTCTTCCTTCCTACCAGCTCCCTCACAAAAATTGGCATTGCATGTTTGGGCCACTTAACAAAAAGTGAATATGCACCTTTCACAAGGGCACAATTTATTTTATATGCTAGTCCACATGTTGAGTTAGATCCTGCATGATTGCCCTTTCCCCTCCATTTAACAGAAGACCTGGCTTAATGGTGCAATGTTTCTGCTTTAGAAGCAGGTAGCCTTGTACTTTCCTTTAAGTTTTTACTGGCTTGCTCAGGGTGCCAGGCTATTGTCCATCATAGCTCTCTATTCAAATTGCTGATGGGATGGCCATTGTACCAAACAGCAGACTGTTGCTGCACAAGTTGTGCTCCTGCAGGTCTTTCCCTATCCTACACAAATAAGCTTCATTGAGGAATTTCTTACATGGCAGGAACTACTGTTGAAAAATTATGGTGATGGATCCACTGACTGAATGACTGTGGCTACTATATCTTAGTGACATTTTTTGCAGTTGTGACCCTGGGATTTCAGTCCCTAAAATGAACTCCATAGCTGTTCACTGCATCCCTATTGGCTTCAGGCTTATCCTTTCAGCACTTGGGCCATGACAAGTGTTTAGTTGGTTCTGTAAGAGCTCACTCGGTTGACTCTTCCCCTCTATAAACACTCTGAAAGCCAAGCCTCTGCAGCAGCTGATTAAATCAGCCACTCACCTCCCAACCCTTACAAAAGGGGTTTAGAAGAAAGCGTTTCCTGGTGTGAGATGAAGGCTCACCTCCTGGACAATCCCTGGCTTAATCTTGCTTGCTTCTTGCCTTTGAGCATTTCTGTCTCCTTGAAACTTGCTCTTTTCTGAGAAGCTGCCTTCTCATTATCTGAGCACCTGAACCATCCATTATATGAGTCACAGCTCCTGATTTTGACCACACTCCTGGACAATATAGTATGCATTAAAAAGTGGGGAAGAAGAATCTGCACTTCCTTCCAAATTCATCTCCCAAAGCAAAGCCCATGCCATTTGTGTGTTGGATTCAGATGTGTCACTTTAAATTTGATCTAAAATGCATACTTAAAGAATGCATTGAATAAGCCCCCTCCCCCCAAAAAAATGTATGGAGTAGATACATTGTGCTGTTATGAAGAAGTGGATGTTGTTTGAATTAGCATGCTGAGCCTGCCATGTTAATAACGGACACTGACCTCATTATTAGCCACAAATCCTTTTGAATGTATTACTTAGTTGTGGGGGTCTTGTGTCTCCAAAGAAACCACCCACATGAAACATCTGTTTTTAAAACCTTTATAAATAGTTGCATGGTGTGTTTTTTCCATTTCTGCCTTAACATAAAGACCAAGTGATGTCAAGTGTCTTGGCATTCTTTCCCACCAGGCATTCCTTCCCTATGATCCCATATCTATAGAGCATATTTTAGAGCTGATTGTCTTGGGCCCTCCTGGTTTGCTGTGTGTGTCTGCATTCTTCACGATAAAAATCAAGGGTAAATTTAGCAGCACAGCACCATAACCTCGTAACTAAACTATTACAACATGCTAGTGCTTTAATCAAATAATTGTGTTATCTTGTTGCTTCCTCCCTTCTCTTTCCTTATCTCATTCCCTCCCCTGTTCCTTGTAACTGTAATTCATCAGGCCTTCCTGAAATGCTGGCAGTCAGGAACGGGTCCATACCTTCATTTCTGTTCGTTAAGTTGGCTCGAATATATTTGGACGCAGTAAAAATAACCGTTCCAAATGGCTTCAGATTCACAGATGGCATGATCAACTCTTTGGGCATGCTTTGTGATGGGAAAGAACATGCAAAACTCATGCAAAACTGGCTGTGATTTCCTACCCACCCACCCTGCAAAAGAAGAAGATCAAATGGAAATAACCCATTTAGCAAGAGTCATAGAAATCTTTACAGAGGAGGAGGATTCAATTTGACCTTTCTCCGCGAGAGCACGAATTGGGTAAATTTTCCCAGAAACGCACTACATGACTGTTATCTTTTATGCTACTGCACTGGAGCACATTCAAGTCAATGAGAGTTATACAAACAGTACTATCAGTTCCCAAGGAACACCATCTATCCTTCAACCTGCACTTCCTCAGCACTGATATCTATCCCACTTTCAGCAAGGATGTGCGGCGCTATTTCCAAAAGTGGCTTGTGCCCTTCCTTTGTATCTGTTGACAGATCTGCGCTCTCCTATTATCTCCAGTCACCAACAGTAGGACCTGTCACAGAAAGGGGCGGGGGTAGGAAGGTGGCGGGTATCTGATCTGTAATCGTGCAGCCCTATTATTTGTCCGATGACAGCGCCTTGTGATAAATGTTTCAGAAATGACATTTGAGATGATGGGGAAGAAAATTCTTAAGTAAGAGACTCCAGCTCAAAGTGTCTCCTGAGCCATAATACTGTCAGTCAAACATGGATATTTGCAAAGAAGTTAGAATGAAAAGTACAGAACGGGGGGTGGGGGGAATCAAATCTATTAGCACACCATGAAAGTCTTGTAAAAATGCACTGCAAACTCTGTAAAAAATAGAATAATAATAATAATAATAATAATAATAATAATTTATACCCTGCCCATATGGCTGGGTTTCCCCAGCCGCTCTGGGTGGCTTCCAGCAGAATATTAAAATACAATGATTCATCAAATATCAAAAGCTTCCCTAAACAGGGTTGCCTTCAGATATTTTCTAAAAGTCCGATAGTTGTTTATTTCTTTGACATCTGGTGGGAGGGCGTTCCACAGGGCTGGTGCCACTACTGAGAAGACCCTCTGCCTGGTAACTTCGCTTCTCGTAGTGAAGGCAGTGAGTAGTAACATTCATAGTTATACAGTGGTACCTCGGGTTACAGACGCTTCAGGTTACAGACTCAGCTAACCCAGAAATAGTACCTCGGGTTAGGAACTTTGCTTCAGGATGAGAACAGAAATTGGGCAACAGTGGTGCGGCGGCAGTGGGAGGCCTCATTAGCTAAAGTGGTACCTCAGGTTAAGAACAGTTTCAGGTTAAGAACCGACCTCCAGAACTAATTACGTTCTTAACCTGAGGAACCAGTGTATTTCCAAATAGACTGCATCATTTCCCCTGTCCTTGGGTTTCTCTCATTGTCTCTATCTGCCATAGAGGTGAACAGTAGGGGCTGGTATTTGGAAGCAAGCTGTAGAGCCAAATCTCTGACACCTGCATGACTGGATGGCTCATAGGAACATAAGTCCACTAGATCACAACAATGGTCCATCATCATGTTCTCAGAGTAGTCAAGCATATACCGGTGGGAATCCCAGAAGCCAGACCCAGGCACAAGAGAACTCTCCCCTCCTTTGGTTTCAAGCAACTGGTATTCAGAAGAACGGTTCCCTGTGACTGTTGGAGGCACAGTATCACCATCATGGCTAGTAGCCATTAATAGCCTTATCCTCCACAAATTTGTCCAACAGTTGGAGGTAGTTTTGCTTCTAAATACCAGTTTCTGGAAACCACAGAATGGGAGTGTGCTCTGGTGCTCAAATCCTGCTTGTGGATTTCCCAAACTGTGAAACTATACAGCTGAATTTCTGCAAGCAAGATCAAACAAAGAGAGGATGCTTCGGAGTGTTTCCCTTAAAAATGGCTTCAGCTTGAGTCGCTTTTGTGCCCAATACATGGTGGAGGTAAGACTGCTGGTTTTTACTGAACCACAGCAAAGGGGAATTGTGCAGCAAGAGATAGCTCAGTTGGCTATAGCGTGGTGTTGACAATGCCAAGGTTTCATGTTTGACAGCTTAAGGGACAGCTGCATATTACTGCATTGGAGGAGCATGGGCTCAGGGTCCCATCCAACTCTATGGTTCTGTGAGGAAGCTGTGACAACTCTATTGCTGAGTTCTGCCTTTCAGAACTGCAGGCATCCAATCTAAAGAAGCCAACAAGAAATGTCCTAGGGGGCAGAAAAAAATGTGGAATGGGGGCAATCCTTGCCTTTATGTAGGGAACAAACAAAAAAAAAAACAAGGTGATGCAGGTTCTTTAGAGAAAATGAAATTTGGGGAAAGGGGCAATATTTTCATTAGATTACAATGAAGACTTTTTTCCTCATAAAATTTCATGGAAACCCTGGATCAAAAACTCATTATGTTCCATCGTTGTTTTCATTTTGGCTTTTTTTTGTAAAATGGCTTTTAAAGACAGCCCCCAGCAGCTACAGGCTCCCTTGATGTCTAAAGCCAGCTTAGAGTAATAAAAGAAAATAATTCTCTACACACAGGAAACATAATGAAAATATTTTTTTGTAATGAATGTAGACCGTTGTATTCAAGGCTTTATTTTATCCAGGCTTCTTTTCTTGACCCTGAGGGCAAATGCTCATGACAGCTGGTCTAAAGATACCCACAGGAGCCAGGAAGTGGTTTTTATTGCAGCATTTCACACAACAGCTCTTGATTCTCAGACTAGGCTGGAAATGGCATAGCTGCTGCCTGGCCTCCTCAAAACATTTTCCCATTGCAGATTTAGAGTCCATCCATGTTGCAGGATCTTTTTTTTATCTATTTGCTGACTTACTTTCCAATGGAGATGATGGTCCAAAGCAAATGTGATGTTCAATACACAATTATCAGCTGTATGAAAAGTGTGCTGCTTTTCAGTAAATAGAAGTTATGAGGGTCCCAGTCCACATCAGGAGCATGAAGTGGAGCAAATAGGACTTTAGCCTACACTGTGGTCCTGATCCAGATCCCCCCCTACATTATTTGCATCAGGAAGGGGGTTCTGTTGTTATCCAAGAATTGTTTGGCCACTTTAATAAATGTCACATGATAGTTAAATCATATGACAGTGCTAGTCCCTTATTGAACGGAGTGCTAAGGATAAAAAAAGTGATGCTTAATGCCGTAATCCTGTGAAGACTTACATAGGAGTAAGCCCTAGTCTCCACAGTGGAAATTACCTTTGTGTAAATGCACATGGGTTTCTGCTGCATTTAACTGAATGCAAAATTTACAGATGGACACATCCTTCTTTTAAAATCTAGCTATTTTTCTGGATTCCGCACTATAATTTTCACTGAGTGCTTGGACTGAGTCCTAGAATCCTCCTGCCTTTTTCCCAAAGTGTCGTAAGCACCTGCCCTGCTTGGGAAAGAAGAAGGGAGGGCTCTAGGACCCTGCCGGAGCCCTCGCACCTCATTCCCAAAGCCCATAATCACAGTTTTGTGCAGGGGGCGGGAAATAAATTAATGGAGAATGTGTCCTCTGCTCTCCAATTGGAGGAAACTACAGAACAAAAGATAATACTCTTCTCCCTGCCAAATCCTCCCTCCTCCCAAATACAACTAAGAACAAAACAAAACAGTACCTGTGCTGTGATACAATCACATTTGACTCTCCCCCTTTTCTTTTTTGTAGCTCCCGTTTCATAATGTGCACAATGCTATTTACATCTTTCATGCAACATCCAGTTTTCATGAAATCAAAGTGTTTTTTTGCTTATCAATCTGCAGGGTGTGTGAAGAAATGCACAAAAAGCAATGAAGTTATGTGAAGGTGACATATCACAGTTCTAGCATTCTGTCTTAGCCACCTGCAATTACATTGAAAACAACAACCACATGCTGCAGTTAAGTACCTGTTGGAAAGATCATACATGATGGGCAACACATATTCACATTAAGAACAAGTCAATATGTGGCTTGACTGTCATGGCTGTCAGCGGCTTCACTTAGTTTATTTTCTGGAGTTCTGGAGACTTTGGAGCACAGACATTAAAGCAGGGTCAGCCATTCTATTCATACGTGGAACAGGAGGGTTTCATTGAAATAATATGGACACAAAAATGCCACATACGCTCAGAGAAATAAAGAACTGTGTACAGTGGTACCTTGGTTCTCAAACTCCTTGGTACTCCAATGCCTTGGTTCTCAAATGCCGAATCACCAATCAGCTGTCCCTTGGTTTTCGAACATTTCAGAAGTCAAATGGACTTCCAGAACTGATTAAGTTTGGCGCTTTTGTTTTTGCTATTTATTTTGCGTTTTTGTGGCTTTTTTGGTTAATTTGTTTTTGTGACTGTGTGGAACCCAGTTCGGCTACTGATTGATTGATTGATTGATTGATGAATAATGTGACTGCAGAAGGGGACAAAAGCCCCCCATCCAAACAATGACTATCATCCGCGCAGGTAAGAATTTTTTTTTTAATCACCTACAATACTGTCTTATTTATTTTATAGTATGGTACATTGATGATTGCTTTCATTTTATGGATCAATGGTCTCATTAGATAGTAAAATTCACGTTAAATATCTGTTTTAGGGGTTGCTTTTAAAAGTCTGGAATGGATTAATCCATTTCGCATTACTTTCTATGGGGAAGCACACCTTGGTTTAGGAACGCTTTGGCTTTGGAAAGGACTTCCGAAACAGATTAAGTTTGAGAACCAAGGTACCACTGTACAGTGGTACCTCGGGTTACATGCACTTCAGGTTACATACGTTTCAGGTTACACACTAACTCACTAACACGCTAACTCAGAAATATTACCTTGGGTTAAGAACTTTGCTTCAGGATGAGAACAGAAATCGTGCAGCGGTGGCGCAGCGGCAGCAGGAGGCCCCATTAGCTAAAGTGGTGCTTCAGGTTAAGAACAGTTTCAAGTTAAGAACAGACCTCCAGAACGAATTAAGTTCTTAACCCGAGGTACCACTGTTTATGGAAAGGGGCATGGTCACCATCTGATCCCAAACCCAGATGTTGTTGGACTACAGCTCTCATCATCCATGAGTAATGGCTAAAATGGTTTAAGCATTGAGGTAGCAGGCCATAATCTGAATGCTTCATGAAGTTCCCAGGACCTTTCAGGAAAGAGCCATAGGGGTAGAATAATGTGTTGCATACAGAAGAATCCAGATTCATTCTCTGCTAAAAGGATTTCAGAAAGCTGTGCTAGTCCTTGGAGAGCTGCTGTCAGTCAAATTTATCAGTAATGGGCTAGATGGATGGTGATCTGAATCTGTGCAAGATGGCTTCAGCAATTTAGCTAGTAGGCCACCAAAAGCACTTCAGGGGCATCATTTACAAAGGAGCACTTAACAGGGAACTGATCATTTCAGAATGAAATGCTCAGACACTCCTTCATTATCTCAATATTTGAATCTATGCTCAATAAAAAGGCACCACAGATGTAAATTAAGCCCCCCAAATATTCATGTGAATTGCCCATGAGTTATCCCATAATTAATCTTAAATTTCATCTGCATAAAATCTTTACAAATCAGCTAACCCAGAGAGAACCATCGGCTGGGTGAGGACTGCAGGGCCTGCTCCATTCCAGGGCCTTTTCCAACTGGCCCAGGGGGCGTGGCCCAGGCCCTCTCTCCCAGCTATAAAGGGACTCCTGCTGCGGGGAAGCCTCGGACCATCGGCTGGGTGAGGACTGCAGGGCCTGCTCCCTTCCAGGGCCTTTTCCAACTGGCCCAGGGGGCGTGGCCCAGGCCCTCTCTCCCAGCTATAAAGGGACTCCTGCTGCAGTGAGGCCTCGGACCATCGGCTGGGTGAGGACTGCAGGGCCTGCTCCCTTCCAGGGCCTTTTCCAACTGGCCCAGGGGGCGTGGCCCAGGCCCTCTCTCCCAGCTATAAAGGGACTCCTGCTGCGGGGAAGCCTCGGACCATCGGCTGGGTGAGGACTGCAGGGCCTGCTCCCTTCCAGGGCCTTTTCCAACTGGCCCAGGGGGCGTGGCCCAGGCCCTCTCTCCCAGCTATAAAGGGACTCCTGCTGCAGTGAGGCCTCGGACCATCGGCTGGGTGAGGACTGCAGGGCCTGCTCCATTCCAGGGCCTTTTCCAACTGGCCCAGGGGGCGTGGCCCAGGCCCTCTCTCCCAGCTATAAAGGGACTCCTGCTGCGGGGAAGCCTCGGACCATCGGCTGGGTGAGGACTGCAGGGCCTGCTCCCTTCCAGGGCCTTTTCCAACTGGCCCAGGGGGCGTGGCCCAGGCCCTCTCTCCCAGCTATAAAGGGACTCTTGCTGCAGTGAGGCCTCGGACCATCGGCTGGGTGAGGACTGCAGGGCCTGCTCCCCTCCAGGGCCTTTTCCAACTGGCCCAGGGGGCGTGGCCCAGGCCCTCTCTCCCAGCTATAAAGGGACTCCTGCTGCGGGGAAGCCTCGGACCATCGGCTGGGTGAGGACTGCAGGGCCTGCTCCATTCCAGGGCCTTTTCCAACTGGCCCAGGGGGCGTGGCCCAGGCCCTTTTTGGAACAAACTTTTTGGGAAGGGTGGGAAGTGTTCTGCCATTGCTTCCCTGTTCCAGGGGGTTAATGTGCTTTAAAATGTCCTCAAGCAGTCGGTGGCAATTTAAATTTTTATTTCTTTTTTCCTTTGTTGGGGGTGGGTGGGATGGATATTTGGTTGGGGATTAATTTTATTATAATTGTTCTGTTCTTTTTTGTTGTTGTTGTTTTATTGGTTCTGTATAGTTTGGGTTTTGTTTTTAAGGGGCGGGATCAGGGCTGCCTGGGAGTTGGGCCCCAGCCAACACGATGGCTGGGACAAGTTCCACAGGGGGGGAAGCACTGAGACATCCAATCTCGGTGATCATGGGCAGGAGGCGGAGTTACGCTAAGACCAGACCATGTCATTACCGAGGAGGCAGGTTTAGTCGTTGTTTGAAGACTATCCCTGCCTCCGGGTCTGGCCTTGACCGGATGGATACTGGAATCAACAGGGGAAACCTACATGACCTGAAGGTGTTGCTGTGTAATGCCAGGTCAATGATGAATAAAACCACTGCCATCCACGACCTGATTGTGGATGGAGGATTTGACCTGGCATGTGTGACAGAGACCTGGTTGGAGGAAGCAGATGGGCCTGTCCTTGCCGCTGCTTGCCCACCAGGTTTCTCTTACGCACAGCAACCCAGGTCATGTGGGCGGGGAGGGGGGGTTGCAGTGATTTTTAGGAAGTCACTAGCTTGCACCAGGCGTCCTACTGGGAAGATCCAGTTTTCTGAGTGCATGTTCTGGAAGTTGGGCAATAGGGGCAGTACAGGATTCCTTTTGGTGTACCGGCCTCCCCGCTGCACCAAGGATTCCCTGTCTGAGCTGCTTCAGGTCGTGGCGGATTTTCTCCTGGAGACACCTAGTTTGGTTGTCCTAGGGGATTTTAACATCCATGCCGACACGACCTTACAAGGGGCCGCTCGGGACTTCGTGGAAAGCATGGCCTCCATGGGGCTGTCCCTGAATAAGTTTGGCCCAACTCATAGTCATGGACATGCCTTAGACCTGGTGTTCACCTCTAGTGACGTGGGTGATCTGACACTAAGTAAAAGTGAAACAAAAGAAGTGCCATGGTCAGATCACTTCCTGGTGCAACTGGACTTCTCCGCGACCCTTCCCCTCTGCAGGGAGGTGGGACCAATTCGGATGGTCCGCCCCCGCCACTTAATGGATCCAAATGGTTTCCAGAGAGTGGTAGGGGATGCTTTATCCCATGTTGATGGCCTTTCAGCTGATTCCCTGGTGGCCCGCTGGAATGCGGAGTTAACCAGGGCTATCGACTGTCTGGCTCCGAAGCGCCCTCTCCGATTGCATGGAGCCCGGACAGCCCCGTGGTTTTCTTCGGAGCTGAGGGCGATGAAACAATCGCTGAGACGGCTAGAGCGTCGGTGGCAAAAAACTCACTCCGAATCTGACCGGACACAGGTTAGAGCTCAACTTCGAGCCTACCAAGTGGCGATAGCGACGGCGAAGAAGACTTTCTTCACCGCCTCTATTGCATCTGCAGAAAATAGTAGCAGGAGACTCTTTCAGGTGGTTCGCAATTTAACGGAACCACCTTTACCATCGGGGCCTTGTAAAGACCCCAAGATCTCCTGCAACGATTTTGCAAAGTTTTTTGCAGATAAAATCACTCATATTCGGAAGGAGCTAGACACCACCGTGGGAGCAGGGCTGGGGCGGGAGAGTGCTAGAGCTCTGTCTGGTCAAGTTGCATGGAATCAATTTCAATCCGTTACCCCCGAGGATGTGGACAGGCTGCTTGGACGCGTGAAACCAACCACCTGTCTCCTTGATCCTTGCCCATCCTGGCTAATAAAAGCAAGCCGGGAAGGGCTGGGCGATGGGCTCTGCGGGGTGGTGAATGCTTCCCTCTGTGAGGGAACATTCCCAGATCCGCTGAAAGAGGCGGTCATTAAACCGCTTCTTAAAAAACCATCTTTAGACCCGGCCAGTATGGCCAACTATCGCCCAGTCTCAAATCTTCCATTCTTGGGCAAGGTGATTGAGCGCGTGGTTGCTGAACAACTCCAGGCACGCCTGGAGGATGCGGACCATTTGGATCCCTTCCAATCAGGATTCAGGCCTCATCATGGGACTGAAACTGCCTTGGTCGCGCTGGTTGATGATCTCCGGCGAGCTAGGGACAAAGGTGAGAGTTGTTTCCTGGTTCTGCTGGATCTCTCAGCGGCCTTTGATACAATCGACCATAACATCCTTCTGGACCGTCTAGAGGGGCTGGGAGCTGGGGGCACTGTTATGCAGTGGTTTCGCTCCTTCCTCCTGGGCCGTGTTCAGAAAGTGGTGGTGGGGGATGAGTGCTCAGACCCCTGGGCCCTCACTTGTGGGGTGCCTCAGGGTTCCGTCCTCTCCCCCATGCTTTTTAACATCTATATGAAGCCACTGGGAGAGATCATCAGGGGATTTGGACTGGGTGTCCATCAATATGCAGATGATACCCAGCTCTACCTCTCTTTCAAATCAGAACCAGTGAAGGCGGTGAAGGTCCTGTGTGAGTGCCTGGAGGCAGTTGGAGGATGGATGGCGGCTAATGGATTGAGGTTGAATCCTGACAAGACAGAAGTACTGTTTTTGGGGGACAGGGGGCGGGCTGGTGTGGAGGACTCCCTGGTCCTGAATAGGGTAACTGTGCCCCTGAAGGACCAGGTGCGCAGCCTGGGAGTCATTTTGGACTCACAGCTGTCCATGGAGGCGCAGGTCAATTCTGTGTCCAGGGCAGCTGTCTACCAACTCCACCTGGTACGCAGGCTGAGACCCTACCTGCCCGCGGACTGTCTCGCCAGAGTGGTGCATGCTCTGGTTATCTCCCGCTTGGACTACTGCAATGCGCTCTACGTGGGGCTACCTTTGAAGGTGACTCGGAAACTACAACTAATCCAGAATGCGGCAGCTAGACTGGTGACTGGGGGCGGCCGCCGAGACCACATAACACCGGTCTTGAAAGACCTACATTGGCTCCCAGTACGTTTCCGAGCACAATTCAAAGTGCTGGTGTTGACCTTTAAAGCCCTAAACGGCCTCGGCCCAGTATACCTGAAGGAGCGTCTCCACCCCCATCGTTCTGCCCGGATGCTGAGGTCCAGCGCCGAGGGCCTTCTGGCGGTTCCCTCATTGCGAGAAGCAAAGTTACAGGGAACCAGGCAGAGGGCCTTCTCGGTAGTGGCGCCTGCCCTGTGGAACGCCCTCCCATCGGATGTCAAAGCGATAAATAACTACCTGACATTCAGAAGACATCTTAAGGCAGCCCTGTTCAGGGAAGTTTTTAATCTGTGAGATTTTAGTGTATTTTTGGTTTTCTATGGAAGCCGCCCAGAGTGGCTGGGGAAACCCAGCCAGATGGGCGGGGTACAAATAATAAATTATTATTATTATTATTATTACTTTCCATGTATGTTTAATCCCCCTGCTGAGGCTGATGCATGATAGGGATTGCTGAGGTATTTGTAACTTTAATAAAAAAACCTCATCTTTTACCAGTTTAAGAACAGTTATTTCTTAATAGAAATCTGCAAATGCATCCAAAAACAATGCAGATAGCAGCTATTAAATAGATGCTTTTATAAATTATCCATTTTCTTACATGCATAAAAACCTCAATTAAAGCAACATAAATCCTATCAAACTGTACGCTGAAAGCATGCATATATTGTTGGAATTAATGTGATTTTTCTATGTTTGTACCAATAGATGGTGCTAGCAATTGCCATATTTTTCTGTCACTTTAATTTAGGCCATAAAAGTCTTCAGCAATTATTGGAGGGTGGGGGGAGGAACAATCTATTCATGTGACAATTAAAGCAGGAAATGTCATCTTATTGACACTCAGCTTTTTTACAGAGTGAAAAGGGTAACAGAGCAGCCAAAAGCTGTTTTGGCTGTTCTAATTTCCCACTGCAAATGCATAGAATTTGCAAATGAGAGAGGTATATTTTCCTCCCCTACAACTTATCGTCAAAGATATTCAAATACTTATGCTATGCTACGTAGTTGTCTGGGAATGAACATTTTTGTCTAGTGAAGATGAGACAGGAAGCAACAAGCAAAGACTGTTTCAAGCACTATTTAGGTTGTAAAGCCTTTAAGTCAAAGGGATGGTTTGTGTTATCTATCAACACTAGGACAGGGATTTGTATACTAAAAACTTATAGTCCAAGATTTCGCTCAGAACTACAAGTCAACTAGACTCCTAGAGTTGGATGGTCTTTTAGGCCATCCATTCTAACCGCTTGCTTGATGCACCCCCGAGAGCACCTCCAAGATATGGTGGTCCAGCTTCTTCTGGAAGGCATCTAACAAGGGGACACCCCCCCACACACACTTCCTGCCACCAGGTAATCTGTTCCATGAGGTGCTACATTGCTCTCCCTCTACCAGCCTGATAAGAAGATTTCCTCCTTTCTTGTTCTGGGCAGTCTCACTTGAAACTGCAGCTTTGGGAGTGAGCAACTGAGTTATTCTCTCATACTTAAGAACAAAGAAAAACAGTTCAGATACCAAACTATGATATCGGGAAGAAGGTGTTCTCTTAGTCTTTTCCCTGACAAAGTACCAGTAATTGTGCACAGGCAAGTTATTATTTAACTTGAAGAAGAATTTAAGCATTTAATCCTCCAGCCGCAATCTGAAGTCAAACAGTCCTGAAAAGGAGAGGCACGTCACATGTGTCTCCTGTTTGTATTTGATCTCTTTAATCCATGTAGTCATGTCATTTAGGCTATGTACAGTTTATGCTAGAAACATTTCTGCACTTGTTATTTCTGTGCAGTCCATACATAATCAAGATCTGCTGTGTATTTTTTTGCACCTGAAAAGTGCCTCTTGCGAAACTGTGATCATGATGGAGCAGGGGGAGCTTATTGCAGATTGAGTCTGCATGATCCCACAGTGTCTCCGTGTGAAAACAGATGTCATCAGTTCTGGCAATGGGGGTATATCTATACCTGCTGAATGATGGATGGGCTTATACCAGGATCATAACCACCACTTCTTCATTCACCTGGGATATGTGCAGAAAAGAAAATTGCTTAAGGAAGGGGAGGGTTTTCAAAAGTATATCAAATAACCACACCCACCATTGTGGATGGTTTGATCTAGAACAGGCATGACCAACTCCCAAGAGACTGTGATCTACTTCCAGTATATAAAAACCTCACAGTGATCTACCCATTGCCACTGCCAAGAGTTGTTAAGCTTTTTTAAGGGGAAAATGTTTTCCCGAATGTTTAAGCTTTTTTTAAATAAATAAATAAAAATAAGTACCATTCCAATTGACCAGGAACATCGCCGCGATTGACCGGTAGATCATGATCGACCTGTTGGACATGCCTGATCTAGAATAAATCTAGATGGGAAGCAGCATGGTGATGATGATAATGGATTATTCCATTTTGAGAAAAGCTATATTTTTGTGATACAAACAGGTTAGTTTGTATGCAACCTTACTCTCTTGCCAAAATAAGGGGTATAATTTCATTGTATACCTTCTGTGAAGGTCAGGGGCTATATAACAACTTGAATTGTTCAGGAAACAAGGGAATATTTATTTATTTATTTATCTAATTATTTTAATTTATACATCGCTTGATTGTAAAAAAACAAACAAACCTTAAAACAATTTACAACAATAAAATCAAGAGAGAGAGAAAATACAACAGTACTTTAAAATGTACAAAAGTTAAAATACCAAACAGGTTAAAATTACCTCAACTTCCTAAGCATGTGAATAGGTTTGTCTAAATGATAATGTTTTTAGTTGCTCCAAAAAGTGTACAGTGAAGGTGTCTGCTTGATCTCAATTGGCTGGGGTGTTGGACAGAGTTCTTAAACTCCATCTCCTAACATGTAATGCATGTTAGGACACCACTTTCTCTGCATATATTTTGCTTAGCTTGTCAACTTCAGATGGCTGTCCAAAGTCTTTGCCCCTAATTCATATAATCATATTCAGACTACAGGGCAGTTCCACCATAGCTTTAGGGAAGACATGGAAGACATGCATATGCTCAAGATCAGGACATTGCAAAATAAATAAATGAGGACTATGTTACAAGTGAAGAGGAAATGATGACACTCTTGAAAGCATCGTTCTACTCTGCCTTCTGATACTGCAGCTACTGCAAATTTGTCCTTTCTTTCAATTGCATCACAAAGCCAAGAAACAAAGAATTAGCTGTACCTAAATTCAATAACCAAAGAAAAAGGTCAGATCAAGAACCTCCTCCTCAGCCTGATGCAGACATTTGCTTCTGAATAAACTGACGTGTGCAGCAAGTAGCTTTGGCATAATAGGGATTCTGTTTTCCTGTAATTAAAAACAAGTTCCCAGACCAGAATTTCTCCACTCTCTTATCTATTTGTATACCTCTAATTAATGTCAGATAGTTTTCTAAGAATATCAGAAAAGGAAAACAAAGCCTATTCGTGCAAGTATAAAATGAAGGGATTTCTTTAAGGGTGTGCGGGGGGATATAAAGGGCTTTCAGAAACTGTTACGGCTGCTAACTGTAGGTACTAAATACAACTGATAATTCTCTAGAAGATGCAGACATGCTCAAGCAAAAATAGAATTAATGGAGTCATCCATCATCATGATGTTGCTTAACAAGCCATTCCTTGTTTTTCTGAATATTGTCTCTGTGAAACAGTCAGATCTTAATTCATGAACTGCCCTGGAAAAAAAATGTACATATTTAAAAATACATAAATGTGTTGGGATAATCATAAAGCTGTAAGACTGAAGATTATTTCAAGGCCACAGATAAGAAGGATCTGTCTTAAAACAGCTACTCATATTAATTTTCTGAATGTGCATTCTTAAGATACATGTCAGGAAGGATGCCAGAAATAAGGCCAATGTAGCTAAACTCTCAAATGTGTTTGAATCACTGTCTTCCAGTGGTGTCACCAAATACATGTCACAGAAATAAATACCCGCCCCCTGCTTTAAAGGTGAGTGTGGATCCTTCTGTAGCCATAACACACCCCATCTACACAACATGAGGAAGGTATTAACAGGTGGTGAGCTTGCAGAAGTTAGAAAAAAACTTATTTTAAAAAAGAAAAAATCTTGGAGGAACCACCCAGAAGAGAATGTACTTAGTGCCCAGGGAATGCTGACTGGCTATTGGGGTTTGGGATGAATAGCAGGTGGGGCTGGGGATGGAATGGATTTTCTTGGGGAGGGCAAAGCTGGCAGGCTGGAGCACCTATCAGGAATACTTAACCTTCATCCAGCTTTCTGGGGTGAGACACTTACCCCAGGTGCACTTTTATATGTGCAGTTTACACATAAGTAGACATACAGGAGAGTCCCTTTAGGGCATTGCCACAAATGGTCACCTGTACAACATCCTCTAATTTCAGCCAGTTACCACTTATTGTATTCCTTCTGGAAACAAAAAGCCACCTGCAGCATATTATTATTTATTAAATTTGCATTAATAAATTTGCATCCGTAGATCTCAGGATCTGATCCAGCAGGACTCTTCTTATGGACTCGATGGCCCTTGTGGTCTCTTCCAACTCTATGATTCTATGTTTTTATGGCCTGAGAGGAATGGGAGCAGGATCCCATGCTGTCAATATTCCACTTGCAGATCAGATCAGTGTGGCAAGTGCAGTAATGTGTGCGTGGAGGGGAGTTTTATATTCTTATTTACAATGCATAAGAGCATAAATGAAATATAAATGAAGTAAATGTGAAAAAAGAGGAAATAGTGAGACTAAGAAACAAGTCATTAAATTGGGTGGTGGGAAACGATTTTGAGAAATAATTAGTTCCAGAGTTTCCATATTTTGCTGAATCTGCTGGTTGTATCGTTCTTTCAAAATCCCTTATCCTTTCTTATTTATGTGTTCTTATTATGATATATATATGCTGGTTTCTCTTCTTATTCCTTTTAGTTTTTACTTAATAAGTTGTGTATATTAACGGGAGTGGTAAAATGAGAATAGGAGACCTAATGGGGAGTAGTTGTTAAATTTCTATAGAATAATGTTGAAGTAAGCCAATAAAAAAAAGTCACATAAAGTCAGGACGTTTCAAATAACATCAAATAGGGAGGACTAGCTGCCTGATCTCTGCCGGTCTAAGCCACTCTAGGGAGTAAGTGTTATGAAACTTACTGCTGAGCAAACCCATACATCTCAGCTCTAAGCCCATCTACTTTTACCTTTCCTGTGGCATTGCGATCTGGGGCTTTTCAGTTTAGAGAAAAGGCAAGCAAGAAAAGCAGGGCTACTGACAGGGGGTACTTGAATACCTGTTTGAACAAGGAGGCTGCTTTACTGGCTTTTTCATTGATATTATCTTAGAACATAAGAAGAGCCTGCTGGATCAGGCCAATGGCCCATTTGTTCCAGCATCCTGTTCTCACAGAAGCCAACCAGAAGCCTATAAGAAGCCCACAAAGAAGACTCATGTGCAGCTTGCAGACTTCCCACATGCATCAGGTCATCTTTTTATTTTATTTTTTATTCCATTTATATACTGCCCTTCATCCAAAGATCACAGGGCAGTTTGCGACATAAGTGATTGGCTGTTGTGAGAACAGGATTCTAGCTTGGCTTGACTCACTTTATATTCTTGGAAGCCATGTTGTCTTGAGCTATCTTGGATGTATTGAAAGATCTGTGTGTCAGCCTTCGGACCTGTTTGGTACCACCAATCAATAAAGTAAGGCCTCTGCCTAAGTGATCTTGTCTATCATGTCTGGAGAGGTTTTATAGCTTTACTGGGCAGAAATGATGTAGTGCAAAGAAACAGAAAACAGTAACTTTCATGCTACTTTTGAAGCAGTGGCTAGATGGACATCTGTCATGCATTGTAGGGGTTTGGACTAGCTGACCATTAGGGTTCTTTCTGATTCTATGATTCTTTGAAACGCCCTTTATTTTAAACATTCTAATACCCTTTCTAAACTGAAATGTGTTTGTGTATGGCTTACTTGTTTCTAAGGGCTTACTTGTTGACAATAAAAGGGCATAGAAGGGAACTTTGCAAACCTTCGCTTCAAGCCTCTTTGCTAATTCCACTCCAAGTAATCTGACTGTGGCTTAGAATCAAGGACAAAAATTGAGAATGAGGGCAAATTGAGGAGCTTATTATATAGTACAAAAATAAGATGCTGAAGAGAGAAGTACAGAGTTGCTGTGATTTACTTAAGGGTATCATATTCACATTGTCATGGATATGCCAATCACAGCATGCTGAGAAATCGTTCCATCTGGTAATTCTGCTCTTTATAGTGCCAAAATGAGTTCTTTAGGAGATATCTAGCACAGAAACATGCATTACCATTTCTATAGATAGCACCGGGACAACATTACTTTTTTAACAGCACAAACCTATTATACAGATATGACATTGTTGAAAATTCAAGGGAGAACCAGGAGACAGTGGGTTTGGGGGCAAAAGAGTCAGGGGAAAGGTGGGGGCTAATTTCAGATGGAGTCCGGGGACAGGAGAAACTGTGTGTTAATGGTGCAAAACTATATGAAGAGATGACAAAAACTAAATTTCATATATTGATTCAAAATAACCAGGCAGATCTTTGGCAGCAGGTCTCCCTGGTAATTTTAAATTCATGACATGCATAGTTTTACATTTTGTTTGTACAACACACAACTAGAAAAAATTGCTATCTTTTTCTTTAACCAGAAGGTACATTCTTGGAATGTAAACATTCCAAAGTACTCTTGTGGATTTCCTGCCCTTCAGGATGAACATCAGTGACTGATAATGTTTTCAATAAAAAAAACCACTCTGCTATTACTATCTTTTGATCCAACTCCATTTGCCAGCCTTGTCGTGGATATATTATTCATTCCATATCTATATTGCAAGATAGTCTGGAGGACCTGGGTATGTTGAGACAGATTCAGGTGGATCAGAAGGGAAATTGCCAAGACTGCATATTTTACTGGGAAGTTTCTTCCATATTCAAACTCTTCTGTTCAAGGAGGAGGAATGTTACAAGTAACCCACAGAACAATATTTGATCTGGGCATTGGTCAATGGAAAAAATACAAATGAACAGAATAAAAAGGAGCCACAAGCTTGATTTTACAGAAACCATTTCAAATTCAGTTATGGCATGTTAATTGCCTGTAGTAGCAATGATGGGTGAGTGCCAGTAGTAGCAGTAATAGTAATCCTATACTCAAAAATTAAAGAGTGTGGTTCATAAGTAATTTAATCCATATTACCTAGATATGAGCTATGATTTTTAGATTCCCCATGATAGCAGCTGTATTAATTCAGTTTCAGACTAACTTCTTTAAGCTGAAGTCAGTTTGACTATTGCCTTCAGACCAAGTCCTAATCAGAATGCAGATCAAGCTTGTTAGTGTTCACTTTTTTTACTGGTTTTACACTCTTTTTGCCACAATCCAGTGAAGTTATTCATCACTATCCATGGTGTGCACAGTACCTGCTTAAAACACAGCTAGGTTGCTCTTTCTCTCAAGCTGGCTTGAAGGGAAATGGATCAAGCAGCTGCATTTCATAAGAAATGATGGCATAGATATAGGATAGATATAGATTGTAGCTGTCTTGGGTATGGCACTTCCCAAACTAGCAGTGGGAGCGTACTGCATGCAGGCCTGCATGCATGAGGGCTAAATATATATCTTCTATATAAAGATTATAAATTATACCCATATATATATCTGGCTCCCTAAATCAGAACTAGGTTATATGCTGCAAATATGATCTCTCTGTTCCACATAAGGTCAGGGATGGGGGACCTCAAGCCCAGGGACCAAATATCCCCCCTCTTTGCCCTTGGGATTCTTCCCAGGCCACACACTTTTCCCCCAGGTCACAGTCCTCACCAGCCCTCCTTCACACTCTCCTTGTGTGTTTTTACCTGCTTGTGAAGTCTCCTTGAACTCTGATACTTATAGGATGAAGGACAGAGAAGGGTATGTGTCTTGGGAGGGCATGTGACCTGCAAAGAGTCTCAAGAGTCAAACACAGAGGTCTGGAGGGTGTCTCTCTCTCTCTCTCTCTCTCTCTCTCTCTCTCTCTCTCTCTCTCTGTGTGTGTGTGTAGAAACTAGCCTGTTGGACGAAGGATAAATTCACACCCATTGCTCCACCCAATTTTGCCTCTGGTTCTGCCCTGGCATGTTATCCTCAGAATGTTGCTGAGTAAGGAATCTGTGAACCTCAGACTGAAAAGGTTTCCCCTCTCTGATGTAGGTTCTCAAATCTGCAGGTTGAGAAAAGGTGCAAGTACTAAAATACAGCTCCTTGAGCAATTCTCTCCCTTACTCCAAATTATTCAAATATGGCATGGGTCTGCCATATGGATAAATTCTACAAAAGAAATTATACTGTCCTCTCTCCTTTAAAAACAAGATTAAAAGACCCACTATTTCATCACCAGCGACTACCATTAATTGCTAACGCTGAAAGGGAGCTTGACATGTCCCTGGATGGCACATCTGTTAACTGTATGTAGACTGCAATCAGTTAAATAGGTTTCCCAACAAATGGCTTGTCAAAGTCTTGACACAAGAATTACTTAGGTTTGTTGCCAGCCATTCACTTTTCTCTTTTTAACTGCCCATCTTGTGCCTACGCACAAGAATGTTAAATATTTGGGGGGGGGGAGATTTTGCTATTGATCAGGAAGCTTAAGTGAGCAAACGTATTCTTTCCTTACTTCCCCGGGGGCGGGGGAGAGAGTTTCAGGGTCAATCCAAATAGGTTTATTTTCCCCTCATCTATCCCAATCTATCCCAATCTGGGCCTCAGCTGGTGAGCAGGGGATTCAATCCTGTGGGGCAGTGGAGAATTCAGTCCTGCTGGGGTCTACTTCCCCGGTGCATTTCCTTCATGAAACATGCTGGCAAAGCAGACCCCCTACAGCAGTGTACCCCAAACTTACAATAATCACATACCACTATTGAGAGTTTCATCTTACTGGCATACCCCTTATTGGGCAAGGATAATGTGGGGGTAGTTTTAATAATACAGTACATGTACTACTTTATAGAAACAAGAGCAAATTCTGCCATGTACCCTTTGAAACCCTTCCATGTACCCCTGAAGGATATGTGTATCACACTTTGGGAAACATTGCCATACAGTTTTTCCATCTGATACCCACCCCCCCAATTGTCTTGGATCACTCTGGTCAGCCTGATCTGATCTAGGGCAAACCAGAGCTGCCTCAACCCAACTCAGCCCAAGCCCAGATTCCCCCAACTCTGCCTGATTCAGTTCAGGCTTTGGCTAAATCCAGTGCAGAGTCAGAACATGAGTGGAGGTGAGTGCCACATTAGAAAGCCAATACACAGAGTACTGGTATAAGACACACACACACAAACACACACACACACACACACACACAACTACTGCCAACAAACTCCACCTAGATGTGGCCCAGAGTGAGCCAGGAGTCTGGACTGAGGAACAATCCAGATCAGAAAGCAACTCAAAAGGTAGGAATGGAAGAAGGCAAGAGTTAGAACCAAAGAGTGATTGGGATCAGAGGGCAAACCAGGAATCAAGACCAAAGAGTAATACCAGACACAGAAGTGTGTTTAGGTAGACCTTGTGGCTCAAGAAGACATCTGCCTTATACAGTCATACCTTGGCTCCCAAATGCCTTTGGAGTTGAGCGTTCCGGCTCCCAATCAATCGAAAATTAGAAGTGATTGTTCGGGTTTTCAAACATTCTTTAGAAGATGAAAGCTTCCTGCAGCCAATCAGAAGCCACGCTTTGGAAGTCAGACATTTTGGAAGTTGAACGAACTTCCGGAATGGATTTTGTTCGACTTCCAAGGTACGACTGTACTCCTCCCTGTTCAGGAGAAGCCAAAGGCAAACCTGAGTGGAACCAGGAACTGAGTGAGCCAATCCAAAAGGTTCTTCTCTATCTCTTGCATCCAAAATCAATTGGGGAGGTCTGCTGGTCATTTCCCAGTTCCTGGGATGAAAGCCTGAAGGCTGCGGGTTACTCTAAGCCCAAGTAGTTTAAAGGTTTGCAAGCATTGGGGTAGCAGCATTACCAAAAGGTTCACGCCATTAATGGTGCTTCACCCCCTTGCACGATGCATGTTCACAGTGGACTCCATGATAACTGCCTCCAAACCCTGATGTGTAGAGACAGTTCTGTAATTATTAATTCTTAAAGGAACAGTTGGCCAGATGTAATTGATCCAGATATAATTCATTGATGCCACCTGATTGTGGTGTCTGAAAAACACATTATTGCTGCATTCACAATCTCCTCTTTGTACCAGTCCCCCCCCCCCATGCAGAGGGTTTTATTTCTGATCCAAAAAAATAACAGGAAGGCCTGAAACTTGCATGTACGATAAGTAGAGTGAAGTGGGAGAGAGTGTGCCTTGTGGTGTGAACAGTATGGTTGACTTTTGATCTCTAGAACCTCCTGACAGAAAGCAGCGATATGTACTGGGGCCCAGCATACCTAGCTGGAGACTGGAACTATGTTCTGGTTGCCCATCTGAGAAATGAATCCAGTTTTACATCTAATTAATCTTGGAGCAGATTTGGATGGGAACTCGCGGCAGAACCTGAAAGTGCCAAGGATGCTGAATCCTAACGATGATCTCTCTTCACGCCTTCAGGTCACAGGGCCTGTTAACTATTATTGCTTTAGTTTTCTTGTCGATGTCTGCATCCCAGCTCTGAAATAAGCACAAATGCTGCAGTTTGTGGAGTTTCAGTACCGACGACCAGGGTAGCGGAGTAGGTGTTTGACACAAACAACATGATATGTGTTGCACTCTCTCTTGGGAGCTGGAACAAGTGCACTTGCATCAGTAACTACCATCAAAATATTTCCTGTGGTGTACGTTACATCTATTTATAACAGACTTTAGTTGAAACAAGTTTTGATTTTAAATGAGGAGCCTCTGATTCCTTGGCAGCTTGGAAGGCATTCAGTCATTCACTCAACCTGTTTAGGTTAATATCATGATGTTTAAAGGATGCATTCCTGATCACTTGAGTTTTGCCACCAAGAGCGACAGAAGCAGTTGCACCCCTAAATTAGCATGAATTTAGTTATCGTAAGCCTTTTAATTTTTATATGCAATTAAACCTGGGGGGTCAGAACTAGGTCACAATTATCTATGAGCCATAAAAATGTCTCTGTGACAAACCTTTGGCTCTTTTCAAACCCAAGGGAGCTTTATCATGTTTCTAGAAGGAGGAAACAATAACCCACAAGGGGCCGATGGCATTTTATTACTCATAGAAATATGGCATAAAACTGAACTGATTAAGATCAGCTTCATCCACACTTGCCATGAATACTGATACTACCAATTTTTTACATTCACCACGCTGTTCAGATGAATTCTATATATGTATCCTGCTTTATAACAGCAACTGCATAGAACAGAGTAATTAAAAGAACTGCAGAAATATACCAGTATTCTTCTGCAACATCCTCTCTCCTCCAAACAATTATATTTCTAAAAGGCATGTTGAGGTTTCAGAAGTAAAGGTCTTGCAACTGCAGGGCCAAGAGGTTACAGGGCTGGAATCAGTCACCATAATAGAAACTTGTGGTTAACTTTCAGTGTTATTAATGAAAGACAAACAGAAAGGGGACATGTGCGCTGAAATTCCTGCTTTGCCATAAATTTCAGTAGGCAATCTTGGGCTCGTGACTAGCTCTTAAACTAACCTACCTCACAGGTGCAGGTAGGTAGTTGTGTTGGTCTGCCATAGTTGAAACAAAATAAAAAAATTCCTTCCAGTAGCACCTTAGAGACTAACTAAGTTTGTTATTGGTATGAGCTTTCATGTGAAGAAGTGTGCATGCACACGAAACTTAGTTGGTCTCTAAGGTGCTACTGGAAGGAATTTTTTTATTGTGATTCGACTACTTTACAGGGGTATTGTGAAGACAGAATGGGTTCATTCTCTGTATCTTACCTTACCTTTATTGGATAAAGGATGAGAATTATGCAAGCAGCAGCAGCAACAACAACAATGTAGAATCACATACTAAAATCCTATATTTACTATTTAGTTTTGCTTTAGTTACATTTATACCACACCTCTCCATAAAAACAGGTTAAAAATGCCCCCTTATATGGTAGTTGAAAGCCAAACTATTCACGAGATTTAAGATTTCAAATCAGGTGCAAAGGGGGGCAAACTGGGTTGGGGTTGTGGTGCCAGGGGAAGTGACTAGCCTCCTCTGCACACACTCCATTTCCCATTCAACATCTGCCCTTACCCCTTTCAAATTTGCTTTCAGCAGCAGAGTGTCATGAACTGGCAGGATTTCGGGGAGGAGGAAGAGGATCCAGGCAAATGAGAAACAGGGGCAAGCTGGGGATGAGGAAGGAGAGGTTGGTGTAGGTAGTCCTCAAGGGGTGACAGCCGATGGTGAGGGGATGAGAGCCAGTGCACAGGAACATGAGCAGCAGGACCCAGAGCCAGAGGGGCCCCCATCCCCATGATTATGGTCCATTCTGGGGTGTAGGGAACAGTGGTTGAGGCACTCCAGGAAGCAGAGGCAGACCAGGGCCTGCAGCCCAATTCACTAGCTGGCCAGATGGGGAAGGAGGCATGTGATTCTTCAGTTGGAGGAAGTGGAAAGTAGGTGAGGGTCACATGACTCATCAAGCCCAGAAGCTGCAATCAGCAGGTACAGTATAAGTAGGAAGCTGAGCTAAGGTGCTGTGTCTGCTCAGATGTCCATGTTGAAGGACCTTGTCTTGGATATTCCTGGACCTCCATGGGACCTCCACTTTGGGCTTGATGTTGCACTGCATCCTGACTTCAGATTTGGATTAACCCTGAACCTTGTCTCCTGACCTTTGGCCTTTCAACTTTGCATCTTGGACTGTGAACTTGGTGGATGCTGATGGACCCTCAGATTTTGGACTTGGTCTTGGCACACTGTCTGGCTGCCAGGTAGGCCAGGGGATCAGGACACAGTGGAAGAGGGAAGTCCAAAATAAGATGAGGCCCTGACTGTTTTGTAGCACTGGAGGGAAAGAGCCAATACTTTGAGCAGCTGATCCAATTCAAGGTCTTCTTCAGTTGTTGCTTTTAAAATGTCAGTTCAGTCACAGGTCTCCCCGATCACATGTAGTTTGGCCCTGAGTCATATGGATTAGTCCCTTCATATTTTTATGCAGAAACAGTGGCCATAGTAGGTCTATTCTAAGGCAGTCAATCATTCACATATGAGGCTGAGGAATGTGTGTGCTTGTTGGCCCTGCCTCCTCCATAGGCCCGCTATGTGCAGCAGGAAACCTTCTGTATGCATGCATAGTTTATAATCCTGAAAGTGCAAGGCTCTAAATTGTGCAGGGAGCCCACATGTATAGATAAGGCTCTCCGCTCTATACTTTCTCCCCCAATGCATGGGACGCAGTGGAGACAGACTACAAGGATGCAATGGAGAGGCTACAAGGATGCAATGGTGAGTGTGCTCCTTCTTCCCCTCTCATGGCTTTGCATGACATTCTCCTAAAAATGATGTATATGTTTTCTTATTAATACCCCAACACATTCCCACGTGTGCTTTTCCATACCCTCCAAGTGTCCCTTTTTTCCAGGGACAGTCCTGGAATTATGAGAGCCATCCCAGCTTCTGATTTGATCCCATAATGTCTCTATTTCCCCCACCAGAGCCACTGCTGCCAAGCTCTGGGAGGAGAAGGAGCCGATGCTTGTCCCGAGCGACGACTGTGGCTGCAGTTGTGAGGGAGCATCTTGTGGCCTCTCCGTGGCCTCTCCTTGGCCACTACTGCCAGCCTTCTCCCTTGGGTGGCTGCTGGCAGCGGGTGAGGAGGAGGAGAGGCTGCCACCGCCAAGGCCCAACACCACATGATGTGCCAGCACGCACTCTCTCTCTCTCTCTCTCTCTCTCTCTCTCTCTCTCTCTCACACACACACACACACACACACTTCTTATGCCCCTTTCCAAAATGTATTTATTGGTGTGTGTGTTTTCATTTTGTAAATCTACCAAAGAACAAAAAAATAAAATCGGGATTAAGGAGATTTCTCAGGACAGTAGAGGGCATGTGTGCTGTGTCCTGTTGGTGTAGTTGTGGTGACACTGACCCTTCTTCTGATAGGAAATGCTCTACTGGGGGTGGGGGACAAACAAAGAATGGGGGGGGGTCAAGGAGTGTCAGTTGGGGGGAGTGAGAAATATCCCTATTTTCATCTGAAGAATGTTGGAGGGTATGCTCTTCATTCATCCTTTTGTGATGCCATTGTGATGCAATGACCACCTATGGCTTCCTTGGAGAACTGCGGTTGAGGCGGCACTGAAATAAATTGTCTGAAGCAAGATCCATTCAGTCAAATGTCTGGGTACATGCAGCCATTAAAATCCTCCACCCTCTATTCAGGAGTGGTTCACTGGGGGAAAAGAGGAAAAGAAAGCCATTGTTCTTTCACATAAAACCAAAGGGAGTTGAAAAGAATGGTTCTATAATTTTCTCCAATAATATTTGCAGTAACCACTTGTATCATTTCTGTGTAACTGACAAAACAAGGGTGGTGCTATTTCTTTACAGAGCTTTTTCCACTTGGATGGTAATGGTACTATATAAATTCTTGATTGCATTTTCTTGCTTTCTGACATTGTGTTCTGCATTTGCCATTTGTATATGTATACATATGCAAACAGCTTACTACTAAATTGTCTGCTGACTCACCTGGAATCACACCATAATATGTTTGATTGTAGGCTACATTGTGATTTAGAATGACAGAGGCCCTTATAACATGCCCCTGTGATCCAGGAATTATTGCAGTTTTTTGAAACTGAAAATAAAGGGGAGGCTGCATAAAAAGAAAAGAGGAAAACATTGGGCAGGTTAGGGGAGAAGAAAAGGACATTCTTTAGCTATATGCAATGCATCCTGCTACAGTGAGAAGTGTAATTCCCCTCAAAAAGTACACTCTGCGGAGGGCATAAAGCTCAGTGGCTGTACACTTGCTTTGCATGCAGAACATCCCATGTTTAATTCCAGCCACAATCTAGTTAAGGATTTGGAGATATGCCTGCATTAAACCCTGGAGTGTCATTGCCAGCAATGCAACACCAGATTTTAATCTGGGGCTTGATGACCATCAATCCCTACATACCACACCTACTTGTTGCCCTTTCCCTGCCCCCAAGAAGGACATTGGCCATTGCTTCAGCTGCCTCTCTCAGGACCTCTCTGCTCTGCTGAGCATCAGACTGAATGGCAATATCCATCACCAACAGTGCTGACTGCCAGCTACCCCAGTACAGGCATACCTTGCTTTATTGTGCTTCACAATTGTGCTACTACTGCCCCTCTTCTGGCCATGGGAGTGGTGCTGGCTAGCACTGGAGCTGAGTTTTTCCTCTCCATTCCCTGAAGCCAGGGGGCCTGGCTTAATAGACTACAGTAAAGTGTAAACATAACACTTTATATGCAGTGGGAACCCCCCCCCCCCAAAAAAATGTGTGACTCGCTTTATTGCAAAATTCACTTTGTTGTAGTGGTCTGAAACTAAACTATATTTCTGAGGTATGTCTGTACTCAGTAGAGCACAGAAGTCTCAGATGTCTTTGGGGAGTCATAAAAATGTTGCTGCAACTGCTCTGCAATGCTTCCCTTCTCTGCTGGCTGCTCCCCCATGAATTGTGTGTTTAAGGAAATATTTCTTAGTTGTTTCTTTGAAGAGGTGATGATGTCCAACCATGATGGGGCCTCTGGAGATCATGATGGGCCTTGGCATTTGTCCCACCATGCCAGTTGCTGGTGTCTGGCCTGACTGCCTATTAGTGTAGACAATGCAAGGTAAAACTGATGACTTGACTCATACAAGGCAACCTACTCCACATAGAGCTGCAGAAACAGGAGGAGTTGCCATATGCCCTCTTTTCCCAGAGTACGTCGTATTTTTCATGGGTAGAGTCATCGTAGTGATCCAAAATTAAAAGTAGAAGTTGGCAAATGTGTCCTCTTTTTTGCTCTTCAATATATGGCAACTCTACTTAAAGGGGTTTTATTTCCTCCCTGCCTCTTCACTTCTGATTCATGAGTCACAGCAAGCACTCCTTATTAACAAGACATTCAGAAGAACACTCCTTGCTATTACTTGCTTTGAGAGGTCCAGATGTAGATCTGTCTGGTCCTTCATGGAGCTGAGAGCCTAGGCTCCTTGTGTTCCAGAGAGATGTAACCCACGTGCATGGGCCCCACAACAAACAGGCTGGTTGAATTTTCCCGTGGGAGGTCACATGGCCTTTCATAGCCAGGAATGGTTCAATATAGCATTGCAGTGTGTTTATACCTGGCTGAGGGATTTTTGTCACATTTCAATTTCCCTACCACCCTTTTTTCTCTCTTTTGATTTTTAACTGGATATTTTCTCCTGCCTCCTGTCCCAATTAGCTGTTAAGCTGCCCTATTAGAGATGATGGCTTCAAGCTAGAATCCATAGTTAAATAACTAACTATGCTATGGCAGGGATCCTAAATGCATTTATGAGAATATAAGCCCCACTGAACACAGTGCAGCTTCCATCTGAGTAGACATGCATAGAATGGTGCTGTATGGTTACAGACCTATGCACATTTACTTGAATTTAGTAGATCTTCCTTCTGAATAAACATTCATAGGTTCTGGGCTGTCATCCTAATTTTTGTGGCTTGTGTTTTTCATTTCATTTCATTTTTCTTACAATCAATGCTCACAGATGGGCACAAAAAAGTCTCATTAGCTTAGCTAGTTGCTATGTGTGCACTTACCCCCTCACTAATAGTTGCTCTAGTGCCAATCATTTTGGATCAATACTGTGATGAACATCTGCTTGAGCTGACATGGGGTCAGCAAAGAGTTTTATTTCAGATGCCATCCTAATTATGCATCTTTGGATGTGTACAGCTGAGAAGCTTGCAGATCTGGAGAAATGCTGCATCAACCTTTGAGGCTCGTAGCATAATCATATTCGCAATTTCCACTTTCCCTGCACATCAACGTAAGAGATATTCACACCATATTCATCCAGTCTCTGTGGCTGATTTATGTTGCATCAAGTTTTAATGGATGTGCTGAAAAGCATAATTGTGTGCACCATTGTGCACTATATTAGTCAAAAAAGAATGATACCAAACATATAGAAATTGCAAATGAAACACAATACCTTGCCATGATGATGAGATGTTCTTCTTCGGTTAGCTCAGCAATAGATATTCACAGAGAAACAATCATGGTCAACAAAAGGTAAAGGGGATGTATTCTCTCTTTTGGCACAGCAGCCATGCCTACATTTCTTATGAAAATGGGAAGGCCATATTCCAAAAATAGGAGTTCATGTTATTAGATATTGAGTCTACAATACTGTTTTCATTCTGAAAATGAGGGGAAAGATCAGTAGAACACCCTCAGCTATATAATATTTCATATGCATACATATGGCCTTTTGACAACTGGATATGATAAGATATTGATGGGCATTTATCCTGTTTTCTTCCAGCTGTATATAGCACTGGCCAGCATTTGGACAATTTGAATATTAGTTTCCTAGTTAGCAGCGCCAAGCAAATGGTAGTAAAGAACAAAATAAATGGCAAATAAGATTGATCTGAGAGACACTCATTTCGCTATGAGAGAGCACATCATTAAGTACAAGGGAAAGGACCTTCTAGGTGATGGGACTACACCTGTGTAAGGAAAACATTTTAAACATCACTGGACCATATGGACTTTATGCGCTGGTTCTTGATGTGTAGGTGCTATGACAGGCCCCAGGAAAGAGTCTCAGGTAAGCACCTTCCCATGCGCATAATGCCATATGGGGCAGTTATTTTAATTTTGGACTTCTTGATGGAAAAGGCAAGACAATTCTCCCCCTGACCATCTTTCATTTCAAGGTATTTGTGCAACCCATAGGCCACAAAAATGGATGGATGGGGCTGTACAGACAGAACAGATATGTATAACTTGGATTATGTTTTACATGCAACAGGGAGCATAAAGGTAAAGGTAAAGGGACCCCTGACCATTAGGTCCAGTAGTGACCAACTCTGGGGTTGCGGCGCTCATCTCGCTTTATTGGCCAAGGGAGCGGGCATACAGCTTCCGGGTCATGTGGCCAGCATGATTAAGCTGCTTCTGACGAACCAGAGCAGCGCATGGAAACACCATTTATCTTCCCGCCGGAAGGGTACCTATTTATCTACTTGCACTTTGACATGCTTTCGAACTGCTAGGTTGGCAGGAGCTCACCCCGTTGCGGGGATTCGAACCGCCTTCTGATCAGCAAGTCCTAGACTCTGTGGTTTAATGTTCAGTTTCATACACCATCATGTATGTGATAATGACAATGTGAGTCAACTTTATGTACATGCAGATTTTAGCACCTACCACAGAAATTGGCATCTGAAGAATCTCAAAGATAGTTACCACCAGAGTTCAAGGGTACAGAATGAGCTTTGCATGCTGAAAGTCCCCAGCATTTCCAGGATGAGAAAGTAGATGCTATAAAAGTTATCTGCCATAGCCCATACAGAACTGCTACGAATCAATGCAGTTCAGTGCTAGGGGACAAACATCTCTCCAGATTTGTTGGACTCCATTAGCCCCAGCCAGCATGGTTTCCATCTACTTCCATACCAGCTTGCCTTCCTTTTCTATAGTCTCCTTATTACACACACACAAATAGCAAAACAATATTAGAAACACCAATTCTCTAAATCAAATACCATTAATTTCCATAGTGTGTCCACCTACAGCATTTGCTAAGTGCATATTATTATTATTATTATTATTATTATGATGATGATGATGATGAACTGAGCGCGTACAGCCCAAGCTCTGGTATTAATGCAGCTCGAAGGATTACAAACCCATCCAAGCATCTAATCATAGAATTTCAGATATTCTTCTTATAAGTAAGTTCTGTTCAGAGAACAGAAGTACAAAGGAATAAAGAAAATAAGCTTTCTTACTCTGGTTTTACAAAAATCACAACAACCCTGGGAAGAATATTTTGTTGAGATTCTGTTCAGAAACTTGATTAAAGCCATAGTTTACAAGCTAGCACTGACAGCATTGTGATGAGTTGGGGTTGGGGAGTAGGTTGTATGCAATATCCTTCTAACCCAGGGGTCAGCAAACTTTTTCAGCAGAGGCCCGGTCCACTGTCCCTCAGACCTTGTGGGGAGCTGGATTATATTTTGGAAAAAAATAAATGAACGAATTCCTATGCCCCTCAAATAACCCAGAGATGCATTTTAAATAAAAGCACACATTCTACTCATGTAAAAACACGCTGATTCCTGGACCATCCGTGGGCCGGGTTTAGAAGGCGATTGGGCCGGATCCAGCCCCCGGGCCTTAGTTTGCCAACCCATGTTCTATCCCGTTGATCCAGCAAGTGTGAAAAGCTAATGAAGCCTTCTAACTCCAAAAACAGCCAAGCTAGCTTCCTGTGTTGAGGAGATAACCTGGGTGATGTGCCATTAAGGGAAACAAAGGAAAGGGGATCTGTGTGAGATGGCACATGGGTTCCCCCCCCTCCAACTAGTTACAAGGACAAACCTGAGTTTAGAGTACAGTTGCAGTAATGCAGGCCAGAAGAAAAGCAGGGGAAAGAACAATGTTTGATTTCTGCTTGAATCCAAGGCTGCCGCTATTGGAGAAACAAGACTCTTTGGGGATGTTAATACTTTGAACCCCTCCATCATGGGCTCAAGTTGTACATATGTGTAAATAACACTACAGTCTCCACTGTGCCTCATTCCTAAGGGAAACACAAACCCTTGGTAAGCTCCTGAAACCCCTGGAATCTTGGTCCACTCAGTGACCAGTATTATACTAGTGCAACAGTATTATATCAGAATGGCCAGTTTCACTCATCAGCACAACATAGCCCACAGAGACGTTGACTTATCCCTAAAGTATTTTCAGTATCGGTGCTTTAAAAAATATGAAAAAATGAAAAATCATATTTCATGCTTATGTATTCCAGTACATTACTGTGCAATTCTAACAATTGAAGGAAGTGGGAAGAAAATAGCTTCAAGAAGGTTCAGGGGATAATGAGAAAAGCTATAGAAACTGGCTCTTCTGATAAGCTGAGCTAAGCCTTGAAACATCACATATGATCAACCTCCAAGTAGTTATTATTAACAGGGATGTTATTTTAAAACAACTATAGGTATATGAGGTTCCTTTTGATCATTAAATTCCTAACACAAAAGGTTTTTTAAAATACGAATGTACTAAAAATAGAGATTCAGTGGCCATTGTTCAAAAACTGCATGTTTAAGGTCTATAAACTTGAATTCCAGAGCCAAGCATGAACTTAAACTTTAGTAAAGAGGTGCTCTCCAGAGGTTGCTGGTCTGCAACTCCCATTTTGCATACACACATGGAATTAAGACTCAAGAACCAACGTTGGCATAAAGGTCACAATTTATTTGACATCACTTACTTTATCCACAGAAGTCACATCCACACCATACCTTTAAAACACTCATATAATTTAAGAGTCATGGCTTCTTCTAAGGAATTCTGGAAAGTGTAGTTATTAAGGGAATTTTAGGCCTGCGAGATGTCTCCTAACAACTCTCAGCACCCAGGACAGTTCCCAGGATTCTTTAGGCTTGGGTAGTGGACTAATGAATTGGCTGAAACCAGTCAGGGAAAGGTGAACTTGTAAAAACACTCACTCAGGGCTATGGAAGGCAGAGAGGGGATGGGTCAAGAAGGCCTTCCTACATAATCTTAAGGGCAGGTTGGGATTGAAGGATATTTCACTTTCAGTTGCCTCAGATTCTCATTTTTCAATCTTAAATTCAGTTCTCTACAGTTCTGCAGCAATTTGTGATTTGTTACTTTCAATATATATTCATGAAAATTCACCATAACTCTAAACCTAAACACATTCTTGTATGTAGGTTTGACTGATGAGCACTTTTTGTTGCAGACAATTTCCCCTAATATAATACATCTTTGTATGTTATTTCCACTATTTTTATTTATTTTTATGCACCCTTTCCCCTAATATATGCATTTTTGTAAACATTGTTGTTGTTGTTGTTGTTGTTGTTGTTTTCTCCCCAAAGCAATGACAAACCTAGACAGCATCTTAAAAAGCAGAGACATCACCTTGCCAATAAAGGTCCGTATAGTTAAAGCCATGGTTTTCCCAGTAGTGATGTATGGAAGTGAGAACTGGACCATAAAGAAGGCTGATCACCGAAGAATTGATGCTTTTGAATTATGGTGCTGGAGAAGACTCTTGAGAGTCCCATGGACTGCCAGAAGATCAAACCTATCCATTCTTAAGGAAATAAGCCCTGAGTGCTCACTGGAAGGGCAGATTGTGAAGCTGAGGCTCCAATACTTTGGCCACCTCATGAGAAGAGAAGACTTCCTAGAAAAGCCCCTGATGTTGGGAAAGATTGAGGGCACAAGGAGAAGGGGACGGCAGAGGACGAGATGGTTGGACAGTGTTCTCGAAGCTACGAACATGAGTTTGACCAAAGTGCAGGAGGCAGTGGAAGACTGGAGTGCCTGGCGTGCTCTCGTCCATGGGGTCATGAAGAGTCGGACACGACTAAACAACAACAATGTTTACAAAAATGCATATATTAGGTGAAAGGGTGCATAAAAATGGGGGGGGTGGATCACTGCCTTGCCGTGGTGAAGGGGCTTGAGTAACTCAGAGAAGCTATGAGCTATGCTGTGCAGGGCCACCCAAGATGGACAGGTCACAGTGGAGAGTTTTGACCAAATGGGATCCACCTGGAGCAGGAACCGGCAAGCCACTCCAGTATCCCTGCCAAGAAAACTCCATGGACAAAGACAACAAACATTGTTGTAGTGCATTGCAAAATTCAGAAAAGTGTGAATTCCAAAAGTAACTGTGTTTCCTTTTGCTTGTTTCTGGAAGGACAATTATGATAGAAATGAGAAACAAATTGAATTTCTCCCTTATCCCTAGGGGCAGAGCTGATGGAAGGGGTGGTATTAAAACCAGCCTCTTTGCTGTTGGTGGGTTGGGCTTACCCAATTGGTCAACAGTTTTGTTTTCTGCACAGTCGGTCACCCTGCAGATCCTATCATGTTTAACTTGCTTTACCTGGCCTTGCTTGATTTTCCTGGCTGTGTTTGCAGTCAGGAGGCTGAAGCCACTGGTGTAAGTAATAAGAGAAAATGTAACATGGTGGGATAAAGAAAAAGCCACCAATCAGATGCCCCCTTCTTGATCTGTCATGCTGAAGTGACCTCTTACATACATCTAATGGTATTATGCTGCCTCAACGTCACAGAAGTGGAATATCTATATGATACTTCCTTGCATTTTTTCCCCCAAAAAATATGTAGCTTTAAAACCTCAGAAGTTAAATATGCAAACGTTATGTAAAAAGAACCACAAATCCCATCAGTTTTCACTCCATTAATTAGAACAAAACTTAAAATGACATCATAAACCAAATACCAGAGCTATTAATGAACAGACCTGCTGCAAGTCTTGCCAGATAAGCCATAAATCTAATTACTGTTTTTTTCCCCTGGCAGATGGCATAGTGTAAAAAGATTTGATTTAAAACTGAAACAGATTGGAGTGTGATAGGAAATTCCACAAGCTAGACACATTGTATACATATCAGGAGTCAGATAATGATTGAAACATTTGTCTAGTGTTGAGAAACAATAGCTTATGAACAGCATAGCAGCCTGTGCATTAGGGCCTTCTTTAGGTACTACAGAGCAACAAGGATATGACATAGAAGAATCCTCTGTTGATGGTACTCCTTAGTCCATTCAGAATGTGAGAATATTAGTGGCCCTGACTGCAATTCAGAACCAGTGTGGTGTAGCCATTAGAGTTCCACAGACTAACTAGCACTGGAGGGACCCAGGAACAAATCTCCACTTTGCCATGAAACTTGCTGAGTGGCCTTGACTCAGTTACAATCTCTCAGGCTAACCTACATCACAGGAGGGAAGCTGGAGAAATCTGATGGAAATAGGAATGGGATTTGCCAATGTTTGCTTATTTGTCCCATGCCCAGAATGAAAATCAATCCAGCAAATAGGATTTGTATTTTCTGTTGCTTTCAGTCCACAGATGAAATACAATTGATTACAGTTTTTATCCAATGCTGGTCCTATTCAGAGTGGAGTCAATGGGTATGACTTAGGTCCATTAATTTCAATGGGTCCAATCAGAGTTGCATTTAGCTGGATACAATGCTACATCCCTGCCCTCTGCACTTTGTGTTTCCTTTACATTGGAATGAACAGAGTGGAATAACCTGATGACAATAAAATGTACATAATTTTGCCATTGTGAACATCCAGCTAAATAATGTAGTCCTTGGCAGAAGCCGAACTGCAGTGGAACAGAAACAGTGCTGCACGCGACAAATAGAGGGCAGAATGGAAAACTACATCTTCTTTTATCCCTACCTCAGCTGCAGAGGGTGGAGTGGAGTGTGGGAATGTTGGGGGTGGCAGGAGAGGATATATTGATTATTAATATCCTTCCTAACTTGCGCTAGCAAGTTTCTTCACTTAGCAGAATGCATTCCGCTTCTTATGCAGCAGAAGGCTGGTTGCAAACTCGTGTGAGTTTCTTAAGACAATAAGCAATTCAATCTGGCTTGTCCAGATTGAGATATGTTCTAATATTCCTGGTAAGACCCCTTTGCATCCCTCCTAAAAAAAATAAAGGCACCACAGTCTTATTCATAAGTAACAAAAAGTAGTTTTACTCACGATCAGGCAGAGCACAGTGTGATCCCCAAAGGCAGGCTTAAGGCTTAAAGTTACAAACATGTACAAACAGGTTTACCCCATATGGGAGATAACCTGGGGATTGCAGTGGCAGCCAGCAGTCTAGTCCAGGTGATGCAGGAAGCAGACAGGACAAACAGGAAGGTCGAAAAATAGAGGTAGCAGTGTGACTTGGCCTTTTACCAGGTCTGGAAAGGTCACACCCACCTACTAGTCACATGCAAGGAAGGATGTTCCAGGCCAGGAGGAACAGGAAATTTCGACTGGCTGGACCAACATCCCCTGCTTGGCCACTCTAGCAAAACAGGTAATGTTATACTTGACTGCTCCCAGTGGATTACATCCCACATGGAGGACTGCCACAGCTCTGCCTTCCCAGCTGCAGCAGTACTGTTGTTCTCCGGGATTGGGAAAGGACAGTGTGATGTGGCCATGAGAGTGAGAGGAAGAACTGCTTTCGCAAATTTGAGTATTTACCTGCTGCTGCCAACCTGATACTCTCATCTTGGTTTCCCATAAGTGGCAGTCCTGCCACAACCAGGAGCACAATGGTCCGTCTACACCCCATGAGTGCTCACAAGGTTGTTGTGCAGCAAGCCTGGTCATCGGTCAGAGTTGTACTCAAGAAACATCTGGAGAGTTAGAGGGCCTGACCAAAATGAAAATCGGATGGGAAGACTAAGTTTCAAAGTGGGAAGGAGCTACAGCCAGTTTGGCAGTGCAATCCTATGTAGCGGGAAGTCGTATTATGTTCAGTAAGTATGTTAAAAATTGAGGCCTTTTTGAATAAGATTTTATCATTTCAAGGGCAAAGAAAGCATACATAATTGCCTCAGATGCGCCAATTAAAGAAAAAAAGGGGTCACAACCAAGCACCTCGTAAACATCTAGTATCTTTCACATTTTGCTAGAATATAGATTTTTTAAAACACTGTAGTATTGACTTTGTTTTTGTTTTATTCACTGTGTGTCTGAACATCATTCCAAACCAATTTTCTTTTAATAGAACCTCAGCAGAGAAGTGTATATTTTCAGTGAATTTCCTTCCTATCTATTGCATCCAATTACAAAATTGCCCCATTTTGAGACCTTCACAAACAAAGTGTGTGGAGATGGTTACTGATAATTTGAGCTTGCAAAATGCAGCTGAGATAAAGGTCTGAAAACAGGCTGAAACACTGTGGTATCAGAGTTAAAGTAAACATGGGAGCCTATACATGTCTACTCTGAAGTAAGCCAAATTGGATTCAATGGCGCTTAATCCCAGGTAAGTGTTTACAGGATTGCAGTCTACACAGGTGCTCTGACATTGAAATCCCATCTGTGTGTGAAATGCTGGAGGCAGGTAGGCTCAGTAATGCAGGAGGTATGAACAAAGATCTTAAACCTTAAAGAGCCAGTGTGGTGTAGTGGTTAAGAGCGGTAGTCTCGTAATCTGGGAAACTGGGTTCGCGTCTCCGCTCCTCCACATACAGCTGCTGGGTGACCTTGGGCTAGTCACACTTCTTTGAAGTCTCTCAGCCCCACTCACCTCACAGAGTGTTTGTTGTGGGGGAGGAAGGGAAAGGAGAATGTTAGCCGCTTTGAGACTCCTTAAAGGGATTGAAAGGCGGGATATCAAATCCAAACTCCTCCTCCTCCTCTTCTTCTTCTTCTTCTTCTTCTTCTTCTTCTTCTTCTTCTTCTTCTTCCCATTGACAATTGTTCAGTGTTCAGTGTTGCTATTTGGATGCTGGTTCCTATTGTACCAATAGGAGCTTTCTTTCCAATACAAATTAACAGTGAGAAGAGGGGACATCATGTGGGGACCATGAAAGGAAGAGAAAGGGTTAAATTCTTCCTTCCTATCAGTCCCAAGCCTAATGAGGAAGAAGTGGTCAAGGAGATGGAAAAAGTGGGAGCCTTGGGAGGAAGTAACCACATTCTCTTGGCATCCATTATACAGAGAAAAGGGAAAGGTTAGTGTAATTGAGCATACACTCTGAATTTTAAGAAAGCTGATTTCAGAAAATTTAAGGAACTACAAAGTTAGACCCTATGGTCAGAGATACTCATAAATGGGTGCTCATGAGTGAGGTAAGAGTTGTTCAACAGTGGAACAGTTTACTTCAGAAGGCGGGTGGATTCTCCTTCATTGGAGGTTTTCAAACAGAGGTTGTATGGCCATCTGCCAGAGATTCTTTAGTTTGTGGTTCCTGCACAGACTAGATTACCACTGGAATCCCTTCCAGGTCCAAAGATCTATGACACTAGGATAATCCCTACATGGATGGAAACCGCACTTTAAGGATCATACCCATTAAATCCTCATGAAAGCATTTAACCACATGTTTAGTTTGGCCAGTTTACATGATCGAGCATCCCACTGTCTAGAAAATGTAAATAAGAATGGAATGATTTGGCAAATATTTTTTTTCAAAAATGAATACTTTTAATTGACTGAAAACTCCCCTCATTTAAGCTACACAGCAGATCTCACATGAATGTTACCATTTTTGGAGTGTTTGTGGGAGAGAGATTGCTTAGAGGCTTAATACAAACAGGATATTAAATCAATGAAATATAAATATTCAGCATTAGCCTGAAGAACAGAATCAGGCTGTTACTGACATTCCTCTTCCTTTAAGTGCCTATTTATTAAAATAAGTAAATATACTGCTCTGAGCCATCCTGCCCTAGTATGTAAACAGTCCTTCTAGGTTTTGGTATGGCTTTGGTGCTTGCTCGGGGCTTTGGGGGATCCAGCTGTAATCCTGCACCCTCTAACCTGGGAGTAAACTCCATTGAACTCACTGCAGCTTACTTCTGCATAGAAGCATATAGGATTGCACTGCAAACCTGTAGTCCTATACAGATTTCCCTGGGAGCAAACCCCATTGAACCCAAAGGGGCTTACTTCTGAACAGGCATGCACAGGTTTTGGCTGTTAATGAGGAATTTCTAAGTGTTTAGAATTTTCTTTTTTTAAAAAAAAAATCACACTCATACACATTACAGCAAGACACGGGAAGCTGCCTTCTATCAAGTCAGACTGCTGGTTCATCTAGCTGAATACTGTTGGCCCTGACTAGCAGTGCTCCCTAGGGTTTCAGACAGGAGTTGTTCCCAGCCCTACCTGGGAACCTTTTGCATGAAATGTGGATGCTGTACCACTGAGCTGTAGTTCTTTCCCTTCCAGGTTTTGCTAAAAAGGTTATGGGGGGAGAGTTTTTTGAATTCTATTATTTATTTAACCAGATTCCTATCCCACTTATATAACCTCTAAGAAGATTCAAGGTGCTTTCCCATCTAGGAATGCCTTTCTGCGCACTACAATATACCATGTTTAACCCACACAGATCATTTTCCTAGGCTCTATGGCATTCTCTCTTCCAAGGGAAGCTTTCCTTATCTTCCCACTGCATGGGAAAGAGGAATGCAAAATAAGACAACAGTGATAGCAGGGAGTGGCATTTTGGAACAGAAGTGGGGAGACACAACTGAAATCCCCACACAGCCATGAAACTCACTGTTTTCATGACCGAAATTTGCTTCTGTTCCATTCCACGGCTTCTAGGGTGATCACTGTCATACAGGTTTGCCCCTTAAAATGACCCAAAGAAAAACTGCAAATTGCATAGTTAAATTATAACTGGCACTCAACTCAAGCTGCTTGTGTCTGGGATGCAGAATTTGTGGCACTCCATATATTGTTGGAGTCCAGCTCCCATCAGCCCCAGATAGCATGGCCCATGTTCAAGGATGGCAGGAGCTGGAGTTCAACAGCATCAATGTCTAGAGTGGCATGGAATCCCAATCCATGGTCTCAGCTTGCGTTATGACTGATTCTAATTTGTGGGATGCAAAACTCAGGTTGGTCCGAATCACATTGCACCATGGGAGCTTTATACAACCTATACCACAGGGATCCCTGCTGCCAAAGGACTGAACTGAGATGGGAAATCACTTTGTGTGAATGAATCTTCTCCTTGATCACAATAAAATAATTTGGATGGGAATTGATTGGCATGTTTCCCTTAGCCATATATCACCACTGGCATTAAGACTATAGCTGGGCATCCCACTTAATGCTGATATATGCCAAGATGGTATGCATAGCATATCTGAGCCAGGTTTAAAATCTCTTTCTTAACAGGGCTCATAGTTGGCAGTGCTATGTATACCATACATCCTTAAGAAATTTTAACTTCTCCCTGTATGCTTTTGTCACGCGAAAGAATCCACCCACATATTAAATTATAGTTTCCTCTTATCTGCTGTTCCTACAGTGCAAGTGAGCTCTAAATTGTCTAACATGTCTACTCAGAACCAAGCCCTACTGTGCTTAATTGTTTTGTTTATTAACTTTATTAAATGACTATTTCTTTAAAAAGACTCGAGGCATTTTACAGCAGGTTAAAATATGCAAAATAATAATAATACAAAACAGTATAAACAATATCTTAACAGCAGACAAAACATCAGAAATCCACCATCCCATCCAATGCAACCGGACTTAGGTTCCTGCTGCAGCAGGGTATAGGATTGCCACTATAAAGAGGAAAAGATAAATATACTTCAGAGCTGTGTACTTGCTTTCCTCTCTCTCCTCCACCCTCACATGGGCACTTTCACCCAGCGAGTATTAAACTAGACAGGCTGTGGTGAATGCAATATTAAAAGCTGCTTTAGTTAATCCCGTAACACAACACTGTGGTTTCCTCTCCATGTTTGAAACGAATTTCAATTCCTCCATCAGTCTGAGCAGAAATAGCTAGCTAGAATGGTGTGCTCTGAGGTCTCTCCTGCATGAGCTCCCTTAGAAGGATGTAGGGATTTTTCTGCCAGTATTGCTGCACAACATGAAGCAGCCACAGAGATATAGAAGGACAAGGACAGGGGCCCTTAAGTTGCTTGTGAAGTGCCATGCAAATGGTAAAGCAGTAGATGAATTTACAGTTAATTTAATAATATTGTTTGTGGGCACCAGTCTCCCATAGATTCCTGGGTCCAGTAGGTGTTAGAATTTAATCAAGTCTTGGGGAGTTAAATTGGATGCCATATTCCTAAACCCTGGACCCAGATTCCTGTGTTCAGGCGATTGCCTGGCAGATGGGCCATTAAGAAAACAAAGGAAAGGTAAACTCAGAGTTAGTTAGAATACAAAGCCAGAGTTGAGAGTTGGCTGTAATGTGACCTAGGGAGAAAAAGGTTGCAGGGTAGTAAAGGCAGCAAGCTGAAGAGAGGGCCAGAGCACAATGTTTGATTTCTGTTTGAATCCAAGGCAGTGTCTATGGGAGAAACTAGACTCCATTGGGGTGTTAATACTGTGAACCCCTTCATTGAATGCTCAGGTTGTATATATGTGTAAATGAACCATATATCCTAAAGACACCACAGTCTCTGCTGTGCCTCATACCTAAAAGGAAACACAAGCCCTGGGTAGATGCCTGGAACCCCTGTAATCTTGCACTGCTCAGAGATTGGGGTGGTTTGCAGCAATATAATTATGGTGCTTTAAATGGCAGGTGCTAACATAGTTGGTTTAATGTCTCATTCTGTGAAAAGACAACTCTCTTCTAATGTATTGTCATGGCTTTTCTAACTGATTTCTGTAATGCTGTTGACCTGGGGTGCCTGCCCTTAAACAATGTCGGCCAGCCAGTTAGACTTGAGAAAATAGTGCTGATAGCCCTGATCTTCTAGTGATGTATTTCCCTGGGACTATGTGATTGTCAGAAGAAATTACTCATCCAGGTTGCCACACCCTCTAGTCAGAGGGTAGACAAGGTGTCTCTGAGTGTAAGAAAACAGACTGCATTTTCAGACAGAAAATGAGGCAAACAGAGTGGGCTTTGGGTTCTGTAAGCATTTTGAGGAGCAGGGTATCTCCCTAGAACTCAGAGGTAGCATCACTGGATTTAGGCTGTCTATTGGAGTGCACCTTGACCTATGCTTAATCTGTATTTTTGTAAATAAATTCAAGTACTACAAAGCACCAATGAGGAAGGAAACTAAACCTGGGTAATAAGCTTTGTACCTCTGGAATGCCTTACCTTGCAGAGCAGTGAGGTAAATGAAAGAGAATCATTAGAAAGGGTTGTAGGCAACCTACAGGCTCAGCTAAACCAGGACTTGGGAAGATTTGATGAAAGCTTAAACTTAAATCTTTTTCCACAATGGGGAATAACAGGATCCAACCTACAGTAGGAACAGGTTCAAGCAAGTTAGATTTGGTTCAGCATGGTGGTAATGGGATCTAAGAAGTGAGAAAAAGCATTATCAACTTTGCAGAATGCAAAATTGGTAGGCAGCCAGAGCATGTGGTCCCAGGGCCAGCAAAAAACTAGTTGTGGCTGTGCCTCGTAGTTCCAACAGAACAGACAGGAAAACAACAAGGGAAGATTAGGATAAGCGTTGAGCTGCGGGGAAAAGCTTCCCCCATGCGAGGCTCAGTTAGGGTAGAATCAGATGGTGGTTAACAACTATTTTTTTAAAAATTGCTATGTAACCTCAGAGTAAGGAAGACAACTTTTCATCTGGCTATTACAGCAGTGCCTTTAACAACATCTCAATGTGTAGGCATTACAAGGCGATCAACTTTACATCCATACTGTGAAATTCTTTAGCTACTAATTTTGCATTGTTGCTAACCATCTGTTTATAACCTTGTTTGCGCTTGCCTGTCAGAAGCTTCTAATTGTTTCATAGGAAGCTGCCTTATACTGAATAAAGCAGTGAGTCCTCCTAGCTCAGTATGGCCTACATGGAGTGATAGTGGCTCTCTAGGATTTCAGACTTTCCAACTGTTAGCCAGAAATGCCAGGGATTAAACCTGGGGTCTTTTGCAAGGGATGCTGGGAAATCAGTCCAAGCAGGGCATAGTTTGGACTGTGTTGGCTACCTTTCTCATTGTCAGCCACCCTGAGATCTTTTGATAAAGGGTGGTATATAAATCAAATAAATACAATAAATTACTAGTGCAATTTGGTACCTTGTGGCACCAGAGCTTCTTCTCCATTGGGGAATGTTACCAATTATTTACTCACCATGGAAAGTCTTCTATGAGAGAAAAGCAATCATGCTAGATTCTTCTAATTTATTTTCCCCTTGTTATAATAATTCTAAGGTCTCAAATATAGAATAGTTAAAGGTAAAGGGACCCCTGACCATTAGGTCCAGTCGTGACCGACTCTGGGGTTGCGGCGCTCATCTCGCTTTATTGGCCAAGGGAGCCGGTGTACAGCTTCCGGGTCATGTGGCCAGCATGACTAAGCTGCTTCTGGCGAACTAGAGCAGTGCACGGAAACGCCGTTTACCTTCCCGCTGGAGCGGTACCTATTTATCTACTTGCACTTTGATGTGCTTTCGAACTGCTAGGTTGGCAGGAGCAGGGACCGAGGAACGGGAGCTCACCCCGTCGAGGGGATTCGAACCGCCGACCTTCTGATCAGCAAGTCCTAGGCTCTGTGGTTTAACCCACAGCGCCACCCACGTCCCGTCAAATATAGAATAAATGTCCATAAATGTACAAGGCAAACACATAGGTAAGTATATAAACCATGTGTTTGAAATAGTACAGGAGAGCAATCCAGAAGCCATCCCAAATTGACCTCAAATATTTCTCTGCAAGGAGGAAGGGAATGGGAAAAGCTTTCCAATTGTCTTTGGACTGTAGGGGATTACACCTCCCTGCAAATACAGCCTGGCAAGTATATGTTAAGCTGAGCAAACTATCAATATGTGTAAGAGATTCAGGAGCTAAAGTATTTACCATCTCAAAGGAATGGCCAGGCTACCCAGAAAATGCAATCAAGTAAGGCATTATCAGGTATCCTGGCAGACAGGAGAGAAGCAACACTCTCAATATTCTGCTGGAGACCACCTCCTTCTGTGATGTATGTATGATGTTTTGGGGGCTGGTCTTGGGTTACAGGGTGGGCAATATCAAAAGTCTTTATAGGGGATTGCGCACCATTGTTCTGGGTCTCTACTACCTCCTTGCAAAGTGGGGAGGGAACTCTATTGCAACAGAAAAATAAAGATCTGCCTTGTTTTCTATGGATCTTGCCTCCATCCATTCACCTCTGACCGATCATGGACTTAGGGGACTCAGTCTCTTGGAGAGTTGGGCAGCAAAAACCAAACCCCCTTCATTTCTATAACTTCATGCTCTTTTTGTTTTATTTCCTTACATTTATATATTGTCTTTCTTTCATCATGGAACCCAAGGTGGTGTAGAAGTGGTTCCCAGGCACTGCTTAACTTCAGCTAGGTGTTAGCCTCAGGTGCCTTCAGACCATGCCCTGGGACCCACAGTCTTGCTCACGATCCACAGAGAAATAATGTTTAACATGCATGTGAAGCTGGAATCACTAAACCTAAATTATAATCTATGCACTCACTATTCGATTGACAGCAATTCTTTGGTATGACACCATAGTCATGGTATGGTAAAACAGGGAAAATGCAGTGTTTTCACAGGAAGCAATTCCACTGTCTCACTGAAAAGCCCCTCAAAAGTGTGGATCTGGGAGAATGATTCCTCTCTCTCTTTGGTTATTTAGAGTCCCTTATCTGTCTCACAGCTTGCAGATTCCAATTAACTCTTCAGCACACCTTTGATTAAAATAGTAAGCAGCAAGGTGGATTCTCCAGGAAAATGTACATTTAAGGGCCTGAAAGGTAAAGAGAGATAAAGAAAAATGGAAGGAGGGGAAAAATGCATACAAATCTAAATTTTGCCATCCCCAGAAGTGCTGCAAAATATTCCTCCTTAGAGAAAGTGGCATTAAGCTCAGTACTTTTAGTCCTCCCCTGAAAGATTAGTTTCTTGTATAGAAACATATTGCTTCCCTGATTTCATTGTGGTTCCTGCAGCTCGTCAGACATGAGGATGGAACTGACACTGTCCTGTGTAGCAGTGTGGATGTGCTTCAGAACATGACACAACACCGGTTACAGGCAGCTGTTCTGGGTGAGATAATATGCAGGAGCAAGCTGCTAATTCTAATTGAGAAATTAACATGGATTTCCACACCCCTCGCCCCCTGTAATAATTAACATTTCATCCAAAAGTAGAACTTGGGCAGCAGCAACCAAAATCAGTATGCTCCATTAGAAGCACACACCATCACTGGCTGTTCCGTTCCCTGAACTCCCAAGTACAGCAAATACTCTAATTCAAAGTCATTTTGAAGCCTGCATGTTTTCTGTTTAGAATAATCTTAGGTAAGCCAATGGGGCTTTGAAGTGAACTTTGGTTCAATGCTAATGCAGCCGTTTACATGCAGTTTTTGAGTTCTGTTAGTACAACATTTGCTTTATCATTATCTCTACAATTAGTGATGTGCTCCTTGGAGATGACTGTGATATGTATATGAATGAAAATGAGTTTTAAGGCATTAGGAAAGCATAAATAAAATTATCCAAGACACTAAAGCCAAATGCGGTGGGGAGCTGAAGGCCACTTTGTTCTACTGTGAACTTAAGTTACTATAATATTGGCATCCTTATCTGAATAGTAATATATTAATACGAATATGCATCATTATTATGATTGCCTGAGATGTCAGCATGCAGTCTCCAGTCTCACACAGTTGTCTCTTTATTAAGTGGCTGAAGATGTCAAGACTTTGCACTAGGGCGCTGGGATACCAACCCTGGAGATTCACGGACCATTTCACCTGGCTTGAAACTAGCACTGCATGTGTTTTGCTTCCTGCAAATACTTCCTGCTTCCTGGAAAATACTACAGATGTGGAAATTGACTTGCATGGAAGTTAATAGGCCATGATGATGTCTCATCCAAACCAAACATGCCACATAATAAAACTTTGCCACTTGTAATTAAATGTAGGCATAGCAAGTTTTGGAAAACATAAATGTGGCTGAGAGAGGAAGTTTGTGGTGTTATTCTAGACTTGCACAACTTCTCACCCCATCTTCCCAAACACAGCCCAGCAGGAGCAACCCACATTGCAGACCGCTTCATTTCAGCATTGATTTGATTTGCACTGGGTAAATCTGAAGAGTTTGCTGGAACTCGCAAACCCTATGAACTTTGACAGCATAACCATTTCTTCACTACAGGAAAGATCACTGGCACACTGCCTTGATATGATGTTCCACTGTCTGGATATATGAATAAAATCTACAATAATCTTAACTAATTTAATTTATCTACATCAAGCGGGAATGAGGTCATTTTTCAAGTATTAATGTCCTGTGTGAAGAGCTTAACATTTAACAACTGGGATGTCAAAATATATATTAGTGCTTTATGTCTCCCATCAAATGGACAATTTAAGAAGTTTAACAGCTATTCTTTTGTAAGAACAACTCTGCCCAGTGAATAACCTTCCAGAATTCAAAATGGACCATCCCTTCTAATCAGCACCTTATGTGATCACTGAGATGTCATTTGCAAGGGACAATTTGCTGAGGGCTTCTCCTTAGGAATGCATGGAAGATGTATTTGAGGTCTTTTTAAAGGAGTAGCATTCACCAGCTATCAAAGCAGAAAGCATTATCAAATGAGGCTGTACTGTACAGACACGAAGCTTTCAAAAACTTAGAGATGACACTGTAGAGCTGCCTCTGGGGATGGGGATGGGGAGATTTGGTTCAGTTGACATTTAAATGAGAACTTATCTAATTCACTCTTTCCAAAGCAATATGCAAACTGAAGCACAGCCAACTTCTGAAATTGACACTTCTCAGAATTTTGGATATTTAATTTTTATACTGCTTATTTAATTTTTATAGCACTTAATATATTAAAAATATACCTAAGCAGAGTACAAAAAAAGTGGAGCAACAACAGGCAACTTAAAATATTACAAAAATACACCATTACATATAAAAATGTTGCATTAATACAAGTTACCAATATATATACATCAATATCAATTCATTTTCCTTCTGATACACCCTCCCTCTCAGGCTCTGGGTTCTCAACCAGGGTCCAAACAAACTCTCAGCTCACCCACAAAAGTCTCACAACAAGAAGCATTCCTGGAAACTGCAGGCATCACCCTAGCCTCTCACTCTAGATTTGCTTTTAATGAGCAGGTCCAAGGTGGGCGGTACTTCTTCAGGGTGCCCCCAGCTGTGTCTCATTCAGCTGCACTCTCCACACCCAGTTCAGGCACAGCAGGTTTGTTGAGTTTCCTACGGGGTCCAGAGGATGGGGAAAGGGCCCCCCTCCACTCACACCTCTTTCTTCACCCTCTATCCTCCCCTCTGCCTCCAGTTGCTTTGCAGTGCAGTTCCTCAACTAAATGTGTATAAGAATGCATATTGCAGGGTAAAGTGTGCATAAAAATGCATATATTACTAAAGATAACATACAAAAATGCATTGGTATCAGAAGAAATTCATTTGCAAACATGTGCACGTTGGGCAAAATTGCATTCAAAAATCTGCATATTAGGATAAATTTGTGCTAAAGTTGTGTGGTGAATTTTTATAAGCATTTTATGACAAAAAACCCACCACCTAGTGACAAGGAGATTTTTTTAATGAAAAGTTTTTCTTTTCTTTTTTTCAAAAGTGGAGAACTGAACTTAAGACTTGAAAAATGAGAAACTGAGCGAGACCAAATCTAGCAGATTTGGCCATCCTTAGCTGCCTTAACCCAGTGTTGCCTGGGAGGGTTTCAGACTGTCTGACACCCTAATGGGGGATGCCAGGGATTTACCTGGTGCTTCGGTCGTGCAAAACATGTGTTCTGCAACCAAGATACAGTCTCTCCTTCCAATCACCTTCCTCCTCTCCCAAAGGTCTCTCAATGAGCTGGAATACAGTGCAATTCTCTGCATGTTTACTTAAAGGTGAATCCCACTGTGATCAATAGTATTTACTCTTAGGGGGGCATTTATGTAGCATCACAGCCTGAAAATTTTGGGGGCACTCCACACATTCCCAGGGAAAAGAGGAAACTAATCCAGCAGCCTTTATTGTGGTATATATACTTCAGTGACATGGACCAATTAAACTATGCCTTTGACAGTAATTATGACGGGTAACAATTTTGTCTGCCCTTCTCTCTCCCCTTCACCCTCCTACCATGCTCAGGGTAGTTTAAAAGATAATGAAAAGTATGATAGATGGATAAATAGCCGTTTATCCATGTGAACATTCATTAAGTCCTTTAAAAGAAAAAGAAAACAGTACAAGGCTCCTCACTCCCCCACAATCAATTCTCCCATTTCAAGAACAGTTTATTACTTTTTAAAGAAATTGCTCCCCTCCCACAATGCAACCAGAAACATTTTCTCTCCCCTCCCCATTTTTTTCAAGTTTCCACTCTGAATAAAATGGAATTACACCAGAAGCTGCTGACAATCTGCTGGTGATTGATTTGCATGGGATTAATAGGAGTCATGGCAATTAGAACTTCCTCTATGCAGAGGGGGGCCAAACGCAGCCCCCAAGTCTCTGTTTGGTTCTGGGTTAATTGCTGGGTTTGATTGACTTGCCTAAGATCCAGGACAAAGCGCCACCTTTCAGAAATTCTCCCCATATGTCAATTCTGCCTTTGAAATCTGGACGTATGGCAACCCTGTTCTAGGCACTTTATCTAGGCCACACCCCTTTCCCAGCCACAACCCTCATGGGCCCTGTTTATTACCTTTCTTGTCAGTTTTTGCCTGGCTGAAATGCATCCCTGCCTGGATGAAGCATAGGGAGGTGTGTTTATAGAAGCTAACCTTTTTTACTCTGGTCTCTTGCCCCACCCAGCCCTGGCATGTGGTCCCCAAAAGTTGGCCTAGATGGGAATACAGCTTTGAAAAGTGTTCTCCATCTCTGATCTAGATCTCTGTGCATGTAAGCTTTCCTGTGAGTTGATGCTACCCTGATTGTGCAGGATTTGAGTTCCTGGAATCTACCTCTGCATACAGGTTTTTACCCTGCAGATGTCAGAATCTAACAAACGGATGTCATGGGTGGGGCTGCCAGAAACCATGTGAAATCAGGAGTGGGGCCAGCACCAAACCCCTGCTCCCTGGTGATCACATGCAAACCCCTTTATTCATTGGTTTTGGGTTGTCATGTTTCAGAATAGTGATTTTAAGCTTTTGGAGCTTTTCCCACTGCTTTTCCCACCACGATGCCATACAGCCAGGTTTCCCCTGACATTTACACCTGAAAACCAGGGGCATGTCAGGAATTTCCCTGATCTATGGCAATCTTACTGAACATATGAAGGGGGCTAGAGAATGTAGGTCGTCTTCCATTGCCACCACCCCTCTCCTCATCACTGCTTCTGTTATTCTGCAGAAACTATTGTGTGTCAAGGTGGCAGGTTGTGTATCTACACCACTGACTTCAGCTGGCTTAAGAGAGACCAGGGTTCTCCAACAGTGAATTCTCAGCACCTTCATCAAGTTGAAATTCCTTAGGAAACCCTCTACTTGGCTTAAAATTGATTTAATTTCATGGCGTAGTAGAGAAATATACCCTAGTGCAACTTCAATGGCAGTATTTGGACTTTCATAAAGGAAAGGCATAGAGAGAGAAATGTTCCTCCCTCCCTACTGCTGAAGAAACAGAAACTGAAGAGCGGTCAGTTAAATGGGTCTGTGGGCTCCCAAGGAATTTGTGGGGAGGGAATAAGACCTTTTCCCACTCCCAATGATGTTATCAGAAATGTGGTGGCATCAAAATTGGGCTTGGAAGTTTCTGTGATTCAGTTTTATTTTGTTTTTGAAAAATAGCTCAGTTTGCTGAGCCTGATTCAGAATCCAATGGGGCGGGGGGAATTGATCCATCCCTAGATGACATAGTTCTCCTCAAACTATTTGATTCTGAAATTGCTTTCCTAAGGGGAGGTTATTTGCTAGGAGGTTTGTACCTGTCATGCGTTGGAAGGAACCATGTTGAACCATTTCAAATAACCTCTTCCATTCTGGTGCTGATGCACATGGATGAATTTTATGTCCCATGAAAAGTTTTAAAAAAACACAACCCCAAACCAGTGGACTATACAAGGCTATGGCCTTCAAGTTAACATTAGTCAGCAACACAAAATATATGATTAAAGAGCAACAGAGTCAAAATGGACATGGTGGCATCCCATGCATGTTTTAAACCTGGACCTGACCAAAACACATATAAAGTGGGGGGGGGATCCAATTTAAGACACAAACAAGTTCATGGGTGAGCAATTCTGATCCTTTCACCCCATCTTCAGATCACCTCCTTACAGCCTTCTACAACAGCGCCCCCCCCCCCAGCCAGGATCTCTTCCATTAACAGAACCTGGTGGATGGAAAGGTTGAATTTGGAGGTAAGTTGTGGGTATTTGGGGTGGGGATTCTACATTCTTCACCCTTACTTTTGCTCTTAAAAGAAGATTCCCCTGCCCTGTACTTTTTTGCAGAAAGTATGTTTTGCAGAGCAGAACCAGTTAAAATCTACAAGTCTGTTACCATCATATCTAGCCTGGCCTACAAAAAAGAGTTTATGAGGAGCATTACAGTCATAAACAGCCCAAGGGGTGGGTATGGGTGTGGGTGTGTAGAAAAAGAGAGATTGTTCTACATCTAGATTTATCTTTCTGTCTATCTAAGGATTAGAATATTAAAATGATTATATAAATCCTATTTTAAAAATTAGTTGATGTTTTTCATAGTTGATTCATTTTTGGAGCAAAGGAAAATTTAGCACACACCCCCCCAGTAATTTCACTGTCATCTTTAATGGCATAAAAATCAATAAAGAAATCACATATAATAACAAATGGAATTGCCTCTTGCAAATGTGTCATGGATGAGGAATGCAGAAATACTCGATCATAAATCCATAGAACATAAATACAATTTTCCTCCATCAAAACTTGCAGGGTGATTAGATTATACCATATCATGAGCTAATTATTAGCCCAGTCCTCCATGATTCAAATAAGACTTAAAATATGTTTTTACTGTTAAAGAAAATAAAAACAGAATAAAATCATCTTTTCCTCTTGAAACACACTTGCACAGAGTCCACACCTCCACACTGGAATGCTGTGGAATATAATAAGCTGCTTGCAGAGGTTATGATGATTGCTTGAACATTATACATGGTCAGTTGGAGGAAACAGGACAGGAGTGGTGGGACCATTGGTTGAGTTCTGTGAAAGGCAGCTTCTATTTGCCCATTTAAGCTTACCTAAATCAAAGGAGACCAAACAAGTGGCTTTCTGCTTCTATTCTAAGTGTTTGTTGAACAGTACGGAGTTCATTTTATACAGTAGTTCACTATTTGTATTAACTAAGCCAAATATTGTGAAATAGACTATGACACCTGTCTAACTGAATGAAGATAAGGCTAGATAGGTTTTTAATTAATCCAGTTAGGAAAATTATGTGTAAAGTCTTTGAAAAGGGCTCTGTGATCAACATGGATTAAGAGTCTTGCCGCTGTCTCGGAAGTAAAATTCATTGTTCAGCACTAAGATGTGCTGCAAGGCCAATGGCCGCTTAGGCTTGGGTGTATTTACCTCTGTGTTAATGCAGTGTTGAAAACTAAGACTGGCAACAGAAAAAAATAAATCTCAGCAAGTGTCTAGAAATTCAGAGGGACCACCTGTGGCCCATAATCACTTGTGGATGGTTAGAGGCTTCGGAGGTGAGGCTTCGGAGGTGATTGGTTTCCTTTGGAACAAGGTCACTGAAGGCTTATTGGTGCTTTTTAATATTTGTTTTTGTTTACAAATATGCAGGTTGAGCATTGGTGGAGATCCTCAAAATCCTCTGCTCCCACATCCAGTGAGCCAGCCAAACCATAACTCAGATCTCTGTGTTTCTTCATCATCTCCTTCATATTGCAGCCAGTGCTTTACATCAGAGATCACTAACCTCTTTGGCTGGGGGGGGGGCTACTTAAATAAAATATTGGTAGGGAAGCCCTGTTCCACCTAACTGATCACATGACACAGCGCGCGTGCGCGCACTCACACACACACACACACACGCACACCATTTGAATGGCAATGCCCATTAACTTTGGGGGCATTAATATTTGGAGCAAAAATATTTTATTTGGGGGGTGCAAAGGGACCTCACCCCCAAGGAGTTGGCACCTATGCATGGGGACATTTGTGTTTTTGAGCAGGTGTTGTGAGCCCCACCTCTTCTGGCTACTTCTCTCTCCTGAATTGTCCTTATATGTTAGCTTTCGTCCCAGTCATGCTTTGTTATTTCTTAAGTTGGCTATTTAACCATTTTCAAATAGCCTTAAAAGAGACTGAGAAAAAGAAAATAACCTTCTTTAACTTTTGAATTGACCATCCTCTACTCGGCATACATGAAATGGGGTGAAAAACACTGTAACACCCAAATTTGAAAAAGCTTTAATTGCATCCTGGTTTTCTGTTTAATGCTCCCAACTTCTCTCTCTCTCTCTCTCTCTCTCTCTCTCTCTCTCTCTCTCTCTCTGTGTGTGTGTGTGTTTAGAATAGCATATATAAAGGCAACTGTAGAATATGTCTTACTCTCTTTCAGAGATACAAGATAAAGCTCTTCTTCAAAGTTTTTGAAATTGGGTATTACCTTCCTTCTCACTTCTGCACAATAGCAGGGGTTTTATACTGACAGATAAGCAGAGAAAACCTGAGGAGCTCTTTATCTGGGAGGGGGGAAATAAAAGTCTCTGAGAATAGCGGGTACATTCATGTGAAATGGGGAGGGGTGTGTGATTACACTTCCACTAATGTCAAAAAAGCTTTTTGCAAATCTTTCACACACAAAAAGTAGTTAGATAAACATAGCTTCTGTCACCACCCCCGCCACCCCCTGTTTAATCAGAGATGCTTTCTAATGCACCAGCGATTAGCTTCCAAGAAAGAAGATGCTTTCTTTTACATTTAGTGTTAATGGCAAACCCACAGTTATGAACATTTGGAGCTGATATCCTGCTGTGTCAGTGACAGCCCAGAGCGATAAGTGTGCAAATGAGAAAGGGGAAATGTTGGTGACCAAGCAAGAAGTATGTTTGATCCTGACAATTACAAAATAAACTAATGCCAGGTTATTCTAATTTGCCTTGCATTGTCACGATCAGGATTGGGGAACCATGTTCAACAATCCTGGGGCCCATATGCTATTGGTGGGCAGCATCAAAGGAAAAATGGGTGAAGCAACAAGCATACATTTTCTCTTTGTACAATAGAATAGGTCAGTTTCTACACACACTCACCCACCTCTCTCTATCCTCCATCCAGGAAAACAAGAGACAATATTACATTTCAAGGACACATTCCTTCCAGGCCAAAAAAAATAAGATTAAGGAGGGTGTGAAGTAGTGCTAGAGGAAGGATATGATCTAGGGAGAGTTCTAAGTAGAGATGGACTAATTGGTCAATTTTGGTTTCTCTCAGTCTTTCATTTTTCCCACTCATAAGTTCCTAAGTTCATTTCCACATTAGTTTGTGACTTTTTAAATAAATAAATAAATAAAGCCAGGTTTTCGTGAAAATCCACCAGCATTTTAGTGCAATTTCCCTCTAATATATACATTTCCGCATGCAGTTTTTGTTTAATATACACATTTTTGCAAAGGAATTTTTCCTTTCAGAACACATTTTTTGTATGCTGCTTTCACTAATATATACATTTTACCCACACTTTAACATAATATATGCATTTTTGTATACATTACTTGGCTTATGAGCTACATTGAAAAATCCAGTGTGAATTTCAATGGGTTTGGTTTGCATATTGTTTTGAAAAGGATAGATTGGGTAAGTTCACCTATAAATGCAAAGGGAATTTCTCTTCCATCCCAAGTTCTGAGGACCTCTGAACCTAAGATTTCCCACCCTTGGTCAGGACCAACCACTGCCAACAACCCTTGAATCAAGATGAAGAGCTCTCATCCCCAGTGAATTCAAAACTAACCTGCCCTGCCCAATGCTGGAATGGAAACAGCTATGGAAGCCGTACAGATGAACACATTCTCACAATAGAAGAAGGTGTTATTTCTGCTGTGCCAAAACTCAACTTGCCATTAAATGGGGGTGAGGTTTAAAGGGTAAGATGCTGGTGGATTAGAACAACGATCAGTACAAGCATGTTTACTTTTATAATCCTGCTTCATCAATAGAATTACTGTAGAGCAGAACTAATAACAGTCATAGGATGGTAAATGCTGCGCAGTCTTTACAGTGCCAAACCACATCCAGGTCCAAATTTGTAATAAGCCCTCACTAGGTGATCATCGCTCTGTCTAATTTGCCTCACATCATGGTTGTGAGGGAGGAGGGAGAACCATGTACACTGCTCTGACCTCCTTGGAAGATGAGAAGGATAGAATAGTAAGCATGGAAACATTAGCCTGGCCTGAACATACCTCAGGGATTGCTTCTTGTTATGCAAGTCCGTCCTCTCTCAAAATGTACACTAATATCAGCTCAGAAGACCCTGCTCAGAGTTCCCTGTGCTCAGGGTTATAGATAAGTCACCAACTGAGCCTGCTGTACCTTTTCTCCAAAAACTTCCCCAGCCACAACCTAAATAACCAAAGCTACAGTTCATCCATTAGTCTCTTGACTTGGTATTACTGGCAACATGAGGAAACATTTCCAAATTTATTTTGGGTTTTGTTTATGTTCAGAGTTGAATGTTCTGAAAACACACCATACTTCACAATGTGTTGACCCTTTGGAGGACAACAGGACAGTAGAGGTGGTCCAATGATGGTCCAATGCAAGCACCCCAGCATGGTGGGGCGAATGCCAGGGTCCATTAGTCCAAGAAGTCCTATCACTGATGATACCTGCCTCTTTTTCTTTTAATTTACTTTTTTTCAAAAATGGTCCGGCACCTTGAAGAGACATGTCAGGAGAGGCGACTCCAGTCACCATTGAAATTTTGCCAGAATGCCTCCTGGTTCCAAAATAGGGCTCAGAGGCACACTGGGAAAATTAAGGTTGGGGTGGTTCTCTTTTCAGCACCAGGCTGCCTACTGCCACCGCTTCCCTCTTCTGTCCACAGTTGCTCAGCCTGCTGCACCTTGGTATGCTCATGGAGGAGCTAAGAGGGCATTAATGAGGGGGTGCACGCAGCTCCAACCCACAGCCCAAGATAAACACTTATTTGTGGAAGTATGAAGTCACAATGAGAGACATATGAGGAATTAGTAGTCATTAACTACAAGTTAAAGTCTTGTGTTCATAGATCACTATTGTCTATGGGGGGAAATGTCTTTCTGGTTCCAAAGTTCTCAAAAGCTCACTCCACAATAACTCGGAGCAGGGCCTTTAGTGTGGCTGCCCCTGTTCAGTGGAATAGACGTCCTGTCAAGACACAACAGCTGACCATGATCTATATGTTCTGGAAACAACTGAAAGTGTTTTTGTTCCAACAAGCTTTCATAGCTGGTCTCTGCCATGGGTGTCTGCCTGGTATTGTTTTCTTTGCTGTTTTCATTTTTGTTTTGTTTTTTACATGTTTTTATTGCATTTTGCACATCATCTTGAGATATATATGTGGAAGGCAATAGATAGATAGATAGATAGATAGATAGATGATAGATGATAGATAGATAGATGATAGATAGATAGATAGATAGATAGATAGATAGATAGATAGATAGATAATGTTTTATTTATCCTCACTGATCTTTTTTTGGAATGATTTTAAATGCATGTGTGTGTTTTTGTTTTAAATAACACTTCTTAATATTTAATTTGACTTGCTTACTGAGTTGAGCCTTTCAAAAGGTGCAGCCTCCTGTTTAGGGCTTTCCCTGACTGGGGCCCCCCATTGCATACATAACAAAGAACAGTACACACCTGAACATCATACAATTTCCAGATAATTGTGTAGGTTTCTCAAAATCAGCAGGAGGCAGCCCAGTCAATCATGTTTAATCTCTGGGCTTTCTCAGCAGTTCTTTGCATCTGGCATCTCTGGCTCTGTTCCCAGGCAGGTGTAATTTCAAACACTGGGACCAGTGACAGCTTTTCTATGGATACAAATGTCACCGCTTACAGTTCAATACCTCATGCAAGCCTACAAATAGGAATTTATTCCATTAGGAAGGGGACGCTCCCTCTATCCCAGTGAGGGCCAACAGCTACATATGCCTTCCTGAGGTAGATATGAACTAAGATAGGACTTGCATTCTGATCAGGAACAACAAATACATTTGGGAGTTTTGATGGCTTCCTTAGCTTGTCTTTCATGGCTGGGCTGATAGGTATGTGTGCAAGATTTGTAGGAACACTAGGCTTTCCTACATTTTCAACCTAGCAGTTCCCAGATAACCAAATGCTGAGGCCCACCCCAAGACATTTTGCTGATGGAGCTGAAGGACAAGGTGGCTCCTTTTTCAGTCTATGCAGAGAACTCAAGCATATTGGCTGTTGAGTTTTACTTTAACACAGGTGATGGAACAGTGTTCTCCACTAAACCTGAGGGAAGTCAACCAATATAGGGGGTTCAAGGCAGATGGTGGCACACACTATTTTGTCCACCAACAGAAGGAAATGGCCAGGGGACAGCCACCAATACTCTCCCACTTCCCACAGTAGCTGCTAGTGCCACCTGAAGCAGCTTTCTCACTCTGCCTAATGGTAGCACCGACCCTGGACTTGTGCTTAGCACTAGAAGCTGCCACAGGAAGCAAACTTCCCAAGAAATTCTTGTTTCCCCTTTGCATGCTCTCTCTTGTATGTGCTTTTGTGGCTCCTATCTAGAGAAGAGTGGATTTCCTTCACTCCACTCTTGTATGGTCCCCTGAGTTCATTTTGTTCTCCTTTCCACCTCTCCCAAATTCACTTTTAACCAGGAAACTTTCTAAGATTGATGCCAGATTTGGAAGAAGCACCATCTTGGATGGAAACGTCCATCCAAGTAGGACTGGAACCATTGCAAAGTGGTGCCACCCACCGTTAACTCAGACAGCCACTCCAGTAGAATACCATGGTCAGTGGTATTGAAAGCCACTGAGAGGCTGAGGACATTTAACAAGGACACATTTCTCATGTCTCTCTTCTGATAGAGATCACCATACAGAGCAACCAAAGCACAAATCCCAATTGAAATGGATCCAGAATATCAGTTTTCTCCAAAAGCGCCTTGATCTAGAACAGATATGTCTAACTGGTTGACTGCGATCTACAAGTAGATTCCTGGATGTTAGCAGTCAATTGCGGGAGACTTATTGATAGCTGGATTAACTGAAGTGGGCAATGACTTTTGGGAAATGCTCCTCCTCCCTTCAATGAGAATGGGTAGATCACTGCCAGTTTTTATATACTGGGAGTAGATTTCAGTCTCTTGGGAGTTGGATGTGCCTGATCTAGAAGGGGTCTGATGAAGTACACAGCAGTTTCCTATTTCCCTATCAGAACTACAGTGATTAAGGCAGCAAGCATACAACCTTTAAAACTGTTTAAATCTCTCAAGCATTCCTAAACATCATTCTCGTGTTATATGAAGTACAGAGACAAAAAATGGTTACATAGCTCTACAAAGATGTCAAATATTCAAGTTTCTTATAGAATGCATAGCTGTGAACTTACAGATTTGAAAATAAGGGACCAGCAGCCTCAAAAATAAGGGATCAGCAGCCAAAATAAGGGATTTTCCAAACACAGATATGTTCAACTTCTGAGCCCCTCCGAGCCAAAGGCAGAAAAACCAGTCAGCAGCCAAACGAAGCCTCAAGCGGTAGTTCCCACAGCGCAGCAACCCGGCAAAGGGAATGCAGCAAGGAAAACCACCATCACCTCTCCGCTGGGAAGCACTGAGCAAAGGTGAGTCCCCAGGCAACATGGCCGATTTGATCGGCACAAGGCATGCAAGCTCTACCCCCCAGTCGTTCTTAGACTCCTTATTGGGTGAGCAACGCAGCCAAGCAACACAGTTGGAGCCTCTCTCCTCCCTGGCCGGCAGGGAGGGAGGGAGGAAGAGGAGCTGCTTCCTTTGAAACCCAGGAAATTTAAGGGATATCATCAATAAGGGACAGCAGCGGGACACAGCGCTGGGATAAGGGACTTTCCCACCAAATAAGGGACAATTGAAAGCTATGAGAATGATCTCCCAGCGATCCACTCAGAGGATCTAAAAAAAGACCCACCTGATATCCAAGATGCTGTAAGCCATTTGACCACTTTGTCACAAACCTATTGTAAGTAAACAGCTGGAGAAACCGAACGGCATGCTGTAATTGACAATGACCATTTCCCACCTTGGCTTAACTTCCCTGCTCATTTTAGTCATCTGTTAAATGTTAATGTTTGTAAAGCACTTCAGAGGTTAAAAGTGGCGCATAATTGCTGTGTATTATTATTCTCATGCTCCCTTTGATCTTTATAAGGTTATCCAAACTCAGAGCAATTAAGCTTTCGATAAAAATGGCAGGAGCTTTTTCTTTGTAGAAAATGTCAAATCCGTAGTTTTCAATTTCCCATAATCTCTACTGGAAGAGTGAATGCAAAATGAAAAGCAATTGATCAAAAAGCCTTGACACAAAGAACACCTCGACAATGTAAATGAAACCCAGCTTGTTAAAATATATATATCGAAAGGAGAAGATTTGTATACATTTTTCCCCGTGAAAAAAGACTCTCCTGTCTCTGATTTGAGAAGGGAATTGGAAGATGTATTTTTATGGTGTCGGGTAATTGCTGTTTTGAAAACAGCAGTGTTTTTCACGGAGAACTAAGGGGAGGTTGGTAGACCTTTGTTCTTTATTTGGAAGATTTATGTTGCTAACCTTCAGCCAAAGCATGATCTATGAGCATAGAACTTCACTGGAAGAAGAGGGAAAATATGCCTTCCTGAATTCTAAAAGATGGAATGCTGGTATAATAGTATATGCAGGTTATTTAAATGATTCCTAAGAATGAGGCCAAGCTGAATAAAATAAAAGGATATCAAATGATGGACCATCATGACCCCTGTAGTTAGCTTAGGTTCTACTTCAAGGTGGGAAATGATTGCAACAAGGCATGATTACTTGGAAGTAGGAATGGAGAAGAAATTCAATTTTTTTTTGCCTTTCAAAAGAAACTACCTAAGTTGCCGCTCACATCAATTTTGTATTGGCAAAATCCTTGATATTTACAGATGTCCATGTGCATTTGAACTATATCTTAGCAGCATAAGTATTAACAGATAAACACAGATGGTGGCATAGAGATTCAAACTTTGACCCTGGAAGGCATCTATTACCCAATGGTCTGAGGACCTCACTGCCTTGCCTACTTTCATACCTATTTCATATAAGCAACAATTTCATGTGGATGCCTCGCTGGACACCTGGAGATCTTACATTAACTTTTATGTTTAAGATTCATGTACTGATAGTCACTGTATCCTCAGTGTGAACTCATGGTGGTCTACTGTTATTATTCTTTCTTTCTTTCTTTCTTTCTTTCTTCTCTTTCTTCTTAATTTAATTCATCTTCTCTCCCCACCCCCTTTTCCTTTTCTTGTTAAATTATCAAATTAAAAAAAATTAGAGAAAATTACACACTGGAATTTATGTATTCCGTATGAGAGTATTGATGCCAAGGTTGTGTTTCTGGTCCAATTTTGGGACCGTGGTCACAGGAAGATTTGGAGGTATAATGCCAGGTGTACCTGCCAGACAAGGTATCCAAAACTATCAAAAGAAATAAGTGTTAGGGTCCTGCTTTCTGATAAGCCAGACTAGTAGAATGTTCTTTGAACTAAACTAAATCAATGTGCATTCTGTAGAACAATGCAACAAATGATTAATAATAATAACAATAATAATAATAATAATTTTTATTTATACCCCTCCCCAGCCAAGGCCGGGCTCAGAGCAGCTTACAAGCAATAATAAAAACAAGTTGAATGATTACAACTTAAAAACAAAATTAAAATACAACATTAAAATATTGAAACATTAAAATATTAAAATGTAGCTTCATCGCAGGAGGAGAAGGAAAGGAAAAAAGAAAGAGAGGGAGGGAATCAAATTGGCTCCAAGCCAAAGGCCAGGCAGAACAACTCTGTCTTACAGGCCCTGTGGAAAGAAATCAGATCCTGCAGGGCCCTGGTCTCATGAGGCAGAGCGTTCCACCAGGCCGGAGCCAGAGTTGAAAAGGCCCTGGCTCTGGTTGAAGCCAATCTAACTTCCTTAGGGCCCGGGACCACTAGGGTGTTGCTATTTATGGACCTTGAGGCTTTCCGTGGGGCATACCAGGAGAGGCGGTCCCGTAGGTACGAGGGTCCTAGGCCGTGAAGGGCTTTAAAGGTCAAAAGCAGCACCTTAAATCTGACCCTGTATAGCACTGGGTGAATGTGCTCCCATGGCAGAGACCCTGTGAGGAGCCTCGCTGCAGCACTCTGCACCCTCTGGAGTTTCTGGGTCAGCTTCAAGGGCAGCCCCGCGTAGAGCAAATTACAGTAGTCAAGCCTGGAGATGAACGTCGCATGGATCACTGTGGCCAGGTCGGGGCGGGAAAGGTAAGGGACCAACTGCTTGATGCGGCAAAGGTGGAAAAATGTCACCTTGGCTGTTGCTGTAACTTGCGCCTCCATGGAAAAGGAGGCGTCAAGGATTAGACCCAAACTCTTAACGGAAAGCAATGGCATTAATTGGGCCCCCGCAAGAGAAGGGAGTTGGTCCCTCATCTCCATGCCATCCCGACCCAGCCATAGGACCTCTGTCTTCAAAGGATTTAGTTTCAATCTAAACCAATCGAAACCATCCAGCCACAGCTTCCAAGCATCTGGTCAGTGTGTTCGGGGCAGAGTCAGTGTGGCCATCCATCAGCAGATAGAGCTGAGTGTCATCAGCATATTGGTGACAGCCCAGCCCAAAGCTCCGGATAATCTGGCAAGGGGGCGCATAAAGATGTTAAAAAGCATCGGGGAGAGAATTGCGCCCTGCAGCACTCCACACACCAAGGAATGGCGCGGCGACATTTCCCTCCCTAGTGCCACCCTCTCTCCCCGACCAGAGATAAAAGAGCACAGCCAGTTACGGGCTATGCCCTGTATCCCCACGTCTGCGAGGCGGTGGTCCAGAAGATCATGATCGACCATGTCAAAAGCTGCTGACAAATCTAAAAGGATCAGCAGTCCTGACCCGCCTCGATCCAGTTGTCTACGGAGATCATCTGTTAGGGCAACCAGAGCCGTCTTGGTCCCAAAACCAGGACGGAAACCGGACTGAAATGGATCTAAAGCCGATGTTTCCTCCAGAAACCTACCAAGCTGTTCAGCAACTGCTCTCTCAATTACCTTACCCAGATATGGAAGATTTGAAACTGGGCGGTAATTGGATAGGTCTAAGGGATCTAATGAAGTTTTCTTTCAGAATGGACACACTACTGCTTCCTTCAGTTCCCCTGGGAATGTCCCCGTGTCAAGGGACAAATTGATAATTTCAACCAGGGGGGTCCCGCGCAACATCTGGACACTCCCTAATCAGCCAAGATGGGCACGGATCAAGGAGGCAGGTGGTGGGCCTACCAACTTGGAGGTATCTATCCACATCAGCAGGGAGTATCCGATCAAAATGGTCCAACACTGGACCTGAAGTCAGTCGAGGGGCCTCCAGTTCAGTCACTGTATCTAAATTGGCAGGGAGGTCACGGCAGAGCAACAAGACTTTCTCCGCAAAAAAGCTCGGGAATGCCTCACAGCTGTGGGTCGAATTTGTGCTTAAATTTGGTTGTCCTCCTAAGGACGTTATGGACCTAATTATTGTAAAAAGTTGTGCTGGGCGAGAGCTAGCAGATGCAATGGAAGCTGCAAAGTAAGATTTCTTAGCAGCTTTCATAGCCATCTCATAGGCTTTCATAAGCCTCCTATAAGATGTTCTTGAGGCTCCGTCATGAGTCCGTTGCCATACTCGCTCTAGCCGTCTGAGATCCCGCTTCATTTTCCGGAGCTCCTCAGTAAACCAAGGGGCCCGGTTTCGACGGGGTCGCAGAGGGAGCTTAGGCGCGATCTCATCAATGGCTGCCAAGAGCCGGTTATTCCAGTCCTCAACAAGGTCATCTAATGAGTCGCCAGGAGGAGCAGGGTCCCGTAAGGCTTGTCGGAATCTATCAGGATCCATCTGTTTTCGCGGACGAGCCCAAATAGGTTCGCCACCCGAGCAGGGGAGGAGCGGGAAGTCAATCTTGGCTTTCAGAGCGTAGTGATCAGACCATGGCACTTCCACAGGGGGGAGCATGATCACATCTATGCCAGCCCCAAAGATCAGATCCAGCGTGTGGCCTGCTTGATGAGTGGGGCCCAAAACAAACTGGGAAAGCCCTAGTGTTGCCATGGAAGTCGATAGGTCCAGAGCCTGTGAGGAGGGAGCGGCATCAGCATGGACGTTGAAGTCTCCCAAAACCAGTATGTTTGGGAACTCCAAGGCCCAGCCCGCCACCACCTCCAGCAGGTCTGACAGGGTGGCTGCCAGTGTGCTGGGTGGTCGGTACACCAGACAGACAGCCAAGCTCTCCTTGGTGCCCCACACGAGACCAACACATTCAATGCCGGAGATCGCCGGTGATGGCAGAGCTCTGAAAGAGAAATCCTCCCGGATTAACAACGCTACTCCTCCCCCCGACCCACAGTCTGCGATTGATGGAGGACAGAGAAACCTGGGGGTGTTATCTCATGTAGGAAGACTACTTCGCCTTCCCGTACCCAGGTCTCCGTCACGCAAGCCAGGTCAATCCCCTGCGAGACAAAAAAGTCACGCATGGTGGCGGTTTTGTTGCCTATGGACCTGGCATTGCACAGCACCAATGACGGAGGTGGGTAATCCTTGCTCTCCCTACCCTCATCCCTTGGGATGGGGCGTAGATTGGAAGGGGTTCGAGGATCACTGCATCTCGAAACCCTTTGCCAATAGAGATATCTAGCCCCACCACCATTCCTCCCTAGCCCTTCAATAGTGGAAATCCCAGACCCCATACTAGCCTCCCCAATAGAGGGGTAACATCCCCTCAATAACAAGACATCCTTGGGCCAGGACTCCTGGGTCAAAATGGTATGGGGAAGAGGTGGAGGTTTGATAGGGTAAGTAACCCTAGAAGATAAAACCCAACCAACCGCACCCCAAGCGGGGAGGACAGTCCCATGGTGTTTCGTTAACTGTCAATCCCCCTCTCCCTCCTGGGTTGATTGGAGGATTGTTGGTTCTATTGTGACAAGTGTGCTGTAGATGTGCATGACTTTCAAAACGCATAGCAAAACATACTTATTTTGTTAAGTAGAACTAAAAGCACATAAGGTTAAAGGTAAAGGTAAAGGACCCCTGGATGGTTAAGTCCAGTCAAAGGTAACTATGGGGTGCTGCGCTCAGCTCGCTTCAGGACGAGGGAGCCAGTGTTTGTCCATAGACAGCTTTCTGGGTCATGTGTCTAACAAGGACTAAACCGCTACTGGCACATGGAAACACCAATTTATCCACCACAGTGGTACATATTTATCTACTTGCACTGGTGTGCTTTCAAACTGCTAGGTTGGCAGAAGCTGGGACAGAGCAACAGGAACTCACCCTATTGCATGGATTCAAAGTGTCAACCTTCTGATCAGCAAGCCCAAGAAGCTCAGTGGTTTAGACCACAGCACCACCCACGTCCCCTAAAAATGGCATTTGTCTTCAATCATGATCATTCCACATTAATTCATTTTACTAGCTTCTAAAAAACTTCTGTTGAGCTTCATGACTCATACTTATCTGTCCTGTTCTTATTCTTGTTTACTATTGACATACGATTGCCCTATGGCTCATGGAGATTTCACATCTTGTTCTTGCACCTTCTGCTGTATAGACTGACTCAACCCAGAGGCATATGGCTTGTGAGATTTAATGTGTGAAACGCATCTGACCTTGGGGGGTGGGTGGGAGGGAAACCCTGTACAAATGGGTGCTAATAGACCAGCTTTAGCAATTGGAAGTGAGATCACAGCTCATCAACTTGCATTAGAAATACACAGCATACACAAGTAAGAGAACAAGAAGTATAATTGTAGGGAGTATGAAACATAAACTTCTCAAGAGACTTTCATATGAGAAGCACGTCATCCAGAAAAAATATTCTACCACTGTGCAAAATTTCATCCAAACATACCAAGGGGGATGAAGATAGGAGCAGGAGAAAAGTGTTTGGCTAAGGAAGAGGAATTAAAAATTGCAGTGTGCAGCAGTTCTTGGAGCAGGGGAAATCAAGTTTGCAACAACAGTCTTCAAAAGAATACTAATCCTATCCTTACATTTTACTATGCTGGACATCCTTCCCCACCCCCACCCCACTTCTCCAAGTACATCATCAAAAACACAGTGCCACTGCATTAATGCCAATTTTTTAGCTCAAGAGTTTCAATGCATAAAATTGCGACATGGCTTATTAGTATTTTTAGCATTTGGTCTGAACTACTGTGGCTATATAATGTTGGAGTGTGTCAGCTATCATTAGCATCAGTTTGTTGACTGACACCTAACAAATCAATTTCAAGCACTCCTAATGGTAGTCAAAATTACACATGATGATGTAATAAATAGCCCATCACCTTTGTGTCGCTTCTAGGCTAATTTTGGTAGTCAAATTGACCAGTGTTTGCAAGTAATGGCCAAGCACAACATTATAAGAAATGTGGGATTGTCAGGACTCTCTCTCTCCTCTCTCTCTTGTAATAGATATTACAAAACCATGCATGATACCACATCATGATATTGTGAATCTCCCCTGATGTCAGAAGTAAAGAAGAGAATGGGAGAGATAGAGACACGGAACAATGAAATCACCTTTCCATTTTTGCTTCTGATTTTTGTAAACTCAATTCACCACATTTCCACATCAGATTGCAAATGTTTATTTTACAAATCTCCCCCCTCAAAAAACTGGGGTGCTGCTAGTGCCCACATCCTCTCCATATTTATTCCCTCATGCATTATTTGAACATCATACTACAGCTTTTGTAACTAGGGCTTAAATGTGAACAAAGAGAGCAAGCAAAGAGAGAACAAATTGTGGTAGATGCCTGTAGCTTTTAATATTGTGTGGTCCTCAGACAGCTATCCTTAACCTGGTGCTGTTAGACTACAACTCCCATCAGTCCCAGCTAGCATGCCCAAAGATGATGTGAGTTATGATACAGAACATCTGGAGGGGATCAGGATGGGGAAGGCTGCACTAAAGTAAGTACACTGATTCACATTTTTTGGCAGGTTTACTATTGGCAGGTTTGCTTAGCCTCCCCAGGTAAGTAATAATCTGCAATGCAATAAAAATACCTAATACAAAATAACATCTCTATCACACATACACATTACCTTCTTTACTTCTTTAAGAGTTTCATCTGTTTGTTTCATCTGTCTTTTTGATACTATCTGCTTTCAATGGATACCCTTAACTTCAGCAGCTTTACCGCCCTGCCCCCCTCACACACAAATAAAATCTATAAAATAATGTGTCCAGGAGGATCAACAGGCTGCTAAATGGTTCACTTATAACCCATAGACCAAAAACCTTGGTATGAGATCTATTGGCTGATATAATTCCAACAGAGGCACCGAAAGAGTGATCAACTAGGGAGTAATTCTGAAGCAACAGGAAGAATTCTAAAGAAATGTTGTTTTAAGGGCCGGGGCTATTTAAACAGATGCTCGATTGTAAAATCAGCACCACTGCAGTAAAACATACAGCACAAAATGTTGTTTGCAGGCATGTTTGTTAAGACTGCTCTCTCTTACCTCTGGCCATATGGCTTTGTTTGCTCAGGTGGCTCTGCTTCCCTGTAACATCGGCAGACAGTGCTAGAGGCCTCCTGGCTGCCATTTCTCTTCCCGATTCCTCTGGGTACGGAATCCATCAGGAAATTGTCCTGCACAAGGCAACCTGAAAGGGAAAGGAAACTTGGCACAACTTCTGATCAGTTCAATGGGGTTTGCATAGAAGAACTTCCTTGTGGATGATGACTATTGCATTTTATTGTCAAAGTATATATATCAAAAGCCTCTAAACACTGTTTTCTGCTTCAAAAAAACACGCAATCTGTGCTATTTTCTTTATCATTTCCCCATCACATTAGAATATGTGATATTATTATTTTGAAAGTCCTGAAAAGCACACAGATGTGCTTGCAGTTCCTGATTTATATGGGGGAAGCCCATGTGTCTTCTCTTCATAGAGATCATCTCTTCCTAAAGTAGCTCCATTTCACAGGTTACAACAACATGAGTAGAAGGCAACTGTGCAAGTATTACTATCTCTGGTCTGTACTACATACCCTCCAACATTTCTCTGATGAAAATAGGGATGTCCCATTCCATAATGATAATTTTCCTATTTCTACCTCAGACATCTTCTTGAGTTGCCTCAGCCCTCTGGGCAGCTTCCAACACATATAAAAACACAATAAAACATTAAATATTAAAAAACTTTCCTATACAAGATTGCCTTCAGATGGCTCAGGAGTTGGATAACTCTATACCCTCCAACATTTCTCCAATGAAAATAGGGATATCCTAAGGAACAGCGGGACATTCCAGGATCAAATCAGAAACCGGGACGGCTTCTCTAAATCAGGGACATCCCTGGAAAACAGGGACACCTGGAGGTTCACATGTATCACCTATGACAAGTCCATTCTGTTCTTTCCTCCTCACACCTCAAAATATGTATTTTCTATTAAAATATGTATTCACAGGCATATTTTGGTATGTTTAAACAGCAGAGAGCTGAGTCACAACATATGGAGAAGTGTGAACTCTAGGTGGAAAATCCAAGGGGCACTGTTCCAATCATTTCACAAAAGCAGGGATGGGGAACCTCAAGCCAGGAGGCCAAATAATCATGATAATGATGATGATGATATTTATACCCTGCCCATCTGGCATGGTTGCCCCAGCCACTCTGAGTGGCTTGCAACACAGATAAAAAAAACCATAATAAAACATCAAACATTTGAAACTTCCCGATATAGGGCTGCCTTCAGATGTATTCTAAAAGTTGTATAGTTCTTTACCTCCTTGACATCTCCTTCTAGGCCTCTGTATCTGACCCTGGACTCTCCCCAAGCTGCACACCCCTCACCAGCCCTTCTTTGCACCCTTCTTGAACATTTTTGCCTGACTAGAATGTGCCCTTGTACATTTTGCTTGAATGTGTTTTGGTTATCCAGATGGAGAACAAAAGGGGGTTCATAAGTGTGTAGAACTGGAGCGTGACCCTAGGAAGGTTTCCCAGAAAGAGAATGTGACCTTTGGGCTGACAATGTTTCGCCACCCCTGTCATATAGGAATTAGCAGGTATTGACATTTCTCAGGCATCCCTATGTGAAACACACACATTTACTGACTTCTTGCTGCTTCCAGGTATCCTGAAAAGCATATTCACACAACTCTTACCCAAGGGACCAATTGGGTTGGGTAAATGTGTAACTTCCTTTCCACACATCCATCTCCTGTCCCTCCTGTTCCTTTCACTCCACATTCAAAATTGAGATTGTAAGCTCCTTTGGGACACAAGCCAGTTTTTTTCTGGTAGTCAAACTTTGTAAAATGATGCATGCCTTTATGGCGCCAAATATCAAGAACAGTAAATGAGGCTGACAATATTTGGAGAGGTTGTTTATGCTTGGAGTCTTCCCTGATCCACAGGACTGAACCTCTCTAAATTCTGCAGTGTTGGCTTCCTTGTGTGAACATGGAGATGTTCTCTGGGAAACCATATTTGCCTTTTCTGAAGATGCTGTTATCTACTTCCTGCTTCCCCAAGTAATTGTGACATTCCAATGGGCAACACTAAATGATTATTAAATACTTACTTTAATTACAAACACACCAGGAGGGCATACTGGAAGAAAGGGACACATCTTCAGCAGAACTCAACTTTAGATACATCTGACCTATGGACCACTTACATTTAAATTAGGACAGTCACTGATGGATTATTATTATTATTTATTAAATGTCTATGCTGCCCTTCATCTGAAGATCTCAGGGGGGTTTACAATATAAAAAGGCAAAAAGATATAACATAATAACAAACAAAAACAATAATCCATCCTAATGTGAGCTGGTGCTGTTTATTTTTTCTTTATATAAACATACATCCTAAAGACTCACTGAATAAACCAGAGGTCAGCAAACCTTTTAAACAGGGGACCGGTCCACTGTCCCTCAGACCTTGTGGAACGTCGGACTATATTTTTTGGGGGGAAATGAAAAAATTCCTATGCCCCACAAATAACCCAGAGATGCATTTTAAATAAAAGCACACGTTCTACTCATGTAAGACACACTGATTCCCAGACTGTCCTCTGGCTGGATTTAGAAGGCGATTGGGCCAGATCCGGCCCCCAGGCCTTAGTTTGCCTACCCATGGGATAAACTCTATTAGGCTATATCCCAGCTATAGCTAACTGCAGGGCAAACCTTTTAGCTGCTCTCTCCAAATTCAAACAGCTTTCACTTCTTTTAGACACACACAGGTTTGCAGAGCACTGGTCTCAGATCTCACTCCCTGCAGATAGATTGCCCATTCAGGAGAACATCCATGGCCATTAATGGAACATTAAGGCTCCTTTGTTAAATCTTGGACTACCCATAGAGGAAATATCAGCCAGTCATTTTTGACCATTAGCAAGCAATCAACTTAGCAAAGGGTGGCCAGTCAGCATCTGAGCAAACCTTTTCTTGTGCTCATGTAAGACTATTGCAAGTTGCAAACTGTATGTCCCTGAAGTCCTTTTCCCAAGCTTGTCCTTGTCTGAGTCTTCTGTTCATTCAGCGATCTTAAGTTTATTAAGTTTATTAGAATTATTAACAACAGCATTTTGTGGGGTCTCTGCTTTCATTCCCCAGCCCTGCATAACTGTGTTGGGATGGTTAATGAAGCTTAACATACTTTCTCAGGAATTCATTTCCTTTGCAACTGTAGACTTTAGCTGTACTCTGTTGTATCTAGAGAAAGGGTAAGCAAAACATTCAATGTCCAATAAAAAATACCGCAGAAACAAAATGAGACAGATAAGCTTCTGAACAGTATATTTGCAGCTTAGCCCAGCATGACCATTCATAATGTTTTCTCTTATAATCAAGTTGAATGGCCACTATTCCTTTATTTTAAAAAAGCGTTTGAGCTATAAGTCTGTATTTGTACTACAAAAACTTTTAGCACTTTTTTTTTTACACTTTCTCATCACCTGAGAGCAAACACGCATTACAAAGGCCATTTTCCTGCATAAAAGACAATAGTAGGTTTCATGAATTTTATCTTATTCCTAACAAAACTTCACAAAGAGCCTATTTCCAATAGCTTAAATTTCTGGGCTCTAAGATTAGAGGGCACCAGATTGCCTATCCCTGTGTTAGATAAGGGGAAATATAACATATTCTGGGCTAGTCCTCACATGATAGAATAAACTCCATCTTCCCCATGCCTAAACACACAGACAGACCCAGCATTTTTGAAATTTAAAACAGCTGACTGCCACCTTCCAGTTTTTAATAAAGAAAGCTATTTTTTTGTAAAATGCCCATATTGAAATCTGCACCACTCCAAAGCTGAGTTAGATGTTGACAGCTGACATAATGTAAGTCAACGTGATCTCATATGCCATTAAACAGCATAATGTTAGTGTGATCCTAAACAGAAGGAGGCCACACACCATTAGGAAAATAATACAGCATTAGCAAAGCACAGCGTCGCAAGTCATGACATCTATTTGGCAGGGGATAGTTTTGCACTCAAAAAGACGGTCGTGCTTTGTGTTCGGTGAACTTGTCTGGAAGTGCAAAACACCTAATGGCGAGATTAACCAATAGCAGCACAGCAGCAGTCTGTTTTAATTTAGGTTTGCAGCTAGCTACTGCTATGAAAATTAACAACTCTTAAATGTGTTAAACAATCTTCAGGCTTCTGCAATAAATGAGCAGGCTGGAAGAAGCCATACAGCTTGTGCAATACTGTTGTTGTGAGACACCAGCCAACTATTTCCCACCCCCTTTGAGAGCTTGATCTGATAAATAAACATAGACATGCATAGACTCTCAGAGCTAGCTGGGCATTAACTCTAGCCTTGGGCTATATTATCACCCATTGGGCATTTCATTTTAGGATCCGGCATAAATGAAAACTGCAGCCTTTAGATTATTTTAAACATAAATGTAAGTAATTGTCTACTCCTAAGCACAATTAATCACAACCCACTTGCTGTTGAAGTAGTAATAATAATAATAATAATAATAATAATAATAATAATAATAATTTTATTATTTATACCCCACCCGTCTGGCTGAGTTTCCCCAGCCACTCTGGGTGGCTCCCAATCGAGTGTTAAAAACAATACAGAATTAAATATTAAAAACTTCCCTAAACAGGGCTGCCTTCAGATGTCTTTTAAAAATAAGTTATCGGCTTATTTCCTTGACATCTGATGGGAGGGCGTTCCACAGGGCAGGCGCCACTACCGAGAAGGCCCTCTGTCTGGTTCCCTGTAACCTCACTTCTTGCAATGAGGGAACCGCCAGAAGGCCCTCGGCACTGGATCTCAGTGTCCGGGCTGAACAGTCTACATTGGCTATAGCCTCAAGATGGAAAGAAGATAGAAGTGGCATTGAGGGGACACTGCTCCAACCACTAGGAAGTGCTACCACTTGGCTTCCACTGGCTTTTTAATCTAGTGCATGGATTATTAACCATGGTAGAAATACTTACTGAATACACACACCTGCACGCTGAGGCAACATACCTTGCACACAAACTGCCTGCCTTGAGCGACAATCAAGTGCACCAGTCAGTCGAAACCTAATTCCGGGGTATGGCTGCTGTCACCTGCTGACAGCTTCTAGGAGCCACAGGTGAGAACTGAGTGCAGTGTGGGGACCAAAGGTGGGCAAACTACCCCTGAAGGTGCATGATGTTCTCACACCAGAGGTACAACCCCTCTCCTTACACCCCTATGGATATGGATATAACTACATAGAGGGGAAAACAAAGTAAGAGTAGATGAAATATTCTGGGTGAAATCCAAATGTAGTGTCTGGCTTGCACAATGGACTTCTGCTTGTGTAAGCAGGACTTTGCCTTTTCCTCATTCCCTCTGTGAACCTGCAACATCTACTCTGAGGGGTGGGTACCCTCAGAACATATGGGGAGGCTATAGGGGAGCATGGAGGAAGGGAACTTGGTTGGTGCAACAATGTATCCTGTGCATTATTTTTTATTAAGCAACTTATCATTTCCCCCCCTAAATAAATAAACTAATAACAGAAACACGAATCATAGAGCTGGAAAATGCAGTTCTAAACCTAAGGGGTATCAGGGATATCAGGCCTCTCAGAGGATCTACAGTTCTGTTTTTTCTAGTGCTTCAGCTCTGTCCCACAATGCTCTGTTTTAAGGATATATGGCATCTACTGGGGTAATGGCTAGCAAGATGTTACTATCTGCCCAGGTACAGGGCAGGGGTCAGTTTAATTAAGCAGATGAATGGATAGGTTGAAGAATGGCCACCTTGATATCTGTGTGGAACAGTGACATAAAGGCTTGGGAGCAGGGGAGCCTGCTAATATAATATTCATACAACTGAGCTTATGCAACATGTACAGTTTCCCACCCTGCACTAATTGAAATTAACATAACTTCTGCTAATTTCTCCCAGACAGCTGATATTAGCTATCCTGCACTTAAAGCAGGCAATTGATATACCCACAAGCTTCTCCTTCTGAATATTTACACTTGGTTCTTCAGCATCTAGGAACCTGACATACATTTCAGCTCCTCCTTTGTGGTCATCAAGCTGCCCCAAAGTTGCAACTGAGATAAAGTTAGATTGCAGGTGCCACATTTTGATGGTCTTGTTTGTAATTTTCTTAGAAAAAAGTAGACCTCTTGTCTGAAAAAGGGTTCTTTTTTTATTCATGTTACACATCCCTCATGTTATTCAGATCAAGATAATTTGCACATTTACATCACTTTTAATTACAGCACTTTATGAACGTTTACTAATTAAGCTTCAAAAGACCCCTAAGCCTCACAAATGAGGAATATATAGTCATCATGTCACTCACCATTGAAATGAAAGCCTCTCTGGAGTAGAGTGGAGCACAACAGCTGTTTTGAAGCGTACACCAATGCTGCACAACTGTTGAGATGAATTCCATTTCCAGCCGAAACTGTTGGGGAACGTTGGGTAAATAAAATGTAATTACTTGATTTGGAATGTATCCAGGACACCAAGATTAACATCCTGAGACTCACAACTGTTTTCGGAAGTTGGGTTTTACAGGCACTGGGTTTTGCATTTCACATGGAAAACAGCAGGCCTAAATCTGTTCTGCGCTATGTCAGTATAAATTAGGCTGGATTTCTTCTAAAATGAGATGATGAGAAGTTCTGTCACCCTCTGTACACACACACACACACACACAGAGAGAGAGAGAGAGAGAGAGAGAGAGAGAGAGAGAGAGACAGACTTATACACACAGGTTCTGTGTGGAGGCTGAATAGCAAGGCAAATCAGTTTGATCTAGAGGATTCTCCCTTTCCCGAGCTGAAGTGCAATGCTAATAAACTCCCCAATGACCCCTTGCATAGAATTTTCTTTTTTCATAGTGCTGCACATTCTGTTGACATTTGCATTGAAATGTCCACCATGATGCCCATTTCCATTTTCTGTTTAGTCACTGCCAGCTCTGTGTACAAGTGAAGTTCAAATCTGTTGCCCCAACATGTCCCACTTGAAAATAAATTAAAAAGCACTGACCCAAATTCAAATCCTTGGGGGACCTTCATTGTAAGAACTGTCCATTTATTCCCACTCTGCTTCCTGTTCATTGACCAGATGCCAATTCATAACAGATCTTTTGATTGTAAGCCCTGTGACAAGTTCAAAGTGAGTTTAAATGTGAATAGAACTTACATCTTCGGACTTATAGCCAGATTTCATTTCCCAGTTTGCAGCAGCTCAAACATTTGACTGTTGTTCTTTTAATTTATTGTAATAATCTCCATAAGATAAATCATTTTTACAGAAGACCTTTTTTCACAAAGTTACTAGTACTTTGGGGATTTAAAATATGTTTCCACATAAGGTTACTCAAGCTATTTTCACTTGTTTTCCAGCACTTATTTAGCACTTTCAGTTGAATATCAAAGGCACCCAAAATGTGTCACATAGCATGTTACATATTTTCTCTTTTCAGTTATCGAATTCCTGCATGTTACTTTATCAGTATGCTTTTAATTTAAATATGGCATTAAAATTCACAGCTGTTTCAAGTGGAACATAAAGTCAATTGAGAGGACAGATTTGTGGAATTTTGCAGAGAATTTCAAACACTCAGCTGTCATCGTGCCATCCTTTGCACTTGATATAAATAACTTGCCTTTGGTACATAAGCCATTTTTAAAAAAGAAAGAAAGAAAATGAAGATGATTGCACCGAAGAAAGCACTGTGTGCTCTTCAGAGTTATATGGGATGTTTTCCAATTGACAATATGGGAATGCTCTGACTCGGGCCAAGGAGTTTGTTGCTATGGGGAAATAAGGAAAGCGTCATTTGATGTTGTTACACTTGGCAGACAAACTCAGGAACAGGGAGTGTGGGGTGCCTTCAAGCGGGTTTTGCTATCAATGGGAAAAGAAAAGTTCCTTCCTTGTTATCTTTCAGTCTTCTATTTGCTTATCAACTTTTCACAAGCACTTCCATAGCTATGAAAGAAATTTCACACATTCATATCTCACAGTCAGTATTGCCCATTGGAATCTACATGGACTGTGCAGCCCAGTATTGCTGTGCTTTCTCACTCATATGCGCGCACACATTTGCATACCACCCAACTTTTTCAGATCCAAAACAGGGACGCATGACCTTGCCTCAAAAAAGTGCTTTTTCAGGGTGAGATCTTGTGCAGCACCAAAATATGTGTGTTTTGGGGCAGCGTGTGAGATCATGGCCCCTCCAAAAGCACTTTTGAGAGCATGGCACGACAGCACATCACCCAAAATGGCCACTGCAATCTCATGCAAACCCTCCCCCCCAGATGTCCCTTTTTCCAGAAGATTTGGTAGGTATGCATTTGTGTCTGGTGAAAGACCTTAGTTTCAGTGGAAATATATATATAGAAAATAGGTGTTAGTAGGCCACTCCATGAAAAGGGAAAGAAGGCACAGTGGTCTGAAATCAAGGAAAGGTCAGGTGCAGCTCACCTGGCGGAGCTACAATATCAACTTTCCAGCTACTGTGTCACTGCTGCTTATCCAGAGAGAGAGATGTAAACCAGCAGAGAGGTACAACGTGGGTTCACCAGCAGGAGCTTTGCTGGTGTGCCTGCACCACACTGACCACCTCGTCCCTCCAAGTAAGCAGCAGCAACACTCCTGTCAGGAAGCTAGCAATCACAGTTCCATCCCACTGAGGGAGTAACTTTCAGGAAATTGGCCCAAATGAAGAATTTCCAACACAAGTTCTGGATGCCACACAGAGCCTACAAAAGCTTTCCTACTGTTGATAGTGACACCCTGTCTGGGGGGTAGTGAGTTGGAGTGAATCCAAACCGGCAAAAATAGTACAATGAGCCACAGAATAGCAAAAAAATGGCAGTGCTGTGATGAGCCAAAAGATGTGTAAATCGAATTGGGGACTGAAAATAGGGAAATCAAGGAAGGCTAACATGGGGGGGGGGGGAGTAACCAATATGTATAAAGTGTGACCTAAATATTTCCCATAGTTTGTGTAGTGATATAGTCCTGTTGAATTAATACACTTGCAAAACTGTCGCTTGGAGTTTTCAAAGTTATGCTTGTATAACATATTTATTATAAATATGCACAGACACAGACAGACAGACAGACAGACAGACAGACAGAAAGACACACACACAGGGGGGGGGAGGGAGGGAGGGAGAGAGAGAGGAGGTCTATCCTGGTCACCATCACTGTAAAATCTCTCGGACAGCAAGACAACGTGAGCTCCAGGTGTGAAGCACATTTGAAAACAAGTCTGTATATAAATCAGTGAAGAAAAATAGCATATGGGCTTCACAGGTAACAGACCACAAGAGAGCCCTCTACATAAGGCCTGAATTATTGCCGCTACATGGCTTACGAAGCAGCCCAACTCACAGCCACCAAGCTATTGCACCTCAGGGGGAAAGGGATATTGAGGGTTATTGAACATTGCCAATTTTTGCCGTGGATCAGCTTGAAGTTATTTAGCACAGATGTTTCCGTAATTGTGACACACTGGGAAAATCCACATGCTCAATAGCCCTCAAACTCACACTTCCATCTGTGCAGCGTGAAGGTCTACAGTTACTACACTCAGTGGCAATATAAAACATCCAGGAATACTGGCTCAAGATCTAGGGAAAGGTTTTTCTTTTCTTTTTTTCCTCTAGCACCATCTGCTCTCTTATATTTACCTGCATTTTTGTGCTCTTGCATTCATATTCAGCACAAGGAGGCAATGTGTTTTGTGAATGTTGGTAAATATGTGCAGTTAAGGAACCATAACCATTTATTAAGCTCTTGTGGCTGAAGTGTAATATATACAGAAGAGCTGGAACCAATTTCACAAGAGATGTTTAAATCAGATTTAGAAATCCCCACCTCTGTGGCATGAAATTACACTGAGTCACACAAGGCACGTTCAAATGTTATCATTTTTGTTTTATACCATGGGTAGGCAAACTAAGGCCCGGGGGCCAGATGTGGCCCAATCACCTTCTCAGTCTGGCCCGTGGATGGTCCAGGAATCAGCATGTTTTTACATGAGTAGGATGTGTGCTTTTATTTAAATGCATCTCTGGGTTATTTGTGGGGCACAGGAATTCATTCATATATGTTTTTCAAAATATAGTCCAGCCCCCGCCCACAAGGTCTGAAAGACAGTGGACCGGCCCCCTGCTGAAAAAGTTTGCTGACCCCTGTTTTATACAGTTTTTCTTGCAGACTGGTACTGATATTCATATAAGGCAACCCTCGCCAACGTGGTGCCCTCCAAATATTTGGGGCTACAGTTCCCATCAGCCATGCTAGCTGGGGCTGATGGGAGTTGTATTCCAAGTCATAGAATCATAGAGTTGGAAGAGACCATGATAGGCATCTAGTCCAAGTACCTGCAATGCAGGAATATTTTGCCTGATGTGGGGCTTGAATCCATGACCCTGAGTCTCATTCTCTACCAACTGACCCATGACAGGAGCATCTGGAGGTCAGCAAACTGGCAAAGGCTGATGTAAAGTGAAGCAGAAACAGCACAGTCTTCAACTTTTCCTCTTCCTGGCTATGGGCATTCCCAACCACATGGTGGTAACCATATAGTTTGCAGACTGAAGTCTTCACATGTACTCTACAGTTATTTTTAATTCAGGCATTTCAAACACAAACCAATTATTCTGCACCTATTTTCACTGAGAATTAATGGAATGAATTATCTCTAAATCACTTGAATGCAATGCTGGCAGAAAAGGAGTATTGATTCCCACTTGTCTTGCACTAGGGAAAGGGGTTCATGGAGAAAGAAGAATTTGGCTATAGACGTGGCTCTTGTATTGCCACGGAAAAACTAAAAAAGAAGAACCAATCTCAAATATGCTGAAGAGTCTAAATACCTGGCACACTTTTAGCCAGAACAGGGGCTTTCCTATAAGAAATGGGACAAACCATGCTTATTTTTTTATAAACCTTTCTAAAAATGTATAAAAACCTTAAAATACAATCTCAAAGGTCACCAATTTATAAAACTATTTTTACCATAATTCTCACAGAATATGCATTATCCCGCTAAACAATTTGTCTTTTTCCAGGCAAAAAATATTGTTTGTGTACGTGCTTTGCCACAAAACATGACATGCCACCAACGCCTAACATACAATACTGTTCACCTTTACTTGGAAATCTCTCCCCTTAAACACAGAGGCATTTGCTTCCAGGTGAAGACACGTTGGATCAGGCTGTAAATTACAAATGGCCGTTCCAACACAAGTTGGAATTGTTACAATCAGACTCTTTGTTCAATGACAACACCATTGACTTTGTTTTAGACTCAGTGAACATTGTGGTATTCCCAAACTGGTATTTCTAATCAAAGGAACCAGCAGCCCTTTCATCAGATACAGCAGTAAATTCTGATGGTAATTGATGAAATCCTTTAATTTCTCTGAGAGAGAAAAAACATAGCAAAATGGACAACGTGCCAGCCCAACGTGCCAGCCCAACATGCCCAAATGAGCAACATGGAGTGCACAGGGAGTAAGCGAATCTAAAAGTCAACCCAAAGTGTCCAAAATCTGCAGTCAATAGGTTTTTCCCCCCTCCTCAGGCATTGTCACTCTCCCTAAGTAGCCATCGATTCGTGAAACACAAAGAAGAAGAAATCAACTGAGTGACAGCTTTATGCTCTGCCACAGTAAATTCATGCTGAGATGTTGGGGAGGGGGATCTGCCCTAAAAATATCAATCAAGAGACAGAAGGGAAATGGACACAAGGACACCAGTGTTGACATGCCATTTAGAACAGGGAATTTGCCTTTAAGAGCCGTGAAAAAAAACAAGGCCCATGCAGCCAAGGGAAGCATAAAATCTAGGCTAACACACAGCAGGGAAAAAGAAAGAAAGAAAAGAAAACATTTATTGTTCGGGTTGTGGGGGGGACACAAGGGATCTTCTTACACCAAGAATTGCTTTGATGATATTAGGGCTCGTCATGAGAACCGGGGTTTATGTTAGAGTAAAGGAGTTAAGACACAACATGGCTTGTATGTCTTATTCCACCCTTCTGAAATCAGCGAAAGCGAGTGAGCCAGCATTAACTTACTGTTCAGAAAAGTCAAGGAGGAAGGACTCGCCAGGGGTTCCATCTAAGGTTTAAGGACAAAATGGGCAAAGATTACAGATCTCGATATAGATTGGAGAAGCAGGTTTCACAGGCCTGCTTGTGAAACTGCCCCAAACGTGTTTAAATTCATTTGCTATGGTGACTTTTTATTCCTTACAATAATCAGATACATAAGTGTTCATAATGGATAATCAGCATTGTGTGTGGAGGTCCCCAAGCCACCCCTCAAATAATTCACAAATCACACATAATTTTTGTTTCAGGTTTTTGGCATAATTTTGGCTACAACTTTATTAAAATACATAATCTGTGAGTGGTTGCTTAGGCATTGGTTATGACTATCTGTCCCCCCGCCTGGGACAGAACTGACTTTCCGAACTCCCTCGGAAGCCAGTGAAGGGAAAACAATATTGGGGATCAGTGGAGCTGAGTGACAGTCCCTCACCGCTCACCCATCCTGCTCCCCAAGGCTTGCTGGCCCTGGTCCCATTTCAGGGATTGGATGAAATCATGGCAAGCCCCAGGATTCATTTAATGGAATTCCCTTCCAAACCACCATTGGAGGGGCAGGCCCATCCTATCCTGACCCCTCCTCCACCAATTTTTATAACCAATGCCTAACTGCAACCTTACAAGTTGTGACGAATTGCTAAGTAGTAGGCAAAAACCAAATGGCACCAGCTAATCAGACAAATGGACAAAATTCCTACTAGGCCCCTGCCCCAACAGCAGACGACCCCATGACAGGCATAGCAAGATCAACCAGAACACAGGACGGGCGGGTGATCCGATGCACTCAGCAAAAGAGAAAGCAAAAGCGGAGTGCCCCAATATTTAAAGCCTTTGTTCCCACCCACCCAATTTGCAACATGCAATTTGCCCCAGCAACCTGGTTACCCAATCGTTGCTTCAGGCAATCACCATTTAACCTGCCTGGAAACAGAGGGTTGGCCTGGCAGACCCCACCGCAACATGTGCTCTCATTTCAGGGAGAACACGCTTTGCTAAAATGGATGGGGCTATCGTTTCCCTAAATGCTACATTTGGATGTTTGAATAACTAAGCTACAAAACTAAGAAGCGATGCTGCACTGCAAATCATCCAATGCATTATGACATTCTTACATTTTTATTATATGTGAGGCATTAAGTACGTAATGGTTTTGTAAGTATCATATCATATCAAAAGAAGCTACATCAATAAGGCCTGATGGCACCTGCCATCCAATCATTTAAAATTTAAAATAGATGTGCCATAAAACCCAGAAAATACATTTTAAGAGGTAGCTTTGTTTGCACGTATTGACTGTCACACATCTAAATCTTTAAATATATTCTTGATTACAAAATTCAATGCATTCCAGCAAAGCTAAAGTAATTGTTGCACCTTAACCCCTACTCCTTAACTTATAAGTGTTAGGTGAAAATTTAGTGGTCACAAGCGACTGATACTCAAATATGTACCGTAGCTGTTAAACAGGTACAAGCGGAGGGAACAATAACATCAGGGGTGTGGGATGGTTGCTTGTCTTTCCCTTTCTGGGCATTATTTCCATGTTGTATTTATCTTGTCTTCTTGTATAACACAGCTAAAAGTAATGAACACAAAATTTTAATGGTAGCCACTTTCTACTGAAGATGCTGCAACCTCAGAAGATGTTCACTGTAATTATATTATTCAGGCATTTAACTCCTGGTCTATATGCTTAGACCAATGGGAAATATTTGAGAATGAAAAATATGAGATGGTAACTTGGAATGTAGATCAATGAAAGACTGAGGGCAAGGGATGAAATATTGGCACAGACTTAATTCATTAGGAAAGTCTCCAATCTTAACCAACTGATAGAGCCTAAGTGGATTGATCCACTAACTGAACCATTTAAGAATGGAATCAATCATTCCTCAAAATAGTACAACAGTGTATGTGTGTGTTTTGTTTGTGTGGGTACAGGTGCAGAAGAAAGAATTTCCATCTTTCTCTCAATATCTCTATCTGGTTATTGTCTAATATTTTCCTGGCAGAGGACTCTGCACTTCAGGGGTGTAGAGATTTTACCTGTAGTGGAATTTCAAGGTTAATTGGATACTAGAGAATAATTAAGAAGTATTCATATATTCTGTTTACTATATGAAAAGCTCAGTAACTGTAATGTAGTCATGGATCTGGTTGGATCGCACATCAGATAATTTTGCCAGTGATTGAACAAATGAATCAAAATGTACTGAATGTGTCATAATGTTGCCTGCTCATACTGTTATGTTGCCATGTTGGGAAAACTGCTACATAGTTATCACCCCAACCTTTATGAGACGTGAATCTAGACAAGCAGAATTAATCACTGTTACATTCTGAAGGACCACAATGTAAATCCAAAATATTAGTCAAAGGATTTCGAATGTAAATATTGTTCACAAACTAAAAATGCCCTTGGTTACCCACATCCATCAAAATACTGCTTGATGTAGAAAACATGTATAAAATATCCATGTTAATTTTTTTAAAAAAATTTAAGCAAGACATCTGCTCATTTAATCATGTGGGGTTTTTTTGTTTTTTTTAAGCCAGAAATGAGAGCTCATAATGAACTACAGCACACAACCTGAGGTACAGGACATGTCAACACATTTAAGGGCCAGCAAAATAGCATAGGAAAATTTTGTGACTATACCAGACTGCAACCTTTCTTCTTCAAGTGTAACTTTTTATTAAATATGGGGGAACATTAAAAATGTGGTAATATTTGAAGTTAACTCTGTGGCTTAGACACTCACTTACTGTGGCATGGATGTTTTGCAAATTGTTAGTACTACTATTCAATATGCTGGACATTTATTATGAATGCTGTCCATTTCTGTGAAGCTTGGGCATTATGAACTTGGCTTATGTCTAAGTTGCATTCTGTATGCCAGGATAATATTCTATAAAGATTTAATAAGACATAATGAGCAAGTGAAATTTATGAAGCAGGCTTGTTCCCCTCTACCCAACACTGGGATTTTTATTCCTGCCGGCTCAAAACGCTAACTAAATGGTGATTCATTTTACAATGTCAGAGGTATCTAAGCAAGAGTCATTTATTTAAATCTTTCTGCTCCTGGGGTGACTGTACATGGAAAGCAATGCTTTCTGGTATTTAGTATTTATGAACCTTTGAGAACCATAGCAGTACTAATTTGGCACATCATCTTCTTGTAGTAATTCTTAGAAGACAAGCTGGGAATCCCAACAGCATTCTCTAACACAGGGTCCTTTCTTTGGGTTGGTGAAAAACAGCATCTATGACCCACATTCAGCTAATATGGAATACAACATTAGTGAGAAATCATGTATGTAAATCAGGAGTGTGCCAGTGTAATTAGGGATGAATGCACTTCAGTGCTAACAACCTGTGTTCTGGGAGAACCAAGAACCAACCATTCCAACGCTCCATTACCTGTCTTAGTATATTCACATGGTCAACCAAGGCTGTTTCCCTTCCCAAACCAGCATGAGACCCAAATTGATATGCATCCAAACAATCAGGGATGACATCACAAAGCTAAAGGAGGCCTAGGGTTGAGATACCATTAATGAGGTATTGAAGAGGATGAGAGTAAGTTAGACACTGGCTTAAAGTTGTTCAGAACTGTAGAGTCCAGACTAGATTCTACCCCACTTCCAGAAAGTCCTCACTATTTCCTCCTTAAGGGAAACAAGAAAAGCTTCCCTCCCTCAGAGCAGCATTCACGATTTCAGTGGTCCAAGTCAGAAACCCAGCCTGGTTGATTTCTCTAGCTAGAAAAGGCAAGTACAAGCATGGGCCTAAAACCTCCAAGCACCTTGCTTACATTCTCAGGCTACACAAGATCCTGTGACAACATACCTAGACAGTGCTCTAGCCATGTCCACCTCTGGTTTTGTAATAACTATGGCATCCAACTCTTCAAAATTATCTAAAAATGTAATGCAAAGTGGTCACAGTGGACATCCAAGTGTTCCACAATTGTTCCATTGGGCCTGCATAAAAAGGCCTTCAGCCACCTCAAAAATCTCCACTGGCCAACATCCAGATGCAATGGTGGAAAAGTTTTCTGTGAGCCATCTCAGCCACAGCAGGCCCTACAACAGAACTTCATCAGTATTTGGTTGCATTTGGCAAAAGTCTTGTGCTATCAGTTGGTCATCCATTTCACTCCCCTCAGCTCCTCAGAATATGAAGCAGCTAACATGATGAAGTGGTTAAATCGTGGTCATTTGGGAGTGACCATCTGAATGGCCAAAATCACCCCCATATTCTAAGCAGAGATCTGGACCTTGGCAGAAAACCCTCTGAATCCATCAGCCTCTGGTAGTGTACCACTGAAAATGGTGTATTCAGAGCCACCAGTCCACCATCTGCACATGTAATTACCTTCTGGAATCTATCGGAACATGTTTTGATGTCACCTACCTTAAATAACTCTCCTCAAGGGCACAAGGGAGTAAAGAAACACTGCATGTAAGGAAGATTGCAGTTATTACTTCCATATGGGGGAACTGTTAAAAGATTGTGGTTTACCATTCAGAGAATTTACAGCTGGGTTGAAACTTAATCTAGGCAATTGCCCTTTATACCGCAAGTTCAGCGCATACTACACTACAGCTCTTGGGGAACATCTCAGGACTATCCATTTAGGATTTTATTTTGAGTGAGTGAGTGAGTGAGCAAGTGAATGATTTATTAGGGTTGAATGGAATGGAAGGATGGTGCAGTTTGTGGGAGCAGTATATCACACATAAAATCTCCCCCTTTTGGTGACAATCTGAGAGACTTACAAACATGATGCAACAATTATCCTGTTCAATGTGGGAGCAGGAACCACTGCCCTAAATTCACTTTAGCTTTGTGATGATGCCACATAGGTGGGGATTTGACCTTTACACTAGCGACATGATCCATGATTGGTTGGATCATGCAGCCAACATAAGGAGGAATTCACCAGAATAGCAGCTAAAAAAAAGCAGTGAGCAAGAATGAAAAGGAGCAAAAGGATACCCCCACCCAAAATGAGAAAGGTATGAGGGGGAGAGATATATTTCAGACAATATTTGGTGTTTGTGTGGAGAATCCTTTTTTCCCTTTTCTGAACTGAAAATGTTCACCCACCTAAATGCGGCTCAGCCCTAGAATTTATTTTTGATGGAAGAGTGGAAGAGAAGTGAGATAATCATGCAAATGTTGGCTCCATAACTTTATTATACCAGACCTCTGCAATGCATTTTAGAAACTTTTCCAGGGCAAATTATTAACCTTTCTGGCTATCTGAAAAATGAGTTTAATAGCATTTTTCTACCTCAAAGGGATATTGTGTCACTAAATTAATTAGACTCAGCCAAGATCTTATTTTGCATCTGTAGTAAGAATAGTGCATCAGCTCTAGGGGGTTTCCCTCCTACAAAACACCCCACACACCCCAATAAGAAGAATGGAAGAAGAAGAAAAAAAATAGCCTCCAAATACCATGTCCAAATGACCACAATATGGAAACATCCCCTACAAATTATAATATTAGAAATGAAATGAATCCTGTTTGGCTTTGTCTGCAGAAATGCAACCATCCTCATGCGAATTACATTTTTAAAAGTCACAATTACATCTGTAAGGCACATAAACATTTTTTTAAAGCTCTTTAGAGGAAGACCATTAGATAAGTATTGATTTATGACCCCAACTATATGTGTTTTGTGTGTGAGAGAGAATGGTTTATATGTAGGATTTTATGGGTCATTGTAAATAGCTGTCTCTACCAGTGTGGAAAGATAATAAAAAATGAAAAATGATTTTTAAAATACCTAATTCCACGGAGACTGTAAAAAGGAGTGAAACTTCTTCACCTGTTTGACCTTTAAACTATGTAGATGTTTCATCCTGTGGCATAAAAGCTCTTTGTAATTTAAAAACAGGAAAAAGACGAATAGAGCAAGCTCAGACTTTCTCTCTTCTCTCTCTGCTTCTTTTCTTTCAACTCATTGTGGGCAGTTAAAATGAGGTTGCTGGTTTAGTTCAAAATACACCCACTGAGATCAAGACTCTGTCCTGCTGCTAGACTATGAGCAAAAGCAAAATAGGATTAAACTGGATAAAGCACCTTTCTAATTTATTAGCGTCAGACTTCAGGTCTGAGAGTTTAGGTGAGAGACCAATGGAACATTGCTCTTATTCTCCCCATTGGATTCTGGTTTCTTCCGCTGTTCCATTGCAGAATATGATCCATTCCCTCCCTTGCAGAAGTTCATTTCACCTGAATGCTTTCATAACAGCACAGCAAGAAACTGCTGTATCACTCCAGTGGCCTATCCTGTTCTCAGCATCCTGGGCATTTAGAGGAGAGCTAAACAAATAAATAGTAATGCATCATTCCATGTTTCTTTTTATCACCATAACAGAATAATGAACTACGGGTTGTAGCCAATGTTACTTCTACTCTGAGTAGACCCATTGAAAATAAAGGGTCATAGTCCATACGTCCATTCATTTCAATGGCTCTGCGACTAACATTGGATAAAACACTACATCCCAACTTTAATCTAGCAGTTTTGTACTGAAGGCACTCCAAAACATATGAACTTAATGCATTGTGCTTCCCCTAAAACATGTGTAGCTTGCACTTGCACAGAAATTGTAAGAATCCAAATTTTCAATCAAGCAGAAATATCTTCCGTGTGTTCCTTTTGAAATTTGTTTAAAGCTGTGACCTCAGGTGATACTAGTAAATAAAGTACCAAAAAAAACCCAGCAAAAGACAAAGGCAGCATTTTCAAACTTGGATGTTATTTTCCATTCCATTGTTTTATTTTAGGTTACATCTGACGTGTCACATTTGCATCATGGTGTCTCTGAAGACTACAACCAAAGATCTTCTGGCAGAGGCTATGAAGAGATGTGTTTTAATCACCGAATCCCTTCTCCGCTGTTAGGAGACAGCAACCCACTCAGTTGTGTGGGTAACAAGGGCCGTGATGAGGTTACTCAGGACTTCTGACTCAATGGCAATTGACCCTGTGACTGAAACCAATTTGAGTTTATTGCTCATTTACAGTGTTTTCGTCTGGTCCCAGATGGGCAATTTTCACATTCTGTGATCAGTGGCTGCCCCACTGTAGGTCATGCATGACAGGCGGCACACAGACAGAGTCCACTTTGCATCCTCCTGCTAAGAATTCCACTGTAGCTGCATAGTGCTTAATGCCTGACTCACAGCGTGGGACCATGGCTTGGCAACTTCAAGTGCTATTATCTTGCTTTTTCTCAACAAAACAGAAGCACACTCCTCCTGAGATACAATGGGAACAAAGCAAATCTCCTGCTGCTTTGTTCTGATACGGGTAAGATTGCCAAACTATTGCTGCAGGTAAAAAAAACCCCCAGCAAAACTTTATCTGGAATGAAGTCCAAATTAGCTAGGTTACCCATTAACTTCATTCAAAATGGTATTCCAATAATCTTCTCACAACCATCACCACAAAAAACAAAAATTACAAGCCTAAGGTCCAACTAAGATGACCACAGCAATGGCAGGGCTTACACCAGTATATTTAGTTGATATGCTATGCTCAGCAGAGAGTTGTAGCATCTTTGAGGATGAACAGATGCATGGGGCTCCTTTTATCAGGTGTGGGGGGGAACAGTTTGGAGAGGAATGGGTTGACCTTTTCCTGTGCTGCAGTTCTAGTTTAGGCCCCTACAACCGTGTACAGTTGTATAGAGTTCCATATTTCTGCTGTGCAGATTCATGGGGCAGCAAACTAGTTAAATAACACTTTCAGATCCACTGTTTCCAACTCATGTTCCGGCAATCTGAAAAAAGGGGTGAGCACAATTCTTTGCATAGAGTGGGATAATATCTTGAATTTTGTCTGAAACTGTCATTCAGAAATATTGTATATTTGGACAAGACACAAATGAATGCACAAAGTCTTCCTATTTCTGAAAACAGAGAAAACAAAGCATGTCCAAGAGCTCTGACAAATGCATGACAAGGAACCCCTGCTTATGTGTTCTGTTGAATTAGTGGGGTGGATGGCTAGTGCCAAGTAGCCCTGAGGGGTTAGCATTCTCTGTAGGTCAGGTTCCAAGAACACTTGGCCATCCAGATGTTGTTGGGCTCCCACTCCCATCAGCCTCTGATGGGCAGGGATGGTTAGTGTTGTGGTTCAGCAACATCTGGAGACCCTGCTCATTTCCTCAATGTCCCTTTGAGTGCATTCTATCATTTTGTATCTGTTTCCTTAAAATAAGAGCAAAGCCAATCATGGGGAAGGATGGTGCTAGATGGGAGCATGGCTGAAAGATGAGAGGGCAGCTTACAGAAAGAAGGTCATGAAGATACGTAAGATGTGTCTCTTTCATCCCAGATTACAGTGCTATGTCACCAAGCAACTCAAGGGGTGGATAAATCATTTTCTTTACCTGACCACTGGAAGACAGAGGTCAGGTAAATTAGAATATCCAATGCTATTTTGTTATTTAGGCAAAATCATTTATTCAGAGAAAGAGGCTCACCCTGGTTGTCCTGTTTGATGGAGGTACACAAAGCCGATTCAGGTAATTCTTATTGACAGCAGAGGGTCATAGCACTTGGAGCTGAGGTGAAGCTGACCAGCTGCAGAGGTGCTGCTGACTGATTTAACTCAGCCAACAGGCCACATGAGATTCCACTTGAGCACTGACTCTGTTATTTTGTTGTTGGGATGAGGGAGGAAAAGGAGTCTTTCTTTCCTTCCTTCTCCATAAAACACTAAGTCCAACTTTCTTCTTATGTGACAGTGGATGTTTCTATGAAGAATGAACTCTAGATGGAATCATTGGGGCTGTGTCTTTTTTAAAACAAAGCACAACAACACTGTTGTTGTTTTTAATGGGAAAGCTGTCAAATATTTATCAAGGAAAGAAATCCAGAGGTGAATTTAAACCGATTGAAATACATCAAATAAATGGGCAGACTTTACCTTGCATTATTGGGATCATTTGTTTCAATAGCAATCGGTTTCAGTCTTGTAAACAAGCTATCTGTAATGGAATGACCTCTGGGAAGCAAAACACACACACACATTTCATTCTTTAGTTTCATTCTTTTTCATTCCAGAATCTAGCTCCCTTTCATGATACAAAGTGTTCTCATCCTGTTTGATATCTTTAAAAATGATACCGGGTACCAGATTAAAGAACAAGGAATCTTGTACTCAGAGCTTGGAGAGTTCATTTTAAACAGAAATCAGTTCCTACCTTAAGCTCAGTATGTCCAAATAGGAACTAATTCCAGTTCATGTTCGTTTCTTTACAAAACAAACAAGTTTGGATCATGTTCAATTCAAGTTCATCTATATAGATCCTCAGCAATTTCCCCCCAGCATCTGAATATTACAAACTGTTGTACTAAAGTATAAAATATAGTTAAGAAGACAAAGGAAACATCAAAATACACTCAGTGGAATTTGAATTGTTTAATTTATTTCCCCCAGCAATTATGATCTTTAAGTTTAAATTTCTGAAGCGTATAAAGAGTAAAAAAAAATGTGTAAGAGAATAAACTTGAAGATGAACTAAAAATCATTAAGAGTTCTAGCTTACCATTCAGCAAACCCGACAACTCTGGGAACTGCTTTCAGGTGTAGCTCAGAGATTTTTGAACTTTATTCCATGATCTTCATTAAACTGAAAAGCCAGGGTAAAGAGGTGTAGCTTCTATTCAGGCTTTTATAGTAGCTCCATTGTAACGGTTTTGACCATTATATTGTAATTATTTTTCTATAATTTACTGTTTATTTTGTATCATTCTTTCATGGTTGTGAATGAACATTTCCATTTTTTCACCGTTTATCACTTATTTTTAATGCAGTTTAAATTGAATTTCTTTTTGGTGCAGTTCTGGCTGTCTACACATATGCTCACTGTACAATGTATATAGATTGAATTGAGAACCCTTCCCCACCCCCAACAGAGAACACAGTGCATGAGGAGGGGAGATTTAACCCATATGTCTCCAGTTATGAAGACAATTGCAATATTTGATGTAACTTCAAGGAAAGGTATAGATAGTTTTTGAGAATTGTGCAACAGTAATCATTAAGTGGGACGCGGATGGTGCTGTGGGTTAAACCACAGAGCCTAGTGCTTGCCGATCAGAAGGTTGGCGGTTCGAATCCCCGTGATGGGGTGAGCTCTCGTTGCTCGGTCCCTACTCCTGCCAACCTAGCAGTTTGAAAGCATGTCAAAGTGCAAGTAGATAAATAGGTACCGCTTTGGCGGGAAGGTAAATGGTGTTTCCGTGCGCTGCTCTGGTTCACCAGAAGCAGCTTCGTCATGCTGGCCACATGACCCGGAAGCTGTACGCCAGCTCCTTTGGCCAATAAAGCGAGATGAGCGCCGCAACCCCAGAGTCATCCGCAACTGGACCTAATGGTCAGGGGTCCCTTTACCTTTACCTTTAATCATTAAGTGAGGGGCAGAGTGTGCTTGCTAGGCAAAAGGGTGCTTCTGAAAGCACATAACTGAGGTCTTGTGTTGACTGTGGAGATATTTTTTCCAATATGTTTATTTAAACATTTGCATTCCACTTCTCTATGTGAACAACAAACAGATCCCTAAGCATCCAGATTCAGCAAACACTATCATACATTAAAAACAATTTTAAAATGAACTATTTTTTTAAAAAAAACTATAAAAGTATGAATAAATTGATAGCCCAAATTAAATACCCAAACATCTTTTGATCATCTTTCCAGAAATCATGCACTATCCATGTGCAGAACACATCTAGACATATTGAGCCTATTTGGATCTCTGAACCTTGGCTCTAGAAGAGTTATATTGTTCTTATGATGTTTAAGTTGATATATGAACTTTTCACCAAAGTATCATTTTTAGAAAGATGATGCATTTACAGAATACAATGCAATATTGATGTTATCAGCCATGTATTAAAACTTGTGATAGTCTGTACTTATATCATGATGAAATACGTTCAAATACCATACCTTTTCAAGGCAGCTTGGAAAAACAAAATATAATCTTAACAATCCTCTGCCAAAATGGATTGAGAAGTGAATGTTAATAGGTGCTGCTTAATTCTGGGCTATCCAAAACAAGTTTTAAATCATTTGTTAAAGATAAATTGGAGTTTTCGGTGTTCAAAAAATTGATCATGGAAATAAAGGCACCGAAGCCTTTAAAGACAACCTCTTTTGTGATCTCGACAAGAGATACTCTAACAGTCATAAATTCATCAGGGAGACTGCATCTCTAGCATAAGCTATTTGGTTTTTATAGGGAGCTCATTGTATGCACATTGTTGGCCCATCAATTTTATTTGCTGTGAGTAAAGGAAAGTCTAAACAGAACAAACTAAAGGGAGACTGTGCTTCTGAAAACAGCCTTTACATTTTTTAAATGAAAACATTACTTTACTTCTTGTGGCACAAAACAAATAAAGAAGAACAAAAGTAAACCCAAGAGGGACATCAAGAGATTTTAGAAGTGACCTCTATGGTGACATCTTTTATTTTCAAGGATCAACATATGGTACTTGAATACTTCATGGAATGCTAAGTGGAGGGAAAGGGAAATAGTATATACAGAGGAATGATAAGGAAATAACTCAAGCAAAATACTGACAGTTGTATATCTAGATGAAACCAATTAAAACAAGCATTCATCACTTTGGTCACAAGAATGTGCAGTTTAGGTTTAATGCTTGCAGAAGCCGCTGATATTTCAACAGATAATAAACAAATCTAAAGGGTGAGCATAATTTTCTGTTTACATTTCAGCACCATGAACAATCACACATGTGATTCTCAATTAAATCTGTCCCACAAAACTATGCATACAGATTCAAACTCTCTCTCATCAAATAAAACAGTCCAAATAAAAATGTTCTGTGCTGCATGATCACAAAAGCTTTCATGATAGTCAGGAAGTGTGAGTTAGGCAAAGTAAGAATACTCCATTGGCCTTCTTTTCACTGATGGATGAGAATGTAAACTTTGGAGGATCTTAATGTCTATGAAGGTTCATATGGCAGCAGCTGGCCCTTCAGCTACACAAGTTACTGGCTATTTAGTGATCGGACCTTTCTAATAGTGACAAGAGACAGCACTGCAATAGTAATACTGCACTATATTAGTTAATGAACACTAGCATCCAGGACAAGATGACAGCCTTATGGGGTCAAATCATGTCATTGGTTCAGGAGCTCAGGCATATTATTTTTTATGTTGTTCATTGTCTTTCTGAGATGCTTCTCCTAATATAACTATTATAAATGTGCTGAGGAAGGCATTGCTCCCCTGAGTCATAACATCCTCTCTCAGCATCTTAATGGAAGATAACCTCAGCATAAACCTCTTTGGCAGATAAGGAATCATGTGTAATTATTTCCTCTAAACCTTCCCAGGCATATTTTGAGGACTGGGTTCAGAGCCTTGCCATTCAATTAAAAACCACAACTGGAGACTCTAGTAGGTTTGTAAATTTAATTGTAAACAATGAAGAACATCTAATTAACCCTATTCAGTTTTTGTGCAATAATGGCTACATACGTTGAACTGGACAGTTAACTCAGTTGGTTAGAGCCATGCCAAGGTTGAAGATTTGATTCCCATATGGGACAGCTGCATGTTTCTGCATTGCAGGGGACTGGACCAGATGATCCTCAGGGTCCCTTCCAACTCTACAATTCTATCATTCTATCACTTTTACCTTTCTTTTACCTTTCCCCCCTCCTGAATACAGAATCTACTGTAAAATTGGGAACCCACTGAAGCTAAAGCTGTCCAAAAGAGTGTTTTTCACTCAGAGGACTGAAAAGCTTATTCTTATTTCCAGAATATTGTCATTGTTATTATTTATATACTGCTTATCTACCCAAAGGCCGCCGAAGAGAAGAAGAAGAAGAGTTTGGATTTGATATTCCGCTTTATCACTACCTGAAGGAGTCTCAAAGCGGCTAACAATCTCCTTTCCCTTCCTCCCCCACAACAAACACTCTGTGAGGTGAGTGGGGCTGAGAGACTTCAAAGAAGTGTGACTAGCCCAAGGTCACCCAGCAGCTGCATGTGGAGGAGCAGGGAAGTGAAGAGGTGAGGAACTTATTTATATGACAGAAGATGCAGTAAAAATATGACAAAATCCAATGAAGAATCAACCAAACAAACGTTACAAGACATCAACACTGCAATATAGGAAGATACGAATAAAAGGAAGCCTCCCCAAGCATTTGTGGTGTTGTAAGAGATGCTGCTGCTTAGGCTTTTGCCAACTGTGGCAGCTGCTTCATCTTGCCTCATGGGTGGGCCAGCCCTGGCTTTTAGAACAAGCATTTACCGCACAAAAGTCCCACAATAGTTAGAAGTCCCACTATGGTGACTTTACAAGGTCAAAATCAATGCAAGAATTATTCCTAAGGTTTATAGATGCTGAAGCAAGATATAGTGATATCAACACAACATAGTTTTGCTAGTATGGGGATGGAGTTAAATCTTCCCATTTGGACTTCCGGAGGCGGCGCCATCGTCAATGGCGGATTCCCTCTAGCTTTGAGGGAGTAGCTCCGCGGAAACCGGGTCTTGCCGCTACAGCGAAGCGGGGACCCCTTCGAAAATGACAGGCAGGTGAAGCCTGTGACCGTGGGACTCAGCGGGCACCTTTAGCAACCCCCAACTTGCGAGGGAACCCTGTGAGGGGCCCTATAGCGAAATGGGGAGTTTGGCACGGTGCTGAGAGTCAATTGCTTCTTCCGTGGAGTGAAGCCGCGCAGCTGTTGCCGGAGAGCGCTGACCTTTTTCCTGTGACAATTCGGCTACTAAACAACTACCCGTGAGTAGGTCAAGTTTAAAGATCGGGGATTAAGGGGGGGAAAGGCTTAATTTGGCACTGAAGCGGGAAGGCGTAAACAGGAAGTCCGCCTTCCGTTTTGTATACAGATCAAAGCAAAGACTGTCTAAGCTAAGACCTGGAGAGTTGCGTTAAAAAGACTCAAATCCTCACGTCAAATTAAAAGAATTCCCTCTCTGAATTGCAGGAGAGGAGAGGGAAGAGGGGAAAGTATTTTTTGCCTGCAAAAAAAAAAAAAGAAGGAGAGAAAAGGGAATAAAGACCACCACTTAATCCTTGGGAACGGATTGCCAGGATTATTAGAACTGCTATATTGAGAGCCGCACTATTTATGGACAATGTAACTTTTTGACAGTTAACTGCAAGTGAGATACTTTTTGAAGGGCTTCTTTGGACTTGAAACTGTTGCTTCTTTTGTTGAAGGGGGGACTTTGGAAAAGTTGGAAAATATACTCTATTGCATTATTATTGACTGTTACTGTGTCCCCCTAGAGGAACACTGAAATTGCTACAACTAGTTGGGGAATTTTTCATTTCTAACTAGCCTGGGAAATTTCCACTGCAAAACAAGCTTTGGCCGTGGGACTGACCTTGATTCTCAGACAAAGTGTTATGGAGGAAAAAACAACAAGATCGGGCAAGGTTAGACTGCAGCAGACCAGTGCAGCATTGCAGCAGCGCAGAGCATCTGCATCTGGCCCTCCTGCACCACAAGGGGAAGATCCTGTACAAGCTGGGTCAAAAGGAATGGCTTCTGAAGAGGGATTTACTTCAGTTTTAAGTAAAATTTATGAAACCTTGGAAAAACTAAGCAAACAAGTTACTGAAGCAACAACTAAAATTGACCAAAATACTACTAGCATTAACAACTTGGGGCAGAAGGTGAATTCAAATACAGAATCCATTGAAAAACTGCTGCAAGAATCTACATCAAATTGAAAGACAGCTGAGGAAGCAAAGGAAAAAGCAGCGGCTGTAGAGGAAAAGATAACACCGATATGTAAACAGCTTGGGGACCACCAGTCACTTTTGTCTATGATTGAACTGAAGGAGAAACAGACTAATCTGAGGATCAGGGCGGTACCTGAACTTGAAAAAGACAGCCTAAGTGATTTTCTAACACAGGAATTTGCAGACTTTTGGAACCTGGATGATAAACAAGATTTTAAGATAGTAAGTGCTTTTAGACTTGGAAGAGGAGGGAGAAAGAACAGGGTGAGAGACTGTTTGATTACCCTCTGATCAAAAGAGGAGAGAGACAAAATACTGAGTCTGCACTTCCAGAAGACCTTGGAAATAAACGAATCAAGAGTGGAGATATTTAAGGACATCCCGAAATATCTTTTGGACCTCAGGTCTAACTACGGAGATTTAGTGGCCCTGCTGAGAGGTAATAGAACCATTTTCAGGTGGGAATTCCCCCAAGGCCTATCTTTTACCTTTAAAGGGAAAAAGTTTAAAATAAGATCAGTGGAAGATAAAGAAAAATTTCTGAGAGAACACGGAGAAGACCTGCAAAAAGAAGCTGAAGAAGAGCCAAGAGCTTTAAAACCAGGAATATTAGACATAGTACCACCACCTTTGGGATTGGACAAGCTAGAGAAAGTGATACCACCGTCAGAACAAGAGGAATTATTGGGAGCAGTTGGAGGAAAAGCAAAATAAATACACCATGTCTCTGCAACTATTAAGCTGGAACATTCATGGATTTAACTCCCCGGAGAAAAGGAGGAAAGTCTTTCATTTATTGAAAAAGGAACAATTGGACTTGATTTGTTTACAGGAAACACATGTGATAAGGCTACACAGGAAAGTATTGATTAATAAAAGATTGGGCCAAGAGTTTATTTCATCGGACAAGGTTAAAAAGAGAGGAGTAGTTACCTATGCAAAAGAGAGCCTATCACCAAAATTTGTTTTTAAAGATGATCAAGGAAGATTTGTGGCAATCGAAATTCAAACACAAGGAGAAAATTTTTTGATGGTAGGAGTATATGCACCGAATGAGGGGAAATCTGAATTTTTTAAGAAGTTGCATGAGACATTGTTAGACTATATGGATTACAACCTTATTATGATGGGAGATATGAACGGAGTGGTATCTACAAACATGGACAAGTCGCAGAGACAGGTAGTTACCAAAGATGGCAGACTACCAAAAACCTTTTTTGAATTGACTGACAATATGGATTTGATTGACATTTGGAAAACTAAGAATCCCTTGGGTAGAGAGGGAACCTTCTTTTCTGAAGCCAAAATGACATGGACAAGAATTGACCAAATCTGGATAACTAGAGGACTGGCACCTAAGACTCGAAAAGTGGAGATTTGCCCTAAAATTTGCTCCGACCATAATGCTGTGAAAGTGGAGATGAAATTAACACCAACCGGTTCCTTCAGATGGAGGATGAATGACACCTTGTTTAGAGATCAAGAGGTTATCAAGAAGGCCCAAAAAACCTTGAGAGACTATTTTGAGATAAATTTGAACACCACTACTGAAAAAAGAGTAATCTGGGACGCAAGTAAAGCAGTTATGAGGGGGTTTCTGATTCAACAGAATGCAATAAAGAAGAGAGCTCAAAATGAGAAAAAAGATAAAATTTTGGAAAAAATAAAAGAGGGTGAGAAGAAACTGAGAGTGAAACCAAAGTCACAAGAGATTCTGAGAGATATAAAGTTATATCAAGTGCAATATATGAAGATGACGAATCAGGAAATTGAATGGAAAATTAAACAAATGAGACAAAGGACATTTGAAGCGGCTAATAAATGTGGAAAACTGTTAGCCTGGCAAATGAAAAAAAGACAAAAGCTCAATACTATTACCAATTTGGAAGTGGAAGGAAAGAACATTCAGAATCCAGTGGAAATTAGAAAATGCTTCCAGAGGTATTTTAAACAGTTATATACACAAGGGCCACAGAAAGAGTTTGATATAGACCAATTCTTAAAAACAAATGGATTACAAAAAAATCTCTCAAGAAAACAAGATAATGCTGAACTATAAAATTACAGAACAGGAGGTAGAAGGTGCCATTCAGAATATGCAGTTGGGCAAATCTCCAGGGCCGGATGGCCTAACGTCAAAATATTATAGATCTCTGAAGGATTGGATAATTCAACCACTAAAGGAGGTCTGTAATGAAATTTTGGACAGGAAAAAAGCACCAGAGTAGTGGAAGGAAGCCTATATTACGCTTATTCCGAAAACTGAGTCTGAAAAGACACAACTTAAGAATTACCGCCCCATATCCCTGCTTAATGTGGATTACAAAATATTTGCTGATATTTTGGCTAAAAGATTAAAAAAAATATTAGTGGAAGAGATACATAAGGACCAAGCCGGCTTTCTCCCAGGTAGACACTTGTCTGACAACACGAGGAATATAATTAACATTTTGGAGAAGTTGCAAGTGAACATCAATACTAAAGCAGTTTTAATCTTTGTAGATGCGGCGAAAGCCTTTGATAATATTTCTTGGAGTTTTATGAAGAAAAATCTTCAGGGAATGGGGGTGGGCCAAGGGTTTGAAAATGGTATAAGTGCAATTTACTCAGAACAAAAGGCTAAATTAATAGTTAATAATGTGGTGACAGAGGAATTCAAGATAGAGAAAGGGACACGACAAGGTTGCCCAATTTCCTCATTGCTCTTTATTTCGGTCCTGGAGGTTCTGCCAAATATGATTAGAGGGGACCGTCTGATTAAAGGTATACAGGTTGGAGCCAAACAATACAAACTGAAAGCTTTCGCAGATGATTTAGTATTGATGTTACAGGAGCCAGAATCTAGTACTAAAAGAGTATTAGAACTGATTCAAGGATTTGGTCATGTGGCAGGATTTAAGTTGAACAAGTTAAAAACTAAAGTTCTTGAGAAAAATTTAACACCGATTGAGAAAGAGAGGTTTCAGAAGGAGACAGGTTTAACATTGGTCAAGAAAGTAAAATACCTGGGGGTTAATATGACTGCTAAGAACTTAAACTTATTCAAAGATAGCTATGAGAAATGTTGGTCAGAAGTGAAAAAGGACTTAGAAACATGGTCAAATTTGAAGCTTTCCTTGTTGGGTCGAATTGCTGTCATAAAGATGAATGTATTGCCAAGAATGTTATTTTTGTTTCAATCATTGCAAATTTCGGACAAAATGGACTGTTTCAAGAAGTGGCATTTCTAGATTTGTCTGGCAGGGCAGGAAGCCCAGAATAAAATTTAAAATACTAACTGATGCAAAGGAAAGAGGTGGATTTGCCCTGCCAGACCTTAAACTTTATTATGAATCAGCAGCATTCTGCTGGTTGAAAGAATGGCTGCTTCTTGAGAACACAGACATTTTGGATCTAGAAGGTTTTAATAATGTTTTTGGGTGGCATGCATATTTGTGGTACGACAAGGTTAAAGCACATAAAGCATTTAAAAACCATATTGTCAGGAAAGCATTGTTTAATGTCTGGATAAGATATAAAGACTTACTTGAAAATAAAACCCCAAGGTGGTTGTCACCGATGGAAGCAAAGGCTCAGAAAAAGCTCAATATGGAGGCCAAGTGGCCGAAATATTGGGAAATTTTGGAGCAAGAAGGAGACAAATTGAAATTGCAGAGTTTTGAGAAATTAAAAGACAAAGTGCGAGACTGGCTTCACTATTATCAAATAAGAGAGGCTTATAATTTGGACAAAAAAATTGGCTTCCAGGTGGAAAAATCAAAATTGGAAACAGAACTGCTAGATCCCAAAACAAAGATACTTTCAAGAATGTATAACTTGCTGTTAAAATGGAACACTCAGGATGAAACGGTTAAATCTGCTATGATTAAATGGGCACAAGATGTTGGACATAACATTATGTTTGCTGACTGGGAACAGTTGTGGAACACAGGTATGAAATTTACGGCATGTAATGCCTTAAGAGAGAATATTATGAAAATGATATACAGGTGGTACATGACACCAGTCAAGCTTGCAAAAATATATCATTTGCCCGATAATAAATGTTGGAAATGTAAAGAAAATGAAGGTACATTCTTTCACCTTTGGTGGACGTGCCCAAAGATTAAGGCTTTCTGGGAGATGATCTATAATGAAATGAAAAAGGTATTTAAATATACCTTCCTGAAGAAACCAGAGGCCTTTCTCCTGGGCATAGTCGGCCAATTGGTGCCAAAGAAGGATAGAACTTTCTTTATGTATGCAACAACAGCAGCAAGAATACTTATTGCAAAGTATTGGAAGACACAAGATTTACCCACCCTGGAAGAGTGGCAGATGAAGGTGATGGACTATATGGAATTGGCGGAAATGACTGGCAGAATCCGAGAGTTGGTGGAAGAAGATTGGAAGAAATTTAAAGACTATTTGCAGAAATATTGTAAAATTAATGAATGTTAAAATGATGCTGGATTGAAAATAAGTGGCATTAGCAACAAGGTTAATAAGAATATGCAAAAATGGATTGATCATGGATGAAAACATATAGCTATAATATGTTAAGATATAGAGTTAAGATAAACGAAAGAGGGTAAGGATTTGCTGAATTGATTATGTAAATGGGAATACAAAAAGGGGAGGTGTGAGGAGGTAAAGGAAACAAGCAAATGAGCTTAAAGATATCAAAAAATGGATTTGTTTTTTAATTTTTCCTATCTATTTGTTCTTTGTATTTTGTATTTTCTTTTTTTCTATGTATTTTTGTATTTTTTGTATTTTTTTTTATTTTCTTCCTTTTCTTTGCTTTCTTTTTATTCTGTAAATTTCTGTTTTTTGTAAAACCCTAATAAATATCTTATAAAAAAAAATCTTCCCATTTGTTTGGCATACAGTGTTTATGTGATTGTTCAAAATGGCTGTATAACAATAGAAAAGCTGTTTCAAATTGGTTCATGGCCAAACCGAGCTACAACCCTATTTAAAAGTTCATAAACCAAAATGGCTTTCAGAGTCAAGTAGGCTTGACTTTTCCTAAGCTTTTTGGGTGAATGATTAACTAAAGATCAATTCTGTTTCTTTGTTAGAAGCTTGCTCACAAATGCTGCTTTCCCACAGCTATTTCTTCCATTTTCACCTTTTCTTACCTGGTTATTTTTGTGTTTTACATGATCTTTCACATGATGTAAAAGCCATTCCTGGAAATCTAGTGGGAGTCTGGTGTTCATTTTCACGTTAACAGCTTCCTGGGGGGACGGGACGCTTTGCAACCCTGCTAACCCAGAAGAGCTTAGGGCAAAATTTGGGGTAGCATCCTGGCATACGGTTCCCTGCCCCTTAATTTTAGCAGGATATGCAAGTATATTGATCAAGAAGCTACAATTTCATAATGACACTATGACAAAAGTGCCAGAATTATAATCAGGAAAACTAATGCAATAAGATCCAAGTCTGAATGCACCCAGGAGGCATTCAGGATTTCTGCTTGCCTGGTGGAAGAATCTGCTCTCTCCTCCCCCTGCATGTTGTTCTAGAAGTTCTCCCACCCCACCCCAACCTTCTGAGTTAGAATGGCGAGAGGGTGCAAAGACAGGGGGGGGGAAGCATTCTGAGTGCACTTTAAACCTTTTTACCATATGAATACCCAAGGGGTATTATTTAATATGCTTGAATGTATGGTGCATTTTGTTACCATTCAGAACAGATGCCAAGGGTAGCAGGCCTGCTTAGCACAACATTGCGAAAAAGATTCTGTTACTTGGTTACCCAAGTTTATCATTCGAATGAGTCATGCCGCCATTTACAATGGTTCGAATATTTCTTGTAAAATGTATAAGAAGTAATTTGCTTGAAATTTCAAAGAAGCACACACTGATGTTCACAGAGATTCAACAAACTACGCTGATGAAAGAAATCCTGTTTTCTTACATAAAAAGAACCCTATGGGAGAAAGAGAGGCAGTTTATTTACACAAAAATCAAAGCAATTTTGGCATGCACTGAGGCTGAATATATAGCTCTTGGGGAACTAAAAAAGAGGACTCTGGATTTCTAGATGGAGAAAAATAAAGCAGAATAAGCATAAATTCATTTGACCAGCAGGCCTTTAGAAAGTATATTTATATTTGTGGATCAGGCCACCATTTTACAAGAATGAGTACTACCTGCTCTAGACATGGTTGCCTTCTCCCTTAAAAAAACTTGGAAGCATTCTTACAACTAGCTTTGTCTCTAGAGGTTCAAGTGGTCTCAATGGCTTGGTGTACTTTTGGCCAACTTTCTTGGTCCATCATGTACCATGTGTCACTAGTAGTCATGTGAATATTATGGAAATTGTCAATGCTATTTTTCTGAAGACAGAGGTGCCAGAACTCACCATGAACACCTCCCTTGTTCTGTTATAATGGCAATGGCATCCACCTGAGAAGTGCCAGAACCGAATTTCGGTGTGTTCTGGCTGAAGAAAGGCCCTGGATATTGTAAATAGAAGGTGTTGGTGGGAGAATTGACCCTTTCTTCCTTCACCATGGTCTTCACAAAAACCCACAGTCCCTCAAAACTGCTATGAGCCTCAGGAGGGAAGTTTCTGTTGTCAACAATGGAAGCTTTCCTCCCAAGCAGTAGCAGCCAGTAGGAGAGGTGCAGGTGGGGCTGCTTTGCTGACCTGCCTTCCCAGTGCTGCACATGCTTACCAAAAGGGGGAGAGGCAAGGCAGCAGGAGCCTATCGTGGTCCTTGTCCAGCAGAGGAGCCAATCTGATGTTTGCTCACTGTGCCCACACCATGTCCACACCACACTGGCTTTCCACTGACTTACCCCTCTCCTTCTCCTTCTCAGGAAGTGGCAGCATGGCACAGCACTGGCAAAGCAGGTCAGTTTACACAGACCCACCCACACTGTCCAACTGGCTGCTACTTCTCCCAAGGCTAAGAAAACTCGGTGTGTGTGCGTGATATTTGGCAGGAACATAGTGCAGGGGACCATGTGCCACAGCCTTGATTGCCACCACTTCCCTCATGGTGCTTTGAGAAGTTTGAGAAGGCTCACACATCTACAAGTTTAGCATTTTGTAAACTGCGACTCAGCTGCCTTGCTCTCCTAAGAAACTCCATCTGTTCTCCCTCGCTTGCCCTGCATACCTGGAATAGCTCTAGGAGTGACCTTGCTTCACCTTCAAATCCTAGCTCAAAAACTGCCTTTTACAGCAAAGCCTTTGGCTTAACCTCTTCGTCCTCATCTCCAGCTGAAGCAAAGCCTGAGCACACCAGACTGCACCTGCTCTTTTACATCCCTGGTTCCAGCTGACTCTCCTTTCCTCACCATTTCTCTGTCCCCTTGTTGAAATAGAAATTGTAAGGTTTTGGGGGCTGGGACCTACCTTTATGAAGTTCTGATAAAATGAACCATATAGACTGATGACACCATAATGATACAAATTATTAACACTGGGCCCACTGAAAAGAGGAACACATTGCAGATGTGTCTTTGCTACTCTAATGGTGCACTCGCTCGTACACTCTGTTGGGTGTTTCTCTCTTTCTTACAGAGTGTTCGCCTGACAAGAAAAATATACCTTAAACTAGTTGTTCTGTAGCTCACAGGTGAAGATGAAATCAACTTGAAATATATAGAAGATGCTCTGAAAAGAAAACAATTTCAGCAGCACAGGGAAGGGAAAGAATGTTAATAGTCCCTAGAAACATTTGGAACGATAAATAGAGAAGGAGAACAGATAAGGGTAGCTGGGAAAGTGTTTCTATTTTAGAAAAAAAGTTGCACATTCTTATCAACCACCCACCACATACTATAATTTAAAAGTTGTTGACTACACAGTATTTCTTTTACAGGCTTAAAACACTGTTGTGTGTTGTCCCAAAATACCTTGATTAGCAGTTGGCAGTTGAGCCAGGGGAGGGACCCCTGCATTTAGACAGGCAATTTACAAACTCCCCAAAGTCACTCCAAAGAGACAAGGACAAGAGGATTAACAGAGCAATTTTGTCTACTCAGAAGTAGGTGCCACTGAGTTCGATGGATATCCAGGTAAGTGGATATGGGATTGCATCTTTAGCAAAAGAAAGGGAGGATTAACCTTCAGGGGAAAAGGCTGTTGAAACAGTGAATGTGGTCTCCATTGCCACTGATCTCCTCCGCCCCTTTTAGGTTTTTGATACGGTGTGTCAAATTTAGCCATTTAGGTGGCAGGAGATTTCTCAAGACACTTGTGTCGTGTGTTCTGCCAGTGCACTTCAGTGAGAAAGTGACAGCTACAGCTGGAGAGATGATGATGGCTTAATATTGCGTGTGTGCAACAGACTTCCCCTTCCCTAATTTGAAAACATATTGTATAAAAAGAAAAAGAAGGTGCACGCTTGTACTGTGTAGCTGCACTAGGCAACACCCATCCGTCTGGAGCCACACAATCTGATTTGATATAATTAAGAAAAGAAGATCTGGGGACATGCCTGCAAAATATGCACAGAGTTATTTTAGCAGAGTGACTAAAAGACAGAGCTTAAAAATAGGGAGCTTCTCTGGCCAAATCTTGCCTCTGCAGCTAGAGATGGGCAAATCTCTAGCTATCATTTTCTGTTTCTCTCCCCCGCCCCCCAATTCTTAAATTCACTTCTTGCATTCCCCCCCCCTTGTAGAAATAGAGCTTGCTGGAACAAGTGCAGAAAAGGGGAAAGAACATGAGCATGGAGTTGGACCAACTTCTCTACGAGAAAAAGTTACAGCATTTGAAGTTTTTCAGTTTAAAAAGGCAAATAAAGGGAACGTTATTTGGCAGAATGAGTTTTTGGTGAAAGGAGAAGTTCAGCAGAATGGAAAGAGTGCTGCCTGCAACAGACACAGAGCAGGGCAGGAAATGAGTCCCTAACACACACACACACACACACACACACACACACACACACAGTATCTCATGCAACTTTGCAAACAGGATGCTGCACTAGAGAGGGCTTACAGCTGATCCACCAGGGCTCTTATTATGTTCTTATTTGGGATTGTCCTGCCTCACTGCTCATGATTTTGGTTCTGCTTTTGAATATTAATTAAAAAGAGAAAGGCAGGAAGGGAGCTTTCCCACTCTCTCTCCATTCCTTTCTTTGTTTTGTCTGTCTGTCGTCTCTTTTGATTTGTCTGTTCATGTGCAGAATTTTAAGAAGTCATAATATATTATCACTGATTAGACAAAGAAGTTGCAGTGAATGTAGGTCTGTTTGATCAAGCATCTGTACTTTGATCGCCTAGTTAAACATAAAAGAAATCTAGCCTACAATTTACATAACATCATTATATTAAAAAAAGACACAATCATTGGATGCAACTAAGGAACAAACATTGTCTCTTGTATGAATCTGGCATCTGAAGGTGGTAATTAATGGATTATTTCCACCCATGTGTGACTTTCTGTAACCCCTTTGTCAATGGTCAGTTGTACCAGGAGCTTCCTTCCGCAATATTGCTCTTATTACAGTACTGCCAGAGATAGGGACCAATGGGGCTTAGGGATGACAGAGAATTCAGATGAAAATGAAAAGGGTAGCAAAAATTGCTGCGGGTTGCATGTTTCTCTGTGGTCAGGATCAGGAACAGAAACAAGTCAAGTGGATATGATTGGTTTTGGGGGTTTTTTTAAACTCCACAAATGATATGTAATTAATGACCTTTTTTACATTGCTTTGATATTTCCTTTATATTGAAATGAGTATTATGTAACTTGCGTAAATAGTTATGTAATTTATGTATGGATGTAAGGTTAAAGGTAAAGGACCCGTGGGTGGTTAAGTCCAAGCAAAGGCAACTATGGGGTGTGGTGCTCATCTCACTTTTCAGGCCGAGGAAGTCAGCGTTTGTCCACAGACAGCTTTCCAGGTCATGTGGCCAGCATGACAAAACCACTTCTGGTGCAATGGAAACGCTCTGTATGTAGCTTAAGCTAAATAATAGGGAGACAAATAATGTAGCATTTGAGGTGGGACCGATTCGGATGGTCCGCCCCCGCCACTTAATGGCTCCAAATGGTTTCCAGAGAGTGGTAGGGGATGCTTTATCCCATGTTGATGGCCTTTCAGCCGATTCCCTGGTGGCCCGCTGGAATGTGGAGTTAACCAGGGCTATTGACTGTTTGGCTCCGAAGCGCCCTCTCTGATTGCATGGAGCCCGGGCAGCCCCGTGGTTTTCCACGGATCTGAGGGCAATGAAACAAACGTTGAGACGGCTAGAGCGCCGGTGGCGGATAACTCATTCCGAATCTGACCGGACACAGGTTAGAGCTCAATGTCGAGCCTACCAAGTGGCGATAGCGACAGCGAAGAAGACTTTCTTCGCCGCCTCTGTTGCATCTGCAGAAAACAGCAGCAGGAGACTTTTTCAGGTGGTTCACAATTTAGCGGAACCACTTGCGACATCGGGGCCCAGTACGGGCCACATGATCTCCTGCAATGATTTCGCAAAGTTTTTTGCAGATAAAATCGCTCAGATTCGGGAAGAAGTAGACTCCACCGTGGGAGCAGGGCCAGGGTGGGCGAGTGCTAGAGTCCTGTCTAGTCAAGTTGTGTGGGATCAATTCCAATCTGTTACCTCCGAGGATGTGGACAGGCTGCTTGGACGAGTGAAGCCAACCACCTGTCTCCTGGATCCTTGCCCATCCTGGCTTATAAAAGCTAGCCGGGAAGGACTGGGCGATGGGCTTCGTGGGGTGGTGAATGCTTCCCTCCATGAGGGAGCCTTCCCAGACCCACTGAAAGAGGCGGTTATTAAACCGCTTCTTAAAAAACCATCTTTAGATGCGGCCACAATGGCCAATTATCGCCCAGTCTCAAATCTTCCATTCTTGGGCAAGGAGATTGAACGAGTGGTTGCTGAACAACTCCAGGCACGCCTGGAAGAAGTGGACCATTTGGATCCCTTCTAGTCGGGATTCAGGCCTCATCATGGGACTGAAACTGCCTTGGTCGCACTGGTTGATGATCTCCGGCGGGCTAGGGACAAAGGTAAGAGCCGTTTCCTAGTTCTCCTGGATCTCTCAGCGGCGTTTGATACCATCGACCATAACATCCTTCTGGACCGTCTTGAGGGGCTGGGAGCTGGGGGCACTGTCATACAGTGGTTCTGCTCCTTCCTCCTGGGCCGTGTTCAGAAAGTGGTGTGGGGGATGAGTGTTCAGACCCCTGGGCTCTCACTTGTGGGGTGCCTCAGGGTTCTGTCCTCTCCCCCATGCTTTTCAACATTTACATGCAGCCACTGGGAGAGATCATCAGGAGGTTTGGGCTGGGTGTTCATCAGTATGCGGATGATACCCAGCTCTACCTCTCTTTTAAATCAGAACCAGTGAAGGCGGTGAAGGTCCTGTGTGATTGTCTGGAGGCGGTTGGAGGATGGATGGTGGCTAATAGATTGAGGTTGAATCCTGACAAGACAGAAGTACTGTTTTTGGGGGACAGGAGGCGGGCAGGTGTGGAGGATTCCCTGGTCCTGAATGGGGTAACTGTGCCCCTGAAGGACCAGGTGCGCAGCCTGGGAGTCATTTTGGACTCACAGCTGTCCATGGAGGCACAGGTCAAATCTGTATCCAGGGCAGCTGTTTACCAGCTCCATCTGGTACGTAGGCTGAGACCCTATCTGCCTGCAGACTGTCTCGCCAGAGTGGTGCATGCTCTGGTTATCTCCCGCTTGGACTACTGCAATGTGCTCTACGTGGGGCTACCTTTGAAGGTGACCAGGAAACTACAACTAATTCAGAACGCGGCAGCTAGACTGGTGACTGGGAGCGGCCGCCGAGACTATATAACACCGGTCTTGAAAGACCTACATTGGCTCCCAGTACGTTTCCGAGCACAATTCAGAGTGTTGGTGCTGACCTTTAAAGCCCTAAATGGTCTTGGTCCAGTATATCTGAAGGAGCGTCTCCTCCCCCATCGTTCTGCCCGGACACTGAGGTCCAGCTCCGATGGCCTTCTGGCGGTTCCCTCACTGCGAGAGGCCAAGTTACAGGGAATCAGGCAGAGGGCCTTCTCGGTAGTGGCGCCCGCCTTGTGGAACGCCCTCCCATCAGATGTCAAAGCGATAAACAACTACCTGACATTCAGAAGACATCTGAAGGGAGCCCTGTTCAGGGAAGTTTTTAATATGTGACATTTTAGTGTATTTTTCATCTTTGTTGGAAGCCGCCCAGAGTGCTGGGGAAACCCAGCCAGATGGGCGGGGTACAAATAAATTATTATTATTATTATTATTATTATTACTACTACTACTACTACTACTACTACTACAGACTGCAATGGAAATCACTGCCTTCTTACATCCTTAGAGGAGTCATATGCTGTGTACAATTTTTTAAAGATACCAGAGATATAAAATGAAGTAACTATGTCCTGGAGGTATCAGAAATTCATATTGGAAAAGTAAAGTTGCTGGGTTTTTTCCTGACCTGGCCTGGCACCTTTAATAGTTATATGTCAAGCTGAATTTCAGCAGATGTCTCTCTATGTTTTGAAAGCATCACCTCAGTTTTGGGCTGTCAAGCAGTGAGGAGAGCCCCCTCCCTCTTAGCTTCAGATTGGTCCCCTTGTCCTAGTTTGAATAGTTGAAGAGAGTTTTGGATTCACAACAATGGAGATTCTTGGTGACTTTGGGCCCATCACAATCTCTTTGTCAAATCTACCTCATAAGACTGTTATTGTAAGGATAAAGGAAGGGGGAGAACCTTGTATACCATACCAATCTCCTTTGATGAAGGGTGATATATAAATGTAATAAATGAATCAATAAACAGCCTTTGCATTTACCTCTCTTGATATATCTCTGACACGAAAAGGGGTTCGGTTGGTCAGCAAGAAAGGTCTTTTCTGTAGCAGCATCCTGGTTGTGGAATTCCTTCCAAAAGAAGGTGAGACTAGCCCATCCCTGATGATGTTGGCAACCAATGAAAACATATTTATTCCACATAGCTTTTAAAATATATAAATAAAAGATTTAACTGTTCCTTTTGAATTTAAGGTTTTACTTGTTTTTAATTTGAGGGTAATTTTCTTGGTTTTGCTCTTATATGTAAACCTCTTTGAGCTAAGGCTGTTAACAAGCTATAATAATTTATAAAATATAAATAATACAAACTGTCTTTCACTCATGGTATTCCTTTTGCAGTCAGACAATGGCCTTTTACAGTGGAAACTCAAGGAATACAAAAGTGGAAACTCATTGATACAAAAGAATAAGAACACATTGAAATCTGGGATGGGAACAACCATCTGCCTGCGATAAAACTTTTTTGTTTTTTTGTTTTTAAATAATATTTTATTAAGTTTAACAATAGAAAAGTAGAACAGTAAAAACACAAAGAAAATATAAAACACAACAATACAAACTTTCACGATACATAAAATACAAACATTTAACAAGAAAACAAAAAAAGACAATCAACACTCAAAAAGTAGAATAAGAAAAACACAAATCACTCTTTTCCAATTATTCATCTTCAATTAACTTATTTTCCTGACTTCCTCACGCCTCCCTTTTTTATATCCCTTTTTAACAATTAGTTCAGCAAATTCGTATCCTACTACTTTATCCTTATTTATTTTACCTCCCAAATTTCAAATTTTTATCTCTTATTACTAGAACCCCTTCATTTTAATTCAATGTTGTCAGCATTCATACATTTTACAATACTTCTGTAAATAAGTTTTAAATTTCCTCCAATCTTCTTCCACCAACTCTTCTCCCCGGTCTCGGATTCTGCCAGTCATCTCAGCCATTTCCATATAGTCGATTACTTGCATCTGCCATTCTTCCCAGGTGGGTAATTCTTGTGTCTTCCAATACTTTGCAATGAGTATTCTTGCTGCTGCTGTAGCGTACATAAAAAAAGTTCTATCCTTCTTTGGCACCAATTGGCCGACTATGCCCAGGAGAAAGGCCTCTGGTTTCTTCACGAAAGTATACTTAAATACCTTTTTCATTTCATTATAAATCATCTCCCAGAAAGCCTTAATCCTCGGGCACGTCCACCAAAGGTGAAAGAATGTACCTTCAATCTCCTTACATTTCCAACATTTATTATCGGGCAAATGGTATATTTTTGCAAGCTTGACTGGGGTCATGTACCACCTATATATCATTTTCATAATATTCTCTCTTAAGGCATTACATGCCGTAAATTTAATCCCAGTGGTCCACAACTGCTCCCAGTCAGCAAACAAAATATTATGACCAATATCTTGTGCCCATTTAATCATAGCAGATTTTACCGTTTCTTCCTCAGTACTCCATTTCAACAGCAAATTATACACTCTTGACAATATCTTAGCATTGGGTTCCAACAATTTTGTTTCCAGCTTTGATTTTTCCACCTGGAAACCAATTTTTTTATCTTGATTATAAACCTCTCTTATTTGAAAATAATGTAACCAGTCTCGCACCTTCCCTTTGAGCTTCTCATAACTCTGCAATTTCAGCTTGTCACCTTCCTGTTCCAAAATTTCACAATACTTTGGCCATTTTGCCTCCGCGATAAAACTTTTTTGAAATGACTAACATTTCATTTTCATGTATTTTTCCCACCACCTCCCCTTTTAGTTTTTACAAAGAGTTTTACAGGAAAGGTCCTAATGAAAATGCAATAAAGAAGAGGCCACTGCTATCTAAAAGATTTCATATGGGGCCAGCTTGCGAGATTAATGTACCCGCCTGCAGCTAATGCATTACTCTCACTAGCTTGCCAGAGATGAAACGTCATGTACGGCAACTCGTATTTTATTGCTTTTAATTTGTATCCCATTTTTGGAGTGAACAGTGAATCAATGTCCCTACTTTAGGCCCTTATGGTTGTGATTCTTCACTAGCATAGTTCCATCTTCAACAGACAAGCCCAATTACATCTCTGAAGGTGAAGGAATGGCTGCTGCAGGAAGGAGTGATGAAAGGTATGCCTTAATGTAAAGAAACCCCCAATTTCCTTGGCCTGTTGTAAGTAGGCTTTTGACCCAGAATTCTGGGTACAGGTTACATTGAAGGGGAAAGTCCCATTAATTGGTTTCATCTTTCCACCTGGTAGTGTCTGAGGCAAAATGGCATCATAGCCATGATGACTGTGCATAAGTTAAATGAATGGCTGCATGGTCAACCAGCATCGCTGTAGTGCTGAGAAGCAGGCCCCTATGTCCTGTTTGTCTAAGCTATGTCTGCCCTTCTGTATCCAGGCCTTTTTGGGTAAAAATGGTCCTTGTCTTTTGTCTGATGGCCCCTACTTTGATGGAGATTGTGGATGCACTGTGCTGGTATTAGTAGTAGTAGTAGTAGTAGTAGTAGTAGTAGTAGTAATTTAGATACTGCTCATTACCCAATGATCCCAGGGTGGTATGCAAGACCAAAAAAACCACACAAAACACATAATTTGCATAGCATAATAATATAAGACAATAAAATAATCACGGGGGGGGGTCATAATAGCAGGCTCCTCACATTTAAAAGGCCATAGTTTGTTTAATGGTTGAAGGCCATTTTTGGAGTGAACAGTGAATCAATGGGTTAGTGTATTAATGGGGGAGGAAATTATTGGGGTCCATGAGTCTAGTGGTGCAGCAATAAAACTGCTAGCACCTTTGCAAAGGTAAGTAGAGTCTGGCATGGTTTCAGATTGGATGGGAAACAGTGTATTGTGATTCCTGCATTGGACTAGACACTCGGAGTATCTTCCAACTCTACAATTCTATGATTTTATAATTAGGATGAGGCAAGGTGTACAATGATTTCCACAAAGAAATGGTTCCTCAGCCCCTTAGCATTTTTCAGTGCCATTAGGATATTGGGAGCATATGAGCTCCTGTCTTCCTTAACTCATGAGTTTTGGTGATGCCATTTACTATTTGGTTGGACAGGTGGTTTGTTGGCAAGATTTTGGCTCAATTTTACAACCATCTTTACAGTATGCTCTACAAAAGAAAATAACAGTGGATTAATTTTTTTACATTTATACTTCTTCTATAATGGAATTCAAGGCAGCGTATGCAGAGTTCCCAAACAGCCACCCTAATGCTCTAGACCTGCTTAGCTTCAGCACTGTGGGGGCCTCAGACCACACCCCAGGACCCCATTTATTCTAATATGCAAATTACAGAGAGCTTCCAAATGAAAACCGTCCAGGAGAAAGCTATAATACGGATAAGTAAGGAAGCTCCTCTTTTGTTCTAGTGTGGATTATTAATTTTCAGTAAGCTCTGAATTAGGAGTCGTTCCCCAGTGCCTTCCCTGCTATTTCTCAGAGTGATACTTATTAGGAAAGGCAATTTATCAGATGCTTTCAAAAACTGCTGCTCTTGGATTCTGTCTGAAGTAAGGATAATTTGTGAAAAGTACTGCATGGCTCCGACTCTAGAAATGCTGTGTGTATGTGCACACTGAATTGGCCCCACTGGTTGTATTAGAATTTATTCAGAATAGAACTTATCATTATTTCCTTTCTCTGCAACATTGTTTCTGAGCCCAAAAAGTGTGACAATTGTTTCTTATGCTTAAGTGTGTGTGTGGTGTGGAATTCAGTTTTATAATTCTTATTCCTGTATTCATTCCTGGAAATGAACCTTTGCAGTGGAAGTGAGAACTACTGGTAAATATTATGTGTATATTTAGTTCCATCGGTAAATCTTATCTTGCAACATGAAATGAAATGTCTGCAACTCTGCAATAAGTCTCATATGCCTTCACTGGTACTCCTCTATCTAGCTCAGCATCATCTACAGTGTAGATTCTACATTAACTGGCAGCAGCTATCCAGGGTTTCAAGCAGAAGTTTCTCCCAGCCCTAGGTGGAGATGCTGGTGATTGAACCAGGGACCTTCTGCATGCAAAGCAGATGTTCTGCCACTGAGCTATGGCCCTTCACTACAAAGGTACAAGGCATGTTTTGTTGATTTATCAGTATTTTTTATATTATTATTACTATGTTGTTGTTGTTGTTGCTGCTGCTGCTGCTGCTGTTGCCGTTGCCCTCCCTTCACAATAATGCCCCAGAGCAGGTTACAACAATTTAAAAATAGAATAGTAAAACAGTAAAAGTGAATTACTATCAAGAGAATGAGGTGTTTCCTAAAACATGTGTTTCCGATGTCAAAGGGCAGGCAGGGTAAAGCCATGTGTCTTCAGCATATGGTGAAAAGTAGAAACCCAGTGAGTAAGCTGACTGCTGCACTTTGGGCTAGCTGAAGTTTCTGAGCCATCTTTAAAGGCAGCTCTCTGTACAGTGTGTTGCAATAATCCAGTCTGGAAATCAGCAGGTCTTGGAGTACAGCGGCCAAGTCTTCTATGTTCAAAAAAGGCCATTACTGATCAGTGCTGAGTTGAAGCCCCATTGAGATTGGCTACAGTCTTCCTTTGCAGCACAGTTTGAGTTCAAGCCCTGCAAGAGGGTGAAAGGAGCCAAGGCCTTAAAAGCCCTCACTTTGGGGTCATTTTGCCCCACTCGCCTATCCTTGAGTTAGAGCTTCACTGAGATATTAGGGTTGCTGAGTGACAGGACCAAAAATGTTTTCTTCTTCTTCTTATCAGCCTTAATTGGTACCTTGGTTGGTGTTTTTTTTTTTTTTTTTTTTTTTTGCTTTTCCGTCTGTGAACTTATGTCAGGCATTGACAGGCTTTCTAAACTGTGAGTGGAAATGGCACAGGACAGGATCAGCCTAGCAAAGGAGGGCTCCCTAAAAGGGGCCTGGGAGGAGAATTGGCCCAGAGTTTGGGTTAGGGACTCTGTTTAGCTGAAGTCTCTTATTGTGGTTGCTCAGTTAAACCCTGGATGCTTGGCTTGCAGCACACCAGGGTTCAAAATTGAGCTACTCCCAGGGAAGAGATTGGGCAGTTCCCAATGGTGACAAAATGTAATTATGTCAGCAGGGGCTGAATGAAATGAGAAAAATGATCCTTGCCCTTTTGCCATGCCAACCCAACTTATATGCTGCTGGCCAATAAAGATATGGCCTGATTATACCCAACACCTGGTCTTGGTTATTTCACCATTCTCGGGGGACCACAAAATGCAGGTACTTGGACAATTTGCCAGCACCTACTTCCCATTGAAATCAATGGGACATGTTAGCCATGCCGTCTGACTAATTTCAGTGGAATGTAAGTACAGTGATGTTTCTGTGGATATGGGTCAACATATTTGGTGTTCACAAAAACATTTGTGAAGATAATGCTAAACTTCAGATATGAACAGATGGCTTAAAGTGTGATGATTTGATCCTTACATCAAATTTAGGAGGCAGAAAGACTGTCCTGGGTTCTCTCCATAGATTCAGAGCTCCTATGCCAGATGTTTTAATAACATCCTCTAAATAAAGCCTTTTAAATGGGTCTGGATGAAAGAAATTGATTCATCAAGGTTTAAAAGGTTGAAGACAAAAAAAAGTTAAAGCCTTTTAAAGCAAGAGGATTAAGAAGGCTGCTTGTTGACTGTTTGGAAGATGATGGGGGAAATGATTTTGCACCGTGCTTCATCTAGAATTGCAGAGAAAATATAATGAAGCTTTATCAATGCAATGCAGATTCTAAGAATGAATTGAGAACTTTAAGAAGTAGCTTGTTGACATTAGCAGGAAAAACTAAGAAAGAGCTTTTAGGTGAACAAAATACATTTTGTATGCTGAAGTCTATAGCAGTCTTCACTAACCTAGTGTCCCTCAAATATTTTGGTCTACAACTCCCTCCCAGCCAAAGCTACTGCGAGGAGTTTGACTCAAGGCCCCAATGCTTACATTCTGCTCTTGGGTGAATTAATTATTAAAGCATGTCATAAAGCAATGACTTACAAACTGTGGTCTAAGAAACTCTTGTCTTTTGTTGGCGGCTTCTCAGAGGTTCCTCAGTGAGAACATTTCCTGAAAGATAGCCAGCCCACCACTAGTGATTTTCCCCTACAATGTATAGCCACAAGAGAAGCCCTGTCCACCCATAGACCAGTTTCTAATGCTGTCTGCCTCCCAAACAGCTATCTTGTTGCTTGACCCCTTTTTATCTGGCCTTGTGTTGCTGGTCAGCTTCTTCACAGAGCCTTCCCAGCTCTGATGGACTACTCTACTTCTCAGCCAGAAGACTGGGAATGAGGCACCACAGAGCATGGAGAACCAATGTGGTATCTACCAGAGGCCACTGAACTACACCTCCTAGCATCCCTTAGCCATGTCATTAGTGCCTTATGGGAGTTGTATTCTAACAGTCTCTGGAGGGCACTATGTTGGCTACTCCTGCCCTATTATCTTTATGTTTCTGGTTGTATGTGGGTTTCTGACAGACTTAGTTTGTCACTGATAGGTGGGAAGAATAGTAATCGACAATGATACTTAATATTTACATAGCACTTTTCCAATAAATTATTGAATAAATCCTTAACAACAAAAGTTTTCTGGGGGGTGACAGAGAACCAGATGCAAGTCAGATGTACATGTGACTTGACATGTGCAGTAGCAACATCCATATTCATGCCTAAGTGTTGTTGATGTATCATCTAAAGATCATGGAACTCAAAAATGTGTGTCACTAAAATGCAGTGCTAGGAACAGCCCAGAGAGCATATCTGTGTGACATTAATTGTGTTCCTATCTTGCTTCTTATGCTGGATTGTATTAAAATTCCCCACAGCTTCAAACATGGTGTCTGTTCTCTTATCATAGTGTCAAGGGAGAAGGGACCCTGTTACTATATCTGGAGAAAAATAGAATATTAAGAACTTTCCCAGCAAGGAGAGAAAAAAGAAGTGAAATTAACAAGACTGAAGAGTGGTGCTAGCTGCTGGGTATCAATATGGCTGCTTAAGCATCCCTTTGAGGCTCTTGGCAAAGCGGATCATGAGGCATGTGGGGTATAGCTATGTGGGTACTCAAAATAAACATAATTCCATATATATTAATATATTGATTGTGTTGCATAGCTCTGCTTCAAAATAATGCCTGTTCGCAAACTGGGTAGTCTTGAAGTAAATATGTCCTATTCAGGAAAAATATGCTTTTAAAAATCTAAGCCAAGATTGCTTTGAATTTAGTCTCTGCTCCTAAATAAGCTCAGGCAATTCCAAGATGTCCTGCTACCTTTCTTTTCCCTTTCTTTTCCCTAGAAACTATTTTCAAGCAGCTGTGGTGAGTAGGTGGCAAGCTATTTCTTTTGTCTTCATTGGGTCTGAAAACCATACCAGCCATAGGCCTTGAGCACAAAGATTAATGGGAAATATAATTTGCTAGCATTTAAGACTGGGGACGCAAACATGACAGGCTACAATGTGCATGCAGAAGATCCCAGCATATACCCCCTCAAAAATCCATAATGAATTGCTCTTCCTACCCAATTCCTATTCAATTCCTGTTTGCACTGGCTTGACTTCTCTTACACTGAACATGCCCCCTCAGGAATGCCCCAGTTTCATTCGATAGCAGGATTTAACACCCATACTTCTTCACATTTTGAACAGAGGAAAGGCACAATGGTGACTCTGCTCTGGCCAAATCCTGGGTGTACCCAAATTGGCCTGATTTGGTTTGGCGTTTGGGATTTGGTGGGCCAGTCCTGGTTAGTAGACTCCCTCTCAGTCCTCAGATGTTTCAACCACCAATCAGCTGTAGAATCTCTGGGATACTACATGTTTCCTCAGAAATAATTCCAGCCCTGACTTGGTTGCCCAAGCAGCTGTATTATTAAGGATACTATCAGTGTGATTCAGAGTCCTCTTTGCTAGGCATGCATGATTTAAATGGATGCCCCTTTCAAACTGTAGGCAGGGCATGGAGGACAGCTAACTCACTGCCCAGCTGCTGCTCTTGCATGTCATTTGAAGTAGGAAGAACAGTCCTGCCCTTGCCAGAAGGGTTATCACTTGGTGCTGGCAGGGGCACAGATGGACTGGGGTTGCACCTTGCTGCATACTACAGCCTCTGACACCAGGATGTGCATTCAGCCTCCATGCACCCCCCTCCCCATTATGTGTTGAATTCCCTCCCTGGTGAGATGTGTCTGTCTCAACTTTTAATTTCAAAACATTCCTACACACCCAGGCATTTGCAGACTGAAAGGCTGTTGCTAGCAACCTTGAAATTATTATATTACTTTCTTGTTTGCTGCCCTGGGCTCCTTTGGGATAAAAGGCAGGATAGAAATTTAATTAATAATGTTTTTAATAATACTGTTATTTCAAGCCACCTCATTATTTGGGTGCAGGGATTTTTTCCCCCAATTTAATACACCACCTCCAAATTAGGCAGTGGCATTCAAACCAAAATACATTATACATACCAAAGTCTCACACCATTAATAGCTTCCAAAAGATGATATTCAAATACATTGATAGCTACTGTGTTGATGATGAGAGGCCTGCAGCCAATGCTTAAGTTTCATCCTGCCTCTCTATGAGCATATGCCAGAATGCTAGCTTGAGGCTTGATCCCGTGCATATTTGCAGTCATTCTACTGAGACAAGTGGGGGTTTCTTCCATGTGCCCAGGAACACAGCATTACTCATTCATCTTCACAACTCTCCTGGGAAGGGGAAAGGAAAAGTCACCCTACCCCCACATTCCATCCTTGGCCTTGTGGCTAGCTTTGCAAATAAGACCATGTCTCATTTCATTTTTATTTACATATTGATTTCACAACGGGGGCAAGGCACTTTGGACCTCCCAAAGCTCTTAAAGGAGTGGTAACATCATATGCAATGTCACACATGCTATGCCAGCACGTCATGTGGCTCCAGCCCCCTCAATAGCAGGGGCGAGCCAGTGCCTCTGTTTCACATCTATATACCGATTATTGCAATCAATAAAACTTCAATGTGGTTTCCCAAAAAATTTTAAACAATAAAAAGTCTAAAAGCAAATATGTAAATAATATTTATCAAAAATAAATAAAACCAACAGCAAGCTAAAACCAGGTTAAAACACATGACAGCTTCTGCATGTCTCGATAGGCTTGCCTATGCAAAAGTATTTTTAGTAGGCACCCGAAAATATACCACTTTAACAGTGATGGGACCCTGGGAATGGTAGTTTGTCCCAGAGCTACAATTCCCTGCACCCTTAACAAGCTACAGTTTCCAGGATTCATTGGGTGGGGGGGAACACAAGACTGTTTTAAGTGCTACAACAGTCCTTTCAGTATATGGTGAAGGTGTGACCTAAGTTGTTTGTCATTTACTTTAGTAGCAGCTGCTCTCAAGTGTGAGCAAACCATGAAGTCTTGATGAATAAGAGTGTGCAACAAAGCTTCTTCTCCCTTTGCTTTCTGGAGAGAGCATGAGGTGTGCAAAGGTTGCCATCATGGGTGCAGGCAGGCCTTACTAAACTGAATGTGTCCTGCTTCTCTGTAAAGGATCAGGCTGAAATCGAGACTTGCTCTTTTTGGCTCTTGCACATATCACACTCCCATTTCAAGTTGTCTCCTAGGGAATGAGATGTGCACTGTTCACAGCAAAGTTTCTCCACTACAAGCACAATGCAACATAAGAGTGCTGTCTGCTCTTGGGCATTTACTTCTGCTTGTACAGCAGCAAACAAATGGTTAACATTCTGAGTGGAAAAACACTGAAGTTATTAAAAGATTTTCTTATAAGAATTATTCAAAAATGAGATCTATTGTAAAATGTAAGGATTAATTTATTAATCAGAGCTTTCTGAACTCTCGCATTAAGCAGCTTTGTTATGCTAATTCCCTTATAAATGAATAATGGACTTATCCTCCCATTATTGCCTATCATTTAAAAAGACCCCATTTAGAAAATGAAGATGTCCTTTTCGCTTGCAAATTATTATACGTTTTAGGGCACAAGTTTGTTTTAAAATGAATACTAGAAAATACTCCCTGCCTGCCTTCCCCATCATTCATATTCATCAATCATTGTTCTAATCAGATTTGTCTGATCTTGAGCATTTATCAGAGACAAACCTTCTATGCTAATTAAACACAAGAGAAGGAAGAACTGTGTCTTAGCCAATTTCTTTCTGATAAATTCCCTTGAAGTAAAAGGTTGCCTAGGCAGACATGCAACGGTGGGAAAAGATTGACAGCCTGCTCTGTTCCAAAGACTAGCTGTACCGGCATGCAAGAGTATACGATGGTGCATGCTGAAAGCTTCACCACATCATGATTTGACATTTATATTAATTAATTAATTCAGTGTTGTTGCTTTTTTGTTTTGTTTTTTTAAGCCATGCTTCATCCTGACAGATTCAAGTGTGCTGTCCAATAATGCACTGCTATGGCCCCATCTGCACTATACATTTGAAGTACTATTATAACACTTTAAATAGTCATGGCTTTCCTCAAAGGATCCTGAGAAAGGTTTGTTGTTAAGGGTGCTGGGACTTTTCTAGGAACCCCTGTATTTCCTAAATTCCCAGCGTTCCCTGGCACTGAGGCATTGATCATTAAACCAACCTGGAAACTGTAGCTCTGTGAAGAGCTGTTAAGTACCCTTAACAGGCTGTGATTGCCAGAATTCTTTGAGGGAGCCATGACTGGACTTCTTGTAAGTAGGAAGGCATGTTAAGTATAATTTTTTATTTGACAGTGAAATGGAGACTGACAGTGTATATTGCTGAAAAGGTTTAACAAGGGACAATTCCACTGTATACTACATGGTCTTTGAGCTCCTTGATGGGTTGATAATAATTGTTATTGTTCTCTGCTAGCTAACATGTGAGTGTTTAACCTTAAATCACATGGGAGGCTATTGAAATACAAATCTGCCATCTTGGAAGTGTGGTGGCTTGGGTCCTTTGTTCCCAGGCTCTGTGGGAGTAAGGAGGTAATGAAGCTCTCCAGGAGCACATAGCTTCAGGCTGTAAGGAGAGAGAGAAAAATATCTTTTCTTATAGGTCTGTTTGGAATTATATCTTATTTCTAAGATGCTGAGCCTGTGCTGGGCAGCACAAAATCTTGTATGGAATTATTTGGATGTATCTTTAATGTTTTTGTTCTGTATTGAAGGAGGTTCTGCAAGTCAAGTTTTGAACAATCTTATGGGTCTAATGGACAATATAGTGGACAATGTTTCATTTCAGAAAGGAGTCAGTTTTTCTGCATCCAGTCACTTCAAGCGGCACGATATTAATATCTGCAGTAAGGCAGGCAGGCCGGGGCTGGCTGAGGATAGTGGAACAAGACTCCATTTGTCTTAATGAACCAGCTTCCACTACAGCGACACCTGTAAAAGTATCTCTGGGCTTGTAACTTGGCTGTTCTACCAGGCACAACATTTTTGTCAGCCAGCAGTTCAGTGGGGGAGCAATATATATGGTTGGTGTGATTTGTGCAATTTTGACTGCTTCAAAAAGTGCTACCCCACTGTGGGGCATTGCAGCAGCTAAGCATACAACTCCTACATGGCAGTTCCAGTTCATGCAGATGACATCTCTGCAAGGCTGTAGTTCAGTTGTCATTAGCATCCCACTTGTGGTCCTGAAATACACCTATGGGAGCCACTGGTAAGGATGAACCACCACCCTGCATAATTGACAGTGGTTTTTCTTAAGCTGAGCATTAAATCCTGAACCATTCCCAGTGAATATTGCTCCAGCATGTAAAAATAACAAACAAAAACCCTGCAAGAAACAATGTCCGAAAGCATATTGATTCTCTTTCCTATTCCCCCCCCCAGTTCTGTATATCTAAAGATACGTGTAGCTTTATTTATGCATTTTCTGAGTGACAGTTTTGTTTGATTTTGCTTTCCACCTAGCTGTATTTCCACCTGCAGGACGCAGAGCGTTGGCACTGTTTGAGTGTCTGACCTCTTTCTGGCTGATGCAGCAGAAAACTGATTTAAGCTGGCAAAGCAATAAAGGCAAACAAAATAAACTCGCATTCTTGGCCTGTTTTGCAAGAATTCAAACTTAACTAGTATTTTAAACGGGCTGTTCTTTTAAAAAAACACAAAACAAAACTCTGTCTTCTTCTGAAAAATGAAGCAGTAGCAGTTGTCACCGCTTTTCATGATTTCTGTCTTGCAATACTTTAAGCTTAACTGGTATTTTACACTGACCCTTCTTTAAAAAAGCAAAGCAAAACTCTGGCTTCTTCTGATAAATGAAACAGCAGCAGTTGTCGCCACTTTCCATGACTTTTGTCAGAAGAAGTAAAACTGCACTGTGCTTTAATACTACCAATATTCTCCCCCCCCCCACCCCACCATTACAAACGATGCCTGACCTGCATTGTATTTCAAGCCTTTCACTCACATAGTTCATCTCATTTTTATTTCTCTCAGTGGAGTGAAATCACAGTATTTTAGAGGAGACAAGACAGCATAATTATCATGCTATGAAAACAGTTCATTTGTCGAGACAGAGATGAAAGATGAGATGGACAAACCCGAGGAAAGATTCTTTGCACACATTAGTGGTGTCAGCTGCTAACTGCTATTCCACTCATAAATGAATTTTCAATGGCACTGAGGTTTTTTTTTTTATTAAGTAATGCTGTCAAAGGTTTTTTCAGAGTGTGAAAGGTGCTTTTTAAATAAATGTGTTCATTTTGGCCTATCTTTGGGTTGTAAATCAAACACTCTATTAAATTTTACTCACTACCTGCTGAAGAGCACCAACTGAAGATGAATCTTCACTTCCAATATGTTTTGTCTACTATCACACTCAACATTTTTAATAAGCAAATCATGCACTGCAACCTATTGGGTAGGCTGCTGTCTGAAAATACATCCTAATGCCAAGCATTAGACTTCAAAACTCAAAATGTTTGGGTTCTTAATGCACTTTTTTAAAAAAAAGTTATTAGCTTGATTATTCCAAGAGAATATAAAGATTTTCCCTGCATGGGAAGACAGGTTCTGAGCGGATTAGACTAATAGTGCATCCAATGGCGAAGACGGTGTTTTCTGCACATGGTGTAGAGGGAAGTGAAGGGCAGGTGGGGCTCATCAACCTGAGACGGTAGCTCATCCAGGAGAAGGAAAACTTTGATCCTAAACCTCTTGTGCATTGTAGGATATCTTCAGAAGAAGAAAAGACTAAGGAGTAAACCCTGCACAAATCTGGAGCGGAGTCACTAAGATGGTTGGACGGCAACTCCTGCAGCCAAGTAGGGTGCCAAACATATTGCTCTGCTTTCCTTTGGGCCACATCAGCAAAGCCGAGAGTGGGGTTATGTCATCTGGACAGCCCAGGACCTTCACACATACAGAGCTCAGGCTTGCGCCCCATGGAGGTCACTTCAGTCCTACTAATGTAGCAGTTTGACTTCAGCCCTGGAGGCACATTCCATTGTCTTTTCGTGAGAGAGAGATATGTCAGCAGCATGACTACCCTCACTTGCAGTTGGAGTAGACTGGATGCAGAGTAGACAGAAGTGTGTTTGCAGCTCTAGACTGTGTTCTGTGAAAGTGTTTGTCCATTTTCCTGCCTTGAATTTCATTGGAAGAAACAAAATTCACGGAATATGGGAGACAGGAAGAGAAATTTGCCCCTTTTACTGGCATCACATACTGAGAGCATGCACAGAAAACCATTCAATTCATTCTGTTTCCTGGTACAGTGGTACCTCTTGTTATGGATTTAATTCATTTCAGGGTGCCGTGCTTCTGCGCACACATGCGGCGTGATAGAGTTCTTCTGCGCATGCATGCAGCACACAGAGACCTGCGCATGCGCGAGCAGTGAAACATGGAAGTATACACTTCTGGGTTTGCCGCAGCTGTAACCCAAAGATTCTGTAACCCGGAGATTACGCAACACGAGACACCACTGTACATGATCCTGGTGCTGTATTTTATTTTATTTTACAGCAAGAAACTCTGCTCTTCCAAATTCTTACAAACTGTCTCCGGCTGTTGTAGACTTGTTGTGTACCTTTCTCCCTCTTGATGGTTAGAAAGCTTGTCAAAATCTTTCTGTTCTGCCAGGTTTTTATCTGCTGCTGGTTTTTAAACTGATGCCCTAATGCTGTTTTTACAGCTAGTGTACTGTTATGTTGTTTAGTTAACAAAAGCTGGGGAATCTAGTATGTGTTTTTTATCTTGATTCCTGACTGCTAGATTGAGCCACTTTGATTGTCTAGTTATATGCACACTGTGTGTGTGTGTGTGTGTGTGTGTGAGAGAGAGAGAGAGAGAGAGAGAGAGAGAGAGAGAGAGGGAGAGAGGGGTTATTTACTATATTGCTTGATATTCTTGATGCCCTTCAAAGCCCTCAGAGTACACCTTGCTTAAAAGGTAAAGGGACCCCTGACCATTAGGTCCAGTCGTGAACGACTCTGGGGTTGCGGCGCTCATCTCGCTTTATTGGCCAAGGGAGGTGGCATAATGCTTCTGGGTCATGTGGCCAGCATGACTAAGCCGCTTCTGGCAAACCAGAGCAGCGCACGGAAAAGCCGTTTACCTCCCCCCACCCGCCGGAGCGGTACCTATTTATCTACTTGCACTTTGACGTGCTTTCGAACTGCTAGGTTGGCTGGAGCTGGGACAGAGCAACGGGAGCTCACCCCGTCGCGGGGATTCAAACCACTGACCTTTTGATCGGCAAGTCCTAGGCTCTGTGGTTTAACCCACAACGCCACCCGCATCCCACACCTTGCTTAGGGGGTTAGAATACATAATACAGAGGCAGCCACTATGGTGCCTACCTGTCAGGGGTAGGCTGGATGATGGAGAGTGGTGGGAGGCTCCTGCCCAAGAGAAGAAAAAGACACAGAAGAAGAAGACTTAGATCCCAGGTCATGGTGGTGGGATACTGAAGAGCAGTCTGGGATGAGCGGGGAGGTGCTAGAAGCAGGAGGTTTGAGCGATCAAGTGGGGGTGGGGGGACATCTGCAGAAGGAAGGCCTTCCAGGACAGGGTTAGAGGCTGAGAGTCACAGTGCGAGTGCAGATGCAGACAGAGAGGAGTCAGAAGTTGCCCTTGCTACCCAGCAGCAGGACAGTTTCTGTCCTGCTGGCTCTCCCCCCTCTGTCCTGACACCCCGCTCAAGGAGAGTCCTGCACATTGCTTGGCTAGAAAGGCCCATAGGAGGAGCCCAGCCCCTTAACACAGCCTTTGCCTGCTTGGGAGTGATTCAGAGTGAGAGACTAGAGAGGAAAGGACAAACCAGAGGGCTCTACTATGTCATTATTTTCTGTTAATAAAAAGCTAATTGTCTTCCATGCCTCCTGTGCTTCCCTGTCCTGTTGTTGACCTGGACATGCTTCACAGCTCCTTGACCCTTCCAGAGGTTTGCTGGACTACAACTCCCATCACCCCCAACTATGGACTATCCTGGCTAAGGCTGATGGGAGTTGCAGGCCAGCAATATCTGCAGGGCATTGCCTTGGTTATCCCTGAGTTAACACTTATGGTAGACCCTTTCTGAGCATCTCAGGAGTGAGCATGGGCTGCCACTATCCTTGCAATGGGGTACTACTCTTCTGGAGATACTGTTTTAGAAGATGTTCTTCTGCATGGGGCTTGTCTACATGGTGCAATCTGAAACCTCATGACTGCTGTGCATATACACCTCACAAGGAGGTACCGCTATCCACATGGAATCTGCACATGAGCACTGGCCATAAATGTGAACCTCTTCATAGTATTTTCAGGATGTTACCAGTTAAGAGAAGCAGGATGTTACTCACTCTCAGTTCCTTTATTTTTGCGGGATCCATGTGATAGCGTTGAAAGTCCAGCCAAGAAAAAAATGTCTTCAACTAGCCAATAAAACTGAGATGCTAGTTCCTTCTATTCATTCTGTTGAATAGCAAGCTTTTGATTTTCAGTTTCAAGCTGTTACTCCTTGCTGTTAAAATGTTAGGTATTTTGTCTTCACGAACACTAAAATTAGGGTATGCCGTGTAGAATCTGCAGAGAAACCATCAGATATATTTGTAAATACTTCAAATGAAATTCAGTGTTGCAAATATTTTGAAATGGATTCAAACAGATCACCACTAGGTTATGTTACGGCAGATGAAATTCTTTTAATTACATGGTCTACTGTTGGGATTTGAAAAGTATTAGGAATATCAAGCTTGCCGTAAATAATCCATTGCATGTCTATAGTGTCTCACACCTTTTAAGTGCTGAACAAATTAGCTAATTAATACAACAGCCCCTCTAACTCTAGTTTGGTGTGAAAGGCCACAATGAAAGACTCTGCCAACACATAGGCTAAAACCATCAGGCATATGCTTTGTACTGGTGTTAACTAGATGCTAGACAACAGATACCAAGGAAATGAGTGGGAAATTTGCAAGTGAGTGTGGTTACAGAAGCGGCTTAAGCAATAAATGGGTTAGAAAGCAAAATTTCTGCAAAATGTTCATTATTGCTCACTGTTCTAGTCTAAACACCCCACTAGCTGGTTAACCTGTATGGGCAGGTTATGGGCAGGTTAACCACTCTCAGTGGTTATTGTTTTATCCACTACGACCATTGGACTCACTATTGGTCTCATCCACTCAATCTGCTGGAACCTGTCTTTGTACACAGAGGAAGACCCTAACTCACTAAGGCTTTAAGACCCTTGGCTTGCCAATCAAAGTCATTCCTGGAGTGTGGCTGCTGTCACATACTGGAAGCTTCTAGGGGCCTTTGGTGAAGAAGAAGAAGAGGAGGAGGAGGAGGAGCAGGAGGAGGAGTTTGGATTTGATATCCCACTTTATCACTAATGCGGGTGGCGCTGTGGTCTAAACCACTGAGCCTAGGGCTTGCCGATCGGAAGGTTGGCAGTTCGAATCCCCTCAATGGGCTGAGCTCCCATTGCTTGGTCCCAGCTCCTGCCAACATAGCAGTTTGAAAGCACGTCAAAGTGCAAGTAGATAAATAGGTACCACTCCGGCAGGAAGGTAAACGGTGTTTCTGTGCACTGCTCTAGTTTCGCCAGAAGCAGCTTAGTCATGCTGGCCACATGACCTAGAAAAACTGTCTGTGGACAAATGTCAGCTCCCTCAGCCAGTAAAACAAGATGAGCGCTGCAACCCCACAGTCGTTTGCGATTGGACTTAACTGTCAGGGGTCCTTTACCTTTGCCTTTACCTTTTATCACTACCCTAAGGAGTCTCAAAGCGGCTAACAATCTCCTTTACCTTCCTCCCCCACAACAAACACTCTGTGAGGTGAGTGAGGCTGAGAGAAATGTGACTAGCCCAAGGTTACCCAGGTGGGGCCACGAACCCGGTTCACCATATTACGAATCTACCGCTCCTAACCACCACACTGGTTCTGAGAGCTGAGTGCAGGGTGGGGACCAAAGGTAGACAAAAAGAAGGAGCACAACACATCCCCCACCAATTACTGCCCTTCCCCTAACGCCCCATGCACCTCATGTATGCCTTTCATTTGTACTTAAAAATAGGAGGGTAGGTTGCATAACACTGACTAAAAATAATCGCTAGATATTTTGTTCATAATCTACAGAACAAGGTACTCTATAACTAAAATAGGAAAAAAGTTTATTTTGTTTTATTTTTAAAAGAACTAAATGGAATAGCAAACATTTATTTGACCTGCTGAAATCACATGCAGCTGAAGACTGCAAGTTATGCTAATAGAATATTCCTTGTAGCTGGAAAGAAGAAAGTGCACTTACCTGACCCCTGGATTTTTACATTTTTCCATTATGTAGATTGACTGTTTTGATGGGCTCAGGTGAATGTTGATATCTGGGTCTCAAGGTGGGAATGAATCTGATTGTCTGTGAATTGGTAGAGAAATGAATATGAGCAATTGCCGGTTACAGTATTGGCACTACATTAGCTGCAGATCAAATAAAGCTTTGAAGCAGCTAATCATTTTCGGAGTGGCCATCGAATGACAATATTGACAAAGCCGAAATGCTCAAGAGCCAAAAGGAGAAAAAGTGAGATAGAAAAGCAATAATAAAAAAGGCCTCTCTGATCAGTATCATTTTTTATTGTTCTGCTCAGAGATGAAATGAAATAAACTGTGCAGCAGAACAGACAAAAGGAAGAGCCACTCACACATCATCAGCAAACTCAGGTTCCTTGAAAGGTAAACTGTGTCCAATTTTATAAGAAGATCTTCCACATTCTTATTATTAGCAGCACCAATGATATATAGGAAGCTTTGATTTTAACAACCCATGTTTCTATGGTCTCTCACACAGCACTGGATTGGGCACAAGGGTACTTGCTCAAGGGGCTGTTACCTCAGTGAACTGTAGAAATGGGGCCACTTAAGCTTGGTTTGAGGAACTTAAATGGATGAAACTGCCAGTCTATAAGTGTGCAGGAAAATTACAGTGCATGCACAATTCTTCACTGTGGCTGGCAAATTACGGCTGCATCTCTGGATTCATGTGTGTGCTTGATACATGCCCACTGAAAGCAAAGCTGGAGAGCTCCAAACTGAGGTAAGACTGAAGTGTGTAGGAGACTAATAGACAGAAACAGTCTGCAGCTGGCTGCCCAACAGGTTCCAGTGACAAGATAAGCTATGGGGTGCCAGGACAGCTCTTCACAGGATTGTCTGGAGGAATGGACTTTACAGGATCCATTCTAGAGGGCAACAGCTGTGTTTCATCTGGGATATAAGGTTTCAGGCGGTCCTGAAGGTACCCTGAACCTAAGTCATTCAGGACGTAGTAAATTAGGACAAGGACCTTCAGCCTGGCTCAGAAGTAGATAGGCAACCAGTGCAAAAGTTTTAAACAGTGGTGCCACATGCTGTTTATCTTGTAATTACCGGTATTTGTATGGTTTACATGGATGTTATATGTATAGAGTTTTACTTCTAACAATGTTTAACTGTTTTAAAATTATTGTTTTTTTCTATGTTTTTAGCAGTTCTGTGTAAGCCACCTTGAGTCCCATCAGGGGAAAATGTGTGTGGGGGGTGTGTGTGTGTATCATAATAATGTGCCCTCATCGGCAATCTGGCTGCACCAGTTGGAGCTTCTGAACCAGGCCCAAGGGCAACTCCACATAGAACAGATTGGTTTTTAAATGTTTCCTCATCCCCCTTACCTGTTTTATGTAACAACTTGCCTGATAAGGAGTTCTGGAAGATCACATCATTGTGAGATTTTGGTTGCTCCCAGTAAAGGTATCACCAAGCTATGGATTTTTTAAAAAAATATTTTTAATGTGTCTCAGATTTTATCAAGGAGGAAAAGTGTGTCAACTACCCTAAGTCTGGGAAAAACTGGCATATTTCCTGAATATGGAATAATGTAATGTAATGGTAATGAATTGCTGTGCGCTGGAGCACCTTCCAAGCTTTGTATCTTTCATCACATCCCTTTCTGTGCTCAGTAATCCCTAAACTTACATAATGCAGAGAAAATGGCATTCAAAGTGGTCTTTATGAACGTTTTTTGTGTTTCATGGCTTGAAGATAAGAGTTTCTGTCTGCTGTAGAAAATCTCTGTCAACAGAATCTGCTTGATCAAAGCATCTGTTGTCAGTTATTAGTAGGAGTGAAAATCCACGATACTGTGATGATCTTCAGCATTTTTCAGCTTGCCATTTTATTTTATTCCCCCCACCCCAGTTTTATGCTTTCCAAATTGTAACAATAGTTTAACATTTCAGCTCATGATTTTGTCATATATCTGGAGGAGAGCAGGGGAAGGAAATGTTTTTCTTTCTCGCCTTTGGAGAATAATTGAGTCTTTTCTCCTGCAACACATTTTGACTTGCTTGCACAGTTCTTCATCAGTCCTGGTCTCCTAACTCCGATTTGTATGAATCATTAGCCATTATAGTTAAATGGGCTTCCATTGAGCCTCTCTGGTGAGTAAAACCACTGTCGTGTGCAGGACAATAGCTAATACATGATAAGGAAAGCTTCCCAATCTACTAAAAAGAGGAAACTAATCCACACTTTAATTGTATAAGGAAATAGCTCCTTGAAGGTATAATTGACAGTATGCAGTGGAATAGCCTTGCATTTTCCTTCCCTTCAGCTAATCCCCAACAGTGTTATATCCTTCATGAATTCTCTCATTTTAGAGTGAACTATGTGATGCTTCCCCTTTGGCATGACCCACCTCCAGAGTTGGAGATGCCCCAAAGGCGTGTTAACTTGGAGTGAGGTGCCATGGCCATATCCAAAGGATTGCGGGACAAGCACTCCGTTGAACTTCCAATATGTGGAAGCTCCTGCCTCCTGTGCCAAAAGCAGCAGCAGCAGGAGCTCAACAACAACAACAACTGACCTTTTCACTCCACTTTGGTCATTTTCAGGTGCAGTTTCTGTTTTCACTGATAAATGGAGACTGGCCATGAAATTTTCAGCACAGCACTAGTCTGATCTATTAGCAAAGCCATGTTTTGCTCATGCACTTCTTCTTTCCTTACCTTCTACAATTTTGGGTGTTACAACAACATGCTCATGTACAACAATCTTTCCTTCTCCCCCCCCCCTCCAGATTCCGCAGCTGTATAAGCTTTGCCAGAACCAGCTATTCCCTAGACACACTGATGCAGGAACCAAGGATGTCTGTTTGTCCCTGTCAACATGGCTCTTGTGGCTCCAAGAGAAATGTGTGGCCTTCTCCAAGTGCTCTGGCTGGGCTGAAACAGGCACCCATGCTCAGTCTGTGATGCTGCCGGCAAGTATCTATGCCCTCATGTCTGGCAGTGGCACTTTGATGAGTGTCAATGCTTTGAAGTTCTTCATTTTAGAAATGGCTGCTGTTATTGTTGCTCCTGGTCCTGTTCTCCACTCTATGCAGATGCTACATTTGAACAGAACAGGCCTCAGAGGCCAGTTGCCCTTAGGATATGATACACTGACTGTAACACAAGCAGGAGGGATGGGGTGAGATGAGAAATGTGAAACTAATGGTGACATAGTAAGCTCCTGTCAGATCAAAGTTGGCGGGTGGTTGCCCTTAGGAAAAGGATGCATGCTAGCAAATGGTGCGTTTTGCAAAAGTGTTGGTTGAAAAATAGTGTGAAGCAAGCAAGTGTAAAACAGTGTATTTTGCAAATGTGTTGAGTACAAAAAAAAATAGCATGAAGCAAAGAAATAGCAAAATTAGGGATGCTGGATAATTGATACAGGAGCTTTGCTTAAAGAAGGGAAATCAGTTATCTTTGCTTTCAGCCTTTTCCAGGTGAATGGAAACATAAACATTAACAACCTAATTCATAGCCATAAATATAGTGCACTTTACATTGGTATACATTTCTTTTTTTTCCTTTTCCCCTTTTTGCATATTACCTGGTTGGAGAACTGCATTACAAAATTCAGATAATGTGGTGTTTGAGGGAATAGCTGTGTTTCGGTTCACATTCATGCGTAAGTTCATATTCAGATGTGAACTGACTCAAATTTATCCCCCATTCCTATTCTCGCCATTTCCCCTCTTCCGGGGAGTAACATTCAAGGAAGGTGTGAGCATGCAAATCATCTGGTAAACATTAGGAGCACATGGACCAGCATGGCCCCACCCTGCCTGTTCCACTCCTGACCTTCCAAAGTTGAGAGGGCAAGTGTGAAGGGGATTTCTAACTGCATTCAGCTGAATGGGCTGAGAAGGTCCTGCAATCCTTTACACTCAACCAGGAAAGTCAGGGGTGGCACAGACAGGCCGATGGATGCGCACCCCTACACACTTTGTGCCATTGTGCCTTTCTTTTAAAAATGCCTGAACAGGGTTGTTGCCTTCCTTAATGTTCTGGCTAAATAATGATTCTGACTAAACATCAGGAAGAACTTTCTGACATTAAGAGCTGTTCGACAGTGGAACAGACTTCCACGAGAAGTGGTGGCCTATCCTTCCTTGGACGCTTTTAAGCAGACAGTGGATGGCCATCTGTCATGGGTGCTTTAGCTGGGATTCCAACATTGCATTGGGTTGGACTCGGGGTCACTTCCAACTGTACAATTCTATGATTCTAGGAATGGTTTGCGGATTGTTGTTGTTTTTTGTGGTGACTTCCCAGCAGCTGAAATGTCTTTGACTGATATCTCCAATAAAATAAAATAAAATGAAGACTAGTCCTAGTCATTGCCTGTGGGGGTTTATCAGCTGCTTGCAAAAATAATCAAAATTAGGCAGCAGGGAAGACTCCCACATCCTCCCCTCTAATATAATCTATGAGTTGAATAAACAGCCAGTGTGCTGACAAAACCTGTTTCTTTCTAACCTTTAAATGCTGATAAGTATTTTATATTCTGAAAAGTATAGAACTACCAAAAGAGATTAAATCAGAAAGAATATAAATAAATGTTCTGTACAGTGTTTTCAGTGTGCTGGGAAATTGGCAAATATACTCGGAGAAATGGTTGCATCAAATGAAAAATGGCATTTGTTAAAAAGGTTCGTGCCACAAAATAAAAGAGGGGAAATGCTGACAGCATTAGTCTGAAGCTAAATTTATTATTTCCACAGATATAAGATATACTTCTAGCCCCTTGAGTCTGACCAGTGCTGAACCTTATCAGACATACTAGAGATAGATGAATTACCCCATAAACACACCAGCATTTGTAATCGAAATAAAAATTCCAGACATCTGAACTTTTCTGTATTTACTGGATAGGCTTAACATTAATACATTGCTTCTCACTTCTACCACAAATCTCCAGAGCAAATCAGCTTGAAATTAATGGAACTTGTACAAATACCATAGTTGCTTCAACCCCTTAGCACCCCAATTAATTCTGGCACAGTTTCACCTGCCTTCTACCACTGACCCTCTAGCTTCTTGGCTGGGCCAGCTGTTTTCTACCTCCCAGTCTTGTCCCACAGGTTCCTGTTTTGTTCTATTATGTGGAGCTATTTGATTTCACCTTTTCCACAGAGCAGCTTGGTTCCCAGTAGCCCATCAACTTGAGGTGGTGGCTCACTTCAAATAGTAGTTTCAGTAATGAAGCAATTTGCTGGTCCTTTACTATCCATTATGTGCAGTTGCTGGTCCTTTATTAACCATCATGTGCAGTTGGATTATTATTCTTCCTGACAGATTCCCCCCCATCCCCCACATATTTCCACACCATTTTGCACTTCCCCCCCTAGTATTGCCTCTCTTGAAAATTGATAGCTAATTTCTCTTAAGAGATGGTGGAGTCTTAAATTCACATTTTACTAGTCACTGGTCATTATGGTCTTCTATTTTGGGCAATATAATTGCTGTGCCTCTGACTGTAATCCTATACCCAGTTACTGAGGAATCACCCCCATGGAAATCAGTGGTGCTTCCCTCTGAAAATGAAGGAATGCACTGCACATTTATGTGTACAAACACCGTAAAAACAGGAACTGTGAGTATAATTAACTTTAAGGAGAGGGGCTCTGAAATGAACCCTCTGCTCAGGAGAAACGATTCAAGGCTTCTCAAGGAGGTGTGTGTGTGGCAAACTCACCCCGCCCCCCAGAGGGACAGCAGCAATTGGGAAGGGGGGGGATTGTAAACAGCGAAACAGAAGTAAATGAAATGCAGAAAAGCACAGGCAGAGATAAAAATGTGTTTAACAATGACCAATAATTCAGAGCTCAAGCAACACATATAGCGTGATAAAAATCCAATGTGCTAATTCAGTCCACAAGTGATAGAATGGAACCTCTTGGTGTAATGTATCTGATGAAATAGACCACATTTTGCAAAGACTTAATAAATTTGTCTGCCTTTAAGATGTCATAAGACTGTTGCTTTCGCTGCAGGAGACTAGCATGACTACCCCTGTGGAAATTAATGAAATAGTAGCAATTAATATTCATTTTAAAATGAAACTGGGTTTTACATCATCCACCTCTATAAATATATGATGGGATGTCGGTATGAGTTGCTAATGCAGCCTGCTATGTATCTTATAGACCTTTTCAATAACAGCCTATGGATATTAACCAAGTCCTCTACATCTATTGATTGAGGTGTTTATAAAATGCTAAATCATTATGTTACCTAACTAACATCAGCATAAATTTATTGGCCTGGCCGGACAATGTTTCTTCATTAAATAAATGTGCATTTTAACTACCACTAGGACCATATTGACATATTTACTGGACTTGAAACACCTACCTTAGATCCAGCATTCTCACTCTTTTTCCATAGCACAATGCATTTGTTTTTGTGACTAAGAAGGCTTTTGGGAGGAGAGTCACAATTCCTTCCACTGCATTAAATTCACTCCTACTATGTAAAGATATTCATTCCCAAGACTGCCAGTAGCCAGGGGATTTACTTATGCAATCAAATGGCTATTTTTTTTTGGGGGGGGTTACAATCATATTTCCATGAACTACAGTATTCAAAATGTCTGAAAAGTTTCCATCTCTGAGTAAAATGTTGCCTTGAGAGATGGTGAGCGCCATTTGCCAGATCTGATTATACTCATTAGGCATCTAAGGTGGTTGGGAAAATATATTTGCAAAGATGGTGCTTCCCAAGTTTAAACCTGCAAGAGAACAGCTGGTTTTTATGTGATGACTTCCTTTGCCCTGCTGTGCTGCAGATTTTCCTGCTATGACAGGGCTTGTTATGGCCTGTAAATGAGATGCAACTTGCAGCAGGATTCTATTAATATGATATCTGCAGGAGCAGTGGGGAAGTCCTGGGATTTTGAATTTAGAGACCGTTAAGTGTTGCAAGGATCTGGAATGAGCCATCCTGTTTTGAATTACAGTCTGAAATTCAACAGTGGTAGGTTTTGAGTTGTTAGCACTGTGCCATTTCCTCAACAGTAGCTGGCTTTGAATTTATTTATTTTTGAAACAAATGCTGCTCTATTTCCCAGCCCTTGAATTCCATCTTCCATGTGACTGGTGTCTAATATTTATTTATTTAAAAGATTTCTCTGCTGCCCTTCATAAGAGGATTCCAAGGAGGTGTACAAAAGTGTCAATTAAGCTATTAACTCAAAGTATACATACTCACTCAGGCTCACTTGCTTACCACCCCCACCTACTGCTGAAAAGCCACCCTCTCCCTTTGCTTCTTGCCAAAACCACTCTACCCCTTCACTTCATCCAAAGCTACACACACCTCCACACACATTACGGCTCACAAACCCCCTTCCCCTTACATCTCAACAAACCTCCTTGACCACCCTGAGGGAAGGCCAAGAAAGAATTCAGGCTTCTTCCTTGAAAAATTCAGTAGCAGCAGTGGATGTGTGTGAGAGAGAAAGGGAGAGGTTTTCTCCCCTTCATTCTCTTTCCAGCAGCAGAAACATTCTGACAGTAAGAGTTGTTTGACAGGGAGGTTTTTAAGCAAGAGTTGGATGGCCATCTGCCATGGATGCTTTAGCTGAGATTCCTGCATTGCAGGAGTTTGGACTAGATGACCCTTGGGATCCCTTCCAACTTACGATTCTATGATTCCATGATTCTATGTACTTGATAGTCTTGTGGTTCACAGAGCAGGCAGGTCTTGGCGATGTTAGAAGCAAATCTCAGTCTGGTAATGTTGACTGCTCTTTTCTTTGCGGTACCCAACATTTCCCAATTTTGTTGCTGCTGCTGCTGATTGTATCCATTGCATAAGCTTCCCCCCACCCCACCACTTCCATTATGGATTTATCTGTATAATATGCATTGCCAAATATATCCCTTTCTATTTGGACTGAGTGGTATTTGGCTGCTGAATAGAAATGTTTCACGTTAGATAAATGGTTTTCACAAATTGATATTTTTATTTGTGATACATATCATTTTCAATGCTATTGTTTCAGCCAAACATTATTTCTATCAACCACTCAGGACTTTGAAAAATGAATCTGTCAGTGCTAGCATCAATGTCAACTGATTCCTTACTAAGATGCATAAATATGCAGCAATAATCAATGTGTGCTGCTGTGGCAGCAAACACTCTAACTGGAAAGAAGGTTGCTAATTATGGACATTAACCTTTGGCACTAGTAAAGGTTATAGCTGAGCTGAATCACCAGGGAAGGTTTTCTCTAATGCAGAGTAGAATGCTCCTTGGAGCCTTGAAAGGAACATTCACAAAACCACTAAATTTAGATTCGTTACCCTGTGACACATTGTAACTAACCTTTTTTTGCATAAGGTCCAAACAGTTGAAATGTAATCAAAAGAATAGATTTCCCACCACATACACTTTAGGAAGAAAATCAGGGTGCAAGCCTGCATGTGTTTACTAGCGAATAAGACCCTCTGAATACTATGGGAATTCTTTCTGAGCATGCACAGGATTTCACCATTAACCAGTAAAGTGTTCCTAAGAAAGGAAAGCATTGTGGGTTGCGGGTGGCGCTGTGGTCTAAACCACTGAGCCCAGGGCTTGCCGATCAGAAGGTCAGCAGTTCAAATCCCCACAACGGGGTGAGCTCCTGCTGCTCGGTCCCTGCTCCTGCCCACCTAGCAGTTTGAAAGCATGTCAAAGTGCCAGTAGATAAATAGGTACCGCTCTGGTGGGAAGGTAAATGGCGTTTCCGTGCGCTGCTCTGGTTTCGCCAGAAGCGGCTTAGTCACGCTGGCCACATGACCCAGAAAAACTGTCTGTGGACAAACGTCAGGTCCCTCGGCCAGTAAAGCGAGATGAGCACCACAACCCCAGAGTCGTTCACGACTGGACTTAACTGTCAGGGGTCCTTTACCAAACCTTTTTAAGAAAGGAAAGCATTGTGGCCTCAAACATGGATCGCTGTGGTTGACTTGCATTTGTTAGTCCAATGCTCTGTTCTCACATTAGCTAAGCAGATAACTATGGGAAGCCCAGAAGCAGAAGCTGGATGCAACAGTACTCTCCCTACTTTCAGTTCCCAGCAATTCCAACAGTGGAGGTAGAGCATAACTTTAGCCTCCATCAATTTGTCTGATTATCTTTTAAAGACAAAGTTGGTTGCCATCACTATCTCTTCTTGGATTCAGATTTCATCATGCTCATGGGCTCATTGAGTGACCTCTGTGGCAGGTCTCTGTCTCTCACCCTCCCATCTGTAATATCAAACTAATAGTGGCATACTTCATTTGGTGGTGATATGGATCAATTAGGTAAGAAAATATTCACCCTGAAGAGCCAAGATAGCATGAGCTTTAAATCTAAACAAGAAGTATTTGGTATTAAAACCAGAGTTAATTCATGCCGCATTATTTTTATTTTTAATTGAGCTTAATATTAGGTCTTAATAACATTTTTAGAAAATAGGATTTAGCATTTAAATAGGGTCTTAATATTCTCTTCACAATCCTCATAAATGCTCTAGAATTGACTAACCTTTATAAAGTTTGAGCAAATTACCATGACCAAACAGCCATTACATTTGTGAATGGCCTTGGGGCATTTGGCATGCTTGTAGGTGTCTTGAACCATTGTTTTAGCAACATGGCAAGACTCCATCTGTTTTTGGAAGCTTGGCAGTGATTGGACAACTGTGGGTTGAACTGCAAGGGAGATGAGTGTCAACTATTCCAAAGAAAGTGATCCACTCAAGCAACATTCTTAGTACATCAGTCTGATTGACCACCAGAATAGTTAAATGCACTTTAGTTTCATAAATTGGGCCTTAGGAAATTTGCTCTTTGGTTTAGAAATGAGGTTTTGAGGTGACTTTTTATGGTTCAGCTACCTACAGGATCTTCTTATGTACAATAAAGGTAGAAAGGGATAGCTTTGCTTGTAAACAACATGTCATTTTTCAAGTTCTCAAATGAAAGCATGTAATGAGTTCAGCCAAATGATTTATATCTCCATAACGAAGCCAAAACAATTCTTTCAAAGTACCAACAGAAAATAATATACTTTGTTACATGATAAGTGTTGCTTGAAGGTCCATACACTGAATTCTTAAAATTGTTGAACTTTTTGCAGGATCAGAAAGAATGGGCCAGCAAGAGTACATAAGAAACTGTCTGTGATGCAGAGATTATGGCCGCAATTCATTGTTGTCTTGCAGAACAAATGAAATGCATTACTGTGCTGTCTGTTTTAGATTATACACACATTTGTTTATTTTGGAACATTCAGAATTTTTTCTCCAAGCATTGACAAATGACTGTTTTTAGGAGACATTCCTTTCTCCATGCACTTGCAATTCCTTTGTATCTATCAACTAGCTTTTGAGAATGAGTGTGTACATTAAAATTTCACTTGCTTTTAGCTGGTAGCCAACCTAGGTCTTTGGGTTCATTTCACCAGGACATGTGAACTTAAGTGACAATCTCACCAGGAAATGATGTGTAGACACAACTCTCAGCTGCAGTGCCTTATCAAGTACGTGTTTGCTATTTAATCTTTACAGAAAATGGGTTTGATAGGTTGGCTGTGGAAACAGGGAGTCATCTTTCATTATAAGATGTGGTATGGCCCTAACTTCATGAAGTTCTACTGTACAGCTAGCAAGTCCAGATTGTGAGGCCCTATCTGAATTACTGAACTAATATTTTAGATTCACATATTCATTATCTTGCACTGCAACGTGCCTGAAAGCTTGGTGTTGCCTTTTGTTCTTGTGGCACCTCTATTGTTGTGAAGAAAACCATAGGGCCTGAGCTGTCCAGAAATCCCATGTTCCCCTATGCTGAATAGGAAAGATTCATTTTTTTGATCCCCATAACTGTGTTTGGCTTTAAAATGGGAATTTCTGACTTTGTTAAGGTTTGCCAAGAAGAGGCTGAACTGTCATGAATTGTGCTCTGGGTTTTTGGTAATGAACTTTTCCTGCAGCTTTGCTATATAGCTCTGCTCCTGTCACAGTGGGCAAAACTCTGTGGGTGAGAACATGGTTTTTGTGATTCACATGAAAGGTGGATACTGTAGTGAGTATGCTTTTGTCTCTGACAAAAAAAGTGAAATGTCAGATTCCTCTTGATTTTTGCTCTTTCTCACAAAGAAAATGAATATAAACATGTTCCCCTGACTCACAGCGTATGAATCAATGTCTTACATGTTCTCTCCATAATTGACACCACTCTAGCTTTCCAGTGCCCAGAAATTAGCATAGGGACTTGGGAGCAAAAGGGAAGAGAAGTCTACAATAAGCAACGTTCTATGGTAAAGGTCACTGGTGTTAAAATGGCTCTGAGTAATACAAATTGACTTGATATTAGCAACCAAGGAAATAAAGGTGGTCTAATAAATAAATGTGCTAGGGTAGCCTGGTTTACAAACATCGTTCTAGTGACATGATGAAGCAAGGCTAATGCCTCCTTGGTTGTATCCCCAATATAGATCATTCTTAAATAAAATGCAGCAGTTGGTTCTTGGAGCATATATTTAGATATGTCATCCCCATCAAAAATCACAGTAGCTCAGAGCAAGACTATCCCAGTTTCAATTTGATAGCAAGAGTCCATTAATACAGTGTGTCATTCTATTCATTCCTAATAGTTCCCCTGTGAACTACTTGCTCTGCCAGGCTACAATACAGAACATCTTGATTCAGGCGATTGCAGCTTTTGAATGGACTTTTGACAGATGCTCATGAAAGCATTTGTGACCAGAGTCTATCTTTTAAAAGACTGGGATCAGCAGCAGCAGCCTTCCCCATCCAGGTGCCCTCCAGATTCTTTTGAACTGCAACTCCCAACAGCTGGCTGGGGCTGATGGGAGTTGTAGTCATTAGAACATAGGAAGTTGCGTTATACTGATTTAGATCCTAGGTCTGCCTCGGTCAGGATTGTCCATACCATGGGTAGGCAAACTAAGGCCAGGGGACCAGATCCGGCCCAATTGCCTTCTAAATCCGGCCCCCGGGTGGTCCAGGAATCCGTGTTTTTACATGAGTAGAGTGTGTCCTTTTATTTAAAATGCATTGTGTGCTTTTATGTAAAATACATCTCTGGGTTATTTGTGGGGCACAGGAATTCGTTCCTTTTTTTATTTTCAAAATATAGTCCGGCCCCCCACAAGGTCTGAGGAACAGTGGACCGGCCCCCTGCTGGAATTTTTTGCTGACCCCTGGTAAACTGACCACTAGGGCCTCATCCTAGCCTTACCTGGAAGTGTCAGGGATTAAACCTGGGACCTGTATCTAATGCAGATGCCCTGCTACTGTGACGGTCTCTCCTCAAAACAGCTGGAGGGAAGCAGATTGAGAACAGCTGTCCAAGAGCTTGTGCACAGCAGACACCCTAATTCCATGTCACAGCAGAATGCTTTAAAATCTCGTTTGTGTTCATGCATGTGTGTGTATGTGCATGCACCACCTGCTTCCCCCCTCCATAAATGAGTTGTTTAATTTGATAAGTTCAAAAAACATGTTGCCAGTAACACATTTGTTACATCTCAACAACAAATTTACAATATGCCCTCACCTAGAAGCACTCATTATCCTCCTAAAAAGTGGTCGTCTGTAGCTGAGTGAGGATTTGTTCCCATACCTCCACATTTCATCTACTGCGCCACATTGGCTCTCCGGGAAACAAGGTTAGGTGATCAGTGTTCTGCAGACCCACCCAGAAATCAAGGTTAAATCCAAACACTTTTATTGCAATATATCACCATAGCAAATAATGGGACCTTTCCTAGATGGCTGCACAATGAAATGCTACTATATAAGCAAAGTACTCCCAAAGTGCCTATAATACCTGAGAAATATGTTGTTTCACTATAAATCCAGCCTGTTGCCTAGAACAAAAGTTTATGTGGATGCACTCTCAGTTCCTTGGCAAAGGGCTTTGGTTTTTAGATATGCAGTGTTCTCTTAACCAGGCTTGCAGTTTGGGGGAGCCCCTGGACCTGGCTTTGCTCCTGGATTCTCAGACATGACTGTAACCAGGTGCTCCCTTCCCAAGCTTAGAATGGTGTGCCAAGCACACCCATTTTTCCAGAGGGCAGATGTGGTCATATTAGTTGCCGTGAGATTTGGCTGTTTGAAAAAGGATAAACACAGCAGAAAGGGAGGGGTAGTATTACATGTAAAGAATGTGTACATACCTGCAGAGAAATAATTGGATCAGAAAATAGATGTTCTATTAGAAACACCTAGGAGAGGGACAAGAAAAAGTAATGATATTGTGGCAGTAGGCTACAGATCTGGAACTGCTGAGAAGTGGATTCAGAGGGTACTGATGTACTGGACTCAGAGCCAAGAAAGTACCCAGACTCTGAGCTTTCATTTTCAAATAAGATATACCTCTATCACTCCTAGAAAGAAAGTTATGAAACAAAATGTGTGATTTACATGGAATGATCCACATTGCTTGCTCCCTCCTTTTAGGGTTTTTAGCCAATGGGTTTTTAGCCAATGAGAGCAGTTGGAGTTTTGATTGACGAATGAATTATTGGACACTAGGATCCTAAAGAGCTGGTTCTTTCCCTTCTTTACTGCTCTTTTTTTCCTACTTTGGTCTCATTTTCTCCTCCTTGGAATCACCATAGTTTCTCTTCTCTTTTTGTTAGCAACTAGGACGTACCTTTACTGTGGTGGCTTTGTCTGAGATCAGTAATCCCATGCAGAGTGTATTACAATAGTCCAGTCTTGAGCTTACATGTGCATAACTCACAGTGGCAAGGCTATCCCTTGTCCACAGGCAGATGCAGCTAGCATACACATCCAAATGGGTAAAAGTCACCCCATAGCACTTAGGCTTCCAGTGACAATAACAGACTGAGAAGCACCCCCAAACTGCATGCTTGCTCCTTTCACTATAGCCAGATTGCCCAACTCAGAGTCCTGGGAACCATTCACCCACTTGCCATGTGTAGTTGGCAGGGGAACATGAAAGGGCATTTTCCATTGCAGAACCTATGTTATATAACCCCCTGCCCTGGGAGATTGGTCTGTCATTCCCTCATTCCTTGAATACATTTTATTCCAGCAGGCATTTATCCTAGTTGATCACTCCTGACAATCCTTTGTGGATTGTTGTAATTTTTTCTTCTGGCCCCATTTGTTGTTTTTGCACTGTTTTTAACATTTTTTTTTGACTATGTGTAATTTTCACATTAACCATCATGGGCATTTTTCCTAAACTTTAAGAGCCGAATAAATATCTTCCTTTAAATAGATAAATATTTTTAAAAAATCCAAATTTTGAGTTCAGATTACTCCACAATATGCTAATTCCTATATAAACCAGGAAGCCAGGCTCTCCGTGAGGAGTAATCTAGGTATGTTGGTGTACTAATCTGATCTATAGATTTAGTATTCTGTATTTGTTCAGTTTTATCAATATAATTGTATTGTTGACTTTTATGGTCTTCATTGCTATGATTTTTTTTAATGTTGGCAATACAGTGTTGTTGTTTTTTGTGCAAATAAATAAATAAACTCCAATCCATTCCATTTACTAGGAGAGGTGAAATAATAGTTTTAGCTGGTACCTCTTTTAAGAAGGCTTAAGTTAATCAAAAACTTTGTCCCAGATCCTATCTATGGTAGGGTTGCCATATTTCAAAAAGTGAAACTTTTTGGTCAAAGTTGTTGAACTTTTTTCAAAAAAAAATATGTGAAGAGATTTTTAAGGGAAATTGCCAAATGCAACACTGCCAACGGCCGTTGCCATACATCCAGATTTCCCCGGACATTTCAGTGATTTCTGCCCAGACACTGCTTCCGAAGGTCAATTGCTGGCTATGTCCTGGAAATTCCAGACGTATGGCAACCCTAATACAGTGGTACCTCAGGTTACAGACACTTCAGGTCACAGACTCTGCTAACTCAGAAATAGTACCTCGGGTTAAGAACTTTGCTTCAGGATGAGAACAGAAATCACGTGGCGGCATCATTGCGGCAGTGGGAGGCCCCATTAGCTAAAGTGGTACCTCAGGTTAAGAACAGTTTCAGGTTAAGAACAGACCTCCAGAGCGAATTAAGTTCTTAACCCGAGGTACTATTTCTGAGTTAGCAGACTACATGGCAAATTTAAATAACATGGATAAAACTCATGATTGTGGCATTTAAGAACAGGAGTTGGGGAGTATTCAACCCAGAAAAGCTCTGCCCAAACGTTTTCCTTTCGTTAGGTGAATGTCTGGAGTTCCCCCACTTCTCTTTTCGAAACTGCATATAGGTATGTCAGCTTCTCTGATTTACTTTGGTTTATGCAAATAACTACATTCGTAATTAAATGTATGCTTATCTCCTCCTTGTTGCATCAGTTTACAGGATTTGATACGACCCAGGTTTGCATTGATTCATAGCTTTGGTTATACCATCACCCCCAACACACACACACACACACACACAACCCTATGAAATCAATGTGAGATGACAGAATGTGGGCTTTGGGAGAAAGATGAGTTGGTTGTGGGAGGCAGCATTCTAGGAAGCTGTGCATTACGTAGAGTGATTCTGATCTGACCTTTTTTGCCTTATTCTCAAGTGTCAAATGCAATACAGGGCTGTCAAGCAGTCCTTCCCACAGTTATTAAAGAGGTGGACCATTTCTATCTCTGTCCAAATGTGAGCCCCTGCTGCAATTCTTGTGACAGGCTGTCTCCCTTTCCCCCAGTCTACACAGATACATAGTTAAAAGTTAGTCATGCAGCGACTGCAGTGCTTAACTGTCCACAGAAATGACTTTATCCAAACTTCTGCAGTCTCTTCTTAACATTTTATGAGTTTAGGGGTGAGGGCATAGCAATTATATTTTAGTTATTTATGTTCATGGATAAAAACAGAGTTATTTATTCTCATCCTCACTCGTCTGCAGCTGTGGTAGTAGAAAGTGGGTGTAGGCTGTTTGTGGCGGCAATTTCCTCCACTTTGAAGGCATGCAGGTATGCTTCAGTGATTTTCAAAGGTGTTCTGGGAAAGATCTATTTCTTAGACTGTTTTCTTTTTTTAATGCTCCTTAGTGGTTCCAGTGTTTAGAAATGACACACAAGCAGTATTCTCTTAATGCTGTGGAAAAGAGCCGTGAGCACAGAGCATAGAGGAAGCTTTTATAGGACTCTATTACAGGAACAGGTTTCAAACCTGCACTGTAAAAGTGAGGTAGAAATGTACTCAAACACACCATTTCCCCAACCACTAATGCAATAGGATAGTGAGTGAGACGGATCAGGTTCAATGGGGAAGGCATTACCAAAACATTCTTAAATGAGGTTCAATGGGGAAGGCATTACCAAACCATTCTCAAATGAGAGCCAGATTAGCTTGGTCAACTCTTTTCATCAGATCCCTAAAAGGAAACTGGTTTGCAATAAAACTCTTTGAATCAAATGATGAGTCAGGGAAAATGTGCAGAGGAAACAAATGCAGACTCTTCAGTTGTAGGTGACATATCTCTCTATACTATATTTTTGCAAGAAAAATTGTCATCATGCTGTAGTTTGCATAGCTGCCAGTAGGAGGCCACTCCAACTGCAGTATGATGACAGAACAACAAGCAGGTGAGCAAGCAAGTGCCATAGGTGGCAGGCAGTGCAGGTGAGCTAATGGGGAAGGAGTGGTGCTCAAAGGAGAGTAGAAAGTGTTTCAGACAGCGGATTGGCAAACCACTCTCTGAGAAACATCCCCCCCCATTAAATGTTGCTGGAGCACATTTTAAGGAGGGTGGGAGGCACTTCAGAGATCAGTTTGGCACTCTCTGAAGCATCCCTCACATTAAAAATTGCTGGAGCAGTTTGTGCTCACCCCTCCATTGAACTTATTAACAAGCTGTGATATTTGGGGTGAGCTTCACAGGGGAGGGGTAGAAGGCAAGCTAAGTGAGATGGGGTGAGCTGTGGGGGACAGGGTAGTAAGGAGTGCAGGTTTGGTCAGGTGTAAAGGAGGGGTGCCCAGGGGTGTGTGAGTGAGTGGGGTTGGTGAGTGGAGCAAGCAGGGGTGGGAACGCTTAGTTATATATGAAACCTTAAACATGACAGATATTGGCAGCTGGCTAATTATCTTATACAGTGGTACCTTGGTACTCAAACGCCTTGGTTCCCAAATGCCAAAAACCCGGAAGTAAGTGTTCCTGTTTTCAAATGTTTTCCGGAAGCTGAACGTCCGATGCGGTTGTCAGCAATTGTTTCTGGGGCACCTGTACCAATCAGAAGCTACGCCTTGTTTTCGAACATTTCAGAAGTCAAATGGACTTCCGGAACAGATTAGGTTTGGTGCTTTTGTTTTTGCTATTTATTTTGCATTTTTGTTTTTGTGGCTTTTTCAGTTAATTTGTTTTTGTGACTGTGTGGAACCCAGTTCAGCTACTGATTGACTGATTGTGTGACTGCGGAAATGGATAAAAGCCCCCCATCCAAACAATGACTATCATCAGTGCAGGTAAGGAAAAAAATTAATTTTTATTTGTATCATCTACAATAATGTCTTGTTTATTTTGTAATATGCTACATTGATTATTGCTTTCATTTTATGGATCAATGGTCTCATTAGATAGTGTAATTCATGTTAAATTGCTGTTTTAGGGGTTGTTTTTAAAAGTCTGGAATGGATTAATCCCTTTTGCATTACTTTCTATGGGAAAGTGTGCCTTGGTTTTGGAACACTTTGGTTTTGGAATGGACTTCTGCAATGGATTAAGTTTGAGAACCAAGGTACCACTGTACAAGGTTTCCTGCTTTATTTCACAATTACCCAAAAGAGATAATTGTGCAAATGAATAGATGGCACCGTTCCTGTAAGAACCATGGAACCCGCTTCCAAGGAGGGCTGCCCAAGCATCCACCTCAAATGGGTTGTGTTTTTTTCCTTTGCCTGAGAAACTCAGTGCACAGTTTAAGCACCAACAAAATGTGCAAGGTCATTCACAGAGTGCACTTCTGCTGCCTCACCTACCCACCTTCCCTTCCCTCTGAGGGCCCAGCAACTTACTGGGAGATGAAAGGAAAGGCAATGGAGCTGATATGGATGTTTCTGCTCCCCAGCAAAGCATATGTTCTCAACAAGGAGAGGAATAGGGCCCTGTCCCCAGAATCCCCTGGGGAAGGAAATGGTGATATTCACATCCATTTCTGCTTGGGAGAAAGCTCTCTTCTATCTTTTTGTTGTGCCCCATTCAAGGGTGGCAAAATGGGGAGACACTTTTCTTTGAGGGGTTTGTTTGGGGGGGAGGGGACACAAATATAATTAACTTCTTGCTGCCAGCTTCAGCAGTGGCCAGGGAAGAAAAGAGAGATCATTGTAGTGAACTACTGCTTTTATTTTCCTGTGTCCATGATGCTACATCTTCCTGTAGGAGACTCTTTCATTGCTGCCTCCACCGCAGGTTAAAGTGAAGAGAAAGCTCTTTGCTACATCAATTACTGCTGTTATTATCCCACTAGAACAGGGCTGGGCAACCTGTGGCTCTGCATATGTTGTTAGACTCCAGCTTCTTCTGGCCCCGGACAACATGGCCAACGGTCAGGGATGATGGGAGTACATCAACATAATGAGTGGAAGGGATAGGTTTCCCAACCCTTCCTTAGAGCATTACTGTGTAAAGACATAGTGACATTCCAGGGGAGAATAATCAGAAGGGGTTCTCTTGCCACTACCGCTAAAGGTGGCAAAGTGTAAAAAAATAACCAAAATGTAAAAGTAGCACCAAAATGGTTTGTTACATTCGTGCACCCTCCTTTCCCCCTCAAAAGCTACCTCTCCAATTCGGGCAATCCTTTCTGCACCCAGAAACATTCCACCCATGGACCAAAATTGTGCCTGCATACTTTTCACTCTGATCAAAATGCCACAGTTTATCAAAAAAGCAGAAATAAACAAACATTCCTATGTTAGCAAAGCTTGGGAAGAACAGTTCTTCCATCGCTTCTCTGACATTTTTTCTTTCCATTTGTAGAAAAATTCCTCACGAACAGTAGGCATTCTGTACACAGAGAATTCAATAGCTTGAAGAATTTTGTTTGCATTTTCTTAAGGACAGGCTTTCACACACATACCTTGCAGGTTTTGAAAGGAAAGAAAACAGCACCCTGGAACCCATTTATTTAAAAGCAATTCACTTAGCTAGAAGTGTGCTTTATTTCAGCTGATGTTATTAAAGATGCTAGTTTTTGAAGAGCTTTTTCTTTGAAAACCTGCACTTGCTTTCTGCTGAGGAAAGTCATAACCCTCCTGTTTATGGCACATCATTCTAGTGCTGCAGAAATAATTGCATTGCCAACAATGCTGAAGGGATCAGGAAGAGGATGACCTTTTTAATGCACCGAATACCCATTTGTAGAACAAGGGCAGGCTGTCAAAGTAGAGCCATTAGAATCTGCTCGTTGCACCAGTGTGCTTCATCCTGTTTTCTAATTCAGTGCGCTCAAAGCTGCATTTTGGAAAGCCCACTTTGAGGCTCCCATGTGCCTGAACTCTCAAAAATATGAAAACAAAGCAATTATACTATTAGAATGGGGATGGAAATTTCAGATAAGCCCCCTTTAGTATTTCATTTTGTGAAGTTTCTCCATTTCAAAGACATTCAAAACTAGCTGTGGATTGAAATCTTGGACATCAGCCATCAAAAGATGAAGTGTATATATGAATTAACCACTAATCTCTATATTATATATTGCTGCTGCAGTCATTATTATTGTTATTGTGCATTCATCACCTTAATGGCCAGATAGCAACTCACAGCAAAAATATCAAACAGGTACAAAATATTCCATTAACATTAAAAAACAACAACTAATTATATCTTTTTTTAAAAAAAAAAAGTTCTAAAACCTCATCAACCCCATAGCATCATCTTAAAGCATACAGCCAGCAGATACCCCAAGAAAAATTAACAATGAAAGTACAAAGCATCACAAAGATAACCTAAGTGCAAGAGAGATCTCCTTCAGAAGAGCATTCCGGGGGCTACTGAAAGTCTCTCTCTCTTGTAGTCACCCTCTACACTTCTGCTAGAGGGGGGAATTTGATGAAGGGTCTTCAGGTGGGCATCCCATGAGGTTTTGGGGTCCCAATCTCCAAATTATTTCCGCTGTAAACATATGCAACCCAGTACAGCTGAGTCAGAATGGGCATGATATGTTCAGCATGGCTGATGCCACTCAAGAGTATGGCTGCTAACTCCTATACCAGCTGCAGTTTCAAGACCACATATAAAAGAAACCCAATGCTTAGTGCACTGCAGTAATCTAACCTCGAAGTCATCAGAGCATAGACAACATCCACATTTGGATAGAAAGTAGCTGTCCCACCAGCTGAAATTGGCAGACGGCACTCTGTACCAAAAAGGTCACTTATGTCTCCAGTGACACTAATGGATCCAGGAGCACCCCAAGCTATGAACCTGCTCCTTCATGAGGAGTGTGATCCTAACTGGAACTGACTGAGCATCACCTTTCAAAAAAAAATTCAAGCCGTGTCTACACTCCAAATTCTTCCATTGCAGCTTAAGCTTGAATTTGCCCACACCTGCCTTTATAGGACATCAGGCACGGGAAAGGTAAGCGTAGTTAAATCCAAACAACCTGGTAGGCTTATGTGGTATAGGTTCCTCACCTCTGACCTATCCAAGCAGAGGAAACATTCATCAACAGTTTCTCCATCCAGCCAGTCTGGGTTGACCTTTTATTTATTGACCCTCATCCAGTCCATTGCCATGGTTAGTTCATAGTTCAGCAGGTCCACCACCCCACCTGCTTGCAGTGCAAAGGATGTGTTAGTACTATGCTGAACCCTGCCTCCCATTATCATTAAAGTCTTCCATTCTCAGCAGAAAGTCTTTGCTCTTGACAGAGTTAAATGCCTCAATTTTTTCCTGCATCTTTCACAAAGAGCAGAAGGGGCTTCTGCCTGCACAATTATTTCAATTCTGAAAAAAACGAAAAGTTATTGGTTGTTGATTTTCCATTACATTCAACTGGGAAAGCAGTCCAAGACTTCAGAAAATGAACTCTGATGAGGCTACACTTTCTTAGTCAGCTGCCTACTTTGTATCTATTTCTTAGCTCCTTATCTCTCAGCTTTCCTGTATCCCAGGATGTCTCCACAGTTTCAGTAGTTCTGCGTGAGTTTTTAATCCCAGCCAAATTGATAGTTTTCTCTTTCCTTACAGAATTTGGATGACGAACAGTCTATGACCAGCAGAACATTTGGAGCCATCATGCGAGTCCCTGTCAGATACTTCACTCCCATAGGTACAATACAGTAAAGGTAGACCATCATTTGCTACTTCAGGATCTCTCTCTTTGTTTTTATTCACACACACACACACACACACACACACACAATAATCACACTATCTATGTGAGGGAGAAGACACTGGACTACAGCTGTTTCCATCCTTGACTATTGGTCATGTTGGCTGGGATTGATAAGAGCTAAAAGTCTAAGAACATTTGGAGGCCTACACCCTGATGTTTCCCACCCCTGATCTATCTACTAAACTATCTGTTGACCTCTTGCCCAAATGCACCTGGCCATTAGGTGTGGAGACGTGCATTAACCAAATCTGTGCAAAGAGGATTCTCCTCTGAACTTGTTTCAACAAACTGTTAGGATGTTACATCTCCTACAGTGCTCCATGTTGACTGCCTGCATCTCAAAATGGTGCTATTGTGCTTTGCATCCACTAATCACCGCTGGACAGCTGCTTCTCCCAGCATGTCAGCCACCTTTAGGCTGATCTGGCGCATGGATAAAGAAAGAGCACCACATGCTGGCCCCTGTAGTCTCCACAGGTAGCACCTCCACATTAAAGATGAATGTTCCTGCAATCTGCTCTGTTTTATGCTACGCTGATGTGGCAATGGATGTGGGCAAATTGCCAAAATAGCTTCCATCAGAGCCCCAATTTGGAGGGAGCAAGTTGCTTGATTGACTTCCTTTTCTCTAGTACAATAAAGGAAAAGCCAATGAAACAGAATACCTTCGGCTATTTTCACCAGTTGGTTTTTGCATTTCCCACATCTGTAAATCGAATGAGAAAACTACAATGACTCGAAAGTACATTCAAGTTAAAAATAGCTCCCTTCTTCTTTCTGTCAGGCTTTAACAGCATTTAGAAGTGCTAGACAGGCACAAGACATCTGCAACGTATTCACATAGTGTAACTTGAGAAAATGCCCTTAGATTTGGCCCCATATATTGAGAATCAAGCTAGATTCAGTCATTGTATTTTTTGAAAATGCAAGAGCAATTCTAAGGCTCATACACAAGGGTAAAACAAACTTAGAGAATTAATGGTTTGCCACTAAAGTCAATATATCTGGATATCTTTACAGTTGGACGTATTATTTATTATGTGGATGCTTGCATCAACAGAGGCCAATACAGCAAGACTGTCAGAGATGCAACCTTTGGGGCAAAGGAACTTAAATTCCCTTCCAGGTAAAGAAAAGAAACTATATTTCTCATCTTCAGCAACTGAAGATTCTTTTGCCAATATGATATCAACATTTTAAAATCATTTTTTTAACTGGTCATCTTGCAACAGGAGCAAATCTGTGGCCCATATGCTGGATCCTTACAAGTGGACTTCATGGGGCTTGTCATGTCTTGAAGTCGAGAAATACAAGATCAGATGTTGGTCATGATCCAAAAGAAAAATAATCCATGCACTGGGTCCCTGAATGCATGCCTGATCACTCTCCACTATATACGCCCTGGAACGAATAGATAAATACAGTTACGTTTACCCATTGAATGATATCTATATTTGCAAAACATGATGCCTAAATAGGACCTCAATGTATTATTGAAAGTGGAAATTATTTTTGGGGATGCCAGAGGTCTGGATTTTCCTGGACATATCCAAAATACTGCAGTCGGCAGCAGTGTGTGGGTGAAATTCAGTTAAATGTCCAGGAAAATCTGGATGTATGGCAGCCCATCAGCCCATGTCAAGCAACAGTTCTAGCATCCTTTGTTTGGAATTAACCCATTTATACTCTAGGAATAAGATGGAACCCTGGGAGAGTTTCCATCTGAAAAATATTGGTGGAGGGGACAGAGTGCAGAACAAATGAATAAGCAGTGCCATTTTCACACAGTGCTTAGTCTGGCTTCACAAAATGCCTCACTTTAAAAATAAGCCATAGTTTTCAGCCTTAGAGATTGTGAAAGTGAGACAAAATGTCTCACGTTAAAAATAAGCCATAGTTTTCAGCCTTAGATATTGAACTTGAAGTTGTCCTCAGCAGCCTGCCTTAGGTCTTTTTTTTAATACAACTTCTTAGCAGCTTCAAAACTTGCTGAAAAAGAACCACCAGCTATGTACATTCTATGTATGTCAATCATTGTGTGTGAAGAATGTGAGAGATTCTTCTGCATTCAGCAGACAGCCTTGCTATAACCATACTGGGAAACTGCAACAAATGCTCCAAACTCAAGTACGGTGGTACCTTGGTTCAGTGGCATAGTGTGAATGTCAGCACCCGGGGCAAGGCAAGTAATTTGCGCCCCCTAACCCATGGATTTGTGCCCCCTAACTCGTGGATTTGCGCCCCCTAACCCTAACCCCCAGATGTTGTGCCCAGTGCGGCCGGGCCCCCCTGCACCCCCCATGTTACACCACTGCCTTGGTTTAAGAACAGCTTAGTTTATGAACAATTTGGATTAAGAACACTGCAAACCTGAAAGTAAGTGTTTTGGTTTGTGAACTTTACCATGGAAGCAGAACATGTTTTGCTTCCTGTTGAGTGTGTTCCATTTGTAAATTGAGCCCCCCACTGCTTTGGGAAAGCACACCTTGGTTTAAGAACGCTTTGGTTTAAGAACGGACTTCAGGAACGGATTAAGTTAGTAAACCAAGGTACCACTGTATCTGCTTCTTAGACAGCCTTCTCAGACAACATCCATCCTCAAGTAGAGGGAGCATCTGAATACAATTCACCAACTATCCCTTTAACATTTGCAGAAGTGTTGCCCCAACACTTTCCAGAGCAATACTTCCGTTAATTTGAAAAGTAAAAGCAACCAACTTTCAAGGTCTTTGCCTTGTTAAGACTGAATGATTGGAACTTGGAATAGGGACTTCTCAGTGGCAGCACCTGAACTGTGGAACCCTGTGGAACAGTATCTGAATGTATAAGATTACTTTTATGTAATATGTCTGTGGTAACTTTATATGACTTGCCCTGTGAGCATTTTATGGCGAAGGGCAGAATATAACCCAATCAATCAATAAATTTGACAGGCTACACTTGTATTTTGTATGTTGGGATCTAAACAGTAATCTGAAGAGAAATTGTTGCACAAGACCCATTAACTTCTAAGCACTGCTGCTCAATGTGTAGCTTGAATTCAATGGACACATATATCGTTGTTGTTGTTGTTTAGTCTTTTAGTCGTGTCCGACTCTTCGTGACCCCATGGACCAGAGCACGCCAGGCACTCCTGTCTTCCACTGCCTCCAACAGTTTGGTCAAACTCATGCTGGTAGTTTCAAGAACACTGTCCAACCATCTCGTCCTCTGTTGTCCCCTTCTCCTTGCACCCTCCATCTTTCCCAACATCAGGGTCTTTTCCAGGGAGTCTCCTCTTCTCATGAGGTGGCCAAAGCATTGGAGCCTCAGCTTCACGATCTGTCCTTCCAGTGAGCACTCAGGCCTGAGTTCCTTAAGAATGGATAGGTTTGATCTTCTTGCAGTCCATGGGACTCTCAAGAGTCTCCTCCAGCACCATAATTCAAAAGCATCAATTCTTCGGCGATCAGCCTTCTTTATGGTCCAGCTCTCACTTCCATACATCACTACTGGGAAAACCATAGCTTTAACTATATGGACCTTTGTCGGCAAGGTGATGTCTCTGCTTTTTAAGATGCCTATGTTTGTCATTGCTTTTCTCCCAAGAAGCAGGTGTCTTTTAATTTCGTGACTGCTGTCACCATCTGCAGTGATCGTGGAGCCCAAGAAAGTAAAATCTCTCACTGCCTCCATTTCTTCCCCTTCTATTTGCCAGGAGGTGATGGGCCCAGTGGCCATGATCTTCATTTTTTTTTTTTTTGATGTTGAGCTTCAGACCATATTTTGCGCTCTCCTCTTTCACCCTCATTAAAAGGTTCTTTAATTCCTCCTCACTTTCTGCCATCAGGGTTGTGTCATCTGGATATCTGAGGTTGTTGATATTTCTTCCAGCGATCTTAATTCCAGCTTGGGATTCATCCAGCCCAGCGTTTCGCATGATGAATTCTGCATATAAGTTAAATAAGCAAGGAGACAATATACAGCCTTGCCGTACCCCTTTCCCAATTTTGAACCAATCAGTTGTTCCATATCCAGTTCTAACTGTAGCTTCTTGTCCCACATAGAGATTTCTCAGGAGACAGATGAGGTGATCAGGCACTCCCATTTCTTTAAGAACTTGCCATAGTTTGCTTCGACACAGTCAAAGGCTTTTGCATAGTCAATGAAGCAGAAGTAGATGTCTTTCTGGAACTCTCTAGCTTTCTCCATAATCTAGCGCATGTTTGCAAATTGGTCTCTGGTTCCTCTGCCCCTTCGAAATCCAGCTTGCACTGCTGGGAGTTCTTGGTCCACATACTGCTTAAGGTTGCCTTGTAGAATTTTAAGCATAACCTTGCTAGCGTGTGAAATGAGTGCAATTGTGTGGCAGTTGGAGCATTCTTTGGCACTGCCCTTCTTTGGGATTGGGATGTAGACTGATCTTCTCCAATCTTCTGGCCACTGCTGAGTTTTCCAAATTTGCTGGCATATTGAGTGTAGCACCTTAACAGCATCATCTTTTAAAATTTTAAATAGTTCAGCTGGAATATCATCACTTCCACTGGCCTTGTTATTAGTGATTTCTAAGGCCCATTTGACTTCACTCTCCAGGATGTCTGGCTCAAGGTCAGCAACCACACTACCTGTGGTGTACAAGCCATCCATATCTTTCTGGTATAATTCCTCTGTGTATTCTTGCCACCTCTTCTTGATGTCTTCTGCTTCTGTTAGGTCCTTACCACTTTCTGGACACATATATTAGGGTTTGCTATTGTATTGCTATTTAAACAATAACTTATGTATAACAAAAAAGTGAAGATTTGCAGAAATATGAATATAAAGAGAACTTCCCATGAAACAGTTATATCAGCTAGACAACCATTCTCATAGTCACAATCAAATACATTTCAAGCATTTTATGTTCAAGTGCTCAAAAAGAAAATTAAATCTCCAGATCATCTGTAGCATTTTCGTGAAGGTAAGTGTTATTTTGGTATACAAAACAAAAACTTTAAGCATCTGAAGGTATCGAGACAAACATTTTGTATCACTTAAGTATTTCCCCCTCGTATTATAAACCAAACACATTTTATTGTGAGGGAAGGATTAAATAAAACCTGAAAAGTGCAGCTACGTTATTAACTCAGTGTAATCCAAGCTACAGAGAACCAATTTGTTGGAATGACAAGCTAAACGTTTGGCAACAAATGGATTTGTATTTCAACGTAGGGGAAATTAAGGAGATTTTGTTCCTTCAGAGTATGGGGCTAATGCAAGCAGGATAGCCATTCTTGTGAGACAGTGAAATGCCTTTGTGGTGACATGAAACCTCATATAAAAACATTGTATATGTATTTCTTATGCCCCAGGGTTCAATTTCTACTTTAGTGGGATCAAGATTTGAAATCACTAAAAACTGAAGTTTCAATTTTGTTTATCCAACCTGCAGGGTATAAAAGTGCTTACAAAGGAAACATATAGCCAAGATTTTGAGTTATGATTATTTCTTTCTTTTCTGCACGGACAACCTTTACTTTAAATAGGGCTTTAAAAATATACAGTAAACTCGGAGTCTTAAAAAAAATTTTACAGCAGTAAGTGAGAATTTCACTTTCTTCACCCTTGTAAGGAGGATTAAAAATAATAATTCTCAGTCTAAAGATCTGTCCTTAGCCCTTCTGGCGATCTTATCTGAGTCTTCATCATCATTAACAGTCCTTGGAAAGGTGTTAAATTTGCTAAAACAGAGAAGTGTGCATGTGGAACGAAGGCAGCTCAATAACACTTCATATCTAGTGGCTTCGTATATAGGCTAATGGGTAAATCCTTTTTTAAAAAACCCCAGAATTTGACATGCAATGTTCAAAAATAAATAGAGAAAAATAAATAAAAAATTTTTCCTTAAGCAATATATTTGTGCCAACATCAGTTCAGCACCAGTAGAGCGAACCATTATTTCTGTGTAATGGAAGGTGGACAATTCCTTATGGCAGGGAAAGTGAGGCATGTCATGGACAATATCCAATAGATGCCTGTGTAACTCATACAATCAAATTATACCAGATTCCACTCACAGTCACAATAAATGCTCAGCTATGTGGGGTCCAGCAACAAAGGATTGTTTGTTGAGGTATACATTGCCTTCACAACATAAGCCCTGCTCAGGCCTTATGCTCATGGGAAAAACCAACATTTGAGCTAGGTCACACCAATTAGCCTCAGCCCCAGGGCCACACAGACACCAGTCCTTCCCCATAGCATCTGCATATAAAGCATGAATTTCTGCAGAGAGCAAGCCTTTGTGTATTTGTACACGTGAAATCCCATCCCTGCACACATTTGTGCTGTATGCACAAACTCCAGAGAATGAGACAAGTTGATATATGCTTTGTGGCAGGTGGGACTATTCAGTGCAGCCCAGCTCATGCTCTGATCTTACCTATGCCTAACACCTGAAGTGGTCTATTAATGTTTACGTGTGCATCTCCTGAAATAGTTAAATAGCTGTGTGTGTAATATTTTCAAATCATCTAAATAGGGTGAGGCAGACTCTGGAACCATCCACAGCTTTTTCATCAGCAAAATTGCCAGTCTGTTGTTGCCAACCACTGCCAATCCAACTGTTCCCCTCCTTTTTCTCACAGCCATCATACTGCCCCCTGCACTTAGTTGCCCTCCATCCTTGGAGGCTGGGCTAAAGTGGCTTCAAGATGTGGCAGATATGAACACTGCATGCAGACTTTCTAGTCCTAGCATTCTAGAAGACAATGTCACTTGGGAAAAGTGGTCTGCCCCAGCCTAGAGCATCTGCTTTAGAGGTCTATGGGCAATGCACAAACCCAGCAACATTTTAGAGGAGATTTGTGCTTTCATGGCTGCAGGAAGAGGCTGGAGATGGAGAAATGTCTAGAGGAAGCATAGTTGCCATTCAAGATGGGCACTTCAGCCTACACCAAGATCAGGTTAACCTTGATTTTCATGAATTTAAGCAGTTTTAATACTTTGGCTTACATTTGTGGGTCTCAGGTTCTTAGCTTGAGGGATAAAGTTTGAATCCTACAGATCCTATTGTCATCTCTTTCACTTCAGTGTGTGATCTTCTACAAGTGACATTCATTGTTCAGAAGGGATTCCCCCCCCCCCCGGACTGATCTAAAAAAACACCTCTCTTATCCTTTGAAACCTGCAGTTTGACTTCCAATATGTAGCTGCAATGCACCTGAATACTTATATTTTCTGATTCTCAAATATGCTTTCTCTACAAATCCAGTTTTCCCACAGTCCTTTAGCATTGTGAACCCCACAAAAAAATCAGACTTATGAGTTGCATCATCATCATCATTTTACATTGGTTACCCAATAACATAGTTTGCTGGATGGCTTATAAAGATAAATCAAATAAAATATAATTCAAAAATTAAAGTCTTAAAACAATGGCAAAGGTATATGTGTGATTAACTAATCTGATAACATATGTTATAAAGCTACCACCATACATTATGGAGGCAACCATGTTGTACCATGAGAAACATGTCTGGGTATCACCAACATCCCAAACCAATATAGAGTCCCAATCTGTGAGTTTGATTCAGGGTTATGTTGCCACCACCAACATGTGACTTTTACATACAGTTGACCCTTCTGATCTGGTAATACTGCATTATTGATACCAGAAACTATGGACAACCCAGAGAACATGTACATTATCTACATAATTAATACTGTCTTGGAAGTCTGCACTCTTGTGTCTTAACCCTAACGCTTGTCCACGACACAAGGGCAAATAAGCTGAAATTGCATTTGTAGAAGAAAGTAACATATAATATTTATATCAAATATGAGATATTCTCAAAAATTAAGCCAGAGTAGGCAGCTATTACATCTGAAGGAGAGGAAACACAAGTAACTTGCATTTCTGATTGGGTTCCTCACAGTTCCTTTCAAGATTGTGTTCTTAATGTATGTTTCTTCCTAGGAGCACATTTCTTCCAGGCCAATGATTTGCTGTTAAGGATCAAACTCCGTACATTCCTTCACACCCTTGTTCCTATTGGTCCTTCAAAAGCACAGTAGCTCTCAGATTCCTCTAGTCTAAACCCGACTCAATTTGCTTTTCTCTAATAATGTCAAGCTCGATGGCTAGGATTTATCCCAGGATTCAGTTCATCAGTTTGTTCAATGAATCAGATAATTATGTGCTTCTGGTAAACAGAGCAACAAACACACTTATAAAAGAATCCCCCCCCCCTGCCTTGACAGGGTTAAGGGATTAGATATTCCTCTTGGGGATCCTCTTAGAAAACTAATGAAATGAACAGGGGAAAGTATTGCATTGATTTGAAAACAAAAGGGCTGAGAGTGAGATGCACTTGGCTCTTATTATTCTAGCCATCTTCAATGAAATTCTGGACAACATCCCATGTAAGGAAGTGTACAAGCCACAGTGGGGGCTGTTATCTAACAAAATAAAACTTCCTTGCAAATCTTCAGTTTGCACATTCTTAATTCCTAAGTAGTTATACTATGTATCACACCCAATTTCCAATATTTTTTAAAAATGTTTTGGCTAACATTTGTTTTCAACATAATGTGGCATTTGTTATCCCATCAACTAGGAACTGGAGGTCTAATGTTTGTATGATTGTGACCTGCACAGGCACCATGGGAATGTAAACTCTGACTGAAGCCTGAAAAATATGAGATCTGCATTATGCTTTAGAAGAATGAAAGAAAACACATACACAAATGAAAAAAGCTGAATTAAAAATTAAATATTGATGTATGACATACTTTATGAATGATCCCAAACCTGCCATCACTGTTTTAACTTGGCACACAAAGTCATCCTCCTAGAGTTATAATGCCCAATAATATAGCAATGTTACACAGACAATACAATAACACTACTCTCCGATGCACAGGTGAAATAATGGGATGGGATGCATGGATGAAATAACACTACCCTTTAAAGACTTGGTCATAATTTATTTTTTGAATATTGGCATTTGCTTTCCTGGGCAATATTGATTATTTCAAAGAGAGAATTCCAGATACCCAGGGGTGGGTGGGTATGAAATGATCCAGACTTTCTTTTGTAGGATGCCTATCTCACTATAGGTACCTCACTAGTTCACCAGCACCTGTCTTTCTTTAATTGACAGGTGGCTTTCATATTATTTATTTTACTGCTTTTTAATTAATTAGTCATGTGCTCAATAGCCTATCTCTCTCACACACACATATTTGAATGGCAGAGATGGAGAGAATTCTGAGAAAATACTGCACATATAAAATCTCTCGTAGGGAGGTGTCCTGTTTAGAGGCATAGGCACAAGCAGACACACACACAGCTCCATTCCCTCTGGCACCAATTAGCATCGCTTTTGATTTTCTGAGCTGAAAGGAAGTGGCTTAAATGAGTCATAGAGACTGAACTTCCCCATTACCCTTTGAGGTAGTCCCACAGGGTTGGAACATTGACTTGCATTTCTACAGTTCAGTGTATGTTTTGTGGACAAAAAGGGGATTTAGCTTTCTTGGACGTGAAATCAACCATTTGCTGTATGTGTGTGTCCTTGCAGGCCAAGAGAAAGGTATTATTAGCAAAACAGATAAATAAATAATCTAAATTAAGGTTGTAAATAAAATAGATTTCTAGGTTTAGCCCACTGGGTGTAGCTAATCCAGCTGGGCCCTGATTCACAGTGACAGAGGCTAATCCCAGCAGTGTGGAGAAATTGAATCAATATGAGCAGATGCCAAATATTGACTCTTTCCAAGCACAATTATGCTTCTCACCAAGTCTCCTGTGGGATGCATCCAAAACACCCAGGGACACCAGGTCTACTGGCAGTCCCTACCAGCCCATAGCTTTAATTGTATTCTCTCCTGCTGTCATAGCAGCATTTTAATTCCCAGTAATATAGCATACCTTCCAACATTTCTCCAATGGAAATAGGGACATCTTATTCCATAATAACAATTTTACTATTTATACTCTGCCCATCTGACTGTGTTGCCTCAGCCACTCTGGGCAGCTTCCAACATATATAAAAACATAATAAAATATTAAACATTTTTTTAAAAAAAAAAACCCTTCCCTATACAGGGCTGCCTTCAGATGGCTCATGGGTCGGATAACTCCATACCCTCCAACATTTCTCTGATGAAAATAGGGGCATCCTAAGGAAAAGCAGAACATTTTGGGATAAAATCAGAAACTGGGATGACTTTGGTAAATCCAGGACTGTCCCTGGAAAATAGGGACACTTGGAGGGCCTGATATAGAAGCTACAAAACATGTTTGCTTATGGACATGTCACTGTTTGAAAACTAGCACACTGCACAAATATTTACACTTGGGGTTGTCAACCTCCAGACTCTCAGCCTGTTTCCATCTGGGTGGTGAAGAGGAGGGAAAGGGGGAAAGCGGGTGGCAAAGGGGGTGATTTCCAACCCACTTTTGGCCCTGGCCCTACCCATTACAGGGTCCATCCTTGCCCACAACCAGCATGTGGCCTCTGACAGATTACCCCTGAAGCATCCATTATCTTTCTGGCATCCAGAAATATCATAGAATCATAGAATCATAGAGTTGGAAGAGACCACAAGGGCCATCGAGTCCAACCCCCTGCCAAGCAGGAAACACCATCAGAGCACTCCTGACATATGGTTGTCAAGCCTCTGCTTAAAGACCTCCAAAGAAGGAGACTCCACCACACTCCTTGGCAGCAAATTCCACTGTCGAACAGCTCTTACTGTCAGGAAGTTCTTCCTAATGTTTAGGTGGAATCTTCTTTCTTGTAGTTTGGATCCATTGCTCCATGTCCGCTTCTCTGGAGCAGCAGAAAACAACCTTTCTCGCTCCTCTATGTGACATCCTTTTATATATTTGAACATCGCTATCATATCACCCCTTAACCTCCTCTTCTCCAGGCTAAACATGCCCAGCTCCCTTAGCCGTTCCTCATAAGGCATTGTTTCCAGGCCTTTGACCATTTTGGTTGCCCTCCTCTGGACACGTTCCAGTTTGTCAGTGTCCTTCTTGAACTGTGGTGCCCAAAACACCACAAGCCAGAACCCCACAAGCCACACAGAACACGGCAAGCCATGTGAGGGACTTTCCGAGGCTGGCTTCAGGCTTGAAGCGCCCCTCGTTTCCCCAGTCCCACCCCAGATGCAGCTTAACTGGTGGCACATAATTAGGAATTGGCCATTTTAAATTCTTCACAATGCTGTGGAGAGATGCTGCTTTTGAGACCCAGCCACCCAGCGTGAGGGGCCGACGACAGGGGTCAGTGGATTCTGCCCAAGGACATAGATACCAAGATTCAGGCAGTTGCCAAAGGTTTTTGGGTGCTGATGGTGGCCCTACAACTTATTCCTTCTTATCACAATATTCCATTGGGATTCAGGAAATTTTAGGTTCAGCCTAGAGCAGATGGATGCTTGTCCAGTGTGATGCTTGACTTTTTTCACTTCCTGATCACAAACTGCTTCTGGTAGTCTATTCAATTTTGACAGCAGTTTGCCCTGTGGCATCGAAAGTTTGAGAAATGCAAACCCAATGTCCCTTTATGGGCACAGACTTCAGTGTGCAGTCCCTGAAACCCCAGCCTAGGAAACTGTAGTGCCTCCATTTTTCCTTTCATTTGATCCCACCGGCGACCTAAATAAAGTGCATGACTCACTCTAATTGAAAGAGCCTAACGTATGCTAATTGGCTGAGACCGAAGATGAGTTCTCCCCCCCCCCCCCGGTTCTCAGAACTCTGAACATTTTCAATTTACAATGTTTAATAGAAGCTTTTCCTATTGTGAGGTGTTACAAATCACACTATCATCCACAATTAACTAAAGCGATGTTATTGGCTCAGTTTTTGGTCAAAACAGAAGAGTAAATGAATACATTCCAATTAAACCTCTATTTTATTAATGTCTCCCACTGACTAAGTGAGAGGTATGCACATTTCCAAACAGCATTTAATTTGGAAGGCAGGGTGTCTCTGATTCATTCTCTGGCAGTTATTCCATTATAAATGCCGCTCTCATTTTGGGCTCTTTTGTGGATTTCCCATTATTTTTGTTGTGTGAGATTTCCTTCTCTTCATGGCTCCCCCCACCCCCACCTCTTCTATTTAAGGAAGAAAGTAGCCTTTGTTACCAAACCTACCCAAACCTTCAGGGTCAAAAACTGGGAGACGTGATTCAGCGGCTTAATCACAAGAGTTTTAACAAGGTTGAAATCCAAGTAAAAAGTGAGAGAGGCACTGCTCCAATCATAAATTAACATGAAGAGGGAATAAACCATTCCTCCCCCTCCCCACCTCTTTACTCTGAGGGGCTGGCTTTAATTTTTTTGCATTTCACATGAAAAGTATATGCCTCATTCAAGGAAAAAAAAGGGGGGGCTGTGTTTTATTTCATTGTTTTGCAACAGGGAAAGTGCTCTCATGGTTGGCCTCCAAATGATCTTAGTTCAGTCTAAATGTCAGTGCTCATGAATGTGCCTGTCTGGATTTTCTGTCATCCCTGCTAATTGTGCATAACAGGGTCAGTATTTGGCACCAGGATGAGAAAATGTGGCCAGCACCATTTTGTGCAGCTGTCAGATGTTCTTTAGCTGACTAGTATAAGGACTAGGGGAAAGAGGGTGGGGGTGGGGTGGGTATGGAAGCTCAAAGATCTGTGGAATTCCTAACAACATAATTTAACTACCTGTCAACTTATTCTCACTATAGTAGAGATACTGCTGGAACCAATGAAATGGTTTTCACCCACATAGCTCTTTCTGCACATGACAAAATAGGATTTGCAGGGAAAACAAGGAGCCTTGCTATACATTCCTCTTAATGCCATGATGAGCAATTGGCACCAATAAGACCTTTTCTTCTGAATACTTATTTACACTTGGGGATGGGCAATTCCCCCCCACCAATACCACAGCTAAAGAGGGAAGGCTTAACACCTGCCCCCTCACATGCTGTGTAGCTGAAGACAATCACCACTTTCCCATGCTTGCTTTTTAAATTTTTTCATAACGTGATTCCTAATCATGTTGTTAATGTAATGTATTTTTAGCCCATCTTCCTCCTCCTCCTCCTCCTCCTCCTCCTCCTTCTTCTTCTTCTTCTTCTTCTTCTTCTCTGTGTGTATTTCAAAGCCCACCTGGAATTTGAATGAAACATTTTTCATGTGCATATATCCGTGAAGGAAATGACAGTATGTTGGAAAGAGTCCTACTGCCTGCTTTTGCCTGTGAAATGCTACAGATAGTTAACTTCCAGATGGGTAGCTATCTTTGTCTGTTGCACCAAAACCAGCAAAGAGTCTCATAGCACCTTAAAGACTAACACATGTCTTAGGCAAGCATTAGAGGCCACTTCATGATACGTAGGAAGCATTGTCCTCAGCTGGCAAGGGGTATAGAGGTGAAAAATGGTAAAAGGTAGGGTTAGATTTAACTCGTATTCTCTAAATATCCCACAGGGTTGGGTGTGTTTGTGTGTGCTTCTTTCTCTGACTTCATTTCTAAGCCCCATGAGCTCAGAGAAGAAAATATGTCATGGCCTAAAATTGGCCGCTGTTTCTTTAATACAAAAGGAACTGAGTCGGCATGAGTCAGCGGCCTACAATGAATTGGCAAAGCCTGCATGACTCATGTCACCTTTCACCTGCATATGCCTGTATATATAGAGTGGTCATTGACTGTGTGAGTGTGGGTTGGTTGGATGGTAGAAAGTTGGCTGTCGGTTTTGGTTAGATAAGAAGACTTTTTGATAATAAAAGCAGCAATACGCTGCAAAAATACTCATTCTCAAGGACTCTTTTGTGCCAACTAGGGTCCGAGGACCAGGCGAAGGAGTCAAAGGAGGTCAGAACCTTTTCTTTTTCAAACATTGACAAAATATTCCACTGAATATTTTGTCCAGTTTATGGCTTTTTTACACGTAATACTTATGATTCCTCTTTATCTCCCTATAGGCGGAGGTCTACAGTTGACAATTTCCTTCCTGGTTCTCTAGTCACAATTCTCTGCTCACCTGGCGAGGCATCACTGTTCTGCTCCCAGATCTTTCAGGTCAGAGGATGTGGTCTTACTGACTCCCTCCAGCTTTCCCTGTGAGCTCTCCATGTGAGTGAGCTCTATGTGAGTGAGCACCATGCTGTGAGCTCTCCATGGTGCTGACAAAATGCTTTTTGCCCTGCCTTGATCCACTGGAGATGACTGGACTAATGGACTTGCCTTGCCATGACTCTGCTCTTCAGAATACAACTGCCACCCCCCTGTGAATGCCCCAATATAAATCTAGCCTCCACCGATACCCTAAGGTGGGAGAAGACAGAACACCATCCTATCAAAATTCCTACTCCAAATCCCCCCCAAATGTAATTCAGTGAAGTCTTCTAATTTAGTGAAGTCTTCTCATTTAGCTCTGAAACAGATCTTTGTTAGGTTTCAAACTGCTCTTACTGGCAAGCAAAATTAATTCAGTGACAAAACTGTCTCTAGTGCTGGTTTTATCAGGAAGTAGCCCTCTTTATGATTTACACCTTGTCTTTAAAAATCCTTTCAATATCATTTTCTGTTCACTTTAAGGAGCTATCTGTGGATTCTGCTGAATTAAAATTGAATCCTCTTCCCCTTTGTGGTCTATTCATATCTGCCCTGAAAGCAGAGTAGGAAAGTTGCAACCAGCAATGTCAATAGGACCCTATAAAGATTAATGGGGTACCTGCCAAGCAACAAGGACTCTGAGTGATTTCAAGGATTCCAAAGACTCAAAAAATCAATTTTGCTGAAAACGTCCTTGCTTAATTTAATACCTGATAGTATTTGACATCCCTCTGGTCTAGTGTGAACAGCAAATGAGCATGAGGAAGTGGTTTTTCTCTATGTTACTGCAATACTTACAAAGTAAAATAAATACACAGAGCAGTCAGGTGCTGAATTTCCATGTTTCAAAACAAAATTAAGATTTTCTTCATGACTATTTTTAAAAATGTTCCAAACAAATGGAGATAATCTAATTATCGAAGCTTATTGAAGATTAATAGAGAACTGAGTAGCTTAGTAAATCATGCATATATTGTACTGGTTTGTCTACTGATCTTCTATAACATTCAAGAACTAATTGAAGTGGCTGAAAATTTGGATCTAAAATGAATTTGGGTGCTAGCAGACATGATTCTGTCTTTGTTACACTGTTGTTGTTTTTTACAATAAATTCTAGCTCATGCTTGAGGCTCAAATAGGATAAGACAAAATCTTTCTTCTGATGATGTCAGAGGTATTAAAATTCTGTTTTTAGTGAAGATTTCTGCATGTCCTAATTACAGGTTGGAAATAACTACTGCCACTTCTATCACCCTGAAAAGGCCATAATGATGGCATGCATGCTTGAATTGAATTTTTAAGCAGAGCTAATACAAAAAGAGACACAATTAAATAGATTTAAAGATTACTTGATCTAAGCACAGGGATTTAGTGATGCCTTTCCAAATATTTAAAAAACCTCTCTGACGTGGAGCAAGAGAATGGAAACTTGGAAAAAGAAAAAGAGAAGAATGAGCATGGAATCTAAGTAGATTGGTGAATTGAACTAATGTTTTAATAAATATATGGTTTTCTGTAGTTAGCAATCACTTCAGTGAAAGATAAAGTCTCTGAACTGCTGGGTAATGCACTGAGTGTAGATCAGGAAACCCTGAGTTTCCTTCCAGCCAATGTCCTGGACAAAGAATCATAATGGCATGGATTCTAACTAGGCTGTTGTAAACTGAAGGGTTCCTTCCATCCACTGATAGGTTGAAGATCCAGTTGAGGACCCTGTTGGCAGAATGAGCAAGGCAATTTTTGGCAATTCCCACTCCCACTACAGTTTTCTCCACTGTTCCAAAGAATCTCCTAGTTCTCCAAATCAGATTTTCAGGAGGCAAAAGGTTCTGTAAGAAAGGGAGGGGTAATCACTTAAAGTTGTCTCCTCCGTCCTCTTCACCCAATGTATTTTGTTGCCAGTGGAATCCCAGCTAATAAAAATGGTTGTGGAAGGGTTAGGCATTAGGATTATATAGTGAAGACAAGTATTTTGATTACTCACTGGTCCTAACACTTCTTTCCACATAAACAGTAGAGATTTATTGTGAACATTTTGCAACGTAACTTTTGGACAGCTGAATGGAGTGAGATTGCTGAATGGGCTAATGAAGACTGAATCCATTTGTACCAATCATCATCATCCTCAGAAGTGCTGGTTTTGACTTAAGGAGGCAGGAATCCTGATTAATGGATTTTTCAAAACACATTGTTTTGCTCCACAATACTTAGTCTGTGGCAGCAGAAATTACAATACATGTTAGTCTAAATAGTCATAATGTATTCAGTGTGGCCTTGAAGGCTTCGTCCCACTGCCTGCATATAAATAAGGTTATTTTTATTTTTATTTTTTCTGCTTTGTTTTATTCCTAGCATGCAGTCATTTGTCTCATGGTAGAATTTTCACAGCTCCATGTCCAAAACAGATATCCTACAATGAAACATCACACCGACATACAAAATTAATTCGTGAAATTTTCACAGAAAGGTTACATCATCAAACACTATATATTTCTGGAAGAAGAAAGAAAATACCATATTTTCTCTAAGCCTGGTTTCTCTAAACTGGATTGTTTGGACTTTGTGGAAATGTACTTTGGTTTAATATGGTAAAGGGAAGATATTTTGTCTTTGCTTAAAAATTAATACGTCACCTTCCAGGGCAAAACTGTCACAAAGCAGCTTATTGTGGTTCGAGGACCCGACCCCCGCGAAGTGAAATGAAGACACAAGGACAAGTGATATAAGGTTGATGGGCTAGAAAAGGCCACAACTTTATTGATTACAGCAATGAAAAGGTATTGGCTTAGGCATTGGATCGAAACAAGTGGGTTTATTCACCAGTAGGTGGAGCCTGTTGATGCTAATCCAACTATAGGCTCACCCCTGCTGTCACCGAGGGTCGTGCCATGGCCTCCCGCCAAGCAGGCATCGGACAGAATACACGACCGCCAGATTCCTTTAACGGAATACCCCTAAAAATTGAAGGCATAGGCGATGGCCACACCTAGCACTTCGACACACAACACATTATTCCAATGCCTAACCTACCCACCAATACCACAAAAGTTGTGACGATTGCTACGAGGTAGGCGAAAAAACCAAAAAGCCTAATGCCAAATGGAAAAACTCCTACCAGGCCCCCCGGGCAACCAGGGCGACCAACCTAAGGTCCATAGCAAGGCCAATGACCTAAGCCCTAACTAAAAGGGAGTGGAGGGTGGGTGACTTGCGATGGGACGCTGATGAGGAATGAGGCCAGGGAGAGGCTGGCACTGCAGCAAAAGGCTGCTGAACACGCCCCCTCCACGGCACCTGGTTGGGTGGCCATCGGGGGGGGCGTGAGTGCCAGCCAGGTGAGCTGGAGGCAGGGGGCAACGCCCCCTGCTGGGCGGTGCTCGGGCTCCCGCCCACAACCACTCCCCTCTCTTTCAGGGAGGAGAGTCTTAAACACAATGTAAATAATTTTTTACTAAAATGCTGCTGCACTCAGGTCCTGCTTTGGGGCTTTCCCTAGGCATCTGGTTGATCACTGTGAAAAAAGAACGCTAGACTTAATGGGCTATTGGCCTGATGAACCAGCCTCTTCTTATATTCTTAAGTACATTTAAGTTATTTGTATATTTGTACAACAAAAGTATACAGTTTGCTCAAATGGAACCCCTTTCACAAAGCCTTTCATGCATTCACTAAATGAGGAGGAGCAGGACATTCATAGAAGCTTCTATCATGCACTCAAATCAACACATGGGTGCACCTATCATATAACTTCTTTGTAAGAAGAAGTGCTCATTATTGATTCAAATTGGAATCTGACAAAGACCCCCCCCCCCAAAAAAAAATTAGAAGCCATCATTTTTTGTAGAAACTTTGTAGAAAGACTTTTTGTAAAGACAAACTTCTTATAGGTGATCTATTGTTGTTTGGAGTTTATAGTTGCATGTTGAAGTTCCCCAGAACGAGCAGCCTAGGAGCAGTGGGGGAGCTTCATGCTCCAGCACCAGGGGGGCAGAGAGCAGGCGGGGACGGGGCTGGCACTCATCTTGGGGGGTGGGGCACGCCACCCGCAGGAGTGTGGTGCCCATCATGGCTGCCCCCCACCCGCGCTTCAAGTCTGCCCTGATGCTGCACCCAGTACATAGGTGATCTATTCTGCTCATACACCCAGGTCTTGGAAAACCACAATTCCCCAGGTTGAATGAAGGGCTGGCACACAGAGCAGTTCCTAACTGCCTGTGCCATGTTCCCCTTAACCAGATTGCCCATGATGCATACCTCATCTTGCCCAGAATCACTGCAATTGTAGTCCCCCCCCCCCGCTCTCCCCAGCTCCTCTCTTTCCAGGCACATCATATATCCCTTAATCTATAAAACAATAAAAACCCAAATTTAAAAATGCACAAGTTAAAAAGTTTTTTTAAAAAAACATTTTAAATAATTACAGTGGTACCTTGGGTTAAGTACTTACTGGTAATTCGTTCCGGAGGTCCGTTCTTAACCTGAAACTGTTCTTAACCTGAAGCACCACTTTAGCTAATGGGGCCTCCTGCTGCTGCCACACTGCCGGAGCACGATTTCTGTTCTCATCCTGAAGCAAAGTTCTTAACCCGAGGTACTATTTCTGGGTTAGCAGAGTCTGTAACCTGAAGCGTCTATAACCTGAAGCGTATGTAACCTGAGGCACCACTGTAGAGCAATAATAACAGCAACAGAAGCCACCAACCTGCTCCTGCCAAAGAGTCTGTTCAGCCACAATGCATCCACAATTTCCCAGACATTTCGTTTTTCAACAGCTTTTCTGTCCAGATTTGCACTTTTTGAAAGATGACAACCCATATTTCAACCGTAGCTGGAGTCAGTCCGGGCCCTGCCCTCCCCTCCAGGCCAGGTGTCATGGGAGTGTCCTGCAAGCCACATCTGAAGTGTCTTCTACTAATCAACTATTAGAGGTGCCCTATCCTCTTTTTCATCTGGCCCTAGTTAAAGGAGCTTTGCATCCGGGATGAGAAACCTTTGGCTCTCCAGATGTTTTTGAACTGCAACTCCCATCAGTCCCAGCCAACATAGTTAATGTTCAAGGATTATTGAAGTTGTAGTCCAACAATGTCTGAAAAGCCTCCTGCTGTTCATGGATACCAGAACCCTTTTATACTCAGGGCCTGGCAAGCACAACCATTCCCTGGATGTTTGAAATTTACCCTGGCCCATTCTCTTTACATAGGGTGAGGGGGCACTTGGCTTGAAAGGGAAGCCATTAGTTTGAGCTCTATGCCACTTGGTGCCCTTCAAATTATTTTTGCTAATTTTTTATTTCTATGTCACACAGGGATGAGCAAAATATGTGCAGACAACTGAAAGAATGAGAGGCAGCAGGGAGGGAAGATGACAGCTTTAAAAGGATTAGAAACAAAGCACTGCAAATATGGAAACATAAAGAGTCTGAAATGGGGGTGGGAGTACAGAGAGAACACACATTCCACATTAAATTTGAATCTGCTTTGCAGAAGGATTAAATGCTCACTGTGGACTAGGAGAGAATCCATTTCTAATGGTGAATTTATATCAGTCCACAGGGAACCCTATCAAGGCACAGCTGACTAATGAGTATCATTTTCAGTTGATTTCATTAGTATTTAAGTTATAGCATGAAGCACATTCCCTTGGGTGCCTGAAAGTTAGTGATTTACATATATTCACTGAGAAGATTTTGGTTCTGCTAATGTAAAAGTGATTTGTTAGCTGAGTGAAGATTTTCTTTTCATCTGCCTCACCTAAGTCCACCGATTCAGAAAAATAAATATTAACTATTCATATATGTTCTATCCCATTATAGCTGTGAATTAAAGTTAAAGTCAAAATTATGCTACCAGACATGGCATTCCCTTGTGTATGATTCACAGCTTCTGTGCAAAGGGAGGTTTGCAACACTGTATTTATTGCAGAAAGCCTCAATGCAATAGATCTTTTTAAACAGAGTGTCCTTAAAGCACTATGTTATAAAACCACCTACAGAGGGAATTGTCAGGGTATAAAATAACCAAGGGAAAAACAGGGGTTGGACGCTGCAAATTAGCATTTGTGTTACAAAGAAAGAGTTTGGTATTCAGTTAGCACAGCTTTATTTTAAATCTGGACAAGCCGATCAAAACCAACAATACAAGTGTCACATCAAATGCAAGCATGTGTTGCCTACCCATCTTCTTCAATGCTAACCATCAAATTAAAACTGCTTTCTCTTTACCTGGAGGGTGTTTTTTCCTGTTACATTTTCAAGCCACAGAAATGCTCTTGGAAATCATTTCTCCCAAAGGGGGAGCCATGGATATGGCTGCTTCTAATGAAGACTTTTTATGCATGGTATATGCAGTGCTTCAGTTATGCCCACTTCTCGCTTGGAAACAAAAACATGTATATCTCTCTCTTTCTTTTGACTACTTGGTGTATTACTTACACAAAGGAGGCCTCAACCTCCCAGGGAGGTGAGACTGTAGAAGAGCAAGTTAAGAGCAAAAGGGTTTTGTTTTTTCCTCCTTCTGCACTCAAGCACCAGGGAAGGCTGCCAGACAGAAAACTGTTGGACTGTTTTACTGGGTACCAATGTGCTTTCGAGTGGGGCAACTGGCTGACTCTTCATTTTTTTTTATAAGATATTTATTAAGATTTTATAAACAAACAAAAGTTACAAAGTAGAGAATAAAAAACAAAAAAACAAGGAATAAGAAAAATACAAGAATACAAATGAAAAATACAAAATACATAAAAAATAAATGATAAATAAAAAAGCACAATTAAAAACAAATCAATCTTTTCATGTCTTAAGTTTCGTTTACATATTTTCCTGACCTCCTCACGCCTCCCTTTTTTGTATTCCAGTGTACATAGTTAATTCAGCAAATCCTTACCCTCTTTGTTTTTATCTTAATTATATATCTTAACATATTGAACTTCATATTTTCATCTAATTATCAATCCTTTTTTACATATTCTTTTAACTTTGTTACTAAAGCCATCTCATTTCAATCCTACATCATTTTAAGAACTGGCTGACTCTTCAGAGGGTGGTGGTCCTAAATCCTAATCTAGGGAAGCTGCCTTAACACTCAGGGAGATGTTTCTGTTGGGTGTTAGATGTTGTAGCCCTTAATCTCTAATAAAAGCTGTTAACTAAACATCCTAGTGATTGTGGCCATTTGTGCAAGACAAGAGGTAAGGTAAAGGGACCCCTGACCATAGGTCCAGTCGTGGCCGACTCTGGGGTTGCGGTGATCATCTTGCTTTATTGGCCAAGGGAGCCGGCGTACAGCTTCCAGGTCATGTGGCCAGCATGACTAAGCCGCTTCTGGCGAACCAGAGCAGCGCACGGAAATGCCGTTTACTTTCCCACCTATTTATCTACTTGCACTTTGACGTGCTTTCAAACTGCTAGGTTGGCAGGAGCAGGGACTGAGCAACGGGAGCTCGCCCCGTCATGGGGATTCGAACTGCTGACCTTCTGATCAGCAAGTCCTGGGCTCTGTGGTTTAACCCACAGCGCCACCCGCGTCCCATAGCAAGACAAGAAAGTTGTTGGAAATGGACACATGGCCCTGGCAGGCAGAAGGTGCCAGGTTCAATCCCTGCCATCTCTGGGTAGGGCTGGTAGAGGGTGCCTAAAATCCTGGAAAGTGACTGTCATTCAGTGCAGCTCATGATGAGATAGATGGACCAATGGTCAAACTTCATATAAGGAAGCTTCCCATGATGGAAAAGTATTGATGCATGTTAGGCCAACCCTGAAACAAGCATTTCTCCCCAACTTCATAGGTTTATTTCTTCTTTTCCGTACTCTTAGCTCCCTGCTGCTCAAAATGGTATGCATTCTGTTGACATCGGGCCACACAGAGAGAGAAATATTTTGTACATTACTAAATGAGTAACAGTGAAGCAAATAAGATTCATTTACACTGTAATTTACAATGAGCCTTTGCCTCCCCCCCCCCTTGAAGTGAACAAAAGCTTGATTGTCATTGTATGCACCACTCGGGTTTGTCATTGTTTGTTTTACTCCTTACTTCGAACCTTACAATGTTGTTCTCCTCGATGCTGGAGAAGTACATGTTGTGGTACATTTTACAGATAATTCTCTTTTATGAAGACCTTTGTTCGTTTATTGTTAAATGAATATGCAATAAAGGCCATTCAGCTTACAGCACAGTGAGTGGTTGGTCTTTGCACATGGAAAAATTATAACAAAGCTGGGTAGAATTATTTTTTCATCAACCCCCCCCCCCACAAAAAACGTACTGTATATAACATAGCAGGTGCAGTTTGCGAAAACTTTGTTCAGCTTTCTACAGATTTTTTTCTTTTCATATAGGCAAACCACAATAATATTAGAGCAGCTTATTAATAGCTCCATCCAAACTAGCACACACATCCACTTTATGCCAGGAATTGAGAATTTGTAGCTCTCCATTTGTTGTAGGATTCAAACACGCATCAGCCCCAGGCAACATGGTCAATGGCCACAGACAATGGGAGTTAATAGCCCAACAACATGTGTCTTGTATGCCTCTTTACAGCAATTCCTGCAGCCAAGCTGGTGCCAACCATATTGCTCTGCTTTCCTTTGCACCACATCAGGGAGGCTGAGATAGGGGTCTTGTCATCTGGGCAGCCCAGGACCTCCATACACACTGCCCAGGCTTGCGCCCCAGGGAGGACACTTCAGTGTTGCTAATGCAGCAAAAACTACATGGGAGGGAGCAATTATGAGCAATTCTCCAGCAGTTTGAGTTCCCCCAGAGGCACACACCTTTGTCTCTGGAGACAATCGGATGCCAGCAACTAAGATTGGCCTGCCTCAGTCCTGTTACACAGGTATATAATGATCAAGGCTGCATTCAGATGGCACTTTCCTGACATATAAATTTCCATATTTTCCAATGTAAAATCCACTTCTGGAAACCTAGTGGTATGTCAGGGAGAATTCAGAGGAACAAGTGATAGAAGAGGTGGAGCAGGGGCTCAGGGATGCTGTGGAGCTCTTCAACCACCCAGAGACAGAGGAAGTGGAAGAGAGGGCAGAGATCAGCCAGGAGGAGGAAGGGCTCAGGGATGCTGCAGAGCCCTTCAACTGCCCAAAGGCTCGGGAAGGAAGGTCAGACTCTGGAAGAGAGGGGGCTTTCAAATCAGCACAGACAAGGAGGGAAATGAAATGTAAGGATCAAAGACATCTCACTTGATTCCCATGCCTACTTTGTTGTTGCAGGAATCGAAGGAAGCCACTCCCCGAATCTGACCCAACGGGTCTGGACGCGTAATCCTGAACTGTACCTGTTTCTTGTACATATGTAATAAAGACTGTAAATACAGAGCTGACTGTGCTGGGGTGTTGATGCGAAGGGGAGACACCACCTTTACACAGTATCTACTAGAAGTTTATAACTCATTTCCATGTTAACCATTTCCAGAAAATAATCCATTTCCAACCCTGGAAACCTGGAACATTGTGGGTGCTGTGTGTTGTAAGTTTCCTGCAGCTTATTTAATTATTTGATGTATTTATATCCCACCTTTCTTTCAAGTTGTCATAGATTGCACCTCCACTGCTCACATAGTTTTGGGTGGGATTTTGGCATGTTACTGTGTGATCAACAGAAGAAGCATGCATGTGCAGAAAGGGCGGGGGGAGTGGTGACATGTACAAACACATCCCTCACTGTGTCACACCACAGCCACTAGTGTGAAAGAATTTTAGTGCAGCATGCTGCTATATAAATCAAAAGGTTAGAGTACCATAATGCAAAGGGTACTGCTGTGTAAAACAAATGTTAGAAATTGACACAAAAGTGATAGCATTGTAAACAATAAAGTTAAAAGAAGAAACTCCATGTCTGTATGCAGTCCTGGGGATGCTTGAGTGATGCAATTTTTGAGAATGCTAAAACAGATTGACCTGATCTGCAGCCCTGGGACTAATATGTGGATTGAAAAACAGTTGTCCACTGGCTTCTGCACATCTGAATGTTCCAGTGAAGTTCTTGGCTTTAAATGTGTATGTGAAAGAAATTACATTTTGAAAAGTGCATTTTGAGAGAAAAGATATTTAAAATATGCATTTAAATGAATAGTTTTCATCAAGTTTGTCTTTGAAAAAATAGGTTAATTCAGAAACAGAATGCAATTAACATATGTGAAACTAATATAGACTGGAAATGGACTGATTTGCCCATTCCTAAAATGACCACAGGAGATGATGAAGAAGAAGCTTTCATTCAGGTAATTGACATTAGGCACGGAACACAGAAGCTGGAACTCCTTAATTTTTTGGATAATGTAATCAATTCAAGACCAGTACATAGGATTTTTCTTATCATTCCAGTGGGATTCAAATTGCATCTAATGTGGGCAGAAGTTATTTTCATGTGCTTTTCTCTTCATTTAGGTTTGTGGCATCTCTTGCTAAGAATGCAATCCAGACAACTTCTAAGTGAGACAAACAACATACTTTTTTCATTTTTTCTTTCTTATTTTAAGTGCTAGGGGATCTGATGCTAAGACAAACAATTTGGCTGACAATATACATCACTGTCACATGCCTTTTGTTATCAACATTTTTGATAAATTCCAATTGATGTGAATTCTTGCTTCCAAATATGAATAAATGGCCTGAATCCATTGCCTATAAGCCACTGCAAAAATAAATTTTAAGTGTTTCCAAAAAGGAAAGGTCCTTCTAAATTATCAAAGGCCTTTTCTGTATCTATAACTATCAACAAGGTCTCCTCTAAAATTCTGAATTTATAATTTGTGATATGTAACACTTTTCTTCTATCATCTCTTTTTCTCCTTTATAATAAATCCATGTTTGATCTTGGTATATCTCTTTATTCAAGACACTCTTTAACTTCCTTGTTATGACACTAGTAAATATATTGTAACGAGTATTTAAAAGTGATATGGGTCTATAAGAAGATGCTAATGTCGAATCTTCACCTCCTTTAAGGATCACTACTATTGTTGCCTCCTGCCATGATTGCAGCAACTATCTTTCAGTCTGGATCTCACTAACTTTCATTGAAGGGAGTTACTAAAAAGTTTGAAGTTTTTATAGTGCATTGATGTTAAGCCATCAGGACTTGGTGCATAGTTTTCCATTAAAGCCTAAATAGCTTCCAATATTCCATTGCCTCAAACAAGTTTTTCCAATAATTGCTTGCCTTCCTCAGTTTCAGAATTTTCATTTTATATAAATACTTTGTTATTTTTTCTATTTGTGGGTTGATTTATATAATTTAGAATAGGGTTTTTAAAAGTCTTCTGTAATCTCCTCAGGAAATTTAGAAATATCACACACACACCTCATTATCGGGGAATTTGCTTCATCTGTTCTGCTTCTTCAATTGGTATACAATTCAAATGTCCTTTGTCTATTTAAGTTAATTGACTGGCATAATTTGTGTGTTTCCAAAACTTCTAATTGTGGGGTTTTTTTTACAAATATTATTTTTATTATCATTGATGTTACCTTGTTTTGTTGTATTTTATTAATTTCCAGGGTAAATTCAGTTTTCTGTTTTTCCCATTATTATTTTTTGTGATGTTCTTATCAAGAGTTTACAGAGTTTACCCCTCTTTACACTTAAGACAAACATAGATTGATTTTCTTAGATACATTTATTTTAACACCTATTTTATACTCGTTATTTATTTTCTTGTAGTGTTTCTGAACAAGATTGTTTACAAATGGACTCAGGCAATCTTCAAATAATAATAAATTGCAATCTTCTAGCACCAGTTACCTCTCCCTTTTTTTATAACTATTGCAAGAAAGACAGATGAGTTCTGAGTGGCTTCGTCAGCAAAAATCCACGCAAAATCACCACAGCAACCTCTAGATGTCACATCCTTCAGTGGATCTCCACTGGACACATGAACCACACAGCTAGATGCAATCCCAGCAGTGGTGGTCATGTGAGGCATTTACAATGAACAGTAGTGAGCAGGGATGTCAGAGAACTCTGATGGAAATGAGAGCATAAATTGGCAATGTTGGTTTATTTATCCAATATCCAGAACAGAAATCAATCCAGTAAATATGATCAGCATTCATTGCTGCCGTTTTCAGTCCACAAACAATATATAATTGACGAACTTCCCATGCCATTAGAATTGCATTTCATCTGCGTTGAAATAAATGGTGTGGAATAACATAATAATTTATTTAATTATGTAAAATTCTGCCATAGCAGGCAGCAAGTCAAAGAACATAGTTTTTGATGCAGGCCAGAGTACGGTGGAATGGACACAGTGCTGCATGCAATGAACACAAACCAATGCATTTCTACACCAATCGTAGCATGACTGTGATGCAAAGGTGGCTGATATGATAATCAAGCCACAGTGTAAAGTATTATAATATTTAACAGATTTGGGTAAAGAAATATTTACATGCTTTTATGCTCTTTCATTGAATGCATTCCACAGCTTGAACGAAATAGCAGCTGTGCCTCCTTCACGGACCACTAGCAAATATTAGTAAATGATACTCAGTCTGAGGCTTTCACTTTAAATCATTGGTAATAGTGTTCTGCAGTCTTTTCTTCACAGTAGCAAGTGACTTTAAAAAAAAAAGGTGCTATATTTTATATTGTGAAAGGAGGATTTGAAATGAAGAGCTCTTCTCTGTCTTCTGTGCTCAGAAACAGCCTTTTAAAGTGCTGGCCGCAGACATGATGGATTATTAGCTAAGTGCAAAGAAATGCCTTACTGTAGACTGTGGTGACCTTTGCCAGTGCTCTGGATTTGGTACCAATCATCTGCAATTAAAAAGAGCGTATGAGAAGAAAAGAAAGATTCACAGTTGTACAATGACCATTCTTTACTATCAAGAGGCTGTGGGAATCATTCATGTCAGAGCCAAGAAGGCCAAAGAGCCTGCCTCTTCCCCCCACCCACAAAATATGTAAGATTTCCTAAAGATTTTTTAATTTTTTTTGCAAAAACATTGAATGTGTTGACCCTAACCCTTCACCCCCAATCCATTCTGCAGGTGTTATAATGTAGGGCTCTGAGGGATGCAGGACTGCCACTTCCCCCCATTGTTGGGTAATGATTAGTGGCTGGAATATTTCCTGCCACAAGAACAGAAGAAAAGCCTGTTGAATTAGACCAAAGGCCTATCTCAGAATTCCCTGAGCCGATGCTCTCTGCATGTTGTGCACCACAGCTCACATCAGTCCCAGAAAGCATGGCCACTGGTGAGGGTGGCTATGGTTCAAAACGTCTGGAGGATACAGGTTGAAGAAGGTTGACTCATCTAGTCCAGCATTCTGTTCCCATAGTGGCCAACTAGATGCCTATGAGATGCCCCCAAATATGACAAGAGCACAAGAGCACTCAAATTCCTATGGGGTTGTAGGTAAGTTGTATGTAAGCAAAAAAGCCCCATAGATCTCTGGATCTTAGATTTAAAGGAAAACAGCACTTGTCCTGCCTATAGGGATCCAAGCTTTTCACTCCAAAAGAACCAGAGTTAGTGCACCAAACAAAATATACACATAGAGAAAAGATTGTAAGCAAAGCAGATGCAAAAGAAAGGAGTTCAGGAAAGAGCAGTGGAATGCTAATAGGAAAGCATTTTTTGTCAGTCATCCTTATTAGCTGAAATCTCTGTGTTTCTCTTGCATTTCATCATCTATTTCTATACTAAATATTAAATTTGAGTTGAAATTTGAAATGAAAAAGAGGGGAGAGGGTTTTTCCCATTATTTTCCCATCAGAGAGTTATTTGAAATGCCAATGTATGTGCATAAGTGATGTGTGAAGGTAGCCGCTAGGGAAAATGCCATCCAAGGAAACAGGTTTCCCCCCATAATATTCCCCCCACCCCCGCTGCATTTGAAAGTCAGAACAGTGGCTTGGCTTCAGCAATGTGTACTGGCACTCCCTCCCCGCACCCAGCACATACCAGTGCTGATTCCACTGGCACAATTCTTAGTATTATTTAGAGGCTGATGAACAGTACAGCATGTCCTTAAAAAATTGGGAAGAAAGGCTATCTGTTTCTGCATAGCATGGGTTGTAAAGGCCTGGTGATTAACTGAGTAGAGTTATGTATTTATTTGCCTGGTGAGATCTCTAAGTGGGAAGCTCTCCCCCAAGTATAAAAATAAGTGGACCTAGATTTTCCAACCCCTTCGATGCAGCTAGGACTCTAGGCTACCTACACAAGGCCTGGCAATGTGAAGGGGAACTAAGAGACGAAAGCTTGCTCAAGGCTGTCCAGTATGCTCATGGCTGATGGCTATTTCAAAACTACCATCCTACCTGTGCAGCTGGGCTCAATTTTACTAAAATAGCATCTAGCTGTCAGTAGGTAAACTGCTTGTTTAATGAGGAGCACCACATTGATCTCCCAAGTGCCATCAGATATCCAGTTGCTGCCAAGAACAAATTCATGGATTTTAGCATCTATACAGCTATTGTTCAAAGAGACAAATATCCTTGGACTTTTGTCAGCTCCGACAATACCTCATAGTATACACATTTTGTGCAGTGCTTTATCTTGCCAGACACCAATAAGCATGCCCATTATATTGTAATTATAAGCTAATCGCTCATTGGCATCTAGTGAAGACATTTTTCATTTTAATGGTAATTCCAAGGATGACTACCATGTAATTTGTAGGCAAGAAACAACCACGCAATTACTCTGTTATTAACACAATAATTACCAAATGTGTCCAGGCTTTTTTTATTTTTGCATGCGTGTATCTTATGAAATTAAGACGCCCACACCTGCACACTGCATGGCAATTTTGTAGCTAGTCAGCCCATGTTTTTCAATACAATGACAGCCACTAATATTTCAGAGACAAGGTATCGTTCAGTACTTGGTACCAGAGAGCACAGAATCTAGCCATGTCTCAAACAATATCATGTTATAAAAAGGGATTAGCAGCTGCAAAACCAGCATAAACTGAATGTAATAGCATGATGGAAGAAGCCAAACATGATTGTTCAGTTTGATTTATTGATGGGACCGTATCTCTCAAATTGCAAGATTAATTTATTTACAAAAACTTCTTTTACACTTATGGCCCCACACCCTGTATATAAAAGTACAGAGCCAGTGTTTTTTGAGACTCAATTATTCTTCAAAAATTGGAGTATCTGTTCATGTGATGGCCAAGGAGCCAAACAGGGCATAGAACACCTTTATAGAACTCTGCTGTACATGAATTGCACCACAGAGGAGTGAAATAGCGACAACATTTGGAGGGAGGGGGGAGCTGCCATGTGATTCATCATATAGTCAAGTGAACTTTTGCTTTACTGCTCACCACCTACATCATTCAGAGAAAGAAGGGGGGGAGATACCAAGGCCTTGGATCTTCAAAATAAAAGCCTTGGGTGAAGTCATCTGTTCCAGGAATGAATTACTGCAGAGATGGGTGAGCTTTCTGAGACAGTTTCAAAGTCTCTAGCTGTCTTGCACTACAGATTTGTATCATATTGTGGCTGAGGCAAAGAATAATTGCCGTGCAACTATGACTCAGTTTCAGGTGTGGTATGTACGTGTGTGTGTGTGTGTGTGTGTGTGTCACACAAAAGAAAAGAAATCAGATGCTGTTATTTTCAGGGTCCACAAGCAGGAGTTCTACAAATTAAAATTGCACAGGCTGCATCATCTGTCCAACACTGAGGATGCTGAGGGAATTGGATATTTGCAGATTCCAATATAAGTGGACCTGGTCTGCATCTTCTGGACTATCACGCAGATCTGTTCATAGCCGTCTGCCAGCTTTTGCAGTAACAGAATGTTCCAACACAGTTCTTGGCTGGAAAAAAACATATCACATATGTTTAGAAATGTTAATTTTGAGATTAAAAAAATACATTTAAGATATGTGTTTGAATACTATTGAAATTCAGTGGGCGATATCCAACAAAGTTGTTGCATTGGCTCGAGAATGGCTGCACAATGTAACTTTCCTTTCCTCTCATCTCCCTGTGCATATGTGTCCCTTAAAAAGGGTTTCTGCCAGCCCTCTGAAATCTGGGGCGGGCAGGGCAAATCAGCTACTGTAATGTTTAAAAGATTGCAGCCATGTGAGAGGAGCAATTTACTCAGGTCCTTACTATAAAATCAGTGGATGCTAAATTTTATGTTTGGAAGCACCAGGGCCTCCAAGACATGGTGGGAATACAGAGCCAGCAGAGGGCTCTAACCCAGTAAAAAAAGAGTTATGAAGCAAAATGTGCAGGCATCCTTCTAGCCAATTTCATTGTGAGAAATGAGCCCACTTCCACTATTCTGTGTGTTTAGCTAATGAGTGAAGTCACAGCTACTGCTGAGGAGCGTACTAGAGAAAGCCGGAGTCACGTGTGGCCCCATTTTCTGCACCGCACATTTAAAGCAGTATCATGCCACTTTAAACACTACCCCCCAAAGAATTCTGGGAAGTGTAGCTTGCTAAGGATACAGAGAAGTGTTAAGAAACCCATATTCCCCTCAGAGAGCTACAATTTGTAGAGTGGTTTAACAATCCAACCCCTCTTCCCAGGGAACTAGTTTAAATGGTGCCTTAGTAGCACCATAGTAGAAGAGAAAGTTACTTGGAACCATGAGAGATATTTAAAATATATGTCGGAGAGTCTTTAGAGCCAAGTCCCTTGCTGCTTCCCCATTTAAATTATATTCTAAGCCCAGACCCTTTCTATAGATATCTAGTGAGTCATAGACAGAGAGAACAGGCACAGCTTCACAAAATCCAGCCTCAAAATGCTATCTCAAATAGGAAGCACCAGTATCTCTGAATAAGTCCTTTTGGAAATGCAGCATAGTACTTCTGCATCTAAAAGCTGTCACCTACTTCCCTAATAGACTGCAAAACTCACATTTATTTGGAAGGGAAAGTATTAGGGATTCCCATAAAACTAATTTCCCTCTTAATCGGGTTTAAAAACTTATATTCAGTTCAAGGATGATTGGCTATTAGATTGTAGCTGAAGTTTCAAGGGAGAAATAGAATTTTAACTGTGCAGCTGGGTGGGTATTTGGAACTTTCACCTCTCCGTTTTTAATGCTCCCTTATTAGAAAGATGGGAAACGCTTTTCCATTGCTCTAATCTGGTAAACAGGAAGTGGCGGGAATAAATGGAAGAGAGAAGCCTGACCAGAAAGCTGACATAGGAGGTGAGGGAAGTGTCACATTGTGCAAAGCAAATGACAAAAATGAACAGACCAACAACATTGCTGCTACAGCAGCAATCACAAACAAAAATTGGACCTTTCAAAGATTATTCACTAGAGAGGCAGAGTCCTCTGAAGTCTCCCAAGGCCACCCCAAACCATTTTGCTGTTGCAATTTACAGTTACTGACCCACACTTGCATGCATGAAAGGGTTAACCTGAGCTCAAGTTACCAATGTGGGTATGGCTTAGCAGGGACTCAGCAGCATCTTTTCCCACTTTCCCCACTTTTCCCCACTTTCTTTTTCATGCTTCCAGGAACAAGAAAAGGAAAGCATGTACGTTAGCCAAAAATGGATGGGAAAACACATAATTACATACATGATTTTATTTGTATGCTGCCTTTCCATAGTTAAAACCATGCTCAAGGCAGCTTACAACATAAAAATACATAATTACAAGCACAGCAAAAGTAGTCACAAACAATAAATAAAGCATCAAAAAGCACACAACCGAATTAAACCATTTCCACATAAATCATAATAAGATATAAAATAAAGATACAAAAATGTAATATCAATAACAATAGCGACCCCTGCCCCAAGAAAGCCCCCTAAACATACCCCAACCTAAGAGTTTGTTCAGCAGCCTCACCTTTTGATGCTGGAGTCAGTCAGGGCCCCACCCTCTCAGGCCAGGTGGTAAAAGGGCTGCAGGGCAGGGAACAGATGCTTCCAGACTCTCAGCCAAGATAGTTATTAGGAGAAATTCATACTAAAATGCTGATGAATTTTGCAAATTGCTACAGAAATGGGAACTGAATTTAAGATTGGGGAAATGAGCAACTGGACTGAAATTGGCAGATCCTTCCAGCCACAGCACTCCTTTTTTCTTTTTACCATTTTTTTTATTAACGATCTCTTGGATTACAAAAGTACGTGCAATGTCTCTTTTTTCAAGTTACATTTTCTACAGATCAGTTTCATTTGTTGAGACATTAGTGTTACCTTAGGAAGAAAATGGGGAAAGAGGTGGAGGGGGGCATGGTGAGTGGGGGTGGGGTCGGGTGGCAATGCTTCTATTCTACTTAATGTATGTGTGGGGTTTTGTGTCAGCATCACTTCTGCGGCTTCTCTTTACTATTAGCTTGTGTTCCTTTGATGGTGAGAGAGGTTGGGGTTGGCCTAGGGTGTGGTTGTTTGTTTGTGATTGGCTGTGGTGAACTTTGTTTTCATGTGTGAGTGGGTGTGTTTTTGAATCAGGTTAGCCATATTGATTTGTATGCTGTTGGTGGATTCTTGTCGTTGTCTTGTTGGGCTGTGTATGTAATAAAGGGGAGAAGGAGTCTTCTTCTGTTTGTCCCTGTGTTAGTTTCAGACACATTGAGAGATGCCAACCAGGCAAGAAATGAGTCAGGCTAGGTCAGAAATGAGGAGGAATTTCAGCTACCCTGGAACCAACTCAGGAAGATGGGAATGAGCAGTGGCAAGAGCCTCAAGGGGAATAGCCAGGGCAGGGAGATGCCTTTGGCCCCCACAGAAGCCTCACCTCAAACTCTCTCCTGAAGAGGTCCTTGCATAAGCTTTCCAGAAACTTAAATGCACCCCAAAAATTGGCTTGGGGGGGGGTCAAGAGAACCTCCAGAACAGCACATGGGGGAAGGAGAGGGGGGACCATTCCATCTAGCAAGCGGCAATGCTCATGCAGACAGAACATTGACTTTGAATTCCACCCATTTTTCCTACACAATGCACTCAACCATTTTTCCACATTCCCACAATTTCAGACAATTCTCTCCACCCAGCCAATTTTAACCATTTTGAATTTATGGAAATGGGTGGAAGGTTGTGTCCACTGGCAAGATTGATACCAACACCTCCTGCAGAAGATTGGATCCTATTAACCGGGACAGAATTCTATTGATTAAATAGAAATGAGCTGGGGGGAAAGAGTATGAGGCCCCTCCTATTTCAGATCTGGGTCATTTAATAGTATCCTTTTGCAAAGGGAAAAAAAATATTCCAGACGAACTGCTCCTTTCACATCACCTATAATTCAGAGTGGCATGGATAACAACAGGTCTGCTTGGTGGTTTTGCAGCTAGCAGATTGCCTACCCATATGTCCAGAATGAGATATTTCAGGGTGATTAATTGTTAGCTGGCAAATGTCAATACCCCCTGAAGCATATGTTGCAGACATACAGTCATTCCAAAGGTACCCATTAATTTCAGCTTAGTCGTGCTTAGAAAATTGCACAAATACTGGTGTTCATATTTTATAACATATCCAGAGGGTTTCACTGGAGCAGTAACTTAAATGCTAGCTGCTGGCAGCTTTTATTAAACATGTGAATTAGGGAAAGAGAGGAGACGGGTTGAATGCTCCACTGGAGGCTCTTGTTCACCAACAATCCAATGTACAAATCAGTTAAGGTGGAGTAGTTTGCTGAATTAGTCCCCAGTGGCCAACACTTAATTTCTAAATGGAGAAGCCTGCAAGTCATCGCCTGGTTCATGCTGCCCAATTTCTCTATGCAGTCACAGCCAGAGGCACACAGCCTCCTGGAAAAAGATTAGTATAAACGAGGCTGTCCATGTGGGGAGGCAGCAGCCATTTGCATGAACGGGGCTACACATTTGTCAGACATTGCAATCCCAGATATGCACAGTAAGGATGAATAGATGTCCTTTCTTTTGTTGCTTTGTTCTGTGAATTTACTCTCCTCTGCGTTTTACCCTTCCTGAGTTCTGGTTGAACTAACAATTTAAAAAAACCACAACAAACAAGTTCTGGCATTGGAGCATACAATGGATTGCCACAGCTGTCCCATTCTTTTGGTCCATGGGTATGTTTCCTCCCCCTCCCCACTCTGTATACTACCAATTCACATGTGCACTTTTATGAAACACTGCAAAAAAGCAATCTTCATGTGATTGTGTGTGTGGTTGCATCAAATTCCTGTTGTGTAATGTTTTACAATCGTGGAATATGGTGTAGAAAGTGGGGAATTATGTGAGAAAGACATACTGTAAAAGCAAGTAACATAGAAACATAGGAAGTTGCCTTCCTATCATTTGGTCCATCTAGCTCAATATTGTCTTCACTAACTAACAAAGGCTCTCCAGGGTTTCAGGCAAAGATCATCACTGTACTTTTTTTGGTGCCTGCTAAAAACATTTTTGTTTAAGTAACCCTACCAGGATATACTGGTGTGCTTTAATCAGGTTTTTAGCTTATTGTTGATTTTACTTCTTTTTGTTTTTAACTGTTTTTACTAATAATTTCATTGCTTTATTCTTTTTGTAAACTGCTTTGAGGTTATTGAAATAAAACAGAGAAAGTGGAGAAATAGAAGTTGGTTTTTTTCTTAAAATCTTGAAATACTACAACTCAAGAAGTCCTGTGAAATTGGCTGACAGGAGATTCAGGAAAGAGAGAGAAAAGTACTTTTCCATACAGCCAGTGCTTTTTTTTCTGGGGGGACGCAGGGGTATGCATACCCCTAGACATTTTGTGAATCTAAGTTTGGCCTCATTGGGGGGCACTATTTCAATATAAGTAGGAGAATGAGAGTACTCCTAAACATTTTTAAAGAAAAAAATGACTGCATATAACACAAAATTAACTCTGCATCCTTATGCCCACTTTCCAGGAAAGTAATCCAACTGAACTCTGTAGGACTTATGTGTTCAGACCCAGAGACCTCCCCCCTAAATAAATTCACACGTGACTCAATTTTTAGTTTTGGTTTTTGGCAGAATTTAGGCCACAACTTTATTGATTACAGAAGGTGAGTGGTTGCATAGGCTCTGGTTCGACTAGCTCCCTGCACTCTTGCAGGCAGCACTGACCCAGGGCACCAGCATAGGTCAGCCAAGGGTGAACACCTGGGAAGGTGAAAAGCCAGGAACAGGCTATGTTCACCACCCAGATGCCCCCCTGGACTCAGGTACGAGCACAACCCCCTCTCAGGGGTTCACCAAACCAGTTGAGTCCCTGGATTCCTTTAACGGAATACCCTTCACATAGGGATGGCAAGACCACTCCCCCATCCCTATCACCTGAACCAGTGCCTATCCGCAACCTTACAAGTTGTGATGATTTGCTACGCGGCAGGCAAAACCCAAATGGCAACAGCCAATCAGCCAAGTGAGGAAATTCCTACCATGCCCCTGTCCCAACGACAGACGACACACAATGGCATAGCAAGGTCAAGCGCACAAAGACCTAAAATTAGGTAGAGGTGGGCAGGTGTTCCAATGCACAAGCCGAAAGAGGAAACTCTGGGTCATGTGCATGGGTATAAATAGGTCCCTTGATCCGTTTGGACTGCACCCCATTGGTCAGATTGAACCCAACATCGAGGGACCTACCAATCGAGTGTTGTGGCAAACCAATCCAACCCACCCACAACACAGGAGATCAGTCTCCAGGTCTCACTGCAACATGTGCCCTCTTTTAGGGAGGACATAATTTCTGAGGAAACTTGCATAGGATTGTGCTGCATGTTAATGAAGCCACAAACTGGGGTTGATGGCTACTAGATTAGATGCCTTTAAAAGGGGAATAGAGTCACAGAGGATGCATCTATTAATATTTGCACACCATAATGGCTGGATGGAAACTCCAGATCAAACGCAGTTCACCACAGAAGGCCAGCTGGCAAAGGCAACAATAGGAGGGATGCTGCTTTCATGGCCTGTTTGTGGTGGTTGTTCTTTTGACTGGGGCTCACTCTTAGAAATAGGATGCTGGACTAGACTGACCTTTCCTTGTTGTGGTCCAGCTTCTGTTCTTAGTTGAGGGCAACCTTGATGAAAGCCTGGCTGCAAAGAAGTAATTAAAGCTAGCTATTTACTGTCCAGGTAGCAATCTTTCAGAGTGTGATTTTATTTCTTTAACTGCAAAAGTTTTGCTTCTTAACAGTGACCTTTTGCATTTTACCATTCGCTCTTTATGGAAGGCTGATATCTCTGATATTTTTAAGGCTATTACTATTATTTTCGAAAATGCCAAGGCCTTTAGCTTTAAAAGGCACCTGCTGTGCATCTCCAGTAATAATGTTTCACATACTTTCTACTTGAATGCTGGAAATTCATGTTATGAGCTACAGAAAAATGGGAAACTACCGAATTTCTGAGAGTGGCCATTGCTTGTCCTGTGATCATACCTGAGCTAGACTTCTGGAAGAACCCATGTACATTTGTCTCTCCCCTTGAGCAAAGAGTTTGATCACTGTTGCTGCTTGTGCATGCTCTTATTGCTGATATGGCAGCCAGCCTTTACAGCGTAAGTAAATAAAAGAACCTTGTGATGAAACAGACATTGTGATGCCTCTACTAAGCAACATGTGTAGAACAGACTGCCTCAGACTCTCCTTCATTGGAGGTTTTTAAACAGAGGTTAGATGGTCATCTCTCAAGGATTCTTTAGCTGTGACTCCTGCATTGCAGGGGGATAGATTAGATGACCCTTGGGCTCCCTTCTAACCTTCCAATTCTATGATTCTATACATCTAGAAATGAACTCTGATGACTCAACTCGCTACTCAAATCCCTTTAAATAGGATCTTGCAGCTTGTGATCCACTAAGCCAGATGCTGTGGCCATCTAAGTTCTGGGCAAACTCCCCTCTCCATTTTGCTTTACCCATCAGGTAGCTAAACTCATGAGGACCTGAGTTGCCTGATAGTTTTTTACCATGCACTTGTGGCTAGATGTGTTCAGCTTGGTAGATCACAAGCTGTACAGGCTTGTCATATAGAAAGATATATTGATGGCTCCTTAATCACTGGGGTTACAAACATTTTCTTTTTCTTTTCTTTTCTTTTCTTTTCTTTTCTTTTCTTTTCTACAGCATTGATGGCTGCTAGGCCAACTGATAATAACATGACCGAGCTGCACAGAGTCCAGAATCTTATTTTAAAAACCATCCAACCATTTCAGCCCACTTCCTTTAAACGGTCAGCGTGTCAGCAGAAACTGCACCCAAACCAGGAGAGTTGGTCCAGATACCAAAATTGCTTATCCTTTCCTAGAAGGGCTGTGGTATTTCCTAACTGAATTTTTCCCCATTTCCTCTTTGAACTTGTATTTACCAAGTACCAAGTAATATTCAAGCCCGTGTTTGAATATTTTCTTAACAATTTGCAAAAAGGGAGGAGATTCTGTTGAAATCAATGGGTCTGGGCTCTACGTATAAATGTGAGCTAGGGCAATATTCCCTTTTGCCCCTCTTCTGAAATCCTATCTCCTATTCCCCTAGCTCCCATTCTGTCTGGGAAGACCCCAAACATCTCAGAGGATTTCAGGACATGAGGGTGGGGAATGATAAGTCCTGTTTAGGCTGACTGGCTTGGAAGGCTGTTTGATTTGGTCTCTTTGGTCCTGGAATGGGCCACTTGCTGAACAGAAGGGTGTCTGGCACCATTCAGGTCACACACACAGAGCTTCCCTTCATGGGAATGTGGTATTTGCCTTCCATCATGCCAACCTGGGTGATGGAGTTGGCCTATAACAGCAGGCAAGTGATATTCTACCTGCCTGTGCAGGTTATACATGCCCACACTTGATATGTGAAACTGGTGCAAGTTCTTCCTTGTTATATTTTAATAAATATAGTCTTTTACCAATTCTATCTTGTCTCCATTCTGGGCAATGGGCCTAGTAAATATATGGTTTTTGTTGAGGGAAAAAGTCATTGTACTCAGCAGCAAACAGGAGATGTGACCAAACTGTTCTCACAGGATCTTCTTACTAGGACACATTCTAAGGAATGTCAGGAGCTTTGACTGCAAACTTTTGTGTTGTACAGGGGTGGACAGAACCGCCTGCTTCCCATCTTGCATGTGTTCATGTGCCAATGCTGTCCCATTGCTGCATGAATCTGCAATTGGTTTAAAGAACAGTATGAACATTTACATTTAAATATGTATTTCATCTCAAAATACATATTGAAATACATTTTGTTTATCTCAATGCATCTCATTTTGGTACTTTTTTGTTTTGAGAACTGTGTTGCAAAATTTGGAGAAGTGCAAAACCTCAAGTATATTTGCATTCTGATTTGTATTTCAGTCCAGGAGGTGCAAATTGGATCAGTTCACTTAAAACTGCAGACCGAACAAAACTGCCCTCCATCCTTAGTTGCACCATGACTGAGAAAACACATTTTATTGCACCTTTGAAAACGGTTTTTCAGCATACCACAGATATTCAGTGCCCTGATACTACAATTTCAAAATTTTCAAGAACAGAAAATATTAACATATATTTTAGTCCTAGTATCAAAGAATAGCTATGGCATTGTACTTTGAATTGCCATAAAGATTGATGGATGTCCGCCAGTATTATTAGATGCAAATCCAGACACATCTAATAAACCAAATATAGGTACTATGTCTATTAAAAAGTTACAGATGGAGAAAAAAGTCAAGTATGGCTTTAGTTCTTCCTGTAATGCAGATTTCCTTTCTGTGTGCTAAAAGGCTTATCCCAAACTGGCTGTGCAATTGTCATCTGCAATTACCTTAGCGAACAGTCTAGAATAGATAGTGACATTGCTAGTAGGAGTACAATGCACCACAAAAAAACTTAAGTCTCTCCCCGTTGTTCTAATTCATTTCTACCCAGTTATTGTTTGTGCATTACAATAAAATGTAAATCACTTAATGCAATTAAAGCTATATCCCACATCAGCGATCATGATGAAAAACGAAAGCGAACAGTCTATGAGTTAGTATAATCCATGTGTTGTTTTGAGGATTCATGGACATCTAGGATTATCATGAATACCCCTGAGGTCTCCGAGTGTTAATTTCCACATTTATCTCTGGTTTAGCTCACAAATATGCCATGTTGGGAGGAGGCAGAGAGTTATTTGCATCTTAATGTACCAATCATATTTATTTCAGAGCATGGAAGTCAGGAAATATATTGCACTTGTGCAGCGTGGTTGGCTTCATATATTCATCCCCTGATAATATCCAGGTTAGATTCTGTAGTCTATGCAGAAATTTCAACTGCTTCTGAATACAGCTGCTAGGCTTCTGGCTGGTACAAATGGGGTGGGGAAATGAATATCTCATAAATCAGGGTTGCTGTGACTATAACATGATTGGAGCATTATCAGTGCATGCTAGGTCACATCACACCAACACTGTGGGCATTATCAGGACATGGCCAGAATATGAGCAAAAGCTGTTCCTTCACATCACACTAACTTAATGTTTCTGCACATGGTCTTCACTCTGAGATGTGCACATATATTGGAATTGTTTAGCCTCCAATGTGTCTCTTTGGGAACTCTTCCTGAGAATGCGATATCTTATCACACAACTTATAACTGAAGATCATTTGGAATATCCTGCTTTCAGAACCCTAGAGAACAACACAGCCAGTCAGCAAAGGCAACACAGAGCAAGTTGGAGAATGCCACTGAGCTCGTTTCCTGTTTGCAAGCTTCCCATAGGCATCTTGTTGGCCACTGTGAGAAGTCCACTTACCTTATTTGGTAGGCAGCGTTGAAGCCGGTCCCCAGGCCCTGCATGACCCGACTGAGGGTCAGAGAACGGTGCCCTCCCCGCCATCGCTTCCCTACGGCGTCAGCGCTGGGCGGGGCCCTGCTCAAGGGGCGGGCCTTGCTGACCAATCAGTGCCGACAGAATTTAAAATCCGGCACGGCGGGGAGGCCGTGGGTTCAACTGGTGGTCAGGCATTGGGTAAGCCTTTATTTGGATGGAGGGGAGGTTGTAGCCTCCACCTGACCTCCTCATTAAGGGTATCCTATTAAAGGGATCTGGGGGTTTGGATTCTGTCTCATGCCCAGACATGGGCCAGGGCCATACCCTACCTCAACGGGCACCCCTCAGGGTGCCCCTATTTGATGTAATTCATAGGGCTCCCCCTACTGGTGGTTTACTCTTAGTTGGACTCACAGCAGATGGACGGGAGTCAAGATGCCTAAGCCAAACTGTTCACATCTGTAACCAATAAAGTTGTGGCCTATTTGAACCCATAAACCAAAATCCGCTTGTTCATGTGCTTTATTTGTCCGCTAGAGGACCACAGGTCATGGAGCCTTGGCACACAACATGGTCTAGATAGGCCTTTGGTCTATATTTCAATTTATTTTTATGTAGGTAAGCAGCCTGTGTGTGTGTGTGTGTGTGTGTGTGTTAGGACCTGTGATATTCCTCTGATTGCAAATTGTTTTACATGATTTTAAGCTTGGATTCAATATTGTTGTAGCTTGCCATGGAACCTCATGGTGATAGGCAGGTAAGAAATCAAACAAGAAATCAAAGCAGGTCATTGGGCTGCTGCACCTGTCTGCTTTAAACTAAAGTTGAAGAAAGGGGGAAGTTAGCTCAAGCTGTTATAAGCGCCTGGATCTTTTTTTAAAAAAAAACAACAGCAAGCTGACACTGATGTGCCACCACTATTGGGGACTTGAGCCGCTCGAGGCCTTTCTTTTGCAGTGTGGAGCAGAAGTGGGGAAAAAACCTGAGAAAAGCAAGAAGAAAAACTGCATTAATGTTTACACCTCCTGCATTCCCATGAATTGCTCGGTTCGAAAGAATAACTCTTAAGGTGCTTGAAAATTATTATCATTACCATCATTATTTAGATTATGCTGTCAAGGTACATGGTGCTTTAGAGGATATAAAACTACAAAAAGGCAGGTCTTTGCCCTTTAATTCAGCTGCATTTAGGTTTGATTTCAATGAGGTTAGAGGATGGGGGAAATAAAACCTAAGGCTTCATAGAAAAGTCACAGGGGTTGAAGACAGATGAAGACAGGTTTTTCTTGATGCATTAAATCTGGACTAAAATAAATAGTGTACTTTGTGAACTGTTGCTTTACTTCATGACTCTAGAAGTGTAAAGAATGAAAAAAACCTGAATGTTGCCCATTCCATTCCCTTTTCATTAATTAATTCCAAAATGGTTTCCCCACTTATATCTGTTCATTATTGGGACGCGGGTGGCGTTGTGGTCTAAACCACTGAGCCTCTTGGGCTTGCTGATCGGAATGTCAGCAATTCGAATCCCCGCAATGGGGTGAGCTCCATCGCTCTGTCCCAGCTTCTGCCAACCTAGCAGTTTGAAAGCACACCAGTGCAAGTAGATAAATAGGTAACGCTGCGGAGGGAAGGTGAGCGGCATTTCCATGTGCTATGGCACTTGTCACGGTCCTCCGTGCGCCAGTAGCGGCTTAGTTAGCCTGGCCACATGACCCAGAAAACTGTCTGCATGCAAACGCCGGCTCCCTCGGCCTATAAAGCAAGATGAGCGCCCCAACCCATAGTCGCTTTTGACTGGACTTAATCGTCCAGGGGTCCTTTACTTTACTTTTTTACTTTACTTTTACTATCTGTTCATTACTCTTTTAGGAGTAGGAGGACTTGCCTTTTGCAGTGGCCGTGATGGTGGCTGTCCTGCAGTGAGCACTGACCTCAGAGGCAAAACAAGGCAAGACTGTACTATGCAGGGCTAATGCTGAAAGCTATAAGAGGAGAGACCTCTGACACACAGTCAACCTCAGATTGGAGCAGCAGTTATGTCCTGATTACAAGCTTCACCTTCACAGAAAGGGTCCCATCCTCCACCAGCAGCCTTTTACTCTGACAAAGTGGGGGGAATTTTGGCTCCACTGAGGCTTCGTAAATGCTGTCCTGTGCTGAAGAAGAAGAAGCCATCATCATGAGGCGCAGGCAGTATGGCTGATTTATCTGCTTGTGGATCTGAGCTGGCTGTTCTTAGAGCGGGGCAGCAAAGGATTCTCTTGCAATGTAGATGCTGGAAACTCTCTCCATCTAGGCACAGGTTGTAAATATGTTCAAACAAACCATATTTCATTAATTTTCCAGAAGGAAACTTAATCATGGGACCCTCTGGAATCTTGCTACCACTCAGCAGAGATTGAAGGTGGTTTGTAACAATATGAAGGCCATGCCAACTGATAATGCCATAAATAAAGAATAAAAGCATGAGAATCAATACAGATATTTTTTTTAAGCAAAGTTAGAATTAAGATGCTACAAGTGGGGCTATTCCAAGCATCTGGTCACACATCAGGATACAGGTATTGGCTGTTAGATAGTCTCAGGTTGCCTGCTATCATCCCAATGTAATGCAACCATTAATTGCAGGATACTGCCACGTCTACTCTCTCTCTCTAAAAATAAAATATCTGCATTTGGGAAGCTTTTACAAAATATAATAGTCTTTTTTTATGCAAGTGTGCCTTCTTTGTTTTTTTAAAATGCTGGTGCCAGTCATTGTGATTTCAGATAAATGCAGAAGTTAAGACCCTACAGAGAACACTAGAAATAAAAAAGAGAAAGAATTAGATGAGCCAAAACAGGTTTTCATTGTTTGCTTGTTTTCATTTTGTGTTGCTACAGTGTTGGGCTACTCCTCAAGAAAAATAATAATAAAATGCATTCCAAATCAAATGCACATCAATGATCCCTTAAAAATGTAGTGATCATAGGTGAAAAAAATCCAAAGTGAGAATAAAAATCTATTTCATAGAAGTAAAAGGCAGCTGTTTGTCTTGGCTTATCCATCAGGTAAATGAATGCAAAATTCTATTAGTCTACACTTGTACAGTGGTACCTCTTGTTACGAACTGAATTCATTCTGGAGGTCCGTTCTTAACCTGAAACTGTTCTTAACTAGAGGCGTGCTTTCGCTAATGGGGCCTCTTGCTGTCACTGTGCCGCCAGTACACAATTTCTGTTCTCATCCTGGGGCAAAGTTTTCAACTCAAGGGAACTCTTCCAGGTTAGCGGAGTTTGTAACCTGAAGCCTTTGTAACCTGAGGCGTTTGTAACTCAAGGTACCACTGTAATGTTTTATTGTACTCACACTTCCCCCACCTCTCCAGCCCCATCTCTGGGCTACTGATACTCCTCAGCAATGACAAATAATATTGGAAGAAAGATTTCATCACCTTTCTACCTTCTGGGGATAGGTTGGCAGATAAAAAGTTTTTGAGAGTCCCTGGTACCAGCTTTCCTCCGTTTTCATGGCCTGAAGTCTTTATCAGTTAATTGGAGTCATTCTACTAAAATGCACTCTTACTAGACAACATCTCATTATTTTGTGCAATTAGTTTGCAAAACCTGAAAAATGGTGTCCTATCTTTGAGGGAAATTGTTTTCTTGATAGCTCATTTGGCCCTCATCAGCTGAAAATGGCTGAGGTTCAGGACAGGCTTCTGAAAGAAGACCGAGAATGGCTGGGTAACACCTTGCCCCAAAAGAGGTGGTGTGTCTGAGTTCTCAAAGACAAGGCTGTCAAGATGACAGTGCACAGTATCTACTTAGAGCTGCCTACCAGTGGTGAGTGGTCATGATGGCTATATACTACCTGCAGGAACAGAGGTCACGTGTCCACATGCTTCTGAATATCAGTCACTAAGAAACAACAAAGTGACAAAGGTATTGCCCTCATGTCCTGCTTGTGGGCTTTCCATAGGCATCTGGATGGCCATTCCAGGAAGCAGCAGGCTGGACTAGACAAAGCTTTTGTGTGGTCCAACAAATCTCTCATTTTGTTCTTATGTTCTTATATACTGCCTGGATTTGTTGCTTTCAGCTAGGTAGCTCACCGCTTCCAGGGAGGCTGTAGCTCCACGTTAGAGTACCTGTTAAGTTGTTGTTGTTTAGTCGTGTCTGACTCTTTGTGACCCCATGGACCAGAGCATGCCAGGCACTCCTGTCTTCCACTGCCTCCCGCAGTTTGGTCAAACTCATGTTAGTAGCTTCAAGAACACTGTCCAACCATCTCGTCCTCTGTCGTCCCCTTCTCCTTGTGCCCTCCATCTTTCCCAACATCAGGGTCTTTTCCAGGGAGTCTTCTCTTCTCATGAGGTGACCAAAGTATTGGAGCCTCAGCTTCAGATCTGTTCTTCCAGTGAGCACTCAGGGCTGATTTCCTTAAGGATGGATAGGTCTTATCTTCTTGCAGTCCATGGGACTTTCAAGCGTCTCCTCCAGCACCTGTTAAGTATACTTATTTAACTGACACTGAAATGAAGAATACCTATGTGTATTGCTGAAAGGTTTAACTGGGAGATTCCATTGATGCTAAATAACAGCAACCCTTGATGGGTTGATAATTAACTGCTGTTGTTTTTCTGCTAGCTAACATGTAAGTGTTTAGCCTTAGATCAGGTGACAAAGGTAAAGGTAAAGGGACCCCTGACCATTAGGTCCTGTTGCGGACGACTCTGGGGTTGCGGCACTCATCTCGCTTTACTGGCCAAGGGAGCCGGCGTACAGCTTCCAGGTCATGTGGCCAGCATGACTAAGCCGCTTCTGGCGAACCAGAGCAGCACACGGAAACACCGTTTACCTTCCCACCGGAGCGGTACCTATTTATCTACTTGCACTTTGACTTGCTTTCGAATTGCTAAGTTGGCAGGAGCTGGGACCGAGCAACGGGAGCTCACCCCGTTGTGGGGATTCGAACCACCGACCTTCTGATCAGCAATCCCTAGGCTCTGTGGTTTAACCCACAGCACCACCCATTTCCTTGGCTGCAAATCTCCATTTTGAAAGGGAGTTGGCTTTGGTCTTCCAGTTACAAGCTCAGTGAAAGTAAAAATGTGTAAATGGCTCTCCAGGAAAACAGCTCCAGTCTATAATGGAGACTGGAATGGGTGTGCATGGGTGTGCCAGACTGAGGAGTGAAAGCTAAAGGTCAGGGCAGCCAAAGAAATGAAAGATGCATCAACTGTGGGGACGGCTGCTCTTTTCATGTAAATTATTATTCTGTCAACTCTAAGTTTTATTTTTATTTTTAAAAAGGACAGAGTAAAGCAAAGACATTTTCAGCTATTTAACCAAGTAAATATTTAGTTTTTAAAAGAGAGTGTATACTTAAAAAATAATACTGTATATTTGTTAGACACGGTACAAATTTACTTAACTTTGTTTATTTAATACGTAACCAAATTGAAAATAGCCCATATTCAATATAAGCTGTTGTTTTGAATCCAGATAAGCAGCTTTGAATTTTCCTAATTTGTTTACACTTGATGCCTTGCTGGACTGACATGATATTACATTACTCAGCTCAGAGCAATCTCCACACCTCCCTGGTATTAATGAGCCAGAGAACATTAATATATAGCTTGGGAAAAAGTCACATTGCTTTGCCATCATGCTATTTACTAAGAGGCTTTTTAACTATTAATGCTCTAGCATTTTGTTTTGTCCTCCAGTGCCCATCGTAAACCTTAAAAAAGAGTCAAAAACTGTTCTTCCCACTCTTGAACGGAAAGTGGCTAATTTTAGCTAAAAGGCTGCCAGCCTGCGGAGTCAGAGAATCCAAGGCAAACACTGATTTGCATTGTGAGGTAGAACTGTTTATGCTCTTGCTATTTACACAGGCAGACAACACGCACACACACAAATGAGGAAACCGCATGGTCACAGCAGGAGTCAAATAAAACCTGCTGACTTAAACATACGGAGCAGACAGGGCCTAAATATATACAGGCTGCTGCTCTCCTTGGATTGTAGTAGCTTCAACAAGACATAAATATTTGAAGAAGCAAAAGGTGAGATGTTTTCTTCGCAAACTTCCCTATCCTGTGAGCAGGGGCAGATTTAAGAGAGCACAACCCATTTGGTTGCACTGGGTGCAGAGCCTTTGGGGAGCTGCAGGGGGCGCCTCAGCTATGCTGTAAAATCGAAGGTGAGAGTTGGGGTGCAAAATTTTGGTAATGCACAGGGCGCCGCGGAAATTTGAGACCCCAAGGTCCACTGCTGTGGTGAGACCTCCGAAATATCTGCTTTCTATCCAATTGATTTGATGTCTGTTTTCACATCTCCCAACATCTTTGAGTCACCCAAAGGTGTCTGGGATGGGCAGAAAAAGCACTCTGGCTTATGGGAGGTGGGGGGCACTGCAAATTCTGAATATTCTCTCTTTCCTGCTGCATCTCTTACACATCATCCACCCCATGCTGTTCTATATTTACTGATAATTTAAGAGCTTTGCATGCAGGGTAAAACCTTCCTAAAGCAGCTAACAATAGTAGTTGAAACATCATCAAATAAACAGTCTCTCTCTCTCTCTCTCACACACACACACTCCTGAGAACAGATTTTCAAGGTGCTCATGGGGAGTTGAAGTGAAGAGGTTTGGACGGGAAATATCCCCATTGCATGAGTAGAATTTGGCTTAGAAACTGCACTATGCCAACCGATTAAGCTAAGTGGGTCCTTCTTTCATGAATGCATATGTAGCAGAGTAGATATGAGAGATATCTTGACTGCTACATACCTTAAGTTTTACACTCTAAACCTGTCCCACCTCTTTGCTAGCTCAAATACCTGTACTAAATCTGTGACAGCTCACAGTGAGACATTGCAAAATATCGGTGGCTGTCCTGATAACTGCAAGCCTTGAATGAGAGATATCTTGATCTACAGCTGGAACCTAGCCAAGAGAGCTACTGGGGACTTAAGAGTATTTTGGCCTCAAAGGAAAGAATAAAGGAATAGGAGTATACAACTTTAGCTCATACTTTTCTGCAGGCAGTCTGGCCCCTGCACTGGCCTCTGGTCAGCAGAGCAATGCATTCTGCTTGCTATATTTCAGGCACCAGCTACTCTTTTCATATATTTTTTATTCCAACAATCCTGGGTTAGGGAACACACCCTCTTAGTCTGTATTTGACAATGGCTGCCTACCATCTCACAGAATTCAGCTTATGATACCTTTCCTTTGACTTACAATTTATGTGTGCTTCCTAAGCACAAGTTCCACGCACTACACTTTTGAGGGTAAAACCATTTTGCACAATTTGCCAACAGCTTCATTGCAAGAACATGCTCCATAAAAGTGTACATCTTGATGCAAATGTATGTGTACATACACAAAAACATTCCACACAGCCCTAAATAATAAATACCGGTATATTGCAATGCAAATGGAGCTAACAGTGACAAAGCATACCCTAGTTGTATAAAAAACAGGCAAGTTCAGACAGAGGACTAGACATGCAGAATCACTGCATTATTAAGTGCTAGATGATAGAAAATGCTCTGTTGCACTCTTTGGCAGTTTTTTGCAGTGTAATAGGTGCTAATTACAAGGCTAACAGGGTGTTTATCATATTCTATCCAAAGACTGCTCCCACTTGAATAGGTGACTTTTCATGATATGGAGCTTTTTTAAAGCAGATGTTCAGGATGTTTTTAATATAGAGTTTTATCTGGAGGAATTTAACAGTCCTGACTGTAATAAATAAATATATTGAAAGAATTCCCCGTGCCTCCAGCGGAGCCAGAATTTTATCTAATATAAATGAAGAGGGATTAATATCTCTCGCCTGTTCTCATGGTTGATTGAACAATGCAGAGTCATTCATCTTTGTATACCCTTTTTTCCAAAGTAGAATTATCTCCAGGTATTTACCTTGACTTCTCCTTTTTGTCATGGCAAGACAACTTTATGAATACCAGGCCTGCTTCAAATCAGTTATGAGAGAGCCACAAGAGGTATTTGCTCAAGAAAGGCACTCTGAAGATGTTGCCACACGGCACAAAATATAAATCTTGATTTATTGTGTTGAGATCTTCTGCCAGTCAGGCTGCTTACTTGACCACCGTGATTGTTTCAGTTTATCAGTGAATACATAGCATCAGCCAAATTTTTGGCCTTGGATGGGTAGACCTCAAAATATGCAATGCAAAGGTGTCCTTAAAACAGTTATTGCCCCTATAGTGTGCCTTTCCTTGGTTATATTTCCACATTAATTTCTGTAAAAGTCAAAGTACAAAGATTTCCCTTTTAAAAAAAAACAACAATGTGGTATAATGGGGTTTTGAAGAAGGGCAGCACCCAAGAAGGCTGCAGAATTCAGAACCCTGCAAATATGATTTGTGGAATGAAAGAAAGGATAGTTGTAAAGTCTTCAGCTACCTCAAAAGTAAGGTGAGTACAACAACAGCAAAACCCACACCATAGCCAGAAGAATTTCACAAAAAAGGCTCTCCCTTTTGATAATTTTCAAATGCAATTTCTTTTCTCATTAATTAACATAACATGGTCAAATACGTACAGAAGAAATTTTCAACACAGCTCTAGTACAAATATCAAAAGCTACGAATGTGTTCTAACCTTTGGATTCCCATTAGTTGTTTGTCCCATTTGTCCTGACCCAGTTGGCATCTGTCTGTCTTGGGAAACAAATCCTAAATGGCAGTACATATGAATTCAACAACATATTGAATTCAATAACATGCAAAACATTCTTTCCCTTCTCTCCACAATCTTACTGCTTTTAATCTTTCATCTGGAGAGTCAAAAAGACTGACTAGAACATATACAATGAAGAAGAGGAGCAGAGACTAAGCACTTTACAGTACTTTTTGAAAATCTTATTTTTAAGGAATCTGCCAAGTCTGCTTTTTTGGTATCTGCTTGGAGAGTGGGGGGTATGTGTTCAGTCTCCATGAATCATAGTCTGCTAAGGTATTGATTTCTATTTATGAAATGTCTAGCAACAGCTGCAGCAATATCACCTCCCCTAAATGTAGATTTATGTTCAGTAGTTCCTCATTCCAAAGGTATGTTGATGTCTCCCACATGTGACAAAACCTGGGCCATTTGAGCATATCAAATGTTATCACACACCAACAGAGATTGCCCATCAGTTAATGGATGATTAAAGCAGACACTTTTAATTGTATTTTTACAGTGGGAGCTTTTAAAGGGCATGCCTGGGAGTTAAGTATGAAGTGCTCATTTATGCGGAATTGTTCTTTGTGCTTTTACCCTTCCCAAAGCTCTCGGTCACAGGACAGATATGGAAAATCCCAGCATCTCAAGCACATCACATTTCTTCTGATTACATAAACCAAGAGAATCGATAATTTATGAAAATCCTTCTTTGCCTCCACAGAAACCACTATCAATTCCCTAAGTAAATCAGATTGTCTACTTTTCTGTCGTCGCAGAGTCTGATGGGGTGGGGTTCTTTATGTTTTTCTGTCGAAAAAGAAGTGGTATATATTTATTGGGAAAGGGCCTTCTTGGTGAACAATATTTGACATTATAAGAAAGCTAAAGCATGCATCTTGCAAAGAATTAGGGACATGGATTTTTAAGAGTAGAAGGCCTATTCTGAAGGATCTTGTTCACTGATATACAGTTTGGATAATTGGAAATGTTATCAGATGAGCAAGTATTTAAAGTATCTTATATTTTCCATACTTCAAATAGCTTTGATGTTGGTGCTCCATAATTCTCTAATCTCTTCCAGCAATATTAATGGAGGTTCAATTTAACCAGGTTCCATTGGAATCAAGAGTGTGACTTGTGAAGAGGCCTACCAGCAATGGGGAAGGAGGAGCACTCCATTAAACTCAGATTCCAGAGCAGACTCACTTGATTCAATTTGGGTGACTCATGAATATTTTCATGGGGGTAAGAAGGACCCACTTTTAAAGCATATACCCGGGTGTGATGTTAGAATTTTTTATGGGGGGGGGGATGAGTATATTACTAGAAGGGTTGCCTTTAAAAAACGATAATCAAGATAAGAACTCAGATGATCTTAGAATGAATTTTGGATAAATGTGAAGTTGTATATGTCTTGTTTGCATTATTTTCCAGCTCCGCTCTCTGTTCTACCTCCACTTTCAGAGGCATTGTGCCTCTGAATTCTAGTTGCTAGAATCTGAAGGTGAGCAGAGTGTTGTTGCAGTTATGTCCAGCTTGCAGGCTTTGCACAGACATCTGGTTGGCCACTGTGAGAACAGGATGCTGCACATGATGGGCCTAGTCCAGAAGGTGCATCTGGCGGTTCCCTCACTGCAAGAAGCCAAGTTACAGGGAACCAGGCAGACGGCCTTCTCGGTAGTGGCGCCTGCCCTGTGGAACGCCCTACCACCAGATGTCAAAGAGAAAAACAACTACCAGACTTTTAGAAGAAGGCAGCCCTGTTTAGGGAAGCTTTTAATGTTTGACAGACATTTTAATATTTTGTTGGAAGCCGCCCAGAGTGGCTGGGGAAACTCAGCCAGATGGGCGGGGTATAAATTTATTATTATTATTATTATTATTATTATTATTATTATTACGCTTGATTATGCACGTAACACTGTATTGTACAATGGGTCCCTGACTGCATTAAAACTGTTCTGATGTTAGACAGAAAACAACAACAATAAAACAAATAACATGGGGGCTGAGGATGTCAAATCTATATACATAAATAAAGGCCTTGCAAAATCTGGCTTTTCTGTTTCTGTTGAAAGACCTGCAACCTTCTCATATTTGTCTAATTTCCTTTCAAAGCAATCTAACTTCAAGTGGTCATCACCCCACCTCTTCTGGCTGGGAATTTCATAAATTGATTATGTATTGTGTGAAGAAGTACTTTCTTTTCTTTTCCCTGAATTGACTGCCCACCAGTTTCATTGGCTGACCTGGGGTTCTATTATTACTGGAAAGAGAGAAAAGTATTACCGATAATATTTGGAGAGAAAAACAATTTGAGAATAATTCAGTTTGAGCTCTGTGGGCATATATCTTAGAATATATGCCCTGGCTGGTGGTGTAATTGCCACATTTAAAATTGTGCTGGCTCTAAAAATAATTGGTTTTCCAAAAAGAGTAATAGGAGAAAACATTTTAAACATAAAGTCATTTTTATTCAGAAACGTTTTTATTAATTGAGCCAAGAACGGAGGAGTAAAGATATCAAATTACTTATTTAAAATGATGGATCGTCCTTGTAATATATTGAGGTATGAAGAATAAACTAGTTGATCACTTGCTGGGAATCTGAGTACCATACATATTTTTTAAAGCTGTTGAACTTCTAAGAAGATGGAGAAATTAGCTTTGGTTGCAGTTTCTGAAAAGCTGAACAATCAACCAGCATCAACTTGAATCAAATACTATAGGACTTCTCAGATGCTAGTCTAATGGCATTTCCTTCTGTGTAATATAGAGTGAAATATCATCTCCTGTTACCTGTCTCTGTATTAAAGGAATCCACTTGCTTAAGATGTAATGATGGCCATCAACTTGGATGGTTTCAAAAAAGGATTAGACAGATTAATGGCAGATAAGGTTATGAATGGCTACTAGCCACAAAGTCTATCTCCACTATCAAAGGTAGCATGCCAGATTCTGGGGATCACAAGTGAGGAGAGCAATGTTGCATTTTGGTCTTGCTTGCAGGCTTCTCATGGGCATCTGATGGACTAAACGGACCAGTGGCCTGATCCAACAGTGCTTTTGGAGGCATGAATATAACAGGGCTTCCTAAATGCTGATCCATAAGGAAGTACCGGTATGTGTCTTAATAAGTTAGGGCATGATCCATACCCATGCAGGTAGAGATGTGTATATGAGAGGTAACTGGAATGCAGTATAACAACACAAACAGTTATATTCAATAGAAGGTCCATCTTCCATTCATGCAGCCAGTCAGACAGTCACTTCTGCAGGCCCACACATGCAATTTTAAATGGCTAGCTAGAGAAGAGGAATGAGGACTCTGTTCAGAGCCCCTTCTGTTCAACAAGGTGCACCCATGAAGGGGTGAGTTACACCCTGACTTCTTAAAAGGGCAGCAAACTGTTAAATGGCCATATGAAACACAGCCCAGCCAAATGGCAAAATGAAATGACATCAAGGAGCACATTGAATAAGAATAATACAGTCATGAGTATCCAATCACATTCTTTTCATTATTTTACTTACCAAATATGGGATTGCAAAGCATGCTTCTAACATTTTCCTATATGACAAGTTCACTTTTTAGAGTGGATGTGACAAACAAAATTACAAGATTATGCCATTTAACCGTTCTAGTTGCTCTTTGGTGTCTCCAGAAGTCTCTCCTTCTCTCATTCAGAAGCACTGTAGCACATGCTTCATATGAATCATGTCCCAGGTTCAATCCCTGGTATCTCCTGATAGGACTGGGAGAAAAACCTGCCTGAAACCCTGGAGAGCTGCTGGCAGTGAGGCTGGATCTACACTGATTGTAAAAATGCTTTAAAAAGTAATGTAATTCAATGGAATTTTACACTGGCGATTTTACATTGCTCTAAAGCACTCTCTGTTGTCACATGCTTATAACGCGTTTATAATGTTTTAAATTGACCAGTATAGATTAGTCCTGTGTAAACAATATTGAGATAGATGGACCAACCATCTGACTTGGTATAATGAGCTTCCTATGTTCATCAAACACTAAACAGATGTCTATCTGAACTTTGGACATTTTACAGACAGAGAGAGATGGACAGATTCCATCCACAATATATTTCCTACATATCGTGAACAGACCTCCCAAAATATGAGCAATCGATAAAACTTATGATTGGGAGGCACCTATAGGATGCAGTAAGGAACAATATTTTTCCTATGATCTTATGATGACATCACATGGAAGTGCTGGTTATTTCTCACTAAGAAACCTCAAACATTCTTATATTTGAGAGTGGGGACATGTAGCATTTCAAACAACATCCCTCGTCATTTTATTCTTGAAGAAGCTTATCTATTTATCCACGGGTTTAGTTATAATTGCCTTCCTTTTAGAAGGATTCAGTAGGATACACTTTTTCTCTGAACTAATATTATTAGATATTCTGTTACTGAATCTCGTTTTTACAAAGAACTTTGTACTAATTTAATGTAAAATGCTACCAAATAATTGGAAGGGGAATGAATACGTTTATATCAGCTGAACTATTTTATATTCATTATTTTCAATAGACCTATTCACATAAATCTGTCAGCCTCTTCACAAGACAAATTCTTTACTGGTGGCTGTTTCCTTCATTTTAATTTTCCAAACTTATATATCCATTCAGAATGTGGAAGAAGAAAATTGATTTAGCAGTAAGGTCATGGATAGTTGCTCAGGTGCCAAATGCATTCATATAGTGCACACAAGATGCAACATATTTAACACAGTTTACTGTGTTCACCCCTGGTTGATATTTCGTTCTCCAAATAGCAATACAAGCAAACCACACAAAGGAACCATAATCCAGATAATATTGTTCCAAACATTGTTGCAGAAGCAGTAGATAGTAGCCTGAGAAATGTGGAATGGTCATGTTTCATTCCCCCTGATACAAAGACCCAAACGGCCCATGCCACTCAGTGAAATACAGAGGAATAAACAAAACAAAACATGTAACTTCCAATGCTATTTTTCTTTTTAAAAAGAGGTGCCAGAACTCACCATGAATGCCTTCCTTGTTCTCTTATAATGGCAATGGTGCCCACCTGAGTGGTGGCAGAACTGAGTTCCGGTGAGTTCCAGCCAAAAAAAGAGCCCTGGTAAGTTCGAGGATGAAAGGTTGAGCACTGCGGGTTCTGTCCTTGCACAAGAAGCACAAGAATCATTATCCATTCCCCAGAAGATGAAAGATGCTCACCCTCCATTTTTTCGTGTTACAGAAGCAGCACAAAAGCAGGAAGTACAGCTCGCTCCTGCTTCCTGTTTCAGCACTTGCAACATGAAGAAAGCATTCAGATTTGTATGCTCAAAGCAGCCATAAGTAAGCAACTCCTATGCTTTGAGATTTTCTTTATTCAAACAAGCTCAGAACTCAGAACAAGAAAATAGCAAAAGCAATTCCATTGCAACAGTTTTAAGACTGAAGCAGGAAGAAAATGTAGTGTGCATGTGGGTGTGTGGGTGTGTTACACACACACACACACACAAATACATTGTGCAATTTCATCTTGCTTCAGTCATCATTAACCTTACAAGGTCTTTTATGCAAAATCTCCGATCTCAGTGGTGCAGAACTCAAGGGCCACATTCCTTTCTGGGCAACCTTCCAGGGGCCACAATCCAGTAGTGGTTGGGGCCAGAGGCAAAAATGGACAAAGCATTCAATATGAATTTCCCCTTTGTACTGAAGGCTAATTTCTTCATGCCCTAACATCCATCTCTATCCTCAATCCAGGTGAGCAAGAAGCATTATCTGAGTTTGAACCAAGCAACAGCGCCCAAGGAGAGTGCAAATCGGGGCTGGTGAGTGGTTTGGGTTGGGAAGATGTAGCCTGGAGTGAATCCCAAGAGCACGGAGCGGCCGGGAGACCTGCATTTTGTCCTTGATCTATAGAAATCTTGAACAAGATACCAGAAGTTAAAGAATCGGTGGTCATCATTCTTCCCCCCCCCCATGAGATCCTTTCATGCACTGAATTTAAACTGTATTGCAATTAAACTGGCACCCAGCTCTGACATTATAACCTCTCTATAGTGCAAAACAAACAACAGAAACCTTGTTTGAGCTTCTCAGGGACAACAGGAAAAACACAGGCTTAGGGTTAGGGTTCTGCTGGGGAAAGCATCCTGTTAATGGCATCCCACTAAGAGGATGGTCTCACCAGCAAAAGCATTTTTAGTTTATCTCCCCATCTCCCAGCAGCCCTTTCGACCCTTGAAAATCTGTCTTTAAGGACTGGGAGACCCTCCTGAATAGTATGAGACGTAGTGTAGGGGAAAGGGGGCAAACCACCAGAAATGCCCCCCTACCCTCCAACGTGTACTCCAGCTGGAGATCCCAGTTTCCTCAATTAATGAAAGAAGTCCTTCCGTTTGTGGAGGGCTAATTAGGATCCAAGGCACAAGTTTCAAACATGGTTCTGAGAGCTTTGGAGATGATCTGTGAACCTTACTTTCCATCCCACAGTGTACCAGAACCAGAAGTCGGAAGAGCAGAATGAACGCCACTAATGTTTTTCCTTTCACTCACTGAAGCATCCATTTTACAGTCTTTGAACACTGGTGAAGAGGGTGAATACTTTTCATCTATTATTACTTCATGTGTTAATCAACTATGCACAACACTTCTGGTCTGAAAATATGCTGTTTACAATAAATATGCTGAAGCTGATACAATCCATTAGAAAAGAGGCATGTGGCAGGAAAAAAATTGATAAAGTTGACACACATACTAAGAAACAATCAAACACACACACACAAACATACACTCCTGGCCTTCAGGAGTTATGCCAGGATGAATCCATCATTGTTTTCTTCACCTAATGTGCCATCTGGCTGGTTTTGAATTAGGTGTTAGCCACTAGGATATTTCCTTCTGAATTCATGGCAAGCAAATTGCTTTCAGAGTGGCTTGTGTGGTTTAATCCATAAATCATTCAAATCATTAACATATATATCTATATCTATCATCTATCTATCTATCTATCTATCTATCTATCTATCTATCTATCTATCATCTATCTATCTATCTATCGCCGCTGAATCAATCGTACAAATTCAGGAGAGGATGAAAAGTCAGCTCTACCTACAACCTTTTATAACACCTGGGCCAATCAAAGTGGCTTCAGCTGGCACCAGAACGTTCAGCATCAGGTGATTCTCCCTCAGGAGTATGTTCCAAGGACAGAGTGCCAACACTGAGAAGGACTTCACCATCTGCTTCACTTCTGAAGTCTGGGGTGAGGACATAGAAGAAGACCTCTAGTAAAGATCTTAATGAAGTTAGGTTAATACAGGAGGGGACTCAGATCCCAAAGGTGGGCGTAGGGGATCTCAGACCTGGGACCCAAATGTGGCCCTTCAGGCATTTCTGTCTGGCCCTCAGTGCTCTTCCCAGGCCACACCCCTTTCCCCCGGCTGTGCTCCAGGCAGTCCTTGAGCATTTTTGCTGGAATGTATCCTTGAATTGTGACAATGCCTCTTTACTTGCCTGAATGTATGTGTGTTGATGTATCTTTTTTTTGCATGAGCGGAATGCAGCCTTCTGTACATACAGTTGCAATTGTTGTTCAGCCCCCGTTTCCCCCTGGCCTCGCCCACCACTTGCATTCTGTCCCCTAGGAGGTTGCATTTTGTATTGCACTGGATAGATATCCAGTTATTCCAAAAGTGGTTCGTTATGCTCCCTGTGATCAACCCCAGTAAAGCAGCAGGAAGTGGAGTTTATGAAAAGTCTCTAAAGAAAGTCATACATACAACATACAACAAATGAGTTACTACTACTGTATGGACAACTGTGACCATTTCTTTCTGTCCAGGAGATGACAGAACTTGTCACCTGCCTTAACTAGTGAAAGGTGCTTTGCATTATGAAAGACAAAAGCCTCCAAAGAAGTAAGAGTATCCCAAAGTTGCAAACCTGATCCTTTTAGGAGGGGTGGATCTTTGTCCAGAAAAGGCTGAAGACCACCCATTCAGATGAATCACCTACCAACAAAGAGAGGAATTCATTGTAGCAATCAGACAATTCCGCTTGCCTGAGGGAATAATCTACTGTCTTCTCTCCCCATGCCATGGGCACCAACTCCTAGAGGAGGAGCCACCAGCCATTGAAGCTGTGCTGCCGCTGCATTTGGCTCCGCCCTCTGGCTCCTCCTGATGTCCTGACATCACACACATGTCATTGCTGCCACCCTACCCCACCCCACAATCTTTGGTGCAAGTTGGTTCTTCTACCTCATGCACTGTCCCAGGTAAAGCCCTGTAGTGGTAGTGGAAGTCCTTGCATGGGTTTCCACTGACAGGGCACATTACTTGAATCCTGTCCTAAATCTCCATTATGCCTGGGCTTAACTTATGTTTATTGGCCCTCATCACATCATATCCAGGCAATAAATTAGCACTGCCTTACCTGACTTTGATGAAAAGGAAAAATAGAGTTGTTTATCATCTGTGTATTGGTGACTCCTCAGTCAAATCTCTGGATGACCCCCAGTCAACTATTTCATGTAAATATTAAACAAAGCAGAGCCCTGGAACACACATGTGCCATAACTGGCACGGGGCAGACTCATAGTCCTCTTCTAAAACAGCTGCTGAGATTGGAGAGGAACCTCTGGAATATGGTGATCCCAACTCTCATCCCTGGCATGTCTATAAGGACCCCATGAATTATGGAACTGAAGCTGCTGGTGTCTTGCTGTGTGTCCTTTTCTTCTTTCCTTGCTCTCCTTTGCAGTCTTTGCACAGCTATTGCATCTCAGATATCTAAGTCAATCATTGTTGCTGGCCCTTTTTTGTGTAGTTGACGCAGAGAAATTAAATTTTACGATTATTTCTATGTGTGCCATTGGAAACCTTGTCTATGAACTTTATACAGTGGTACCTCTAGTTATGAATTTAATTCGTTCCAGAGGTCTGTTCTTTTTTTTTTTTTATAAATTTTTTTATTGCTTTTTTCCAGAATCTAAATCCATCATCAATAACACAACAAAAGCGGTTTTACAGAAAGAAAAAGAAATTAAACAAGAAAAAATTCATTTTTCGAAGTCTTTTTTTTTTTTTTCCATCATCCACTGGACTTCCCCATCTCCTCCATCCCTGCATTCTTTGTAGTAAATATAAACAGCAAATTAATACCTTGTTTCCTGTGTTTTTGTATTTTCATCTAATTATTCACTCTGAAATTAAAACTTTTCTCAATCATTAACTTTGTTTCTATCAACTCCGAATTTCAATACTGAAGCATATTTACCTCAAACCTTAGCAAATTTTTAACATTCATATATCTTATAATGTTTTTGTAAATAGTCCTTAAATTTTTTCCAATCCTCTTCCGCAGCCTCTTCTCCCAGGTCTCGGATTCTGCCAGTCATTTCGGCTAGTTGCATATAGTCCATCAGTTGTGTGTGCCATTCTTCCAGTGTGGGTAGCTCCTGTGCCTTCCAGTATTTAGCTATGAGAATTCTTGCTGCAGTCGTTGCATATAGAAAGAAGGTTCTGTCTTTCTTAGGTATCCTCTGGCCCACAATGCCCAAGAGGAAGGCCTCTGGTTTCTTCTGAAAGGTATACTTAAATACCTTTTTCAACTCGTTATAAATCATTTCCCAGAAGGCCTTCACCCTCGGGCATGTCCACCAGAGGTGATAAAAAGTTCCTTCAGCCTCCTTACATTTCCAACATTTATTATCAGACAAATGGTATATCTTTGCAAGTTTGACTGGGGTCATGTACCACCTGTACATCATTTTCATAATATTTTCCTTTAAGGCACTACATGCCGTAAATTTCATACCGGTGGTCCATAACCTTTCCCAGTCCTCAAACATAATGTTGTATCCAATATCTTGTGCCCATTTTATCATGGCTGATTTGACTGTCTCATCTTGAGTATTCCATTTAAGCAGCAAGTTGTACATTCTTGAAAGCACTTTCGTCTTAGGTTCAAGTAATTCTAGTTCTAATTTTGATTTTTCCACCTGGAAACCAATTTTTTTATCTTTTTTAAAGATCTCTAAAATTTGGGCATAGTGAAACCAGTCTCGCACCTTCCCTTTCAATTTTTCAAAGCTCTGCAACCTCCAAGTGTCACCCACTCTTTCTATTATTTCACAGTATTTTGCCCAGCCACCCCCCATATTAAGTATTTTTGTGGCTTTAGCCTCCATCGGTGATAACCACCTCGGAGTCTTGTTTTCAAATAAGTCCTTGTATTTAGTCCAGACAGAAAACAGAGATTTCCTTACAATATGGTTTTTAAACAACTTATGAGACTTTACCTTGTCGTACCACAAATATGCATGCCACCCAAAAGCATTGTTGAACCCTTCCAGATCTAGGACATCAGTGTTTTCTAGCAAAAACCAATCTTTCAGCCAGCAGAGGGATGCAGCTTCATAATACAACCTTAAGTCCGGCAGGGCAAAACCCCCTCTTTCCTTTGCATCTGTTAATATTTTAAATTTTATTCGGGGCTTTTTGCCCTGCCAGACAAACTTCATAATCAGAGGTCTGTTCTTAACCTGAAACTTTTGTCAACTAGAGGCATGCTTTTGCTGATGGGGCCTCTTGCTGCCGCTGCGCCACCAGCACACAATTTCCGTTCTCATCCTGGGGCAAAGTTCTCAACTCGAGGTAACTCTTCCAGGTCAGCAGAGTTTGTAACCTGAAGCGCTTGTAACCTAAGGCATTACCACCTCAGCCTAACCTGAGGAGGTACCACTGTAAAATGTTCATTCATAACGCTTATCACTAAAGTTACCTCAAAAGCAGCAGAGGTTTGTGGCACCTAGAATCCAACAAAGTTTACTTTATGCCACAAGCCTCTTTCTCATGTGTGTGTGTGTGTGTGTGTGTGTGTGTGTGTTGCTGCTACAGCTTAAAATGGATTAACAACTTCTCTTGAAGTTGTTACTTGTAGAGTTAAATTGCTTTAAGAGTGTTAACTTTAATTTATCATTCCAAAGGTGAGATTAAGCCTGTTTATTAAAGGATTACACAATATAAAAGCTTTTTTTGTGGGATTGCAGGTTGCAAAAGGCCATTAGGATTGTGACTGTGTAGGTGGTCTACAATTATATGGTATTCAGACACGACTAGCTGTCGGAAGAAGAGCTGCTACAGCTGTCTGGCTCCTACCAGGAGCATAAAGCTGCAACAGCCAATACCTTAAAAATAAGCATGTTGTCCCAAATAGGCTTAACCATAATCCCCTGTGGGATATGCAATGCTTACATGAAATGGAATCCCATCATTGAGTACTTCAAGGGTTAAGAAGATCCAATTGCTATAAAGTTTTTAAAACTTAAATGCCACTCTTTATACACTCACAACTGTATTAGCTTTATCAGCTACTCCAATAAAGAGGAAGTGACATTAATAAAGACAATTACATCCACATTTTAGAAGAACGTGGCCAAGGTATACAACTTTTTTAAAAACAATAACAACACCTCTTTCTTTCTCCCATTCACTTTGTGTTTCCAGGAAAAGCAGGATGTGTATTATAAGAGGCATCAGTTATTCTATCTTCTCTTTCTGTTGGCAACTGAATATTAGAGTGGAGCAATTGTCACTTTTTGGACGAGCCCAGGGTAACCGAACCATCTGCTTCTAATGGCTAGACACAATGGGATCCCTAAAATGTGAGCAGACTATTAATAAACTTATAAGAATAAGTTAATGAAGTGTAAAAACTTACTAATGGCAAAATGATAGAGATCTTTTGCTACAGAAGCATAAAAATGGGGGAGGGGTGCACTCAGTCTATTGGCTTCAAGCCTAATTATGTGAGAATACTTTCAATTACGTGAGAATTATGTGAGAAAAGTCCAGGAAATTTGGCTTCAACATGCAGGAATCTTTTATGCCATATAATATATATGCAAGTCATACATCTGTAAACATACATGTATGAGATGCATGTATGATGTAGCATCCATTACACTGTGCTTGTGGCACAGGAACAGGAACAAGCCCCCTGCCCCACAGAATCCCCCAGTTGCCAAATGCATGAGGTAGTTCCAGATTATATAGCATTTAAGAGCAAATGTGCCTTAACACTCTCTGCATACTGGGGTCATTCCAGAAGTGATGGAGATGGTGCATCACCAAGAGACAAATGACAAGAGAATATTTTTCCTTTGTTCAGTGAAGTGGTAAAATTACTTGGATAATACTGAACAGGGCCAAAGTTCCTTTAGGAAAATCTCTGTATTTAAAAGGACTGGAAACCACTACCATAATTCACCAGAGGTGCTAAGTTGTTAAACTTCAAAACTTTCTTTGAAGTGCCCATAAAACAATGCATGCTTCTAGCTTCCTATAAATGGCGCAAACTGGACAATCTTTGTAAGAATAAAATTATTTAAAAGGGCACAGAAATGACACTTTGTATTGTGGCTGTTTCAAAGTTCCGCCCTGAGGTAAGTAAGTACATAGCAAAGTCATTTCCCTGCCTTCTGTCACATGAATGCACTTAGGCAAGGATTATGATCCAGGTCTCCAACAAAACGCAGACATGAGTTACAGTTCTAATGTATAGTCAATCATTCATACAGCAGAGCGCTGCAATGCAATCACCTTTCACCATTAAGAAAAACAATTGCAAAGTGATCAGTTAGCATAAAAAAAATGACTTATGTCACCTATTTTTTAAAGAATCATGCTATTGTTCTCCCAATTTAGTTGCTTTAGTTGTTCAATCTATGATTTTTTTGTGATTTTCTTCGGTGCTATAAAACTTGACATCCTACAGCTCCTAGTAAACAAAAAGGCCCCTAGCAAACATAAAATGAATGAACTGTTTAAATAAATGTTCAAATCTGGGGGAATGAAACTGGATATGGTTTGTCATCAGGCTCCAAATGGATTTCAGAATGGGAACATTACAAAACTTTAGCTAGTAGCACTAATGCTTTAATGAAACACACACACACAACCAATAAGAATAATTTCAATTTCCCTGTGGCTAGTTTTGTTTTTGTTTTTTAAAAAATATTGCCTATAGTAACTTCCGTGTTTGCAAAAATTCAAAATTCTAGCATGTCTTCATCTAATATGATGGATTGGTTTTGCCATCATCCAAATGCAATGGGACAGGAAAACATCACCATTGTACTTTGCTTAATCTTGGGTTTGCGAGACCTATAACTCAGACCTTCTGGCCCTACTTTGTCCCAGCAGGGAAGGGAGAACCTTTTTCCACGTAAGGATTGCATTTTTTTTCTGGACAACATTCGGGGTGGGGGGCACATGCGAGTCTTGGCCAGGGCCAGAGACAAAAGCAGGCAGAGCAACAAATGTAAATTTTGCCTTTGTACAGTAGGCAGAGGTGTATTATTAAGAATGGAGTGTGAGAGGTGGGGATGCTGAATTTTGGTGTCGCACAAGGTGTCAACTGAAATTTGAGACCCCAAGGTCCACCGTGGCAGTAGTCTACTGTATACACAGCCTCATACCTCTCCACACTCCATCTAGAAAAACAAGAGACACTCTCAGATTTCAAGGACCCATTCCAGCAAGACAAAAAAAGGGCCAGGGATAGGTGTGGCCCAGGGAGAGTTTCAAAGGCCAGATGCAGAGGCCTGGTGCTGTGCACACATGCAGTCGTGCGCTAGTAGAACACTCATAAGTTGATGCCTGTACTTACACTGGTACTGCTTGCAGAGTTGACTCTACTTATCACCTCAACAAGTCATAAATTCCAGGAAAAGATGCAGTACTATTTCCTGTGTGAGCAGGGGCTGCCGAAAGCTGCTATTGTGGATGCTTATCATCCAGAAAATAGGAATGTGCAATAATGAAGTCGTACATTCTCCTTTTAGATTTACGAAGCTAACATCACACACAATCACCACTCTTCTTTTTCTAAATAAAATGATGGAGAGGTCCGTTTGTACTTGCATAGAACTTCCCAGATCCATTCCCCATCATTTTTAAGAACTGGGGACAGCTGTGAATTGACAGAATTCGCCTTCTATTATAAGTAATTCAATATGTCTCTAATGTTTTACGTAGGGCAGCATATCTTCAGTACTTCTCATTGAGGTGACACATCTCCTGATGACGAAAAGCAGGCAGGCAAAAGCGCAGAGACTTGGCTGAACTTCACATATCAGCTTCTCTGAAAACATCAGTTCAAAGATGCTTCATTAAGTGAGTTAATTCATATAACATTGATTCACTTGTCGATATAGCCTAGCTAGGGAGTATTATTCTTTCTGAAGCTGCCTCCAAAGAATCTGCCTGACTTTGACGTTTTAGATGGTGGCAGGTGGGACATTTCCAATAATGTGCATTGTTCAAAAGTAGTTTCTAATGTCAGTGCATGTGTCTATTCAAACTGAGGATAAGGTGGCCTCCACATCAACTGGACATTTTTACAGTGCTTACTGTGAAGTAGTTTTGTAAATTGCCTAGGCCAGGTCTATAGGCTGGTTCAGTCTTCATGGACACTTGTGGACCTGCAAGGTCCAGCATGGGCAAAAGCACCTTATATGTATGGTTGGATTATCGAAACCAGAAATCCCAAAAGTACAACCTAATACATAAGTAAACTCCAAAATCAAATGTCCAATCTCTAGCCTCAGAATATATGGCAATAGATTAATTTTAAATAAGTTGTTTTGACTGCAGTAAATGCAATAAAAGCAAGTGAACATAATTAATTTTGGGAGGTGGGAATAAAATTTATTATTATTATTATTATTATTATTATTATTATTATTATTATTATTTGTACCCCAACCATCAGGCTGGGTTTCCCCAGCCACTCTGGGTGGCTTCCAGCAAAATCTAAAAAATAATAAAATGTCAGACATTAAAAACTTCCCTGAACAAGTCATTTCTCATTGTCTGTGATATGAATTGTTTTCCCCCTGCATTCCCCTCCCCACTCAGAAATTAAATATGCAATTAGTAGCTGTCATTAACACCATAAATACAGAGGACCGACATGATTATATTGCAGTAATGTCTGTAATTTTGTTCAATAGACCTTCCTCTCTCTTTTTGAAGTGAAGGAACTGTGTTCACCATGTGATTCCCTTAATAAAGGATTTATGGGGAGGTGGCTTAGCTGCAAATTATGAAAAAGCTACACCTGCAGCATTAGCATGCCAGCTATCTATCCTCCTGGCAAAGAGAAGTGGGTGCAAGCTCAGAGAACTTTCACTCACATTATTCTTGAAACACAGATTGGTTCTGTAAAATGCTCCATATTTGCCATTGGCCTGACAGAAGCATTGGTTGTTTTTTCTCTACAGCCTTCCTAGGTCTTTTGGCACATAAGCTGCATGTGGCTGTGCCAGTTGCTAAGCCAGTTGTGGTGCTTTTGTGCTTTGCTTTGCTTTGCTTTGCTTTGCTCTCTCTCTCTCTCTCTCTCTCTCTCTCTCTCTCTCTCTCTCTGTGTGTGTGTGTGACTAGCCATGCTACTTAGCATTACAAAACGAATGCCCTTTGTGCCAAAGTCGAAGGAAGAGATATGCAGGATTCAGGCAATGTGATGCACATTTGAAAATGGATTTCTGGAGCAAAAGCCTTGCAACGATGCTCAGCCCCAACCCGTTCGCAGACACCTGCCCCCGCCGACAAAAGCCTCTATTACTACCTTCATTGTGCCGGTAATAAAGAACTCAAGCAACCATACCCTTCAGGGCTGGACTTCTCATCACTTCTCTTGAACTCAGCCTTAGCATTCAGCCATGGCATGTGAAGTTAATTACTCTGGGCACTGGGGCTCTAAACAGAAGAATGACCCTATTTGCAGCTCCATGTAATGTGTGCCATGCTACAGTGAACTCTTTCACTGCCTACACATTGCACACTCAGTGACTCTGAATGGAGCAATAATTCTGGCACTCTAGAGGAAACCTTGACTGTCATCTAATTTTCACAGGGACACTTGTCTTCCCGGGTATCCATTCAATGGATGCTGCTGACACCACTCCATATTCAGTCACTGTCACCCTTCCAGCTCAAAAAGCATCAGCATTCAGAGGTTGCGACTTTCAAGAAATGCATTCTCCCAGCAGCTTGCAAGCATGACTCGGCGACTGCAGCTCCCAGTGCAGCAGGCTAGAGTCAGGAAATCTTTGACAACTCGCTGGTGCTTGAGCACAACAATCCAGAGTTTGCCAAGACTTTCCCAGAGACTCACCATTCTGACAAATCAGCACAACATGCTACATGCACAACCAATTCCTCCTTGGTGCTATAAGTTGTGTGGCGTGGAAGCTGTCCCTCCATATGGCAAGACATACATCTGGAGCAACCTTCATGCAGAGAAGCTACCACATACAGAAGAAGTGAATTGTGGTGTCCACCTCTTTTGCTTTTCTCCAAGCAATTGAGATTCTTCATGGTTTTAGCACTTTATCTCCTATGTTCTCTTCTTCACCATGGAACTCTGAAGGTTTGTTTCAAGTAAAAGAAAGGTAAAGGTAAAGGACCCCTGGACAGTTACAGTAAGTCCAGACAAAAGCGACTATGGGGTTGCGGTGCTCATCTCACTCTCAGACTGAGGGAGCCGGCGTTTGTTCACAGACAATTTTCCAGGTCATATGGCCAGCATGACTAAACCACTTCTAGCACAACAGAACACCGTGATGGAAACCAGAGTGCATGGAAACGCCATTTACCTTCCTGCCGCAGCGGTACCTATTTATCTACTTGCACTGGTGTGCCTTCAAACTGCTAGGTTGGCAGAAGCTGGGACAGAGCCACGGGAGCTCACTCTGCCGCAGGGATTCAAACCATCAACCTTCCAGTCGGCAAGCCCAAGAGGCTCAGTGGTTTAGACCACAGCGCCGCCCACGTCCCTACATTTCAAGTAACACATGCTTATTTGAATAAGGTGGAATAGGACAGCTGTACTAGTTCTTAGCCAGTTAAGGGGTGTTTTGCACACTGTAGCCATATGTATGAACACCATGTGACCCCCAAATTAGAAATGTCTATGGATGACCACCACATGAGAAGAGAAGACTCTCTGGAAAAAACCTCTGATGTTGGGTAAGATTGAGGGCACAAGGAGAAGGGGACGGCAGAGGACGAGATGGTTTGACAATGTTCTCGAAGCTACCAACATGAGTTTGACCAAACTGCGGGAGGCAGTGGAAGACAGGAGTGCCTGATGTGCTCTGGTCCATGGGTCACGAAGAGTTGGACACGACTAAACAACTAAACAACAATGGATGTTTAAGCTAGGCCTCCATTGCTCAATATTCAGTCCATTGGATTACTATGGTTTATGGTACCACCTTCAACAGTACAACTGTGCTGAAAGAGTGGCACTTGCAGCCCTGAACAACTTAGGAACAGGTTACCTCAGGAGAAACACTCTTAATAGTGGTAGATGCTCCTGAGATTCATAGCATGTCTACAAAAATCAGGACATTCGGTCTGGTGGCACCTGCCTTTTGGACTGCATTCCCACTGAACATCCAGCAGGCACCTACGCTATTTGCATTCAGGCACCTGTTTAAAACTCAACTGGTCAGACAGCTGATCCACCTATGTGTGGTGTATTGAGTTGATTTAGTGATTTGTGGTGTTTTTTATATTAGTTCTGTCATGGTTTTGTTTTATTTTTTGTTCATGATGATCTTGCACTATTTACAGCCATGATACACCCCCCCTTTAACGCTGGTCTTAATTAAAATTAAATAAATAATGAGTTTAGGGAATAAAATTTTCATCCAGTTAATTCTTTCTCAGTGAAGGTTGTTGTTGAGTGAGACATGAGACAATCTTTTCAAAACAAAACCTCTTTTAATCAATGATTCTAGGAGTTGAGCAAACTAATGCAGTTTGAAAGCAAACAAGTTTTTTCCTTTACAACCTTGAGAATTGTCCCCACATATTCCTGTTAAGTATTCACAAGTATACATAATCCTGCCAAGATTCACTCTGTGTGTGTGTGTGTGTGTGTGTGTGTGCGCACACACACACACACACACACACACAGCATTTTTTGAAGCTTTCACAGCTCTGAAAAGTAACTGTCAATTTCTCTGAAAGACACCATCACAGAGAAAGCCCTACATTTTTTTGAAAGCTCTCAGAGCTACTTGTTTCCCCACACACTCTTTAAGCAAAAAATTGTGAGGTTCAAAACAAACAACCATGAAGGTGACTCTTGTAGAAAAGTCCAGTAGGTGAGATCTGCAATACTTTGGCTTGAAAGGACAGTTTAATTCAATAAACTTTTATCTCACCCAGACTAAACACCAAATTTACCTGATACCATTGGCTAAGCTCCTGGCATGTGAAATAGTGAAATTTAGTGCATAGTGAAATTTAGTCAATATGAAACATGGGATTAGGGGCTATAGATACTATTTAGCATTTCAGAAAGAAAAAAAACCTTCAAGACTTGCAGGCAAAAGTGCAGGCAAAAGTGCATTGGTTATTTCACTGCCCCACCTCATAGTAGTAGTAGTAGTAATAATAATAATAATAATAATAATAATAATAACAATAATAATAATAATAATAATTTATTTATACCCCGCCGATCTGGCTGGGTTTCCTCAGCCACTCTGGGTGGCTTCCAACAAAATATTTAAAATATGATAAAATGATAAAACATCAGACGTTAAAAACGTCCCTAAACAGGGCTGCCTTCAGATGTCTTCTAAAAGTCAGATAGTTGTTTATTTCCTTGACATCTGGTGGGAGGCTGTTCCACAGGGCGGGCGCCACAACCGAGAAGGCCCTCTGCCTGGTTCCCTGTAACCTCACTTCTCACAGTGAGGGAACTGCTGGAAGGCCCTCGGAGCTGGACAATGGGGGTGGAGACGCTCCTTCAGGTATACTGGGTCAAGACCGTTTAGGGCTTTAAAAGTCAGTGCCAACATTTTGAATTGTGCTCGGAAATGTACTGGGAGCCAATGTAGGTCTATCAAGACTGGTGTTATGTGGTCTTGGCGGCTGCTCCCAGTCACCAGTCTAGCTGCTGCATTCTGGATTAATTGTAGTTTCTTGGTCGCCTTCAAAGGTAGCCCCATGTAGAGCACATTGCAGTAGTCCAAGCGGGAGATAACCAGAGCATGCACCACTCTTGTAAGACAGTCTGCGGACAGGTAGGGTCTCAGCCTGCGTACCAGATGGAGCCTCCATGGCAACTGACCTGTGCCTCCATGGACAGCTGTGAGTCCAAAAAGACTCCCAGGCTGCGCACCTGGTCTTTCAGGGGCACAGTTACCCCATTCAGGACCAGGGAGTCCTCCATACCCACACGCCCCCTGTCCCCCCAAAACAGTACTTCTGTCTTGTCAGGATTCAACCTCAATCTGTTTGCTGCCATCCATCCTCCAACCGCCTCCAGACACTCACACAGGACCTTCACCGCCTTCACTGGTTCCTATTTAAAAGATAGGTAGAGCTGGGTATCATCCACATACTGGTGAACACCTAGCCCAAACTCCCTGGTGATCTCTCCCAGAGGCTTCATATAGATGTTAGAAAGCATTGGGGAGAGGACGGAACCCTGAGGTACCCCACAAGTGAGAGCCCAGGGGGTCTAAACACTCATCCACCAACACCACTTTCTGGACATGGCCCAGGAGGAAGGAGCAGAGCCACTGTATAACAGTGCCCCCAGCTCCTCTAAACGGTCCAGAAGGATGTCATGGTCGATGTTATCAAAGGCTGCTGAGAGATCCAGCAGAACTAGGAAACAGCTTTCAGCTTTGTCCCTAGCCCACCGGAGATCATTGACCAGTGCAACCAAGGCAGTTTCAGTCCCATGATGAGGCCTGAATCCCAACTGCAAGGGATCCAAATGGTCCGTATCCTTTAGGCGTGCTCGGAGTTCTTCAGCAACCACCCACTTAATCACCTTGGCCAAGAATGGAAGATTTGAGACTGGGTGATAGTTGGCCATATTGGCCAGGTCTAAAGATGGTTGGTTTTTTTAAAAAAAAAAGTGGTTTAATAACCGCTTCTTTCAGTGGGTCTGGGAAGGCTCCCTCACAGAGGGAAGCATTCACCACCCCACAAAGCCCATCACCCAGACCTTCCTGATTTGCTTGTATTAGCCAGGATGGGCAAGGATCAAGGAGAGAGGTGGATGGTTTCACTCGTCCAAGCAGCCTGTCCACATCCTTGGAGGTAACAGACTGGAACTGATTCCATGCAACTCGACTAGACAGGACTCTGGCACTCTCCCACCCCAGTCCTGCTCCCATGGTGGAGTCTACCTCCTTCTGAATTTGAGCGACTTTGTCTGCAAAAAAAAACAAAAAACTTTGCAAAATTGTTGCAGGAGATCTTGGGGTCTTTACCAGGCCCCGATGGCAAAGGTGGTTCCATTAAATTGTGAACCACCTGAAAGAGTCTCCTGCTGCTATTTTCTGCAGCTGCAATAGAGGCGGTGAAGAAAGTCCTCTTCACTGTCGCTATCGCCACTTGGTAGGCTTGACGTTGAGCTCTAACCTGTGTCTGATAACCTCAGACCACTGAGTAGGAGAGCTGAAAATAACGCCAATATATTTTACATCTGAAAACCAATGTGGTTTCAGATAGTACATGGATGGAAGAGTCTAAAAAGCCCAGGACACAAATTTTCATAGCCCTCTAGTGGCTATGGTGGCTCATTTACCTGAGGTAATGTATTTAGCATTAACTCTGGAAGTATATACAGTGGTACCTTGGTTTTCGAACATAATCCATTCCAGAAGACTGTTTGAGTTCTGAAACGTTTGAAAACCTAAAACTCAATAGCCCAACAGCTAGGCCTCAGGATCTTGCACTCAGTGGAAGCCGCGTGGCATGTTCAACTTCCAAGGCATGTTTGAAAACCGAAGCATTTACTTCTGGGTTTACGGTGTTCGAAAACTGTGTTCTCCAATGTCTAAAATTTGGTGGTATGTTGCTTGGCCAGATGCAGTGCAATTTTGGGTCATGAGACCCTTGGAATAACCTTCCAATGGATGCCCACCTAACTCCACCCCATTAGTTTTTGCCATATGGTCAAAACATGACTCTTCTGGAGGGTCTTTGCAGATTGGGCAACCTGATTGCTGGAGGCTTCACTTTCCTTATCTCCCTCTCTTTCTGTGTGTACTGTTTCTATTGGGTTTTAAACTTTGGTTTGATTAGCTTTTGCACTTTCTTTTCAGTTGATCATTTTTCTGACATTTTATATTTCTTTTACATTTTTATTTGTTGCCTTAGATTTCTTTATTGAAAAGTTAAATCACATTTAAGTAAATAAGTAATAAATGGATAAAAATATAGTTATTTCACTAGATGTGTTAGGGGGGATGTATCACGCAGGTGGCGCTGTGGGTAAAACCTCAGCGCCTAGGACTTGCCGATCGTCAGGTCGGCGGTTCGAATCCCTGTGGCAGGGTGCGCTCCTGTTGCTCGGTCCCAGCACCTGCCAACCTAGCAGTTCAAAAGCACCCCCGGGTGCAAGTAGATAATAGGGACCGCTTACTAGCAGGAAGGTAAACGGCGTTTCCGTGTGCAGCTCTGGCTCGCCAGATGCAGCTTGTCACGCCGGCCATGTGACCCGGAAGTGTCTGCGGACAGCGCTGGCCCCCGGCCTCTTGAGTGAGATGGGCGCACAACCCTAGAGTCTGTCAAGACTGGCCCGTACGGGCAGGGGTACCTTTACCTTTACCTATCACTTTTTTCCAAGTACTGCATCTTCAGTGCCCAAAGAATGTGATATTCTCAAATGGATCCTGTTATGCATAAAACAAAAGTGCATATATTGCACACACAAAGAGATGAAATAGAAAGACTCTTAGTGATTAGTTTATTACTAAGAGAAAAACCCTTCATTTTCCCAACAGGGGACCACTTTTGGTGCATTTTCACGTTGTGTTTATTCATACAGGTCTTCCAGTTGTCTACCCTTGGTGGCACTTGCAGCTGAGCCAATCCAGGGATGATGTTGCCTTGTAAAAGTTCCATCCATGCCTTTAGCAAGCTGGTGAAGGTATAAAGGGCATGAAAAGTGAGCTGCAGAGGGATCAAAAGGGAAAACTTTTCAAATTATAAATGATCTGCAGTTCTGAGGTGTTCATTATTCTGAGATACTACTCCAGCTCAATTGATGTCAATGGAGCCCCATCAATCTAAATTGTGGGCGGCCTATGTGGAGTGCAATGGCACTCATTTAAATTAACTTTGACACCTCATATTGGAGTTTACATGGTAGAACTCAATTTTTCCTCATTAAATCAAATCTAATAAAATGTGTTTTCTCCACTACAATAAATCAAATCATTTGCTTTAGCCATTTCATGCTTTTAATAATCCTATTATTAATATGTCGCTATTTGTAAAATACAAATGTGTTCGGGACATTTACATCAATTATTTTACCTTCTCACTGATCAGCAAAATTTTGAGTGAATGTCATCCCAGGGGATATAATTATATAGCAAATCATTCCCGGCACATTCATATGAAGTATTTGAAAACTGCTCAATAACCTGTGAAATTTAATTCAACTTATTTCACGGTTTACATGACAAGCTCACTGGATCTTTAAATCTGCAAAAGTTTGAGACAAGCCAGGAAGGTCAGCTTTTAAAGAAAACAGAGTTCCCACTGGAAGCTTCAATACCAATTAGTGAAAATCAAAGTTCCCCCTATTCACTATCGTTGCTGCAGATACAGTAAATTGGTAGTGGGCCAATTCTGACAATGACCCCTACCATGCACCTTGGGCCTCATTTCAGTTGCCTTCACACTGCTTGGCTACATCCCAGCTCTTTACCCCACAGAAGAGAAAATTCCCTCAAGACAGGAAATGCCCAACATAGTTATCCTACTATGCACAGTCAAAGCAACATGAGAGAAGAGGAGGAGGAGGTGGAGTTTGGACTTGATATTCTGCCTTTCACTCCCCTTAAGGAGTCTCAAGGCGGCTAACAATCTCCTTTCCCTTCCTCCCCCACAACAAACACTCTGTGAGGTGAGTGAGGCTGAGAGACTTCAGAGAAGTGTGACTAGCCCAAAATCAGCAGCTGCATGTGGAGGAGTGGAGACACAAACCCAGTTCACCAGATTACGGGTCTACCGCTCTTAACCACTACACCACGCTGGCCAACCAGAGAAATGAGGGTGGAGCTTCTCAAGGGAAGAGCCAGAGATTCCATTTTTAACAGAAGAACATAAAAATAGCTTACTGCATTAGGGCAGCAGACATCTAGTCCAACATCCTGTTCTCACAGCAGAGGCGGTTTTAGGGTAGCGCAACAGGTGTAGTCCCACTGGGTGCTGTGCTGCAGGTGGTGCCAAAACAATGCTGCAGAATGGAGCAAGAGGCAGAGAGGGGCACCAAATTTTATCATTGTACAGAGCACTGCTGAAATTTGAGAGCCCAAAAATCCACCATTGCTCACAGTGACTAACCAGATGCCTGTGGGAAACTCACAAGCAGGATTCAAAAGAGGAAATTGCAGGTATAGTGGGTAAGGAAGGAAAAAGAGATAAAGAAGCATATGAAAATAGGAAGAACCTGCTGCATCAGGCCAGTGCCCCCAAAACAAAATGATAAACTGCCTTCAAGGTTAGGCCCATAATAGTATTCTGATTGCATTATAGTAGTCTTGTTGGAAGGTTAGCAGAGCATGCACCAGAGTAGCCACACACATCTTTCCTAGGAAGTGGTGTGGCTAGCAACTTGGGCAAAGTTTATAAAATGTGCTTCTGACCAAACCTGAGCATGCAAGAGGAGAGCTTGGATCCAGACACGCACACAGAAAATGAACCTGTTCTTTCTGCAAGAGAATAGCATCTCTTAATATAAGCATTTCCAGCACTCTTATCATACCACTGGCCCTTTGCTATGGACCAATCTAGGTCACCCAGCAACTATAGCCCTGTTCAGCAACTCTGTATGAATGGACAAAGGATCCACCAGGAATGCGTGAGACAAGCTCTGCACTCTCTGTGAGTGTGTTGGCCAAGTGCACTACACAGTCAACTCATGATCGCCATTTATTTGAAGGGGGCTTCCTTACAAATGCAATAGATTTCCAACACCGGACATGTTGGAAAGATAGCTCACCTCATGTGTTCCTACTTGCCCAGAATCAGACAATGTGGTAGGGCACCATGCTCACCTAACCTCCAGTGGGGTGTGTTGCTGATGCAGGTGATGGGGCAGGGTGGTGGCAAGGTTGATGTGGTGTAAATCCACTGGAGACAATCAAGCATTTACGCCAATGTGTTTGCACCATGCTGACTCTCCACCACCTCACCCCTCGCTCTCTACCTCTCAGAAGCAGCACTGATGCAAGAAACTGGAGGTCCAGTGTGGGGTGGCATCCCACCACATCATTTGCCACTGCACCTGCTGCTTTGCACGTTCAGGCTGAATGCCTGAAGAGAGGGCTTATGAGTATGAGCTTAGCGTTCTAAGCATTGCTTTGTACTAGCTAGATTATGAATGTATCATTAAACTATGTATTCACTAAATATTGCACTGTGAAATACACTACTTTTTGATAGTTATTTGATTAAAAGGTAGTTCAACTAAATTTAGTAGCACAAAGGTTTAGCTGCATGAATAAGTAGCTCTACAGATCTTTGTTAATTTGCCCACTTCAAGTTAATGAATCTTTCTGATTAGTAATTGAACAAATGCACTGAATTAAGAAAAGATACCGCAGCCCAAAGTGATATTCATTTTGACAATTTTAGCTTACATTTAATTATTTATTGTAATACTGTATGATCTACTAGCAAATGCACTGTAATATATTTTCTAAAAAATAATTAAGTCTCAGTAATACAGAACCCCTCAAAAGCACTTTTTAAAATATATGTGTGGAGAAGTGGGAAAAGACAGGCTAGTTATGCTAATTATCAGGTGAACACATTAGCAATATTGTACTTCATTTATAACTACACACATATACAGCCTGCCCTAGATATAGTAGTGGTGAAGTGCCAGTTGCCTGTTTCTTTTCCATGTCCCTGTGTAGAGTCCGTTTTGAGAAAAGTAATGGGAGACTTGTGCTTAAAAAACCCCACAGCAACCCTTCTTCACATAAGTGATCTAATCATACAGACAAGTTTGCATGGAAGCCACAAACACATCCAACATCATGGCTTTCATTCTGTGAAAATGAAAAAGTCAACTTCCAGATTTTGTTTTTATGAGGAGGGAACCATGACCTTCCTGAGTTTGTGGGTCCGTTGTTGCCTTGCTCACATGAGCAATTGTTTCAGTGCACATTAGCTCTGCTGTAACTAACTCAAAAGGAAGCCTGTGAATGGGATTCAATGTGGTGCACATGCTGGGTCCAAACAAGGAAAACCCAGAATGGCACTCAAAATACCATAGGATGAATTCCATACACCTAATGTGTATGGGCAGCAGTCGTCATCATCATCTCCACCACTCACCCGGGGCAGTTCTTATATATTGCAGTTAAGAACAGTATCTCCTTCCCGGTGTCAGTGTCGGTTCTGGGTGCCTTGCTTTTGAAAAAGAATGGTTTCCCCAACACTCTGGTCCTCCTGTCAAATCCAGGAACATGGCAAGTACAATGCCTATGCTAAGAGGACAATGCAGCTCTTGCCACACACACACAAACTAGCTAGCTAGATAAAGATGAACAAAAATTGGTTCTGGGAAATTTCCACCAAATCTCTCTTGAATGTATAGTAGCTTCAAAGCAACCCACACATTATTCTCTTCAGGAGCTGAATGCAAAGTTTCAGAGCAAGAGCATGAAAGCAAATACAAGGGAGGCAGCTGCAGGAAACGATTGCTCTGTGGTTGAATTAACAGTCCAGGTGGATATAATTAGACACATATCAAATCAATGTTGTGGCAGTTAAGCGCTTCGCTTCTTTAAGGCATGAGAGCTGTTTGAGACATAACAAATAAATTTAAAGGTTGGTGTGGTTTTCTTTTTTTAAGGGGGAAGAAAAAGCAACACCTTAATAATGATTCATGCAATGGTAAACAAACACAGGGCACCAGGAAGCTGGGGAGACCTTGTGTCAGACGGTTACTGGCTGATTGACATTCCAGCCTAGAATGAGAAACACCAAAGGTAGAGGGGGTGGGGTGGGAACAGTTTTAGAAAAAGCAACAGGGTTATTATATAGATATTTTAATAGAACATACGGTTGAACCATCTGACAAAAAGCTGCAATAAACACCAAAGGAACTGGGGAATAAACACTCTTTATTCAGAAACAAAAGTGGGATGTGTACCAGCCGGCTAAGAAATTAGGTCTTGGAAAACTGGTATGTTATTGTAGGGACAACTTAAGCAAATGTAGAATTAAAATCAAGGCCTTCTTTAACTACTTGATCACCAACTCTCCCCACCCCACAACCGCAGAGGAAACACTTGTATAGATCAAGACAAATTAATACCACTTTCCTTCAGTGCCCTTTCTGCTTTTGCCTTAAGCAAGCTTTCCAATCTTTGTAGTCTTTGGGCTGCTCTCCTTCCTTGGTCACGAGCCTTTATCCATGCCCATGTATAAAGCCAAACAGTGTCATGTGGCACCTTAAAAAAGTAACAGTTATATTGTGGCATAAGTTTTTGTGGACTATGGTCTGTTTTATCCAATCTTTTATCCTCAGATGGCAGGTATGAGAGTGCCCCAAGATTCTTCCTCTATGTGAGCATTAAAAAGAAGAAGAAGAAGAAGAAGAAGAAGAAGAAGAAGAAGAAGAAGAAGAATTCTGATCTGTTTCTGACTCTGATTCATTCTGTGTCCTCCCTAGGGATGGTGGGGAATCCAATTCAGCTAACATTAAAAGCAACCCTGTCTAACTTGCATCTCCCCCAAAATATTCAAACTTCGAAATTTGCACTTCTTCGAATTTTGTAGTGCAGCTCTTCATCCAAGAAATGTGTGCAAATGTGCATATGCTAGGGGAAAGTGTGAATAAAAGTGAAAATATTAATGCAAATAACACAGAGAAATGAATCAAATTAAGGAATACTATTTTGAAAAAATATGTATAATAGGCAAAACAACATACAGTTAGGAGAAATTCACATTAAAATGCTGATCAATTTTCATGAAGACTTTTTAAAAAAAAAGCAAACTGAGGTAAAAGTGCAGAGAACTGAATTTAAGATGGAGAAAATGAGAAACTGGGAGAAACCAAAATGGACAGATCCACCCATCCCTAGCTCTCTCTTTGGTTTGATCTGTGCTCTGCTTCTGAGCAGATATGTAGAAAACAAAGCTCTGTATTCCCCAGTACTATAATGTGGAATCTAAAAAGGACTATGGCTTCCCATCCCCTTTTCACAGAAGCAGATGAAATTTCCAGACACAGGAGCCCATCCAGAGTAGATTAAGCATGCCAAATTTTTGGCAGATATATCTAGGAGGTTTTATGTAGCGTGTTTTAAAAGTCTGGCTTTTAAAAAAAGACGAAGAAAGGAAAAGTCTATAACTTTTTGATTTTCTGCCATGATTGGATGCAAGTTGCTGGCATGGCAATCTCTTCTGATGGGGTGAAGCCTCCCAAGTTTCAGAATGATAGCTGCAGTGGTTTTTCTGAAAAAAGGAGGGGGAGGGGGGAATACAACAGGAATGATTAGCTGGTGATGGAATAAAATAACACCTCCTCAGGACAGACAGGGGTGTGGACAGTGTTACCTCCCCCCCCCCAGCAATAACTCAGTTACCTGTAAGGGTCATTGTTAGAGACTGGGATTCTTTCCCCCACCCCAACAAATTTTAAGGGACCCATCCTCTTCTCCCTGGGATGGTGAGAACTTATCCTCTCTCACCATCTCTCTGTCACACACACACAGAGTAGTGGTAGATAAGCTTTATTGAACTAGCCAAAGGCCATGACAAAACTGGGGGACGTAGGTGGCGCTGTGGGTTAAACCACAGAGCCTAGGACTTGCTGATCGAAAGGTCGGCGGTTCGAATCCCCCCGGCGGGGTGAGCTCCCGTCGTTCGGTCCCAGCTCCTGCCCACCTAGCAGTTCGAAAGCACCCCTAAGTGCAAGTAGATAAATAGGGACCGCTTTCTAGTGGGAAGGTAAACGGCATTTCCGTGTGCGGCTCTGGTGCTGGCTCGCCAGATGCAGCTTCATCACGCGGGCCACGTGACCCAGAAGTGTCTTCGGACAGTGCCGGCTCCCAGCCTCTTGAGCGAGATGAGCGCGCAACCCTAGAGTCGGTCACGACTGGCCCTGACGGGCAGGGGCACCTTTACCTTTATGACAAAACTATACAGACACTATCAAAGAAATATCTGTAAATCTATATATCTATATATAAGCACACATACAGAGAAAGAAAGCAAGGATCATTAGATGGAAGGGGGGCTAGAGGCAGAGCCAATGCACACTCCTAGTTATGTGATATATGTATCTAGTTGGCCACTGTGGCATGATCCTTTTAATGAGAAGAAGGATCTTGTGAACAGACAAGGCCACACCTCTTTTTATCTGGGGATACCTGAATAGTCCAATATTAATTTATGTGGGCACCTGCTTTTAATTCAATTCTTTTCACTTCTATAGAAATTTGCAGGCATGTGAAGTTGATAGGATGATCCTCACCACCAGGAGAGTTATCTTATTTGCTATGATTTTTCTACTTTAGGGCAGAAGATTACAACAAAAATTATAATGGAGCTTGCAGCTACCTTTATATGGCCAGAATAAGCACATGGCTGGAACAATGGGGGAATTAGCTGTGCTCCTTAATTTCAATTTTGCCCAGAACCAGTATGAAGAAACCAATATTGAGCTGTAGAACCAGCAGAACAGTATTGGATTTCTCTTGTACCTGCGGCCATATACAAAATTTGTCTGTCTCATCACTACTTAACCTACAGCCATTTTCCTTCCAGGATTAAGAAGCCTGGCTTCCAAGCTGGTTTGAGGCCCAGAATCTCTTGTTTCAGAAATTAAGCTATCTATATGAGTTTCTTTCATTGCTTTCTAAAATACTAGAAACCTTGTTTTTTAAAGAAAGAAAGGGCTTTAAAAAAAGTTTACTGAGGTTTTTTCTGGAAGACAAACACTCTTGGGTTTTTTGGGGGGGCTGATTAAAAGCTGTCATGCAGATCTTTATTCAGTGTTGCCATCTCTCAGTTTAAATATAGATGGTGGAATTTAAACAGATACCATCGAGTATAAGTTAGAAGCATCTATGTATGATGGTGGTTAACTTTTATAGCATAGAACTGTTTTCTACAACATAATGATAATTCTTTATTGGTTCCTTAATTTTTTAGGTGTTGTTGCTTGTAGCAGTTCTTTAAGGGGAGGTAAAATAGTTCAGCACTGAATCTTGGATGTGTGTCAGACTTCCAGCAATCACTTCTAAGTGTGATGAGGTGAAAGGTGGGAGGAGGTGGGGAAAGTAGAGAGATTTTTTCTGGCAGTTCCTGAGAGTGCTGGAGTGAAATCTGGAATATGTCATTAGCTGCTTCTTTAAAAATGTGCTGTATAAAACCCTCTCCTCAGCTTCACTACTTTTAAGAAGCTGATTTTGCCTTCCATTTTATTAAGGCATCTTGTCATGGCTTTCACTTTAGTAACCCAATCACCCATGCCAGCATTTGCCAATGTTTTCGGCTTCAAATTTCACCAGCCCCCAACCTGCCCTCAAACATCTGAAGAGCACTAGGTTGGCATAGGCTGATATATGGTATGTAAAAATTTCAGAAAGTGAAGTTAGCAAATACATAAATAGTCACAGGCTGGCACCAACCTTGTCATTGCTTCAGCACCAGGCAAATACATTTTGGATTTCCTGGGCATGTGAGCATCACCATTGGTATGGTACTGTTAAATCTGCTTTTAATGATGCTTGTGATTTTATTATTGTATTCTTTGCTTTGGCTGTAAATTGGTTTGGGCCTTTTTTTAAAGTGGGAAGCAATGTATAATTTGAGCAACTCTAATTTAGAAACAAAATCTCTGAGAGGGGAAACATTAGACTTCAGTTTCTTTCCACGTGGATGGGGAGAGCCACCAGATCTCATCTCTCTTGTCTCTTGCAAGCCACCATTGTCCCCTGTGGAATGACATGTCCAAATCCTTCTATCAGTAAGAGGATGCATGATTTTATTCTAGAAGTTTACTCCTCCGTCCTCCTTCCCCTTGATCAGCCTCCTCCCAGTATGGCTCCACACTGTTTCCTCACTGCAGGGATGTGCAGCTACTGGGAAGATCATTTTGTTGGTGGTGTCTTAAAGGCAGCTTCAAGCTTCTGCTCCTTTTGCTGGAATGGTGTGGACAGTGTCATGTGAACCAGAGCAGTTACTGGCTAACTACAGATCCAAACAATAAACACAATCCACTTGGGATGCTTTGCTTCTTCAAAGAACAATTATCCTCATCTGAAAAAGCTATGCTGTAAAAATACCTTGATTTATTTTCCCTCTGAGACTTCCTTATCATCTTTGCTCCATTTCAGATATCTTTCTTTTTTTTCTTCAAATCCCCAGAAAGACAGTTCAGCATCTTATCTCAAAATCCAGCAAAATTCTTTTTACACTGTCTCCAGCTAGGAGGATCCTGAGTTTCTAACATAGATACTGTTTTGTCTGATCCTTCTTGTGGCGAGATATGTCATCTTGATTTCCATGGCATTTCTGAGTGCAGCAAATCTCTTCATTTACAAACAAATACAGAGACAGACATCAGATGTATGTCATGTGAAATGTAGATACTGAAATATTTTTACACAAACTTCAAGTTTTAGCTGTGCTTCAACAGTAGTAGGTCAGAAATAGGGATGGAGAAGAATTTTTACTAAGTTCACATTTAAAGGGAAATTTACTTAATTCTCACTTTCTAAAACACTATGTGAACCAAATGCCATCCGTCAAAATTCACACTTCACAAATTTTGCAGTGCAGTTCTCCATCCAAGTGATGCATACAACAATTCATGTACAGTGGTACCTCGGGTTAAGAACTTAATTCGTTCCAGAGGTCTGTTCTTAACCTGAAACTGTTCTTTACCTGAGGTACCACTTTAGCTAATGGGGCTTCCTGCTGCCGCCGTGCTGCTGCCGTGCGATTTCTGTTCTCATCCTGAAGCAAAGTTCTTAACCCGAGGTACTATTTCTGGGTTAGCAGAGTCTGTAACCTGAAGCATCTGTAACATGAAGCATCTGTAACCTGAGGTACCACTGTACTAAGTTAATGTCAATACATATATTAGTGAAAATAATACACAAAATACAAAAATACATTCTATTAGGGGAAATTGTGTTTTTTATGTTAAGCAAAATTGCATTTGAAAATGTGTGTATTAGGAGAAATTTGCACTGATGAATTTTCATGCAGACTTTTTAAAAAATCACAAAATGGTGTAGGAATGCAGAAAACTGAATTTAAGATTAGAAAAATGAGAAACTGAGAGAAAATGAAAAATTTTACTCATCCCTACTCAGAGATCATCCTGGTTTTGATTGCTAATAAATTTTAAATAATATATCTACAAAGCTCTAACTAGATGACCAGATGCACATTTAAATCCACATTTAAAATCTACACAAAACCACTGGGAGTGATCATAATTTCAGAATGAAGTATCATTCATATGCTGATGACACTCGGCACTATGTTTTGTCTACTAAACATCTGGATGCTACTATCTTTGTTCTGATTCATTTTCTGTGATCTGGTGGGTGAGGATTAATGATTAAAAGTGAAAGTTTCACTTGAAATATTCACACATAGCATTCTTGAATCTGAAGAAATAGAGTTGATTTACCTTTTATAACATGTACCTCTGCTTACACAGGGGGAAGTGCTTCATATACAGAATGTCCCAGGTACAATTTCTGGCATCTCAGGCTAGGATGACATGGAGAAGCTGCTGCCACTCTATGTAGACAATAATGAAGTCTTGTGGACAAATACATCTGCTGAAGTAGATGGAGCAATGATTCCTATGTTCCCTATGGAACACTTTTCTAGCCTGATGTTTCCTCTTTTGCTCCACTTTTTTTAAATGAACATTTGATTTGGCTAGTGTAAGAACAAGAATAGTAGGCTTTCCAATGAGACAACATGATTTGGCTGTGAAATGGGAATTTCACTTGTGAATATGAGAGTATTTGCATTAGGGCAATATTTGTCGTATAATGCTAATTAAAATTGCAGTTGTTAACTGTAGTGAGTTAGGTTTTAGAATCCTAAGCTGTGGTCCAGGATCCCTGTTCACAATTTGGGGGCCCTGTGTGCATGTATTTATTGCCTGCCCCCTTCCCTCAGATGTCAGTTACACAGCTATTCGGTTTGTGGGTGTAGGCACCAAACATATCACTGTGCAGGAAGTGTGGCTAGTGTTGAGAATTCAATTCCTTCCATGCTGCAGATGTGTGGGATTGTTACATGTCACATGTCTGTTTACATTCCAGCCCTGATTATTGGAGTCTTGTGAGCGGAAAGGGAGATACGCTGTTTCCACTCTCTATAGCTATTGTTTTTTGCAGTTCTCTCTCCGAGGAAGAAAGACAGAGAGAGAAGCCATGTTTTCTTTGTTCTGCTATCTTTGATTTTGTGCACAATAAATTAGACTTAGATGTTACTCCTCAAGGCTGAGCTTCTGCTAGTCGTGTGCTCATGTCCTTGGATATGGGTCACATCAGTGTGATGGGAGACCCTAGTGATGAATCCTGGGCGACGCTACATTGGGGGGGGGGAGGCACTGGCCTCGGCATTATCACCCAACAGCTAGTGGGTGTGATCCTAATTCTCCCCACTCTGGTCATGAACACTCCTAGCATCATGGTGTAGCTTGGGGAACACTTTTGCATCATCATCTGCTAAGGAGTAAATTGTTGCTTTCCAAGTACAGAATCTCCCTTGCTAGACAGTGGCATCAGTTTATTTCATCAATCAGTAATCCACGTGTTTGACTGCTTCAATAACTGCATGTCATTTCTCAATGACTTTAAAGAGATCATTGTCCAGGCTATCTCTGATAACCAATTGTTTGGGAAATAACTGGGGTTCCATATTAAACAGCAATCTGCAGGCTTCCTTTGAAACCTCAATTAAAGAGGAGTAATCTCTCTGTCTCACACACACACACACACACACACACAAAGAGCAGCAGCAACCCACCACCCTAAATATGATAAATGGTAATGTTTTACTTGCGATGTCTCAGGGCTGATATATCGGTTTTAACCTTTTTGCTTTCTAAAGCGGTAAGGAAAGTGCAGTGTTCAAACGCTGGTGTCTGTGTTGGGGAATAATGGTGTCCAATTTTGATGAATCCTCTGTCTCTTCTCTTATCTAGCATGTCTGAACTCTGAATGTTATCTAACATAACTTTTTTTATAATGCCTGTTCTTTGGAGTACAGCATTACAATGAAGCCGGTGGTGCTGAGTGAAGTTAATCTTCACTCAGACTTGAATTCCTGCTTGCCTTGCCCTTTCTAAGGAGCCAAAATAACTTGGGACATTTTGACCCGCAGGCATTTTAAGGCTTAGGGAATCAAAGAAAGTGAGGTTTGGTGGCAAACAGACACACTGAGCTAGACATTCTTAATCTTATTTTAGTAACTGGTGATCAGAGACTTACTGCCTCTGAAAACAAGGGTGCAACATGGCCATCCTGGTTAGAGGTTTAGACTAGGAACTGAAAGACCAGTTTTCTAATCCTAACTCAGTCATGCAGCCCACTTGGGTGACCTCGAGCCAGTCACTATCTCTCACCTATCCTATCTCACAGGATTGCTGTGTGGATAAACTGGAGGGGGAGAAGCGTGTACACCACCTTGAGCTCCTTGGAGGAGCGATTTCATATACATGTAATAATCAATCAATCTGCAGAGTCGCCTGACAGTATAAAGCAGTCTCAAGCCACGTGACTGTCATGCATGTCGACAAATTACTGTTCCCTTACTACCGTTGATCACCATATATGGGATTTATAAACTCTTTCATGGTCTATCCTGAGTTACTTCGACTACACAAGCAACTGGAGGAGGCAAATGAGGTAGATATGGAGAACCAAGGTGGTTCACAATTCAACAAAGTATCACAATACGGACATGTGAAAACTGCAGACATTTCTAGACAGGGGGAAGCCCAGGGGACCTGCACAACTGATGACTCGCCAAGCCAAGCACGGCCTACCGGGTATGCAAGTTAGGCTTCCTAATACAAATGTGCTCTTTTTTTTCCACCTGCTCAATTGGACTGAATAAACAAGCAGGCAATCCATGGTGTCAGCCTACCATGGATGACTGATGGACTGAGCTTGGCTTAGTGGACCACCAGTTTGAAAGACCTGCTGCTGCTCTCTCCTCCCTTGGCTCTGCTGCATCATACAACAATGCGCAATGACTCTTCCACCAACACATGCCTCACTTGCTGTTGTCATGGCTCTCTTTTCAAAAGGATTGTCTCCTTTGCTTCCTTCCTTCCTGCCTATGGCTTTTCCCCATTAGAGGAACCCAGTGCCGTGGCTCTGAAAACAGATGCCAAAACACACATACACACACAAATCCTTTGCTGTGTGTCATTGCCTTTGCTTTTGTCTCTTCCTGCCCTTTCCCTCTCACTAACCTACCCTATGCTTTTGTGTCCATTCTCTAAATAAACCAGACAGACAGAGACATGTACCAACACCCGGGCTGCTCAAAATAAACTGCTGCTGCAAGCATCATTAGGTGCTACATTTCATGTCATGAAATAACAGTTCGGATGTGTTGCCGTTGCTTCCTGCGATAAATCCTCTGAAAAGAAGCAATGACTTTGCAGCATTCTTTTGACCCTCACTGATTCATATCCTAGTGCTGGAGTTCCTACTGTCTGCCCCCATCCCACCCTTCACCCTAATTTAACTACAGAGGATAAGAGCTGCACACACAAAGGCCTGGGCTGTGTGAGTCAGAGAGCGCAAGTGAATTTCCCCACTAAAGGCTGTGGCTGATTCATTCCATGTCTCCCAAGTTGACTGCAGAGATGAGAGTGGTTCTCCATGCATAATGTATCGATTTTGTATAAATGTCCAAGTCCTGAGAATTGTATAAATGTATAAATTTAAGAATGAAAGGATGAATTTCAGGCATACTGTGTGGCATATTATATAAAAAGTCTTCAAAAAAGACCTTATTTAAAACCTTCTCATTGTAAGCAGGCATGCAGCTAGAAGTTGAGTCCTGCGCAGCACAGAAAGGAATTTTGATCTTGCTCCCACAGAATGCACTACATGGGTTGGGTAAAGAGGAACGGAATTAAATACATATTTAAATAAAATAGAAAGCTTTTTTTAAAAAAATTAACAGCATATCAATATAAGTCCAAAATTTCTCCAAAGCAAACTCAAACAAGTGGCATGCAGTCAGTGGACCAGGCGGACTAGGCTAGTCCCCTGAATGTTCCCCTGGTGCTTCTGTCCCAAACCCCGGGAAGCTTCTGCCCAGCTTAGGGATGGAGGTGTGATGCTCCGACAGGTCCAAGAGCCCTCCTGCCACCTTCCCAAAGCCCTCCCAGCTTTCAGAAGGAGGTAGGAGGGTTCCAGCGTCCTGTCAGAGTCCTGGCACCTCCTTCCCCAAATCCCAGAAGCTTCTGTCCAGCTTAGGGAGGGAGGCGCAATGCTCACACATGTGATGTCAGGATGTTGCGAAGTCACACATACACTGTCGCCCATCCCCAATCACCCTCACAAGCTAGGGCTTCTGGTCGTAACTGTTCCCATATGAAAAATTTCACTGCACACCACTGACTCAGATCTTTTGTGCATGTAGAGACCAGCTTGTAAAAGAGCTGGGAGCTGTATCGGCAATCTCAATCTTTCCCCAAGTTCCAAAAACCAGAATGGGACATTTAGTTGGACATTTTGATTGTGGGTGTGTAGGGATCTAGTATTCTTCACAGTAGTGTGGGGCAGGTCTACAAGGCAATCCTCTCTACACTGGGATGGGTAGTGCCACACCATAGTCAGGGACAGGCGTACACATTGAAGCAAGAAAGGAATTCCCCTGCTGGTTTGCCCATTCAGCACTGACCTCACTGATGCCCCTCCCCAGCCCAGCTTAGGTAAGCTGCAGCAATGCAAGTATCAGGAAGGCAGTTCCGCTCTACCATAGATGCTTGTCCTTGTGTGGTTGAAGGCTGCTGCTTAGGGTAATTCAATTTTACTAGATATCTCCTCTTTTGCTAGGCATCTTATTGTTAGGTCTTTTGAAATGAACAGTTGAACGAATGGCTCAATGTGGATAGCGGGTAGTATCTACCTAAACAGTCAGGCCAGCGCAGCAACTTGTAACTTCCACAACTTCTCCCTGCATGGCCCTGTGCTCCCCTAAATCTGCAGTGGAAGGTTGGGGAAATCCCTGGGACAGATTTAGAGGTGTTTCAGTGGCAGGGAAGCTACACCACATAGCTAAAAAGTCATTGTGCTAGCATAATTGTTTAGCTGGATACGAGGTGGATTTAGGGGAGCGCAAGCAGTTTGGTTGCACTGGGTGTGAAGCCTCAGGGGTGCCACAGAAGAGGCCACAATTCTTCTTTAGAGTGGTGTGAGAGATGCAAATGTTTGCATCACACTGAGCACCACTGAAATTTGAGACCCCAAAATCCACAACTGGCTGGATACAGCCCATACCATTGACACTGTTGGTACTGGACATTGTAATTTTACTGTCATTATGTTTATGTTTAAAACATAATAGGTTGATTGACAGTGTGGTAATGGCCTTTGTTAATAAACCCATTATGATTTATGCCCAAACTTTTAATCAATCGTTAACTGTCCAATTGTCAATATTATATTGCAGTGGTATTATAATTCTTACTACATATTGTGGCCATTGTGCTATTATTTTGTTTATTTTCTGTGAGCCACTTTGATCAGAATGTCTCTGTGGCAAATGCAATCTAATAAACAGACAAACTATGGCTTCCGTTTTATTGTGTTAACTCAAGAGACTTAGATTCTCTATTTTGATACCTCCAAATCAGCTTCTCTTTTCACTTTCCGATCAAAGCATCTATGAAAAGCAAACAGTCAGAAGAATGAGAAATGCCTAATGTAAAAGGATTATATTCCCAAACAAATACAAGCAATGGACATCATTCAAAAAGAGATGTTCAGATCTCTTGTCACCAGGTTAAACTTCTATTGAAGGATGTTGACCTCTTGTTGCTAGGGATTTTCCTTCCGCTTCAGTAGCTTTGAATTGCTAATTAATAATCCACTTAAGCTGGTTATATGTCAGAATACTCCGCTCTAATTTTTTTCTGTGCTTTTGATGCTCCTCAATTCACACTCATAGTTTTATATCATAATTTAATGCTGCCAAAGATACAATCAGAAACCGAAGTGTAAATGCTAACAAATCTGGTGTTATTTCTATTACAGCTAGGAACTGTTTCGTTCTATTTTTTATTTTAAAAAATTGCCGAAGGTTGAAATGAGTCGGTTTTGAGAACCTGAGAAAACATCTAACATTGTAACTCATTACTGAAACCTGCTCTCAAAAGAATTCTAGATTATCTTTGAATTTAAATCTTATTTTTGAAAAAATGTGTTGTGAAATCCTAATAAGCATCATATCAAAGCCCTCTATTGCATGAACTGAATGATCTTATATTATAGGGTGCACCTATAGCCAGCCACCTGTTATTTCTTTCTGGATCATATGTAAATATTTGGATGCATAGTACATTAGGTCAGTATATCCTCCTCATCATCAAACCTTTTGTTGGCATCACATACAAACATCCAAAACAAATCAATACAGAATTACCACTTCCCCAGTGGCACAAAACATTTGCTAAAAGAAAGGAGGCAGAGTAGTCTATCGTCACATCTCTTGGTCTCCAGGGAGATCAGACGTCTGCATTGTATTTTGATGACAAAAAACCAAATAGAGATATTTAGCCACTAACTTGGTGAGCTCCTGATCATTCCTCAGTAATAGAAAATGGATGTAGGTCAGTATATTGTGCTACATACACTGGTATGGGTGTAAAAATTGTGTGTGTGCTTAAAAATTCATTCTGATAAAAGATTCCTTGGAACAGATGTGGGGAAGCATTAGCCCTCCAGATGTTGCTGAACTACAACTCTTATCATACCTGGCCATTGACCATGCTTGCTGGGGCTGATGTGAGTTGTAGTTCAACAACATCTGGAGGGTCAAAGGTTATCCACACCTACTTTACAATAGGAAAGGCAACTTGTGCAGAAGGATAATTGTGAGGGTGGTAAAGAAGTTCTGATCTAATGTCCTTCTGTCCTTTCCTTTTCCAGATGTATATTCACATTACATTTGCCCTTAAAAGGTGTAAAACTCATGAAGGAAATGCTTTCCTTGTACTAATTAAGTTTTACTTTCTGGTGTTTTAATATGCAACATGCACAAGGTTTGGGGTATTAACAGATGAAAGCTCAGAGCAACAAGAAGTAAAACAGCAAATTACAGGCATGTACAAGGGACGCGGGTGGCGCTGTGAGTTAAACCACAGAGCCTAGGACTTGCCGATCAGAAGGTCGGCAGTTCGAATCCCCACGACGGGGTGAGCTCCCATTGCTCGGTACCAGCTCCAGGCCACCTAGAAGTGTGAAAGCACGTCAAAGTGCAAGTAGATAAATAGGTACCGCTCTGGCGAGTAGGTAAACAGCATTTCCATGTGCTGCTCTGGTTCGCCAGAAGCGGCATAGTCATGTTGGCCACATGACCCAGAAGCTGTACGCCGGCTCCCTTGGCCGGTAAAGCGAGATGAGCGCCACAACCCCAGAGTCAGCCATGACTGGACCTAATGGTCAGGGATCTCTTTACCTTTTACATATATTCCAGCAAGGGTGGGAGGAACTAAGACTAAGTCACTAGCCAAAGGTAACACAGCATAAATAAAAATGGCTACAAAATCCCTCATCATTTTTCCGTTGCAGTTATTGCATGATCGATGTGGTTGTAGAAACCCTAGAAAGATTTGATTCTGGAATGATGTGCCAGAAGATATTCATTACACACACAGCTAAACTTCCCTTACTGTGGAAAACAACCTCCACAATTAAAAGCACAAAAAGAAAGGTGTAAGAAGCAGCCAGAACTCTCCAGAACAAAGTTCTGGCACCTCTCGGGTGGGCACTATCGTCATTATGAGAGAACAAGGGAGGCGTTCATTGTGAGTTCCGGCACCTCTTTTTCTAGAAAAATAGCACTGCGTGATAATAGGAACCATAATGTATTGCTATTCATTTGGGAAATAGTCTTTTCTGAATGGTTGCAGCATAGTGAATCAGCAATCTGCTTTCTTGCTAGGGTGGTCAAAAATACTTCTACCTACAGCAGATGAAAGTTCGACTAGGTCTAGGTGTTGGGCTTGGCATCCTACAATTTAGTCAGTTTCAAAACCCATGCAAAAGAGAACAATGTGCTGCGCAGGATCAACCATTTGAAAACAGCTGGAGCATTTTTCTCTCTCTCTCTTCTGTTCCTAATGATGTTGCTGCATGCAGCTTGAAATTTTTTTTCTCTTCCTTTCTTAGAAGCTTCAGGATTAATTTGCTATCAAAACAGACAAGCATTCGCACACTGAATAATGATCTTTCTTAAATTCATAATTTATTATGTTCTGTGATGTCATGAATTAAATAAATATGATTTCTGAGTAGATGCATCCTTTCAGAGCATAGCAATTAGACCCCGCATGACTTTGCTCCTTAGCAGGCATGGCAAGAGGTCATGTAGCCCGTCAAAAAATGAGCCGGGCTTTGCAAAAGCTGACTGGTCAAGCATATTAAAGCTAAGAGAAATCTCCTGGGAGAAATGGCTGGATTTGTAAACGTAATGCAATGGCTGTATGAAATGAAATGGAACAATATTGCTAGAGATGTTATTGTGGTTAAAAGCTTTGGGCTAAATCCAAAAGTCAGTTTTCAATCAATACTTTTCATTCAGGCAAAAACTCTTTGTAGTCATGAAAGATTTGTCTTCATAAAGACAGGATTAAAAAATATATATTAAAAGGGTGGAGTCAGGGATAGCTTGCAGGCAGCATATGTTTAGATCATACTGCAAGGACATATAGAGAGAGACACTATCTTTGTGGCTGCTCCACAGTTGTGAAAATACCTTCTGTGGAAATTCACAAAATCCTGAGAGGAAGCTTTTCCCCCAGCCTGTCTTGTTTGGACAAACTCAGAGAGGGTGAAATTAAGCTACAACTTTATTGTTTCTAGCTCTCAGCTTGTTGAGGTTGAGCTAGGGATGTGCCAAACCATCATTTTATTTCCACGGATATTTCTGCCTCCTTGCATGCTGTCATTGCAGGGCTGGGAAAGTTACCAGCAAAAGCAGCAGTGTGGTTTTCACAATGTAGATTCAATTCAGTGTTGTGCTTTGCAAATTTATTGATTATTATGGTAATAGGCTTCTTTGCACATCATATTCTCTATTGAAAGCACAAAACACCCTCTCAACAGTGTAATGCGCATCCGATTACTTGTGTGGTATAACTACAACTAGCTTAGTTTAATAGTGTATCATGTTGATAGTCCATCACTGTGCGCTCTGTGTCTGTGTGTGTGTGTGGGGGGGGGAGAGAGAGAGAGAGAGAGAGAGAGAGAGAGAGAGAGAGAGAGAGAGAATCTGATGATAAAACATTCTCAATCTTGCTGCTTCATGACACCACTTATCAACAACATAAAATACTATTTTCGCACTAGGAGTGGAAGATCACAAATATTTACACTAACCCTCAGCTGAGCACTTGGGATAACATGGGCAAGACCACAGTTGAAATAAATGAATCATCTCAAAAATGATACATTTAAGTTAAGAAATGCACCATACTGGCTATCAGATAAAGACCATCTCCCCTGGAAATATAACTGAATGGGATTTGGGGAAAAAGCACAAATTGTCCTTTGTAATATATGTCTGCTCCAACTATGCATCTCTTAATTTGAAAAATAAGCCATTTTTGGACTGGTTTAATGTGTTAAACCAGTTATGGCATTATGGGTATCCAGTTAAGCATTATGTGGCATTATGGGTATCCAGTTAAGCTTCTTCAGTGCATTTCTATTGGGCGGGGAGAAAGGCCTGGAATGATACTATGTCTGGGACAGTCTCAGAAAAATGACAGGTCACAGCTGGCAGCTGTCCAGAAGCGCCATCACTAGAGGCAGAAGTAAAAAATATTGTTTTTTAAAAATGAAAATAAAGACTTACTATCATTGCTGCCACCAAGGATACCCCCCCCCAAAAGTCTCTTAAGAAATCCTCCCACTGAAAAATCACTGGCAATTCATCACCCACAATAAATTATGCAGAATTTGTCAGATAGAACCATCAAAGAGAATAAACCAGTTGATGCAAGCACTGTGCCCCACCTAGGGATGTTGGAGAATTCCAACAAAACAAGAAAGTGGAGTGGAAATTTCCGATTTCCACTTATTCATCCCATGTCCAGAAATGAAATCAATCCAGCAAATACAATCAGTGTTCACTGTTGTTATTTTTCCACTTGTTGCATTGTGCTTTCTTTGCGCTGAAATGAATGAGGTGGAATATTGTAACGGCAAGGTATTTTATGTAATTAGTTAAGTAAATTCCATAAGTTACATAATTTCTCTGCAATTATAAAATGAATGGCATGGTTTTTGACAGAAGATGAACTGCAGTGGAATGGGAACAGTGCTGATGCTGGAAATCCAGGGCAGAATGGAGAAAGATGCCTTCTTATATCGCTTCCTGTTTCCTACCCCACCACAATGGCCAGATTCCTTTCTGCCTGAACATAGGGGCAGCATGGCATTCATTTATATATTCTACACATGCACATTCTTCCTTTCCTTTCTTTGCACATCTTCCAACACCTTTTAAAGAAAATAACTAAAAGCTCCTGCTACTTGAACAAAAAAGTAATGCTAACTTAAAATACTTTTCCCCCAATGAAGGATGATGAAGTCCTTTTGAAGTACCTCTTTGGGAATGTAAATTGCATGATGCTCTCAGATCTTTATGAAAGAAAAGAAATTCTCATAAATTTGAAATTTGAATTCAGTTAACTGCCAAAAGCCTTTTAGTTTAGATATTTGATAATTTCTCAAACTTTGGTTCCTAAAAACAGGATTCATTCATACATTATATGTCTTTCCTTCTGTCTCTCTGTCTGTCTCTCTGTCTGTCTGTCTCTCCATATATATTTTTGGTCAAAAACAGGATATTGTTCTGGAGACTGAAGTAAGCAATGGAAGAAATCCTGGCCCATGCTAGTTAGAAGTTTCATCAGCAAAATGTAAATTGAATATGCTGAGGTAGCCAGATGACCTATATTATCATATCTCTCTGGTCTAAGAAGCACATATAGAGAAGAAGTTCCCAAATTCCCACAAGCTTTATTTAGATGGTCCACGGTGCATGTGTAAAAGTACGATTAAGACTCATACAGCAATTTTCTTCCATAGGAAGAAACATTTGGGAACCACTGCTACAGAGAACATACTATTGGCTGTTACCTAGATTCTACCTGTTTCCTGTATATTTGACTCAACCATTTGCTTTGCAGCCCTCTGTAGACATTCAAGATTTTTGCATATGAATGTATGGGGAAATGGGAAAGGATCATACATGCTGGCTCTCCCCCCCCCCCCAACTGCATCTGTTTGGTACTCTGTCAATCTTGTGCAGGTGGTTTTTGAAAATAATGCTTGGAAACATCTGTGTTGTAGATATTTATGCTATCACACCTTTCCTCCCAAAAGTGCATACACACATGTATTTAATTCTCACAACAACCCTCTAGAGTAGGTTTTGCTAAGAGAAAGTGGCTAGCCCATTACTACCAAGTGAGAAAGAAGCTTCTTCATATATTTTAGTCTGACAAAAGCAGCCAAGGCTGTGGTTTTATTTGCGGTATGGGAATCGTTGCAGAGGAGATTGGATATGGAGACCTTTGAAATTTTATTTTGATAGCTGTAAACCAAATCCCAGCTCTCTGTTAGCTCTGTAGCATATAAGGGCTGCCATTTAGAAATATGTCGAATGCAAAGAAAATCTGAGAATGAGCAGCAGAGGCCCCTTTCCCATTCAGATCAGGATACTCCTTCAATCGTGTTATTCACAATGGTGTGATTTAAGAATTAAATGTCATCCCGGTTATTTATTCACTATTCTCAAATCCCCCCCTTTTCTGTGTATAAATTGGTGCTTCAACACTTTTTTATTCAGCAGCAGAATTATATTTATTAATATTTTGCCCTTTCAGTTTAAGGCTATAATTTAAACTGCGATTGCATAAGTCAGGGGCGATAAAACCTATGCCCAAGAGTTCAGGGAAGCCTTGTAAGGAAGTGATTCTTATCAAGTGTGCCTTGAAATTATGTCTCTGTGAAATATGTAATAACAGGCAGTGGCTTCTGCGTTGAAAATCAGATAACAAGGGAGAGATCAGGACAGTTTAAAAGGCAGTGTGACATACTGCACAAAATATTCAACTGGAACCTAGGGTGGCCAGTTACACATCACTATTTTTAAAAAAAAGAACAAAAAAGGACACAGATTTGTGTGTGCTAATTTATATCTATAGATGCAAATTAAGAAAGAATTGTGAGATTTATTTAAATAGCAATACTGTACAAGAAATCTCACAATAGTGGGGAAGACTATGAACGGGCAAGCACCGCAACCCCAGAGTCGTTCGCGACTGGACCTAACAGTCAGGGCTCCCTTTACAGGGAAGTGGGTGGCGCTGTGGGTTAAACCACAGAGCCTAGGGCTTGCCAATCAGAAGGTCGGTCCCTGCTCTTGCCAACCTAGCAGTTCGAAAGCACAAAGTACAAGTAGATAAATAGGTACCGTTCCAGCGGGAAGGTAAACAGCGTTTCCCTGTGCTGCTCATGTTCGCCAGAAGCAGCTTAGTCATGCTGGCCACATGACCCGGAAGCTGTACACCGGCTCCCTCGGCCAGTAAAGCGAGATGAGCACCGCAACCCCAGAGTCGTCTGCGACTGGACCTAATGGTCAGGAGTACCTTTACCATTACCTTTAAAATAAATCTCACCATAGTGGGGAAGACTATGATCGGGTGACCTATGTCTGCTCTGCCTGCTGTTCAGGTGCTAACTGTGGATGGACAATTTTAAAGGAGACCCTGGTCTCCATTCTTATGGCGCTTTATCTTTAAACCACACATGGATGGAGCTTTATCTTTAAACCACACATGGATGGAGAGCCTTTCAAATAATTGACATCTTCAGACAGATGACTGTCCTCTGACAGCCCTTGACCATCCTACTTGGCACATGGCTATCCTACTTGGACCTGAAAGACCTGGGTTGAAATCCATGCCCACCATAAGAACATAAGAAGAGCCCAGGTTGAAGATGCATCTAGTCCAGTGTCCTGGTTCTCCTAGTGGCCAACCAGATGCTTATGAGAAGCATGTAAGCAGCTGCTCTCCCTGTGGTTTTCAGCAACTGTTATTGAGAAGCATGCAACCTCTGGAGATAAGAGCATAACCATCAGGGTTAGCAGGCTTATCCTCCACGAATTTGTCCATTCTTGTTTCAAAGCCCTCCAAGTCAGTGGCCATCCCTACATTTTGAGGAGCGAACTTCATAGTTTAATTCTGCACTTTGCAAATAAGTACCTTTCATGTCTGTTCTGAATTTTCATTGGAAGTCCACAAGTTCTAGTGTAAAGAGAGAAGGAGAAAAAATATATTTTCACTTTATGCCATGAATCTGAGTGGGCTTTGACAAGTCACTTAACCTACCTCAGAGGGATTCCATGAAGATAAAATGGGAGCTCCTTGGTTGAATGTCCCTCTCATGATTCCAGATTATGTTGGTGACTACATTCCGCATGTTATAGAGGGGAGACATATGCTCTGTGGTTATTTACAAATGCTTTCGGGACAAAAGGATTTTCCAATTTCTAGACATTCATTAAGTTCTCCAAACCTTCCCTTTGCTAACTATTCTTCTTGCAGGCAAGGCAATCAGAGCATCTGGATTTCTCAAACTAGAGAACCCTTCAATTTATAGGCTTCACATTAGCACCATAAATCTGCACATTTTGTGATATTGTTTTTGATTCTCCGAATATAGCATGATCGAAACACATATGTTTTGAAGCTTTATTCCAATAGCTCCTCATGTAATTAGAGACATGAGAGACCCAAACTGGCAGGATCTGACCCATTTTCAAACACACGGCAGAACGAAAACAAAAACTGGTTGCATGCATCTTAACTTTGGTTTAATCTTTTAAATATTCAGATACATTAACTGCAAACATTTTTTTCTATGCTATTTCCCTCACCATCCACAACCATAGATGGAGCCTGTTTCTTGGCAGTAGTTGCTCCACAAGTTCTTTAAATATAGTTCCACATATTTTATTCTAAAAACAGACCATTAGCAATTCAAGTGGCTTCTCCCAGGTTAACTCCCATCTTGCACAGCATTTGAGCTGCAATCTGCACACTGTTCACTTCGAAATAAGGTCCTTGAAATGTTACTGAAGTCTACAATAATATTCAGGCTCAATTACAGAGGTCCCGCTCATAGTAAAATGGTTGATCTGAAGACAGAAACACCTCTTTGAGGTAAAGCTGTCTCATGTGTAGAATTCCCCCTCTAGTCATTCATAATTACCTCACATAAATCATACATTTAACATTTTGGCTTTGTGGTATTAATGGAAACATTTTGAGCTCTTCTGCAAGTTAGAACTTACGAATCTAACTCCAAATGATTAAGAAAATGAAACCGTATTTCTCCTCCCACCCCAAGTTAAGAATCTTGATTGCTTTGAATAGCTTCCCATTGAAGCTAGGGAAACTCTACTCCAGCCTTGTAACCTGATGCAGTCAACAACACAGATGAGTTTTTCTCTTTGTAGGGGACATACAACATCTATTCTCTACCAACATGTGTAAATACCATAACCCTCAATGTCAGCCACTGACAATGCTGATAACACCTATCACGTAGGATAACCCAGGAAGATGGGTAGGCAAACTAAGGCCCGGGAGCCGGAGCCGGTCCAATCGCCTTCTAAATCCGGCCCGCGGATGGTCCGGGAATCAGCATGTATTTATATGAGTAGAATGTGTGCTTTTATTTAAAATGCATCTCTGGGTTATTTGTGGGGCATAGGAATTCGTTCATTTCCCCCAACAAAATATAGTCCAGCCCCTCACAAGGTCTGAGCGACAGAGGACCGGCCCCCTGCTGAAAAAGTTTGCTGACCCCTGCCTGGAGGTACACAGGGACGCTTTAGCTAGCCATTCTTTATATTTTATCTGCATAACCGGTGGCACTACTCTTTCTGCCCCTGACTCACTCTCTGCCTGTCTTAGTGCAGCCCTGACCTTTTATGGGCTTTGTGTTACACAGTGGCATCACAAGGGGGGCAGGGGACGGTGCACCCCAGGTGCCATGTCTGGAGGGGTGACAAGAAGGCACCCCACAGGGTGCTCGCCCCGCCTCCCCGAGGCACAGCGGCGTGAGCAGCCATCGTGCTGCCACAGCTGCAAGTGGAGGATCCTCCGTTCGTGGCTGCAGCTGCGATCAGAGGATCCCGCCACCCTCTGTATGGCGTTCGAGCGGCACCAGCGGCAAACCACTAAGCACAAAGCATGCACAGTGTCGCACGCATGCGCTGTACATAGTGGTTTGCCGCCAGCGCCGGCCGAGCACCGTACGGACTGTGGTGAGATCCCTCCATCACCGCTACAGCTACAAGTGAAGGATCCCTCTGCTGCCACTGCAGCTGTGAGCAGAGGATCCCACAACCGTCCATACAATGCTGGGGCGGCGGCAAACCACTACATACAATGCATGTGTGGTGTCGCACACATGCGCTGTACGTAGCGACATCACACATGCATCCTATGTAATGACGCCATGCATGCGCCGTATGTAGCGGCGCAACGCATGCACAGCTGGAGGTTTGCGCCTCCCCGGGTGTCGGTTAGCGTGCGTTCATCCCTGGTGGTACAGTCCATCCACATCCCCCAATAGATCCCACCATGTGTTATCGTGGGGGGGAGGGGAAACAGCACTTAAGAACATAGGAGGAGCCCTCCTGCATCAGACCAAAGGGCCATTTAGTCCAGTATCCTGTTCACACAGTGGCCAAACAGATGTTTCTGGGATGCCCACAAACAGGACGTGATTGCAACTGCGTCCTGTCTACTTATGCTCCCCTGGCACTGCTATTCAGAGGCATACCACCACTGATCCTAGAAGTAATATAAAGCCATTATGAGGACTAGTAGTCACTAATAACTTTATCCTCCATGAACTTGTCTAACTCACCATCTACACTGGCAAATGCTCCATCTTGTTGCAATTAATTCTGTAGCTTCACTTAGTGAAGAAGTACTTCCTTTTTTTCTTGCATGCTTTCTCTTCTAAACTAAAAAGGCCCTAATGTTGTAACCTTTCGTCTTTCTAGAGTTTCTCCACTCCCTTGATCATTTTGGATGCTCTTTTGTGAACCTTTTCTGCAGTAGCTTTTAAAAATTTATTTAAGGTGACAGAACTGTTCACAGTATTCCAAGTGTGCTCACACCACAGATTTGCATTATGATATTGGCACTTTTATTTTCAGTTCCATTCCTAATGATCCCTAGGATGGCATTTGCCTTCTTCACAGCTGCAGTACACTGAGTCGACATCTTTACAAGCTGTTCATTATGACCCCAAGATTTCATTCCTAGTCAATCGTTTTTACTTCACACCCCATGAGCCTATGCGTGTGTGTGTGCACGCATGCGTGCATGTGTGTGATTGCACATCACTTTACACTAGCTTACATTGCATTGCATTTACCATTGTAATACCCATACACACAGCTTGCAAATTCTTTTGTAGTTCCTCTCAATCCCTTCTTGTTTTAATCACCCAAATATGTGGCTCTTCTTCTTCATTCTGAGATAGCATCCCTGCTATTCTCCCCATCACACCTTCTGAACATATGCGTAATATGAAATCTGTTGTTAACGGAGCCAAATCACCTAAGAATCTGCTTTGGTAATGGCGCTTTAAATGTACTTCCATGTGTACTTGAAACTTAATAGAGCTGGGAATGTGGCCAGGTTTACACTTTATACGTTGGTCATTCTCCAGCCTGTGTTAACAGAATTCCACACTTCCTTTGCTGCAAGCATCCACTGCCAGAGGCATTAAGCCTTTTATACCGGTTGCTGGGAATCATAACCCCCATTTCTGTAAAAACAGCAGGAGAGGCATGTCAGATGTTGGAAAAATGTCTTTTCTTGTGACTAGCCATATATCCTAGACTTTGTCATGGTACCTTTTAAACATTTAACCAGTAGTCTGAGCTGATGCAGAAATAATGTGCTGATTTCATTAAGAAAACTTTGAGGATTACCTGAGCCAGTGTCTAAGGGTGGGAACCAGGAAAGCCATGAATCATCATTTGGGAGGGGCAAATCCAGCCTGCAGGCTGTGGTGGGTTAACTACCTCTGAGTTAAACGTTACTTGAAATGTTAGTTATTACATTGGCAATGGTGGGGTAGATGGTTTAACCATTTTTACTGCTGGTTATCAACTTTATTTTCCTGTTTGTATATTTTCCCAAAGCTGACTGAGTTCGTATAACACATTATACTCTCTGTGCGGACTTAAGGAAGTTGAAGGAGGCCAAATCTCTTCAGGAAGCATGGAAGTTATTTAAAAACCTCTATAATAGAGGTTCAGATAAAATGTATGCTACAGGTCAGTAAGCGGATGAGGAAGCCTTAGAAAATGCCAGTGTGTTTAAATAGCAGTGTCAAGGAATCCATAAAAGGTGAGAAGATTTCCTTTTTTTAAAAAGCGGAAGTGTTGCTCAAATGAGAAAATAAATGGAGCATTAGCTTGCACGGAGCAAATATAAATTGATGATAAAGCAAGCAAGGAAGGGATTTCAGAGGGAAAATCAAACAAGCACTTTAAATGCAACAGGAAACTATGCAGGCAAAAACTCTGGTGTGTAGAGGACTGTGCTGGGGAAGGATGCGGAAAGGTAAATGTATCCTGTAAGCAAATTGGGTGTCATTGGGTGTCACTGTGGGAGATGTTGGGATGAGGTAAAAGGTAAAGGTAAAGGACCCCGTGGTGGTTAAATTTGACCAAGGGGTGCTTTTCGGGGTCATGTAGCCAACATGACTAAACCACTTCTGATGCATGAAACAGCATGGCGAGTGCCAGAGCACATGGAAACACTGTTTACCTTCCTGCCACAGCCTTACCTATTTACTCATATTGGTATGCTTTGGAACTGCTAGGTTGGCAGGAGCTGGGACAAAGCAACGGGAGCTCACCCTGTTGCAGGGATTCGAACTGCCAACCTTACGACTGGCAAGCCTAAGAGGCTCGGTGGTTTAGACCATGTCCCTTTACCTTGGGATGAGACCCAAGTCTAAACAGTTGTTTCTTAGAAGTGTAACTGAGGAGGAGTCCTACCAGTCACAAAAGAGCTTTTACCCCTTCTTCTCCCCACCCAGGACATTTTCCTTGTATGCCATGCTTGGGAATAAATCTTTTTCTTTCTTTTTTTTGCAGACATGTTGCCTTCCCCAACCACTTCAGATGTATCCACTTCAAATCAGGGTACTTCAGAGAGATTTCACCTGAGATAATGGAGCAGAGGGCTATCAGTGGCTACTAGCCACAATGGCTATGCTTTGCCTCCTCGGTCAGAGGCAACATCACTTCTAAATGCCAGTCACTCAAAGCTACAGGACGACAGAGCGCTCTTGTGCTCAGGTACTGCCTATGGGTTTGCCACAGGCATCTGGTTGGTCACTGTGAGAACAGGATGCTGGACTAGTTAAGTCATTGGGCCAATCCAGCAGCACTCTTCAGATGTTCTTATGAGTTCAGACAAGCCCTCTTCAGTTTGAGATTGGTACAAATTTGATGCACACCCCTAGTGACAACTGCCACTTTAAAGAAAGCAATTCAAAAAGCAAATAGCATCACTATTTGCTACCTGTCTTAGGTAGGTGCTTTCAACGTTGAGTTGATGTTTTTAAGGAGCTGCCTCCCAAACATCTAGGCTGTATTTCCTGACTAATAAGTAACAAGTCCTGAGTCAAAATAAAAGGGATGGGGTCCTGTTTCACAAAAGTATTGCCCTCTGCAAAGAGCCTTCATTTCAGTGATGTGTCAGGACAGGCACAATCATTGAGAAAAATGTCCACCACATTTAAACTGGCAAGTACCATTTTAAAAAGAGGCAGCCTGGAGCACAACCTCCAATTTTGCTCGTCTTTTGGCAAACCATTTGCCAAGAAAGGGCAAGGAGTAGGATTTCTGCTCCAGGTTCCTTACTTCAAAGTAATGCTTCTTTAAGTGATGCAATCTCTAGTGTGACCCTTGTTTCTCCCCCTGCTATTGGCAAACTATTTGCATTCAGACAAGGGACTAATTCACTGTAGAAATCACCTTTTCTAGGGTAGGAATAGCTATCATGGTGCCATCCAAGTGGTTTGGACTACAGGTGCCATCATTGCAGGCCATTGGCCATGTTGGCTAGGGTCAATGGGAGTCATAGTCCACAACATCTGATGGACACCACATTGGCGACCCATGTCCTGAAGAAAGGAAACATGAGAAGCTGCCCTGTTTGCAATAGCCTAGAGTGTAAAGTGCAGGGATAATCGTATTTGTCTTCACAATTGCACAAGGCCTGCAGTAGTCCTCTGGCATTTGTGTTTTCAGCTTGACAGGATTGTTTTCCTAATTTGTTCAGCTGATTTTTCTTTCTTGTTTGTTTAAAAGGAGCACAGTCTGGAAGCCTGAACTCTGATGTAAAAAGGATAAGGTCTTTGATGATTCAGGTCAATGGAAGATGTAGAGCCTATGAAGACCTCCCTGTGGAGCGACGTTGCCATTGGTTTAGATCTCATCATCACAAGTCGACACCTTTATTGCTCTGGAGCTTTTTCACAGATGTCAGCGACATTGTTCTCTTTGCTCTTGTTTTAAACGACTGCACTGTAAATAAATAAAAGAAGCTGGATTTTTAAAAATAGAAAACCTGTTAAGCTAAGTTTGTGGAAATTCTCAGTAAATAGTGAAATCTGCCACATGCCCTCTAACTCCTGCACATCATCTGCAAGTGCCTTTTCAACCACGTCAAAATGCTGACTTGTGACCGGATGTCAAAATAGATGGGGCAGACAGATGAGGGTTCCATCTTTAGATGTGCATTTCCTTCGTTTCATTACTTGCCGGCAGAGACTGATATTCTTTCAGTATGGTTTTTGCCAAGAGATATTATACAGATAAATCAGAGGGCTATATAACCAATGGCTCTGTGGAAGCCTTACACCAGGATCATTTTTAGTTCAGCAGTGCAAAACCAAATTTAATTAATAGGGCTGAGTTTTTAACCGACTTGCCTTTTATAAGACTTATTAAAAGATAAAAGTGATGTATTGAGAGCCACTGCCTTTGAGTGTGTGCTGCAGCCTCATTTGCATAATAAAGGGGGTTTGGCACATGAGCTTCATAGTAATAATAAATGTGTATTAATGAAGACAATTATAGACACACGAAAATGTATGCCGCATAAAGGGAAGAATCTTGGTTATTAATGTTGACAAATCCAATACAGATGGCATTATGTATGTTAATATTATTATAAATCCTTATTGTTATGCACGGATGTATATTAAAGCTATCATTATGAATCATATTCTGTCAGCTCCCATGAGAAAAGGAAAGTACATGATGGCAATATGTAATGGCAAAATGCTATTGTCATGTTTATATTGATGTCAAGTTCAAATTGAAATTAGTTCTTAAAAGTTGTGACAGCCACATGGTTATCCATTTGAGTAATAATTAACATTCCACATAAATGACAGTAATAAATTAATATCGAGATAATTAGATTATGTAACTGTACTCATGCTCTGAAGTCATCTGATGTCAAAAGGAATTGAAAAGAAATTTTGGGGAGGCTGTCACACCTGGGAATGCACACTAGATATGCTGAAATGTATACTGGAAATGTGATTCTCAAATCTCTCTAGAATAAAGCACAAGTCATCTTGGTTTGGCTTTTTGATATATATTCTACTTGGCTGTGATTGTCCTGATTCCAAGAGTCACTTTCAATTTACACCTGTTGTACAGTGGTAACTCGGGTTACAAACACCTCGGGTTACAAACACTTCGGGTTACAGACTCCGCTAACCCAGAAGTAGAACCTCGGGTTAAGAACTTTACCTCAGAATGAGAACAGAAATTGTGCAGTAGCAGCAGCGGGAGGCCCCATTACCTAAAGTGGTACCTCAAGTTGAGAACTCTTTCAGGTTAAGAACAGACCTCCGGAACGAATTAAGTTCATAACCAGAGGTACCACTGTACTCTAAAGATAACCAGTATCTATCAAAATACAGCTATCCATCATGGCCAAAGAGAGAGAGACAGACCTGCTCAGTATTTCATTTATGCACAAGCTGAGGTTTGCTAAGGAATGGACTGAGACCTCCCTCATGGAGGCTGCCTCCATGGTTGAGTTAGTTTGAGGAATCAGTTGGTGGCTTGGGGACAGAGCTATGACAGTTACTTTGTCACAGTTGCATGCTGGACCAAACCTGCAGTAACAGTGAAGCAAAACCCACACTAGGCTCTCAAGGACAAGGTTCCTGGCATCCCTGGCACTGATTCCAACTGCCAAAACTTAATTCAGGAGCCTTTCACCATCTTTGTATTCTCCATTGCAGGCCTGTATCTGGTTGCCAAATATGGAATGCTTTCTAACCTTTCGGGTTCCTGCTACCACATCCCAAAGAAGATCTCGCTTGCCATTCTGGATCTGCCGGTTGCTTAAAAAATAAAGCCAAGATAGCATCATGCAAGAAGTGGGGAGGCCAAAATAAGCAGAGAACTTATTAAACAGGAAGAATGTCTATGGGTCATATAATAGGTGACAAATGGTTATTATTGCAGGTCTTGGTGAGCTAGCCAAGAAAGAAAGAAAGATAGGGTTGCCTATGGGAAGCTGCAGCACCAAAACATTGGGGGAAAGCCCCACTGCACACATTTATACACCGAAAATACTGTGAAAACCCCCAGTGTGTAGCAGATACTTTGGAATATGATTGTGCTGTCCTTTTTACCACACTGTATGTCTTTTAAGCCAAGGGTGTGGCTGCTGCAAGTGTGGATTTTTGACCGACTTTTTGCAAGCTATGTGACATGCAACTGCCATGTGAGATGCAAAAATCTATGCATGCTCACTTGAGCACATGACATCAGCACTCACATGACTTGCTCCACATGTGGCTGTACAGCTAAGGGTTGACCTGGGAACATCTACCGCCAGACACTGAGAAAGAACTGCAATGAAGAGGCTATTGATTAGTGCTGCTTACTCATATGCATTCGCCATTCAGGAGGATGAAGAGTGATACACTCTTTCAGTGCATGTGTATATTATGCCAGGGTGACTGTGAGGAAAGGATAGTCCCATTCAAGGCAAGAGCACACATTGTTTTGTAGCCATGTCTGTGAAGCATCCTAGTGACATTCTTGCTTAACCTGACCCCATGGGAAATATGGAGGTTGGCTATAAGCTGCCCCTTTGCCTTCTACTTGACTGGGGTGTTTGTGTTCCTGAACAATAATAACCATGCTGGTCATTTGAATCATGTCCATGTATAGCTAGTTGAGCCTAACTGGTATGGTTACTGGTGGGAGTAGGAAACAGCTCAGGATAGGTGATATATGTGTCTGATCCTTCTTTACCAGTATATCCACTGCTAACTGCAGGATTTGTGGTGGGTAGGGGATTTGCACACCCTTTTCTCTTTCCTTTCCCACCAACCAACCACACCTACTGGGAGTAAGGTAGACCCTTCCCATGTAACTACTTTGTTGCCAGACACCTCACCATGTTGCAAGTACTTCAGGTTCTCTGGCTGATTTCATAGATGGCTCTCACTGCAAGGCTATTTGGGAGGTGGGTTTCTGGCAGGAATGATGTCCTCACAGAGGTGAAATTTGAAGGACATGCTCCTGCAGCATGCCAGTTACAGGAATAAAAGGAGTAAGAGATAACAGAAGTGGATGCTTTATATATAGGCATTTGCCACTGGTATAAGAACACTCAGCATTAACCAATGAACACAAAGTTCAAACATTCCAACTGGCATGGAGTTATATCCAGAAATAGATTTTATCTACCTTTGACAGATACCCAAAGGGGCTTTCTTTCTTTCCGACACAGTTTGGCCACACTCATGTAGCTTGTTGTGCCATTGATTTGAGATGAGCATTATGTGTATGTGTTGAAGGAAATAAAATGAGGATAAAACAAACCTTTGACAATCTCTTTTTCTCCCCCCCCCCCTGCTCCTTTGGGAGCTGATCCTTGACCTTTTGAATGCTGTCTTTTGTAAAAACCTGATAGGCAACTTGAAAAGGAACTAAAGTGCCAGTCATGGAGACACAGAAGGTTAAAATTCTGTTCAAAACCAAGTGGCACTGCTGGGTTGACTCACATGGATCTCCTTTGCTAGGCTATTCTTATTCCTTTCTCTCCACTGCCCTCCATACCTGGATGTTGGCAGACATGTTGCCAAGAACATGCTCTAACTGCCCTTTAAAGACAATAAAATGATTATCGACAGAAAAAAGTTAATGGGCTTATGCCCTAGTCAGTCAAACCCAGCAATTAGTTTTAGCAAGATCAACAGTTCCACATAGCTTGCTTTAAACTATTTTTACTGCTGTATTTATATTGCTGTAACCCTCCCTGGGACCTGGGAAAGGAAGTTAATAAATCTAATAATAATAATAGAACACCTGGGGATCAGATTCAGGGGAACATCAAAAAAAGTTCAGTCCCAACAGAAAGCCAACGTTCGCCATGGTCTCAGATACTTCAGAGAGTAGGAAAGTCTGGAAATGAGACATGTCTGCATCCCTCATTCAGTACTTCACAGCAGCCAGCATTTCAGGAAAGAACAAGCTAAGACATACATAACATAACTGGGGAGTGTGGAGAAATACCTCTTTTACTTACTGTAGGATTGGGAAACCGCGGACCTCCAAATGTTGTTGGACTCTGTCAGCTCCAGCAAGCATGACCAATGATCAGGGGTGATGGGAGCTGTAGTTCAACAAAATTTGAAGGATCACAAGTCCCAGCCATGGGAATCCTTAGCAAAAGGTGACCAGAAGGTCAGGAGTCTGTGATAAGGCCAAGAAGTGACCATCTGGGCTGCATCCAAAATGAGAGGCATTATAGCTTCTGAATCCCATTTGCTGGAAACTGCAGGAGCGGAGAGTGTACTTGTGCACTGGTTGGCCACTGTGAGAACAGGAAGCTGAACTAGATGGGCCATTGGTCTGGTCCAGCAGAATCTTCTTGTGTTCACTACAATGCGTTATCCTAGAGACCCTTTCACTTTTTCCCATATAAGTGGGAAGTCTTGATGTTTCATGATAATGGGAATCTTGTTAATAGTGCATTAAGAAGAAATGTTGAAATGAGGCAAATGCTGTTATCAATAGGGATTATTATAGTAATACTAATTCAGTGATGCTGACATTTTAGTGGCTGGACAACATTAAGTGTTTGAGAGAACCGGGGAAGGTAAATTACCTTCTGATCCTATTATGTGATTTGTCAATACTGTCTCTCAATGATTAGCATTTAGTTTTCTTTAATTAAGGAAACCGATGTGGAGGACAGTTCTGAAAAAAATAGATCACAAACACTGTTAGAAAGTTTGCAGATTACAGACAACTTTAGCCTGCCCTCCTTGATCCACAAGTCTAAGCTTTGGACATTGTGTCTGTATTTAAGTGAGCACATAAGCCCAATGGTTCAAAGGACAGACATCTCTGCTTGCCAACCACCAGTTTTTCACTCTTATTATAATTATCACCACTCCCAGGGTCATGTGCAGCATTAATCTAAATTGCCTTGTCATTGGCAGCTAATGCAATCTGATTTGTATTGCTTGCAAGTTTATGCCCTTATCCTTATGGGTCTGCTATACAGCTATCAAGAAAAGCTTTCCAGGAAAGCACATGCAGAAGCCAGCCCTCTGGACACTCTGTGCACCTCCTGAAAGGCAAGGAACCTGGATAACCTTAGATGATCAGATTGATTGCCCTCCCTGCTTTTCCCATCAGTCATTTCTTACCCGATTATGCAGCCAGAGAGGGGTGGGGAGGGAGGGAGAGAGATGCATTTATCATTCTGAAACATGAAGAAGAAGAAAAATCAGTTGAGTATCTGCCTGGGGCCACATAAGTCTCCAAGTTCTCTTTCTTGCCAATGTGCTGAAACATTGTTGCAATGGAGGTCGGGGCAGACAATAGGAAACATGAGTAAGGAGTTTCACTCCTTACCTTCACGTTGTGGGTGTCACTGTGTTTACAAGGCTAAATGATAACGTGGATAAACAATGAATTCTGAACTCAGCAAGACAGCCAACTTCCCAAGGCAGCTGATAACTTCCTACTTGAATGGTAATTTCCTAACTTATTTAACTATCAGGAATTTGAGCTAACTGTGCTGTTCCACCACCTGCTTCTTGTTGCTGGGTGTAATTCCCAGAAATGAAGTGACCGGGCTCTTCCTAGAACAAAGAAGCCATCTGTCAATCACCTTTCTTGCATTAGATGCATGAAAAGTGATCCTCCGGTATATATGCACATGGGTCTATAGAGCGGATTCCCCAACTTTGGGATATAGAGGGAAATGTAAACAGTGAGGTCAGATGGAAAGAAACGGGTGTTTGTGTGGAATACACCCTGTGAATGTTTGCAAAATAAGCACAGTGGTTTTCTATCCTCCCCCCCAAAGGTGCTAATTACATTAGCAATGCTAGGATATCTGCGCTATCATCAATTACTGCTGTTGTGAATGGTCACTGTGCTTATTTTGCCCAGAGGAGAGAAATGAAGCCTATGTAATCATCCTAATAGATCCAAAGGAAATACTTGTAACATTTAAAATGAACACAAGGTCACAAACCGCATCTTCACCACAGAATATAGAAGACACTGAAGGTGTCGTTTTAAACTACTGCCAGCTGGAGCACAGTCCCTTCTTTTTTCCATTTGTCATAAACCCATACATGGCCTTAACTTGCCCTCTGACTTAACAGGGTCCAACAATTACAGCATGGGAAAAAGAACATTTGCTGTTTAAATATGTTTAAGGAACAGTGACCTCCATCTCACAGGTTGGTCAGTCATTTGATTTCATTGCAGGGTAATATATGGAACTGTTTTGTGCTGAGTTAAATCACTGGACCATCTAGCCTGGTACTGTCTACCATTGGCAGCTAGTAACATTTTGGACTTGGTAGGGCTATCATTTTTATCATTGCTATCACAATAGGACTTGTACAGCACTGATTTCGGAAAGTGTGTCATTACACATATGCATAGTGATGGCGCTTTGCACATGTATGGACAGAGGAAGAGTTAGCATGTAAGAGGGTCCAATTATGATTTCCTGACCAGATTGACTCCATACCTCTTATTTTGAAATTAAGCCCTGCCACATGACATAAGTTTTAGAATTCATATATTGCTTTATACCTACATATCCAAGGCTAAAAAACTAAACAAACACACACATTTAAAAGGTAAAAAAAAGCATGCTTCCAGATTTCCTCCCCCAAAAAACATAAATTTAACTTTTTATTATCCAAAACACTTTTTTCTCTGAATTAAAAGAACAAAGAATTCTATGGAATTCACAGTCTAACAAACTAAAACACAATACATAAGAAATAAAAGCAGTGATTAAGATACAATTACAAAGTGTGCTGTTTCTAGCACAATGCACAACAATTGCTACAATAGGCGAAAGAACAAGAATTACGTAAGTGATCTAGCAGGACCCTCAGCAATTTTCAAGTGGTTGGTGGTGGTGGGAGGAGGAATTTGGGAACTGTTTCCATCATATATTTGTTAGTCTTCGAAGTAAAGTGAAGTTTTTGCCACCAGTGACTAACTCAGCTACCCATCTTGTTACCACCCAAATAAGTGTACCCAAATAATTCTATGCAACTCAGTGGCTTCCTACATTGTGAATGCTTAGTTGGCCTAATGAAATCATCACTTTCCTTTTACTTGTTCTTTCTTCTTTGTTGCATGTGAATCACATGACTACCAGGACTTTAGCATTGCTTTGTAAGTAAGGGCACCATTCCCTGGAAAAGTAGCTCTTAGGTCTGACTCATTTCAATAGTGTCAGAAGGATGTCTCGGCAGATTGTACCTGAGTGATCTGAAAGAGCTTGTGAACATAAATCAACTTTCCAAAGCAAAATTATCATTCGCACATAGATCACACATTTCTGCTTTCTGTGAGAACATGTGCAGGGCTACTGGAGGAAATTTTAGGAAATCTTTAGAGGGAATGACTCTAGCAGAGATACTTGAAATGGTTCACAGTTCACACCTATGTTTCTCTGCCCCACCCACCTGCCCTGAGAAATAGCTGGTTTGTAAATGCACACAAAAAGTTCAAAAGTGCAAGAGGATCATGTTTTCAGCAAGCGTTTGTTTTTTCTCTCCTTTGGATGCAAGGACAATGGAATAGAAACCCGGACAAATCTGTCTCTTTTTTGGCCATGAAATCCTAGTACCATGTTATGCTTCACTTCCTGCTTGTGGATATTTAGAAGGCACCATTGCACAAAGCCCATGGGCTTGGCAATAGCTAATCTCTTTAAAGGAGCAGATGGCCAGTGCCCAAATTACGTTTTTTATTATTATTATTCTGATCCCTGGAACAACTCATGTCTAAAGTTTGGTTATGAAAGGATCCAAGTACCAATTTCCATTTGACGGTTACTCCTAAACTCTAACTGCCCCTTTTTGCTTTCAAGATTCTTTTAGCAATTGTGGTTTTAAGTGGGTCTTTTTGCCATGGACTAACACAGATTACAGTGGTACCTCAGGTTACATACGCTTCAGGTTACAGACTCCACTAACCCAGAAATAGTGCCAAGGCAAAGACACTCTATGTACCTATGTACAGTGGTACCTCGGGTTACATACGCTTCAGGACTCCGCTAACCCAGAAATAGTACCTCGGGTTAAGAACTTTGCTGCAGGATGAGAAGAGAAATCGTGCTCCGGTGGCGTGGCAGCAGCAGGAGGCCCCATTAGCTAAAGTGGTGCTTCAGGTTAAGAACAGTTTCAGGTTAAGAATGGACCTCCGGAACGAATTAAGTACTTAACCCGAGGTACCACTGTACTCACCTACTGGGATATAGGATCTCAGCCATATAAGAAACAGGAAAAGATGGAAGTGATGTTACTGTGTCCTGAGATGCTACTGCTTTGTAATGCAGGTGGAGATGTTTGTGTCTTGTTGATCTGTACAACTCCAGTATTTGTGTATACAGGTGCAAATACTGCACACCCATGGAATGTAACACGTAAACACCCAAATGCTCATTCCTGACTTCCCAAACCCATAGGTTAGCAAGTTAGGATTGTTCACATCTGAACCTGCTCTGTAGGAAGATCAGATGCCGAGCCTTATACTGAGTCAGTCCAATGGCTTGTCTGTCACAGTACTACCAGCCCTGAGTGACAGATTTTCTCTGGAGCCTGCGACAGAAATGTTTCACAGCCCTACTACCTCAGAGGCTTGGGATTGAATTTGCAGCTTTTTAAACACAAGCTGGGGATTGAACTTGCAGCTTCCTATATTCAAAGTTGACTTGCTGCTGGGGCCCCTCCCCTGTGGAGCTCTGACCTCTCCCAGTCTCAGTGAAGAAATCCAGTTGGGAATCATTAATCCAAAAACAGCTCTGCTGTAAAACCCAGATACTTTGGGCTTAAACAGAAAAAAGAGTTATAGTCAGAAGTGAGCTACTTTTATGAGTATGGGGGAAAGAGGGGGACAAGCAACCCAAAAGAGTCAGAATCCTATGACTTTGGTGTAAAATGGAATTCAGTTTTAACATAGCAGCTGTTGGAATCCATGTGTGTGAAGGCATTTCATTATACAGAACAGTCGATAACATTCTTACGTATAAAATATTTCAGCTGGCGGGGGGGGGAGCAAAGTAAGAGACTTACATGGACCATCAAACCCTGCCAGTGAATTCCAAAACTGCTGAGAACAAAGCACACTTCACTGGGGACCTGCTGGTTGCTATCGTCGACTGAGCCACTTACGGTAGGAATCTAAATAAATATATGGAACTCGGCCATTCCTTTCTGTGAAATGTCTTGGCTGCAGCGTGTGCAGGTCAATTTCGGCAGTGTGCTCCTGCTACCTTGCTGTTTCAGTAATGCAAAGCAACTGTAAATCTGCCCTAATTGGGTCAATGGCTGTTTTGCACCACTGGAGCAGCATAGAAAGGCCTGGGCATTCTCTAAATCCTGACCATACATCTATCACATCTTGACATGGTTCTTTTAGCTGCCAAGTGTTTAAACAGATAAATTCCTACCTCCCCCTCCCCCCCCCGGGGTTGTTGCCTTTTTAAAGAAAAATGTACAATGGGTTAGTAAAATAGCAGCCATTTCTGTTTCTTTCAGTGCTGAATACTCCTCTCCTCTTGGCATCAGACCCTTTTTCAAAGCTATACATACATACCTATTCGACTTGATTGAAACAAAACTGCTCAGCTTGAACTTTCGGTTTCAAAGCTCTGCCTTGAATGGTGCATTGCTAGAAGGTAACTGCTTTCACTGTTTAGAGCTGATGATGAATAAGCTGCACCATTGTTCACTTTCATTATAAACACACACACAAAAGACCACATAGAACAGAGAAACAGTCTATTTTCTAACATCAAACAATGTGACTCAATACAAGATTGCCTAAATGTTTCACGAGGTATCAAAGCTAAAGTCAGCTTGTTAAGCTACTGATGGGTGAATAAAACATCATTTTCCTTTTCTAATTATCTGACAGGAGAGAGGTTTCTGGGCAATGTTTTCAGATGTATTTGTTATTTGCGGAACCATTTGTTTTCCTTTGGTTATGTACTCATCGGGGGCACAGTCCAACAAGATGGTCCCCAATTTCAATGAACAGGAGATGCATGGTGTTCAATTCAACAGCATTTGCATAGACAACGTGCTGCAGGATTTCTCAGTTGCTCATTCTATTCACACAAAGAATAAGAAGAGGCCTGCTGGATGAGACCAAATGCCCCTCTAGTGTATGGTTACCAGGTTTTTTTTCAATAAATCCGGGATATCAGGGGACACTTTTTTTTTTTTTTTTTTTGGAAGCTGAGTAGCAACAGGGAGTCAGTAGTGGAGATGGTGAGACAAAAGACCCTAGGCCCAAGCACACATTCATATTGTACGAAGGTGCAAAGCCCTTCTTTCACACCCTGTGAAACATAAATGCACAGAGTTTTTTAAAAATTGGGCAACGGCGGGCCACCCACCCATGATTCCTGAGCCTTCCCTGATCTCCTTCCCCTTTTGTTTTGACAAATCAGAGGAGGCTTGGGAGTCACGGGCGGGTGGCCGTTGCCCAGGAGGGGCCAATCTGGAAGTGCAGTTAGTTCTGGCTGGCTTCAGGTACTGCTTGCTGCTTGCTGCTGTGGCACAGGTAAAATGGCGGGCACCATGGCAGCGAGCGGTGAGCAGCTCCTGAAGCCAGCCAGAACCAACTGTGCTACCAGGCTGGCTCCAGGCTGCTGAGTCTGCCGCTGCCACATTTCCTGGGGACAGATTTGCAAATCTGGGAACATTCTGGGGACGGAATTTGTCCAGGGACAGATATGCAAATCCAGGGACTGTCCCCGGAAACCGGGGACGTCTGGTAACCTTAATCTAGTACAGCATCGGTGACCAAACAGTTGCCCATGGGAAGCCCATGAGCAGGAGACAAGTGTACCTGCATTCTCCCCACTTGTGATTCCTAGCAACTGGTCTTCAGAGGCAGGCTGCCTCTGATCCCCAAGGTAATAGGCAGCCACCATCCCTAGTAGTCACTGATAGCCTGATCCTCCATAAATTCATCTAAGCCCCATTTAAAGCCAGATTTAAAGCCAGCCAATTGATGGCCATCATGGCATCTTGTAATTCTATAGTTTCCTTATGCACTGTTTAAATACATATTTTCTTTTGTCTGTCCTGCTCTCCCAACACGCAGCCTCATTAGATGACCCCTGGCTTCTAATACTATATAAGAGGGAGAAAAACTTACCTATATCCACTTTTTCCACACCATACATAACGTTGGACACCTCTCTTATATCCCCACTTGCCCATCTTTTTTCCTAAACTAAAATGTCACAAATGGTGCAACCTTTCCCCACAGAGCAGCTGTTCCAGTGCCATAATGATTTTGCATGCCCTTTTCTGAACCTTTTCCAGCTCCACAGTATCCTTTTTAAGATGCAATGGTCAGGCCTGTACACAATATGCCAAGCGCACACCATAATTTGTATAATGGCATTATTATATTGGCAGTTTTATTTTTAATCCCTTTCCTAATGGTACCTAATATGGAATTCACCTTTTTCAAAGCTGCTGCACACTCAGTTGACATTTTCATTGAACCCATCATGACCCCAAGATTTCTTTTCTGGTCAGTCACTGCCTGTTCACACCCTGTAAATGTCCATGTTAAGATTTATTTATTTTTGTCCCAATGTGCATCACTCAGATTGCTTGCTTCACTTGCCGACACTGAATCTCATTTGCCATCTTGATGCCTATTCGCCCAGTTGGGAAAGATCCTTTCATGGCTCCTGGCAATATCTTTTTGTTCTTATCACCCTGAACAATTTATCAGCAATCATGGCCACTTCACTACTCACCCCCTAGCTCCAGAGCATTTATGAATAAGATAAATAGCACAGGCCCCAGTTCTGATCTTTGGGGGACTCCACTTCTTACATTCTTCTTTTGTGAGAACTGTCCATTTATTGTTATTATCCATTTCTTTCAACAGTTATTGTTCGATAAAAGGTGCCACCTTCTTACCTCATGACCGATTTTTAGTGCAACTGGTAAGTTTGGACCTGTCCATAGCTGTCAACTTTTCCCTTTTCTAGCGAGGAATCCTATTCGGAATAAGCGAATTTCCCTTAAAAAATGGGAAATGTTGACAGCTATGGACCTGTCTTGGCAAAAATCAAGTGAAGGCAATCTAAGTCATGTTTTGGTCTGCCATCTTGAATCAAAATGGCACCCTGCATCAAAACATCAATGAAGTCTGTCACCCCCACCCCATAAACCCTCATTTAATGTTTGGTGATGATATATTGAGAGGCAGCTAAAGCCATGCCCCAAAATGGGTGGTCACACCAAAGTCATCTAGATTCAAAATGGAACCTGGTACCCAAATGCCAAACACCCTTGCTTGTTGGTTCACATGATAGAAAGAGGCCTTGGTAACCCCTCCTCCCAAGGTAAGGAGTGTGACCTAGCTAAGCTTGGCAGGACACCTTACTCTATGGTCTTAACCCCTTCATGCATTAATTAGTCTTAAGCATGTTGGCTATATGACGCTGATTTATCCCATGATCTCAAGAGGTGGCCGAACCTATAGAAAGCAAACAAACAAACCATTTCCCAAAATATATCATAGATCCATACATGTCTGACACCTGACATCATGTATGGTGTCAGATGTGGGGCAGGTGGCTTTGGTTTCAGGGGAACAGCCTCATGGGGCAAATTGGGTCCCATGCTAATTCTAATTTGTCCTCCATGGGCTGGAGGTTCCCTACACTAAAGCATCACATGCAAGCCCTGACCAGGTTAGAACAGCATTCAGAATCATTTCCCCCTCCTACCTGGGAAGAAGCTTGTGTAACTACTAAGTAGATGAATTATTTTTTCCCCTATTTAAAAGGAAGAAAGATGGCATTCCTCTTTAATTCTCTGTCTTTTATGTTGTACAAATAACTAGCATTTATGGGTTACCATGCTATTCAAAAAGGCTTCGTCTTCTACCATTCAGCTCTCATGCAAGCCATCTATTCTTCCCACCCTTGCTTTGGCACGCACATCCCTTCTTAGAAACGGTTTCTTAAATAAAGCACAATCCCTGGCAGACTGTTCAGGAATGACTCTTGTGAGAAAGGCTATGTGAAAAGATAATGTGTGAGTGGAAGCGGTATCTTTGTGGTGAATTCATCTGCTGAAACAACTTGATTAAATGCAGATTTTTATCAAAGTAATCCAAGACCTTGTTCTTAAACATCTATTATTCCATTCCATCACAGATGTGTGCATAATGGCTCTATTTTTCCCTCCAAGAAAGGTTACTCTATTCACAGCAAGAAATATAGCTGAATACCCTTAATTAGGAGATGTGTCTTTTTTTAACGCCCACAATCACCTTTTCCACTCAGAGTGGGAATTGCCCTGTCTTGTAATGTGCGAATGACAGTCTAAAGAGAAGTTAACTTTAAACAAGGAGACAACGCAAATAAAATAAAATAAAAGTTCAGAAAAATAAAAGTTCTGGAGTTCCTTTTCTCCTATGCCAATGTATAAATGCTTTGAATCAAAATTTTAGATCTTCATTGATCATATGCTATCTTTGTTATGCTTCCCCTGCCTTCCTTTTGTGTCCCTAAGTTCTAGGTTCTTAGATGTATGAATCACTTTACACACTGTAGCCACAACTACACCGTGGCTTGCAACACCTCATATCACTCCTTCATTCTCACCATTACTCCCAGTGACTTCCTCTTTACAGTAACACACCACCACCCACTCTCCAGCCTTTCTGTTAATTCCATACAATTACCCTTGTTTTGAGCCAAGAGGTTCTCCTTGTACATTTGTACACTTACACACTTGGTCAGTAAGATGGGTGTCCACCAGGGAATAGTCCTTCTCTATGGTTTCCCCTTGGCTGTTGACCCCCATTGAACATGTGCCAAATCTCTTTGAGGGGTTTTTCCTACAATCAAACGGTATATACATTTTATGAAATAAATAAAACAAATTTTTATGCTGCCAGATTTTTCAAGGGCCTTGAAAACTTACTTTTTTTTAACTGGCCTTCCAGACTTGATGTTCATTAGCTGGAAGACACTCTGCCACAATTATGTACTTTCTGATTATGTAAAAGTTTTACTATTACTATTATAATTTTATTTTGTACTATTTTAAAATTTTGAATTATTTTTATATTATATTTTTATTTTAAGATGCTTTTAACATGCACTTGCCTGGAAAAGCAGTGTTAAAATATCTTAAATAAAAATAATAAAGGGTGTCATTAAAGCATTCTGGTTAAATAAATGAAGTGCCTGGTTTTGTCAGTGGAATGTTATTGTGGATATGGTGGTGGCCGACTAGCGGTGACACACTGTCAATGGTGGCATCACAGCAAATAGACCCCACCCCAGAATCAGCTTCAGCTATGGCAAAGTTATTGCATATAATGGGTGGGGCTAGCTAACCAAATCTTCTGGTTCCGTCAAAAGGCTGCTGTTCTCCAGGTGCAGCAGAAAAGGGTTGGGGAAGCTAAGGTTGGCACCCAGTTTAGCTTAGTGTGGCTTTCATTGACAATTACCCAGGAGTAACAATGGACAAGGTGTTTATTTGAGGAACAATGAAAACAGATTGATATTTAATTGCAGTATGGAATGAATGTGATTAGAAGGAGTAATCTGTTAAACCCATTCCTACCCTGTCCATCTCCTCTACTCTCCACCCTCTTCCTCTTCCAACTCCCCTCTACTCTCCACCTGCTTTCTCTTGACAAAAAATCCTAACACCTCCCCAATTGTCATGCTATGCTCCTTTCAACTCTCTCTCCCACTTAGTATTCCCCAGCCCAAGTAGTTTCCTTCCTCCTCTCCTCCAAAAACAAATTCCAAATGTGGTTCACCACAGAGCTGTATGAATGGCAGGCTTTATTATTTATTGTTAGATATGCCTAAAATGATGCGGCGATCCCTATGAGAAGAGCATTAAAATAACTATTTTTATGTATATGAGACCTACAATTCACCTAATACAGCTAGTGCAATTTTATATACAAAAGGCTTGGGAAAGATGAAGTGCAAAACTATAGATCTTGACTAGCTCAAACACTGCAAGAAGCAAATTATTTTGCTTCAAATTATCTGCCTGCTATGCTATACTATCTGGCAGGCAGAACTTTCATGTGAGTTTTTAAATAAGAGAATCTGCTTCCCTTTATCTCAGACTATTATCTGTGGTGTATCTAGGGCACTAGTGACAATGGCAGATAAGCTTTACAGTAGTTACACTGAATTTATCAAACAAGACAAAGCCAATGTCTAGGGCTGCAATTTTTTTCCATGCTAAATTGCTCTTTTCACCGTAGAATCTTGCATAATTCACAGGACATTGTCCAAATCATAGAAATTTCACATCCCAATGTAAAATATTTATTGTGACGGGGGAAAGGGTTTCTGACAATGTAAAAGGAATTTGTGACAGCTGTCAACAAGGCAGCACATATGATGTGTCAGATCTGCGAAAAGAATATTATTATTTTAAAAAGATAATGTGTTGTAACAAAGATGCTCCCTTCAACTTCTCTGATAAGCCCCCTCACCTGTGCGCTTTTTAAGGGGTATGCTGAGACAAATACAATACCTACATATAAATTTGCTGAACACATTTAAGAGTCTGAGTTACAACTGGCTATATAGACTCAATAGACTATCACTTTGCAGATGACATAGTGAAAGCATGGGGTGTAGTCAGATCTTGCATGCGAAATGAAAATGCATTTGGATATCAGAAGAGAGCCTAGGCAAATTCATCGGATGATCTGAAGGGTGTGCTGATTACCTGGCTTGTGGGAGTATCTGGGTGTAGGGATGCCAAAAAAGAATGTCAAAAACGCCAGATTGATCAGCTCTAGTGCTTTATTAAAGAAAGGTGCAGTTTTATAGCAAATCACCTTGCTAGGTCTCCCAGCCTTTACAGACATGGAACAGACACCGCAGCAAGAAGATGGCTTGTCCACATCCAAGCAAACATTCATACATTATTTTTACACAAAGCAGCATACGTCGCTTTGGCCAGGACTTCCCATCATTTCGCCTGACCAGATGAGGACATAGGTGGCAAATACCCAAACTTGCAGATAGTGCCCCTTTCTGGGCTCAGAACCCAGCACCCTAAGCTAAGGATAACATCAAGGGTAGCTAATTAGTTTATATCAAAGCGAGTGAATATAAACATATATGAGCTCATTGCTTCCTACCAATTAATTGTGGGGTTATCTTGACTACCAAGACGGCGTCTGCAGAGCTTCCAAAACAGTTCACCTTTGGTTCAACACAATAGGGGGCAGTAGCAGTGTATGTGATGGAGTGGAGCCGACACTGGCATCCCTAAGGTTTATCTGGATGGGGCAGGGTGGCAGCAAGATTGTAGCTTCATGGGGGCACTGGGGTGAGTGTTAGGTTGGCTCAACCAGCGCACCTGCACAGCCCCGAATTTGCCACCCTGGCCCACCCCAGTCCTATCAGCTGATGTTGAGAGGGCAGCTCTGCCCCAGCACATGGACCACTCCAGTCCTGGAGAGGGAACATCACACAACTCAAATATGTAAAGTAAGTTCTTGTAGCTTTGGATGCCATTCTTTTCTCTCAAAATGTTTACTTATATTGGACAGAAAGCAGTCTTTGAATCAGACTGAGAAGGGCCCTCAGGGTCTCAGATTCTCCATCATCTTAGACTTTCTAAGTAGTGGGACATGGCGAGCTGGTTTCATAATGTAACGTTAAGACAAACTAATTAATAATGCAAACCAATGCATATTTACCTGTAGATAAACTGTGAGTCTAGTCCCCCTGTCCACAATATACAAACACTGAACATCTGTAAAGCCCTTATGTCAATTGAGCAAAAATGTTTATATATCTAGACCTAAATCTCTTCAGCATCTGAGTGATTTACCCATGCTGAAGATATACATTCTGAGTAGAAAGCTTGACTCCCAGGCCCAGCACGGCTCTTTGTCTGTCCCTAGCTGTAAGTGCGAAAAGAGTATTCTATAAAACTGAAGCCCAGCATATTCCTAAGAGCAGAAGAAAAACCCTGCTGGATCAAGTCGAAAGCCCATAAAGTCCAACATCTTCTCACATTTGGCCAACCAGATGCCAGTGAGAAGCCTCAACCATGACCTGAGTACAAAGGGGAAGCAATTCCCTGATTGTAAAAGGGAAGCATCTAAATATAGCAAAGGAAGTGGCTATGAAGGTTATGGACACCTTCTTTATAGAACTCCAGGAATTACTGTTGATTCTAAAATGCAGATTTTAGGTCTACCCTGACATCACATCTGCTTTCAGCGATGACCACATGTAACACATTGTTCCCCATAAGGAAACTCCAATGTGTGAGCTCCTGCTCATGTGTAGGTGCTCCCTGCAGTTGGGACACCACCAGCACAACCAGGTGTCCCAGCTGTATAGTACTTCTGCACAGGAACAGGAGATCACATAATCAGGTTTCCATACAGCAACCAGGTGCAATATGCAGTTGTTGCAAGAAGACAGCATTATGTGGGCAGCCATCTTATTCTCCATGCATTTCCTCAGGAAGAGTTTGAATGAGGGTAGAGCCTCGCATGTACACTGGTGGCCTCCATCCAGTGCTCTCCTGCACTCCCACTCAACACCACTTCAGCCCCACCCAGGTAAACAGGAGTGATGCCAGTGTCAGGAGGGCAGCTCTGCAACCCCATTGCACCACATGCACAGCTACAGTCAGGTGTGCTCAGTCTGGACCCAAATATAGGGGCATAACACTTGACGCTTAGTATAACTTGCGGCTAACTTGACAAATGGACCACAGTTTTCCACCTCCGTAGCTAGAATCCAAAGGTGCCAGACAAAGCTTCAAAGCGACGTGATATTTTGGAAGGTTATTTTCTCACACTTTGGGGATTAATTTGGAGCAAGAGAATTCCAGGCGCATGTTGTTCATGCAATAGCATTTAGAAAGGGCCAGAGCAACTCTCAATTGCGTCAAAATTGGTCAAAGTACAGTCAGCTACCTTGTGAGCTTTTATCTGCCTCGGGTAATGTCAGGCTGATCGACTGCTGTGTGCATTTTGTAGCCTTGATTGCTGCTGAGAGAAAACTTTGCAGAAGTTCAAAACAAAACTTTTTTATTTTTTTAAAAAATAAGGAAAAGAAAAAAAGCTTAAAACAAAAACCTTAACATTTTTAAGTGGGGGGCAGATTCAGATTTTATGAGGTGGAGACGTGAAAAATTGAGTTTAAGAAGATCCTGTACAATTTTATAGCTGGAAGCTCTGGTTTGTATCCAATGGTGGCTTACCTATCAAGTCATGTTAGGGCATCTCTTTTTATGCCATTCTTTGCTATACACATAAGCCCCTAGCTACTCCAAAAAGCTGCTCTAGAGGATGGGTAGACCCTCCAGAACAGAATGGGTGTTGCTCAGCTAAAGCTCTTTTTGCCAAGGCAAAGACACTCTATGTACCTATGTACAGTGGTACCTCGGGTTACATACGCTTCAGGTTACATACGCTTCAGGACTCCGCTAACCCAGAAATAGTACCTCGGGTTAAGAACTTTGCTGTAGGATGAGAAGAGAAATCGTGCTCCAGTGGCGTGGCAGCAGCAGGAGGCCCCATTAGCTAAAGTGGTGCTTCAGGTTATGAACAATTTCAGGTTAAGAACTGACCTCCGGAACGAATTAAGTACTTAACCCGAGGTACCACTGTAGAGCTCCTCCAGCTCAGGGGGAGCCCCGATTGAGCTAAGGGGCATGGCCACAGCACACAGTGTTGGCGGTGTGACTAGGCCACGCAACCTCATGGAAACCTCCACACATTCTTTCAAAACATGGGGTGATCCTCCAAACATCTCCATTAATTTCAGAACACTCAGGTTTGTGATGGGGTTGCAAGAAGCAGATGTGACGTAATTAGAAAGAGAACCACCATCACTGGTTATGTATGCCATTCACAAGACCTTGAGATAATTACTGCCACTCTGCAGCTGACTGGAACTAATGACTGGCACAGATGATACCTGCCCCAGCAGTAGCCCATCCCTGGAGACGCCATTCATAATGGCTTCCCTTTCAGTTGATGAGGCAGTGCTGTGTGCCAGATTACTTAGGATTCAATTCTTGCTATACAGATATGTTTGCCATTCCCCCATTCCAAAGCAGTGTTTTTAATTAACTTGCTGAAAGTTGGTGCTAATGAAAATTGACAGGGAGAGAGATTTATTCCAGACACAGGATGGGTACATTGAGTTCTAATCTCAACTCTGATATTGACTTCATTTCAACTCATTTAGCCCAAGGTGGATAAAAATCACTTGGGTTTCTTGGTTAATTGATTTTTGAAGAAAAATTAATCAGATTTTTAAAAAATTGCTTAACTTCAGTTATAGTGTGTCTTGCAAGTAACTTGTTTTAAATGCATATCTCAATGTGATATAAACAAAACATATTCAAGTCTACATTCCTGACCTCTTCAGCTGAATCCATGAGGCTCTATCAAATGCAATGTCTCAATCCACACATAGTCCCAAGCCATGATTAAGGAAGCTTAACTACTGTTTCCCCTTCATGGATCACTGCCTTGTCGTGGTGAAGGGGCTTGAATAACTCAGAGAAGCTATGAGCTATGCTGTGCAGGGCCACCCAAGACGGACAGGTCATAGTGGAGAGTTTTGACCAAACGTGATCCACCTGGAGAAGGAACTGGCAAACCAGTATTTTGCCAAGAAAACTCCATGGACATAAAAAGGGAGAAGCTTTGAGAAGAAAGTGAGAGTTTCCAAGGCATGCTCTGGTTCATGGAGTCACGGAGAGTCAAACATGACTAAGAAGACTAAACAACAACAACAACAAACTACTGTTCGGTGCAGAAGTGACTATTCCAGAAATGACTATCACCCTCCTGGTAGTGGCATTGCTGTTGCTTACCAGGATAATGAGGGGGCAGAACAGGGTATGGTGAAGTTGAGACTGGGTGGATGCCCTGGCAGGGCCAATCCAGCACTGTTCCCAGTGTATCCACATAGTCCTGGTCTCACCACCATTCTGCTCCTCCACAGTCAGTCCCACTAAGCTGGCTAGACCTACCATGCCAGCCACTCCTGTTTGCTGAGATTCTGAACTGATAAACCATGACGTGATCAGCCAGCAAATCATAATTGAAAATCAAGATTTGAAATGCATCTGCAAGCCATGGTTTGTACTAACTATGGCTCCATCTGTGCTATACCTGTAAAGCAGTATCATATCACTTCAACAGTCATGACTTTCCCCACAGTATCCTGGTAAGTGTAGTTTATGGGTGCTAAGAGCTGTTAGGAGACACACACCCTCACAGGGCTACATTTCTAGAGTTCCCTGGGAATAGGGATTGATGGTTAAATGTATGGTGTAGGTGGGGCCTGCAATTTGGCAGAATGATTGACATCTATTAATATCAGATCTTCTTTAGAGACTGGAGTGCTGAGTAATCAGAAAATCAAAACACAACAACAGTTCTAAATCATAGCTTACATGATTGTTTGGAAGGTCAAAACTGATTGTTTGGAAGGTCAAAACTAAACTATGGTTAGGCATGAATGATGGGTTTAGCATTGGGTCTGAATTATACTACTAAGCTAAAGACTGCTTGTCTTTGTAAAAGCATGTAAAGAAACAAAAATGTTTGGTTCCTTGAAATGAGCATTATCACACAATAGAGTGTTTTTTGTTTTTTATTGACAATGAATTATTACGTTTATTATCGGCATCCATATTAATATTTAGCAAACTGCCTCCAGTTCCTCCAGCACTTTCCCTTCCTCATCCCTGGTGATTTCCAATCCATGTTTGAAATGCACTTCTTTTTTATTTGAGATTCATGACTACTCAAAAGTCTCATTGAGACCAACAGGACTTACTCGCAGGTATGTGGGTATAGACTTCAATCTAAGATTATCATCAATTTGTTTTTAATGTTTGATTTTATTGGTATTTTAATGACTATTTTATATTGTCTTATGCAAACTACTTAGAGGTTTCTGTCACTGAAGCAGTTATATGAATCTTCTAAAATAATAAATCAATGAATCATATCTATAGCACTTTGTGACTGTCAGCAAATGCTTTCAAGAAATTTTCTCAGTAACAAGAATTTTGTGAAGTAGGTTGTTGATTCCAAACTAAAACCAGAAATGAGTGAAACTTGATTGCTGTTACCTGGATAGTCAGTGCCGGATTTATGTATAAGCTAAACAAGCTGTAGCTTAGGGCCCCACTCTCTTGGGGGGGGGGCCCAAAAAATTTAAAGGAAAAAAAACTGGATGTACATTTCCAGAATATAAGATAAAAACCAAAATACAACCTACATACAGCAACAGAGTTTTGTGTTGTGTAGGCTCCTATGATGTAAGTAATGGGCATATATAGCATATACTCAACACAAAAAACAGCAGCAATTTGTTGTTGACAAAGGACAGCTGGACATAGAAAGGACCCCATTACCTTCAGTTGCTTAGGGCCTCATCAAACCTAAATCCAGCCCTGTGGATAGTTTATCACTGAACAAAGAACTGAAACTAAGTTTTGCACATCCCCATGGTATTATTATATAGTACACTGCATCCACTTGCAGCTGTTGCCCAAAATATTTGAGGAAGAACAATATCAGTCATTTCAACCATCTCAAAAGTGGCCAAGTACCTATATAAAACATCCAAATCCATGAGACAGTCAAAAGAAAAATGTGACATGAAAGAAGCAGCTTATACATCCAACTTTTTTGTCCAAATAGTATTTGAAGAAAGATGCAGAGTTGTCTGGACAACCTCATGATTCATCTCCATTGCCATCTCTTAGAGAAATGAGCCATCTTGGCTCATTAACTCATAAACGATCCCATTTTATACAATTGTGATGACCCACTGACCTGTAGCCTAGCCACTCAGATAAAGACACAATGTAGTGATGACAGATGATTTTAATCCCATTTTCTGCCTACTTGACAGGATTTATGTAAGTATTCCTGGCCTGTTTTCCATGCTATATTTAAAGCAATTAATATTTCAATCCATCTAATAAGCCTGCGTACTAAAGCACACCGGGTTTTCATATGTCCATATATTGTCAGGTAGCCAAAGATAGATACATAATTGAAAGGTGTGTGGGGAGTCTCATGTTCTCCTGATTCTTTGTGTGCAAAAATGTTGAATTAATATCCCACTCTTCTGAATATGTATTTCTCAGAGTTCCAAATCAGGGATGTTGGTGTGTTTAGGTATTTGGGGTATGGGAGAACAGAGTGGGGAAATATGTGGTGTAGCAGCTAGATTGCTGAACTATGATCTGGGAGACGAGTTCGTCTCCGCACTCAACCATTAAACCCACTGGGTGACCTGGGACCAGGGACCGTCTCTCAGCGTAACCTTCTTCACAGGATTGCAATAAGAATAAAAAGAAAAGTTTCTGTGTATAGCACCATGTGCTCCTTGGAGAAAACATGGGATATAAATGTAACAACAAATTAAAGATGAATCAATATGTGGTTCCTTGCTTTAGGGGCCTTCAGGTAAAAAAAAAGTATATAAATAAACCATAACATAATGCATACCAACTTACCCAGAGGTAAGTTCCCTTGAATTCAGTAGGACGTACTTCTGAGTGACATGTATAGGATTGGACTTTTGTGGACTAGGTTTATGCAGTGCTAGATTAACCATTAAGCAAAATAAGCATGTGCTTAGGGCATCAAGGGAAGAGGGGCACCACATAAATTTTTCATTGGCGGATTTTTAACATTAATGATCACAAAATAGCTCAGCTGAGTGTTCATTTCCTCAGTTGAAGTATGTTTAAAAATTCCCAACTGAACAACTATGTAGAAGTTTTTTTCAAATACATATAAATAAAGTGGAAGGAGTCAAAAATAAACATTATTATCAATTTTACTGTAGGTTTTGTTTCATTTCAGGGGGGGGAATCATTTTGCAGTTTATTATTTCTCATATTTTGAATTAGATATGTATGGGGGCACCAACATATTTTACATGCTTAGGGCCTCTAAAGTTCTTAATCCGGCCTATGTATAGGATTATGCTTTTGTGGACTGACCATATAGGGTGTTATCCTCTGCACAGCTGGCACAAACACAAAGTCACACAGGGGGAGGAGAGAGAGAGAGAGAGAGAGAGAGAGAGAGAGAGAGAGAGAGGAGGGCTAAAAGGTCAGGAAATGCAGGACTATGTGACACTTCTATGCAAAGCACAAATATATACAAGGTAAGTACAGTAACTATTCACAACACAGTAATGGGAGATAACCCAATCTTCCTAGGTAAGGAAGGAGATAAAGTGTTAATTAAATGCAATTAGCCACTTCCTGATTAACAATGGGCTTTGAGGTAAGTGGTACAGAAGTTTCATCAACTTGTTTGTTCTGCTTTCAATGGAGTCTAATAGCACCTTGGATGAGTAGCGTCCAGCATTTAAATACGCAAATGGCATCAGGTACCAGAAAAGTATGTAATTATAAAGGTAAAGGGACCCCTGACCTTTAGGTCCAGTCACAGATGACTCTGGGGTTGCGGTGCTCATCCCGCAACTGCAAAATCTGAATCACTGCAGATACTTGTTCTTCTACAAGGAAATACTTCCACATCTAACAACCACCAGTGTTGATTCTTCTTTGTGTAACTAGCTAAGACCATTGCACTATAAATTCCAACTGGAGCCAAAAGAAAATTCTTCTGCTACTTGAAGTTCATCACACATTTTCAACTCTTCAGATGCAATTATTTTCCGATGAACAAATTACATGGATTTAGTATCCTACCACGTTTTCTAGAGTAAGTTTGCATAAAGAATGTGCTAGGCTTTGTGCATTTCTGCGTTGGTGCTGTTGGATAAAAATGGAAACTGCTGAATTAAAGTGGACACGTTATACATTATATTTTGAACTAATAAACTGGTTCTCAGATACAAAATACACATCAAGGGTACAGGTAATAAATATGTAACCTCTATCCAACTAGGCATTTTAAGCAGCTTGCAGAATTCTGAAAAGGACAATAAAAAAATCAAAACACATTACATATTAAAAATTAAAAAGTGAATGGATGCAACAGCAAAGCATAATAAAAAAGCATAATAAAAAACAGCAACAAACTAAAAACCAGCGGGGCAGGGGCTGTCGCTGAACTACAACTTTAAGCATCCTTGATTATTCATAGAATCATAGAATTGCAGAGTTGGGGAGACCCTAAGGATCATCTAGTCCCACCCCCTGCAATGCCAGAATCTCAGCTAAAGCTGTAGTCAGGTCTGAAGGGTTCCCCATACCTGGCCAAAGGGAAAAGGAAAACCTTAGCAAAGAGACTGACCCTTAGTTTATTAACTCACTGCTCAGTAATTGGCTGCTTTATTTCTGACCCCAATTACAAAAATCTGTTGGAACCTATTGTGCATCTGGTAAAATAATTGAGGGTGCAGCTGGGTCCATATCCCTTCTCCGTGAGTGAATGAGTGAGTGAATAAAATGGAAAGGAGATGGAAGTTCTTCTCTAGCTCAGATTGCAATCTAACCAGGAAAAGAACTATGGGATTGGAGGTGAGCACTGGTGAAACAGCAGGGGGACTTAAGGGGTTAATTCTGAGCATTACCCAGACATGGCACCACTACTGCAGCAAAGGGCCTGCCCCAAACATTCAGATGCAGATCATCCACCTGCACTTTTTCTGTCATTTAAAAAGAAAAACACCACAAAAACCTTTACTTAGCAGTATTATCTGAAACTTTCCAATGCTTGGAATTAAGGAACATATTCCACTGAGGTCAGTAATAGGATTGTGTGTGTTTTTTAAGACTAAGTGAGGTCTCCTTGCATAGTACACTCATGTATAACTTTTGATTCTTGCCTCCCCAAAATAAATACAATTTTGAGCAAGAAAGAATTAGTGCCCAACACACGAGTGTATCCCCCCCCCCAAGATGAATCCTGCAATTTATAGACATGGACATCATTCATCAATGATGCTCTTTGCTTGTATTTTATAGTCAGGAATCAGTTCCTGCCTGCTGAATGTAACCCATGAAGCAGCCTTAAGTGTGACATGTAATTTAGTGCAATTTATCAAACAGAGTTTGGCTGACAGTCAATTACCACCACACCAAGTTTGCCTCATAAACGGAGACTAGATCTTACATAGGTTTGATTTCTAGAATTAAACCCTTGCAGCTATAGTCAGGGAGATTTTTCAAGTTTTTCAAGTTTTGAGGCTATTTGAGGGAGATTTGTTTGCTAGAGTTTTTATGTTTTTGACCTGCTGAATCCAAATTTGTCTGTATCTAAGCAACACACTTTAGTTTTGACCCTGAAACCAAGGATGACAGCAGCCAAGATGGTTGATGCCAATTGTTTTTCATCATAACTATGCCCTTACAGCTAAAAGTTTAACCATTTTTGATGAAATTTTGAGTGCAAGCTAATATTAGCCCTAACATTTATCCCAAACTTTGTAGAAGCCTAGGTTAAAGATTTACAAAATGGTAGCCAACTGCATTTTATTTTTGGCAGCAATGCAAAATAATTGTTAAAACAACTATTCTTGTCATTGAGTGTTAAATGATGCATCATTTCGAATATAAACCAGCTGTTTTTGACACTGCAAGGCTAAAGAAATGGAAATTTAAACATCCAAAATAACTTCCAATATTGCCACATCTGAAATATATATGCCATTTAGTGGTCAGAACAACTATTAAGGATTTTAAACAACAGAAATAACTTTTGATATTACCTTACAACAACACTTCTCATTATTTGTGTACCTGCTTTTATACATTGTACTAATCTTTTTGTTATTCAGCACAACATCTTTATATTTCCATGGCCTTTTGACAGAATCTAAACCAGCCAGAGGAAAAACTGGAATGCACATAAAGTGGGGGCCAAAATGGTGAAGATTGTACTTCACAAGAACACAAGAAAAGCCTGCTGGTTCAGACCAGCAGCCCATCTAGTCCAATATCCTGTTCACACACTAGCCAGACACCTGTGGGAAACCCGTGGGGACACAAGTGTATCAGACACAGAGCACTGTTTTTTCCTTCAATAAAACATGTCATTCTAAACATATGAGTGCAGTGCATCCCCATTGTGGATAAGCTGACTCTCCACTTTGGGGCTGTGGGACTCATAGGTCAGAGAGCTCCTTATACTACCCTCAAAAATAGTGTCCCTAGAAACAGTATTTGCACATATCATAGCATATGTGCAAATATTTGCTACAATCCTGTGCAGAATTATGTTCAAATAAGACCCAGCGGACAGATGCTTATATCTCAGTGAACATGCAAAGAACTGGGCTGAATTTTACATGAGGACTGGTCCTGTGGCATGCACAGCCCTGTCTTGCCCTGGGGACTCAGAAGGAACAGCTGGGGAAGCTGCTGCCTTGGCTTACCTAATGGCAGGGCCATCCCCAATCTCCCATATATATATGTAATCTTGCAGTACAAGAATATAATAAGCACATTTTTCTCATTGCCATTTTTAAAAACAACTGAATCATTCCAGCAATCGTTTCCCAGTTACAAAATGTACCTCATTATTTTAAACTGATAAATAATCAAGTTTGCACATAGTCAATGCAGGATTTTAAATTGCTCATGAAATGAATTAAATCAAGTGCATTATTATTTTTAATAAGGGAACTGTTGAAAGCTGTTCACTTTACTAAGGTCTCTCCTTTATTAAATTCTGTTTTGTTTTTCATTGGAAGGCAAAGAAACCTGCCCTGAACTTTACAGTTATAGATGGTACCCTTCCCTCTCATTACTGGGAATGATGAGCAATTTTCAATCCTTGAAAACAAGAAGAATCAATATAAAGCTCCAGTAAACAGAAAGCCGCTTTGTAGGCACTTTGTAGGCTATGTTGGTGTTTTTGTCTTCATTTCAGTGGATGGAAATCTTGTACATAACTTGTTTTATTTATTTATTTGATGCAGCAATGGCTGATGCCCATGCAGGAGTGGTAGAATGGAAGCCCAGGAGACAGACAAGGAGTCAGTGAATCCGCAGCCAATGACAGGCCGAGTCAATTCATTCTGGTTTTGCCCCCATCTGCCTCCCTATTGAGTTCTGCAAAGGAGGGGAAAGCAGACAGCCAGTGCCATACCCTGAACTGGTTTTACGAAAGCAGGCAGGTGGGGGATGGCTGAGGGCAGGCTACGGTTGGTGGGACAGCACCCCATTCATCATAATGGACCAGACTGCACTGATTTAATGGATTAAAAAACAACACCCAGAACTTTCAGGATCAATTATCCTCCCAAGGTGGTCAGCAAATCAATATAATGATTACACAAAAACAATAAAATATCAAAATAACATAGCAAATAAGTAAATAGGACAAATAAAATGGATTATAAATTTGGCAACAGTGAAAACATTAAAATAGAAGCACTGGATAAAATAAACACACACCATCAGTCATCCCAAAGTAGAAAAAAGCATCATTCTTAAAGCCCTGGAGGCCAACAAGGAAGAGACAAAACATGTTTTTAGCTTTAAATTATTAGATAGATGATAGATAGATGGGTTACATAATTAAAAAGTTTACCTTTTTTATATATGCTACATTGATGTATTTTTTGTGATCCACAATGGATGCTTCTATTTAGTTTCTGATCTGACTCATGCAGGCACTTTTAATAGAATGAGGCGATGGCATTTTTTACAGGCAAATAGCACCATGGCATCTTAGAGATGAAATGGTTTGTGAGGGTTATATACACAAAATCCTTGCATTATAACGGGGGCAAGGAAAATCAAATAAATGGCAAATGCAACGTACAAAATATGGATTGACGTTCTTTCTAATAGCCAATATATGAAGACAATGTCTCACTAAACCCAGCATTTTTTGCTTCCCTGCTCTAAATGCAATATGATTTGTAAGCTTTCCTATGAGCACAGCGTCCAAACATACCAGGATTTTAAATTTGTTTCTCAGTAATAGTCAGTGCTTATATTTGCAGAGGACCAAAGAAAGAATGGATTTCTGCTTATGTAAGTCTTCTTGGAAGTTCAGTGGAGCTTACTCCCAGGTAATTGCATATAGGATTATAGCCTCTGTGCTATATACTCAAGTTCTGCCAACTAAGGCATGGAGCACTTGACTAAAGCCCCACTGAATGACAGTAACACCTAATGCACAGCCACTATGACAGATATACCAGTGGAACAGGTTTGCCCCTGAAGATATTGTCAGATCACGGAATGTGTCCAGGATGCAGGAACACAAGGAACACCTTTACACTGAGTCAGACCATTGGAACAGCCTCACATTGGGCAAAGGATTCCTGCAGTGCAGGAGTTTGGACTAGATGACCCTCATGGTCTCTTCCAGCTCTACAATCCTATGAATGGGTACATGAATGTGTCTGAGTTAGACTATGAATGTAGTCTATCTGGTTCAGTATTATCTATTCACACTAGCAGAAGCTCTCCAGGATTTCAGACAGGGGTCACTCTCAGCCCTACATGCAGCTGCCGAGAAGTGAACCTTGGACCTTTCATATGCAAAGCATGTCTCCCTTATGACACAGCCCCTCCCAATAAGATAGGAAAACCTAGCCCCAATAGGGCATAGCAGGCCCAAGTATCATTTCCCCTGTTAGCTGTATCAAAATAACTTGAGTAACAATTTTTTTAAAAAGCAATAAGAGGTAGTTCAGGTAATGGATGCATTCGTTTTTAAACAATTGGGTTTAGGGGAGAATGGAGCAAAGTTTCTCTGTCCTCTAGCACATCATCCATGGAGAATATTAACATCTTTAGAGCCCTTGGTTTAATCTCCAGCATTTTAATTGCCTCAAAGACTGGGGTCAGCTGTGTGCCGCAACAAGCAGCCATTTCTTTGGTGTTACAGGTTTGTGCTTGAGAGGTAACACTTTGTAGAAGTCTAGTCAATGCCTAGTCAGAGGCGGCGGGGGGGAGAGAATCAAAGCTGGGAAATTCAGCTCACGGCCAGGTTATTGCAATAAACACGTGCTTTACATTAAAGCAATGAAGCCCAGAATCTAATGCTTCCATTGGACAATAGATGCTGGTTGCTGGCTGCAACAGAGCTTACTGTTTCAAGACCCATGGTGCATTTTTAAAGAAGTGAATGTACAAGTAATACAATCCTATGTTTACTTGGAAATAACTCCTACTGTATTGCAATAGAATTAACTCCTACAATGCTCAATTGCAGAGAAACCAAAGGGAGATGTTCCATGGCTTTCAAGTGTGTCCATGCTCTAAAATGACCTTTACAGACATCTTGCTAAGCTTACAGGAACAGAAATGGTAGCAAATGTGCCCATGCTCTTATTATGCTGTCTGTGCATCCTGCTTGTTTTCCCTGCTCTCCATTCTCAGAGTTTCCCATTCTGAGCTCTAAGTCTGCATGGATCACATGATACTGAGAGATATAGCACATGCCCTGCAATCTGATCTCCTTATGCATAGCCTTGTATACTGATGGTTGCAGGCTGTGATTAGTTACACCATACACATCCTATCAGTCCTGGTATTATAGATGGGGGTGGTTGACCCTGGGATGCCTTTTAAAAAATATAACTTAACTCCATTTGAAGACAATGGGTTGGAAAGTTTTGACCCAGACACTAAGCTTGAATCGCTAGTATCATTGGGGGTGTGGCTGCTTTCTGAAGGAGCATAGATTATGATTTCACTGTGCTACCCATATCCAGCCCATGATTCCTCCACCAGCATATATTCACTGGTGTAACAGCTTCCCCACTGCTCAGGCCACATGTCTCATTGACGCTGCTCTGTACCTTCCTTGAATGCTTTTGCCTGGAAGGAATGTCTTCTTGAACTGTAACCATGCTTCTTCCTTGCCTGGGGAATGAAGAAGTATGGGTGGGACTTGTATAGAAACATCTGTCTTTGGCATGAGTGGAATGTAGACTACCATACAAAGGTAAGATTGACATCCACTGGTCCATCCACTTTTGTCTCTTGCATGTCCATGGGAAGTTACCCTTGATTCTAGAAGGTTCTCCACCCTTGATCTACTCCAACTGGCAACACCTTTCCAAGGGCTCAGGCAGTAGTCTTTCCCATCACCTCTCCTTTGTAGCTGGAAATGCCAGGGATTGAATTTGAGGCCTCCACCTTGCAAAATATAATGTTGTACTACCCCTGAGTTATGGCCCCTCCTTTGCTGAAAGAGACTAAGCAGAAGGAGAAAGCTGTGTGTTGACTCTGGTGCCAAGAAAGAAGCCACCTGCTGGCTCATGCTAAAAAGAGTAGGGGTGGCTGACAGAAAAGCTGAGTAATTATTGACAATAAGGATTCCCCGTTTGTACCCTATCATCTTCAACAATGTGCACAGTTTTGAAATGATGGCAGGACATGAAAGAGTGGGTTGTCATCAAAGAGCTCTTCAGTCTAAAAGGTCTAGGAAGTGCTGAATTAGGTCCTGGGTTGTTCTGTTTCAAAGAGGTGTTTCTTGGCTGGTGGTTCAGCTTATGGGAGCTGGGTGTGGAAAGGAAAAGGGAAGGGTTGCAGCATTTGAGGTGAAGTCACAAAATGGAGGATGTGGCTTATGTGAGGCCCAGCGGGACTCCCTTTTGCTTAGTCTACTTTCACAACAGCATGTTTCCTGCTCAGTAGGCAAAAACCAAAATAGAACAAAAACAAAACTGAGCTAAAGAACTTGATAGCTGTGCACTTTGAAACAACAGCTTCCTCCAATGATACACAGCATTGTAAACAAAGTTCTAAAGCTCCCGTAGCAAAACACCGCTGACATATAGCTATATATAATCCTGCCCATAAAATCATTCATGTGCTATTGTGCAAAGCAGTGGGCTCCTCAGCAGCTGCCTGTTTAGCAAGCTTGATGAAGAACATTCAGTATGAAAATATTGGAGGGGGACATTTAACATTGTTGAAAAGTAATTAAAAATATATTTCACCATATGCTCCTCTGCCTTTACTTCACTTCAAGAAAACAAATGCCTAGAGCATTTATTGTACCCCATCATTTTTTAAAGAGGACTAATGTTCCCACTTGGCATGGAAGACACACAGATAAAATAATCAGACCTGAAATGAATTGTGTGAAATTCATTTATCTGCATTCAAGAAGCTTCTTCTCTGCAGTCAATAAATGCAAACGGCCTCCTGTGCTCCTAAAATGTGTGGCTCTCAAAACAAGAAAGTTGGCTGCTAGTACCTTAAGCAGAATCATCAATAAAGGGCAGTATATCGTTAGGTTTATTACAGAATTGCAATAGTCATTCTTAGTAACTGTGCAATATTAGTAAGATTCCAAAGCTGCTGTGGTTTACCTAGCACATACACAGAAGAAACAACACAGTTAAAGGAAAACAACATAAAACTAAGATCTTTTGAAGCACATCTAAAAATGTAATGATTGTTTCATTGCTAATGTAGCTTATTTGTGTGCATATCTACCCTGAACACTCCTCCCAAGGGCCATGTATTTATTTATTTGCTTATTTGAAATATTCATAAACTACACTTTCATATAAAATATCGCAAGGCGGTGTACAGACTAAAAATACAGTATTACAATAAAAACATCAAATACATCAGTAAGAGCTGGTTGGGAAAGGAACCCAGGTTTGAAATGCCTGTCAGAATAGCAGAGTTTTTAAAAGGAATCTATAAACAAGCAAGGGTGTCATCTGCCAAACATTTATTGGAACGGAGTTCTACTGGGCAGCACCCATACACACAAAAGCTTTGACCAGCTAAACTTCAGCAACATTAGGGACCACCAGCAGTGTCCCTTTAGAAGACCTCAGTGACTGAGGAGGAGCATGAAGAATCGGGTGGTCTTTTAGGTATCTTGGGCTCAAGCTACTTAGATTTTTGTGAATTAAACCTGGCTTGGTAACAGTTTGGTAACCAGTTACGTTAGTTCAGTAAATGAAAGTTGGGAGTCCTCAACAGAGAATTCTCATATTCTTTTCTAAACATTGTTTCCCACAATTCTTTGGGGGTAGTCATTAAACTATACCAAAAAAAAACTGCAGTACAAATCGGCTCCCAGAGTCTGAAGAGAAACTTGGCATCCAGGCTTTTGAATAGATAAAAATGACTTTTTCAAAACGCAAAGGGATTGAAGCAATAAAAAAAAGCTCAGTATTGTATAAGAAGCATTTAAAACAACAACAACTGTCCAAATAATGGTTGATGTGATTGTCTGGAAGAGCATGTGCTATACTAACATAAAGGTAGCCTGATGGAAATAACATCATCAATTGATACTGACAACAACAGCTGTAATTAGTGGGAATCATATATAAACACAGCTGGAGAAGAACATTCATGCTGTGTGTGAGAGGACACCGTAATTTATGTAATGATCTCATTTAAATATGAGGCTTTCACCAAGCTTTTGATGGCTGCTCCCAATTATGAGCCAAGACCTCAGATTACAGGACCTGGCTTGGTGCCATCCAGCTTTGGGGATGGGGGTGCCTCATGATGAATGCAGCAAGCTCTGGATTCCTTCATAACGGAAAGGTGATAGCACTGCCCAACACTTTGTCTTGTTTGTTTTCATCTGTAGTAAATATAAGAATCTGATAACAGCAAATACAGGAAAGATACATGGAAAGAGCCATTTTTGTGAGGTTTTTTATTGTTGTTATGTGTGTGGCTATGTTGAAAACATAGGTGTCAGATACCACCTATGCTGCATCTTCATAAAATTTTCTCTTAATGTGTAGCATGCTGTGAACCTTATATTTACTTTCCACAGTTGTTCCCATAATATAAAACCAATAGTGTGTCCAACGTCCCTAGCCCAACTTATCATTGAAGACTTTACTGTTTCTTCCAATGTCTCCCACTCAAGTAATAAATTATACATTTTTTATAATATTTTGACCTTAGATCCTAATAACTCCTTTTCAAACTGTGAGTTCTGTTCTGCAAATCTGTACTTTTTGTCTAGCTTAAATGTTGTCCTCAACTGGTAGTACTTAACCAATCTGTCACTTGGTCTTTTTCACTCTCCATACTCTTTCAATTTGTAATCCTCTCCAGTAACAGCTGTCTTTTCTAGCTGCACCAAGGGACCACTTTACAGAAGTTCGTAGGAATGAGAATTCCAAAGTAGACCACATCTTATTCACACATTAATCCAGAAGTTGTGGCTCTCACATATTGACCTCATCCCAATTATCCTCAAGCATTTTGCTAGATACAAGGTCCATAGTCTACCTCCACTGCTGGAGACAGTGCCCTTCTCAACACCAGTTGCTGGAAACCTCAGAAGGTGAGGGTACTCTACTGCTCAGGTCCTGCTCACAGTCTTCCCAAGGGCATCTAGTCTGCTGGTCTGGCTGGGCCCTTGGCCAGATCCAGCAGGGCTCTTATATTCTTAGTATCCATTAAGCTAGTCTGTTGCCCTCAGGTGTGGTGACAGACACTGCCCAGTAATCAGTGTTGAAAAAAGATTCACCTGCCAATCAGGTTGGATTCTATATGTGGTATTTAGGGGAGTAGGCACCATTTTGTGCTTAATTCCTACCAGCAAATGTATTGAGCTGTCTCTGGCCTAGACATGTGTGAATAAACTTCCTGACATCTATAGACTTTGCTGTAACCTTCCTTCCCCACCCCAGCAACTGCCTATCAATGATAGTAAAAGGAAAACATGCAGGGATCTAGAGAAATCTCTCAATCGCATCTGACATTCATTTGTTCATTTTTAAATGGACATATAATTCTTTTACGTGCAAGTTGTTAGAAGATTAATTGATGCTTGTGGAGAGATTTGAAATCCTCTAAGTGCTGTAAGACAAGATCTAACAGATTTTATTCCCATTATCCATTTGTTAATCAGGGCGCCCCTTGAGAGTCTTCTAAAGTCAGCCCGTTCCTCAAGACACTCATTATATGGGGCTGGAGGTGGCCATGAAGATCAAGAGAGGAGAGAAAGTGAATTTTAGTTTGTGAAAGACAAATGACAAAAGGGAAACTTTTGGAATATGTGTGCACAGTGAGAAGTCATGTTTAAATTGTGATGAAATTATTGGAGAAAGCAGAAAGGCATTTAAGCATTTGCTATATTCTACTTGAAAATTATTCAGTTTATTTTAATGATAATAGGTTGGGGTAACTGCATTCACAAGAGTTAGCTGTCACTCCCAAATGGAAAAGACACAGTTCCAAGAGAAAAGTAATATTCATCTACCCTGCTCCATTTTGTGGATTCTTTTATTTTCCTTTTAGCTGTATTTAAATATTACTCCTATAAACAGACTAGGACATGGGAGACCAGGGTTCAGACCCCTGTTCAGCCATGAAGCTCACTGAGTGTCCTTGGGCCAGCCACAGTCTCTCTCAGCCTAAGGTATTTCACAGGATTGTTGTGAAGATAAAATAAGGAGGGGGGGGGGACGCACCCTGTATGCCACCTTGAACTCCTTGGAGGAAAGCTGGGATAGATATGTGATAAATAAATAAATATCTGCTATTTAACCTTTTGTGAATGCTATCAGACTCCTGGCCTCCAAACTGAAAACTAATGATTTGTTTATATTACAATATTACTCCATCAAGGATTATTCCCCAAATCTTTTAAAATGGAAGGCTGTATTGCTGATTTTGACAAAAAAAAAATCCATCATAAGCTAGCATTCTCTGTTTATTAGTGGCCAGTCAAATCAGTACTGGATTTATGTATAGGCTAAGTAGGCTGAAGCCTAGGGCCTCTAAATCTAGGGGGCCTCACCAGCCTGCCCTCTCCCCATTGCCGCAGTCTCCCCTCTCCCCAAATTGCAAACCCAATACTTCATGTTAGGGCAGTGGCATCATAACAGGGGGTCAGGGGGCAGTGCGTTCCATGTCTGCGGGGCATGAGCAGACATTGCGCTGCTGCAGCTGCATGTGGAGGATCCTCTGTTCGCGGCTGCAGCTGCGAGCAGAGGATCCCAGCGCCAGCGGCAAACTGCTATGTACAGCGTATGTGTGGCGTCGCATGCATGTGCTGTACATAACAACGCCACACATGCGCTGTACATAGTGGTTTGCCGCCGGCGCTACTCCAGTGCCGTATGGACGGTGCCGGGATCCTGTGCACGCGGCTGCAGAGGATACTCCATTCACCGCTGCAGCCACGAGCAGAGCATCCTAGCACCGTCCGTACAGCTCAGGAGCGGTGTCGGCGGCATACCACTATGTACAGCGCATGTGCGGCATTGCTAAGTACAGTGCATGCGTTTGCAAGGCCGCATATGCGTGCTACGTAGTGATGCCCCGCCCCGGGTGTCACAACACCTTCATTCACCCCTGTGTGAGGGCAGGACAACTTGGGCATCTAAATCTAGGGGGCCTCGCCAGCCTGCCCGCTCCCCAGTCTCCCCTCTCCTAACATTGTAAACCCAAGACTTCATGCAAGGGCAGGGCAACTCAGGCCCAGCAACTATTAGACTCAGGGCTAGCCAGTGGGGCTGAATTTGAAGCAGTGGGGCCCAACTTGATTTATTTATTTTGTAGGGCCCCAGTTCACCGCCAAAGTCTGCAAAATCTTATAGTTATAAATAAAATCCATCTAGATGGCCCTGGTGCAGGGGCTCCATTAGGAGCAGCCCGCAGGGCCCAATTTGGCCAAATTGCTCCAATTGCCTTAAGGTCAGTCCTGATGAGACTGTGCAGGGGTTGGACTTGACAAGCCCTGCACCTTCTAGGTCCCTGGTGTCACCATTCAGAGTACAGACTCAAGGACTTGTTTTGGAAATAAAGGGGAGGCACTTACTGGAAATCAGTTTTGTCACCTCTTCCCCCCCAAACCCCGTGACAATGAGCCCAGCCACCTTTTATTCACAGTCACATAAGCACTACACTACAGCATGGCCATAAACTTGTATGTTCAACCGCTGAAATATACACCCAATATATAGCAATGGAGATTTATGTTACTGCTTTATGAATGAACACTGTGGACGGTTCGAATCCCTGTGATGGGGTGAGCTCCCATTGCTCTGTCCCAGCTCCTGCCAACCTAGCGGTTCAAAAGCATGCCAGTGCAAGTAGATAAATAGATACTGCTGCGGCGGGAAGGTAAACTGTGTTTTCATGCGCTCTGGTTTCTGTCACGGTGTTCTGTTGCACCAGAAGTGGTTTAGTCATGCCCGCCACATGACCCAGAAAGCTGTGGACAAACGTGGGTTCCCTCGGCCTGAAAGCAAGATGAGCGCCACAACCCCATAGTCACCTTTGACTGGACTTAACCGTCCAGGGATCCTTTACCTTTGCCTACCAAGTTTCCAGTGAAACTACTTAAGCATGGTAATGAGTTGTGAAATGTTTAACTAACTGATAATGATTGAATCCAACTCATTTCCCCTTAGATAACCAATGAAAGACACACCAAAACAAAGTCATCAGTTTCTGCTCATCCTTAGAGTAAACTGAAGTAGGAGTAAACTGTGATAGCAGCTAACATGAGTCATACACCAATAAACCTATTCTCTAATCCTCAGAAGTTTTCAAGAGTATTATACAGCACTGTTTTGAGGAGAAAGGACAACATTAGAATACTTTAAATGACATTCTACTTTGTCTACCAGGCCGAATATTGGGAAGTGCTGATCTCATGTTCCAGGAATTCCAGAGCAATAGTGGTGCGGGGGTGGAGTCCTATGTGATTTATGTAGCCTTTGTTCTTTTCGTATCTTTTCAGTTTCTTTGACTACACACCATTTCCCACAAAGAGCTCACTGCCAAAGCATTACAAAAAAGGCAACAACCTGAACTCCACATGCTGCAACAAGATTCGTCTCTGACTCATGGTTTTCTTTGGAAACTCTTGAAGTATTAAGAGATATCCATAAGAAAAGCATAGACCAGACATTTAAAATTCCATCTAGAAATACAAAGCGATAGACGTGAGCAAATGTTCCAAGAAGCCAGTTTTATTTTGGAGGTTTTCAGTGCTGAAAGCATCTTGCAGGCTTCATGGACTCCTCCACGACCTTGCTCAAGAACTAGTTTCCCTGGAGCCATGCTGAAAAGAGAGCGAGTGATGGGGAGCCAGTAATTCCAACCTTCATTTTGTAACACTGCCTGCCACTAAGGGCTCATCCACACTTACCGTACATTTGCTCCAGGTTTCTAGGCACAAGTCTGGGCTTTTCAGGTCCATGTCTGAGCATTGTTTGTTTGTTTGTTGTCCTGGCGCATTCCCCAGAAAACCTATGTTTTACTACTGAATCAGAGCAAATGACAATTGGGATTTCTGCAGATTGCTGTTAGCGCCAATTCAGAAGTAAAACATGGGTTTTCCTGGGGAAAGTGCCAGGACAAAAACAAAACAGAACTTGGAAAGCCGGGACCTGAGCCTAGAAACATGGAGCAAAGGTAAATGAGCACCATGCGCTCCCAGCCTTGAGAGTTGAAAACACATTGAATAAATGGACTTTTCATTTCCATTTAGGCCCTTTATTCCATTTCCCCAGCGTTTCCTCAACAGTTAATTTCTGCATTATATTTTAGCTTTCACACAGCATAAATTCACTTTTGGAAATATAGCAGAATATAGTGCAAGATTAGCACTCATTTCCATGTGATTTGCAAACTGATTTTTCCTAAGTAAGTAACGCAGAAATGAACACTAAACTTGTGCTATATTCTGCCATATTTCTGGGAATGGCTTTTATGTCATGTGAAAGCTCAAATAACGGAAACATTAACAGGGAAACATTGTGAAGATGGAATGAAGGGCTGTCTGCAGCCTTAGTTGCAAAAGGTAATGTTTAAATTGGTCAGGCACAATGTACTCCTGAATTCTCTGGCAAGCTGCATTATTTGGTCAGCATCACATTGCCTATGGCACAGGGACTTCATGATGCCTTGGTCTGGTTTAAATACCTACTGCTGTTTGTGATCTGAGTGCTACTTAAGGAGTTGCATTAAACTGAGTCAAACCATTATTAGTCCACCCAACTCAGTATTTTCTGCAGTGACTGGCAGCGTCTAACCAGGATTTCAGGCTGGATCTCTCTCTGCCCCACCAGGAGACACCAGGGCTTGAACTTGGGAACTTCTGCATGCAAAGTATATGCTGTGTCACTGAGATACGGCCCATTTCCAAGGGTCTTCCCTTGAAAGTCATTGTTTCATAACAACTAGGATGCCTCCTTTGGAAAACCGTGCACTAATTAAGTAGTGCCTGTGTTGATGGACATTGAAATGTAATGCTAAAATACCCTTCTAAGAACTGCTGAAATGAAATGTTAACACACAGTTGATCTTTTTGACAGCTAGAGTGGTAAAGTGTGAGCTGAGAAGTCCTTGGTTCAAATTCCCCCTCTCAAGCCATTTCTGAACCTCAAATTCAGAATGTGGGGACAAGGTAATATTAACTTTACAAATTTGTTGCAAAAGTTGATATTGTGCATAATAATAATAATAAATAATAAATTTTATTTATATCCCGCCCTCCCCAGCCGAAGCTGGGCTCAGGGCGGCTAACAACAATCAAAATAATCCAACATTCTAAAAACATTCATTATAAAATTAATTAAAATCAAATTAAAATCAAATTGATGGCAACCATTAAGCAAAATTCTGTGCAGATTGCCAGAGGAGGGGGTCAGGCTGCGCCCTGACCAAAGGCCTGGTGGAACAGCTGTCTTGCAGGCCCTGCGGAAAGATGTCAGGTCCCGCAGGGCCCTAGTCTCTTGTAACAGAGCATTCCACCAGATTGGAGCCGCGGCCGAGAAAGCCCTGGCTCTAGTTGAGGCCAGCCTAACCTCTCTGTAGCCTGGGATCTTCAGGATGTTTTTATTTGCAGCCCGTAAATTTCTCTGTGGGACATACCAGGAGAGGCGGTCCTGTAGGTACGAGGGTCCTAGGCCGTATAGGGCTTTAAAGGTTAAAACCAGCACCTTAAACCTGATCCTGTACTCCACCGGGAGCCAGTGCAGCTGGTATAGGTTTATTGACATAGCTCTGATGTAGTGGTTTGAATGTACTATGTTCACTGCAACTGCTATAGGCAGAGTGCTTAAGTTGGAGTCTACATGACCAACAAAGTTTATGGAATCGCCACAGGGTCTATGAACCCTGCACAGGTTGCTTTCCATGTTCAGGAAAGGGAAAGGGAAAAAATCTGCCTTTTCTAAGAATACTCTTCATGCCCCCAGGTTTGAGGCACAGTGCTGAGTCAGAAGCACAAGTAGCTGCATGTTGGTGATCCCTAACAGACATAAAACGGCAATAGTGATGCTTCAACCACTTTCTGAATGAAGAGAATGCAAGCTTTGACTCACACAGAACTCTTACCCAAGCAGAGCATTACATTTGCACCAAATATTTATTTTTAATTTGGATATAGCCCCCCCCCTGAAATTTCCAGTTAAGTCCTAATCCACACCCTTTGCTGTTTACACCCAGGTGTCTGCATTAGCATCTTAACACCATGGAATCATCCTTAAAAACTCATTCTATTTGTTGGCAGTATACAAGCTTTTGACTCCCTTCTACTTAGCATGATTGCATTTGAGATACTTCAAAGAGAGCTTTTGAACTGTGATAGTGTCAAGAGTCTTTGTTATCATTTCAAAGGACATCCCCACTTTGTAGGGCCTAGGTAAACATCCTTTCTTTGAGGCAAACCTTTCAGCATGCAGATTGACTCCTTTCATTGCAAACTCTTATTCCTTTACCATCCACCCCCTTCTGAATGATGGTGCTTCTAACTGAGTACACACATTTTATAACGAAGTCAGTGCACATGTTTTAATATGCAGTTGCCATAATAACACAGCATTGTCCAGTTTGTATGTCATGAGAGACTATATGCACTGTTGTGGTTTGTGTTTCCCCCCCCGCTCCACTAGCGCATGTATAAAACAAACCATGATCTCTGACTTAACATTATATGATCAGAAAGCCAAGAAACAGCTTTGGGTACAGACCATGATTTGTTGGGAGTGAAACAAACCATGAGCTCTGGTTCAGATGTAATGCTGAGCCAGGATTGTGATTTAATTCTTGTGTGTGTAGTGGTTAGGAGTTAAACTGCCCAGAGAGGCAGGATTACAGGAAACCATTAGCTACAGTTTACCATGACTTGTGAATGAGGCTATTCAATAAAAAGCAGAAATGCAGCACAAGGATCCCATGTTATATGCCAGGAATTATCTACTTTTATTAATACTGATTGAGGTGACCAAACCATGGATGCTTTTGTGGCAGGGGAAGATAAATGAGCCATCACAACAGGCTGAGTTTAAATGGTAGTGGAGAGGGAGGAGTTGAAAAAATGTGGGGAGTTTTAAAAAGGTGAGTATGATGATGTGGACTGAGATGAAAAGGTAAAGCTGGCACATTGGCATATGGGGTAGTATTTTGCTAAATTTTACTCATAGTAGATCCACTAAAATGACTAGGCCTAACTGAAGTCATTTCAGTGAGTCTATGATGAATAAAACCTAGTAGGATACCACTCCTCCTTCACAGATCACTGCCTTGTCGTGGTGAAGGGGCTTGAATAACTCAGAGAAGCTATGAGCTATGCTGTGCAGGGACACCCAAGACAGACAGGTCATAGTGGAGAATTTTGACTAAACACAACCCACCTGGAGCAGGAACCGGCAAGCCACTCCAGTATCCCTGCCAAGAAAACTCCATGGACAGTGTTCTTGAAGGTACTAACATGAGTTTGACCAAACTGCGGGAGGCAATGGAAGACAGGAGTGCCTGGTGTGCTCTGGTCCATGGGGTCACGAAGAGTCGGACACGATTAAATGACTAAACAACAACAAGATACCACTCATGTTTCTCCTCCCCTCCCCTCCATCTTTATAATGCTTTTGACCATGTTTGATCAATTTGAGGCAAATAAACTGGCAAGCATGGTTGTGTGTTAACTCATTCAGCAAGAGCAAAGAAACAAGAAATCTATTTTTTAAGAAAGAGGGGTGTTGTTGCCCCATGCTTTCCATTTATTTCCCTTCAAGCATCTGATCAGAGTTCAATCAAATACAGATGTGTGTGCTTGCGCTTATATATTTCTGTCTATGATTCGACTATATAGTTAACACATCCCAATGCTCTCACTGAGCTTTTCTTTTCCCTTATGCAGTTTTACTTTAATCGCCCCATTAGCTTTCTCATGATATGCTCAGAAATGTAGTCAACGAGTTTCCTTTTTCCTTTAATTAGTGATCTTGTTATAATGCTATGTGGTGATCTTCCTTTTTGTTGCCTGTATTTTAAACGTAATTTCAATCTAGTTTTCTTTCTTTTTTAAGGGTTAAGCAATGTGAGGGCTTGCTTGTTGTAAAAATAGGCATTCTCTTTCTTACACTGATGCGGGGACCACAAGCTCTGTTCATAAAACTATGTGAGCTTCAGTTCAGCTAACCACCCTTCAACGCCCGAACACCTTTGGACTGTAAAACAATTTTACACACCTCACAGATTCTCTGGTCACAGTTATGAAGCTGTGTATGAAGTATGAAGAACAGAGTGAGCTATAGGCCTAAGCACCTGAAGCAACCTCTTCTTGTACAGTAAGGTAAAGGGACCCCTGACCATTAGGTCCAGTCGTGGCCGACTCTGGGGTTGCGGCGCTCATCTCGCTTTATTGGCCGAGGGAGCCGGCGTACAGCTTCCGGGTCATGTGGCCTGCATGACTAAGCCGCTTTTGGCAGACCAGAGCAGCACACGGAAACGCCATTTACCTTCCCGCCGGAGTGGTACCTATTTATCTACTTGCACTTTGACATGCTTTCGAACTACTAGGTGGGCAGAAGCACAGACTGAGCAACGGGAGCTCACCCCATCGCGGGGATTTGAACCGCCGACCTTCTGATTGGCAAGTCCTAGGCTCTGTGGTTTAACCCACAGCGCCACCCGCGTCCCTCTTGTACAGTACTGATGCATTATTTCTATTATAAAAAACTGTGATCTACAAAGCAGTTAGGCTAGAATAGTATTTAGATTCAAATGAGTTTGGGCACATTCAGTCAGTAGGGCTAAAAAATTACATCCTATTTAAATAATTCTAAAACATTTTTTAAACTCCCCTCCTTCAGTTAAGGAGATTTCACTTCAGTAGGCACTTTATTCATTCTGGAACACATTGGCTAAGGAAGAGAGGTAATCAGACAACATAATTGGAGGTGAGGGAACAAATCCTACCTCTTGTGTGAGCTCTCCCCCACTTAATTGAAAGTCATGTTTTTCACCTTGATAACATGTGACGTTCCTAGCCGGATGATGCTTTGAGTGTTCCAAGCTGTATGGTACTTTGATCATCCTGTACCAAAGCATAAGTGAGCTCACATTGGTTCACATTATTTTGTGAACTTGTGCATCTGTCATCCTCATTATCTGAATGTACAGCTTGCGCCACTGGATGGCTGATTAAAAGAATTTGTTACGCACATGATACAGTGATCAGCCGTTCCTGCTCATATCCCTAAATAACAGTGTGTTCTAATAAGTTGATAAGAATGCTTTAGTCAAGGCCAGAGAGCTCTGTGTTCTTTTTAGAACCTCTCAACAGTAGTCTGGGTTTTATGAATCATTTTTGAAAGGCTTTCTTTTGGCAAAGACATCTGGGGCACCCACCAGATTTTGGCTTAACTGCCTTCCACATTTATTTATATACTTGCTTTCATAACATAATAATGAGTCCGTGTTGCCTTATCCATACATGGCTGATAAGTCACAACCAGGAGACCCCCTTCTGACTCCTCAAGCCAACTTGGTGACGTCCAGATGTTGTTCTTGAAAGTACTGGGACAAGAACCATAATTTCCAGAAGCCATTGGGACAGTCATGGCATTCAAGCAGTTTAATACTGTAGGGTAGATATGTTCAATAGAAGATAGTGATTAATTTGCCCAACTTTGAAATTTTAATGATTACTAGTAGAATCAACTGTTTCTGCTAGATATATCCTTCCTGTTGCACATTATAAGAGGCTTTGCTGTTGACATAAGATAAGGTGGTTCCTGCCAATCTCCCAGAAGACCTAAAATAAAAAGTGAATTCTTGCAGTTTGGACAGCTGCCTGCTTTCATATGATTTCAGCGCGGCAAAGGGAGAGAGATCTCTCTATGCCTAAAGAGACAAATCACTTTCTTTCAGCTGCTCCCCACTCTCGCCTTCATTGGTAGAAATGATATGGCACTGCCTCACTAGTCTCCTTTCTCTCATTGGCTGCCCTCGCAATTATGGCTGATTATCCTTGACCTGCACTTAATGGAGGATAGCCAGCCCAGAGCAGAGGTTAGATAGGCTGTTTTGACATCTGTTTTCCCACTAAAAACACTTTTGTCAGTGTCCATATATTTTGTCAAGGTACATATTCTCTTACAGATGAAAGACCTTGCTTGTATTAGGAAAGCAATTCTTTCCTCATAGACATCTTGCCAGTAAATCTATTATCGCCTCTAACTGACTTCGCTCTGAGCCTACTTTCTCTTTGATGGGCAAAAACAGAGATTAAAGGGGGAAGGAACAATGATTAGCTGGGGAAGGAATGTGCTTCATTAATGAAGAAAAATGACTCAACCCTCTTCGGAAGCACACATGCAGATCTTGCTTTATGTAGAGTCCAGGGTGGGTGGGGGCTCACCCTTCTATTTAACAGGGAAACAGGTGGGCTCAGAATTGAGAGGGTCTAGAAAATGAACTCCCAGTATGGAATTCTCACTGCCCTCACTGCAAGCCAAGGCCAAACCCTTCTCCAGAATACAAGCCCAACTCATCTAAGTCCACCACTAACCTGATGTCCTCATCATTCCCTCTGCCTTTCCAAATAAAGGTACTCCTGTGAAGGGATGACAACCAGAAACGTGGGCAGGAAACGGTTTGTAGAACTCAGGCTACAAATGCACAGATGTTTCTGCTGTTTGCATGGGCTTTGCTATTTCATGGGCTTCCTGACTCATACAGCAGTTGGAAGGGACCACACAGGTCATCTAGTCCAACTGTCTTCAGTGCAGGAACCCTTTTGCATAACAACAACAAATTTTATTTATACCCCGCCCTCCCCGTCCAAAGCTGAGCTCAGGGCGGCTAACACCAGTAAAATTACAATAAAAATATAATGGGGGGGGGACCAATTTAAAATACAGGTTAAAATGCAATTTAAAATGCAGCCTCATTTTAGAAGAAGCCCATAGGCCAAAACCGTAAGGGGAGGGAAACATAAGGGTCAGACTGGGTCCAAACCAAAGGCCAGGCGGAACAGCTCTGTCTTGCAGGCCCTGCGGAAAGATGTCAAGTCCTGCAGGGCCCTAGTCTCTTGTGACAGAGCGTTCCACCAAGTCGGGGCCAGTACTGAAAAGGCCCTGGCCCTAGTTGAGACCAATCTAACCACCTTGTGACTTGGGACCTCCAAAGTGTTGTCATTTGTGGACCTTAAGGTCCTCCGCGGGGCATACCAGGAGACACAGTCCCGTAGGTATGTGGGCCCTAGGCCACGTAGGGAGCCAGTGCAGTTGGTAAAGCACTGGATGAATGTGATCCCACGGCTCGAACCCACAGTCCTGAGATTAGGAGTCTCATGCTCTACCCACTGAACTCATACCTTTGTTTTCTGCACTAGGCTATTTTTGAGGGACACTTTGCTCTGTGCTTTCTGTGTACTGCATTAGCTAACACAAATAACAGGGTTGGGATCTTAATTTGTGTGGTGGGGCAAGCCTGAATCCAGAAACGCTCCAGCAGTAAGCAAGAGCTGGGCTGCTGGTGGGTATGAAGTACATGCATGCACACACACACACAAACATCCACACATATGTACTCAGTGCTCTCTTTTTTTGTAAAAGATAAGGTTCCACTACTCTACTTGCTAAAAGTGCCAGCACAAAATGGCTGCCGTGGGTGGCAAAAAAGAGATGGTGGTACTCACTGAAAAAGCCCTGCTTGTACTCATGGTTAGCTTTCTGCTGCCTACATGGCATTGTCCCCAAGTCCCCAGAATGTGGGGGCAAGAGCAGCTTGGCCTGATATAAAACCTTTGAGTGCCTCAAGCAGGACAGGGGTTGCAGCACACATTCGGCCTCAGTCCCTCCATCTGCAATATGGGAGACAGTAATACTGTTTTTTCTTATGGGGTTATTAGAGAACTTTACAGCCGGATATTGCATGTGAAGTGTTTTGAGCACCTGAATGCACTAGACAAGTATTACGTATTATTATTGCTGTTGATTCCACCCATGAAGATGAAATAAATGATACAGATGCCTTTGCACGTTAAAATGTGGGCTTCCAAAGCAATTTGCTGCTGTTCTTGTGATTCACCTAAATGATTCAGAAGTATTTTAAATGTACTCTTTCATTGCCACTTTTTTACTGTTGTTCATAAGCACTCTACTTACACATTCCTTTCATTCCTTATTATTTTTCCAGATGAAGATGTGCCTGGAGCATTTTATGCACTGATAGAATTTCTCCTCCTTTTCTTTTGCCTTGCTATTTTTTTTCCCAGAAAGATAAACAGACAAGTTGATAAACTGGGTTATATAAGGACAATGCAGATGCACATTTCTATAGAAATAAATGGGGACCAACTGCCTGAAAGACTTTGAGGTCTTTCAGCTGCAAAACAACCAGAGTTTTGAGGTGCAAATGGTCAAGTTTTGACTGCAACTCTTCTGTTTGCTTCCTCCTTGGGCTTCTTCCACAGTAGTTATTGTGGTGTGTGCCATTGCCAGGCTGTGTTCACTCCATTTTTGGAGCTTCCAAAGGACACCATCATCTAGTGATTGTTGTCTTGCACTTTTTGTTGATTTCTCTGAATGAACTTTTCAGCACTATTCTCCCTTCTTTTCATGGACCAGGGGTTGACATGGGCATTGTCATGTCCGGAATCTCTCAACACACTTTCATTATAACCTTTGTGGTGGGAACTATTTTATGGCCTCATTTATTTATTTTAACTAGTACTAAAAAACAAAACAAAAACCCTTTTCCAGCTATAAAATTATTTAATAAAAGGGGATAGTGCTATAACACCATAGTTCTATAATGTTAATAGTGCGTAAAATGGTGCTGACTAGAAAAGGTTCCCTCTCCCCATCACTTTTATTTTTAATGAAGTATTATAGTGTTTCAGCACTAAAACACCATACTTCAAAATTTTACATTATAGCATTCTGAAGTTATAGCCCAATGCCACTACATTTTTTAAAAAAGGATAGCTGGAAAGCATTTTATCACTAATTAAAAGATCAATTTAACAAAACAGGGACATAAAATGGCACCCACCACAAGGCTTAGTGGGAATGTACGCTGAGCTTCAAATTGTGCCACCCAGAGCAGCTACAGTATGTTACCCCCACTGATGTGAACAGAACAAAGCACAATACCATCAATAGTGTGGAAATGCAGCAGCAGTGCTCCTTGTAGCTTACAATGGAAGAAGAGCAATTATTGATAAGCATTGGAGCTTCCCCTCTGGAAGCAGGTTTGATTGTCTCAACACTGGGAATATATATATATATATTTAATGTCCAAATTAAGCCAGGTTTTCCTATGAGCTCTTAATTTCAGAGTTCAGCTTTTTATAATTAAATTCCTGGAAGTTCAATAGAAGATATAGCTGAATCATGGGATGCGGGTGGCGCTGTGGTCTAAACTCTAAACCAATGAGCTTCTTGGGCTTGCCAATCAGAAGGTCAGCAGTTCAAATCCACGCGATGGGGTGAGCTCCCATTGCTCTGTCCCGGCTTCTGCCAACCTAGCAGTTCGAAAGCATACCAGCACGAGTAAATAGGTACTGCTGCGGCAGGAAAGTAAACAGCATTTCCATGCGCTCTGGCATTCTTCATGCTGTACCATGCACCAGAAGTGGTTTAGTCATGCTGGCCACATGACCCGGATAGCTACCTGTGGACATCGCCAGCTCCCTCGGCCTGAAGCAAGTTGAGCCCCGCATTCCACAGTCACCTTTGACTGGACTTAACCATCCAGGGGTCCTTTACCTTTACCTTTTTACCTGTAGCGGAATCATCAGCATGATCACTGAGAGGTAACCCTACAGAGTTCTGGAGGGCTTACTTCAAGGTATCTGTAGCCTTCAGCATAAATGTGTGGTGATTTGCAGACACACACACCCCAAATTAGCACTTATGGAGGGAAATCAGGGGCTACTGTGAATAGTTTCCTAAAAGATCACCTCAGTGTGTTACACTCAAAACAGGCAAAACTCTAGGAACAAGGGGGATCAAAAATAATACAGGAAACATGGTAATGCCTTTATAAAATAATTGGTACACCTGCCCGTTCGGTACTGTTAACAGCTGTGTTCACATTTCAAAAAAGATACACTGTAGTAGAGAAAAACTATGGATTTTTGGTTCTCTAAGATGTGGCATGAAAAAGATCAGCTCTCCTCTTCCATTAAAAAAAAAAAAGACAAGTTCTTATTTTGTGCAAAGTTTTGCCTTAATTGTAAAATCGTAGTGAGATTGTGACCATTATCATTAGCAGAAAAATAGTGGCAGGATTTGAAGCTCTCCAGAACTCTTCATCAGGCGAGATGCTACATAAAGTATGTATGAAGAAATGAGGGTGGGTGGGTGGGTGTGTTTGCATGCATGATTCCCCTCTTCTCCCCACTCCCTGCCCCTGTTTTGTATAACATCTTTCCTGATAAAAGAGTTCTGGAAAGCTTGAAAGCTCCCACTATTTTGTAACATTTTGGTTGGTCCAACTGTGGCATTTTCTCTCTCTGATGGACCAATACAACTACTTTCGCTTTTTATGTTCCATTACTTTGTTGGGTTATTCACATTTCCATCATTTTTTGTGCATTCCAAATAATTTTTCTCTGCTTCTTTCTCACCACTGCAAATACTTTCACATTTTCTTTGGAGCTCTCCCTAACATGGATATCATTAATTACAGGTGCAATACCATGAATATGCTGCATTAGATTATTTCAGAGAGGAACTTCAAGCTTTATTTTGCTTGCAGTCCATTAGCTAAAACAGAATAATAGAACTGGGCTGTTAATTCACGCAGCATTTCTCCTGGAAGGATACATTGAATCTGGAACAAATGTAAAGAACAATCTCCAAAACTAGCCCAGGCATGGAGAAGCACAGTTGACTGGCAATATGAGCTATCTTGGAATCGGCTGTGCATCCTGTCTTTGGAGGGTTGCACACTCAAGTTCATGGCTTGGGGTGGTGTTGCATGCAGGGCTGCTCCTGAATGAACAAGTTGGATGGGCCTGATCCACACCTTATTCACAGCCAGGCTGAATTTTTGCAACATGCTTTATGGGAGCTGTCTTTGAAGAGTTCTTGAAAAATTCAACTCAATGATTTGAATGGACATGAACCGCACAAATAATATGCCAGTTTTTGAATCAATAACATTAACATTCATTTGGCTTCTGGCCCCTAAATGATCTGTGTTGAGAATATGTTAAGGCAGGGCTGAGGAGCCTTTGGCCCTCCAGATGTTGTTGGACTACAAAATCCAGTGGCATGGCCCATGGTCAGGAATGATAGGAAGTGTAGACCAACAACATCTGGAGGGCTATAGGTTTCCCATCACTGCCTTAAGGCACATGCATATACTTTTAGGCTTTTTAAAGGCATTCCTCTGAAGCCCTGTTCCAGATTCCTCCACTGGGTATGGTGTGGAGTGGCACAAAAACTCTGGTGGGGAACTCTGTTCAAGATGAGACTGACTGCCCTACATAACCAGCAAATGAGTTTAGGTCTGTAAGATTCCTGGCTGAGTTTCTACTGATTTTTTTTCTTCAGGGACGGGGAGGTAATGCTCTTTGATTTTTGTCACAGTGGCTGAATATGATGGATAAATTGTATTTATTTTTGCTCCACTGTTTCTAATGTTTCCCTTTCAGTTGATTTTGTATTTCTTTTTTATGCCATGCTTATATATTTGAATTGGTTGCAAGCTACCTTGTAGGTGTTTTGGGGACAAAAGACAGGATGGTAATCTTTTAAGCTTCAAACAATAAATAAATATACTCACAGATGAAGATGGATTGTGGAATGGTCCAAAACTGGACACCTGCATAATGTGTGGAGGCAGAATTGGTTTATTTGTAGTTGTTTGAGTTTCATAGTTCAGTGGTAGAGAACATGCTTTGTTTACATAAGGTCTCAAGTTTGATCCCTGTGTGTGACATCCAGCTTTATACTAGAATTGCCACTTGGTTGTTATTTGAAGTGCCACCCTTTATTTCAAAACCTCATGGAATTAAAGTAGTTTCCTTTCCAGACACTGTCCCTGATCATATATTACTCGACCAATGGAGCTATCGTTGGGAAGCCAAAACGTGTGAAGACCTAGCAACATGATGGTTTGAATGAAGGGCAGCCTACATGATTCAGATTAAGGGCTGAGCTTGTGCTGGAGAACTTCTTCTTCTTCTTCTTCTTCTTCTTCTTCTTCTTCTTCTTCTTATTATTATTAGTTTTCTTTTATTGTTTTTGCCATATGAAACACTGCTGGAAGGCTTGGCCCAAGACATTTTGCTGCCTGAGGTAGGATGGCATCTCCTCCATCCACAGAAGCTTACCTGATTTAAGTTGAACTTTACTTTAACTCTGACAATGGGGCAGTTTCCTCCACCATACAGCTTAGGGAATGCAAGACGGGCTGCTGACATACAACTCTATCCTCCAACATAAAAGAATGGCTGAGGAGCTCAAGAGGAGGCTACTAATGGAGGCTGCTACTGTTATCTCCACAACATCTGCCACATGAGGCAGCCATCTCACTCTGCCTAATGGTATAGGCGGATCAGTCTGCAGGACACACGTGATTTGCTTCCTTGATGGCAGCTAGACTGTCAGGGTTTGATACCAACCAGTATAGTTAGTCTTACTCAAAGTCCTATTCTAAAACTAAGGATCATTATTACCCTGTACAGTGTGAGAGAAGAGAAGAAAAACAAGACTAAAGGCAGCTTAGTACATCACTTGATGAGTGGTAGCATTACAAATCTAGCTGTGAACAGCCAATATTGTGAGTCAGTGCCTCAGGGGAACACTGCTGCTTCCATGGTATTATGTGTTCTGACCAGTAGAGATTGGATTCAGAAGATCCAGTAAGAAGACTAAGCAGAGAACCATTTTAATAGCATATAATTATGACATGTTGAGGCTTAGCCTTAGGCAGGATTCAAAGGGGTCATTTCCCCCCTTCTCTATTTGGAGAAATCTGAAGTGTTTTTTAAAAGCAGAAGCCCAGAATCCATGACAGTAAGAGCAATTTAGCATTGGCAAAAATCCCTGTCCAGGAGCAAGAGATCTTGGATCACCTCCAAGGAGGGCATGTGATGTCTAGAGCTTTGAGTCTGGTGTCTATCTGCAACCTGTATTAATATAAGAGATACATGGCTGTGTGTAGTTTACCTCAAGTACTAATAAATCTGAAATGGAATTTTCTTTTTGGAGACGGTGGATTATTAATTCCCATAGTCAATTACAATGGAATTATGGAACATATGCCAAGGCATACATTCAGAATCCGCTCATTGCATTTTCAGGTCTCACACCAACGTTCCCTCATCTTGCTTGCATAGCTGCCTGAATTGTTAACAAAATACTACATGTCTGACACATAACTAATAGTTACTCTTAGTTGATTCTGTATTAAAGTATCATGGTAGTTGTTGGAGTGAGTAGGCCAAATGCAGGCAGAATGGGTCTGAGACAACATGGCTCATTGGACAAAAACAAAGTAACTTCTGGATCATGCTATGCTTTGACTCCAAAGCAAAACAAGTCCTAGGTATTTTAGTATACTACACAAAATATTGAAACAACACTAGAATGGGAAACTCCTCACACATCCTCCTAGACTCTGGAACCTTCTGTCAAGGGAAACACTGCTACACCACCACCAGAAGGCATAACAATGAAAACCTAATTGAAAATTTAGCAGAGGCCTCCTTCTAGGTTATCCAGCCCATGATATTCCTTCTATAACTGAGCTCTTAGTCCTCAGCTCCCAAAGGACTATTGATCTCCTTAATAATACCTCACATCTAGAAGTACCCTCCCACTTGCTCTTCATTGCAAGACTCTAGTCGTTAACATATAGTGTTATTTTTCTTTCAAATTTCTTAACATGTGAGGCACAGTTTGCCCACCTAGATATAATTGTTGTTGCTCCTGTGCCTCCTCATAATTTTTTTCCTGGTGCCACCACTGCATATAGGTACGCTGGACTCCTTCCTTGCCTCTTCCCTTTTTAATTGTCTTAGCCCATCCTTGCCTGCACAAAATATCATGACTTCTTTTCTTCAGTTGTTTATGCTGATTCTGAGATGCAAAGGTACTTTCCTCTACCCTTTTGGCATGTGGGTGGGGGAGACCACCATGTCCCTTGAGAAAGCTGCATTAGAAACAAATGTGGTGGAGAATGATCTGGGAAATTTGTCTCGAACTCAAACCTGGTCATCCACACCATCACTCATCTGTAGGCATTTTTGGCCATTTTTGGCCACATCTTGATACATGCCTTCAAGGTGTAAGCTTCAAAAACAGTCTTACTCCAAAGTTCAGACTTCTTGGCACTCCAGAATCATATCCTAAGGAGCCTCTCCTCCTAAGGAGGCTTTCCTTATACAAAGCAGGCCTCCTGGAGATGCTGTGAATGGCATCCTATCAACTCAAAGGCTGCCTCCGTTGTGGTGATGTTTTCACACCACAGCCAGAAGGCAGGAGGAAATAACTATGTGCTATGAAACCTAATTGAGAATATAAGAAAGACCCCTTGATGCCCTAACAAAGGCGTAAGAACATCTTGTGAGAAAAGTCTAGACACCTTTTCAGAACTTCCCTGGAAAAATAGTTCAAGGACCTCATTTATAGTCATCATATTTATGTTTTATTCCATCATGATTTTAGAAGAGGATTGTTCGGAAGGAGCATGTGGACTCATATATCTGTGAAATTGTCATTTTTGGTATTTTGCTGAGATTGGGCTAAGGTGCCAAGGTGTCTCATTATTTAGTCAGTCTTTTGGCACATGAAAGAGTAAAAGTGGGCACAGAGCACACTATACAGTTTTTACCATTGTGAATCAGGAAACAGCCAGGACTCCAGGGGTCTCTGTGGAAACCTCTGCTACCCTGAGATGCTTTACGTGTTTAGAAAGCTCTGGGTAATTCAAAAATTATACCTACAATGGTTAATTTGAGGGAGGAAAATGAGGAAATTACATTCAGCTGTGTGCCACATCAAACTCGAATGGGATTATAAGCAGCATAAAACTCTGAAGCAGCAGCTTGTGTTGCCTAGAGATGAAATTGTTTCAGAGTGGCTTTGGGGTAGAAAAGCATACTCGTGCCCCCTCCGTGGCTTATTGTGAAGCAACATGTTTCTCTCCTCTGTGTGGCTCTAGGTGCGAGTGCCACACCAGCTCCAGATGGAATTTCAATTGCAGTGAACTCAATAACAAACCTTTCAATGACTTCATGACACCAGAGTATCACCAGGCCATTGTAATGGGAGAGGCTGCCCCCTTTATAGGGTTACCATGGCACAAGTTCTCATTCAACAGCAGTAACCTAATAACTGTGCAGACATGATGGGGGGGGTGGGGAAGCCTCACCGTGAACAGAAGGAAACCTGTCTATTCTTGAAAGACAGTGTATTGCTGTGTGGGAATAAATAGTCTTGCAAGGTTCTTTTAGGATTTTAATTTTCTTCATAGATATATGAAGAATGATAGATAGATAGATATAGATAAATATGCAGTGTATTCTTCATAGATATATGAAGAATACACTGCCTATTTATTTATTTATTTATCTATATCTATCTATCTATCTATCTATCATCTATATATCATCTATCTATCATCTATATATATATATGAGAGAGAGTAATGTACAGTATATTATCATGTAATTTATTTATTGTTTGTTTTAGTATATTTTTATTGTTTCATTGTAAGCTGCTTTGAATATTTTTAGGAGGAATGTGGGGTATAAGTATAATAAAATATGCCTGAATGCTCATGGGAAGTAAAATGTCAAAGCAAAACTACTCCAGGTATCAGGGGTGGCCAATCTTTTACTCATTACCAGTGATGTCATGGGAACTATTTAAGAGATACTCATGGCAGTCATACACATATCTGTTGCTCTTGTGCTGGCTGCATTGCTTGGAACTATTTATTTATATAGGGGTGCATCTACTCTGGGTTCTTTGCCAGGACTCTGCCTGAGACATTTTGCTGCGTGTGACAGAGCACCAAATGGCAAAGCTCTCCAAGCCAATGTGCACGGTCCTCAAGCTGGAAAAGTTATTTTGTGCCTCGCCTCCTTTGTGGCAGTAAAAAATACAAAAGCCAATGCAGTCGGCTGTCATTTCATGAATCCCAAAATCGGCTGCCTGGGACAGCTGCCTCGCTCTGTTTAATGCTAACTTTTCTCCCTTTGCCACATTAATTGCTACAAAGCAAGCAAAAAACTGGCTGTCCTGGAAATCATGATGGGACAGAGAGAAATGAATGTGTGTACATTCACAGTGACAGTTCTACAATACTGCCTCCAGGTTTCTGGCAAATTATTGTTAGTAAACAGCCTCATGGGTAAACCACACAGTACATGCTGATAGATTTACTGCACACCCCTCAATGTTTTTGTTACTGAAAAGCAGCCTCGGGAGGCTGCAGTTTTGAGTGGAGAAGGGAGAGGAGATTAACCTGTTCCAGATGATCAGTGTTCCACTCAAAATTGCCTCTCAAGCTGCTTTCTCCCCACAGAGTGACAGTGGGTACCCATCTCCTTTCCCCTGAGCTGAAAACAGAGGGAAATGGTCAACAGGTAAAGGATTATGCACCCCACCCTCTTGCTGCTCTGACATTGAAAGCGCTTGCTTTCTTGGTCTACTTTTCATAAAATAAAAACAATAATGGGACTTTGTTCCACTTCTTTGTATATAGTCCAAACAATGAAACTGTCAACATATAGGAAATCTATGAATTTAATCATCAAACTACTTCCTCCAACGCTGTCTACATAATAATTGTAATTTTGAATTCTCCATCTTGGCTGCCTAAGGTGCTACAAGATTCTGTTGTTCTTGTGGTTTGCTAGGAGCACAGTACACCACTCTCTATTGTCCATTCTGATATCCAATACTTGAACTTTTAGCCATTCCAAAATATTAGGAGGGATGCCTCAAGCATCCTGTTTAGCAAATATCCATAGAAAGCAGCTTACTGATTTTAGACCTTTGGAGCACACATATTTTACCAGTGCTTCTATGCTACAAACATTGCTGGTTCTTTTGTGTGTGTTTTTTAAATTCTGAACTAGAAATGTCCATGTATGGCATTGAATTTAGTTCTTGTAAACTTGGTAGGCAGGAACATATTATCCCACACATTTTTAAGGAATGTGTAATTCACACTTTGCAAGATGAATTATTTGTATTTGTCAACATGATTGCCTTTAGGTGGGAGGGAACTATGTGCCTACTATCTACATTGTTTCCTGGAGATCTTCTTAGCATTTTCTGGTGGAACAATAGGAAATCAAAGGGTGCAAAGACATTTTTTTAAGCACTGTTGACTTAGTCTACTCCTTAATTTCCTAACTTGTTTGCAGCAGGAAACAGCAGGAAGAGAAGGAAGGGAAACAGTATCTTCTTTAGATCCTTGAAAGGACAGTTCCTTATAAAAGATAACAAGTTTGTTTCCGTTAATCAGCAAGACATTCTGTGTTTGTTAGTGGTTGTGTTTTGTCTTACATACAACAGATACTGTCTGCATCAATCAGAGTTCCCTTGCTGTGCATGATATTAATTTGTCAGGCTACTCACATTTTTCTTTGTATGTCAGTCATCTAGACCATGACTGTAAGGAGAGCTTTTTGAGATGATTTAGCAGCTGAAATTAGCTTGCTGAAAAAGCAGGAATGAAATGTTCCATACAACCACAGGTGGGCATTTGTTTGTGGATACCAAACAACTGATTGTTCAAAGCTCAAATTGTTTCAATACATGTGAGAATTATATGAATATCATACAGCCCAAGCCCTACCCAAAGGAAAGCTCCTCTGCAAAATAGCTCCCATTCACAGCACACAATAATTCCATCTATATATAATTCATGCAACTGTGTCCAGCAATGACTTCGGAGCAAAATATATGCCTCCCACACTAGAGGCTTGGGCACAGTTAAAAGGGAGAGCTTTGCTTCTTAATCAGGTTAAATGGCTCAACTTAATGGCTGAACCAAACCACATGTGGCAGGGGTAGCTAACATGGTAACCTCCAGATGTTTTTGAACTCCCAAATCCCATCAGCACCAGGCAGCACAGACAATCATCAGGGATGAAAGGAGTTGCAGTTCACAACATCTGGAGGACACCATGTTGGCTGTCTCTGACATATGGGGTGGAGTGAAAAGGGAGTATCTTAACTGCAACTGATAAGGGGCCTCTTCACATGTTACAAACATCCACATAGAAGAGCCATTAATACACAATATCCTGGAATACTACTCTGATGTCCAGGGTAGACTCTGGTTGCCATGTGAATTCACACTGGGTAGCCACAGCAGTCTGCAGTTTCCCAGCATCACACACACGTAGCAACAGCAACAAAAAGTTCATCCAACACAATTTGCACAGTAATTTCTACACACTAGCTGATTTTTTAACATATGAAGCAGCCCTATAATTCAGGCAAAATCTTAACCAGAAGGTCATAACCACAGCACAAAGGATTATTGGTCAACCTCTCCCATCTTTGGAAGAATTGTACGGTTCCCGTTGTCTTAGGAAAGCAAACAACATCCTGCAGGATTCATCTCACCCGGGATACAGTCTGTTTGCACTACTGCCTTCTGGCAGGAGATATAGAAACATCAAGTCAAGGACAAATAGACTGAAAAACAGTTTTTACCCGAGAGCTGTGGCCCTTTTGAATGCTGTAACTCGATAGTGTGACCTGGGAGATTGATGGGTGTGGGTGTGGCTGGAATGTGGTTTGTTGGTTGTTGTTGTTGTTTTGCTTTTGTTGTTTTTAAGGGATGGCATCCAATTTCGTTGCACTTGTGCAATGTTGCACGTGTGTAATGACAATAAAGAATCTATCTATCTATCTATCTATCTAATTGGATTGACTTTAACTCCATATCCAAGGCTGCAGGCCAAACCATCCCAAGATCCAGTGCTGTTTTCCCAGAAAAATAGGTGCTACTTCTCAACATGAAGTTGTTACAGTGAGCGCCACACTTTTTAACAACAAAAAAGGATGTGCCAGTACTGCATACCCTTAAGTACCTCCTGAAAAAGGCACTGCCAAGATCTACTTTCTAATGCTTTTTCATCTTCTTCTGCAAGCTTGTATTGGTGTTCTTCTGATTATGTCATCAAAAGTACCAGAAAGTATATATTTATTTGTTGAGATTTCCTAGTTAAAAGTTATTAGCAGTAAGATAAAGATAAGCACTGCAAGAGCTGATTGACATAACAGCTTTGTTCCAGACAAGCCAATTAACATTTGATTAGCTTTGCAAATCTGCTAGAACTTACAAATAAAGTGGAAGGAGATGGAAAAGAATGTGTGAGATATATATATATATATATATATATATATATATATATATATATATTTGTGTGTGTCACTGATGTTCTGTTTCCATGTGACACCAAAGACTTTGAGTGGAGTTGACTTCCTCTTATGTAACTGTTTGTGCAGACTGTGATTCTATGCAGCAGAGATGGCCTGTGGCCTTCAAGATGTTGTTGGAGTCCAAATCCCATCAGCCCTAGCCAGCATAGCCAATGGCCAGAGGTTATAGAAGTCACAGTGCAGCAACATTTAGAGGGCTATAGCTTCCCCACCTCTGCTCTACATAGCTGCTAGGGGTCGAGTCATTTTTCACTGGACCACTTTCCTTACCACAGAAGAAGAAGAAGAAGAACATGCTTCTCCAAAAAGCCCCAAAAATATTCTCGCTAGAAGGAGTTCCTGAAACTCAAGAAAGACCAATCCAGCAAACTTTAAAGCCAGCTTTAATTTCTGATCAGAACAATCCCTCCTACCATGTTTTGTGCTGCAGATTTCAGAGAAAGCGGTCCTGCTGAGCACACTTACAAGAGCGTAGGTGCCACTGAACACAGATGGACTTCATTCTGAGTAAATGTGCCAAGGATTGGGCTGCCAATCTTTGTTTTGAAGCAAAGCTTATTTATTTTGACAAAATTATATCCATTCCCCCCAACCCTTAAAAAGAAAACCCAGATGGACAGACTGCTCCTTCTGCTTGAAGGATGATCATGTGGGATTTACAGTTTAATTGTAAGGACTTGCGGCACATCCAGCGGATAAGTGACAGAGGCGAAAGTCTTGCTGGCAGCTTGGGAGAAGTGCTGTAATGAGGCAAAACTCCCAACCTGATCTAATTTAGAGCCAAGCGGTGCTTCAGGAATGTGCAATAATTAATCTTTTTATTTATCCACTGTGAACAAAGGAAATTAAGGGCGAGAGGAATAAGATTAAAATGGGCAGACGTGTATTTCCTCTTAAGGACCCTTGCAGTTGCGTTCCTGACAGCTAAGGTTCAGAAAGACAGGACCAGATGCGAAGGAGGAGAAATCTTTACTTCGCTTTTGCAGAGCCGGGCAAGATGATCCTCAGTCTAATTGCAGAGTAAATGTCCTCTGAGCTGAATAAATGCCTGATGCACACATACTTCAGGGGACAATGGAAACAGCCTCAGACTGACCGGAGGCCTTGTAGTTACCTCCCTATGGGGGAAATGCTGTTTTTATCACTGGCACAGACTAAGACTCATTTGCCTTGGACATAACAAGAGTCCTACTCCAAAGTAGGAAGAATGTGTTGTGGCTCAATCAGTCTCACACCATACACACCTGACCTGGAAATGTTTGCTATCTACCTCCTCCAACCTTTTGCTACCTGTAAGCACCTATCTCATCTTGCCCAGCATGATCACCCCACTTGTGTTGCTTTCTGATAGCATTCATGGGGAGGCACATTCTGATAGGTCAGATACATCGGTGATTGACCAGAGCTGCCTCTTCTCAGCGCACCAATTACAGCTGTGTAAGGAGTTGGGCTACCTGTGAAAACCTGGGAAGATGACAGACAGGTGGGGTCTTCAGGAGACTTAGGAGCTGGGAGAGAACAGAACATCTAGAACAGGCATCCCCAACCTTCAGCCCTCCAGATGTTTTGAACTACAGTTCCTATCATCCCTGACCACTGGTCCTGTTACCTAGGGATCATGGGAGTTGTAGGCCAAAACATCTGGAGGGCCGCAGGTTGGGGATGCCTGATCTAGAACAATGAAACTGTTGTAGGAAAGGGGGTTTCTCATGTGATTCTCTCCACCCACTCCCAGCAGAAGTCTGGGAAAGGGACAAAAGTAGAGGTGGATACAGGACTCTTTAACTGCATTTCCCTTTTTGTTCTTAGGGTGAGCAGAACACCATCCCCATGGCAGAGGAGCCTTTCCAAATGACTGCTGCTCCAAAAGGCACATCTGCATGACCTTGTCCAAGCCCTTGCTAAAGTACCAGGAATAGTTGCAGATATGCCTCCTCGAGAGCTGACGACATCTATGTAGCAGCAAGACTTACAGAAAATGCTTTTTCTCACACCAGCTCTCCCCCCCTCAGCTGTTTCTTATTCCCATCAGCTTTTACAAGGAAGTGTCCAGTTTTTTTCATACGCATTTACTAGAAGTGCTCAGTGATGGGGATTCCCCTAACAATTACCATGACTTTCTTCCGCGCATGCCCTATCTGGATCTGGTTTCATCCCCCAATGCTTTTTGTGGATTTATGTTATGTTTGTTCCCTGTTCCCTTCATCTTGGCATCTTGACAACGTATTGGTAAATTCCCTATTACACAACAATTAAAATATTTTGATGAATTTGAGGCACCAGCAATGTATTCTACGCAGCATCGAATTTAAAAATTATAGGGGGAAACTGAGCATATACAGGGTATAGGTCAGTCATGAATAAAGCCTTTGTCTCCCAGAATAGGTCTAATTGTCATTTCAAATGACAGTAGCAAACGTTGTCCTCCCTTTCTATGGCAGCATGTTCTGTGGTGTGTGCAGAGCTCTCTTTAAGCAGCCATTGAAATATATTATTAATAGCAGAGGGCACTGTGTGATAATAACTGGTATAATTATTATATATTGGGAAACAGACAACTGCATTTAAGTCCTATATATCTTGGGGAATCCCCCCCCCATTTTGGTAATAATTAACACTATATGTTATGATTAAATTATGGTTGACAGATTTGCTTATACTGTGTAGAGCAACTGACTTTGCGCCTTCTCAGATGAACTCAAAGAATAATCGGTGGGCCAGACATCCATCTTCTCACTCCACCAGTGAGTTCAGTTTCAAGAGGCCTAAAGGACTAATGTCCACATGTTCAGGAAAGCAATGATCTTCTGAAACCATTGGCCTTTTGGAACTTAATTGCTACTTCTGAGCCTAAAAATTATACACTGGAACCTTTAGATAGTTGTAAATTACAGACTTGCTCCATCTCTTCTTCTTCTTCTTCTTCTTCTTCTTCTTCTTCTTCTTCTTCTTCTTCTTCTTCTTCTTCTTCTCTTCCTCCTCCTCCTCCTCCTCCTCCTCCACCACCACACCACCACCACCACCACCTTCTTCTCCTTCTCCTCCTCTACAACAACATTGCCAGAGCTTTCTCAAAATTCTGAGATGTGTGCTGCTAACCAGCCTTCATCTTGTCCCATTCCCAAGAACTCTCACTGTTTCTCCCTCTCCAATAGTCCTCCTATTGATTATCTCTGTTCCCATCAGCTTCTTAATAACAGTTCTCCTGCTGCAGCTTTTCCTTCCATACCTATCCTCCCATCGACACATTGTTAATGTTAGATTTAAGCAATACAGAAGCAGTGACTAGCCAGGGGTAGAGATAGGATGAGATGTGGGGGGCGGAATCCTGACAGAATATGGCAGGTCATGAACAGAACTTAGTGTGTCTGGTGATAGGATGGATAGCCCCAAATCTTCACTATGCTGGATTTTCATGCCATGATGCCTGGCCAAATATGCATGAAATATGCATGAAAACTATAAGGCTGAAAATATATGCTGCACTTTTATAACACATCCTAATTGAAATTAATGAACACACAAAATTAATGAACACCTTCACCCTATACCTGGAAGTAAACCGCATTGATTGAATGGGACTTACTTCCAAACTGATCAATAGTGTATATAGATGGTTCAATTCTTCCTGAAGCTCCTAGAAACAATATACGATTGTGATGATGATAATGTTAATGACAACAGATGACATGGTAACATATTTCTAGTAAATAAAACAGAGTAGTCTGAGCAGATGCATAGGATTAATGTTGCATTCTTAAAAATAAGATAAAAAAGTGTTCATTCATGAGTCGGATCTTAGATGATCCCCTTTGCCGCATACACAGCAATATTTCATCTGAATGGGTCTTCCTTGCAATTTTATTGTGATCCATCTCTTGAACTGAAACTGGGCTCCAGAATATTTGTTTTATAAGAATGTGATTGTTCATTCAGATGAAACATCTGTATGACTGTGCTCCCATGGAAATAGGTCCAGAAACCATAGTGAAGTGTTATATCAGAAGTGGCACACATAATTTTGTTCTCATTATTTGTTGCAAATGGCAACTGAAATGTTTTAGATTAAATCCTTGGACAAAGATCGTTATACTCTGACACACAGCTACATTTGTTAAATTTAGAGCATGGATTCCTCTCAGGGTATGTAAGCTGTCCTCTGGGAATGCTCCTCAATACAAGCTTGCACTCTCTATTTTTGGAAATAATTAAACTATAGTGTAAGGAGTTATTAGACTAAATGGCGATGTAAGCCCCAAAAGCAAAATAGTTGACATTCCAATATTATGCTCTTGGTACAGTGTCACACATTATTTCTTTCAGCTCCATTAAAAATGAAATTAGATTCAATGGAAGTCTAAAAGGTAGGCCTTTGTGATGTATTAAGCAAAGGTATTTGGGTAGATTAGGAAATAAGTACTGTTTACAATTGGCTGTTTAAAAGTGTAAATCCTTACTGGCACATTGATTTTCAGAGTAAAACTGCTCAGTACTTAAAGCATAGCTCAAGCTTATCATCAGAATCAACAGTTATAAAACTGAATTTTGAATCTAATGGCGTATATAATATGAAATCTGGTTTGTTGTCGACCTTAATAGAGAACAAATGAAATACAAAAAACATAGGGAAATAAGCTACTGCTCTGACGTTAGCTACTGGGAAACTAAGTTTGCCGCTGATTGTATATCTTTCTTTAAATAAATGCTTTGCGCAACTCCCTATCCATTGCAGCTCCTTTTCAAGGTGTTGTAAAAACCGAGAAACTGAACAACCCTAAAGCATATTTATACAGATTAAATGGTTTCTAATACTCCAAAGAGCACTTAATCTGCATGAATGTTCTTCATGTAGCTACGTGCCTCTAAAACTTGAATAAGAAGCCACAGCACTTTTGAAAGTATGCAGTATATTTTTACTTTAGCAAATCAACCAAAGGGAGGGGGGAACCAAAGAAATATTAATTGGCTTGCCAAACAATTCAAGATCCAGCTATTCAGAGGAACACCACCTTTGCCCATTGCTCTCCATCTACCCTTGATGGACAAAGCTTTTAGGAAGCTTCAGTTCTCCCATCTTTACCTGTCAAGTCTTTAGAGGAGCTAAGCTTGGAGACGTTTCTAAGAAGTGGTTCATAAATGAAATAAAGAATGCCACAGCAGCCACTGCCTTCTTGGGGATCTTGGATTGGTCTGAGAATTAATGGTATGTTTTAGAAGAAAAGGGGTGATCTGGAATGGGCTGAGCAGCAGCAGCCTGCAATGCAGACTGACAAGAGAATTTTGCAGAGACCAGATAATGTTGAATACTTGGGCACAAAGGGTGTTATCCCACATTAGTCATGATCAGGAGTCCAACCCACTGAAATAAGGGATCACCCACACTTCTGCTTCACCCATACCAAAAAAGCTTGCATCTGAGCAGTTTTCTGCTTGCCCTGTGATTTCTATGTATGGGTCCAAGCGGCTTCACTCTTGTCCTGCTGCTTTCCCCTGAAAAACCCACTCTTTGGTGATAAATCAGAACAAACAGCAATTTACAGAAAACCCAATTGCCATTTTCTCCAATTCAGTGCTAAACTGCAGGTTTTCTTGGGTGGGGCAAAGCAGCTGGGTCAAACAGAAGTGTGGCTGGGCCCTAAATGGACTTGAGTTGCTTTTATGTAAAAGCCAAGACAGATGTGATGTGGAAGATCAGTCACTCAATCTCCTAATGTAAGAAAAAGGCTAGGGAAGGCGATGTTTAATCCTTCCCCAATGTCATTTCTCCAACTTAAATTGCCACCCACCTTGAAGCTGTTATTACCCTTGCTGGAGGGCAGGGGAGATAGGTACCATATCATTTCTGATTTTTATTTTATTTTTACTCATGGGGCCAAATGGCAGCTTTTGAGAGAACAATAGTAATGGGAGGGGCATAAAGACTTACACACACTCTTTCCTAGCATCACTCTCCAGAGCCAACTGGATTTCCTTCCCCACTGATGCTTTTAATATCGGAAGGTCCCATCACATATCTTCTACGTCACATGTCCAATGTACAACATAGTTACCAATGGGAACAAAAATATATTCCAGGAGCATCACCCTCAGTATTCCCACCTTTCCCTCCAAGTAGCTCAAAGTGGTCACATGGTTCTCCCTCTACTCATTTTATCCTCATAACAACCCCATGAGGTGGGTTAGGATGAGAGAGAGTGGCTGGCGAAAGTTCACCCAGTGAGGTCATGGCTGAATGGGGACTAGAACTCCAGCCTGCCAGGTCTTAGCCTAACGTTCTGAGTGCTGCACCACTCCGTTTCATCACCGGGTCTACATGGAGCACATCTGCTTCTGTGTCACCTCCCAGCAACCCCTCTTTATTGATTGTCAGTGTAGCTTACACAGAGAAATAAGATGTGATAGCCGGTTACCTCTCATTAACCAACTGTGGACGTAATAAAATAGACATGCCATTTAAGTACCATATATTTTCTTCTTCCAACATTCAAAGGCAGTATTGGCAGAATGCAAAGGTGAGCAGAAGAATGGAGAAGAGGCTGTACAGACTTTTCTCCTATAGTTGTTTCCCCCCTCAAAAGTGTCCTCCAAGATGCTGTAGTTGGCCTGAGGCGAAAAACAGAACACAAAAGCAGCTTTCAGATGATTTTGGACAGGGAAATGACCAGAGGGAGAAAGCACCTGTCTCCATCACCATTCTTCCATGCAAACTCACAGCCACCGAGCACTGATATTGGAAGAAAGACATACACAAATTACAGGACAATTCTGGTTTCTCCCTGAGTTTATATGCTAACTGTGCATTCAGGATTATTAGTCCAATATTAGTATTATTAGTATCAATGTTACTCATCCTTTACCCTAACGCCCCAGGGCAGATTACAACAATAAAACAGTTTAAAACAATTTTCAATCACAAGACTAAGATGGGTCCTAAAAATGTACCCCACAAGTGTTAAAAGCCAGGGTAAAGAGGTTGCTCTTCAGAATTCAGTGGAAGCTGTATAAAGCGTGGGCCAGTTTGTTCACAAGCTTATTTAGCTCAGCCAAAAGACTAGAAAGAGGGGTTCGTCTTACAATGCTTTTACTGGTGTCTGAATGAATGGGTCTCATGAATCAATAATTTAACAGAGCTGGGGCAGGTGGCGGCGGTGCCAGAGAATGAAAGATACAGCAAACATTTCACTACTTCTTTGCTGCTAACAGTCTGCAAAGCCAGGGAGGAAATAAAGCGGGGGAGAATAAAGTGCATAATACCAGTGTTTAAGAGTGAGATTGGATGTATGCAAACTCTCTATAGGTGATTCGTGTTGCTATGGCAGAAGCACTTGAAAGCCTAATGAAATACGGCAGAATCCATTCTGCAGATCTGCATGCAAAATTCAAAATCAGCTAAAATACAAACAAAGCTCACAGTAGCTCTGCTGTGCCTCTGCAAGCTTAAGGGTGTGTGGAAACTTGATGTACGGAACAAGTGGCAAATATTGAATACAAAGTACTTTTCCAGTAGTTGGATCCCAGAGCTGAATAAATCTCTCCAGTAAGCAGTGCCCAAGGCTGAAACAGCATCTGAAATGAAAAAGATACATCTGTCAACTGGTATGTAGAACAGGAGGTAAACGACTTGCCTAAATGAGTGTAAACACGAGCAGTCCAATGCAGAGGAAGCTAAAAATTAGGTAAAGAGAAATTCTGAAGACACCAGAAGAGATGAAAGTTAACAACGATCTGAAGAAGACACTTGTCCCCATTTTTGTTTCTTACTTTATATTGTTTCATTTTTAATAGTTCATTTGGTAGGCAAAAGTGGAAATACAGTGCACTCCTTTCATAAAGATAAAGGTAAAGGACCCCTGGACCATTAAGTTCAGTCAAAGGCGACTATGGGGTTGCAATGCTCATCTCCCTTCAGGCCAAGGGAGCTGGCATTTGTCCACAGTACTAGCCATTGGGAGGAAACCAGATTAATAATAATAATAACAACAACAACAACAACAATAACAACAATAATAATTTTTATTTATACCCCACCCATCTGGCTGGGTTTCCCCAGCCACTCTGGGTGGCTTCCAACAAAATATTAAAATACAGTGGTCTGTTAAACATCAAAAGCTTCCCTAAACAGGGCTGCCTTCAGATGTTTTGCATTGATAATCATGCCTAGCACATTGTACCTTTGTAGCTTAATTCAGTGCAGTTAGCCAGTGATCTATGTTTTTAGTTATATGAGGGTTTTATTGTATACATAATTATTGTAAACTTTTTTTAAAAAAAAATGAAATTACAGTATACAAGTATTTTATACATTTCCTCATGAAATATATTCTGCATATGCTATGCTTAAGAATGCACAGATAATACAATAATACACAAAGAAAATCATAAACGTTGTTAGAAGCAATTTATATAAATTCAATAAATTCTGTTGGGAGATACCGACTAACATTAGTGATGCGGCAATTACAAAAAGTGAGGGTGGGACAAAAAGAGTGAGGAAGATATAAACTCCTAATTGAGTTGCTGTGCACTAGAAATTTGATAATAGTTTCCCATTGCAATAGCCAAAGAAACAAACAAAACCACAGCTACCACCCAACCCCAATATGATAGAATGCTGTTTGAGTGCTATTGCTTGCTTGGAGAATTTAGTATAACCATTTGAAAATATGGGTGGGGGGTTGTTTTGTGAGTGCTTTGGGGACACATTAAACCCATAGCTTTTCAGACTCACATCCAGAGTGTGTCTACTGACCACATATTACTTTTAGCTTGCAGGCTACAATGTGTTTTTCACCATACTTGGCTGCAGTTTCAAAGATTTCTTCTGCTTTACCTTTTGGTGACAATTTGGGCATGTGCCATTTTGTCTCTAACAGGTGGTGTACTTGCCTAAAGAAATAATATAGTAATAGGTAATAGGTATAACTGGAATGGATATACCGAAAGAATACAAAAATCTGTTTACGTACACAACAACAGCCACACGGACGTTGATAGCCCAACACTGGAAAGAAGAATAAGTCCCAACTAAAGAAGATTGGTAACTTAAATTAATGGAATATGCTGAAATGGCTAAATTAACTGGAAGACTAAGAACTCAAGAAGACAACAAATATATATATATATATATATATATATATATAGAATGGAAAATGTTTATTGCATGTATACAAAAGCATTGTACAGAAGTTAATACAATACAATAGCAGGTTTTTTTAAAAAAAAACCACTTGTAATACTAAGGACAATGTTCAAAATTGGAAATAATTAAGGATAGGGAAATTATAGACATGTACAATACAAGATGGGACGCAGGTGGTGTTGTGGTCTAAACCACAGAGCCTAGGGCTTGCCAATCAGAAGGTTGGCGGTTCGAATCCCCGCAACGGCGTGAGCTCCAGTTGTTTGGTCCCTGCTCCTGCCAACCTAGCAGTTTGAAAGTGCTATAAAGTGCAAGTAGATAAATAGGTACCGCTCCAGCGGGAAGGTAAATGGCGTTTCCGTGCGCTGCTCTGGTTCGCCAGAAGTGGCTTAGTCATGCTGGCCACATGACCTGGAAGCTGTCTCGGACAAACGCCGACTCCCTCAGCCTGTAAAGCGAGATGAGCACCACAACCCCAGTGTCTGTCACGACTGGACTTAACTGTCAGGGGTCCCTTTACCTTTACAATACAAGATAAGATAAAAGAACCAGGGGAGGGAATGGAGGGAAGTCAAGGGATCTGAGTAATTCCAAAATATGGATTTAATAAGGTGTCAAAATGTTTTATTCTCTATTTTTTTAATTGTATTTGTTTGTTATGGTGCATATGATGAAAATGTTTAAATGTGAAAATTAATTTAAAAACTTGATAAAGAAATAAAAATAAAGATATAATACAGTGGACCTTTTGTCACTCAGTAGGTTGCCTGCTGGGACGCGGGTGGCGCTGTGGGTAAAACCTCAGCGCCTAGGACTTGCCGATCGCATGGTCGGCGGTTCGATTCCCCGCGGCGGGGTGCGCTCCCGTCGTTCGGTCCCAGCGCCTGCCAACCTAGCAGTTCGAAAGCACGTCAAAGTGCAAGTAGATAAATAGGGACTGCTTACCAGCGGGAAGGTAAACAGCGTTCTGTGTGCTGCGCTGGCTCGCCAGATGCAGCTTGTCACGCTGGCCACGTGACCCGGAAGTGTCTGCGGACAGCGCTGGCTCCCGGTCTATAGAGTGAGATGAGCGCACAACCCTAGAGTCTGGCAAGACTGGCCCGAACGGGCAGGGGTACCTTTACCTTTACCTTACCTAGGTTGCCTGCTGTAAATGCAGACCTCAAAATACAATTGTCATTGCCTACCCTCTTAACTGCTGCTGCTGCATGCAGCACTATGGTTAACAAGCTGCCTCTCCATTCATGGACACTGACCACCTTACCAGTTTCTTGTTGAGCCTCATGTCATCGTTCTTACTATTCTTTTGCTGCCAGTTATTGGCATCCAACATCAGCAATGTGTGTTTTCTGAGCCTGTGGTGCATGAAAACGAATCAATCGGCATTTGACTGTATTCTTTTTGTATCATAGTCACTTGTTATACTACCCTATTGAAGGTGTTCTGCTCCAGATCCTCTCCATGTGCCCTGATCTCTTGTTTGTGTTTGGTTTTTGTATGAGCCGCTACAAAAGTATCACAGTTTCCACTCTGTCAGTTTGAACTCAGAAAAGGAATATTAGATTAACTGTCGAGATGTTGCAAGGGATAGAGCAGTGCAGTCGTAGTATCTGCTACCATTTTTACCACTGCTACCTCCTCCGTCTCCTGTGCAGGTGTGGAGGAAGGGGGGTGCAGTGGGTGCGGTCCGTTCCAGGTGTCAGCACTGAGGGGACATGACAAAATGCTGGGTGGCACTCACCGCGGGGCCTGCAGCATGCCAGGGCTATGCGTCTCTCCTGGGAGAGACGCAGTGGCTTTGGTGTGCGCAGGCTCTGTGCTGTGCAAACGGTCCACCCACTGTCTCCCCCCCAACTGTAGGGCAGCTGAGTGGGAGGAGGCAGGCAGACTCCAGAGGCCCCACAGTGTGCCCCACCCCTATGGGCGGTGCACGCCGGCCCTGGGCACGCCGCCCTAGGTGCTGGAACGGCTTCCTCCGCTGCTGCCCGTGTGCCCACAAAGGTCTACTAGATATACCCTGAGCAAGAGAAAGGAAAGGTGCTCTAGCAGCTCAAGAGAACATCATTTCTTACCAACGAGGAGACTGGAATTACAAGTTCCACCACACCAACCAGAAAGTGACACTGTTCGTGTCTATTTTTATACCTTGGCCTTGAGATGTATATTTTCAATACTCACTCCAGTTGTGATTTTAATTTGCTTTGAAGTTTTTAACATTGTATTTTACGTTGCTGAGAGATACTCCGGGATCTTGTGGCAAAGGGTGGGTTGTTGTTATTATTATTACTATTATTATTATTATTACTATTATTATTATTTCAGTCTGCGTTGTATTTCTGATTGTAAGAAGTACAGGATACACATTTAAGGCATGAACAACACATACTAAATTATTAAAATAATACGTAATAGATTATTCATAATGGAATTCCAGGAGAAACCTAAATCCGGTTCATAGCTGTCTCCAGTGTTGTGCATGTTTTGGCAGGATGTCGACTCCACAGAGTCATTATAGAGCTCATGCGGGAAGCAGCGTTGAGCACCAAGGCCCACTGTTGTGTTTTGCTGAAATTGGATGGCGGCATCACAGATTCAGATCTGTACAAAACCACAAAGCTTCATAGGCAATGTTACTGTCCTCTATCACAGTTCAGTGGAATCAGCAAGGTTTGACTCTGAGTAGGCATAACCAGGATTCCCTGGGTAGGTGGTGAAGATAGAATTAAACTAGGTTATGTTGCCTGCTCAGGATAGAATACATCCCTCAACCTGGTAGTCCTTAGGTTGATATCGAAAAGAAACCTTAATGAGGAATGATTTCTAGTGCACCACTGTCATTTTTTTGTCACACTGGACTCATTTTCCTAACACAATTGCCTGATTCAGGAAAGATGACTTTTCTCAACTTTGAGGAAATAAAAAGTATGTGCCACAAACTCCCTGGGCATATTAAAGCCAGGATTCTTGACAGTTATTTTCCCAGGGTTCTGCCACTTGAACTTCTACTTCCTGTAGAGACGAAACCTTATGGGAATCTTCCACTTTGACCCAAAGTTTAATCTTTTCTGCCTGCTCCTCTTGTGCCCTTTCCAGCAGATGCTTATGTGTTATCTGTTGAACAGAGTCAGAAAGGTTGCTAACCAGCTTTCACCTTATCGTCATACCAACAATTCATTGATTCTGAGGTCTCAAAGGAATGTTGAGATCATCTAGTTTGACCTTCCATACACTCAGAGCATTCAAGTCTCTCCCAGCTATTACTCTATCAAGTGCACTCACTTGTCGGGTGAATGCTTTTCCTTTACAGTGGTATTCAGCCTCTGTCTGCCTCAGTGGAAGGAGCTGGGTGGGATGGCCGTCAGCAACTTTCCAAGTTCAGCTCAACAATTCTGTCATTCATCATTTCCGTACACAAAAGCTAAGGGCACAATTCAGCCCTTGTGTAAGCTTTGTACAAGCTCTTCTACAGCCCAACAGTAAATATGTTTACTTAGAAGCAAATCCCATTGAGTTCAGAATGGCTGATTTCCCAGAAAGTATCATCAGGATTGCAGTGAGACTTAACAGTTCTTAACCTGGACTGGTTCCAGTGAGATATTTCAAATTGGTATGCAAGTTGATTATTAAAAGAGAGCAAAGGTTCAGCTCAGTCTCTGTTGACTGCCATCAGCTATAAACTAGTGTCTGATTATGGTAGATGACCCTCTCAAGACTGAATATAAAGTAAGATGTGAAGCAGTTTTGGCCACCCCCTTCCTGACAAACTAGTCATCAAGGAAACCACTGCCCATTGAGACTGGTACATTAAATAACTCTTCCCTGCACTGTGAATGATATCATCGGTTACTAGTTTTGTGCACAGTTAAGAGTTGCTACCTTTGCAACGCAGCCCACATTTTCTTTTAATACTCATGAACGAAAGTGTATTGTTATTCAAACAGTAAAAAAAGGGAAAAAATTAAAGACTGTTCCAGCAGTAGCCATTGTGTGTGAGAGCTTTTACAAACTGTTTTCTTAATGTCAATAGCATGCATATATCAAGGACATCTCCCATTAAGAGCTCTACAGGGGTGAGATGCTTACAGCATTAGGTCTCCTAACTTTGGGAAATGCATGCAGGGAAATGGCTATAAATGTGTGTCTTTATTATGTTAGAAAGGCATTGGATGTATGAGATATGTCATTCTTGCAGTTCACATGCCTTGCGCTCATATGTGACCCCTCCAACATCACAAAGATGCATTTGTTTGCATTCGCCTTTTTCCTGGCATTGCCCAAGCATGCGTTTTCAAAATGTCAGTAAGGAAGTATAAAATTGGAAGCATTCAGCACTGTAAAGGAATTGAAAGCATTTGTAACTGCAAATGTGGGCCTCCTTTTTGATATCTATAAGCTGTTACTGCATGTAAGAACTCTGGTCCATGTCTTCAGTGCGATTCATTCCTTCATGAGACGATACAGAATTTTGAGCATGAATTGTAACATTTACTCGGTTTCCCCCTCTACAAAAAGAACAGCTAGTAAATAAAGCTGGTCAGAAATTATTCACGCCCTTTTGTTACTCCAATGTTTTCTGTAGTTCTGTACAGCCCTGTGGTTGGACAACAAATGGTTCCCGATGTAAATTTGATATTCCCCATTGCATTTGGAACTGTTGCTTGAGATCAGGCATGCCACATGACACCCTTTCCATTTCCTAACTCGATGCATTAACTCAACCTGGCTGGCACAAAATATTCAGACTGTGCTTCTGAAGCCCACTTTTCATAAACGTTATATAGCACCCAAATTGGTTGGCATGAATATTCAGGGAGGCAAATACAAATTGAGAAAGGGGTGGGAACATGACTGGAGCAAACTCATTTAAAAACATGAGCCATGACTTGCATTTTCCCAGTATTCTTCTGGCTATATATAAAATAAGTTTTATGTGAGAATTTCTTGCCAGAAATATCTTTCTCGATAGGGTATGCTTTCCAGAATATATATCAAGTCCACGTCTGAAACTATGGAGCGGTGTGTGTGGGGGGGTGTTTACAAGAAAATGAAGCCAGTCATATTCTTGGCATCATTTGACTCTGCTGTGCTATCAAGTTTGGCTTCGAATGTGTTGGAAGTCTTGGTTATAGTTCCTCAGTCAGAGTTATACAGATGGGAGGAAAGGGAGAAGCCCGTGAACAGGTGGTGGCTGTAACAGAACCAGCAGGTGGTCCTTGAACAATCAGCTTCATCAAATGTATCGGACACCAGAACCAGAAAGCACAAAACCCAGCATCCTAGAAACATCTTGCAAGCTTGGATTCTGGCAGCCAGACAAGAAGCCCCCAAGGAACCTGCTGTTGGCTTCCACCAACCCTAAACTGGCCAGAGTTTCGCCATCGTTTTCGCTTTGCCAAAGTGGAACTGAAAGACAAATTATCCAAAACCATCCACAAGCTCAGCATGAAACAAAGCTCTTCAGGGAAAGATACTGCTAGACTTGTCACCTCAATCAGCCAACAGCAGCCATGAGAAAATCTACTCCCAAGTGTCTTTAGCAGGCATCAGCATTTATCATCCACCACCCCTTTCACTGGTTCCAGGTTTTTTGGAGTACCTTGTGGAACCATGCCAAGTCCTCAATATTTGTTCACATTTGCCCACAAATAAGTCTCATTGAGCTTAATGACTCGTGAAAGTAAAATGTTTTGAATCAGGCTACCTGTGTGAGCAGTAGCTGGCAGTAGCAGGCCAGAGGTGGAATTCAACTAGGTGGTAGATGCACATGCTGCAATGATCCTGAGAATTTGCCCTCGGAGCATGGGGGGGTGGAATCCTTGGCACCTGTCCCTTTTTCATTTGCAGGTATTAATTAAAATAGAAGTGGATTTCAGAAAGCCCATTTAAAATACAATTGGGTAAAAAGCGCTGCCCCGCCACGCATCCCCCCCCAAAAACCCCTGCCAGAAACCAAAACAAAGTTGTGACAATTTCCTGCTGTTTCTCAAGGTGGGGGGAGAGAATTTTTTCACAAGTGCTGGGGGCTGTTGCTGCTTCCCTATTGAGTCTCATGAGGAAGTATGACTGGAAGGAAGCCTGTGGGGTAAATATCGCACTGTTTCCTGCTGACCAAACTTTGTGAAGAGCAACATGATGCGATATGACCGGGTATTGGGGCTTTCTTGTTTAGAGAACGCGAGAAAGAGGGGACATGAAAGAAGTGTATACAATTACGTATGGTACACAGAGAAAGTAGACTGAGAGACGTATCTGTCCCTCTTTCATACTAGGACTTGGGGGCATCCAATGGAGCTGAATATTGGAAGATTTAGAGTAGGCAAAAGAAAGTACTTCCTCACACAGTGCATAGTCAAACTGTGGAGTTTCCTCCCAGAAGAGGAAGTGGTAATCACCAACCTGGAAGCCTTGAAAAGAGGATTAATCAGATTTGAGGAGGATAAGGCTAAGTATGGCTACCAGGCATGGTGGCAATGTTCTCTCTCCACTCTCAGAAACCGTTTCTGGGAATCACAGCTGGGGAGAGGACTGTTGTGCTCAGGTTTTGCTTATGAACTTTCCACAGGAATCTGGTTGACCACTGTGAGAACAGGATGCTGGACAAATGGGCATTATGTTCTTACATTCTAATCATTCCCAAAGTGCTCCTTCCAGCAGGGAAGCTGTGATGAGAGCCTTGCACATGAGTTGTGTGGCGCTTTTGTTTAAAGTTTCGAAACCAAGGTGGCGGCGGTGGGGGCGGAATCCCTTGGCCACTTTGGATGGTTAAGTATAGTGAGGGCAATTCTCCCTCCACAAATACAGTATGGGGAAAAGATATTTCAGGAAGAGTTTCTTTTACTCTCACACACTGAACGAATGGCTGGAAAAAAAAATCTGTAGCACATTTTTAATTTAAAAGCATCCAGGGGAGTGTTTGCACGGTTATAAAAGAAAAGAAAATAAGTGCTATCTTATTTGTTTATGATAAGCTAGGGAAAGGTTATGCATGCAATGCCAGCATTTAGACTTAGGGCCAAATGATACAAGATATTATATGCCACAAATTCTAAAAGAATGCACCTGTGTGTGGTGGCAGTGAGACAAGTGTGTCAGGTGTGGACTTTTACTTCATAGCCAAAGGGTGTAGTGGCTTGAATCCTGGGCCTAGGTGTTCAATCAACTATAGTACTTCAGAGGCGGATTTAGGGGAGAAAGCACAACTGGTTTGGTTGCACTGGCGTGGAGCCCCGGGGGTGCCACAACTATGATGTAGAATCGAAAGCAAGAAGTGGGGGTTGGGTATGCCAAAATCTGGCATCACACAAGGAGCTGCTGAAATGTGAGACCCCAAGTTCCACCACTGAGCACTTTAGGGTTGCCATATGTCCCAAATTTCCTCGACATATCCGGAATGCTGCAGTCGGAAGCAATGTCCGGGCGGAAATCGCTGTAATGTCCAAGAAAATCTGAACGTATGGCAACCCATGTTGGAAGTGTAGATTTTGGATCAACAACTTTTCTGACTTGAATTTCACTGTTTGAAATATGGCAACCCTAACTCCATGCCCCACTTATTTCTGTTTGTCGTTTGAAAGGGAGATGCCTTCCCCACCAACTCTTCCATCTCATACCTTCCCAAGCAGCCACCTCACTGATATGTCCTGATCAGCGTGAGGAGGACAGTTACCACAGTACTTCTTCATTCTACTCAGGCCATGTCAAGGGTGAGGAACCTGTGACCCTCTAGGCATTGTTGGACTCCACTCTCATGAGCCCCACTCAGCTTAATGGCCAGGGGGGATGGAAAATGTAGTCCAGCAAATACTGAGAGTGTCACAGGTTAAGGATGACGTTAAATTTCTTAGGGGGAAATATCAAATACTTAAAGAGAGAGAGAAAAAAAACTCTTGACAATTAGCACGTTTCTTGCTAAATAACAGCAGCATTGAAATGTTATTTCAAATTGGGATCAGGTGACATTTTTTAATAGTCCCTTCAGTCTGTAATTCAGAATGCATCTCCTCCCAAGTATTGATGTGTCACGAGCCGAGTTATTGATTTCCCTTAACAATTTATTTCAGCCATCTGGTGTCTTTCATACAGGTCTACTCTCGTAGATTCATAAGACAAGCTGAATTAATGAGACATTCTATTAAAAATAATAATAACATAACAACAATGTGTATCATATATGTTTATATTAAATAAAAACTGATAAGCTTTCCCCAGAAAATATCCATTGCAAACTTTACCTTGCCTAAACCGGCATTCCCCAATCTGGTGCCCTCTAAATGCTCCCAACAGTCCCAGCCACCATAGACAAAAGTCAGCCATGATGGGAGATGGAGTTCAACAGCATGTGGAGGACCACAGGTAAGGGAAGGCTGGTCTAACTACATGCCCTCACTTCTCAGCAATTCAATTCAGACATCCAATAAAGCAAGAAATCGTATCAAAGTTTTGAATCAAAGTTCTGTCTCTTCCAGCATTCTCTGCCACAGTGGTGAGGCAGATGGCCTTGGAAGCTGACTTCACAAAGGAGCAAGGGAAGAGGATGCTCACATCAACTGTTAAGGTGGAAGGTAGGGAGGTCAATAGCAGATGCAGCAAGAGTGGAACCAACTAATTCTGGATTAGTTCTCATCGTCCTCCCTGTTTAGTTCTATAAAGGCAACACTGAGGTAGAGGAGGAGCCTGACAGCCAGAGCCAGGTTCATACAGTGTTTTGTGTGGTTGTTGTTTTTTTGGTTGCTGCATCACACTTAACTGATACTAAGTTTGTGGTCTACTGAGACCCCTAGATTCTCTTAACACGTACTACTGGCAAGCCAGGCATCCTCCATCTTATCCTTGTGTTGCTGTTTCTTCCTGTGTACAGTAAGTGAAGAACCTTACATTTGTCCCTATTGAAATTCATTTTGTTAGTTTGGGCCCAGTTCTCCAACATGTTAAGGACATCTTGAATCCCAATTCTGTCTTCTGCAGCACTAACTACCCCTCTCAGTTTGGTGCCATCTGCAAATCTGATGAACATCTCCTCAATTCCTTCATCCAAGTCATTTATAAAGACATTGAACAACAATGGGTCCACAACAGAACCCTGCAGCACCCCACTTGTCACTTTTTTCAGGTTGATGAGGAACCATTAGTGAGTACTCTTGGGTTTGGTCCATCAACCAGCTACAAATCCACCTAACAGTTACTTCATCCAGCCCACATCTTACCTGCTCCTCTGAAATACTATTATGGGGGACTTTGTCAAAGTCTTATTGAAATCATGATACACTATATCCACAGCATTCCCCTGATCCACCAAGCTTGTAACCAACCATTTAATTATCTGCTCTAGGACCTTTCCAGATATTGATGTCAAGATGGGGAAAACATTTGCCTGCCTCCAGTCTGCAGAGACCTCACATGTTCTTCAAGAATTGACCATGGATGGGAACACTCAGTAATGAAATGACAAGAGGACAGAAAAGGATCCCCCCCCCGAAGATACTAATAATAAAATCTGGAAATGTGATACTCTGTGGGAGTCTGGTGAACAAACCCCATTACACCTAATGGAAGGCTCACACAATGTTCTTCAGTTGCTCATTTGCAATACATTGTCCTCTACTGCCCAATTTGAAAAAGAGGGGAAATCATTCACAGAGCAAACACTTGAGCAGCTTGTCACTGCTAGTACTGTATATTTAGTTCAAGAAATTGGGTCAATGTGCTTTTTTATTTTACCCCTATTCTGCTAGCCCAACAGGAACGCTGGCAAATTATCAGGCCTGCTGGGTCCCAATCCTGACTTCCCTGCAAATTTACAGCACAAGCACTCACATACAAACACGCACACACAAAAAATGGAGTGTGCGAATGTCTCAGCTGACACAGCCACAGGCAGGAGAGATGGCTGGTGCTGCTGCCTGTTATCCACACAACTAGCCAGACTGTAGATTTTGTTATTTTATATTTCACACTGCTGGCCAAGTCAATCAGCCGTTGCAATCAGTGCTGATGCTTCAGGGTAAAGGGAACGGAGAGGAGAGGGAGAAACAAAGCTGGAACAGCTGAAGCTCTGCCTGATGCTGTGAATACACGCAGAGCAACAGTATAAGTCAAGCCTGCCAGCAGCAAGATCAACTAATCAATCCCTAGAACCCTATCTCTCTCTCTCTCTCTCTCTCTCTCTCTCTCTCTCTCTCTCCCATTTTATTTTGTGTGAGTACCAGATTGTGGCCACTAAAATTAGTCATTTGCAGAGGGGAATGCACCATGAAATGGATTAGCTCACAAAAGAGACTTGCTGCAGAACACTCCATCATCTTGTTATATATCGGGTGGAGTGTTGAGGTGGGAATGGGAGAAGGAGGCAACAGGCTAGACTGCTGGGCTGGTGGCTTCTCACATACTAAGAGCCCTCTTTCCACATTTGTGTTGATATTTGTGGTTACATAAAACCACCGTGTCTTAGTATGGATGAGAGAGAAGAAATCACATACCTGTTTCGTGGTAGGGAGATAATATGCGCAGAGAGGGAGTTAGAAGAAGAAGAAGTGAGACCCAGTTGGCTGCTTCATATTACAATCAAATTAAACCAAATGCCACTTGGCACCCTCAGAGCAATCAGGGAAGATAATAGCATTTTTTTAAATGGAGAAAAACCTCTTTTCTCTCCTAGATGAGTCAGTTTCCCCAAAATGGAGTTTTATAACTAAGATGATGTCAGATTTAATGGCATTTAAATGAAGGACAGCAAGAGATCCAAAGGGCTGAAGATTTCACCCAAATACAGGGCAATTGCTCTGGACTGTGCAGCTGATTGTGCCAAAAGGGAGGGGGGTTATTGGCATGGATATTATCAATAAATACCCCAAGAGGGACTTTCAGGGTGGGGAGGGAATACCATGGCCTGCCAGGGCAAGAGGGAGCATATGCCCCAGGCAGCAGGATAGAGGGGCAGCAAAACAACAAACATCCTGCCCTGATGATAATTTAGCATGGGAGAAGGAGGAGAGAGGCTAGGTTCTGCTTATTAGGAGAGATTGTGAAAGGCCCACCTCATTGCCCACACTGGGAAGAGGAAGACAAGAAGCTGCAGCAGGACCTGAACTTGCAGGCTTCCTGCTCTCAGTGGTGACAGCATGGTGTTGGAGAAGGTGATGATGAGAAATTATTTCCCCCCTTTGGTGGTGTCCTGATGCCACCACCACCATTGAGAGAAGGAAGACTGCCTGGGGTACGAAGGGGAAGAAGACTTTCTCCCTGCCACTGCAATGAGAAGGAAGTCTGTGGAGGTTTGGGGCATCTTGCACATTTGAAAAAGATCGGACCAGGCAAATGCATATTATGAAGCCAGCATGACTGGCTCTTCTAACACGGAGTGCAGAGATGCCCTTGGAGAACACTAACAACAGGAAGTGTCTGCCTCTCCCTGCAGCAATTGCTGTGCTTTCCTCGTTGTGTCCTATAGTGCTCAGGATAGACCACTGAAATCGGCCATCTGGACAACTCAAAGCAGATCCCCTAAATTCACTTAATCTGTGATTTTGCTTGAAACGAAACCAAATGTCTTCTTATGGCTTTCACCAGAGAAGTATTATAATCAGGGTCACAGTGGCAACCATCAAACAAGAGTGATTATGAGATGAGAGCAGGATGCTTGGAAAAGTAAAAAAAGATTGGGTAGGATTGGGGACATATTAACAGATAAAGAGGTGTTACCGAATAAAACCCACGCATAGGATTCCTGACCTATTTATGCCAATTTGATTAAGGAGGTGAGAAGTAACTAGCACAGGAGGAAGAAAATAGAGAACAACTGATTGTCGAGGGGCAGGTGTTGATACTAGTCTGTTTCTCAAGTGGTACATGTTCAGTGGAACATGGAACTATTTTTAAAATGCATTTTTCTCCCAGGAGTCATTTCAAAAGACTGATAACTATGCCACACCATTTTCTAGAAGCACACTGAATAAAGCGTTGGCAACTGGAAGCAACCAAAGTGCTAAAGGAGGCAGGGGTGGGTGCTTTCAGCTCAGCACCTTCTGCATAAGGTCACAAAATCCTGCGATGCCTTCAGCATTGCAGCCAGCCATGAAGGGGAACATTGAGTGACTCACCTGCCGGGGGCCAAGCAAACAGTGAAAACTGAACAAGGATCCACCTCAATCAGTGTTTGTTCTTGCAGCACAACACAGGGGTCACCTGAAAGGTGTCATGAGGTGGCTCTATGTTCACAGAATAAACAGGTGATCTGTGGGGTGAAAATAGATTTTATGGACTGCCAGACACTCTTGACTCTGTAGCTTGTGCTGCAGCTGTATTTGCATCTCTGAGGCACATCAGGAACAATTCAAATGGTGTCAGCAGTATTTTAAGAACATAAGAAGAGCCCTGCTGGATCAGACCAGACCCGAGTTGATATTTCTCAGACGACGTTTTTCTCATAAAAATTCTGAAATTTCCCCTTTCTCTTCCTCTTAAAAAAGGAGAGCCATTCCACAGAATTTTCTCTCCATATTCTCCACCCAAATGTGTGTGTGTGTGTGCGCACGCACGAGCTGCCAAGGCAATGCCTAGAGCATTGTGGAGGATGCAAAATGCAGACCAGGCTGCCAACACAGATGCATCCCCACAAAAGGAGAGCTTTAGGAAAAAAGAAAGAGACAGTGCTATTGCTAGTACTAATAGTGATCCCCACCCACAAGACACATTTGCTATATTCCTCATCCAACCCTATGGAAAAATTGGTGGAGAATTTTGAGAGGTCTTGTGCACACAGCTCCAGAACAGACCAGAGGCCTATATAACCCAGCATCCTCTTTGCTAAAGTGCCCAATCATATTGTTCCCTTTCTTTTGCAGGTGGAGTTAGTCTGTCATGTTTAACATGCTTGAGGAAATTTAGGGTGCTCTCAGACTATATTTCAGGAGGAATTCAAGTGCGTACCATAAATTTAGATTTGTAAAAGTGGGTTAAAGCACTCTGTCTTCCTGATGCAACAAATCCACTTTTTTATTTAAAAAATGACTTATCGTGAAGCAAAACATGGGGAAATGTGCTGAAAAGTGTGGGGGTGAATGTATGATTAACATGAAGATGTCAGGACTGGCTGGATGACGAAGAATGGTGGGAGGAACCAGCCCCGGGATGACACAGAGGAAGAAGACTTAGATCCAGGATATTGGTGGTGGGACACTGAGGAGGAGGCTAGGAGGTGATAGAAGTAGGAGGCTTGAGTGAACCCGCGGCAGCTAAAAAAGCCAATGCAATTCAGGGCTGCATCAATAGGAGTATAGCATCTAGATCAAGGGAAGTAATAGTGCCACTGTATTCTGCTCTGGTCAGACCTCACCTGGAGTACTGTGTCCAGTTCTGGGCACCACAGTTCAAGAAGGACACTGACAAACTGGAACGTGTCCAGAGGAGGGCAACCAAAATGGTCAAAGGCCTTGAAACGATGCCTTATGAGGAACGGCTAAGGGAGCTGGGCATGTTTAGCCTGGAGAAGAGGAGGTTAAGGGGTGATATGATAGCGATGTTCAAATATATAAAAGGATGTCACATAGAGGAGGGAGAAAGGTTGTTTTCTGCTGCTCCAGAGAAGCGGACACGGAGCAATGGATCCAAACTACAAGAAAGAAGATTCCACCTAAACATTAGGAAGAACTTCCTGACAGTAAGAGCTGTTTGACAGTGGAATTTGCTGCCAAGGAGTGTGGTGGAGTCTCCTTCTTTGGAGGTCTTTAAGCAGAGGCTTGACAACCATATGTCAGGAGTGCTCTGATGGTATTTCCTGCTTGGCAGGGGGTTGGACTCGATGGCCCTTGTGGTCTCTTCCAACTCTATGATTCTATGATTCTATGATTCTAGGGAGTTAGAAGAAGGAAGCCGTTCCAGGACACAGTGGGGTGCCAAGGGTCTCGGTTTGAGTGCAGACTCTGACAGAGAGGAGCCAGCTGCTGCCTCAGTTTCACAGCAACTGGCCAGTTAGTTTACAGTGAGCTCCTCTCCCCAATGACACCAAGATCATGAAGAGCTTTGCACATTTCTGAGCAACAGGCCAGCCCAGCCCAGACGGGGGTCCCTCCTCCTTGCCATAGTTTACATCCGCTTGGGAGGAGTCCAGAGGCAGAGGACTAGAAGGAGGAGCCCGATGACAGTTCCAGCAGCATCTTCAACTAGGGCAGTTGAGCCTAGGTGAACTCTGCTGTGTTTTCCTTTTCTGAATAAAAAAGCTGACTTCACATTGAGTCTCAAGTCTTCAAGCCGGCCTGTGGGTGATCCTGCCTGCCTGTCAGCCCTAAAAAAAGACATAGAAACACACCACAATCAAATTGGGATGAGTGCTCATTGATGCATAAACAGACCACAAACAATTCAGAACAAATGTTCAATGGAGACATGTCAAAGCCTAACCTCTGTGTATGCTTTGTGCCATAATATCTGGATGGATGTTCAATAAACCAGGTCATCCAGAGCACACAATCTGAATCTACAACAGATTAATGCACTTTTGAGCCCTCTAATTTGTCCTTAATTTCATAGTTTAGTTCACATAATACTTCTGTCTCATTCTTATAAGTCAACAATGAGAAACCTGTGACCCTACAGATGATGTTGGACTGCAGTTCCCATCATCCCTGACCTTTGGGCATGTTGCTGAGGCAAATGTGAGTTGATATTCAACAACATCTGGAGGTTCCCCATCCATGTTGTAAATCAATACAAGTCAAAGTCTCATTACATCATGTGTTACGACTGATTAGGAGGGGAAGAATAACCTTTCTGACTCCCAATAAAAGACAGACAAATTGGCCTTTACCATTACCTATGTTCAGGTGTTCATGTTTTTAAGATACTCAGAAGCTCTGCTTGTGATCCTATACCCTAAATAACTCTAAGCCAGGGTTATTGCTTGCAGAGAGGTTTCTAAGCATGCCAAATCACACTCACTTAAATACTCACTTCATAACTTTGCGCTAATCATGCAAAGATTTAAGCTTAAATTCTAAGCAGCCACCTATTGACTTTGGAGGCAGAACTTGCATGTGTGTCCCTGTCCTGTCCAGAGTACAAAACATCTCAAATTGGAGGAAGCAGAGAGATATACTATTCTGGTTGTGTTAAGCAATTAAAGGTGTTAGTGGGCAGTCAACCATTTTGCTTTATTGTTAATTAAATTATTATTGAGACTATTTTGCATCTGAGGATATTTTATAATACTTCAATAATAAGTTGGCGCATTCCAGGTTACCCATGTGAGTCTGAAGGAGAAAGAATGCAAAAGGCTGTAGCATCTTAATGGTGTAGGGATGAACCCCTAAGTTTGCTTATTCAGAAGTAAATCCCACTGAATTTGGTGGGGTTTGCCCTCTGTAATAGGTATTTTTAAAGATTGCAATATACCTGTAATTGTTGCATCTGCTTTCTTAGACCCAGAGCCATTTTCGTAAGATACCAGATGACTGTGGATAATATACTTGATGGCTATTTAATCAGGATAGCACGGTCTCTGAGGTAAATATTTATCTACCATTGATTTTGGAAAGTTGTTTGTCTGCTTACTGTCTTAAGATATCATAACCAAATTTTGCATGATGGTTCCTGAGATCAGGGAACAAGTTTCCTTCTAACTTTGGAGAATAGGCCAAATGGAAAGAAGGAGAATTGGCACATGAACTCCAGGTCTCTCTGCTCCATTACATCTTTTTCAAGAGAATCAAAGTGACTAAAGTCAAAGAAAGCATGAGCAAAACTTCAGGTTTCAAATTATTGTGTGCTTATCATTAACAAACAGTGAGCTGTTCAAATCACAGTTATCTAGCAAGGAATCAACACAGTGCTACGAAATGTGACCAGAATTATAATTTTTAGCTGTAATGTGCCATAGGTCACTTTAATTCCAAACAGAGCTTATATTTAATAATCATGCTTAATTTGATACTTTCAGAGAAAGGAGACTCAAAGTGTCCAAGGGAAGCAGCTCTTTACATTCTGTCAATTACAACTGTAAGTAGGAATTTCCAAAAATAGAGCTACCCAAAGGTGATGAGATTTTTGTGGTGAGTGCAAAGATTCTTATTATAGCTATGACTTTGCACAGGATGGAGCTGTATTACATCTTTACAGTGAAACTAAGACTGCTCCAGAGGAGCCCTCCTTTATGGGTGTCTGAGCTTCCTTAACATTTAGCGTATGAAACTACTGTAAGCATGGGTGCAATTTTACATATATTTTAGTATATATTTTACATCAACGTGTCTCTGAAATCACTAGAAACAGAATTGAGATTAAATGTGGTGGTTCCCAACTTTCAGAATCTTACTCTTCAAATTCTGATCGCCTTCACCAAATCTGCCACAAGTTTTGGACAAGTGCGGAGGAGATCAGGAAATGGTCACTGTTTTCATTCTTGGAGTTAGCAATACATAGTGTTATGGGGTCTTGTGTGAGCCATCTTGACCTTCTACTCTTATGCTCCACCCTTACACCGTAGCTCTGAAATGCACACCGAGTTATAAGGTTTAGTTCAGAAATAATGCCACAATCATGGCTTTGTGCTGTATGAATGACTTGGAAGACACTTTGGCCTCCAGCACTCCCTTCTCTTCTTGCAGCATGTTGTCATATCTTCTGTGCCTTCTTGGTTTGTAGCATAGTTTTCTGTTACATCCAAACTCACAAACAACAGCTTTGCACCTGCCCTACATACAGGGATTGCAAACCAGGATCAGACACTGTTTTGCAATCCAATATCTTCTGGACAACAAGTCCAATGATATCATAGCGGCCGTGGCAAAGTTTCTTTCAGTAGTCATACGAATCAAAGATCAACATACCCATGACTAAACAAATAACACTTCGGTCTCCCTTCCTTGGGGGGTTGTCTTTATGAATCTGTATTTTATTCTGAAGCCATGTTATGCGTCGTTGGACCTCAATAAAGATTAGAAATTGTTTTGCAATCCTTATTGGCAAGGTGACTGTAAACCATAGCTTGCCCATTTTGATATAAGGCAAACTATGGTTTGTCACACAGCAGGAAAGGCAGGAGGGCATTGTAGTGCATAAGATGAGGAAAGAAAGAATTGAGGGAACATAAGAGACTCCTTCCAGATTAATTGATGTAGCATCAAACTTTATTTTCACTATGCTAATGTGGTAGACTTTTTACCAGAATATGTTGCAAGTTGTACTGCAAGACATTTGGGTGTTTTGTTTTCCATTTTTAAAGCAGCAGCAGAAAGTTATATATAGTGTGTGCCACCCATTATTCTTGGTGGACCTCAGGTAATCAATCCTGTCAAGCATTAAATTTCTAGGATCCCCCCCCATGGGTTTGAGTGTCAAATGCAAATATAATACTGAAGGCAATGTTAATAGAGCCCTAATGTTCTGACTTAAATCCACAGAAGTCAAGAAAAGTAGAATTATGGCCCCCAAAGCAGCTTTAACTTTGGCCTTCTGCAGGTATGCATTACAATAGAAAATTGCAGCTTTCAGAGAATGATCACATCACACTGGATAATGGGTCTTATTATTTGATTTATTTCACAAACGTAGGCTAACTGTGTGAGTTATGTGAAATGTAATGCATCGTATTCTTAATACACAAAGTTATCTTCCTCTAGAGGTTTGGGACAGAAATATGAGACACATTTGAAAGGAACAGTGAAAAACTGTGAAGTCTGAGGTTTATGGTAAGTCCCAAGTGCAGTGTTCTTCAAGAGTTAGTCAATGTAGTGAAACAGCTTTTGCCCGAAAAAAGCTCCCTCCCCCCCATAGCACACACATTAAAAAAGAAACCCAGTAAACCAAGAACATTATAAATAATAATAATAATAATAATAATAATAATAATAATTTATTATTTATACCCCGCCCGTCTGGCTGGGTTTCCCCAGTCACTCTGGGCAGCTTTCAACAAAGATTAAAAATACAATAAAACATCATTCATTTAAAACTTCCCTAAACAGGGATGCCTTCAGATGTCATCTAAACATCCAACAGTGGTTTATCTCTTTAACATCTGATGGGAGGGCGTTCCACAGGGCAGGCGCCACTAAGGCATTATTTGGCCTATCAGCATCATTTAGACACAACCAAACTTGTAAATATGGTTTAAATATGTTGCACCATGACACCCCTCCCCTCCCCTCCCCCTCCCTGTCAGCAGCAGCGACTCACCTGCTGGGATGTGAGATAAGCATCTCCAATCCCACCATGCAATTCACTGCTGGGTGTTAGCAAGTGGTGCTCATAACATTTTCCCTATAGGAACAAATCATGTTCCTTTTCTTATATTTTTTTCTTCAAGAGTCTGAGTTGCTTATCCCTCAGAGGCATCATGAAGCTGGAACGCAAAAAGTGGAATACTCATTTTCTGCCTTGAGGAAGAGGCTTCTCTCTGCGCTCGCTGCTTCACCCATTGCTTCTCACTCTTTAATAAAGGACAATCTCGTTTATGTTAGCTTTGAATTTCTTTATGAACAGAGGCCCTTTCCTCTAAAAAGACCCATAGCTTCTTGTACACACCAGACCCTTTGTTATTAATTATTGCTGCCTTTGAATAGACTTCCAGTCTATGCTTTTACTTTCATTTCCAAAAATTGCTTCAGGAAAGTTTAGAAATGTCATCTATGTAAAGTGATCTCACAATGTCCGGATTGACATGGCGCTTTCAGCTCTACATTGCAAACAAAAGTGTAAGAGGATTATTGAAAAATGAATAACAGGGGCATTAACATTTAATTGTTACCATAAATGTGTCGTTTCATCTTTTTCTCTCTCTTTGAAAAATAGGCTGTTAAGCAATGAGCCTTGTGTATGGATTGTTTTCCCCTCCCCTCTCTTCCTCTGGTGTGGTTGCATGGATGAATCAGGAAGTGTTCACTTTCAATGTACCAAAGCTTGTTGTGTCATCCAAACTGACCAACTGTTCAGGTCCACCCCTGCTAAGGAAGGCACACACCTAATTGTCAAGTCTTTATTGACAAAAGAAGCACTTACAAGAGGACAGTCCAACACGTAGCCCAAGGGTCTTTTTTGGTGGCCCTCAGCAACATTTGACAACTGCACCCTCCAGCCCTCATGCTGCCTCTCCAAAGCTGAGTAAGTGAGGCACTGGGCTTTGAGAAGGAGACATAAGGGCTCTGATAGGCTCCTAGAGTCCTCCCTCTTCTTTCCCAAAGCCTAGTTAGAGTAATCCAAGCTTTGGGAAGGAGATGGCAGGGCTCTAGGACCCTGCCAGAGCCTTGCACCTCCTTCTCAAAGCCCAGAGCCTTGCTTAGTTGGCTTTGGGAAGGCCAAGATTTACTGCGTGGATAAGTGCTCATGTGAGCATGGCATATATTCCTGCATTGGCCATGCCAATGGACCCCAATGGTCATATTTAAATGTAAAATGATGCACTTCTAGTGAGATTTTGGGATAACAACTGATATGAGCAGAAGATTATTATTATTATTATTATTATTATTATTATTATTTTGTAGCTTGAATAAGTAGCATCCCATTTCTCCCAATAATCTAACTAGTGGATGGGTGGGGGTGGGGGAACCCACACCAAAACATGAATTGGAGAAACTCTGCCAAGTTCAGTTCTAGGGAACAATAGGTTGAGGATTCCAAATGCAGCTCACATATACATAAACACTGAAATCCTTCAGAAAGCAATACTGATCCTTTTCTATTTGATAGGCTTATTGGCATTTGTTGCAAACAAGCTTTATTAAAATACAGAGCATTATTCTTACTTTTGTAGAGGCTTCTGCTGCTGTTTCAGCAGTGGTGGACTGAATCTGTTACTAGAAAATTGTTGCTAACGCCAATACTGTGGTTAGAGGAATTGGATGCTAACTTTTTAAAATACTTATTTATTGATCTGACTTTATCACATGTAATGTTGCAGTGGTGCTTATTAAGCAGGCGAGATCCATTTCTAGCTGTACGCAGGGAATTAAATGCCCAATTCCTATTAACGCTAATCAGAGTTGTGTGCCTAATTCCCTGCACGCTGTTCTGAAAGTGTACCCTCCTAATTGCCTAATAGGCTGTAATATGGAAGCAGATTGACTAGCTTTGTATTTTTTTTACATTTTGTAAATATAATAGGGAAACGGTTGATGCAACATAAAGAGCAGGCTTGTCAATTCATTTACTTTCAGAACAGAACAGTCACTGGGGCCTCATTGTGGCAACTATTTGCTGTTGTTATGTGACATTTGGAAAGCCAGAGTATTTCAACATATGGAATGGCACAGTGCGGAGAGGCCATGCTTTGCATAACAAGACTTCCTGCGATGGAAACAATGGAATGGCACATTTTGAGAAAAATTACAAAGATGTGCTGCAGATATGAAGAGAAGCACCAAATTATGCCTGCCTGCACCCCTCTCCAAAAAGACACTAGCTGCATCATTCAGACATAAAATCTTACCTTGCAATTCCCCCCCATCCCCGCAAAAAAAATCCAGCCACTTTGAAGCAATCTGCTTCCCCTTAATAATGCATTGTAGAACTGGTCCTAGAATGATCCTAATGCTGAGTCTATTGGGAGACCATGGGCTCTATGCACATTACGGGCTCAAAACACGGCTAGATCATTGTTTTTTCTCAATTTGGATTGAATTCGGTTCCAGGGGGGTGGGGAGGTGCAATGCGTAAAAATGCAGTATTTCCTAAGAAGCAACATGACAGATATGTGTACCACTTCCCGAACCAGCAGTGTGAGCACACTGGAAGCAGAATAAACGAGGTGTGTATGTGTGTACACAGCCCATGCCTCCAAATATAAGTCTTATACATTCTTCCCACTTAGTTGTGATGATGTCTCCCTAAATGGGCAGCACACTGGGAAAAGGAGGCAATAGGTTTTCTGCCACCATTCCCCTCTAAAGCTCAGGGTCTTGCTCATGGCCTTACCATCAGAATACTAGCAGAGAGCCATTGCCTCCATCAGGGTTTTCCTCTTCAGCTGAGATCCTGGTTGCTCTATCATTGTGCCCTCTGTTCTGATGGTGCCGCTTAATGCCAGATCAGTCCATTATAAGAACATACTCAGCTATGACTCTATTGTGGATGAGAGGGCTGATCCGGTGTGTATTGCAGAGACCTAGGTGTGGGAGTGGGGACTGACATAGCTGTGTCCACCTGGGTACTTGGTACAGGGCTCAGTACAGATTGGGTGGTTGGAGGAATCTATAGAAATATAATTGATGCACAGGAAACTGAGGTGGTACTCCAGAAACCTGCTAAAGGGCAAGAAACTACAAGAAGGAAGCAGCTGCTGGGAATAACTCATGGCTTCAGTTGTCTCTACACAAATGCACAGAGTATGGGAAACAAACAAGATGAACTGGAGCTTTTAATACAGAATGGCAAATATGACTTAGTAGGCATTACTGAAACCTGCTGGGATAAGACTCATGACTGTTTTGCGGGGTATAACCTGTTCAAAAGGAATAGACCAAACAGGAAGGGAGGAGGAGTAGCATTGTATATAAAGAATGTGCACACTTGTGAAGAAATCCATGACCTGCAGCATGAAAAGCAGATTGAGATGGGAGTCTCTAAAAGGAGAAATATTGAAGGCCCAAATGCAGACAATACCAACAAGAAAGAATAATGGGAGGCATGAAAGGAAACTAGTGTGGCTATATAAGGAGCTTACAGATGAGCTGAAAGTTAAGAAGGATATGTATAAGAACTGGAAGAAAGGGGAAATCACAAAGGAGTAGCCACGAGCAGCCAACAGTTGTAGAGGGGAAGTCAGGCTGCCTAAAACTCAGAATGAGCTCAGGCTCGCAAAAGAGGTTAAAAATAATTTTTAGAAAAGGTTTTTTTGGCTATGTCCTAAATAAGAGGAAGAACAAGCAAGTGGTAGGTCCTCTGTGTGGGAAAGACATAGAAATGCTATTGGGTGACAGAGAAAAGGCAGAACTACTCAGCACCTACTTTGCCTTTGTCTTCACCCAAAAGGAAAGTGATGCCCAACCAGGTGATAACAGAATAAATTATGTAAGGAGGGAGCTGCCGCCAAGATATGAAAAGAGGTAGTAAGGGAACACCTAGCTTCTTTTAAATGAATTCAAATCTCCACAACCTAATGAGCTGCATCCAAAAGTACTAAAGGAGCTTGCAGGTGTAATTTCAGAGCCTTTGTCTATTATCTCTGAGAATTCTTGGTAACAGGTGATGTCCCTACAGACTGGAGGTAAGCAAATGTTGTCCCCACCTTCAAAAGGGGTGAAAAGGAAGACGCAGGTAACAGACAGACTCCCATGAGAGGTGGTGGACTCTCCTTCCTTGGAAGTTTTTAAGCAGATGTTGGATGGCCATCTGTCATGGATGCTTTAGCTGATGACCCTTGGGGTACCTTCCAACTCTAAGATTCTTCGAAATGTGTTCTCTGTCACCAAGAAACCTTTTTGCACCAGGGAGAGCAATGTGACCCTATAAGTTACATTTGGCCAAAGTTGGTATTGCTGTACTGGCCACCTTGCCACCCAACAGATTCTATTATATGGGGGAACATTCCACCATGTAAATTCCCCACAAACAGCCCAGGCACAGGACAACCTGGTGAGACTCAGGATCTGTGCGTAGAACCAGTGACCTAGCCAGAAAGTCCATGTGTTCCTTAAGAATAACCCTATATCCTCTAAAATCTAAAATATTCTGAGTGGAAGGGAATGAACGGCATCAAAAATGTCACTTCTGATAAGAGAGATACAGTGGTACCTTGGGTTAAGAACTTAATTCGTTCTGGAGGTCCATTCTTAACCTGAAACTGTTCTTAACCTGAGATACCACTTTAGCTAATGGGGCCTCCCGCTGCCGCCGCGCCACAGCCTCATGGTTTTTGTTCTCATCCTGAAGCAAAGTTCTTAACCTGAGGTACTATTTCTGGGTTAGCGGAGTCTGTAACCTGAAGCATCTGTAACCTGAAGTGTCTGTAACCCGAGGTGCCACTGTATTTGATTTCCTTCTCCGTGCAAATGTTTGCAGGGGCCACAGAGCCTTCTGATCCTGACTTGCAATATTTCTTCAGATCAAATGGTAGCTGTTAAAATCCTTGCCAAAGCTTGACACTGCTATTTATGACCTGTAAATCTTCACTGCACCAACAATACCAAATCGCTCCAGTGAGATTCTGTGCACTGTACTACTCAGTATGAGTAAAGCTTCTGGAATGTGGCCTTCCCTGCCTGAAACTGATTCAGAATGGATGCATTCAGATTGTGCTTCATGAGTGTGTGCAAATCAAAGAAAGATATTTGCATGACAGTATGTCTATGGGTACCTTACTGTTCCTTGCTGTTTTATGCTCACGGTTCATCATCACAGGTTATAATTAGAGCAATACTACCCAGTGATATTATTATTCCTTATTAATCTGTTGCATAGAATTACTTTTGTTTACATCCTTTAAAATGGCAGTACCATTATCACACATGAAGATCTGCAAGGTAATATAGATGCTTTAAAATGAGAGTTTAGCAACAAATTCAGTAAGAGTGGCTGAGTATATATCAGGAACTCTGCTTCTTTTATTTCTGTGCATTCCTTTCTACCCTTGTTCTTACAGAAAAAAGGCAACAAATTAATTTGCTGTGTATATTAGAAAAACTATCCTACACAAAACCTCAAAGCAGAGCAATATTCTGTTTTCATTGAATGGGGAAAGGACATGGTGTTGGATAAAATACTAATCTCGTAAAACTGTGTCATTTGGATGATTCCATTTTCTTTTGAGCCTATGGCCTAGCTGAACTGAAAAGGCGTGTGCCTACCATTTACAGTATAGAATAAGTTGCTTTCAGGTACTGTACGTAACGGATGTTAGTTCCAGAACACTGAAAAGAACAAATTGTTAGAATCCATGGTGACTGCTATATGCATGAAAAGAGAACTGGCTTAACATGGCAATTGTGCTTAATCTTGCATAGCTTTGTAGATAGATGAAAGAGGATATTGGGAGACATTTAATGAATAGGAAAATTAGTCAAAGCCTTAATAATGAAAGACCCTGAAGAAACAATTGTATGTAACCACATGCTATAATGATGAGGGCAGATCTGAATAGCTAAAGGAATCTGATTGGTTCAAGATGATGACATTGGGCTGCCACCGCTAAGATTGATTAGCGAATAGAAATCACGTTTAATCAGAAAATGTATAACAAACATTGTTTTGGATGTGGCCCTTTGCAGCCTCCTTATTTTGGATACTGTTCTGGGGTGTCCTGGTTTTTACCTTTTGAAAGTGTGAGACATATCTCCAGTCTAGGAACCCCTTGATCCAACAGTGGTTAACATAGGCAAGCATACAAGATGTATGCAACATTCTTTATTTATTTTCTTTAACAAAATTCATACATTGCTTCATTGTAGTAAAACCTCTAAGTCATTTTAGAGGTTTTCCTTCTGTGTATTATCACCTGAAGGAGAGCTGAAATCCAACCAAATATGCATGTAGCAGCCACACACACCCTGCATTGGGTCACTGCCAGAAGTCCCTATTTTCACTGCAGAAATGTTGAAGGGTATGGAGGCATCCAACCCCCAAGCTACTTGAAGGCAATCCTGCATAGGAAAGTTTTTAAAATGTTTTATGTTTTATTATGTTTTTATATATGTTGGAAGCTGCCCAGAGTGCTGGGGCAACCCAATAAGATGTGTAGGGTATAAATAGTAAAATTATCATTATGGAATGGGACGTCCCTATTTTCATTGGAGACATGTTGGAGGGTATGCCGTACCAGTAAGTACCATCACAAAAGCCTTGTTTCTAGCAGGTGGCAGTCCCACCTCCTGGACCTCCCTGCCCGCCAGTGGAGCAACACTTAGACCATGGGTAGGAAAACTAAGGCCCAGGGGCCGGATCCAGCCCAAAAGCCTTCTAAATTGGCTCCGCGGACAGTACAAGAATCAGTGTGTTTTCACATGAGTAGAATGTGTGCTTTTATTTAAAATGCATCTCTGGGTTATTTGTGGGGCATAGGAATTCGTTCATTCTTCTCCACCCCATATAGTCCGGCCCCCCACAAGGTCTGAGGGACAGTGGACTGGCCCCCTGCTGAAAAAGTTTGCTGACCCGTGACTTAGACCATTCCCTAAAGCCCATCATCTGGCCTTTGACCAGCAGTAGGACTGCAGTCTTAATTTATTCTTTAATTTAATCATAGTTATTACTGCTGCAGTTCCACTACCAGGGAGAGGGAGAGGTGCTTCTCTTCCACTGAGTAACTAGATGGGTCTTCGGTATTTGGCACCTTAACTTGGGGGGAGGAGGCAAGGGAACCATTTGCTTCTCCGCCTCAGGCAGCAAAATATCTTGGTACTGCCTTGTTGTTAGCTTGCTTCTAGGGAGCAAGCGGAGCACTCTGAGACTTTAGTGATAGGAGATGCACATTTATTGGGATTCCAAGATTCCATCAACAGGATTCCTGCATCATTAGCGGATTCACAAACCTGAGCCACTTCTACCACATAGCCTCATGGCCCAAATCACTTCATGTGTACCTTGTTTATTTGGCTGCTTCATTTCCAATCTGTGAGAGTATCACACTAAAAATAAATAAATAAACACCATTCCGCTGCTTCATCCCTCTATCTGAGATTTCCTCATTAGCAACTGTAAACGCCAGTCAGTCAAACTTCTCCCAGATGCTTCTTAGCATCAGTTAAGTCGCATAATATTAATACCACAGATGTCTGCTGCGTCTCTATGGGATTTTTGTAAAGAGAAAATGTTATTAAAGGAGATAGTGTGGCTTTTCCTGCATTTGTTCTGATACTGCTTGTTAGACACGAAGTATTTCTCCAAGTCTTGTCAATCAAATATATCTGTCTGGGACCAGACTTTTTACTTTTTTTAAGGCACATTGTAAATGTTTGGTGCCTAAGAACAGCAATTGGATGGCTCAGGGGATTTGTAATGAGCTATAGAGGGCTTAGTGTCTACATCATTAGTTCAAATTCAGCCCTTGTTGGTACAGTATTGACTGGGGAATTTTTATTTTATTTTATCTTATTTTTTTGCCAACCAAATCACCTATAGGAAATGAGCTGGCATTTTCACTCTAATAACCGTCAAAAAAAGCCCTTCTCATTTTTAGCCATAATTGGGTGCCTTACTTGAAAGATGAGAAGTAGGAGTGAGCTGGGAGCTGGGCCATCAGTAGGGAGAAAGGGCAGATGGCACGATGGAATGACATCAATTTTGTCAAATACAGATGCACGTATTCTTATTTTTTTTTAAAAAAAACACCTACTCTGAGGCCTTTTAAACCCTTTGCATATGGGTAGTGTGTCAAAGAAATCATTTGGAAAGTTCAATGTAAAAATAATAACAGTTAACTAATCAGAAAATGCACTAGAGGCCTGCAGCCCAAAATTTGGTGTTATTATCAAAACAATGTGCAACAATGTTCAGCTTTCCCTGTTTCTACAGTGTCCAGTCAAGTTTTCTTCCCTTCTTGGTTCATTATCTTTCCCAATTTCCTTTACCTCAGATTTCCCCCTCAGGTGTTCATTCCCAACCTCATTCTTCCCTTTCCCCTTCCTGGCTAGCCCTAAGTCTATTGTCATGTCAGGCCCCTTCCCGGTCCTTCCCATTTCCCCTAGGGTCTTTTGCTTATCCTGTCCTTCTCTAGGGCCTCAGCAGCACAGGCGTTAAGCTGCACCCAACATTGTGGGGGCTGCATGTGCGCAAGACGTTAAGCGCATTCTGTGTGCATGTAACAACTACTGCATTGGGAGAGGCCGAACAGGCCTCCTTGTGATGCGACATTCACGTGCCAGGCTGAGCTGGTTGGCCCAGGGTGACTTCCTGCCAGACCATGTTAGGAGATGCCACATGGCCCAAAATGGCGTCCTGCCAGGACTCTTCTGACCCCTCAAGATTTTTTTTTGGGGGGGGAGAGCTGAGCCCCCTCCCAGAGGACATTAGGGGGTTGTAGAAGCCTCAGCCCCATAGAGTTGATGTGCCTGACTGAGTATGGAAGCACCACAGACAATGGTACCCAGGGTTGAGCTGCTGTGCTACTATAAGGCAACTCAACACAATGGCTGCTGGAGGCCCTTCTGACAGTTCAGTAAAAGGCACGTAGCTAAAAAGTCATTCATTGCAAGAGGCTTCATCACTACTACCATTGGAAAAGAAAAAAGAAACCCTAAATCAATTACCATGTGGATAGAAGGCAACATGAAATATTGTGCCTTCCTGCTATGTACCCTGCATATATTTCAGTGGGGTTTAGAGTGGTATTTCTACAAGGTCTCCACTGAAACGGGAGCTGAGCATCACTGAATTGCAAACTTAGAGCATAATTTCATGAACCTCGACCATGCACCAAATTGTTTCCTAAAGAGGGAGCACATATAAATTGTCAACAAATATAGGTAATGCTGTGCGCACGCACACAGACACACGATTTGGCCATTCATTCGGTTTTCTGCTAAAACCAACAGTTAATCATTATTGTGTGCTCAAGGGCAATTCTATTCATGCACGTCTAGGCGATTGAAACCCATGACTAAGAAATTAAATTGGCCTAAAATTAATCATACACAGCAGCAATGATTTGATTCATCCAGATTAGTTACTAAAATTCCTCTAGAGGGTTGGATTAGCAGGAGAAATATTCTTTCTGCTGAAGGTGCAGGGAACTAGAACTGCTGCAGATTTAACCTGGAAGCAGGAACCTCTTTTCAGCCTTTTTATTTTCGCTTGCCTTTCCAGGCAAAATTGTAACGGAAGGAGGGCATAATATCATTGTCAGACTCAGTGTAGGTTGAAAAGAAGGATATGCTTGTAATGTTTTGGAGCAGGGGAAAATACAAGATAACATTCAGCTATATATTCTTCTTGACAATAACTAAATGCAATTAATTTTACAATTAATCTGGAATGTATGTGTGTTAAGTAATACAATTAGTCTGTAGTGTGTGTGTGTGTGTGCGCGCGCACGCACCCGCTGATTGGGAATGGGTCATCAGGATTTTCCAGCCCTATCCAAAGATGGCAGAGCTGAACCTGTGACTTTTTGTGTGCAAAATACATGCTTTACCACTTAACTACAGCATGCACACTTATCCCTGCAGGGTTCAACAGAATAGTTTTAATATACTGATTTTTGCATGAGTAATTCTTGGCTCCTTGGTGGGACATCAGCCCCTGTAAATGGCAGCTTGTATGAAGCCTCTGCATTGGTCAGGCCTTGTACACACTAGGAATTTGGCCTTCTGCCTTTGCCAGAGCAATTCAGCTGAATCCGTTGACCTGAGAGACCTTGATCTGGACAATACCTCCTTCGAATCAAATTTGGGTACCTTGCCAGAAAAACTGGCTGAGCCTGCCATAAAGAGTTTGAGATGCCCCCAAGCTGCACACACATACAATGAAATAATGGAAGATTCCTCCATTGTGTGGAATCTCATCTCATTTCTTTGTGTGCTGTATTTGTCTCAGCATTCCTGCCGAGACACGACAGGCACCTGTAACCTGCATTTTCTGGAAACAACAGAAGACCTTTTTGTTTTTACAAGCTTTCCTGACTGGATTAATAGGTCTCTGCCATGGGTGTCCATTTTGTATGTTTTTAAAAATTCGTCTTCTGCTATTTTTGCACTGTTTTAAACTATATGTTGTACAATGCCTTGAGATACATATGTGGAAGGCAACTGGTAATCAACATCATCATACATACATGCATGCATACATTAGTATGCACATAGAAACCTTGGGAGCATAGGAGTGCCTTATGCAAGGTTAAGGCTGTGAGTGACTTTCTGCATGGGGAGCACATGTTGTACCACTGAGTTCCAGTCCAGAGACCCAGATCCCTTTAAAAATGGTCCCAATACATGGATTGCTGGCTGTCGCCTGAGTCAGTTCTTGGAAGCTTGGTGAGGTATCAGAAGTTACAGTAAATAGAAACATTACCCAGTCCTTTTTTATTGGAGCAAATACTGTTGCTATAGGAATATGTATGACTGTACAGCACTCAGCCGGTGCTAGACAAGTAATGACATGATGATTATGACTCCATGACATTGAACTGAATCAGTGATAGCAGCCTCCTTCATTCTGTTTTAACAATTTTTGCTAAATGTTATGCATTTACATCTGTATCTTGTAATTAGGCTTCCAAGCAACTTCATCATCCGAGGCTCGTCTGCCATCCGAATGTTTTATAATGTCTCTTCTAATCAACTATCACTCAGCTGCCCCACTGAGCTACTTAATAAGACCAGCCAAAGCTCTCAGTATTTTTAAGATTTGGGTCACCAAGCTGAGAGCACTAATGCAGATAAGCAAAATATTTCTCTATCTAGTGGAAGAATGATCACATATGATACTGCAAAAAGACCCATTGCAGTCATTTTGGGTGATCAGCTTTGCCTTATAAAGTGGTAGCTCCACACATACACATACACACCAAAAGAAAAAGACATCAGTACATCCTAGAACACAACAGGGATCTCTTATTTCAAAACACCATCAGTTGTGTGTGTGTGTGTGTGTGTGTGTGTTGCAGAGATTTTGTGCTTGTTCCAGACCACCTGTTGATTTCAACAATGAGTGAGCTCTGAGATCTCCTTAGGCTGTTGTGCCGCATTATCCCCGACAGCTACTACTGACAACCTTAAGTGAATCACCCAGAAGACAGTCTTCTGCTGCAAGAAGGAAATGCTGCATTTCCCAGTTTCCAAAAGCAAGGAAGCACTCTAGCCAGGAACATGATTACCTTGACTTAAAGCTTTCAGTTGTATATATGCAATGTCACCAGAACTCCAGTAAAATCAGATTCACAAATGGAGCTCAGCAGTAGCGAGAGACTACATCTAAATAATCTGGAACAACTTGCATAAGAGCTCCAATTGCGTAACGGCAAATGGGGAAATGGCACATCTGAGTGCTAATATACTCTCGTGGGCTTTTTAAATGTGCCATTTTCTCATTTGTAGCACATTGCATAGGAAATCCATGTAAGCCTCTGCAAACCCAATCTGTTAGTTTAAGATGTAAGAGTGACATTGGCACAGGATATATGAGTAAAGCCAGGACAAATGAATATTCTAATTTATGACAACAATAGCCCTCTTCAAGTATTATAATCCCTCATGCACATAGCATCATGTGAGGAGAAGTAGGGTCAAGTGTGCTTAGCTCCATCCCTCTGTCACCATCGTTGTCATCTGTCATGACCTTACTACCTTGGAACCTTATAGTGCTTGGCAGAGGACTTTGATGAGGACTTGGTCCAGGCTACTACCTCTGAGGGAGAATCACTAGTATCTTACATTGGGCCTCCTGTTTGGAGGACACAGCCCTGACTGAATTATCTGAAGCAGACAATAACTCACTTCTGGTACCTCTGTCTCTACAAACTTGCAAAAACCCAAAGAGAGAAGAAGAAGAAGAAGAAGAAGAAGAAGAAGAAGAAGAAGAAGAAGAAGAAGAAGAAGGAGGAGGAGGAGGAGGAGGAGGTGGTGGTGGTAAGGACCCTGTAAGCAGCCAGCTAGCTCCTCCAGGGAGGCAGTGCCTACCACATACTAAGGCCACAGCCACACCATACATTTAAAGCACTATGATACCACATTAGACAGTCACGGCTTCTCCTAGAAAATGTTAGGACCTGTAGTTTGCTAATGGTGCTGAGCATTATTAGGAGAGCGCTATTCCCCTAACAGTTCCCAGGGTAGCTTATCAATCCCTCTTCATGAGAAACTCTGGGAATTGCTGCTCTGTGGGGTGAAAAGGGTCTATCAGAATTCTTAACAAACTATAGGTCCCAGAATTATTTGAGGGAAGCCATCACTGTTTAAAGTGATATCATAGTGTTTTAAATGTATGGTTGAATGTAGTCTAGGCCAGGTCAACCTACTCAAGCCTTCAGGTGACTATAGCTCGCTGCAGAGAAAACATATCCTGTAAGTGCTTTAGCAGGTTCCCTTGGAGCTGTCCAAGACTTTGTATGATTTACTCTAGACTTGGATTCTCAGCACTGCCTGCTTTCCCCATGAACCTCACCCTTCCACAGAACTGGAGGGTGAACTTCTGAAGTAGCAACCTCTTCTGCTTGTGGAGACTCTCTTTGAAATTTAGAACCTTGATCCATCAATTCATGGAAGATAAAGGAGGGGTTGGCACTTAGTGTGTTTGTCCTAACTTTTCTCCTGCTCCCACAATGCAGGTTTCATAAGATATTATAATGCCTAAAGAGGGCAAGTGGAGCAGAGGAGACAGCAATTATTTTTAAGAAGGAGCCCTGAGGTGGATATGCAAGCAAATGATCTCTAGAGTGTGAATAAAAGTGTTTGCAGTTTAATGAAACACCATCTTTTTAAAAACAAACAATAAAACCCACATTAAAATGTGGTTCTAACTAAAATATGCCATAGTTGGCTCCATGGACTATAACTCCTGTATTGAAATGTTTTTTCAATTGGGATTATAAGATTGAACTCATACACTATTCATAGGCCGAGACTCTGAAAACAGGCAGTGAAAGGAATTCAAGACTTTGGTTACAAAACTCCCTAAAGCTGCACATCCAGCATGAATACATTCGCTGTACCTTACACAAAGCTTAGCATCACTTATCTGCTGGAAGAAAAACCCTTTTGAAACACCTGGAAAGTAAAGAAGAAGAAAAAGGTACAAACTTAAAAGTCACCAATGATGTGCTTTGTGTGGGGGAATTCTGTTTCGGGAATAACCCTCTCTGTTGTCAGTACTGAACCATAGGTAGGCAAAAGTTCAGGAAGACTGGTAGTCTCTGAGAATCCCCACAGTTTTACAGGCAAGATGGCAAATCACAGCTGGTCTAAACATCTAGGATTCTTGGGTAACTGGCAGGACCCCAGTTCTGTGGTAAGGCCCACCATTAATCCAATATATATATTGTCTTCTGCAGTGTTGGATGGCAGGTTGAGAGGAGTTTCCTACCAGGACAGACTTTGCTTGTGTGCTCAAGACATTGATTCCATAAAACATATTTTGCTGCATTGTGCAAAACATGAGCAAGCCAGGGCTGAACTGATACTACCCTTGATGGTACCTTTCCCGGGAAAATCAGAGGCTCACTATGTCAGGTTCCTACTGGAAGACTGGACAAATGCTAGAACATTAGCAATGGCAAAGTTTTTATCGGTGGTTGCAAGAACAAATGATCCCTATATTCTAAACAAAATGCTTGTTTAACCTGGAGGTAGGCTGTATGAATTGTGTATTGTTTTGTAATGATTTGTTGGGTCTCTGGACCGTAATAAAGATTGATAATAATAATATATATTGTCTGGCACTCTGAAGAGCACCAAATGGCTGGGTCTAGCTGTTCTCTGCATGTCCAACAATACCCATGATGTAGCATTGCTTAAGTGGAAATTAAAATAGTGACTAGACTCTGCCTCCCAGTGCAGCTCAGAGCAGTGCCACTACTGCCCACCACTGCCAGGAAAGGCTCACCGCCTACTTAATATACAGGGCTGATCTTTGTCCCTTCCCCTGAATTTGGGGTTGCAAAGACCTACATTACAAAGGCTGATACTACAATTGAGATGTTTCCTGGCAATGTCCTATATACAGGCACCAACTATTTTAATCATCTGCAGCTTTGATAATATTAGAACATTGCCCTACAAAGGTAACAGCATTTTCTTGTTTGCATGGAAATGTTGACATTCTAAGGATCAAGTGTTAGGATTCGATCCAGTTTCAGCTGGGGCATTTTGCTTAGTGGATGATACCAAATTAACTGTGAATTTCAAAAACAACAAGAAGGAAGACCTGCATCTGAGCCTTTCACCACTTTGAGAGTAGGAACTCAGCTGTTTAAGGCATGATATAATTTCCTATATGGAAAGCATTTCTATGCAGGAAGCAGCATGCAAAGAACATGTAAATGCCATTGCTTTTGAGCTAAATGCAGCATAGCAGAGGGCTATTTTCTGTATGAAAATGCTCTATGGGTTGGTCGTTAGCCATGCTTGAAAGGGCCCCATTACATTTTATTACCCCAATTTATACGAAAAGGAAAAGTTAGAAAAAGCTGTGCACAAATAACTATAATTAATTATTTAACCCTCAGAAGAAGTAATAACATGTCATTATCTGCTTTTCTTATCTACTCTCCACCTTATAAGGACTCCTGAAATGACGATGAAAATACAGGTAAGAGACAACATTCCCAATGCCAATATGTGCTCCCCCGCCCTGGTCCCCATTTCTGTTTCATTGAGAGAAGCCTTGATGTTTGAGTATAAACCATCTCATCTGTGTTAACTGCGAATGAATAAACCCTGCCAACCTACACTATACTTTTGTCCTCAAAGCACCCCAGGTGATCCACAGCTAGATCTTGACATGTAAGAATGTATTTGCTCTGAACTGACACTTAAAAGGGAACAGTGTACGGTTCAAATGCTATTCCAATAGAAAATACTCAAAAGCAAAAGTAGATGTTTTGATTCACAAGGAATAAAAGAATTCCAAAGTCCACAGTTGGATAATACCTTTATTAGGACCAACAAGAAAGTCGCAAAGATGTGACTTTTTAGTTGGTTGTTATGTAAGCATCATCCCTCTATGTACTTGGAAGATACTTTTTTCATCCATTCTGTGTTTCTCCACATAACTCAAAAGCAAATTTAAGTTGCATTTTAAACAGCAATCCCACCCTTTCACATACACATAGCGAAGCTACCTTCATTTGTGACCTAAGATTGTCATATCACTAATGTGAGTTACATGACACATAGAAATTTGGAATTATGAATATTTAGCAGTCTGGAAACTATGCCATGGAACACTTAACCTACCTGAAAATTGGGGTTATTTCCATTTTCATGATAATGGGACATTTTGTCCCAAGAGATACCAAAGACATGCACACTAATGGGCTTTTATGTGAACACCTGGAAGTCTGTTCACTCACACAGCAAAACTGGACCAGCAGTGATTTTATTAGATGCAAGTGAGTGATCATATGGACAAAGCAACATGAAGGGAGTGGAACAAACTCCAGGGCGCAGAGGGAGGAAACATGGGAAACATAATTCTCACAGTTTTTGAGATTTCTCAAGCTGAAAGATCCATGGGCCATGAAATGTCATTTTGATATTGGGTTTCTGCAGAGCCAATATCAAACAGAAAGTTATAAGAAAATGAGTTGTTTGAGCAGCAGGAGAAGAAATAGGTTCTGCTGACATACATAATCGTATTATTTCAGGTGGATGAAATGCGACAGCTGGAAGAAAAAGGAGGAAGGACTGGGGCCACATTCACAGCATACATTAATGCCACTTGAAACAGTCATGGCTTACCCCAAAGAATTCTGGGAGTTGTTGTTTGTTAAGGGTTCTGAGAGTTGTTAGGAGATCCCCCACCCTCCACCCCTGAGTTGCAATTTTCAGAGTGGTCTAACAATCATTCCCTCTTCACAGACAGCTCTGGGAATTGTAGCTCTGTGTGGGGAATAAAGGGCCTCCTAAAACTCCTTGCACTCTTAACAAACCACAGCTCCCACGATCCTTTTGGGGAAGCCAAGACTGTTTCAAGGTGTACTACAATGCTTTAAATTTATGGTATGAACGTGGCCTGGGTATTAATTTCCTTAGATAAGGCATATGCATCAGGTACAGTGATACAGAGAACTCCCAACCATGAAGAAATAGTAGCAGCTACATTAACTCTTGTACAAGCGAACAACTGATACTGGTGAGATTAATGCTTGGTGAGAAGACCAGCAGATGTTCCTCATGTTGCTTCCTCTTCTTGTGGCAAGATGCTTCTGGACAGACAGCAATAATAGTAAGGAACATGGCAGGTGTTGTCTTTCCAATCAATTGTTTGGCTGACCACATTTCTGCATCAGTGTGTGTGTGTGTGTGTTGAAAAAAGGTCATGAAAATTTATCAGCCTTTCAGTGCAAATTTCTCCTAAGCTAGGCAATCTTCCTAACAGAGATATTTTTGCAAGCAATTTCCCCACATGTGATTCATTTTTTGTTTGCTATTTCGAATAAGATACATATTTTTATACCCACTTTCCTCTAATATATATAGCTTGTCAACTTTTAAGTTAGAAAATGTTGCACCAAAAATTTTGGAGGAGCATGAATTTTGAAGAATAGCTGTGTTTCCATTTGTGTGTTGTTTCCGGAAGCACAAGCTAGGAACTGAAATTCTGACCCATCCCTAGTAAAGCCAAGGACAAGCTGGACGGCCATCAGAAACTCAGGTGAGAAGCAGAAACAACACTCCCTTTATCATATCAGCTGTGGAATCCTCTCCTGATTAGAACCTTATTATTGCTTTAAAAGTCATTCTTTTCTACTGGATGCTTAAATATAGATGTGACTGTATAATGTAATACTGTATGCAGGTGGTAGTGTTCAGGTTTTGTTTTTTTAAAGTCTGGCCATTTTGCCTACTTTGAAGCTTCTTTAAGTATTTCTCTCTTCAGCTTAGATAAAAAAAACAATCATCTTTGCAGTTTGGTTGAATTTTTTTTATATATATTCTACTAACTTTACATTTATTTTTTATTTTTCAATCTCTGGCAAATCAAGTGTGCTTTTATTTAAGATATAAATGGAAACAGATGTGAAGATTTCTGCTAGAATTCCTTGGGGGAGGGGGGCTTGGAGTGGAAAGCAACACTCTTCTTACTCCTTCCAAGTCCTGTCCATTTACAACCTCTCCTATTATGGTGCCCTGGCTTATTGTTATCTTGGTGTGACTCAGACTAGCTAGCAAGCAGACACTGAAGCAGACAGAAATAAACAACTCTAAAGGAACCTTGGCTTTACCTTTGTCTTTTGAGCATCCTTCTCAACCTTTTGCTGAGCTGCCACCAATTCCTGCCTCCAGCTCAGGGTTATTTATGCCTTTGTCTTAGTTGGCTTGTCACAGTGATCACATGGAAATGTACAGAATCAATGGAGAATAGTAGCAAGGGATTCTGACCATCTTGCTTGAAATAATCCTTTCCTACCACAGTTGTTGTAGTTGTAGTTGTTGGAGAAATGTCTGTTTTAAGAAATTTGACTTCTGTGCATTTGCAACTATCACCTTGCCACAACTGTCTTGCCAGGGGATCTATATGTGCAGCTGTCTTTCTTCCACCTTTATTTTTCTTTTAACACTGGTCAGGAAGGTCATCCAGAGTGATGATCAAGCCATCCACCTGTGCAAGGTAGCCTTTCCTAGCCCCCCATCTTCACATGGCCTGGGAATATTTGCTTTCTTGATACATCCCCTTTGAGGTATGGTGCCATGGGTATTGGGAATACTTTTGCTTTACTGTCACTACCGTTTAGTTTGGTGGCTGAGATTTTATGGCAATTTTTATTTTAGTCCTCCCACCCCATGAACTGTATGTATTCTGCTTAGTTTCATTGGCTAATTTTGAGTTTCAGGTTTCAGTATACAATGTACAGTGGTACCTCGGGTTACAGACGCTTCAGGTTACAGACGCTTCAGGTTACAGAGTCCGCTAACCCAGAAATAGTACCTTAGGTTAAGAACTTTGCTTCAGAATGAGAACAGAAATCGTGCAGCGGCGGTGCAGCGGCAGCAGGAGGCCTCATTAGCTAAAGTGGTGCTTCAGGTTAAGAACAATTTCAGGTTAAGAACAGACCTCCAGAACGAATTAAGTTCTTAACTCGAGGTACCACTATATATATATTCTCAATCCTGAGACCTTTGGGTGAAGGGCATATTAGAAACGCACGTCACAAATGAATATGCAAAATAAGATAACGTAGTGCCAAACAGTTTAGCAAGTGTGGGTGACAGTCACTTTGGCTTGCCACAAATGTGGAATTAAAGACAATTTTTTTATTAAGAATAGCAGTTAAGGGACTGGGGGCGGGGAGCAGGATGGACTTTAAGAAAATAAACAAACATTTTGGCTCCAGCTAAGTAATGGGAAACTGTTGGCTATAGTCAAAACAGTCACACAGGACAATATGGATTTGGCATGTAGAATTCTTGGATGGGCAAAAGTGGGGAGAAATGAAATATGAGCATCATATTCCATATTTATGATGTTTGGCCTGGTTATCATTGAGTGACAGGTTGCTGGGCATAACCAATAAGCTCAGCTACCTATAACTAGGGAAAAGATCTTAACACAAATTGGAGCCTGAAGGTGAGGGCAGGGAGATACTAATTAAAAAAGAGGTTGCTTGGTCTATTCCTGGTAGCCAGGGCATATCAAAGGAATGCTCAGATTATGTGCTCAAAATTGGTGCTCAACATGATTTGATTACTCAGATGTAATAGCAGCTAGAAAGGTTGCATGGCTAACAGATATACATTGCCAAAGCAGGTCTGCATCATGACAAGGCATCTGTCTTACCTGAGTGATGTATCTCTATGAACACTTCCTACATACTTGGAAACTTCTTCTTTTTGCCATCACACACAACTGCAACTTGACTGTGGCATGCAAGTAGTCCCTACCCCTGGCAGAAGGTGTTTTGGAGCTGTACCACATAAGAGTCAACATCATCCAAAAAGTTACAGATGCGTCAAAGTTTATTTAGGATCCCGTGTGTGTGTGTGTGAGAGAGAGAGAGAGAGAGAGAGAGATATCAAATTCTTACAGGGATAGCCCGGTTAGTCAGTATTGACAGATCCAATAGACTTCTGTGACACTTCAAAGGTTATAAAATTTATTTGTTGCATAAGCTTTCATAGGTGGAGCCTATTTTGTCAAGATGCATGGAATGATTTCCAAAATGGACATAGAGAGATGAGTGAAGAGAGAAGAAGGTTCATTTCATTTTTTACAGAGTGGAGTCAAAAGGTCAAGCAATCTGAGAGACAGCAGTAAGTGTGTCACAGTAGGTGTGTGGGCAGAGCACAAATCAATACAATCTAATCAGTGTGGGCGTGACACACTCCCAGTCACTGGTGATGAAGAAGTGTAGAAAAATCAATAGTGAAAATAAGCCCCTAGAGGGGCCTTTATTTTATGTAGTGAACTAGATGCCTTTGATGAGGAATTTTGTTGAAAGCTTTTTGGAATCCCAAAAAGATTATGACTATCAGATCACTCTGTCTATACTTGTTGGCACCATAAAGGTTGGTGAAGCAGGACTTCCTTCTACGGAAAGAGTGATGCTTCCTCAGCAAAGCTTGTTCTTCTTTCTATTTAACAATTCTAGTTTTGATAACTCTGTGGGGAGGCGGGGACCTTCAGTCTCAGCAACTGCTTCAAGGGGGCAAGACCTACCAGAGATGAACTGCCTTCATCATTAGGCTTGACACTCCTCTGCAGATCCTGTTTTTGCTAATAGTTAACTCCAACTTGCTCAGTGTGATTTACAGCTGGCTCACTCCTGTCAGCAGCTTCAGATAGTCCTATCCCAACAGTGTTGCTGCAGATGCATCACCTTAATTTTGTCTCATATAAATATTGGAAACAATTGGGGGGAGGAGACTTTAGCCTTGATATTGGATGTATCACAGTCAAGTTTCCATCTCAAAAGAAAATAGAAAAGTGTATTATGAATGGTCAAATCCCTCTGCTTAAAACATTCTTAAAAGGCACCTGCAATCAAGTTTCCCCAGAAGCATACTGAAATTTCAAAGTACTAAAGGAGAACTACCTGTAAGGGAGTGGCTTGTGTGGGGTCAACAAAAGCAAGCTTTATGTTGCTTTCCTTGCCAATTATTTTGGCATAAGATAGGACTAGTGCTTCTGCGTTTAAGTCTGTCCTAGTATCTATTGGAGGCTGGGATTCTAATGGGAAGTGGCATAATCTTTCCTATAGGATTCCAAAACATGAAAAACGCAAAAGTCACAGAGAATGTAGCCTAGCTTGCTGAGAACTAGAAAGTTGCCTGCTGCCTGGGACAAAAGTCGACATCATCTTAGAAGCATCAATCAAAACGGAAGCTGTGAAATGGTACAACCTTTTAAAGCGCATCATCAATGTTGTACTCTTCTTGGGAGAGCGTGGTCTAGCTTACTGGTTCAGCCCATCAAATTGGTGATTCAAGCAATGGAAACCTTTTAGGGCCCATTGAACCGCTCTTCAGGTGGGACCCCGTCCTCCAGGAACATGTGCTAAGTATAGAGGAGCCACAGAAAAAGAGAGAGCTGCTTCAAGTTCATTATCTGACCCCTGACTCACAAAATGAATTGATTGCAAAATGCTTGAAACTTGCAAAACAACACATTTTGCCTAAGAGGTAATCTCCAAAGTACTCTGCAGTAATAGTAGATTCCACACCAGGTTTTCCCCATGTTGAACAAACAATGTTTATTTTGAGATACATACCTTTAAAAGAAACACTATGACAGGGACGTCCAACTCCCAAGAGACTGCAATCTACTCCCGAGAAAAAAACCTGGCAGTGATCTACCCATTTCGGGGGGGGGGGGAGTCAAAGTTGTTGAACTTTTTTTAGGGGGGACTTCACAAAGTTGCTGACCTTTTCCTAAACAGTAAGTGTGCAAAATTAAACGCAATACAAGGAAAGACCAAGGGGGGCAGAGACATGATTCTAAATAACACGAGCGATAAGGATCCTGTGACTGACCACAACCAACCACGATCATCCAGGGACTGACCTGTCGATCGCGGTTGACCAGATGGGTACCCCTGCTGTATGAGATTCAGTAAAGATTTCACAAGTTTGCAGATTGTAGCAATAAAAGAAGGGAAGAAATTGCTCAGCTGATAACTGAAACATTGAAAGAACATGCTATTCTTCTCAGAGATTGTAGAGCTCAAGCCCACGATAATGGGAGCAAATATGGCCAGAAAACACAATGCCACACAAGCAAAAATACAAGAAAAATGCTCAACAGCCATTTTTTCACCTTGTGGTTCTCACACACTCAGCTTATGTGGAAATGCTGCTGCTGAATGCATCACTGAAGCAATAACCTTTTCCGGATCAATTCAAACCGTACCACTTGTTAAGTTTCAGTTCTAAGCAGTGAGGATTACTACAAAACCATATTGGTTGTTCTCTTCATGATATGGCTGGAACAAGATGGTCAGATCGTGTTGAATGTATAAAGCCTTTTGCAGCTGACTTGCCTCTCATTAAATTAGCACTGGAAGACCTCCTAGAACTAATCTGATGGCCAAAACAAGAAATGAAGTTCATAGAGTTTTATTACATGTGACCTCTTTTGCCTATGTATTAGTGTCAGCTGTGTGGTACAAAATACTAGCTGGCATAGTTATTTGGAACAAGGTCATCCAAGCTAGAGATGGCTCACTGGATGCTGAAGTGGCAAACAGAGAAACTGTCCTCCCAGAGCTGACAAAATTTTGAAACATCTGGAAATGCATGTTGAATGAACCCAAATTGGTTGCATCAAACCTAAATATAGAAATAAAACTCTCCCAAAGAGGTGGCGGAGTTAGGCACAAGAGGAAAAGGCCTCATGACAACAGCATGGAAAACATGGAAAACATGAATGCCAGGCCTACTGCAGAAATTGTGTGTTTTATGTTTAGGTAGACAATGTTATAGCAGGATTAACTGTCAGCTTCAATGCTGTTAAACAGTTGGCAGAAAATTTTTGTTTCTGGTGGAATAATCTCACCATGTCCAAAAGTAATGTGGAAAGGAAAGCTTTATCAGATGATGGTGATGATTTTGGAAACGAAATGCAACATGTACCCTCAGTACATACAGCACATTTTGGAAATGCACAGTTAAAACCATTAGAACTATTGAACTTGTTAACAGAGTACAGCCTTGGTGGTCTGTTTCAAAATGTTTGTGTTTGCTTAAGATTACTGTTAACAATTACAGCAACAATAGCTTCTGGAGAGAGGTCATTTAGCAAACTTCATCTAATTAAGAATTATTTAAGGTCTACAATGTCTCAGGAATGTATTGTGGATTTTGCCAGGCTAACTCCTGAATCAAGCATTGCCAGAACAATTAATTTTCATGCTGTGATTCGAAACTTTTCACAGAAAAGGCCAGAACAACTCTTTTTAAAAAAGCAAATAGTAAGTATATCTACCTTTTTATTTATTTTTACTAAACCTAATGTCTTTGGATAATCTGATCTGCATTGCAATATAAAATGATGTTTCAATGTAAATGCTTTCTCCTTATCTGTATTGTAGCATAAACAAAGATATTCAGATCAGATGTGCTTTATTATCTCTGATCCTCTTTTCTTTTCTTTTCTTTTCTTTTCTTTATATTTATTTATATTTATCATGGAGAGAGAACATAAGGCCATAAAGACAGAAAATTAACAAAGAGCTCCACTCCATCCCTCTCTCAACTTCCATACCATTTTTGACCAGACAGGCTACAGCTCATGGCATAAAACCATAGTGAATAAAAACAGAATGACTAATGATGAAGGGAAGGAGCCCAAAAGAAACTTTGTAGCCTCTGATAAAATTTGGAGGCCCTATGTATTAGTGGGACCCACTGGAAACTAACTGCATTCCCCACACCCTGGATATACGTATATGCCCCTCATTATTTAATTACTTCTTATTTTGCTTCACCATAGGACAGCATTAAAATGCCAAGACAGACCAAGAGGGGCTATCTGAGTAAACAGAAGACATTATATACCAGGGGTGAGAATGTCGTATAGAAATCATCAGGAAATTTGGAAGATAACAAAAATATTTTTAAAAAACAAAAAACCCACAGCATATGCAATTCTTCCTGGAAAGGACTTCCCAGCAGATGTGGTTAATTTGTTTGTTTTCGGGTGGTTCTGCCCTCCACCTGGTTCAAGTCCTTCCTGACAGACACAGTATTGAGACAATGAGATCTACACATCATGGTCTGGTAGGAAACACTTTGGTAAGAAAAACCCCACATATTCAGAGGATATAGTGTTTCAGCATATTTCCTATAGATGGATGCAGAATGTACAATCTCATTAAAAATAGATTTACAGCCCCTCTGGGTGTTATTATGTAGAGAAATTATATTTTGTTTATCATAATATCTTGGTATGCTTTGCAAAAAAAATAAAAGAAAATGAATCATGCCAACAGTTGTGGTGCTGATTTAACTCAGCAGTGCCTTACCCTGAACTGAAACAATATATGAGATTCAAGAAAAATGCACAGTGTATTCTAGAAGTGTGCATTGGATTTGGACAAATCCTGGATCCCAAGGTGAAGTGGAATGTCGAGAAGGTATTCTGGGCTTATCAAGTGCCAAGTGGAATCTTTAACTGAAGTGCTTTGTGGCACCTTGGCGACCCAAACATAAAAAAATGCCATAGGCAGCATCTACTGAAAGTGAAAAAAAATGTCTCTAAGCTTAGCATAATGCCAGGGTGGGATGATGGGAGAAGGGAGAGCAAGAACCAGAGTGGGAAGAGAATTTGGAGAAAGAGTTCTGTTGTAGCTGATAAGTATTGCTTGAATAAGAGGGAATTATTTTACTAGGACTCTCAAATCCCAGTGCTTTGGGGGCAGGGAGCAGTTTTTCAAGAGCAAAACCTAGAAGATGCCAGGATACAGAGAGAGAGAAAGAGCTCCTTTGCAACTGCCAGATCTAGCATGTAGTAAGGTGGGATGCTTTTCATCCGTAAAGTAAATCTCTTTTAGTTCTTCCCACCTCAAAACCAACTTTAAAGGTATCCCACAAAAAAAAAAAAGGCCCTGGACCTATTTGCCTGCAAGTTGATAGGTTTCTTATCCAGGGGCACATTTCTCATATCTGCAGTTTTCAGACCAACTGCCTAAGCAACACTAGGGAGATTTAAGTGATTCCTTTTTCATTCACACAAAAATGGCAATGTCTGTCCTTTGCAGCAAAACCACTGCAGTCACCATTCTGAAACTTGGTATGATTCATACTCTCTGAAGGGGTGAGCTTTCTTGAAAATTTCATATAATTTTCGTTCCCAATTTTAATATGCTACTTTTGAGCTTAAAAAAAGTCTACTACATTTTAGAGGTACCTAGCACAAATATCACTGGACTTGTGTGCCCGTATTTGACCAGTTTTATCCACTTTGGAGGTGCTAGTATACCTAGAAGCCTCAAAAGGGGGGGGGGATAGCCTATTTTGATTTCCTAACAGTGACTGGGGCTGGAAGGAACAAAGTGTAGGGGTTCTATCCTGCCTGTCCTAACCAGTCTTCCTAGCAAGTTGATTTTGGGCCTCTCATCTACCATCCTGAAAACATCTCTAATTGTTCTAAACTTAAAAGAAAATGGGTGATGGCCTCAAATCTGGGAAGTAAACGCTCTTTCCATGCTTTGAGAAGCAAAGGGGATCTGTTGATATTTCTGCCTTATATTTGTATATCTAACCCAGTATTTTCTACTCAGTGGCTCTCAGGCAGGTGTCAGGGATAAAACTTGGGGCTTTCTGCCTGCAATGCATGTGCTCTATCGTTGAACTATAAACCCATCAAAGCTATGCACATTTACTATTTCTAGTGAAGAAAATGCAATTGACAGCTCATGATAAATGTTTTTAATATTTCAGCCCCAGCCCTAGTGCAACAGAAGGCTGCACGCCCACTGCCACACTCAGCCGTCCTCCTTTCTTCCCCACCAAACAGATTATCAGCTCTGTCAGCTCTTACATCACTGAACAAATGTGGGATGGAGTTCCTGCTCTCAGTATCCTTCTCCAACAGGTGACTGATACTGTCAGTCTTGATCATCTGTTCAGCAAATGGTACAAGAGTACTCCACACTCCATATGGAACGCCCTTGTTGGTTTGGGGGCACTGCTTGTCAGATCCACATGGAACAGATCTTGAAAATGCAATGGACATATTTTCAATGAACATTTTTCTTTTAGTTAAAAATAGCTTTTCCTGTGTTAAATGTTCCATTCACCACATTTAAAAGTGGGGGAAATAATACTTGCAAGACAAAGGCATTTTTAGGGCCTCTTGTAAAAGTAAGCTGGACAACTTCCAGTTCTCTTTCCTCGGCACAGCAAATCCTTATGCAGAGTAGCTAATAGTTTTCCAGTATGTCTACAAGGGAGAAACGCTTCATTTACCAAAACAGTATGAGAAACTGCAGTAAAAAAAACTTGCTCAAACTAAAATTAGAACATATTAGTAGCAGAAGAAAATTTCCAGTGCAATCATTTTGGGTCATATAATAAAACAGTAGTAAATGATCCAAGGCTAGGTTGCCAGCCTTGCTTAATTATTGGGTGTAATAATTAAGTTTGGTTAGAGGTCATGGACTTATCTTAGATATGGGGGTGTTGGCTCTGTGGTCCTACAAGATAGCATCTGGGAATGGCCTAAAGTCCTATTGTGATGCAAGCAAAAATATGTTCCAGATTGCACCTCATTGATTAATGAGTATGCACCCTAGGACCTGTCTGTAAGTCAGAGAAAATTCAGCTTACATAGGTCAATGACAGTACCCATATAAATGCATAGTATAATTGCAAATATGATCTGACAACCAACTATAAGATGAGGGGCCACAGCTCAATGGCAGGATATAATTGTCTCAGGTAGCAGAGCTGGGCAAGAGCTCTGCTTCAGACCACTGCTAGCCAGACAGGAATGACCTGTTAAGTTTAATGGTTTAATTCACACAGAAAAGAAAAACCGTATATGCATTAATGAAGGTTTGTAATGCAAAATGGCTAAATGTGTATTGCTAACACTGGGGTTTCCCCCCACAAGATTAACTAACTGATTGTTGTTCTCTGGTAGCTAACATGTGAGGGTTGTAACGTGGGATCATGTGACAGGTATTGAGTTGCAATCTCCATTGTGAAGGGTGTTGCTTTGAATCTTTGCCTCCCAAAACTTAATACAGCGAAGATGCAAATGGAGTTTCTCTCTGAATCCTACAGAGAGAAGAATACATGTAAATGGCTCTCCTGAAGGGAGAACAAACAGCCTGGAGGCTGGAAAGGAAGCTGGAGAGAGAGAGAAAGACCTTTGCTTATACTGTAGGTCTGTTTGAATTATTTCATATTTTGTAGGATGCTCAGCCTTTGCTGGACATCACAAGATATTGTATGGATGTTATAATGCTGTTTTGAAGAAAGTTCTGCCAGTAAAAGTTTGAATAATATTTCTATGGGCCTGGGCAATATTTCATTTCCAAAGGAGTCAGTTCTTATGCTTCCAGTCACTTCAAACTGTGGAATATTTAATACCTGTAACATGACCTAGAAGATGGACAAATGATATGACTCAGTGTAGGCCAACTTTATGTGTCTCGTAGTGAATTTTTTTTTAATTCCTCGTATACAGGCCAACAGCTCCAGAGTGATTGCCACTTCTTGTTGCAACCAAGAGTTGCAGCCTCTCAGTTGCTTCTGTAAAATGCTCTCTCTTTCAGTGGGCAAGACATGATATAAGCATGGAAAGATGCCCCAGTTGTCAGCCCCAGCCTAATTGATAAGTGGCAGAAGCCTCTTCTCTAATTTCACAGCCAAAGATAAATGCTTGCTGACAGTGATACAAATCAGGTTGCAGGCAAAAATTAGCTAAGAGCATATAGATAATAATATAATAATAATATAATAATAATTAGCACATAATAATATGTGAACACATGTATGTACTTACTCGGGAACCACATGCAACCCCGTCTTTAGCACACACACACTTTCTCATGTTGGTTTGTGCAGTTAATAATAATTAGAAACCTTGGAAAATAATTGTTTCACAGTTAGCCAAGGTTAGACAATTATCTCTATTTCCTCACTCAGATAATCTCTCTCTCTCTCTCTCCCCCTCTCTCTCTCTCTCTCTCTCTCTCTCAGGTCTTCAGGACTAGCAGCAGCCCTTTCATTATATTTGTGTATCAGTTGAACTCAAACTCAGGCCGAATCATTGACAAAGCCCGAGACTTTAGCTTTCTCCACCAGCCCAATGGATGTAAGACTGTCCTCTCTGCTCCTCTTTCAGCTGTGGAGCAAAACCAGTGAGAGTAGACATTTCCTGATGCAGTCTGTACCAAATAATAGGCCATTATTTATCTTGTGCCTAAGGCAAGATCTCTCCTTCACTTCACATCACAATACACCAAGGTAATTCAAGGAAGTTTGGGGAATGGCATGCAGCTGAAACTAATAATACCTTCCCAGTTTTAGAAATAATAATTGTGTTTTATCTAACCTTTGGATTTTTATTGAATATTTTTGTGCCTCTTTTATTTTCATGCCCAAACCCAGCAAATGTCAAGAAAGGCCCTTCCCTCAAACATTCTTTTGGGTTTGTTTTTTTCCCCTCCACTTATTCTGGGGCAGTGTCGGGCCAGCCGTTACAAATGGCGCTTTTCAGCATAAAATAAAGACGCAGAGAGCTAGCTTATTTCCTTGGACTGATGGAGCAGCTCTTTCAGACATCTTCTCCTCTCCAGTCCGTTTTTATTACCCTTTGTTCTCTCCAGCCGCATGGCTGCTTGCCAGTGTCTCATGTTACCTCATCTGGCCAGCTTAAACCCACCCACACCATATAGGGTCAATACTGCCCAGAGGAAACACAACTCCTTTTAAGGTCAATACAATTCTAATACATGTAAGGCACAGACATGCTGGTCACTGGGTCAGCAAGACACCAGGTGGCACTACAAACCTCGGCCAGGGCTTTCTGGCTCCCACCCTGGCTCCCACATGCCCTCTTTCTTTATATTTTAAGCATAATCATATATATCAGTACCAATACTTTGTCGAGCGTGATAAGCGACTCTTTTGACACCGGAAGCGGGCCGTGGACTGGAGAACCATGCAGTACATACAGAAATTAAAGAATGAATACATTGTATATAGCAACACAAAATAATGCAAATAACTACTATAATAATCACTATAATCAATAAATGTCGAAGCCAACTTCCATCTGGAAGCCAAGAATATAAGAATTCTGATTCCATGCTGCATGGTAGGCTTCCTTTCTAGTTTATTAGCCATGCACTGGTGTCACTTCTATAGCACTGAGATTGGTCACTGTATGTTCCTGTAAGAGAACAAGAGCTATTAAACATGAATTTCAATGTATATTGACAGTTTGGATATATGCCCCATGATTCTTTCCCCTCTTTAATTTGAAACTAACTGGGGGCAGGCATACATACCCAACATTTAGAAGCATGCAATAAACTAGTAAACTTAATCATAACTTGTACAAAAATATTATTCCTCCATATCTTATGATAATTTTCACCCTTAAAAGTCTTATTCAACAACACTGTTCTTATAGTTCGAGAGTGGCTGAGCCGTGAATACTGCCAGCCAGTGTAGGATTCAGGCAACTGCTGCTTGCCAGCCAATAAGGTGAAATATGGTGGTTTCAACTGGACCGTGTCGTCTGCTTCTCTTCCTTGTATAATGGTGCAGCAAAGGATGGCAAGGCAAATGGTTAGGAAGCACTTCCGCAGTTGAAGGGACTTGCCATGGCTGCACACATCGAGCTGAAACCCATAAAGGCTTGTCCTCGACATCCACTGCCGCGTACCCTCGTCCCCACGTGATCAGCGGGACAGGTCCATGCCATGCGGAATCAGGCAAGCGTCTGTACACCACCAAGGGGTGGGGGAGTGCCTCCTCCTTCCTAAAATGCAATTCCGCGGGAGTATGGGTCCTAGTATTTGGATATAAGGATGGTTAAACACAAAAAGAACTTGGTGAACAGCTGAAGGAATGAGTGCTGTTGGATGTTTCGGCCGCCAAGCTGTTTTAGCAATAGTGTTTTGAACATCAGGTGCGCTCTTTCCACTATCGCTTGCCCTATGGAGTTAAAGTGTATACCATGAGTTAATTTCACATTCCACAACATACAAAATTCCGAAAATGTTTTAGAAATATATGCTGGGCCAAAGGAATAGAAAACTGCTTAGCCAATGCTTTTGCAGGGAGATGAAGGTTGTTATAACATAGTATAGGATCAGAAAAGAGAGAAGGCAGAAATGTTCTTCAGAGCTGAATCTGCTCTTGAATTTCCCTCTGCTAAATACCCTGGGTGTGATGTGTGGGAGCGAAGATGTGCAACATAATAAGGAACTCTCTGTGCTGAAGTAAGGCCTACAGGGCAAGAAACAAGGAAAACAAGTCAGAATCCAAGGAAGGAGTTATATAAGATATTGGTAAAATAGCAAAAAGCGATATACATACTGAGTATCCACAATAAGATTGAAAGAATGAGTAGAAAAGGATTGAAAGGCAAGAATCACAGCTGCTAGCTCTGCTCGCTGGGCAGAAGACTGTGAAGAGGTAAATAAACTTTCCCATTTTCCTCCCTCCTCCCACATCACCACCCCCATACTTCTTGTTCCATCTGTGAAGAGGATTAATGCAGAGGGGAGAAGTGTGAGAGACAAGGGGTTTGTCAAAACATAAGTGACTTGTGTCAGAAATGTCAAACGGTCATCCTTTGGAGGATTAAAAATGATGACCTATAAAATCAGCCAAAACAATTTGCATGGCAGCATTTGTGATCAATAAATGCTGCTGTTCAGTCTGTGAAAATGGCATATAAATTGATGCAACATCAAAACTGCTCAAAGTTATAGCACGTGAGCGTCCTTTGATAACAATTGTCTGATGTGGATTCATTTGCGGAATAAATGTTCTTCAAAGGGGTATGAGGTAAATGTAACCATTCTATAATGCAGATAGTCTTCTTCTTGTCCGTCTGAGCATATAAATTTCCTGTTGACAACAATGGTGTAGCAAATACTGCCAGATGCAGCTTGTGTTCAGCACCTCTAGGTGGCGCATGCGGAAAGGTTTCAATGCTTCATTCACAAAATTTTGGCAAAGTGTAGGGGAGTTCCACATGCTGTTGTGGCAGAACAATCCACTGATATCACTGGGTGGATTGCAATTTGTTATATACTGGCAATGTAAAAGCAAACTGTTCCTGTCTGCTGGATCCAGTGGGATAAAGATGTTTCAATGTAGCCAAAAGTTAATTGTTCAGAAATAAGCTGTTCAGAAACGAGATGGTGCCATTGCTGCGGTTTTTTCTTTTGGTGGAGGCCACTGTTCTACCCACACTGAGGTATCAGTGATCTTGGTTTGCCATGCTGGAAATGCTGTATTGATGGCTACAGGCTGGTTTTTATCTTGCGCTGCTGCCAGCAATTGAGCCTTGTGGGTGGCTGTACCAACAGACTGACAAATGCGTAGCATCGTAGTGGCAGGAAGGTGTATTATCGGGCGCAACGCAACCTTACAATCCTCAGTGGCATTTTCAAAGGCCAATTGTTTGATAATTATTTGTTTGGCTTCAGGATTTTCAATTTGGCTACTCACTGCTGTAATCAGCCTGTCCATAAAGGAAGGATATGATTCTCTAGGTTCTGGGATTTTTCTCATTGCTTGTTTAGCAGCAAGAGCTGTATCCCTCAATAAGATCTGCAGCAGTGTGGCTTGTACTGAAGCCTGAGCAATGGGGCCATGCTCCATCATAGCATCCATCACATCTGCGAGGGTAGGATTAGGATTTTTTCCTCTGATTTGTTGCAGTAAAGCAGGAGCATAAACACCACAGGCAATTTCCCATTCGTGAGCAAACAATACACCAGCTGATGGGGGTAAAACTGTACGTGCCAAAGGCTTGAATTCATCTGGAGCCAAAAGCTGGGCTTGAATTCCTGCTGGAACACCAGGGAATGCCTTAGTATCCTGAGTTAAGGAACAGGCAAATACTGCACGTTGCAAAGGGGTAGCTGCTTTTGCTGCTGCTGAAAGAGCAGGATCATTTCCAGCCAGACCACGGTATTTTTGCAGATTTGGGTCTTCTGGTGAGGAACTGCAGTCTGGAGGTTTGGGATCTGGGGCTGCAGGCAAAGCAAAGGCTGGAACACATGGCAGGACAGCAGGCTGAATTAAAGAAGCTGAAGCCTGTGTTGGCAATGCAGCTATGGAGATATTTTTTGGTGATAAAGAATCCATAGCATATCGAACCTTGCACCATGCATTTAAATTCCGTACACCAATGCTGGGAAGCCCATGAAAATGTGTTCCAATATCATCCCAATGTTTTAATTCCAAAGTTCCTTCTGCAGGAAACCAGGGGCAATGTTCATCAATGCACAGAATGAGCTGTATCAAATCTCCCTCAGGAACTTCCAATTTGTTGCAGGAGAGGAGAAATTTTAAGTCTTTTAAAAATTTCTGTTGGGGAGTAGTCAAAGAGCTGCCCATTTTTCTAAAATCAATATTTAAGGGATCGACTAACCTTGGATCCGTAGATGAATAGCGCTTGCAGCCTTTTCCAGGCGAGGTAAGTCGATGAATATCCACTGCTTGGATCAAAAATCTTCTCACAGTCTTGCCCAGACTGTTTGCTTCAATCTTGCTTCTTTAGCTCTCTTTTAAAAACCTCAGTCGTATCTTTTATTCAGCCTCACACGGGGCACCACTTGTCGGGCCAGCCGTTACAAATGGCGCTTTTCAGCATAAAATAAAGACGCAGAGAGCTAGCTTATTTCCTTGGACTGATGGAGCAGCTCTTTCAGACATCTTCTCCTCTCCAGTCCGTTTTTATTACCCTTTGTTCTCTCCAGCCGCATGGCTGCTTGCCAGTGTCTCATGTTACCTCATCTGGCCAGCTTAAACCCACCCACACCATATAGGGTCAATACTGCCCAGAGGAAACACAACTCCTTTTAAGGTCAATACAATTCTAATACATGTAAGGCACAGACATGCTGGTCACTGGGTCAGCAAGACACCAGGTGGCACTACAAACCTCGGCCAGGGCTTTCTGGCTCCCACCCTGGCTCCCACAGGGCAGAAAGAACTGCCAAGGCCAGGGCGAAGATGTTGGGCATAATGGAGATACAGTCAAATAAAATCCCTTTGACAGTAGCCCATGAGCCTCTGAACTTCAGTCAGCACGCACTGACTTCTAATCGTTGGTTAATAACAACAACCTCAGGGTCACAAACAAGGGGGGTATCCCATTCTATCACCACAACAACCCTAGGGTAGTTTGTGACAAACACTTAATGGGGTTAGACTATCACCACACACCTCCCACATCAGTAGTCAATCATTGTTTTCAGTCACATGCTTTAAATACAGTAGAGAAATATATGGTCCACATTTTAGTCCGAGGATAACCAGTCTGGTGCCCTCCAGATGTTACTGGACTACAGCTCCCATCATTCCTGACCATTGGCCATGCAGGAATTAGCAGATGAGGGTAACAACATCTGGAGGGTGTCATGTTGACTAGGTAAAGGTAAAGGGACCCCTGAACATTAGGTCCAGTCGCGGACGACTCTGGGGTTGTGGTGCTCATCTTGCTTTACTGGCTGAGGGAGCCGGTGTATAGCTTCCGGGTCATGTGGCCAGCATGACTAAGCCACTTCTGGTGAACCAGAGCAGTGCATGGAAACGCCGTTTACCTTCCCGCTGCAGCGGTACCTATTTATCTACTTGCATTTTGACATGCTTTCAAACTGCTAGGTTGGCAGGAGCAGGGACCGAGCAACAGGAGCTCACCCTGTCGCGGGGATTCAAACCATCGACCTTCTGATTGGCAAGCCCTAGGCTCTGTGGTTTAGACCACAGTGCCACCCACCATATTGACTACCCCTGCCTTAATTCCTGTAGCCCTGTTGGATCTGACCATAGGTCCAACTAGCCCACCATTTTGTTTGTGAGAGTGGCCAGCCAAGTGGCTCTGGAAAGGTCACAAGCAGACCATGAATACAATACAATACATAAATACAGTACAGTACTGTTGTTTGTCCCCAACATCTGGAAGTTAGACATTTCTTGCTTTTGCACTTGGTGTGGAGGTTCATTCCAGTACCATAAATATCTATGCTTCATGATTTAGAGACTTGGAGAATTAGAGCTCCTTTATAGACTGTCATCCCATTCTTGGCCAATAATATTGCCTGTCCTGAACTTTCTGCCAGTAGATATTTAAAAAAATAATAATGAATTAAAACAGCAATCCATTAAAAAGAATACAATCCATGCAGGAGAGACAACTGTGGCTGATTTCCATATCTGAAGAGGCAGAATCCCTTCTGGTGGCAGTTGGGAGAGGCAGGGGTCATCACTTTGGACTGGATTCCAACTATGGCAACACTATACATTTATATAAAGCAGTGTTTCCCTATATGGACGATACTCCCAACATGGGCAATATAACTGAATAGGTTATAAAATCAACAGTGGTGGAGATAAAAGGAATAAACTTTCCCTCTATTGAAATTTCACATAAAACAAAAATTCAAGTTATCTGCTGAAATGAATGGATAGCAGGCTTAATATATATGGAAAGGAGTATAATATTAACCTTTGAAACTTGTTATTGGAAGGATTATTTCTTGTGAACTAGATCAAGTACATTTTAAAAGATTCAGTATAGAGGATAAGACTTTGTTAACACTACTCATCAAGATAACCAGAAATGTGTAAAAACATGTAAAAATGCAATCTCTGTTTTCAGAAATTATACGTATTTACTGTCAGGAACCAGACTGAATGGTATTGCTCTGAGGAAGAATGGAGGGAGCCCCCTCTCCCTCTGCTCCAGGGCCTAATCCTGAAGCTCTTCTGGAGCAGGAGGATAGTATCGACCTAAAGCAATGGTTCGTGGAAGGACACAGTTTGGGAACTGACAGTTGGGCTGAGCTGGGAGAAGAGCAACCAAGGGAAGAGGAGCAGGGAGAGAGAGCTGGTTGAATCTCCCTCACTAGAAACTATGCATCCTATGAGCCTGAGAGTCAGGCGTCTGGATAGGGTAGCCTCTCAGAAGGCTCAGTGGTGGAGGGATCACGTGGTGAGGAGATGGAAGTAACTAGAGGGAAGTGGGAGGAACTCAATTGGGAGCACCTGCATGATGAGAATGGACGCTGAACGTTTGTGCTGTGTTCAATAAACCTCTGTTGCTGCAAAAGACTGCTTTCACTTTGTGCTGTTATCTACAGAGAGGGTGAAGGTAAATCTTGCCTGGTAAGCCTGACCTTACCTAGGAATAGAATAGCAGATCCATGGGGAAACACATGGAATCCAGTAGGCCTTAATTTTATTTATAGTGTTTACAAATTAATTAATTTGTGTTATGAAACTTACTTATTTATTAAAAACTTTCTTCCTAGCTGCTGACTACCAGAGTTGATACATTTGAAGGCACTTCCCCCCTTCCATAAGATTACCACATATAAAATAATGGAGGCAGTGCAGAATGCTTGACCTCATCCTCGGCCGATAATATCTATAGTCTGAAAAGAAAAGAATTTCCCTTGAAAAGCTGCATGTCGATTTTTGTTGGGCAGTGGGGTCCAGTAGATGCCAACAATGGCAGAAGGTTAAATCGACATGAATGGTAGTTTCTTTAAAGGCATGCAAAACATTCTGCCGTTGAATATGCAAAACAAAACCAGACTCAGGGCTATTTCTATGCCTTGCCCTGGTGCCAGAATACGTGATGAATGCAACAAATGTTACCAAGGAGATAATTGGAAGTGAAAAGTCAAAGCATGTCAATTTGCAAATTTTCAGCCGTGCTTTTCCTGACAGAGCAGCTTTTGAGCTGTAGCTGGCCAACTCCACTGTATCAAATTAAAGATCCTAACTTGTTTTCCTACAGTAGACTTGTGAGTGCAATATTTTATTTTAATAATGATGATTCCATGAAGGTTTAACTTGACACATATATTTCCATCCTTTCTTGAGTTTTGAGTCCTGAGAATTTTATCTGCATATCCTAGGCACTAGAATGTGAAACCAGGCTTGTTTCAAGTGACTCTCCTACAGTAGATATCCCACCACTGCTGAGGAGAAGGTAGGGACTCCTGGAGATAATTTCAGGACTTGCCCTAGGAGTCTGGCACAAAGAAAAGATCCTGTCCAGTTGCAAAAAACAGTGTTCCCCTTTGCTTGCCTCAAAGGAAAATGAAAGTTCCACTCTGCCTATTGGACTGGACTGGAGGAACAGAACAAAGTGTTGTTGTGTTATGTTATGTTATGTTGTTATGTTAATGAAATTGCTTGTCACCAGAAGGTCTCCAAGTGACTTACATAAAAGAAAAATATATGCAAATAAATAATGCCATAGAAAAAATGAGGGGATCATATTGTACATTAATATTTTCTATAACATACAGCTAATGGGAAAACAAAAATAACACACCAGCCCCATGAAAAGTCACAAACTTTGTTTGCAATCCTCAGACAATAAAGAAAACAATATTCCTACCCACTAATTAGCAGAAAAACAAAACTTCAGCCCCCCTCCCCAGTCCAAAATCCATCCACATTGGTGAGTCCACGATCGTCACCATCTTAGTTCAGAGTACAGGGTGGTGTTGGGCATTTCTTCTTTCCCTTCAGTAAAGGTAAAGGCAAAAGGACCCCTGACCATTAGGTCCAGTCGCGGATGACTCTGGGGTTGCGGCGCTCATCTCGCTTTATTGGCCAAGGGAGCCAGCGTACAGCTTCCGGGTCATGTGGCCAGCATGACTAAGCCGCTTCTGGCGAACCGGAGCAGCGCACGGAAACGCCGTTTACCTTCCCGCTGGAGCAGTACCTATTTATCTACTTGCACTTTGATGTGCTTTCAAACTGCTAGTTGGGCAGGAGCAGGGACCGAGCAACGGGAGCTCACCCCGGTGCGGGGATTTGAACTGCCAACCTTCTGATTGGCAAGCCCAAGAGGTTTAACCCACAGCGCCACCCGCATCCCTTCTTCCTTCAGTAGGGAGCAGTAAAAAAAGGAAAGCAGGGAGACAGTGGCAAAAGTTTTACGTGCTTTGCAGTCATCCTGCCTCCTGTTTTTGTCTTGCTGATGGTGGGGGTGCAGAAAGCAGGGATGTGCAATAAGAGTGCTTCTTCATACCCCTCTGCAAAGGAAGTGAGTGCATTGTGATAAGCAGCAATGGCTAAATAGCACTCTCGCACAATGAGTTTATCTCACCTACCCACCTGAAGTAAAAAAAGATATCCAAGGTGGGAAAAGTAATGGGAAGGTACAGCAGAAAGTGCAGGAGAACAAGCAATTGATGACAATGGCATATAACCTCCACACAATTTGTGTGAGAACAAATCAGGAGATTGCTGAATATACAATTTGCCTGAAGCGACCAAAGAGAGGAAAGTAGGCCAGACAAAGGTGGACTATTGGGAAATGTCTGTGAATTTCAGTAACAGGAAGAGGACCACGTTGTCAGGAGTGGTAGAAATGAACAGCTGTTGCAGGAAGTTGTAGAATTCCTGGCCATCTTGGGAAAACAGGATCTTCAGTTTAACCTAATGCAACAGTCTTCCAAAGACCAGCTTCATGGTATGCCCTAGAACTAAAAGTACAGCATAACCAGGTGGGAATTTCAAACAGCTCTTGGAATTCTAGTAGGAGAACTGAACATTCACAGCCATTCTACTAAACATTGTTAGCTGTTATTGCAAGATGTGGTGTGATGGGCAAGACAAGCAATGATTCCACCATGAAGTAACCAAAGGCTCATTTATTAATGCAGCTTTTCATCAATATTTTTTGTAATGAAAGGCATTGTTGGAAAATATGGAATGCCTAGATGGGCTATGTTTTTATTTGTTGCTTTAAAGTTGTGGCGAGGATCACTCTTTGCATTGCAGCACTCAAAGTGGCTTTGTTGAATCTGACTTCCATTTTTTTTTATAAGCTTTGTGTTTCTTGTTGAATCATATGGAAAAAAACCAAGCTCATCAGTGTTAGCACAGTACCTCTGAAGAACACGTAGGTTAAAAAAAACAACTTTATTCTTGGTTAAGGAATTATATATGGCTTAATTACTTTCCTTTCATTTGTTTCAGAAAATATTATACATATCCAGTGACAGTATTGTGTTGATTTTTGCTTTTCGATTGTTCACTTAGAAGGATATTGCTCCAAATATTTGGTGTTCTATAATTAACTTTGAAATGTTATGAGATCAGTGTGAATAAAAATGGGAAGTCTTTGTTCAACCATTGTTTTGGGGGGAACTGCTAGTTAGAGCTGAAGACTTCTTTCTGTGCTTCAGTGCTCTGATGTGTATTAGAATGAATTCATCTCAGAGGTTTTATAGAAGACGAAAGCAGTATGGTGTCAGTAAAAATAACTGTCTCAGCTACTTGCCCCCTTCTACTTCCACAAGCAGAATCTTGCTAAACACTAATGAAGTCTTCGTTGTAATTTTCTGGTGCTTAATCTCTTACCAGTTCCATCATCAAAAAGCTTCTCTTCAGTTTGTTTGGTCCTTTGCCAAGGCTTTGATGTGCACCCCCCCAATAGACTTCCTTGGGTCATTTCCAAATGTAGACCTGGAAGACAATCTTGTTGATTCTAATTTCTGGAAAGAGGTGGGGGAGCGGGTTCTAATTATTTTTGCCAAAAGGCAAATAAATACTTCAGCAAATAAAATTAGGTTTCTGTTTATCAAGTCTTCTGTTTGTGTATCCCATTGTAAGCGTTATTTATTCCCTTCTGTCTATCTTTTTTTGTAATTTCACACCACTAAGGATCTCTATCAAGACATTTGAAAGAGGAAAAAGAGTAGCTATAAAGAAATTAATGCATAGAGATTCTGTATGCAGTTATGGCTGCAACAATCCAGCCAAAATTATCTGCAACTCATTCCTGCTGAAAGCTGTGGAATGAGAGATGCAGACCAAATCTATGTTTGTTCAGGTTTACTCAGAAAAAGTCCAACTGTGTTCAATAGGACTCATTTTCATGACTTAAGCTGCAGTTTTAGTCATGGATCTCATATGTCCTGCTTAAATCAATTAGCTTAAAATGCATCTGCATTTCTGTTGAACTGTTGCCGGAATCTTTAACTCAGTGGAATACAAAAATAAAATGGGAGGGGGATTTCAGTGTGCAATCCTGGCCAACTCCACTGTGCAATCCTGTCAAAATTAAACACACACTTAACTCTCTTACATTGAAATCAATGAAGTTTAAAATAGCTTAACTTTATCTGGATTGCACCCATGCATTTTAAACTTGCACTCTTCTGTGTACCAAATTTCCCACTGAAATTCCAAAGGACACTAAGAACCATTTGCAGAACTGAAAAGACATTTCCCGCAGAACAAATTTTAAACAATTGTGTCTCTGTCTGTGGTCTTTATTTGGACAGGTCACAAACAGAGCAATGAATGGAATACCATTTAAGAAGACAGATGAACAATGAAAAGGAAGAGAGGAGACGAAAAGACAAAGGAGGAACAAGGACTCAGTCATGTGAAATTATTGTGATTGCCATTGCTATTCATTCTGTTTATGTGCCACAACCCTGTAAGGTGGGGCGCTGTTATCATAGACTGGAACTAAAGCGGAGCAATAATGTCTTATCTGGCACCGTGCATTAAAGATGGATTTTAACATACCTCCTTGCTGTTTTCTAAGCATGGTGCTCCACACCACTGAAAAACAGCTATAGAATGGCTTTGCAATGTGTGTGTGCCATTCTGTATAAAGAGAATGGATTCCAAGTTGTTGGACTAAATGATCCTTGGGATCCCTTCCAACTCTACTGTTCTATGGTCCTATGATTCTAAATCAAAATGTGATAACTGGAATATTACTCTTCCTATGTTGAATTCAGTGATGGAATAACTGTTGTATGCCTCTTTGTTATATAATGAAAGGCAGGCACTACTGAGGTGCTAACACAGGAATGAACACAATCTAAAGACGTCTCAGGTGTTCGTAGTTTTACAACGTTTGTCCTTGAAACTGTTTCCAAAGTGATTGGGCGAGTGGAGGGGGGGCGGGTGGATTGTGTGTGATTCTAAGGAGACCAGAGAAGGAATGCAGCTTAGAGTATCAAAAGAATCTGGTCCACAGGAAATGTGATTGTTTTAAAATAATCCAGAGTAATTGGGTTGAGAAAGTAAGGTGCAATTGTATGGAAGGATTTAAAATGAAATTGGAAGGGATTTTAAATGCTCTTACTAAATTCTCTGCATAATACTCTAGGCAGCCTTCAAAATCTTGATTTCAAAAAGCGGGATGCAGTTTGAGTGACCAGATTTTCAAAGTAAAATAATGGGCTGTTCATCACATGGCGGGGGGGAGAGATGTGTGGGTTTTTTTTATAGCAGGCCAAAAAAGTTTGGATTCAGGCAGTCAAGTGATGAAAAAGTAATGCCAGTACTGTCTTCTTTCCTTTATCCTGTCTGTCTCTCCTGATATCCCATCAAAGTGCAAGATCAGTTAAGCAATCTTTTGCTTGCTGAAAGAAACAACACATGACATATCCTTTCTATTGCCAACAAGGTACTGTAAAACACAGGCTGTGTACATTTTAAGCACCTGACTTTCCCAAAGAATCCTGAGAAGGGTAGCTTGTTAAGGGTGCTGAGAATTGTAGCTCTGTGAGGGTCAAACTGTTTTCCATACCCCTGTGGTGTTGTTTGGCTTGGTTTCCTTTAATCATGGGTGTGCTTTAACTCCAGCCCCGGCCAGCTGGGCCAATGTTTATGGATGTTGGTAGCTGTAGTACAGCAACATCTGGAGGGGCACAGGTTATCTATCCCTGTCATAGATCCTAACACTTTAAAGATGCATATATATGAGACACCAGTAGTGTTAATTCCTGTCTTGTGTTATTCCATGACTCCCTCTTGGTTGTCAAGTTCCCAGTGGTAGCTTATATTTCTCATTTGTTGGTTTCCCTGTGGACTTTTTTTTTAAAAAAAACTTGGATCCTGTCAGCACTGCCTATCCATAATCTAATTAACACGGCATCTGCTTCAACTTCACACTTCTTTGTTTTGAAAAAGCAGCAGACCATTGCAGTAATGCAACATCTTCTTTGTGCTAAACACGCCTGAGCACAGAAAAGGAGATTCATGTGACGTGATAGCTTGCTGCCAGCATTGAATGACTAAATTTGGTCCAATAAATTGCACTGGCTTCACTGTTTTAATTCTGAAGGACCAACATGCCTACTAGCTCAGTTGTCAAGGAAGGCTAAGAGCTCATCACTATATATATATATATATATATATATATATATATATACACACACACACACACACACACACACACACAAAATAAGAGTCCGGCATGTGGATACATTGTTTGGAAAAATGGGCAAACAGACTTTTTGCCTAAGGCCCACATTGTCTTCTGGTCAACCTTCCAGAGGTCACGTGCGAGTGATGGGTAGGCTAGGCCTACAGGCAAAAGTGGGTGGAAAAACTCATGTACATTTTACCTTTGTGCAGTAGGCTTCTTTCTTTCTTTCTTTCTTTCTTTCTTTCTTTCTTTCTTTCTTTTAAATGCTTTTTTGTTTAACAGAGAAAAACAATCAGCAAAAACAATCCAAAATCCATACATATTACCAAAAGCAATAAATTCAATTCATACATAAAAAATTCCATTGTGACTTCTGATCACCCCAGTGTGGTTCCTACATTGCATGTTCGACTCTGCATTTTCCCTTGTCTCTCCTACAGTGTCTCAATTGTATTGATTTTGTACTATTTCCTATTGTCATGCAGGCGTCAATCCATACCTACCAAAGAATTTAAATTTTTACAGTGTTCTTTTAGATAAACTCTGTGAGTTTCCCATTCTCTATTAAATGTTTGTTCTGAAATATCTCTAAGTCTTCCTGTCATTCTTGCTAGCTCAGCATAGTCAAGCATTTTTGTCTGCCAGTCCAGCTTAATAGGAAAGGATTCTCCTTCCCAACCTTTTGCTATTAAGACACTTGCTGCGGCTATTGCATACATAAAACTTTTCCTTACATTTTTTGGAATAACATTACTCATTATACCCAACAGAAAGGCTTCAGGCTTTTATTTTTGGAAAGTACATTTAAACATTTTCTTAAGCTTATTATATATTATACCCCAAAATTCTCTTATTTTTTTACAGGTCCACCACATGTGAATCATTGTGCCCTCTGCAATAGGCTAGTTTCTATACACTTTCTTCTCTAACCTCCATCCAGGCGAACAAGAGTTCAAGGACACATCCCAGGTAGGCTTGTGTGAAGCAGAGCTAGTGAGGGATGTGGCCTGGAGAGAGTCCTGAGAGTCAGATTGAGGGGCCTGAAAAGATGCATTTGGCTATCTGACCTGATTTTCCCTTCCCCTTCTATGTACCAAGGAGCTCCCACGGATTTTTGTTAACGCCCTGCCCTCCCCCAAACCAAAATGGCTTGAATGCCTGCTGCTCAATCCTTCCTCCAAAGGTTGGCTGTAGCTAAGAGCATGCGAAGAGCTTGCTGGATCAGGCCCATAGGCCATGTAGACCAGCATCCTCTTCTCACAGCAGCCATTCAGATGCTTGAGGGAAACCTGAAAGCTGGACCTGAGCAAAATAGCACTATGGTCTCCTGTGGTTTCCAGCAGCTGGTACTCAGAAGCATTACTGCATGCCATGATAGTGCAAGATTTCGCCTGTTGGGTCTGGGGGTTAAGTACCTTAAGGCACCCTGACAGGACATTGGTAGACAAAGGCTTTTATCCACACCCATGTGGAGATATCAGGCTGTAAGGGATATTAATGGTGCCTAGGATGGGAAATCAGACGGTATTTAGATTTCTAAAATTTCAATATTTATTTCGTAAAATTTCAATACTGCTTGATTATTATTTTTAAAAAACAACTAAAAGCTGTTATATAGAAGTTGCTTGATAAAATACTTGCATTCACCCCCTTCCTCGATTTCCTATCCACAGGCACTGGAAATGCTTCTGTATCCAAGCGGGAACAGGCGCCTTCAAAAATGGAAGCATCCCTCTGACTGGTTCAGCGCCCAAGTCACTTTTCCCAATCACATTCCTCCTCTCCTTTTAAATTATTCTGATATACTTTTCTCTTCAATGAAAGCAGTAAGTGCCAGTGCCAAATGGAGAAGCTCCTGAAAATGCATTGTGTCAATTATGCTGTACCAAAGCTTTCCCAGACAAAACTATCATTTCATGGGTAGTTTTACTATAAAATGCCATCTGTGTCAAATAAAGAATGAGGCAAAACTACAATATCCAATTCAACATTTGAGGATTATAATTAGCTGCTGAGTATATATGGACAGCCTTTAAAAAAAGATTTCATAACTCCTACGTTGCTGAGTTTATCTTAATAATGAAATATAATGGTGACGGAAGCAGGATTTATGTTATTTTGAGCTTACTAACAGGCAGTGTCACTGGTAACTCTTGTGTAAGCTGATATGCAAATTTTACAAATGGGTGCTTTTCATGTTTATCCTCTTGGCAGAAGTACAGACTGGGATCAAAGTGATCGAGGCTGTAATCTAACATGATCACTGATGAGGAGATATTCATCACTAAGGTCTCTGAGCATGTTATCATTGTCTTCTCTGGTTGGCATGAAGGCATTATTTTTCAGGTTTGCACCTTGCCATTCCAGAAGAGACCGGGAAGAGTCACTTCCCTTGGTGGGAATGCAATAGACTGCAAAATATTGAAGCAATTCATAGATATAATAATACTAGTGCTGTTTCTTTTTGTTGATGACAGTGTTTAGGTGATCTTTGTAACAACCTGTATTGGGCATTTGACTTTGTATAAATTTTGGGTAATGTGGTCTACGAGAATTTGTCATGAAATATTTCTTGAATAAGCTCTGCTCATGCATTCAAAAGGATCTGTGAAGATTTCAGCTGGGTAAGGGCATGTGGTGTGTGCATGCTGCACCTGCCTACAACATCTCCATGCCCCACCCCCTCCTGAGCTTTCACTCTGTTTCCCTCCAATTTATCTTATTTTATTCTTTCATACAGAAATAACATACCATAAACATTAAATCCAACAACCACAAAAGCAAATGTCACCATTCCCTACACAATGTCTTTTCTTACTCCAAAAGATCTCCCCATAACTAATCCAGTGTCTTATTTGGGTTTGATACATTGAATAAAGCAAAACCAGTTGTGATCAAGGCATCTCCCTCTGAATACTTCTTTTGTGGCCACAGCTGTTTACTTAATTTTCTCCATAATCACTTGTTATGGCAAGTGGCAAGGAGAGGCGGTCTAACTCTTTTCATTTCCGAGATATAACGATCCTTGCTGTGACCAGTGGAAAGTTTATGATTTCTTTGTGTTTGAAATGAAATATTTGACTCTTAAACAATGAGAGCAGTGCTAGTTAATATTCCAGTTCTGTAATTACCCTAATCTCCCCATGTACCGAAACCCAGGATCTATAACCCTTTTGCATGACCACCATACAATTGTAGAGTTGGAAGAGACCTTGTGTGGTTAAACCATTGAGCTCAAAGGTCTACAGGGAGAGTATAACTGCATTCAGCTGATCAGTTAGAATCCTCCTTTCAGTCAAATGTGTGTGGTTAGAATGTCCATGCAGAGCTTCACTCAACACTTGAATGATTGGATAAGGAGGGGTGGCACACCCAGGGATGTTGGAGTGATGGTAGCACATGCCCTAACATAGTCTAAGCCAGGGGTCAGCAAACTTTTTCAGCAGGGGGCTGGTCCACTGTCCCTCAGACCTTGTGGGGGGCCGGACTATATTTTGAAGGGGAAAAAATGAACAAATTCCTATGCCCCACAAATAACCCAGAGATGCATTTTAAATAAAAGGACACATTCTACTTGTGTAAAAACATGTTGATTCCCGGACCGTCTGCGGGCCAGATTTTGAAGGTGATTGGGCTGGATCCAGCCCCGGGGCCTTAGTTTGGCTACCCATGGTAAGCCCTCGTTGGCTATTCTGAATAAGCGAAGAAGAGTTCTTCTATAAATATCTACTTTCATGTTTTATTCTTATTCTTGTTGTGTTATGCATTTTGTGAGTTTTTGTGTGTTGTAAACTGCCCTGTGATCTTCAGATGAAGGGTGCTAATAGAAAATTAATAAATAATTATTAATAATATTTATGCTAGGCTAAAATCCTATCTACTTTCTCCTCTTCAAATAGAAGACCATTTCTGCCTAATAGCAAAGACCCTCACCTAAGCAGACATCATCTCCCGTTGTTTGGATCCCCTGTACCTACCTCCTTTCTGCTTAGACACCCAAGTCACCCAAGACAATTTCTCACCCAGCAAAATATTCCATGTCATTTATTCACACTACGCACCCACCAGCCTTCTGGTCTCTTGTTTATTGCAGAATGGAGTTTAAGCTTCCCACTGTCAAAGCCTTCTTTACGGATCTGACCCTCCTGCTTACCACATTGCTAGTACCTTGCTTCATCAGTGTCTGTGTTGTCATTTACTATTTTCTTCCATAAGACGAAGGGCTGATTGATATACCGGTAGCTGTCATTCTTTTCTAATGGAGGCCCTATTCTCTAACCACAAAAGTGGCAACAGATTAAAAAAATAAAAAAACCTTCCCAAGTTAGGCTAGGTTTTCTAATCATATTAGTTAAACACATGTAGCAAATTACAGCAAAACGTGATACAACTCCCTCATTCTTTATCATTTATTTTGTCGAATTATCAAAAAACCTTATTTTTATAAGTTATTTTCTTTTGCTTTTTTTGTCACATAAAGCAAAATTATATGTTAGAAATAACATGCTTTAAAAAAAAAAAAAACCCAAACAGCTCCTTTTATGAAGAAAAGGTGGTGACAGAGACTTGATCCAGAATGCAGTTTTAATCTGAATTGGGGTCCTGCACCAGTTTGCTGCCAAACACACACACACACACACACACACACACACACACACACAACTGTTTAACCTTCAAAGTTATAAACAGAACCCTTAGGGCTGTTTAGAGCATATTCTATATTGAGGCCCGCTTGCTGCTTTTTCTTCAAAATGAAAGTGACCAGTTTAAGCGTGCTTTTAAAATGAAATTTTGTAATGTACTGTTGGGAGATAGTAACGTAAGTGCCCAGTGCATCATTTTCCTGAGATGTGGACCATTTGCTTACAGAATCATATAGTACATAAGTAGACAGACAATTATACTAAAAAATACTAATTTCATTATTTATATGCCACCCATCTGACTGGGTTTGATCCTGCCACTCTGGGCAGCTCCCAACAAATATTAAAAACACAACAACAGACAGACAGACAGATCAATGTGAAATTATTAACTATGAAACTTTCCTGTTAGGCATTTTACCTTCAAGGCACTGAAAACTTTTATGATCTTCTCAGGAGAAATGGAAAAAGTAGGTCAGTGACCTCAACAGTAACCAAACAAGCTGTTCAGCATCAGGTAAGGTACAGATAAACAAACACTGAGAAAGACAGAAAGCTGGTCTCTAATGTGCACTCAGGCTTGGAATATCTGGGAAGGGTAAAGTTCTAGAGGCACTGCTTGAAATACAAGGCCATTAATAGTCACAGGTTCATTCGTGTCACACAATACAGTTTTTCTTCTCACAAACAGTGTCACCCTTGGCAGGGAGGAAGCTCAAGTGGAGAAAAGTAATGAGTGAACCATAGCCTTGGCATAAGGCACTTTGAAGCCTATGGTGCAAAACTGAAGTGGTAGCTTACCTGAAAAGATGAGAAGTTAAATTACTGGCCATTTGGCAGCATTTAATGTACCCCAGTGTTATGTACTGAGCTGAATAGGAACCAAAATGTAGCATTCTGATTGGTCCTAGAACAATAGGATTCAGAATGCAGCAGTCTGATTGGTCCTAGAACAATAGGATCCAGAATGCAGTACTCTGATTAGTCCTAGAACAATAGGATCCAGAATGCAGCAGTCTGATTGGTCCACAGGAGCCACCCAATCCAACTCCAGGTGGAAGTGAATCCGCAACCTGATTGGCCTACGGGAGAATCCCGGAATTAGCCAATCACGTGGGGCCCATTGTGTAAATAATGTATATAAAGCAGACATTTCGGGGGAACTGGCACTCCTCACTACTATGAGCTGAATAAAGAGCATGAAATCCATACTCAACTCTGAATATATTTCACCCAGATCTGCCACCTAAGATCTCACTCTGCCACATGGTAAGGCCACCCCACGTCAACCACAAAAGCATGGGTTAAAGTTTGTTCTCCCTGTTTTTATATTGAATTGATTTATCCTGCTCTTTGTTTTATTGTATGAAATTGATTTTAGTAATCCGAACTGTTTCTTACTGCAGTTTGAATGGTGTTTTAAAAACTTTTTAAAGTTTTGGCTTTATCTTATAAAGAAAAGTGGTGTCTGAATTCTTAAGTAAATAAATATCAATCAATCAATCAATAAACAGCAGAAAGTTCAGCAAAAAGTTATGTAACAACAGATGCATATCTTTGCAACGTTCCTATACAATCATGAACATTGCTGCTGGAAAGATCTATGATTACCTGGTTCACACAGTACATATGCCTTCATAAGCACATTTTTCCACATAAGGTAAAGGTCAGACAAAAATTGAGTGAATTGTCTAAACTGTACATAGACAGGTAAATCCACATATATGGTAGGTAAGGGCTGCTTACCATCTTCCCGGTGAGCTACAGTTGCAACCTGACATGGCGCCTTCTCTTTTGCCTGGACGCACAGCACCATTTTTGATATTTCCCCCATCCTCTCCATCTACCGCAAAGGCTCACGAGTTCCCACCCAACCCGTGCTTTCAAATCAGCCAGTCTGCAGCAGCCCAGGTGTGTGTGTGTGTGTGTGTGTGCTTGGCCATCTACTTAGCCCGGCCAACCACTCAGCACAACATCCAGTCGGCCGGCAGCATCACCCACCCTTTCCCTCTCTTCATGAACAGCTGATTAATGCTCTAACCATTTCTTTTCAGCTAGTCGGGCTCGCCTTCCCCATAGCACTAGTCACAACTTGGGTGGAATCCTATTGTCATTCATCCAATCAACGTGTGGTGAAGTGGTGACTCACCCACCCCCTGTTCTCTGTGGCAGTGTTAACAGGGTATCCTGTTAGAGGGGTTTGGAGGGAAGTCTCTGTCCAAGAGCCAGATTCATAGGCAAGCGGGTCATAGAGCTTCCCTCAGCGTTTGGGGGCCATCTGCACAAACTTGTGTTTTGCGGTGGATGCACCCCCTGAATAGACCCTGCCATGCCTCAGTCCTCCAGCGGGGGTGGGGGGTGGGGGTGGGGCTGAGAGGGATACACACCCAATGCCTATACCTACATCTGAAATCAATAAAGTTGTGGCCGTTTGAATCCCAGACAGTCATTGTGTCCATTCATTTTACCTCTCAGCTGTTAGGTGCTCCGGGAGAGGGGACTCTGTGGCTGAGCATGCTACGGTTCATAGAAGTAACCAACCAGATTTAGTTCCAGCTATATTTTGGTTACATTCTCTGTATTTTAATTATAACGATATTTGGGGCTCAGCAAGCAATTTCCTTCAAGCTGAACTGGCTATTCATTTGAGATACTACCCTGATCGCCAGCCTGTGGCTTGACTCACTTGCTTGCCTTATCTTTATTTGCTTTGCTGGCCCCCTTTTGAAGTCCATGCACCCTCTAGTTATGACACGCTGTGGTTGGGACTCTGTGGATTCATTTGAGGAATACATGATGGTGTGTCACGTCAGGACAGTAGCTATTTTAAAACAGCAGGAACACAAGAAGCAAAATGATTACATTCAGGGACAATTTGGGGCCAAGCTACCAATTACATTCTAGCCATGCATGTAATGCTAGCTCAAGAGTTGATTTTCCACTCCAAAGCAACCTCAAAAGAGAGTGGTTTGCAATGAGGAACTGTCTCTAAGCTGTCAGTGGGTTTCTAGCCTTGTGATTGTGATGTAAACACAGGTTTGGAACCCTAGCCGGGGAAACAGCAGCTGAAGTAGAAACGTTTAGGATGGTGAAAGGATGAAGAGTTAAGTAGCATCTGCTGCTGGTGAAAATTGTCCCCTCCCAAGGGTTAATGTTACATCACTGAATGCGCATTTCATCTACCTGTTTGCATCACTACAAAACTATATGATGGAGTACAGTAGATCACTATGTTCAGATCTGCATGGAATTTTAAAATAACCCAACAGGAGTAGCAGAAGAAGCCCACTCTTATATTATCTAACCATACATCACTATCACATATCAGTAATATATCGCATAATGCACAATTAGGTGTTGGAACGAAATGAAACCTCACCTCTAAGAGAATTGCTCATCTTCAAGGTTCCAGCCAGCCATATCTTCTTCCAGTATACTTTATACTACAAATAACTGAAGATGGGTGCTCTGATCTTACCCATTTTCTGTTTCTTTCTTTTTCAAACTGACGCTCAGCATTCCAAAAATACTGAACACGTTCAGTCCTCAATGACCTGCTTGGGTTTTTTTTTGGGGGGGGGGTTTCATTCTTAGGTTCTTGAAAGTGGGTGGTGTGTGTTTTCGTACTTCTGGAAACTTTAAGGTTTCCTCAAGCATGTTGACCTCCCTCTTGTTTTCCTGTTTCGGCTTAAATATTGTTGGCACTCACTACCTGAGTTTGCTGCTAGAAACAGCAACAGCTAAATATGGCTCACTCAACCCTAGAAGAACCTTACTCTTTTGTGCAGTGAACTCCTCTCACAAACATAATTCAGGATGATGCTAAGGAAACTCTTAGTGTTCAGTTCTTATTAGTTCAGTTCTTATGGAAATCCAACCTCTATTTTTTTACTGGACATATCTGGGAAAACAGTGACCTAATCATGGCATTAACTTTTCTTTTTTAAAAATCTCTAACAAGTTAACTTCTCTGTTTCAAGAAATTAAATAATACTAATTGTTCTCTATCTTAGCATCTGTAAGGTTTTTTTGTTTTGTTTTAGAATAGCACTAGATTCTACCTAATGAGACGTGAGGTACCTCTTAGAGACTCTTTTATGTCAGTGAAACTGTTAAAGTGTAACTCTGGTCAGAAAAATGATACCATAAAAATGACACCCATCATTTATTTCTCCTCAGTGACTTCCAGATTAAATCTGCTCAGTTTACAAATCAGACAGAGCCTTTATTTAACTGCCTTTTTATCTCAGTCTACTTAGGAAGCTCAACCAGGCTCTGAACTACCAGGGTGTCCTTTTACTGCTTAATATATATTAGTGACCATCCATCATCAAGATCACAGATTCTTCATTTAAAATTTAGGTTGGCTTGGCTTTAAGGTAATTGAAGGGTGGACTTTAATTGGCCAACCTACTCTTTATATTGTGTAGAGTGGTTTGGTACTTGAGTGTGGGGTAAATAACAAGGCCCTGGACCAAATTTTCCCAAACAAACTGTTGATAGATCCCTAGGCCATAGTTTGGTTATGTGTGATCCAGATCATAATTGTACCTACAAACTATATAGAAAGGCTATAGAGATCACTAGCTACACACCCACAACCCACAGCTTGAAAACCTCCCCATGGATTTTAGTTTGTTACCACAGAGGTCCCTGAGTAGGAAGCCTGCCTACTCTTTTCTAACCACCATCCTTACGACTAATACGTTGGAAAATACTACCCAGCATCTAAATCCAGATTCAAGAAGGCATTATGTTTAAGAATGAAAGTTTAAAATTAGGTGTGTTATCTTTGGAAAGACAGGTTTCTTGGACTGATTACCTCCGAGAGTATGCAGTTTCTTTCTCCTTAGAATAATATATATATATATATATATATATATATATATATATATATATATGCATGCCTAAATAGCAAAGTGACTCTGAATATGTGTATAGTGCCTTCCCTTTCTGATTGAAATGCTCCCTTTCAGATACAGTGGCACCTAGGGTTACAGACGCTTCGCGTTACAGACTCTGTTAACCCAGAAATAGTACCTCGGGTTAAGAACTTTGCTTCAGGATGAGAACAGAAATCGTGTGGCGGCGGCGCAGCGGTAGCGGGAGGCCCCATTAGCTAAAGTGGTACCTCAGGTTAAGAACAGTTTCAGGTTAAGAACGGACCTTCAGAATAAATTAAGTTCTTAACCTGAGGTACCACTGTATACTCCTGCTGTTGGGATTCTTGTGGCCTGTTCTTCAGATACAAAGAAGCTATTTTACACTGAGAAAGTCTATTGGTTCATCTAGCTCAGTCCTGTCTATATTGATTTGCAATGGCTTCCCAGGGCTTTAGGCAGAAGTTCTCCTAACCCTCCCTGGACATGTAAAAGATTGAAATCAGTGCCTTTTACATGATAAACTCTGCTAATGAGAGCTATAGTCTTCTCCGCTAAGGACACCATGCCCTCAATGTATTCTCAAAAGGCTCCAAGGTCTGATTCTATCAGTTCTTAAGTGTCTGCAGGTTTCTGTAGTGTAATCCCCACAAAAATGTTTTGACTGGAACTGACAGCGAGAAGAAAAGAAACGTGTGAACAAACCATGGGTAATTATATCTTTGACTCTCTTTTTTTAATTAAAAAAAACCCCTAATGTCCACTTGCAGTCAGGATGTTACACTGGTCCAAGTGGCAACACCATGACAGTTATAGAAAGGTAATAGTATTATGCAGAAAAGCCCCTCCTTTGTGACTTAGCTCTGTGCCGGCATGTCAGGTGGGGGAGGGAGGTTCCTGCCCTCTGACCAAAACAGGATGCAACACAAGGCAGATCAATTTTCTCTCCTAGTGTAGCCTATTCTTTTCAAGCGTTTGCTACGGCTCCACAAGAAATATTGGTTCAGTCCATGTACCTGCTTTGTCTCTGAACATATGTTTTCAAAAGATACAGGAAATTAATTCATTTGAGTCATTTCCATGAGCTGTTATCCTCATTTGCATGCACAGCGACACCTTTAAACAAGGCAGCACACCCATACCTGAGAGGCACTATGATTAGCTTTCCTTTGATAAATAAGGAGCAGAGAAACCATCCAGGATCACAGTATCAAAATGCGAGATTCTAGTCTGCGTAGGAGTTCGGCCTTGTTGGATAACCAGTGGAGTAAGTTTGTGTCTTCTCTTTTGCACTTCCTAACAGTGCAATCTACTCAGAAGTAAGCCCCATTGAACTCAGTAGGGTTTATTTCTGAGTAGACATCATAGGGTTGCACAGTTAGCCTCTCACTTCTGTTTTCAAAGCATTCCCTCCTTCAGCGTTGAAGGTTGAATAATGCTTTCTAAAGCAGTATTTTAGCAAGTATTTGCTTATTGTCCATGCTTAGCATGCAGTGAATTTTACCAGCTTTATTAATCATTCTCAGAAAAACCAGCTGAGGGGACCATTTACAGATGAAAAGTTGAGACTGACTTTTCCAGCCTTTCCATGTATGCACACCTGTCAACTATTCCAGACCCTCCAAGTGTCCCTATTTTCCAGGGACAGTTCCAGGTTTACAGAAGCCACCCTGGTTTCTGTTAGAGGGTATGGTAAAGGTAAAGGTAAAGGGACCCCTGACCATTAGGTCCAGTCTTGACCGACTCTGGGGTTGCGGCGCTCGTCTCACTTTATTGGCCGAGGGAGCCGGCATACAGCTTCTGGGTCATGTGGCCAGCATGACTAAGCTGCTTCTGGCAAACCAGAGCAGTGCACCAAAACGCCATTTACTTTCCCGCTGGAGCGGTACCTATTTATCTACTTGCACTTTGACATGCTTTCAAACTGCTAGGTTGGCAGGAGCAGGGACCGAGCAACGGGAGCTCACCCCATCGCAGGGATTCGAACCACTGACCTTCTGATTGGCAAGCTCTAGGCTCTGTGGTTTAACCCACAGCGCCACCCGCATCCCTAGAGGGTATGGTAGCATCTCCCTATTTTCATCAGAGGGATATTGGAGGATATGGAGTTATGTGACCCCGAGCCAAGGAGATAAGTAACTATACAACCTTTAGAAGGCATCTGAAGACAGCCCTGTATAAGGACATTTTTAAATGTTTTATTATGTTTTTATATAAGTTGAAAGCAGCCCAGAGTGGCTGGGGCAACTCTGTCAGATGGGTAGGGGTATAAAATCATAATCATCATCATGATTATGGAATAGGACGTCCCTACTTTCATTGGAAAAATGTTGAAGGGTATGAGATTCTTTTCCAGCATTTTGTCCCCCAGATCATACTGAAGTACTGTAAAAGTCAAGAGATCAGCAATGTGGCTGAGTGCTTGAACTAGTTTGATAAGAATTCACCATGTGCCTTGGAATACAATAAACTTTGGCTTTTTGTAGTATTTTCAGAGAATAGGAAAAAATAGTCTTGCTAGATTAGGCCTATGTCCATTTTGACTCTAAACTATGGCCAGCCAGATGCTCTGGAACGCTTACAAATGAGGAATGATAGTTACTGAAAATAATTTCCTGTTGGCCTGGAGTTCTAGCATTTTGAAAGAGAACCATTTATCTCTGCTCACTCTCTTCTCACTTATAAGGCATTATCTTCAACCTTGATTCTGACCCCCCACCGCACACACAAAATATTAAAGTTCATCTGTTTCATAGGCTGCAATCCTATACATGGGAGTAAGTGCCACTCACCAAGGCTTATTTCTGATTAGATGTGCACAGCATTGCAATGTTGCTCTCCCCTCAAATTCAGATCGTTTTTGTTTCCCTTTCAGCATTTCCGCTAGCTCTACCACAGGCTTTTTTGAGACAAGGGTAAGAGTTTGCACTTTGTATTCCAAGTGTCACCACAACCCACAGAGGCCATTGACTGAGCCTTTGCCCTGTGTCCATGAGATTAGCGGTGGCTCAGAATAGTGGCTGTGTATATCCATTCACTTAAAGCACACATCTTCCCCCAAAGAATCCCAAGAACTCTAGTCTATCCCTCACAGAGCTACAGTTCCCAGCACCCTTAGCAAACTACAACCCAGGCCATGGCATTCGGGTTGTGGAATTCCTTCCATCTGTAGGTTCATATAACCGTTGCAATACAGGCTGTCTGTCCTACTGTAAAGGCTGTTTAATTTGACCCTATTCTCATTGGCCTCGAGGCATTTTGAGTGTTGTATTAGCTCTTTATTTATCTATTTTACAGTATGTGGTTGATTGATAGAGCTGACTCCTCAGGGCTTTCCCCCCTTTTATGGACTATATTTTACTGCTGGTGCTTTTCAAAGCAGTTTTGATGCCCAAAGCCACTTTGAAGTCCATCAGGTTGAATAGCAGAATCCAAATCTAAATAAATATCGTCACAAAATGTTGCTTCATTTTCTTTCACTTTCCTAATCATAAAACGGCCAGCTCTGGTGATAAGTGCTGAATGGAGGTACTGCACAAAAAAGAGAGGGAGCTTTCAGGGTGGCTATGTGAGCCAACGGTTCGTGCAAAAGTATTAAACTTTTTTTTAAAGTTGATTTAGTCCAAGGGATGTGCTATCTCCCACTGCTCAGGGAAATCTTGAGATGAAGAATGAAATTAAGGAAGCATCCAAAAGTGGAAATGTTATACTGAAGGGTAACTTCAAGTACCCTCACATGGGCTGGCTGCATATGTGTTCCAGTCATGACAAAGAGTAAAATGATTGTGCCCTAGAACAGTTGGTTGTGGAACCAACCAGAGGGATTGGCCTGACCCAGCAGGCTCTTCCCATGTTCTTAGGGGCTGAGGATGCAGGGCAACATTTTGCTGCAGGTCCCAAGTGTCATGCAGAACACTGAATATTATTTCTTTTGTTCTCTACCTTAAAGGGTTTCAGTTCATTGCCAAAAAACCATTGCAGCTAAAAGTGGCAATGGGTATTATTTCTAAATTTAAAATGTATTATTAATACAAGATATGCCACACACAGCATCCCCATATCATGTGCTGCATGAAGTTTAAAGCAGTCCAGAAGCAAAAATTGTCCAGTCACTTCTGCTGTTCAAAGCCAGATTGGCTGAAATCGTGCTTCTGAAAAAGCTATGCTTGCTAAATGATGATCAGAATTACCATTTGAAAGCATATGTAATATGATAATAAAAATGCACATAAAAAGGAAATGGAAGAATCTAACATATAGGTGGAATGGATGGATCTTAATTGAACTGCAGCCTCTGCGCAATTGCCTACATAATTATTTGTTTTAAATTAGACACAGGTGTATAAAAGGATTTTAGACATGGATCAGGCAAACACTCTCTAAAGTGCTCTTGAAATTACTGGTACTTTTTTCTCTCCTAGCAGATTTAAAAGTGCCCTTGTTTGTACTTTGTTGCCTAATGCTTTGTGTTCTCCATAGAAGATAAATGATGCCAGAATGAAAGAGAAACTCCAATAAAGTGGGCAAAAATGCCTCTAAAGCTGCTCTTCAGACTCTTTGTCACCTTGTAGGCAATATCCCCCCTCCGTTCCCCACACTTCCGACCTAGAGAAGGTTCTAGAATTTTGTACTCTAATCTTCATAATCAAAAGGAGATACGAGAGGAGTTTTGATAGAAAGTTAAATAGCTGAACCAAATAAAAAGGGCAATTGTAACTGGAGACAAATAATTTTTTGAAGTGAACTGATAGCCCACTAATCATGGCTTTCAAAATATGAAGCAGACCTCCCTAAAGGGGCATAGCCAGTTGCTGCTGGATATTTTGAGTTCCACTCTGACATCCCATAAGCCCAGTTTTTACAGTTTCTTTAATTGGTCCAGGAGGCGGCGGCTGAATGCCCATCTGCTTGTAGTACTGTATGGTTGTGCTGAGACTCAGTAAAACAACCCAAGAAAGAACAGAAAGCTCCAGTAATGACTAAGAGCAGTTAAAACAACAGAGTCTTGAGGCACTTTAGAGACTAACGCATGGATCATGGCATACACTGTAGTTTGCTTGGCATGTCTAATTTTTTTTAAAAAAAATAGCACCCCAAACTCCATTTTGGGGAGCCAGAATAACTTGCAAAGTGGCCAGTTCTAACTAGGCTGTGTATGCTGCATTTTCTCCATGTATTTCAATTTTCCCCACACTGTGATGTGGTCTCCGCTTTTCCAGGAATTGTTATCTGACCTCGTGGAGATTCGGTTTCAATCCCGTCCACCTTGTTGCCGGGCAGAGCTGCAGTCACCTAGCTTTGGTGCCTGACATCTCTCATGGCTTGCTCGGTTCTTAATTGGCTTTTTATAAGCACTTCCTCTAGCAGTCTTTGTCCGTTCTCTTTGACTTGTAAGATATTGATTGGTTCACATTGCTGGGGCTAGATATGTGCCTTTTGCCCAATCCTCAAAGGTAGGCTTTATAAACAGAGGCAAGTCCAGGAATCAATCTGCTCCCCTTGATTCTGCCTGACAACTTAATATGAAGTAGGTGATCCGCTCCATAACTGGAGAGTCCACAGACCATGCAGACTTTGTGTAAAGTGGCTTGAACAAAAAGACTTTCAGTTTTGATCCCTGATTGGTACCCAGACCTTAATGAACTAATGAAGAAGCACCTGTTATTATTATTTCTGCTTCTTCACTATTTTTCATGTTACTTGAGTCTGCTTTGTCTCCATAATAAACCACTTTTATTTAACAAGAGATCTATACAGTATAGGTTATAAAGTGTTGTACCTATACAGTTGTACCTTGGAAGCGAAACAGAATCTGTTCTGGAAGTCCGTTCGACTTCCAAAACATTCAGAAACCAAAGCACGGCTTCTGATTGGCTCCAGGAAGCTCCTGCAACCAATTGGAAGCCGCGGAAGCCCCTGTCGAATGTTCGGGTTCCAAAGAACGTTCGCAAACCAGAACACTCACTTCTGGGTTTGCAGCATTCAGGAGCCAAAACGTCTGAGTAGCAAGGCGTTCGGGATCCAAGGTACAACTGTATTATATGAAAAAGCCTGGAGACTGTTTGCTTACACACTTTCCTGAAAAGGGCCTTATTCTGGGGCTCTGTAGCCAAGTTTGCCTGTCTCCCTCAGACGGCCACTTACCCATCCCCCCAAAAAGGGTGAAAGAGGACACGGCTTGCATACAAATTGCATATTCTAATTTATATTTCTAGATGCAAATTTATAAATAAATACCATGGTGGGGAAGTCTGTACGCAGATGACCTATGTGCTCTCCAGGTGCTAATTGCAGATGGGCAGCTTCAAAGTCAGTTCATGTGAGAATATACAAAGCCAGTGGTGAGTTTACTACATTTCACCAGGTCAAAACTGGTTATGAAAATCAGTTCCTGGTATATATCAGCAGTGAGGAACTTATGCCCACCCATTCTTGCAAGATTCTGAGATCACGTCTAACTCTCTTGGCTAGGACCAGGGGAAAGTGGAAAGGAATTGGTATATTCCTAACAGCAGTGCTTCTCATCTACAAAAGCTTTGAATGACCAGCTATAAATTGTGATATATCAGCTGCCATAAATGTTACCTCAAGGTAAATGACTATGAAATCATAAAGGCTTTCCGAGTCATTAGAGTTTATCCAAAAACTGGGATATTTGACTTTAAATATACTGAAGTTTCTCTGGAACCTGAATAGCCAAGTCTATCCTTTTGATGCTTCCGCAAGAAAAACTAGGAATGGTTGAGATTAATATATTAGGAGGAGGAAGTAGCAGGAAGCTCATGCACTTACGCAAGGAATAAGAACTGGGTGAAGTTGTCTGAACATATGAGAAAATGTGCAACCCAGATTCTTTCTTCCACTACTTCAACCTAGGCTTTGGGTCTCTTTCCCCCTCCCCATTGACCAGCATATATTTTCTTGTAGCCCCACATACTTATCTAATATCTATCATCTTTTTATTTTATGAAGGCTGCAATCTTAAACCTACACTTTCTTGGGAGTGAGCTTCATTGAACACAGAGGGCTTACTTCTGAGTAAACGGCCTCGGTCCTGTATACCTGAAGGAGCATCTCCATCCCCATCGTTCAGCCTGGACACTGAGATCCAGCACCGAGGGCCTTATGGCGGTTCCCTCATTGCGAGAAGAGAGGTTACAGGGAACCAGACAGAGGGCCTTCTCGGTAGTGGCGCCCATCCTGTGGAATGTCCTCCCATCAGATGTCAAGGAAATAAGCAGCTCTTCTATTTTTAAAAGACATCGGAAGGCAGCCCTGTTTAGGGAAGTTTTTAATATTTAATGCTGTATTGTTTTTAACACTCGATTGGGAGCCGCCCAATTATAAATAATAAATTTATTATTATTATTATTATTATTATTATTATTATTATTATTATTCATAGGATTGAGCTGGAAGATACTTTTTTGCCCATTCTTCACCTCATCTGTCTGTCTGTCTCTTCAACCCAAGCTTTCTCTGCAGCTGAATGCATCTGATGAAATCAGTCCATCGGCTAGCTTGTGTACATTATACGAATGTGAAACAACACAATCAATGACCTTTAATCTGTATGCTAGTACAGTATGTATTGTGTTTTGCTAACAAAAGGTAGGCATAGGCACACGGTAGAAGTGCCAGTAATCAGGAAGGAGAAAAAGATTGTAAGTAATCAAAGATGAAACGGCAAGGCCATGAACGGTGTAAACAGTACTTAGAGGGAATGATTGTTGCTGTCTTAAATTGGTATTTAAAATGTGTGCCTTGGAAGAAGATGAAACAACTTTTCTGTGGTTTTTCCTATATTAATATATGATAGAATTTTCTGTCAGCATTCTGCGGCAAAGAAGAAGCATCTGACACACAAAGTTGCCATTAAAATGGCATTAAGAATGCTTGCAGTGTGTGAGAGAGGAGGGGTGGATTTCAGGGAAACAACATCTGCAGTCATTAAATGGTGCATCATCCTTCACCCATATAAGACAATGAGCATTTAAAGTTCAGTATTTTTAAAAATTGTAATGCTGACTTTACTTGTTCAATAGACGACAAATAGAAAAGCCACTTTTTGGTCAAACTTTAAAAATCATCTATGTGGAATGTCTTTTTTACGTATTATGTGAAGAGTCAGGGCTATGATATCTAATATACGAGTAGCAGTATTTCATGTGTGGCTTCTGGAACACATAGAGTTTGTTGCCATATGTTCCAGTTTTTAGAGCTGTTAACCATAGCATAATTCATAAGTTATCCTAATACTGTACAGCATAAGCAGTAAATTATTTGAATTAGTCACTGTACAATCCTACAGATGAATTCGAATGAGGACCTCACCGGAATGAATGTATGCTTCTAATACTGTGCTAAAGTTGCCACCTCTCAAATCATGCATATTTTTAGGTCAACCCAGCTTATTATATTATTCCTAGACTATATTTCTAGGAAAGATCAACCCATCTCACTATAAAATAAAACTGCTGAAGTTTTCTGCCTTTTAACACAATTTGAAGTTGATGTTTCTGTTGTGGAAAACCCAGAAAATTCAGAAACAAAACAAAAAGTTGTTGGCATCTGTCGTTGTGGTTGCACATTGCATGTGTTCGAAACAGTGTATGGTACTGCCAAGCTGTGTGATGAAAATCCTGTTATAATGCATAAAAAGAAAAAGATTAAAAAGTGGGAATGCACTCTATTGCACAGGAAATTCTCAGCAGGCCTAATGCCTTAGCTTCATCCTAAATTTGAGGTAGAACATAAGATTAAAATAGTTTTAACTGCTCAGTGTCCTTCAGCTTGCTTGACAGGCAAAGTCAACTCAGATTCCCAAGCAGCCAAGCTCTGGGAAATTCTGGGCTCACTGTGCAATGTTTTAACAGCAGGAATCTCAATAAAATCAATATTAGCCATTTATCCGATCTCTAGAAAATCCTCTTAAAACATGCCCCATATTGTTTCACCCATCAGTTTTATACACAATTCTTCCATTTGCTTAATCGCCAAAGTCACTGGAGTGTCTCAAGCAGGTTTGTTTTCCATCAACCCAAACTTTTAATTTTCTTTCAAGACAATAACAATAATCATGTCATTGCCTTTGGACATGATGTCTAAAGCTGAGCCTGCTTTTAAAATTAATCTCATTATTCTATGTCAGAGCTCTACACTTTTTGTTATCAGTCGCGGAAATAGCCTCCCATACAAAGCAAAATATTTTTATTTGTCATTGGCTGTATTAGCTATAGTTAGCAATTGTGGTACTATATTAATGGTGATGCTTATGTTGTGCGAGATAAATAGTTGAGAGATTTGGATGATCTGAGCTTAAGCAAATGCTGTTTTGTACTCTCACAAAGATTAAAAGTTACCTCAGTGCTGTGGTCTGGGGAAAAAAAGAACCAGAGCCAGCAGTCAATGATGATACCTTGTGAAGTAAAATGAGGAGGCATAGCTCAGGGGCTATGCATGATATAGATTCCAGATTTAGTTAGTGGTAGCATCAGGGCAAGATGTTGGGGCAGAAATCCAGGGTGTCTCTCAGCAGAATGAGCACGAGGGCTCCTAAGCACATTAGGAACTGGATTATCCTATTCTGAAATAGATAAAGTAATGCAAATTACTTTCTAAAGAGTCCTCTCCCTGTAAGACCATCACTCATAGTTTAAAGCAGTGTCTGTCAACCTGGTGTCTATCATAGGTTTTGGAATGCAACTCCTATCCACCATGTAAAATGCTTGAAGGACACAAAGCTGGGAAAGTCTGGTCTGAAATCACCTAGTGGCATGACTTGGTTAATTTACCAGGATATCAGCTACAAGGCCTGAGGTGGCAAGGATGGAAAGGAGCTCCATCTGAGACCTTAGAGAGGCTTCCAGGGCTAGACTAGATGGATCAAGGATCTGACTCAGTATTCAACACCTTCATAGGTGTGAGAGGCTTCTGCTATGACAAGCAAAAGGGGCAGAAGGATTTGGTACCACAAGGCAGCAATGGATGCATGGGGACTGATACGTCCTCACTGTGCAAGTGCCTCTGATATTCATGGCCCGCAATGATAGCAAGTTAGCCAGCAGGTGCAAACCTATAGTACACCAACCTAGCAGGCCCCATCCCTCTGCTTCTGCCTTTGCGATGCCCACAAATAAAGTTCTGGGCCTGTCCACCATCCTAGCAATGGCAGCCTCTTTCTTCCAAGGGCACCATCTCACTGACCCCACCACCGTGTGAAGCCAAAAATGGCCTCTTAGTTCAAATGAATAGCTAGGCATGCTGCAACACACCCAGTATAATGCCAGGAGTGGGTGGGGAGAGAATGGGATGCTATCAGCAGATCAGCAGTTCCAATTTATCTGAACTGCTGATAAGGTGTTGTTTGAGTCATTTCTAGGCTACCCCAATTGAAAAGCAGCCCTATGAATGGGACACAGGTGGACTCCTTTGTTTGCAATTTCACCACAATCATCCTGTTTCACACTACATTTGTTGTTATTGTTGTTGTTGATTTGTCCCAGACCTCTAGTTTGGTTATCCAGTGTTGAGTTTAAAGCAGAAGAATCCTGTGTATATACCTTTTTTGGAAAGTTTTATTTTCCTGTAAACTTTGCTATAAAGCGAGCATCTGTTAAAATTACAAAATGAGGTTGTTCAAAGGAAGGAAGAAAAAACACACCATTGCTTTTAAATGCAAGCATTATGCCTTATATTTTCATTTATGAAACACATTGCCTCATAAAAATACCGTCAAAATGAAGGGACGGACAAGTCTAGCAGTTGGGTTGCTTTCCCTTAAAAAAAAGCAAACAACAACAATCCTGGGCCTGGTTTGTTTAATATTTAGATGGAAGGTGATTTCAGTGTTGTTGCGTGATTTCTTTGTGGTTCCAAGCAAGCACATTTAAAACAAAAAACCCTTCCTTTTACTTACAGCATGATGGATGTTTAGAGTTTTTCTTACATGTGGCAGACTAATAGTAGAATGGTTTGTTCTTAGTTTTTGATTGTTATCAGAACATTTTGTAGTAATATGTTAATTATCTTGTACGCTGCTCCGAGCTCTGGTTTGGGAGGAAGCAAGGATAGTATAGAAACTGAAGGAATGAATGAATATTGGAGCTGAATTCGCATGGCTAGAATAACTTCTTCTCTTGTAAACACTGGAACAGTTCAAAAATGTTTGCAGTCAAGGATGACTGTTCAGTTCACTTCTCTAGTGAGATTTCCACTGTCCTGAGGTCCATTATGGTAGATAGATGCATTATGGTTAGTATTGGCCTCAAAGCTGCCCAAAATAATACCTCTCTGGGGCTCTAATCCTAAATAAACAAAGTAGGAAGTAAGTTCCATTGATCACAATGGGACCAATTTCCAAGTAAAACTGCTTATTGGAAACAAACATTGCACAACCAGTAAACTTGATTTAAATTCCCAAAGAGCAAAAGCACCAGAATTTTAGCCATCTTCAGCTAAAAACTCACAACTCAAACTTCGTCTAGCTGTCTCCCGATCCTCTGGCAACAACATATAAAATACTAGAGCCATTAGATCACATTCTTGTTCTTTAGACCATGATCACCTGATAGCCATAGCAATAAGCCCTTTCATGCTCATAACCGTACAATATGGACTGAGAAATTAAAGGCCTATTAGGTCAAGATCAGCCCTTTGAACTGAGTCTGGAAAACAGGACAAAATCAGCACATATATTTTATTTATTTATTTAAAAATATATACAGTGGTACCTCGGGTTACATACGCTTCAGGTTACATACGCTTCAGGTTACAGACTCTTGCTAACCCAGAAATAATACCTCAGGTTAAGAACTTTGCTTCAGGATGAGAACAGAAATTGTGCTCTGGCGGTGTGGCAGCAGGAGGCGGCCCCATTAGCTAAAGTGGTGCTTCAGGTTAAGAAGTTTCAGGTTAAGAACGGATCTCCGAAATGAATTAAGTACTTAATCCGAGGTACCACTGTACAGCACTTGAATATATATATGGTTGACTTTTGTACATGGTTGTGGATTTTCTCATATATTCATAACCATGCACAAAAGTCAAAATACTAAAATAGATTAACACTACCTCAACTTTCTTAACATCTTGGGGGGGCTTGTCTAAACAAGAATGTTTTAGTAGGCACTGAGAAGAACTCTGTGGAGGTGCTGCTTGAGTTCAGTAGGCAGGGACTTCCAAAGTGCGGGTGCTGCCACACGAAACACATGTGGAATGGGTATTATGTGGCACCTATAGTAGCGCCAATTCTGCTGATAAAGGGAAGATACTTCTTTTCGCTGACCAAAACAATGGAAGGTTCCAAGTCTCCAGAAATGAATTCACTGGAATTAAGCATGTGTATTATGCACACCTTGCAAGTTTAATTTTTTGTGGGGGGTGCACGCAATGTATTATAATCACAGTGTTTGTGTGTTGTGCTTACAGAGTTCAAGACACCTCAAGTATTACGGCCATTGGTATATAAGGAATACCTATGGCCTTTTGACAAAACATCAGCATCCTCAGTGGGGAGCAGTTATTAACTGCACTTTGCTTGGTTTTTTTAACCAAAATTTTGAGCACTGGTAGGTTGCTGTGGGTAGAGGCAATCTGTGGCAAGTGCCACTGTCATTCATCAGTCTAGTACCCTGTTCAATTATGTTGTTGTTGTTGCTTTTAAAAACTCTTATACCAAACAAAGAACTCTATAGTTCACGTTCTCCTATCTAATGTATATAAAGGTAAAGGTACCCCTGCCCGTACGGGCCAGTCTTGACAGACTCTAGGGTTGTGCGCCCATCTCACTCAAGAGGCCGGGGGCCAGCGCTGTCCGGAGACACTTCCGGGTCACGTGGCCAGCGTGACATCGCTGCTCTGGCGAGCCAGAGCCGCACACGGAAACGCCGTTTACCTTCCCGCTAGTAAGCGGTCCCTATTTATCTACTTGCACCCGGGGGTGCTTTCAAACTGCTAGGTTGGCAGGCGCTGGGATCAAGCAACAGGAGCGCACCCCGCCGTGGGGATTCGAACCGCCGACCTTTCCAATTGTGAGTATCTCATAAATTGAAATAAAGGACGTCATAACACTTTAGATAAGATTGCTTCCTGGAATCTGAACAAGATAAATAGTCATTGTTTATCAAAGGCACTGGAATTCACAGACTTCTGTTTGTAGCTCTGGAGGATATGACTCCAAGCTTTTAAGCAAGTGTGGCTTGTGGGCCTAAGGACAAGATTCTTGGATTCAAAGGTCAGGGTTCAATTTTAGAACTGCCCGTATGAAGGCAGAATTGGTGACTAATTTTCCTACGCTACTAGGCAACTGTGGTTGGGTTTTTTAAAAAACTGCAATAAAGTTCATTCTAGAAGTTCATCAAAAGTGGTATAGTGCATCTTGCCATAAAGCCAGCATTATTGGGTTATAGAGGAAAGCATAAAAGAATCTTTTCAGGGCAAATCTTTATCAAAAACCATGCACATTACATTTGTCAAAATCATCACAGTGTGTGACCTTTTGGAACAGCTCATATTTTATTTTATTTTTTATTTCTGCCAGATGTAGAGTCTTTTTAATGGAACACCAAGCAATGCTGAATATACTTTTGCATCTTAGAAAAAGACTATGTTCAAAGATAGCTAGACTTTCCAATACAATATGAAAATTCATCTCTGGATAGGTTGAATTTCACTATATGCTACCTTTACTTGTTTTTTTAATAAATAAAACCAAGGATTATGAGGAACGGTTAAAGGAGCTGGGTATGTTTAGCCATCTATGATAGCCATCTTCAAATATCTCAAGGGCTGTCATATGGAAGATGGAGCAAGCTTGTTTTCTCCTGCTCCAGAGGGTAGGACTCGAACGAATGGATTCATGGTACAAGAAAGGAGATTCCAACTAAACACTGGGGGGGGGGGAGACTTTCTGAAAGTAAGAGCTGTTTGACAGTGGAATGGTCTCCTTCGGGAGGTTGTGGACTCTTCTTCCTTGAAGGTTTTTAAGCAGAGGTTGGATGGCCATCTCTCATCGATGCTTTAGCTGAGATACCTACATTACAGGGAGTTGGAGTAGATGACTTTTGGGATCCCTTCCAACTCTGCAATTCTACGCTATGATTTAAACCATCTGAGTGATTTGCTTATCACCTTGTTTTTGTGAGAACAAACAATCCTATTCATTTATTTCTGAATAATTCTACTCAAATCGTCAACTGAAGGCATTCAGAGCAGCGCAGCAGTGGGTGACTTAGTGAAGCACGTACTACAAGCATCATGGCAACAGGCTAATGCCACAAGCCAGATGCTTCTCTTAGTTACAAATGTATAGCTGAAAGCAGAATATGACCCTGCGTGTCAGCTGAAAGGTGCTGTGAAAGCATTTTTTTTATTTCACACAGTTGCTATTCCTGTTAATAATTTGGTTACTCGTAGCAGTTGAAACTGCACCATGTAGACTGACAGCCAAAGCGAAGGCCTGGTCATCTTCCAGGTATGCTATAAAGTCTATTTCATTTTCTGGCTTTTAATGATAGATTGGATCCAGGAATATGAGAGTCCAGGACTCGCTCTGTGAAAAATAACTGTGGTATAAATTATTTAATATCCAAATGGACTCGCTTATATTTTGTGCTTTACATTCTGAAAAATGCTTACAGATTTTAAAAATGAAGAACAGAACAGGCTTATTACAGAACTATTGACTGGTTTTCCTTGGAACGGGTAACAAACACTGTACCAGTTGTACAGCTTTCTATAATTGTTTTCAAATTATTGTTTCAAATTATTTAGAAACAATAAAAATATTGGTCCAAAAATATTCCTGATCCATATAAATATAATGCTTTTTTTAACACCCCCCTGCAAAAATCCAAGTCAGAAGAGCATTGAAAATATTTTATTTATTAACCACTTTTCATGAAATTATTATGAAATGTGGAAAATTATTAACCACATTTCATAAAAACAGAAAATCTTAAAGCACTTTACCAAATATAAAAACATAAACATGTTGAAGCAGTTCAGGAGCAGAAAGTGTTTTTTTATTTGAAAATTGATTTTTTTCAGTACACTTCACCACATTTTGTTACAGGGAAAACACCAGAAAATATTTTGCTTTTGCAAATGTCAAGACCAAAAGAAATGTATCTGAAAATGTTAATTGTTTATCTTCGTGTCAGCAGTTTTTAATCATCTCATCTCGGCATCCCGAAAACAGTTTTCCTAGCTACCATTTCAAATGTCACTCTGCTATAACTGGTATGGGAGTATTTAGTGGTAAAGGGCACCACACAGGCCACTTTTCAAAGTGGAATGATCATTGCTCAACTGCATATGTTAATTCATGTAAATATATGCAAACATCAAATGTTTTCATTCTCTGCAGTTAAGGGTGTGGTAGGAATAAAATAATAAATATGGGCACTTGGCTGGAAACCCAGTCAGATCAATTTAAAACCAATGAGATGACATTCTGAATTTTACATAAATCACTACTAGTGCTGCCAGCGCATCTTAATTTTGGCCAACGCTTACCAGGGCTTTGTACTAAATCTTGCTTTTAGTGCCAGCAGGATGGGTAACCTTCCAGAAGGACTACATTTCCCGTTATCTCTGATCATGGGCCAAGCTAGCTGAAGCTGATGAGAGTTGGGAATCCAACAACATCTGGAGAACCATGGATAAGCCATCCAGCCATACAGAATGCTTTCCTCTAGACAACTTCTGAGTAAGCATGCATAGCCTTGTGCTGCATGCCTGTGACTCAAAACACCTATGAAGAAGTGTGGAATTTGATTTACAGAATGCAGTGGAGAGTTGAGCTGTTGTGAAATAAGAGGCATCTGTTCTTTGGGACAGCTAAACAGCTGTGTACATAAAGCATTAGCCAGTGTCATCTAACAGATAAACTATTCGCCTTCAGCATTGGTCATATTCAAATCTAGCTCAGCCATAGGTTCTTCAGAATCTATTATATGTAAAGAAATTATGTTATTATCTCATTTAGTAGTCAGAACTGCTGAAAATCAGAACTTTGCTAGCCTCCTGCTATAATGCCACATCTAATTTCTGTTGATTATTATTACCCTTAGACCTTCCTATTTTATTAATGCCCCCTTATGATATTTAAGGGCCATCTATAATCTGCTCACTTAAGCGTCAGATTTGGGGGCTAGCCAACTATCTAGCATGCAGTATTTGACTCAGGCTCCCCTAGGTGACCTTGGGCAAGATATTAGCTTTCAGATTTAGTTGTGTTTGCTGAATGGGACGTTGGCTTCCTGGACATATCAGGAGAGAGCTTCTGCTGTTGCATGGTTTGAGCTACTAAATGTATAGTAGCTGCAGGCTCCCTCGCTGACAGATGCTGGTGTTAGGAAGTTGGTGATCGGTATCTCTAAGTTAGCACCCCTATGGCTGTTTTTGGCTATTGGACCCTGGACGGTATGAATTTTTAGTGATCAGATTTATTAGCCTTCACTCTTCCTAGTTAAAATTAATGTACGGTGAAATTCACACCAGCACAAAAGGCAATTTCAGACACTTAATTAAGCCCTACTTAAGCCTTATTTAGATAACAGAGATGATGTTACATTTCCTTTTGATTGACTCGCTTTTTCTAACATCTGAACTCAAGTGGTCTTCCTAAAAGGAAATGGTTACTCAAGGTGACTAAAGGCTTCACTAGCTGGGTCATGAGTCACACCCGGTCCAATCCATATCTAGAAGAAGAAGGCAATAAGGCTGTCCAAATCCCAGTCGATGATGATGCACGATCAAGGCATCAGCGAGTCTTTGAGATTTGGAGGGAATCCAAGGAGAGCTGCTTTCTGCAAGCAAAGAGGTTGGGTTCCCCCCCTCCCCCTTGCAGAAACAATTATTGACTTTACCTGTAGTGCTGAGCTTTTCTCGTCTCCCAAAACTAGCACTGCCAAGATACCCTTGGAACTTAAGTTTCATTAAAAAAATTTTAATTCCTCAACCCATTTTTTTCCTCCCAACATCATTTCCATTTTCCTTTCTGACCTCTTACACTAGCAAATTCTACAGTAAATATTATTAGTATTAACTCGGTGGTAGGGCACAAGCTTGCATGTAGAAACTCTTCGGTTCAAGATTACCTAAAAAAGGTTAACCTAACATCCACTTACTGTATTTGTTGGATGGTAGCAGGACAGTTTTTCCAACCCTTTCAGTCCAATTTTATTATATTTACTTTAATACATTACATTTATATATACCACTTTTTCTTTCAGGGAGGTCATCGTGGTGTACATGGTTCTCCCCTGATTTTATCCTCACCCACAACCCTGTGAGATAGGCTAGGATGAGAGACATTGACTGGTTGAACAGAGATTCAAGCCCTGATCTCCCAGGTCCTAGATCAACACTGTTAAGCCACACTAGTTTTATTGTTTTAGGCACTGGCCATACAAATTATCAGAAAGTTCTCATAAATTTACGTAACTGTGGACTAATTAACCTGTGGTAGGTTTAATTAATTTTATACATAGCTTCCAATAAAAGAAAAGTATAAGCCATTTACAACCAAGGGAAAAAAGGCAATGATAAAATCACATAAAATGTATTTAAAATAGGTTTAACAGTACAGTATCACACCACTTGTGCAGCTCAAATGCCTGTGAAAATACAAAAGCACTTTGGCCTGGCACCAAAAAAGATGACAAAGTTGGCAGCAGGAGGGCCTTCCTGGGAGACTATTCCATAAATCTTACAATTACAGGGGGAATGCATCTTTTAAATACTTTAAACACATCTTTTAAATACTTTAAACTATTTTTGGACTATTGAAACATGTTAACAATTTACAGCTCCATCCTATGTCATATAACCCATTGCGTTCAATGAGGCTTTTTGTTGTTTAGTTGTGTCCGACTCTTCGTGACCCCATGGACCAGAGCGCACCAGGCACTCCTGTCTAACTCATGTTAGTAGCTTTGAGAACACTGTCCTACCATCTCATCCTCTGTCTTCCCCTTCTCCTTGTGCCCTCAATCTTTCCCAACATCAGGGTCTTTTCCAGGGAGTCTTCTCTTCTCATGATGTGGGCAAAGTATTGGAGCCTCAGCTTCACGATCTGTCCTTCCAGTGAGCACTCAGGGCTGATTTCCTTAAGAATAGATAGGTTTGATCTTCTTGCAGTCCATGGGACTCTCAATAGTCTCCTCCAGCACCATAATTCAAATGATAATTCAATGAGGCTTATTAGCAAGTAAATGAGAGTGTAGGATTGCAAGCTTAATGAACATTGCACTGTGCAAGAAATTGGTTATATAGAAACACCTTTGGGCAAATTAGGATGGTGAGTAGCCGTGATATCACTAACATTGTGCTTTGCAGCACACCAAGCACCCTGCAGGCAAAAACAGGGTTGGGGGGATAATTGGTCTATAAAAGTGAGAGAATGGGCTGGATATTTGAGCTTGAGTGCAAAAGATCTGGGACAGTAACAACCCCTCAGGGAGTATAACTTCTTCAGCGCTGAAGTTCACACTGGGATTTATTCTTAAAGTATTTATCACATTTGTATCCTGCCTTTCCTCCAAGGGGCTCAAGGAAGTGCATTTTGAGGTTGATCAGGTTGTGAGATAGCAAATTGCTCAATATTCATAGGGTTTTTGAGGCCCAGTTTAACATGCCTAACCATCTGTCCACTACTATACTACCTCAAGGGCCATAGATAAATGCCAAATTTTAGTAAACCCCCCCCAAACTTTTATATAGTTTTAATACAATAAGTTAGCATCATAGCCATCTACACAACTCATATTCAGAGTAAACTGAGGAGTAAATTATTATATTGATGCCTGGGTGTAGCAATATAATTTTAAAAATGTTGCAAAGTACCACTGGTTGTAGTTATATAATTTTAGTCTCTGCTCTATCTTATGCCACACTCTTGCTTCCCCACCTTTAGATGGTAGTATCAGTCACTTCACTTTCTTCACAAGGTGGCAAGCATATTAGGGAGCCCCTGCTCATTCTGCAAGTGAGGCCTGGACACCTGCCCCCAAGTTCTGTCCTGCCATCACCAAAGGCCAGATTTGCTCTGGAGCAGTTCAGCTGCAAAGTAAAAAAGATTGTGCAGCCAGCCCATTCGGGTTTTTCCCCCACAACCAAGAGGTAAGAAGGCTTGCAATGTGTTCGATTATGAAGTCTTATATCTACATGATGGCGCTAATAATGGAGAAAAGGGTATCTGTTTTCCCTTATTACTTACTAAAGTGTGTCATTGCAAATCCAGCATTGCCCTGAAAAGACCTGCACAGCCGTTTGCAGAGTTTCCAGATTCAATGTTTTTCAGCCCTCCGTGCAAGCACAATCCTAAACGAACTGCTCGATTCTCAACAGCTATCCGGAGCCTAGTCGCTTCTAGGACACTGTCTGGGGGCCAGCGCTTGCAACCGCTCCTCTCCCTACCCCCGGGTTGTTTTTTTGCTCTTTCTCTCCGGCAGGAGGCTTTGATGCATGGACACAAAGCAAGTTTGCTCAGTGACCTGTAGGGTGAGGGAAAAATCCTTGCCAGCTCTGCAAATGACCCAGCACTAATCCTCGAGGTTTCCTGTGCACTCAGCAACCTTCCTAATTTCCGTTATGCAGCCTGACATTTTTTGGGTACGCAGGCTGGAGCGCTGCCCAGCAGAGGCAGCAGCAGCAGGCAAAGTTTTTATTTTAAAAAAGCAATTACATATACAGTATGTGCAATATTTAATTGCACATTTGGCGAGTAACGACGCAGGTAGCAGAATCTCGAGGAGGGGCGCCCGCGGGTTGAAAAAAGGTCCGCCAACCCACGAAGCGCAGGGACCGAAAACTTCCTAATTGGCGCGCTGGTCCCATTCCAGGCTCCTGGGCGATGGCGGGAGAGGAGCAAAAACAAAAGGCGACGCAGCCGCCTCCTCAGCTAAGCCGCTTTCCCCAGCAGGTGGCTTCGTCGCAAAACGCCTCCAGACAATGGGGGCAAGAGCAGCGTTCCCTGGCGTCGCCCGCCTTGGCTTGCCTCGGCTTTTTGTTTTGCACAGGCATTTCTCACGTTCGCCGGAGAGTCCTCTCACCCGGCTCATAATAAAAGCGCGAGGCTTTCTCACGGTCGTGTCGGAACGTTACCTCAAGTCTCTCTTTCTCTCTCCCTATCATCTCGCCTAAAATCCCCATTCTGTGTGTGTGCAGACCAGACACGCCCGGCCGTGGTCCTGGCTGAGGGGTAAAGTGCCCACAACAAACCCTCAGCTTCCTCTGCGCACCTCTCTCTGGCTGAAGCAGCAGCAGCAGTTCAACCTTTCGCTCCGGGGTAGCTGCGGGCGGTTGCCTGGCCCGGGCAAAGGGCTGAGCTGAGCTGGAGCCGGTTGCTTCCCATTGGCCGTGCGGCCGGCAGGGAGAGCCGGGGAGGAGGGGGGAAGAAGAGGAGGAGGAGGAGGAGAGGAGGAGGAGGAGGAGGTGAAGCTGCCAGCAGCAGCAGCAGCAGCCAAGCGCAAGTGAAGGCATACACATACACACACACATACGCGAGTGCGCGCGCACACACACATACAGGCGCACACAGGAACGCCGCGCGAGCGAGGCAGAGGCTGCTGTGGTATTGTTATCCTCGTGTGTGCAAGCGGAGGGGGTTGTTGCTGCTGTTGCTGCTGCTGCTGCCGCCGCCGCTACTGGCTGCTGGCCGGCGGGGAGACGAAGCGAGGCAAGAAAGTGAAGGAGGCGAAGGACTCGCGGCGAGCATGCAGCAGCGGCAGAGCCGGCGTCGGAGCGGCGCTGCCAGGGCGCACTTGGCGACGCGCTGAGGAGGAGGAGGAGGGAGGGAGGCTGCCTCAAGCCGGCCGGCGAGAAGGACAAGCAGGCAGCCGCCGCCGCAGGAGCGAAGAAGACGGGCTATGTGCCCGGGGAAAGCCCGCGGGAACCGCTAACACCGCCAGCCCCCCCTCTCGGCAGCGCCCCTCACGAAGAGACTCCTTCGGCCGCTGCCTTTTGTGCGAGTCACCCATCGCCGACACCCCGGACGCGGCAGCCGGACCGGGAGCTCCGTCGCCCCTTCCTCCCAGGCGAGCGCCGCGGATCCTCCGCCGCCCCCTACCGCCCTTCCCGCCTTGGCCCGCGCCGCCGCCGGGCCCCCATCCGCGGACTTTTCGCCCCGCCGTGCACGCCTCCCCCCGCCACCGCTTCGCCTCCATGTGCCGGATAGCGGGAGCGCCGCCGCGGATCCTGCCGCCGCTGCTGTTGATGGTGCTAGCGGCCCTGCAGCAGGTAAAGAGCCGAGCGAGGGGAAGGAAGGAAGACAGACAGACAGAGGAGAGCCGCAGCAGCGGGGCTGGGGGCTCTTTGTTCCCGCCGAAGGGCGGTGGCGGGGCTGGCGAGAGGATGCCGCCGCCGGGGCCGCGGGCGAAGCAGCCCGGGCTCCCCGCGCTGCCCCGGAGGCTAAGCTGGGCCTGCTTGGAACAGGGTTGCGAAGCTGGGGCGACAGCGGTGGGGCGGGGAGGGGGCTTGGGGGAAAGCGACCCCCTCGATCCCGGAAGGTGTTGGGGGACGAAGACGGGGTGTAGCGAAGGGGGACGGGAGAGGAGTTGCAGAGGGGAGGCTGGAGCTTCCTCGGGAACGCGAGTTAGGGACTCGTATTTCCCACGGCGGAAAGGAGCAGGTGCTCGCTTCGGCGTTAGTAAGAAGACTAATAGTGGAGAGATGCATCTGCCTGCGTAGGGAAGAAAGACCGGGGTGCAGAAGCGTTATGGCGGAAAGTTAGGACCCAGTGACCCCCCCGCCCCTTGCACTGGCGTTGGATCTGATGGGTGGGGTCAAACAAAAGTCGGCCTGCGGGTCGAGAAGGATGAGACCGATGATTGTAAATAAAGGCACCGCGGGGCGTGCGGATGGGGAGTTGAAGTGGGGAGCGGGGATCCCTCCGACCTGGGGACGAGCAGAAGTGGGGCAGGGACTTGGCGCCATCTCTTCCTTGGGGAGGGAGCGTGGGAAAGGAGTGGATGCCACCCACCTCTTCCCTTGGGATGGGAGCAAGGGCTTCTTGCTCCTTGCTGGCAAGGCGGAGATGCGCACGCTCCTTCTTGAAGAGCAGACTTCCCCGAGGATGGAAGTCACCCTGGATAAACAGAGTGGGGGCCGGTCTCTGTGTTGAGACACCTGCTTCGCAAATCGGAGGCTGGGGTGGGATTTATTTCCCATGGCAGGGGCCACCAGACCACCCTCTCTCCCTGTCGTCCTCTTCAACCCGCGCGCGCTCTTTCTACTTTGCCTTCCGGATGCCAGATTGCCAGCCCACTCGGGTCTCGCAGTTACACAACCACGAAGTGCAAACTCCATAGATCTCATTGAATTGATGACTTACTTTTTTAAAAAAACCACGACACATCCCCCCTCCTTGTATGCAATCGGGAAGGTTAAAGGGAGCATATGTAACACACCGCAGGGCCTGTTTGTGAATCGCGTGGGATTTTAATCTGTGTTTAGTAGTAATTGTGACCCCAGAATCAGGGCGCCGGTCGGCTATTTCGGATTAACCGGCACAGAGTCTTAAGGCAACGGTGTGCACTTCACTTTTGCCCCTGTTTAACGAATCCGGCGAGAGCTGCTACCTGAGCAGCCACCCTGGTCAGGGACCCTGGGGTTAGTGGAGCCAAGCGTGTCCGGAACGCCGCCCTCCGTGGCCTCGGGTCCGGTACAGAGGAGCGTGCGGAGCCGCTGCCTCGCCCCTCTGCTCGGCTCCCTAATCCCTTCCCGGGAAGAATTTAATCAGCCTCCGCCTCCGCCCGGCAGCCTCGCTCGCCTCCTCCCCCGCTGGCGTCCTGCTGTGTTTTTTTTTACCCCTGCTGCAACAGCTAACGGGAATTTCCATTGAGGCGAACTCTTTCTCCTTGCTTAATAAAGCTTTGCCACCTCCCTCGCCCAACAGGGGGCGCTGCGGGAAGGCCACGCGAAGGCAAGTGGGAGGCATGTCCATGCACCCCAATAGTTGAGACTGAGGTTCTGGCCAATACTTGTAGGGATTGAAAGAGCCGCCATCCTTGGAGATCTGCCCAAAGTTGACAGGGTCTGTGCCACTGTGATGCTTGCTGGCAAGGGGTGAGTCGCCTTTCACCCAAGTCAGGAATTAATATTTCAGAGATTGGATTTGGTCCTTTGCTGAGTAAAGAGTGAGCTGACTTGGACAAGGGAAGGCTGTATGCTTTTATGAGGCAAGAGGTTTGCAAGCCTTGGCGAAGGCTTAAGACTGGTTTGTTTACACTTTTGCAAAGTAGGGATCTGCCTGGAGAGCATTGCTGGTGTTTCTGCATTTGGTGGACACTGGTCACCTGGAACGCATAGGATGGGTATGGGGGTTAGGCTGTGTACCATTTTGTTGGGAGACAGATAAGGAATCTGCCTTATACTGTCCACACTGACTGGCAGCAGCTCTGCAGGGTTTCAGACAGGACCTTGCTAGCCCTACCTAAAGTTGCTGGGGATTGAACCTGAGAGTTTCTGCATGCAAATCAGATTCTCTAACAGCAAGCTGGATGTCTTGCCTGATAATTTGTGATTCTGCACCAGGAGTGGGCAGTAGTCCATCGATGCCGAAAGTGCTAAATTAGGGTGGGCCCAGGTATCCAGAGTAAGGATTTGATTTGTCTGGGCAGGAATTGGTGGGTTAATTACTTGGATTTTCCTGGGGTGTTTTTGTGCATCTGAAGGTAGAGGAGCATTGCCATGGCTTGTTCAGTGAATATCGACTGTGTAAGGAATGTATCTGGGATGTGGGACAGCTTGTATAGATAGATACCAGCATTAGGGCTGTCTCTCATGAAGCAGATACCACTTGACATATGCTGATGAAAATTCAATTAAGTGATTATCCTGCATTTTGGGGCTTATCCTGTTCGAATAGGGTGTGTGCTCTTTGCATGGCCACCGGACTCCCCTGGTTTTGCTGCAACAGACTAACGTGGCTACGCCTCTGGAAATAGTTTGTGAAAGGTTCTCTGGAGTAATGGATGAACTGTATTTGATACTGTATTTGATGTGCATTTGAAATGGAACTGTGTAGGGTTGAGTGGGGTTTTTTGGGGGGGGTGAGGGGTGTCCTGGGATTTTCCTAAAGTGAGTTCCAATAAGACAGGGGACAGAGGATGGATGCTGGCACTTCGGTCAGCGAAACTTGTCTTCTTCCTAGTGCAAAGGGCAAGCAGGAGTAAATCTCCGGGACAGATGGTGCAGCTCATTGCCTCTTAATGGCATTTGTGGCTGGAGCATATCATCGAGAACGGGCAAGGGACTCTGGGGAAAGGGGTATTTGTGTAGCGGGCTGTGTGAGTGGGCTGGCTTTCAGCAGTGGGTGATATCCGGTTTAAATCCTGCAGGGGTTGAGTGATCTGGGTACAGGGAGGCAGCCGCAGTAGCTGCAGCAGCAGTCACTGTCCATGGTGCAGAGCTCAGATTACTCTCTGGCTGTGAACTGAATCCCTGCTTCTGAAACGTAGTAAACACAGACTTGGCATGTTGCAAAGCTCCCTTCCCTTGCCCTTTATTTCAAATTACTGCCTTTTTTTTTTTTTTGCTTTCTCCTGTGCAGCCAGTACTCTCTTTCTGTAGCTCTGATGGCTGCATCAGGCAGTTGAGGTGCTGAAACATTGATCCTAAACAGCTGGGGGGATTTTTCACTGGTTTAATAGGAGGTTAGTTTGCCCTGATGGGAAAGTGTCAATGTTGCACCTTCTGTGTCTTTCCTTCAAACTCTGCCTCCCTTTTGGGGAGTATTGTTTTAACTTTTTAGCTAGGTTTATTGTTTTCAGGGTCTGTTTATAGCCGGAGTCTGGGTTGCTTTTCTACAAATTTTTAAGGTAGAGTCCACTCCCCCCCCCCCCATGACACAATTTCTTTGTCAGGCTCATTCTCTCTTTTTAGGATGCCTCCAATTTTTTTTTTATCTCCAGATGTTATTTGGTAAACTTTAAAACTTGAGTTCTCTGCTAAACTCTTATTTCGCCGTGTGGTTTTCCCCCTATAAGTACTGTTTTTAAATTAAAGCGATCTATGAATTATGGACAGGAACTGTCTTTATTGCTTTTGTGTATCAGAGAGTTCCAGTGGCATGTCATGGTTGGAAAATCCAATTTCCTCCTTGTTTGGGTACACATTAAATCAGGTTAGGACTCTCTTTTTAACAGGGTGTAACAACACTGAAAGTTAGGTATGAAATCAGTTTTCTAAACCTGTGTCTGGAAAGTGGCCTTTGATTTTTAACTATTGCTTGGCTTTTTTTTTTTTTTTGCTTTCTCTTGCAAGTCAGAAATTATTTAAAACTTTTACATTGCGTACATTGCTAGTGCAAGAGAATTTCAGTTATAAGAAAATAATATTGTTTCAGGACCTATACCTTGGCTAGGTTTTATTTAAATTGTTTTATATTGCTTTCAGCCTTTGTCAGATATTTCCTTGAGGTTTTTTTTTATGAATTCATCACTCATCATTTGCACAGCAGAGCAAACAGCTTGTTCAGTATAGGTTCAGTCAATGTTTGGAATAATGCAGCATTTAGGAACATACTGGTAACTGATGATTAAACACTCACTTCATTGATGATTTACTTTAGGTAAAATCTGTGGTTGTTACGCAAAAGCTTGGCACTCTGAAGGAAAAGGGGAAAGTTTGAAAGGTGTGTGTGTGTGCGTGTGTGTGACACAAACACGCATACTTTAACATCAGAAACCATAAGTGCTTCTGAATTGGGAAAAGAGGAAGTCTGTGTGGGAAAACTGGAGGCAAAACATCACAAAGGACTTCGAATGACCTCCAGAGGCAATAGTTCTTAGGAAAACCTTCAGTTAAATTTTCAATCCTAATTATTAATTCTAGTTTCTTTCATTGTATGGTTTCTGAGTATGGCTAAGATATTGGTCTGAATAGTTAATATGAGTATTGAAAATTGATTATGGGAAATGGATATTAGTTGTGTTAAAACTGACTAGTAGCAAAGCAGATGCACATTCAGGTCCCAGTGATTGGCACCAAAACTTACGCGGTTCTCCTTTATTATTAATTAATTAATTATTAATTTATTAATTATTAATTTATGAGTGCTACTACCATTTTTGTTGCCTTTACCCCAGTTTTTGAAGTTGTGTGCAGATTCGTTATCTTTCCAGCTTCTTAAATAGGGCTATGGCGGTCTAGGGGCCAAACTAGACATTTATAAGAGACATGGAGAAGCACTCTGTAGCTTTTTCCTTTTAATGTAATATTAACATGGTGTGACATGGCATTATCATGTGGTGCATCTTCCTGTCTCTGCCAGCCAATGATGTGAAGCTAGGGTGGGGAGGTGCATGGTGCAATGGCATCCCATCCCATGTTTTTTGGGATACGGAACTACATAGGTAGGTTAGTCCTAATTAATAAGAATAAGTGGCAAAGCACTTCAGTAGGTTAATATAAAGAATCTTGAGTCTACTTATGATTCTTCTGCCTCTACAAATCAAGTTTTCTCAGTGGAAACTTCTAGACTATGATGCTATATCCCAGATATCTGGAATTCCTTTTGAAATGTGGGTTTTTTTATATTAAATTAGAATTTCTCAATATTTTAGCTTTCTTTCCGAGGGTTATGTTTCACATTTTTGCAAAACATTGCAGAAGTTTATTATGAGTAATTCTAATTTCTGATTACTGGAAAATAATCAGTATTTTGAAATTCTAGTTTCTTTTGTATCAATATCAGTGACGTCATTCAAATCTGTGACAAACCCAAAAAGTACAATTTTTATTGATATTTCTTTTATTATTATAAATATTTCTAGACTGCTTAAACATTTAAAAAATCTCAAAGCGGTATACAAAATAATAAAAGGCATGCAATGCCACCAACCAAAATAAAACAGTATAAAATACAGTTCAAACTTCAAATAGCTTTTCTTCTATCGATGATCTCACCATCATTTTCTGGGGAAATACTGAACTGTTGTTTTGACAGATGGGTGGAAGAAGCCATTCTTTTTAAGGAAATGTTTTATATACATATTAACCTAGCAGATGCATTTCAAATATGTTTCTGAAACAAGACAGAAACTGACTTTGGGAGCAATACAATTATTTGACAAAATGCACATTGCATACCTGTTTTATCTGGTTTAAAGTCAAGATGATGTGCCTTTAAATGTTGAATACATTAACATTTTAGGAGACATTTTCATTATACTAAATATCAGCGTTTCAAATAAATCTTTAAGGCATATTTATAATAAGATATTTTCAATCTATTGACATTATTTTAAAAGTCTTCTCCCCATTCCATTTCACATTCTGATTCGCTATCATGCAAGACTCAGTAATTCCTATTAAGTTTTAGGTGGCAGCAGAATGATAATTTGAACCACAGTGTTTGTTTTTCAGAATGTCTTGCTGAAGCATCAACTGGGAGGATTATTTATCTTGTTCTCCGATTTGTTTGAAAATATTTACCACACTTTTTTAAAAGAACTTCATCCTTGAAACAGTTTTTAGCTAAAACCAACCCTGGCTGAAAATAAAATAATAAAAAATAAAGTACAACTAAACAATAAAGCAGTATTAAAACTGTATAGAAGTAGAAGATAAAATATACAGATTTCCTTTTCTCCGCTAAGATGAACTTATTGCATCCTGTGAGCAAATACTTTTTTTTAAAAAAATTTTTATTGGTTTTTTCCACACATAATACAAGACAATACAACACAATACAAGACATACAAACATATAAACACGTATAATTTCTTAACCTTTCATTTCTTAAGCCTTCTTTCAGCGACTTCCCCATACCTCCCCTTTCTGCATCCCTGTTATCAATCTTTTCAGCATCCCCTAATTTCAATATAATACTTTCTTTAGATCTTATTTCTCATATCCAATTGCTAATCGCTGCAATTCTTTTTTGCATTACCCAAAACATTTTAGCATTCATTAATTTTACAACAGTTCTTGAGATAAATTTTAAACTTCTTCCAATCTTCTTCCACCGTCTCTTTCCCTTGGCCACGGATTCTGCCGGTCATCTCAGCCAGTCCCATATAGTCTATTACCTTAGTCTGCCATTCTTCCAGTGTGGGTAGTTCTTGTGTCTTCCAATACTTCGCTAATAGTACTCTTGCTGCTGTTGTAGCGTACATAAAAAACGTCCTATCTTTCCTTGACACCAATTGGCCTACCATGCCCAGGAGGAAGGCTTCTGGTTTCTTCACGAACGTGCATTTAAGCACCTTTTTCATTTCATTATAAATCATTTCCCAGAATACCTTGATCCTTGGGCACGTCCACCAAAGGTGGTAGAAAGTACCTTCAGTTTCCTTACATTTCCAACATTTATTATCGGGCATATGATAAATTTTTGCAAGCTTGACTGGGGTCATGTACCACCTATAAATCATTTTCATAATGTTCTCTCTCAAGGCATTACATGCCGTAAACTTTATACCGGTGGTCCATAACTGTTCCCAGTCAGCAAACATAATGTTATGACCAATGTCTTGTGCCCATTTAATCATAGCTGATTTAACCGTCTCATCCTGTGTATTCCATTTCAACAGCAGGTTATACATTCTTGACAAGTTCTTAGTATTGGGTTCCAATAGCTCTGTTTCTAATTTTGACCTCTCCACCTGGAAGCCAATTTTCCTGTCCTGTTTGAAGACTTCATTTATCTGATAGTAATGAAGCCAGTCTCTTACTTTTGACTTCAGTTTCTCATAGCTCTGCAATTTCACTTTTCCCTCCTCCTGTTCTATAATTTCCCAGTACTTTGGCCATTTGGATTCCATATTAAGTTTTTTCACTTCCTTAGCCTCCATTGGTGACAGCCACCTGGGGGTTTTGTTTTCCAACAAATCTTTATATCGAATCCAAACCTTATACAATGCTTTCCTAACAATATGGTTCTTGAAACCTTGATGAATTTTTACCTTGTCGTACCATATATATGCATGCCAGCCAAATCTGTTGTTAAACCCTTCCAAATCCAAAATGTCTGTGTTTTCAAGAAGCAGCCAGCTTTTCAGCCAGCAAAACGCCGCTGATTCATAGTACAACTTTAAGTCCGGCAGGGCAAACCCCCCTCTTTCTTTTGCATCAGTTAGTATCTTAAATTTTATTCTGGGCTTTTTGCCCTGCCAGACAAATCTAGATATGTCTTTTTGCCACTTCTTGAAACAATCCATTTTGTCTAAAATCTGCAATGTTTGAAATAAAAACAACATTCTAGGCAAGACATTCATCTTAATAACAGCAATACGGCCTAACAAGGAAAGTCTCAAATTTGACCATACTTCTAGATCTTTCTTAATTTCTGACCAGCATTTCTCATAGTTATCTTTAAATAAATTCACATTCTTAGATGTCAAATTAATCCCCAGGTATTTCACCTTCTTTGCTACCATTAACCCCGTTTCACTCTGAAACTTTTCCCTTTCAACCGCTGTTAAATTTTTGTCCAGTACTTTCGTTTTCTGTTTGTTCAACTTAAAACCTGCTACTTGACCAAATGCTTGTATTAGTTCTAAAACTCTTTTCGTACTAGTGTCTGGCTCTTGTAAAGTTAAAACTAAATCATCTGCAACTGTGAGCAAATACTTTTATCCAAGTTTGTATAAGCAGTTTTTTCCCTGTTGGTGCCTGCAGTTTTTATCTCCCTCCAGTGTACGAGTCAATATCTACTCAACTTTTTTTTCCAGCTGGTGAGTTGGAACCCATTATTGGGCATGTTCAGCTACCCTGTGAGTAGAATAGGAAACTCCCAGTAACGTCAGCAGAAGCCAAGTCTTGTGGAATAAGATGGCTAGAGAAAGAAGCTCAAACTCACCCAACAATCTAATAATAGAAAGGGTAAAACATTCAGATTCTTTTTACTACAGACGCCAATTGTGTGGACTATAAAATTGAGAAAAGCTATTTTTATTAAGTGATGGTGACCACTCAGAGTGACTCACGCCTGGTTCTTTCCTTGACTTGTGCGTTCTCTCTCTCTCCAATTCCTTATTTAAGAAAGTGAATTGCTCATATCTATGCAGCATCTGCTTTTAAGTTCCTTAAAATTTAAAATAGATGAACATATCTGAACTTCCCTTTTTTCCTTTTTGATAATATAAAAGGGGTTATCTAAACAACCAGAAGTTTGGAGAAAGGTTGTAGCTCAGAGGTAGAACATCTTGAGTTTCATGCAGAAGATCCCTGGTTCAATCCCTAGTGTCTCTAGGTAGGGCTGTGAAAAACCCCTACCTCAAACCCTGGAGAGAGTCTCTCCGCTGCCAGTCAATGTAACAGTACTGAGATAGGTAGACCAGTAGTCTGACTTGGTAAGAAACAGCTTCCTGTGTCTCCCAGAAGCCTTGTGACTCTTCAAAGACTTAACAACGCATTTCTAGCCATGTATACTCAAAAGTAAATCCTACTAAATTCAGCTGGGCTTAATCCCAGATACGTGGGGCTAGGATTGCAGACTTAACGCTTATTTTTATTTTAAGATTCCAAGAACTAGTTCCCACTTTATCAGGTACACAGAACATTATCTCTTTTTGCCCGTATGGATATATCTATAATTTGGTCAGTAAATGCAAGAGGTACAGTATAACATTCCTATGCAAAGCTCAAATGGATGCAAGATCAGTACAATGGTTATGCTGCTTTAACAGTGGTTGTGGGATAGAAATTCCTGGGGTTGTATTCAGCTAAGTTTTATTAACAGCAGACCCACTGAAAATGTTGGACCTAAGTTAGTCATGTTCATTAATTTTAGTGGGCCTATGCTGACTAAAACTTAGAGAATAAATAAGAGAATCATAGAATTATAGAGTTGTAAGGGATCCCAAGGGTCATTATCCATAATTCTGTATACTTCTATCATATTTTACTCACCTTTTTTCATAAACTAAAAGTGCCCAAATGTTGTAACCCTTCCTTATAGGGGAGTTGCTACTGTCCCTTGATCATTTTGGCTGTGTTTTTCTACATCTTTTCAGCTCTACAATATTATTTTGAGGTGCGGTGAACAGAACTGTACACAATATTCCAAGTGTGGCTACACCACAGATTTGTATAATGGTGCTGTGATATCAGCAGTTTCCTAATGATCTATAACATGACTCCGCCTTTTTCACAACCTCTGCACACAGAGTCATCATTTTCAGCAAGCTATCCACTATGGTCCCAAGCTCTCTTTCCTGGTCAGTTCATGCCCCATTAGTATATATTCAAAGTTATGATTTTTTTGGCTTTCACTTTACATGTACTTGCACTGAACAATTATTTGCCATTATAATGCCCATTCACTCAGTTTGGAGAGATTTGTCCTTTCTTCCTTTTTATTTGTAGTAACCATTCTCAGTGTTAGACAATGATTAATACAAATGGAAAGGAAGAAAGAATTTCCAGTGTGATATTTCATCACCGGCCAACAATGTCCTAACACACCTTGGAACCGTTTGGGTCCAAATTATTTATTGAGCACCTGCAGACATACTATCTGACCACACTTTAAGCTGTAGTAGGCAGTGTGGTGGAATGGCAGTGCTCACTTGACCTCTGGTTGGTCACAATACTACTGCTTACCAGGAGGTAGAGCGGGAGGGGCAGGGCATCAGTGAGGTCGGTGCTGTGCAAATGCACCAGTGGAGCCAGTCAGGTGCTCCTGTCAGTGCATTTGCACCTCGCAACTGCCTTGGGCCCTTTCCCTCTGTTTTCTGCAACAAGTAGCAGCACAACCAACCATGGACAGTTGAGTACCACCACCCCGTCATGCAATCTGCTGCTGACTTTGATCTGCTTTGGAGACTCTACTAATGTGTCTTCTCTCCCCACAGCTGGTATGGTGGGTGACCACAAGGAAACAAATCCTTCTCTGCGGTAGCCTGATGGCTATGGAATTCCCTTCCATTGGACCTGTATCAAATTTTTACATTGCAGAATTTTTGGAAGGCCCTGAAACTTGTCTTTTTCATTTGGCCTTCTAGGCATGATGCTTATTAGCTGTGTGATGGTCTAGTGGAATTAGGGTTGGGTGTCATTTTGCTCTGTTGGGGAAAAAAAGTGTAGTATTGAGTTGTAGTTCAAAATTTCAAAATTTTGCATTACTATTCTTTTCATAATTCCATTGCACTGAACTGAACTGGATTGTATTGTAAGCTACAGGGACATTTGCCCAGAAAAGCAGCCTAAAAATAATTTAGATTAATTAATTTAATTAAACAAGGGGCTAAACAATAAAGGTTTACTCCTGAGTCCTGTATTTGGCACATTGCCTATCCCCCCTCCCCTGCTTCAGTCATTCGGTGTTAATGATACCCTAACAAAATGTAATAGGAAACAAAAGGTTTTCTAGGCCTTTCAGGCTATAGTTAAAACAAAGAAAAGAAAAGTAGCTGAAAATGCTTTATGAAATTTTGGCCCATGTGAAATCTTGTTACTTTGCCTTAATGCATACCTAGAGATAAAGGGTTGTGGCCTAAGCTACAATACAACTTGCAATATCATTTATGTTTGAACCAAATTATTGCTGTACTGTCCCAGTGTGAAACACAGCTATATATCTTATGTTCTGCTAGGGAACAGAAACAGCAGTGAGTTAACTATGGTTTTTAAAATATCCTTTTGTTTTTTACTTTGTAAGTATTCTGTGAACTGAATTTTGTTTTTGTTTTTTAAATAGACTTGAAAAGTCTCCCCCATGAGGATACATTAACCTTTTCTGTGTAACCTTTCAGGAATATGTTTTCTCATTAGCGTGCTTTTGTCCTTTCCCCCCTAAAACTTAGATGAAGAAACTAGTTCTGTTTGGTAGCATACCATGGTTTAAGCCTTGGAAATTACTACTTACGGATACAGTTAATTCCAGTGGGCTTTTATAACCATAACTCTTAACCATGCACAACTGCCTTTGCAAACCTGGGCTCTGAAAGTGCTGTTGTCAAATGAAATAAACCAAAGAGTAGACATACCACTTCATCCTTGCAAAGCTGACCAATCAATTTATCTGTAAGTGTTTCTCTTCTGCCGTTGTAAAATCAGTTCATCTCTTTGTCTAAGGGATGTGTTTTGACAAACTTCACAGTTTAAAATTGGCTGCCCTACCCACAACACATTTGCGCTGATGGGCGCCTCCAGTGACTTCCAAGAGCTTTGAAGCATTAAGGAACACAAGAGCTGCATTTAATTTAGTTAAGAGAACTCAATATTTAAAATTGCTGTAGTGTGCAAGGACTTCAAAACTGGGGTCAGAGTTTCAGTGCACACTAAGGAAATGCATCATACAGACCTGTGGCTCAACAGAGGTTAGTTTTCTTAATTTTAGGAGAGATGACAGTTCCCACACTTCCATTGGCATTTATTATTATAAAGGTTACTACTCGCAGTGTTGTTCAAGCTAGGCTATTTATATCACTAAAAAAACAACTTGAAGGGAAAATCACATAGGGAAATATGAGACAAGTAAAAGGTTTAGTACAGAGAAAGGACCTCCCATCCTTTTATACAGTGTATGTAGGCAACCCAGCAGTGTGACAGTGGATGTGCTGGACCGTTACCTTCCTCAATAATGGTGCAGAATTCATCAGCCAGGTTACTTGCCTGGGCAAGACTGTTTGAGCATATAATGCCAATCCTGGGCCAACTCTAGTTTCTGGGCCCAGTTCAGAGTGCTGGTTTTGACCTAGAAAACCTGAAACAGCTCAGGACCGCAATACTTCAAGGACCGCCTTTCCCCAGATGAACTGACCCAAATCCTGCGATCATCACCTGAGGCCCATGCTTGTGTGCAGCTACATGAGAATGGGCCTTTTTTGTGATGGCTCCCAATTTGTGAAATGCCCTCCCCAAGGAGGTTTGTCTGGCGTCTTCGTTATACATCTTTAGGTACCAGGCAAAAACACTTCTCTTCTTCAGCTAATTAAACAAACTTACGGCCTTTTAAACTGGTGTGTGTGTGTTGTTTTTGTTTGTTGTTATGGTATGCATTTTCTCAAAATAAGTGAGGAGAAACACACATTTGCAGGTGGAAAGATAATCAGAAGGTCAACTAGAAACCTCCCTGACTTGTGAGTTTTCCATGTGTAGGATGATGTTGTGTTCTGTTCATAGCTGTCAACGTTTCCCTTATTCCGAATAGGATTCCTCGCAAGAAAAGGGAAAAGTTGACAGCTATGGTTCTATTCAATTTTGGTACTATTCAGAGTAAACCCATGTAAATTAATGGACATGACTGATTTGGGTCCATTAACTTATTTGGGTCTACACTGTATAACTTTCTTGGATACGACCCTTTGTGGCTCTAGGTCACATTTCCCTGTGTGCATTGTGAAATGTTATGGTCCTATTCAAACTTTAAGGGTAGATGTGATATTTCCCCCCTCCTATCCCCGTAGAGGTGTTCAGAAGAATGTGTGAGGCCTCAAAGATGGCAAGAGTTTGAGATGGAAAAATATCTGTTTCAGCTCACTTAAGTTTCTCCTTCCAATCTTACATTTTGTTTTCCACATTTATGCAGTCAGTAACTTGATTTAAAAAAAACACTTTAGCATAAATTTCTCCTAATAAAAACAATTTTGTATGCAGTTTTGATTAATACACACATTTTTGGAACACTATTCCCTAATATTAGGCATTTTTGTATGTAATTTTCACTAACATATGTATGTCTTTTTAGGCACGTTTCCCCCGAAATATGCATTTTGGTACATGTTGTTTGGGGGGAAACTGCATCACAAAATCCAGACAACTGAATTTTGAAGGATAGCTGTGTTTTAATGCACATATTGGTGTGAGAAGTGTGAATTAAGTAGGGTATGTTTTTTTGTTGAAATAAAAACAAAACTGAATTTCCATCCCTAGTAGGGTGTGAGCACATGCTGGCGCTGCCCCATTGATATAGGCCCTGCCTTTTCCTCTCCCAACCTTCGTACATTGAGCAGAAAGGACTGCAGAGAGATTTAAACTGTGATCAGTCAAATGTGGTTAGAATCCTCATTTCAGTCTTGATCACAATTCTGTGGAGAGGTTACAACCAAGTTCAGCAGATTGTGGTTAGAATCTCCCTTCAGACCTTCCTGCTCAAGGGTGCCCTGAGAAGTGGGGGCAGATCACCTTGCATGCACCTGTGCCTTAAGTTTAAGTTTCAATACTCCCTCTTTTTTAATCTCTGCTTAGTTGTTTGCTGATACATCATATAAAAACATGTGATTACAGATTGGCCAGTATGCTCTCCACATCAGGGCTGTTCAGTGAAAGCTAGTGAAACAGTGATTTAGGCTATTTAAGGTCTAGATCAGGGATTGTCAGCCTGGTCCCTACCGCCCACTAGTGGGTGTTTCAGGATTATGGGTGGGTGGTAGGGGGTTCTATGGCACAAGCTAAATCCTCCTTCCATCGAGCACTGGTGGGCGGTAAGGAAATTTTACCACCCAGAAAGATGTATTAGTGGGTGGTAGGTATAAAAAGGTTGACTACCTGTGGTCTGGATAGTATTTTTACACCAATATTACAAGTGATGGGGCATGGTAGTTGTAATGGGCTTTTAATGTAATACTGAGGCTGTACAATTCTGTTGAAAATTATACCTTCAAACATTTCCCCCTTATCTAGTTTTTTGTTTTTGTTTTTGTTTTTTGCCGATGACCCTGAACATCCCTGGAAGATGTAATGATTTATGAGAAGAGATTAGCTGTACTTGCAGGAAAAAGACCTCCTGCTCATTTTACAGTCTCATACTCTGGAGAGACAAATGAAGCTTCTAATGTTGAACAGAAAGAGCAGAACTGGGAACAGTTTTGTTTATCTTTCAATCAGATTATGATCAGAAGGTTGAAGGTAGCAGTGTTGCAAATAATATATTGGGGAGAGGTACTATCTCCTTCCTCAATCCTGTTTTATGTTTTCCCCTCCTTCATTACCTTCTCCTGCAGTGTAGCTGTTACAGCTCTTCCACATCTTTTGTCCTAAATTGGGGTGGGGTGGATGCCACCTTAGTGTTATTACTTGTAAATACCTGATACCAAAGGAGTGAGTCTTTTTTTGCATTTGGCCTTAAAGCTGGAAGGCTCTAGTGATGTACTTGAATATCCCAGTCTATGTTCTCTGTTTCCCTTTCTCTCTTGGAGAAGACTACAAATGCAGCCACAAGACCTATCTTTTCCCTATACGAATCTCTCTTTTAGACAAGAAGGTGAAGAGAATAATTAATGTTATTGTCTGCTTAATGATACTGTCTGTTTCACCTGTTCAGGAATGCTTGGACCTCTAAGGGTGCTGTTGCTTCGGCAACGAATCATTCCAGAATGAGAGCTTATATGGGAGTTGGAGGCTCCCTTTCCTGGTTCAACCAGGCCTTGATCTGGTTGGCTGGTTATACAAACATCCTTCTTTCTCTGAGTAACCTCACATTAAGCTGGCTGGGTGCTTCACTCACAGCCCTGAAACTCCTACTGGGCTTGCCATTTGCTCTCCTAGGGAGATGACGGGAAGCTATGCAATTGGTGTGTAGTTCTCTGATCTTGGAGTAGGGAAGATGGCTCATCAGGATTTCTGGTTGCTTGGAGATCTGCTAGGGGTGGGGTCCTGTTCCCCTTACTAGTCTTCCTAGGAGACTGCAGAATTGAGGGCTGGGGAGGGCTAAGCCTTGCCATTTACCCAGTCAGGGAAATAATATAGCATTTAATTATTATTTTTCAGCATTTACATATTGCCCAATTAACCATGTTCTCTGAGTGGTCAACAAATTTAAAAGCTGTGAAATACAATTAGAAGCAAAATGAAAACCAATCTGTATCTATGCTCTCTGCTTTAGTGGTGTGGCTGCTTATGACTGTCACAATCAACCAGATGAGTTACTAATTACAAGCGAACAATAATTATTTTAAAAAATGTAAAAATATTGTCACTTTAGATGCGATTATTTTCAGCCTAAGGAAGCTCGTCTATTGGGCCAAGCACTGACATATTTTGAAACAATCTGTTTTAGTGAGATAACACACTGTAATGTAGATAGAATAAGTATTTTAACTGAGGAATCAGTTATTTGCATCCAGCTGAGTGACCACTGAGATTTTTTCCTCAACTGGAATGTCGCTCTGCCCCCTGCCTAGTTGGATTGATCTACAGTGATGGGCTAACAGTTTTCTAATATTTAAAAAGTAATTAGTAGACTGTTGGCACAAGGTTGATAAAAATGATGATTTAAAAAGTTCAGTTGTAAATCAATATTATAGTTAGGTTTTCAACCTTGATACTAATCTAGCAGAGATTCAGAATACTGTATGTGTTTTGCTTTTCTCATTGTTTTGAGTGAAAGTTGAAATGTTTTTTAAGCCAAGCAAAATTGCATTTTAGTGACATGTGATATGTTTTGTCTAGCTGCAATTTAATTACCATCTACTTAAGAGTTTATTTCTGTTGATTTCAGTAAAAACCAATTGAGTGACATATTTCCTGCAGGTGGTTTGTAGGCCAGCTTGTTTCAGTTCTTTTCCCGTAATAGTATTTCACCGACTAAAAGACCTGCCTATCCTGTGCATTTGAGTAGTTACCTGCTTAAAGTTGCTTAAACTTTTCCAGAACTGATGCCTGCTTGAGCAATCCCAAATGTCCCAGGAACAGATGATGGGCCACTGCATCCAGCAGATCTCTCTCACCACAGTTCGAGAGGGAGGTCCACAGTGCAAGGTTTCCTAGTAAAACTATGGAAAGGTTAGCCATTGCGGGTTACTCTCCATCTGTACTCAGAGCTCGTGGAGGCATGGACATGGTGTGTCAAGACAGAGGGACCATGGATGTGCAGCAATCTTAGCCTACTCAGTCCCTTGGCATACCTTCAGAGAGACCCCCGGATATATGCCGGTCATTAAGCTAGTATATTTAATTCTCTTGCATTGCTGTCAGTTTTTGATAACAGTATTTTTGCTTCAATTACTTTTGTAAGAACAGAGACAAAAGATACTAGCAGTATTTTCTGTGCCTCATGAAGGTGGCACTTAGGGTATTTTTCATGGTCTAGTACTTGTGCAGTAGCGTTGATGTTGCCCTCCCACTTTCAACAGGGCTCTGTAGATTGTATTCAGATCTGCATTTCAGAGGCCATTCGCATCACATTTTTGTTGGCCTCACTTTAAGCTATTTCATTAGTCCCGCCAATAGACAACAATGACTATAGGAAATATAATGTATGACCAGCCAGGCCCCTTGAGCAGAATTATGATGGATTTTTGCCTAGGTCCTTATACCAGTGCTTCCCACTAGTGATTATTAGAGAACTCTAGGCTCTGGTGAGGTGAGTTTTTGCTGCTTTTAAATCTCAGGCCCCTTTGCAAGTTTAAATTGCTTCACAGGGTTTATTACTGTTGAACTGTTGCTATGTCGTTGTTCATCACCCACATCCTGTAATTCATGCTTTTACAACTGTCCAAAAAGAATGATCCACAAGCCTCTCTTTATAAACAAATGTTTCATCATAATATGACATCTGTTATGTGAGATGATTTAAAACAGCCTCTCTATAGCAAGTGTAAGGTGCGCAGTTGCCTTTATCTTCTTGCTGAGATGAGGGCAAAGTTTGGTTTGATTTGCTTCTGCAGAAGGAAGAAAACAGAGATTTCACACCCAGCAGCAGCAGCTGAGCCAAATCTCTAGCAGAGGACTGGCGGGAAGAATCACTCTTAGTTTGGCAATGGTCCATGGCTCAGTAATTGAAAAACAACACCTTACTCTTGTTTTTATAATTTTGCCAGGCATGTATAAACAGACTTTTAAAAAATGGTGGTCATATCTTAAAACTGCAGAATTCCCATGAAAAGCTACTTTGATTCTTACAGATCTCTACAGACATATCTTTACTAGAAAGAACATTTTATGAATAGTTTTCCCAAGGGGGAAAGGGAATTTTTTTTAATGATTTCAACGTTCTTCATTCAGGGGAGAAGTCTGCACCCTAGACAGAAAGGAGTGGTGTTCTTACACGCTTCAGCTTCCTTTCTACAGTATTATGAAGATTACAATGTTTGGCTTTAAATTGTTTTGCTGTGTCATGAAATAAAAATGTAAAAGAGAAATGAATGGCTGTGATGCTTCATACTCTTCAACTGAACTTGAAACGACCCAGATTGTGTGGTGATTCGAGATTCAGTTTTATTTAATTCCAAATGCAAAACACGAGAGGCTAAGGCATTGTCAAAGTTTGAATCTCTGATTCCTCTCATGTGTTTATGGCCACAAAATCTTCACAATAGACTTGCTTTTGGGAACAGAGTGCTGTCTTTTGTCTCTGGGAAAAATTGAGAGGTTGCAAATGAAAGCATAAAGAGGCCTCTTTATTCATGTCCCCAAGTCTTTGTTTCATTGGGCATTGTTTCAGTTTATAAGAGTTGTTTTAGCAGATATAGCGTGCTGGAAAGGCCGACTGATTCCCATGCACATCAGTGCAGGCTTGTTAAAGTCCTGTTATCTACTTAGCTGCCCACCCAGGATTTATTTGTTTCAAGGGTAGTTAGGATGTCTGTTTTCCCCCCTCTCCTTGTTAGTTACATTGAGTTTGCTTATTAAATTATGGAATCTGACAGCATCTTGGGCTGAAGAACTGCCTCCCGCTCTGATTTTCAGGGTTTATTACAGTTGTTGTTTAAAAGCAGTACTTAGCATTTTCCAGAATAATTCTCTTATAATTCAGAAATGTGCATTTTGTTTAGCACAGTTGTTTGTCTATAGGTGCCTAAGATAATTGCAGTCAAATTTTGTGTGCAGCTTAATGTTCATATAACACCAAAATACTTGGGAAGTGGAAGTCCTCTGATTAAAAATGTTTATGGTAATGAAATGTACAATACCACCTAGTATAGTTTTTGACTCTGGTCACGTAGATCTTTTATTTGGCCTTCTTTCACTACAGAAGTGGGTTGTTAAATTGTACAATGTTGTATGTTTTAATGAGGTAAGAGCAGGAGACAGCATGGTTATTAATGTCATACTTGGCATTTAGGTAGATCAGCTATATTAAAGAAAGCCTCCAATTGATGGTATTAGCTACAAACAGTGTAAATGGCTTACTAGTGATAGTTCAAAGGACTATTTAAATTTTAAGTGTCTGTCTGTAGAAGCCTGCTTAGATTGGAATTGTTTAAGTTGTGCTGTAAGATGACACAGGAGTGTGTTTTTTTTAATTGTTTAACTTAGATTACTATTTACTCCTATTAATGAACATGCTGCATGAAAACACTTTATTTTAAATTAAGGGTTAACAGTTTCATAAAGACAACAAATCAGGCTTTCTTTGTGAACTGAGTAACTATTCTTCAGTAACATTATAGCAAAGACGATTGTATTAAAAACATTTATTTGCAAATGTATATAGAGATTTCATATGACTGCATTTATCCAATCAGACAAATTCAGAGTTGAGCAGAGCTTGAAATGTATTGACAGGTTTAGTGAACATGTTTTGAATTGGCCATTAAATCTCTTGAATGCCTCAGATTCATATCTGACAAACTTGATAATCAGTTTTCCATAACATTTATTTTTATTTGAAGAAATGAATTTGTTTTTTCCACAATTCTACTTCAGCCTGAATGGCTGTTTAAGCTGAAACATTCAGTTATATAAAGAATCAAGATTGTGTATTATTTAGATCTTACTAGACAAGTGGGATTTGTTCCTTGCATCCCAGTTATCAAAAAGATTAACCCTTTGCCCCCAGAATTCTAATTGCAGCCATTTAGAAACAAAGAGGTTGTTTGTACAAGATAGTAGCAAAATCGGGGTTTATGCCAAGTGCAATGCTTCTCAATTGAATGGGGTTGCGAGTATTACATAAATTTTGTCTTGCATTTCAGGCACCTATAAAGGCAACTTGTGAAGAAGGCACATTATGCAAGACTGGGTTTCCTGAAGACGTTTACAATGCAGTCATATCCAGGGGAGTTCATGAAGGACAGCCTCTTCTAAATGGTACGGTTGCATGTGACATTTAGCTTCTTATTTCTTGTGCATACATTAATTCTAAGGTATATTGTTTGGATTCCTTAAATAACACAAGAGCCCTCTTTTACTTCAGTAATATACCAGATATATACTACCAGATGTAGTTTTGGGATTCAGTTAGATAGAAATGATTGACCAAAGGTTTGCCATTGAAATGCCTTTTCCAGAGTACTTTTCCACAGAACTCATTGTGAGATGGCTTCATTGCAATACTTTTCTGTTAGCCCTCTTCATAAGATCATTCTCAATTTTGTAAATTATAACAAGGACCTTTCTTATCCTAAATAGGAACTGAAATTTTATTACAGAAAAAGATTGTCCCCAGATCAGTTCCCTCCCTGTACCAAAATTTGCTTGCTATGTGGCCGGGGTAGTGTTCATAGAAGGATAAAATAGTATAATATCTATGTTCTCATCTCCCCTCACCCACTTCTCTCATTCTGAGTGTTTTTTGTACATGTGAAAAAAGCCTTTTACCAAGCTGTCATATGATTTGTGAAAGCTACCTACTTTTTAAAAATTCCCTCTATCCTTTTCCCCCAAATGGCATAATAACCAGAATGAGAACAAAAAGATAGGCGGTTCCCATTTCCTCAGCCTTCAATGCCAGAAGCTGGCAGAAATCTCAAGAAACACAAAAATATTAAAATTGTTTATTTATTTCTGTTCTGTGAGAAACATATATTGTGTGAAATATATTGCTAATACTTCACAGCTAGACAGATTTCTCTATACAAAGAGAGAGAGAGAGAGAGAGAGAGAGAGAGAGAGAGAGAGAATTTTAATTGTCAGTAGAGGGCCTCAGAGTAAGAAAAATGTATTAATTTTGTTGTTTTATAAGCTGTGAATATCATAGAAATTACTTTGCAGCTAATTTAGAAATTATGGCGCTGATCAAGAGGATTAGTTTCAGTGAGTTTCAAATCTATCTTAAATAAAAACTAATTTGATTCTATCCATTGTTTCTTTCTTCTACAAATATTACTGCATAGATCAAGCCATTAACATAAATGAAAAAGATTTTTTTTAAAAATGGAGCCACAAATCAAACTGATCCTTGAAACAAAAGCTTTCTTCTGTATTTAACGTATTCTATTCAGCAGTGTCTGCTCATAATTATATTTTTACAGACCTTCCTAGTGCTTTCATAACAATAATTGAATCTCAAATGCAAAAGGAATTTATTGGTTTTAGATTATTAAATCCTGGCTTTAATAAAGTACTTCCTTGATTCATTTAAAGCAAGGAAATAAATTCCATATATTTGGTTCACTAATTAGTAGGTTTCAGAAATGATAAGACAACTTGGAATATTCTTCAAAACTAGTTTCTTGATATTGGGAATTGTGTTGCTGTTTCTATCTTTAACTATGAATTTCTAGAATTCAATTTGGTAGTGCAATTAGCTGCAATTCACACCTATCATAATAGTCAAAACAGCAGTTTCTTCCCTGTTTTCAAAAGAATGTTTCCTGATGATTTTGTTCACATTCATATACGAGTAAGTATAAAATAATCCTCCCTCTTAAGAAGACTTGCAGATAATTTGCCCAGAAAAGTAACTACGGTAGTTCACAAAAAGTACCACACACTTCTGCTAGTAATTTGTTACCTAAAAGAAAAGAGCTGTCACTTTGGTAAAGTTTCTCTTCCAAGTCTTCTAGAGGTATTCCTACTTGCCCTGTGGAGAAAAATGTTTGTGAAGGATCTGAACAAAGGAACTGCAGATAAAGTGTGAAATCTTTGTTTCAAGAAGAACTTTGAGATTATTTACACTGATCCCAAGGGAGTACAATCACAATATGTTTGTTAAATTCTTTCAATATATAACAACATTGTAAAGACAAATAATGAAATACCCCAATTTAAATAAAAAAGAGGGGAAAACAATCACAATATGCTACTCATCTAATAGTTAATATTCTACTATTATACAGACATAAAGTTTAACATTAATCATTATATCTGCATACATAACCATGGCTGAGTAACTATTGGCCACAACCCAGGAATATGAAGCCATAGTTTGAAGGGGGCTGGGATACCATGGTTTGTATAACTATGGCTAAATGTTAACATCTGTACTGAGCAAACTTTGGTTAATTGAGATCCCTTGCCTCTCCGAAGTTCTCTGCTGGGTACTTTTCTAGGTCTTCTGCTCCAAGCTTCACTGGTGTCTTCTTATACACACCCATAGGGATAGTGTTTAGCTTAGCAACCAAAACCATGGTTTCACAAGACACTAAACCATGATTTGCAAGATGAAGCCTCAGATTCACACCCTTTTCTCTTTCCTCCAGTGAAGCTATGAGGAGTTTGGAAGCTTTCATACCTGTTTTAGCATGTACAAATTGGATTAATCTTAACTATGCTGTGCAACAGCAGAAGTGGCTGGGGGGGCATGTAAAAAAGCTATGAGTTAGAGAATGTTTTATATTTTTTCCTTCAGAGACAACGCCTAATGCCCCTAACAAATCCAATGCCACAAGAGGCTGGTCTCTTCCAGAACTCTTGATTGTGTGATGTCCATGTGACAAGCCCAGGTCATGAATTGTGTGGAATGCAGGGTTGTTGTTCTTGAGTTTTGTGGTACCAGCATCCAGAAGGAAGGTTGCTATAAATTTTTAGGTAGGAAGCAGTTAGCTATATGAGAATGTGGGGTGTTGAAATTTAGCCATAAACCTCACCTTTCAACGAACCAAAGTTTGGCTCAGTCTCCTCCCGCCCCAAACACGTAGACACCAAATATACAATAACCTCTCCATTATCAGATAACCCAACACAGGACTTTACAAACTAGTCACAATACAGCTTGGTGGATTAATTTGCTATAAATCTGAAAAGTTTATTTTGCAGTGGAAACATTTGGCCTGAAAGCCAAGTGCCCTTAAATAACTGTCGAGTTCAGGGTGGTCCAACACATAGCCTACGTGTCACATGCAGCCCTTGAGGCCTTTGAAATGGCCCTTGCTATGCCCGCCCCCCCCCCCCCCGGTTAATGACCAGCAGTGGCAGCAACAAACTGTTGTGCTTCGGTGTTGTCAGAAATTCAGAGTATTTTTCTGACTCACTTGGTCTGAGAGATTAGACCACCCTGGGTTAGTGGATTACAGCGGTGCATTTTACTGTATTTTATCTAATTGGGTTATACTCAGAGTAGACACATTAAAGTCAGTTAAGTCTACCCTGTGTATATATCAACCACTAGACAACACAGGAATTCAGTTGCAATTTACAGAAAGTGAATATTACAAGACAGCTTTTAATTTCTTTTTTATTTGAATCAGTGTGCATTAGTTTTTAAAAAAACTTCCTGGGGCATCATGTTTGTTTGTTTTGTTCACTACAACTTCCTTAGTCAAATTATTTTAATGGTTAATTCTCTTGAAAGTACCGACATGCTTGAAAGCATATCATTTGCTGGTTTTACATAAATGTACAGGCCATCATTGGATGGCTTTGACTTAAAATTTAATTACACTGTCATTTTGAAGTACTATTGTTGTCAAAAGCCCATTTTCTGGTTATTAAACTAGATGCATGTGACAATAGAAGTTAAGCATGCTTTGTGTTGTGCTCCCTTTTGAGGGTGAAAAGCTCTGAGGGCCAGATTCAGAACCCTGTATTTCCCTTGATATTGTTGGCGTATATCCAGATTTACACCAGCTCGAGATCTGAATTCTGCACTTTAATTGTTATGGATTTTCTGTGAGGGTTGAAGCTTTTTAAAGATTTTTTTTACTATACTGTCAGTTGCCTGAGGTATAGAGGTTTTATTATCCTCTTAGCCAGCATTAAAATACAGCGACTGAGGCAAGAGACTCACAAAGTGACCAAACTTTTTTCATTTGTTTCTGTTCTTTTTGTTGAATTTTAACACATTAGGAAAACATCAATTTGTTTCCCTTCAAAACAGAAAACTCTTAAGGTTATACTTGCACTGTGAAATGTTAGAGATCTGTGTCAGATACTGCTTTTGCATGTCTCCTCAATACGGCTGCAAACCTATAAGCACTTACCTGGTGGTAAGTCCCGTAGAACTCAGTGAGACTTCCTTCTGAGAAATGTATAGGGTTAATATTCAGTTTACGGGTGCACAAATCCCAGTTCTCTGTTGCACTGCAACAGTTACAGAAAATGCACCCCAAAGAGATCCGCCAGACAGCATCTCATGTAAGTGTTAGATAATTTGTTGAAAGAAAGCAGTTCTGTGGCAACTCTTACAGAAGGCCTAGATAGGCAGGGAGAAAAATAGACAGCAAGAATAGAATATAGGCAGACTCTTAGACAGAGCCAGAATCTGGCTGTTGCTTAAGCGAAGATGTAGGCCATACTGTTTTGTCAGGGCGGGGGGAATCAATAGATTTCCTTGGTGGATGGGGTGTTGCTGGAAGATGAAACAATAATACAGCTGTTTCAAACATTACTGCAATTCTGAATGGCTTGGCAGTAGGGACAGAAAAATAGAAAAATGGGGACCACCGTTTCCAATCCCCTTTCACTAAACACATAAGGATGACTCTGCCTATTTCTCGTATGTCAATCTTTTTTTTATTATTATTATTATTATTATTATTATTATTATTATTATTATTATTTGTATTGCCTACCAGGACATACTTTGCTTTACATAAAGCAAAAATAAGACAAGCCCCTCTCTCAGGCTTACAACTTCTTTTGCAACTTTGCTGCTAGTTAGAAAACACAAAATGGGCAATGATTCTACAGTCAACTCACATCCTGATCCTAAAACATTTCTATAGAGTTGAAGTTGGGACTTACTACTCAGTACACATACTTGGGCTTTCAGGCATTGTGCTTTCGATTTGGTAGCTTGTTCTCAGATATTTTACCTCTAAAACCAGCTTTTTTGTTTGTTTGTTTGTTTAATAATGAATCTGTGAGTTTTAAGTCTGCATATCTATATTTGATTACTGGTAGTTTATGGTTTACATCTACTTACAATCTTCACATGACCTTCATAAGGTGCACTGGCTTATGTTTCATTTCTGGATTCATTTGCAAGGGCTGGTATAGCTATCCAAAACCCCTTACACTTTGGGACCAGTTCCTTGAAGGATTGCCTGTCTCCATGTGTGCCTGTCCTTACACTAAGATCCTCATTGAAGGCCTTTATCCACATTCCTTTCCCATCTGAAGTATGTACAGCAGGTGCCTGCCAGGGAAGCAACCTTCTCGGTGGTGGTGCCCCCAAAGTAGGACGCTTTCTCCAGGGTGACTTGCTTGGTGCCTACGCCAGTGTCATTTTGGCTTCAGAAAAATAACTTATTTTCTTAGAACCCTTAATTCAATTTATCTGTTTTGTCTACATGAGGTCTCTTGTTTTTATGCTGTTCCTTGTGATTTTATGGTTTCTAATAAATCTTTCTATGTTTTTAATAGCATGTTTTAAATTAAAGATAATTTGTTTTCAGATTTTGTACGGGTATAAGTCCTTCAGAATTAAATAAAAAGTGTGTTGAATATAAGGTACATTGGAAATTACTACAGAAATATAGTGATCTTTTTGAGATAAAACTGAAATTTGCAAAGCAGTGAATAAAAGTTAAGGAGATGGACATTAGAAAAACTGCTTTCTTGATAGTGAAGTGCTGTCAAATTTTTTATCTTAGGTACTTTACCGGTGGGCTTTCTGGCATTCTAAGTATCTAACTGATCACCCTGTTTGGGAAAGGAATTTTACTCAACGTCCTACTGGTGGTCATGAGTGGTTTTTTCCAGCTCTTATCACTTCTGCAGCATATGATCAGGCCTGGAAGTTTGATTCATCAAAGTATAGCTTATGACAGCTTTCTCATTGCTGATAGTAAATGTGCTCTACAAGCACATATAACCTGTTGGATTCCGCCCCCCCCCCACTACAACTCTTGTGGTATGCTAGAACTTAATGCAGTTTTATTGTTCTAAAAGTATCCCAAGATTGAATAAGTTTTCCATTTCAACACCACATTCTATACAGTTCAATGAAGAATTCCTGCACAGAAATCTTGCATCAGTTCCAGTGGCTGTCTTGGGTAGTCTGTATAGTAGATTCTGATACGCTTTTGTGCAGTCTTTTCGATTAATAAAATTATAACATCATGCTTACCTTTGATACAACTGTGGCCCTGCAAATATTTGCCATGCATATTGCTTGGGTTACTGCAAATCGGTTATTGTAATGCTTTTTTAGCATACTAGAAAAATTGCTATAGCATAAGATTATACATAGTGTAAGTGGGTGTCTACTCAATTTAGCAGCACTTCTCCTTTATCTCCACCCCTTTGGAGTCTTCTTCCCACCCCTAGATCTGTTCCAGAGGATTGGGGGACCCTCTAGAGCAGATTTTATGGGGACTGGAGAGGGAAGAAGAGAAAAATCCAGTTGTCCAAGTGAATTTGTGTTGCGAAAGCAGACAGACATCATTGCTTTTTTGAGTTTCATTCAGATGAGTGAACAATGATTAATAATCACCTAACTGCTTTATATCAATATGAGTTGCTTGCGAAGTTTTTAATTTAAAAACATTTCTAAAATGGGAAACAGTAGTGTTCTATGACATTCAGTATTAGAAACTCAGTTATATAAGGTAGGTGCCAAATGGCTCCTTAAACCATGGTTATAACTGCCAAAACGGAATGCCTAATTTCCACTTCGGGGCATAACCTCTTGTGAATAGTGGCTTTAAAAATAAATTCTTTTATTTAAATACGCAGATTTTTCACGAATCACTGGCTTATTATAATCTTAGCAAAAATGTAGAAGAGCCAGAGTATGTGTTCACAAAATTTCTGTGTAAAACTGTTGGTTTTCACATTGTGTATATAATTATATGTTCAGTTCTATCATTTAGATTTACAATGGGATCTTTTGTTGACTTGTCATCCTTTAACATCAGAAGACACAGAAATTACTAGAACTTCCTATTGAATGGGTTGTTATTTAAAAAAGTGTCTTAAAATACAGATTATAATACAAAAATAAAACCACATTCTAGCAGTAACTAAAAACATAATGAATCCATTAAATTAAATAATACTGTGTTAAAACATTGGATGTCATTCAGTTTGCGCTAATCGACTTGACTTCATTGTTCTGAACATAGCTCATCTTTGAGTATCACCAATATATGTGTTATTGTAAACCATCTTAATTCTTAAGCAAGGGTAGAATGCAACTAGGGATGATTAATGGATGGTTGGGTACAAATAAGGGGTATTCTCATGTTGATACAGACTGTAAGGAAGACAGAAATTAAGCTTGTTCACATGAATTATTACTGGACTCATCCCCCATATTTGCAGGGCCATTTGTCATTTGTCCTCCCCATCACCACAAGGCCTCTCCACCAGCAGTTTCCCAACCAAACCCCGCCACCCACCCAACTTCTGTAACTTACTGCACCTTATCTTACCTGGGAAGCTGTATTAAGATCAGTAGCAGCATGTAAGGGGATGGTGGAGGTTTGCCCATTTTTATTACTTTTTATTTTGCAGGATATATACATGGCTTTCCATATAAACCCATAATACCCTACCTAGGAGCTTCAGCTGAGCCAGCAGTTTGATAAAATAGAGGAGCCTCAAGTAGAGTAGATGAGAAGCCTCTGTGGAGAGGAAAGCATGACTCCATGAGAGATGAGGGCCCTGCCGGATTAACAGCTGCAGGGGGTTGAAAGTGACACAGGAGCCGAGCTTGTAAGACACTCATGTTGAGTGGGTGGCCAAAGAAATCCAGAGTGTGGATGGGCAGTGGAAGGGGCTGGGACTGTGAAGAGATGCAGTCAGTAGCTGAAGGCAAGGGGGAAGACAATGCCTTGGAGAAGGGCGAGCCGGCAGAAGCTGAGGTGCTGCTTCTTCTGATTGATTTTTCCATTCACTGGGAGCCTGCTGTGGAAGAGGGGAGCGGTGCATGAGGAAAGGCCTTGTGAAGGAGGGGGAAAGTGTGTTGGGAGAAGAGTGAGCAGGCTGAGGAGCTGCTTCTAATTTATTTCTCTATCCCTTGGGAGAGTGCTGTGGAAGGAGGAGTGCAGGAGGAAAGTGCCTCAGAGGATGGAGATGAAGATCTGTTGTTTATAGAGCTCTTCACTCCGTGTGTGTGTGCATGCATGAGCGGGAGGAATCAGTGCCTGTGGAGATGCCTGAAGAAGAGGAGCAGCAGAAGGAATTTGTGCACCTGAGTGTGCACCAGCGCCTGAGGAAATGGTGGCAGAGGAAAACCCGAAGGAAAAGCTGGAGCTCTGTGTACATGCACCAGGGGGGGGCAGCCAGCATTTGCTGAGTTGAGTGAAATAAAACCCAGCAATGACCTTTCATGTGCCTATACTAGGTTCATCCCTTAAGCAGGCCCCAGCAGCCAGGGTCACTCAGAGTCCCATGAGTTTTGGGGGCAAGAGCCTCTGGGAGGGTTATTTGTATTTGTTTGGGCCCATGAAATGTATTAGGAGTAAGCGTAGAGGGGGAATCCTGGTCGTCTTTTTGGGTGAACTGGGCCAGCTGATTGTGGGAAAAGTGCTCCAATATAAAGACTTGTGGTCGGATTATGATCAGCATCTTGGGGCAGGAGATTAAGTGGACTGGCCCAAGGGTGGCAAGAGAAAGAAAGAAAGAAAGAAAGAAAGAAAGAAAGAAAGAAAGAAAGGTCTCCACTGTCCTTCACTCTGAGGAAACCGAACTCTTGAGTAAGCGCCTGTAGGTGGAATTCTTGTACCACTCAGAGTTGGGTGGCATGCAACAATGCATTCATTATCATGCTGCAAGTGAGAATTGACTTCTTTCCCATATGAAAAGCAATACCAGTTCATTTCTCTTTCGTTTTATGTCGTGTTGTGAACCACTACAGTATTCTGGTTTTCAGGTTCATTGTAGACCACCACATTTTCTTGACTTACGTAATTCTCTTCTTGTAAGCCGCCACAATGGATACATAGACTGAAGAGAAAGGGGCAGGGGTCCGCCACATTATGGATACCCAGCAATTATTTTCAGGGTCCTGTGAAGTATGGCATTTTTGCTCCCTGTTTCACATGCATTTTATATCTCCTGCCTCACATGATGGCTGTATAGAGGGGAAATGATGGGCAAGGGTAGTACGTTGCTAGTGTATTAGTAGCAACTCTTCTCCTCCAGCTTCTGACATAGATTGGTCCCAATACAAGATAGAGCCTGGTACTATTTTGGAAGAGGCACTCTTCACAAGTATGTTCCTAGGAGCTTTGCTTTTTTTTTTTAAGGCTATTACACCTGTCATGAAATATAAAGGACACTTTCTTTGCTATTGAGCAGAATTAAATGTAGAATTGCCACTGGAATCTTGACCACAGTTGTAGAGTACTGGAAACAGACATTTTGTGAGGCAGAATGTAGGCATTTTATTAAATTAAAGCCTGAGCTTAGGCCAGCACGGTTTTTAATGATGCACTCCATCTTTCACTGACTTTATATTAAAAAAAACCGCACTGGGGTTTGACTAAGGGCAAAAGAAAGAAAAAAGTGTTGTGTTGCTTTCTTGTTGAGTAAGCCAGAACTGCATATCATGCATGATCTGGCAAACAGTTCAGGGTTTAGTTGGACTAGATCAATAAATTCAGATCCCTTTGTTTAGTAAGATCGATGCGATGTAATGAAGTCTGTGCTCCAATTCCCTGCTAAGGATCACTGCAGGGGATAGGAAGGTGTCTGTTTCTGTCTTATAAAGTAAAGCAAACATTATAGTGAATATTTTTTGTATTATATAAGGATTGGACTGCACTTTTTATTTTTCTTCTTTTCCAGTTTTAGAAATCCCCTTTAGAAATCCACTTCAAGTGCCCTAGGAAATGAACTTTCATTTTTATGACTTTTCTTTTGCAAGATACATACATGCCTTTCCATATAAACCCATGAAATCCTACTTGCTTCAGACTTCTTGCCTTTGTTATGTTGACGGAGTATTATAAATCCTTTTTTGAAAAATCCATTTTGAAATTAAAATGCATACTTGAGGGAAGAACATTGACTTTTAATATAACCCCATATTCTAGGCATGTTTTTGATGTAAAGTTTGTAAGATGAGCTTCAGTAGCTGTTGCATGCAATGGAGCCAGTGCCTAATTTAAAAGTAAAGTACTTTTCTGTGTATAAGACTAGGTTTTTTTTTTTACTTTAAAATATGGTTAAAAATCTGGCGGCATCTTATAAATGGATAGTGCATATGCCCATTTTCTAAATTTGGGGTCCCCAAAAGTAGGGGGCGTCTTATACACGGAAAAATACGGGTATTAATCTGGAGTTTAGTCCTAACTGTAACATTGCTGAAACAAAATTTAAAAATTCCTTCCAGTAGCACCTTAGAGACCAACTAAGTTTGTTACTGGTATGAGCTTTCGTGTGCATGCACACTTCTTCAGATAGCATTGTTAACATTGTTTCTCCTATGACCTTATTTCAGGAATAGCAGTCATAATAAGCTGGTGGTTGTTACTTGAGGGAAGGGGTGGCATGGTTAGGAGGCCTCCAGTGCAATGCCTGATTAACTTTTGGATCCATGCCTTGAGTAGATAGGTTAGGAGGCACTTCAGTCTCTCGCCCAGGGGAAGGTGAGTGTGAGGGTCTCATCTCTGGCTATATGCACCTTGGTACCCTGGGATCTGGCTCAGGGTGCTCTTGCCCCGGATTTAGGGGCACCTGGTTTTCAATCCCAGGCTCAGAGTCAGTTACCCAGTTTAGCTCCTCAGCTGGTTATTCTACAGCCTCTGACTTCATGTCATGATTGCTGGAGGTTCTCAGGTCATGACAGGATCCTTCATTCTTCTTTCTCAACTTGTTTTCTGACCTTTCTGTGTACTACATGTCCACCTGTTATCTGTGGGAGGGTTTTATGTCCCTATGGATATTTGGATCAAGAGAATCCAAGTGCATCACTTTCATTTATTACAAAGGAAACTATGTTTTCCAAATCCCCTTAAAATGCAAAAAATGATTGTTCCTGGAGCTCAATGTCAGTGTAAATTTTATTATAGAAGTTGCTGGAAGATACCTGAGAAGTATGCGGCAATAGGCTGGTTGGACTTAAAGAAAGGTTTTATGTGATAATTCAGTATGAAATTACTTTGCTGCCTCTTAGTGAAAGGAGTGTTCATTTTATTGCCATATGAATATGCAACAGTGTTGAGATGGTCACCTAATATGCTAACAAGATGTACTTCCCTCTACTGTTACATTATAATAAATGCATATGTCACTGCTGTTTGACAGTTAATTAACACGTGGTATGAAATACAAGAAAGCCACATTTAATTTCAACTCTCCTTTTTTCTTACCTTGTGAATGTAATTGCAGTTATAGTCCAACACGCTGATATTCTGTAATCTATCCATACTAATTTGCATGACATAGAGGAAGAATAGTTCTGTTTGGCATAATGGTTTATGGTGTTTTAGGTACACCTTAGGCTCTGTATACCATACAGAGTGTGTCTTTTCTCTTTCTGTTGTTATTGATAAGTCGAATCAAAAGCACCTTCTAATTTCATGTGCTTAACAAAAGTAATCAGTAAGGCTTTGTGAAGAAGACATTTACTATTAAGGTTATATGTTTGTGTGATAGTGCAAGGAATATGAGAGTGATGACTGGAGTCACAATGCATTGAGGAAAATTAATGCATTTCTTTGCCTGTGTGATCTAGAATCAGGAGTTTGGTTCTATTCAAAATACAGGCTGACACCACATAGAATAGCACATGCTGGGTGGACATCATAAGAAACAGCACATGGAACCTTGTGATGCTGTGCAAGGAAGCTGCTGTTGGGCAAAAGTGAGCAAAAAGCCTGCTGAACTCATAAAATCCTTTTTGAGAAGTATCTCACTGATTTGGGGAAAGCCACTGCTAAACCGAAAATTGCACATTCTTCTGTGGGCCCTCTTACCACATGCAAGTTCCTTTTTTAAAGTTTCTTCAGTAGCACATAACTATTTTCTGGCAATTTTCTGATGAGTCATTGCATTTCTGGCCTTTTAAACATAGAGCTGTTGTGACACTCTACAAATGCTTACCCAAAGTAAAATAAATAAATAAATAAACAGTTTCATCCTAAAACCTTTTTCTCATCAAATAAGTCATGTGTACTCTTTCTTGTTTTGATACGTGGCAATGTTTAACCTACGTTCACTTTCAGTTCCTCCCAAATTTTCAACTTAGTGAAATAATGTAATTTTCTGGGAATGGATGTGCAAAGGCACCATTCAAATGCTCGCTAGAGGTGTTCCAATAGTTTCTTTCTACTGTTGGGTGAAGTATTTGGTTTGTTGTTATTATAATTTGTCCTTGACTTGTAATAAACCTGTTGGCTATAAGCTTTCAGAGAGCCCATAGGCAGTTTCTGATCCCAAAGCCAAAGCTGACATCTGTGGCTAGAGGGGTCATCTCTCTGTACACTGTTGCTACTGCCAATAGTTTTAATTTCCTAAACTGATTATTTAAATAATGTTTCCAGTGATGGAAACAAACATTAATTTAATGTGACATCTATTTATTTTCTCTCTCCTCTCTCCAACTTTTTTTTTTTCATTGACAGTGTTCTGGCTTAAATATGCGACTTGAAAATTCAAAACTCTGTACTTCTGGAATTAAAAAGGAGAAGAATAAACAGTTCCCTGACATTTATACTTAAAACTGTTTCTCATTTGAATTCAGTGCCTCTGTCTGCCTTTTGTCTTCGTGTTCTCATAAAATCAGCACAGTATTGTAAAGTTCTTGCAAACAACAAGGAAACAATTCTAAGTTCATGGTTTGGTGTTTCAAGTTTTAGTTTCTAACATTTATCATACTTTTTATTGATACCTCACTTTTCTAGACAACTTAAGGCAGCTTACAATAAATCAAAGTCAGCACAGATAATGGTGATAAACTAGAAATGACAATGAAAGACATGGGCTATAAAAAAGACCAAGATTAGCCAAGAATTTCAAAGTATATCCAAAACATTTCAAAAGAAACCATAGTAAATGCCTGCGAAAACAGAATGTTTTACACCTGCCTCCTCAATGCTGTCATTCATCATTTCATGGCACTTCTGGGCAGTGGAGTTCCATAGTTGTGGAATCACAATGAAAAATGTCCTGCACTGTGTCCTAGCAGCTGTAACCTAATTAAAAGTGGGGTGTTACCTGGAGCTGGAAAGGAAATGTGTTTTTTCAGGTACATTGGATCAGACCATGTACAAAGTTCTAATGATACTCGCTAGCATGGGTGATAATTTCCCTTTCAAGGCTGAATCCGAAGGTTTTCTTTTGCATAACGTCATTTATGCTCATTGAGAAAGCCAGTGAAAATAAGAATATTGGGCCAAAAGACAATTGAGTGCAGGATCCTGTTTTCGTAGCAACCAACCAGTTGCCTGTGGGAAGCCTGAAAGCTGGACATGAGTGCAGCAGCACTCTCCACTTTTCTGAGTCCTAGCAACTTGTATGTATTTAGAGGCATGCTGTCTCCCTCACTGGAAGTAGAACATAGCTATTAGCCACTGGTGGCTTACCTTCCATGATTTTATCTAATGTACATGAAGAGTGTCGTGAAATTCATTTGGTGGCTGTGGGGCAGTTTCTGTGTCTCTTCCTAATACACTTTACAGAAGGAATGCAAATGTGGCATATGCTGGGATTCCAGGGCAGGGATGTTATCCCTATCTCTGACTGTTCCATGAGGGGCTTGTTTATAGGTAAAGGTAAATAAGGTAAAGGACCCCTGGATGGTGAAGTCCAGTCAAAAGTGACTATGGGGTACAGTGCACATCTTGTTTTTCAGGCCAAGGGAGCTGGCATTTATCCACAGACAGCTTTCTGGGTCATGTGGCCAGCAGTGAATCTCCTCTCTGTGAATTCATTTAACTACAGGAAAACACTGTTACTTCTCTTTGCATTATTCAGAAAAGATCATTCATTTTTGTACAGGCAGCGATCATTTCACATGGGGGTTTCATTCCTGGCCATGCGTGTGTCGGCATAACACGTATAAGTGCTCCCCATTACACCCCCGTTACACCCCCATTCTGCCTTCTTCTGGCTCCAAAAGGACCCACATGTCGGCCATTGCACATTAATTGGATGCGCTTAAAATGGTTGCCGCTTGTGCACTTCAGAAAATTTTTGTGTATGCAGATTATCTTGTTGTGGGAAGGGGATGAGCCTCTGCCAATATATGACGATTTAGTAGAACTTCTAAAACCAACATTAGCTCGGTCCCCCGCAAAGCATGGTAAACAGTTTTTCCACAAAAAATGGTTCGATGAGGAATGCAAAAACTTCAAGAATCATCTGTATAATGAATGGTTGGCATACAGAGCATCAAATGACCCCATGCCAGATAACCGCCTTATCACCCTCAGGAGAAGTTACAAAGTCCTACTAAAGGAAAAGAAGCTCGAGGCAGAAAGAAACAATTGGAACAACCTTTTGATAGCTGCAGAGAATAGAAATCCAGCCTCTTTTTGGCAGTTAATTTCCAGATACCTGGGTAGGCCGCTTGCAAGAATAGAACCCCACATCTCAGCGGACACTTGGGAAAGATAGTTCGCCGATCTGTATGCAGCCCATGATGCCTGCGGAGATACGATGGAGCCGGAAGCACTGCCCGATTGGGACCCAGTTACATACCCTGAAGTTGAAACTCTCATAGATAGATTTAAAGCAGGCAAGGCCCCCGGTGATGACCTTATATCCATTGATGCCATCAAAGCAAATAAAGATTGGTGGATCCCACTTTTAGCAGCACTTTACACGCATATAAACAAAACAGCAAAATTTCCCTCAAGCTGGAGCTCTGCGTTGATTGTGTTAATACATAAGAAAGGCCCACGTACAGAGCCGAGCAACTTTAGGCCAATCAGCTTGCTAAATGTCATTGGGAAGATTTACTCGGGGTACCTGCTAAACAAACTATCGAAATGGATGGAGGACGATAATATCATTGCCGATGAACAGGCGGGTTTTCGCCCTGGAAGATCTACCACAGACCAAATATTAACCTTGAATCACCTGGCGGAAAAGTATGCCGGCAAAGCCCCAAAGGTTCTTCATGTGGCTTTTATTGACCTTAAGCAGGCATTTGATCGAATCTCTAGAAAGCAGCTATGGACAAAACTGGCTGCTACAAAGATCAATCGTCGTCTCCTTCACCTGATTATCAGCCTCCATACAAACACCTTTTTGAGAATCAGGCTAGACAATAAAGGCCTAGTCTCCAACCCTGTTACCACCACTAGAGGGGTAAGACAGGGTTGTCGATTGGCCCCAGCATTGTTTAGCTTTTACATTAACTCACTGGTGACTCACATGGCCAATGATGCTTTCCACCCCCCCAAATTAGCAGGCCGATGTCTGAATGTTCTTCTGTATGCGGATGACGCCACACTTCTTGCCAGATCCCCTATTGGACTGAGGAGAATGTTGCAAGCTCTACATGAATACTGTGATCAGCATGAGCTCCAACCCAACTATGCTAAGACCAAGATCATGGTCTTCTCTGCCCGACCGAGACTCCATCGATGGTCGATGAACGGGATCCCCCTAGAGCAGGTTAACTGCTTTAAATATCTGGGACAAGTAATACGGTCAAATAGGTCTTTTCTGGCCCATAGAGACTATATAACAACTAATGCATCTAAAGCAGCCATCCAGATTAGATCTCTATATGCTAAGAATCAGGCTCAATCAGTGAAGATAGCTTTGAGACTCTTTCAAATGAAAGTCCTCCCCCTTCTTTTGGTGGGCATCTCTTTAGGCTCCCGTAGGGATTTTTTGAAACTGGATTCTATCCAAACGCGATTCCTTAGAGCCATCCTTAGGATTCCCCCCTCGGTAGCGGGTGCGGTTATGAGATTAGAGGTCGGCTGGCAAGCTCTACGGTATGTGGCCTTGAAGACGAAGCTCTGGCTCTGGCTCAAGCTTTGTTTTAAACCAGTGGGTATTGCCCCCTTGATATTGAGGGACGATTTCCAATCATCGTGGGAAAGGGAGGTCATTAACGAGGTTCAATCCTGCGGATTGTCTCACCTTTACTTTGAGTCTATGACGTACAATCAAGCTAGAGCTGTGATCTCCCGGAGACTGAGTGACATTGGCAGACAAGAGGACATAGCCCTGGTAAAACCAGGGATGTTCCTAGGGGACCAGATTTATCGGACCATACCAGCCCCCTACCTTGCAGAAATCCACTATGTTGAATACCGCAGACTTCTTACAGCGGCTAGATTAAATGTCCTTGACTCTGCGATATTGTGGGGAAGGTACAGGGGAGTACCATACGCCCAGAGAACCTGTCATTGTGCCATGGGTGTGGTTGAGTCCACCGAACACATTCTCTTGACTTGCCCTTCTTATGCAGAGCTCAGACAAAATTTTATAGACCCACTCCTATGTCAATTTAGCTTCCTACCCGGAGAAAACCAGGTTTTACACTTGCTGAATAATGTCACTAGAGCTATACCTTCCTTGGTGGCCAAATTTCTTTTTTTAGCTTTTAAGCGTCGCAAGACTATAATTGACTGTATTGATATGGGGCTATATGTTTAGCCCATTTTAGTGTTGGCTAAGTTTTAAAATCTTCCTGGATGTTTTAACTGTGTATTGACAAATGTACTTTTTTCTGACTGACGGTCGAATAAAAAGGTTGATGTTGTTTTGGGAAGGGATATTCCAGAGACTGCTTCTATTATGTTCTGCATAAATCCTTGAATTCCCTCTCTCACTGAACTGTATCCATACCATCTGAAAGAGGAATCTCACTGGCCTAGCCCTCACTGAGATGCATCTGTGTTGTACTACTTTAGACTCAGAAGCCAGAGGTCATAACTGGCGGCTGCTTAAGACCAAACTTGCTGAAGCTATGAGAGGAGCAACGAGGGATGCTCTTCAGGTGTATTGTTCTTCACCCCCTCCAGTAAAGGCTTTAGCTTTAAATATGTGTAAAATAAACCATATTTATTAAAGACACTAGTCTCTGCTGTGCCTTGATTTTGGGTGAGCAGATAGAACTCCCTGGAATCTTGCTACCGCTTGGCAGAGATTTGGGGTGGTGTAACACTATGTTGGTAAATTGCTGTACAGTAAATTATTTCACTAAAGGTCCAAATAATTTGATGTTTCTTGCAGGTTGCAGCAAATGGTGGCATGAATGAATAAGGTTGATCAGCTACATAATAATACAATCCATCAATATCCATTAGGTTATATTGCTTAGCTTTCATTAGGAGCACTATTTTGGTTTTAACTTCTTAGAATCCTAGACACTGCAGAAAATTGTAAGAGCTCATTACTGACTGGGCCCTGTAGTCTTTAGTCAGCACAAAAGTGAAAACTGAACTTGGAATTAATTCTACCATCCACACATTCATACTTAAAAATGCCTTGCATCACACACAAGACTATATTCCTCTTTTAGAATTAGAATCAAAGTGCCATGTAAATACTTTTATATCATTTTCAAATAAGCCCATCTTTAAGGATATTTGCAAGAAGAACTGGAGCGCTGTTGACAGGGAGTTTTGTATCTTCTGGTTATCACTTCCAGCCACTCTTACTTCCGTTTAGGCTGGAATGAGGCCCATTAAGTATGGAAATGTCAACTCATCTGCTAAAGCTGTCCTGAAAAAAATACAGCATCACTAAAGCTGAGTTCACACATGCATGTTCGTCATTTGATCATTGTAATCTCTTGTTCTAGCTTGCCTGTGCAATGAAACATTTCAGGGAGAGATAATATAACTTAGCATAGTTCACAGTGCTCTTCTCTGTTCTGGCAATTCATGTGATGAACTCCAAACCTTTCAATCAGTGTTGAGTAATTGGATGATGAGACGTGATGTGCTGCAAATGCATCCTTAGGTTCATCTTTCTGCAATTCTCCCTCTCTCTAGCTTCATATATAACGGATCATGTGTCTGGCAGGCTGCCAGACCCAGCCTCCCACTGGATTATGGTGGTGCCACTTACCCACCCCTGCTGATGTGTCATGGCCCACAAGTTGACACACAGTGGCCCACACAGCCAAGAGGGATTAGATTCTCTTGTGACAACCATACTTCTAAGTAGTCAGAACAAAACAATGGAACAGCTAGGGGACCTCCGGAAGTAATTGGGTGGGCTGGGGAGGGAGGTAGAACAGCCATACTCTAGACATTAAAGCATGACTCCATGATAGAACCAGGGAAGATGAAGCCTGGTGGGACCAAGGGAGCAAACTATCTCAGGTCCTGCAACAGATCCTAGCCACAGGAGCAGCAGCCCATAACTACTGCTCTCCCGAAAACCCTTTGCTTTTAAGTATCATTATCTTGGACAGGGTAGAGAAACTGATCTCGCCACTGGTTTTCTTGTTCCGCCTTTCTCTTTCATGTACACAAGTAGAGGCATTATTTTTTTGCATGGACTAGGAAAGGATTAATCCACTACTGTTGCAAGGTATTCCTAAAGCAGTTCCCATCTCTGTTTAACCTATCCCCACTTTTGGGGCATGTCATGAAGTCCTGTCAAACATTCCATGAAAGGCTATATGAGAGAGAAAAGTGCACTAATGCCAGATTTGAAAGCAGTGTAGAAGGTATATTGATTAATACACTCAAAACAGTTTTGTGATAGCTTATGCTGCAGTGAAATCTGGAAGAAAAGTCCACCCCACCCCACATGGTGCTCAATAGCTATGTATGCCACAACCAGTAGTAGCCAACATTGATGCTTAAAAGGAACATACAGGCTTGAATCCAGCACCCGTTCTGTGCACCTTTCCACTTCCCTCCATAGCCCCCTGAACCACTTTAAAATCTGCTCCTGGGGGTTGGGGGACCTTTAGGTACACAATAACATGTAGTTCAGCAGGAAGGGAATTGGCAGAAATCTCACCTCAAGCAGAAGTGTATTTTACTCACTTAATAGCACCTTAGGATCGAAGGGGAACTCTCTGGAAGGTCTTAACAGGAAAAGAAGAACTTAGGATGAATATTTTTTTTTAATATTTATTTGAAGTTTTTCTAGTAAAGGTAAAGGTAAAGGACCCCTGGACGGTTAAGTCCAGTCAAAGGTGACTGGGGTTGCGGCGCTCATCTCACTTTCAGGCCGAGGGAGCCAGCGTTTGTCCACAGACAGCTTTCTGGGTCATGTGGCCAGCATGACTAAACCACTTCTGGCGCAACGGAAACGCCGGCTCCCTTTACCTTTTCTAGTGGTCATCCTGACAACTATCGTAGCTGATATATTAGTTATTCTTACTGATTAAAATTCACCTTGTGGTGTGTTCTTCAGACAAGTGTCAGTTTCTAATCATGGTATAAAATGGTTCTAGTTTATTATGTTCCGAGGATGTGCTTGCAGAGTTGGGTAGAGAAAGTTACAGTGTTAGATTAGAGCAATTGCCTATGATAGACAGTGCAGGGATAAAATGCATATTGACCAAGCGTGTTTGCTAAATCTATTACTGAATGTCATACAAGATATCCCTGCAGCTGAAGTTACATAAGGGCACTGAACATTTTCAGACTCATGTAGAACCTAAGATAAATGAATGTGAAAGAATAAATAATGATGAAATATTTTTTAAAAGCAATGCATTTTTAAACATCACAGCATAAGTAATAGTGAATGATTAACATACCCTTTGTCCTTTTCTCAGATTGAAACCTAGCTCCCTCTATCCTCAATGGTATTAATTTCAACATGTGAACCCAACCCAGCAGACTAACCATGATTTCTTTTCTGCCAACAAACCATAATGTGAAACTGGTTTGTTATTGGTTTGCAAAACATGGCATGTGTGGGTTTTTTGTTTTTACTATGATTTGCCATTACATCCACACTCAACAGCTTTGCTTATCCATTGCTTGTTGGCTGCCCCATCACAGATGCTCACCAAGCTACAAAGGCATGGGGCCTGAGATACTGAGAAACAAACCAAGCTTTGGAAACAAACTATGGAGCAGTAACCCATAGTTTGTTAAACAAGCCATAATTAAAAGAAACCACAGTGAAGCATTATGTGTTCACGCAGCCATAGACTGGTTTAATAATAATCTCTGTGTGAAAAACTGGTTTTTGATCTCTTATTTTCCCGTAGCAACTAATGATCTTTTATGGCTTCCATTGTGATGACAAGGAAGGAAGGTTGGTTCTAACCTCTTCCTCAAATCCCAGAAAATAGTTTTATCCCCTTCCTCAGATGTCAGCACTGAACACAAATGTTGTCCTGGTTTTAGCAGACAGTTACTTAGTGTAACTGACAGCTGCACTCTGACAGTGGTATAGCTACTAACTGTTGATGTTCCTAGAACTATTAAATCCAACAGCGAGTAGAATATATTTTTCCAAATCTTTCAGCAGTTGAGAACACCATACGATTCAGCCATCTGTAACCATTTCCTACTCAATGAGCCTCATTACAAGAAACCAAAAGTTATAATTAAAAGCATAATATTCCAGTTTTGTATTCCATATGGCGAACTGCTGAGAAAAGGCTAGAAATAAAACTTGAGTGATAGAGAACACTTCTAGTGCCATTAAAGAATTCACATTAGATATTAAGATGCACCAATTGGTTTAAAAATTAGAGGAGGGGGTGCTTTATTTATTTGTCATTTTTCTCATCTGTTGCTGTTACCTGGATTTGATATTTGTTAAAAGACTAGAAAGTGAAATCTGACCTTAATTTAAATAATGCCCAGTGCTTTCCCATAAAAACTTGCTTATATATTTTGCTTCAGATTTGGTGTTGGAATAGCCTAAAAAAGTGAGAAACCAGGGCAGTTCCTGCAGCTCATAGACTTTCTGCTATACTAAATAAAAATATTGACAAAAGGAATAAGATACTGCTGGCAATATGATGGTGGTGATAAAATGATAATTAAATATTTTAAAAAGTTTTTAATTTTCTACTATTTCGGTTTTACTTTTATTTGGATGGTAAACCACTTTGGCAGGGCATTTTTGCAGGAAGGCGGCCCTAAATATTTTTAAATAAATAAAATAGCTTAGCTGAAAATTAAAAAATCCATATAAGGCACTGTATAAAGCAGACATTGTTAGCAACATTAATGTCTTACTGGATGAGGGTCAAGCAACTTTTCTGTAGCAAGGATGGATAATTGCTTAGAGTTTTTGATGAGCAAATGGTATATAAATTCTTCTAAATCAGGGGTGTCAAACTCAAATTCATCGGGGGCCACATCAGCGGTTTGGTCACCCTCAAAGGGCCAGTTGTATCTGTAGGACTATGTGTCCACTCTTTATTATCACATAAATTATTGTCACTGCACTCAATTATTACTGTTTTTTGTAATAATGTAAGTAATAACTAGCTCTGAAAGCAGAAACATAGTCAGAATAATGGCAAGTAGATATTCAAATGTACAATTATTGTACAATTTATTGAAAAATGATTTTTGGTGACAGATAGTAATTTATTTATTTTTAAACATACAAATATTGCCAAACACTGTTTATTACACATATGGCAAACACAGTACAGGAGAGAAGGGTTCAGGCAGCCGTTGGATCTGTCACATCACAGGATGGCACGTGCTCAATATAAAAACAAGTGGAGGTTTCCTGAATGCATGTAAAGTGGAGGTTTCCTGTGTAGAACGGCTGGCGCCGCTAGAGGGCAGACGTGCTCTGGCTTGTAGGCTGCTGCGCATGCGCTGAAGAGGCGGCTTTCTTGTGTCAAAAAAAAAAAAGCGAGAATAAAAGGTGAAGGCTGGCGGCCGGCGGTGGCTACACGGGCCACATGATGAGGTCTGGCGGGCTGGATTCGGCCCGCGGGCCTTGTGTTTGACACCCGTGTTCTAAATAAAAACAACCTGTGGCCCTTCAGGTGTTCTTGTGACTACAACTCCCATTATAGTCAGGGAAGATACAAGTTATTGTCCAGCAGCATATGGCAAGCCAAGGGTTGGTCACTCCAGAGAGAGTGGTAGAGAGTTTTGCTATTGGGTTCAGTAAAATGTGGAATGTAGTGTTAGGTGACTCTCCCCAGCCTAATTCACAATTGTGCAATTTCTGCAAATATCCAATGGTCATTTTAAAATCATCATTTTTAAGCGCAGCCTCATTCCCATTCCAGTCTAAGATCCCATCATACTCCGGAGCACAAGAAAGCCTAGATGCCTCGTACTCACAGCTCCCTCAGTGAGCCTTATCTGTGGGAACTACCATTACACTTTACTAAAAAGAAATTTTTGCCAGCAAATGTGGTACTGCAAATTCACGTTTTAAGGTGCCAAAGCAGCTGCAGTGCCATTGAGTGATGTTGTTGAAGTTTCTTTTCTGGGGTGAGGGGAGGTCTGTTCTCCTACACAAGCCTGTTCTAAGATTTCCCGCTAGATATCTGGTGAGTGTATTTGTGGATGTCTGTTTTTGTCATAACAACAGTAAGAATAACTGTGCCATGATTACAGATGGTGAAAAGGTTCAAATGGGATGCTATCTCCTTCATTTAACAATCAGAGTTCCTTTCAAGGTCCGTGGCTTAGGTTTTAGGTTTGCTTTTGTCTCCTAAAGCTGTAATTGTCTAGTTGGTTAAATATTTGTGGGCATAACTTCAGAATATGCTTTCGGCATGTAACTCAAGGGGTTAGTCATTTTCTGAACAAGATTGCAGGGTTAACTAAGAAGTTGTATGTTGTTTATTCTCTTTCTCATTTTACTTTTTGGCATTTGGAGAGTCAGCCTTGTAGTTATCTTAGCCTGGAGTACACTGTTTTCTCATAATGTCAATAAAAGCCATACACCTAGATAAAAAAAAGCAGCTATCAAGCAGATGGGTATTGCGATCAACCAGGAGAGAGGAAGAGACACCTAGAAATATGTTTTAGGTCCTCAGTTTCATCTCCTCTAGCCTTGCTCAGAGGACAAGTAATTTTCTTGGGACTTCCCATGAGCTCTGTTGAAGCCTTATTTGATGACATTAGCTGATAATAGAACTGTCCTGTTTTGGGAGAGTAATGGTTTTTACTGAGGATGAGAAACACCTTTGTTTTTTGAACAGTGATAACTTGAATTTATTCACTGTAGCATGTTTCCCCTGTAGGAACTTAATTCTTTTATCCAAATCTGTTTAATATTTTTGTTTGATACACTTCCTTGTATACATTCCCTCCAACATCCATATGCAATACAGATACTGTTACCTTCTCGCTTGCTACCTTCAATTATGGCTAGGAATTCTGTATATAATAATATTGGATGATGATTATTATTTACCATAAATTATTATTGAACTTTTCCATCATGCAATATAATAAAAAACTAACTAATCTAAATAAAAAGAAAAAAGAAAAGAGTGAAGCAAATACAAAGCAGTCTCTCAAAGATAGATCTTAATTCTTTTCACACACAGGAGGACATGTACCCTCCCTGCTCTCACCTGGGAGCTTCCCTTTCTTCTTCCAGCCTCCCACCCGAGCAGATCTTCCCTTCCCTTCCTCTCACACAAGGTCCTTTACCAGCCAGCTATCACCTTCATGTGTGTAACCCAGAGTAGAGGACACAAAAGAACAATAAAATGAAGCAGGAAAATAAAAATAGTGGAAAAAAGAGGAAGAAATAAAAAGGGCTTCTGATTTTACATCTGTCAGTGTGTGTGTGTGTGTGTGTGTGTGTGTACACACACACATACATACATAAACTGACAGATATATATAATTCAAAGAATTCACTGCAGGATGATATCCAGGTGTTCCTGCTAGGTGATATTTTCCCGGTCTTCAGACCCAGACATCTCAAATTCATTCATTTTCCCTCAGAACTATTATATGGTGTTTGGGCACGATTGAAGTTCCTCTGATCTAGGTCACTTACCCAGCTCTGAGTCTCTCGAAACTTCTCAGTCTCCTGGCATGGAAAGCAGTTTTTTCAGAGCATCAGAGGTTAATCCTGGTTCTCTCTGTCTTCCCAGGTGGAATGTGATAACCAAGATTTATGGCTTGGCTATCATTAATCACCACATAATTATGTCTGTTGGTGGACTGTCAACAAAACACATCCAGTCTGCCATCTTCCTCTCCCAGAAGCCCCCCTATTATTGTTTACAATGATAGAATCATTTTTACTACTACTACTACAACTACTAGTAATATATACAAGTTTTCCTAAGCACTTGAAGTATTTCAGTACAGTGCAGTACACTACAGTGTAAAACACTCTAGCTCAATATGCTTCCCTCATGCATAAAGGTGTCTTTTGTTACAAACCTTTTGTTAACAGCACCTCACTGGCCACAACATACCAGAAACTACTCTGGCATAAATAAGCCAGTTATGAAACATACTTGAAAATTTATGTAACACACTTTAACTTTTGTTCTGTTCTTCATTTATAAGACTGCTGGAGAAATTGCCTCTATTGCCCTCACTTCCAACCATTAGTAAGTAGGGATGGGTGAATATGTCAATTTTGGTTTCTCTCAGTTTATCATTTCTCCAATCTCAGCTTTGGTTCTCCACATTTCCCCATCAGTTTGTGGTTTTGAGTGAAAGGCAGGTATTGAAATGAAGAATCTTGAACCAAGATGGTGTTGTGTCACATTTGTACTTACTTTTACAGTGGCAGCCTCATGTTTCTGTTACAGCAAGCTCTGTCCTAAGGCTCAGTGGGGTCAGTAGAACTTTAAAGCACTTCACTTTACCTGATTTGTGCCCAAAATTACTGCATGAGCTTTCAGAGAAATATGTTATTTGGTTGCACTGCCGCACAGTTGTTATTTTTGGTAGTGTGTGTTTGGGGGAACAGCTCAAGTGTGGAGAGGGGTATTAATTTGTGAGACGTTACACTGAAATGATTACAAATAATATGTGTTTATTAAACCTGTTTGAGGAAGCATTAAGGCAAATCGGAGTCTTGCCAGTTTAGATTGCATTCATGAATGCACAAAATGTCAACCAGAAATCCTGGAGGGGAAACAGGGCAAGTGAATCTGCCTTATCCTAATGTATTGTCTGGCACAGATATGTCACTGAATTGTTGATAAAGAATGTTGCTGTGGATTGCCAGACCCAAGGCACGGTTGTGATTTGAGAACAGCAAGCAGCCTTTAGATGTAAAATGTTTAGAACAAACTTGATTTTGATAATCCCTTGTGTTTGGTGTGCTGTTGAGGTTGACTCTTATAATAGGCTCTGAATAGTCTGGCAGCAGCTGTTTGATTAAAAACTGAGTAGCAGCCTATCAAGATACCTTCGAACTGGCGCTGTCCCAAGTGTGCAGGATTGCATTTCATCTGTTTACTATCTTGACAGCTGGAGTTGTTTAGCTGGATACTCGATGGTTTGCCTTCCTCCCATGGCTAAAATTTCCACTCACTGATTACAATGAGAGGAAAAAGTTAATGAAGGCATATGCTAAAGAGATTTAAATTTACAGTGTGTTGGGCTGTTTCTTTGTTTGGTAGATATTTCGTAATGCATTCTTCTGTTGTTGGGAAAGTGCCGCAAAGTTAGCCATATACTTTTATCATATACACCAGTTATTTTAGCCCCAGCTGACTAGTTCTTGTGTCTCCAGCTATAGCCTCTCATTGTCCTAAAAGGGAGGCATCACAGAGGGAGAATCACTGAGGTCAGCAAAGCAAGAATCCTGTCATTACTTTTTGGGGGGCAGGGGGAAGAATTGTGGGGTTGATTGTGTGTGTGCTCTGGAGAAAATTATTCCTATTGTGAGCCAGGAGTTCCTTTAGGATAGAACTTTAGTCAGTAGCTTTAGGAAAGATGCCTTGTTGGACAACATATTGTTCTAGAAGCTGTTAATTGGTAGTCTTCACTTAATCCTACTCCTCGCTGCTCCAAAGCAACTAATTATAATCCCATGAGATTGTTTTCACTTATTCTATTTGAGGTGGGGATTTCCCCTCATTTTCACTGTTTTTTAAAAAAAACTTTTCACCAGCTTACTTAGGTCTTACAGTTTTAGAAGAAATTTAAATATCTCTCCGGCGCCCTCACCCCCGTTTCCCAGAGTTGTCGACCTTTTTTGGGGGGGGGCTTCGGTCCGGCTCGTTTACATCATGTGGTCCGACGTGCGCTCGTCCCTGCACGTAAGTACATCGCGGCCCATATGGCCTCCTGCAAAGCCTCCCTCTAAGTGCCCGGTGACCCTTACCTGCCCCCGTCTGGGGAAGGTCAGCAAGCAGATCAGGTGGCCTAGCCTCAACCTCAGATTGTCACTGGATTCCATGCCTTCCTTTCCTGTTTCAATTGGTCTGGCCTGAAGGTGAGCAGGCCAGGGCCTGTTAGACCTTGCTATGGAATACTCTGCTGCCTTATTTGGGGCTAGAGGGGAATTTTTCATGCAGACAAATTGGCTGGTCTGTAGGTTTTCACCTAGGTTTTCATAGCAATTGCCACAACTTTTGGCAGATAAGGCATTGGGTTTGATCCTTAGCTAAATAGGTACTTAAGTCAAATCAGAGCAATCTCATTAGGACTGCCATTTGGAAGGATGCTATGCCCAATATCTAGTTTAATCCTATTGCAATCAATGGGCCAAATATAACAGAAATCCTAAAATGTTAGTTCAGATAGGTTGTGGATTTTTGTGTTAGTTACAGGTATATGCAGGGAATATTAATCTTCAGTCTCATCCACAGGTGCAGCCATGGAAAGTTAAACTTTCTTAGCCTTATCGCTCCCAGTGACCGCATGCATGCCTCCCATTCCCAATCATCAGAAAATTTAGTGTGATAGTCTACACACTGCTGCTTGCACACTTCTTACAGGCATCTGATGTTCTTTTCGTAGATGCCCCCCATATGTTCCCTTGCGCATGGTTCCATGGTTTCCAGAGATGGGCAGGATTATCCCAGGAACTCTGAGGACAAAAGGGCAGAGGTTTTCTTGCACAGGTCACATGAAGCTTCCGCATTAGCCATTAGAATCTCAGCTGCAGCTTCTTACATGGTCAGAGTGGCCTACATCTGGGTGACTGAGGTTCCACCAGAGTTTGTCAATGTTAAGCAAGGAATAGCAAAGCTAGCCAAGGCCTCTGCCTATGTGTCTGATGCCTCATCAGATGCCTTGCAATTTGCAGCAAGAGCCATAGCAGCAGACATGGCAGTGTGCAGGCAGCTCTGGCTTAAACGGTGGCAGGTGGGCACCTAAGCCAAAACCAGCCTGACTAGTGACCCCTTCAAGGGCCACATCTGAGTTGTACTGAAGAAAGGAAGGGTGTGTGTGTTTGTGTTTGTGTGTGTGTGTGTTTTACTAAGTTTCACCACAGCTGCATTGATTAACAGAGATATACTGCTTCCTCTTGTTGTAGGTCATACAAGTAAGTAAGAAGTCCTTCAAGTCTAGAGTTAAAAGAAAGATGAAAGCATATCAGCCTTGTCTTGAGAATGAGTCCCATTTGACAGATGTTTCCAAAAGATTATTACAAGCAAGGAATACACTCTCAGGTTAACAAACCGTACAATTTTGTCCAAGTCCACTTGGAAATAAGCCCCATTAAAGTTGGTTGGGCCTACCTCCAGTTGGGAGTAGAATTGCTGTCTAGATAGATAAATAGATAATCAAATAACTGACAGAAGAAACTACTGCCAGTCTTGTGCATGTATATGTGATATTTCACCTTTGTCCCTGTAGAACAGGGTGACTAATGTGTGGTCCATCAAACATTGTTGGACTTCAGTTCCTTTTATCCCTGACCATTGGCCATGCTGGTTGGGACTGATGGGAGTTGAGAGTCCAGCAACATCCAGAAGGCCACAGGTCAGCCACCCTGTTGTAGAGTGTAGACTTAGGATAATTTTTTACTTCAGTATTGCTGGTTAACATACAACATTTTTGAACCAAAGATCATCAGTCAGCTGTTACTGGCTCAGTCATACGACCTACAAATCCCATGTTGCCCTTTCACTTCTGCTTCAGTTAGAGATGAAAAGCAAAACTCCACAAAGTAAAAATTGCATATTCCACCAAGTTCTGTAAGGAGGCTGATCAAGAGCACGTTTTTAGCCTGAAACTACTTGCTCTTTCTGCCCTGCATTTTGTTCTGAGAAGAAATCTGCTTAAATTCCTCCACTCTTTCCCTCTTCTGAATAATTAGCATATCTGCTGTTCTAGAATGTGTTTTCTATAAATACCTGGCTCTTGCACCAAAATGCTAGCTTTAACTCCTGAAAATCAAGTTTAGCTATAGTATGCTGTCTCTTGAGACTGTTTGCAAACATGCACACAAAGCATCTAAGAAATATGGCAGGAGTGTGGAACCTCAGATCTAGGGACAGGACATGGCCCTCCAGGTCATTCTGTCGAGCCTCTAGGCCAGGCTTCACCCCAGACCTACTTCCTGCCCTCTTTTGGTGGCTAAAATGTTTCCTTAAACTGCAGTACAGTGGTACCTCTAGTTGCGTTCCGCTCTTGTTACGGACTTTCAGCTTATGAACACGGGTTCGCCATACGCACATGCATGGAAGTGATCTGTGTGCTTCGTGCATGCGCCGAAGCGCTCGATCGTGCCATGCACATGCGCGGAAGAGGCGCTCTAGTTGCGGACTTTTTGGGGTGCGAATGGCACCCCAAAACAGATTAAGTCCGCAACTAGAGGTACCACTGTAATGCTATTTGCTTGGTGGCTGGCTGGAGAGATGTATGGGTGTGGTTGGTGTAGAAACTTTGGATTTGCATGGCTGGACTGTAGTGTACTGTACAAAAATAACAATCCCATCCACTGCTGTGCCCACTTTTCACCACTGGCACACAGCCGCTAGATTGTTGTCCATGAGGGAATGTTACTACAGTGTATTGTATGTGGGGCTGCCTTTGAAGATGGTTTGGAAACTACAGCTGGTGCAGAATTCAGTGGTGCAGAATTCACTGCAGCAAGATAGTCTTGAGCACATAACATCAATCCTGGCCCGACTGACTCAGTTCAAAGTGTGGTTTTGACCTATAAATCTTTATTTGGCTTAGGATTCCAATACCTCAAGGACTACTTCACCCCACAAGAACCAACCCAGACCCTGCAATTGTCACCGGAGGCCCTTCTCTCTGTGCCCCCTCCATGAGGGATAATGGAGGATTGCAACATGAGACTGGCCCTTTTCACAGTGCCTTCTCCAGGGAGGCTTGCCTGGCGCCAACTTTATCTAGTTTTAGGTGCCAGGCAAAAGCTTTTTCTTTTACCCAGGCTTTTAACCCTTAATTTGAAGAGTTTTGTGGCCTTTGTTGGTGGGACAGGATCTGCTAGATTTTTCTTTTATTTTTATTGATTGTGTTTATTGTAATTGGTTTTTCTATTCTGTTTGTAAGTCACTTTGACTTACACTTTGAGTCATTTCTATGAGTAAAGCAGCTAATCAATCATAATCATAAAAATCTATAATCAAATTTTTTACTGGTGGCTGTTTGTAAGGACTAGTGGAAATTAATACTTCTGGATCTACTCCCCAGTTCATTGCATTTCAGTATGTTCAGTTATTTAAAAGACTTCAGATTTTAAAAATCTGGTTCTAACACTGTGTAAACACTTTAAGGAAGAGAACTTATAAAAGGATCTTAAAGTCTTTTCTAGTTCAGCATGTTCAGTGTTTGGCAGTGAACAGCTTGTGTGCACATGACCACATTACTGTATTTTTAGAAGTGCTTGATAAATTAATACTATTCTATTTATATACATGATTTTATATTGCCTTCCCCAAAGCTGCGTTCAGATAAAGCCACAAATAAACCAGCAATCCTGTGCACACTTGGGGAATCAGGGAACAGTATTAATGCACTCTGTGTCTACGTTTCATGTTCCTGACTGAAATTATGTTGGGTCCTATTTTCAGATCCACACAAAATGGTCTCTAGGGTGTGTTTAAAAAAAATTAATCTAGCAAGATGATCTGGGGATTGCTGTTTATTCCTCTTGCTTTCGTTAACCATTAGGACATTGTATGGAAAACAGGATGGCTGTGCTCCCCTGGCACACGTGGGAACCTTTTTTTTTTACTTGCCCTGTCCCCAGGCAGGGACAGCACATCATGACATCCCAACCCTACCAGGAACATTTTCAGGCACATACATTTTAAATGTGCACAAGAGGCATCACACTTCGTACCCACTCTGAAGAAATGGTAAAAGGGGCAGATTCTTTTTTTAAAAATGGAGGCAGTTGTCGGACCACTTGTTCCTATTTGATGGGAGTATGGATTCTAGGGTTTAGCATGTTCTGACATGCAGGTTACTTTGGGAGCTGTGAATTGGGTGATTTTGCTTTGGAATGCAAGTCAGTATACAGTGGGGACATAAGATCATAAGAAAAGTCTGTTGGATCAGGCAGATCGCCCATCTAGTTCAGCATCCTACTCTAACATTGGCCAACCAGCTGCCTGTGGGCAGCTCAGAAGTAAGACCTGAGCACAAGAGTATTCTCCCTTCCTTTGGTTTCCAGCAACTGGTGTTCAGAAGCATACTCCCTCCAAGCAAGCAAACATAGAATTTCATTGAGACTCAAAACAAAAAAGCTTTATTTAAACACACCCGCCCATCAGTAATCCAGTATTATAATGATAAGTTGGAGTTCAGCCTACCATTTTGGCAAAAGTGTTTGATATGTCAGTTGATATGTAGAGCCAATTGGGAAAATTCAAGTCACTGCTTTATGTTGCAGTTTTGTTTTGCCCATGCCAAGTACTTCTGCAGTTGCAGAATAGATTTTTTAAATAAAAAACTGCTTACCCTCACACTCAAATTAGAAATATATTTTGAAAAAAAAGTGTCAGAAAAAGAAATACTGTATACCAAAATACTGAGTGGGTTTCATTTTATTATGATTTCAGCAAAAAATGTTTTTTAAAATAATAATAAAAAATAATCATTATAAGCTGTTTTAAATCTTCAGCCTGATACTGGTATTTAATACTGAACTTTTCATTTAAAGCATTGAACCAAGTTTTTACTAGGATTGACATTTTTTCTTTTTCCTATGGACGGTATCATTATATTAAATCCAAAAGCTCCGTAGTTAAAGCTTTTTCTAGGATGTGGATTGGAGAATTCTGCATCTGTTGGATTTCTGCATGCGATGCAGCTGTTGACACTTCCATTTTTTTAAAAAAAGTGATCTTGTATTTACAGTCTAACATTACATGGACAAGTGATAGAACTGCATTATAATGCTTTTCGTTTCACAATTACATAGTCTCTGTGTGCTCTGCTTCTGAGCTGCCTTTCATCCTGCCCTTTGTCTCTTTTTGTATGGAAATGGATCCCTCATAAAGAATGCTATCAAATTCAGTAACTGGTAAAAGGATACCATTTCAAAGGTGGAGGGGGATTTGACACATTCCAAGGGACGAGTCACTGAGCCCTCCTGTTTCAACATGGCTGCTTTGCTGAAATATTAAAGCTGGTGGCATGCTGCTAAATCCCTTTGTACACTCCCTCTTAAGAATTCCACAATGTGGATAACCTCCAACCCTTTGACTATATGCAAAGTAGAAAGCTTGAATCAGAGCATTGTGCTGTAAAAAGTTAGGATGAAGAAGGACTAAAAAACTCACCCTATTGGTTGTTTTGGACACTCAATATTCAAAGCATGTGGAAAAGAAAAGAACTCGTTATGACTCAGGTTCCATTAATTAGATGTAAATTAACATATTTAGTCTCTTAACACAAAAGAAGGTAACTGGAATTCGGCAAGCCCAGAGGACATGGAAATTCTAATTAGATGAGAACATAGCCAGGAACAGAACTGTAAGGCACTGGTGAACTTGAGCAACCATAAACAGTGTGTGTTTGTTTGGAGTTTTAAGTATTGTACATAGCTTTTTTCTCTTGAGAAGGGGCAGGAGGGCAGGTCAGTATCCTCTGGGATAGCACCTCCCACCAGATTGGGAGGCACAACCATCTTGCTGCCTGGCTCCTCTGGGGAGGGGTCCAATTCTTTCCCAGTCTTGTTCTGACAGCAGCAAAGTATCAGGGGCTTAGCAGTATTTTAAAATTAAGGAAATTTTCTTCTGCCTTGTAACTTGAATGAAGAAAGACTTCCTTGAACTCCCTCTCTCAAAAAGCACATCCAAGCCAGATATGGGCCCCTCACAGCACACTGGGGGGGGGGGGGTTATCAGGAGGGCCTGATTAATTTAATGGGTGTGAAGGAGTGTCCTCTTCTGAGGAGCAGTGATGGCATTAGAGTCCCAGATGACTTCACAGTCCCAGGAAGGCATTCGAGTTCACCCCACTTCCTCACTCTTCTCAAGAAAGGAAGGGGGAATTGAAGAGGGGAAGAGGAATTAGTTTAGCTCAAAACAGGGGACTTCCAGGCCAAAGTGGCTCCTCTAAGGAAACTTTCCTTCCTCCCCTATAAAAGGGGATCAGGCAGAGCCAGAGTGTGTTGCTTGTTGGTTCTCCTTTGGGCAAATGTTTTCCTGAACTGTGGGTAATATCTGAGGTCAGTTTCAATTTTGTGGTTTTTAATAGCCTCTAAGAGTTCTGGAGAGAGTTGACCCTCTTGACTTTGTCTCTCAGCTTCCTTTTTAACAGTTTCCTTATTTCTGAGAAGTTTCCTCTTTTGAAGTCAAATGTGACTCTGTTGGGCTTTCTTGGCAATTGTCTACTTACATGCGTGGTGCGTTGCCCTTTTCTTAGCACAAATGAAAATTAGCCCATTGACAGGGAAGCTGCTGTTGCTGCTGATGATGACATTTTATCTCCCTCTTCAGTCAGTAAAGGTCCCCAGAGCTCCTTACAGATCACTTCTTTAAATGGATGGTTCTTCCTTTTAGGCTTACAGCGTAAAAAGACATGGCACAAAAGGAAAATGGAGTGGGGAGGAAGAAGAATTGAGCAAACTTAGGTGCATGTTCATCATTTTAAATTAAGCTAATGGGTGGAAGAGCTGAAGGAGTGGAGGCACCCAAATCCTTAGGTCTGTCTGCCACACTTCTCAGCATGCCTTCTCTTCTTACTTCTTTCCTGCTTCTGAATGGGCATGTTTACAATTGAGGTGTTAGTTGCTAATTGTGACTGCAATGACTGGTCAGATGGGGTAGACAGATTACATTAAAGCAGCTGCTGAGCATGATGTTTCATTGTACTTTAGTAGAAGCAGAGGCAGGGCTGGTTTAGACAAAAACATGCAGCATGCATGCAATAAATAGCCAGCAGCTCCAAGCTCAGGCGTTGCTCACCACTTTGGCACCCTCTTGCCCTGAGTTTCTGCTTGAGGACGATGGCTGCTTACTACTCTCTGCCCTAGCTCGCTAGCCACCACTGAATCAGGGGCTGACTTCTCCAGAAGGAGAAGAACATAATATTTAGAAAATGGGCCATTCGTTTAATTCTGAACAACTTACCAGGCTTATTCCAGTCAAGGATCTGCTAAAGCAGATCTGCTGCTGTAAAGCAGAAGAACCAGCAATCGTGCAGCTCAGGAAAGCCTGTTGATGCCAGAACAAGCAGTACTCAGTTCTTCAAGTGCCATACAGAAATATATATCTTGATTGCAATTCTTAATGAATAGTTTGAAAAACAAAGATTTACACAGATAGAGATGAGCTTTTCAGCTTGCTTGCACTTCAGCTGGAGTCTTAATTTTGTTGTTGCTTTTACGTGTTGATGCTATCAATTTTAAGTAGAGGCCAACACCATCGTTTAAATAATTGTTTGGCAAAGCTGGGAAGCAGACGTCCGAAAAACAGCAAAAATGTGTTTCAATATTATTTGGTAATTTGGGTTTCTCAAATGACTGTGAAAGAAATGAGAAAATTTCTTTTCACAGTCTTTCACATTTCCTCTGGCCCACCCACTCTGTTTTCCAATATTTTTCCAGACCTGTATGTTGTTGTTGCTAGCAACCTCAACTGCAGAGGAATAAGAGAGGGGGCATAGCTCACTGATAGAGCGGAAACTTTCCATGTGAAAGGGTCAAATTTCAGTCCATGGTGTCATCATTTAAAAGGATTGTGTAGCACAGGAATAGAGAAGCATGGCCCTTCAGAAGTTGCTGGACAACTGGGCAGCCTGGGTGGGACTGATGGGAGTTGTAGTTTAGCAACACCTGGAGGGCCACAGCTTCTTCATCCCTGAGGTAGGAGAGGATAGGAAGGATCTGTATCTGAGACCATGGAGAGCCGCTGCCAGTCAGGATACAAAAACGGAATTGATGGACAAGTAATCTGCCCGAGTATAAGGTTGCTTCCTGTGTTCCTCTGAAACACCATCTCCCAATCATGAAGTTAGAACCTGGCTAAGCCTCCTTAAGACAAACTTTTCATAGCTCTGTCATTCAGGCCCATATCACCTCAGGTGCGACCATTTTTGATTCCTGAAAGCAAAAGAGTGGAGAATTGAAAGAGAAGAACAATGGATTTTGTTTTATCTGCCAGTGCCAAACTTGCCCCCTTCTCTCCATGCATCCCCTTTCTACTCCAGATTCCATCAAAAAGAATTGGGAACCTTAAACCTTAAACCACCTCCTTAATTGAGGTTTGTATAATAGAATTCACACCTTAAAAGCTTCTCAGTGGCCTCAGTAGCACTGCTGAGTACCACAAGGCTGATTGAAGCGGAGAGCTCCTTTTTGAATCAAACTGTTAGCTCTTCTCCTGCAGATACGCTTCAAAGGAAAATAGATGCTTTGCTGGCCAGTTGCAATGTATGACAGCATGCAAGGCGGCTAAGCAGAAGTTTACATGTAAAGACTGATAAAAAAAAAGTAGAGGAATATTGTGAAGCCCTCATTTCAGCATACAAATACAGAACGGAGGGGGCATAATTTGCTTGAAGTGGTAGACAAATTTCATGCACTGTTCAGGCCAAGGAGTGATTCAGGTCACATCAGTACTGTACATTTAAGGGGCATGGCTTCACCCAAAGAATCCTGGGAACTGCGGTTTGCTAAGAGTGGTGGGAATTGTAGTTCTGTGGGAGGTAAATTACAGTTACCCGGGGTCATTGGGGTGAGGGAAGCTGTGTGCTTTAAATGTGGCTTAAATATATGGTGTAATACCCAAGATGATTCAGTTCCTATTCAGGCATTAATCATGACAACTGAAAATGTGAGGGGGATGAGTGGACACAAGCCATTTGCTCCATGGACTCCAACCCCCTCACCATCCTAGTCATTATCCACAAGTTGGAGAGTGACTGAATCTGGGAGACTTCCTCAACTCATGCAAGGATCCCTATGAAACGAAGGTTCTAAAATGTCTGGAGATTCTTAACAAGTCTAGGAGGCTTCCCCACTGCAGACAGTCACCATGCAACTTATAGAGGGGTACGGAGCTAGTGTTCTCGTGCCCATCCTCCCCATCCCTTATGGATACATGAATAGGGCCAAAGTCTTCAAACCGTGACCTTGCTATTTCGTTTTCAATTAAGTATTTGAAAGCCCTTCAAAACTAGGCATCATTCTGACATTGTAATATTGACATTTCACACATGTACTTTATTTCACTGTTTCCCATGTGAAAATGAGAAGAAAGACTAGAGGTAATCTTAAAAGGATGTGAGGGCTTATATGGGGAGCTATTCCTTAAGGTATTCCTACAAAGGCCTATGAAGGACTTCATTAGACCATTGGCCAGCACTGGTGCAGCTGGCTGATAATTAATGTATATGCTTCCATCTATCTCCCTGACCTCATCAACGGATAGCACAGGGTGCAGCAGGCTTTCAGAAGTTTCTGAACCATTTTCAACCATATTCTTATGTAGCCTTCATTGTGATAATTGGTCCTCCAGGTTACAAAAGTATGAATGACAGTTACCAGAGTTCCATGTTCCAGGAAATGCAGCAGTCTGCAAATAAAATGGAGTTGACAGAAAGCATTATGGCAAACCTTCAAGAGGGAAAAAAGAGAGAGGATTTTCTATCAGTAGAAAAGGTATATGTGATCACTAAATTAAATACATTAAAATGTGATCGGTATCCTGTAGCAGTTGTCAGCTTCATACTCTTCTACCAGTGTGCTTACAGACTTTATGCTAAATAGGAATAGATATAAAGCTGCTCTAATCTTACCACTAGTTCACTCCTATTATCAGAGTGACAACTTTTGACTTTCATTTCAACTTATTTTCTTAGATTTGGGATAAATCTACCCCAGTTATGAGTAATCATTGGGGAAGATTACAAACTCCCTAGCAGGATATGAGTAGTTGTTGAATGATTTGAGTCAATTTACTGTGATACGGTCTGGAATCCAAAGAGCCAGTTTAGGAATGTTCATTGATTATTTTCCCCTTTAGCAGCAGACTTTGATGCACATTTAACAGAAACCCCCCCAAATGCCCTTAATAAATTGGGATCTAATTTAACATTCTGAAAATATGCATATTTTATATTTTAGTTTGCTCTCTGTTTACCATGGCACTGTGTGTGTGTGTGTGTGTGTGTGAGAGAGAGAGAGAGAGAGAGAGAGAGGAATAAGCTTCATAGAGTAGTCCCCTCAAAAAAGTAAATTACAACTTTCAGACCCCTAATTTTTTCCACCCTACATCACTGACAGATGTTCCAGGACATATCACAAACTGCTTTGGAAGGCTCTCTCCATTTCCAAAGTTGTTTACATTGTGGAAATGAGAGCTACTGTTTGAGAAGTACAGAACCAAGGCAATTCTGGGTGCAAATAACTAATTGTGTAAATGTTTTGATCCTGCCCATTTTAAATACAAGCTGAGCTGGGATAGCTCAGTCACTAGAGCATGAGACTCTTAATTTCATGGTTGTGGGTTCAAGTCCCATTTGGTGCCAAAGTTTCCTGTATTGCAGCGGGTTGGACTAGATGACCCTCGTGGTCCCTTCCAACTCTGGAGTTCTATGATTTTATAATGCATCCATCAGTGGCTAGGAAATAGTAGTTAGAGCAGCTTAGATTGCTGTAGGGAATATGAAAGCATTTTGAGTTTTTACTGTATTCTTCATAGAGACTAATGAAAATAAACAACTGTATTTGTGAAAATTGTTTATTTACAGAGCTGAAAATTGAGTTTATTGTGATGATTACACACTTCCAATATGCTTGGAAATAAAGAAGCTTACTAGAAAGAGATACATCTCATATTCTTTTGAATGCAAATGATAGTTTATTTTTAAAATCAGAATTAAAACTGTTTTTTGTTTAAAACTTGAGAGATGAAACTGTTGCAATTTTGCGTGTTTGTGACCTGGACTATGTGGATAATTCAAGGGTGAAGACTCATATTTTGGGACAGTCACCTTCTGGCTCTTTCCCACCCTGTGGATTTATCATCTAGCTTGCATTCACTTTTTAGAACCACCTTCCTGGTTTTAGATTGTGCAATGCTAAAGCAAAGCAGCATATTCCTCTATATAAAATGTTTATGGTTAAACATTTTAGTAGGAATATATAGATGCACCAAAATGGGGGGGACACCTGACTTGACCTAGGGGTCTTAGTAGACCATAAGCTTAACGTGAGTCGATAGTGTGACTGCAGCAGCAGAAAACACACACAAAAACACCTAATACAATTCTAGCCTTTATCTATCTAAGGAAATAATAGCTCCCTTGGTCAGATCCCAAATGGCAGTATTGTGTACAGTTCTGGGCACCACACTTTAAGAAGGATATTGACAAGATGGAACATGTGTAGAGGAGGTTGACCAAGATGATCTAGGGTCTGGAAGCTAAGTCTTATGAGGAACAGGGGGGAGTTAGGTATATTTATATAGAAGACTAAGATAGCCATCTTCAAATATCTGAATGGCTATCGCATGGCAGATGGATCAAGCTTGTTTTCTGCTGCTCCAGAGGGTAGGGCCTGAATCAATGGATTCAAATTACAAGAAAGCAGATTCTGACTAAATATTAGGAAGAACTTTTGTGATTGTAAGTGCTGTTCGGCCATGGAATATGCTACCTCAGAAGGTGTGGTGGGTTCTCCTTTTTTGGAGGTTGCTAAACAGAGGACGCGGGTGGCGCTGTGGGTTAAAGCCTCAGCGCCTAGGACTTGCCGATCGAAAGGTTGGCGGTTCGAATCCCCGCGGCGGGGTGCGCTCCCGTCGTTCGGTCCCAGCGCCTGCCAACCTAGCAGTTCGAAAGCACCTTCGGGTGCAAGTAGATAAATAGGGACCGCTTACCAGTGGGAAGGTAAACGGCGTTTCGTGTGCTGCGCTGGCTCGCCAGATGCAGCTTGTCACGCTGGCCACGTGACCCGGAAGTGTCTGCGGACAGCGCTGGCTCCCGGCCTATAGAGTGAGATGAGCGCACAACCCTAGAGTCTGGCAAGACTGGCCCGTATGGGCAGGGGTACCTTTACCTTACCTTTAAACAGAGGTTGTACGGTCATCTCTTAGGGGTTCTTTAGCTGTGATTCCTACATTGCAGGGAGTTGGGCTAGAAGATGATCCTTGGGCTCCCTTCCAACACTACAATTCTGTGATTCTAAGGGGGGGAAATTATCAAAACTTGGTTTCCCTTCTATGCTACGTTTACTCTTTCTCAAAAATAAAATGAATTCAAACATGGAAAAATGTAAACATCTAAAGCTGTAGAACAAAAAAGAGGAAAAACATGCCTTTTCTTAGAGACATCAGAGTATCAGAGAGGTTAAAGAGATGCTGATTTTTCTACTGAGTGCTATATTTAGAAATTGCATGTGTGGAAGAAATGTTCTGCTTGCACGCCCAGAGAATGAAAATCAAGTCAACTCCTTGGGCAATTTTATCACAGGAAACTTGGTTGTTTTGTTTTCTTTCAACAGCAACATTTTATTAAAATCTTTCATTTTGATAGAAATTCTATAGCTATGACTATTGCTATATTTTGGAAATCTCACTCGTGGGAACCTGTTAAAAAGACTACAATACTTTCCTATTAAAAGACAGAATATAGTTTGAGGGGGAATAAAAGGTAAGCATTTTCATTCCAAATGAGGATTGAAAACATTTAAAGACTTGGTTAAATTGAGCCTAGAATTTCCTCTGGATAATTTCTATGAGTTTTATCCTGTCCTTCACAAGCAGAGTTCCATTCATACCACAGGACTTGCCCTTTCTCTCTTCTCCTTATGTGACCCCAAAATCTACTCAGAGGGTGCATGTGGGGCTCAAGGGAAGAAGAGGGGGGAAGTTCCATCATGCAAGTAGACGTCTGGCGCTCAAGCCTAACAGCACTGTTGGGATGCAATGTGCTTATTAATTATGTTGATGTTTGTGCTTTGCTATGGATAGAAAACCTGCTAGAAGAAACCACTGATCAGTGTAATTGTTCTGTATTCATTTTAATACCTTATTGCCATTGTGTTTGTAGCTGCTCTGAAGAAATCACATTAAGCCGGAACATCAAATGAGAAGCAAGCATGCTGCACTGATATACTGTCACACTTTGTTTGGCGAATAAATGTGTCCTTTCTGATTCCATGCTTGGGGTGCATTGTGGACTTAGATGCAGCCCAGTCCTTTAATCTTAAATGTAGTGGGAATTTTTCATTCGTAACTTGCCTAATTAAATACTTTTATTTATAACTCGCTACCTAAGAAATTCAGAAAGTAGCTTCCAATCGCAACAAAAACATGTTATAACGTATAAAATTCAAAGTCAGATAAACAGCAGAAAACATGATATAAATCAATAATGAATAAAATGTAGTTGTTTGCTAAAGGCCCAGACCAAAACAAAACAAAACCCATAATGGACCTGCCCCCTAAAGCTCAGCAGATTAGGTGCCAGATGAGGCTGTTCTGAAGCTAGATCACCACCACAGAAAAGGTCCTAACTCCAGCTGCCCCCAAGTAACTTTTGAAGGCAGGGGACAACCAGAGAAGGGTCTGCAGAGATTATTTTAACAAATCTGCAGTTCAAATGGAACCATCACCTGTCTTAGTGAGAAACCTTTGCTTCTGAAGGAAGAAATCTCTTTTGCTGTACCAGCTAGCATCCTGAAGCAAATGTGCCACCATGCAAAAGTAGAAGCCCTCTTCCTCCTCTCTTTTCTAACCACAGCAAACTGCAGAGCTTGATCATCTGTGCCAAAGCAAACAGAACAAGAATCGGATGAACTTTACAAACAAGTAGAGCAAGGACAGCATTATTTTACCACACAGCATTTCCTCAGTCTTGCGGTAGGACAGATAGGACTGACTGTGGCCAGAGCAGAATTCTACTCCCCATGTACAAAGCAACCTCCCCTGTGGTTTGTACATCAGTCATGAATTCCCCAATACTGTGGTGAGGAGAGCTGTATGCCTTTTCTCAGTTGGTGCCTGAGCCTGTCATGACCCTTGGTTTTGTGTCTCCTCTTCCAGTATAAAATAACATATGAAAACAATAACAAGTGAATTTCATTATTTTGTTAAGAATCTTCAGTAATGCTTCTTCATGTCCCAGAAACATCACATACACACAATATGGATAATACATGTAAGATTCTTGCAAAAGCAATAAATTACTTCCCTGTTCCATTATAATATGATATACACCTTTGCTTGGCCTTTATTTTAAGAAGGTACAGTAGGATTGCGCTGTGCGTATCATATTGACTTGTTGTGTTCAACTATATAAACACTTCAGAAAAGTATCCTCTTTCCCTGTAGTGCAGCTAATAATTATTTTTCTTTATATCTGCCACATATGTGTGTCTCAATTTGGACAATATTTGGAAGGCTGTTGTTTTGTTTTCTTTAACAGAAACACAATGCCACAATTATCAGTTTGTGAACAAGGTCATTGCAATAGACAGCAACATTGACGTGTTCCCAGGGAATGTACTAACCGTGAACTTTTATCCACAGGGGGAAAAATGCAAAATATTGGTTAAAGGCAGGGATTCCCTTGAAGTATGTAACAAAAAGTGATGGATTATACTGCAATGAACAAGAGCACTTATTTTACTCAGTGTAATAGAAGTCCTTAGACATACGTTTGCAAATATTTATTTTACTCACTACTTTTGGGAAGATTTGGCAAATTGGCTAACTGATTACCGCTGTTACAGAAAGCATGCAGAGTCTTGTAATCTAAATGTTAATTTGCTCATAGAGTTTCATTCTCTTCTGTGCAAAGAGAAAGAAAAGAGAAAATACTTTCCTGATTCCAGTTGTTATAATTATGCCATGTTTTGTTTTTGTTTTCCTTAAATTGTTTTGGTTTGGTTTAAGTGGAGCTTTGTAGGTGGCCGAATAAGAACTTCAAAATTAGGAATTCTGTATAGCTTTGCCACATGCAGAAGAGAACTTTACAAATAAATAAAATTGAGCAGTCTGATAAATACTATAAAATGATGACATTCTGTATTTTAAACTGTGAAAACAGAAATGATAAATATTTAGGTATCCCAAAGATCCCTCTTTTCTCACTAACCACAGTGAAATTAGTTGCTGCTTTTTAAATCGAGTCTCTAGCATAGCTTGAACAGCAGTGGAGTAATTCAACAAGCATTAGACGAATACTCACATTTTAGTGGCATCTGAGTATAATCAGAGATAGAATAATACATTTTAACTGCAGCATTATTTAAATCACTGAACATGTGGGGGAAATTTAGGATACAGAGAATGCCAAGACAGCCAGAATGGCAATTGTATAATTAAAGGTGGCGTTTCCCTTTTGTTAACTATCTAAGGCTGGTTGTGAGTTTAATCAGATATTTCCTGGTGCATGCTTTGGCTACTACAAAGCACTTTGATGTCTTGGCAGTTCATGTCAGAGGATTTAATATCTGCAAATATTAACTCCGTGCATTTTTCAGTCACACGGAGCAGGCGTATTGGGCCAGCTCCAAATTCTGCTGCGAACATGTGGTGCTCACAATGTTTTGTGAATTGGGGTAACATCATGCATTATTTTTGAACCTTGATTTCCAGTGACTTTTGAGGGAACATGAATTCCAGAGGTGCCTGAGTTGCAAAAGATCCCTCCAGTCTGGTGTAATGAATGAAAAGGCGATGCAGTTAATCAAGCCCTTTTGTAGGGTTTTGCATCAGGCTCTGCTGAATTATTGTTTTGTTGCTTGGCCCTTAAGCACAGATATTAATGGGAGGAAGGTCAGTAGAAAATTCCAGTCACAATCCCCATGCTAAAGTAGTGATAGTTGGCCTCTGTGATCCAAAATTTATTTTCACAATCTTACCTTAAGTTTGTTTACAGACATACTCCATTTTCAAATGATTTTGCTGTTTAATAATAATAAAAGAAGTGACTCAGTCAAGGTTCTCTGCATTTAGATGCTCATGTTAAGCCTCTCAGAAGCTATGAACGCCCAGGCAATTGAGTCAAATTGAATGCTGGTTTATTGCCTTAGTATTTCCTGGCAGTTAGAAGTATGCACAATAATTGTTTGTATAGCACTCCCCCCTCACACAATCAAGTTAATACATTTGAAGGTACAATATACTCATTCACTGAGTAGATTGGCGAAGGAGTTACCCATTATGGAATGTAGCCTTAGCTCCGTAGTTCTAACTGCAGAAGCCATCCCACTCAGACTTCAAGCATAGTTGTTTAATTTTTTAAAAATTACTTTTATTTAAATTTTCCTGTGGTTTTAAAGAGGTAACAGTTCGCCGGCTATGGTGAAAGCCTTCAAGGTTTCCAGAGGGGGTAGAAGTTGCAGTAAAACCAACCATAAGTCTTTTATGGGCTTAAGCACACTTTGTCGGATGCAAGGTGTAATTATGACCTTTCCCACGGAGTTGTCTTGGGTCTCTGAGCCACCTTTTATGTTTTCAAAAATAAATAAATAAGTTTCCTGTAAAAACCAACAATGGTGTGTTGCTCTTACTTCAGTTTCTGCAAACACTTTTATAGCCATCAATGCTATAGTTCTGGGGAAATGTTTTTATATGATTCCTCTTCTGATAATCTGCAAAGATGCCTGATTAATGCTGATGGCATTTCATTTTGAGTCATTTTATTTCTCTGTCTAAACATGCGTATGTGAAATCCAACTCTCCAAATAAGCCAGCTTTGCTCTCTGTTCATAGATCCGTGCCTATTATTTTTTCCCCAAGATGCGATGGTGCCATGAATCCTCTTCAGTTAACTTGTAAAATGAATGCTAAATTCTGCTTTAATCAGCTATTCATCTTAGCAGCATTTGTCACAGAACCATCCCCCTTCTCAACAAACTGAACATGAAAGAGAGTAGGCTGAAAGCCTTAGCAATTGCACTCGGCCCTTTCTTTCTTTTGTCACCAATACAGTAGATTCTGGTGTCTCCTAGACAACAGCATCTAAAAGGCTTTCTAATTTCAATCTCTCATGGCTTTTCCTTCAGATTGTTGATGTCTCCTTATACAGGCAACCAGTAATCAACATTTGTCCAGATTTTTTTAATGTAGGCGATTTATACGGCTTTGATGACTTTTTTCATCTATCTGGCTTGTATTCAAGGATGATACAAGAAAAAGAAGGTGTTTATTCATAGTATAGTTATTACCATCTCTTCTGCTTCTAGTCAGTTTTGTTTATAGTGCTGCTTATTGTTCCATTTCAAATTTTCCAGTGCATATTTTCTTGGAAAATATTGGATATTTGGATTTTATAAAAAACAACAACTCTAAACTGTTTTTAGTAGACGCATATTTCACTTTCAGAATTACACAGTTTTGCTTCAGTGCAATCCTGTGTACGTTGCCTTAGAAATAAACCCTACTGAGTTCAATGGGACTTACTCCAGAGTAAATCTGGATAGGATTGTGACTTTATTTATCTAGATGGGCAGCTCCTCCCTTGGAGTGTACTCATCAGGAAATGAGCCCCATTAAACTCAAAGGGGTCTCAGAGGGAACTGCTTTTGAGTCAAGATGTATAAGATTTTGCTGTAAAAGTACTTTAAAACAGATAAGGCAACCTAACGAAATCTCTAATTGCTTTTTGGTTGTTGTTTTTTAGAAATACAGTGTTTGTAATTTTGGGGGTGGGTTGTTAGCCACCTTGAGTTTTTAATAGGGAGAGGAACTAAACATGAGAGGAATAAATGAAGAGATCTGCAGGGGTGGGAAGCAGAGAAGAATGGAAGGTTTGCAAATGGGATGTAGAGAGACTTCCAGTTGTGCAAGGAGAGGAGAGTGTCAAAGCTAATCAGAGGGGGAAAAAAGAAGTTTATGGAACTTACTGAGAAGAAAGGAGCTACACAGAGGGGGGAAAGGCATTTGAGAGATGGGGATGCAAGCCAGTGACAGGACAGAAAAACATTCTTCCTAAAGGCACATAGTATTAGATACGGAAATAAGGTATGCTGTGGATGGGAAGGGAAAGAGGCTTTATGGAGAGTGGTGTTCAACTTCAGTACACTTGTAACGGGCAGAGACCGAGGAGAATGCGCATCATGGCAAGGGTGGACAGAAGGTAGATTGAGAGCTTCTGGTAGAACGTTTTTTTTTTTGCTCCTAATTGTTGTGACGATTGTGGCAACAAAAACTGACCACACACAAACCTCTATTTTGCACCTGATTCCCGTTGATGGATCTTACTGTTCAAGATCCTACTGTTGAAGTAAAAACTATGTTGGTTCTGCCATCTCAAAGTCTGCTCACCTTTGCTCTATGGAATACTGAGAAAACAAGGTTAGCAGATCATGAGTTATAAATAAACCATTAAGTTAAAACTATTTCAGTTCTTAAAAGTTACTCTGGCCCTCTGAGTAACTTGAGTCATACACGCCTGCAATGTAAGCAGATAAAAGTCCTTAAAGCACTTAGGATCTGTCAAGTCTTCAAGGGGAAGGAATTCCATGATAGCAAGAAAATGTTTCCTCATAAGATTGTGATAAGGAATGGGAAGAGGAGAGGTCATCTTTCACATACGTAGGAGCCAAACCTTGTAGGATTTGACCTAGTGGAATGTGCATTAAACTCAGTTGGACTCTTATGATTTATAAGGGCTCATGTGTGGCTAGGTGCTTGTAAATTTGATGCTAGATCTTTTAAGATTTTTGAGATATTTCTTCCATCCTATATTACTCAAAAAAATAAAAATAGCCTCAACTGAAGAGGGGTCAAGTTACACTCTTTTACTTTAGAATAAAACCAAATATTTGTTGTTTGCTCTTCTAGACACTGCTTTAATGTTTGTCAGCTGTAGGTGAAGTTGATAGCATTCTATTGTCCTCCTTTGCCTGCTTTTTAATCTTCATTCTGTGTTATGTTTTTTTCCTGTCTTGCATATAATGTTTTTAAAAATGCGCAAAACATTTTACACACTGGCTCATCCAAATGATTTGGTTGTGGTTGGAGGCAGCATACCTCTATATACTATTTGTTGGAAACTCTAGGTGCTCTTGTGCTCAAGTCTTGCTTGCAGGCTTCATGTAGGCACCTGGCTGGACCAAATGGGCCACAGGCCTGATTCAGCAAAGCACTTCTTATGTCCTTATGGAAATGTTGGTCTGGGGAAATAGTGGTCAAAATATACTGTGACTAACCTGCAAGTGGCTAATGTCAAAGCTGCTCTGTTTTGCAATTGTTGTTTTGACAATGAGGGAATAAGGGTGTGCTTAATATAAACTTACATTGACATCTTAAGATCAGCTCACTTCCTCTGATGTATCCATGGCATGGGACATTGTAGGAAAAAGAAATGCAGAAGATATAAAGTGTGGGAAAGAGCAGATGACCATAAAAGCAAGTAAGTTGACGTCAATGCAGATAAAAACCCACTCTAAATGTAATCAGCAGTACATTCCTTTCTTAAACACTGGAACTTCCCTTAACTATAAATATAACCATGGAGCATGATTCTGACTAAGCATATACAGTGGTACCTTGGTTTAAGAACAGCTTAGTTTATGAACAACTTGGATTAAGAACGCTGCAAACACGGAAGTAGGTGTTTTGGTTTGTGAACTTTGCCTTGGAAGCAGAACATGTTCCGCTTCCTGTTGAGTGTGTTCCATTTGTAAATTGAGTCCTCCGCTGCTATGAGAAAGCACACCTTGGTTTAAGAACGGACTTCCAGAACGGATTAAGTTTCTAAACCAAGGTACCTCTGTATGGTCATCTTCCTGTTCTTGCTAGGGTGGCCAGATGTAATGAGAAAATGGGGTTCCTGTTCCTTTTAACAACTGCACAGATGAGGGAATTTAGGTAAATGCAGCTTGTTGTGCAGAGGTGAGAAAATCTGCATCTGCTAAAAGTCCTCCCAATACATACATCTGAAAAGTTCAGAACCCTTCTTTCTTTACTTCTGCTGACTTAGATTGTCACTTGCTTTCTTTCTTAGTTAAAAAAAGGAATAGTGGCACTGCCATTTCTGCTACCCACCTTAGGTGAAAATGTCGTTCACTTGTGGATCCCAACCACTAGCTGAATATCTGTGTCTTAGGAGTATTTTATTTTATTCATTAAATTTGTATACCGCCCTATATCTGTATATCTGAAGGCAGTTCACAGACAGTACAGGGCATCTCATTTGATGACTATGACTACTTGCCCCTGCCTGATATGATGTTCTCAGTTGCTTATTGGATAGTATTCATTAAATTTTCTTTTAAATGTAAAATCATGTGTTGTGGGTCCTTTTGAATGGCATCTTCTGAAACTGATGATTGGAGTTTCTGGGGGATTGCAGGAACAATGTATAGCTCAAGTAATAAGATTCCGTTAAAAAAAAAGTGCATTGTCGCTAAGTAGCTTTTAAAAGAAATCCTGTTTCCCAGCTGGAAGATCCAAGGAACAAATGCATATTAAAATAGATACTGTGGACAATTTTAAGGGAGGCAGAACAAATACAACCAACTAATGTCGAAACATTCAGATAGAAACAATATACTGAAATTCTGTGGTCAGCATTGCCAATGCCCGCAGTCTGAAAAATATGGTGTTTCACATGTACTAACAATGCGTAGTGAAATATTACTCTGAAATCTGTTTACGCTCATTTAATTTAGCTGTGCCATGGTACTGATCATCACTATGTGAAAATGTCATTCTTCTTTCTTGAAGTATCAGGGCTCCTGCTGACTTTCAGTTTTGCATGTGGATGAAAGGAATGTGTGCCTTTGAAAAGCTTTTTTTTTAGAATGTGCTAATGAAGCTTTAGGGCTCTCAACACTGGATAAGATAATCCATCATATTTGTGGGTGTGAGCATGACCATGCATATCTCTGACTACTTTTTGCATTTTATAAGGGTTGACTTCATCCCCGCCCCCCTTTTGTAAGGGCTCCTAAGGCTTCTGCCAATTAGACTCTAGACAGCTAACAGCAACTATGGGAGTGATACTGATAACAGAAACTCTGGTAAATGACATTTCAGGAACTGTGTTGTGTGCTCAGACTTCATATGAGCAAGAGGATTTTTTGGGGGAAAAATGTTTAGGGGAGATATTTTCATCCCTTCTACAAATAGTTCCAGCACATAGTAATTCCATCATATCCTTCTACCACACCAATACACTTGTACTAACCTCATTGATTTACATTGGTCCAGCAATACACAGTTAAAGCTTGTCCAACATCTGCATGCTTATTTGAGAATCCCTGTGGCAGATAGATTCATCACAATATAGCAGCTCCATCCAGGTGTAGGAGCTCTACATGGACTTCCCATTTGTTGCTGTTCCCTTACCCCAGGGTAAGGAAAATGGGTACCAAAATCCTGTGTGTGCGCGCTAGAATGCACATGGTGCTGTGGATCAAGAATTTGTCTTCTAAAGCATTTATTTCCTATAGCTACATCTATAAAAACCTGATGCAAAGAAGTCTTTTTGAAATATACTCAGAGTCGCAAAGTGATTTCATGCTCTTTATTCAGCTCATAGTGGTGAGGAGGAATGAATGAATGTCCCCTCAAAGTATCTGCTTTATATACATTATTTACACAATGGGCTGCACATGATTGGCTAATTCCGGAATTCTACTGTAAGCCAATCAGGTTGTGGATTCACTTCTATCTGGAGCATGATTGGGTGGTTCCTGCCAACCAATCATACTGCTGTATTGTTCTAGGACCAATCAGACTGCTGCCTTTTGGATCCTATTGTTCTAGGACCAATCAGACTGCTGCAGTTTGGATCCTATTCAACTCAGTACATAACACTTTTAATAGATCCATTTTTTTCACAGTCAAGAAGAGACTGAGGGGAAATAAAACAACACATATTTGGGTCGAGTAGTCTGATCTAGCAAACACATAGTTCTTGAGGTTTATAACTTTTTGACAGGTTCAGGAGAAAAGTTTGCTTTTAGTATATTGCAGCCTGCTTCTATTGCATGTACTAACAGGCTACAGTTAGTTGATTCTGTTTAGAACAAGCATTTCCATCAGCCTTTGCATAATTTCACACTAATAATGTGGCTGCCCTACATTAGCTGTTCAATTGCACAATAAATCACTTGTTTCATGTGTGTCCTCTGTTTCTGGTGGCTTACCAAATGTGTTATGCATCAAGTCCCCGCAGTTATGAAGACCTTGAGACTATCATTAGTTTTCATTTTCCTTCGTTGACACAGACACAATTTAGTCTTCTTCACAGAGATGTTGTTGCATGAGTGTAATAGGCTTTAACAGTTTATGACTTTTGATGTACTGTTTTTGTTTGAGATTAAGGCAACATTTTCATTTTGAAAGCTTCGGTATTTTTCCTCCTTCCCTTTTAAATGCACACATTTATTAGACACCTTTTCAGCCTTCAAAGATAACAGTGATTTGTGTTTTGCCTCTTTATATGTGTTAATTTCATAAGAATAGCTGTGTTTCAGATATTTGTGAGAAGCAAAGATGAAATAAACTCTCCAGGCCAGTACCGAAATGTTTGCCTTAGCATCATCATAATCACCATTGCTTATTTGTAGGCCACTTTTCCATGGTAAACCATGCTCAAAGCAGCTCAAAGCATTAGAAAAATGTGCATAATAAAACATAACATTCAAGTATAAGGCACCAATTACAAGGCATAGCAAATCTCAATAGTCATACAGATGTTAATAGGCTAATCAAAATATCTTATCTTAATAAATATACAATAAGATCAAACAATTAACTAATTCATAATAAGGCATATCCTACGAGAACACAATCCAAATAGCAGGAAAAATAATGCATATCTTAAAAACTAAATGTTTTCCCCAGCAACCGCTAAACTAAAGCCCACCCTGATGGCTTCCAGGCATCTTGAGCAGCCTTTATAGCTGGAGTCAGTCAGCTGCACTGTGATGTTTCACTTGGAGAATAACTGTGATTCAAACATGAATTGCATTTACAATAATAACTTGATAATAATGACAAAATCAGTCTTTAGTGTTGTTACTTTGGAATTGGTATTTAACGTAGTTCCACTTAAGGGCATTCCAATTTTAAAACATTACTCTTCATATTTTTCAAACTTACTTTGAAGTTGCCTTATAAATATTCAGGGTGTGTGTGTTTTTAAATCTAACATTGTTTCATACGGATAGGCTCAAATGCTGTTCCTTTGGAGGAATAAAATCTGTGAATGCATAAAAAATCAGGTAGAAGTGAGGGAGTTTCCCAGTACTTCCCATTATAGGTCTTAATATTGTATCTGTGGTAAATGAAAAATAAAACTGTTGGAATGGAGATACACTAAGTAGGCAATCCAAAATTCTCCTCTTCCAGTTTGTCTAGCTACTCCAAAGAGGAATACACCTGGAAATGTTACCGCTCTTAGCATCCTGAGATAAATGATTTGCTCTTAGTTAAAAGGCAAAAAAGCAAGCATTAAACAGCTTGCTGCTCCAGATGTTTTGCTACCCTAGGTAGTTACCTGCCTCAGCTCGGCCCTGCAGCAGGTTGGATTGCTTTTGAGTCATTTGTATTTCCCACATTGTTTGCTGTTCCCAGTACTTTGCATTGTCAATGATAAATACATTTTGAGTATTCCCCCCCCCCCCAGTATTAAATCAAGAAATCAGGTACTTTAAAGAAAATATTTTTCTGTAATCTAGTGTAATGACTGTAATTGTCTATGCTAAGTAGTAAAAAAAAACTTCTCTGGACACTAAGTGTCCCATTTTCATGAAATTGGAACATGGCACAGACAGCAATAGCAAATATTAAACTCAATATACAACTACTGTTTACAGCTTTTATCAAAACACACAAACAGAATGCCTTGAATTTGTTGCAATACAATATTATTGTTACTATAACTTTTCAGAAATAGTGTGGAATATTTGCAACTTGTGCAAACAGCTGCTTCCAGGAGAGTTACTGTGCCTAATGTGTTTAATTTGTTGAAAGCCGCCCAGATTGGCTGGGGCAACCCAGTCAGATGGACAGCATATAAATAAAGTATTATTACTACTATTATTATTATTCACACACTGCACTAAGTCAAACCTTGGCTCAGTGCAAACGTGGGGTCTCCTGGAGAGGAGCTTACAGCCACCTTGGGCTTCTGCCAGTCATTCTAGCTGCTGTGCTGAACTGAGCCAAGGCTTGACTTCAAATGTTGTCCAAACCTCGGATCGCTCTCCAGACTAGCCATGGAGCTGTAACCAAGGTATGTTTTTGGTCACCATTTGTGGCTAGTCTGCAGAGAGCGTAACCATGAGCCTGGGTTCAGATGATAAACCTTTCTGTATCTCTTCATGGTGCAACAGAAGAGAACCAGGGGAGAGCAAAGCCACTGCGAGCTCCTCTCCAGAAGCTTGTACACTAAGCCAAATTTTGACTTAGAGCAGTAGTTCCCTATTGGTGGTGTGCAGACCCCAGGGGTTCCATGAAACCCACACAAGGGGTCTCTGGCACCATTCACATAACAAAAACTACCATATCCATGGCTTTGCTTTTGAAAAATGGAGTATGTAGGTAATTGGGAACCACTGGCTTAGACAGTTGTACAAATGCTGGGGAGAGTTCCATTCCCTTTTCCAGCTACCTAAACAATAATGTTACATTGCTGGAGTAGACCGTATGGATTGTGTTTGCTCGAGAATGGAATGGCTGCTTCTGCCCTCAAGTGGGTGTCTTGTTATATATCTGTATGAGGCATGAATAATAATGGCCAAATAGAGTCATTGTGGAGGTTTATGAGAATTGCATCCTTGGGAGATGCAATTCCCCCAGGGGCGCCTAGTTGTTCCAGAAGTGCTTAGGGGTTTGGGGAGGGCTCTTGATGTTTTCTTCACTGGAGCAAGGCACAGTGCCCCCCTGTACATCAGCTGATGGGTAGCAGAAGCAAACCTTGCTCAAGGAGGGAGAAGTGGATTCCAGTCAATGTAAACTGCTTTTCCCTCCCAGCACAGCTCTTTGAAACAGCCCTGTTAGCCCATGGTCATAGCCAGAGGGGCAGAGGGCAGCTGCCTCCCTAAATCAAGGAAATAAAAACACTTAACTAACTGATGTGGAGCAGTTTGCAAAGGGCTCAGTTTAGCTGCCAATGCCTGTTCCCTCTTGGGAACACAGGTACGCAGCCAAAGCAGTCAGCCGCTCCCAAGTACGAGGCGAGGGGAAGCGAGAACTTTAGTCTTCTCCCTGACCTCCCCCTTGCTTGGGGAAAATTGGGATGCTTGCTTTGGCTGCACATGTTTCAGAGAGCAGTGGTGAGAAAGAGAGGTGAGGGAGAGAGTTTAGTGGTGCGAAGGGAGAGCAACTTATTGGGGGTGTGCATGTGTGTGAGAGAGAGCTTGCTGCTGAGAACTCTTTTGCATACCCAAATGTGCATAGTTTTGCTGGAATATGGAGTCCTGAAGTTGGGTCTTCTGAGCACCTTGCAGGAAGCAGCATGCTTCTAAAAGGAAGAGGGCCACCTGTCACATTTGGCCCATGAGGCAGATCCTCATAAGGATCTGGCCAGTGGAGCAAAAAAGCTTCCCCACCCCTTTTGTAAAGTGCATGATGGTTGCATGTTCAAAAAAATTTTTTTCTACTTTCCTCGGAAAAGCAAATTATTGTTAATGAAATGACTAAGTGTTGGCTTATCAAAACACCTATGCATATATATTAGACACCGTGCTTTCTAAGGGAAAAAAACATCCACTGTTGGCAAACCAACCATTTTATTTCCAATAGCCAGTCTTCAAACACAGCTAATTTTAGATCAGTTATGTACTTTAGATAAATTACGTTTTATTTCTGCTGCTGCCCTTTGCTTTTTCAGTCCCACACTCAGTTGATGCATATGCTTTTTTTCAGGCTGCAGCTTACTTGTATTTTCCATGTTGTCTTGTTTTGTTGCCCATATGGCATATGTTTATGACAACTGTGTGATGAATTGTTGTATGCAGGTATTGCCTTGCACCACCGTAAGACATTTCCTGCTGGGTTTTCATGTGAATGTATGAATAATTAAATCCTCTTTCATTTAACGGAATATAAGTAGATATAAAATACTTAGCATTTGTGTGCTGATATTGGATGAAGGCTGTTATTGCATGTTGGATGTGGTGTTTCAATAAGTTCTTCACACAAGGTGTGAGTCTGGCTCATAATGGTAAAGGTAAAGGGAACCCTGACTATTAGGTCCAGTCGTGACTGACTCTGGGGTTGCGGCACTCATCTCGCTTTATTGGCCGAGGGAGCTGGCGTACATGTGGCCAGCATGACTAAGCCGCTTCTGGTGAACCAGAGCAGTGCACAGAAACGCCGTTTACCTTCCTGCCGGAGTGGTATCTATTTATCTACTTGCACTTTGGCATGCTTTCGAACTGCTAGGTGGGCAGGAGCAGGGACCAAGCAACGGGAGTGCACCCCGTCTGGGATTCGAACCACCGACCTTCTGATTGGCAAGTCCTAGGCTCTGTGGTTTAACCCACAGCGCCACCCACGTCCCTTAGTCTGGCTCAAAGCAAGCATCAAAGCTGCATTAGAAAGCAGGAAGAATAGCCCCCCTCCCTCCTCAACTTATCCTCCTCCCCACAGAGTAGCATTCAACTCAGTTTTATTCAAAGTAAACCTGTTGAAATTTATGGACATAACTTGGTCATATTCATTATTTCAATAGGTCTGTACTAATAACATTGAGTTGAATAGCACACATTATATTTACATGTATCATTCTACACCTTACGCTGCTGCATACTGGGATGGGAAGGGCTGAGATTGGTGCATTGCCAATGCCCTGAGCACTAGGAGGAGAGAGGAGAATCTAGCTATATCAGTGGTACTAGTGGACGGCATGGTGGGCTGCACCACTCCTCTGACCTCCTTCCAGTTGAGTCAGTGCTATATATTGGGAGGCAGGGGTGCCAATAAGATTTGGGGGGGGCAGGTAAGCCCCAGCCTGCATAATCAATCACAAGATGTGGTGCACACATCCCATTTGAATGGTAATGCCCATCAACGTCATTGGAGTGGCTGAAGGGGTGAGGTTGTGTGGCTTCTTATAGCAGGTTTGCACCACACAACTTCACCACCACCTCGCCCCTCTTCCTCCCAGCATAGGAGCCAGTTCCTGGGGGCCGAGGTTCCTTTGGTCACCCCAATAAAGTTGATGGGCATTACCATTCTATTAATATTCCATTAATGAGGTTAACAGTTACGCATTGATCTTGCAAGGAAGCTAAGCAGATTTAAATGTCTCCATTGATAGATCTGACATTGTTCTTGGCTAGCCAGCTAAGTTAAAAATGAGGAAATGAAGGAAACAGGAAAATAAAAAGCAGAAATACCTTGGTAATATATTTCAAGTGATCTATGTGTATTTTCTTTGCCTTTAAATAGTTTGTGTTATTTTGAATTGTCCTCACACTGGGAAACCATTATTATTATCTTATTTATTTAGAGCATTTGTACCCAGCTCTTCAGCAAAAAAAGGCTCCCATAGCAGCTTACATACAATCAATTAAAAAGAAGACAATCTAGACTTACAACCCCCCCCCCCAAAAAAAAACCCACAACACCCAAGGGAAAAGAGACTGGGGGGGGGGGAAGGAATATTATGAGTGTAGCCTAATTTTCCAACTGTAAAATCAGTGTTCATTTTCGTGTATTCATTATCCACCAGGTGTGACTTTAAAAACTCAGAATCCGAATGCAGTGTCTCTTTAAAAGAACGGAATAAAGTGAAACAGCATCTCATAAGTTTAAACATAGGCTTGGCTTTTAGTAAGTAGATTGGCATGGCTTGTATTCTAACTGCCATGCAGATGGTATCATCAATTTGCTGAAATGGTGGTGGAAGAGTTCAGTTGTTTTAGCTGCCAGTGCTGAATTTCAGGCTCTCAGCGACTGATAGCAGGTTGTCATTTCATGCTTTGCAGTTTTGTTCTAAGCTGCAATTCTGTATATTGTTTCAGTGACTGAGTTTATTCTGTCTTCCAGAAAGTGTTCTGTATGCATATAAAATGCATCTTGTTAGAAATTGGACAACACTTCATGCATTGGATAAGAAAATTCTAACATGAATAATTTCAAAAGTTATAAAGATACAATATGAAACTCCTTCCTGAGTCTAGTTTTCTCAGATGCTACATTTAGACTGCTGGATACAAGATGGTAATAATTGCCCCCAAAGAGAAAGGTTTATATCAGTAGGTACTGCAGTAAGATGTGCAAGGCAATTATTTCTTTTGTGTATACAAACTAAAGTCCTCTAGGTTCGTAGAGCATGAGACTCTTAATCTCAAGGTTGCGAGTTCTAGCTCAGGTTGGGCAAACATTTCCTGCATTGCAAGGGGTTGGACCAGATGACCCTCAAGGTCCCTTCCAACTCTACAATTCTATGAGTCTGTGTTGCTGAATCACAATTCTCACCATCTCTGGCCATTGGCCATGCTTGCTAGGGTTGATAGAAGTCATACTTCAGCAACATCTGGAGAGCCAAAGGTTCCCAACTCCTACTGTAAACTGAGTTTGTAAATGTTTGCATGGTTCTGTTGCAGCAAAATGGTCAAGATCCATGTTCTCAGTTTTGATATTACTTCTATTGATGCGGCCAAGTGGAGTAGCAGTGATGCTCGTGCATAGCTGGCTGCAGACTCCACGTGGCACAAACAGACCGCCCATCAGCTATAGGGTGGGCTCAGTGGGAGGAGGCAAGCAGGAGGCCTGAGGGATAGGCGCGGAGGGGTTACATTTCTTCGATTGCCGCAGCCAACTGGAGCGGCGGCGCCAATCGTGCAGAGCCACCGCCTGGACTCTGCGCGGCACAAACGGACCACCTTCAGCCTCCCTCCCAGCTGTAGGGCAGGCTGAGTGGGAGGAGGCAAGCAGACTGCAGAGGCCCCGTTTCTTGCCCCTGCGAGGAGCTGCAACTGCCAGAGCATGTATGGTGGCAAGTACCATATTTATTTATATCTTTAATTCCTATATTCTATGTATAAGACGACCCACATTTTTAAATTTAAAAAACTGGGGAGAAACCCTCATCTTACACACAGAAAAATACGGTATATTGTTCTTCTTTAAATAATTGCATGCACATGGGAACCTACTTCTTACGGGGAAGGCATTGCTCCTTATAATTATTATAGGGAAAACAAGAAACATTGCTGCACACTATGCAATTAAATAAACACTTAGTTTGGTCCAGAGGGTTTTTTGTTAGGAGAATGATGTCCAGACTCTGTACTCAGTATGTTAGTGTGAGGAGGGTAACTGAGTTGGGGACAGTGAGGAAAAGAGCTGTGTATTGGATGAATTCACCACTGTGCTGCACAGAAAGCCAAGTGCTGCATTGTTCTCCTTTCCTTCTGACAGTATTAGAACTGTGATATTGTTAGCATCCGTCTGTCTCGAGAGACAGTGGAACACATCTTATACAGGGAATAGGTTCAGTGGGTAAGACATAGTTTGTGTATAGTCAAAATTACCTTAAATTTCCCATAATTTACACCCCCCTTCCGAATGACCTGTTGTTGGGGAGGGGACCTGGAGCTCCAAGGAGTCTTCTGGGTGCAAGAGGCAGCACCTGCTTTGGCCAGTGGAGGAGAGAGAAGGACTTTCCCTCTGTGTCCTCCAGCCAGTGGCACCATGGCAAAAGCTGGTGATGGTGTGGAGGCCTCTTCCACATGTGAGCTACAATTGGAATCCAGGAGAGAATAAAAAACAAGGGAGGAGGAGGCAGAGAGAGATGAAGGTGAGCAGGTCCCAGTGAGGCAGAAGAAAAAGGCTGTAACAGATCCTTAAAATTGGGACACAGGATCCTAATAGAGGGAAGCAAAAACAAGGAAAACAAACATCCTTTGGGGAGCTTGAGGAGGAACTATTAACTGGGCTGAATTTAGGTTGCAAGAAGGATATGCTACTTCCCATCTTTCTGGGAGCTTACTGGTTTTGGAGAAGATTATTATAAACTGTGTATCATAATGTAATGTCGGAAGCAAACAGGTTTCTGGTTCTTTCCATATCTCTAAAATAAGAGATTTTGCTGAGAAACATTATTTGACGTTGTGAGGTGTGAAGCATATGTCATGGCTTGTGACTGAGGACATTCGGCAGTTAGTCGTTGTAAAGTTAACTCTGGATTGTTTCTGAATGCATTAATGAAATCTATTTATGAGTCACATCATATTGGAGGCCCTCATTGTAGTGCATGTATTATATTCAGTGATCTCCAAATTCATGTAATTTGTTCTCTCTGCAATGGATTCCTCAAAGGTAATATTCTACTCTTGCCCTTAAGGCTTTTCTAAAAGTAGAATTTTCATTCTACTATAATCAATCAAGCCTCTTGCCATTTCCCCCCGTTATCTCAATCTAGCACAGGTTGAATATCAAGTGCAGTATTTTGTATTTTTCATTTAGCTAGGACTACTGGAAAGTCCCGGGCAAAAAACTTGCTTGATTTATCACAGGAAACAAATATACCTATATATCAAACTGTCTGCTCATTTCCTTTTTTCTCCTTCTTCAGTGCTATACTAAAATTTGATGGCTGAATTAAAGTGATTCAGTCAGGACTACAGAAGACTGTTTCCTAAGTAGGGTGCTACCTGGAACACATTGCATAAATTTGCACAGCACTGTTTTGGCACTGTGTTTTAAAATATGTCTAAATTTGTGCTGACATTGTAACATGAGAGGCTCCTTAGCTGAATGCTATAACATTTGCATCTTTTTTCATTTATTTGTACTTCAACTCCAGACATCTCCCTTCCCTTTTGCATTATCATATGTATTTGTGCTGTGTAGCTTTTGTACTCATGTGTATTTCAACAAGAAGGTAGTTCTATCCAATACTTTGATTGCCAGAACATCTTTTTGTTTTAATTTAGGTTTTCCTCTTTTTATATTCTGACAAGACACCTAAAATATGTCTAGCAGAAGTAGAACACTCAAAAGACCATGTTTCTAAACATTATTTTTCCAATGTAGATTCTTTCAGTCTTTCTTATGGAAATATAATCTCAACTGAAAAAGCTTGCTTCTTTCAAATGGAATGATGATGATTAGGATTTCTTGCTCACCTTATACCATAATGTCCTAGGACATATTACAACAATATAAAAACACAATATTAAAATCAGTTGACATCATTTATATCAAAACAATAGGATAAGTCCTAAGAATAATAATTTCAGATATTCAAAGGAGGTGTATCTTCAGCATATAATGAAAGCTATGTGATGATAGCACCAGATCCACTTCTTGTGGAAAAGGAATTTCACAACTGTGGGGTTGCTGCAGAGAATGGCCTCTTCCAGGCTGCCAATCCCTGAATTTCTGAGTGGACATTAGTTTTGCCCCATGATAGAAAGAATGGTGGAAGTATTTCCATGAGTCCACAGAAGCTACACAGTACTCTGAAGTAATTCCCACTGAATTTAATGGGACATTTCCAGGTAAGCATATACTATACAGTCATACCTCATATTACAGACACTTCAGGTTACGTGTTTTCGGGTTGCGGACCCCGGGAAACCCGGAAGCACCGGAATGGGTTACTTCCAGGTTTCGCTGCTCGCGCATGCGCAGAAGCGCCAAATCACGTCAGCGCCTGCGCAGACACAGCGCTTCAGGATGCGAACGCTGCGGGTTGTGGACCTGCCTCCGTCACTGATTACATCCACAACCCGAGGTTCCACTGTATAGGATTTCAACCTATGTTATACCCCCCCCCCCAAAAAAAATAATAACGTGCATTAGACCTTTTCCGAGAGATGAAGGCTTGGACCATCTCAGGGCCTGGTCCAGCTGGACTTTCTCTTGCCTAACACAGTGATCTTCTGACAGCTTTCCTGATCACATTTATATGTTGATATTGCTTATTGCATGTGAGTGTGCGAACACACATCTTCAAGTAATTTGATATTTCCTGTAAGCTGTCTTGAAAGAACTTTTATCCAAAGGCAAGCTAAAAATAATTGAAATAAATCTGATTTTGGAATTGAGGAAAGATTAAAAAGCAATGTGTGATATGCCATTGCAGCAGGGATGGGGTGCGTAGGAGGGATCATCTGTTCAAAGAAGTAAACAGCAAACATTTCACCAGTTTTGTGCAAGCAAAATATTTCTTTCAGTTCGGGCCTGGTTTGAAGAGAAGGATTGACTGATATGTCGGTGAGATTGTTGTTTCTTTCAAAAGCATACTATCTTAATGTGACATGTACAAAGCTCTGTCAAGTTAACATTCAAAGGCCTCTAATTAAAGAGGGGGAAGTTGTGTCTAGTTCAGGGTTATCAGAGTGTTCAGTGATTGTGCTGCGGGTAAATTGAAGGACTTCTCTGTTCACCTTGGTGCTACTCCCTCCCACTAGCTAGAAAATGTGACTTTTCTACCCAACATCAAGCAAGTTGAGTAGAATAGGCCAGTGGTGGTGAACCTATAGGACGCGTGCCAGAGAGGGCACATGCGCCATCGCCCCAGCAGGGCCTTAGCTTCCATGCCGGGGCTGGGGGAAGAGGAGGGCTTGCGCCATCCAAAGCCTGCAGCACCAGGGCCTGGCAAACAAGCGAGGGGCTGAGCAGGCATTGGCTTTTGATGTGCCAGGGCTTCCCACTAGTCTGTTTTTCCTACTCAGGAGTAAGCTGCCAGTTTCTGAATGTGCCGAAGGGTTCACCCAGAATAGTTGGTTTCATTAGTAATCTACAGTCTTTGTTCAGTGGAATGAGGCTTGCAGTCAAAATATTTTTGCTTTTGCCACAAAACAAATAATCTATGAAATTTATTCAAACAGCTGTAGAGAATAATATTTAAAAATTAGTGCATTGACTATCTTTTTGCACACAAGTCCCCTGTTTATTTATTTTTTAATGATCTGCAAATTGTGCATTCCACTGGCAATCTCTTATTTATTTTATTCTGTTGTCACAGGATTTTATTCTGTTGTCACAGGAATATTGCAAGTACAGTGGTACCTCTGGTTACAAATTTAATTCATTCCAGAGGTCTGTTCTTAAGCCGAAACCGTTCTTAACATGAGGTAGCACTTTTGCTAATGGCGCCCCGCGCTGCTGGCGCGAGACTTCCACTCGCATCCCAGGGCAAAGTTTGCAACCGGGAAAATCTGCTTCCAGGTTAGTGGAGCTCATAACCCAAAGCGTTTGCAAGGTGGATAGTATGTAACATGAGGTTCCACTGTAGCTGTCACCAATTCAAAATAACTCTAGCTACAGACTCAAGAGCTGCATGCACTTGTTGTGCTTTTGCCCTTGTTTTCAAGTGCCAAATATTAGCATACCCAAGCCTGAACTTTTGAAAGGGTTTCTCAGTGTGACGTCTGCTGCATTCACATGCATGAATTTACTAGACAATATTTGATTGCAAGGGCAGATATCTGAAAAATAATGAAAATTTCTTAAAGGTTGTCGAGATACGATGAAGCTGACACTTCAGCCACTTTTTATAATACAAGTCAATGAACTGATAAAATACTCCTCAGACTTTATTATTTTTTATTTATATCTCTTCTGGTATAGTGCTGTAAATATATCTATGCTATTCACGCTGTTCTCTCAGAACGCTACAGTTGCCATAGTTTACCTATTCACGTATGAAATTAAAAGCCTTGCTAATAAAAATAGAATAAATTTTGTACATTTGATTTGACACGTGTTCTGGTTTATAGCTGTTGGAGTTTTAATCTTCTTTCGGCTGAAAAGATTATCTGTAGGAGGGTAGAGAACATGCCTAAACTGAGGTCTCTCTCTCTCTCTCTTTAATAAGATGTAGGGGAGCATGCAAAAATAGCTTTCTAACTGAGCCCATCCCCACTCTCTCCTGGCTGACTTGGATATGGGTGGTTATAAACAGAAGTAGATTGAGGCCAGCGCAAATTTCAGCAGTGCCCTTGGCGACATCAAAATTTGGCGCCTCTCATCTTCCAGTCTACATCATAGTTGTGGCACCCCCTGCAGTGCCCCCAAGGCTCCACATCCAGTTTCCTAAATCCACCTCTGGTGCTGGTTCATGGCTGAGACTGCAGAATTGACTCTGCGAAGGTGCCTTTTATCCCACTGGTGCCTTTGCACAGCTCCATCAGTCTTGCCTCCACCAGTGTGCTTCCCCAAGCAGCCCTCCTTACCCCATCCCACATCATTCATGAGGCTCTTCCAACTTTCATGCCCAAAACAGGAAAAGAGATGGTAAGGGAACAATGAACTGCACCCAAGGGTACTAAAGGAGCTTGTGGATGTAACCTCAGAGCCTCAAGTCTATTGAGAGTCCTTGGAGAACATGTGGGGTCTCTGCAGACTGGACGTGAGCAAATGTTGTCCCTGTTTTCGAAAGGTGGGGGAGAAGACGCAGGCAACTACCAACAGATAAGCTTGACATCAATACCGGGAAAGGTCCTAGAACAGATAATTAAACAGTCGGTCTATGAGCACTTAGAAAAGGATTACTAAGACCCAGCATGGGTTTCTCAACAACAAGCCATGCCAGACTAATCTCCTTATTTCATTGACAGAGTTACAAGCTTGATGGATCAGGGGAATGCTGTGGACATAGTGTATCTTGATTTCAGTAAGGCTTTTTACAAAGTGCTCCATTATGTTCTTGTGGAGAAGCTGGTAAAATGTGGACAGGATGAGGTAACTCCTAGCAAGGAGGCATGAGAAGAAACATCTCTTTTAAGGGTTTGCATTTTGGTGCAGAGAAGGACATCCCCTCTACAAACAGTAAGAAATTACATCACACATAAGGTGGGGTTACTGTGGCTCAGCCAGGCCAAGGTGTGATATTCCTGAGGATTTAGCAAGTTTACATAGTTCCAGACACAATTTACACAAAACATTAGCATTTGATAAGACAATCAGGATGCCCATCAGACATCCCTCAATGCAGAGCATCTGGGCAAACAATGCCAATTAATACAAAGGAGGCTCATAGATATAGGAGAGGAATCCCTTCAGGAACTTCCCCTGACTGCTATCTGCCTACGTGTTCTCAGGCAAGGGGGATTAAGGAGACAGGAAATATTAAGAGTCTTTAGGGGAGCCAAGACGGCTTTTGGATTGCTATCCTATACTATTTTAGACATGTGGTTTATATACTTATGTAAGTGTGTTTACCTTGTGCAATTATCAACATTTATTCTATATTTGAGACCTTAGAATTCCTATAACAGTGGTTCAGCTGACTGAACAACCAAAGAGTGCTCACTAACCGTTCCTTGTCCTGGATGCGAGTGCTATTTTAGGCTGCATCAACAGAAGTATAGTGTCCTGGTCAAGTGAAGTAATAGTACTATTACATTGCTATTACTATTATTAGTCTCCTCGTCTCCATATTTTGAAAGCTTGTGAAGATGATGGATAATTGTAGGCTAGGGTACGTTATATCTTAAGGAGGATTGCCTGCTCCCTTCAAATCAGCTGAAGAGGTTCTCCTTTGGGTCCTTGCTTTAGCCAAAGCACAGTTGGTGAGAGCCTTTTAGGTGATAGTATTCCAACTGTGGAACTCTGTCCCAAAAAAGCTATCTGGTACTCACTCTAGTGATATTTTTTATTTGTCATTGGTTAAAGTTTTATTAATTCCAGAATCAATTTGTCAGTTTGTCTGGCTGATGTCCCTAATATTTGGAAGATGAAGGAGAAAACAAACTCCACATGTTCTGGCCTTAAACTTTTCTGTGGAACTTTTATTTTTGCTTCCTCTTCTGTTCCAAATGTTCCAAACTTTTTTTATTATAGATGTCAGGCTTCTGACACTCTTAATTCTGTTATAGAATCCAGGCATTGCCTTCCATGACTGAAAGGCTCCTTTTGTCCACCAAAGACTTTGAATCCAGCAAAACTGGTGAAAGAGACAAGGCAATCCTTGCTGATTCGCACCCCCTTCTCCTCCTGCAACCCCCAGCACCACCTCCCACTTTTCCAGAGGGATCCCCGCCCAAGTCCCAGCACAGTGTAAGAGGGGGTGCTGGAGGCATCAGGGGCAGAGAGGAATTGGCAAAAAAACTCCACGTGCGAGATCATCTTCTAAGTGGTACTCGTAGTTTACTAAAATTAATAACTATATGGTATTCATATTTAAAGCTGCTTTTATTGTCCAGAATCATATGTTTGGATACGTGTGTTTGTTTGTATTGCTGCTTCTTTGTACTGAAATTGCATTTATTATTCCCTTCTTCTTTCAATTTCACAAGCTTAGAAAAAGTTCCACATGAGTATATACAGACTTATACTTGCCATCTGTTTGTTAAATAATCTGAGCACAAGAGAGACTTGAATCTCTATACTTTGTCTGCATTAGAAAACAAAAGCAGTCATCTAAATGCAAGCATTACTGTTTCCCCTAAGATGCTTGCTCCTTTCTGTTACATTTTTCCGCTAAAATGAAGACAAAAGAAATGTCAGTGCTCAGGAAGATTTTGTGTCAGTATGTGGTAGGGGCAAGAATTGAAAAGGATCAGTGAATCAGATGTAATTTGGGTTATGTTTGAGATACCAAATCTGTGTTTTGCTGACGGCCACTATTCCTTTTTCTCCTCCCTGAAAAGCTGCATAGGCATTTCTATCAAACAGAAAGAACTTTATCCCTGTTTTCTTTCTGGCATGCCTATGATGATTTTGTTCAATGAGCAAAGAGGATTATGGGAAGTGGAACTAGGTGGGATGTTTGAGTAAAGATGTGTAAATGACTTTCATTGTGGATATGAAGACTAAACATTCTTAGGATAGTATTTTTCCCTTTCAGGTAGCTTTTAAAAACAGTCCATTTATCTTAATTTAATTAGCTCAGGTGGGGAGGGAGACACATAGAATCTAAAATGTCATTTTAAAAAGTGGCTGCAAGTCATGGGTATAACATCAAAATTCCACATTTCTTATCGTCACAAAAAGAAAAGAAATTCTTGAAAATGTACTTTTGAAAAATAAAAGTACAGAATTTAAGTTTTTCTCTCCTGTACAAATACCTAGATACTTCAGCTCAGGGATATCAAGCCTTTTTGGACTAATGGGCAGATTTTGAAACTTGCTTCCTTGGAGCAGGAGTGGCGTAACATATAATGGCTGCCGTGGGTAGTGGTATAACACAAAATGGTTGCCATGAGGAGCGTCGCATCACACAAAATTAGAGAGACAACCACCCACAAAAACTCTATGCTTATATGCCCTGCTAGTTCTAATTATCAACATCTCTCTCCCTCTACCTCCCCCCTCCCTCTCACACTGTTGCTGTCTAATAAAAACAGGTAGCATTCCTCAGTTACCAGCAAAATATAGAAAGTAACCACACCACTCTCATTTCATATAAATCAGAAGGTACCTGCACATTTTGCCACATAACTTTCTTTCTAGGATGGCTACAGACTTTACTTTTTGAAAAAATGATAGCTCAAAGTCTGGGGCACCAGCCCAGAGACACCTCTAGAATTCCTCACTGGCACCATGACATCCACAGGTGCTGAGTTATCAACCCCTGCCCTAGCTGATTGAAAGAGTGCATTTATTCCCATCTACTGATTTTATTTCACTTTAAAAATAAACTTAACCTGTGTATTGCATTACTGTGTCAATCTTTAAACATTTGTTACAGTGCAATCTCTTTAGGAAAATGTCACAAAACTGTAGTAACATGATTTGTGAAATTGGTCTAACTTATCATTGACATTTTGCCATAAGAAATTATGCCAAATTTCAAAAATTGGGGCAAAGGTTTCCCGAGTGTATCAAAATATGCAGTAATTCTAAACTAAATAGTAGTTCATGTCTTTCAACTTTTGATTTGCCCAATGGAGATTTTTTTATATATATATATAATCCCATTTACCGGGGGGGATTATTTAATCTGTATTCTCAGAAAAACATTTTTTTATCGGCTAAATTCTCAGAACCACATTTGAAATAGTTGCATCAAACAATTATTAGTGCTAGGAGGCCAAAATAACCGGTACATTAGTTGTTATATATGCTCACATAGAATTGTAAAGTTGGAATCTTTACTCAAAGGATCATCTAGTCCAACCCCCTACAATGCAGGAAAAACACTTTAAACCATAGAGAATCCAATGAATATAATGCATTTTGATTTTTTTTAAAGTCTTGCAATATTGCATTTTTATGGACATTTGCCATTTTGTACACAACTTTTTAGTTGGAAAATTGCATCACAGAATTTGGAGGAGTGCAAATTTCAAAAGCTACCTTTGTCTCAGTTTGCATATTGTTCTGGGAAGTGAATTATACCAATCCTTATAAAAATGCAATCTGAACCAAAATTGTCCTTTGTCCATACTACCAAACTGCATTATATTAAACATATAGTTTTGTACTGTTTGTTTGGTTGGTTCTTTGGTTGGTTGGTTTGAAAAAAAATCATAACTGGCAGGAGGACTAATCAGAAACATAGCACATGGGAAAGGGCAAACCTTTTGTTTTCACAGCACCATCCTAGCTAAAATTCTCCCTTCCCTGACATTCCTGTTTGCATGGGAGGGCAGCTGTAACTTGTGACAGCAACTACTTCCCTTCTGTGTCAAACAGCAATTTAGTAGGGGGTGTCAATCTAGAAGAAAGGGTTAAATCTCTCTAATCTTGATATGCCCCTCTTCAGCTTCTGTTTACAGTTTAAAAAGAAGCACACAGTGTCAAACTCTTTTTAAAATATAATATTTAGTCCTTAAACACCTTCTTTTCCTTCTCCTGTTGCATCCAGACCATTGCCATATCCTGCTGTTTCAACCTCTCTCATCTGCTGCCTGATCATCACCATGGAGTCATTGACTGCAGATCATTTCCCTTTATCATCTATTACTTCTTTGCAGTGTATTAGTTCAGAAATCTTACATTAAAATTTTGGTGTGTCTCCCTTCTATCTGTTTGGATCGCCACTGCTTATGGTATCACAGTACCACCAATATACATAGCTGCAACAATGCTTGCGCCAGTCCTGTTACCGTAGCATCCTGCATTTGACAGCCTGGACAAATCTCCCCTGCAGTATAATCTCATTATAAAAGATTACCACCAAATCTTTGACATTTAGGATTGCACTAGCCTTGCTGTTTCCATGGTGAGAGATTTATTTAGGATAGCACTTTGCTGAATTATTCTCAGTCTTGTGTCCATCATGTTCCCAGTGTTCTCTACCTAATTTTATAGTCCGTAATAGATTTCAGTGACAATGGTACTTTGGTATTTTCAGTAGCACAAACCCATACATGTCCATCAGTAGATCACCTGGCAAACAGAACTCCCTAATTGATGTTGTCCTAGTTTGTTGTTGACTGCAGTACAGAGAAACTCACATAAAGGTTTCCCCATCACCACCTTCCCCTTAAACAGAAGTCTTCCAAAATTAGACAAGTATTCTTGTTGTGCTATTCGGGTTGTTGGTCAAAGAAAAGAAATTGCTTGGCTTGTACAAAAAAAAAAAGTAATATATGCACTTGAGATGCAGCGTGATTATTATTGCTGAACATACACTTTAATTGCCTGATAAATGAAGCTGGTTAATTGAAGATTATACTAGTAAGGTACATGAGATTAGAGACAAATTTTACAAGTGCTATGAATTATTCATATCATTAGATATGAGTGTAAATGGTTTAGTTCTCTGGCGTAATCTAAACGAGATTGCATGCTTAGTACTTTGGGTTTTGTATTGTACACCTCAGTACATACGGTTTCACAAGAGAACCCTGTATAATGCCATAAGACTCTGGAACATAGTTACTTTGTGTTGTTGAATAAATTAGTTTGATTTTTTTTCACTGTTGGGTAACTTTGTGTCAGTGTCATTAGATAATGTGAACACATGCCCTTTGAGTTATAAGTGTGAGAGATCAGATGGGGCAGATCCAACCCACAAAGTTTTGTTTTTATATTGTATGACCCAAACAGCATGGACTGATTTCTGTTGAATATTTGCTGAGAAGCAATTAACACAGCCTTTAAGGTACATGCCATCTTCTATCTAAGCTGACAGCTACATTTAGTGATGCTCATAGTGAAACAGTTGTATTAATGGCCTATCAAGAACATGAATGAACATTGACTACTCAACCTGACTAGGTAGGGCTTATTTTTATTTACTTATTATGTTTGAGCCAAATACCTCCTCCCGGGAGTTCATTTGACGAAAGCCGTTGCCTTAAAAGGTTCAATTCCTTCCTTGTATTTTATAGGCTGATTTAAGGCCTTCCTTTTGGGAGAGGCCTTTTTTCATTTAGTTGGGTACTAGTGACGTGGGTGGCGCTGTGGGTTAAACCACAGAGCCTAGGACTTGCCGATCAGAAGGTCGGTGGTTCGAATCCCCGCAAATGGGGTGAGCTCCCGTTGCTTCGTCCCTGCTCCTGCCCACCTAGCAGTTCGAAAGCACGGCAAAGTGCAAGTAGATAAATAGGTACCGCTCCAGCGGGAAGGTAAACGGCATTTCCGTGCACTGCTCTGGTTTGCCAGAAGCGTCTTAGTCATGCTGGCCACATGACCTGGAAGCTGTACGCTGGCTCTCTCGGCCAATAAAGCAAGATGAGCGCCGCAACCCCAGAGTCGGTCACGACTGGACCTAATAGTCAGGGGTCCCTTTACCTTTACCTACCTTTGGGAGAGGCCTTTTTTCATTTAGCTGGGTACTAGTGATGCTGACTACTGTTGAGCCAAGGTAGAGTACAGAAAGATTTTGTGGAAAAGTTCTACCAAAATATAAAATTCTACCATTTAGATTTATGGGGATGGTGGGTTGACTTTGTGAACGGTTAACTTAAGGAAACTTGATTTTTAGAATTGTCTGTGGTGACTAGGATCATCCATATGACCAGAACAGAATACATCTGCTGTCATTCAAATGGGCTTCATTTGTACACCCAGCTCTTGATACCCAACTGTGATCACACAAAAAAGGAAAGTTGGAGTGACCAGGGCAAGCACAGAGGTAGAAAATACATACACACCTCAGAGAGATGGAATTAAGAAATGTAGTCCTCTCCACCCCCATTTTCTAAAGAACTATCCTATTTTGTGGATGCTTATGCCTACATAATAGATGTTCCCCATTAAGTGAACACACCTAGGCTGCAGTCCCAGGTATTCTCACTCTGTAAGTGCCATTGAACTTAAATATATTTCTGAGCATACGTGCAAGGCCAGTGAAAAATGAGGCCACTCTGACTTTCCTGCAATCTCCCTGAAGCCTCTTAAGAAAAATTGCTGGCTTTTCATCTATCTTCTTTTAAAACATCATTATTCCACAATGAAAAGAATTCATTGTGAAAGTGAAACAGGGTCACCCAAAAATAATATGCTGATTTCATATTCGGGGGATTCCCTAGGTATGCAGAAGTATATCTGCTTGTAAATTTAAAAAAAGGGGGGATGACTTTGTGAACTTCTGGAACCTATGATATGTTGAGGACCCAAAGATGAGAAAATTCCTAGGGAACTTATTGTCTGGAGAGGGAACTTCAGACTTCATAGTGAATGCTATTTTTTCCCAGGGAAGAAGTGAGAATTCTCACATAAAACAATAACTGTGATGGGACATCAGTGTGCCCCATCCACAAACAAGAGTTGGCATATTTTTTCTTTCAGCTCTGGTCTTATTTCATGTGAAAAAATAGGGTTTTGCTCAGGTTTAGGGCAGGGTCTTTTATACTTGTACAGTATAGCACAACGGGGGGGGGGGTGTATCTAGTGCAGTCCTTCAAACAGAACTCTTGTTAGGTTCTGGTAATGCACTGCATCATTTTATTACAGGTCCCCAGTTAGAATGTTGTGATTCTGAATAATGTTTTTATTTTATGTTATTTTTCATTCTTTGCCATTCATCTTTGACTATTCCTATTATTCTTAAATCATTGACTGCCTAATAGAGTTATGGCAGAGCCAAATTTTGCCTAAACCACAAGTTCAGGCTACAGTTCTTTACAGCCCATGACATCCCTCCTCTTGGATTGCTTTACAGGGCTGTTGTAATTATTACTAATATAATGTACTGTAGGTGAAACCCATTGAACGAATGCTATTATGGTGATTAATAAGTAATCATATCAAAGCTTGAGCTGCTGAATGAACCACAGTTCTTTGAAGTATTATATTTAGAGAGGAGCCCTTGTCAGGGAAGTTATGGCAAAGCATTTAAAAACAATGTTTAAAATAGTATCTTGAATCAGTTTGTAGCTGGTAATTTATTTGGGTACTGTATATAACGATCAGTAACATCACCTTGGTGATTTTTGTGCTTCAGTGATCACAGCACACCAAGTAAAGAAATATTTTGGAGGAATATATGCAAAACCATTTATTTTAAGATAGTTGCTATATGTTATAGTGCTGTGACTAATATGCACACCCCTTTCAATTTAGTTCAGGAAAACATCAGCATTAATAAAGTCTATTTCTACAGAGGAAAATGTTTCTTATCTGACCACTAATACTAATTGAAAAATGATAATTATTCTTTCTTGCTGAATGCTGAAACATATTAAGGTTACTGATTTGAATCATACTTTCAAGGCATACAGGGGAGCAAAAATTGTCCACAACACAATATATAATTTAATTATAGCTAGTTATATATATCAGTATAATTTGTTAATGTGTACTCTTTGCAGAAGAGAATTATTCTGCCAGGCACTGGCAATTTTATACATTTTCAGCAAGGGACTGTCAAAAGAGAACCATTTTCATTGAATTTCATAGCATTCAGTTGCCTGAAGGAAGAATATCAATGAGGAAGGTACCAGCTTCATTTTTTAGTTATTCAGCTATATTGATATATGGACTAAAAAAAATAAAACAAAAAACCCAACCGCAAACCCATTTCTTAGAAGACCCCGTCTATGACATTAGAACCATCCAGTTAGAATATTCCCCTTCCTAAACACACAGCAAAATGATGGGCACTTGACAGTGAATTAGATTTCTCTTTGAGATGGATGTTTTTAAGGCCGTAAGCTCTGTAGTTGCCAAAAAAAAATTCTGTACTTTTGCTTAAATTTGTTGTATGAGTTTTTCAGTGGTTGCTTACAAAGCCACTCATGTAATTTGCAGTGTGTTTGTGGAGATGCCTGATGTTTTAGGATAGCTGTCCATCCTGAAGTTGTGTAGGAGTAAGCACTCACTCATCCTTGTTTGATTTCATTATTAGAGAGAATTGTTCAGCATTTGTTCTGGCACCAGTATATTTAAAAGACACAACTTCCCAGCTTTGAATTGAAAGGGAATATGGGAATTGTTTTGCTGGGGCAAAACCAGTTTTAAAAAACCTGCTGCCCTTTTCTTTTTAAAAAACAAAACATTTTTTTATTAAAGATTTATTGGTTTACAAAAGTATGTGCAGTGTCTCTTTTTTTCTAGCGCTTTTCATGCTTTGGAACAGGAAAGGAGGGAGGAAGCTGGAAATGTTGGGGTTGGGATTGGCAACTACAATTTGAGACTTTGCCAACAAAGTCCAACCAAAAGTTCTCATTAATTCAACAAGTCTTGCATTTGACACCTTTCTAGGAGATTGTGGCTCATAGATAATGCATTAATGGGAAATTGAAGTTCGTTTTTTAGTTCCTTTCTTACTCACTTATTTATGATGGTAAATTAACAGCGGGGTACTTGTTTTATAATACTAAAAGGTGGGAAGTTTTTTTTTTGTCCTTGGAAACAGAATTTAAATGCGGGATAATGTTGGTTTTGGACAAATTGCAGCAAACAATCCAGGTTAAACTGGGATGTGGTTTTTTTACACCACTTTTAAACTGGGATGTGTGTTTTTTACACCAGTTTGACCCTTGATATTGTGTTTTGTGTTTTTGCAGTGAGGTTTAGAAGCTGTGAAGAAAGCAGAAAAGTCAATTTTGAAAGCAGTGCACCATCAGAGTTTAGAGTGAGTGAAGATGGCGTGGTTTATGCAGCTAGAAGCTTTCAGATTTCTCCAGGACTTACTGAATTCCTCTTATACGCTAATGACAAGGAAACCCAGGAAAAGTGGCAAGTGGCTGTGAAACTAGCTCTTGAGCCAGAGGATTCAGTGAAGGTAAGAAATTGGCTAATAAGTCTTTGAAGTTACATTGGTTTAAATTTTTATCCAAACATCTTAGGTTAATAGGTAACTAACAGAATTGTTAAACTTAAAAAATAACATTCCTTAATCTACTTTTTAAACTGGGAAACTGTAGTCTGTTAAGAATGCTAAAGTTATTTACATTTGAGCTTTGTGGTTGAACAGGGTTGTTTATATATTTATACCCAAATTTAAATTGGAAGAGACCATTCTTTTATTTTAAACCCCCTGAAAGCATTACAGTATTTATTCAAGCAGTTAAATAAACCCACAAAATAAACAATTCTCTACGCTGATCCATCAATCAAATTTATTACACTGGAACTACAGATTTACAGCAGAAGCAGGAAAGTGATTCTGGCAGGGAATGTTGGCTTTGCCTGGGCTCTCCGTAATCAAGTGTGTGGGGGCGGGGGGGGGATCATTCATTGTGGCTCCAGTGCCACTTGCCAGGAGAAGAGTCTCCCTCTTGTGGAAATTGTTCCAGGCTAAGCTGCAGGAAGGCGTTGCTCAGCCTTGCTCCCTGTAGGAAACAAATATGCATGATTTATGGTACTTACCCTATTCCTTTGAGCTGCTCCATCATCTTATAAAAGATATTTCGGACATTTTATGTTGATAGATTGAGGCAAAATAACATTAACAGCCACAGGTGTAAGACTTTAAAAAAGTGTACTCTTAAAAACAGATGGATTTAACCGATTCAAGGGAAACTAGCTCTCTGGAACCATCATGAAGTAGGTCATGATTTCACCCTTAAATAATCTGCAGACATCCTGAGCTTGGGCAAATGCTGGTATAGAAAACCTTAATGCTAGTAGCCCTCTTGCCGACCAACTTCCTTGCACCAATGCTGCACACTGTCTCCTCCCACTGGCATGAGTTTTTTTCCAGCTATTGCAGGTTAGTCCATGAATACTATCACCTGCTTCATAGGGGCTTTTTCCACAGTTGCAAGACGTTCTGTTTGCACTTGCATTGCTAATTGCAGGCTCTTTATGACTCCTTGAGCTTTGGAGGCATCTATGCAACCTGCTAACTTTGAAATATCTTTTGTATTCAAGTGCATGCCTCCCAAGCAGTAAACAAGGCATTATACCATAGCAGAAGGTATCCTTCTGAGCCCGCCAAGATCCTTCCTTCCTTCCTGGGACTGCACAGATCAGGGGTGTAGATACTGTTACCGTATTGACCACAATATGTAGCTGGTGAAATGTGTTTTGTTTGGTGCATCACCAGTTCTGCAGGCCTGCTCTAAGGCAGTTCTCTACATGCACCCTGCCACTGGAATTATTCCATTACCTAATTTACAGCCAGATCCTAAGCACTTTTTTCAGATGTAAGTCCCACTGAGTTCAGTTGCCCTTGTTTCCCAATAAATGAGCTTAGTAGTGCAACTTTAGCCTTCTTAGCCAGCCCAATTAGGATGCTTTGTGTGGAAGAGTCAGGATTACTTATGCATTGTAGTTTAAAACATCTGGCTTCCGTAACGTTAAAAATCCATTATTTCGTTCTTCAGCACAATTAACTGAGCGTACACAATATTGTTCCTAAAGGTTCAAAGTAGGACAATCTCCTTTTCTTTCTCCATATGCAGAAGTGAGTTAGCATGTTTGCATGCACACAGGCAACAAGAGCTAAAACCCAGAACGCTTACAAATGCAGAGAATTGTTGACACCCTGCAGAGATTAATGCCCACTGTGCAAAGTGGGTCATCTACAGCATCCATCATGGCTGACATAGGTTTAAAATAATTACAACATTAATTCTATGGGATTTAATAGGGTCATAAATATTTGAGACATTCCTTACTACTATGTATTAAACTTCCCTTGGAACTCAAATTATATTTTAGCACACCCAGATCTAAATTTAATGTACAGTAGCACATTACCTGAACTGTAGCTCCAACTAATGAGAAATATCTAAAGGCATGCTATTAAATTCTGCACAGTATTAACTAGTCTCCAGCTGGACTATAAAGCGTATAAGGTAGTTTACACAGCACCAAGGTATAATAAATTGTTTAAAACTCCATCTTCTTTCTACCAGCACCTTGCTAAAAAACAAAGAGGTTGATAGTATTTTATAGGGAAAGAAATATATTGCATATAATTTTTATACTGTGTCATGCTGTGAATATTGTTAACAGTTTAGGGTTATGCACAATGTTTTTAACACATTAAAAAAGCACACAATGAAAAAATAGCTAACCAATTCAGGTTCTAATTTCTGTTTGCTTTCATTACCTATCATGGAAAGGAGCAAAAGAAAATGGAAGACATTGTATTTCCAAGACACCAAAATAAGCACATTGGCCATCTGCGAAGACAGAAGAGAGACTGGGTCATCCCTCCAATCAACTTGCCAGAAAACTCCAGAGGGCCCTTTCCTCAGGAATTAGTTAGGGTAAGACTGAGAAGAGAGGAATGTCTATGACAAATATATGGCAAATTCCACCGTAGAACAAACATGGTTGGCACTAAATCTCTCTTTTTTTTTACTTGTTTGCCAAGGTTTAGTTTGAAAGTTCTGTGTTTCCCCTGCAGTAGTTGGTGAGATTGAAAGCACATCATGTGGTTGCAATATGCTTTGATTAGCCTCTGGGAAATGCAAAATTAGTTACTTAAATCTGAAAGTAAGTGTGGAAGAAAATGATTTTTCACATACGTGATTTTAAATGAGATTTTTTTTCCTACACGTGTTCTCTTAACTGCAATATACAAATAAGGCTGTCAGGAATGAAGATACTATTGTTTCAAAGCAACACAGTGCATCCTGTTCTGAAATACCAGCAAAACTATGAGAAAAGGCATTTTCAGCTTCAAATGCAAAAAAAGAGCTTTTGTTCTCCCTCCCCCCGCCAAAAAACAAATGTAATAGAACTGAAAACCCATTAATTTTTCACCTTTTTTATGCTAGGATTTGAAGCAAATTTCACAGACAGGGATAGGGATGGAGCTAAGTGGGTAAATAAAGTGCTTAATGTCTTCTGAACTTAAATCATAAGGAGAAACTTGAGGTTTGTGCATACTGTTTGGTGCTGTGCATCGAAATGCTTTACTTTATGAGTTCAGAGTATCTCAGACAAATTAGCTAGTGGTGTGCAGCCAGACTGTGCCCTTCTATGGCAAAGGTCTCATACACACAGCTGTGGAGGGGGCGTGTTTTGAAAGTAATTATAACATTGTTGGCAAACCACCTGTCTGGTGTACTTACATGTCTGAGCACCACAGTAGTTATTAGGAGCGAAAATAAAAGCTGTGCTGCATGAGATAGTATTTACATGAGGAGAGACATTCTAATACCACACACTGCAAGGGCTCGCTGTTCTTAGGAAATTATGAAGGCAGCCAGGAGAAAGATGAGGCTGGTCATTTAGGGAATATAATGACTAGCCAGCGAGAGGAGTCAGGAGGAGTTTCACCAGTTGGTGGTTTTGTAGGTTGCTGCACAGCTGACTGTTCCTCTATTGAGAAGTCTTGAAAACTTCAGATTCGGCTTAAGTTCCTCAACCTACTCAGAAAAGCCCTTGTGTGAATATAGACAAGGTAAACCACCAGAGTTTGCCATCCTGGAAGTCATGGGTACCATGGTGCCTGTGAAGGCTTCTAGTGGGTTGGATGCCCCACAGCCTTTGAGCTTTCTTCTTTTTAAGTAAGCCTCTAGACCTCCTAAAAAAGGAAGCTACGGGGCCAAATATGCAAATACCTTCTAAACAATTTCTGTGAAATGAGAGCTTGTATATTTTTCCTGGTACAGTCAAACCTCAGTTTTTGAATGTTTTTCGGAACCTGAACATCCAACGTAGCTTCCTCTTGAGGGCAAGAAGCTCTTGCAACCAGTCGGAAGCCGCACCTCTGTTGTCAAACGTTTCGGAAGTCGAACGGTCTTCCAGAACAGATTACGTTCGACAACTGAGGTTTGACTTTGCTGAGGAATGCTCCCTGCTCGTGTTGGACAGCAACAGCATCAATGTGCATCTGAGTGGGTCCATAATTAGGACCATCAGGACATAGCTCACTTCCCATGGTAAGCATGAGGTTGTCAGGAGTGGTTGTGGAGTGGGGCTGTTGTGCATAGCAGCCATTTTACATTCTGTCACTCAGGCTCCATAGCAGCCACTTTGTGACAGGCACCACCAGCAGTCTCTCAGAATTCAAAACATTGCCACAAGTCCAAAAAGGTTGCTGACCCCTGATCTTAGCCCATTCTGATGTTTGTTTTTATGCCAAATATAAAAAAACCTACATCCTGAGATGACTGCAAAAGTCAATGGGAAATCTGCAAATCCAGTCACCCTACTATTATTACACGTTATGTCACAAATAGCATGCTGCCATAAGGATACTCTGGACCAAATTCTGTGTTACTGAGATGGTTGATCTATGGACACAGTTTCTTTCCAAGCCAAACACTGGGATGATTGCTACTGATTTTCTACCTTAAATACTAAATTGTTCCAGCCACCTCTTCAGATGCAATGTTGATCAGAGAGGAACTCTTTACAGATACACCAAATGTGCCTGAGGCAACCTTTTGCTGAAACATGTGGCTGCTAAGAAAGTTGACTGTCCCGAGTAAACTCAAAGCAGTTTTGGGCTAATATGGTGATGTTTGATAAATCTGTGTTAGCTACTCCTGGGTGCCAGTTCCACCTTTCCCATTATGAAAATGCCAAAGTAAAGTTTACCAATGATAAGTTAACTAACTTGGGCTGCTTTTTGTTTTGCTTTTTGCAATGAGCAAATAAACAAGATTAAAAATAACAAAAGAGTGGATTTGTTTTTGTATTTTTGGAGCTAGCACTTCTGATTACTTGTGTATGTTAACAAAACCATCATTTTCTTGCTACATAGATCAGATCTGATCGTGATAAAAGCCTTTCCTTGCGATACAGTGTTACTGGGCCAGGAGCTGACCAGCCTCCAACAGGCATCTTCATCATCAATCCAATCTCAGGTCAACTATCAGTGACAAAACCATTAGATCGGGAGCAAATAGCTTCTTTTCACGTAAGTTCTTAGCCAGAGTTTTAAATCAAGGATCTTAACATCTGCTTTGACTTTGAAGGGCACATATGTCATAGTTGGGAGATTTAAAGAATTGGTACTGGATCTGCATTTCTACACATTGTTCCTTTTCATATATATTAAGAGCATGCTGCTGACATAGTTGAGCATCTTCAATCTGATTTAATGTATTGGACAAAAGAAATAAAGCAAATTAGGAATGTGGCATTTTGTATTTTCTGCTTTTCACATTTGGTTACAAATAGGTTGGGGTGGAAGGGACGCGGGTGGCGCTGTGGTTTAAACCACAGAGCCTAGGACTTGCCGATCAGAAGGTCGGCGGTTCAAATCCCCATGACGGGGTGAGCTCCCGTTGCTCGGTCCCTGCTCCTGCCAACCTAGCAGTTCGAAAACACGTCAGAGTGCAAGTAGATAAATAGGTACTGCTCCGGCGGGAAGGTAAACGGCGTTTCCGTGCGCTGCTCTGGTTCACCAGAAGCAGTTTAGTCATGCTGGCCACATGACCCGGAAGCTGTACGCCAGCTCCCTTGGCCAATAAAGCGAGATGATCGCACAACCCCACAGTCGGTCATGACTGGACCTAATGGTCAGGGGTCCCTTTACCTTTAGGTTGGGGTGGAACCAAGGCCATCCTGACCTTCCCTCCCCCCACTGCCAGCAGAGATTTGCACCTGCAGACCTTTCTGCAGTTGTACCAGCAACTTCTCTAGGGGCCTGAATGTCATCTTGTTGGTAGGGCAGCCTAATCCAGTAAGAATTGACATTCCTTGCCATAAAGGAAACAGTAAGTTGGGTGGATAGAAAGATTTCTCAGCAAGATTATTAGAATACAAAATTCCATTTTCGACTAATGCTAAAAAAGAAAAGTCTTCTGAACAGAAGAAGAGCCCTGCAGCATCAGATGAAAGATATATCTAGACAGTTCCCTCCTGTTGTAATTCCTGAACAACTGGTATTCAGTGCCATGCTGCCTGTGAACCTAGAGCTTCCATATAATCATGACTCGTAGCCATTGGTAGACTTGTACTCCATGCAGTTGTCTAATCCCTTCTAAGCCAGTAGCCATCACCACACTCCATAGCAATAAATTCCACAAATGAAAAACACATGTATGAAAAGTTCCTCGTTTTGTCTATCTTGAATCTCCTTCAGCTTTAGAAATCTCCTTCAGCTTTAGAAATCTCAGCCATGTTCCCTCTTAATTACTTTTGTCTAAACTGAAAAGCAAAATAAGATAAATAATTATTAACTGAAACATTTGTTTACTCTGCATTAATGATTTGTTTATAGGGCCTCAGATCTTGGAGGGCTCTGGGATTTGGTAGTTTACCCATATGCTACTTTTTCTTTTTCAAGTTTTGTTTTTTTTGAGGCTTGATGTATGTTTAAAATTTTGTATATTTTTATCACTGTAAGCCACTTACAGATGTAGATAGTGAAAAGCAGAATATGGTTTTTAAAAATAAATAAACAACACCAAAGTACAACAGATATAGGATTAAATGTAATATAAAGAAAGAAAACATGAAAACTTCCAGCATCATTCTGAACATTGTAAATCCACATGTGAGGGGTCAACCATGTCTTCTACAATGATCCACAAACCTGTTCCATCCTAACAGAAAACTGTTCTGTCTAAGATTGATTCTAATGGAGAAAAATTTGGACTGAGCAATCTTTAAAGCGACCCTAAATTCTCAGTAAATTGGATAATAAAAGATTTTCTGTAAACAAAGATGGCCTGGAAGTGGTGCCAAAGTGACTAAAAGAGAGAGGGTAACAAAAGAAGATGCTGAAATAAATCAAGTTAACTGAGTTCCATTTAAAATGTCCTGTCAGCAACACTAATTGCCGTGCCTGATGACATGTTTTGCAAGTTTTCTCAATTACTAATGACTTTTGCAGCTGAGGGCACATGCCGTGGATGTAAATGGAAACCAGGTGGAAAATCCCATTGACATCGTTATTAATGTCATTGATATGAATGACAATAGGCCTGAGTTCTTACACCAGGTTTGGAATGGTTCAGTACCTGAAGGATCAAAGCCAGGTAAATCACTGGAATTTTCTAAGCAATGTATTATGTATATAACTTCAAAATGTTAAAATATATTTTCTCATCCCTCCCCCCAAATTATATAAGCTAATTGCGTTCAGTGGGGCGTGATGGGAAAAAGATCAGGACATTATTAATGTTTTTAAAACAGGAAGGATTCTTTAAAATCCCTAATGGACAAACTGCGTTTGGATGGAAAGTGTTAAAGAAAATCCAAAGAGAATGTGAATCACTGAGTATTTCTAAACATACAGGCAATGACCTGTATTGGACCACACTTGTCCAATATGTGCAGGACCATGCACATGTGAATTGCCACAACCCGGAAGTGGCCAGAAAAGGGAACATAACAGGAAATGGGATTACGCACCTCTGCTGGTATTTGCAGGGGTCAGGAGCATAACCCCTGCTCAAAACGGTCAGTGCATGTATTTTAAAGCAGGGTAGAGAATTCCTGAATATTTGGAGGAAACTACAGCATCTGATAAAGAGTTTTAATATGAAGCTTGGGAGCAAGTTGCAAGGCTTTTGTAAAAGTGCCGTGCAGGTTTCAAGGTGTACCCAGGCCTCCAGGGAAACTGAAGACACATAATGGTTGATTACCCAATCTCTGTAAACACGACCACCACCTTTGAACTCAGTTCTGCCTGCGTTCTTAGGCTTCACACACAGGTTCCTTTTGTAGATAGAGAACAGGAATAAAGAGAAAGTAGGCAATCCATATGTAAACCAAGGAAAAGCTTAATTTTATGTGATGTGCTAACTCAAAGAAAAGTCAATAAAAGCCAAATTGGGTTACTCTACCTAGTGGTTGATGGGAAAGCAAACTACCATTATCAAGTGATATAAGAACTTATTCCTGCAATTTTAAGATCTTCCTGGGAAATTCAGGAAAAAAGTGTATAAATTTTATTCAACTATACAATGTACACTAAAGGACAGGTTGCTTTCTGGTTTCTTAAAATGTATTGGATGAAATAAGAGTGATACTGATCCAAATATTTATGCTGGTCTTTATGGAGTCAGATAACCTTTATCTTTCAACTTTGCTGCTTGAGGTTTAGGAAGATTTTTGTACACAAGATCAGACTCTTAGAAGGCATGTTCACTTCCCAAACTGATCATCTTCAGTCTTGGAGCATGATCAGATTTGCTTTTGTGCATATAATAAGAAGTTGCTCCCTGTCTTAATTTCCCATTGCAGCCCATTGACATGGCTTTTCATGGTCTTGCAGAACAGAATGTACCGCTATCGCATGCCAACAATAATCACTGTTTTAAAAGTCAGCTTAATAAGGGGAAGTAAATGGTAACTAGAAATGCCCTTTCTTTGTTCAGGCTTGTATACTGAGCCGACAAGCGTTAACTCTCTGCAAAAGCAACATTTATCCCACACTGGAAATTAAAAACACTAGTTTATGCATGATGCTATTCATTTGAGCTGAGTCAGGGAAATAGCTATTTAAATGTACACATCTTCATTTAAAATTTTGGAGAACCTGACTGCTGGGAGATGATAATCCGCAACAAGTGAGCTAGGTATTGAATAAGCACATGTGGTTCTATCTCAGTTTGTCCTTTATTAATCACGAGCCTTGGGGGAAAGTGTGTGGTTTGAATAAGAGAAAGAATGTGAAATGTTTTGTCAGAGGAAGTAAATGTTTAGACCCAAGCTAGGAGCTTCTGGGTGACCATGTGTAATCTGTTTATTTAACCTTGAAGATGATTTGTTCTTTCGTTAGGAACCTATGTAATGACGGTCACTGCTATTGATGCTGATGACCCGAATCAGTTGAATGGAATGCTGAGATACCGAATCTTGTCACAAGCACCAAGCACACCCTCCCCAAGCATGTTTACAATTAACAATGAAACCGGCGACATTATCACAGTTGCTGCTGGCCTTGACAGAGAGGTAAGATGGCTCTTGTGCTGCAAATGTTTAACCGTATTGCCTCATCATATATATGACTACCAATATTATATGCCCATGTAGAGACTTAATGCGTGTGATTTTTGCAAAGTTATGATTAACGTCTAGCTTGCTGGAGTTAAGGCTACTGCGGCGCTCCACACATTCCCAGCATTGGGATTTCTGTCTTGAAAGCTCCTAGAGAAGTGATGGAAGTGCTAATTTCTTCCCGCATTTTATTAGCCTCATTTCGGGTTATTAAATTGGAACACAGTTTATTATTACTAAATTTACTTAATCGGTTTGTTTGCTCACTTCTTAATTTTATTCATGAAAGAATATTATCCTGTACCAGAATTCTAACTTGATTTTAATACCTTGGCACAACATGGGGGTTAATATACCTCTGAAGGATCTTTCAGTTGTCAGCAATAAACATTTGACTTTGAAGCTAAACGCAAGAGCCTTTTGAAGTTGGTTTTATTCTTTGTAGGGAGGAGGTTGGTAATAATAGCAGCATACATGTTGCTGCAATCCCTACATTTAAAGAAGTGTTCATTGCATTTATTTCTAAGCATCTGCAACTCTAAGATTTTGTTTGCTTGTGACCTGAGAAAGAAGTGCTGAAGAAACCATCAACCAAAACTGCCCCAGTGTAGCTAGTAAACAACATAATACAGGAGCAAAGATTGCATTATATACTACTAAGTTTTACTCAGAGTAGACCCAGTGAAATTAATAGGCCTATGTTCATCATGTTCATTCATTTCAGTGGGTCTACACTGGGTAGGACTAACACTGGTTGCAACCGTTTGAGGCTGTATTGTCAATCTCCTAGAGCAGGGATTTCCAAACAGTGATCTAAAAGTCCTCCATGAGCTTCATTTAGGTGATCCATGGCATGCCCTCGGTAAATACCCTTATTGATTTGTAATTTTATTTCTCTTGCTGACATTTTATTTTATTGTATTGCAATTTGAATTCTGTTGAATTTAATGCAATAAAATAAAATATAAGAAATAAGAGAAGCAATGAAAATACAAGTAAATATCATAGAGCATCTGGCTCAGCACATTACAGTTGCTGCAACAGGCAGAAAAATGGTTAAGTGCTCCACAAAACACTCAGCAATTTTTAAGTGGTTCATCGGGGGCGGGTGGAGTTTGGAAACCACTGATGTGCAACCGAGTTGAAGGATTGGTACAACTTACGTATCCCACGTAATAGCCAGGTTGAGTGCAAGGCCACCTGGTAAAGAAGCCTACAGAAGTTTTGCCTTCCCTTCAGTGTGTGGCTTAGTTCATTTTCATGCAGGTGAAGACAGTCCTGATGTCAAATGTGTTGAATTGATGAAACATGTCTTGTATTTTCCTCCTTTAACAACAACAGTTTTCCTGGCAGGGGCAGAATCAAGGGCCAGTGCATTGGTGCATTGGCACCAAACAGGATCAGATGGTCCCACTTAACAGCTGTTAAGCAGAGGGATCAGAGCCTATCATGCTAGCAGTCACCTCTTCACAAGCGGTTTCCCTGCACACAAAGGAAAGTACTAGCATTGTGCAGGATCTAATCCACTCACACATTAGCTAGTATACAGCTGATCCTGTACATTGCTGCTTTGCAAGTGGTTTTCCTGCAGGAAAGTCTCTTGCAAAGCAACACCTGCACTCCACAAGATTCAGGCTGTCAGGCAGAAAAGAGAGTTGTGCCCATTTTCTGGAAAAATGCTGCTCTTTCCCCGTGGTTTTCCCTGCCTGCCTCTCCTTCCAGCCTGATGCTACAGATTGTTCTGTGCTCATCCAGTGACTCACAGCAATACATAGCTCTGTGTACTCAAATTGTCTGGGGCCATCCAACTCGGTTCAGGATTTAGGTGTGGGCCGAATCCAATGCACAACGTTCTGTGTGCTTGTGAAGAATATGCAAGCCAAACCTCTTTGAGCCACAGTCCAGCCTAGCTGCACCCATTTAGGTCAGCCAGAAATGAACGGCCTTGAAAGGCCAAACTGCAGATATTTATCACTTTCTTTTTCTCGTTATGGTTTATTACTTTTTATAGCAGCTTCTAAAATTCTGTATACATTAAATCCTGTTCCATTTTATTCTGTCTTTATTTTTGCTTGGAAGGTAAATGTGCTTTCATGCATGCCTAGAGAACGGACACTTCATAGAATAAGCAACCTAAGACTTGGAAGCAAAGGGAAGTTTTGAAGTAACTTGGCAACCCTTGCTAATGCATGCCTCTCTTTAGGGCAGGGAAAGTTTGTTGTTTTATTATCATGCTGACAAATGAAAATATCAACTTCATTCTATCAAGAAATAACATTTAAAAGGGTTTTGGTGCAGGGAGTAGAGAGAAAAATTCATTTTCAATGAAAGACATTTATTTTTTCTAAATATGTTCATTTTCACAAAAGTCTCTTTTGCTCCATCAGTAAAGCACTCAAGACAGTAACAGTTCAGAGTAATAACAAAATTCCTTTATCATTTACCGGTTTTCTGCTTGGAAGATGAAGTGAACTCTGCAATAATATCACTCCACCAATCTGAAAAGCATTAAAATGCTGAATTCCGAATCAGATATAGTGGGGGAAGTAATGTGTATTTACATTTAACAGTATACAGTATCAGCAAAAACCAAATGAATTATCAGAGTCTCTCAAGGAAATACTATAAAAAATGATTTTGAAAAATATATTAAACAAAAAGTATAATCCCTAAACAGAGAGACTTCTAGCTTCAGGGTAAGGGTGAGCCCCAGGCCCTGGCTTAATCCCAACAATAATGTAAGAATAAGCATTCTTAATACCAAAGGCTGTTTTTAACAAAACAAAAAACAATTGAAGCTGGCGGTGCTGTCGAAGAAGAAGGACTATCTAGTTCCTAATGTTGAATGTTTGTGGAAATAATTTGGATTTGGGTTTCTCTTCCAGTAACTTGTTTCTGTTAGCCTTGCCTGTGCTGGTTTCCATAGTGATGCTGAGAAGTTGCCGCTACATTACCCTCAAGTTCCCCCACAACAAAGCCTTGGCAGTTTGAATCATTTGCCCAAGAATGTGCCCTCCCAGCCTCAGCACTCATGAACCATTTTTTTTTTTTAGTGCCCATCCCTGATTAGGTTTGAATTTGCTACACAGCATTTGTATTTTTTAAATGTTAATCCAGAATCAAAACTTTGTGTTCCCAAACAGGGACAGGGTGGTGATTGCTTGCTAGTCAAGAAGACTGTGGTTTGTTGCAGTTATAAATCACCCAAAACAAAAATTCATGGAGCTGAATGTGGTTAGATGCAATCCATTGTTGGAAATCCAGCAACCCTCAGTTCAAGTGATGTTAACCAGAATGAGCAGCGTGATAAGCTCGTTGCATAGCAAAGCACAATTTATTGAACACCTGCTGTCCTCTCAGAGTGTTAGCTGTCTGTAACTCCTGGTGGTGTCATTTTGTGTTTTTTAGAAAGTACAACAGTATACATTAATAATTCAAGCTACAGACATGGAAGGAAATCCAACATATGGTCTTTCAAACACAGCAACTGCTGTCATCACGGTGACAGATGTCAATGACAATCCTCCAGAGTTCACTGCCATGATTGTAAGTCTGTGATAAAGGGGATGAAGTGTACGAATAGCCTTTACTTAAGAAAGATTCTTGCTGATTCAGCCAAATGGATTTAATATGTTTGTGACATTGGGTCGCCCAGTGGATTTCAGTGGTTTAACTAAGGCCATAGCTACTTCTTAGAGCATAGTAAATGCAGCCCAAAGTACAGCATTTAACTGTAAAGCAAAACCTCCCCCCACTTTCTCTCTCTCTCTCCCCCCTCTCTATTTATATATGAGAATGATATGTTCACATTGCCACTTGATAGAAGCTGTCTGTCGGGTTGTTCCCCTGTACAGAAGGGCTGACCCCAGTTACCCATACAAACTGAACACCGTTCGAACCAGAGTGAATTAAGTTGGAAACTGGGGACCCTCAGTGTTGCTGAGTAGCAGCGATATGGAAAAGATTGCATGATGCCCCTGTGCCCAATGACATACATGTCATTCCGTGTGCCTTATGATTGCAGTTCTATGGTGAGGTCCCTGAAAACAGAGTGGATGTTACAGTAGCTAATCTAACGGTGACTGATAAGGATCAGCCACACACTCCTGCTTGGAATGCCATGTACCGAATGACTGGTGGCGATCCCACAGGCCGGTTTACTATCAACACTGATCCAAACAGCAACGATGGGTTGGTAACTGTTGTGAAGGTAAGCTATGCCATCAACCAAATTAAGCAGATGCAGATAAATGGCAGAGCGCTAAGTATTAAACAGCTCTGGCTGTTAAACCCAAAAGGCAGATTAGGAGTAGATATTAAAATATATGTATATCCTGTCTCTGGTGAGGGTGGCATTCATCTTCTGGAAGCTTCCCTAGGCATACGCATTGTGTCATTGTAGCTTATAATTTTTTTAAGAACCTAACTAGACTGTTCAAAGGAGCATGTTATCCATTTTTATTTGCAGGAGACCAAAACTTTTTAAGCTCCACCAGTCTCGACCCCCAGCTCAGAAAGTTTTGTAGATGGTGGATTTCATTACACAGCCTCAAAGGGCAGAAAGTAGATTAAATGATCTCATAGCAGACCTATATATCAGTTAGAGTAGTTTTTGAATTTTGACATCTGCACTGTTGCTAAATGGAATGTTCAGGCTGAGTTAAATTAAACTTTAAAATATATATACCCAAACTGTTTCCAATAGCATATATTACTATCTCCAAATGAATAAGGTCTTTTAGTATTACTTCTTGCATTAAAGAAATCTAACTGATATATCATGGACATATAGACCAAGCAACAGTAGGTTATGTGAGCCACTCCTAGTTTGCTCTTGCTGTGTTGTTGTTATTGTTGTTGTTTAGTCGTTTAGTCATGTCCGACTCTTCATGACTCCATGGACCAGAGCACGCCAGGCACTCCTGTCCTCTTGCTGTGCACTATCAAGCAATTATTAATTGGATTATAAAGTTTCGCTTCTAAGAGGCTGATGTAATAGGGCCTTGATTTTGAACAGAAGTATAGGATTGATGTGTTTCTGGTCTTTCGTAAACATTTATGATTCTGTGACTCAGATTTTGCACTTGCTTGAAGTTAATTGCATGCAAAGGTATGCTGCTTAAGATCAAACAACGTGTGCGTGCGCTTGTTTCAACCCAAGTCTGTCCCGATGAGAGTTAAAGAGCAAAATTGATGCTTTAGTGAGAGGAATGCACCACAGTCCTTCTCCCCAGGGTTTGTTTCTTTCTTTCTTTCTTTCTTTCTTTCTTTCTTTCTTTCTTTCTTTCTGGCCCTACTAGTGTTTCCTTCCACTAGCAGAGTGTGATTGAAGGGATGGAGTCTGGATGACAGAGATTGGAGAGGAAAACCAGCAGCCCTCTCCACCGGAGAGCTGATTTTGCTCTTAAAATTAGACTCACCAATTTAACAAGCCAGTCTGCCACTATCATGTGTAGTTGGAACCTCTGAAGACCAATGGTTAAAAGGCTACAGCCCAGTATTTAAAGGCTACATTTGCATTTGTACATGCTCAGGTGCTAAAAAGGAGCAGGCAAAACACAACTCCACAACTGCTTGTGTGTGTGTGTGTGTGTGTGTGTGTGTGTGTGTGTGTGCTGTTGTTGTTGTTGTTGCTGCTGCTGTTGATATCATCTACACATGTCTGTGTATGATAGTGGGAACAGTCCTCTGACCTTCTGTATTTTCATACACCTAAATTATCATCTCAACATGGACTCTTATGGCTCATGCCAGCATTCAAGCATTGAAAATTACAAATAAGTAGGATATTATAGGCATCCTTATGATTTTCAATAGAATATACATTTTTGAACCATGAAAATTGAATACTTTTTTTTTTAGTGGAATGTGAATTATGCTCTAAGAGAGCCACAGCCATTGTTCCACATGTTTCTAGACTCTGTAGCTGCACATTTCCAAGGGTACCAATTGTATCAGGTTCTGCCAATAAGCAGCACATGATGATGTATTTTGTATTCGTGTGCAAATGATGTACTCGCAGTTCCAAACTAGAATGCTCTGAAATGGAAAACAGAACAGAGACACTGAAATCAAACCAAAGAGAAGCAAATTAAAGCCTCCAGAGTATAATCTGCTTGCAGCAGCTCAGTTTGTTTCAAATTAAATTCTTTATTTTAAAACTGTCAGAATAGAGGGGGGGGAAAGGTAAAACTAGGTAAATAAATTAAATGTTGTGGAATCTCCCAAGAGAAGTGCTAAGCCCTTATTAGCTCTAATCCAGTTTAATGATTCCTGATGGAGATGTATTGTAGTAAGCAATCCTTTGCCAGTTTCCATGAAAAATTTCCATGCCTTGATTTCAGCAGCATAAGCTGTGTAGGGAGAAAATATATTCAGCCGTTCTTTAGCCCAAGGTGCCATAATGCAGTTATAATCTTAAAGAAACTTACAGGATTCTGAAGTAGTTAAGTTTGTTTTAGGTATATTTTAGGTTGCTTTTAAAGTTTCGTTCTGCAAATCCCATTGTCCGAAAAAAGGCAAATATTAATGATAATTTGTTATACCCCTAGACATAGCAGAATATTTAATACCCAGGGTCCATCAAAATCAGTGCAGATCTAAGGGCAAGCATCCCCCCCCCCCCAAGAAGTGCAGCCCTGAAGGAGGACACAACACAATGGAAGAGGCAATTTAATTTTCAGGAGCAAGTTTGAGACCAGCGCTCATGGCCCCTGTGTTTTCAGTTACAATTCCCTAAAGACAGAAATTACTTCAAGAAGCTGCAATATTTTCCTTGTAGGCCATAAATAAATGTTTTTACCCCCCAACATGTCTGATAAACTGTCTGCTTAAAATGTTGAAAAATTCTGCAGCCCCATGACAAATGCAACTACTAACATAGTTCTCATTTTGCTTTTGCCAGCCTATTGATTTTGAGACCAATAGGATGTTTGTACTGACAGTAGCTGCAGAAAACCAAGTGCCTTTGGCAAAAGGAATTCAGCATCCTCCTCAATCAACGGCGACTGTATCCATTACAGTTATTGATGTGAATGAGAGCCCGATTTTTGTCCCAGTCACAAAGCTCGTGCGTCAGGAGGAAGGGCTACTTGCTGGCAAGGTCTTAACGTCCTTCACTGCTCAGGACCCTGATCGTTACATGCAGCAGACTACTCTAAGGTACAGTAGGGCCTGCAACGGCCTTATACCTTTATAAATCTCTGTACGTGAGAACCTGATGCATCAAAATCTCTATGCATGAGCCTTGTAGCTCTGCCAGAACCAGGCAGTTAAAAGGCAACGCTCGCCCCATTGCATTTAGTCCAGTGTGCCCACCTGCACAAACCCTGGGTAGAATTGCAGAAAATGTGGGGGGCTGGAAATAGCAAGGCTCGGTGCTTTCAGTACTCCGAAGCCTGTTCTCTCCACTGGCTCACTGCATGCCCCCCTGTGTCATCTTGGGCCTTGATAGCATAGCAAGCCTCAAAATGGATTAACTTTAAACAGGTTAGCCGTCATGCTAATTAGGCTGCCTTCTGCTTAAATACCTAACAGCCAGCTGAGTTGGAATTCTAGGACAGATACATGAATGTCCTCATTATCTCAAGCCATTTCCAACAGCTGCTTAGTCTGTGCAGCTGAACGCTTAGCATGCTTCATAAGAAATTGTGCAACAGGATCGGAGGAAATGCTGCCTTCTGCTTTCCCTACCGGTGAAGTAGCCCTAGCATGACATGCCTGTTCTTTTGCAAGGCTTAGAGGGTAGGCAACAGGGCCAGCATCTGCTCTGTTACCTTGTATATAGGTGCTGGGATTCTTGCACCCAATCGAACATACTATAGCAGCCACACAGTGGTTTATCAGATCAGACTGATGTGAACCATGGGATAAGATTGGATGTATGTTTGCACATGTTCCCCTGAATAAGGGAAACTTGCATACCATTTGAGAAACTTGCCATGATTACAAAGAAGCACATTAAGAGCTAGGTACTTCTCTTCCATTAGTCCATCTTTCTCTAATTTTGTTTGTTTGTCACCTTTCCCTCCTTCCATATTATAGTTTCACCTTTCCTTGCCAGGAACCTGCTTGAAGCATTAGCGCTGCTCGAAACATCACACTGTCTTTCAGTTGGGTTCAGTCTAGGTTGAATGTGTTTCAGTGGAGCAGAAAGGTTATCTGTAAATGAGGGCTTTTAAAAACTTTGTGGATTGGAGTCCCACTAACCCTTAACCCAGTCCCAAGCAGCTGGTATTTATGTCAAAATGCAGTGGGAACAGCATTTGCAAAACAAACAAATAATGTAGTTTAATAATTCATCAGAGATAGCCAGTGATGTAACATTTATGTAAAATAGTTATATAATGCTTTCAAGGCAAGTCTTTTAAATATTATACAGCATTCACCCAGTGTGTATACCTAAGAATGCAAAAAAAAAAAAAAAAAGGCAGACTCGTGATCAGCAGAATCTGTATAAATCCTTAACAACCATCTGGTCTTGAGACGAGCCCTTCTTTTCTCTTCTTCATCTTATAAAGCACATTGGAAATCAATGTGGTGTGTGTGTTTTTGTTAAATTTCTGCAGGTACTCAAAACTCTCAGATCCTGCTAATTGGCTAAAGATTGATTCCATTAATGGTCAGGTAACAACAATTGGTGTTCTGGACAGAGAGTCACCACATGTGAAAAACAACATGTATAATGCTACTTTCCTTGCCTCAGACAATGGTATGTACCTAATGTCAAAGGTTTGTTTGCTTTTTCACCAGAGGGGGGCACGCTAAAATATTGATATAAATATGCACTAAAGTATAGCATCGTAATAGAGTGTAGTACACAAAAGACTCTTTCTGTACAGGTGTTAAATAGATCCGTTGCGAACAACCTGCAACCTTCTGGGCCTCCCTGTCCCCCTGCATATCCCTTGGCCACCTTCCTCACCCTTATCTGAAGATCCTCAGTGTGCAGAACTCCATAGACTAACATTTGCAACAGCTTCAGCTCTAAGTATGTTTCCAAGGCTCATCCTCCCTTGCACCTATGGTGCCTATCTCAGTTTGGAAAAGTGCATAAAGGTGAGAGAGGCAGCATAGGAACATGCTGGAGGACTTTTTAAGATGGAGGGGGAAGGGAGAAGTAAAGGCTGTGTGTGTGTGTGTGTGTGTGTGTGTGTGTAGCCACACCTATAGCCAGTTCCATCAACACATCCCCCAACCACCTGTTGACCTCCACATATGGCCCTTGAGGACAAAATGGTTGTCCACCTTTGTTGATACTTGCTCTTTATTTTGATTTGCCAACAGCCACCTAAAGCCTCTTCTCCAATCATTCTCCCCACACTTTAGATGTCTCCTTACCTTCCCATGCTGCATAGGACCTCTCAATTGCAACCTAATAGTGTGGCCCATCCAGCAACAGTCTGAACTGCTTGCTTGCTATTTCCTGTTCATAGGCAGGTGTTGCTTTTATTGTTTTTGCAGTGCCAGCTGGCTGCTTTTTTTTTTTTCGTTATCAGAGATACCAAGCTTCCATTTTATTTTTGTGCTCACTTGCCTTCATTCTGAATTAGCACACTTGTTTGCTCCCACTCTGGAAAAATTGTCGATGTTGGAAGCCTGGATAGCTCAGTTGGCTAGAGTGTGGTGCTGATAACACCAAGGCTGCAGGTTGAATCTCTGTGTAGGGCAGCTGAATATTCCTACATTGCAGGGCATTGGACTAAATGATCCTCAGGGTCACTCCCAACTCGACGATTCTATGATTCCACAAGGTATTTTTTGCAGTGAGGTGAAAATCTTTTCAAAGAGTTCCTATCCCCTTTCCTAGTTTCAACACAACCCTAATTTTGCAGAGCAAAGTCAACTCTTTGCAACAAATCTATATAATTAATATTATCATGCGCACTCATAAGTCATGTGTTGGTATATGTGCAATAAATAATGCAACCCGCTTTTTAATGTAACCCCGTTTTAGTAGAAAGCAGGCTAATGTTACTTTTCCTTGTTCTATAAGGAATCCCTCCAATGAGTGGGACTGGCACACTTCAAATCTATCTCCTCGACATCAATGATAATGCTCCCCGAGTGGATCCTCAAGAAGCCACAACTTGTCAAACACTGCAACCCAATGCAACAAACATCACAGCCATAGACGATGACATTGATCCAAATGCCGGGCCCTTTGCCTTTGAACTGCCACATCATCCTTCCAGTGTTAGGAATAACTGGACCATTATTCGTATTAGTGGTAATGTGCATTGGTTTTTTGAAAAATGAATATTTGCATCTTTTGGGGGTTATGTTCAGTAGCTAGTTCCCCATCTGCTTGGGCTCGTGACCTGGCAACCCAATGTAATTTAATTGAAGCGAAAAGGGTGGTATAAGTCAAACACTCTTTTAAAGGTTTGTTTTCCTTCTACCTGGCTTAGGCTAGCTTAGCAGAGTTTGTGTGAGCTGTGAGCAGAGTTTGGAACTGGTGTTCATTATGCCAGCTTAACACTGGTTCTGCAAACTTAGGATTGCTCCCTAATTCTGTTTGTGGCATCAGAGAGACTGACTTAAAAGGTTAGAATCCACATACTCTGACTATAACTTAGTGGAAAACTGAGGGCCACTACCTACGTTTAGGTAGAAGTGCACTTGAAAATAACTTCAGATGCAGTTCTGAAAGAGGTCCTAGAACAGACATTTCTCCAGACATTTCATGTCCACATAAAGCATATTTACATAGCTTGTTTTCTTGTTCAGGTGACCGAGCCCAACTGGCTTTGAGGATCAAGTACCTTGAGGCTGGCATCTATGATGTTCCAATAATAATAACAGATTCTGGGAATCCTCCCAAGTCCAGCACGTCTATTTTGAAGGTGAAAGTTTGCCAATGTGATTTAAATGGAGACTGCACTGATGCCGACAGGATTGTAGGTGCAGGGCTGGGCACAGGGGCCATCATTGCAATTCTCCTCTGCATCATCATACTACTCGGTAAGTCTTGGGGCCATGTGACCAGTGATATGTAGTGCCTCATAAAGTAAGATGCAAAGATACATGTTTCAACTGATAGGGTCTTTCCAAAGGATAGGCTATAGATTTGTGGGGCTGCAGGTGGTCTACTAATAGTCCGTCAAGAACTATTATTATTATTTAGTAAATTTCTATAGGACCCTTCATTTGAGGGTCACAGGGCTGTTCACAATATAAAAACACAAAAATACACACCTTGATAACAAATGAAAACAATTACCCGCACCCCCAGTTTAAAAAGCCATGGACTATTTAATTAGCCAAAGGCCTGGGAGCCTAAAGATATGTAACGAAGGTGCCAAGCAAGCCTCCCTGAGGAGAACATTCCACAAACAGGGAGCTGCAGAAAATGCCTGTTTTCATGTTGCCATCCTCCAGACTTCTCATGGACGAGGCACACAAAGAAAGGCCTCAGATTACCGTATTTTCCCCTCTATTACACGCAGATTTTTTCTCCTAAAAAGTAAGGGGAAATGTCTGTGCGTGTTATTGAGCGAATGTGTGGTCCCTGGAGCTGACAAGCGCGAGTGAAGGCAAAAATCAGGCAAATATCAAATCGTAGGGAGGAAAGGAGGAAGCTGCTGCTTTCCTGCATTCTGCCTCAGGGTCTTACTGCCCACCCGCTTCTGTTTCCTTACTGTGTTTGCTCAAACGGAACAAAGAGCAGAGAAAACCCCTCCCCTCCAGGCAAGCAGAGTGGAAAGCAGAGCGTCCTTCCTTCTAATTCCTCTCCGTGCGTCTGGGACTCGAAGGCAACATGCAGGTTGGGGGGGGGGAGGGAGAGAGAGAGCTGGTTGGCTTGTGGGGGGGGGACTTTTGCCTTCCTTTCCTCCCTCCGGTAAAACCCCTCTCCTGCATTCTTAGCCAGCTGCTTCTCTGCACACCCCTCTCCTTGTCGCTTCTATGTTTTTCCTTCCCTCCCTACTTAAAACGTGGTTCCAATCACGGATCCACATGGATCCTCAGGATCTTTGCATTGAGTCACCCCAAATTCACCATCAGATCACATAGCAATGATCTGATGCAAAAACAGGGCTGCAATGGTGCAAAAACATGGTTACAAAGCACGGATCCACATGGATCCTCAGGATCTTTGCATTGGGTCACCCCAAATTCACCATCAGATCACATAGCATGTCCATGGCTACAGCCTGCACCAAAAAAATCACGCACCCACTGTTGCCTGGGGCTGCAATGGTACAAAAACGTGGTTACAAAGCATGGATCCACATGGATCCTCAGGATCTTTGCATTGGGTCACCCCAAATTCACCATCAGATCACATAGCATGTCCATGGCTACAGCCTGCACCAAAAAAATCACGCACCCACTGTTGCCTGGGGCTGCAATGGTGCAAAAACGTGGTTACAAAGCATGGATCCACATGGATCCTCAGGATCTTTGCATTGGGTCACCCCAAATTCACCATCAGATCACATAGCATGTCCATGGCTACAGCCTGCACCAAAAAAATCACGCACCCACTGTTGCCTGGGGCTGCAATGGTGCAAAAACGTGGTTACAAAGCATGGATCCACATGGATCCTCAGGATCTTTGCATTGGGCTACCCCAAACTCACCGTCAAATCACATGTCTGTGGCCGCAGCATGAAGCACAAAAATGATACATCCACTGTTTCATTCAGAATTTTTTTTTCTTGTTTTCCTCCTCTAAAAACTATGTGCGTGTTATGGTCAGGTGCATGTTATCGAGCGAAAAATACGGTATAATCACAAAGCCTTGCTTGGTTCTTGTGGGAAAAGGCACTCCACAGTATACTGTGATCGCCACTGACATGCTGAAGCTAGTAACCCCTTAATGGAATATTTTGTTTCACATGAGTGGCAGGCCATCACATGGGTTAACTCGTTTGCTTCGTTTCTACACTCATTGTAGCTTCTGAAATGCTTTCATCACAACTATAAGGTGATTTATTTGCATTTGGAAATGGTGAGCAGTTGATCATTCCATGGCAGAGTTTCAGTTCATGGCCTCTTTTTGAAAGTTATCTTCACAAGGGATCAGATTCAGAATTAACTGGAGTCTACATAGCTACCATGGTGATAGTGTTAGTACATCTCTCTGTACATATGTATCTTTACTTCAAAGACCAGAAGGACTGTATATCGTAGATAGTAGTGTTTAGCTTTGTCTTGTGGCTGGACACAATAAACCCTGTGCTGCTTTGATGTGGGTGGGAGAGAAGTTAGTCCCTTAACCAGAGACTCTGGAAGAAGCTATTCTGCTGGGAGTCGGAAATCTCTGAAGACTTCGCTGGGGCTCCTCATACTCCGCTGCTACATCACACTAGTTGAATGTTGTGAACTATCAACTGACTTTCACAAGTCACCAACATACAGTATATGTCAGATTTGCATTTGACCATTTAGACTTTACAAAGACATGTGCATCCAGTAGTTTTCTTCTCCTTACCATGCTTGAGATCTTTAAAATGCAAATCAGCCATTAGTATTGAATGTACTAATTTCATGCACTTTCTAAAACAGATTGAGAACCTTTGGCCCTCCAGATGTTACTTTACTCCAGCTCCCATCAGCCTCATGACCAATGATCAGGGATGAATGAAGTTGTGAAGGACCACAGGGTCCCCATGTGTTTTTAAAACAGTAGTAATCTGAAAACGAGCTAATATCATCTGCTTTTGCTCTTCTCCACCTCCTGTAGTTCTGGTTCTGCTGTTTGTTGTTTGGATGAAACGTCGTGATAAGGAACGTCAGGCCAAACAGCTGCTCATTGACCCTGAAGATGATGTAAGAGACAATATCCTGAAGTATGATGAAGAAGGTGGTGGAGAAGAAGACCAGGTGAGAAATGGGCTCATAGTTACTAATAGCACAATGAGAAAACAGCTGGAAACTGGGATGGGTTGGGGGATATAGAAAGTCTTGGAAATAATCCAGAAAATTCTTTGTGTGCATATACTGAGACCAGCAACAAGATTTGTTCTGGACCCAAATATTGACATTTCTTCCCAATACTTTCCCACTATCCAAAACCGGGGCTCTCAACTTATTTCAGATTCATTCCAGATGCAAGACAGAACATCACATTTTACACATTTCTATGTGTTTGGAAGCAGCAACCCCGTGCATCAAAAGAGGCTAATTCTTTCCTTTGTAAGGAGAAGGCAGGGTTATTGATTGCTTCCATGAGCTTTCCCCAACTTCTATTTGATCCTTCTGGAGGCAGACATAATCATTAAATAACAATTAAAGTTGGCTGCAGAACACTTGGGAGTACTAAATGGGGATAATAAGCTCACTTCACCTCCTATCCTTCACTAGTATAATCACAGGCAAAGGTGCTTGTTTTCAGAGATGGTACAGAGCCATGAAAACCACATGGGAAGATGGTCACTAGGAGAAAGGATGCTTTTTGCCTTTAAATTGAGGCTTCTACCAGCACTTAGTATATAATGTGTGTGCTGAATGACGAATCTGAAAATGAGTCATAGCAGTGGGAGGAAGCCAGCTTTTCCTTCTCTCATTCTCTTCCACTGAGCATCTCTAGCAAATAATGATACATCTGTAGCAAATAATAGATACCAAAGGACTTATAAACTCATGGTGTTTGGTCCATGATCCCATCAATGTTATGGGTCAGGTTCTGGGTTGAAAAGTGTTCAGTTTTGCTTTATACTAGGCTAAGTGTAGCAGCCTTAGATAATGGAATAGTTCACTTCGGAGTGAAGAACATAGCGTTGAAGTCTATATCCTATCAGAGACCATTGGATGCTTTAATATCTACATATCATATTTGCCCTTAAGATTAAATCTGAATAGTTCTTTTGGAGAAGTATTAGTGTAAAATATAAAAGGGGGAAAACCTAATGGAGCTTGTGCAGTTAAACAAAAGCAGAGACGAAGAGTGAGTATTTTAATTACTGAAAGCTGTTCATTAAGGTTCATGCTTCAGTTCTCAAAACATTTAGACCACAACAGATATTTTTTAGGGTAAAATAATTGGCTATACGCAGTTTTAGAAATGTGATTTTTTTTTGTTTTCTGAGCATTGCAACAAAATCCTTAAGAGTAAAAAAAAAAAATCTGTGTGGAATGTATAACAGTGTACTAAACAGAAATATTTTTAATTATCTTTGTTTAACTTTTCACTATGTGACCCTGTACCTATAAGTAGATGAATTTTAATAATTTTATCAGTATGAATTTCAGCTGGTGCATCTCCCCAAAAGTGTCAGCCCTGTCAAGAAGTTTTGCTAAAGACACTACATATTACAGCATTAAAAAACACCACACGCAAACATTCACTATATATGTGGTGCAGTGGTTACTTTCAGGAAGTGCCAGTAGTCTAGAAAGAAAGTTTCATCCACCAAAGGCATGGGTAGGCAAACTAAGGCCCGGGGGCCAGATCCAGCCCAATCACCTTCTAAATCCAGCCCTCAGACGGTCCGGGAATCAGTGTGTTTTTACATGAGTAGAATGGGTGCTTTTATTTAAAATGCATCTCTGGGCTATTTGTGGGGCATAGGAATTCGTTCTTTTTCTCTTTTTCCCCCAAAATATAGTCTGGCCCCCCACAAGGTCTGAGGGACAGTGGACCGGCCCCCTGCTGACCCCTGGTCTATGCCATCTGCCTTGGCAAGAAGCATAGTGCTGAAAGATATCTGATCTGCCAGGGTTTTCACACAAAAGGCCCACACAGGCCATTGTGGATGACGCAGGCTTCCCTCTTGGAGAAAAGGCCTTGATGCTGCTGGGAAGCCAGGGTCAATACATGGAAGGCCACAGAGCGTCAGTCATGTTACCAGCCTTGGGCAGAAAGAGAGAGACTGACCATTTGGCTTTTGAGTTATCAAAAGGACCAGCAAGGCACCTAAAAGCTAAAGGGAAGAGAATTCAGGCAGTACAAAAACAGCACAGATCAAAATTCAAGACATGGGATGACTTGGGACCCTTTCCTTCATTTTCTGCTAGGGAGAAAGTATAATTCTCTACAATTGTTCTCAGCTTCTAAGAGCTCTGGCCCAGGCCCTGCATGCCACCTCCGTGGTTTATATTGGGGCACAAAACATTATTGGCATCCTTCTTCACATTGTGCAAGCAGGGCTCTCCATGCACAGGTTGTCACCTTATTTAGAGAGGCAAAAGAGTGTCTGCAACTGTGCTCACTTGTCAGAAGCATTAAGCAGTTTTTCACAGGGACAGCTGATCTCAGGGTAATCAGAGTTAGCACTGCAGGAACCACCTCCATTCAATACATTCTGCAAAGTAGATGGATGGATTCATTATTTTGAGCCATTGAGTATGGATTCATTATTTTGAGCCATTGAGTATGTATCCTATCTTCTTGAGAGCCACATGAGAGTCTTTCAGGCATAATCCCTTGGAGTTCCAACACAACCTTAGGAGTCCCAATACTCCCTTCCTTTCTGTGGCTCTAAAACAGGCATAGGCAAACTCCGGCCCTCCAAGTGTTTGGGACTACAGTTCTCATCATCCCTGCCCACTGGTCCTGTTAGCTAGGGATGATGGGAGTTGTAGTCCCAAACATCTGGAGGGCTGGAGTTTGCTCATGCCTGCTCGACACTGACACCAGAGGTATGTAACCTGGTGCCCTCCATCATTCTGAACTGCCATCATTACTAACCATTGGCCATGCTTGGCTGAGGCTGATGTGAGTTGTAGTTCATAACATCTGGAGGGCATCAGGTTGCCTATCCCAGGTCTAGGCCATTATGAAAGCTGGTCACTCAGAATGATGCCCTTCTTGGAAAATCAGCTTACCACAGTTTCACTTCAAAAGGACCTCAACCTCTTCCAGAGCTTTCACCAAAATGTTTTCACCTGCTACGTTTATAACTCCGGTTACTTTTATCACAACAAGCAAGAAATAGTATATATTAATTAAACTAGGAGAAGAGATTTGACTTCAACAACCATTTGTAAATTCTTAGTTAATACATTGCAGAACGTTTCTCATCCTATTTACTCTGCACTGTCTCATTTGACACAGCGATCCTTTCTGGGATGTGGGGTGGTATGGGGCAGCCTGCTATGCAAAACAAAGCACAAGAGTCATAATGTTTTACCAAGATCTACCTTATGCCTGGGGGTTGTGCCTTTTCTCTCCTGAGAACTGAGAAGGATGTGTGAGAAGGATGTGGCAGTTGTTAAATACCTTATTTGCTTCTTTGGATCCACTTGTAGTGAAAAAGATAAACAGGATAAGGATGTGGATTTATATGTTTGGTTTTTCCTAATCCTTACCCTGTGCTGACACATACTGAAGGTAAAATAATGAAATCTAGAACATCTCCTAAATGCAGCCCCAGATATTTAATAATCCCTTCAGAGGACCTAGCATTTCTAGAACCATCTATTTTTAATTAAAATGGTGGCTGAATATTAGATGGGCGCTTTCGCCTGAAGATTATTTGTGGTCGCACAGGATGTCATCCAGTTTGGTGTTGATGAAAAGCTATCCTGACAGTTCCTCTCCATCTTACATCTAAAAGGTAGTCTACACAAACAGCAGATGACATGGTAATTCATGGACTTTATGGCCTTGCATTGCATGTGATATATCACATGGCTGAATGCTTTCCCAATTTTTTTTTAAAAACCCACAAACTTTTGGTTGGATTACAATTCGCATCATACCTAACCATTACCAGTGTTGGTTGGAGCTGATGGAACATGTCGTCCAAAAGCATCTACAGGACTTTGCCATTCTCCAAATGTGTTATCCAGAACTGCACAGTTCTGTCCTTGTTTGTGTTTCAGAATGAATATGTCTAGCATTTTATTTGTGTTACAGAGGAGTCAATATTGGCAACTTTCTGCATATATTAAATAGGTATTTTACTAGGCAAATTGTTTAGTCACAGATGAATGCTACTTCTGAATCTGTTTCGCAGTAGAAAATGGATGAGGTGTAGCACAAAGCAGCCAACTGGAATGGCATTGTAAATGGAGACAGGGACACTATGGAGGCAATAAGCATTCTGTTTTACTCTAAATGGATGTGTGTGAGAGATGAAAATAAATTCAAGATACATTCTGAATTGGTTTTATAATTCTCAATATATGCATTCATTTGTAGGAATGGAATTTCCCTTGCTAAATTCTCAAAACATTGTGATTGCCTATTACTTTCACAGGACTATGACTTAAGTCAGCTCCAGCAACCAGACACTATAGAACCAGATGCCATCAAACCTGTCGGAATAAGACGACTTGATGAAAGACCTATCCATGCAGAACCTCAATATCCGGTCAGATCAGCAGCTCCTCATCCTGGGGACATTGGAGACTTCATTAACGAGGTAAAATAAGGAGAGGAGGAGAAACAAAGATTCATTTTAGCACCTATTAGACACCACCTGTGCAGACAATGAATAATAGCTTTTACATTTGAAGAATAATATTTTTTTAAAAAAAGTTGCTTATACAATGAAAATTATCTGGTTTGGTAGACATAAATATGGTTCTTTTTAAGCACATGGAAATTTAATTAAATCATTCAAACTGAAAAAGGGAAATGCATCAATTAACTTTTGTGTGCTGATATTAATTACATTCATAATATGTTATCAGTCTTAACCACAATATATCCAAGAGGGATTATTCACTGGGTTCCACATAATAAATAGACTAGCAAAGTGATAGCTTAGCCTACATTCATGTATTAATTCCAATTCATAACACAGGAAGTTCATTTTTATTTTCCTCACACATCACCCTTTGAATTCCAAAAACAGGAAATTCAGTACTTCTACAAAGACCAAAAGTTCCATCAAATAAGATTAATGTGAGGATAGCAAAATTAATGTTACATAAATGCTTCAAACACTTGCCTTGCTGTGGAGCTTTAAGTGCCTTTTTGCATTAATACATAGCCAGGATATATCTCTATTCAGGCAATGCTGTGTAGGATTACCAGTGTTTCTTGTGCTTTTTATGTTACTTTTGCCATTGACCAAATTTTATGGTGTGTGTAAATGCCTACTTGAATGCGATTTGAGGAACTAGGCTTTGATCTGTTCTTTGTGCATAGTGCTTTGGAAACTATAATAATATTGAACAGAAGAAGTAATCTGAATATAAATTAAAACATAAAAATGTTGGGTGGTCATAGACATTGCCCTGCATTTCTGTTATTGAATACATGAATAAGCAACATAACATTGAATAAGAACTTTAATGCAAATGAAAGCAAATACTGTAGGAAAGCAACATAAATATGAAGAAGTTTTAAGTATAAGATCACAGTTAGGTAGTCTTGTGTTGGTTTTATGTCACTTATTCTTGAAAACTGGGCTACAAAAGTAGCCCATTGCCAAGATGTGCCTTTGATTAAACAAAATGACTGGGTGATTAGGCAATATGATGCTGCTGTTACCAGAATTTAGTTCCCATCAGCTGTGTGCATATGGCTACACCCCTGACCTCCATGGTGCCAATCAAGTACTTCAGCAAACTTGCTCTGCCAATTAGAAGACCTCGGCACCTGCCAGGATTTCCTGGGTCCAACTCAAGCACACTCGGTTATTCCTGTTCACCCAGGCTTCAGCTCATGACAGAATGGAGATAAACCTTTCTGGTGATGGGAAATCTCATCACTGAAGTGCTACTGACATGACCATGGTGCTGGGCTTTCCTGGCCATATCCCAGAGGAGTTTTTTGTGTGTGACAGGCTAAAATGCGACTGAATCTCCTGTCTCTGGTAGGGATGCAATGTGATCCTTGATACTGGTTCCAATAGCGATTCAACACATTTGCACTTAACAAATTTTAACTATTCCCAAGCCAGTACCTTAACTTTTTGAAAATAACATTGCTTACGTCTTTAATGACATTTCAAATCAGGCTGAAAACTCATTGAGCCACTTCACCCCCTGGAGTTACTGGTCTTTGTCATTAATGTTAGTTGGATTTATACATAAAATGCTTTTTGTTTGAGGAGAGTCCTTCCCAGAAGTGTAAATCACACTGACTTTGAAGATGCACTGGTGATAAATGGGTTGTGGTGGATAAAATGACTCTTATAGGGGTACTGCCTGGGGCAGGGACAGGCTTGGGGTGGGATTTTCCCCCACCCCCAGCCCACCAAATAGATCACTTAGTTCTAGAATGGGACAAATTTCAGGGCACTGTGTTTATGATTCCCCACAACTCAACACATCCCCCCAAAAATCCATTTCACATTGTTCAAGGCATAGCTTGTAGGGTGTGCTAATGATTCTGCACACACTGCGCAACCCACACACACACTTTGTCCAGAAAAAAATAAGCAGTTTGCATTATTAATTCAGGCCCCAGTACAAACAAGGTGATAGAAAAATTAACTGATCATTTTATAATAAATAATAAAATGTTATTATAAAAGTAGATGCATCAAGCTCACCTTTTAACGTTCACAAAATACAAGTCATGCCCATTTTTTGGTTACATTAATAAATACCATAAATTTTCATTAAGATGTAAACAGTGACTATGCTTTCTCTGTGTGTTTGGCTAAGTCACAGGGAGCAAAAAATGTGTGAGAGGAGGGTCAACAACAAAATAATGAACGTTAATGGTGGTTAATGGCTAACATAATCACCTCAACAGTGAATCAGTGAGACAGAAGGTAAAGTGAATACACATTTCAGCAGCACTTAGTTAGCAGACATGGGACGTGGGTGGCGCTGTGGGTAAAAGCCTCAGCGCCTAGGACTTGCCGATCGCATGGTCGGCGGTTCGAATCCCCGCGGCGGGGTGCGCTCCCATCGTTCGGTCCCAGTGCCTGCCAATCTAGCAGTTCGAAAGCACCCCCGGGTGCAAGTAGATAAATAGGGACCGCTTACCAGTGGGAAGGTAAACAGCGTTTCCGTGTGCTGCACTGGCTCGCCAGATGCAGCTTGTCACGCTGGCCACGTGACCCGGAAGTGTCTGCGGACAGCACTGGCTCCCGGCCTCTAGAGTGAGATAAGCGCACAACCCTAGAGTCTGTCAAGACTGGCCCGTACGGGCAGGGGTATCTTTACCTTTTTAAGATCAAATGCTGAGGAAGAGGGATGCTGGCTAAATCATATTGGAACAAATGTGTCATATTAAAAAACCATGATGTTAGGGAAGGTCACTGCAAGCAAGTCTACAAAGAGCAGGCAAGCAGACTGGGCATTTCCTCACAGATATAAAATTAAACTACAGAGAACCAGGTGCACTGCATACAGGTGCTTTAAGAGCAAAGAGCTGGATGTGATTCAAGAGAGTTTAGCTAGATTTTGGGATTTTAGATGCATGTTCTCTACCTCCCAGACTGCAAATGGGAAATCCAATCACCCTACCTGTATATTTTTGACAGTATAAAATAGAACTTCGTGTCACTCATAGCAACTGAAGTAGACAGCTCAAATTATTCAATTGTTCTTCATTTCCAAATTATATTCCGCATTTAGGTATGAAATGTAAAGCCTTTAGGCTGTATATTGAAGATTGTTCTGGTTACAACAAAGTAAAAAACCTATTTCTCAGATGGTTATTTGCCAATTTTTTTACTTTATGGATCAGATTTTATGAAAAATTAAGCTGTCCTTTTTCAGTGCTCAGTGTTAAATCTAGGTACCAATTTATACTGTTTAGAATATGAAATGCTTGTTTTGCTGTAAATGCAAATTTGAGGCAACTTCAGCAGAGTCTCTGTAAAACTGCCTTTCAGAGGCCTCTTCTCCACCAGACAGTTTGCACATTAAGTGCAGCCTCTGGAACATTGAATTTTTCATTGCAGTTTTATCCTATAAACTCTATAGCACCAGCAGTTTTATATCATCATCTGCTAGCGGTAGATGCTGAACTAAGAGAATCTAACTCCCAGCTTGAAAGGACTTAAGAAGATTGCTCTGTCCGTTGTTGATGTAGATGGCTGACACACAACAGTGCTCTTGCTACCTTAGAAAAGATACATTTGCCTGCTGAAGCCTTAAACGCCCATTCTAGAGCCAGGTAAGCTGGCTTTACTGGTAGTGATGGCAGCAGGACTGAAATGAGACCTTGCACTCCAGGCCAGCACATCGGTGCTTATTCACAAGGTTGCTATCATGCAGTCTTCCCCAACCTGATGCCCTTTGATGTCATTTAACTTACAAGTTCTACAGACCCCCAGAATGATGTAGCTTGCAGCTGATGGGAACTGTAGTAAAAACGTTCTGTAAGTCACGAGGTTGGAGGCTGCTATAATGCTTTTCAGAATTCTTAGCAGTTTGCATTTGTGATTTGCTTTCAAAAACAAATGTGCCAGAGAGGTTGGCCTCTCTGTTTGCTTTTGGAGCTTTAGCCAGATGACCTTGCCTGCTTCTCAGTTTGTGCCTTACAAACGTGAGTTCTCCCTTGGTTGACGTTGCTTCAGTTTATATGGGGGGTGGGGAATCAGGAACAATAGATCCAGAAAAAAATGCATATAATTGCACTGTGTTAAACAGCATAAACTAACGAATTAGATCCAGATGTTTCAAGTTGATATCATCCATATGCCATTATACAAATGTAGGGCTATTTATTTGCCAGCACCTTTCATCTAGACTCACAGAAAGTGGATGGCTAATCCTATCTGTGCAGATAGAGATGGTCTTCTGTGTCTACTGCATTTTCTTCACATAAATGCCAGTGATTACAGGAGCTGGGGGAGGGGGTGGGAGGCAACTAACAGAGGCTCTTTCCAACACTTCAATCAGTGCTAGGACTGCTGCTGACCCAGCCTGCTTCCCCCTGAGCTCATCTTCTCACATCTGCTGCTGGTGCTGAACCCACACAATAGCACCAACCTGTCAATTTTTTGCTCCTGTGCATGTCTTTGGATGCAGCATTTGATCAGGTTCATTTGAATCCCTGGGCGTGCCCGTTACGACTGTTTGACAGTTTCATTTAATAGGTGACCATGGGAGCTTCGCACGCTGAGTTTGCAATATTTGATAGGTTTTGCTTGATCTCTAGATCCAGGCTGCTTGAATTAGCATAATTTGAGAGCTGCCGGAATTTGTGCTTGTGTTACTGATGTTGGCTGGCGTATCTGTCGCTGTGTTTACATGATCAAAAGCAAAGGGTTTCGCATTACCTGGTGACACTTCCAGCTGTTCACAAACTTGTTAATACCTGCAGTTGCTTCCCTTCCCCCTTCCTCCTCTTCTTCGTAATACAATTTTTATTGAATTTCCCAATTCTTACAAATTGACTTCAAATTAAATAGTTACATTGTTTCGTGGATTGACTTCCCACCCACACCGCCAGTGTTTTTGTTCAAACCATTTTCTGCAGCATTATATATCAAGCTCTTATCTGTTACAGAAATCCCTCTAATGCAATTCTTCTGCTGCTCCTATTTCGAATCCTGCCCGCAATTTCATTTGACCGTAGTGATTTTTCAGATAGTCCAAAAAAGGCCTCCATTCTCCTCTTCTTCATCAAGGGGGGGCAGCCAAGTTCAGGGAAATGGCATTTTCCCTGGTGGTCCCATTTCCCTTCAAATAAGCAACGCTGACACCAAACTCTACATACATTAAACATAATAGAAACACCGCCACCCAACCCCTCCCCCATCCATCTTCCCTCTCTCCACCCCCCTTTCTTTTTTCTTTCTTTTTTCTTCTCCCCCTAATGCCTCAACAAATGAAACGGATTTGTAAAAATGTTACGTGGAAGAAGAAGAAAAAAATACGAGGCACTACACTTCTGTAAAACAAGAAAATCCTTAATAAAAAATAAATGCAGGTGTAGAGATGACCTAGGGGTGCTATCCTCACTTCATTATTTCCCCTCCTTTCTGTCTTTCGTTACAGGGACTTAAAGCAGCAGACAATGACCCTACAGCCCCTCCTTACGACTCCCTTCTAGTCTTTGACTACGAGGGCAGTGGCTCCACAGCTGGGTCACTGAGCTCCCTCAACTCTTCGAGTAGTGGTGGTGAGCAAGACTATGACTACCTAAACGATTGGGGCCCACGTTTCAAGAAACTTGCCGATATGTACGGAGGAGGCGATGACTGAACACGACGAGCGGAGGAGGCGATGGCTGGATGTTGCGTTTGGACAAGTACAAACCTTTCCACTGGTATTCCCAACAAGCGTACAGAAGCTAGGCTTTAACTTTGTAGTCTACTAGCACAAGTGCTTGCTGAAGGCTTTGGCATAGGCTGCAAACCTATTTGGGCTCACTGGGAATATCAGTCATCCAATGCTGTTTGGAAAAAAAAAGGAAAACAAACAATTGAGCTCAGTTACACTTGAATTTTACAGTACAGAAGCACTGGGATTTTATGTGCCTTTTTGTACCTTTTTCAGATTGGAATTAGTTTTATGTTTAAGGCTTTAAATGGTACTGATTTATGAAAAGATGAGACAAACCACATTGGGGTGGGGAGAAAGTTCAATCACCAATATGCTTCAACATGCTTTTGTTACATTGCATTGCTTTTATTAAAATAAGGAAATTGGAAAAAGAAAAAAAAACCTCATGGGGAAATTTTGTTATTTGGGGGAGGGGGGAGAAGGCCATGAAAATGAAAAAAAAATGTACAATACTTCTAGTTTTAGATGATAGGGTTTTTCACTAAAATTCTAAAACTTATGCAGCTGGTTGCAAATAAAGGGAGTTTTCATATCACCAGTTTGTAGCAGAACTGATTTTCTTTTCTTATGATAGAATGTTAGACACATTTTGGTCTTAATCCATATACACATTTTTTTAAGCATTTTACAATACTTTTTTTCCCACTTCACTGTAAAAAAATGGTATGTGTACATAATGTTTTATTGGCATAGTCTATGGAGAAGTGCGGAGACTTCCGAACATGTGTATGTATTATTTGGACTATGGATTCAGGTTTTTGCATGTTTATATCTTTCGTTATGGATAAAGTATTTACAAACAGGTTGCAAACAAGTGACATTGATTCAATTGTTGAGCTGTAGTTAGAGTACTCAAGGTTTGGGTTTTTTTATTATTTTGTTTTCGTTTTTATTTGTTTGGGGAGGGAGAAAAGTTCTTAGCACAAATGTTTTACATAATTTGTACCAAAAAACAAGCAAACAAAATGAAGACAGAGAGATAAAACTCAAGGGATAGCCTGATACTGATGGCTCAAGCAATTACACAGTATGTTAAAAAGAGCTTTTAAACCAGAGAGACGTCTGACAACAGCTTTGCCTCTGTATTATGTACCAGAATATAAATGATACACCCCTGACCCCAATGTTCTGAATAAAATGCTAATTTTGGATCTTGTGACTGGATTGAACTTCTTTCCACTTGAAGAGCATGAATTGGAATTTTTTTAAAAAAATCAGGAAACACTAACAGAAAAGCCTTAACATTTCATTCAGAAGGCTAACAAAAATATTGTAATACTTCCTTGTCTTTTGATCCAGCAAATCCCCTTGTTGAAGTGAGGACACCAATCAATAGACAGAGGGGTCACATCATGACAAGGTCTTCCCCTTATTTACTACAGTGAGGGAGCATTTCTGCACAGAAACTTTTGCGAGCACCAAGATGTCTCTGTCATTGCATTGAGTAGGGAAGCATGCATCTCTGAGCAGATGAGGTACTGAGCTATGGGTACAGTGATGTGAAAATTAGGCCACATCTCTTACATGAGCCCCATTGGGATGAATGTGAATTGTATATAAAAACGCAGGTGCATGGTATCGTGGGAGCTAAAACTTGGGTGTAAAGCCCAAAGGGAGGATTCCATGAAAGTGGGAAACTGAAAATTTTGGCAGGCCTCCTTGAATTAGCCCAGAATTCTAACATATTGTTGGTGAATGCAACAGATATAATATGATAATGGAATGACTTTGGGAAGTGGGAATTAGTGTGCCAATCAGTAGGTCTATGTCGGAGGGTAGTGGGGGTGGTGAAGGATCCAGCTTGTGGACAGATCCTGAATGTTGCCACCCTGCCATTCAGTTGGTGTCACCATGAGATCAGGTAACTTAAAAGGAAAGAATCAAGGTTGCTCTTCCCATTGTTACTTTTCCTCCTTTGTTGTCATGACATGGTTGGAAGCTCCCCCTTTTCTTTTGCAGCTTGCCTGAGTGCAGGCAGCAGTTCAACCAAGCCATGTCTGCAAAGGCCCACTTGGGCCTTGCATTCAGCATTGAATTGAAATTCATCACCCAATGCAAACCCAAGTGGGAACTCACCGGTAAAGCGGATCCAAGCAGAGCCTGCATTGGGCCCCATATTAGAAAATGCTGAATGGTACCCAATGGGGAGCACATTCTAATGGAGGGGTCGGCAAGGTTTATCTCGCCTGGGCCGGTTCTCACCCATGGAGATCCCTCCATGGCCCGGATTGCGCGTGAGCACGTGCGCCCGTGATTTTCATTGTCTGCGTAGATGTGATTTCCGGCGCCGCAGAAGCAAGTCCCCATGCTGCGCTATGCCAGTTTAGCACAGTGCGCGGGGACTCGCCGAGCGGGAGGCTCGTGGGCCGGTTAAACAACTCCCATGGGCAGCTTGTGGCCCATGGGCCTGAGGTTGCCGACCCCTGTTCTAATGCTCCTGATCATTCTTTTGCAGCTGCAGCTTTACGTGTCTCATACCTGACTTCAGATGTGGGGAACATGGGCATGGCTGGGGGGGCGGGAACAACCCTGTGGGTCCAATTAAAGCCCCTGGCAGAACTAATTTGGCTTCACACTGGACATTCCCATGCCTGGTCTAAGCTACAGATTTGGGAAAGGTTTATGACTTCATTTTAATTCGCTATTATTGGAGGCTCATTTTCTCTTCAGCTCTTGTCAGTTATATTACTAGAAATAGTGGATTTAATTGGACTTAATTTCTCTAGTTTCCCTTCAGTTCAGAATTACAGGAGAAAATGTGGTTTTAAAATAGAATTCTTTATTAACCTATTTGTATCCCAGCCCTATAAATGGATCATTGGGGTCTTCCTCAGTTGTATTGCATTAATGACAATTACTCACAAGGCCTACATAGCTGCAGGGCAGCAGAGCTTCCATTTGTGTGTGTATATGTGCCTACATGTGTGGGTGTCCGTGTGCATGTGATAGATATTTAATTTCTAGTAGGTCTGAATGCCTCTAATCTTTTTAAAAAAAATGTTTATTTTGAAGTAAGTGGCACTGAGTTCTGAATGAATTATTCCAAGTATGCTGAATATTGCAGACAGAAGTTGAGGAAAGTATTCTTGGTTTGATGAAAAAGGCTAATCATATATAAGTGAAGTATGAAGTGGGGTGGTGAAGGCACAGTTTAAAGCAAGAGATTGAAAATAGAATTGCACATGGGCAAGAGAGGAGAGCCATGATAGTGGAAGGAATTGGCTTTAATAAATGCAAATTATACAGGGAGATGATAGATCGCTTCGTAAATTGTGCAAGTGTGTGGTGCGTTTGCAAATTTGTGCAGAAATGTGTTTTGCAGTAATGGTTCCTTTTATTGCTGCTTTTTCTAAATAGCAACAAAATGGGATTGTCACCAAAAAAGCAGTATCTGCATTGGGTGGGAAAGAAAACACGCACACAGAAAAAGACCTTACCATCCATTAAATACCTTGTAAATGGAATAGAATTGATCCCAAGGATGTGTGTAATCACATTATGATTTCCTAATTTTTATGAATGTACGGGTGGAGAGTGAACATTATTCAGTGACTACTCATTGGATTAGAAAATATGGACAGGATAGACAGCAGATTTAGGAAGTGTTAATGTGGTAGGTAAATAAGCAAGCAAGTGGTCCACCTGGAATGAAAATTGCTCTAAAATGGTTATAGAGTAAGGTGTTAGTTCCTGCACCTTTATCCAAAATTTACCACCTCATTAAATTAATGTTGTCAACACCAAAAGATTGGGTAGGAGATCAATCAAGAAAGGGAGTTACATTAAGGGGTCTCAGAGCATTCAATAATAAGCTGCAACATAGCCCTGATTCACGCATATCTGCATATCACTTGATTTCTTTAAATCCGAGCGATGTGAGATGATGTGGAAGCTCAGTGGTGATAGGTCTGTGATGACCCTTACACAAACTACAGATGATCTTAACAGTTACCAAGTTATTAACAAATGTGAGCTCTTTCAGAATTAACTAAAAGTACTGCAGATAGTAGATGCTTCATGTTAAATAAAGTGGATTCGGTGAAGTCTACCAAAACATTGCTACTGTGGGCGATTTTATTTGTTTCACTGAGACTTGAGGAAGATGTGCTAAAACATGCTAGGGTTATCCAGTAACAGTGTTTGGTGAGGGACCAACATTTGTCTCCTGCTAATGTTTTGTTTGTTTGGCGGGCAGTGGGGGGAATCCAGGAAAGAAATGTTTTAGTTTTCATCTTCCAGGAACCAATGCATTGATTTGTTTCTGTTTTCCCCATAGCATGGGGAGGAATTGGAGAACACCCACTTCTACTGTAAGTTTTCCTGAATCTGTGGGAGGTACTTCATAGGCATAGAGGGTATTTTACAGGAGACTTGACCATCCTGTTTTTGGACTGAGCCATGCAGGGAAAGATGAAGGGCTGAACCACTCCTACCCACTTCCACAGTATTATCTTACCACCTGCCTCAAAACAGATGACATACACAGTCACTGCAAAGGAGTGTGCCAAATGAGCATTGTGAATGGTGGCTGCTGGGAAGCAAATCTAGATCTGCCACATCTCTGCTAATAGGGGCTTAGCTCTGAAGCTAACTGCCTCTCGCAAAGAGAAGTATTAAAATGTTCCATCTTCAGTTGCTCTGTATGTGCGCACACAGCTGCATGCACACATGCTCCGTTCCTTTGTCTTTCCTTATCTTCAGTCTGCTTTATAAAAGGTTTATAGTCTCCTTTAAATTTTTAAATGGAAATATGTTTAATTTAAAGTTGAGATTGCATCAGTTTGGGAGAAGGACAAGCTGCTCTAATTGTGAACGAAAGCACTTTAGACAGCTGCTTCAGGTTATTATTTTCATGTTCCACTGCTGCAGTGTTGCGTTTTGATTAAAGACATCTGAAATCCAGCCTACTCTTGCGCAGGAGGCTCCTCTGTTTATAACCAAAGATCCAAAAGGGGAAAGCACCAAAGAACGCCACGCTGTCTAAGAGATGTGTTGCTGGTTTTCTTTATTGGTTGTCAAACCTGTCAGGTGAGAAGAGTAACAGATGAGCAAGCAACAATACATCCAAAAGAGTGCTTCCAATCCCACCGTCTCAGTTGCATGCTTTCGCACTAAACTGGAAATGTGGAAAATGAGGCAAAGCACGAATCTTGACAAATTGGGTAGCCTTTTCTCCAGATTGGAAAAATTGCTCTTGCTATGTAGGCTGGATGGCAAGTGGAATTAGCCCATCAGTAAAGCATGAAAGAGGACAGGACTGCATGTCCTAACTACATGTGATGCTAAATGTGCTGCTGCCAATCATGCCATGGCTTTCATTTATTTAATAACAAGTGGCAGTGGGGGACCCTAATTTTTACCAGGACCACATAATGCAAAGTGGGAGGCTTTTCTCTTCCTGCTCCAGCCATGATCTCAAGGAAAATCCCGTTCTCCCACATGGTAATTAGTGATGGGGAAAGTGATCCCATTAGGAGTGGACCCCCCACTTGCTAACACTAATTGCTGTGGGAATTTCTGCAGTAATCAGAGAAGGGGAGAGTTAAACCTTACCTCATTGCATATTGCTGATCTGATAAACATGGAGAGGGGAAACTGGCTGTTAAGTAAGCAAAAACCCTGATTCTGACAGTGGCACGTTTAGAATTGAATGTTGTTCAGTGTTTAGTGACTGCACAAATGTATTATAAAAAGCATTCGAAGTTCTGTATCGCTTTGGGATACAGACTCCTCTCGCTTCCTGAGAGACATTCAAAGTATACTGCACCAAAGTAGCCATCAAATAAAAGTACAATTTGTGTGTGGTGTCCTGTAACTCTTCCCAAATCTAAGTGATCTCACTGAGTAACATCATAAATCCATACCTGTGATACAATTAATGTGTTGTTGTATAAATATTTATTATCAGAAGCAATGACTTGGTCACTTTTGTTGCACCAAGTACCCTGGTTTGACAAAAGCATGAAGCAATCTAGCCAAATGGGTATAAATAAATTTGATGATGATGATGATGATGATGATGATGATGATGATGATGGCAAGACCAACCATCCTCTAGGCCAGTGCTGCCCCACCAGGGTGGCAGTGACCTAAAGAAGAACTTCTTACTGGTCCTAGTAGCTGTCACTCACTTTTATAGCTACAGGACCTTTTTCCATGGGAAGCATGTACACCACTGAGCTATGGGTCAACCTATAATGCTTCTTCATAGGTCACAATAATTAGATTATGTCTGAAACCTCTAATTTGCGGTTCTCCTTTTATCAATGATCTGGCCCAAAGTTAGAGGCAGTGTTGCATTGCACTGGATGGTGGCAACACAATACTGGAACCAGATAGGCAGATGTCCATTGCATAGCCCACTGTTTCCATAGTTTCAGCTATCACAGGCTTGTTAGTAGGATGAGGGTGAAAGTTTATTAGTCCCCCTCCCCATTTGTTTTGGCATTTTTATCATGGCTTCTTACTGCTGTTTGGATTTATTCACCAGAAGATTCTACATTGCTAGCTCTTCCACATGGAATGTAAGACAGCTTGCTATCTAGATTTATCAGGCTTCAATAAAATCATGTTAACAGATAACCAGTTAGTATGTGTTGCATGCTCAGTAGATTTAAGAGATGCCCATAGGGCTAAGCAATGATAGTAGTCCTTGGTGTATAGAAAACCTTGCGGGGAATGAAGCAAGCCAAATCCCTGGGATAGCTCAGTTGGTAGAGCATGAGACTCTTAATCTCAGGGTCATGGGTTTGATCCTTATGTTGAGCAAAAATACTCCTGCATTGCAGGGGGTTGGACTAGAAGACCCTTGTGGTCCCTTCCAATTCTACAAAATTCACCCACCTGACAAATTTAGCAAACAGCACCCCCATTGCCTTTCTATCCACCCATCATCTCTCTGCCTATCTCACCTGATGGCTTTGAATGGGGCCTCTCTTCGTAGTCCTTGAAAGACTTCTTTGTCAATGAAAGTAGCTATAGCTTAATAAGCAAAGAGTGCTTCGGTCAGGTGGATTTCATTTTTGATCCTTTCGCTTTTTGTGAAGGTCTCGGTTCAGCAGCGGCGTAGCGTGGGTTGTCAGCACCCGGGGCAAGGCAAGTAATTTGCGCCCCCTAACCCGGGGCAAGGCAAGTAATTTGCGCCCCTAACCCCTAACCTGCTGCCGCTGCCAGCTTCTTCTTGCTGCTGCCTGGGCTGGGGTATTTACGGTAAGGTAGCCACGGCGGTGGCGGCGGGTCCGTGTCAGGTGATCTGAGGCGAGTTGCCGCTGGTGCTGCCGCCCAAACGACGCCGCCGCTTGCCCGGAGGAGGAGGAGGGCAGAGAGGCGAGGAAAATGCAACATGGCCCAGCAGCTGCAGCAGCAGCGGTGGCGGCGGGGCTGTGAGGAGGGGCTGCCTGGCGTGCCCTCCGCGGCCCTGACGCGCAGGGACCGCGGCGAGCGCTGAGAGCCGCTGCCTGCCGGACGCCTTCAGCCCGGACGCGCGCACAGCTCGTCGGTTCCGCGAGACATGGGGCTCTCCTACAGCCTGCGCCCGAGGCTCTTTGGCAACTCCGGAGGCGGCGAGCGCGCCCCCCCAGATGTTGCGCCCGGTGCGGCTGGCCCCCCCTGCACCCCCCACGCTACGGCACTGCTGTTCAGCAAGGACTCTAATGCATCTGTCAAATTCCCACCAAAAGAAATGTCTTTCGTTCCTCAAGTTGATGAATTGAGGCTCGAATCTAGAGTTGTTCTTTGATCTGCTGAAGATGGTGAATAGATTCACATGACAACTACTGCCAGAATTAATCTTATGGTCTCTCAAAAGCTGCTAGCCCGATTATTCCTTTTCCCTGCTATATTCAGGTCCCTCTTCAGTTCTCCAAACTCTGTATGTGCTGATTTCCACCACCATTTATTTACATATTATGTCACAGAGGACATTTATGGATGCTGATGGGAAGAGCATTAACTAAAGCCATCATTTTTTACCCACTTGCCAGAGCCTAAGGAAGATGACCATGCACTCTTCCCAAGCAGTTCTAATGGTCCCTCCAGCAGCATAATATAGAGAAAGAGAGTACCTGTTTAGAAAGTAGTATATCTGCTGTGCACAAAATCACATATATCCCTGGGAAAGGTGGCATTCATATTTGCCCGTACCTATTATGTATTTATTCCAAATACTCTTCATACTGATCAGAATCAAGAACTGCATCCTCAAATCTTCATGATCTTCTATCTTCTCTTGTCAGAAGTTGCTTCTTCAAAAACATTTCACCATAGCTAATGAGTTATCTTTCCCCTAACTTGGAAGGAGACCTGATTTCATTCACACCTACCTTCTTACAAAGTAAGAACCTTCCACATAATGTGTTCCACCTGAACTCACCCAGCAGGCCTGTTCAAGCAGGAACACTTATTTGCAGGAACAAGGAAACCTGTGTGGTGTTCAGAAAGGAGGAAGTGGCTGCCAAAAAACTTGTCAGTCATACACCTTGGGAAGCTTTGAGAAACCAGTATAGAAGAAAGCATAGAACAGGCTTCTCATACAGCATCCCAGCTGCCAGCCTTGTGGTTGAGAAGGATGAATTCTCCCTACAGGTGGTGAGAGAAGGTGCACTTGACTGAACATGCCCAATGGTTCTCCTTCCTGTGTTGTGTTTCTGCCTCTCTATTGTTCCACAGAGAAGATTCACCCCCTACTGTCTAGTTTGGGGGCACTTCCCAACAGAAAAGAGTACCAGTATTAAACTTGATTTCAGTCACAGACCAGCATAAGATACAACATATGGATAAACTGAACACATAAGACTTAAAACAGGTAAGGGATAAAAACTAGTAATTAAAAGGTGATTATATCATACATTAAAAAGATAGAAACAAGGACAAATGGTTAAAAGAGACTATAAGTGAGGGAGTGTGAAGCAGCACAGGACTTGCATTTTGGGCCTAGTTTGTGGCGAAAACCACCCTTCAACAAATATCCATCATGGCAGCACAAAATCTAGCAAATGAGTATGTAACATCTGGGTTTTCATTTTGAAGTAGCAGGGAAGTATAAAGCTGTTCTGTGCGACCTAGGAATTTTTGTAGTATAGGCAAGATGAACCTAGCTCGTATATCTGTATAGCATTGGCAGTGAAAAAGACAAGTTCTGTTGTTTCCAGTTGCCCAGAGCCACAGGGGCATTTCCTCTCCTCATTCGGTGTTTTCCTACAGTGGCCTTCCTGGATAGATGAAGGGAGGGCATGGCAGCGGGCCAGAGTGAAAGCCCTTCGCTGTTTTGGATTTTCAGGGTTGGTTATATACAGTGGCGCTGTGGTTTAAACCACTGTGCCGCTTGGACTTGCCAATAGGAAGGTTGGCAGTCCGAGGCCCCGTGACGGGGTGAGCTCCCATTGTTTGGTCCCAGCTCCTGCCAACCTAGCAGTTTGAAAGCACACAGTGCAAGTAGATAAATAGGTACCTGTCTGGCGGGAAGGTAAACGGCTTTTCCATGTGCTGCTCTGATTTCGCCAGAAGCAGCTTAGTCATGCTGGCCACATGACCCAGAAAAACTGTCTGCAGAAGCGGACAAACGCTGGCTCTCTCGGCCTGTAAAGTGAGATGAGCGCCGCAACCCCAGAGTCGTTCGCGACTGGACTTAACTGTCAGGGGTCCCTTTACCTTTACCACCTTTACGCAGGGGTACGAATACCTCTAAACATTTTGTGAATCTAAGTTTGGCCTCATTGAGGGGCAGTATTTCAATATGAGCAGGAAAATGAGAGTACCCCTAAACATTATTTTTTAAAGAAAAAAAGCACTGGTTATATATGGCATCTGGGAGGTAAGATGTCTTCTCATTTCACTGATTAAAAATTTCAGGGACATGCCTAGATCTGTTTGGCATTTGGTATCAGTCCACATGCTGTTTGATGGGTTTTTTTGGCTTATTCATACCCCATGTTGAGTAGGATCTGTGGAGTGAAGTCTAGAGTTGTTACGTTTATCACTGCACATTTCCATGTCATTTGGAAACCACCCTTAATAGCTAAAGTAATAATAATTTATTATTTCTACCCCGCCCATCTGGCTTTCCCCATCCAACCTCTGCTTAAAAACTACCATGGAAGAAGAGCCCACAACCTCCCAAGGGAAACCTAAAGGTGCAAGGCAACACATGAGGAAGGAGAGTAGGAAGTCAGTGGGAAGTGCCCAACAACCAGATTGGGGGGGGGGGCATTTTCAGACTGGGAATGTGGTCCTCAGTTTGAAAACGGATACCTACCTCTATCCTAGAGGTTCACATATAAACAGGAAGAAGTTGCTGTCAGGCTGGTCATTAGCTTTTATGTATATAAATACCTTGGTCATGTCTCTTATGCAAGTGTCAATGCTCCAGAGTCCTGACCTTTATTTCTCTCTTCCTAGCCTCTTCAAGCTTGCTATTTGCCTTAGAATCATGGAAATGTAGAGTTGGAAGGGACCCCAAGGGTCATCTAGTCCAACCAACTTGCAATGCAGGGATAGTAGCTAAAGCATCCATAACAGGTGGCCATCCAACCTCTGCTTAAAATCTACCAAGGAAGAAGAGCCCACAACCTCCCAAGAGAGCCCTTTTCACTGTCGAACAGCCCTTACTGTCATAAAGTTCTTCCTGATGTTTAATCAAAATCTCCTTTCTTTTTGACTTGACTCCATTGGTTTGAGTCCTACCCTCCAGTTCATGTCCTTTCAGTATTTGAAGATGGCTATCATATCTCCTCTCAGTCTCCTCTTCTCCAGGTTAAACATAGCCAACTCCCTCAACTGTTTCTCATAAGACTTGGTCTCCACACCCTTGATCATCTTGGTCGCCCTCCTCTGCACATGTTCCAGCTTGTCAATATCCTTCTTAAATTGTGGTGCCCAGAACTGGAAACAGTGCTCTGGGTGTGGTCTGACCAAGGCAGAATGGAGTGATACTATTACTTCCCTTGATCTGGACACTATACTTCTTTTGATGCAACTTAGAATAGCATTAGCTTTTTTTGCTGCTGCATCACACTATTGACTCATGTTAAGCTTGTGATCCACTAAGACCCCTAGATCCTTTTCACATGTACTACTAGTAAGTCAGGTGTTCCCCATCTTATATTTATACAGCTGGTTCTTCCTGTCTAAATGCAGAAACTTACTTTAAATCCTGGTCCCTGCTTGTTTGGTCTGACTTCTCCCACTTATGATTCTATCCAAACTTTCTTTCCTCTGATCCAGCTATATTTCAATTATGTTGTCAAAATATGGTGTTGTTGGGGGGGGGTGTGTGAGAGAGAGAGAGACAGCATTTTCAGTTATGGAAAATTCAGATAAATTAATCTTTACATTTGAAAAAAAACACATCTTTCTCTTTAAATATATTCTTTCCCATATTGTGCCTTTTTATGTTGCTCTTATCTTTTCTCACCAAGCCTGGCTATATTTTTGTTTTCTCTTCTTGCTGTATGTTTATGAAGATTTGCTTTATAGGGCTCGGATCTTGGAGCAGCCTTTTATAAACATAAAAGAAGTGTCACTGTTTTAATACAACTGATTTATAGGCTTTACTCTTTCAGATGTAACATTATTTCAAGTTTCAATTAAACGTTCACCCTCCCATTACACTGGCACTTGCTCACTGGGATTTTTTTTTAATTACTTCACATTTGATTTCTTCATATCTAATATTCTTGCCAAGAGTGTATTTTTGTGAAATTATGCTATAATAAACTCATGTTTGTATAATTTAGTAAGATTGAATGAAACTATGTTCAAGCTACTAAACAATAGTATTCCACCCATGAATGTGAAGCCTTTCTCTCTCTCTCTCTCTCTCTCTCTCTCTCTCTCTCTCTCTCTCTGTGTGTGTGTGTGTGTGTGTGTGTGTGTGTAGGGAAAGAATCCTAGGAATATGATTAATGAATGGTTGAATTTTGAAAATTATTCTTGGAGGCCTGCCTGCACCCAAAGATAAAAATTCCTTAATGTGCCATGTGTGTCTATAGATAGAGAAATCTATAGGACTCTCTTTCTTCAGTCTGCTATCTTTGAGAAGTTAGATTATTATATTACATTTGTTATCTTCAGTACTGCAGGGTGAGCTTCTAAAAAAGTCCAGCTGCCTCCCTGCTCTATAAATCAAAAGTAATGGTGAGATAACAACAACAAAAATACATTCTGGTTGAAGAACATTAATTATTTGGGATGGAGCAGGGCAGGGCAAAGGACTGCAAGAGAAACAAATTGTTGTAGGCTGGTTAGGTAAAGAGAATTGCATTAGAATAGAAGAGCACAGAGAGCAACTATCTTCTCTTCTGCAACTCTCATTCATTTCAGCAAGGCTGGCTCATGAGAACATCCCAGTGGATTTGGACCAGAATCACTAAAATGTTGCATTTTCATGAAGTACAGATTTATTGTAAATAAGAATTTTGGGGTGCATACCATTGGTCCACAAGTGAATGGAAGTGTTTGGAAAAGGAATCTCACACAACACCTTATATAATTAGCAGCAGGAAGCACATTTCTAACAAGGAACTTGCTTGGAAAAGTTTGGATAAGTGAATTTCTGCTGAAGAGCTAGCAGTGAGCATGTTTTTTTGGATGCCCACTAGAAAAAAAGACTTTATATCCACAAGTATTTTATCCAGGAAAATGATATTCTTAGGATATAGTTATTGATATTTTTGTTGGTTTTACTAATATTGCAAGTTTAGTATTAAGTCTTCATTCCTCCCTTTTGTAATGTGAGATTCTTGCCAGTCTGTGGAAGACCTGGAATGATCTGCTGCCTTTGTAATGCTGGGAGCTAGTATGGTATAGTTTGTTAGGGTGTTGTGTTAAGGATGGAGAGCCCCAAATGCAATACCCACAAAGACCCCCAGGTGACTTCAGCTTAACCTTCCTCAGGTTGCTGTGAGAATAAGATGGGAAGACCACACATGCTGCCGGCCTTGAGGTCCTTGGAGGCAGCAGGTGCTCTCCTGCTGGATACCCATTTGGCAAGGAGACAGCTTGAACACAAGTTGTGGGAGACTGGGTATGAATCTGACCAAACACAAGAGCTCACCATCGAGCCTAATGTGCAGGGAAGAAAGCAAAGCGACACTTCTTTATCAACCATGTGTCTGCACAGTTCCATCTAGGCCAGGGGTAGTCAACCTTTTTATACCTACCACCCACTAATGCATCTTTCTTGATAGTAATATTTCCTTACCGCCCACCAGTGCTCGATGGAAGGAGGATTCAGCTTGTGCTGTAGAACCCCCTACCGCCCACCTAGAATCCTGAAACACCCACTAGTTGGTGGTAGGGACCAGGTTGACTACCCCTGATCTAGGTAATCTCCTTTGGGTGCTTCAGAATCTTGCCCCACAAAACTGAGCACTTGGAAACTAGCTGTAACACTTTTACGAAGCACTTGCAGCTACTGCAGTTGAGATACCACTGGTTTTGCAGTTCTGCACCATCTACCTAGTCCTGTTATGTTGAATTCCAGTTGTTGAGGGATGAGATGAAAATGTAGACAATGTGCATGAGGTGTGGCCTATCACTTGTTTGTTTGATCCTTATTCACAGAGCAACAAAGGCTAAGTTTGTATGCTGGGAACAGCTGCTCCACCTCTGCAAGGTCTCCTACTTTGCATGAAAGGTGATCATTAGATCAAGCACTGTATCATAAACCGCTACTTCAATACAAGCAACACAAAAAATGGATTTCATCCTGTATTTAACAAAGGACTCTGCAGCAGAAGTCCCCCCCCCCCCTACCATAATCTTAAAGCTATCTGCAGGGTGTTAATGATCCTGAAAAATAGGATAGTTATGTTATATACTGACATTACTGCCTGGAAACACATTGGATGTGTATCCCTCTCCAAGGAACTCCCATTAGTGTAGATTTAGAAGTTGCATACTAATTCCTAACTACTTCGTTTTTAAGCTGATAATTATCTGAAGAACTGTATGAAGGGAGTGTTGCTTCCATTTAGTAACACAATTTGCCAAAATATATACACATGACAGCAACAGTATGTAATGGACAATTTTGGAAGCAGATGGTTTGGAACCAGAAGATTCAGTGTTGTCTCTTTATGAAGGAGCTGGGCCTGAGGCCCTTGGCGAAACAAGATTGTTAATGTCATCCTGTTCCCTGGTGGTCAACATTTTGCATCAATATGATACATAATTCAACACAATTGATGGCTGCTTTACTAATTGGAGCCTGATATATTATTGACACTAAATTGCCTCTCCCTTCTGGAAGGGATAGTCCCTTTAGGGCCAGATTTGTGCTTAATGATGGGGCACCTCGCACTGTAAGAGAATTTGCACTGAACCTTGACTCTGTTGTTCCTGCAGTGGAGATAAATGCACAGTACTATAGCGACCCAATCAGGGAAAGCTCTCACTGAAATTGCCATTGACAAAGTCTCTATTTTCTTTTCTTTATTACAGTTTGTGGCAAGACGTAGAGTGCTTTTCCATTATGGTCTTTTGCATGCACAGTACCAGATGGACTGAAAGTATTATTGACTGGCCTTTTTCTAACTCTAGTAAGAAAATTAGGCTGTCAGGTTTTTTTTGCATTTTCCATTTCTGATAAATGGCTCCTACCCTGCTTCATGTGTGCTGCATATGTCTATGTGTGTGCTTGTGTGTAGACACATAGATGCACACATAAATAGCCCTGACTCGGGCAGAAAAAGAAGTGTAGCGTTTGGATTGTAATGGGTTCCGAGGAACAGAATTTGATGTGAATTCTACTGTAATATCACCTGTAAGATTTAAATACCTGCGCAAATGAGGCATGAGCCAATTCAGCATGTCCAATATGCATATTCATAATTTGAAAGCAGCATCGCTCCCTACTCTGAGGCTGCCAGAAAGACCTTGCTTCTTGGAAAGAGGATGCACATCATCTCTTCGTGCCAAGGACTTGTACCTCAGCCAGCCACTCTAAGCTCTCGGTATATAGACGAGACATGACTGAGGCAAACTTCAGAGGCAAACCCAGCGATCCAACTCCTAGCTGTTGGTCTGTGTGACTCTTGGCTCTAGGCTTATAAGAGAGCCTTTGGAGACAATGAGAAGTTTGGCTGCTAGAAGTGAGCAGCAGCCAAGGGGCAAGAGGAAGGAGGTGCAACACAGGCAATGCTGCTGCTGATGAACGGCGATCAGTTTCCAGCATTGGCTGATAATATCATCAACCCATGCTCATGCAAGATGCTCTTGCATATTTACAGCCAGCAACATGCTTACAGAGTGCTGCTGCCTGCACTGCCTCTGCCTCCATTGTCAGTAAGGTCACCATCCAGTCACTGCATGGTGATGGCAGACATTGACTACCCTCTGGCTCTCTAGTCTAGGTAAGGAGCATTGTGTATGAGAGGCAAGTCAGGTCCCCCTATGGCAGAGAAAATACAAACTAAGCTGTGAGATTGGCTTGGGTTTTTTTTTATTTGTTTGTTTGTTTGATTGATTAAATTTGTATACAGCCCTTCATCCATAGATCTCAGGACAGTCCACAGCATGAAAATACAAGATTAAAAACACAAAAGACATAATAAAAACAAGAACAAGAACCAAACCAAACCAAACCAAACAACAATTCCCTCTTCTCTCCAGAGGTTTTTCGTGCCTTTGAATAGTTGGAGCAAACCTGGGTTTGAAATAAAAGTACTGAAATTATGTGATTTGGGTTTGGCAGCTGTGCATCTAAGATTTGCTCTGGTTTTTTAAAATACAGTGGTACCTCGGGTTACAGACGCTTCTGTCGGAGCCAGCCGTCACAAATGGCGCTGTTTAGCATAAAATAAAGACACAGAGAGCCAGCAATATTTTCATGGACGGAGGGCAGCTCATTCGAACTCCTTCTCTCCTCTCCGGTATCTTTTATTATCCTTTGTTCTCTCCTCTCTCCTGTCGCATGGCCGTTTGCCAATGTCTCACGTTACCTACATCTGGTCATGGCTTTTACCCACCCATCGCCATATAGGGTCATCACTGCCCAGAGGAAACACAACTCCATTTAAAGTCAATACATTCCAATACATTGTAAAGCTTGGAGTGCTGGTCACGAGGTCAAGGGGCCCCTGCAATATTACAAGCCTCTGCTATGGCTTTATGACTCCCACACGCTTCAGGTTGCAGACTCTGCTAACCCAGAAATAGTACCTCAGGTTAAGAACTTTGCTTCAGGATGAGAACAGAAATCGAGTGGCAGCGGGAGGCCCCATTAGCTAAAGTGGTACCTCAGGTTAAGAACAGTTTCAGGTTAAGAACGGACCTCTGGAATGAATTAAGTTCTTAACCCAAAGTACCACTGTAATGTAACAAACCCCAAAGGCTCAGGAAAAGAAGATCTAAATGTAACACAGCTCAAAACATGGTGGGACTCATTCTCACAGAAAGAAGGCAGTAATGACCACCAACTTAGATGGCTTGAAAAGAGGATCAGACAAATTCTTGGAGGATAAGGCTATTGAAGGCCCATGATGGCTCTGCTTTGACTCCACGTTTCTGAATAGCAGTTGCTGGGAAACCCAGGAGGGCAAAGTGCTCTTACATACACTCAGTTTCTTTTTGCAGGTTTCTCGCAGGCACCTGGTTGACCATTGTGAAGCATAGGCTGTTGGACCAGATGGGTCATTGGCTTGAGCCAGCAGGCTCTTCTTGTGTCCTTACGTCCGAAAGAGTGTTCGTAACTTTGGGGGGAAATAATCCCCTATTCTGCTCTCGGTACTCGAAGCCACACTGCGTCCAAGATACACACTCCCCTTCCAACTTAGCTACTTCAGCTTTTCTTTGGCACAGCTATCTCCTCTTCCCAGATGGAAGCTCATTAATCTTCAGGTACTTTCCACATTTCCTGACTTTCTCATTCTTTTCCCCTTTCTTTCGGGTTTATAAAATTATGCATGGCATCTCTTTCCGCATCCTATCATTCTCTGATGAATTTCCCTAACTCTCCTTTTTTCACTGCTCTGAAAGAGAGGGAGGGCGGAGAAGAGTGCTGAGACTTCAAAGCATGTCAAAAGACCAGGGCAGAGAAAGACGCCCCTCCTGCCTTCACACACCCCTGTGCAATCTGCGGCATGTTTTTATTTAGAGTACCATAATGAAAGCATCCGTATTATTGGGGTGGGGTGGGCATTAATAATTGATAAGCCCATCTCTTGCCCGTCTGCTTTCCCTCTCCTGTTTATGAGAGTGAGGGAGGAATACAGGCTGTCCAATATTGCAGGCACTACATCAGCCGTATGCTAAATTCAATAGAGCAGAGGAGTCCTCTTCTTTCTTGCAGCCTAATCAGATAATTAGAGGTTTTGTCACAGTCTTCTGCCGCCTGGTACAAAGTTATCCTGGCTGATGATGTGACACTTTATCTCTGGCAAATTTAGCAGGACGACTGTTTGCATGTTGGAAGTTTACTTTAATTGGGTATCTTGAGATTTACAAAGGGGAAAGTAATATTCTCTGCACACCGGCGAGAGCCTACGTGTACTCGCCACCCCCAATATTTTAAGCAAAGGCTAATTTCCTAGGTTCCCCTCCTCTCTCGCTCTCTTTCTCGGTTTTCCCCAGTGATCGTGGCCTGCCAGAAGCAATACAAATTGACTCCATATTTAGAAATGAAACAATTTCTGCAGCCTGTGTATTATGCAAAAGCGTCATCCGTCCAAGTGCTTTTTTTGTGCAAACTGGAGGATAAGGAAGCAAATTGTGTTTTGAAAGAACATCATGAATTGTATTGGGATGGAAACAGTTTCCTTGCCCTTTCTGTTAACCTTTATGATAGCAAATAGGTCATTTGACTTGCCGTTCACAGTAAACAGTGGGAGTTGAAGGGGGGAGGATAGCCAGAGAGTAATTTACAGGCTATATATATGTATTATATATATAATGTCCTTCATACAAAGCATCCCAAACCAGCTTACAGCAGAAATCAATCACCATAAACTAAAGGGGGGATAAGAAGGTCTCCCAAAATAGGTGGGTAATATGAACAATGGGGGAATTCTAATGCTATCTGTCTCAAATTTTATTTAGTTTGGGACCCATCTGAAAGACTTGCTGGTATCAGGTCCTGTTTAACAGTTGCCCACCAAAGGCTAACACTACAGCTGATTAAGAAAGAAGCATGGATACAACTTCTTCAATCTGTTCAACCAACACAATTACAGTGGTACCTTGGGTTAAGAACTTAATTCGTTCTGGAAGTCCGTTCTTAACCTGAAACTGTTCTTAACCTGAGGTACCACTTTAGCTAATGGGGCCCCCTGCTGCCACCGCACGATTTCTGTTCTCATCCTGAAGCAAAGTTCTTAACTTGAGGTACTATTTCTGGGTTAGCGGAGTCTGTAACCTGAAGCACCTGTAACCTGAAGTGTCTGTAACCCGAGGTACCACTGTACTCTATTTTACTTCCTTCCTACAACTTCTTATGGAAATAAATCAAGGGTTTGCCAGTTGGTGGGATGAGGACCTTTTGGGGAAGGAAATGGTTCACATTGGCAGGGGTTCATTTTATTAATTTTCCATACCTAGAGCTTTTCTCTTTAGGCTTTAGCAAACCAGGCTACAGTATTTCTCTGCTTCTTTTCATGTTTCTCTTCTGACATGCTTTCCCTTACGAGTAAACACTAAGCCTCCCACACTGGAAAAACACTTCACTAATCTGGTATTGGGGTCAGAAACACACCAGTCATGCCACTGTTTTTAAAATAGGCACTCAATGTAGTTGACTATGAATTCAATTTAATGTAAAAAAAAAAAAAGTGGATTGCTGTTTACAGTACAGGAATACAAATATATCAGGGAGGTAGCTGAGATCTATAATGAGTCCAGTGCTGATTTTTATGTGGGGTTTTATAGGCTAATGATATATATCTATTTTCCCCCTGTATAAAAATCTCCTGGAGCTATGAACAAAAAATCAATACTGAAGGGTTAATACCTCCTTAGCTTAACTGCTGCATGAGCATAAGGCAGTTTTCTTGTTAAATGTGAGCTTTCGCCATGTTTGGGGATAATTTAGACATCTAATGCCTTGAACGTGCCAAGTTTCATGTTCTTCTATTTATTTCTATTTGGGTCAAATAGATACCTATAGCAACGTTGTGCAATTTAATCTCGCTGCTTTGCTGTAGAAAAATATATCATATATTTACTTGTTAACCCATGTAAACATTTACATAAACATATGTATGATTTCAGGGCAGTGCTTTCCTCATAAGAAAGAAAGAAATTGGATTCTGGTCTAGCTGCATTGTAATGTGTGTGGACATTGTTATAGCGATACTTCCAATTTTACCTGCGCTGATAACCATGTGATTAAAAACTGTTTTTTCTTCATGATCAAGGTGTCTCCCCTGCCAGGTAAGTTTCTTGGATTGGCAGAAATGACTGGCAGAATCCGAGACCAAGGAGAAGAGTCGGTGGAAGAAGATTGGAAGAAATTTAAAGACTATCTACAGAAATATTGTAAAATTAATGAATGTTAGAATGATGTTGGATTGAAATTAAGTGGTTACCAGCTGTAATGCTTTAAGAGAATATGAAAAAAAAGGATTATAAACAGGTAATAATATAATGGTAAGGATTTGCTGAATCAACAATTTGTGGTGGAATACAAAAAAGGGAGGTATGAGAAGGTCCAGGAAACAAGTTAAAGGAAAATAAGCAACTGAAAATTTATGTGTTTTTAATTTTCTTTATTCTGTATTTTTGTTATCTATCTGTTTTTTCTTCTTTTTTATTTTATTGTAATACTTTAAAAAATCTTAATAAATATCCTATAAAAAAACAACTGTTTTTTCTTGTCTGGTTGACTGTTCTTCACTCCTCACACCTAGCTAAATTACACGAATTATCGCCATCACAAGAATTCAGCCTGACTGACAATGAACTTTGGTTTCTTACTACCAAAGTGGCATGTTGTGATATCCATGCACACACTTTGCTGTCATCATGGATCAGTTAGTAGAGCAGGAGACTTTTAATCTCAGGGTTCTGGGTTCAAGCTCCACGCTGGGCAAAAGATTCCTGCATTGCAGGGGGTTGGACTAGTTGAACTACTTGACTACTGTGGTTCCTTCCAACTCTACAATTCTATGTTTCTATGATCTTGCCAAAAGGGCCACACTTCTCTATGGGAGTTTAAATAGTTGGCAACCTTTCAATTACATTTTCCAAGTGGGGATATGTTTGGCATGGGCTTTGTATAACATAAGTGAAATACCACAGTGAAATCTCTCTCTCTCTCTCTCTCTCTCTCTCTCTCTCTCTCTCTGTGTGTGTGTGTACACACACAGCCTCCAACACATCATGCTTCCAGATTATTCAGCAAAAACTGTGGAACTGAATGTCAGAAATGTCAGACATCTGAAAATTTGGCCACATACAAAATTAAGTTGTAACAGTGGATTCTTGTCACCAGTAACTATTCCCTGTCACCTCGCATTCTTGATCCCAAATTTACTTCTGTCCTAGAGGCATTTTTCTTCTTAGTCTACACAATTCTCCCCAGTGAAATCCACATGGCATCTACACATTTTCAACAGCATCTTTAATAACATTTAACATGCTCATTAAGCATCTCCCTTCTGTTACATAGGACATTCCACTGGACATCCCAACTATAGATGATAACGTGTATATAGAAATGGCTCAAGACATTTTGCTTCTAGGGACAGAGCATCAACTGGTCTTCCCCATCTACCTTCGTCAAAGTACATAGTACCATAGGCCAGCCAGGTGATTTTGGTACATGAGGCAGAAAATCTCAGAAGCACTTCTCCACACTCTGTGACAGTAAAAATATAATAACAATAAATTAAATAACCAATACATTGCTGCCATTTCATGACATCCAAAATTAGCTGCCTGAGGTCACGTCCTCATTCTGCCTAATGTTAGAGCTGGCCCTGCCTGAGCACCAATGTATGTATCACTAAGCACACAGAGCTGCTGGCTGTTGTCCCCATAGGTAGCATTCAGCATTTACTCAGAGTAGCCCTATTGAAATGAATGGATCTACTCAGTGTAAAACTGAATTGAATAATACCACCCTTTTATTTATTAGACTTGTGTCTTTCTATTCCTTCAGAAACAGCAGAGTTGCTCTGTACAGCTCAGAAAAGTTTGGCAAGTGTGGCTTCTATCAGTGCTGAAAACAGAACACCTTTTCAAACCAGGTACTAGCAATTTACATTTAATATATGTATACATGCAATAAGATCTAAGCAAAGCCATGTATGGCCTGAAAGAATAGCACTCCTTAGATTTTAAATATTGATAAAGCAAACTGAATAGGCAGAATCAGGATAAACAGTGCTGAATAAAATATCTGCAAAATTGCTTTTAATCTTTTAAGTCTGCTGCTGACAAACTTAAATGATGTAGTACTACTAGGGGAAACATGGTTGGCACTTCATTCAAGGCTTTTTCTTAGATTGTGCCACTCTTTCTTTTAGTACTCAAGTTCTTATACTGGGCTGAGAAGTATGTCACTAAGCAGAACATAATCATCGCCTGAATTGCAGGGCACCATTCAGACTACAAACAATTCTGGGGCAAAAAAGAGAGAAAAAAGACAAACTTGTTTCACAGAATAAATTAAATTTCCCAGCTAATAATGGGAATACAGTAATAACTTTGTGAAAGCTAAGGAACATTTTGAATACTTGGCAGAACAGAATAGAATGTTCCCCAAAGGACCTACTTTTTCAGGGGGGAGAGAATCATTCGTACCTTTAAGGGTAGTCGAGCTTCTAATCTCAGCCTTTAATATTGCTGTGCTACTTTTATCTGCTGGTAGCTAATGAAAGGATGCCGAGTGCCTCCATCTAATTCAAGTGCTGCACAGCGTCACTTCAAGGCCTTCTGAAATGAGCACACCTATTCTTATTTGGAAGACTATAATATAGTAGATACAAAAGATCGAGATTTAGCCAGATAGCCACTTGGCCCTGGTGACCTGGGAGGCACTGCAGGTTGGTTCCAGCCAAATGATCTGGACTCCAAACTCCTATCAGCCCCAGGCAGCATGAGCACCATCAGGGGTGATGGCATTTATAATCCAAAACCTTTTGAGTGTGTCAGTTGGGATACAACCATCCTAGAGGAGACCCTGGGGCTGTTTTTATCCTGATAGTAAAAAAAATAATGGGGGTGAAGTTTTTGTAAAACAAATCTCATTTGTGTCACTGCCTATATTTTCCCCTATCATATGACAATATCAGGGCTGTCCCAATACATTTTGCTCTCTGAGGCAAAGCAGCAAATGGCAACCCACCTGCCTCCAAGTCAAGGTTCCCATTGTACCAAAGGCCTGCCAAGCAATTGTGGCCCTTGAGGCAGAAAATCTCACAAGAGCCTTGCCTCTTCCCTGGCAGTAAAAGTACCAACAATAAAAATATTAAGTAACTATCCATTTGCCACCTTTCGATGGCATCTAAACTCTTTAGGTGTTAACTTCACTCTGCCTAATGGTAGGGCCGGCCTCAGATTATACTTTAATGAGTTCTACCCTCTCTTAACAACTGGCTCTGGTCCTTACAGGAATCACTTAATAAGAAACTCTGGCTGGGGTTGTTACTAGGATTGCATCTGCTCAGCAAGGCTGTTGGTCTTTGTGTTCATTTTGCCTTGTCTCTGACCAATTTGGCTGCCTCAGTGGCATCAGGTTCCTGAGCAGTATTCTGTCTGCTGCCGACTACCTATTGGAGCTGGAAAGAAAACAGGCCATTGCTAATGGAACAAAACCTTCCTTCTTCCTGCCTGAGAGCCCACGAAACTTTCCAGACACTGGCATCTAACTTCATGTAGTCACTTATGGTGTGAGATGGATCAGCCAAGGCAAAGGCAATGTGTTTCGGGGGTCTTGGAATAGGAAGAATCTTCCTTCATTTCAAGGTAAATGGGATATTTGATGAGTGTTTGAGCCCACAGTATGTAGCCCATATTTGTCCCATTGTGAGCCAATAGAGAGCATCTGCACTTTGATCAGGCTTGTTGGTGAGTCAGCCTTATGTTGACTAAAGCCAATGAAGGAAAACATTGTAAGCCATGACAGCAGAGAAAATGCTGGCTAGGGGAATGCTGACTGAAATGTATTGAAAGGGCTTCATTGTGAAAAGGTGCAGGGTTTTGTTCAGCTGGCTACAATTCCTGGCTAATTAATGTGATGTGCCATTCCTGGCTGTTAGTCCTCTTAGTCCTTAGCTGGAGTTTTGTTAAGAGCAGATGTGATGATGGTCCTGCTGCAGAAGCTTCAGAGAGCCCACTTCCAGTCACACAACAAAAGAACAGTCATTGAAAAAGGTCAGGTTGCATTCTTTTATTATGCTGTAGTAGAAGACCTTCCATTCTGTTGAATCGGAGGTCTTTCATACTAGGGGTATGAATATGTGCTGTCTTCTCATTTCAACTTGTCTTGCCACATGGCTATCTACTGTGGTTAGGTTTGGTTCTGAGAATACTTAGACTGTTAAGACAGAGAACTTCTCCATCTTTCACTCCACAATTTTCCTTGTATTGGCATCACTGATAAGAAATCAGCACTTACCACAAAAATGGAGTAAACCATGAATAGCAGAACATTTCACTGTTAAAGCTTCCAAGCAGAGTCATTCCAAATACTAGCATTAAACAAATTAAGGCTGATTAAAAACCACAGTGAAACATTGTCAGGGCACTGCCTCCAAAAGGAACCCTGCTAGTTTAAATCACTACTTTAAATGATCTCCATGTGGCTTTCAATACAATTTTATTTGACCTTTAAAGAACACCAACAGGGCACCTGATTGTGGCAGGTCACCTGTGTGAGCTGGCAATAGTGGAAATTCTGTTTGTCTTGTTGCTTCGCTCCCCACCCCTCTCAAAGCCTTGTGATATTTTCTGCATTTTGAGCTTGGGCCTTCCTTTGTTTTTCTCTGTGACTTTGGCAGTTGATTAACCCATGATGTGCAGCTTGAACCTTCAATTAACGGTACATATAGAGAGAGAGGTGTGGGTGTGGGGGTGTGTACAATAGGGAAACTCAAAATGGAAGCCGCGTAGCACATTTGGCTTCCAAAAATCGTTTGAAAACCAAAGCAGTTACTTCTGGGTTTTCGGCATTCAAAAGCCGAAACGTTCGACTTCTGAGACATTCTATGCCTCACAACACTGTCTTTTCTTGCTCTGCCAGGTTTGAGCTGTGGCAGTGGCTTTTGTTTGAAAACATGTCCAACAGCATAAATCCACTCACACAGTTTTATTCTGGGCTTAATCCAGCCACTATTAAGGTGTGTTGATTTCAGTGGGAGAGTGATGTGATTAACTATCCACCTGGAAGCAATGGGAATCAAGTATACTTGACTTTATCACAATGATGTCCTGTATTATTACTTTTTGCGCCTCTCCTGGCCAAGAAATAGTCCCATGATTTTAGGATATTTTCAGCCAGCTTGTAAATCTCATGGAGATGGAATTTCTCCATCCTCCAGCAAAGCCAGTAATGCTTCTCTAAAAATGAAATGCACTATGAACCACTGAGTGAATAACGTAAGTTATACAACATGTCCACTAGGTACAGGTTTTCATCTGCAGCAATGCAACTTATGTACAATCTGTGTTGATTATAAGCACATGCAACTAGCTAAATTAGTAATGGCCATCTGGCTCATGATACATTCTCCAGCTAGTCCTTCAGCATAAACAAGCATTGAGCCATCATTCTGGAATTCGATGGGTATGTGTTGAATCCAACTTAGTCACACTTTGGATCAGGTTACCAGTTGATTAAGCAGAAATAATATTTTTTGTACAGCTGCATAAAACTCACTGATGTCACTGAATGACCAGCACTGTTAATAATTGCATACCTTTTGATCACCTTTAATGTTCGCATATACATCTACACACACACACACACACACAAACTGTAGAAGGAGAAATGAGTGGGTATTTTTTCCCTACTTGGATTTTTCTGCATGCAGGAAAAGAAATAATGCAAGATGTAATAAGATTGCTTCTGTTTTAGAAGAAAATGGGGGGGGGGGAGAGATTCATCCACCCCACTCCCTTCCTGATTAACATATACATCAAGTATTGATGGAATTTCTTTTTAATAAAACCTCTGTAGAAAAGTAAACCCCTCTCCGCTCATATACACTTTCTTCTTTCCCAGCATCCACCATTGGCATGAAATACTCATCTTAAAAGTATTACTTCTTAGAGTTAAAACTCTTATCAATCAGCTTGAAGCTGTGAGCCTGATATACATGGTCTGTGGGAAAGGTTTCAGTTGATTTCATTATAGCTGATTTTGTGAAATCCCTGTGGCATTGACATGGTTCTATAAACACCAGCTCATTTCCCAGTAAACTGACACAGAGAGCAGGCAGGAAATGCCTGGTTCAGTCCCACATTTGCAAACATCAAGCAAGATGGGAGAAGGGGTTCTGGCATTCTTGCAACTCATTGTCTCTGTCTTCTGTAGACTTTCTCGGCAGTACTTCTAAAGCTTGGAGTTTCCAGTGAATCATAGGCAATCTGTGCTTAGTGAGGCCTTTGAGAAGCAAAGGAGCCTTTTAGAGACTATACCATTTACAAAGACAGTATTAGACTGTGGTTTATTAATGGAGCTGAAGTGAAATGCAAGCTGTAGTGTTTGAAGGAGTCCCCGTTTGCAGAAAACAAGTAGCAAGTGGAAGGTGAAGGAGAAATATTGACAAATATAAACAGGGAGCTAAACAGTCTTGTAGATTAGAAGTCGCAGGGTGACATCTCTGAAGCAGCTTGAGAATGGCATCTGCTAATGGCCAAGATAGATGTGAGAGCAAATAAGCACATCACTTGCTGATGCATCTGCTTCTAAAAAATAGTTAATAAAAGGTGTGTGCATATGCACACACACACACACACAATTCATTGGGACCACAGTACACAGTACCCTTTCATCTCTTACCTGGTCTTGATGAAAATCCTCCATCCTCAGCTGCTGTTAGCTCAAGTAATTGTCTCAGCAGCTGCTTGGCATTTGGAAGCACTGATTCAAACAGGCAGGTGTTCATGTCTCTTTGACCTGATGCCCTCCAAATGTTTTGGACTACAACTCCCACCAGCACTAAGCAGCCTGGCTATGCTGGCTGGGACTGATGGGAGTTGTAGCTGAGAACATCAGGCTGGCAAAAGCTGGTGTAGTGAAGGGCTCATGTTTGAATGTGTCCTATGTCAAATTCTCCCTCCACAAGGAAGCCTTATATGTCAGTGAGAAAGCAAAATTGGAGGGTTGCCATATGTCCTCTTTTTCCGGGGCACATCCTCTTTTTCATGGGTAGAGTCGTCATAGCAATCCATAGTTAAGTCAACAAATATGTCCTCTTTTTAGCTCTTCAAAATATGGCAACCCCAATTTTTAGCTCTTCAGAATATGGCAACCCCAATTTAAGCAAGCAAGGTGAGATCACTCACATATGCAGAGGCATGAGATATTTTCAGGAAGATCGTAACTTCTGAGGGCCAGAACATGACTGAATGCCTCCTTAGAAACTGTGTTTACATTTGGAGTCACTCTGCTCTTTCTTTGGCACATCAGGATGCCTTCACAGATTAATTGTTGACATGGCAGAATGACCACAAAGCAGTGGCATAGTGTGGATTGCCAGTGCCCAGGGCCTTATGGAGGGAGGGAAATGGATGCAGTACGCATGTACATTCAATTGCCCAATGGCATCTTCATCACCTAGGAGATTGCAGCCACAGAGATAACAAAAGAAGAGTTGTTCTGTTGTCTAGAGAAGTCACTTCCTGCTTCACATGGAGAAGCCATTTTCAATGGAGCTCAGCAACGGAAGCACATAGCTGTATTGAGGCAACACTAGCTGTTGAAATTTTGTGTCCCTTTGGGCCCGGGGCAACTGTCCCTGTGTCCTCCCATGCAATGCAACTGTCACAAAGTAAGTCTGTCACATGGTGAAAGTGTGGTTTGAATGCACACTCATGTAGAACAGCTGTGATAGACCACACCAGTTCAAATCCTCATTTCCAGTGGTTTAAGTCTTGTATGGTAAATATGTCAGCTCACACAACACAGAGATATGAATCCAAGCATCCTCACATCTATTGCTCTGAGCCTGAGTGACTAGAGAAGTGTACCTTTGGTACAAAGTGGCCTTACCTTTCCATAAACTCACACACACCTCAGAAGACCTGCTGATCATCATTATTTCAGTCTTGTCTCGATTCAGTTTGAATTGTTTCAGTCATCAATTTGTCTCAGTAGTTAAATGCCATGTTGAAAGCTGGCAACTAGTGCTATTCCAAGGCTGGAATATCAAACAGCTTGATAATGGGGAAGAAGCTGCATAAGGGTCTCAGACTGACTGTCCCTTGGCTACGGAATGATGGACTACAGCTCTGAAATTTCAGATACATCCGCTCTTCAAGAATGCTAAAATCTCCCAAGAGGAGTTATGGGCCACTGTCATTTGTGATGGAGCATGACAACCTCAGATGGCCAAACAATTGCAGTAAACATAAATAATGGGATAAGAAACTGTCAGACAAGCTAGCATTGATGGACAGGGATCCCTGGTGCTTGTAAAGATACTTGCTATAGCTGAATTGGCCACAGATCATAGAAAGCTATAATTCAAAGGCTAAATATAGACCCCGGTACACAGAAAAAGTAGAGCTTTCCATCTCTGGTACTGCTATCCATATAGAGCTGGGTCTGCCTCCTTAACCAGGTATCTGTGCACACAGGGAAAAAATGCTGAAACTGACTAACATGTGGGCAGGCACATAAGCGAAAATTCATTATTGATTTGGTTTTCTACCCTGCAATTTCCAGTGAATGGGCATCATTCTTTGGATCTACGTTTGGCTGCCTGCCATCTTTGAGGATGGGAAGGGATCCCCCCCCCAAGGATCTCAAGGTGGGATACATGATTCCCTCCCCTCCACTGCCACACTTTATCCTTTCAAAATACCCTATGGAGTAGATTAGACTGAGAGATTGTAACTAGGCCAATGTCCTCACTAGTCAATGTGACGACTGATCAGGGATTTGAACCTGGGTCTTTCTAGTCTTAGTCCTCAACTCTAACCACTGTATCTCATTGGCTCTCAATTGTCCAGTCACTCTGGCTCCATTACTTTTCTTAAGTCTAACATAGTTCAGTGCTCTCTGTATTGTGTAATATGGTCACTGCTGCCCTTGCAACATGGAGCGGTCTGAGAAGTTTATTCCTTGTTCTTCAGCAAGTTAAAGCACAAGCTCTTTGCAGGACAGATACAGTAGTATGTCTTGCCAGTTATTATGTGTCATGGTTTCTTAGCCAGTTGCTGACAGTCAAAATGTGAATGGGCATGAAGGGAAGATGATAATTTATTTTGAAGCAAAGAAAAATGTTTTGAATACAGGGTAGCACTCATGAAAGGCCATCACTTCTTACCAACATAATTTAAATATGAAAGGGTGCCAGTCATGTCATACAGCTGATCAGTCTTGCTCATATTTCTATACTGCAGTACACACGCATTTGGGAGCGCTTTCTGAGATACTCTTTCGTTCTAGATAGCTATTTCATTCCAGTGAGATAAATTTAAAAACATGGAGTAATATCCAACTAAGTCATACTCAAAGGCACATTGAAAAAAAAGGAGCTGAGGTTAGTCACCACACATCCCCCCCATCCTAGCTTTTAATTTCAGAGGAACGTTTGGAAATTCCAAATGTCCTCCCCATTCTTAGGGCAAAAATCTGAATAGGTTATTGTACTTCAAACTGTGTCTTTGAATGAATGAGAAAAATCCCTAATGAACTTTGATGCAGTTGAAGTGTGTCCCTGAAACAACCAACAAATGGCTGTTCAAAACTTGTATCCACAGTCCAGAGGAAGTTAAGTACACTTAGATCCTACTGAATTCAAGGGGGCTTAAATTTGTCATAACTAAATTAACCCCTAGAGTTCAACAGGCCAAGTACAACTAGATTATCTCCTATCTTTGTATGGGGTGGGGGGTGGGGTTAGTGTACATATAAAATGTTGGATGTATTTCAGAAACAGACCAAAGAGCCACAGAGTTAGTCATTTTTGAGACCCTGAAAATGCAGCAACCTTACCATGTAAGCATGAGTGGTGAAAGTATCAAATAGCAAATTGCCATTGATGGCTCAGAATAATAGAGCACAGGATCAGTGCGCTGTTCAGCTATCTGAAAGCAAAAGTCTTGGCCTTGTCGTAGCATTTATTTCCCATTAATGCCCCAGGCTCTCTAGAGATTCTCTTACTAGCAGGAGACTACCTTCTTGTGAGACACTTCTATTCTATTCACAATTATCTCTTAATTACTTCTGTCCTTTCCAGAGTGGCAACACCTTGAAGAATTTTCGTTATAGCATGTCATTATCGACTTTGCACCTCCTTCAACTTCCACTGACAGGCTGACATTTAGTATTAAACCACAGAGACCTGAATAATCATAATATCTTTCACACACACACACACACACACACACACACACACACACACCATTTACAACACCACAACAGCAAATTCAGGATTAACATGGACTTTTGTGATTGGCTGGTTTTTGCATAGAGTAAATTACTAATTCCTTGGGCATCATTTAAGCAGCTCGCTGGCAAAATAAAAATCCCTGGACTTGGAGAAAAAGAGTAGATTTAGGATTTTTCCACATGCTGTGATCTCAACCATGTTAGAAAGGAAGTAGTTTAGTTTGCAGTTGCTAAAAAATCTCCACTGTATGATATTCAGCAGGGTTTGCAAAGCGATGGGCTAAAACAGTGAAACCACAAGATCTGCAAACACACATATCTTAATTTGTTGGTTGTTCACTTCCATGCTGATCATTTAGATATTAACGCTGGTTAGGTAAGTAATGCAAAACATAAGCAATTAACTACCTTCTCTTGTGCTCTCCTATTTCAAAACAGTACACACATCTTCCCATATTTTAAGCCCTTAGCTCATGGGTTTTTGTGAAGGGTAGAATAGCTGGATCCATAAACATTGTTCATAACATTCTTTATCACAGTATGTGGCACCTTAAAGACCAGTACTCGGAACACACCCATTGAAATCAATGGATTTTAGTTGTTCATGTTTACTGTTTCTAATGGCTCTGCTGTGAGTATGAAGTAGACACAACCCTAATGTTTGGAATGTTTAGTCTATTTAAGGTGTGTCATAAGATACTTTCGGTGTAGGTGCTCAAGCAGCAAGATTTTCTCAGCATGTTCATAGTGTTGTCTTCATCAAAATGGCATCCTGTACACACCCACACTTAATCCAAATGTATCATAGAGGAATCGTAGAATTTTAGAGTTGGGAGGGACCCTGAGGATCATTTAGTTCAGCCCCCTGGAATGCAGTAATATGCAGCTGTCCCATATGGGGATTGAACCTGCAATATTGGTATTATCAGCACCATGCTATAACCAAATGAACTGTACAGGTATCATTTCTATAGGGTTTTCACCTTATGGGATTTTCCATGGAAGTGGCAAATACAGATTAAATGGGGAAATAATATGGGGCAGCTTTTTGACGGAGACAGTGATATGTGGATGCACGAGCACTACCAAGCTCATAGTACACTGCCATGGGAAAATGCCCTTTCTTTTGGTTTTTTGCTGCTGCAGACTAACTTGGCCTCCCCTCTGGAAATGTAGCATTACTGTATTATGCCTAGACAAATTAGGTAGGAAACAGGAAATCATTATACACTGAGAATACACAATGCTACCCGAGACGTAGTTCTTGATGAACCAAGTTCCTGAAATCAGAGTGCAATATACTTCTGGTCCATTCCTAGGACTCTTCTGAAGTGATGCCAAAATGTTGATGGTATCCTGAATTGGTTATTTCCCGAGATGCACAGCTTTAAGTGAAACCATAGGCCAGTGATGGGGAACCTGTGGGCTTCAAGATACTGTTACACCCCACCTCCCACCATCCCTGACCATTGACCATTTGGGTAGGACAGTTGGGAGTTGGAATACAAAAACCTCTGGAGGATTAGAGTTTTCCCATCCCTGCTGTAGAGCATAGTTTAACTTTTATCACTTCAGATGCTTTCTCCCTTGACAAATATTTTAACAATTTGTTTTACCAAGATTTCTATGGGCAGATAAACTTGCTTCACATCATCGGATGTTGTTCTAAGGTTTCCATTGTGAACGATGTGGGAACAACAGGCCAAAATGCACACTCCCTGGCCGTAAAAATTACAGGTCTATAAATTGAGTTTTCTTCACAGCTAGATGTTGGCAAAGCTGACAATGAAAAAGTGATTTTGTTTTTCATCAAGCGGCTGGATGAAAAGAAGCTCAAGGTAATACAAAGGTCACTGATAATTGCCCCCCTATAGATGGTGATAGACATTTCGACTGAATATGGGAACACCACAAGCAACTTTCTTTCAAAAAGCCCCATCACTTTCTTTGTAGTTAAAACCGCTTCCACATTAAATAGAAATTGCATTGAAATTGTTAGAAAAACATGAAACATTGATAGGTAGGTGAATATTGAATCCTTGAGCAGTAAATGGTATTCATGATTAACCCAAGTCCATTGCTTTCAGTAGGTCTACTCTGTGCTGAACCTGTTAGGTATAATAGATTTAATTGGCACAGAAATGGAAAGTGTATGTGTATTAATGAAGTTATAAAATGAAAAATGGCTAAATGTATATTGCTGAAGGTTTAATATAGGGATTTCCCCTAGGGCTATATTAAAGCCAAGGAGAGCACGCTGAGCTCTTGCTGATAATTAACTAACTGATTATTGTTCTCTGGTAGTAAACATGCGAGTGTTGTAAGCTTAGATCATGTGATGAAGGTATTGGGTTGCAAATCCCCATTTTTAAGGGAGTTAGCTTTGTGTCTTTTGTCTTATGGCTCTGTGAAGTAAGGACATGTAAAAGACCCTCTCTGAGAGAGAAAAAACAGCTCCAGACTAAAATGGATGCTGTGGGAAGAGACAGACCTTCTGTTTCTAGGTCTGTTGGAATTATTTCATACTTTGTAAGAAGCTGAGCCTGTGCTGCACAGCAGAAAACATTGTTTGGATGCTTTGGATGTATCATTTTCTGTATTCTGTTCTGTTATGAAGAAAGTTCTGCAAGTAAAAGTTTGAATAATATATTTGAGCCTGAACAATGATTTCTTCCAAAAAGGAGTCAGTTCTTATGCTTCCAATATTAATATCTGCAACAGGACTGACTTGCATTAAAGCTAACATTCTGCTTACAGCTTGGAGTGCATGATTTTTCTGAATGCATGTGTGAATTTTGCATTCAGAACCTCATGCTGAGAGTTTTGTGGGGGGTTTGAACTGAAAGGATGAGTGAAGCCTGGGCTGCTAAATGTCACTCTACCTAGTCACACCTGCCAGCCAGACCTGGCTGTACCTTCCCTTTCTTAGGAAAACTGTGGCTCAGATGCTTTCTGAATAGCTAGGAAATACTTGGACACTCCTGAAAGGGAACATGCTTTTCTCTCACCCTCCACATCTCCTACTAAGCATGGTGATGATGTAACCTAGATCTTTGAAAAGAAACAAAAAAGAGAAGCTACAGCTTTGGCTATGTTCTACCTCCGTTGTCATAGGCAGTAGGCTGGGAATTCCAAATGGAGTTGAACGTTGTTGCACTCGAGTCCTGCTTATGAGCTTCCTATAGGCTTCTCAAAAAGGATAGTGGATTAAATAGGCCTTTGGCCTGTTTTGCTAACCTCCAGGTACGCCTCTGCATATAAATATCTGATTTGTTCTGCTGCCATTCCTAAAGACAGCATATATTGTCCAGGTCCACCAACAGCTCATATTCATTATTAATAGTAGTTCTGAACTGCTTTTCCCAGTAGCATGTCAGGCTAGGAAAGTATTGTCTGGAAAGCATAGCATCAGAGTTTATTATTTAAATCGCCAAGTGAAAACCTTGATTGAAACCATTGATTTTAATGAAACATTTTATTAGCTCTCTCTCTCTCTCTCTTAAAGGAAAAGCACATTGTAATAAATTGTACTGAAACAAGTTGGTTTAGCTCTAGATACAATGCCCTCTGTCTGCAGTTGTGGGAAATGAGTCACACCTAAGAACCAGTGAATCTCCAAGCACACCCAATTTGCATCAAAAGAAGCCAGTTCCGCGGGGAACACATGAGCACGCCAACTTGTCTGCATAGTAGGACATATATCCCATCAGCAAAGTGTACTGATGGCTGCTTAGAAGAAACGGACTCCTTTGCTAGGTCGGGGTGATTCTCTGCTTGATTCCAGTGGGACACTGGCTTGTACAAATATCTCCCTCATCTTGACCTGTTCCCATCCCCACCAGGCGTCCACTCTGTAGCCAATCTGGTGCCCTCCAGCTATTTTGGATTACAACTCCCAGCAGCTCCTAATGGCACCAGGATGGCTGCTGTACTAAATGCTATTCTAGACAATCCCTAAGTCCTCAGTGGGGGCTGTAGCAGGGCAGAGACATATGGAATCTCTGCTCCACTAATGGACAATGGGCAGTTTGAAGGTTCTAACCTCCTAGATTTGGTATAGCTTTTTTTGCAGTCAGTGAGGTACTCTCTTCTCTCTCTGTCTTTGTCTCTCTTCATCCACTGAAGCTGGATATTTCCCAATTGTGACAACCCAGCCTTCAGTTACTTTCTCTGTTTGAGTTTCCTGCTGCTTTTATTGCTTTTATTGCTCTGGCTTTTACTGCTGCGAGTTTTATTGCTGTTTTCCTGGATGGTGATTTGGATTGCTTTCAAGTTTGCTGTTTTAGGTGCGTAAAATGTAAGCCGCCTTGGACAATTAATAGGAAAGATGGATAAAAATGTATTAAAAGAAGAAATAAACAAGAAACTTACTGGTTTATATATAAATATTGAGCCCATTAATCTATCTATAGAAAATGAAAATAAACATTACTTTTAAAAACAGACGCTTAACAATTTAGGAAATGAACATAAAAGGTGTCTAATGAATTGTAAGAATAAATTCACTAAATGACATTTAAAACACTGGTTTGCCTTAAACAATATGCTTTTTAAAAATTAAACAAATAGTTTATATTTAGAGGAGCATATCCAAGCAATCACAATATGGGAGAAAGGAGTGTGAAACTGACAGTGGTAGGAGTAGTAACTATTCATTTAGCACTTGGCATCCTCAAGGAGCTGTTCAAACATTAATTCATCCTGACAACACCTTGACAGGGCTGATGAAGATATTAATCCAAATGTGCAGAAGGCTAAAGTCACCAAACAGATTTAAAAGATGGGGTGGGGGATGCACACAGGAGGAAATCCTTAGTGTAGCACCTCATGTTTCTTGTAGCAGTTATGGTTAGTAGTACATGATGGATAATAAGATTGCCGTGACCAAATAGCACTGTATGAGAGCCACATTTATTTATTTATTCATTCATCTGAGAAACATATACTCATATTTCTGTGCATGTGTACACTCAAGAAAGCTTAGAACACGAATCTACAATCTTTTGTTCCCTGGGAGGGTGTCCCAGATCTCTACTTCAGCAGGCAGAGAGGGAGATTCGCTGGTGGAGGAAGTCCACACCCTCCTTTCAGCTGTGGAAACCTCTATGGTGGTCTCTCCTCCAAGGTCAAAAAGGAGATGTGTTCCAGGGATGTGTCCGCAGTAGATCAAGGGGCAGGTCCAGGGCAGATGGAGACTGTAGTGGAGAGATTGTGGAGAAGACGTTGGTGGTCAATGTGGCTTTTATACTAATATATATGAATATTGGAAAGTTTGTCTGTTTGCCCTCTGTGCCTTTGGACACCTCCTAAGATCATCACTAAATCTGATGTGAAGGGTCATGAGATAAAGAAGCTGCATAAACCTTAGTTTTTCAAACTAAGAAAAGTCTTGCCTTAAAGCCCAAAGTGAGGATGCTTGCTGAAATTCTGGTGGAAGATAATAATAAGAAGAATAAGAATACAAATAAAATAAATAAATAAATAAAATAAATAAAATAAATAAAATAAATAAAATAAATAAAATAAAAATAAATACTTACTTACTTACTTACTTACTTACTTACTTATTTGTACCTTGCCTATCTGGCTAGGTTTCCCCAGCCACTCTGGGCAGCTCACAATAGAATATTAAAAACATGATAAGACATCAAACATTAAAAACTTCCCTAAACAGGGCTGCCTTCAGATATCTTCTGAAAGTCAGATAGTTGTTTATTTCCTTGACATCTGGTGGGAGGGCGTTCCACAGGGAAGATGCCATTCCCGAGAAGGCCCGCTGCCTGGTTCCCTGTAACCTCACTTCCCGCCGTGAGGGAACCGCCAGAAGGCCCTCGGCGCTGGACCTCAGTGTCTGGGCTGAACAATGGGAATGGAGACGCTCAATGAAACACTCAGTGCCAAATGTCCAGCTGAAGCCAGTTGGGTCTCTGCAACACAGGGGACAACTAATGGTGTTCCTCTGGATGATCTCAGGGAGCAAGTAGGGATATAATGTAAGTTTGTTTGTTTTATTACATTTATAGCCTGCCTTTCTCTTGCCATGGAACCGAAGGTGGTATATGTCCACTTTCCAGATGGTCATCCCTCCAGGCACTGACCAGACCCAAGCCTGCTTCACCTCAGCAAGGATGTGACCTCATGTGTCTTCAGACCTTGGGTATTAATTTTTGTATAAACCACTGTTTCCAGCTTCTTTTTTTATTGCTGTTATGCAATTTTAAAATAGCAATAATAAAAATAACTAAGTCACAATATTGGAGTTGCCATTGTAAAACAAAGAAACAAAGTAATTTCTCTAAAAACAGTAAACAAAGCCTTCTCTCTGCCAGCAGAAACAGGAACTGACATATTTGGAGTCAGTTAAGGGGCAATGTAATAATGCTGTGTCCCAATCGAACATGAGGCAGTTATAGGGGCCAAAATCATAAGAAGGAAGCTTTAAATTAATGGGACAGTTGTGGGGGACCTATGCTGAATGGAACTTTCTTCCAAATAAATATTATTGTAGGAATTTTTGCTATGGAGATAGGCACTGCTGAATAATAGAGTATTATATTATGTGCTGTGTACAACCATCATGTTGATTCCACTTATTTATTAATTAAACAAAATTAAGAAAGAGGAGCAATGCCTCAACAGCACTAATATTGATACAGGGGGGAAACCTAAAGACATTATTTGATTTATTACCGAAGTGATTCTGCAAATCATCTTGGAAACATTTATAGGGTAAATCTAGTTTATACCATTACTTTTGCAAAATGCAATTCTTTCTATCACAAAACAGCCAGAGCTGTAGAAAAACACACATTTGTCCTACAAGGACAAATCACTAAAGTCTAGAGGAGAAAGAAGTGTTTTGAATTTGCCATTGTCATTGCCTGCCACACAATGGCTTTTGTGTGGAGATAACATGCACAGAGAAGTATTGTGTACAGGGAAAGGACGGGGGGGGGGGGGGGCGACGACAACGACTGTTTCATGGCCATTCAAACTTGTCCAGACTTTCTTGTCCTCTGAGCTAGATATTAAAATGTTCATTTCAACCTAGGCGTAAGATGTGTATATCTTTAAACATGATGTGTTTACCAGCAAGTATCCTTCAGAAAGGCTGCATTCATGTCTTGCCTCCATTTCCTTATACCTTGCATGCATACTTTGGGAGGAAGAGTGGCATAGAAATTTAACAACCAAATAAATAAATACTACCAGGGCCATAGGCCAGTGGTAGAGCAGTTAAACCTATGCCACTTCACACTAGGGACTTGTATTGTTGTATGTGATCCTCTTTATAGAAATTTCCTGCACATAGAAAACTAATAGATCTGGGGAAAGGCAAAGTTCCTTATCCTTGAAAGCTTCTTTAAAATAAATAAATACATGGAGGCGATATTTCTGCATTGTAGCATTACAGATAGGGGTTTACTACTTCAGTGAAAACTGGTCCCCAATATGCATAGTCTATTAAGAATGCCAACTTTCTATGGCTTTCTGGGGCTAGGGGCATAGAGATTACAGTTAACAGGCAAAGCTTTTCCCGTTATGAAGAGAGAAGGTGTTACCCATTGATATGCACATGCCAATAAATAACTGGGCCATCTCAGAGCTTTTTGGGGAAATGGGTTCTCTAACTGTGCAAAGCTTTGTTAACAATGGAAGCCATGGTATACAAAGACAGACCATCAGTCCACCTAACTTAGTATTGTACTGATCGGCAGTGGCTCTCCAGGACTTCAGACAGGGTTCTTGACCTGGAGATGCCAAGGATTGAACCTGGAAACTTCTGAACACAAACCGGATGTTCTCGCACTGATCTGCAGCTGAGGTTCAGTACCGTTAGCTTGGATTATTCTCGAATCCTCAGGCTTCCCCTGTAACTTTGTCTCTGTGTTGCCTTCTGCAAATCTCACCCAGCATTCTGCCACAAACCAGCCCTTCTGCTGGGTGTTTGTGCCATACCTATGAAGCACCTTTGATAATCCTCCCCATAGCGATCAAAAGTTCCACATCCCTTGAAGTGAGGAGACCACATGCACTCTTTGCCTTTGCTGGGGAAAGCCACAGTTCCTTGCTTTTCTGATGAACACATTAATTTGGTGCACTCTTCCCTCTCCCGATATGAGTAAATTATGGTAATCCTGATCCCCTACACAGTGTGTGCTCAGCTTTGCGTTTTGTTTTTTTAAAAAATGCCTTTTGCATAAATGTGTATTAAATTATTTAATTCAATGCCTTCAGTAGTTTTCCATGTGTTTGCTTTATATTTCAACCACTTCGGGAGATGCAGTGCACTTGTGTGCTAATAAAATCATCAACTTACTGGCTTCGGTCAGTTGTAGTCTGTTTCCTTTTCTGCTTAGCCTAACCCAACACAGCCACCTTGTATTAGATGTGGAGGCTGCTATGAGCTGCAAACAATTGAATGGCCTTCATGTGTGGGGAAAGCAAGACGTTGTACAGTATGCTAGCCAAGCTGTCTTACCATTGCATGTTCAGTGTGAAGGGCCTGTACAGAGGTGCACAACGAGGGCTCCTCCACCCCAGGGGGAAATTGGCCCTATGGCATATGCATGCAAATGCACTGCTGCCGAAAGTTTAACTCAGAAAGCCCTTTTCAGACCTTTGGTGTAAGTGTCTGTCAGGATTGCTTATTTATATGATGGTCAGAACTGCAGACTCTCTTCTGCCCAAGGGCAATATTTCTCCAATGAAAATAGGTAAAGGTACCCCTGACTATTAGGTCCAGTCATGGATGACTCTGGGGTTGCACACTCATCTCACTCTCTAGGCTGAGGGAGCCGGTGTTTGTCCGCAGACAGCTTCCGGGTCATGTGGCCAGCATGACTAAGCCACTTCTATTCAGGGCCGGATTTAGGTTTGATGAGGCCCTAAGCTACTGAAGGTAATGGGGCCCTTTATATGTCCAGCTGTCCTTTGTCAACAACAGATTGTCCCTGTTTTTTGAATATATGGTATATGGTAATTTATGAACCTAATTGGTATCTAAAGCCATTTGCACATAACAAAATATGTATTTTATCAAAGTAATTGTTGAACTGAAATACAATTAAGAAGTATATGGGGGGGGCAAAAGAGTGGGGCCCTAAGCTATAGCTTGTTTAGCTTATACGTAAATCCGGCACTGGTCCTATTCCATTATAATAATAATGATAATAATTTTATTTATACCCTGCCCTTCTGACTGAGTTGCCCCAGCCACTTTGGGTGGCTACCAATATACATAAAAACATAATAAAAACATTTTAAAAACCTTCCCTATACAGGGCTGCCTTCAGATGTCTTCAAAAGGTTGTATAGTTATTTATTTCCTTGGCTTGGGGGGGGGGGGCTCATATAACTCCATACCCTACAACATTTCTCTGATGAAAATAGAGATGTCTTAAGGAGAAGAGGACATTCCAGGATCAGATCAGAAACCAGGATGCCTTCTGTAAATCCAGGACTGTCCCTGGAAAATAGGGACACATGGAGGGTCTGCAAGGGACCTAATCCCTTATGGAAAACTGTTTGGGTGCTGCATGCTAGTGATGGGCAGGACCAGTGCAATGGATGTGACTTTTACCTTTGCCACATTCCAGCTGTGCAAACAATTAAGGGTCTCTAAACAAAGCATCTCTCCATTTTCTATCCAGGCAAGCAAGAAGCAGATGACACATTGCAGCTTGGCAAAAATCTTCAAAGGGGTCATGGAGCAGGGACAGTGATGGGCACAGCCTGGGGATGGACAGTGGCCTGGAGAAAGACCTGGAGGGCCAGGAAGAGAATCTTGGAGGGCCGCATTCACCCCAGACCTGAGGTTTTCAGCCCTGCTCTACCCCACCCTTCAAATAAAAAGCCATGCTGAAGACAGGCCAGACCACTGCAATTCCACTCCCTACACCTACATACATTTATCGATCACAGAAGTAATGTCTGAAAATATCTCTGTCCCGTGAAAGAGTGTGCTGTTTTCTAGGTGACACTGCATATCTTTCCAAACTTAGAAGGTTTACAGTATACTACGAAGTGCTAGTATAACCAGATGTCAAGGCATTTCAAGGAAGTAAAAGAAAAGAAACAGCTTGGCATAATACTTTCCACATTCTATTCAAACAAAGTCTCTTTTGACTGTAACCTGCTCTGCTGATCACACCTTCAGAATTTTTTTGTGCAAGGAGTGGAAAGGTTTTATAATGTTAAAGCTGATTCCTTGCAGCAAGCTTAGGATTATGAATTTACGATATATTTCATCACCTTTCATTATGCATTTCAGGGGAAAAGTGGAAATGAAGTGTCACTTTCTCTCCATTCCCCCCCCCCCCCATTTTAAAAGCATTAACCAACAGGATGTTTGAAAGATGCAAACTGTCAGAAAAGACTTTTTTTATTGTAAAAGAAGCTAGACAATGAGAGATTTCAAACCCCCTTTAAGCATCTTTGCCAGCACAATTTACCAGCATGAAAAGAAAGCAACTCAGTTGCAGTCTGTAATCTCCGAAATGGTTTGCATATCTCCCCTGCTTTGTCATTTGAGCATGCTGCAAAATCTGGCATGTGATGTTAGATCTCAAATTCAGATTTAATAAAGAAGAAAAAGGTTTCCGAAGTGCAAATGAGGATTGCTGAGAATTTAATAATCGGAGTCCAATTAATTCTGTTAAATTAGAAACAGGCTGGAGTTCTTATCAAACTGGGCCACTCAAGCTACTTGCAGAGTTGAGAAATATGCTGTGGATCTGAAGATAAACAACACAGATGGGACCTGGAGCAATGTGATTGTATCTTGGTTTCTTCATCAAAATGACTGCAGAGGATCTACTTCCTGTTGGAGCTACTTGGTGTCCTCTCCAGAACAGCCATCAACAGTTAGCACATCAGCACACTTTTAATGCTAGGCAACTGTTGAAGCAAAACCAATCAGTCAGAGATCGGAATTTCTTCTAGGAATCTAAAGCTTTTTCAGGCATAATGTTATCATCACATATATATCTCAGATCCTGAGGACTGCAGATTTGCTTTTCTTTTTAAATAATAGCCAAAACAGATTCTTTGCCATCACACATGAATAAGAGCTGCCTAAATAGCTCACTAATAGGGATGTGGGTGGGGCTGTGATCTAAACCACAGAGCCTAGGACTTGCCAATCGGAAGGTCGGCGGTTTGAATCCCCGCGACGGGGTGAGCTCTCATTGCTCGGTCCCTGCTCCTGCCAACCTAGCAGTTTGAAAGCACGTCAAAGTGCAAGCAGATAAATAGGTACCGCTCCGGTGGGAAGGTAAATGGCGTTTCCATGCACTACTCTGGTTTCGCCAGAAGCGGCTTAGTCATGCTGGTCACACGACCCAGAAAAACTGTCTGCGGACAAATGTCGGCTCCCTCGGCCAGTAAAGCGGATGAGTGCTGCAACCCGAGTCATTTGCAACTGGACTTAACTGTCAGGGGTCCTTTACCTTTTTAAAAATAGCTCACTAAATTATAGCATAAGATATGCTTGCAGAAGTACTATTGAAGGTGTTTTAGTGTAATGGTTTCCTATTCATGTATCACTGTATAGCATGTATGACTTCAACTTGTCTGAGGTTATTCAGAAGACCGACGACAAAGCCAGGAATAGAAGATGAATCCTAGTTCCAGCCCCAGTGTTGTCATCTATCTTGTTAGGTCAAAGCACATGGCACAAATTTCGGCTTGTAAATATTGGCTGGCAAATAGATGCTCTCTGCCAATATGTAGTTACTATTATTATTTTCATGCAATCTAATCTTCTATCTTTCCCTAGCTTTATGTGGCTGAAATATTTGTGTTTTCCATTATGACCTTAGCTTGACTAGGCTTTTAAAGTAAAGTGGGTTCTGCACAGACTAAGAAAGGGTTTTCAAGACTGCAAAAACAGAGTGCAAAGCATGAAAAGTGAATCATACAAGATTTATATATGTGCATAAAATGTAGCTGGGGCTGCTGTAGTTAATGGTGATGACTATAATGCATTATATTATTGGTCAGAGTTTAATTGCTCCTGCGTTCTTTCAGCTATAGTCCCCCTTGATGTTCAGCCTCACCTTTTCTTACTCTTCACAATGGAAAGCATAATGCTGGTAGTCAACAAAAGAGGTTTAAAGACTGTCTCAAGGCAAATTTTTAAAAATGTAGTATAAACACCAACAATTGGGAAACACTTGCCTGTGAGCACTCCAATTGGAGAACAGCCTTTACCAAAGGTGTCATGGGCTTTGGAGACACTCGAACTCAGGATGCAAGGGAGAAACATGCTAAGAGGAAGGCACGCTTGGCAAATCCACAACGTGATCAACTCTTGCCCAGAAACCAATATCCCCACTGTGAAAGGATGTGTGGATTCAGAATTGGCCTCCACAGTCACTTATGGACTCATTGTTAAAACCGTGTTTATGGATGACAATCTTACTCGGCTACAAGTGATCGCCAAAGAAGACTCTTCACCTCTGACAGCTGATGCCTCCTACTGAATGTTTTTTATTCATGCAATCCTAGATTCCGACAGCTCTAGATAGATCCATTCATAGATGAGATCCTTCCAGTTAACTGATCTTGTGCACGTGCTCTCTATCTTGTTGGAAATCCAACCTCCCCCCCCCCCCATGTGATGATAACTGATGAACACATAGGATGCCGTCAAGGCTGAGATGCCAGTAATCTTGTTTTAAAAGTTTCATCTCTTTGTAACTTGTGACTTCTTCTCTTCAAAGCAATCCAGACCACAGATGGATGATACTGGCAGAATGTAACCAATTGCACTGAAAGAAAAAAAATGCACACACACCAGCCAGAATTCAAGTTATTTATAATAAATTACAACAACAGAGACCAGTCATAAATACTTCTTTATGTTTTGCTAAAGTCAAAGAAAGATCTTGACATAATCTTGAACACCAAAAGATAATAATGCGCCCAACATAATAGAATCTAACACTGTAAGGAAGTCTCTTCTATTCTCTTATCAGTTAGCCAGAGAATTTGTTTGCAAGAGAAGTTTTGGAAAGAATGTGGGAGCCAATGCTTTGGTCCTCAGGAGTAGCTAATGTGATGTCTTCTAGATATTGTTGGAAAACAGCTTCTATCATCTCTGACCATTGGCCATGCTGGCTGGGGCTGATGGGACACAGAGGCCAACAGCAACTGGAACACAGCAAACTGGCTCTCTGTGCCTGAACATTAGACTGATTTATATCCTGCTTTATAATTCAATCAGTTTTCATGGCAGCCTACAAAATGTTAATACGCAAGCATATATACTTAAAGAAAATTCAATGTAAAACAATGAAAACAACCATCAAGCAATAAAAATAACAGATAAAATTCCCTGGACTGTTTATATCTCATTGTCTTGCAAGCATATCTATTATATAGTAGCAGCACAATGCTAGGCCTGTTCACTTGGAACAAAATCCCACTATTTTCAACAGGGCTTGCTCCCAGATTAGTGTGTCTAGGATTGCAGCCTAAGGATTGTAATTGCTATTTTTAGTGAACATGCTGTATTGTTAAGAGTGCTTTTTGTTTGTGCTTTTAAACTTTATTTAAAAATAATAATCAATGAAAAAGTGTTGTTGGGAGATAGGAGCCACACTGAGTTCCCACATGCCCCCCTGCCCTGCTTCTGGCGGTTTAAGAGTAAGAACTTAAGAATAGCTTAGCTGGATCTAGCCACTGCCCCTTCTAGTCTGGGATCCTGTTTTTGCAGTGGGGGAATCAGATGCCAGTGGGAAGCCTTCAAGTGCAAAATGAGCAGTGGCCACCCACATTTTTAATATGTTTCTTTTAAATGAGTCAGCTGCCCTAGAGGGCCACAACAATTTGAGAAATTATTCTCACCTTGGAATGGTTGTGTGTGGCTGGAATCCAGCAGAAAAGAAGGGGGAGGAAAACCCAGGGCACTATCTTAAAACTGTTTACATTTATTTATTTTTTTTAAAAAATAATTCCCCAGTTCTTTTTGATGCATTTACTTTGAGAGTTTTGGGCTTGGTGGGCTTCCCTGAGACTTTCTGCACAGAATATTACATCAAACATGCCTGCACAGCAGTGATCTCCCAGCACTGTCTGATATTCCCTCTGTGCAGAAGGCAGGGAGAGATTTCATTTCATGCATCATTCATAAAGCCACTGCTGGTACAGTATTCCACAAGTTGCTACATCTCTCCCTCCAACCGGCTTCCTCTTATTCCTCCAGCAAAGGCTTCAAACAGGAAAAAAGACATCTCTACTCTCCAGTCTCTTTGGAAATTGGCCACAGGTGCTGCACCATGTCGATAGCACCCTTTGTCTTTTTAAATATATAATTTAAGCTAAATGGGGGGCCTAAATCAATTGCTTGGGATTTTAACTCAAGCGCCTCGCGTTTTGCATGATTTCCAAAGAGCTGAAGTCATAGAGGCGTTGCCAGAACTTCTAACACAAAGCAAAGGACAAAAATAAAAATGTGTTTGTGTCTGGGTAGCAGGTCTAACATGAAATGGAAGGTACTTTTAGGTGGCATGAGAAGTAATTCACTGAACTAGGAACACAGAAGGCTCTGTTATACCAAATCTGGTCGTTGGTCCATCTAGTTCAGTATTGTCTACACTGACTGGAAGGGGCTCTCCAGAATTTCACATGGGACTTTCCCATCCTTAACTAGAGATGCCAGAGATCAAACCTGGGACTGTCTATATTCAGAACAGATGCTCTACCACTGAGCTTATAGCCATTTTACTGTGGGTGGAGCCTTTTGGAGTCATTGGGATGAAAAAACGACCACCTGTGATACAGTTCACACTTGCCACTGGCCTAGAGGTGATCAGTTTTGACTTGCCCGAAGCAGGCCTTTGGTGCAACATCACTCTAGTATTCATAGGCATATTGTTTAAGCAGTGGTGGTAGAACATGACTATTGTGGATCTGATTTGCTTGCTTGGTTCTCCTTGTAATTGCAGAGTGGCAGGAGCTAAGAGCAGTTCCAGCATGACTCCACCCAGTCATCCTACTGAGACTCCTTGACCTGGCCTAGTTATAAATGATTCCCGCGTCTTTTCCTGAGAAAAGTTTAGGCTTTGTGTATGGTCACATCTACACCATACACCTAAAACATCCTTATACCACTTTAACAGTCATGAATAGTCCTGGGGACTGTGGTTTGATAGGAATGGTAGGTCTGTGATGTCAGCACCCTTGACCACCTACAGTTCCCAAGATTCTTTGGGGGAAGCCATGATGGTTAAATGGGATGAAAGTGCTTTAGATGTATGGTGTGGACTGCTTGTGCCCCTTCTTTGTTTGTTTGTTTGTTTGTTTGTTTGCTCTCTCTCCCTCCTCCCACTTGCAGAGGGAAAAGCTCAGTTTCCCTTTCTGTACCATCTTGGACCATTGATTCCTGGAGCTTCCTGGCACTTGGTGCTGCAGGTACTCAAGTTTGGCTCTGCTTTGGCTACCTGCAGCCATTGTGTTGGCACAGAGCAGCAAACAGGTGCTGTAATTAAACCCGGTACACTGTGCAAGTAAGCAGAAGGAATTTTCTTGATGTCGTGCCAAGTATTTACTCCCCTTTCCAGCTACATGTAAATTTAGTAGGGTCTGACCCTCCCAAAATGTCCTTTTAGTCCTAGCTCCATCTGCTACTATTATCTAAAAGGTAATTTATTCTGGTAATAGAGTGTTAAATTATCCATCTGTCCAGTGATCAAGATGTTGTACATCATCTAGATTTTCAGCTCGGATCAGTTTCATTAAGATGTTGAGCTGTTTCTTATTTTCACCACCTGAGGATGCATCTTTGCTAGTACTAGGGGTTTCCGTTTTTGGCATAGTTTTGCTTCATGGGACATCATGGGTTGTTCAGCAGCAAACTGCAGCCCATAAGAATATATATATTCAGCTCCAAGACTGCAATCCTACAGCACTTATCTGTAAGTAAGCCCCACTGAATTAAATGGAACTTCCTTCTGAGTAAAGATGTATAGGATTACACAGAAAACAGCAAGGGGACAGAAGATGGGAACATGTTTTTAATTGTTTGTTTATGGGGTTTAAATTCCAGTTTTTTTTACTCATGTGGCAATATTCAAGATGGTTCATAATATTCAGAAGCAATGAACATAAATGGCGATATACTTTTAAAAATAATAATGATATACCGGTAATAAGACACAAGAGAGCAAAAATCACACACCCCTTTAAAAAAACAAGCCATAATAAGACTGAGGAAAATAAGAAAACAAGGAGGGAAGCCTAAACAAACAAACAAACAAACAAACAAACAAACAAGTTTTCACTTGAGGACATATAAATATGGGGAAGGGAAGAGTTGAATCTCATGGGGTAGGGAGCTCCACAGTGTCAAAGCTGCTAGTCAAAACTCATTCCCTTGTTGCCACCACATTTCCCTTGGCCTGTGAAGAGAGCTCTTGGCACAGAGAAGAGCCCGGAGGCCCAGTGTCAGCACCCAGAATGGTTGTAGAAATGGTAGAGCCAAATCCTGAAAATCCCACTGGGACTGATGCTGGTCTCCTACATTCATTTACTTCATTAAAAACAACAACAAGCTTTTAAAGGACTCTGTGGTGAGAGACATAGCTGACATGACAGGGGGTCCAGAGGCATTCTGGGAAAATAAAGATGGTTGTGGTGACAGCCTTACCTGGCACTTCTCGGTGGTGGGCTGAGTGTTGTGGCCTGACGTGGTAAGCTGATGGAGGAGATTGGGGGAGGTGGTGGGCAGGCAACAGTGCTGGGGACAGGTGACTCTCAGCTTGGTACTGAGAAAAGGAGGGCTAGGAGAAGCGGCGGCAGCTGTGACCATCTTCATTTCATGGAGGTGGAGGGAGGAGGGAATGCTGGAAGGGCATTTTATTGAGGGCCTCCTCAGCCCTTCTGCCAGCCTTGAGGCCCTGTTCATCTGACTTCAGGGTTGAGGCAGGATCATATAGAGCAAGACAGTCTTTGAGATATCCAGGTCCTGAAAGTTAAGGCTGGGACAGGAGTGGCATGGTATGACATCTCAATTTGGTGCCAGTCAGCAACCAACAGCATTCTGATCCAACTTAACACATTCACATACTCTTCAAGGGCAAGGTATACAGAGTGTGTTACAATAGTCTGTCCTTGATGTAACTAAAGCATCTGTAAGCTTAATTCTTAGGTCTGCTCTGCACAGGACTGGGAGGAGCTGGAGTACAAGCTGTAGTCACCTAGTGATCTTGATTTCCCAATCAAAATACCCAATGAAAGTACTTGATTTTTTAAGAGAAGAGACACCCTATCCAAAACAGGCAGAATCCCTATGGACTCTAAGCCATTCTGAGGAAGGGAACATCAAGCTGAACTTATGCTCTCTCATAACACTAGAACTCAGGGATGCAGGTGGCGCTGTGGTCTAAACCACTGAGCCTCTTGGGCTTGCTGATCAGAAGGTCGGCAGTTCGAATCCCTGCAACGGAGTGAGCTCCCATTGCTCTGTCCCAGCTCCTGCCAACCTAGCAGTTCAAAAGCATGACAGTGCAAGTAGATAAATAGGGACCACTGTGGTGGGAAGGTAAACAGTGTTTCCATGTGCTCTGGTTTCCATCACGGTCTTCTGTTGCGCCAGAAGCGGTTTCATCATGCTGGCCACATGACCCGGAAAGCTGTCTGTGGACAAATGCCGGCTCCCTCAGCCTGAAAGTGAGATGAGCATGCACCCCATAGTCGCCTTTGACTGGACTTAACTGTCCAGGAGTCCTTTACCTTTACCTGTTTTTAGAACTCGGGAATATAAGATGAAGGTGTACATTAGAAGATTGGAACAGACCAAAGAGTACATAGCATATAGATAAATGATGGATTTCACTCTCACAGGAAGTAGCGATGGCCACCAATTTGATGCCTTTGGAAGAGGGTTAGAAAAATTCATGGAGAATAAGGCTATCAATGGCTACTAGCCACTAGGTCTATGTTTCATCTCTGCTGGTATCCCTCTAAACACCAGCTGCTGAAACCCGCAGGAAGGTTGCACTCATGTCTTGCTTTAAGGCTTCCCTTAAGCATCCAGTTGGCCACTATGAGAACAGGGTGCTGGACCTGCAAGTTGTCAAAAGGTGGCTCTTTATCATGGCTTCAGCATTAGATTCCCACCATTTTCATGTGGTCCTCCTTATATGCCTTTAACAGCAGCTTGCTCTGCAGACAGGAATCAGAAATAATGTTCCATATTGTCAAATGCATTGCCTTCTGATTTCTGCAGACGATTCTGCATTCAACAGGAGAAACGGGCTGGCTGACATTTTCTGGTGAAAAATTAGCTGGGGACCAGATCAGTTCACTTAGTGCCTTTTTTAAAACAGAAATCATTATGCAACATGCAGCTCCCACAGTCAGGGAGACTGTGGAGCAAGATTCTGTTTTCAGCCAACCCACTAAGGACTAGCAGTGTTTCTGATTCATTGCATGTTTGTATCTCAGTTCTCATTGGGCACTGTGAGGGAGGCAGATGACAGTGGCTGATGGATGTCTGGTCAACATGAGTGGCAGCTACTTTTCAGGCTTGCTAGAAACTACTAAGCGCAAACCACGATGGTTGCCTCCAGCTAATACATTTCTGTGATGGAAAAAGTGAATCCTGAACGATCTGGTTCAGGCTCTGATTCCTGACCTGTCCAGGGTAATTTTAAGACATGAAGGTTAAACTGCTTTTTGCTTGCAATGGCCCATAATGCTAATTCAAAGCATACAGTGCTTTGAATTACGCAGAACGTACATTCAGTTAAAAACTTCTCTTTTCCTGTTCTATTAATAACATGCATGACACTAAAATGGAAAGAAATGGTTTAAAGCTGCATTACTATACACCCTTAGCTATACTGAGGTGTACTTTTGGGTAGAGATGTTTAAGACTGCACTACACACCAGCTAGGTGAACATACAAAACTTGCTTCCTAGTTTCCAGAATTGCATTTGATTTGTCAGCTGTTGCTAGCAGGGATAAAGTTTTAAGGGGATGGGTTCCATGCAATAGTCTTACCACATCCCTGCTTGTTTTTTGTTGTTAAATAACTCTTTGAGATGAGAAGAAACAATGATCCCTTTAAATAGTTTCACATATTCAGGTAATTATTGGACAGATCCACAAATGGTCATTTCCCCCCTTCACAGGATTCCATACATGTCATTGACTTAGGGCTCCTCCATGGTTCCACTTGTCCTATTTCCCCCCTTCCCCTTGCCCCACTCCTTTCCCAGGGAAAACCCACTATTTAGTGCTAAAATGGAGCAAATGTCAATTTGGAGAAAACTCAAATTGCTGTTTGCTCAAATTGAGTGCTAAAGAGCTGTTCTCCCTTGAGGAAAAGCAGAGAAATAAGAGGAAGTGTGGATAAGTCCTTAATTTATGAAGACATTCTGATTAGGATTTGGAGGGTAACAAAGGTTAACATGTGGGTCTCTATTGTTGATAGTGCCTCCTTTGGGAAATTTACTATTTGGGTCTAGAACAGGCATTTTACCATACATGGATATAAGCAACTTTCAGCACTGTCTGAGATTTTATAAATAGAATTAAAAAGCACAATGACCCAATATTGCTTGTTTTCTGCTACTGGCTTTGAAATGAAGCTTTGCTTTGAATGAGTGCTTTGATAAGCAGGAAAACATACAGAAGGTCAAAATCAAAGGAAAAACTAGATTGGGTGGAGGTTATCATTGGAGGCAGAATACAGATAGTAATGGTGCAATCCTAAGCAGGTGTACTCTGTAGGGATCGGGGAGAAATCTGAGGAAGGGAGTTGCATTTAAATGAGGAAATACCGTATTTTTTGCACCATAACACTCACTTTTTTCCTCCTAGAAAGTAAGGGGAAATGTCTGTGCGTGTTATGGAGGAAATGCCTACGGGTGGCATGCCTACGGATTTTCCTCCTCTAAAAACTACGTGCGTGTTATGGTCGGGTGCGTATTATAGAGCAAAAAATACGGTACTTAATTTGCACTTCTCAAACTGTCCATCACAGTTCTCTGGATTTTGGGTTGTAGTTCTCCATTGAAACCATGTGTAAAAACTGCATACATGAGGGGAAAGTGTACATACAAATGAAAAGAACATTTTAAAAGAAGCATTATATTAGGGAGGGAATTGCTTTCAAAATGTATATGTTAATAAAACTGCATCCATTCATTAGCAGATATTTGCACTAATATGCTGATGAATTTTGATGAGGATATAGTGAGGGAGAGACAACAGAAATTACTTCAGATATCTGGAAAACTGAATTTGAGCTTAGAAAAATGAAGAGTTTCAGGGGAATCAAAATTAACAGATTAATCCATTAAATCCATTTGTATGCTGAAGTAAGTCCCACTGAGTCTAATGAGGCTTACTCACAAGAAAATATGCATAGGACTGCAGCCCAGATTCCCACCTAAACTCATTAAAATGCCATATTTGGGGGGAAATAAACCTTTCCTGGGAGACTGAAAAAGGAGCAGACTGTAAGAGGGTGGATGGAAAAAGAGTGATGGAAAGAAACGTAACCTGGGGTGTGAGAAACATTATTGTCACAAGGCCTGCCTTTTCCTTCTGCAGATTCAGTCCAGTTTAGTTTGGATATTATTATTAGTAGCAGCAGCTATGTTCTGCTAGCTAAGTAATCCTTTAGCAGGTTGCTAATTAATAGAACAGAATGAATCAGCTGATGGGAGCAAATTTATTTAATCAGACAATTTATATACTGCTTCATCACAATTGTCTGTGAGTTTGATACTCAACAATAAACATAAAATTGGAAATGACTTGAAAAGCCCACGGGAACAAAGAGGTCTTCAGTAGGCGGCGGAAGTTTAGCAGGGAGGGAGCCTGTCTAATCTCTACTGAAAGAGAGTTCCATAAAATGGAGCTCACAATATTGAACATGGCATGGCTCCTTGTGGAGATGATCTATACATCTGAGCCAGGGGGCCTCACTAACAGTGACTCTGTGAAAAAACTCAGTGATCAAGTAGAGATATAAGGAATCAGGTGATTCTTAAGGTATTCTGGACCCAAGCTTTTGAGGGCTTTGTAAATTTGTACAACTATCTTGACTCCAACCTGACTGCATATGGGCAGCAAATGGTTAGGAGATAGTTGGAGATCTCTCTCTTGTTGGATAAAATATTCAACAGGTATTTGAAGAGTGTTTGTATATATCGGTTTGTCTCCACACAAGTGGCTGAGTAGAGGAGGGTGTGTGACTTAGCCACTTCTACCACTGCTGTATCCCCTGATGTATATCTGCTCGATGTTCTCCACACATGAGAAGGCATCTCAGTTGGCCAAAGTCCCTCCTCACATGCAGAATCTCTTCACAAGCATACATAGAGAATACTTTCTTTCTTTTTTCCCAATGGAATTTAAAATGGATTTTCAACAAAAGCAGTTTTCCCCTTCCCCAGAACAGAAGACCAGTTTACCAGATTTTGCCACAAGCTTGTTTGCAAGTTCAGTAGATGCCAGTCATCCGGATGTTCATTTGAATGTCTTATAAAAGGGTACCATATTTCAACAAAATCATCTGCATCATTTGCACAGTTCAAAGCATGCACTCTTTGTTTTTGGTAGGTTTTTAAGATAAGGCCCTTGCCCTTACGTTCTGTCACCATCATGTGATATGTATGTGTTCAATCCTTTTCAATTTTGTAGCTACCAGGACATAAAGTGATAAGTTCCTTATATTGCAGATTGAGCTGATCTTCTTTAAATATTGTTGTTAAATCCAGAATTGGAATACACTGTACATACTCTTTCCCAAAATGACTGCACAAGTTAACATGACTACCACATGTGGAATGTTGCACCAACTGTCTTGCATCCACTCTAGCACCTTGGTGAGGATGTTTTGTCTATAAGCAGCTATATCTTAAAGGTGTTAAATGCCTTCTATAAATTAACTTCAAAGAATTTTCTCTTAGATTACACTGACCTTAAATGGTATCCCCCCACCCCATATATTGTTCCAATCAGACTTGCCAATTTCAGTGTTTAAGTCTGTTTCCCATAATTGTTTGACTGATGAGCATTGCCCAATAAACAACTCATTGTGTATTTTGTAAAGGAGAAGTATTTCTGGTGAACATCAAGTTGATTTTCCTTGGGGAAGTATTTGGGTGATGGGCTGAGTTAACCTACATGGCCCCAGGGAGTCCCTCCACACATTCATTCAATGGGGTTGCATGTACCACTGCCCCACAGAGTCAGAGAGCTATGAGTTGGTTGAAGAATGGAAACTGCTTGTAGGTCTTTTCTCTCAGGATCTGATGTGGAATAATAGTTCTGCGGCTTGAATATGTGTGTTTCTGCTTCCTTGCTTTCCTGATATATTTGTAAATGATGTAAATATACAAAACTGTAATGCACGTCTAGTGCTCTGCCATTCAGAAGAAATTGAACCCAAGCAGTGTTGTGCCAGGACTTCTCATCATTCAGATATGAGCACATTTTATACAGGGATATCTCTGCATATGGTGCTTTACTGAACGACATAAAGATACTGAAACATTCCCTTTCCCATCCAAGTAACTTAAAATTCTACATTTCAGCAGACTAGCTGGCACCTGCAAACTTCCCTGGGTAATGTTTATTTGGGCAGGAAATGCATTTCATAAAAAAGAGAAATCAGTAAGTGTGGCATTACATCCAGAATAGGTTCCAGCAGTCTTCCTATTCTTCCAGCTTGCATTCTGTAGCTTCAGCCCCGTTCTAAAGCTAAACACTGAATATAATCCAAGCATGTTTTTCTTTCTCTTAATTATAACCAATGTTCCTGGCTTCCAGCCATCCATATTATGGTTGCTCTTTCTATGAGAATATGACATGAAATTAAAGTCTTCTTAAAAAGCAATTCTTGCTGTTTTGGTTACTATTCTGTATTGCCCTTCAAAACATGAACTAAAAATAACAACAATTCTCTGACCGTTTTCTTCCTGCCTCCCTTTTCTTTTATGACTTGGCTTCATGTAAACTCACTTTTTGTGACTGTGATGTTCTTACTATAATAATGAATGATCGACTTGTTAAACACTGCAGCACACAAGCTCATTATGTTGGTTATCCAAAGAAGTTTGAACTGGGCCATTTTACTGTGATCTTCTAATAAAAGGAGGTTTAGGAGGGAGTTAAGCTGATTGTGCAGTCACGAAGAAAATATTAAAAAGTTGAGTCAAGGGAAGGCTGGTGATTCTTTGCGTTGGTTAACAGAATGCATGGCTAAGCTTTCCTCTGTAGGTCACTGAAATCCACCAGAGTAAGCGCTTAACAAAAAAAAAATGATAGCAATTTTAATTATGGCATAAAGGAAGGATAGGTTCATTCATAGGCCATACTATAACCAATAGTACCTGTCAGGGAACTGCCATCGGAACTAGAGGAGGAGGAGGCGAGGCTCCACAGCGATGCTGGAGAGGGGCCAAGCAGGGAGAGAGGCAGGTCTCCTGTTGGGGAAGAAAATCAGCGCAACACCAGGGGTAGAGGGGGGCCAATGGGGGAAGCAGAGAGCGGGACTCTTCACTGGACACCAGCGGGGAGAGCACAGGTCCTCCGCTACCCACGCCCTCCCTGCGCAGAAGACTTCTGCGCAGGGAGAGTAGGAGGAGACTGGGCGTCAAACAACTTTTATGTTGGAAAAGGTTTAAGAAACGCCCACTGACGGATTCTGCCAGCGACTGAACAGCCACGGAGTGGATGGCTGTCCAGCGAGAAATGGTTTAACCAGCCAACCCAGCCCAGAGCGGTGGCTATTTACGCACAAGCAACCCCTAAAGCCATTACAGTACCCTTTGAATATATTTACCTAAAGGGACCCAAGAGCTTTTCTTCTCTTTTTACTGACCAAACAACCAACATTAGAATAATAAAAAATTACTGTTTTGCTATCTTGTCTCAGCAGAGTACCTGTTTAGATCCCCCCTTATTTGTCTCTTGTTGATTATATAATTAAGCATTCCCATATCACCATGCCCTCTTTTTATAGTACATATCCTGCTTTTTTAATGAACTGCACACTTTCTCAAACCACCACAGTTCATCAGAATATAATGTATGCCTTCATTTTAGAACACCACAGAACCATGCACATTCAGACAAGAGGTGTAGGGGGATTTTCTGTTTATGATACACTTTATAATGTTACCCCAACACTCTCCAACAAGGGATGCCAGCACCATCATTGAAGATCCAAACCTGGAGTTCTTTGGAGTCATCTCACCATTTGAACTAAGCAGTGATAGAAAAGTGCAAAGGATTATGAAGGTTTAATAAGTGACGGCTATAACAGAAATTAGAATAAGAAATGACACACAAAGCCATAAAGGATGCTCAATTTATTTAACCAATTACTTTATTTGATTGTGTTGACATTCATATATATTTATGGTTTAGCGTTGTTTTATTATCATCTGCCTTCTGTTTATCTGCTAGAAAGGTGGGATATAAGTATTTTAAATGAACAAATAAATAAAACAAACATTTCATCACTCCTATGAAGAGACTGGGAAGTATTCTGCATGGTTCCTCGGCAATTGGTCTTCCCCAGTCTACCCAACAGAATGGAAAGGATCCTGGATATTCCAAACAAAATTTGATTCTTTCTTTTCAACACCCCTGGTGCATTATGGGAACTTTACATGTAATGCCAATTAGCTCCAAATCATTGTCAATATTCGGTTCACTGCATTAATTATCTGTCTAAAGAGCAACAAGGCAATTCTATTCCAGAATTTCTGAAATGAAAACAGTGAGCTAGGTTTCCTTTAAAAAAGAGGGCTTTTGTTTGTTTCCAGATGGAAAAGCAGCACAACAGTAGTCAAGTATTTTACAAGCCCTGAATAGAGCACCTTCACAATTCCTAAGGCTGCATAATTAAGCATATTCTCAAAGCACTTCCTTGGTTGCCTTCAAATGTTTGTAGACTCTTAATAAGACAGTCAAAATGGAAATTAACTCTTTTAAGACATATAAGCAGCTAATGTGAAGGTTTCTGTGGGATGAAATTTTAGCAGGATACAAATGCATTTGCATTTTGCTCATTTGGAAAGAAGGACTGAATAAACACCAGTCTTTATTTAAATGGACGGTGTGCATAGTGGAGTATGCTCTGGTAATTACGTCTGCAGTGCAGAGAAAAGTGATAGAAAAGAAACAATAAAATTGGTGCTTTAGTTTATCCACAGTGGTAAATAGCATATCACTCAATTCCCTACTTGTATCTCAAAGAGGCCTTTGCTGAAGGCTGCTACTTATATAAAGTGAGCCTTAGAGTCACCTGGGGATATTGCCTTGCTTGACTAGGTCTAGCTAAGCAAGTGGAGAAGCCAGCTTTATGAGGCAAAGATATCAGTCCTGTGTTGCCATGTAACACATGAACAGACCTCTGCACAAACTCAGCATGGTTCAGCAGCAGTTATTCCTGGCTTTATTTTGGGCCACGGTGGCCATAGCTGAATTTACTAGTGGTTTTTTTTATTTCCCTCAGTGATTAGTAGTCATAATGACTATAACTGGATTGAGAGGAAAATGCCAATGAATCGCTTTTAATGGAAAGTAACAATAGAGGAGGTCTCCTGCTTTCACGCACTAGTTGTGGGCCTCTCAGAAGCCACTGGGAAATAAGACACTGAACTTGATGGATCTTTGGTCTGGTCCTTCTTATTATAATCCTTTCTTTTGAGAGAAATGTCTGGAGAGTTTAGCAACTGCAGTAGGAAGAAGGTTCTTCAGAAGCCCATGTGTCTAGAAATTCCTCACACAAATGCTTGAATACTAGATGACATTCTCATTGGCAAGTTTTGTACATTTGCCACCCAAGTTAAAAATGGCTTGTCCTTCTATACTGAGATGGATTCATTTTGTTTCACTGAGATGAAAATAAATTAACTGAAGGAAGTTCATAGAGGGGAAATTTCCCATGCCCCTCTTCATACCCGTCACTTGCCTCTCCCCACAAAAGCCTCTCAGGGGGATCAGAGATCCCTTCTGAACAATGTGGGTTGAGGTCTCAGAGAACTCTGGAAGAGAGCGGAGTTCAGTTGGCTATTAGTCTTCATTATCCAAATTTGAAAAACGAATGCAATCTAGTGTGGTTTAACAATGGCTTGGATCCAAAGATTAGTTAAAATAAGGTCTTAATATGTGATATTTCCTGTTTGCTTCTCACCAGCTCCCTGTTCCTCATCCAGTATTGTTCAGAAGCGCCTCCAACCACATAGAGAGGCTTTTCAGGGAGAGAGGTGTAGGTGGCTGCAGGGTACAGGGGGATGAGAAAAATATTGTTCCTATTAACTTTCTTAGGATCAAAGCCATTGTTCTGATCTTGTAAACCACACTAGATAACATTAGTTCTTCAGGTTTGGATATCAGGAATTGAGATCCAAATATTGATATTGAATAAAAAGGACACCAACAATACATAGATGTATACATACCATGTATACAGTATACATACCATATATACAGAGGCACTTGTTACAGAAGACATAGAAATGGTTGTTCATGTTCAAAAAAGAAAAAAGGAAGAGATGAATTGGCAGAGCTCAGTGAGGGTATTTACACATTCCCTGTTGCTTCAAAACTGAGTTATAAGATGTCTGTTACAAAATTCAAGCTACCATTTTTGTTTTCTCTAAACACCACAGGCTACAACTGTTTAAATAGAAGTGGAACGAAGCATCTGGAAGAGTCTAATTTTGATTTTATTTTTCTCTGCTATAAAATGGCCGAATGAACTTTCTGAAATATAAAACAGGACACATAAAAATGACTAGTGTGATGAGACCTTGTATGCCAAGCTGCATCTCTGAGCAAATTGTTATGGCTGGATTTAAAACAGAAATGCTGATGGGAATGGAATCTTAATTACACTGTTGCAACTGAGGATGCATTACCAACTACTAACAATTACCCTACAGTGAAGAAAACATATAATCTAGTTTGAGCTTTAAAAAGACTACTGCCTTTAATATTTCTTATTTGCATGAATAACAAAATATTTATCCTAGCATAACTTGTGGATAACCTTGGTACATTACTTCTTGCCAGCATAATGTATGGAACTTTATTTTATTTTATTCAGATTGCCCCCACTCATTGCAAGGGAAAGAGAAAAAAGACTGTATACAGATGGCTATTTCTGAGAAGCAGTGGGGAATGAGTTCTCCCTATTTTGTTATCGATCTATCATGCTTCTAGCATCAACAATGTATAAATGTAATAGGAGAGGATGGGAAATCTGTGCTAGAGAGAAGGAAGTCTATTTTCTCAGCTTCCCAGTTGCTTCTGCTGCTACTTCGTGATCCGTATGAGCCAAGGTGTTGGTGAGATTGCACATCGCATGTGACGGCATCTCTAATATTCCCTCCTAAAGGAAAACTTGTTCATTCTTTCTATCTCTCTCCCTTAAAAAAAAAAATGGTTCATATGTTTTTTATAGTTCTATCATTTCATATCTTTAAGTTTTACTTAAAAAACAACAGCAAATAAACCATCCCACCACTTCACAAAAAGTTCCAAGACTGTTTGGGAGAGGTGGGGTGAGATATTTGTCATTAGCTCTGCCCAGTAGGGAGGTACCTGTGATACACACTCCAAAATGTATAAACGTAGACTGGGACAGTGCTGACCTACCTTTTTTGTAGTCTGCAATCTGTGATGAACTTCATAAAAACCATGTGCTTGTCTTTGCTCCTCCTGCTTCCCGCCTCTCCAGGTCCTGGGAGACCAGGAGGGAGGGCAGCTCTTCTCAGCAGGAGGGAATGACCACCCTTTCCTCTTTAAGAGCCTGACTCCCCTCTTCCTCTTGGCTTCCCCCATCCACCTCTCCTGTTGCAGCTTCTAGCTCTGATTCCGGACTGCTCTCTGCCGCAGACTCCCCACACTCACTAAACCCTGTTCCCTCTTTAGCTTCCAACACCTCCTGCTCCCAGTCTGCTCCCTTTTCTCCCTTTGGTCACTCATCATCATTCCACAACCAATCCCTGGACTCTGAACCCTCTTCCCTTGAGGGTTCTCCAGCTGGTTCCTCCCACCATTTCTGTGTGTCCAACTAGTCCATTATACCCTTTCTATGGCATTGAAAATGTGGGGGGAAATCTGACTCCTAAATGTAAAAACAGCTGCTTTTTCTGGACGGTTGGGAAATACATATTTTAACATTGTTTCTTCACTACTCCGCTGTGAATTTCCTTCCTACACTTATGTAATACAAAACCAAGGATTTTTCTCTGACCAACACAGGAGAGGAAAGCGCCATTCACAGACCGTTTGTGATCCGGGGGCAGTATGGTGTTGCTCATGTCATCATTCACCTTCCTTCCGTGATAAGGCCCCATTTATTTTCCCCCAGTTTTTGACATGAAGTGCTGCACAATCCTGGATTCTGGAAGGAAATTTTTCTCTCTCTCATTTCTTTTTACTTGAAACACTAGAGCAGAAAGTGTTTCTGTGTTTCAATCTCTGGGATGTCACGATGGCTGCTCCGTCCCTTCTCTCTGCCTTTGGAGTGTGATTTGGGCCTTTGGGCTCCTGTCTTCAACTGGGATAAATTTACTGTATCCTTAGACTGCTCAGAAAGGCATGAGAGCCTGGGCAGACACCATATCCATATTCACTCTTGAAATCTAGATTACTGCAATGCACTCTGTGCAGGGCTTCCCTTGAGGCTGACCCAGAAGTTGCAGCTCCTGTGGAATAAGGTGATCCAGCTGCTCACCAGGACAGAAAATCTCCATGATAATGCGCTGCTGTTGAAAAACATGCACTGGCTGCTAGTTAGCTTCCAGGCTACATTCAAGGTGCTGGTACTGGTGTATAAAGTCCTACATAGCCTGGGACAAGATACACGAAAGATCAAGCATCTCATCCCTTATACACCAAACCAATCACTGTGCTTTGTAGGAGAGGGCATCCTGCAGATTCCATCTTTATCAGGAGGTCTGCCATGCACAGGGTGGGGACTGTGGAAGCACCTGCTCTCTGGAATTCCCTCACATTGCATACCAGGCAGTTTCTATTGTCATTTTGGTACCTGTTGAAGACTTTGCTCTTTCAGCAAACCTTCTAAGTGGATTTTTTTAAAAAACACTATCTCGGTGGGGTTTGAAATTTTATATATATATGCAATTGTTTTAGATGTGTTCATTGTGTTGTGAAATTGCTTTGAGACGCCTTGTAGGAAGTGATTCATAGATGAAGCAATAACAACAACAGCAACGACTTGAGTGTCAAATTAAATCCCTTTCAGCACACTCTACTCGGAAGCAAGTCTCATTGAATTCAATGGTGCTGGCATCGTCTGGGAGTGTGTCATTGGCTCAATAGGTTGCATGCATTTTGCAGGGATACATTGACCATGTTGTTATCTCTGCAGATGGCCTACTTTGCTGGGTTGTTCTGAGATTAAAGACAATAACCACCATCCGACTGGGGGATGGACGGACCTTCTTTCAGTGTGGAGGGTGGTATTTATTGTGGGTGACTATTCCAAGGTGGGATGCAGTGTTTGTGGGGAGAGGTTCTGCACTGGGAAGTGTGTGTGGTTGTGTGTGGGGGTGCATGCATGGTTGTGTAGTGTGACGTCTACCATAAGAGTTGAGAAACAAGTTTCCGTATGTGTTCATGGGCCCCCCAAAGTTGACAAGCCCTCATCTAACCACTCCAATCCATTGTGATACTATGTAACTAAAGGGATAGGGATAGCACAAATAATCCACTATCTGGCTACCTCTGTGTTCCTGGCAAAAATTTAGCTTCACTTTTGTGTTCAGTCAAACACAACACAGTTTTGCCAGAACTTTCCATAGACTTTAATGGGGCAGGAAAACTTTACCACCTTTTGAACCACTGATCAAAACTTCACCAAACTAATGAAATTGTGTGTTCTGCAGCAAAGTCTGAATAAAATACATGACAGGTTCTTGCCAAAATTGGAATGAAATATATGGAATTTCTTCCCAAAAACTGGGAAAAAAATCATCACTTTTTTGCTGTATCTGTGGCAAATTTCAATTAATCTATTTGAAATTTGGAGCATTTGTAGAACTCATCAGGTAGATCATGTGTGCCAAGTTTTAAATTATTTGTGGCAAAGACACCATTCTTATAAGGTACTAAATTTAGAGGTTTAAAATGATAGAACCTTGTTTTTGCTACTTACCTTCACTATATATAATAACCAGTGTTAGCTGCTATTAGAAATGCCAGGAACATGTTTCTATCTTTATCTACACTAGGCAAATTGCTGCAGGTAAGAGGATATGGTGACTTTTGTGTGAGTAACATTTCACTCATTTAGATACAGAGAAATGCTGTGAAGAAGAGGGAAATCGCAGGGTTAGGGTTTTGTTTCTTTGTTTTTAAAGGTAATTCTAATATCTTTGAACTGAGAACAGTGGGAACACAGTTCAATTACTACATTAGATTATGATTTCAGAGAGGGGTTAAAACTGAATGTAATGACTCCTTAGGTGAGAGATTTGGAGCAATTAGAGGTCTGGAGATGTATTGTTATGTAACTAAAAATATAATTGCTTTATAAAGCCTGTGCTGCCAAGTCCTTCCTTTTGCTGTGTTGGAAGCCATTTTTCAAATTCTTATTACTCCTCTATGTGGCTTTAATTGACTGAGGTTTTAAACCTCCGTTCTCTAGTGAGTATTGATGAGGCTTTTAGTTCTGAATTTCAGGAGACTTTAAATATAAGCAAAGAAATGTGGATCTGAAAGACTCCGTGCCTGAGGAACAGTCAACCCAGGGCAGTCCAGGTGTTATTGGACTACAACTCCCATCATCTGCAGTCAGCATGGCCTATGTCCATGGGTGATGGGAGTTGTAGTCCAGCAACATTGGGATGGAGGTTACAATGTTTGGCTAACCCTGATGCTGCAGCACTCAAAAACATGGAAATTCACCACCACTTTAGCCAAAGTCCGAGTCTTGAAGTCTTGAGTCAGCAAGCCCACTTTTGAAGTTGAGCATCCTCCCACATTTCCACCACCTAACAGAGGACCACACTGTCAGCTTTGAATGTGCTGATCAGCTATTGGATAGAGTCTGCTGCCTGTTTCCTCTGCATTGTTCCCTTGCATTATTCTTGTGCTCCTGGGTGCAAAGTCTCCCTCCTCCTACTCTTCACTCCCCAGGGGGAGCAGCTGTTACTAGGGTTTTCACACCAGAGACCAAGTCTGGGCAACTTTTTATTTAAAAAACAAGGGGGTGGAATTAAGGATCCAACTAATTTGCTGAGTCACTGCTGTTTGTTAAAAGTGTGCATGTGACTGTCTGAAAGCACAGCACTTAGATGGTCAGGATTCTGGGTTTGAGACAGTTAAACTGAAAAGAAGATTGATGAGGATAATAAATCCAGCATAAGGTAGTTCCTGACAAAAGATGAAGCAATCATGTTTAATGGAGCTCTGCAAGCTATAACAGGACAGAGATTGCAATGACTAACACTTCAAGGCACCAAAGCCTTCTTATGCTAAGCTGGCTCTGGCTCTGAGTCCATCGGTGCGCCTCCAATGGGTTATGATTTAGTTAGAGCACACTATAAACAAACAAAAAATACACCCCTTTCCCCACAATTGGATTATGGAAGCAGAGCACACATCAGTTGATGCCTCCACTGTGAGCAGGCTTGCTCTAACAAGGGTGACAAGGGGTTTAGTGTCAAATCCTGATTTTCCAATTTTCTGTGACCAGCGGCAGGCTGAAAATGATGCTTTGCCTCATTGTTAGCGGTAACCTTAAGCCTCTCTGTCCTTGAATGAATGCAAAAATGCTGACCATTAGAGGGCAGCACAGTAACACTTTGCTTTCTGTTTTGGTTTTTCACTCAGCCTTGTCATTGGTTCGGCTTGTTTTCCCCCATCCCTATAGGAAAGAATTCTTGCATTTAGAAGTGGTTCCTCCATGTAGCTAAAGGAGGGGAACATAAAACAAAGCACTGACAGCAAGCAATAGGAAGATGAAGATGAATTTATATGTATTCCTCACCCCCAAATTCCCTGGCTTTCTCAGCATCTGCTCATCGAATGATAGTTCTCTATCGATCTGTTAGGGCAATACCTTTGGCACTCCAGAATTTAGGGGGGTTAAATAAACAGAAAAATCGTGATGCTTATGTTCTCAAGTGCAACCATAATGTGAGATTCCAAACCACAGGCAGGAAGTGAAGGGTTGTAGGAGCAGCAAGTTTAAACACAGAAAGTGAAGGAACAATGTGTTATAATGGCTAATTGCCTTGCTTCTTTGCCTTCATTATCTGGCATCAAGCACCATAGCTCTGAAGGCATCAGTGGCAGGATCCTGGTAAATGAAGAGAGGAAGCAAAATAAAAGGAAAGGAATTGCTCAAATTGCATACCTTCCAACATTTCTCTTATGAAAACAGGGACATCCTATTCAACAACAACAATTTTATTTTTTATACCCTGCCCATCTACATGGTTTGCCCCAGTCACTCTGGGTGGATTTCATCTCTCTCTCTCTCTCTCTCTCTCTCTCTCTCTCTCTCTCTCTCTCTCTTTCTCTCTTTCTCTCTTTCTCTCTTTCTCTCTTTCTCTCTCACACACACCACTTAAAAACTTCCCTATACAGAGCTGCCTTCAGATGTATTCGAAAGGTTGTATAGTTACTTCTCTCTTTGTCTTGGGGGTCACAAAACTCCATACCTTTCAACATTTCTCTGATGAAAATAGGAACTGCCTAAGGGAAAGCACGACATTCTGGGATCAAATTAGAAACTGAGACGGCTTCTGTAAATCTGGGACCGTCCCTGGAAAACAGGGACATTTGGAGAGTCTTGCACTGGTGCAGGGAATGGAAGTAGCAAAGCTTTAGGTTTACATTGAGAGCCAGACAGCTTCCAAGTGACTTTACTGCACTAGAGATGAGCAATCTGTGGCCCTGAGGATGTTGCTGGACTCCAACTCCCTTCAGCCCCAGCCAGCATGGCCAATGTTCAGGGATGATGGAAGCAGTAGTCCAGCAACACCTGGAGGCCCAAAGGTTCTCCATCCCTGCAATATGGCTAGAACTTGTCTTGTGGCCCTTCAGATATTGTTGGACTAAAACTCCCATCAGTCCAAGCCAGCATAGCTAATAGTCTGGGATGATGGGAATTGAAATTGTGGGGCTATAGGCTAGCTAACCTTAGGGTATAAGGCAGTATAGAAATAATAAAATAAAATAAAATAAAAAGGTTGATATGAGAAGGCTGCACTCTGGATCTTGCATTCTTGAGATCATGTTGCTTGTGAAATGCACATGTTAGAGACTGCACATTAGGAAGCTGACGTAATGAGTATTTCCCCAATAAAGATGTTAAAATCTATTTACCTGTCCTCATTGGTCTGGGGTGCAGGTTAGTAAATAGATACATGCTGAATTTGCCTGTACTAGGAGAAGTACATCACAAACCCTCCAAGTCCCTATTTTCACTGGAGAAATGTTGGAGGGTATGGCAGGGAAGCAGGCAGAGGGCCTTCTTGGTAGTGGCACCCACCCTGTGGAATGCCCTCCCATCAGATGTCAAGGAAATGAGCAACTATATAACATTTAGAACACATCTGAGGGCAACCTTTTTAATGCGTAATGCTTTATTATGTTTTTATATATTTTGGAAGCTGCCCAGAGTGGCTGGGGCAACCCAGTCCAGTCAGATGAGTGGGGTATAAATAGTAAAATGAGGAGGAGGAGGAGGAGGAGGAGGAGGAGGAGGAGGAGGAGAGAATAGGATGTCCCTATTTCCATCAGAGAAATGTTAGAGGGTATGGAATCATGATTGCGAGAAATTATACGGAATGAAAAGGCATGGGGGGGAGACCAACCCCAAAGCCCAAAGATCCTAATGTGACTTCAGGACTCTTATTCCACAGACCAGTGGGCTGGGAATGGGGGTAATGAGGAGGTGATCATCTCACTTGCTAAGCCCTGACAGCTCCTGTCTGCACCCAGCATGCAGATTCTGAGCATTATCTTCTCAACACTCCCCTCCCTCTGTAACCTGCACCATACCGTGAAGCATTCACGGTAATTGCTGGAAACTGTAGAATAGCTCAGCAACATTGGGGGGTGGGGAAGCCGATGCTTCCGAGAGCACGATAAAAAACAAAGAGCAGGCTCGTATAAGCAAGAGCCAGGAACCTCTTTCACAAGCCATTAGCATGACCCCTGGTTTCCGACTTCCTGTTTCCAACAGGTAAGAAGCTCTTTCTTCACAGCAGCAAAAAGGGGGAGACATTTGAGCAGGTGCCTAAGGCCTCCACTGCATGTGTAGGGAAAGAGATGGGTCGGAGAGTATATTCTCATACTTGCACTGGAGCAGTTGATTGAAAGCTTGTATCATTGAATTAACTTCCAGGCCAAGCAGGCAAGCCGGTAGTCAAGGCCAGGGCTTTCCTACTTGCGTACTCATTTTGACATCCTTTACCCATTCTCTCAAACACTACCAGCTATCATTGAACTCTGCTGCAGGGTCCTTGGCAAAACAGTGGAAAACAAAAGGCAAACATAAATAAAAAGTGGCATGATATGCCTTTCTGCCCAGTCGGATCAGCACACAGCCTTTGACTGCAATGTTATTTAAAACAGCTTCACATTGGATCTCGCATAGATTTGATTTATACTTCCATGCAGGAGCATGTGATGAGCACAAGTGATTCACACTTCCAATTAAATGGGCTTGGAAGCTCAAGTTCACTAGCCAATGTTTATGAAAATGCATCATAAGGGCAGCCTTTTCCCCAACCACTTGCCTTCCAGATGTTTTGAACTACAACTCCTATCATCCCCAGCTGGCATGTGGAGTCGTGGTCCAAAACGTCTAGAAGGCAACAGGTTAAGGAAGGTTGAGTTAGGGGAAAGTGTGCTTACCAATGAATATGTTAAACAACGTACAAGAATGCATCACATCAGGGGAAATTGCTTGCAAAAATGTATGCCTTAGTAATTTCTCCTAATAAACACATTATATATGCAGTTTATCATACTAAAATGCTGATGAATTTTCATGAGGACTTTAAAAAAAACCCCCACACAAAACTGATGCAGAAGTATAAAGAATGAAATTTAAGACTGGAAAAATAAGAAACGGAGAGAACCAAAATTGACAGATGTTTTGGCCCACAACCCCCATCATCCCTGGCTTCCTCTAGTTCAAATATTATATACAATGTCTGTCCTGGCCTCAAAGTGGTTTACAACAATTTAAAATTACAGTGAAGTTTAAAAGGAAACAAACAGTCTTACACGCATGTTTACTCAACCAAAAAGTAAGGTACCGTAGGTTAAAAGGTAAAGGTAAAGGTACCCCTGCCCGTACGGGCCAGTCTTGACAGACTCTAGGGTTGTGCGCTCATCTCACTCTAGAGGCCGGGAGCCAGCGCTGTCCGCAGACACTTCCGGGTCACGTGGCCAGCGTGACGAAGCTGCTCCGGTGAACCGGCACCAGAGCAGCACACGGAAATGCCGTTTACCTTCCCGCTATAAAGCGGTACCTATTTATCTACTTGCACTTAAGGGTGCTTTCAAACTGCTAGGTGGGCAGGAGCTGGGACTGAACGACGGGAGCTCACCCTGCCGCGGGGATTCAAACCGCCGACTATGCGATCGGCAAGTCCTAGGTGCTGAGGTTTTACCCACAGCACCACCCGCGTCCCTAGGTTAGCATACACAAATAACACACAATGGCTTCCAGAGAAATGAAGAGCAAAATGTTTCTTTTAAGTTAATTCTCGAGATAAAATAATAGGCAGCCAGTTCATTGCTTATTGCTTTACTGGAGATTTATGGCAAGTTGGAAAGGCTTGGATCTAAGCACCTGAACAGCTGTGGGGAAGCTTTGACCCCCCCCAATGTTGCTGAACTACAATTCCCATCAGCCCCAGCCAACATTGCCAATGGCCAGGGATGGTGGGAGCTGTAGTTCAGTAACATCTGACCAAAGGTTCCTCACAGCTGCACTAGAAGATCCCTAATCCCGAAGGATCCCTCATTCTAAACCAAAACATGTGCAGTCATTCAAATTACATTAAGCGAGTGCACATGAGGGAGGGTCATGTGCACACTGGTTGAAGATCCACTATGGAGCTTATGAATATACAACTGTATATGTATTGGGTCCTCTCTCTGTAGTTGCGGACTGCGCTTTTCTGATTCCACACAGAAACCTCTTCACATACACGTATATTGCATACACAGGCATTTCAGTGGAAGATGGATATGTTGGGGGCATGGCCAACTGCAATGATCCTTCTCCCTTCCCATGTACTCTCTGCCATTTGAAGTTTTCAATAAGGTAAAATGTCACTTCTAAATCTCAAAACATGGAGGAATGCAAGGAATGCATTATATGAAAGAATGCATTCCTTCAATTACACTGGGTTGAAGCCAGCTAGGACTTTATATAGTTTTGCAATCCCCTTCCCCCGCCCCCAAAGAAAACAGCAAATTTGGAGCATCTTAATTTAAACATTTATATTAATCCATCCATTCAAACCAGTTCATCCCAGAAAACATTTTTAATAAGTTGCACCAAATGCAATCTGTTTCATTACCAAGGCAAATACATACTTCAGAAGAGCTTTGTGGAGCCCTGGAGATAAAAGGTGCTTTTTTTGGCAGTGATAATTTGGCAACATGCAGAGAGAGAGAGAAAGGGAGAGAGAAGCTTGTTTCAGAAGGAAAGGACTATCTACATTTTTTCCATGATATAAAAGGATCGGATTTTAACAAGAGCATCGTGAGAGCTCTCCCCTCCTCTCCATCCCACTGCAATGTGCCAGATCCACTCCTGGTGTATTTCTGTATGCATCTGATCTGATGTGTTCGAGGAACCTTGATGACAGGCCAGGGTGTTAAGCCTTAGTTCAATTTTTATTACACTTCATATAATGCTTGATTCAGTAGTGACTGCAGAAATTTTTATACCTGAGCCCAAAGTCAAAATTACACCTTCCCGCTCTGGGTTAAACTGATTTCTTCAGCAAACAATGACAGAGATGAAGATTAGAGAGAGAAAAATAGCAAGCCTCCTACCCAGACGTTGCCTGGAGGGACTGCTTCATGTAGTTTCATAATAAGCTTGGCTTCTGTCTAGGGGTGTCAGAAGGCATCTGTGACAGATAGACCTTGGGTCAGCCTCCTGATGACCCAGAAACCAATCAGGGCTGGGTGGAGTGTCATCTAATCAGGAGAGAGTAGGGAATTAAAAGTTAGAACCTGACAGTTAAGACTGTCAGATAGGGCTTGACTGTGTGTGAGAACTCAGGGCTTGTCTGTCAGTGAGTTAGGGCTTGGAAAGTGCTTAGATAGGGATACGTTTAGAGCCTGGCTATGGCTGAGTCAGGGGTTAGCTAGGCAGGGCAACCCAGATTGTTTCCTTAACGGGAGAGGGTAAATCTCAGAAGAGGCTGGAAGTGGTTTTTTTTTGGTAATGTAAGATCAATATCCATTCTAAGTCTATTTAGTCTGTTTAGGTAAATGTAAAGGGACCCAAGACAGTTAAGTCCAGTCGCAAACGACTCTGGGGTTGCGGCGCTCCTCTTGCTTTACAGGCCAAGGGAGCTGGCGTTTGTCCACTCTGCAGACAGTTTTTCTGGGTCATGTGGCCATCATGACTAAGCCGCTTCTGGCGAAACCAGAGCAGCGCACGGAAACGCCGTTTACCTTCCTGCTGGAGCGGTATTTATTAATCTACTTGCACTTTTTTGGCGTGCTTTTGAACTGCTAGGTTGGCAGGAGCTGGGACCGAGCAACAAGAGCTCACCCTATCAAGGGGATTCGAACCACCAACCTTTTGATCGGCAAGCCCAAGGTTTAGTGGTTTAGACCACAGCGCCACCTATCTAGAGGCAAGGTTAAAGTGTGACTTTTAAGAAAGTTATTAAATATTTCTGTGTTTGTTTGAAAGAGTATTGTGCCTTTCCAAACTATTTGGCTAAACCATTAGGCCTAATGGCAAAGTTGATTGTTATATGTATTCTTATTCTTATTGCTGCTGAAAAATACATCAAACTGACCCAAGCTGGAGAGTGACACGGCTGACAAGTGCTGGGGTTTTGCTTATGCAGAATTCCCCCAAGTGACCTGGGCCAAATCTCTTCACATTGCATGGACATCTGGCCTAGGCCAGCCCATTACTAACACTAAGCCATAAGGTGTTAGTGCTCTGGAAAAGCTGTGTGTGGCTAAGTCTGCAGTGCTGGGGATTCTGAAATGTGGGCAGAGGTCAAAATGGCTTCAAAGAGCAAGGAAGGGGAAATACAACAAGAGAACGGGGAAGATGGGTGGGGGAGCAGCAATGCTTATTTTTAAACCGGCTTTTTATACAGCGGCACCATCATGACAGCTCTTCTTGTAAATGTCCTCTTTTCTTTATTATTGGGAAGGGTTCTGTCTGTGGGTCAAGCCACATACTGTGCTGATTATGTTTTTCTTAAATTAATTGCAGTCACAGCGCACTCTGGGTGGTGTTGGGATGATAGCATCTGAGTCGGGTAGAGGAAACTTCTCCCTTTCTTTCCCAGTTGTGGCTTCCACCAAATATTCCCCCACCTAGCCGGTGCAGCTATGCATCACAACTGGAAGGAAAGGAAACTTCTTTTTATTGAGCTTTGTAGCCACAGGAGGGAAGCTGATATTCAGAGGTGTGGGGGTTTTTTTTGGGGGGGGGAATAAGGGGAACACAGCTGTGAAGAGAAAAAAATAAACCTTCTCCCATGGAACTGTGATTCTGATCATAACTGCTCCTTCAATGGCCATCATTAATTTATAACAAGAGATGTTTCTGGGACATAGGAAGCTGCTATCTAATGAATTGGACCATTGCTCCTACTAACTCAGTAATATCTAAACTGACTGGCAGTGGGTTTCCTGGATTTCAGACAGGGGTCCCTTCCAGCCCTACATAAAGGGGCCAGGGATTGAACCAGGGACCTTCAACATCCAAACAAATGGCTGCAGATGAGCTATGCATTAGGTAGTTTGCCCCTGAAATGGCCAGTATCAGGCCCTGGAACTATGTTACTGTTATGAGTTTGGATGGGGGTATTAAGATGTGTGCCAGGCCCTTTTAATCACGGGATCCAGCAAGTGTTAAAATCTAATAAAGTCTTCTAATTCCTGGAACAGCCAGGCCAGCTTCCTGGTGAGGTGTTAGGAGAACAAAGGAAGGGGCTCTGCGTGAGATGGCAAATGGGTGGGAGCCCCTCCCTCAACTCAGGGTAGTGAAAAAGACAGAGCCAGAATTTAGAGTTAAAAGTTGCAGTGATGTGGGACAGAGCAGCGGTCTGGGTGAAGACAGAGAGACAGAACCATGTTTGATGTCTGTTTGACATCCAAGGCTGTGACTACAGGAGAAACAAGACCCTCATGAACCCCTCCACTGTAGGCTCAGGTTGTATACATGTGTAAATAAACCATATATCATAAAGACACCACAGTCTCTACGGTCCCTCATTCCAAGGAAACCAAACCCTGGAATCTCACAGGGCTCAGAGATTGGGGTTGCAGGCAGCATTACTTTTCTGCATATTTCTTCATTTGATCCTCACCACACAGAAAAGTCAAACTAATAGAGCTAACAGGGTGAAGTGGAGAAAAGGGACATTCAGGGATCCTTGTTGCAATTCATTGCACATTTATTTTAAGAAATCACTAGCTCTGTACCTGTGCGCCCACATACCAGTATAAATTCAAAAGTGTGCCAAAAAGGAACAGAACTTTGAGATGGGTTTGTGATGTAGCCAGATTTAGCTTCTGCTGAAATAAATTAGCAGATGAAATTAACACGATGTCTAGGTGAATGTCATGTGGATGTGGTGAGGTTGGGTAGGGAAAGGAAAGGAATAATTTATTTAAAAAGTGGGGTTAATGGGGAAAGGGTCCTGATACTGACTAAAGAGGTGTGAGATAATGGGCAAAAAGAAAGATGAGTTGAGATTTCTGGCCACAACCATCACCCAAAAGCTCTACCTCTCGATTGAATCCTCATAATGCAGTGCTGGCTTGGCCCTTATACTACCACCAGAAGGGTGGCCTTGTGTCCCACTTTACAGAGTCTTTGCAGTCTTACTTCAGAAGAGCTGTCAGAGGACAGTCCATTGTCCTTTATTTGAAGGGCTGTCAAGTCCAAGTCCAGTTTCAAAGAAAAAGGGGCCTTGAAACTGCACATCAAGAGTTAGCATCTGGATAGCAATGCATTTCTATTTAAATAATAGCAATTATTTCCAATTTTTCATCTATTCCAATTCTATGCAGATCTGGGGCCTCTTTTGCCTGCTTTTTTGGCAATGCATGGATGAATCTTCAAAAGCTGAAGCAGCAGAGGATGCACCACCATTATGTCCATCTCAGCCATGTCCTAAATTGAGAAGAAGCTCCCTCTGGTGCTTTGAGAAATTAATACATTCCTGTTCTGCATAAGTGGAGCTCAATTCCTAGGAAGCATTTCTACCTTAATTTTACATATAGACTCATTCATTTCAGAGGTGCACTAAAACTTCCAATTTGGATTATGGTTGATGCAAAGATTTCCTAATTGCTACCCATAATACACTTCCAACTCCAGAGAAGCTAATTTTCTTACTCTTCTCAAAGCATTTTGTTAGGTGCTATTATATTGATGCCATGTAGATTTAAGCAAGAAAATGCACTTTGTTGACACATAAAAGATGCTGTTGAAAGAAACCCATGAGAGGTGAGCACTTCTTGATTAGACTTCCAAGTGTTGCTAAATTAAGAGGAATCTATAATGGGGTTTATAAAATGCACAATATAATGCCTCTCTCTTTCTATGTGACAGTTTTGCATGCTGTTTTAGAAATATCTCTCATTTTAACAGTGTTTGAGCTTTCCCATCTCTTTGTGGGTGAAGGGGGAATGGAGACTTGCAGTGCCAAAAGTGGTTGGTGTGCTTAATGCAGGGGTGCAGACCCATGGGACCGGTCTACTGTGGGCTGTAGCCAGTGGTGGGCGGAGCTAGAACTGACAGAAGGTGGAGCCAAAGGGCCTACAACTTTCTGTGGAAGAGCTATAGCTCAGTAGAGCATCTGCTTTCCATGCAAAAGTCCCCAGCTTGAATCCCCAGCATCACCAGGGAGGGCTGGGAGAGTACCATCTCTGGAACCCTGGGGATCCACTGCTAATAAGCAGTACTGAGCTAGATGTACCAATGGTCTGAACTGGTATAAGGCAGCTTGCTATTTCCCCATCCTTTCTCCTCCTCTTGTGCACACACATGAAGTGGAAGAGGAAGCAATTGGAATTTCCAGAAGGGCAATTTTTGGACCACGGGTCCCACCATCTCAGGTTTAATGGGCAACTCTTTCGGGATACAGGCATCACCAGTGGAGCTTGGGCTGTAGAATTAGTGAAACTGGACCAATGAGAAACTATGAATTGGCCTTGAATTGATTAAAACAAGAGCCAGACCTGGGAGCACAGAGTGTGAATCCCTGCATGGTCATGAAGCTCATTGGGTGACCTTGGGCCAGTCACTGACTCTCAGCCCTACCTACCTCATAGTGTCATTGTGGGATTAAATAAAGAAGGGGAACATCATGCATGCCACCCTGACTGAGCTTCTTGGAGGATAAGCTGATAAATGCAATAATTAATTATAATGCAACTTAATTTTGCAGAAAAACTCTTGCATCTTCTCTTCATTGAGGTTTGTTACATATCTTTCAGGCATGTGTTCTAAATCCAAGTCAAAATATTCCTGCTGTTAGCAGTTAAGCCTGACTGGGTCTCTGCTGCATGTACTGTCTTCCTTGTCCTGTTTTGAACTCATGAGGAAATGGAAGTAGCCATGCAACGTAATGAACTGTATCTGGAGAAAGCTACACGCCTACAGTGACAGATTCTTTCAGCTCTGCTTTTAGCTGTCACTGTGTCTCTTATTCAAATGAAATGCACAGAGAGTTGCTTGGCGCTGTGTATCAGGGAACGATCCTTTAAGGAGAGGCTTCTACTCCTCTCGCGTTTCTCAACAGTGAATTATGTCTTCGGCAGAAGCCGCAAACTGCTTTAAAATGCAATCTTTGAGGACATGGCAGTGGTGATGGTGAGAATGTGTTACTTTTATAGCTCGTTTTCCATTTTGTCAACCGAAGGCTTTATCTCCCCATGAACTTCGTTAGTCTGAGTAAATGCTGGCCACTAGTAAGCTAAAAGGACATGACAGGAGAGACCAAAGAGAACTGGAAGCAACCAGCCTGAGTGTTTTTGGATTAAACACACAGTCATCAAATATCCATTCAACCATTATTTACTTTCCCTATGCCTAGGTGGAGGTGGAGGTGGAGGTGCAGGTGTGTGTGTGTGTGTGTGTGTGTGTGTACCAACACAAAAGCACGGGCCTTTTATGTCAATACCATTACGTTCATAAAAACGTTTTGGGAAGTACATTTCACAATATGTTTTGCTAGGACTAATAGCATGTAGCTGAAGCTGTGTTGCATCTAATCCCATCTCACACTCTTCCTCATATTCCTATACAAGCCTCCATCACCTGCATCCAGGTGGCCTGGTGGTTAGAGTGTCAAACTAGGATCTGGGAGACATGGCTTCAAGCTTCATTCGTTTCGTAGTAGATTTGCCCTTGAGATCAATAGTCCCCATACAATACAGTGGTACCTTGGTTCTCAAACTTAATCCGTTCTGGTACTCCGTTCGACTCTTGAAATTGTTTAAAACCAAGGCGCAACTTCCAATTGACTGCAGGAGCTTCCTGCACTCAAATGCAGCATCGGATGTTTGGCTTCCAAAAAACATTCACAAACTGGAACACTTACTTCCTGGTTTGCAGTATTTAGGAGTCGATTTGTTTGACAACTAAGTCATTTGGGAACCAAGGTACCACTGTACACTAAGAACATGTCACTGGCCTCATTTGCTCACCGTCATCCCTAGTCACCGTAGAGTCTTACTTTTTTCTTTCTGGTTCCTTTACATGCACTCTTTCAGCTGCTCATCTGTGAGCAGCTGCTGTACAACCCCACTGGTTAATATTCTCATCACCTTCCAACTCCAGGAAAGTGATTGTCTACAGTGGGGAGACTTTTCTATTCACAGGCACTCCCTGTGCGTTTTAGAATCCATATTCAGAGTTCTGAAATATGGGGAGCCTCTCCAGGTACAAAAGTCTCCCTGCTGCAGATAGTCACCTCCCTGGAGTTGGAAGGCAATGAGAAAAACATTAGCATTAGATTAGTAACAAGCTCTTCTGATTTCACTTTTTCCAAAGGAAGATTAATTTCAGGGGGAAAGAGAGAGACAGAGAAACCTTTAAGGCACAATTCTGCCGAACTTAAGCACTTTTTAGTGCCTAGCCCAATAGGGAACTTAAGCATGTATTTTACCTCTCTCTTATGGAAACCAACGGCCCTTGAAAGTGCTTAACTTTAAATCATACCCCAAGATTTTCTCCATCTCTTTTCCTCTCTTGGCCAGTGCAGCTGAATTCCGAATGACTAGCAAAGCTGTGTTGTGTCCTGTGCACCCATTTAAACTGAAAAGCGCACAAGGTTGGCTGGGCCGTTTCAAAGTCTCCAAAGCTTTAGCTGTAATCCTCTTAAAATATTATGCCCTGTGACTTTGCATACCATGTTGTCAGTGGTACAAAAGGTCTCTTTCATTTTATTTACAATTCTACACATGGCTCGCCCATTGTGCTTCTGAGTTTAACCCTTATTTTCATTGTACTACAGAGCTTTCTGATGCAGAAATGAAAATATCTCCTCAACACACACACACACACACACACACACACACACACACACGTACAACATTGCTTATTTATTGGGCAATGCCATTTTTAAAAAACAACACCACACACCTGCCTTCTTACATTATTTTCATAGTGTAAGGTAAATATCCTACCACTGTTACTGTGAAGATTTCTGCATGAATCTTTCATGCAAATTAAGTCAACAAATGCTTTCTTCCCAAGATATTTCCATTTACCAAGGCATTTTAAGCAATCTTTATTCCCTGAAATATGTGTGCATCTCTAAACTATGAAACAGTTGGCTTGTTAATACTGCATTTGTGGAGGTTATTCCAGTTACAGCTAACTTATGCCTCAGATGTATTTTTTTAAATGGTCATACCTCACTTATTTATTTTGAATTATTTAAATGTATGTAAATTTAATATTGACAACTGACTAGCATTGACAGTATGCAATCCAGTTGACTAAAATGGTCTGTTTGGGAGAAAGGGAAAAATCTGGCCTCCAAAACTAGCTTGTGTATGATTTTGGGGGGTGAGGGAAGAATAGTGTTTCAGAGAGAAAGGCTGCAATTTACCTTAGGTAAATCCAGTGCTGTAACTAACAGCAACTTCCTGTTATTTCCTTTCCTGTTCTAAAGGAGGGGAGCAATGCAGTCTAGCCAAATAGGAAGAGCAAGGTATGTCCTGCTACCCTTTAAGGACACAACAACATTAATTCTGCCAGCTAAACGAAACACAATTATTCTTTGATATTTGCACAACTCTTAGTTTTGCGACTGAGTTCGCATCATACATTAGGGGGGAAATTGCATAAAAATGCATTATATTAGGGGAAATTGCTTGCAGAGATGTGTATACTGTATATTGCTTATATCATGAGAAATTTGCATGCAAATGCAGGTGAATTTGCATGAGGGTTTAAAAAAACACACAAATTGCTGAAGAAATTTAGGATTGGAAAAATGAAAAAATGAGAGAAACCAAAATTGGCAGGTTCATCTATTCCTCCTAGTGGCAACACAACCTTTTGCTTCCCTTAGGAAAATAGTTGTGGAATCAGCTAGCAGTCACTTTCATTCTTTCCCCCATGTTTAGTCAAGTAACCTTGTTCATTTAAAACTACACAAAATATCTGAATCTGGCCACTTCCTGAGACAGCTTGATGAACTATTTCTCTGACCCAGTATAGCAGTTCCTGGGTTCATTATTTGGTTTTCTTTTACTGAAATGGGAAAAGGGAGATGCATTTGAAAGCAGGGAAGGCAGCTGAGGAGGTAATTGTAAAGCCCTGAAAACGATAAGGAAGCTTGGGAGCAGATGGAAGAACCTGAGCTACATTTTAATTTATTATTTCAAATTGGCCAGATTGCAGTTTATAGAGTCTCCTCTCAATAACTGGCCATCAAACTGTTAGGTAGCAACGTCCTGAAGTTGTATAGCACAGTTTGGGAATGATGGATAATCTGCTCTGTAAATTAAACGTCACCCTACGTTTAGTACTTGATAGCATGAAGTATGACTTCAGGGAACTGAGGAGAGAACTGGGGGAGCTGTAGATGTTCTGGCAATTTTCTCTGCAATTCTGCTCATACTGCTGATTACTGACATGACAGAAAACTGTTGCTTGGAGAGACAGAGGTTCCACATATTGCTTTGGTTAATGAAGGGTGAATCTTCTATAACGCAGAGCATTATTATTATTATTTATTTATACTGTTTTATTTTGTATTCTCAGGGAGAGTCCTCTAAAATAGCTACTTCCTTACAGGATAGCTGCAGCTATCACATGATAGCCTAAATGATTTTTTTTTAAAAAAATCATCTATTCATTGATTTCAGCAATTTCATCCACCCTTTCCACTCCAGTGGAGCATTACAAATGAAGGCTTGTGTCCCGCTAACTCCTACTCAGAGTAGACCCACTAAAATTAATGGAACTATGTTACTCAAGTCCATTGAATACAATCCTAAGGCTGCAATTCTAACTCTACCTACCTGGGCGGACGCCCTGTTGAATTTGGTGAGACGTACATACATTGTTATGATTGCCCCATAATATACCAGAGAGAGAGAAATCAAAATACCATACTGAAAGCCTGATGAAACAAAAAGTCTTAAATCCTGGCAGAAGATCATAAAAAGAGGTGAGCTAAATCTCTTGGTGCACATCCTTGGCACTGCCACACAAAATTCCTGTTCCTTCATTCTCACCAGCTGTGACTCAGATACTGATGGGACAGACAGAGGAGGCTTTCCCTCTGAGCACAGCAGATGGACAGGCTAAAAGGAAAGAGATGACCATTAAGCATCATGGTCCCAAACAGTTTAGCCTTTAAAGGTAAGGACCACTTTGAATTGTGTCTGCAAAGGAACCAGTAGACCAAGAGTTACCAACCTTTTGGGGGCGGTGGGCACATTTGCAAACTGGTGAAACTGTTGTGGGCACACAACACCCCAAACACACATCATGACCAATTATACTGTCTACAACAGAATGCTTCTTTCAAGCCTAATTTTGGCTAAACAGATGGAGGTGCAGAGGACCATGTGAGCACCAGGAAAAGCATCAATGAGTCCATATGTCCCTGCAGATGCCACACTGGTGACTCTTGAAACAAATAGTGAAGTTGCTATAATGCAGAAATAATATGCTGTTAAATGTCCGCACACTGCATTCTGAACCAGTTGAAGTTTCCAGATGTTCTTTGAAGGGAGACCCACATAAGGTGCATCACAGTCACTTAGTCTTGATGCAGTCAAGGCATATTTCCAGCAATCAGCAATAGCCTTGGATTAGATTATATTTCATCCATGATGTTCTAGATGGCATGGAAGAGCTGTTCCAGTTTTTCCTGAACATATCTAGCAACAAGTGGTAATGCAACCCATTGTCATCCCTGTATATGCAGGAGTAGTGGGCATATTTGGTCTGCATTGATGACACAACACCCAGCCATGGTTGCACATCCTGGATTGGATATAATAGCCAACCAGAGCTTGGTGAACATCATATTGTTTTTTGACCACTGGCCCTTCTGTGTGGACCTCCGTGTTCCCACTGTCCTACATCTGAAGTAATATCTAATAAGATCCTGAAGTTGAAATGACATTGAGATGGGTAATGGAATTACAGACTGTGAAAATGCATTAATAATACTATTAATAATAATACTTTTTAGAAATGGAAATAATTACCTCAAATAGGAAAGTAATAATCCTCCTCTTCTGGAACAATAACTGACCAATTAAAGTCAACCCATTGATCTCATGGCTACAGCATGTGAACCACGTAACTAATTAGCTAACTTAAAATAAAGATGAATGAATGAAGTGACAGTAATTAATTAAAGGGACAGTAATACTGAAATCCTCAACCCTTGTTTTTTTTAAGCATTGAAATTTGTACCCCACCCATCAATCCAGTTACAAATTATGAAATCCAGTTATGAAGGTGACTACGTTTTGCCCGCACACTTTGTACAGGATAGGCTGTCACTGCAAGTGCTTTTCAAGATGAAAAATGGCCACAAATCTGATCTGAAAAAAAGGGAGAACAACATGGTAGACACTGGGATGCAACAGTTGGTCAATGATGTTATCTGGACTCTCTGTAAACAATGAGTTAACAAAGGATGCTAATTCTAGACTAAATTGCTAGTATGGAAACAACAATAGTGAAACAGTAATAGTGATGATTGTTCAGTTTTCTGTTTGGCACATAGATGAAGAAGAAAGATATAAAGTCATGACAAAAAATGTCATGTAACACCAGGATAAAGGAGTGCAAAAAGAATATTGCAGGGCAGGGGAAGTTTTCACTGCTTTAATCTCACTGCTGTCCATGACTATCACTATCACTTGGTCATTAATTCTTTCTACCACCTGTATTTTTTTTTGAAACGAATTATTCCAAGCAGATGAGTGTGTAACTTGCCTCTGTGACATGTCAAGACATTTTGCTGCAGGAGGAGAACACAAATGCTCCTCTCCCCAGGCTCAGGCCAACACTTTTAACAGGCTTGCTGCACCACCCAGTGCATCCATTTCTTGCTTCCATCCATCCTCTGTTTTCATGCTGGCAACTGAGATGTCAAAAATGACAACGTCTGTGCTTTGAAGACTTGGGAACAACAGTGAGAAAAAAGCAGCTGGAAGAATAAAATACAGGAAGCTTATAGGCTGGCATCTAGTCTACAGTCTGAAGTCCTATTGGAGTCCCCATGTGATTGGAATGGCATCACCGGAATACTGTTGGCTCTGCCCTCTCTTTTGTGCTCCAAGGCCCACTCAGCCATACATTAGACTGGCTGCACTTATAGAGGCTCCCCATGTTATTTAGAATACTGTACAAGATCCCTGCTGCTGCTGATCCTTCAATGGTTAAGGAGTGACAGGGCTGGACACAGGTTTATGATGGATGGGAAAGGCCCCATTCTAACCACATTAGGGGATGGGATGAATATCCAACTGGACTTAGGGGGCTTCTACATCTGTGAGCCTGATAGCCACAGGTTTGCAAATGGAAAGTATTTTTATTATTAATGCTTTAAACTATTTAGGAAGATTTGATTGTTTAGCAATTTATATAAACAAATAAGCTTTTTTTGCAACAAAAAAGTGACTAAATGTAGGAAGAAGCAGCATGGGAACATTGACAATAAACAAATAAAATCCATAAATTATGGAGAACTATCGCCTGGTAAGTGTGACTAAGGGATAATTAAGAGAAATGGTTATTGTATTGATGGGTACAAGCACTGAAGAGAGCTACACTGGAGGGAGGAGGGAAAGACAGTCAAAGAATTTACCAAAGTAGGAAGACAGAGTTTCATCGGCAAAGCAAGGAGTGAGCTCTTCTCCGTTAGCACACATGAAAGGAAAACTCAAAAGGGAAACTATTATCTGTAAACTATCACTTGCTAGATAGCCAGAGGATGTTAGAGAAGAAGAAGAAAATCATACACAATACCTAGATCAAATATTTTAAGGAGCTTTTTATATTTTTGCTGAGCAGCAAGCACACAGCAGTGCTAACCTCCAATTATCAAAGATATTCCTAACCCAAGCAAAGTTTTAATGATGCAACTCCCCCCTCCCTCCATGCACAGACACAGATGAACTAGTCTCAACTTTCTCTGTTATCAAGAGAAATGAACTGCCAGAGAAACCACGTTATTATTATTTTTCCATAGGGGAGACACAACTTCAGCTTGACATGTGCTGCAAAGGATCAAGCTATGTTTACTGAGTCCCACAAAGGACCAGGTATCTAAAGAAGGAGAGGACGGTTGTTCATCACACTCATCCCTATTACTGCAAGACCAGGTTTGTTGCTGTTGTTACTTTCCAAGTTGATATACACATGCCATGGGCTGTGCCTGCCTTAAAATCTGTCCAATACTACTGTGAGCATAAACTTTCTGAAGAATCCACTGCTCATGGGGAAAGGGCAGCAGTTCAATGGCAGAGCATCTGTTTTGCAAACAAAAAGTCTCTGGTTCGGTCCACAGCACCTCCAGGTAGGGCTGGGAGAAACACCAGTTTGAAACCCTGCCAGTCTGTGTAGACATTACTGACCTAGATGGACTGATGGTCACACTCTGTATAAGTAGGCAGCTTCCAAGTGGCTGCTAGGCATGGAAAGCATCCGTTGGCTGGTGTAGATGGTGTGATTTGGTCAGGAATGGGGACCCTATGGCTCTCCAGATATTGTTGGGCCACAATCACCACCATCCCTGATCATTGGCTGTGCTGGTTGGGCTGATGGAAGTTGGGTTCCAACAAAATCTGCAGCACTGCAGGTCTACCCATCCCTGACTTAGGCTGTGTGTTCAACTAATCCTCCCTGTAGCTTTGACATCGCAGGAAGAATAAGAAACCAAAGTACAGAAAATGAGATTTGGATTAAGCATTTTCAGTTCGAATTATATGGAGAAGGAATCCAGGGATATTGTAGAAATTCTTGACTTCATGGATTTCAAGCAGAGATTAGAATGCTCACCTTGGGGTGCACCAGAAGGCATGATTTAGGTAAAGGATGAGGAACCTGTGGCCCTCGATATGCTGTTGGACTCCAACTTCCATCAGCTGCAACTTTTATTAAATCAATGGTTCATCTGCCTGCTGTCTCCTGATTGGCCCACTGGGATGGTGAGGGCAGATTCTGCTGCTTCTTTCTTCTCAACAGTCTTGAGGGCTGTTCAAGTGGTGATTTGGAAGAAGTGTCAGACCCTATGGATGTTACCTTTACTCTCTTCAACTTGGGTAGGTGCTGGTTCTGTATACACCCACAGTACAATTCTGTTCATCTCAGCATTCTATAACATTCAACCACCATTGAGCAGCTTTGCAATGATGGCATGAGTAGGACTTCAAGCTGGCCAAACCAAGACTTTGCTCTGCAGAAAGCCAACTCTGCACTGCATGTATTCAACACACATTTTCTACCTGCCCATTTGCCCTTCAATGTGGCAGAGCATATGACAAGGAGGTGACCATTTTCTCCCATTGTTCTTACACTTTGGCATGCCCTTCCCCCTGCTGTATGGAAAGTATTGTCTATCAGTGGCTTCAGACATCTTGTGAAGACACATCTTTTGATCCAGGCTTCCTGACCCATGAGTTTGGACTCTTACTTTTGAATTCCCCCTTTTAAGCTCTTTAAATAATGTTGTTGTTACAATGCCATTCTATTGTTTTAATATTATTTTTGTACACATCTTAAATTTTTAAAAATATATATTAAGCCATTTAGAAATGTTTTTAAATAAATAAGTAAATAAAACAAGAACCAGAAAGAGAAATGTAAGCTATACCCAAATGCAATTGCTATACTTGAATCATGACTATGGGTTGTATCTAAGTTTTACTTACAGTAGACCCCTGAAATGAATGAACCTAACACATTTATTAACTTCTTCTGAGTAGGACTAACATTGAACACCACCCCATGTGTTTTCACTGTTGTGCTTTTGTGATAGGATCAACGGACATCATTTATCTGGGATCAAACTGAGCTAAGTCCAGAGAAGGAGAAAGTCTAATTCAGAAAATTTGGAACCACTCCTTTTCCTCTCTGTCTGTACATTAATATACACCATGGGATGTGCCTAATTAAAACAATGATTATCAGCCTATTAATCTGGATTTGTGACTGTTTCCTTGCCCCATTGTTTTCATTCCCTTAATGTAACCCCTTGCATCAGCATCTTGGCTAGGGTTATAATTTTGCATTTTGTTTTGTAGGCACTTATTAATGTGGGTGACACATTGTAGACTTCTGCATTTATCATGGAAAGGTGATAATAAGTTGTAGTGAAAATGAAGAGCAAACTGATGTGATGGGTATCATGCAAATTAAAAGCAAAGTCCCGAGGGAAGTAGAGAGAACAACAAAGACTAGCAGAAAGAAAGAGCTGGCTGAGGAAGTAATATGAAACCAATATAGAGAAAATAATCTAAGCCAGCTTTATATAAGTACCATTGAAAGATGGGTTGAATGATAGCTCTTTTCAGCGTGGAGAAAGAAAGAATCCAGAAATGCATGCAGGGACAATTATCTTTGCCTAAGCAGTGACATTTGGACAATTTTCATATCTTGAAAGTTGTTTATGCATTGATTTATAGTGTTGCATTGTGCAAAGTGGCATAACTACTCTGGTAGATTACAATGAAAGCTGCATTTTACCAGAGGTGAGCTGAAAGTTATTTGCTGAACCTTTTCTGCACGAAATAAGGGAAACAGGGGAGGGGTGAAAAGTTTCATGATATTGAACCTTTTTGAACCAGCCACAGCCAGGGCCAAGATGCTGTGTGGCATCATAAGGCCTTCAAAGTGGGTGCATGACAAGGAGCAATGCTCGCTTGGGCCTCCCTCCCACATGTTGTGATAGGGAAATTAATTTGCATGGTAGAGTAAAGTATCTACCATGAGCAGGGAGCTCAGCTACCAGCACTAGAAAACTCAACCCTGTTAGAGTAGTCTCCTAGGTAAGTGTGTATAGGATTGCAGCCCCAATCATGAGAAAGATTGTAGTGGGACTTTTGAAGTACATCCAATCTATGTTTAAAGGTCATAATTATGGGAACTGTACTTCTCCCTCCCCTCACAGAACTCCAGTTCCCATTACCCTTAACAAACAACAGTTCTCAAGATTCTTTGGGGAAGTCACGTGCTTTAAATGCACATGATTTTTAAGCTGTGTGCTGAAACAGTGCAGGAAATATAACACAGAATCAAATATGGAACTGTAATTCTGCTCCTAGTGACATGAGGAGTACTGCGTCTTCCATCCCCCATCCCACCCGTCAGAAAACATTGCCAGAAATAAGCTTGGAAATTGCTGAGAGAAGTCAAAGAAGATTTGTCTGAGAGTAGGACACATACCTATCTCCCGCCTGCTATTATGGAAGCTGCCATTCCAATGAGAAAGTGACTCTTTGCCTGTTAGCCTGAGAATGTAGCTCCTTGTCATGTTAGACAATGTGGAGCCCTCGTCAGAGTTCAGCTGCACAACCGGGATCAGTGCCCCAAGGACTCGGTACAGAGACACGTAGATTTCTAGGAGTGACAAGCCTTTGCTAACAAGCCTCTGGACACTTGAGATGTTTGGTCATCAGCCTTCTATGCTAGCACTGAATACTGAAACAAAAGCTCCCAGGAACCTCTAAAGACTTAAATGGAACAAGTGAGAGCCATGTTTAGACACTAGAATGTTGTGGAGTTTCTGCTGCATTTCAAGTTTTAATGTTGGCTTTTCATTTTATTGTATTTATCAGGCATTGTATTCCACCTGGGGTCTCATCGGATGAAGGATGGGTAGAAATAAAACTTTAAAGATCCATAAGTAAATAAGTAGAACATCTCAGGTGAAACAACTGACCTACTCAATCACCTGGTATGTATCACAAAACCAGGAATCGTGCTTAGTTTTCTTGCAGTGTGCGAGAGAAGCAGTGAAAGGACTACTTAGCACAACCATTAACTATGGTTTACCATGATGTGTGAACTGGGTCAATGTATGCATGCAAAAACATAGTCAGGATCATCACGAGAGGTCGATGAACTGCAGTGTTCTCAAATCTGCATCAAGAATCTAGTTGGAAGCCAGCATATAAGTCATTCTTCCTAAAAAGCACATGGGGGAGGTGGAGGTGGGGAGGCTTTGGAAATAGATCAAATTTTGCACTTTGCTCATCAGGTTTTAGTCATATTTGTGTAGATTTATAGGAACTAAAACACCTTGGAAACAGAACCAATCAAAATTAAGCACTTTTAAAAGCCCACTGATTTCAGCGAGAGAGGTTTAAGACTTTGGATTGTGCCCTTATCTGTGCTGGTCAATTACATGTAGTTTATGCTACTGTGCTGAATATGACTGTACATTTCCATTTCCCCAAAGAATGTATCTGGTATGTGTGCGGTTTGGATTGCCTTCTTTACAAACAGGAACATTTTGTAAAAGAATGCATCCTTGAATTTCCTGCCTTTTGGCAGTGAAGAGGTTACCACAATTGAAGCAGTGATTAAATTGATGAGCAACTCATAGCATAGAATTATTCAACAGATACCAGAAATACCAGGTTGTTTGCATCACAAATATCTTACCTTAAGGGCAGAAGATATGTTTTAACTAGATTGTCAACAGGGGAGAGTGTGACTGTATATTAACATGTGAATCATTTTAATACAGCTGTGCTACCATAAAATGCAAATGAAAGCGAAAGGTTACAGCTTGCAAAATTAATAGTAAAAATATGTTTTGTGGAAGAATACATATTGTGCTCAGATCTCAACTGAATGTTTTCTTTTACATAGGGCTGGATGCATTTTCTGTGTTTACCCCAATTTCAAAGCATCTCAGCATATTTCTTACAAATGTTACTTTCCTTTTCCTCAGGTGAGCAGCTCTGAAAAAGTAATTTTGCAACTTTGCAGAATACTTGAGTTTGGACTCTACCGGATCGGTGGGGGGTGGGGTGGTATGCCAAGGGCACCTATTGGTAAGTGCCTGTGAAGTCAACAACTACTCCCAATCCTTGAGAAAGTACCAAGAAATAAAATGCAGCACAGAAGTACAAAGGAATAAATGTGTATGAGCCACTTTAAAAGGAAAGATAGGCACTTGTGGCATGAAAGGCCACAAGTCTGAGAGGCTTTCTGGTCTGTCATATAAATTTGTGATTTACATCATAGTTGGGATTGCTCTTTGAATTCTATATATTTCATCTGGGCATGCCTTTAACAATCCATTTTTTTAACACTAGCGCTTTATTATAAAATTGTCTTCCCAAGAAATTTCCCATATAGGTTTTGACCCAGCAGAACTGTGTTTAGCTTTCACAGCAGAACTATTCACTGTGTATCCTTAGACCCTTTTTGAGCCTGTTTTGCCTCTGGGTATCAGCAATAAAATTCATTTACTCACATTTTATGGTTTAAAACAGAAAAGAAACCCAATACCTTTCTACAGAATCATGACAATTTTTGAAAAAGTAGAGTCACCTCCTGTGGGTGCTGGCGGGAAACATGCAATTGCTTATTTGCATTTAAGTCCAATACACACACTGCTTTAAAATTTCACACTGACTGGGGCTGTAAGCTTGTTTTTAAAGCCAACCTGTAGGCAAGCCCAACACATAGCCATAAATCATTCTGAACTCTATTTTGTTCTTCTCAGTGAAGCTCTTTCTATAAGTGGACCAGCAGAAGGAACCCAGCCGAGCACATGCTGTGCATGCAAAACATCCGACATCAACCCCAAGCATATCCAGATAGAGATGGGCTGGAAAAGCCTCTTATCAAAAACCCTGAACAGCTGCTACCAGGTCATGACTATATTTGGAATATATTTTATGAATGTATTGCCTGTCTTTTCTGTATTACAGTAAATGTAAGCAGACCACAACGTTAGGTAGACCAGTGTCCTGACTGTGGCTTGAATTCAATTGAGAATTTGTCTAATCCTCTTTTGAAGTTGGTGGCCTTTAAATCACCTGGGCTTAGTCCCTTTGCCCCAAGTCAGTTGAAGTGGTAGTTGCAGAAACAGTGTTGGAAATTTGAAAGGCAAATGAAGAGGCTCAAGATCCCAGGAAAGCAATTAACTCTCTGTTGTTGTTACTCACTTTAATCAATGGTCTCAGCCTCACCAGCAGTGACCCACTGCTCACACACTCCTTGCCAAGGGTCTTCTCCATATGCAAAATAATACCCATACTACTTGGATGAAGCTGGAGGGGCCACTGACCACCTACTGCACCTCTGGACTCTCCTTCCGGTCAGGTTTCTGTTACCTTACTGTAATAAGCACCATACTTCATCTTAATATATGCCTGATAGCTCAGTCCCAACTCACTCAGGCACAGGAGTTTCTGGTTTCCTCACCCCTAGAAAACTTAGTTGGACTGGATCATAGAATCATAGAATCATAGAGTTGGAAGAGACCACAAGGGCCATCGAGTCCAACCCCCTGCCAAGCAGGAAACACCATCAGAGCACTCCTGACATATGGTTGTCAAGCCTCTGCTTAAAGACCTCCAAAGAAGGAGACTCCACCACACTCCTTGGCAGCAAATTCCACTGTCGAACAGCTCTTACTGTCAGGAAGTTCTTCCTAATGTTTAGGTGGAATCTTCTTTCTTGTAGTTTGGATCCATTGCTCCGTGTCCGCTTCTCTGGAGCAGCAGAAAACAACCTTTCTCCCTCCTCTATGTGACATCCTTTTATATATTTGAACATGGCTATCATATCACCCCTTAACCTCCTCTTCTCCAGGCTAAACATGCCCAGCTCCCTTAGCCGTTCCTCATAAGGCATCGTTTCCAGGCCTTTGACCATTTTGGTTGCCCTCCTCTGGACACGTTCCAGTTTGTTCGCATTCATACTTTTACTTATTTCCATTACAGTATTTACAATATTTATATATCACCCTATATTATCAAATGGGAGAGGGGTTATATTCAAAGAACAATAAATTAAAATAATAAATACAGCAATCCACAGTAGAAAACTAGGTCAGATATCACTCAGCAAATGCTTGGCTTAATGAATTACGTCTTCAACAGATGCCAAAATACAACTAAGGGTTGTGTTTGTTGTTCTTCAATGGACTTTGGCAGTCTCAGCACTACTGAAAATGATCCAGTGATCATCTCTGGCCCTTGATTATTCTGTCTGTTCACTATAAGCTCTCAAGATTTAGCTGCTTATAAGTGGAATCTAAACAAGCACAAGGGCATTTAACAAATAGAATATCAAGCTTCTATTGTGTTCTGTGACTTTAATTTGATTGAGAAATCTTAAGAAGACAAGATGATTATCATGCCTTGTGGACTATTCCTTATCATAGCGAACAATAAAAATACGTTTTATTATTATTTTGAAACAAGAATTTATGCATACTAAATTCTACTAATAGTTAAAGTATTCTAAATGCCCCCAATATTCTCTCTCTCTTTCTCTTTCTCTCTCTCTCTGTGTATGTGTATGTATGTATATGCGTGTACAGGAGCATTTGCAGCTGTTTGTAGGTTCTCATTTTTGCATTTCAACTTGTATGCTTTATTAAAGGGTGCTAACATGTCAGTAGCTTAAGTTACTTAGCAAAAGGGAAAAAGGAAAGCCCAGAGTCACGTTTTCCTAGACCCAAATTCCCAGCTGTCCTCTTTTCTGACAGAAAGTCTTAGGGCACAGAGTGCAAATGACTCGGTAAGTGTTTTTTAGGGTAAATGTGAAAACTCTCCCAGACTGCTAAGGGGAAATTTCTCAGGAATATTTCACAGTGTCAATCTCTACATATATCAGGCCGAGCCCAGCGACAACAAAAATGACACAGCTGCTCTATTACTTCTCTTTTTGTGGACAGAACACTGACAGTATTTCTTCTGGTGACAGCATTTATTCCTGATGGCAAAGCAATCATCACCTTGTAGTCTATTGATCTATCTATAGCACAATTGTAAGGCCATCACCAGCTGTGATGTGCTAAGGGGTTTCTATCCCATAGCCTCGAAAAGGACTTAACGTTTCTCTTTTGTACTCACATATTTTTCTGTATTCCCCATTTTTGCTGCTTTCTTTCATAGTCTGTACATTGTTTAGAGTAAAGGAAGAAGGTTATCCTGTTGCCAACTGATAATCTAGATTTACAGGCCAGTTCTATGTGTGTTTTTAGCCCATTTGGTTGAATATGGCATATTTCCATGGAAGTATGCAGAGAAAGAAAAGACTGTTAATGGCTACTAGCTAGAATGGCTATGCTTTTTCTACCTCCAAAGTCAGGCAAGGGCAGTATGTTTCTGTATACCAGTTGCTACGAGTCCTCAGTGGAGAGAGCGTTCTTGCACCCAGGGCTTCCTATAGGTATCTGGTTGGCCACGGTGTCTTTAGCCTGATACAGCAGAGCTCTTCTTATGCTCTCAGGTTTGCTCTTTTTTTTTTTTTAATATAATTTTTTATTAAAGAATTTTTTTTTATATAACAACAGAAACATAACAATACAATACAATAAACACAACAAACAAACAAACAAAAACGGAGACAAGTACAATTTCAGATCTTTTTTTCTTATACCTTGCTTCTCCGACTTCCTCATGCCTCCCTTTTCTGTATTCCAATTTCTAATCATTTATTCAGCAAATCTTCCCTTGTTTTAATTTAGTTTGTCTTCCTTATTCTCCTTATCTTATCCATTACTAATAGTAACCATTTATTTTCTAGTCCAACATCATTTTAGCTTTCATTAATTTTGTAATATTTCTTTAAATAGTCCTTAAATTTTTTCCATTCTTCTTCCGCTGCTTCTCTTCCCTGGTTTCGGATTCTGCTCGTCATTTCTGCCAGGCCCATATAGTCAATCACCGTCATCTGCCATTCTTCCAGAGTGGGTAGATCTTGTGTCTTCCAGTACTTCGCAATGAGTATTCTTGCTGCTGTTGTAGCATACATAAAAAAAGTTATATCCGTCTTTAACACCCCTTGGCCGACAATACCCAAGAGAAAGGCCTCTGGTTTCTTAGGGAAGGTATATTTAAATACCTTTTTCAGTTCATTATAGATCATTTCCCAGAATGCCTTAATCTTCGGGCACGTCCACCAGAGGTGAAAGAATGTACCTTCCTTTTCCTTACATTTCCAACATTTATTATCAGGCAAATGGTAAATCTTTGCAAGCTTGACTGGGGTTATGTACCACCTATAGATCATCTTCATAATATTTTCTCTTAAGGCATTACATGCCGTAAATTTCATCCCGGTGGTCCACAACTTCTCCCAGTCAGCAAACATAATGTTATGACCAATGTCCTGAGCCCATTTAATCATACTTGATTTAACCGTTTCCTCCTGTGTATTCCATTTCAGCAGCAAATTATACATTTTTGACAAATTTCTAGTGCTGGATTCTAACAGTTCAGTCTCCAATTTTGATTTTTCCACCTGGAAGCCAATTTTACTGTCCATTTTAAACACTTCATTTATTTGATGATAGTGCAGCCAATCTCTCACTTTCCCTTTTAATTTCTCAAAACTCTGCAATCTCAGTCTGTCCCCTTCCTTTTCCAGAATTTCCCAATATCTTGGCCATTTAGACTCCATATTTAGCTTTTTAACTGCCTTAGCTTCCATTGGCGACAACCACCTTGGGGTTTTGTTTTCCAACAAATCTTTATATCTAGTCCAGACATTTAGTAGTGCTTTTCTGACAATATGGCAGGTTTGCTCTTTTAAACACATTAAAAATTGTGTATTAGGAGTTCACAATGAAATGCTGGATAATTTTTATAGAGCTTTTCTTTGTTTAAAACAAAACAAAACACAAATTGCTGCAGAAATGTAGAGAGTTAAATTTAAGATCAGAAAAAAGAGAAATTGAGAGGAAACTGAAATTGACAGATTATTTGTCCATCCGCTGCTGTTGCCTGCATGTTTTTGTTTTGTGCTAATTTTCTTTAAAAAAACACACTTGGATATAGTTCAGAATTTAGCCATGCCTAACAGATGCTTCAGATACCACATTTTAAAGTATACACTAGGGCTCTACATAGAGGGCTCCCTGCCGACCAGCACTGCGACCTCAGTCCAGGCTTCTGTGCTGACCTTGGGACCTCTCACCGGTGATCTGTTCCCAGGTCAATTCAGATGGTGTGTTCGAGCTTAAGTAGGGTTTTAAAAACTTCAATGAAAAATCCAGTTTGGGGCAGGGGGTGGGGGACAGGGAGATGCTGTGTCTCTTTCCCAGCTCTCCTGACCAGGAGCAAGAGGGCTTTATCCTATGCTGTGCTGCTACTTTGTGAGGCATTTCAAGGAGCAGCAATATGCACCCCACAGGGTCAAAATCTTTGCTTAGTGAAATATGTGCGGTGTTGTTTCAGGGGTCTGGGAACTGGGCACGAAGAAGGAGAAGAAGGAACGTTTGGGCAGGAAAGCCTGTACCCCGCATCCAAAGCATCTACCCCACCCCCCTTCTTTTGGGAAGAAGCAGCTTCTCGAGTAGGTTCCTCCTACACTTTTTTCATGGTTTCGTCTTCTCATCCCTTGTCCCCTGCCTATCCTTCCTGCCTCACACTCAGGGCCGTCTTACCCATAGGTGCTAGGGGTGCGCCGGGCTCTCGGGGCACCAGGCCAAGAGTCCAGGGCCCGAGAGTTGAGTCCGGGGAAGACCCCGCTCGTTGGTTGGAGCGCTGCGGCAGGCTCTTCTGCTGTGGGCGGCTCTGCATTGTGAGTTCTGGGGCGACTGAGCCAGGGAGATGCTGAGGCGGCTGGCTGGCTCCGCCCTCCTGCGCGCCTGGGGCTGGGCAACCTGGAGGGGGGATCTTTGCACCCTGGTGTCGCATATGCTTAAGACAGCCTTGCTGACACCACATCCCCTGACAGGCCCAGATCACTCTGACCCAGTCAACCCAATTCAATCCAATTTGAGCTATGCCTAGAATCCCACTCACCTACCTAATCAACCCAATTTGTTTAATTTCTCAGCTAAAGTATGCATCTAATTTCTCAGCCCTAGTATGCATCTAAAACCATTCATGTTTACACCTAAGAACTTAATATGTATATGCAACAGCTACATGTTTTCATCTGCATATATCATTGGAATATAGCAGGGAGCTATATCCACCATGTTTCCGATGATGTATACACATACCTACATCTGCTGCCACTTAACAGCAGCCGATAGCTTATAGCACCCATTGGCACAAATTGCTCATCAGCACTAAGCTGTCCCACTCCACTGATTTCCATGGGACTTAGGGCTGCTTCAGAGATGCATGGAGAAAACAGAGATGCACACCTGAAACAGAGCATCTGGCCAACTGAGATTTATGTACATATCTTATTTGGCAATGCACGTACACATTTTTCCTAAAATACACACATTTGTCTCCCTTACATATCATACCTTGGAGTGCGTACAGGATGAAATGTAATCGATCCAGAGCAAGTTAGTTGCAGTGAGTTCCAGCTGAAGCCAATGGAACCTAAGTTATTCATTGTGCCTAATATTTCACATTGATTTCAATGTGTCGCTAGTGCAATCGAGTTGCACAATCCTAACCATGTCTACTCAGCCCTGTTGAATTCAATGGGGCTCACTTCCAGGTTGGTGGGGTTTGGGGTTTGGGGTACATATTTCCACAAAGACACACACACCTGAATTGAGGTCCAGTGGAGGATGGGTTTAGTTAACAAGCTTTTCGGGTTGTTGTTTTTTATAAGGAGATAATGAGAAAGAAGAAAATATTTTCTGATTTGGCAACTTGGAGCCTCTGAGACTATAAAAGGACATGGGTTCATTACCGATTCAGAAGAAAGAGACTGCCTGCTGGAAGCACCTGTGCCAATTTCAGGAGTAACAGGATTTTATTAAATGTTTCCCCTGCAAATGATAACCAGGCCTGACCCTTTTTAGCTTGAGATCTGAGAAGATCCTGGCCTGAAGTATAATGGCTGCAGGCTATACCATGAAGGCTGTATTCCCAAGCGACGTGGCTTGTCTGTGATAGTTGCTTTTTACTGCTCTTCACAGGTTGATGATTCTTCCAAAATATAGCCAGCCATTTGTATTGGGCATGTATTTTTATTTTACAGCTGGGCCAATTACTGCAATGTTTGTTCGACTTCCTAAAGCAATAAGTTTGGCCACACTCCCACACACCTGTCAACCAGCATTCGGTGCACTTTCAAGAAATGGGGATTAAATGATATTTGTAGAAAATGAGGCTCATTCTTTTATTTGCAAGTATTCTCAGAGGCTTGCTTTTTGAATTTGCATCATGCACTGGAATTTGTGCTCCGAGTTCTTTCACATATACTTTCAGTTGGGGAAGGAGCACAGCATTACTATGATATGAATGCCATAAACTAAGAAGCACTGTTTGAACATTAAAATATTCATGATGAACCCACAGGATAAAGTTTTTTTCTTGGGGGGGGGAACCCAGGTGTTAAAAAGATTTAAAAAGTGAATAGCCAAAGAGAAGTAAAACTAATAGCATATATTCAGGAAGCATCAAAGTAGTGAAGAGCTGGTTCTCATGAATTTTGCCATACAGTAAAAGAAAGGAATGGTTTATTGCAGGGAAGTGTATCAATTTTGTAACCTCAGAGGTTCATCTCTTGGGTTCTTGTTTAATATAGGAATATATTTTTAAAAAATGATGCTTAAATGTGTTCTCCATCCTGTGGCTTCAGGTGATGCAGACTGAATTGAGACTGTTCATCTAGGTAAGCATCAATTTTCTGGTACGACTTGGGCTGCATTCGCATGGCAGTTTATTTTATTTTCCTGATGTTTCCCCAGCTGTTAATTTGTGCATTAACAAATGCATTAACTGCATTTGAGCTTTCACGTGCTGTAAAAGCAACATCCGGAAAAATAGCGGACTGTAGCACAACTTTGGCACGCATTTTCATGTTATTTGTTTCAAGAAAAAAATCCATTTGCAAATGACACAGAAATGAGTGCTAAGCTTGTGCTATATATTCTGCTATATTTCTGGAAGTGGTTTTACATTGTGTGAAATCTCAAATGTAATGCAGAAATTAGCAGTTAGGGAAACCAAAGGAAAACAGAATAAACTGTTGTGTGCATGCAGGCTTGATGTCTTAACCACAGTACAGTGGTACTTCGAGTTACAAACGCCTCAGGTTTCAAATGCTTCAGGTTACAAACTCCGCTAACGTGGATAAGTTCCCTCGAGTTGAGAACGTTGCCCCAGGATGAGAACAGAAATCATGTGCCAGCGGTGCAGCGGCATCAAGAGGCCCCATTAGCGAAAGCACACCCCTCTTGTTAATAACAGTTTCAGGTTAAGAATAGACCTCTGGAAAGAATTAAGTTTGTAACTAGAGGTACCACTGTATATCCCTTACAAGCTTTGAAACCTGTGGTTTGCTGAGTTGCATATCTTGTGGTTCTTAAACAGAGTTCTGCATTGTTTCATAGCAACCTTGAACGACTCTCTTATGCCTTTACATATGAGCTTTGTTTTCTGGCTGGATAAGCTTCTTCACAAGTTTTGAAGGCCCTGGCAGATAAATAGATACAATTTCTATTTTCAAATTAATTCTACTTCTCATGAGAAAGGTGATGGATAATGATGAATAGTCAAGGGAGCTGTGCTGTCTTAGAATGTACTGCCTTGTGGTAGTGAAGCCTCTCGTAACTTCTATTGGCTCAATGCTATAGTGGTCTTGCACTAGCATGGCCCTCTCGATGGCTGCACCAATAGAACAGAATGTGTCACATGACACTCCCTAACCCCTCTAGAAGCTTCTGTGCTGGGATTGCTTGCCGATCTGATCAAACAGATGGTCTTTGCCTTCAGCTGCATATGACACACGCAGGTGTTGAGGAAATGCTAAAGCAACGTATGTACAATGCAGCATTTCTGAATTGTTTGGCCTTCAGTGTGCCAAATGTTTCCTGAGCTGTGAAACACGGAAGCAGCTGTTGACAGGAGAAACGCTGGGAACAGGAACTCTGCTTTTATGTTGAGAAAGGCTATTTTAGACGGCATTCTGAGGAGACTGCAACCCTGACATGTTGAATGTAAATTATAGGAATATTTTTATAGTTTGTGCCTGTGTATGAGAAGAACAGCATAAGGTCCAATTAATGGCTCAGTAATTACTGCACTTAAGTAATTACTTCTGTAACAACGGGTGCTATTTTTGGATCCTGCCTCCCTGCATCAGGCTTTGTGCAGGAAAAGAACATAATTATTTGTAAGCGGGCTGACAAGGGAAACACATTCTGTATGGAAAACTCTGACACTTGTCCAGGTTCTCCAAGGCAATTCTTTTCTTACACAGCAGCCTGCCTTGAAAGGTCATTTTTGAATGAACACACACACGCATGCAATAGCCCCTTATCCAGTCTGAGGGGTATATTTTTTGAACTAAAAAACGCAGGCATGTGTCTGTAGTCAGGCTGGCACTCCTACTATGACTCAAAAAATGAGGAAAGAAAGTGGGAATCACCATTAGTGCATTCAATTTGTGCAGATCTCTGGAGAGGATTAAAGGAAAAGGAAAACAGAAATGTTTAAACATGGCACATAATCCTAAATAGGTACCGTTGCCATTAAGACAGGGCTCCGTCTCTGAGCAGGGTGAAGAGGTTTGGAGGCGATGCTGCTTTGACAGCTCCAGAGTCAAAATCCCCATCTCTCTGACACTTATCACATGCATAATAGCAATATCTTTCTCAGCAGGCAGTCAGATTCGGTGGTTGCAATCAAGCTGTCGGTGGCTAGACAACTAATGAAACCATGTGCCTGTGTTATTGAGGAGAAAAAACAGTATTTACTTACTGTGATAGCTGTGCTGCAGTAAATATATTGAAATAGAAATTATAGTGTTAAATGACCAATTAAAAGGCAAGTGTTTCCATATCGGGAAAGGTGACTGTATTCTAGGTAATCCCTAATGAGCCTGTGCAATCATATTAAGCTTATTAAACATTGTAGCCAAAGGCAGCGTATTTACTAAGGGGGCGTTCATATCTCCTGGAGAAATTTTTTGAAGAGGCTATCATCTTTTAATTGAGAAGTAAATACTGAAAGATCCGCCTATTGAAAGCATTCTGTTGTTAGCCTGAACAATGGCAGCCGTATATCCTAATCTGTTCTCAAAGTGCTAGTTCTCATGAGCCATGAGTACCTCAAGGTCAGCAGAAGTACACAACGTCATGAAGAAAGATACCCAAAAGGGCAACCCCCCCCCCATATCCATTCCAATGAGGACTGAGCACTGGGCGTGGAATGTGGTTGTGGAGAAAGGGAAAAACCAAAGGAAGGGGAAATGGAGGGTGGGATTCACCCAATGAGCCCCATCAGTGGAAACCCTGTGCAGGGACCTCTGTTTGTGTACTGGGGTTTACCCTCTCCCCTCCCTCTGCACATTCCCTGAAAAACTGGGTCTGGAGGAGTTGGGAGAACCCTCAGAGCAGCACCCAGGAAGAGGAAAGGGAGAATCATTCGGTCGGGACAAGTCAAAAAGATACTCATCTCACTGGTGGAGGAAGAGGTGTGTGAGGAGAGTGCATTGCCTCCGGCAGCGCGATCCCGGTGCGGTGCCATCAAAGCTGCCCCCCCCCATGCTGGGTGTCACGCCCCTACGGGCACCACGCCATGCCCCCGGGATGCGCGCCAGCCTCACCCCCACCTGTTCTCCACCCCCCCGGTGCCAGACCATGAAGCTCCGCCACTGACTCATCTTTGAACAATGTTGAATTCTACCTGCAATGTCTGGAATCTGAAAGAGACGCAGCTCACACTTCCGCACTCTGTTGCAGGTACCACTGGCAGTGCTCATCATTGTCAGAGCTTGGAAAGTTCTTTTTAAAAGGAACTAGTTCTGTTTCCAAGTTCACCATGCCCCAGAACTAGCTCCAGTTCCCATCTGCCCCTTTTCAAAATAAACTAGTTTGGCTTGCGTTCAGTTCACAATTCAATTAAAGTTCATCCGACTGATCCTCAGCAAAAAAATAAAATTTTAAAAATCAGCATTCAGAATGTTGCCAAAAGCTGTGCTGAAATATAAAATATACTCAAGAAGTCTTAGATACTTTTGAACTAATTCAGTGAACTTACTTAAACCAAACTAGTTCATTCCAAGCGCTGGTGGTTTCATTGAAAAGGAGGAGGAGGCATATTTAGGAAGATGAAAATGTGGAAGAATCTGTTCCTAAAGATTTAGAAATGTTTATTCTCCAGCAGCTACTGTAGTCGACAGGCTACAGGACTAGATACATCAGGGATTCCAGGGCAGTCTTGGAGAACTGCTAGACTTTCACCTTCAGTTCCCTATTTGTAAAAATGGCAGTAATAGTGACCTTCTGCACCAGGTTGCAAAATTGTATGTAGTAATATAAGAAGGGTCCAAGTGGATAATGTTTCTCATATATCACTATGGGTTTTTCCTGCTTCTGACTAAATGATTTGGGAATGTGGCAGAGACAGCAAGCATTGCATAGAAACAACGGGTACGAAAGGTGTTGTGTTCAAAAATGTTTTGATGTATGATAAATTGCAGTTCAGCCTACCCCACCCCAAGCTACCAAAGTAATATTGTTGTGGCACTCGGCCAAAGCAATTTAAGCTCAGCAAGCATGAAGTGGCATTATGAGCAAGGCGTGCAGTTCATGCCTGAACTGTGTGAGAATGCTTTCAAGCATAGGATGAGACATAACTTACTTGCTTCTGAATCTGTAATGTACCCTTGGAAATAGAAGAAATGGTTGCTTACTAGACCAAGATAGAACTTGTGGTGAAAGAAACCTTGTTAACCTATTCTTCATTAGGGAGATGTCTACACAACAAATATAAACCTGTTTCACTGCTATAGCTTCTTCAATGAAAATTGTAAATTCCCCATCTGTGATTAGGATAAAGCTCTAACACGCAAATGAAGCTAAATTTCCCAGGGTTCCTGAGAACCAGCTTTAACCCAGCCTTACAATTACAGTGGTACCTCGGGTTACATACGCTTCAGGTTACATACACTTCAGGTTACAGCCTCCGCTAACCCAGAAATATTACTTCGGGTTAAGAACTTTGCTTCAGGATGAGAACAGAAATTGTGCAGTGGCGGCGCGGCGGCAGCAGGAGGCCCCATTAGCTAAAGTGGTGCTTAAAAACGGACCTCCGGAATGAATTAAGTACTTAACCCGAGGTACCACTGTATCTAAATCGCAGCAGATGCTTAAAAGGGCCGTGGGTGCAAATGCCAGTGTGTCAGGTATTGCTCATGACTAGCAATCTAAATCAAGATAAGAGGATACCTTTTCCCCATATGGGCGTCCCATTCACTGAAATTTGTGGATCAAGAACTTCAGGTTCCTGTCCAGATCCCTTGCTGCAACCAAGGAAATGCCTTTTCTGCCATGCCATGTGGCCTTTGGAATAATATTCCTACTAAGGGAAGGTAGGCACCACCTGCGGCATCATTTTGACATCTTTTAAAGGGAAGGCTCATTTGTTCACCCAAGCGTTTGCCAATTTTTAATACCAGGCTTTTTACTGAACCTCTCTGTATTGATTTGTTTTCTGCTGGTATTGTAATTTTGGATTTTAATGTATTGAAATTCTGGATTTTAATGTGTTGTGTTGATATCTCGTGTACACTGCCCTGAGGGTTGTTTTTTTAATAATAAAGGACAATATGTAATTTTAAAATTAATTAATTAAGCAGGAGTACAAGGTAAACAATACATATATATTGCAAGTTGTCTTTCCAGCAATGTTTGAGAGGGCGAAAATGGCTTCATCTGCTTTTTTTAGATAGTAAGTACTTTATATTCCTGAAAGCGTAGTTAGGAAGTGGTTTAAAATTAGGAACTGGCAGGAAGCTTGCAAAGATCATTAAGCAAAGGCAAAATAACTATAATACTGCAAGCCATTCCACAGCCCCGTAAGTACAATCTGATAGCCTTTTACAGCCATGTAATCATTTGGATTCTTCTGTCCATATGCCTGCAAACACCTCCGCAGAATTTAACTTCCTATACATTGCATAAATGCCTGGTGCATCATAGTAGAATGGATGCTTAGCATAGCCGTAAGGCATCATACAATTGTAGAGTTGGGAGGGACCCTGGGGGTCATCTAATCCAACCCCCTGCAATGCTGAAATCACAGCTCAAGCATCTATGACAGATGGTCATCCAACCACTGCTTAAAAGACCTCCATTGAAGGAGAGTCCACAACCTCCCAAGCAAGTAAACATTTTGGACTACAAAGCCAAGTAGAACTGTGACATGTAGGTGCATGTGGTCAGTTTTTAAAATACAAAAACTAAATTTGTCACCCTGGAACAGATAGCATTCAGCACGTGCCCCAATGGCAGTTTCCTATTGTACAGAACTGGTGGCATGGGAAATATACTTGAGAAAGCAAGTTGTCTGTACTTGTCATAGGAGCAGTCCATAATCGTTTTTAGATGTTCCACCTAGACAGAAGGAACATGAATGGAGGGGACATCACAGGAGAAGGCTCTGCCCTCATGCTGCAGGCACCTGTATCAATGTCTAAAGTAAGCCAATATTCATTTCAGATGAAATATATATATAAATTGTCCAGTAGCACCTTACATGCACACGAAAGCTCATACCAAGAACAAACTTAGTCTCTAAGATGCTACTGGACAATTTTTTTATTTTTTATACATATTTCTACTGCGTCAGACCAACACGGCTACCTACCTGAATCTAGATTCATTTCAGATGTGGAAATGAACACAGGTAGGTTGAGGCAGAGCCTCCCTCTGTAATGTCCTTCCTATGTGCATTGGTTCTACATGGTACTTAGATACCACAGTTGGAACTCTTCAGGTTATATTTTCCACCTATAACTGGATTTCTGCAAAACGTGTGTGCGTGTGTGCTCGTGCAAGATATTGGAGGCTCTCCCATTTGGTTTGATGTTCAAAGTGCTTGTCGTCATGTCCTGCTTGTATTCTAACCATAGACACCTGGTTGGTTGTTGGGGAGAAAGGATGCTGGATTAGACAGGCAGTTGGTGTCATTCACTGTCCTTATGAAAATGCTGAGCATCCCGATAACACAAGTGGTAGGTTTAATTGCCATGACTTGTTGCACAGTTAAGATTCCAAAGACGTTAACTTTGTAAATTCCCAAAGTAGACATTTAGTTACAAGAGAGTATGTTTTCTTTTCTTTATGGATTATTGATTGTAACTCTTTTATCCATACAGTTGGTAGACTTTCTAAAGATAAAAGAATTATTCTGGCCAACCTCCTCACCTAGTATTGACAACCGTGTTAGGTTATCCGATACTGATGGAATAAAATGGAGAAAATGCACTTTAACTGCTTTTGGTCACAACCTCTTATAATGCTTCTTTTGTAATAGATTTCCATTGCATTAACGTTATTAATACCGAGCGCTAAAACTTTAAACAAATGACATTTTTTATATATGCTTGCTTATAATATAATGGCACAAATGATCATTCCTGATTTGTCGCAGAACCCACTGGCAGAAAAATCTGATAAATCAGGACAGATGCACAATGCTGTTGACTATGATACAGGGAAATTTTGTTGTGATAGGCACATTTGAAGGGTGTTTTCACATCAAGTGGCTTGTGAATGAATAATGCTCCAAATCTAATAATTCATTGGCGAGCTTGCCCAGCAGTCTGGCAGATTGAGCATAAGGAACTGAGTCGTGTCATTCCTACCAGTGAAGTTCAATGAAACTTACTTTGTGAAAAGTGCATTTGGGATGGCAACCTAATGGTATCCTCTTGAAAGTGGCAAGAACTTCCACTAATACAACAAGGCTTCACCTTCTGATCCTTCCACTTGCAGCCCCTGGTGTGACTAGAAAAGGATACCTGAAGCACTGTCTTTGGCCTCTGGAGCTGAGATCCCCCACCCCTAGTTTAGGCCTCAGCCCCCTGATCTAATCCAACATAGCTCTTCTTATGTTCTGTGTCAAGTATGAATTGACTTGGCCTATTATGGTTACTAGGAGCCTGGTCTTCCACCTTGGCCTGATAGCAGAGAGGTGTCTTCTGCTCGCTGAAGGTTCTAGCTGTAGCTCCAACTCTGCCCCTCAAAGACTATATTTCCCTCCCCACAAAGGTGCACCTGGATTCTGCCTTATGCTAAAGACACACCTCGTTACCATGGCTTTTGTCACCTGAGAAATAAGACCCATCCTATTCTTTTGATTATATTTTTAAACTGATCCTAATGTTATATTTTTATATTGCTTTATCCTACCCTGTGTGAAGGGTAGGAAGAAAATTCAATAACAACTTCCTGTATAGCATGGGTAAATTTTAGTCTTTCTCTTCAACTATATGTGTAGAACCAATGGTGCAAATGTCCTGGAAAGCCTGTAAACACCACCCAGTAGTGGAGATAATTCCAGGACTAATTGGTGCGACCTGTAAAATGAGATCATATAAGTTTATCTTTTTGCTTTGAAGCCTTAGTTTTGGTTCAGTTAGTTGGGAGACATCAGGCTTCTCACAAGGGCTGCCTGTCAGCTACTCCCTTATCTGAGAGATGGATGGAGGTGGGCAATGGGCCTTTAAGCCAAGGGTGGTTAATTGAGCTATTGTTGCCAGTTTACTTAGCTTCATTTTTTAGTTTTATTTTATAACTACCGGTAACACTTAACATATTAGCTTCTTGCAGACAGTCATGGTGAACACTTGCTGTTTTGGTGTTCACCCCAGTCTGTAAAGACAACATGGTCTCTGGCATTGCATTGTAAGTTTTCACCTCTTCACAATAAAACACCAGAAATGATCACTTCAATGTTTTTGACCTCCATCTGTGGAACCCTTGCTTCAAATCAATCACACAGGCCCTCTTTTGGGCCTGTGGATCAGGACACTATCTTGGACAAAACTCTGGTTTCTGACCTTCTCCACCTTGACTACTGCAACTGAAGAGAGTCTTGCATCTTCTTCTTCCTCCTCCTCCTCCTCCTCCTCCTCCTCCTCTTCTTCTTGCCTGGCCTGTTACCAAAACATCACTATACACTTTCCCAAAAATATGTTCATAAAGAATACTAGAATACTACAGAGAAATAATTAGAACAAAAGCACTGGCAGCAAAGTTTAGGGCCCAGTGAATTGCTATTTAAAAAATAAATGATAGAACAAAGCAGCATAATTTGCTGCCTCATCTGTTAGTCCAAATCCACTAATATAAATGAGATAAAGATAAACCTGATCTTAATGAGCTTTCTTTAAAATGGGTGATTGGGAGTATATGAAGTATAAAACACTTCAGCAGCATTACTCAGACCTTGAAAATACAAATTATTATTTGGGCACTGTATAACACAGATACCAGGTTGCCTGAAACAATCCATACACTATTCTAATTGAAAACCACCAGATAGGAGGGATGTTCCCCCAGAGAATGAATTTTGTATTAAATTGAAAAACAAAAACATTTGGAACCTGTGGGCACATTTGCAAACCAGAGGCTCTGTCATGGGCATCGCATGTATACTCTATACTCAAGCACACACGGCAACCGATTATATTGGTTGCAACAAACTGCTTATTTCAACCCTAATTCAGCAAGAGGAGGAAACCTATGGGCATGATGGAAGGCCTCCATAGGCAAATTGGTGACCCCTGATCTAGCTATTATCGTCACCTCTGACTCTGCAAACTAACCAACACATAATCCATCTTAGATAATAATAACATCAATTCCTTAGTTACTGAAAACACAAAGGGAGTGTCCCAGCCTAGACGTTGCTTTGGGCGATTTGGTGCATGTGTCATCCTAAGAATAATTCTAGAGGAGGCTAATGAACTAGTTCAATCTACTCTGCATATTGAATCCTATCTTTGGGAGAGTTTCCCAGTTCACCTTTTATGGCTGACTGGGTGGGGATTACCTGAAGTTGAGCATTAGCTGACGTGAGGAAATGCATCTTTCTTTTCCTACACTGGCAGCTTTCCAACACATTGTTCTTCACTCCCTCTGTAATATGGGGTGTCAACCACTGTATCACAGCAGTCATGAGAGAAGCTAGTGAGTTGGAAAGAAATTATACAACTCATGGCAAAATGGGTCACAGTTAACAAAGATCCATTCAGGAAAGTCTCTTAAAATTTCAGTCATTTCACTTCCGGGGTCGGCGCCATCGGTAATGGCGGATTCCCTCTGATTCTGAGGGACTTAGCTCTGCGGGAATTGGGTCTTGCCGCTACGACGAAGCGGGGACCCTTTAAAAAATCACAGGCGGTTGAAGCCTGTGACCATGGGACTCGGCAGGCACCTTCAGTGCCCCCCCCAATTTGCAAAGGAACCTGACTACGGGCTCCGGAGCGAGCGGGGAGAGTGGCGCGGTGCTGAGAGTTAACTGCTTCTTCCGTGGAGCGAAGCCGCACAGCCGTTGCCAGAGAGTGCTGACCTTTTTCCTGTGACAATTCGGCTACCAAAACAACTACCCGTGAGTAGGTTAAATCTGAAAATAAGGGAAACAAAGGTTTAATTCGGCACCGAAGCGGGAAGGCATAAACAGGAAGTCCACCTTCCGTTTCTTGTAAACATATCAAAGCAAAGAAGCTGTAAGCTAAGACCTGGGAAGTCGATTGAAAAGGACTATAATTCTAACATCAAAACAAGAGAACTCCCTTCCTTGGTTGCAGGAGAGGAGGGGGAAAGGGTGAACTGTATTTTCCTGCAAAAAGAGAGGAAAGGAAATAGAAATCCACCGCTTAAAACCTGGGAACAGGCTGCCAACGGACAATAAGATTGCCGTATTGTGAAACGTGCTGCTTATGAACAATGTACTTTTTGACAGCTAACTCTGCAAGAGAAATACATTGTTTCTGACTGGTCTCTCCTGATTTTAAGGTAACTGGAAACTAACTGAAATTGAAACTGTTGCCTATCTTTGTAAAATGGGGGACTAAAAAGAGTTACTTTTTAATGCAACAAGTATTGACTGCTACTGTGTCCCCCTAGAGGAAGCTTGAAATTGTTACAACAACTGGGCCAGGGGAATTTTCCACTTCAAAACAAATTCTGGCCGTGGGATCGACCTTGGACTTTAGTCAGAGTGTTATGGCAGATGGAAAAGAAAAAAATAGACTTGCTTCAGGAAAAAACAACGAGGTCTGGTAAATCGTGGGAGCAGTGAAGAGCATCAGCATCTGGCCCTTCTGCACCATCAGGGGCAGCATCTGTTCAATTTAAATAAAAAGGAATGGCATCTGAAGATGTTTTAGCTCTGGCATTAGGTAAAATTAATGAATCTTTGGAAAAATTAAGTAAACAAGTAGCTGAAACATCAACTAAAATTGACCAAAATACTACAAGCATTAATAATTTGGGACAGAAGGTGAATACTAATACAGAAACTATTGAGAAATTGCTACAGGAATCTACTTTGACCCGAAAGACAGCTGAAGAAGCAAAGGAAAAAGCAGTTGCTGTAGAGGAGAAAATACCACCGATATGTAGGCAACTCGAGGACCATAGGTCGATGTTGTCTATGATTGAATTGAAGGAAAAACAAACGAACTTGAGGATCAGGGCTGTACCTGAACTTGAGAAAGACAACCTGATTGACTTTCTTATGAAGGAATTTGCAGACTTCTGGAACCTAGACTTAGAGAAAGAAGATTTTAAGATAGTGAGTGCTTTTAGGCTTGGAAGAGGGGGGGAAAGAACAGGGTGAGAGACTGTTTGATCACCCTCTGAACAAAAGAGGAGAGAGATAAAATCCTGAGTCTGCACTTTCAGAAGACCTTGGAAATACATCAGTCAAGAGTGGAGATATTTAAAGACATTCTGAAACACCTTTTGGACCTTAGGTCCAATTATGGAGATTTGGTTGCCCTGTTGAGAAGTAACAGAATTGTCTTTAGGTGGGAATTTCCCCAAGGCCTATCCTTTAGCTTTAAAGGAAGAAAGATAAAAATAAGATCAGTGGACGACAAAGAAAGATTTCTGAAAGATCACGGAGAAGATTTGCAGAAAGAATCTGAAGAAGAGCCAAGAGCACTAAAAAGAGGAATATTAGACATAGCAACATTACCTTTTGGATTGGACAGCTCAGAGAAAGTGATACCACCGACAGAACAAGAACAAACACTGGGTGCAGTTGGAGGAAAAGCAAAGTAACTACATCATGGCTCTGCAACTATTAAGCTGGAATACTAATGGTCTTAATTCCCCCCAGAAGAGGAAAAAAGTGTTTCATTTATTTAAAAAGGAACAATTGGACTTGATTTGTCTACAGGAAACACATGTGATAAGGCTACATAGAAAAGTATTGATCAATAAAAGATTGGGTCAAGAGTTTATCTCATCGGACAAAGTTAAAAAAAGAGGAGTAGTGATTTATGCAAAGGAGAGTATCACCGAAATTTATCTTTAAAGATGACCAAGGAAGATTTGTGGCAATTGAAATTCAAACACAAGGAGAGAAATTTCTGATAGTAGGAGTCTATGCACCAAATGAGGGGAAAACTGAATTTTTTTAAGAAGTTGCATGAGACCTTGATGGACTATTTGGATTATAATGTGATTTTGATGGGGGATATGAATGGAGTGGTATCTACAAATATGGACAAGGCACAAAGACAGGTAGTCACCAAGGATGGTAGACTACCGAAAACTTTTTTTGAGATGACTGACAATTTGGACCTAGTTGATATTTGGAGAACAAAAAATCCCTTGGGTAGAGAGGGAACCTTCTTCTCTGAAGCCAAAATGACATGGACAAGAATTGACCAAATTTGGATAACTAGAGGACTGGCTCCAAAGACTAGAAAAGTGGAAATTTGTCCTAAAACTTGCTCCGACTATAATGCTGTGAAAATGGAGATGAAACTAACACCAACTGGTTCCTTCAGATGGAGGATGAATGACACCTTGTTTAGAGACGAAGAAGTGACCAAGAAGGCCCAAAAAACGTTGAGAGCTTATTTTGAGATAAATATGAATACTAGTGTTGAAAAAAGAGTAATCTGGGACGCAAGCAAAGTGGTTATGAGAGGGTTTCTGATACAACAGAATGCAATAAAGAAGAGAACTCAAAATGAGAAAAAAGACAAAATTTTGGACAAAATAAAAGAAGGTGAGAGGAAATTGAGAGCGGAACCAAAATCGCAAGAGATTCTGAGAGAAATAAAGTTACATCAAGTACTATATATGAAAACGATGAACCAGGAAATAGAGTGGAAAATCAAACAGATGAGACAAAAGACCTTTGAATCGGCCAACTAATGTGGGAAATTGTTAGCTTGGCAAATGAAGAGAACACAAAAACTCAATACTATTACAAATTTGGAAGTGGAAGGAAAGAATATACAGAATCCAGTTGAGATTAGAAAATGTTTCCAGAGGTACTTTAAACAACTATATACACAAGGGCCACAGAAAGAAATTGATATAGATCAATTTTTGAAATTTAATTTTTGAAATTAAATGGACTACAAAAAATCTCTCAAGAAAACAAGTTGATGTTGAACTATAAGATAACTGAATAGGAGGTAGAAGGTGCCATCCAGAATATGCAATTGGGTAAATCTCCAGGGCCGGATGGTTTAACTTCAAGATATTATAGATCTTTGAAAGATTGGATAATTCAACCACTAAAGGAAGTTTGTAATGAAATTTTGGAAGGGAAAAAAGCACCAGAGTCGTGGAAGGAAGCTTACATTACACTTATACCGAAAATCGAGTCTGAAAAGACACAACTTAAGAATTGCCGCCCCATATCTTTGCTTAATGTGGATTACAAAATTTTTGCAGACATTTTGGCTAAAAGACTAAAAAAGTACTAGTGGAAGAGATACATAAAGACCAAGCAGGCTTTCTCCCGGGTAGACACTTGTCTGATAACACGAGAAATATAATTAATATCTTAGAAAAATTATAAGTGAAAATTAACACTAAAGCAGTTTTGATATTTGTAGACGCGGAGAAAGCTTTCGACAACATTTCTTGGAGTTTTATGAAGAAGAATCTTCAGGGGATGGGGGTTGGTCAAGGTTTTGGAAATGGTATAGGCTAAACAGAACAGAAGGCTAAACTAATTGTTAATAATGTGGTGACGGAGGAATTTAAGATAGAGAGAGGGACACGACAAGGTTGCCCAATTTCCCCATTGCTTTTTATTTCGGTCCTGGAGGTTCTCCTAAATATGATTAGAAGGGACCAATTGGTTAAAGGTATACAAGTCGGAGCCAAACAGTACAAATTGAAAGCATTTGCAGATGATTTAGTACTGACACTACAGGAGCCAGAATCTAGTACTAAAAGAGTATTGGAATTGATTCAAGAATTTGGTCAGGTTGCAGGATTTAAGTTGAACAAGTTAAAAACTAAGGTTTTAGAGAAAAATCTAACACCGATTGAGAAATAGAGGTTTCAGAAGGAGACAGGTTTAACATTGGTTAAGAAATTAAAATATCTGGGGGTTAATATGACCGCTAAGAATCTGAATCTTTTTAAAGATAACTATGAAAAATGTTGGTCAGAAGTGAAAAAGGATTTAGAAATATGGTCAAATTTGAAGCTTTCATTGCTAGGCCGCATTGCCGCTATAAAAATGAATGTATTGCCAATAATGTTGTTTTTGTTTCAATCATTGCAAATTTTGGACAAAATGGACTGTTTCAAGAAGTGGCAGAGAGATATTTCTAGATTTGTCTGGCAGGGCAACAAGCCCAGAATAAAATTTAAAATACTAACCGACGCAAAAGAAAGAGGTGGATTTGCCCTGCCAGACCTTAAACTTTATTATGAATCAGCAGCATTTTGCTGGCTGAAAGAATGGCTGCTTCTTGAGAACACAGACATTTTGGATTTAGAAGGTTTCAATAATGTATTTGGGTGGCATGCTTATTTGTGGTATGATAAGGTCAAAGCACATAAAGCATTTAAAAACCATATTGTCAGGAAAGCACTGTTCAATGTTTGGATAAGATATAAAGACTTATTTGAAAATAAAACCCCAAGGTGGTTATCACCGATGGAAGCAAAGGCTCAGAAAAAGCTCAATATGGAGGCCAAATGGCCGAAATATTGGGAGATCTTGGAACAAGAAGGAGATAAATTGAAATTGCAGAGCTTTGAGAAACTAAAAGATAAAGTGCGAGATTGGCTTCATTATTATCAAATAAGGGAGGCGTACAATTTGGACAAGAAAATTGGTTTCCGGGTGGAAAAATCAAAATTGGAAACAGAACTTTTAGATCCGAAAACTAAGATACTATCAAGAATGTATAACTTGCTGTTGAAATGGAATACTCAGGATGAAACGGTGAAATCTGCTATGATAAAATGGGCACAAGATGTTGGACACAACATTATGTTTGCTGACTGGGAACAGTTATGGACCACAGGTATGAAATTTACAGCATGTAATGCCTTAAGGGAGAATATTATGAAAATGATATACAGGTGGTACATGACACCAGTCAAGCTTGCAAAAATCTATCATTTGCCCAATAATAAATGTTGGAAATGTAAAGAAAATGAAGGTACATTCTTTCACCTCTGGTGGACGTGCCCAAAGATTAAGGCTTTCTGGGAGATGATCTATAATGAAATGAAAAAGGTATTTAAATATACCTTCCTGAAGAAACCAGAGGCCTTTCTCCTGGGCATGGTCGGCCAATTGGTGTTAAAGAAGGATAGAACTTTTTTTATGTATGCTACAACAGCAGCAAGAATACTTATTGCAAAGTATTGGAAGACACAAGATTTACCCACCCTGGAAGAATGGCAGATGAAGGTCATGGACTATATGGAACTGGCGGAAATGACTGGCAGAATCCGAGACCAGGGAGAAGAGTCGGTGGAAGAAGATTGGAAGAAATTTAAAGACTACTTATATAAACACTGTAAAATTAATGAATGTTAGAAGGATATCGGAATGAAGCTAAGTGGTTTTAGCGGTAATGTCATAAAGGAATATGTAAAAATGGTCTGTTATTAGGTGAGAATGCAAAGTTACAATACATTAAGGTAAAGGATTAAGATAAAAACAAGGAGGGAAAGGATTTGCTGAATTAACTAATTGAACTGAAATACAAAAAAGGGAGGTGTGAGGAGGTCAGGGAAACAAGCAAATGAAAGACAAGACATGAAAAGATTGATATGTTTTTAACTGTTTTTTTTATTTTTCTGTATTTTGTATTTTTTCTTTTCTTTTCTTCTTTTTTTTTACCCTGTAATTCTTTTTGAAACTTTAATAAATATCTTTTTTAAAAAAATCAGTTATTTCAGAAAGAAATAACTAGCTAGAGATTTTCTAGCAGGCTTCAGTGAAATGCAACCCAACTCATTTTGCTACTCCGACAAGACAGAAAAGAAGGATACATTTCTTATATTATACTAGATATGATGTCAAATAGAAATTGGCTTACCATCCAAAGCTCACCCATTGTTTAATGCAGAATTATTATTTTACCAGCAGCATAAAAAGAGCCAGGGGAACAATAGATCACTTGAATCTGAAGTAGAAACTGACTGAATATATCCTGCCAAAACGACACTCTTCTTCATTTGCTTAATGATGCTGGAAAGCTGTGCGTGATTCAGGAAAGACAAAAGGCACTATTTTTAGCTGTCTCCTAACTTAGTTTCCCCAAACTCTGCCTTTGGAACCTTCCTAGGGCAGAAAATAGTCTTGATTCAGTCCAACACAAAACTCGCAATGGCTAATTGTAATGCATTCATAAAAAAGAATGATGCATTCATAAAAAGATTTAACTAGATTTCAGTTGTCCTTAAACTGGAACAGCAAAACCAAATAGTTTTCTTGGACTCCTTCAGATATCCAAACATCAGCAAACATGCACACTAAAAATATAGATGGGATCATAAAAAACCCAGAAGGAAACCAATCGATTTGGAGTGTGCATAGTGTCTAAATAAAAAATAATAATAACATGCACCCTTCAACTTTCTAAAACAAATGATATAGCTATAAGCACTAAAAACCACTTTGATGCATCACTAGAATGAACAAGCATAACATATTTTGTATGTAATGAACACCAATGGTGTTTGGCCATCAGTTGGTCGTCTTCAGTGTCTAATATCACATTCCAATCTCACAGATGCACCCAGTTCTAGGTGAATCCAACGAAGATAGCAGACACAGCTTGATTCATTTTCTAAATGCAAGCAAGGGCAAGCATAAAAGCTGAAGCAGGACACCAATAGCACACAGATACTTCTCCACAACAGTTAGGCATTTGGAACCCCCTGGCAGCTTCCCCCAAGTTAGTGCCCTCCAGCTGTTGTTGACTACAACTCCCATCATCCTTGACTATACTGACCGGGGGTGAGGGGAAACATCATGCGGACACCAGGCTGGGGAAAGCTGACCAATGGCCACCGTAAAAAATATTGAAGATATACTTGTTATTATACAGCACCAATGTTACAATCTGGGTAGATCATGTCCAACATACCACCTCCTCCTACAGTGAAACAAAGAAAGCATCAACAATTATACAGGTGGCCCATCCCATACTTTCCTGTGATGGTAGGACACACCTACCTGAAAAGCAGAGGTGTGGATAAAGCTTTCTCCCTTTTTACATATATTTTAGGTACAACTTTACAGATATTACAAGGCCTGGTGCCCTGGTTGCATAATCTTTAGGCACCAGGCAAAAACATTCCTTTCCTCCCAGACCTTTAGTTAATAAAACAATCTATGGCCTTTTAAATTGGGGGGTATTGTTTTGGTTTGTTACTATGTTTTGCATTTTTGTGTTTTCATATTGTAAACTGTTTTGTGATCCTTGGAGGAAGGGGGATATATAAAATGAATAAATAACAAAGTGGCAGAACTACCTATAGAGGTGTATGGACAAGTGGGAACCAGAAGTATACATGAGACACCAACAGAAGTCTAGCATTAATATTATTTATTTATTTGTTTGTTTATTTATTTGTTTATTTATTTATTTAATTTATATACCGCCCTATACCCAGGGGTCTCAGGGCGGTTCACAGAATAAAATCAAGATATAAAACCACAAAATACCTAATAAAAATAAAAACAGCAACCCAATACCCCCGCCCCCCAAAAAAACAACACATTTTGAAAAAGCATAGGATATATATTGGATTAACCAAAGGCATGGTTAAAAAGGAACATATAATGAAGGTGCCAGGTGAACTTCCCTGGGGAGAGCATTCTACAGACAGGGAGCCACTGCAGAGAAGGTCCGTTCTTGTGTTGCCACCCTCCAAACCTCTCAAGGAGAGGGCACACAGAAGATGATCTCAGGGACTGGGGAGGTTTATATGGAAGTAGGCGGTCCTTGAGGTATTGCAGTCTTGAGCCATTTAAGGCTTTATAGGTCAAAACTAGCACTTTGAATTGGGCCTGGAAACTAATTGGTCACCAGTGCAGCTGGACCAGGATCGGTGTAATATGTTCAAACCAGCTAGTTCTGGTGAGCAACCTGGCTGCTGAATTCTTCACCAGCTGAAGTTTCTGAACCATCTCAGAAGCAACCCTACATATAATAGTTGAGTGGGGTGCTTTGGTGGTGAGGCCCATAAGAATAGACAGACCACTAAGCTTGTGGAGGGTGGGGGCTTCTTACTTGGAACTTGTGTTTCAATTTATTTATTTATAAATTAAAATTTGTCTATAAAATTAAGAAGTGCCACTATTACTGTAAATTGCTTGGAGTGGCCCCATAGGAAACAGTTCATAATAATGATGATGATGATAACATGTGGCTGTTCTGCCATTCATTTCTGACGAGCAAAGAACATTCACCTCTATCAAAGGGTAAAAATAAAATAGCTTGCTGTGCAAAGCATTCACTCCTTAGTAATTCATTTTTTCCACAGCCATTAAAACCCATCCTTTTAAAAATGAGTACAATATCCTGTGGTTTGACTGTTGCTGTCTGTGTCACTGGCCAACAAACCTGAGCCAGGATCTTACCCTGCGAGGAAGCGATTAGGGGCCTATGAAAGTAGCACACCAAATGCTAAATCCTAAGGAACATCTGTGAATATTGTAAATTGAGTGGAAGATTTGCCTTGACAGGTTGTGCTGGTGAACAATTGGGAACCCTGGGATGTATTTGCACAGTCCGGAGCAGGCTTATGAAAACACAGGTTTGGCAGTGTGCAGGCAGCAGTGTCAAATGATTTTGGAATGCTTGAAAGCACCAGGTAAGTAACCTCTTCAGAACTGGCAGGCATCGACGGATCATTAATTATTTTTATTATTTTCCTTTTCCACATTCAGCGCAAAACCCTGTACCCCAGAGAGCGATCAGGTGCAATGGGCTGGATAACTTGCGACTGGCAATCTGAGCAACAGGAACAAAACAAAAACCCAAAGCAGGGGGGGAGGCATTCACTCGATTTCTGACTGGCACTACCATCATCTCAAATTCCATACTGATAAAAAGGATTTAGTTGAGCTGCCTGGCAGTTTCCTAAGTGTGGCTTTTACAAGCTAGTACAAAAGCGCCAATTCATTTTGTTTGGCATATGCTCCAGATTCAACAATAAACTCTAATGAATGTAATTCTTTAATAATGCTGTCCACAGGAACTAAGCTTTCGTACGGTTATGAGGAGGTGTAGGCTTATTGTGCTGTATTTTAATGACTGCTGTGAAATTTTGACCACACTTTTGAGTCATACTGGAGTGGGAGAGAGTGCTAATTAACTTATTACTGTGGAAAACATCTATTTAAAGAATGGCAACTGTCCAGGTAGGCACAAAAGGGGGGGGGATAATAAAAAAGAAACTGAGTTTTAGTGCACTGTCCAGATCTGTGACTTCACAATGTATGGGTTGCATCAAACTAAGCTTTACTCAATGTAGACTCAGTAAAATGAATGGATCTAAATTAGTCATGTTCATTAATTTCAGTGGGTCTGCTCTGAGCATGACTAACATTGAACACAAATTTATGTGTGCAAACTGAAAAGGCACACACACACACATTCTTTCCTTTCTTTTATTTAAAGAAGTCTTTTCATTCTGATCTGAGGAAGATACTGCTAGTGTAGTGTGTGTTGAGATTACATGGAAATGATGTAGGTCAGAGGACAACTGAACAAGTATGCATAGGGCATGAAACAGTCAGCTTACCTCCTCCCACCCTCTGCTCCTATCAATGGCCAAGCCATAAGAACCTAAGGAGAGCCTGCTAGGTCATGCCATGTCAGGATCTCAGCCTGATAACACAGGATCTCAGCCTGATAACACAGTAAATGTAGGTAATTAAAAAGAAGGATTTCTTGCAAAAACGAACAGATAGCTCCAGACGACTTGAACAAAGCCTCTGGCATCATTACTCAAAATGACCCTTCAGAAGACTCCTTCCGGCTGCAACAGAAGATATTGAACCGAATTGTTTCGCTTCCTGTCTAACAGCCCTCCCATTCACTGACTCCTCGGACTTAGTGGATCAGCTCCAGCCCCTTCCTGAACTGACGTACTGAGTCTATTTGCGCCGTTTTGTGCTTCCTGCGAGCTTTGGCTGTGTTCTAGCCTGTTCTCAGCTACTGCCTTATCAGACAGCCTGTAAAGGTCAGGAAGAGCTGAAGTCTGCAGTTACCTGCTCTTCCCTGCCTGACTAACATCTAAGCTTCTCTGTTCCTGGCTGCTTTCTGCAGTTGGCTGCAAACCTTCACTTGGAGCTGGCTCATTCCTGACATGCCAGTAGCCCACCTAGTCCAGCATCTTGTTCTCACAGTGGCCAGCCAGATGCCCATGGGAAGCCCCCAAGCAGGGCCCGAGTTCAATGGAGTTTTCCAAACAATGTTTACAAAAATGCTTATATTAGGGGAGAGTACATGAAAATAAATAAATAAATAAATAAATAAAATCAACATAACATACAAAAATGTATATTATTAGGTGAGTTTGCTTGCAAAAATGTGAACATAATGCTACATACAAACATGTTTATTAGACGAAAATTAGGCTGAAACACTTCATTTTCATGTGTATTTTTTTATTATTGCAAATTGCTGCAGGAATGTAGAGAACTGAATTTAAGACTGGGAAAATGAGAAACTGGGGAACTTAAATTGACAGATCCATCTATCCTTACCTGTGACAAAAAGTTCCCATTCCAGATGTGCCTCTTTCAGGCCTTGCTTGGCACCTGGTGCCTGACCAGCGCAGGACAGCTTGCCTTCATCAAGGTAAATAGTCTTAATATTGTCTGAAATATAAAATTGCAGCAAGTGGTATCAACATTCCCATTGGGTTTGCATTTATGCAAGAAGAACAAGAGGAGCTTTGAAAATGTTTTCAGAATTTGAGAACAAGAGGCTTTTGTAATTATGTCTAAATATTAAATCAATATACCTTTAATCTTCCAAGTAGCAGTTTGCATGTCATTCTCCTAAGCCTCAGAAATGTGTTCTAGGGAAAATGTCAATATTATAATCTGGCTCAGTATATGCTCTGTGCAACATTATGTTTGTCAATATGGCAGTTTCTGGCAAGGCACATGTGGATTGCCATGTGGACTTTTTAAAAGGTTTAATAGTGGAAAGATAATTGAAGGCGCTCCAGAGCTGTGTTTACTGCAAAATAGTGCTTACTGTCATTTGCAAATAAATAAATAAATAAACAAACAAACAAATAAATAAATAAATCTGATGACTTGTATAAAATAATGTATAGCTTTCTTGCAAGAAAATTTAGTATGAGAGACAACGGTTGTTCGTGAGTGAAATGGCTAGTCGTGTCATAGGATAATATGGTCATGTATGTGTCGCATTACAATACTATTGTAATTTCCTCATTTAGACCAAACAGGATGTGGAAATTCAGAAATGGCACCTAGAGCTTGATTCATCAGTAACTGGGTGAAACAAGCAGAGGGAAAGAAGACAAGATTTATGTGTGTTTTGTGGTGTCTTTGATGCTGAATACTGCTGGTTACTGAGATGGGATCACTAATGGCATCCTCTCTCCTTCCTTACCAAGGGAAGATCTTAATGTATTCCCTTCATAGGCAAAGTGCCTTTCTTACCTACAAAAACAAACAGCTACTTTTATTTATTTATTTATTTATTTAAAAAAGAAACACCCATAAGTCACTTTTCAGCTCTGATCCTGCTTCTTCATTCATACAGAACCTATAATCAATAATGTATTCCTTGAATAATTCAAGGTAAATGGTAATGATGGGTTTTTTTCCTCATTCTCCCGCCATTAAAAAAAATCCATATTAGTTTCATCAACTGGCAATCACTGATGTACTTTACTTACTGAAGGATTGATTTGATTCTGACAGGCTCTTAATATCTCTAAATCACATAAATAAATGCTATACATATTCAGTGGCACGTTGCATCTATAGGAACTAATCTCATTTTAATGGAAGGTATATTTTTAAGAGCCTGCAGGATGTTAGGTAAAAGCTTTCGTTTACGGAAAGACATTCCTTTGCCGTTTAATGTTTGTATATTGTTCTGTCCCATTCTCTATCTCTCTGTCTGTCTGTACATGGCCTTGTTAAGTGACCAGTTTCCTGAGAAGGTCCCTCTGAGTAGTGAGTAAGTGGTAATGAGCAGGCACTTCAGTCTGTATCCTTTAAAGCAAGAAGACAATGGTGTTCATTTCCTTTGCTCAGAACTGGCAGCCTTGCAGATGTCCAGCATCCCTACCACTTTGCCATAATGGCTGTGGCTGATGGGAGCTATAGTCAAAAACTCTGGAGGATACCAGATTGGGAAATGTTTGCCTGAGCTGGTAACTTGGAAGACTAGTGGCATTCTGCAGGGGGATTTGGCACTCAGGGCTCTGTTTGCTGAGCCATAGTGCAGGCAGTCTTCTCCAGCCTGAGGCCCACAGGCTCTTGTGAGCCGCATTTTAGGGATTGCATGTCATGGACAATGAGTCCAAAGTCCAAAGTGAGTGTTGCCAGAGGCAAAACGGCAGAGCAAAAGGAAACTATGAGCATCCTGGTGCCTTTATCATTTCAGATCTTAGGATGCTGAAGAAAAATACCTAGACTCTTATTCGCAGGGCCAAATTATTACGCATGCCAAATGTGAAATGGGTCCTTTTGATTTTTCCATTCACCTTAATGCCTCTGCTTTCTCGTTACTGTTGATGTGTAAGCGTGTGGTGTTTTTATTCCACTCCTCCAAAATATTTCAGTCGATAAGCTAGAATTGCATTCCAAAGGTTCAGTCTGGACATGTGACTAGTGGCTTCAACAGTGTTTGAAGCAGCAAAGAATGTTGTAGTCAGGTCACATAGACATGCCCTTCTTCATTTCTGGATGGTGCTAAATATATGAAGTTTACTCCTGGTTTGTGTTTTGCATGTCAGTGTCAAACTGACATAACAGTTGGAACTGCTGGTTCCAATTATGAGTCAGTAATAAATTGCTGAGTAATGTAAATGGAGGTTTAGGTACAGTTGCATTCATCGTGTGTCTGTGCATCCTGAATTCCAATGGGCTTTAAACAGAAGGCACCTTTTCAAGAATTAAGATTGAAAACCACTTGAAAGTGGGCAAATAACCCACTTCTTTATCATGCTGATTGGCACTAATCATCATAATTTCATCTGTTTAAGCCACTTAAACTGGGATACTAGTACTTAAATCAGGTTAGGCCCCTTGAAGGTATATTGTGTGCAGCTGAAATCAGCTTTGGCTTAAATCAGTCTGTAATGGAAATGTGCGGCTTATGCTGGCTAACACATACATTTGGTTTTGCTATCTTCTTCCATCCTACACCATTCACAAATGATACTATGGGTATGAAGAAGATTAAATGCTGTGTCTGTTCCCTATCTGTGAAAATGCATTTGCATCTTCTAGTTTGGTCAAAGGTGGGTTGCCACCCATCCCTAGAAAAATGTGATAGCCCTTGTCCTGTCTGGACTTCAAACAGGACACCTTTCCCCCCATATTCGAGCTTGGGTGACCCAAAATGGTGGTTGCATCATGGTTGGTGCCGCTGATGAGGAGCCCGGCCCAGCGCAAGTGACAATAGAGAGAAGGGGGAAGGAGCAACTTCCTTTTCCTCTCTCCTCCCTCCTTCCTTCCCTCTTGCTGGTGCTCTTCCTCAGCCACCGCCCACCGGTCTAGCATGGTTTAGGTCTGCCACCACTTGGCCCCCTCTGCCACACAACCTGACCTCTTCTTCTCCTATGCACCAGCATGGAGAAGAGGCTGGAGCTGCAGCTCAAGTCATCCATGGGAGCCTACCATCAACTCCTGGCACCTACCCACCTACATGAGTCAAGGGAAAGAGCATGCCAGGTTAGTGAGGGAGACAGGAGGGCGAGTGCAGGGAACCCCCCTCCAGCAAGGTGAGGAGGATTTGGTGTGATGTCCTTTATTTTGCCTGATGTGTCCCAAAATATGGTCCTGAACAAAGCCTAAGCACAATGTGGCATGGAAGAATCAGCTGCTCTTATGATTCTGAAGAACCTCATAGGCAGCATACATACTATACTTTTAAAGCATATTTGAAGCACATTCTTTCCCTCAAATATTTCTGGGCACTGTAGTTTACACCTCACAGAGTTACAAAGTACAGTGCCCAGAATTCTTTGAGGCAAAGAATGTGCTTCAAATGTGCTTTAAAGTGATAGTGTGTGCACAGCCTTAATGTTTAGAAAGTGCTTTTTTCCACCATACAAAGAATGCAGGGACATAACCATCACGATATGCCCAATGTCACTGGACTGCAACTTCCATAATCCCCAATCATTAGCCATGTTGACTGGGGCAAATGGTAGCTGTGGTCTAACAATATCTGTGGTTACATTGGTTATCCTTGACATATAAGGCCTGAGTTGCATTGTGTTCATACACCAGCAAGGTATTACACCAGCCAGGTGCTTCGCCAGTGCTGAAAGAACTGTTTTGCCTCAGAGAAAGAGGCCAGGGAAATGACTGGGCAGCAGCAGCAATGTTAGAGTAGCTCGCTTGCTTTCCCTTGCTCTGCTCAAGAGGTACAGCAACAAGTGAGGGAAAGCAACAGCGGCACGGAGGTAGTTAAGTCTTTTATGATGGCTGAAGTCATCTTGCCCAACTTTGAAGTCAACACAATGCATAACAACCTATGATGGGGGGAGGGGAGATGTGGGTGGGGTTGACACTGATGAGAGTCCAGCTAGTTGCAATGTGTTGCTGGTATTCTGTGAGGGTTGGTGACTGGAAACAAGGGACAAGCTGATAGGGTTGATAGGGTTTATAATGCAGCAGTGACTGTTAAAGATACAGGAACTCTCCTCCTTTGCCTGCAGCCACATTACACTTCATGATAGGCAGACCTGGGCTAATATGGTTCTTTCAGGAGTGCACTGACTGATTTTCTTTTCTATGGAACAGCACCTACACATAGTTATTCCCTCCCCTCTCCACTCAATTCTAGCAAAGAAAGTGGGAAAATAAGAATAAATCAGTGCCTTCAATTTACATCAATGCCATTAAGCTGCTGCGTCTTCAAGAACATAATGATTTTTAAAAACCTGTTTAACATTCAGTGAGTGGTTGTAACGAATTGTTGCATGGATTTAGCAATTTGCTTTGTACTCTGATGGTGCAGATCATGAATTCCAGCAATCCTGCTGGGGAAAATTGTCCTGAAGTGGGTAAGGAGTGTACTTTAGGCCTCAAGGTTTAAGCAATCTCCCAGTAGGGCAGCCTACACAAGCCTGCTTGGGGCGGGGGGCTGGACCCTTTTTCAAGACAACAACACATCAAGATTCATGTGGAGTTTGAGACCTTGGTAGGGTCTGAAGTGATGAACAAACCATCACTTACAAAGCACCTTTTGTGGATATACTACATAAAAATACCAGTGCTTACATCAATCATGTGCACTAGGACAATGGGTGACCTTTTTTCAATTAAAAAAAAAACACACGGAAGCTTCAAAAACAGCCATTAAATTTCACAGCAGCCCTATTTATCGTACATCTTTCGCATTCATCGTCTGTTTGATGTAAACTACTTGAAAGTGCCAACATTTGCCAATCATCCTCAACGGGGGGAAATGTCATGACTGAATGAATGATAGGTGCTTTCCCCCCTCACAATTCTGGCAACAGCATTACCCTTTCTTTTCCATCCAGTTTTGAAAGGAGAGCAGCAGGTGAGAAACAAGGTTGACAAATCTTGGGATGAAAACTAACAATTTGGGGTTGTTGTTGTTTAAGGATTTTTCAAGTATAGTTGTTGATGGTGATTGTCTGCCATACATTTAGTGCCACTTTGTAGTATCTACAATCACACTGGCTTGTTTCGTGCTCAGGGTCAAGTGCACAGTTCTCATACTAACTGCTGATATGCTGAAGTCACTACAAATATTGCAGAAGCCACATGCTGGCTTCCCTCAAGCAACTCAGGGAAGATCAAGGTCTGGGAGTGAGTACATGTGCCCATCTGGAGGGACAAAGTCCCCCACACCTGTCATTGGACTCACTTTCCATCTAGGTTGCAAACTCCTGACTGCTGAATTAAATGTCAGGAAACAAAAAGCCATTAGTGCAACCTTCAAGTTCTGCCAGCTGCTGTCCTCTAGAAGTTTTGGACTACAACTCCCATCAGCCCCAGACAGCATGGCCAATAGTCAGAGATAGTGGGAGTTGTAGTCCAATGTCATCTGGGTTAGAGAAGGTTGCATTAGACCAGGCTTCCTCAAACTCAGCCCTCCAGATGTTTTTGGCCTACAACTCCCATGATCCCTAGGTAGCAGGACCAGTGGTCAGGGATGTAGTCTCAAAATATCTGGAGGGCTGAGTTTGAGGAAGCCTGCATTAGACCATCTGAGCTCAAAGCACCTATGGAACTTGAAGCTGAGTGGACATTCAGGGTACAGGATCTCACTGAGCCCTGACTCAGTGGAACTGCAGGGCAAAAAAAGAACAACCAAAGGGCAGAACACACATTATGTGGTAAAATGTGACTCAAAATACTTTTCTAGCAGTCTTGCACTGCAGTCTGAATGGCCATGGGGCTCATTGCTTCATATCACCTAGCCTTTCTTTGCTGGACGACTTCCCCTGGCTTGGGATGGGTAGGGGTGGAAAGGTCTGTTAATTTTGGTTCTTTCAGTTTCCCATTTTTCCAGTCTTAAATTCAGTTCGTCACATTTATTCAGGAACTTGCCTTTTTTTAAAGACCTCATGAAAATTCATCCACCTTTTAGTGCAAATCTATCCTGATATATTTGTATGCACGTTTGACTGGTGTACATATTTTTCCAACCAATTTCACCAAATCTGAGGCATTTTATATCTTCTTTTCACTAATATATTCATTTTTAATGCATACTTTCTTCTGACAAAATGCATTTTTTGTAAACATGTATGCATTAGGGGAAATTCACACTAAAATGCTGATACTTTTCCAGGAGATTTTTGTGTGTGACAAATAATCCTCTTAAACTGCTGTGGAAATGTGGGAAATGGAACTTAAGACTGGAAACATGAGGAAAATGAGAAACATTCATTGCTATGCCTGATATAGCTGGAACTGGATCTGGCTGCTATCCTCAGAGGACCAATTTTAACTCATTTAATTATTTCTGCGTGTGTTTGAAGGTGCACTGAGGGCAGAAGAAAAACAAGTAAATCCTAAGCAGCGGCTACTGAAATGTCACAGCAAAAACCTGGTACCAAAGCCTGGGTACACCACATGTACGCTAGGATATGTTCTGAGTGCACACTTGTCTATTTTGCCATGTGTCTAGAAAGCTTTCAGCTTTCCACTCAAATGCATAAGGTTTATGCTTGTCATACTTGCTTAGGTACTTAGGAGCTTGATGCACAGAAGTAACTTTCTCATAGGAAATTGCTGGATGTGAAGTTTCCAGAATGGATAGCCACCCCTTAGAGCTTGTCACATATTTCCTTCTTTAATTTGATACATTAATTGGCTTCATATGTTTAATAACTTTGTGAAGTGTGTGGGGGCCTCTACTGGCCAATTGCGAATGTTACAAGAGTGCTTTTGGAAAACCCGCAGACACATGCCCAACCCAATTGATTAAAATAAAAAGAGATTGCAAAGAAATAGAAAAGGACCTATCAATGGCTACTAACAATGAGGACAATGTTCTACCACCACTGCTGGAGGCAGTAAGGCTCTGAATACTACTTGCTGGGAATCACAATTGAGGAGAATGCACCCAGGACCGGCTTGCTGACGTTTCCATATGCATCAGAATGGTCTGTGTGAGAACAGGATGCTGGACTATGTGGGTCTTGGCCTGATCCAAAAGGGCTCTTCCTACATTTTTATGTCTTGGTTTCTGCCTGGTTTTTCGCTTCTTTCTCTTAACAACAAACTTTCTTGCACATGCTACACTCCTTGGAATTATTATATCCTGCGTATTTATAAAACTGTCATCTTGACTCACAGGCAGTCATCTGAAATCCCAGCTGTGTTACTCAGGAAGGCAGAAGCCGAAACATTTAATGGAACGATTTTAGATGTATCTATGTTTTGTCATTCACTTCCTCCCCTCTCATACATGATAATGGTGACATTTTCTTTTGAGACCAATCTATTCATCTGAGGCCGATTCTCAGACTTCCATTCAGGCTTGAGGCCTCCTCGCAAATATACATTTGGAGGCAGGTTCATTTATTATATATTTCAGCCTAGAAGTTCCTGTTTGCCCACTGCTTCCATTGATGATGGAAAGTTTAATTTTTTATGTTAAAAAGTTTATGCCACAGAGAGAAATGAATAAAGGGCCGGGGGGGGGGAATACAAGTTTTTGACACTTCCCATATCTGCAGTTGATTTAAAGAGCCATTCACACACCTGCTAATTGTGTGAATCTAGTTTGGCCCTTGGTGTTTAGTGCATTCCACTGTGCAGGCAAGAGGGCTTACAAACTCAGCCTAGATGGGATAAGACTGCAGGCACTAAAATTCTGGAAAAGCAGAGTTAGTCTGTCTTCTGTGGAGTGTTTCCTTTGTTGGCCTCCTAAATAGGAGCTCCTAGTGCAGTTTACCATTTCCCTCAAGAAACCCTAGCCCTTTACCTTTTATAAAAAAATATTAGTGACGAGCTTTCCAGATCCCAAATATGAAAAGTCTTATTCCATTCTTTTCTTCAGTTTTTCTGTGGCTAACTCCGGTGTGGTGAACCTCAGGTCCAGGGGCCAAATGTAGACTTCCAGGTCTTTCTATTCAAACCTCAGGACTCTGCCTTGCCCTGGGGCCACACCACTCACTGCCCCTGCTCTGCCCCCTCTGTTGATTTTATCTCATGGGAATATATCATTGAATGGTGACAACAGTGCATGCTTGCCTGGCTAGACAATGGAGAGTGGTGTGTGTCTGGCTGAACCATTTTTGCCACACCCACCACTGGAATATGGTCCCCAGAGGCATGTGGCCCTTGAGTTTAAAAAGGTCCCCCACCTTTGAGCTAAATGAGCAATGAGGAAGGCATGGGCCTCTGTGATAGAGCTGCTTGTAGTATTCCTGGGGCACCACAACAGCTGCTCACATTGTATTTATGTATTTTCTTGCATTTGCAACTCACCATTTCTCATCAGGGAACACCAGGCAGCATACATGTAGCTTCCAACTGGTCACCCATCTAAATACTGACCAGACCCAGACCTGCTTAGATGCAGCAAAGTGGTTGTCTAATAGGCCTTCAGCCTACACCAGGCTTCCTCAGCCTCGGCCCTCCAGATGTTTTGAGACTACAATGCCCATCATCCCTGACCACTGATCCTGCTAGCTAGGGATCATGGGAGTTGTAGGCCAAAAACATCTGGAGGACCGAGGTTAAGGAAACCTGGCCTACACGCTGGGTCAACTTCCTCTACAGCAAGGTTTCCCAAACTTGGATCTCCAGGTTTTTTTGGACTACAGCTCCTATCATCCCTAGCTAGCAGGACCTGTGGTCAGGGATGATGGGAACTTTAGTCCAAAAACAGCTGTAGATCCAAGTTTGGTATTACAGTTACTAGTACAGTGGTGGAAGCAGGAAGCAAGACCCTCCACTCATTGCCAATGCCCCGAGAAAGAGAAATGGGAACTCCAAACAGTTTTGCAAAATGCCACACTGTGTGCAAATGTGCTGAGAGGTGGGTTGGGGTTGTTAGTGGGAAGTGTACTCCTGGGAGCAAGTCTGTGGCATATCTAGATCAATGGTCAAATGCTGACAAGCTGTTCACCTAGCCCATTTCCACTTAAATCAGTAAATCACAGCAACTCCCCTTGGTCCTGATTACATCCTTTATAGAAATCGCTTTCTCGGCTGGAGTGGGGCTGTTATGAAAGCTTTTGTTCTTCCTTTGGCAAGGGAATGGCCTTGCCGGCACCTGAAAAGAAGTGTCTTCCTCCCCCCACCCTCCATGCACATACACCATTTCATTTTTCACAAAGCAAGGTACTTGAAGGCCTAGATACATGTGAATTGTGTGGCTGCAGGTGCTGATGATGTGGAATCCAATAAAGTGTGAATGAGGATAAAGAAGTGTCTGGAGAGAATGGCACAGCTGTGTCTCCTCGTTGCTTCTTTTGTTAGAGTTAATGCCAGGCTTCCTGTTGGGAAGTGCCGAGTGCTGCCCAAGCTCACCTCATGCCTCATTTCCCTCTCTTGCAGGGAACAATCCGCTTTCAGGTGTTAGTGCTCAAGGTAAGCAAAGGCAGGGTGGGAAGCATCATTGTGCTTTCCCAGGATCAGTGGCGTAGCATGGGGGGTGCAGGGGGGGCCGGCCGCACCGGGCGCAACAGCTGGGGGTTAGGGTTAGGGGGCGCAAATCCACGGGTTAGGGGGTGCAAATTACTTGCCTTGCCCTGGGTGCTGACAACCCACGCTACGCCACTGCCCAGGATGCTTGTTCCACTCTTTTGTTTCCCTTAAGCTATATATGAAAACAGCATGCTGCACAATTTCTCAAAATGCAGCTCAGTCATGGAAATAGCTATGATCTAAACATGGGTGGCGCTTTGGGTTAAACCACAGAGCCTAGGACTTGCCGATCAGAAGGTTGGCGGTTTGAATCCCCACAACGGGGTGAGCTCCCGTTGCTCGGTCCCAACTCCAGCCCACCTAGCAGTTCGAAAGCGTGTCAAAGTTCGCCAGAAGCGGCTGGCCACATGACCCAGAAGCTGTAGGCCGGCTCCCTTGGCCAGTAAAGCGAGATGAGCGCCGCAACCCCAGAGTCGGCCACAACTGGACCTAATGGTCATGGGTCCCTTTACCTTAAACTTTGTCTATAAAAATGCTCCTCGTGCTAATAATATTCACAGGCTGGTGGGGACCATACTTTTCTAAATAGTTTGGAAGTTACTTGGTTTTGTTTTGTCTTGCTTAGCTGATGACACACAGTGTGTCTTTGACTATCACATTGGCAGTTCTGTTGTGGTTTCTGCTTGACTTAATAGAGAGGGCTGAGTGGCTAATTTTATTGGGACCACAGTGCAGAGTTAACCTTTCCTTTCTCAGCTGTAGTTTTAATTGAAATTGCTTCTGCATGCTATAATTAGTAACTGGGAGACTCCCATCCCAGATGCCCCAGTGCAACCACTTCTTTACTGGAAAACACACCTCTCAGTGGTGCTAGCTCCCAAGACACAGCTGCAGGTCCTATATAAGGCTCAGTCTGAGAGAAATCGCTGCTGAAGCAACAGTTGAATATTCATGGGTTGTGCATGGAGCTGTCCATGGTTGCCTTGCAGTCAGCACTTGCATCAGACTACCAGGTTTCTAAAGCTTATGGTGAACATCCACAGATACAAATGGTCTTCTACTGCAGAAGTTTGTTTCCCACAAGGTGTAAGGTGTTAAGAGCAGCCTCAAGGAGCTAGCTAATGTGCTTGTTCCTGAAGAAGACCCATTGTGAGTTTACATTACCCTAATTTGTATCACATGGGACGCGGGTGGCGCTGTGGGTTAAACCACAGAGCCTAGGACTTGCCGATCAGAAGGTCGGTGGTTCGAATCCCCGCGACGAGGTGCACTCCCATTGCTCGGTCCCTGCTCCTGCCCACCTAGCAGTTCAAAAGCACATAGTGCAAGTAGATAAATAGGTACTGCTCCGACGGGAAGGTAACAGCATTTCCGTGCACTGCTCTGGTTCGCCAGAAGTGGCTTAGTCATGCTGGCCACATGACCCGGAAGCTGTACTCCGGCTCCCTCGGCCAATAAAGAGAGATGAGCGCCACAACCCCAGAGTTGGCCACGACTGGATCAAATGGTCAGGGGTCCCTTTACCTTTACCTTTAATTTGTATCACATGAAGAGGCTGATTAGTGAAGGTGGTCTTATTAACAAAAGCTCCCCAGGTTGTAATTGTGACATTGTAAAAGTGTGGGTTTTTTTCTGACACCTGTATTTTTAATTAGGGCTGTGAACTGCCCTGAGACCTCTGGGCATAGGGTGGTATATAAATTCATTAAATAATAAATAAATAAAAGTCTTGGATAAAACAGACTTAAAAAAAAGAATGAATAATTTCAGAAATTGGACAGCTAATGGGCTTCAAATTGGATTTTGGAAGATAGCTAGGCCCAAATGTCTGTTCTTTGGGCAAAATCACATTTTTCAGCTCCAGTTTCCCATCTGTAAAATAGGAATGATGATCACCTGCCACAAAGGACTATTGTCAGCACAGATTGCAGATTAAAATACTCTAGCAGCTACTCATCAAGTCTCTGTAAAGCAGGGTTTGTCAGTGTTGTGTCCTCCAGATGCTGTTAGGATTCCAGATCCTATCACCTCCAGCCAAGATGGACAATGGTCAGGATAGATGGGAGCTGTAGTCCAATAACACCTTTTTAGCAATCTCTGGTACAAAGAATCACTGATTATCAGTTAGCTGTGTTATCACTTAATAATATAACATAAAAAAACCCAAAACTGGATGCAAAATGTTGCTTAAATGAAGCATTGCTTTTTCATGTTTTCATGAACAGTGTTAAAAAACACTTAATTTTGGAAAATATTTATTTTCTGTAAAAGGCACTGGTTTCTTCTACCACTCCTTGTGTTCCCTTGTTGTATATTATATCATTTGCTGAAGTTTAATGTGGCTGCTCCCTTAGTGGAGCTTTTGGGGAAACACATTGGTGATAATGAACTCCTAAAGTAAAGCAGGTAAACACAAGGCATTCTCAATACATTACAGAAAGCACCAGCTTGTTCTACATTCATCCCATCAGTACCATTGATTACTTCAACTCCATTCTCTCTGCAACTGTTTATGTTGAAGCAAGCAGGAATGTCTACTCAAATCTTCAGGTATTTTCTCTGTGGTCGCAGAAACTTGTTCCTGGAGTGGATATGTTTTGCTTACATGTGAAGCACACATTTGTGAAGAGTTGGGATGTAATCCTATGCTTCTTGCCTTTCTTTCCAACATTTTCCCCAAACCATAATCCATCCGTACACAAAGCACATGGTTAGGCTACTCAGCAGCAGCAGTCACTGCAATTTCTGGGAAATCTCCACTGGGTGGCAGAAGTGGGTTTTCAGCCAGGGCAGTTCTGTTGCTGCTTCATTTGGCAGAAGTCATAAAGGTGCCTGTTAATTGCTGTTTAGGAATCAAATGCTGGGTGCAATGTCAGAGCAAGGATTCATCTTTTCTAGTCCCAGAGTCCAGGAATAAGATAGTGCTTCCTGTAAAAAAAAAAGAAAAAGGTACAATGCTTTGTCTTGGCAACATTGCTTCATATGCACGCACATTCCAGTTGCTGATTGCCAAAAGCTATTACCAGAAGTTATGATTTAGGGGCATTGATGGCAATATGGCAAAGAGATTATGAGGAAATTATGCTTTCCCCCCTTCCTATAGCACTTCCTATAGTACCTGGACTACCTTTTGGCTCAGGAATCGACAGAGTCGTTATAGCCAGTACTTCATCCACAAGGCAGCCTTGTTGAGATGCCATTCATGTTTGATCCAGCAACATTAAGCCAAAGATTGTCTCACATCCCTCATATACCCAACCAATCACTGCACACTGAAGGAAAGGGCCTCCAGAAAATACTATTTCAGCAGAAGCTCTGTTCTGTTCTTTAGCATGGCAGCACCTATTATTCCTTTCCATTACATACCAGGCAGGTGCCATTTCTATTGTCTTTTCGGAACCTATCAAAAACCTTCCTTTTCCAACACATCTTTTAAGTGGTTAACCCAGTCTATATCTGCATTGGATTTGAATTGTTTTTTTTAAAAAAATATTTTCTTCTTGATGGTGTTAATTGCTTTATTTCATAGGAAGTGATTCATAAATGGAAACAAACATACAAATAAATGGTGGGCCCAGGCAAAAAGGTGTGTGGGCAGCAAATCTTGGCTTTAAAAAAGCATACAATTATGTTCTGATGTTTAACCTAACCCAAAATGGTGTGGATGATTCACAAGAGATACTGCTCTAACAATACAGCCACCTGCGTGTCCAGTTATCGCCAGAGTTTTGCATGAGTGTTCAGGAAGGTGTTTTTGAAAGTAGCACTCTGCATCTTCCTTCCTACCAGCTACAGATGGGGCCAGGTGAGGGCAGAGAAACTCCTAAGAAGGGCTGCAGCAGAAGGCAGCCCAGGAATGTAGTTCCACTGGCCCATGCCATTGCCCCAGAAGGATTGTGGTGATCATACTTATTTTATTATCCTAAATAATAAGCATGGAAATGAAATGCAACCAGCAGAATTCTTTCAGGGGCTGAACAATATCTTTGGGCAGAAGGGATCAGCCCACTTGGTGGCATTTGTAGTATAGCCCTGCAGTCACCCCCCTTAAGAAAAAAAAAAGAGTAGCAACAGAGGAATTGCATTCCTTTCTTACCCTAACTGGACATCAAGGGCACATCTGTGGAGGTTGTGTGTGACTTCATTTCTATAAAGGTGGTTACATACACACTGCCGAAAAAAGAGGAAACACATTGCCAATAAGGAAGGCAGAGATTTGTATGTGCTAATGTATATGTGTCTATGCATATAAACATACATTATGATAATTTAAATAAAATTACATCATATCATAGGAAGATAGAGACCAGGTGATCTGATTTTATGCACACTCTGCTGTCCAGGTGCTAACATGAAGGCTTCTACTCTCCCTACTTACAGTGTGCTATCATCAAACTGGACTTATACTTGACAGCCCTTTAGATAATGAAAGGGCCGGTTCTCTGTTAGCAGGACACATGACCACACTAATCTCTGCTGTTGGTTCTAGGCCAAGAGGGATACATGGGATACTGGCAGCTGCAAACAGCAGCCTGGGGAAGATGTGAGGGAGAAACCAAAAAGTGTTACCTCCATAGTGAATAATCTCCATCTTGACCATCCCATGTTGAATTATTAACTATGTGGGTTTCTGCCATCACTTTATGCTTCCATTTCACAAGTGTTGATGGGATTGTAGAGTGACATGGACAGAGATGGGATAATAAACTGTCTTTCCTTGCTTGTTCATCTTTGCACTATGTGATTTATACATCACAGATGAGGGAATAATGCACTGACATTTAGCTAATGCACACCCTGCTTGCAAAAGTATAGACTCGGTGTATTCCAATGTGTAAATTAAGCTTTTTAGAACACTGTTAAATTGGGTGTCAAAATGCATTATTTAAAAATAAGTGCTGCTGCATTATTTAAGAATAATTTCTACATTGTTTTAAACAAAGCTGCCTTTAATCATTTAGAGCAAACCTGTCCAGCTTTTTCATTGCTCTCTCTCCCCGCCCCCCTCCCGGCAATGTTACCCACTTTCTTCTAGAATGCCATCTCATGCTAGAGCTTTGATCACATTCTCTCTTTAATCAACCATATTAGTCTGTGTGCCTATTAACTGCTGGAATGCACTAGAATGCATAGCTAATAGCTAATGTAACAACTAATATAATTCCTAATCATGCTCATATTTCATTTTACTGACATTATGAGATGCTAACTTACAGGCGCCCGATGTCAGTTTTTAAAGGCTTTGTGACCAGTCATTCCAGGGCAGTGGGGACCTGATAATCAGAAATGTTCCTGTTGGATCAGACTGTTGGCTCACCCTGTGGAACGCCCTCCCATCAGATGTCAAAGGCATAAACAACCACCTAAAAGACATCTGAAGGCAGCCCTGTTTAGGGAAGTTTTTAATGATTGATGTTTTAATGTATTTTTAATCTCTGTTGGAAGCCACCCAGAGTGGCTGGGGAAATCCAGCCAGATGGGCAGGGCACAAATAATAAATTATTATTATTATGAAGGTCCATCCAGCTCCCCACAGTGGCCAAGGGCAGCCAAAGTTCACAGGCAGGGCATGGAGGAAATAGTTTTAGTGTGTTTAGTTCTTGGGAAAGTTTCCCAATTGTACTGCTTGGAAACAGTGGTGTGATTGTGAACTGCAGGAGCTCATCACGACAGCTCCCATAGCCTCACTCGTAGGAAAGTCCACAAACGCAAGCGGCTCTGTTGATCCATTATTTTAGATACACACACCAAAGAGCAGCAGCACACAGCATAATTCCCAATTTATTAGCATCAGCATGTCGGCAACCCTGCCTGCAGTTTCTTGAAGCTAAGCTCCATTGAACTCAATGCTGTTTCCTTTTGACTTTCTTTGGAAAACACATTGACCTTTAATAAAAGATCTTCATCTAGCTGAAATGCAATCTTTACCTTTTAATGCAAACCACCTTGCAGTGATGAGCTGCCATTTAAGTTGCTAGTATGGAGAAGGAATCCCATCAAAGGAAGGAACATTCTCTGACTTCTTCTCTGCTAATCTGTTAGAAACAAAGTAGAAAATCTCATACTCACCTCATTCCTTTGCCATAACAAGTGCATGCCAGAGCACCAGGATCTTGCCATGGAATCATGTGTCTTCATTAGACACGACCCTATCAGAGGAAGGAACCCTTTGGATTCAAATCATGATTGCCCCCATGGTCTTCTATAGTTCAATCCGTCTTAGTGGGGCATGCATATCAAACTGTCTCTGTCACTTCCTGCAAACTTGAAATTGCAGCATTATAATGCAGCACTAATGGGATTACCATTTCTTTAATAATTAGGATTTCTATTTAAAATGCCAAACAGAATAAAAGGCAACGCCTCTGCCATCATGCAGAATTTATCACCTAAATGTGCATTACTCACATTATTTACCATTCCCCAAAGGATAAACTGTGTTGAGTAAGCTAATTCATATGAGCAGGATTAGTATATCCCAGGAGAAGTCATGCCGCATTATGACTGATCTCTTAATTTATAGATATATATATATATAGAAAGAAAGAAAATGCAGTTGCTGTAGTACCAAGGTAGTGTATGAACTGCATTTTCTCTCATTTCATTTCTAGGATAGAATCCACCAGGGAGAATTTCTAATCTCAAGGCTTTACTGAAAAGTAAGAGCAGCAGCATAAACCATGTTACAGAACGGAAGGGAAGCCACTGGAGCTGGCATGCGGAGCTATATTCTCAAATGCCTGAATGAGTAAATTACAAGTTAATCTATGTGCAAAGGAGCTTCAGTGATTTCTGCCTGTCTCCTGGGGTTTTGTTTCTCACTGGGAACTAAGTTGCTTACTATTTGGTTTTCCTTGGGAGCTAAGCAATCATTTTGATTTCTATTGTTCTAGGTTTTTTAAAGGAGGCCTTTATTGGCAGGTGTGGTGCCTTCTGTATTTGAAATCTTAGGGTGGGGGGGGGATGAGAACTGGTGTTTAAAGACTAGGTGGATTGGATGATTTTGTTTTGTTTTGTTTCAAGTCATTATATAAGCATACAGTAAACACACCCACCCACCCACACCTCCCCACGCCACTTATTTGCTCCTCTTTCCAGAGGTATTTATAGGTTATAGAATGGACTGAGTTAAAGCCATTAGGATATTCATAATACTGGTTGGCATCCTAAATTAGATTCACCCTAAAATTCTTTTCTCATGTCTTAAATGCAGTTATCAAACACATAAGCTAGCAGTGGTTGTGAGATCTCCATTCAATGGCCACAACTGATTGAATTCTTGTTGATAGGAATTATGTTCCAAACCAAAACTAAGAGTTGCTGTAAATTCCTGCCAATAGTAATTTCATTTTCAAGGTGCAGACCTAAGCCCACTACAGATATGCAGTGTGGCCAATGCACCAATTGAAGGAATGGAGGTAATGGAGGTGCCAGATGTTCAGGTTTAGGATAAAGTAGGGCAAAAGTCAGAATCAGTGAAATTAGTTCATATTTTGTACACACCATTTTTGGATTTCACCTCTTAGATTCACCTCTCGTATTTTCTCTATATAGACCAATCCTGATTCAAAATACGTCACTTTGGTTTCTACCTTTTACAAAACACAAGTCTATGTGTTTTGATGTAGATATGGAATGGAATGTGGGCATTCTACCTACATCCTATTTCCAGATACAATGTCAGCCATTAAAATACACTGATCTGAGGCAGATCTTTTGAGGAATAGATAGTATTTTAAATTAAATTACCAAATGTTGGGGAGATTGAAAATCAGCCTTCCTTCACAGAATTAGTGCAGTGTAACATAGGAGTAGTTTAACTTCGGGCAAGAGAACTTACAAAGTTCAGTTTGGCTGTGATTTGACCTTGGGCCAAGCACAGTTAAGACCATCCTCATAGGCTTATTGGGAGGATAAAAGGAAGTGTCACATATACACTACCCTAAACCAACTGGACAAAATGTAGGACACACGTTTGAATAATAATGCAAGTAACCTTAACTAAAGGTTGCTAAACTAAGTTGCAATAAACTACAGTGTGAATGATTGCACTTCCATGATTGGCTTAAATTTGTGTTGGGTGGTAGAGATCTTGTTCTGAGGAATGAACCTATACCAGGCATAGGCAAACTCAGCCCTCCAGATGTTTTGGGACTACAACTCCCATCATCCCTAGATAACAGGACCAGCTGTCAGGGATGATGGGAGTTGTAGTCCCAAAACATCTGGAGGGCCGAGTTTGCCTATGCCTGACCTATACAGAATTCTGTAGCCTTATTCAGCTTTCCTCACATGTCAGGCAAATGTGTGAGGGAAGATGGGAAGTTGCACTTACTAGAACCATCCCAATGTCATATCCACCAAGTTGTTTCTCCCCCTGATTATCAGGGCTGGTATCCTCAGCAGGGCCTCTCTCACCCATGAAGGGAACTTCTGAATAAAGTTAACTTTTCATCTTAATTTATTATTCATAATAAATTCTTCTGAACACATGCATTTCTAAATTTTCTTGTCGAATGAACACCTTCATTTTTTATTTTGTGTTTAATCTATGTATCTAGATTTTAAATGCTTGATAAATAGTTTGATAATTTAAAATATTCTATAAGTCACTTTGAATTTTTTTTTTGGAGAAAACAATGAAATGATATTATTTCTTTATTATGATTATGATTAGTCACCTGCACATTGCTGGATGATGTGACACTTCTTTTTTTGTCTACATGAGAGGATTCTGAAACCACAAAAGTGTATAAATAAATATCCTAATATTAGACAGACTTCAACAGTATTAATTGCAGTAATTAATTTGAAGAGTTGTCTAATTGCGTTTCCTTAACTACCTGATGGTGTCTGCATATATTGAAACCTGCAAGAGAGAACAGAATGGAAAATGCTAATAATCCTTGAAAAATTGCTTTTGGGAAACTCCTGCAGTTAAACTGAAATGCCAATAGTGGAAGCAAATAGGAAAGTGTAAAGTTTCAATAGAATATGGGTGGCATTCTTTTAAAATGGGACTGTCCCGCGTTCTGTATCACCTTTGCAAAGAAGACATTTGTGGTTTCCTCCATTCATCGTTTAAATCTGAATAGAATTACTTCCACTCTAGGATGTTGGGCATTTTATTTTATATTTCCTGTGGGAACAACAGCATGTGTTAAACATGGAAATAATCTCAATCATTTGGTTTCTCCCTGCTGATACATGCCTGAGATCTTGTTTATCTGCTTTCAAGGCTTCATGTAAGAATTGGGTCATTGCACAAACACATGCTGAGAATACAGTCTGACTACAATGAGGAATGAGAAACAGAACGTTCAACCTGGCTGGTCGATATGTGCTGCAGCTGTTTGTTTGGTTGTTTTTTTAACTTACTGTCTCGTTTTGGACATCAGCTACTTTTAGTGGGAAGCCAGCACTGGGATCCCTAGGACCACTTAGAGGACTGCATGGCTTTAACTGTTCTTTAATCTTTTTTAAATGAAGGACAGTGATATTTTTGTGTTACAACTCTTTCTCTCTGAAATATACTCAGAGTCAAGAGTGGATTTCATGGTCTTTATTCAGCTCATAGAGGTGAGAAGGAATGGATGTTTACCCAAAGTATCTGCATTATATACATTATTTACACAATGGGCTGCACATGATTGGCTAATTCTGGAATTGTCCTGTAGGCCAATCAGGTTGTGGATTCACTTCCATCTGGAGCTGGATTGGGTGGCTCCTGCAGACCAATCATACTGCTGCATTGTTCTAGGACCAATCAGACTGCTGCATTTTGGATCCTATTGTTCTAGGACCAATCAGACTGCTGCATTTTGGATTCTATTCAACTCAGTACATAACACTCTCCCTGTGTGTGTGGCAGAGAGAGAGAGAGAGAGAGAGCAACTGAACAATTGATCCACAAGCAAGGTACATTAATACTATAATATCAGCCATTCCAAAGCATTTGATGCAAAATTCTATTTAATTTTTAGCATTGGGGGGTGGGGACACCCAAGTGTCCAAACCATTTTGCAGTGCTCTGCTCAACTTTGGTAAGCTTTGATTTTCACCATAAATGATGCTGTTTTGAGGATACCAATTTTCATGAAAAGTCCATTTTTATGCCCGTTTGCAGTCATTGCTCCCCCAATCTGGTTGCTGCTTTAGGGAAAAAAAAGAGAAAAACATATCCATTGCCTAGAGAACTAATCTGATGCTCCTGCCTCACCATGTTACACTGGCAGCTTCCTTGCTAAATCGTTCTGCACAGCAAGTCTTCTGCACTGATACAAGTCTAGTTGTATATAGCTTCTTGTTCCTATTAGGGGAAGAATGGGAACACACATCTGATTCTGTATCCACATCTACAGCCACATCCTGTCATAACTAATCTACAGGGTGTCTGGATCAGGATGAAATAGTGAAGGCAAAGGATATATGTTCACTCTTTCCTCTGACACCTGCCATTTGTATATAGTTTTTTCACCTTTTCACAAAGGGTGTGAAAGTCCAGTGGTAGGGAGGGGACATTGTGGAGGGGCTGTAACTCAGTAGTAGAGCTTCTGCTTTGCATGCTGAAGGTCCCAGGTTCAATCCCAATCATTTCCAGGTTGGGCTGGGAGAGACTCCCTACATGAAATTCTGGAGGGTGACTGCCAGTCAGTGGAGACAATACTAAGATAGATGGGCCAATGGTCTGTATAAGGTGGCTTCCAATGTCTGTATGACATATCACAGGGCTAAAGATATTAATTAAAAAACCACCCACAAAATGCATACATTTTGACTAAGCACTACTTAGCCCTGTTCCATACTAATGTAGCAATGGGGATGAACCTTGGTAATATGGCGCCCTGTGTGAGGCCAAAATTTGATGCCCCTCCCTTGCGCCACCTTTCTAAAGCTGGGTAAGTGAGGTGGGGGCTTTGGGAAGAAGGTGCAAGAGCTGTGGCAGGGTTCTAGAGCCCCCCACCTCCTTCCCAAAGCTGGGCAAATGCCAGGAGTACCAAACTGCATAAAATATTGTGGGGGCCCAGAAAATCCCAGCCCCACATAATTGATCGCATGATGCAGTCCACACACACAATTTGAATGGGAATGCCCATCAACTTTGTGGGGGCCCACTCCCCTCAAATATTTTATTGTGGGGGCCAAAGCCTCCATGGTCCCTAGGAGTTGGTTCCTATGGCAAGTTCCTTTGGTAAGTCTAGCAAGGGAGTCTTCAATGCGCATATTCTCTTGCTGGCTCAGAAATCCCATGCATGGTTCAGTTGCCAATGTACACCTAGATCCACATCTGGATGATGAAATCCTTCCTTGCTTTCAATACTGTGTGAATAAGAAGTTGCTTTCCTATCTTCCTTGCAATGTGGATGTGACTACACACCTACTTTCCTCACCTCAGGCTATTACTCATGCACAAGAATTTTTTGTTGCCTGTGGCTCCCTCTGTTTTGTGTCATGAATGTATTTGTACTACACCTAGACTTAAACTGTTAAATCAAACAATCATTCCCTCTCACCAGAGTGCCCTAGAAACTATAGTTCTCTGAGACTGGAGGCTAGGGATCTCTAACGGGGATGTCAGCAGGCATCCTTGCCAAGCTAAAATTGCCAGGATTCTGTGGGGGAACCCATGGCTGTTAAAGTGATGCATAGCAGGTGTTAGGAAAGCTAAACTGTAGCAATGCTTCCTGTCCTTTGTGTCTTTACATCCTTCATTACAACATCTCCTTTTCCTGGTGTAATCATTTGGAACACCTTTGTACTAAGACCAGGAACTTCTCTATTCCTGTTGCATAAAATTTGAATAGTGCATTGACTGTGTGTGCATGTTTACAGCAAGTAGAACAACGTGGTGAATGGAATGACTGCAGGGAAGTGTTTATTAAGGCATGACCAGACTATTGAATAAAGTCTACAAAACATTCTCGGCAGAATGAAAACCGATAGTAAGGAATCAAAAGTCTGTAGGGAGCACATCAAAGCACTGAGGGGGTGGGGAACCACTGCTGTTTACAGCACAAGAACTGCATTGGCAGAATGACTATTGTCTGAATGAGAACAGTGTCACATTTTCATTGCTGTTGGATTCCTCTCTCCCCCCCCCCATCCTAACAGTATAACATAATTACGTATTTTTCCGTGTATAACATGCCCCTGTGTATAAGACACCCCCTGTTTGGGGGGACTCCACATTAAGAAAATGGGGGGGGGGAGATTGCCCAGAAAAGTATGGTATCTAGCTGTTGTTTTATGGATTTCATATGACAGAATGAGAAAGGATTATTTTTTCCCCTGTTTCCTAAAAGTATTGCATTTTTTGGTAGTTGAGAAGAAAGGATGGTTAAAGATGATTTAAGACAAACTAGCTCAAGGAGTAAATTTAATGCTTATCTTCTATCAGATGTATGAATTTGAATGGTCCATTTGCTTTCCTTGGCATTCTGTGGCATGTATATACAGGGCCTGTCCAAGACATTTGGCTACCTGAGGTAGAACAGGAAATGGCTCTCTCCCCTTCAAGGTAAGATACATGCACCCCAGCCCTGTCAAGTAATTTTGTCAGCTAAATAGCACCACTCATCTCCCCATCCCTATCAGTAAAAATACAATAATAATACATTAGAAAACTAGCCATGATATGATGCCCTGAGATGGCTACCTCATTCTGCCTAACGGTGGGGCTGGTGCTATAAGACATTGTTCTACATTTCTATTAGAGTTAGCATGAACAACACGATGATGCCGATCGTCTCTCCTATCAAATCTCATCAGAGAAGCTAGTTTTCTCCCCACTTCTTCAAACCATTGGATCCTAGGAGAGAAGAAATGTATACTAAGATCCTGGGCAAGAAATGAATGAGAAATGAAATGAATTTCACATGGATCGGCCCCTTTCTCTTCCTAAAGGCTTGTCACAATAGATAAGGCCAAGCGGCTCGATGCTGCATTAGTTCATGTATGCGTCTGAGTACCAAAGCTAATAACTGAATCACAATTTTACTCCGGGACACTGAGGCTGCTGTCTGCTGTCCTGCTTTGATCTCTTCTTTATAGCAGATGGCAAAATATAATAGCCCTTTCAAAATGAGGGGAGAGAAGGTAAAGGTCCACTTTTGCAATATCTAAATTGCCCTACAAGCCTTTGGAAGTGAAGAGATTGTTCCCACCTGCAAATAATTTTGCTGCTCTGGTGTGGGAAAGACTATTATATCCAACGAGTTGATGACTATATCTTGATCTTCTTTCTCTGACTCAATCAATCCAGGCTTTTGAAGGGCCCTCGGGGTCTTAGTGGATTGTCTGATGAAGATGTCGACCCAAAGCTGTGAAAAAGGCAAATTCCATGCTAAGGGCCATTAAGGAAGGGATCAGAAATAAAATTGTCCATATCATAATGCCTTTAGACAAATCTATAGCGTGACTGCACTTGGAATGCTGTTTACCTCCAGAAAGATACAGTGGTAACTTGGGTTACAGATGCTTCAGGTTACAGACTCCGCTAACCCAGAAATAGTACCTCGGGTTAAGAACTTTACCTCAGGATGAGAACAGAAATCGTGTGGTGGCAGCGGGAGGCCCCATTAGCTAAAGTGGTATCTCAGGTTAAGAACAGTTTCAGGTTAGGAGCGGACCTCCAGAACAAATTAAGTTCTTAACCCAAGGTACCACTGTATTGGAAAAGGTTCAGAAAAGGGCAACCAAAATGACCAAAGAGATGAAAGGTTACAATATTTGGCGTTTTCTAGTTTAAAGAAAAGATAAAAAGAGACATGATGGATGGCATGGAGAAAGCAGATAGGATTTTTTTTAATCCTTTTCTCATCATACTAGAACTCTGGGACATTTGGTGAAGCTGAACATTGGAAGATGCAGGTCAGACAAAAGAAAGAACTTATTCACACAGCATGTAGTTAAACTATGGAATCCACTCCCACAAGAAATGGTGGTGGCTACCAACTTGGATACCATTAAAAGAAGCTTAGACACATTCGTAGAGGATAAGGCTATCAATGGCTACTAGCCACAGTGGATATGTTCTCCCTCCACTGTAAGAGACAGTATGCCTCTGAATACCAGTTGTTGGGAATTGCAGTTGGGAAGAATGCATGAGAGCTAGTGTGGTGTAGTGGTTAAGAGCAATAGACTCATAATCTAGTGAACCGGGTTCGTGTCTCCGCTCCTCCACATGCAGCTGCTGGGTGACCTTGGGCTAGTCACACTTCTTTGAAGTCTCTCAGCCCCACTCACCTCACAGAGTGTTTGTTGTGGGGAGGAAGGGAAAGGAGAATGTTAGCCGCTTTGAGACTCCTTTGGGTAGTGATAAAGTGGGATATCAAATCCAAACTCCTCTTCTTCTTCTTCATGTTCAGCTCCTGCTTGCAGACTTTCCTTGGGCATCTGATTAGCCACCATGGGGGTAAATTGCTGGACTAGGTGGACCTTTGGCCTGATCCAGCAGGATCTTCTTATGGCCTTACAACCCATGGCAGCTGTTCAAATCTACAGAGATAACCGTACTAGCTTTGATGCCTAGTCCTAGTCATGATTCTAACACTATTATGTTACACCTCATCTCTATGAGGGTATAGAATGCTCAGGGTGTTTTTAGAGACACCAAGTTTATTCACTCCCACAACCACCTAAAAAGAATGGAATTGAATCAGATCCGTGTTACTCGTATTGCAGGTAAATTATGGAATAGTTCTCCTTTTTCCTTTAAACTCTCTACTTGTGGTTCATGTTACTTAGCATTGAGGACAGCAGCAGTGATTTCAGATTACGGAGTATTTTACTGTCCAATATTACGGTTGAACAAGCAGCAAAAAAGGAAAAAAGGAAAAGAAAATGTGTATGAAACATTCTCGCCTTGAACTAAACTCACCGACAGATAGCTACAATGAAAATCACTATCTATGCAGACCGAGATAAAATTACTTTACAAAGTATCCCCATTTCCTACTGGTTGTGATGATTGAGTAATCAAAGGAAGGCCAACCTGTAATCTTATCACCTCAGTTTACTTTTTATTTAATATAAACTTTCCCACAAGTAAGCACTGACACGATCATAATCTTTGCATCATAGAGTGTGGATGAAAGTAAAAATTACTTTCTGTTTGTTATCAGATTGCACAAGCCAACAAAAATGTGCCCTGAACGCTTTTTGATTGCTCCTCAAAAGGTTTGAACTTAGCTTAGGCCTGACAGAAATTAACCACAGATGGGAATAAAACAGTAAAATGAGATCTATTAAAGCAAAATCACCTGCCAATACATTTTAATCAAATAATTCCACCACCACCCCAAAGTATGAAAGAAAATCAAAGACAGTGTTGGCTCAAAGCTTTGGAGGGCCTTTGTGCAGCACTAGGGGCTGTTTCAGTGGGGCCTCTGCTGTGGTGTGAACCCTTGGTGGATACCTGACTGTGCCAACCCATGCCAGCCCTAACTGAAGTACAGTAATAAGCTTGATTGAAACTGGAGCGCTACATTAGTTTCTATGATCTGAAAATTGAAAGAGTCCAATGGAGCATGAGAAATATAAGGGGATTCTCTCACAGCTCCTGCTTAAACTTCTCTTTTAAGCCAAATGTGAAAGCTTGAAATGAATGAGTACCATCTAGAATGTAAAACCCTGCTAAGGAACTTAATAGCATTCCTTTTTCTCATGGAGTACTACTAGCCATGATGACTATATACTGCCTGCAGTATTAGAAGCAGCCTGCCTCTGAATAACAGTTGCCACTGATCACAAGTGGAGCTTCTCCAAAGTATCTGACTGACTACTTCAGGGACAATATGGTGGACTAGATAGTGCAGGGTTCAGCTTTTGTCCTTCTGTTTCTGGCGACTTTCTTGTTATCACCCATGGGAAGAGAAAGGAGGAGGGATGAGTTACAGTTCTAGTAGGATTAGCCATGGTGGGAATAACCAGCCTTGTAGTGATGTTTTGTGCAAGTACCCTAAAACAAATCTTGATTTACAAAGCACACTATGACAAATGTTAAATTAACTTCATGTTTAGGTGAAATACAGTACATTGAATTTTGACCAAAAGAAAGCAGCAATGGACTATGTGAACATATGTGTTCATTCAGAAATAAAATCTGGACATATATTTAGCTGCACAAGCACAACTTGTATTGCACCCAAATATTATGTTAAAATTTTTATGATGCCCCACACCAGTGATGAAGTTGTTCTTCAAATCTGACCATAAATCTCAAAATATGACTTTGATAGTTGGATGAAAGGCACATTTTTCCCCAGTAGATACAACTTACATGTACACTGAACTTAATTAGTGTGTGAAACATCACAAACCATAAATCAATTTAAATAAATGTGAAAATTTCACTCCTTATGAGAATAGGTGCTGAATAAAGTACAGGCATTCTAAACTAGACTTACTCATTTTAATGGGAAAGGAGCTAACTCATGCACAAAGAAATGCATGCATAGATTGCCTCCCTCCATTGAAATGAATGGAAAGAGTTCCTGTTCAGTGAGGAAAATCTATAGTGTATGAGGGCTCTTGTGTCAATCAGCAAATATTTGATCACTGCATGTGCGTACAAAATGCTTTGAACATGAAGGAAAACTATATGAGACTTGAGCAACTGCTACAGTTTTCATGTAGATATATCGTTTAGAATCACTGCACACTTGCATGGACAGAGAACCTCCTGCCAGAACTGTGATTCAATCAACAAAAAGGACTATAGAATTCCTGCCTTTTTCATTCCTCCTCCTCAAAGATAGTGTGATAGCATTTATGACAACTGCACAATCTTCAGATAATGTTAGTGGTACATTTTGTTTAACCGGCAATGAGCTAGAGTGGCCTGAACTTTAAATCAAGCATGCCTTGGTAGAGTGGAACATTACGCGCTGCTCAGGATGGCCTGAGGCTTGCAAGATCAATTCAGCACTGCTGAGCCGTGTCAGCAATGGCTGCTTTAAGATGCAGACAGGAGCTCTGCTTGCTAACTTGAGGAAGTTTAACTGTTTTGATAAGGTTAAGGGGAGAGCATTCAACCAAAAATAGGGAACAAAACAAATGCAGCTTAAAAGCTTGATTGTACGTTCTAGACTATTCCTTACCACTAAACAACATAAGAAGCACAAAATGATCTCTTCCCAAAGGTTATTATTTCTATTGAAATAGGAAAGCTTGTTTAATATAGTATGTTTGGGGTGGCTTATCCCATGGGCCTCATTCAGCACCAATCCAGTGCTCCTGCTTGTATGTTTGCACCACACTGACCTCTGCTGCCTCATTCCTCCGTCATATTATTTCCTGTCTTCCATCAACTTTTGACAACTACCAGTTTGCATACAGGGCAAATAGATCCACAGAGGACGCTATCACCACTACTCTCCATGCTGCTCTGTCCCATCTGGAGCAGCCGGGGAGTTATGTGAGGCTGCTGTTTGTGGACTTTAGCTCAGCTTTTAACACTATCCTCCCCCATAGACTGGTGTCCAAGCTAGAGGCGATTGGACTCTCCAACTCCACCTGTCTCTGGGTTTTGGATTTTTTGTCAGAACGTTCTCAGAGGGTTAGAGTAGGGTCACATATGTCCACAGCCCTTAGCCTTAACACCGGCTCACCACAGGGTTGTGTGTTGAGTCCCCTGCTCTATGCTCTCTATACGTATGACTGTACAGCCACCTATTCCAGCAACAAAATCATCAAGTTTGCTGATGACACTACGGTGGTAGGGCTCATTTCAGGAGGGGATGAGTCCGCCTATCGGGACGAGGTGGAGCGGCTCTGTGTTTGGTGTGGAGAGAACAATCTGGCTCTTAATACGGCTAAGACCAAGGAATTAGTGGTGGATTACAGGAAAAAAAAGGCGGACATTCAGCCCTTGCATATCAATGGGGAACGGGTGGAGAGGGTGGCGGAATTCAGGTTTTTGGGAGTAACTATCGATCAGGGCATGACTTGGAGCGCAAATACCACTGCTCTGGTGAAGAAGGCCCAGCAGAGAATTTATTTCCTCAGACTTTTAAAGAAGAACAATCTGAGTGAGAGACTGCTGGTGTCCTTCTACCGAGGCTCCATAGAGAGCATTCTTACATACTGTATTTGTGCTTGGTTCTCCAGTTGTACAGCTAGGGAGAGGAAGGTGCTCCAGAAGGTCATAACCACAGCACAAAGGATTATTGGTCAACCTCTCCCATCTTTGGAAGAATTGTACGGTTCCCGTTGTCTTAGGAAAGCAAACAACATCCTGCAGGATTCATCTCACCCGGGATACAGTCTGTTTGCACTACTGCCTTCTGGCAGGAGATATAGAAACATCAAGTCAAGGACAAATAGACTGAAAAACAGTTTTTACCCGAGAGCTGTGGCCCTTTTGAATGCTGTAACTCGATAGTGTGACCTGGGAGATTGATGGGTGTGGGTGTGGCTGGAATGTGGTTTGTTGGTTGTTGTTGTTGTTTTGCTTTTGTTGTTTTTAAGGGATGGCATCCAATTTCGTTGCACTTGTGCAATGTTGCACGTGTGTAATGACAATAAAGAATCTATCTATCTATCTATCTATCTATCTATCTTATCCTCAATAAACCAGTTTCAACCCCACTTTCACAGGATTTTGAGAACAAGCAGAATAGCTTAGACTTCAGAATCAGCTCGTTGTTAATTAAATCACACTGGAATATAAAGATACCTTGTGGAAATTGCTTCAGCTCAAAAGATAGGGAAGAAAGTACTTCACATTAAAATAAACCCATTATGAATCAAGAGGGTCATTTAACATTCTTTTTCTTAGTTAGCAAAATTACTGACATGAGATGGTGTGGTTATGGCTAACTAGACTCACATAGTCCTAGCCTGCAAATTGCCAAACATAAGATCCAGTTCTCCCGGTCTCCATCTTTACTTCAGCAGGTCAGGCAGGGGATGATGCAGCAACTCCTCTGGCCTCTTCTGCCTGCTTAGGGGGATGCATGTCCTCTTTCAACCCTTTCCCTTCCATGCTAAACCATATTTAACCACCAGCAGCCCATTTCTCACCTAAGTAGTCTCTAGACAGGCAAACATCCTCCTTTACTTGTGAAACCAGAACTTCATTGGCACTCCTTCCTTTGACAATGTTTGGGGCAGGGAAGGTGACATTGTAACCAGCCATGAAAGAGGGATTCACTGGGTTGTCAAGGCTGATGTAATACCCTGGAAGAGAAAAAAACAACAAAACAAAACATTTTTATTTCCTTGTTTCTTTCCTTCCTTCTCTCCCCCCCCCCTCTCTTTCTTTCTTTGGCTTGCCTTAAGGGAATGGATCTCTCCAGTGTAATAATTTCCTTCTTCTTATATCTGCTGGAGGAAACTGTCTCTTCTGAATCTCATCATAGCCTCTGGAAAACAAGATGAGCCTCTAGAAACAGGTGCTTAGCTAATCTCACTGACATCTCATGTCACTGTTTGGAACAAGGCTCCATCACGTTGAGAAGCTGTATATACATCAGTGTTACTTTCACCACTGCACTGTGGGAAAGTGTGGCAGAAGTGCCACATCTCATTTGTAGGGTGCTCTTCCAGGCAGCTGTCAAGTTACGAGATGGGACAGGATGGCATGACCCCGTCTGCTCCTGTTCTTCAACTAGCTCTATAGTATTTCCTTCTGAGGCAGTGAATCTTCACGTACCACATCTTTCTGCCATGCTAAAAAGCCCCTCTCCCAGACTGAATCCTGGCTTTGTTCACTTACTTAGAACTGACTTTGTTGTTTTCATCGATGGTTTTTTTCTTAATAATGATTAACAATTCAGCACACTGTTAATTAAAATAATAACATTTTTTCCCTTCCAAGCCATGTGCTTTTTGGCAGCGTATTAAAATTCCAGCTGCTGGGCTCTTTGGAGAAACTAGCAACCATGACTACTATAGCGTAGCTCAGAAATCATGAGGCAAAATAATGGAATGGAACTGTGAAGTACTAAGCTTAAACTCTCCACAGTCCTGTGGTTTTGGCAGCCTACCACATTTCAGGAACATTTATATTAAAGAATGACTATAATGACATAAAGCTTTGGGATCTAAAAGGAAAAATGAAAAGAGCACAACTTTATTTACAGGAGGAGAAGCCAACAAAATCTCCCAGCTACTCCCATAGTTCTCCCAAGCAGATCCTTCTTTATCTTCTGATTCTTATTTTTTCTGGACCCATAAATTTGAAAATAATATATAGCATATGGAGAGCTATAATTCTGTCCCCTGCTATTTTTCACCTTTCTTTCAGTTGCCATAATTTTCTTTGACTAATAGAGCAGGGCAGTGATTTATACAGTGTAAGTCATGAATATACGCTGCTGTCAGCATGTTGGTATGTCTGCTGGAGAATGAAGGCAGGGTTCTCCTTGCTTTCAAAATGGGAGGAAAGTTTGTCAGTTTTAAACAAGTGAATACACATGCCTGAGCGCATGCATACATACAGTGGGCAATGCTGCTGAAACAGAGACTCTGTCTCAAGAGGAGGGGTATATTGCACAGGCCACAAATAATACTGGCTTGTTGCATGCAAAATTATGTCCAAGCTGAGGTAATCTTCAATAACTTCCAGGTAATTAGTCTAGATGAAGGCCGGCTTTGCTTTCAAACAGACTTTCCTTTTCTCCTTTCTTCCTTTCAAAAGGACCCTTTCCCTGTTAAAAATACTGAAGGAGAAAGATGGATAATAGTCCATGTTGATCCATGAACAACAAATTAAATGTGGCAATCAAAGAATTGGCCCTTGCGTTTATATTAAATAGCAGTTGTAATGGACCCTGATCCATATTAGGACCTAGGTGGTGGTCACAATTTACCCCTGCATATGTCTTGAGCAGAATTGGTGGCGGCAGGTTTGTGTGTGTGTGTTTGTGTATGTGTGTGTGTGTGTGTGCTGTTTGCACCAGGAGAGCAGCTACCATAGATACCAATGGACACTTTCCTTCCTGGACAAATGATTCCCCACAAAGAATTTTGGGAACTGTAGTTTTTAAGGGTACTGGGGATTATATCTCTCTGTAAGGGATAAACTACCATTTCCAGGATACCCAGGGAGAAGTCGTGTGCTTTAAATGTGTGGTTTGCTTATATCACAGCATCCATGACCTGCGTGGCATCTTCTCATTCAGATGTTGAGGAGAAATAGAGCTGAGTGTCATCAGCATACTGATGGCACTCCGCTCCACAACTACTAATGTTCTCTCCCAGCAGCTTTACACAGATATTAAATAGCACTGCAGTTTGGGTAGAGCCCTAAGGCAGCACATAGCATAACTACCAGGGGACCAACAAGCACTCTCACAATGCTGCTCTCCAAACTCCATCCTGGAGGTGGGAATAGACCCACCAAAACACAGCACCACCAATTCCAAGTCCCCGGAGCCAGTCCAGGAAGATACCATGGTCAATGGTATCAAATCCTGGAGACAGAGAAAAAAGCAGAAGCGAGGTCACACTCCCCCTCTCCTGCGCTCTGAAATGGCCATCCATCAGGGCAACCAAGGGCAACTCAATTTCATGTTATTGTTAGTCCTATCTATACCTATAATATTTAAAATGCTACACTTTAAAAGTGGGCTCTAAATTTATCAAAGTACATGCTATGCATGCCTACTCATATGTATCTCCCATTGAGGTAACTGTCAGCCAGGTAAGAGTGTATAGGACTGCATCCTAAATAAAGAAATGCTTTCTTTTGAAAACCAATTTTTAAAAATGTTATTAGGTCCAGTCGTGGCCAACTCTGGGGTTGCGGCGCTCATCTCGCTTTATTGGCTGAGGGAGCCGGCGTACAGCTTCCGGGTCATGTGGCCAGCATGACTAAGCCACTTCTGGCGAACCAGAGCAGTGCACGGAAACGCCGTTTACCTTCCCGCCAGAGCGGTACCTATTTATCTACTTGCACTTTGACATGCTTTCGAACTGCTAGGTTGGCAGGAGCAGGGACCAAGCAATGGGAGCTCACCCTGTCGCAGGGATTCGAACCGCCGACCTTCTGAATGGCAAGTCCTAGGCTCTGTGGTTTAACCCACAGCGCCACCCATTTATTTAAAAAAAGGACCCTTTTTTAATGTAGCAACCCCAAGGATATCATCTGTGCATCGGTGAGTTCTTCTGGATAAGTAGAAGGTTTCAAACAGTGGCGTAGCGTGGGGGTGCAGGGGGGGCCGGCCGCACCAGGCGCAACATCTGGGGGGGGCGCTCGCACTCGCAGCTCTCTGCCCCTACTAAAATCCACGGGTTAGGGGGCGCAAATTACTTGCCTTGTCCCGGGTGCTGACAACCCACGCTACGCCACTGGTTTCAAATGCTCTGTTTGGCTGGAATGGCCATGTGTTGGCACAGATACAGACTTGTTAAAAGGCTGTTTAGAATGCACTCCTTAAGTGCAAAGGAAAGAGTTCACGTCTAATAAACAATAATGGAAACAGTCCCTCTTCTGGTTTTCTTTGTCTAAACTTCCAATGTTTTCAAAGTCAAACAGCAAACATCTGAGTATTAATTTCTAATATCAGGGTTTTAAGGCAAAGAAACTGTGGAGTGTTCACTCATTGTAGCTAATAGTAAAGTTGTAACACATTGGCAAGCAACAATAATATCCTTTAGGGATAAGTCCTGGAGCTTCTCCTCTCAAGGGTTTATATTGTGATTTATGGAACTGTCAAGCAAATGAACAGTGAAGCAGAGCTAGGGAATATTTTCCTTGTAAAACCAAATTCTTGACTTCTAGCTGTGCTTCTTACAGGGAGAAGTCGAGCAAACTTAGTCTAAATAGGTAATAGAATACAAATCTTCTTTGTAGCCTTTGGAGTCCTTTAGTGTGTTGCTTTTGGCTCTCAAGGTGGAACTGACAACACATGTCAAGCTTCCATCAATTGTTCAGATCAATTCATTCTGCAGGAGGAAGCCGTGCTTTGCTTTGGTTGGAGGAGATACCATTCCCCACCACCACACAGAAATTGGATTACATTTGTTGATGTGTGAGGAGCTGGTCCTGCTTTTGGCAGCTGCAGAGCTGCAGCTTGCGGCTGTCCTGGTGTTTGGCAAATAGGCTTGCTGCACTCATACATGGGTTATGAGCCAGCATACCTATTTGCCAAAACCGCTTGGAGAGGGGTGGTACCTGGAGGAGGAGAAGGAAGAGAAGCCACTGCTCCACTGCCACTGGCTCTGCCTTTGCCCCTTTAGCAGCTATGGCAACAAGCAGCAGCTGTCTTCCTCCCCAGTGCCACTTTTCTTGGGTGCCGCCTGAAGTAGCTGCCTCACCTTGCATCATTGTTCAGCTGGCATTTTTGGCTCTGGCAGAAAGGCCCATCAGCATTCTGGCTACTGCATTTTGTGGCAGCTTCAAGGGCAGCCTTACATAGAGCATGGAAAACCATGGGCAGGCCATCCCTTATCCAGAAAGATGCACATGGTGAACTGGCTATAGCTGGGAAAAGGCACTCTGCGCCATTGATCAAATCATGAATAAGCAATTGTTTACTACAGACAGACCTGGTGTTGCACCTCTTTTCAATATGTAATCCATATTTGCATGGGGTCGGGAACATCAGGCTCAGGGGCCGTGAATATGGCCCTGCAGATGTCAATCTAGTCCCTGTGACTCTCCCCAAGAAATGACCCCAGGCCACACTCCTCACATGAGGTTGCACCCCATACCAGATCTCCTCCTCAAATGCTTTTGTATGGCTGCAAAATGTCCTTAAACTGTGATAATGTCTTCTGTTTGCCTAAATGGAGAATGGAGGAGTGTGTGTGTGTGTGTGTGTGTGTGTGTGTGTGTGTGTGTGTTTATGTGCAGAAATTGTTCTCTTTTGCATGGCTGGAATGTGCCAGGGTAAGTGCCATATCCACTGATCCACTCACTTGTGCTTCTAGCATTGCCTGCCACTGGTATGCAGCCACTAGAAAGTTGCCTTTGAAAGAATGCAGCCTGCAAGCTGAAAAAGATTCCCCAGTCCTGATCTAGAACCAAAGTAGGTTGCGGTTTTCAGGCAAGGTAACCTTGAGACTGTATCAGCTCAGTTGCTGACACCAATGCAGTAGTCAAGACTCAGCATACAACACATTCTTTTTTAAAGCCAGGCTGGACTTAGTAGTGGAAGAGGTCAAAAATAACATACGGGTCAGTAGCCTGTCGCCTGCTCCCACCAGGAGCTGCTGGAAAAAACCAAGCCCAGCAACCCATTGCCACCTCCTCTTCTACCATTTAACTCAAGTAAAAGACTGTATTATTTCTTCTCTAATTGTTAGAAACAAGCAGTTGCTATAGTATTTATTTAAAAATGAAATCCAGCAGCTAAACTCTTGGCATATAGATACAGTATAAACGAGAAGGCAAATGTTTGGATTCAGAAAGGCCAGACATCCAGCATGCCCAATGTCCTGCCTCTGTGTAGCAAATTCCCAGTGATATATTTGCAAAGGCTGTCAACTCCTTTTCGCACAGAAGTCACAGTGACGTGACTGGAACTATGCCAGGGCCACCGGCAAGTTATGAAATCACACACATGCTGGCAGTCCTCGCCTTGTGTGCATCATTCCCCAGGTTTATTTTATGGGCCAGAATATAAAAGGTGCATTATGCATGACAGCTGCACCTGTTCTGATTTTACAAGGTGCAGCTAAGGCAACTCTTGTCTGTAAATGTGACACTTCTTCTGAAATAACCACAACGAAGATCAAACGTATCAGGTATTCCAGGGCACTGTAATAGCACCCGGCAGTTTCCAGTGCCCAAAATACCCAACTGAAGTATGTAGTGTAAGCAATGTAACATAATATGCGTTCCTTTCAGAAGGAGGCAATTCTCCACGTTCATAATCATTTACTAGTGGTGCCTGGAGAAGGCATAGGAGAATTCTATGTTTCTATGTTTGGTTAAAGATGTACAAACCCCACCCTGTTTCCTTGAAAGACTATTTTTTTCTTATACTCAAGGCAGGTGTGGCCTGCTTTTTTCACATAAGCCCATGATTGGATAGCATTTCTTCACTCTCATGCCTTTCCTAGGGGGGAAATCTTCTGAATGTCTGGTTGACATCCACTCTGTTGATCAAGCATTGAAGCCTTGACATTTTGATTCCTTCCCTTCCATGCTTCCTGTATTGTTGTCTGTTGCCAAAACTTCCCCTGAAGTTTGCAGCCCCTAACCTGTGGAATTCCCCCTCAGAAGTGCATATTACAACTTTATTGTATAGTTATTATTGTATGCTGAAAACACTTCGCCCTGGCCTTAGACACTGAGCTGATAGACAGACAGAGCCCACCCTATTCTACTGACTTTTTAGTATTTTATTTTTATAATGTTGTAACTCCCCCACCCCCAGCCCCGGGACCTTATGATGAAGACTAGGTGAAAGAAATGGATCCTGTACTAAACAGTAAAAATATGGAGTTGTATCCAACTAAGTTTTGCTCACGAAGCCATGCCCAGTAATTTCAATGGATCTACTATGAGTAGCACTAATATTAACTGCCACCCATGTTCTTTCCCATCTACTATTTGGGCAAAAACTCTGTCTTGTGCTTTCTGATATCCTCCACCTTGTTTACTGCAACTGAAGAGAGTCCTGCATCACCTACATTTAGAATGTTCAAACTATTCCGTCTCAAAACTGGGTGAATTCTCAACACTGAAGCTCAAGTTTTGCTATAACATTATATCTTCGTGGGTCTTAGACATGGGCTTATAGCACTTATAATAACTTATATTATAAGTTATTATAATTATTATTATTACTATATGAATCAGCGTATAGAGGGGAGGTCCAAAAAATATCTACATGGTGCCTAGGGAACAACTTGCACCTTAACTTGCACCTTATCAGCAAGACAAAGGAGATGGTGTTGGACTTTTGGAGGAAGAGAGGAGAACTAGCCCCACTGTACATCTGGGAGGGCTGTGTGGAGAGAGTCTCTTCCTTTAAATTCCTAGGAGTTTATCTCAGTGAAGACCTTACTTGGAAAATAAATACAACCCAGGTGGTTAAGAAAGCCCAACAGAGACTCTATCTTCTCAGAGTCTTACAGAAGAACAATGTCAATCAACATCTGATTATCTCCTTCTACCGTTCAACAATAGAAAGTGTCCTTTCATACTGCATCACGGTGTGGTATGCTGGCTTAACATCATCTGATAGGAAGTGCCTACAGAGGGTGGTGAATACAGCACAAGGTATTATGGGCTGTCCCGTGAATCCACTGGATGAAATAGTGGAAAAACGTTGCCTCAGGAGAGAGAACATTGTCTCAGGGATGATTAACACCCTGGCTGGCACTTTCTTGATCTCCTGCCCTCAGGCAGGAGATATAGAAGCATGATTAGTTGCACCAACAGGGTAAAGAACAGCTTCTATCCATGGATTGTTAGGCTGTTGAATGAAAAGATAACAACAGGGCAACTGACTTTCGGGTTTGATGGGTGTGCGTCAGTAAATGAGGGGAATTAAGACTAAGAGAACTGAGTGGGGGGTGCTCATGTAATCTCACTGTATACAAGTTGTACAAGTGACAATAAAGTATTTCAATTTCAATCATAACTACCCCTTCAAATGGGCTATGAATCATAAAGCAGTCTAACAGAATCCTGATTGATTCCAAACGTTAAAGTGCTAACAATTTTATAAATATTCATTATTACTTTCTTCTTTTCCAATAGAGGTTATTGAAATTGGAAAGAAAATATACAAAAGTTAATGTCAAATATCTTTTTATAAAAGATAAAATAAACTAATCTAAATAAAAGTGCAAACCAAAGAAGGGAGGAAAGGGGGGAAGGGAGAGAAAAAAGAAAAAGAGTTAAAACATAGAACTTCCAGTTCCTCATCTGTCAGCTATATATAGAAAATTATTCAAAACATCCACTGCAAGATAATACCCAACAATTCCACTTTCTATAAACCAATATTTTCTTCATTCCTCAAACTCAGATGTCATGAGTTCATTTTCTTTTCACACAAAAAGTCTTTAAGGGGTTTCCAATCTTTAGTAAATATTGACAATGATTTTTCTCTGATAAAACACGTCAACTTTATTACTTTCCTCACACACTTTTGACAAAATGCTTCCATCCTAATGTGCCCTTTATATAAAAATTGTTATCCAGGTTTTGGGATGCATTCGAAAACAACAGCAGCAGCAAGAACACCTTTCAGTTCTGTAGAATGAGTTCTCATCCTTCTTCTGCAAAAGGGTATTTACATCAAAGAGCGGTGGAATCGAAATTCCATTCTCAGCAGCTCTTTACCTTTAGTAAAATGACTACCATCCCAGTGGGTAATATTAGAAACAGGGCATTATCTGTATGTAGGATGTTTCAACAATACAATCATTATTTTCAGCTCTTGTGGAGAACCATCAATATTGACAAGGATGAGAATAACTTCAGAAATTAACCTGCATGAAGAAATCTTTAAACATTGTAAAAAAATAATAAAAAAGCTTAAAAACCCAAAACAACATAATGGAATGAATTTGCCCAGTGTGATCCACTTCTACATAATCACTGCTAGTTGCTAAGTAAGAAATACAGGATAATTACAGTTGTTTATATATCAAATCTCAAGCATTTATCTGATTATTTTTCCTGCAATACTTCCTTGTCAATATTTTGGTTTTTTTCATATTTCATACCTTGACAAAGAAGCTCTAACACAATTAGATTTATTTCTCTTCGTAAAATAATTACTGAAGCAGTGAGAAGATTGCCTTCTTTTTTATTTGTTCCATAACAGTAGACACATCCATTAAATTAGCAACAACAACAGTTTAACTATTACAGTTTCCTTGGGAAATAGCTTTGCAAATTCATTATATAGTTCATTTCCTGAGCACAGAATATGTCCATGTGGAACAAAGAACCAAAGTGGATTTGCTGATACCATGTGAGAGATCCACACATACCCTTTGTCACGCTCCCCTCTGATGATTCCAATGTAACAGAGTCTGTTTTAGTGATACACCTGAAAGCAACTGTTTCCTCCTTGTCAATCTGAATGTAGTAGTGAGACAGATCTTAGTCAACATAGTGCAAAGGAACTGTCTGCCCCCAGCCCCTGCTCTGCAACCTTCCCAGCTGTGAGCACTTCCTTGGGGGGGGGGGATACTATAGGTAAGTTGCCCCATGACATTTTCCCTGAGCTTTATTTAAAGCACTGGAAGGCAAAGAGTCTGGTTATCAAGCATTGCAATTGGTGTGGCTGCAGATTTTGTTTTTAAGAGAAGTTCTCCTTTTTACCTTTAAAAAATGTGAGCAGTCAAGAGAGCAGCTTTGTAGAATGATATAACACTGGTCCTGAAAAAGCTACATTGGCTCCCAGTACATTTCAGAGCACAATTCAAAGTGTTGGTGCTGACCTTTAAAGCCCTAAATGGCCTCAGTCCAGTATACCAGAAGGAGCGTCTCAACCCCACTGTTCTGCCTGGACACTGAGGTCCAGCGCCCAGGGCCTTCTGGTGGTTGCCTCATTGTGAGAAATGAGGTTACAGGCAACCAGGCAGAGGGCCTTCTCGGTAGTGGCGCCCGCTCTGTGGAACACCCTCCCATTAGATGTCAAGGAAATAAACAACTAACTGACTTTTAGAAGACGTCTGAAAGCAGTCCTGTTTAGGGAAGTTTTTTATGTTTGATCTTTTACTGTGTTTTAAATGTTCTGTTGGGAGTCGCCCAGAGTGGCCGAGTATAAATAATAAATTGTTATTGTTATTATTGATATTTCATCGAAACCATTCCTTGAAAAATGGTAAGCACAACAAAAACCCTCCAATCCACCTATCAACATTTTCCCATCAACATTTTTCTTCCCTTTTCATTATTTTCCAATGCTATTCCCCCCCCCCATAAATTGATGGAGAATTGTTGTAGAAATGCAGGTATTCTTTTTTGACACCTCACTACCTATGACCTTCTCGCTTCTATGACAACCCTTGCTGAAAATTTCCAAAAACATGACCTTTGGGAGCAGGATCAATTATGCAAAGTGCACATATCTGCATAATTTACTTTTGGTGCTGAACCTGGATTTTTTATTGTAAGATTGTGGGGCTTTCTGCACAACCTGAGTGTATGATGCGTGAGATTACACCAAGCCTAATGAGGCTTGAAAAGATAAAGATTGTCATCAGCCACTTGTGGTACAACTTTACTTAGTGCTGCTGTAAAGACCCAGTGTTGAGCATCTGCAAATCTGTGGTTAAAAAAAAAAAGCAAGAACATTTGTATCATTCTATAGAAACCAGTGGCTAACAGCTGCACATGTTGTCTCCAGTGTTGTAAACCTGTCATCAGGGCTGTATTGTTTACATATGGCTACAAGGCTTTGTAGCTTAGACTCCTTAAGCTCTTCAGCAGCAGCAAATGCTTACATGACAGCTGTGTCAATTGGAAGCAGGCACACTGGGCTTATTTGCTTCCACTGAAGCTTCAATAACCGTTCCCTCCCTCTCCTCCCTCCTCCTCCCCACCCCCCTGCCAGAAAGCCACAAATCTGATTCTTTCATTTTTATTTTTAATAAGTGTGCCGTTAATAATAGAATGACCGCAGTGCAGATGCTGGAAAGGAAATAGCTGGGATTTCCACTAACAAGACTCATAATTCTAGAAGAAATAATGGATTTCAACAGCATTAGGTGGAGCCAGGGAGGCTGCAGTTATAATTCATGACACAGCGTCCTCCAGGAGGAAATCAAAATCTGAGCGACATGCAAAAAGGTGCTAATTTTCTACATCAGTGAAATTCATCACGTTCTTAGTGATTAATATGAAAAGCGGTTTGGTTGTTCAATCAGACAGGGCTTTGTTTTGCCTCCACCAGCCTTTGAAAGACCATTGATTCAAATATTATTGCAACTCCTGTATTTTCATAGTGCTGCTAAAATTGTAAATCAATTCCCTCTGAATTGCAAGTGGACGTTATTAAATGGGGTAGGTTTTTGTTTTGTTTTGTTTTTTGTTCCCATTTCAGTGCACGACCTCTATTTATTAAGGTAAAGAGTTACAAATATTCTTCAGGTATACACTTGGCTGTGATATTTCTCAAAGAACCTAGCCTTATTACTCCTTTTGTTTCTTTTAATACCACTACCTTGATAGTTATCATTTGATGCTAACTCCAGTACTTCAAGCTATCTCACCTGATATCAGAAAAATAGCTGCCATTTATTTTATTAAAATCATTTGAAATTACTTAATAAAAAGAGTAACAGTGAATTTATTTAGAGAATTTGTACACCACTCTTCAGCCAAAAAAAGACTCCCATAGTAGCTTACATACCAAGGCCAATCAAACCAAGACAGTTTCTAGACCCATAGGCTGACAATTAAAAAAAAAGTGACACACAAGGAAAACAGGACAGGGAAGGAAGAGGAAAGTAAAAAAAAAATCAAACTCAAGTACTAATTTCTAAACAGTTATTTATTTCTAAACAGCTGTTTAATTCTAAACTGTTATTCTTATATTGACCAGCTGGCAAAGCTCAGGGGTTAGGAGGTGCCTGAGGGAAACACTGTTGAAATGAGACCTGCATCCCCTCCACCACTGAGACAGTCTGGTGGAATGGGTGTCCTCAGATGACAACTGAGGGGAGGGTTTATGGAGCTGACCTGTCACAGCGGAGCCATTGGAGCGAGCTCTTCTCAGTTCTCCCACTGCTGGAATGGTTGTTCCTTTGGCCAAATGTTTAAGGCAGTGAAGCATTGTTGCAGAAGTGACTGCATAAGTACATCACTGTATCATTGTTGCACAATACATGGTGAAATGAACTTCTGCTTGTGCAACTGTTGCAGCGGATTACTATGTTGTGCAACAGTAAAACTCACTCATCCGCTAGCACAAGAGCTGGGCAGGGAATGCTGGATCCAACCCTAACAAATTTATTGCCTGACCAGGCAGCGACAGCCCCAGCCCCCCAGGGATCATAAGAAAGGAACAAAGACTCTGACAATGTGTTATGGAATTAGGCCACAACTTTATTAAACTTCCGAATGTAGGAAGACCTTGGCTTAGGCCTTGGGTGTGTACCCCTCCCAGCCCCCCAGCCGGAGGCACTGGAGAACATCAGGGTAAATGGGATATGGGGGTGCACTGCAAGACATAAGTGTACGCAGGCAGCCCAGCCATATCCCGCATGCATGGTAGTTCACTGACAGCCTTTCGGTGTATGGCCAGTGACACCCATTATATAACCCCTTTCGAGATGGGACTTTGGAACTGATGCCGCAGTGGGGTGAGTCACCACTTCATGCCCCCCCCCCAATTATAGGAAGACTAAAGGATTCCATCCAAGGCCATAAACCGCCCAAGTTGTGACAAATTGCTACGGAGAAGACAAAACCTGCCAATGCAGGAAAATTTCTTCCTGGTCCTTCAACAGCAACCAGTCAAAGACCATAGCAGCGCCCGCTAAACAGGAAGAAAAAGTTGACCTGCAAGCAAGAAAACATTAAACTAAGGGAGGGGAGGGTGGGTGGCTACTGTCAGCTCCACCCTATATATATATATATATATATATATATATATATATATATACACACATACACACACACACACACACACACACACACACATATATATATATATATACATATATATATATATATATGGAACTGGCCCCACCTCCCAGCAATGAAACTTGACTACAGAGGCTGGGTGTGAACCTCCAAACAATAACACTGACCTTGTTTGCCATTAAGTTCCCTGGGAATTGTAGCACCGTGCGTAAAGTGTGAGTGTTCATTATGGCATACACTTTTGTGGATTCTGGTCCAGAAGAGCTTGTGCCATAATAAATGTATTAAGTCTTTACGGTGTCACATTAATCTTTGCGGTGATTGTCACTTTTCATAGTTTTTGTTGCAATGGACTAACACAGCTGGCCTTCTAAGAAAACTGTGTAGTAAAATAATTCTTGCAGATGCCAAATACACCAGCCCTGCAATCCAAAATGAAATAATCCAAATCGTGGCTAAAACAGTTGTAGGAATTATTATGGAGCAGATTAATTGAAAGTATTTGTGTCGAATTGTTGACTTGTGAGGCTAGGGACAAACAAGACATTGAAAATGTAGCAATTTCTTTCAGATATCTTGTAAGCATGAAGCTGGCAGAAAGATATCTTGCTGTTTTAGGGCTTCGTTCACAAAGTGTTCGAAGTATAACATCCGGAATTTTGTCAAGTCTGACTAGTTTACAGTTAAATTTTGACAAACTAATTGCTCAATCATATGATGGAGCATCTGTCATGAAAGGCACATCTGGTGGTGTTCGAGCTTTGATCTCAAAATAACTTGACTGAAACATTTTGTTTCTTTATTGCTTTAATCACCAACTCCATTTGGTAAAAGTACATGCAATTGAGGCAATACCTGAGATGAAGGAATATTTTGACTAATGTTAACAGCTGAAAGTATTTTATTAAGAAGGGGTGTGTTACTCAGATTTATAAAGGCAGTTCTTTAAAACACCTCCTAGTTCAATTACAGACTTGGATTGCACTTGGATTCAGTTATGGTTATACATTCAGATAAAAAATGCATTCTGCCGACACTCAAATTAATCTATGCATCTTCATCTTGTGACAAATTTTGTCATTTAAAAACTGGAGGTATTTGATCACTCAATGAGCGCAGTAGATCCCCACCCACCTTCTTACTGAAATTATGCTAAATGTACTGGAGTACCTTAAAGCTGTAACATTACATCTCCAGCAGAAGAATCTGGATTTTGAGGCAGCATTGAAACTTATTTACTGTGTTGGGAGGCAATTACAAGGAATGTGAAATAATAATGTTTTCAACAACACTTTTGAAGCAGCCAAGAATGTATGCGAATCTGTTGACCATGGAACACCATCAAAACATCTCTGTAAATTCCTGTAGAAGTTTTCTGTATTGTTGGTGATGGTGGAGTTAATTTTGAAGGAAGGAGTGGAGTTCAGAAGGCTGTATGACAGTATTATTGACTATTGCACAAATGAATAGGAAAACTGACTCAAGATGAGACAATATTCTTTTAGTAGCAACTTTCAAGCATTTGTTCAAGCATGGGAATGAGGAGGATGCACTATGTGAAACACTGAAACACAACATACACAACTGTAAAAAAGCTAGAAAACAGAAAATTGGAACTTGAGTTGGAGACACCCCTTATTAAAGAGCATCATTGGTGCCATTCCTCAAAGAGAGATGGGGGAATGTGACTCTGGTAATCCTTCTGGATACTCCCAGCATCTTTCAGTACCATCAATCATGATAGTTTTCGAAAGAAGCTGTCCAGGTTGGGAGTGGGTGGCACTGCCCTCCAAGACAGCTGGTGCCAGAAGTTGGACTCTTTCTCTTTTCAGCTGACCCAATTGACACAGTAGAAGTGCTTAATCATTATCTAGCTGAGGTAATGTGCTGACTTTGGGGGAAGTAAACTGAGACTGAAGCTCAACAAGTTAGAGGTTGGTTTATCATCACATACATATGAATACAGCCTCTCTGTTGTTTCAGTCTCAGGGAGTCAGCACACCAGGAATTTTATCAATCCTCTTTGTGGTGCATGCACCACAGATTTTGAACGACTGCCCTACATGGTGGATATTCATAAAGCAGGATCTCTTAATACTAGAGATGGATGAATCTGTTAATCTAGGTTCCTCCCAATTTCTCATTTTTTTCAACTGTCAATTACCCCATTTCCTCATTTGTTTGCACACTTCTGAACACAACTACCTAGTATGTATTTTTGCAAGCAATTTTCCTCTAATAGACTGCACGTTTGTGCATGATTTACACTAGCATGCATTTATTAAACGTAGTCTTCATTAATGTGCATGTTTTCTGGTTGGAGAACTGCATCACAAAATGTGGCAAACTGCAAATTTCAAAGCAGAGCTGTATTTGGCAAACTGCAAATTTCAAAGCAGAGTTTCAAATTTATAGATTCGCAATGAAATGCGAACTGAATGAATTTCTCTCACAATCCTACTTAATACTGTGAACTATTCTTCCACCAGAGAAGCACACATATCAACAGCTTTCTACACCCTTGATAAGTTTATTTAAACTCAGCAAAGCCACTTTCCTTCCTGTGTAGCACTGGTTGAAAGAAGCCCCCAAAAGCTCACATAAAGAAAACGGACGGGCTTCTTCCAATCTCCAGTTTCCCCATCTCCTTTTAAATCTCGTTTCTCCTTGCTTTGCTTCTTTGGTGTCCCCTTTCTCTCTTGTAGTATAAAGGCCCTTGGATAATATAGTTGCAATGTTACTGCAGAGTTATTACATGCTATTTGTGCACTGTAAAGCAAAGCAATAACAATTTTTTCAATGTGCCATTAATTCAGTTTATTGTGTATTGTGACCATAAAAAAATTATAGACTTGGAATACAAGCTCTCTGCTTTTGTCCCAATCCATTTTTTGTATTACTGAAGCAATGTTTCAGTTAAACTGCACTCCCTTCCTCACTATGTTTTTTGCCTCCTGCGCACACACATCAAACAGAGAAGTTGAGCTTTCGAAGGCAGAACTTACATTTTCTTATTGTCGGCAGTGAGGCGGTGAGATTTATTTTGTTTTATTACATAGCAACAACCATCTCTTTGATATAAGACCCAAACAGTAGAATACTGTGATGCGCAAAGCACAGGAGATGTGGAAGAAACCTGGGCACCATCTAGCTGAGCCTCAAGGACCCAACCCAAACCCTGGCTGCCATCTGGCAGAGGTTGGGAGAGAATCCACTGTATCCATGTTGGGGCAGAAGGTAGAGGCAGACAAATCACTCCAAGCAATCCTGCCATGATGGCAGTGGAGCTGGCTCCAGACCCAATGGGTCCTGGGCCAACTCAGCCTTTAATTCCTTCAATTCCATTTTAGGAGCTTTCTGCTGGCTGCAGCTGGCATCACTTCTGCCTGCCAACATGTTCAGTGAGTAAAGTGGGGAGGCTGGTAGTTCTGAATGAAGGGACACCTCCACCCAATCCAACTCCCAGTTGGATTCCACCCTCAGTTGAGATATTTCCTGTTTCAAGGTACCTAAGACATCAGCCTACTTTATGGCCATTATAACATGGAACAAAGGCAAATGGCTGGAAAAACCAAAGAAGATTATGAATTGAACTTTACCTTATGAATAATGAGTGACTGTGTCTAAAAGACCCAGCAACTTCACAACTGCGCTTCTCCAGGTAACACATAGGAAAAGAGAGCACATGATAACAGTGTCATCAAGTTCTGATTTTCCTAGCCCCACTCCACTTTGTTCACTGAATCAGAGCAGAGGGAGAGAGAAATTGTGAAATATGTTTTAAATATAATAATAACAAATCGTTCTCCACTTTGAAGTCCTTAGTGGTGGTAAAGCAGCCTAGGAATAAGGATATAAATGAAATAAATACCGTATTTTTCCATGTATAAGACTAGGTTTTTCCCCTAAAAAATAATGTCAAAAATTAGGGGATGTCGTATACACAGATACATCTCCCTCCATTTTCTTAAATCTGAGTCCCCCAAAATAGGGGGTGTCTTATAGATGGAAAAATACGGTAAGTCATGTCACATGGGTTGTGGGCCAAACAACATGGGGCAGCCATTTGTAGTAGCAGCTATGCATTTCTTGTAACATATTTCTATATATTCTCTGAGAGAAGAAACAAGACATTCGCTATATGAAACAATGTGGATTTAATTATTTTATTATATTGGTTTTTATTCACCTTTTCAGACAAACCGTAATGCAGGTGACCTAAGGAAAGCTTAGGGAGGCCAGGAAAAACCCAACAGATTTTATTTGAAAAATGAGGTGATCTATTACTGTTGTTGCTGTTATTCAGTTTTTATCCTGTCCTCCTTCCCAAACAACATTCAGACTAAAACAACAAAACACTACAAGCATTAAAACAAATCCGGGTGGATGAAGTTTCTCAGAGCTCCGTACAATATCACATGTGCATCCTTCAAAGCCCATTAAGAGCTGCTTCACACTTTACAAATTCCCTGCTTAGAAACACCATGTTATTTTGCAGTATGTGGTCTAGAGACACCCATTTCAACCTCTAAATTAAAAGCTTGGAACAGATGAGTGTGATTTCTAACTCACTAAAGGAAAATGCTTGCCTTTATGTTTCCATAATTAGAGTTAATAGCATCTTAATGTAGCTGAGAATAAATTAATGGATTATATTACTGACCACCCCAGCCAGGGATAGCATCAAAGCTGGAGGACTTCTCTACCTGGCGAAACTAATAGGTCGGCAATAAACTGCAACTCTGTAGCTACGATGTTAAACATTTAGCCTAGGAGTGAAAGATAAGGGAACAGAGGCTTTGTCTCTGGATCAAGTGAGTTGTCAGTCAATGCTATAGAAATATCGCCTAGGAATTCAAGAACTGGAGAGAGACACAAGTTCAGGACCCAGAAGGGGAAACAGGAGACAAGACAATATGGCAATTAATAGAATTAAGCTGAAAAGTTTTTACAAAGGGGGATCCCTCAGGAGACAGTGGAAGGGTGGGGAAGCCATGAGTTAATTTAATAAGCACAAGAACATAAATGAGCTTAGTATGAAGCAACACCCCCCCATGAATATTTAAATCTAATGGTGTCTGAAGCATTAAGGGCATGAGTTTCTGATTGCTTTGACTTGATTACACCCCAGAAGCATCTTTCCCTTTGGTTCAACCCTTTTCTCAGAACAAATCAGCTCATCCTTAAATCCCACAGCCAAATAAAAGAAAAAGAAAAAGGAGTGGGGGAGAAATAACCCTTTTTGTTGCAGCTGGGCTATGTAACTGCTTAAAATCACCAGCAGCACACACCAAGTCAGCATCCCTCAAGTCCCATTTGCCTGCTGTATTAGAGTTTGCAGGTTTCACCATTGCTGTTTTTAAGTATTTATTATATCCTACTTAGTGGTAGGCAGGCAGGCAGGCAGGCAGGCAGGCAGACAGACAGACAGATAGGTGTGTGTGTGTGTGTGTGTGTGTGTGTGTGTGTGCAATTGAGGACTCATCTGTCCCTCAAGCCAAGGGCAGGAAGGATAGCGGGGATGTATAATTATTGGGACGTGGATGGTACTTGTAGTATCCCACTCCCTATAACCAGGGATTGTCTGGACAAGGTAGCAAGTGAGCACAGTGTTTAATTTGTGAAGTTGTCTTTGCCAGGGATCCTCCCCGCCTTAAATCTTCTCTCTGAACTGAAAACCCTTTATCCTAAATCCCTGATACATGAAGTTTAGTGTTGTTTACTCTCTGATTATTGAATAGCACTCTAAACATGCTCAAATGCACTGAACTTTGTTACAATTTCACATGACTCAGGGGAGAGCCTTAACATTGAAACAGATCCTTAATCTCAAATTAAATTCTGTGTGTGTGTGTGTGTGTGTGTGTGTGTGTGAGGGAGAGAGAGAGAGAGAGAGAGGTAAAGCTAAACACTGGTTAATAGAGAGTTGCCAGCTTTGATGAACAACTCTCTCACACATTTGGAAGTCCTGACGACTAAGAGCCATTGCTGTTGTTGTTTCACAGTTTTCAGTGGAACTTGTTCATACATTTTCAATTTTGGGCACATTGCTAAAAGATTAGCAACAGAAAGGAAATCAGTGATTAATTCTTAAGGCATTTTGCATTGGCACAAATCTGCAGAGCAGATCTGCATTCGATATGCACTAATGTGCATTCAATCCACATGGTTGTTTAGTGGCCTTATCCACCTTATCCTCCTGCCCTGTAAATCAGCCCGAGTGGACCATCAGCCCAATGGCAGGGTGGCACAGGACATGCCTACTTCCTCTCCTCCATCTCTCAAACTTTAGACTGTAAGCTTGTTGGACTAGAATCTCATCATTTTTGTTTATGCTGTAAAGCAGGGGTCACCAACATTGCTCATCTTTCAGACATGAGTGAAAGATGAGTCCTGTGATCTGTAAAAGGAAGAAGGCTGTTCTAGATCTAGTGTGAACTCTAAAACAGCCAGAAAATGAAGAGTGTTGATTAAGAAGGAAGGAATAAATACTAGTGCACTGGTTTGTGCCATTTTGTAAGCTGCTTTGGGTCATTTCTCATGAAAAAAGTGATCAATAAATGCTAATAACAAATAAAACTATACTCATTAATTTAGAAGGCCGGATCCAAGCTATTTTGACTGCTATATTTAGTAAAACAAAATCTTTTCTTGCATTGGAATCTAGGTGGCTTGCATATCATAAAAATAGGCATACAATGCATTGATAATATTAGAAACAGGCATCCATAATATTATCAGGGTAGAGGTGCAGCTTGAAGCATGCCTAAACTCATCCAGTTTGATTTTGCACATAAGTGCTAATATTAAGAAGGATAATAAAAGTCATAGGAGAATGCTTTCTTCTTTTGCACTGCTAAAAGATATTTTTCATGTTTTCTTCTCTAAGAGGATTCCAATCTATGGGATGCAAGAGACCTCTGGAAGACTGCAACAGTGTGCATTGCAGATGATATTTTAGATTTCTTAAAGTATCGTTTCCTTTGTTCCTTCAACTCCCACTCCAAAGCAATTACTTCCAGTTATAAACTAATCATTTGCCAAATTAATTTTGATAAATCAAACCCCTATTGAGTCATATGCATGGAGGGGAAAACGCTGGCACTCATACATTTAAAAATGAGCAAACTGATATTTCTTTAATTTGTTTAAACTAAAATTGTTCCCCAGATGAAATATGGCTTGCCAAGTTCCAGCCTGGAGCAAATGTTTATGGCTGAGTTATAAAATAGGAGGTTGTGACATCTCATAGCACTGCATGAAAAAAGCTCTGCTTCTGTCCAATTGCTTTATGTCAGATTAAATATTGCCTGTCTTAGCTGTTGGTGAGTGTTTCAAGGAACACACTCCCAATCTTCCTTGTATGATATCAGGTAAAAATATATTTTATGTGCAGTTTCTAAGGGGAAAGTTGAAATGGCTAGATTTATTCATCAGGGGCTCACCAATGACCACCAAACCATTTCTTTCTTGAGGCTCCACCCCAAAAACACCCACCCACAACAGTACACATAATTTGCTGTCTCTGTTGACCTTTCATATGGACTTCCATTTTATCTGGAATGGGGTGAAGAAAACAACTGCTCGCAATAATTATTGAATCGGTTCTACCAAGAGCTCTCTTCTCCCCAACAAAGTACCAGCAGTAGTGCACTGCATAGTTGGGGCAGTGGTGCTTACCTAACCTCCCAATCTCTGAGTCACAGCTGCTTACTGGGAGGTGAGGAGATAGGCATGGTGCAAATGTACCACTGGAACCAATCTGGCACTCCTGCCAGTGTGTTTTCACTGTGCCAACCTTCCCACCAGCTCACTCCTTCCTCTCTCCTTCAAACTGAGGGAGAATTAGGTTGAGCATGTTTCTTTGCCCTCTACCCCTGTCACTTTCCACAATTTGGAGGAAGTCTTCTCTGCTCTTGTTGGATCCCAGCACGATTTAGAATCCTAGACAATAAGGATTCTAAATCACATGGGGAACCAACATGAATAGAAAAGTCGCCTCATTGCAGAAGTTATCCCTCCAACTCATGGAAGGCCATGAGAATACTTTCCCTCAAGCTCCCTTGTTGCCCAAGGGATTTAGAAAACTTGAACGAGGCTAAAATATGTATTCAGTGTTCTCTCATCCAAGGGAAACAGGTCCAGTAAAGAGGGCCCAAATGGAACTTCCTCCCTCTTTTTGAAACAATATTGTAAGGTCAAGGGTTAGGAGGCTGGAGCCAGTTCGCTGTCTAGGGCTGAAGGGAGAGGAGCAGGAGGAGGCCAGGGTAGCTTTGCTCGCTCTTAATCTACCAGTCCTGAACTGCTAGTGGTACTAGTAACAGAGGAATAGGAGTGGCTATGCTGAATGCACATTGCAGGAGAACAGCTACCATCTGGATATATTGTGGGAGAGTGGGCATTAATGGGAAGCTGTAGTAACTTCAGCATTCAGGGATCAAGCTTATGGGGTGAAGGCAGAGTTTTTAGGGAACAGCCTTTCACACATGAGAAAACCTGGCAATATCCATTTTTTTCAAAGTACCAAACCTCTAACAGTAAAATAATGTCTCTGAAATTGGGTGGGTTTGTCCCAAGGACATATTTTATTGGTTCTTTTAAGAGCCAAAACAGAGCTTTGACTTATTGGAGGACAGTTCAAATGGCAGATGAATCGTATCTTCTCCACACATCTTTATAGACTATATTAACTGGAAGGAGCACTGTGGTGATTATTCATGCCATTCCACAGGAGCATAAATGATGTAACTGGCATCAATAATTCATCTTATTTATTCTCCCTCTTCTTTTTATGACGCCCATGGAGACAAGTGGACAGCTATTGCTCTTCAGAATCCCCTCTCCTAATAATGTGGCATCGACGTGTGCCAGCTGCTGGTTCTGTGAACTGGAAACATTACAGAATATCCGTCAACAATCTTGGCTTGTTTTAAATTAACTTAAAGTGGCGCTCATACTTTTGACACTCTAATAAGCTGTTTTCCTTATAGTGAACAAATTTACTCACCAGTGCATGAGGTCAATCAATGAAGCAAACAGAAATAATAATTCAACTTTTGGGGTATTTGTTGCTATAAAGCTGCCTGAAGCAGCCTATTCAGCTTTAACCAACAAAAACTCTGCCCTGTGAAGCATCTTAGCTGGAAATTTAGTGGAACTAAGGTTACCATCATCCTCACCCTCCAGTTGGCCACTGCGAGAACAGGATGCTGGACTCGATAGACCATTGGCCTGATCCAGCAGGCTCTTCTTATGACCAGCTTCAGGTTTCAAGGTGGCCTTGGGCACAGGGTATCATTGGGACCCTTTCCTCCTTAGACCAGACTTTCTTCCTCTTGGTGCCAACCCTTTAAAGTAAAGTAAAGCATATCTTGACCAACATGACAACATCCTATGCATGACACAGTATAGTAAAGGGAAAACAGAACAGTGTCAATCAGGGACTTGAGATATCAAGTTATTAAGCCATTCAGACTCCCTTGAAAAGACCCTGATGTTGGGAAAGATTGAGGGCACAAGGAGAAGGGGACGACAGGGGACAAGATGGTTGGACAGTGTTCTCGAAGCTGCCAACATGAGTTTGACCAAACTGCGGGAGGCAGTGGAAGACAGGAGTGCCTGGCGTGCTCTGGTTCATGGGGTCACAAAGAGTCGGACACGACTAAACGACTCAACAACAACAACAACAACAACAACAACAACAAAATTCATTTCTAACCAAGGTGTGAGCAGCTTTGTTTAGGGTAAAAGCTTCGCTGCTCAATCAGTGCCCCTCTGGTACATACACAACAGAAATGAATTGATGTTGTGCTGATGAGGACAGCTAGGGTGAGGAAGAGCTGTGAAATGCACTGGGTGGGGAAACTTCACTGTGCTCTAAGGTGATAATGTGAAAGCACCCTTAAACTCTGATGATGTCTGGATGGCGGATAGAGAGGAGTCGGTGAGTGTGCATCAAAATTAGCCATAGCTGTCAACTTTCAGATTTGAAAATTAGGGATCAGCAGCCTCACCTGTCCTGGGGACAGTCTACAGGATATCCAACAATCTAGGATAGCAGTGGGAAGCAGCAGGAAATGGCACTGGAACAAGGGAATTTCCTGCAAAAAAAAGGAAGGTTGACAGCTATGAATTTAGCCAAACAGGTAACTGTTGCATTTGTTCTACTCATTTCTACATCTGACCCTGCCCAACTGGGCATGTGGCCCTCAGAAAGGTTGCTAAAAAAGGAATGTGGCCACCAGACTGAAAAAGCTTCTCTAGCCCTGGTGTAACCATATCTGACTGAAGTTTGAAATCCAAGATGAAGAACTCCTCTCTTCCTCCCACTTTCACCTGTGTCCCTTACACCCCTAGGTGACCCTTCTTTTGTCTCTGACTACTTCTTACGTGGCTGGTGGTACCTATGGCACCAGAGGCAGGGATGGCAGGTAGATCCAGCCATTGTGTGAACTGAAGCTATGGCAGAGACCCAGGACCCAGGGGAATATAGTCCCTAGGACGAGACCAGAGTTTTAAGCACTGATGACTTCGCACTATCATTCCTCAGCTTTGCCACCTTTCTTTTTAGAAAACTACTTCCACCTGCACCATTTGAGCTGTACCACCATTAGGGGAATGAAAGGCTGCTTTTGGTGAGAATTAAACTACTCCACACCCCACACATTCAGGGGTTATTGTTCCTCTTAAGGAAGACGTTCGTTTGTACAGAGCATCAGGAGAGCTGAAAAAGTTGTTTTATTGTCTTTGTGAAACCCTGATCTTTATGTCCATGCAAATAGATTAATCAATGTTTTCCTTGGTCACTAACATTCCATCAAACTTTGCCTAATGTGGCTACATTGTATAAAAATAAAAACACCCCAGTAGTGATCACAAAACTGCTTATTCCATATAGCCCTGATTCCAGCTGAGAAACATGTGTCATGTAAGCTATGGCTATCATCCAGAATGAGAAACAGCCAGATGCCACCTTGGCATATTCAGTGACACTGGCCCCAAATAATTCCTTCCACAAGCCCATCAAGCTTGACAGAATTGGACCAAAATATAAACGCTGACCCCTTGAGTTGAAGGTTATGTCATGAGACCCATCAAACATGAGGACATAAACCCCAAACATAAAAACCTCCATCTATAGTTTTATCTCCTTGTACTAGTGTCCAGGTATATAGTGTCAAGTTATATTTTCTAGCTGGCTTTTGGTTGATTTATGCCGCTTAGTTATATTGATGAGTTTAGCACTTTGTTCCTTTTGTCTAAAGAAATCTGACGGTTATGTTTCTCCTCTCTCTTTTATAGCTTCAGTGCCTCGCGGAACGTACTTCTGGGGCTCCTCAGGTCATATTGTGTGCCTTTGATCTTAATTGGAACTGCCGTGTTTCATGTTGTAGTCATTAGGTTTTCACAAGCAACGTGTGGTCTAAACTCGGTAGAGAAAAGTTTTCCTATATCAAGAGGATGTAGCTTTTCACTCCTCGAGGAGAGCTTGCGGGAGGCTGAGCTGTTCTCTTGTCATGCCCCCAAATGCCTCAGTAAGGATTAGCTCCGCCGAGTAGGTTAAGATCATGCATTTTATTGGGCTGAACTTTAGCTGTTTAAAATTACAAGCTATTGAACCACAGGGAAGCTTTTCCTGCGGCAAAGGTGTGTGGAATAAAATAAAATTAAATGCACCATTTAATTACAGATCCAGGTTTTGCATCTTATCATAAAGTTGCTTCCAGACAAAGACAATTCTTGAGATGAAGTTAATTGAATTATATTCCAATTAAACTGAATTGTCAAAGAAATGGGGCGTACTTTGAGTCATCAAATTCATTTTCTGGGGTAAGGAAAGGCCTGCAGGCCAGTTTCAACCAAACACTCTTTCCTTTCTTCTTCTTTCCCCACTAATGCTTGACCCACAGGCAAGTTGCCACAAATCTCATTGCATTGTTCCTTTTCCTTTGAGAATATAACAGCTACACAAGGATGCCAAATTGTTTCTTATCCATAGTATGATCCTGTGAATGTACACTAGGTTCAGATTACACATTTTAACATTATTTTTCAGTACATGACCCATTGGCATAATGAAGGATGGAGTTTAGGAGTTTAAATACTCCAGAGTGGTCCATTGTATCCAAGGTTGGCAAAAGCTATACCCTGAAATGCTAACTGCACATTAATGTGAATTTATCGTGAGGATGCAGTGCCACATTATAAGAAATTAATATTGATGTATGTAGAGACAAATTAAGATCTAATGATTTCCTAATAAAGTAATTTGTTCATGGATCACAAGGGGATTACAGGGAGAAAAAACTTCTAATGATATGACCAAGGTAATTATTTTTCAGCATCTAATTACACCTTCACAACTGATTAGAGTTCCATTTGCAGAGTTAAATGGTGGTACAGAATGTCCCAACGACATTCACATTTATCATTAAAAACAAGTTGCTGGCCTTTGACGATGGGGCAGAGCTGCCCCTGAGAGGTAATTTAATATAATTGAGGGGATAATATGTTTACTATGTGCTCAGTTTGCCTACTTCAAATAAAAATCTAGCTGGCAGAGAACTGGGAAATGCTAGTCCCCAAACGGATCCTGTATTTTCATAACAAACTCAAGGAATTTGTGTATGAAGTCATAGAGTAACTCATTTTAGCCACTTCTCCCTTCATGCAGTCTGCTGACAATTTTGAGTGTTAACGTATACAGTATCAGTGTTGGGGAACCTGTTCATCCCAAGGGCCACATTCCTTTTCTGGGCAACCTTCTGGGGGCCACATGTCAATGGTGGGCAGGGCCAGAGGTAAATGTGGATGCAGCAATGAATGCATTTTTCCCCTTTGTGCAGTAGGCCCACCCAATCCCTCTCTACTCTCCATTCATGTGAGTAAGATTTCAGTGGCACATTCCACTCAGAAAAAAACCACTCAAGAGGATGCAAAGCAGTGGCAGGGCTGGCTGGAGATCTGACAGCACCAAGCAAGAGTTCCAGGGACATATTGAGGAACTTGGAGATCCACATCTACCCCCTAGGACTGATATTCCCCACCCTGATAGCTATCATTGTATTTCAATCATTTATCTCCAACACATTCACAATGTGTTGTCACTTCTGGTTGTTTGAAGCCATTCCATAAACAATTTCAAAGTGTTTTATATGGCAAGGCTGGTGAACCTATGGCCCTCCAGATATCTGGGGGCTCCTCCTCCCATCAGCCTCAGCCATCATGGCCAGTGGTTGGGGTTGATGAGCTCTGTGGTCCAGCAACTTCTGGAAGGTCAGTTTCCCCAAACTGGCTGTATGGTCTCCCGGCATCAATCACACATAAGCATAAGACTCTTCCATTCCCAACATCCACAAAAGCTTGACTATATATTTTGAATCATTTTTATTTTTATTTTACCTCTGTTTTGGTAAACCAAAAATTTCTGGTAGAACATTTGTAATATTATCTGACTCAGTTTGAAAATTAGTTTGCAATTTTTCAAGATTCTTTAAAAAATCTAATTACTTGAGCAGGTTCATCTAATAAATATGCTGTAGCAAAGATGAAAGTCTATTTGTCATCTATAAAAAGAGGGGAAATAATGTATTCCCTGTTCATTGGAAATATAGAACTATTTAGGACACTTCCAGCCATGTGAAATATATTACCCCTGTGGTGCTATGAAGGTCAGTATCAGAATAGCTTATTGGCTGCAAAAGTAGCAGCAGTCACATAAATTAAAGATGCCCGAAGGCAACCGACACTCACGCCCAACAGCTCTGAAAAATGATCTCATTTTGATTCCAGTCAGTGTAATTACTTTGTTTGTGATGTAAGTCCTATTTTTGCTCTGTCTTTGTCTCTGTCGATTCTCCAGACTATACTTTTCTGATCTGTGAAGAAAGATAAAAGAGGGGCTTTTAAGATAAATTTAGAAGTTATTCCAAACAGATGCATGATTCTGTAGGAGTGCGCTAAAGAAATATTAGTTTTGTTAGGTTAAATCGGGTGCATTCACAGAAAACAGGTAACAAAGGGAAATGTCATTAGTTAGACCATCTAATTTTATTATGCCACTTAATTGAATCTTTTAAAGATGTGCAGTGATTTAATGATTACTGAAATGTATTAGCTTCCATGAGATCAAGGGAAACAAACTTGTCACCGCCAGTGGCAATTAAATATCAAATTACGGAGGTTTCCCACAAGCACCCAAGAGTCTACAATGGCAGTGATTCATGTGCAAATAACAGCCCCCCTTTCCCCATAACTTGTCGTGGCCATGTCTGCCAGGATTCTTCAGGACCCTGGACAAGTCCCAAAATGCAGGCTGCTGGCTTCAACATGTGCTTTCTCTTATATCAGGGACAGGGGACCTATGACATTATTGGGGATGTGTGACCTTACCAGTCAATGGTTAGGTATTATAAGACCTGGGAGGGGCACGGGTCCCCTGTCCCTGGCTTTTGCATCTTATGGGCCTAATTAACTGAGACTTCAGACTATTATTGAGGTATGGGTAAATGTAAATTGATTGGGTATAAATGCAATCAATCAATCAATCTTTTTCTTCAATGAGCTCAGGTTGGCATACATGGCTCTCCCTTTCCTCAGTTAATCCCCACAACAATGCTGTGAGGTAGATTAAGCTAAGAGGCAGTGACTAGCCCATGGTCACCCAGTGAGTTTAATGCCTCAATGGGCGTTCGAACCCTGGTCTCCCAGGTCCTAGTCTGACTACACCACACTGGCTTTACCTCTCTGGCCTGGAGCTTGGCAGTCCACCACCTCTCTGTAATTTTGCACTAAGTTCACAGTCTGCCGTAGTGCAAAGGGCTCGGTGGAGGGTGAGATCCTTGGGAGTAAGGATGCTACCTTACAAGATCTAAACCCAGTTCAGAGCAAGCCACTCTTCACTCTTCACTTGTTGAGAATAATAACACCTTTCTGATAGAACTGTCCTTACTATCGAGAAAGCAGCTGGTTGTAGTCTTCCAATATAATCCATTTGGTTTGGGAGTGCAAGGATTGTTCATGATATTATATGGAGTAGCGTCTCTCTCCAAAGACTGGACCTCTTTGCCGAATCAGAGTGATCTTGAAATACAAGATAATTCATTGCATTCTAATATTTGCTTGGTAAGGTTGAGGGAGTGTATGTTTAAACAGAATTTTACTGGTTCACACATTGCATTTAATTTGATTACAATCAGTATGTGAGATGGATATGAACCTAAACACTTTTCACTCCTTTTTTTGTTGCCTTTCTCATTTTTTGCAATGAACAACAACAAAAGGCACGGAGTGTTAATATTTTCTAGACCTGCAATACAGTACCTGATTACCTGGGAGGAAGCCCAGTGTGGTAATTACAGTGCAGTCCTCAAAAATAAGTCGCCTTGACTTTGATGGTTCTTTAAGCATATGTTTAACTTTCTCAAATGAACTTAACTTTGGATGGATCCAGCTCATAATAGTTTAATTTATATTAAATTTCTTACAGCATGTATGCCATGTTTTTTAACTGCTTTAATATTAAAGTTTTCTGCACTATTAGATGTAGAAACCAATTTGTGCTATGCTTCCATGGCAGTTTGTGTGACTGGCACTCATGGCAATTTCTCAAAATTCCAGATATTCCGATTGCCCCAGAAAGGCTGCTGGCCCCTGGTTTACACCATCCCACAGGACTGTTCTTCTTTTGTAGGACGTTCCCTGTTACCAGCCCTCAAATTTATAATATTTTGCACTTCAGGATATGTGCTGCTTCTCCCATTGCTGCTGATAGCACATGAACAATTGGAAGTGCTGTATGGAATGTAGCTGCATGGGTGCCATGAGCACCAAATGGTCTAGATTAGACAACAAATGATACAGTGGAGTCTTGCTGATATATGTCGCCTTCAGACTAGATTTCTGCATATTCTCCACCAGTGCTGTGAAAACTGCATCCAGAGTAGCATTGTGGCTAGCCCAATACCATTATCGTTCATCAAATCATCAATATTCAAGTGTTGTAAACTAGCCATGTGCACGCCAATGCTGGGGAACATCACTGATGCCAATTCATTAGTCAATGGAGAGGGGAAGATCAACGCATCAGTCAAGAAGATATATGGAGTCTGTCCCTTAATGATGTTAGCTTCTAGGCAGATGGTGATGGAACCTTTGTAGCCTGATGACTGTGTTTAATATGTGCAATCCATACACCAATAAATCTGTAGCTGGCAACAGGCAGCCTCACTTTGTTTCGTATATGGAAAAAGAAGAAGTGTCCTCTGTATTGTGGACAGCATTAACATTTAACAGTGTTTCTGCTGAACACAGGGAAGTTCCTTTATTGAATCTAAATTAAAAAGTAATAATTATCCAATAAAAGCAATCAGCCTGAGTAATGCTGCTTCTCAGTAAGGACAGTTACTGTCAGATCCCTTTACTAAGGCAGTCACATCAGCACCTTGAGGAATTGTATGCTCCACGGACTGCTACACAGACTTTAAGGAAGGCTGCCTCCCCAGTAGGCATGGGCAATGCAGTGTGGCTCACTAACATTACCCAATGCCACAAGGAAGGAAGGGAAGATGGAAAGGTTAATTTTAAAATGTTCCACCTGTGAGTGAAAGATGAAAAGCAAGATACAGTGGTACCTCAGGTTACAGACGCTTCAGGTTACAGACTCCACTAACCCAGAAATAGTACCTCGGGTTAAGAACTTTGCTTCAGGATGAGAACAGAAATCGCGCAGCGGCAGTGCAGCAGCAGTGGGAGGCCCCATTAGCTAAAGTGGTGCCTCAGGTTAAGAACAGTTTCAGGTTAAGAACGGACCTCCAGAACGAATTAAGTTCTTAACCCGAGGTACCACTGTACATTTTAACAGGGCTAAGATTATCATTTTGTGTGGCTGTGTCTTAGAAAAATTAGGACTATAAACCAAATACTTGTTGCAGTGCTGAGATTTTTGTTAAAAGAAGTCTTGGTTCCTGTTAGATCAATTGCAGAAGAGTGGGATAAGAGCAGACTAAATTGTTGACCTGCATACAGTTTGTTACCATTGAAAAGCCCAATTGGTTCTGGATATCACATAGCACTGTGAGAATTATAATGTGATATTGCCTAGAAGTGATCCATGCCTTTTCAGAAGAACTATGTGAGCTTCTATGCAACAGACAACCTGGAGACTCCCCAACTCCCCCTTGGTAGAATGGGGTTTTTTTTGTAGAGGAAATACAATTTTGTTTGATGAAATTATAAGGGAGCTTTCCAAAACCTGAAGGTGCTAGATTAAAAGGAAACAATTTGCAATGCCACTCAGCTCCTTTTCATGCTCATTAGCTCACCCCTGAAATGGTGCTCATTTCCATTTCAGGCTAATTAGCTGCCATTTTATAAAACAAGATAGGTACTATTTCTGCTAATCTGCTTGGGTTATGAATGTGTTACATTCCAGCCATGTGGAGGAAGGCTTGATTTCCCTGCTAGTGGAAGCAATATTTGTGACTTGTACAAACAACATTATATTGACTCAGGGTAATCTCAGTTAATACCTGTATTCTTTCTGGCTGTCATTCAGAGAATGGAAAATTAAACTGTGAGCAGATAATTGCCCTATCCATCTGTAAACAATTAATTTTATTCCATCTGTCACTCAAAGCTCTGGAACATCCCAGCCATTGTCCAAACATCTCTCAAAGGGAAATTTACTGCTTCACATATTGTATTTAATTTGATAATGATCAGCTTGTGACATGGATATAAACGTAAGCACTTCCCCGCCTTTTTGTTGCCTTTCTCATTTGTCAGTTTGAGCTGGTCCAGGTGGCATCAATGACTAGGAACATCTATGGCCAGCTGTGGCTGATGCATCAGCTGTGGTCATTTCTGGATAGGAGTAGCCTGGCCATAGTTTACTCATGCTCTGGTGACATCCAGCCTGGATTACTGCAATGTAGTCTACATGGTGATACATTTCAAAATGGTCCAGAAATTTCAACTAGCTGCGTCAAGAATGGTGGTAAGGACAAGCATTTTTCTCCTCTCTTAAAACAGCTGCACTGGTTTCCAGATTGTTTCTGCACCCAGTTCAATGTCCTTACTTAAAAATCCTAAGTGACCTGAGACCCAAATATCTGCAAGAACATCTTTTCCATATCAATTTGCTCATAGATGAAACCCTCTTGATGGTCCTTATACAGGATGAAGTGCTAGTGGGGGGGGAGAGCTCAAAGAAGGGCCTTTTTAGTGGTGATGCCTCATATATGAAGCTCCTTACTGAGATGTATCAGGCCTAATTCTTTATCATTTTAGACCTGGTTAAGGTACAGCTTTTGGGGCAGACATCTGATAAATGGATACGTTGCTGCTGGTGGTAATTAGTACATTTCTATTCAGTGAATTGTTCTACATCGTGTATTTTAAGGATTATATTTTATGGATTCCTTTTATCTTAAGAGTTTGCTACAACCACCCTGTGGCTTGAGCAAAAGGCGCCATATAAGTCATATAAATAAATAAGGTTCCACACCCTTGGTTGGGAAAAAAGGTTTTCCTAATCAAAATAGTGAAACTGGGCAAACTGCCTCCCCTTCCAGACAGTAAGTAATTCAGTAAGAAGATCCAATCACTCCCTTAACAAGTGTCAAGTTTCTTTGCTGACAGACTTATTTGAAAAAAAAATGTGCCAGGATGAAAAAATAATGTCACTGAAAATGGGTCATGGCGGAGCTGAATTAAATAATGATTTTTTGCTGGGCAGGGTTTTAGGTGGCTCCTTGTTTTGTTGCTATACCATCTCACAAAATATAACAGGATTGCAAGAGGAAGAACATGCTAAAGATTTGTCCTGGTGTCTATGGAACAGAGATAGCCAAGTGAAATGTGTAGGCAGGAGGATAGAGGTGGATGTCTGAAGGAGACAATGGATACATCACATGGAAATCCCGGCTTTGTTTAAATTCTAGTCAGGGAGGAAAGGATGAAACAAGAGAGCTGGATATAGATCAAAGATCCCTACAGAATGAAGGTCACCTGGAGATCAGGCATGGGGGATATATTGGTAACAGGAGATACAGAGAAGCTGAGAGACCAGAATAATAGAAAGGCTCAGAAAGTCACCAGCTGCAGAGTTGATCAGAAATCAAGTGAACACTGCTGGGCTTAACCTTCACCACTCTTTTTTGAAACTGACAGTCTAAATTAGTGCTGCATCACATTTTCATAAGCTTTGATTTCTGCTGCAAAAATATCTATTGGAGGGGGTGGGATGTTCACAAGAATTTGCTACTTTCCATATATTTACCTTTTTTCTGCACCTGCACCCAGCTATTGGGTCCTCTCTCACCTGCTGTTCGCGACAGGGAAAGAATCAAGTTGCCCTCATTGTCAAGACAACCAAACCAGCTTTTGCCATTTCCACCCAAATGTACATCCCAATGAGAATAATGTAGCACAGAGGAACCATAACTGAATGCGATTGTAGTTCCTTTGCACAGGATGGGCAGTTACCTTGGCCCAGTTCCCCTAAGCAATGCAGAACCATCCTTTGCTCCCTGATACATTCCTTGGCAAGCCGTTTTGCATCCTTTTACTGAGGAGTACGTATCTTTCCAAAAAGGCTCATCCAAGGTGGGATTGTGTGAATATTTGCAAAATTCCCCTCCCATTTGGTTCAGCATTCCATAATCGTCTCCTGGAGAAACCTAAGGATGTGGGAGGTGATTATGCTCACAGCTGAAGTAAATTGAGGGTGCTATGTCCTGCTGAAGCTTTCATTCATTGCATTATGATGACACAGCAGAAGAGAAGGGAAACTTGATGGAATGAATTCATATCTCCGTAACACCAAGATCTGCTGAGGTTTTTTCAGAACTCAAGCTATGAAAAATGTCAGGTGAAACATATGCGTTACAATAAAGTGGCAGAAATGGACAGTGAATCGGGGCTATGCCAAATGTTCGCCACCTTCCCATCGGGTCAAAAAAGCCCACCAGATCCCAGGGGGCTTGATATGCTTCCCATAAAACATTTTTATTATGCCAAATATTCACCTTTTTAATCTCCTGTGTGATTCTGTCACTTTTCTAGAAGTTGCTGTTTGGACAAGAAGTTATGGCTTCTTCTTAGAGATTGGAGTTGTCCCCGGGTATCCTATTTAAATCCATAATATTTCCTTGTTTTCTCAGGATATAACTTGTTCCAAGAACTATTTGAGTCATAAACCAAGTCAAGCAGAAAGCACACAGCACTTTGTAATATTTTAAATGGACAGATTTAAGCAATTTGCAATAAGCAATTATTTCTTACAATTAAAATGAGCAGGTACAAAAAAAGGACAAAAACCCTTATGAAGAGGGTGCCCAAAAGAAAAGAAATGATGAGATAAATCATGTCGGTGTAGCAATTCAGCTGATGATTGGCTTGTTTAAGCTGACAGTACGAAGTATAGCAAAGTTCCTAGCTAGATTACTGAAGAATACATGTTTGGGGGGCGGGGGCTGGCTAATGGTGTTCAGAGTGATCCAATGTGCAACTAGTTATGCATGATTCTGAAATTCTCATTGTGCAAATTTATTCCCAGATTTTGGAAAGTGGAGCCAATATATTAGGAATCTGTGGTTGTTCTGTTTTAAATTCTGAGATTTGTATGCTCTGATTCCTGTAGGTTGCTTTGTTTACCCAACTCCATATCTCATTATTCCCTCCCACTGCTCTGCATTAGCCATGCGTATGTGTTCATTGATAAATCACCTCAAATAGATAGAAAGACATTTTTAGCACAATGATAGCCACTAAAATAAAAGGGAACAACAAAACAATAAATAGAAAGCTAAATCCAACTGCTCACTCGGTTATCACTTTGTGGCACTGGGCAAAATTGATTCAGAAAATTGAAGCTTGTGTAAGTTGAAGATTTGACAGCAACACAGAGGGAAAAGGGAGGAGATGTATTTTCAGCCAAAGGGCATTATAGAAACTTCTGCTCTTCCCCAACCACCACTACAAGGAAATTCATTTATAGCATTATCCTCTCTAACTGCCTTGATGCATTGGGGAATTTCTTCCATCTCCCTGTGCACCAACAGTGTTACTGCAGTAGCATTTCCTCTGCAAACATCAGAGGCAGCCATGTTAACTTTAGAAGCTGAAGAAGACCTGCTTGGCGGATGGCAAATTCAATTATTGACAAACCTTCTGGTTTAAGATCACAGTTAAGGGTATCTCCCATTGGTTCAAGCTTCATAAAACTGGGAAATTGGAAGCCAAGGGTGATGCTGCAAAAGATGTGCCTCGTGATCTGCAGTGATGTTCTGCAATGTCATAAATTGTGCTTATACAACAAACCCTCCATGCAGTCTATGTTTTTCAGGCTCAAACGCAGATCACAGAATAATAAAATTGTAGAGTTGGAAGGAATCCCAATGGCCATCTAGTCCAACCTCTGCAATACAGGAATCTCAACATGAGGTCCCCTGTCCAATTTGAACCGTATCGGACCCAGCTTAATTTTGCAAATGTGCTAGCAGTTTTATTGCTGCACCACTAAGACGACTTTGGGGAGGATGAAGTGCCTGGGACCAGCAAGGATGCCCCATGGTATCCTGTATTGTCATATGAAGCATCTGGGCCTTTTGTATTGCTAGGTAAACAATCCTGTGAGTTGGCCCATGTCCATTTGTTACTTACATCAGTAGCTTTTCATCAGATGGGGTCTGAATCCTGCAGCACCTCACAAGTAACCTATGTCTTTGAAATTCAAGGATAATGCACCACAACCACACTTTCCCCCATTTTTTCACAATCTTCCCATAAGCTCCTCATAGTGATTCCTCCTGGTGGAAAATGATCACTTCTGCTGCAGCAGAGACAGCCTTACTTCATAGAATAGGCATGCTGCTCATCACCCATTTATTCTGCTACTCAAATGGGAACTTTTCCAGTTTCAGAGGTAGCTCTAATATAGGACTGGCTTCATGAAAGGAGAGAATGGACACCACATCCATTCTAGCATGCTTCTTGAAGTTGACCTCATAGAGCTCCTGGAAGGTGGTCTGTACACTATATTGTGTGTGGAGGGGCTGTTGCCACTGGCTTTCTCTTCTTAGCCTTTCAAGCAGTGTGGTCACAACTGGTGCTTCTGAGGACCTGCTGATGGTGTGGTCTGCTGCTGTTTTCTTCTTCCTTTGCATGCTCCTTTTAAGTCCTCTCTTAAAAGTAGAGTGGTCTTTTTAATTTCTACAAAGGTCATTCACAAAAGGGGCTGTCATTGGTTTGTTGTAAGTCAGCAACTTACAGACTTCATTAATTAGGACAAAGCAATATTCTGATAGGCCAGTATTGACCACAGTTTGGGGACGATCTGAATGTACAGTTTGGCATTAACCCTGAACACTTTGAACTTTTATACATTGTGAAGAAAAGAGCATGAACATGCAGCAGCATGCCATTTAATTTCAAAGGGCGTAGGACAGAATTTAATTTATATTTCCAGCTGGGGAATGAATGACTTTTGTTTTGTCTGGTTGTGTTTTAAACTGTGGATCTGATTCTTTTTCATGATCAATAATTTTGTTTCTCAAAATGTTGGTTTTTGTGTTCTTTACTGTAAACTGTTCAGACTACTGAGCAGTCTATAGACAAAATAGATAACACACCATTAATTTCAACATATTGGCAATTCAAACATCAGAGGCCTAAAGAAGGTAGTTGAATAAGGTTGAAGTGAAATTTGCCAAAATCTACACTTCCTACGTGGGTTGATATACATCTGGATTTTCCCGGACATCTCAGTGATTTCCACCCGGACATTGTTTCTGACAGCCAAATCCCAGCTATGTCTAGGAAATCCCAGATATATGACAACCCTATAGTTAAAGGAAATATGCCATGATTGCATTAATCATTATGGATACAGTTCTACAAAACCTCTTCATGGATCTGTAGAACCTGCTCATTTCCTTTTCTTGCATCTGATAAACAATTTCAAAACAGTGCTCTATAAGGCATTTCAACTTTAAGCAGAAAGGTAATGATGGATCTTGTAGTTTGTTCACAATGTTATATATCGCTAATATAGCTATGCTACAATTACACATCCCATTTGGAAGATTTAGGATTTCCTGCCCTTCCTGGCATTCTACAAGCCTGGGAATTTCCCCTAAAAGCACCCATGGTCACTTCTAAAGCCCAATAGAGCTTATAGGAAATTTGTTTCTTTCCTCTGTGGTGACCAAATTAGGACTTCAAGGTTATAATGCCCTATTTATAGAACTCTCTTCTTATGAAGGCTTGCCAGACATTTTGTCACCCTATGGTGTCAATGTATTCTATAATTGTCTTCTTTGTAGTAAACTGCCTTTATTTTGAAGGGCAGGTCAAAAATCTGATTAAGTAAAAATACTACTAGTAAATCTTTTACATTAATATCTCAACTGAAATCGCATTCAACTATGTATGAACTAGTCTGACTACTCCTAAGACATGCAGTGCTCTCCTAATGAGAAGAGTTCAGAACTAAATTACTTTTCTGTAATGGAGAATCTGGATAAATGTCCTTTCTCGAGAACATTGCAGTTGAATAAGATGAGATTAAGAAACATTTCTTTTCGAAATTAAACATGTGAAAATGCTGTCAAGGATTAAAGTGGAGTTCTCTTTCAGCCGCATGCATATTTCAAATGAAGGTGCCATTTCACAAGAATAGTAATTTGCAGAGCAATCCTACTAGGGGCTAAGAAGAAGAAGAAGAAGAAGAAGAGTTTGGATTTGATATCCCGCCTTTCACTCCCCTTCAGGAGTCTCAAAGCGGCTAACATTCTCCTTTCCCTTCCTCCCCCACAACAAACACTCTGTGAGGTGAGTGGGGCTGAGAGACTTCAGAGAAGTGTGACTGGCCCAAGGTCACCCAGCAGCTGCATGTGGAGGAGCGGGGAAGCGAACCCGGTTCCCCAGATTACGAAACTACCGCTCTTAACCACTACACCACACTGGCTCTCAAGAAGCACAGAGAGATGGGTCCTCAGCCACACCTGCAGCTTGCCAACTCCTGCTGGCCAAGGCAGAAGTTGGGGGCATCTTCTTCTGTTTGAGCTGCACTGGCTCCCGCCATTCCTGCTCTGCCCCAGATTACCCCATGTGGGGGCTTTCCCCTGACTACTGCTGCCAGGAACACCAGTGGTGATAGCAGTTGCTCTGCTACATTTTCCACAGAGTAGAAGAGGCGCCCTGGTAGAGGTTAGAGACTGGTAGAGGTTAGAAGACAAATTCCTTCCAACAGTACATATTTGAGGTTAGATCTTTAGCAACAGACTGAGAACCTAAATGCACTTACTAGGGAACAGGTCCCATTGAGCTCAACAGGAACTACTTCTGTGTAAATATGCATATGATTGTGCCATTAGGGTTAAGAGTTTATGGATTGGGGACACCAGAGGGGGAAAAACAAATGGACATGCACTGCTTCCAAAAGAAGCTAATTTGTCCTAAGGCCAACAACACAGCAGTGTAAAATGAAACTATAAGATCTTGAAAAAAGGCATAGTGACAATTTCACTTCTATCCTTTGAGAGATGCCGGAGAACCAATAGAGTTGCACTCCCCTCCTCTCTTCCCCAGTGTAAGTAATTGATCAGGGTGAGGGCTGTTCCCCATTGATTCATCAAAATTCACAAGTACTGAATTCCTTAAGCATCCCTCCCTTGCAGCACTTACAAGGACGCTCCTAGAGGGGAGCAGAATTTGTTATATTTTCATTCCAGCATAGGTTTTCCCCTAAAAATAAAAAAATTGCATCAGAAATAGAATTAAAGGAAGATGGCTCACAAGACATCATTATCATCATTAATGTGCAACTGGACATTCCATGCATACTAACAGGGCAATCACTGACATTTTGTCCACAATGCTAAACAAATTGGACACAAATTGGAATTATATGGTATGCTATGAGCTAAAGCTATTCACAAGTGGCTCAATACATGAGTAAGCATGCAAAATATTATCATATAAAACGAGAGGCCTAGAAAAAGCTGCCTAAAACTACTAGAAAAAAGATAAAAAATATAATCATATATAGAAAATCTCATAAACTAGGGTATTGCAAAAAATAAAAATAAATAGAATTTGTAATTTGTTCTGATTTCCAATTACAAATGTCTTTTCATACCTGCAGAGATGTCTGCCTACAGGCAATATGATTTAGAGGTATATATTAGGTTTGGTATTTTAATTTTGGTGAATGTAGTTCTGTTTTATTTTTCTTAGATTAACTTTCAAAGTAATTTAAAACTTTGTGGTGTTATGCAGAAGTGAGTCATGACTGCTTGTGAACTGGGAAAATGAAGTATAAATGGAGGTTGTTGTTGTTGTTGTTGTTGTTGTTTTAACACACACATAGACACACACAGTACCCCTTGGGTTCCAGAACTGAAAAAGAACAAATGGGGAGAGACCCGGCCAGACTATGAGGAAAATAATATCACAGTAAATTTACTTTACTTTTAAAAAAACATTCAAAGTTGTATCCTTAAAATAAAATACAAAACTTGACTTGTTATAAAGGAATAATTGAATTTGTACAGCATACTTGCCATTTGACTTTCTGGCTGACTGGCTGTGTGATTATCAGGTGACTGATAAATACTGTCTGTGTTCTTTCTTTGCTTTTTTATTGTTGTCTTAATTGCTCATTTGTTCTCTTCAGAAGCCACCTTGAGCTTTTGAAAGGTTGCATGCAATGTATTAAAAAGAATAAAATAGCATTGTAAGGGCCAAACTGCACAACTTTAATTTTATATATAAGCATATTTATATGCCACCCAATATCTAGGCTGAATGTATTCAAACACCGTAAAATAAATAAACCAATGCTAATAAATCATAAACAAACAATACTGGTGACCTTGCCCTCTCTGAGTTCACACGTCTGTTGTGATGCCTCAGAGTGCTAATGAATCTCCAGACACACATCTCCCTTTAGCGCCCCATATGCCAAAGGCAGGATCAGTGTGGGGCTTCCTTTGCCAACTTATACTATGAAACGCATCAAATTAGCTGCACATTTCTTCTTCACTTTAGAACTTCTGCTAGTTTTGTTCTCTTGGCTTTATTATTGTTTGACCTCTCTACTTAAAGCATTAAGGCAAGCAGGGGAAATGTGGGCGGTTTCGTAAAACTCAGGGGCTCTCATACATCTACATAAATAAAGCTTGGTATACTGTAAATCTCAAAACAGTTTTATTAAAGCAGTGTTGACACCTGTTGAATTCTCAATTAAAAATGCCTTACTCTTCTGGCATAAAAAATTCCTAGGGCTAAGGGCAGCACATTCTGAATCTTTCTGTTTATAATTCAGTTACAACAGAGCTTATTATTGCTTAATGCGACCTAAGGACATAATGGGAAATGTTATAGAATGAAGGGCAGAGGGCAGCTGATTCCTCTTTAGTTTCATCAAGATTTACAGTGTTGTGAGGTCTCCTGGCTCATGAAGTTATTTCCACTTCACTACTGAGTTCTTTAACATCCCACTATAATTACTTTGAATACATTGCTCTAATACCATTTCGTACTGCGTTTTAAAAGGATTTGAAATGAATAATCAACCACCTGAGATCAGAAAGATTTCATCCAAAACAGCCCTCATTACAGCCCAGGGGTGCCAACTTCAATAAAATATTGGGGAGGGGGGCAAATAAGCACCACCCCACATAATCAGTCACAAGATGTAGCGCACACACAGCATTTGAATGGCAATGCCCATCAACTTTGGGGGGGACGGACGGACGGGGACTTGGTCCCTTTACAGTCACAATGCTTGCTATTAACCAGCCCTGTTTAGTGAAGCTTTTAATGTTTGATGTATTACAGTATTTTAATATTTTTTTTGGAAGCCGCCCAGAGTGGCTGGGGAAGCCCAGCCAGATGGGCAGGGTATAAATAATATATTATTATTATTATTATTATTATTATTATTATTATTATTATACAGACAACATTCAAGCTTTAGAACACCTTTAAGGGAAAGAGTTAAAGCGTTTGTAAATTCTCTCATGTTCCAAAAAACGTGGAAATTGTCAGTCACCCACCTTAACTGATCCTGCCATGTAAGCAGTAAACAACTTCTGCAGTGGCATATACTGTAGACACTTAAAACACAACCCGTGTGCATCCACCCTATCCATTGACCCCGCACCTTTATTCAGATTTAAAATGTGTTTTGGGCAGGCACAAAAAGGGTCGGCAAAACAGGACTCCAGCACCTAAAAGTGCAGATTTAAACAGCCAGCTCTACCAACTTGTAACTCTACCACACTTCATCAGAGTTTCCTGCAATTTGGAAAGATTATCCCCCTCATTGTGTAGATATACTGTGCTGAAGTTCACACTGAGAGAACAATCATCTTCATTTTATGGTGAATAGAACCTTCTGGCTGTATAATGATAGACCGCCGGAGAAAGCCAGCTGCCTTAACTATACAGCTGCTCTCATGGCTGTATAAGTATAGGATATGCATGTGGGCATCCTCATGTTTTCTACCTGCCAGGTTCTTCAGCCAATGGAGAGGGGGCAGCAGTAGCAGCTTGTGAAAGAATATCTCCCCCTAGCACCAAACTGAAGAAGCTGGCCATCTTGGGTTTCCTCAGTGTTCTAGAAGCCTAAAGTTGCTCTCTTTACTAGAATAGCTGTATGAAATCTTTTTCTTTTCTTTAATGCCAGGTAGCATCTCAGGATTTGGTCTGAAAACAGTGAAGTATATCCATGACTATTTCTGGATCAGTGGCTAGGATTTCTGTCTGTTGATCCATTCTCTGGGGCTGTACAGCTTCTTGACTCCCAAAGATCCCTATCCCAGATGTCGCTGTGATGTGGTTAGACTTGAGGATGGGTTTATTAAAAGACACTAAGCACTGTGAGGAAGGAGAGCATATTTTCAACATAGCAGCCCTATCGGATAATTGCATCGCAGCAGACCCTTCCGTTCAGAGGAGGCACTGCTCAATAGTGCAATTATCTTAACACTTAATCCAACCTGACCATTTCCCCAAGGGAGATTTAGGAGCAATTTTATTTCAGAGAAATAATAAAAGGAGCTGCTTTAGTACTTCCTCTAACACCACAGGATAATTCCAGAATCCTCCTGAGGAGATCAACATCTTCCACTTATGAACTGGCTTAAAATCTGACCAGGCTTCTAGAAAGCTGCACCGCTTCATCTGGAGTGTAGGTACACACAGCTATCAAAGGTGTTCTCTATTCTGAGACATTATTTGGATTATACACACACATAGGAGCCAACTCTGAGGGGCCACGATCCCTTCAAGCCTGCTTCCAATAAAATATTTGAGAGCCCTGCCCCCCCCCAAGTTAATGGGCATTGCCATTCAAATGGTGTTTGTGTGCCATGTTGTGTGATCAATTATGTGGGCTTACCTGCCTCCCCCAATATTTTATTCCAGTTAGTACCCTTGTACACACATGAAGTTGATGGATGGTTGGTGAAGGACCATATGTGAGAGGCAAGGAAGGGAAAAACTCCCAGGATAGAAGACTGGCAGTAGAAAGGGAAGCTCTCAGGTGAGACACGGGAGGGTCCACCTCTTTCTGTGTGAGACAAGGGTTAAGGGCTATCTTTGAGAGAGGACTCCACATTATCTTTTCTATTTCTTTTTCCTGTTTTCATTTAGGTTAGTTTTATATTGTACTGTATTGTGAAATAAGTCTTAATACAAGGCTTTGGGGGGGGGGAGAGAAAAGAGGACATAGGACATTGGCCTGATTTACTGTGATATCTCAGAGTGAGATCCATTCATTTCCGTGGGACTTCAAACTGGCAGAAGAAATGGTTTCCTAAGTGGCAAAGGTGGTTTTTAAAAAGCTACCCAGAGGGCTCAGTGTTATATGAGACACTGAGATAAAAGAAGCCCCTGTCCTAGTTAGTTGTTTTTCCCCCCTCTTCCCTTTTCTTTCTGCCAGGCAGACTTTAAAGGCACTGGAGCAATTTTAAACTACACAAATTTGCTTCTTTAATTATGAACTTGCAATTCTCCCTGGCAGAATAAAACACTGAGTTTGTTTAATCCTGGATGTCGCAATCTATTGTATGCTCCTATCAAATAACAGTACTTCTAAGAATTAAAAATAGAATTCTTTGATCTGTTGTCTGAGGCTTTTTTAATCAGTCACCTGTAAAATGAGAAGAGAATGCAGGAGACAGTCAAAGTGCAAAATATTTCAGGTGGCAGGGAGCAAAGTCTAACATTTCTTAAGACTGTTGGTAATGTGATTCACAAGAGATGGAGACTGGAAATATGCAGTGTAATCTCTCAGCTTCTAAAGCTGGTTGTGTATAATGAACAAACACTTCAGCTCATTTTTCAAAAGCAAAGATGGAACCCTAGATGAATCATAAACTTATTATCTTATGTAGCGAAAACAGTACCATTCACACTAAAGAGCGTTGTTTCAGCAGACTTGGAAATCCAGAAGGTTTGCAGAAATACAGTAATGTTGAGCTTCTGCTAATGTGGAAATAGAAAAGCAGAGGGGAGGAGGAATGGAATGGAGTATTCAAAAAAGGCATGGCTGGCTGGAACAATGGACAGGAGTTCTTCACACTACAACATTTTGTTGCCGGTGCCACTTTTAACCACCAAGAGCAAAGTGCATTTTTCTAACACACCCAGAGGAAGCTTCGTTTGTTTTCAAACTAGCTTTAAAAATTCCACTGAGTTTCAAATCAACACATGAAGCAATTTTAAACTTAGTGTATCTTTAAGATCCAAGTTTTGGTCCTGTTGAAATCAGTGTGCATTTTGACCTTGACTTTTGAATGATTGGATCAATTTGGCCTTTGCTCTATTTCTTTTTGCAGTTATTATTCATTTTAATTAGGCCATCAGGGTATATTGCTCCATAAAATATTAAGTAAGACGTATAATTATCTTGTTTGGTAAAAGTTTGAGTGCAGGTTGGAATGTGGGGTTTAAAAATCCTTCATGTTTGTCAAAAGGTTATTTCAATATATAGCGGTCTGTCCACTAAACACATCCATGTTTATACCGCCAACATAAATCAATGGGGGAAATTCTTGGGTCATCAGCCTCATCCAGGAGCCACAGATTCGCCCTAGTGTCTACAAACACAGGCAGGCAAGAGGCATTATCACAGCTCAAGGACACATTCCAGCAAGACAAAAGCAATTGAAGGAGTGTGGCCTGGAGAGTGGGGTGGCCTCAGGAGAGTCCCAAAGGACATATAAGTGCTTGAGGCCAGCAGTTTACCATCCTGGCACGAACTACTGAAAGCAATAGACATCTTCCATTTCACCATCTGATTACAGAGGCCAGTAATGAGCCATATTTCATTCCTAGGAGTCAGATTCTCACCACCCCAACTTCCTGGGAGCTGGGGCCCAGCCCAGAGATGATATCTAAAGAGGTTGGCTAAGGAGAGCTTATGCTCCCGTTTGGGATTGCTGTGGAGCAGGCATGGCTAGGGAACCTGTGGCCATTCATGCGTTGTTGGACTGCAGCTGCCATCACCTTGGAATACAACAGCATCTGGAAGACCACAAGTCCCCCTTCCTTGCCACAGAGGCCTCTGGGGCAGGTGCTCAGGTCCCAGTGGGAGGGGTGTCTGCTAGTTAAGAAGAGATACCTAACCCTTCCAACATTTGGGAAAAATGAAGGAGGCTGGATAACACCGTGATGGGGGCTGAATGTGGTATGTGAGTCACCACATGGACATCCCTTATGTAGGCTTACCCCACACTAACATCCATAATCAATTAGTTACTAAAGTGCCATATCACCTTTCTCACTTACCTGCTACAGAATGGCCACTCATGTGGAATTTGTCTCATCCTACAGCTTGCACAAATCACCTCTGAGGATCAAGCTTTCTCTAATGCGCAATACTTCAAATTCATATCTGGAACTCCTTCACTGGCAGTGCATCATCTATATAATTAAATAATATAATAATAATAATTTATTATTTCTACCCTGCCCATCTTGCTGGGATTTTGCAGCCACTCTGGGCGACTTCCAACTGATTATTAAAAACAATACAGCATCAGACATTAAAAACTTCCCTAAACAGGGTCGCCTTCAGTTGTCTTTTAAAAGTAAAATAATTGTTTATTGCCTTGACATCTATGGGAGGGTGTTCCATAGGGCAGGCGCCACTACTGAGAAGGCCCTCTGTCTGGTTCTCTGTACCCTCACTTCTTACAATGAGGGAACCTCCAGAAGGCCCTCGGCACTGGACCTCAGTGTCCGGGCTGGATGATGGGGGTGGAGACACTCCTTCAGGTATACAGGACTGAGGCCATTTAGGGCTTTAAAGGTCAGCACCCACAATTTGAATTGTGCTCAGAAACGTACTGGGAGCCAATGAAGATCTTTCAGGGCCGGTGTTATATGGTCTTGGCAGCCACTCCCAGTCACCAGTCTAGCTGCCGCATTCTGGATTAATTGCAGTTTCCAAGTCACCTTCAAAGGTAGTCCCACGTAGAGAGCATTGCAGTAGTCCAGGCGAGAGATAACTAGAGCATGCACCACTCTGGCAAGACAGTGGGGTAGGGTCTCAGCCTGTGTACCAGGTGCAGCTGGCAAAAGCTGCCCTGGACACAGAATTAACCTGCACCTCCATGGACAGCTGTGAGTCCAAAATGACTCCCAGGCTGCGCACCTGGTCCTATATTCTTTTATTTAAAAAAGAGATTCCAAAGATTCATTTGCAAAGAGCATCATTAATGTGTCCCTTCTCCTTGCCTCACCCCACCCACCATCTCCGCTGGCTGTCCACTCTGATCCATTTTTCATCTTGATCATATGGGTAACATTTAGGACTTGAAGAGTCCTCCTGCTCCAAAAGATGCTTATGGGCCCAATGCCAGTGGCAAAGTGGATCAGACAAGAATGGTTAGCATCTTACAGGGTTGAAAGCCCCAATGTGTCCAATTATTCAGACTATTTCTGAACAATACGTTGCATCCTTTCTCTCATCTTGCTGTCTTTGTTCTTTAACCAGGGTGTCTGTTCAAATGCCTACTCAGCTGTCAAAAATTTGCAGCCCTGAAACAGTGATTCTGGTTTGGGGCTCAACCCATTCCAATTTTCTGACAAGAAAGAGACAAGAGGAAGAGAGAGTGATACAATTTTGCTAAGAAGTGGCACAACTCCTTTAAAAAATATATATTCTGGTGGTTATACACAAAGCAAATGCAGATTTCTTGGAGTTTGTGCTGAAATCACCTTTATCAGGAAGCTGGGTAAAACAACACAAATTGACGTGCTGAATTCAGTCCTGTGTGGAATTTTGTTCCTTCCCTTCAGCTAAAAAAAAATCTTGATGAAGCCTCTGGTCTTTGGAATAATCCTGTTTTCCTTTGAAGTCTGAAGCTCTGAGGGGTTCCCCTATTGTGTGTGCTTGGAGACGCAGAAAAAATCGAGGTTTGTTTTTCGTTCTTTGCACAAACAAGAAGATTTGGAATTGTGCAATGCATTTGGGAAGGCACACTCTCTTTTGAAATCATTGTTCTTTTGACCCACTTTCATCCCCAATTTATCAAGCATAAAGAACACTTGGTGTTAACTTTGTCCACTATCATTAACAACGCCTCATGACGTTAATTAATACTGCAAGAGGCTAAGCCACAGGCTTGTTTCCTACCCAGTGGGGATTTGTGGTCCAGGTTTGCTGAGCAACATCTGTCAGTGAGTAGGCTTCGAGGGGAAATTAATTAATTAATTAAACCAATGCAACCCTCTAAGCTGAAATTTTGCGGCTAAATGATTAACATCACCTCATCTTTAAGTTCCCCCCTCTCCCTAGCCTGTTTTATTTAATGATTTTTAGCTATGAATATTGCATGTCCTTCTGCAGTTAATAATTTATGCTGATGAAACATGGCACTTGCTGTGCCCTTCTCAGATTCAAATGGACTGTCTAATTGCTGGTTTTAGATTAGCTGTGGCTTATGCTGCTCTCCATTTCATCCAGCGAGAGGTCAGTTTCCGAGACAGTTTGGAGGTCTTTAAAGCACCTCCAAACCCTTCCAAACACACATGCGGAAGGTGGTGCTGTCAATCTCTGTGATATAGATAACATATGTAGCGTCAAGGTACTTAGAATTTAAAATGCTTGAGATGCTAAAATAATCCAGATGTGTTTAAACAAAATGTGTTGGGGCAGAATATTTTTTTAAAAAAATCTTCTTTTAACAAGACCTATAGCCTTTATTTAGTAAACATCCATCTATCACCTGCAAGATAGCTGTCATGGACAGTCTGGATGCCGAGGAGTGGAGGGAGGCACCAGCTGGGGAACACCCAAGGGATCCCTCAAGAGAAGAAAGCTCAAAGCCAGGAGATCTCCCCTTCCTGCTATGACCAGCTCCTCTCCCCCCACCCACCCAGTCTCCCAGAACACAGAGAGGAATGAAGAGGGCGGAGTAAAGAGAGACAAGACAAAGGAGTCTCAAGATGCTGGGGAAGGACCCAGGGGAGAAGTCTTAGAGAGCAACTGCACTGTTGCAGCAAGACCTACTGGGAAGAGTTGCTGTGATCACTAAGCCAGCACTGCTTTTGTTTCTTTGAATAAAGGGTTAACTTCTCTGACACCCGGTATGTTGTTGGTGGCCTGCTACTGACTTCGGCTCCTGACAATAGCTCACGATTCAAAGCAGAGTTCTTGGATTCATGCACAGTCCTAGCTCTTAAAGGTACTGAGCGCAGGCCTGATTTTCTAGCATGGCAGTGGATGTCCAAAAAGAAAACCCTTACTTGCATTCTACTTCATTTGAAACCAGATCCGTAGCCACCTCATGCATAGGGTAAGGATACCAGTGTCTTGATTGATCTGGCCAGGGATCCCTTGTATGGAAAAAATGCTATGCATAGGCAAGCTGTTGAAATGAAAGATCAAACACCTGGAACCCCACACAGGTTAGGGAGTTGGAGTTGTTTGTTTTAACACACCAAGCATTGGGACTAAATTAAACACAGCGTTGTGGTGTGTGTGTGCGTGTGTCTGTGTGTGTTGCAGCCTTTGTGAGAGCATGAGCAGAGTCTGCTAGATCAGACCAATGGCCCATTTCCTTCAGCATCTGGCTCTCACTTGGCCAACCAGTTCCTTGTGGGAAACCAGCAAGCAGGCCACAGGCACAAGAGTGTTCTGTGGCTCCCAGGTCACAATGTTCTCCAGCATTACTCACCCCAATCATGGAGGCAGAGCACAACCATCATGGCTAGTAGTCATTGATAGCCTCATCCTCCATGGCTTAGTCTAGCCATCCAAGTTGGTGGTCATCACTGTCTCCTGCAGGAGCAAATTTCATAGTTTAACTATGTACTGTTTGAAAATGTATTTTATCTATCCTGAATCTTCCAACATTCAGCATCACAGGATGTCCATGAGTTCCAGCACTATGGGGGGCGGGGAGACTCTCTATCAACTTCGTAAGTAGCTTGGAGGTCATCACAAAAAGAGTGAGATGCGTCCGAATTGCTGTATACATATATATTACTGCTACTTCCCATCCAGCTGATCAGCTGGATGGAAGAAGGAAAGTATGGAAGTGTCTGGATTTAATTACTTCTCTCAAACAGATGTTTGGGGTTCTCCAAGAGGAGTATCAATCTGCTAAACAGGGGAGATCCTTGTTTACAGAACTGTGCCTACCATGCTCACTCAGGGTATTTCCATCAAGCCTAAGTGCTGGTAATATCCTCCCCTTTCCTTTTCTGCCCTGTATTGCACACACGCAAAACCCATCCCACAAGGGCACAGAAATCTATTTCTGCAGGAGGATTGCCCTTGGTGGATTGAAATATGGATGTTGTTTCCTGTAATATTAGCTTGAGCTGGGCAAACATTTCTAACAGAGAATCTTAAATGTGAGACATGAGAATTGATGGTGCTGTTGCATTCATTATGAAACTGCTTTCAGCTCAGTCTGTCACAGCAGACCACCCTGCTGGAAAGTGAGGGACTTCAATCTCCCTTGAGTTGGGATAATCCCTTTTCTCTCTCCAAAATGCCTTGACTTGTCACCAAATAACATCTTAAATACTAATACTTCTGCAAGTCTGATTGCATCCAGTCTTCCTCATTTCCATAGCTTTCATCATTCAACTCTGATCTTGTTTCTTGGTTGCTTGTCATTATTTGTCTTCCCGTTTACTGCTTCTGATCATTGCTTTTATCCACTTTCTGTTTTTCTTTCATCATTCTCGTAGCTCCCACTGCATCTGTCTCTTATCATTTGGTAATTTCTGTTTGGGGCTCCCATGTTGTTTTCTATCAACTGTACAACTTTGTAACTGAGTTTACCTTCATCTTTCTGCCTCTTTTGTTTCCATCTTCATAATGTTTAGGGAATAGTAAAAGACTCGCTTTCTTACACATGCATAATACAGTCACAGAATATAGGCTTTCTGGCTTCTTCACACATGAGATTTTTACACAAGTGCCATCAGTTGTAAAGGCCATGTTCTGTATAGTATTAGGAATGTGTCTCTTTAAAATACTCTGGAAGGGCAATCTGTTACTACAACCAGTACTTACAAGTACCACCACCACCCCAAAATCTGTAGTATTCAAACTGCTAACACAGGACTCAGCTACATTAGTAAAGAAACGGCGATTTGAACGTGCTATAAACATGCAACACCAGATGGCAATGGAGAGCAAGAAATTTTAAAACACGATTTTGCATAGAGGTGTTTTCTTTTGTTAAAACAATCTAATTTCTGACTTATTTATAGAGGTTTTTTCCTGTGCTTACATCCACCCACATGTGGTTTTAAAATGTGAAATCATCATGTCGTCTTTACTCACCTTTTCTGGAGGGTCCACAGAACATAATTATCCACCTGCCCTATATTTTCTCAGTGTTTCTTCAATTTTTCTTCTTACTTTTTTAAAAGGACACATTCAAATCAGCTGCTGCTGACTGATTTTAAACTGAAGATGTTAAGGATTGAACCTAGAACCTTCTGGGTGCAATGTGTGTGCTCTGCCACTGAGCCAACAATCATTTTCAATGCTGGCAAAGGCATGCCCCATGTTGGAAATATAGCAAGCTGCCTTATACTGAGTCAGTATTGTCTGACTGGCAGCACCTCTTGGAAGAGCTCTGCTTAGTTAACAGGGAGGTTCGGTTCTGTATCTGCTGCTGGTATAGGCTAAATCAAGATGAAAAACAGCTTGCTAAGAAATACATATCATTCCAGAAATTCTCACAGGCTTAAAAGGTGTCAGAGACTGCAGAAGAGGAGGAGGAATGGTGGAGGTTTACCCCCACCCCTTCTCCTGTAGCTTCCAGAGAGGAGGAAGGCAGACTCGAATTACAGCAGGGCTTTGAGGAAGATAACAGCTCAGAGACAGGCAAACAGCAGAGTTACACTGTGTTAGGAGAAGGAATGGGGAGGCAGAACAGCTAGCTGACACGTCACTGGACAGCATAAATGACCCCGCTTCTCCCAAAACGCGGCGTTTGTTAACAGTGCAAGAACAAAGAGCCCAGAGGCAATTGTCCACGGATGGACACAGTAGAGGCAGGTGTTGTTGCTAGAGGGGGAAGGGGGAGGAGCTCACTGTGAGCAACTCCATTATGGAGGAATGACCGGAATTCTTTGTCTTTGACCGTGGTGACTGAATAAATCATACATAAGAACTTTCTTGTTTCCTCCCTGCCTCTTGGTGCCATCGGGGGGAGGGGGGAGGGAGAGGATTCCTCAAGCCTGACAAAAGGAGGGGTATAATCAAATGAACCATAATAATATGTGCTATATTTTATTTGCTACAAAAGAGTCTTGACCCTTGAGTCCAGTAAGAGATCAAGACACTGAGCCAGAGACTACGGTGTCATCAGTTGAGGAACTGAAACAGGTTTCTGAGTCTGAGCCAGATGCTAGTGATCAGGGGTCCACTGAATCAGAGGCCACTGAATGGGCTGGAGCCCACTGAACCAAATCCCACAGTACCAGAACCAATGCTGGGACCCTGGCAGGTGCTTTCCCTTAGGCCTAAGAGCAAGAGTCTCTCCTCACCCTACCTGGAGATGTCAGGGACTGAACCCGGGCCTTTCTCCTGCAAAGCAGATGCCCTCCCATTGAGCTATGGAACTGTTACACACTACATGCAGTGCAGCTGTTCCATGAATGCACAGCTTAGGCAGCTGATTTCACAGTGAAACAAACTTTTGAACCACACTGATTCAACAAACCATTGCTTTTTCATAGTCTGAATAAGTTAAACCATCATTTTAATGGTAAAAATACCACCATGTCTATGTCACTGCAAAAGATCCTGGCACACTGCTTAGTTCTATTGACATTCCCTATTGCAGCCCCTATGTAACTATGAGATTTCAGCAACAGTATCTCTGTGCTTGAGGCCAGTGATCATACAGTAGTTGTGTTTTTTGTTGTTGTTTTTACTTTAGCAGTATTAACAGGAACATTTGTAATCTTTTGTTTTTTATCAGAAATGAATTAATTTGGTGGAAGATAACCAAAAGTAGATTTCTGGTGTGAAAGAACTGTGATAACAGTTTGCTTCCGAGCAAGAATTCTTAAAACTTTAAGTGAATATTCTTTGCAGCTGGCTGCAGTTGGTGATCTTAGCATTCTAGTAACAAAGAAGTCTGCCTATCTTGATTTAAGAGAAATTATTTAAAACATCCATTGATCTCAGATTTGCAGCCTTTTCAAATCAGAAGAAATGGAGCCATAAGGACACAATGAAAATTCACTCCTATTTTTCCCTAGGACTGAAACGAGCACATGGGCTTCTTCTTCTTTCTTTTTAGGTTTCCAGGACCTGGGATGCTTCTATATTAGGCACTTAGCCTGAAATGGCCTTGCTTTATTCACTCATATTGTATGAGCACTCCACAATGCATAATTATCTATTTGAAATCCATTTTTGCCTGTCTCATTCTTACTGCAGGAAGGCAAAACTTTTTCAGAAAGATAGAAGCGTAGCATAGCTCCACGGGTGTGGGTTTTCTTGCCACGCCTCTACCTTTTTTAGAGTTGCGATTGATGTGTTTAGTGACCTATCAGGCACGGTAAACCTATCCCAACTCAACATACATTCAATATAACTTTTGACATGAATGAATCCCATTTCGTAACCCCAATTAATTTTTTCAATCAATCTTTAAATTATACCAAAAAAAACCTCCCAATAGATAGGGCAAAATACTGCTTAAATTGTGAAAAAATGCTATACTGCTATAGTGCTAATTTTAAAATAAAAGAGGGTAGCGGTGCCAACTTGAATAAAATATTGGGGTGTCCAGGTAAACCCTGCCCCGCTTAATTGATCATAAGATGTGGCACTCACACACCATTTGAATGACAATGCCCATCAACTTTGGGGAAACTAGCCCCTCAAATATTTTATTGGGAGGGAGAAGGGCCCTCGGCCCCTAGGAGTTGACTCCTATGAAAGAGGGGCCCAAAAAAAATATTTTGGGTTTCCCCCCTTCTTACCGCATTATCAGCAGATCAGGAAAATCTGAATTAAGGGGGTGGGAAATAGGACAGGCTGCCACTTAGATGAGGCCCAACATCATGAGGATGACGTGATAAACATAAACACATGGGGTGCATCGAATCAATTTCAAACTGCCATGTGCATATAAATATAATCATGTACCTGACTTCAGCTATAATATCGTGTCTCCTTGTAGGGTGGAGGAGGTTCTTTTTTAAAACAACAACAGCAACAATCCAACACTGCTCCAAGCAGATGCATCTCATTCTGTTCTTCTCTTTGCACTCAGCCAGCAGTAGGGAACTGAGTGAGAACAGGGTCCTCTGAGATTGTGACCCACCATAGTCCTAAAAAAAGCATTTCAAAGTGAATGGGGATGCATCTTCCTGATTAATGCAGATCACAGTGTTTCTCTGAATAAGGAAGCCAAGCCAGAACCCAGTCAAATAAGTAGTTTAGGCTGCAAGCCTACACAATTCATCCTAGGTATGTAAAACTCAGTCCTGTAAAACTCAGTATGACTGACTTCTGAGTAAATATTCATTGAATTGGGCTTCACCTCTTACGAGAGAGACTTAGTTTCAAATTTCAATAATTTAGCTTATCTGTCTGATGGATGGCAACATGTCTAAGGCAGGTAGGTTTTTATTATTATTATGAAATGAAGGGTGTAAGAACTTATTATGCACAACCAAATCCAAAGGATTTGTGTGGTCAGCAATGACATTTTTTAAATGAACATTTCATTTATTTATTACAAGTCATTTTCCCTCAAACATTTCAAAAGAATGACAGTTCCCCCTCTGTCTGCAATGAATACTTGGTGAAACTGGAATTCTTTTTCTTTGAGGTGCTGAACACACTTAAGTTCAACTATTGATGTGCTACAACGTGAAGGATGTTAACCCACTGGCAGGACTGGGCTGAACTCATCATCGGGTGCTTGAAATAATTTATTCAATTGCTTCACTGGACCAATAGCCTGCACTCCAAATCACTGTCTCAATTATACGTTTTGCAAAATAGTCTCTGAATGTTAATATAATCATTCTAAAGCAACAAATGGAATCTGGAAATGTTAAGTAACCTTGCACTTGTTGCATTTGCATATTTCTTTTCTCAGCAGGCAATGAGCATGAAAAAGAAACATAAAATCACTGAACATAAACAGGGCAGGGAATAAAACACAAGGAAAGAAAATTGCAGGACAGATAAACCTTTTAGGCTTAATAAATGCAGCTAAGTTACTGAATCTTAGCAGGTCTAGTCAGGGCATGGAAGGAAGACCCCCTGGATCCCCAAAAGTGCTGGTTTGAGTCCCATGATGAGAGACAAATAAATGTACCAAGCAAATAAATCCCCTCGTTGAATGAGAAAAACACTAAGGAGGGGAGTGGGAGAGTTGTTCAGTGGAATTCCTGATCTGGACCCTGTGTAAAAATCAGCTCTCTCCACCACGAGAATGACTTTCAGAGCTTTATTGCAGAACAGTCTTGAATACTAGTTGCATGAAGATAAATGTTACAAAAGAACACTGCAAACAAGCATTGGGGTTCACTCCTCTATGCAGTTCTACAGACTTTCCTCTCTGGTCCCAGAGGGAGATCCTAAGCTTAGAATCATAGAATCATAGAACTGTAGAGTTGGAAAAGACCACAGGGTTCATCTAGTCCAACCCCCTACAATGCAGGAATCTTTTGTCCAATGTGGGGTTCAAACCTACAACCCTGAGATTAAAAGTCTAATGCTCTACCGACTGAGCTTGGAATAATGGGAGTCGTAGTCCAGCAATATCTGGAAAGGCAAAGGTTTAGAATGTTTTGCATGTTTTAGAATGACAGCACAAGCATCATAGAATACAGCGTCCAAGATTTAGAATAAGCTTTCCATGTATGTTAGGGATTTACTGTTAGTGGAAATCAGTATCTTTTTATTTTATGCAGAGAATGATAGCAGATGTTTGTTATTATTTTTAATGCTCTTAACAATCCTCCCAAAAGGATGTAAAGATTTTTGCAGCTGCTGCCAGAGAAGCATGATGTTCGATCTCAATATTTAACTGAATTACATCGCTTCCCTTCCCCCACAAAATTGGATTACTTTTATTATTGTTATGACCACTTCCAAGTGGCAGCCCAGCTTTAGGAAATACATGATTAAATTAGTTTAGGGATGCACATTCACAAAATTACATGTGTTAACATTTATGTCTGCTTTGGTCAAGCATGCTAACGTAAGTAATTTTATTTTATTTCGGAACAGGAAGTTACAATTGTACCCTGAAGAGTCCGTTGCCACTTACAGCAGCAGAATGCAATCACCATTACAATTAAACAAATAGGATACACTCTCTTCCTTAGAAACATCTTGACATTATTTGCCAAATGATTTCTGCTTCAAAAAGAGAACTACTTGTGTTGCCGGTTCCAAAATGTTTTATTGCCTTACATAGTGAAGGAAAAAGCGCATCCGCCATAGGTAACACAGAGACCAAAGTTACACATGACCTCTGGGTCATACCAAAAACATGGTGGGCGGGAGACAAAGTATATTCCCCAGCAAATGAGACCAAAGTTCATTTTGCCTTAGATTCAGTATCCAATAGGCCTCAGACAATATACTGTGAGTTTGGACTTCTCTAGAGTAAATGGTATGCCTAGAATGGGATATTTCTAAGCATTCAGGAAGGCAGGTAAAAGACAAAATAGTTATATTTGCATTCACCTCGTCTCCTTCAAGCCTGTTTTGCCTTCAGCTAAAAGCGCTGAAATTTTCAACGAATGCAATTGCTCACATGAGCCAATAAGTGAATTTTGAAGCAATTTTGGAAATATAATGCACACTTCTTCTGCATACCCTCCAACATTTCTCCAATGAAAATAGGGATGTTCCATTCCATAATGATAATTTTACTATTTATACCCCACAGATCTTACTGGGTTGCCCTAGTCACTCTGGGCAGTTTCCAACATATAAAAACATAATAAAACATTAAACATTTTTTTTAAAAAAATACCTATACAGGATTGCCTTCAGATGGCTTGGGAGTCAGATAACTACATACCCTCCAACATTTATCCAATGAAAATAGGGACATCCTAAGGAAAAGTAGCACATTCTGAGATCAAATCAGAATCCGGGATGGCTTCTCTAAATCAGGGACATCCCTGGAAAATAGGGACACTTGGAGGGTCTACTTCTGTTCTCCCAATCAAAATAGATCAGCCATGCCAATAGGAGAAAGTCCTTTGGTCAATTGGTATGAAGTCTTCTGATTTACACTGTCAGAGAGCATGTAGCTGTTAACCTTATTCTGCAGCTGTTGCATATTATATAGTGTGTACAGTACATATCTTGTTAAGTTCCTTACTTTCGAAGGAGGAAAAATTTACTAAGCTATTTATTGAAGAACAAGCAAACAGAACTGAATAAGGAAACAGAAGTAAAACACATGAACAGTCTCAGGGCAGAGTCCAATATAATGAAGGTTTAAAATTTAACCCAAACATTTTCCATTACTGAGGGAAAGGCTGGGTTTCCTTTTGGGCAGCTCCATGTTTGTAGAACTCTGTGTTTGTAGAGATTTGATTGTGTCTCACATTGCCTTCATTTAGGCACCACCTTAAAGCATTTTTATTTCACCAGGCCTCAATTGCTGATCAGATTTAGTTCTGATATGAATACCTGATTCTAGAAGGTGGCACCAGACTTCAAAGGGCGTTTCTCCAGGGTTGGCCAGCGTGGTACCCTTCAAATGTTGTTGAACTACAAGTCCCATCATCCTGGAACATGTGTCGGCAAACTAAGGCTCACGGGCTGGATCAGGCCCAATTGCCTTCTGGATCCGGCCCACAGACAGTCCGGAAATCGCCACGTGGATCACCAGCACGCATGTTCTTTCCCTCTCCCTCACACGGCGGTGGTGGCGGTGCCTCCTCCCTCCCTCCCACCTCCTGGTTTTTCCCTGCCCTGCCTAGAGGAGGAAGGGGGCTGGGCTTTGTTGGTGCCAGCAGCAGCAGCACTCGAGCAGCTGCTATTTTAAGCAGCCCCTTTTCGGAGCCCTTTTGCACACTGTTCATTGTCCCTCTGCCACCGCCACCAGCCCCTGCTGCTCGCAAGACACAGGTAAGCACCCACCGGGGCTCATCCTATGCTGTGGAGAAAAGAGGGGAGAGGCGGGGGGGTTATAGACCACCCCCACACACACAAGGTCTGAGGACTGGCCCCCTGCTGAAAAAGTTTACTGACCCCTGTCCTAGACCCTTGGCCATGTTGGCTGGGACTAATGAGAAGCAGAGCCCAACAGCATCCAATGGAGAGCACTGCATTGGCCACCCATGTTCTAAGCAACAAAAGATTTGCTTTTGCCTTAATTCTCATTGTTCAGAGAACGGCAGGTGCGCTATGCAATAATTAAACTCCAGATGGTAGTTTCAAAGCAAACCTTAAATGTTTTGTGACCTTCCATTGTAATTTCTGAAGCAAAAGCTGCGCAGATGTGTGACCTGCCTCTGCTTTAGCACCTTACACCCAGGATGATGAGGTTCCTCTTGATGATGGATGGAAATGTCATTTTGTCCCAGATCTGCTGCAAGTGAAGCCTGCAAAATTCATCTGTTCAACATTAGTTTCAAAAAGTTTCAAGGAAATAAAAATGCCTGTGTAAGAATGACCTTTGCAAACCTGGTGGAAATTAAGACAAATTTGATGTGAGCTTCCTACGCATTGTCTGATATATGTCCGTTTTTATAACACATTTGCCACCCTAGAAAACCCTGTGAAGTTTATGCTGCTAAAAAAAGTAGTTGGTCTCTTTAGTGAAATAGTTCCATGTTATGAAATTCTAATAAGTTCTAAAACTTTAAAAAGCATGCAAATGGATTCTAATGGCTCTAATTAAAAGAGGGAAATGCAATTATTATTTATTTTTATACTCTAGGACTTCCAAAATGTTCTTTGCAGCTTGAACTAGGCAAGCAACCCTCTTCCAAAAAGCGAATGTTCTCTGCTGACATCTGCCAAATGGCTAGATCTTCCTGTTTGATTAATTCTTTCTGAACATTTTGGAAATGTTATGTTGTTTCTTCATGTTTTACAAGTTATACAGCTGCTATGCCAAGCAAACAAAAATAAGGCTACACATGCCAAAAAAGCTAATGAATAGCAGATGAATGCCTTCCATTATTATTATTATTATTATTATTATTATTATTATTATTATTAGTGTTTGTTTCCAGTATTTTTGGACAACATTTCCCACAGACAAGCAGACAAACAAAACCATGCATTTACATAGGCTAACTACCGTTTTCATACTTTTTTAAAAAAATGACATTACTAAGATATATCAAGCAACAATTTTGGGGCATGATTTGCAAGATAATATCTGCATAAAGATGGCCACACTGTCTTGCATCATCCTCTATTTCCTGTCTCCTTTCTTTCATTTTCTTCCTGTGCAAACAAACCCCTGTAACTTATTGAGCAGATACAGGCTTGTGTTTGATTTAGTGTTACCAGATGCAAAAGAGCACTGGGCTTGTGCACCTTTAGTAATTGTGTAAAAGAGGGAACTTCAACAGCTGTAGCTAGCAGCTGGACACATCATTCTGTTTCTAGTTTGTCTCACTTTTGCATGCATGCATTCATAATTCTGTTCTGCTTTGTTTTTACATCAATCTGAGAATTTAATACTTTTGTATTTAAATATTAGGGGGTGTTTAAAAAAACATTTCTAAATACGTTAATCCTAACATATGCATTTGTAAACATTTTTGATATATTTCTTGAACTGAGAATTGCATTGCAAAATTTGGATATATGCAAAATGCAAAGGATAACTATCTTCCAAATGACACATTAATCTGGGAGGTGCAGATCAGATCAATTCATACCAGAATTCACAATGATCACATTCCTCAAACATTCCTAGGCGTGCACCTACTGAAAATTGTTTCTTTGCAACTATGAAATGTTCAAGAGCCCTGTCTTCTTTGGTATCTGGCCACACTAAACAAAGACTATAAGCTACCGGTAATCATAACCACACTTAGATACTATGGATTAACATGTCTGCTTAGAAGTTATCTCCACTGAGTTCAATGGGGCTTACTCCCAGGTAAATAGACATAAGTTTCCAACCTTAGGGGGCAGTCTTAAATATGGGAATCCAGTGTATTTTATGTTGGCTTAAGTATATCTGGAGTAAAGTGTGCCAGTCCAAATTCTGTTCAGGACCCAGCCTAAGCCTCGCAGAGAGAAAACAAACCTTGAAAATAGAGTTTGACTTGCACCACACTTTTTCCTGGTGCAAGTTTTGGCAGGTTTCCAGGTCATGTTACAGCAGGGCATTCCACTGGGCAGGGGCCACTACTGAGAAGGCCCTTTGAGTGGTTCCCTGTAACTTCACTTCTCACAATGATGGAACCACCAGAAGACCCTTGGGACTGGACCTCAGTGTCTGGGCTGAACAATGTGTATGAAGATGCTCCTTATGTCATCCAGGGCCAAGGTCGTTTGGGGCTTTAAAGGTCAACACCAATACTTTGAATTGTGTTCAGAAACATAGTGGGAGCCAATATAGGTCTTTTAGGACCAGTGTTATATGGTTCCAGCAGCCGCTCCCAGTTGTCAGTCTGGCAGCTGCATTAACTGTAGTTTTTGAGTTACCTTCAAAGGTAGCCCCACGTAGAGTGCACTGCAGTTGTCCAAGTGGACTACTTGGATGTACCACTCTGGTGATATGGGGCACAGGAAGACAGGGTCTCAGCCAGCATACTAGATGAAGCTGGTAGACAGCTGTCCTGGACACAGAGTTGACCTGTACTTCCATGGACAGCTGTGAGTCCAGCCCAGGCTGTGAACCTGGCTGTGAAACTGGTCCTTTAGGAAAACTGTTGCCCCATTCAGGACCAGGGAATCCCCCACACCTGCTCACTCCTGTCCCCCAGAAACAGTAGTTTTGTCTTGTCAGGATTCAACCTCAATCCATTAACCACCACCCACCCTCCAACTACCTCCAGACACTCACACAGGATGTTCACCATCATCATAAATCAGAAAGACAGAATGGATCAGAAATTGACCATGTTGCTTCCAATCCTATAGATTAAGTCAAATCTTGTGGCTGGTGCAAACCCCTAGTAAACACTTCCTTTTATTTTAAAATATGTTACTAAGATTAACTCAGTAAAGGAAGTTTTATATAAAAAACAAATCCCAGTGTATTTGTAGAGCACTGTTTTGTTGTTATTAAGAGCCTATGGCACATTTCATTTTAAGATTAGTATTAATCATTGGGTTTGAACAAAGTCCTCTGCTTGAGTCCACTTTTTTGAAGAAGGAAATTGCTTGTACCTAATTCAAGGCTGATTTCAGCCTTGTATGAAATTGCTGGATTTGAATGGTTTATAATTCAGAGCAGGATTTGGCAAATAAAGACAAAGTAATTCAGTTATTTATTGGAGTGAATGATGATGCAGATGTGTTGCTATAGATAAAATTACAAATGCAACATTGATGAACAAAGAAGCAACATTTAGACAATAATATAAATGAGTTGCCATATTTTTTTTTTAAGTCACTGAATTATTAGACATGACTCAAGAAAGAAAATTGCAGGTTTCTAAACAGACTTGGTACACATGTTGGTGCATATCTTGGCATAGAATTCACAAATTGTTCCTTCTGCGTAATGTAAAGCTGGGGAATGCCCAACCCTTCTGTTTTGTTTACTGCTGTATCCCTGGCTTCAACAGCAAATCTTCCATTCAAAAAACCTTTTGAACATTTCAAGGATGCCTCTTGATTTATTGGCTGCTGCACTGCTGATATGATGAGGGACCTTTCCTGTTAAGGTGTTTTAGTGGGGAGGTTTAGAATACTCCTGCTTTAGCTCAACACTGCATTGCATTCTTTGTATGCAAAAGATCCCAGGTTTTATCCCCTAAGGCATCTACAGGCAGGGCTGGAAAAGTCATGGAGAAACACTGCCAGTGAACATGAAATAACTGTAAGGACTAGTCTCCACACTTACTGGAGAGCCAGACTCTAGGATGCAGAGGGAAGGCAGCAATGCAGAAGGAAACAGCTGCTCCACTCCGTGATGCTGCACTGCCACTCCAATCAAGCTTATGGAACAGCAGGCAGTGTCAAGTAGTTTCAAGTGAGAAATAGTTGGGAAGGGCAGAGCAAAGCAAGGGCAAGGGCAAGCCCAGATTTCCTGTCCATTGGTGGAAGTAGCACTAGTTAGGAGCTACTAACTATCTCTAAGGAAGAGAAGGAGCTGCTTCTCTCTCCCCAATCCAGCTCTTCCTACAAGGAAGTGTCATTAGACCCTGCTGGATCAAGCCAATGGTCCATCAGGTCCAGCATTCTATTCCCACAACAGCCAATCAGATGGCCTTGGGAAGCCTGTAAGCGGAACTTCGCTTTGGTTCCTCAATCTACTCCTCTGTTGGTGCATCTCAGGGCCCACATCCTTAGCTTCAGCTAAAGTCCTTTGATCCTTTGCCACTTCAGGTGTTTCCCAAGCAGAGGTATTTCTCCCTGCTTCCTGACTTCCAAGAAGAATGCCAGCACCGTGGGATACCAGCCCCATTGCCGCCAACCCCATTCCTTGCATCTATTGAGTATAGAACTAAATGCAATGGCATCATAACCTGATGGTCTGGATAGGCCATTTCTTCTCATAAATTTGTATTTTTTTCATAGAGCATGCAGACTGGGGCACAGTATTAAATGTCTCTGTTGCAGAAATGTCAGCTACCAAGCAGAAGTTATCAACTTGATTGAGCAATTTATTTACAAAATATTGCATTTTGCTGTTTAGCAGCAACAACTGCAACTGTAAAGTATATTTGTCTTCAATATTTCCATTTTAAAACATTTTTTTCTTCATTTCCATTTATGGATCACTGTCTATAAAAGACCTCAAAGTGCCTTAACAAAGAAAATATACCAATTAAAATTATCTCATATATAAAAAGCAATTTCATATCCAGTATAGATAAAGACTGGTGTAAAAATCTATACTTAAAAGATTTTTACTGTATTTTTATTTTTTTAAAAGGAAGATCTTCAATACACATCAAAAAGACAATAGAGACGTCACATCCAAGTGACATATCAAATGCAAGCAATATGTTGCCTGACATCCTCAGAGTTCAGACTGCTTCAGATTTCATGGGGCAGAAGATTCAGTTTATCCAAGATCATCTTTAAATGGGTGCTGTTAAATTAAGTAATATGCTTTGCCCCCAACAAAGTTTTTTTAAAAAAAATCAACCACTATTGCTTAAAATTAGCACACTGCAAGAATCTAAGGAGGTTGTTTTCAGCTTGAAACAAAAAAAACAAATTTTAAAGTAATATATTCTGGGAGGTTTTCAGATACACAAAGTGCTTTGTGCTGAAATGTCTAATCATGCAAACCAATTTACATAGCCACCCTTTTCATTAAGGGTGTTTCCAGACACAGAATTGGTGCTTTTAATTAGTTTTTCAGTTCCTGGGGGGGACGGGACGACGAGAGACAGGCTGAAAACTGATAATTTAGTCTTGCGTTCAGCTTAGTCCTACTCAGAATAAATCCACTGAAATTAATGATCCAAATGAATCCTGTCCATTAACTTCAATGGGTCTACTCAACATGGGATTACTGTTAAATGTTATGCCTAAGGCCAAAGTTAGACTGGAAAGGCAGGTGGAACACCTAATAGCATTTTACAGCAACATGTTGCCAAGAGTGAAAGAAGTTCCAGACTTTTATATCAATGATACCTTATTGACTCTGTCATGTCACCTGATTGATGCCCCTGACTAAGAAGGGTAAGGGTTGTGGGTGTGCAAATATCACTTCCAGAATTCTGTCATGTTATGCTAACCTAAAAATCAAGGGAGTGGCGACTGATGTTGTCAGATGTGCCCTGCTTTGTCCTTAGCTGATGATATAATTGGTTTTGTTGATGCTACCACAGCTGCGCTCTCTCTCAAAGTTCCATCATGGCCCTGGGGGATATGGGCCCTCTGGGGAGTGTGTTACCTAGCTACTAAGGTCAAGTAGCAACATATGTTTTTATGCCTAGTGGGTGGGTCCTCTTCTCACTTGAGCAGCTGGGTGGTTGAGGCCCTTGGCTCTTTCTGTCAGCAGTAGTACCTGGAAAAAAACACAGGAGGGATGGGTGCATGTCATGCTATGTAAACCTTTCTTCCCAATTCTTAGAGGTTATTGTTTATTTACAAGACATGTCCACCATTTGTGAGAACTGAAATAATCACAATCATGCAATATTTATTTAGCATGTATATTATCACTAGGATTATAGTGACAATCCTTTTATATCAGAATGTCTGCCAATAGGAGAGTCAAGTTTCCAAAATATGTAATTTCAGGATACACTGCAAAGCTGTACCACTTAAAAACCTTCCCTGCAATCAGTATGCCATTCTAGGGGACATTGTGGTATACTTCCTACAGAAGATAGAAGCCCACAGAGGACGTAAAAATATGGCAGTGGACTAGTTAAGATCAAGGGACACGGGTGGTGCTAGGGACACAGGTGGTGCTGTAGATTAAACCACAGAGCCTAGGACTTGCCGATCAGAAGGTCGGCGGTTTGAATCCCCGCAATGGGGTGAGCTCCCGTTGCTCGGTTCCTGCTCCTGCCAACCTAGCAGTTCAAAAGCACGCCAATGGAAGTAGATAAATAGGTACCGTTCTGGAGGGAAGTTAAACGGCGTTTCCGTGCACTGCTCTGGTTCGCCAGAAGTGGCTTAGTCATGCTGGCCACATGACCCAGAAGCTGTACGCCGGCTCCCTCGGCCAATAAAGCGAGATGAGCGCCGCAACCCCAGAGTCGGCCACGACTGGACCTAATGGTCAGGGGTCCCTTTACCTTTACCTTAGTTAAGATCAAGCAGTGAATGATGTGCATTGTGGGTTGCCAAACTTTTTCATTTCATGAGCACATATGCATAGTGGATAAAGAGTTGGAGGCACCCCACATGCACACACACACACACACACACACACACCCAAGCACACATGCCATAACCTGTTCTTTTGGTTACAACAGAAAGCTTTCAAGCCTAATTTCAGTGGGGGAAGAGGACATTTGAGCACCGAGGAAGGCCTCTGTGGTTACGTGTGCCTGTGAGCGCCACATTGGCAAACCCCTGCTGTATATAATCTGAAACATAGTATTTCTCAAGCAGGAAGTGACTTTTGAAAGTGAATGCTATCTGAAATGCAGCTTCTCAAATGAGATGGGATGGTCTGCTGGAAGGCGGGGGTGTGGAATTCATTCTTGTGAGCAAGCCTTGCCTAGAGCAGCTCTTTGGTTCCTGGTCATTATGTTGAAAAGTAATTTTCTTTTTGCTTTCCCCCACCTTCTCTCCCACCCGCAAGTAAAGAGGTTGAAATGCTATGAATGAAACACTTCGCTTATAAGCACATGACGGTTGGAAATCCTTTCATATCAAAAGCTAGAAAAGCTTATGAAAACAAAGCCTTGCTGTTTTTTCTAGTGTTGAGCAAAGAATGATAAGAGACTGGGATTGTGAATGTACATACGCAATACAAATCTGACAATGGTGAAAAGAATAAGAAAAGCGAAGAAGAATCTTTTTCTTTTCTTTTCTTTTCTTTTTTAAAAAACCTCTTATATTGAGTCTCTGTTTGAAGTTCAAATGGTATTTTACCAATATTTTTTAGAGGTGACCTACTAATTTAAAGAAAAATGGGTTTTTAAACGGAAAAAAATAACAAACCATTACTGTTTACTTGGCTATGAAAGGGATGTTTGTTCAGAACCAAATAATGGGAAATTACAAGTTGACATTTCTAATAGTAAGATCTACCAGCACCCAAAGCTTCAGGCCAAGCTAACCACAGTTCCCTGGACACTATTCTTTGTTATTTAATGCATAAGTAATGAATCTTTAAACATGACTGTACTATAGCATGTGTGGAATGTGCTTACAATTTTCACCCTAGGTGATGGTGTTTATGTAAAAAAAGGAAATGTATCAAGGCGTAAGACTAGTGTCAATATTTGTTCCAGTAATTGCAAAGCTGTTTCCACCTTGCATGTATTAATCTTGACACTTTGGTTAACAGAAAAGTACGAAGTCAGTAGAACAGCAAAGTGCAACCTCAAGACATTGTAGCACAAGATCACAGTGTCATATGAGAGAGAGAGAGAGAGAGAGAGAGAGAGAGAGAGAGAAAGAGAGAGAGAGAGAGAGAGAGAGAGAGATTTCCTTTTTCTACATTTCAAATTAAACATTTTTCAAACTTTAAAATATCCAGTGAATTCCCTCCTTCTCCTCCCGTGGTTTATATTACATATCATACTTTCCTGCATATTTTACTATAACCATTCAAATCAATTTTCCACTTTTACATCAATCAAATATTGTTTACTATGCTGAATTTATCTTAATGCTGCCATTTCTTCTCTTCTTTATATGTTCTTCTTGCTCTCTTAAACCAGCAAGTTCTGCATATTCTGACATCTTAAGTTGCCCATCCTCTTTCAAAGGAACCTTGCTCACTTTCCATTTTTTGGCTAACAGAACACAGGGTGCTGTTATTGCATACATAAATAAACTTTTCTGGCACCTGGGAATTTTTGTCTGGGTTATTCCCAACAAAAAGGACTCTGGTTTTCAGGGTAGGCAAATTAAAACCTTTTTTTCCAACTCATTATAAATCATTTCCCAATATTCTTTCACCTTTCTACATGTCCACCACATATCTGATTCTGCTTTATACATCTTAACCAGCCAACTGGGAGTTAAATACCATCTATGAATCATTTTCAAGTAGTTATCTTTCAGAGAATAACACACAGTTAATTTCAAATCACTTTTCCAAAGTTTCTCCCATAGGTTTAGGTCTACATTGTGTCCTATATCTATTCCCAGTGTGTCATTGATTCTTTAACTAGCTAATCTTTTGTTTCCATTCTAATAAGAAATTATACATTTTAGACAGAAGTTTATCCTTGTTTTGTAACAGTTATTTTTCAATTTGTGAGTTTTGGTCCAAAAACCCATTTTTTTGTCTACCTTAAACATATCATATATCTGGTGGCATTGTAACCAATCCATAACTTGGCTTCTTAAATTCTCCCTAAGATGCAGGGAGGGTTTGCCCTCTGCAAAGTCCAGCGCTTCCCTGTAAGTCACCCATTGTCTGTCCATATTAACTCTCTTAATTGTAATTGCTTCAATGGGGGATAACCATAAAGGTGTTTTTCTTTCTAACAGATTTTTATATTTCTCCCATACTCCATAGAATTCTTCCTGAGAATGTGGTTCGTAAAACTCTTATAGATTTTTGCTTTCCCATACCAAAGGCATGCATGCCAGCTGAATTTTAAGTCATGGCCTTCCGGTCTAAAATATCTGTATTATCCAATACAATTCATTCTTTTAATCAACACAAACAAGCTGCCTCATAGTACAATTGCAAGTCTGGCAGGGCAAAGCCCCCTCTTCCTTTTGTATCTATCAAAATTTTATATTTAATTCTTGGTTTTTACCCCTGCCAGATAAATTTAGAAATATACATTTTTCACATTATTTGAAGGAGCTTGCATTATTTACAATTGGAATTTACTGGAATAAAAATAGCAACCTAGGAAGTACATTCATTTTAAGGCCTGAAATTCTACCTAGCAGGGAAAGTTTCATCCTCCTCCGTGTCTCCAAGTCTTTCTTAACCTCTTTCCACAATGTAATATAATTATTTTCAATTAAGTTGAGGTTCCTTGCTGTCAGCCAGATTTGACTTCTTTTTTCCTATTTTTAAGCCAGATAACCATTCTAAAACTTTTTTCAACTGTTTTTGACCAACATTTTTGTTTTATATGATTTTTTTAAAATTTAATTTCCCTATTTCTCCTTATATTCTGAAGCACTATTTCTAACGTTAAATAACAACGGAGATAGGGGACAACCTTGTCTAGTTCCTTTTCTTATTTGATATTTGTCTGAGAGAATATTATTTACTAATATATTTGCTGACTGATCAGTATAAATTGCTTTAATATCTGCTAGAAACAAATTACCTGTCTCTCTCCATCTTATCTAAAACCTTGAGCATAAATGACCAAGAAATATTATCAAAGGCTATGTCTAGAAAGATCAAAGCAGCCTGTTTTTTATTCCTTTTTTCCAGGTACTCAATTAAATTAATTACATTTCTTATATTATCTTTCATTTGTCAGCTTGGTATAAAACCGGCCTGGTCTCTGTGGACTAACTTGGTCAATGTCCTTTTTAGTCTATTAGCCAAAATTGTGGCGAAGAGCTTATTGTCACAGTTCAATAAGGAAATAGGTCTATAATTCTTAAGCCTTTGTTAGGTCATTATCTTGTTTAGGGATCAAAGTTATAAATGCAGCTTTCCCAGAAGCTCGGACCATGCAAGTCACAAAAATTCTTTCATAGTGTCCTTAAGTGGTTCTATAAGTGCATCCTGAAACTTTTTATAATAAATTGTGGTAAGTCCATCTGGTCCCGGTGCTTTGCCCATCTTCATTCAGTTTATTGCCATCTGCAGTTCCGAAATTGATATTGGGACATTCAATAATTTCTGGTTTTCTTTAGACACTCGGGGAATATTACAATTGCTCAAATAAGAGTCAATTTTCTTAATATCCTCTTTCTCACAACAATATAAAGAAGTATAAAAAACTTCAAACGCTTTCCTTATCTCTTTTGGGCTGGTCAGATACGTATCCTCATCAACAATATTATTTGTTATCCTGTTCTTTCTTTCTCTTTTGAGTTGCCTTCCTAACAATTTACCCGATTTAATGGCAAATTCAAAAAAAATCTGTTTTGTTAATTTTCCTCTCAATCTCTTGATTAACTAGTGTCAAGAATTGAGCTTCCAATAATTTTATAGCTTGGCGCACATCTGTAACCTCTGGTTTTACAATTAACTCATTCTCATTAGGGCATCTAATATCTCCTGCTTCTTTTTTCCCTTTCTTTTTTTTGGAAAACATTTTGTTGAATTAGAAAACCTCTCATCATTGCCGTCATTTACTTTTTTAAATTAGCCAGATATTTTGTTTGTGTTTTAATTAAAGAATTAATCTGAAAAATGTCAAGCCAATGAAAGTTAAGCCAAACCAAAATGAGCTAATTGTGACATTCATAAACAAATTAAGGTATATAAACCTTTCAGCATTCTCCCTTCACTTTCCATATTTCCCCTCCTGGATTGAGACTTTAAATGCAGCTGCTAGGGTCTTAAAGGGACACCCAGATTTACATATATTACACCAGTGTTGAGACAGATCTATACCGACTGCCTATTAAGTAGCATCTGAGAAAACGTCAGGGTTTTGTTGTTGACATTTAGAGCCCTAAACAACTTGGAACCAGGATCTCTTTCAGACTGTTTACTTCAGTACAGAGCAAACCATTCAGATGATGAAAGTTCGGAGATTCCTCAAAACCCCTGGTCTTCACTTCCCATTAACTCCTGAGGGAAGAGAGCTGAACAATAAACTATAGTTTCCAAAGTATGAGGTAGATTTCCCTTCACAGGCACAATTTAATCATTTTAATACCACAATTTATTCCATTAAACTTTCATTCCATTTAAAGTTTTATCTTGGTCTCTTTAGGTGCCTCTGCTGCTTCAGACACCTGTAACATAATCTTTATGCTTCAATGGCTTGTTTCCATTTGACATGTCTCAAATTGTCTTACACCCTTATCTACACCGAATGGTTAGGGAATACTTCACTCAGCAGCAATGAAAGAAGTGAACCATTGAGGGGAAATGTACATTTAACTGCATCCAGCAGCTGTAGATAACCATTTAGGGTGGCAAGTATGAAATTGGAATTGCTAGGAAAATTTTAAGCAGCTACATAATTACCCTAAATGGAACTGAGCTCCTACTTTGGAGCTTATTATCAACTTGGGCGTTATTCCTAGACACCCATATTACTTCAGCACATGCAGCAAGAGTTAGTATCATTGAGTTATGCAGTATCTGGAGGGAAAACAACAAAATCTCCTTCCTTAGACATGGCATACATAGAATTGTACAGTTGGAAGGGATCCTGAGGGCCATCTAGTTGAACCGCCTGCAATGCAAGAATCAGAACGGCAATCCAACCTCTGCTTAAAAACCTCCAAGGAGGGAGAGTCCACTAAATCCCGAGTCTGTTCCACTGTCAAACATCTCTTACTGTCAGAAAGTTCTTCCTGAATCTCCTTGGATTCTCCTTTCTTGTAAGCTGAATCCTTTGGTTTGTGTCCTATCTTCCAGAGCAGGAGAAACAAGCTTGCTCCATCCCCCATGTCACAGCCCTTTAGATATTTGAAGATGGCTGTCATATCACATCTCAGTCTCTTATCCAGACTAAACATACTCAACTTCCTCAAACATTCCTCATAAGGCTTGGTTTCCAGTCTAGAGTACAATAGCAAATAGCTGCTGGTTAACTGTCCTGGGGTAAATTTAGTGCCACGGACTCAGAAGTCAGACTTGACACTGAGAGATTTGTGATCACTTGTCCTGCAGTATTTTGCTGATGGAAGGAGTGGGGTGATCCAGATTAAAGGAGCAGGGTTTGGGAAGTTCCCCACTGGCATTATTTCCTCAGGTACCACTTTCTCAGTCTACTGTCCCATTGGGGAGAACTCAAAGGAATCATGAACCTTGAAAGTTTTCCCCCTTATGATAAATTGCAGCTCTGGAGGCTGGGATGGCAACTGAGAAATGGAACAGAGAAGTAGGATTGAAACAAAATCATCCCCCACTGCAGCAGCCCCAATCTGAATAGGGTTCCCTTGCAGTTGCAGTTGCCTTTTTAAAAATGTAGGACTAGATTACAGAGCTCCCAAAATCCCATTAAGTCTGTCCCTCATTCATTAGCCTTGGTCGAGGTTTTGCATGAGAAGCTCTGTGAAGCAAGCAATATGAAAAGAACAGTAGGAACAGATGTGGCTCTGCAGCTGCAGGCATGTGCTAAAATGAGCTTTATTTATTATGCATTTAATAGTACTACTTAGCATTATTGTAGGGACTTTTGAACGTCCAGAGTGCTTTAAGTTCACGTGCATCAATTGATTTCTAATTCCAACTACGCTCAATAGGCCTCATCCCCAGGCACATGTGCATGGGATTGAAGTTGAAGGCTGCAATCCAGCTAAACTGACCCTAAACTAAAACTGACACTAAACTTTTCAAAGCAGTGGTTGAAAGTATTTAATCTTCATGGTCTCCAAACTTGGCTAATCGATCTGTTCAACAGCAGTGTTAGTGCTGGTCAGTCAACCACTTATAAGCATTTTCCTTCTGTTCTTATCAATTCCATGTATAAATAGAATCACTGCCTTGCTAATTTCATTTACTGATGGAAACTGCCAACTGTGACCAGTCAGATTTTGTCAGAAATATGATGGTTTTGCGTACTGCTAGTTGCACCTGTTGGATACAGTGGAGTTACACTGAAATGTTTAATGAAGCCAGCAGGAATTTCCAGCTGAGGTCCACAGCTGAGAGTCCTGGTATTTGAATTACAAAAGTAACACATGCTCAAGAAATACTTATTTTTGGTTTAATTTACCCAGATACCATGTGTGTCATCTGACTATATAGCTGAATCTTTAGGAAAATACAAAGTGCTTTAAACTTTGTATTTGAACAAAGAAAGGGAACACTTGCCCCATATTACAAAAGCAAGTAAGATTCTTTTATTATGTAAGAACTGTGGATTGCTCTGATAAGTCTTCCTATTCCATTTATACTGTGCAGGCATAAAACTTGACTTAAGCATTCTGTGCAGCTAAGAGAATGAGACCTAGCAATTCCTAATCACTCATTAGCCATCTGCATCATGATACGTGGCACAAGAAAAACCTATTATGAAAGGCTTGCCCCAGGGCTGAACTGTTTTTTTATTGAGTCAGCTGAAACATGTAGCTGTGCCAGCTTCAGTGTATCAAGAATCATGTTCTCTTCTTGTCAGTCCTTTTGCAGTGCTGGTTTCCTTCATAAGGAAGTTTTAGGGAAGGAAAATTTGGCTATGCAGGCATGTTCTGATATATTAACTCATTTGGGCAATGATAAATAGTGCTGGAATTTGGTTATGGAAATGTGTTTTAGGTTTTGTTCATGCTGGAACAAATCTGTAGGCTGTGCAGTTCATACCGTTGAACACTTGAACCAGCCTCTTTTGAGCCAAAAGTTGTATGCTCATTCCATGAAAATGCACCTATATGGACTGAGGGAAGAACAAAGTGATATGTGGAGGAGAGCCCCTAAGAAGGGGCTGCAGTATTAAATATGCATTCCATGAATCAATGTTCCAAATGAAATCTAGATATTCTAAACACTGGGAACAAGCAAGCAGCAGAAATATGTCAACAAGACAGTTAGGTGACTATAGTCAGGCATTATATTGTGTGTAGTGTGTGTGCTGTATGTGTGTTACACCTGTGTGTGGCAACCACTTGGACCACTAGCCCCTTTAGCTCTGCCATGTGGTCCTTGGATAGTTAGCTAAGCTGTTGAGGCCCTTACTTCATTGGGGAACATTGGGATGAGAAGGGCTATTGACATGATTGCCCCAGAGTGCCTGGCCTGACATGGCAAAGCTCATTGTGCTCTCTGGTTCTTTTCAGAGTTACAAGCAATGGAGCTGGCTGGTCAATGGCTAAAGTAGAAATGACAAATAGGTTAGGTACAGTGAAAGGCATCAGCATACATCCAGAGTCTGTGCTCCTTTCAGACCAGCTGTCAGGGACTGGGCAGAGGAGGAATGGTGGAGACCGCCTCCGCAGCCTGACCCTTCCAGAGAAGAGGAAGACAGATCAGAATTGCAACAGGGGTTTGAGGGAGGTCACAGCTCAGAGGCAGATGAGGGGGAAAGCTGGGAAATAATGGGAGAGGAGAAGGAGGAAGAAGAGGAAACACAAGGGAAGTGACAACTGATGGACACAGTGTCTTTAGAAAGCATTCCAGACACCCCCCGAACCTGGTGAGCCTTGAAAGTAGGAGAGCAAAGAGCTTGGAGACAGAGGGGCCTAAGGAGCACTCATAGAGGTGCGGACAGTGACAAATGAGGAAGTGGGAGAAAAGTGAGGTGGAGAGTCACTTGAGAGTCACTCATTATCCAAGAGGCTGGGTTCCAAAGTCTCTCTCTGTAAATACTGAATAAAAAGTGCATGGTAAGAAACTTTTCCCTGTCTTTGTACGTTCCTGGCAACTGGCCATGGGAGTTCCTTGCAGGCGTCTGACACCAGCCACCTGTAGCCACAGAGTGCCAGCTGAACAGACATCCTTGGTAATAGCAGATAACTTTTTATTTAAAGATCATTTGAATAGATTCAAGATGTGTGGTAGATTTGGAAAGTGCAGTTGTGATAATATTTTCTCTGTCTCTCTCCTCTGTTAAGGGGAACACAATGTACACTAAAACAACAGCCACTTCTGGGCAGGCAAAATAAGTGAACAAATAACTTTTATTAGACCCACCAGGTTTCAAAATGGAGCCCATTAGCTTTTGAGTGACATTTTTTTCTTCTTCTTCAGGGTAGATTTTAAAGAACAATATATAACCATCTTTCTTTTAAAAAAAGAAAGAAAGAAGGTTCTGGGTGGGAGCATGTTGTCAAATTCAGTGCACCATTGGCCTCAAAACTAGAAAAAATATGAATTTATTTAAGGATAATTATGAAAAATGTTGGATTGAAGTGAAAAAGGACTTAGAAATATGGACAAATTTGAAATTATCATTGTTAGGCCGAATTGCTGTGATAAAAATGAATGTGTTGCCAAGGATGTTGTTTTTGTTTCAAACATTGCAAATTTTGGATAAGATGGACTGTTTCAAGAAGTGGCAGAAAGATATTTCCAGATTTGTCTGGCAGGGCAAGAAGCCTCGAATAAAATTTAAGATATTAACTGATGCTAAAGAAAGAGGTGGATTTGCCCTGCCAGACCTTAAACTTTATTATGAATCAGCTGCTTTTTGCTGGCTGAGAGAATGGTTGCTTCTTGAAAACACCGACGTGTTGGATTTGGAAGGTTTCAATAATGCATTTGGTTGGCATGCATATCTGTGGTACAATAAGGTAAAGGCAGGTTCCCTAGAAAGGGTGTGCTAAGGACAAAGTCAACAGGATCTAAATCTACATTTTAACCCAACACTTCCTCAAAACAGTTTGCTTCCCTCAATCATTGTGTTCTCACAACAACCCTGTGAGGTAGGCTGAGAGATAATGACCTGATTTAGAACACATGCTGAACAAAATCTTGGTATTTTTGTTTTCAAAGCTAGCATGTCACAGAGAAAATGACATCCTTTCCTATGTAGTGGGAATTATTTATATGGAGAATAATATAACAATATAAACTCCCTATCTGCAGTCTGAAATGGTACTGAAGAGACACACATTAATCATCTCAGTGAGAAATTGACCTTAATGTATATTTTATTTACTGTGGGTGATAGTAATTCTTTAAAGACGGGACCAAATTCAATTACTTTCAACTTGTGTTGCCTGACTCACTATCTGTGATCTGCACTGTAAAGCATTTGAGTTTATGCTGTCACTGTCATAGCCTGTGATCTGCCATAAAGAGTTTCTGAAACCTCACAGAGCAATGTTTCCTATTCTTCTGGGGCCGTACCCTCACACATGTTTGTGTGTGTGTGTGTGTGTGTGTGTGTGTGTGTGTGTAGTCCTTAAATCTAGGATATGAAAACAATGCAAGCTCACTCTTTCTATCTACAACCTTTAAAAACCTAACCCAGTTTAATGAAATAATTTCAAACATACAAAATATTGAGCAGCTTTCCAGATGTACTGTATACTTTTGTGGGAGGGATTCAACTGTATGCAAGAAATTTAGGTGTACACAATTAAAATGGATTAATGCATGCTGGCACAGTACATCAATTTTTTTTAATGGACTCTTTGCAGTTAGGAAAGTGATGGGGAAATGCACTAAAAAGTGTGGAATAGATAACTGATCAACAGGAATACATATGACCACTGCATAAGTAAATCAGAATGAATACCCATTGATGTACAATCTCCCGGGGTGGGGTGGGGAATCAGAATGAACTTTCAATACAGATATTGTCAAACTTGTACATGAGCTTTATAATGGCACATCAGAATGAATGTTCCATAAACAAGTTGCTTGGAGGATCCCTCCATATCCAAACTGAGCTGTGTCACTAATACTTGCACTTAATACAATTAAATTGTTGTGACATTTCCTGTTGCAGTTGTCAAAGCCTTCAAGGTCATTCACCAAAAGGATTATGTCTGCCACCAGGTGAGTGTGAAATGTTCACCATCTTCTGGAAACACTTATCCATCTTTTTTAAAAATGGAAAAGGAAGGATACTGGTGCCCAGTCAGAAACTCTCACAGAGTCCCTGTTGCAACTGCCTGGTGCTATGCTGGGAAAAGCAAGGTGCAGCTGCACTACAGCTGCTCCCCAATCATACCATATTCATCTTCGATTCTGAGACTCAGAGCAGTCACAGCTCTCCATGCTTTCAGCAACAAAGGGTAGACTGCTCAAGTATGTTTTATCAGGGCCCAGCCCCCTGCCCCTGTCCCACCTTTGGAAAAAAGACCACATCCCAGTTTTGGGAAATTTGCAGATTGATTGGTGTCCTTTGGCTTCTCTTAGTTCATTTGTTTAAGCTCCTTCTGTTTCTAGCTGCTGGATTTGGATTAATAGCCAGACATGACAGTTTGGTATGTGCATATATCTATTATGCATGGCAGACACATGCCCTTTTGACACCATTTCCGGTTCTTGAACTGTTCAGGCAGGAGTGCAGAGCTCCAGCTCATTTGCTCACATATGTTCTGGGGCAGGTAAATCCTGTTAGTTACATTGGCTCTCACTGCCCCCGGGATACTAAAACCATTGGTCACTTAGCTTAGTATTGTCTGCACTGATAGGCTGCCATTCTCCAGGATTGCAGACGGAATCTCTCCCATCTTGGGCCTACTTAGAGATGCTATAGATTGAACCTGGGATCTTTCACATGAAAAGCATCTGCTGTTTCATGAGCCATGGCCCTCCCCACAATGTTCCTGATGATTATACTGTGTTATAATTATGATACTTCTCCCTCCCTCCTTCTGCCAGTATGATATCACACAGACTGTTGGTTCTGCTTTGGCCACAGATGGAACTCTGCGACTTGGAGTTCTTGAGAATCCTTGAACAACAACTTCTAGCATTTCATGTGTTTCCTTTTTATGTTAGAAAATGAACAGCTCACTGTTCAAAATATCACTTGTTTTGTTTGATCACTGCTTCTAATTGGCACCACTAAATCTCACAGGAACTGGATACCATAAAGAAGGAAAAATAAATTTGTATAGAGTCTCTTAAGAATAAAATACATTTTAGCCTCAGTATTCTACTTCACAGTAATGGCTATGCAGCATTGGCTAGAATTCGCTCAAGTCCATTAAAGCGTGCCCATTTCTACTCCCACTTCATGCTTAGGGCCAGTAGAGAAATGAATGTTCCAGCTAGAAGAAGGGGCTTCTGGGATCATTACTGAACTTAATAAACCACTGGCCCATTGTTCTCACTGCTGTGTCCCTTTGGAAATTCTGAATGAGACATCCTTTTTGCCATCTTCTGGGTAAAATTTCTGTGCACAAACTGTATAGGCAATAATTTTTTTGGTGCTCATTTTTGCAAGGATTCTTAAACTTAAAACTGAAACATTTAAAGTTTTGCTCCCATTTGGAGCATCATATTTATGTGAATTGTGATTATCATCAAGGCCTTGCTTTATTTTTATTGTAACTATCTGCATCTGCAACAAAACATGTCTCTCCCATATTGGTCTGTACAGCCACAGCAGGCTCAGTAACCTTCCAACAGTTTGACTTCACCCTGAAAGGTGCACTCCTCCATTGTCTCCCGAGACAGATGGATGCCAACCACTGTGCTTCTTCTCACATAAGGACATTGACTGCTGCCAAACAAGTGCAAGTTTTTCAGGCTTACTCTAGATAAGGTAGTTGGAGATTCCTGATCAGATCTCCCACTTTATTTTAAAAGTTAAAAGCAGCTACACTGGGTGGTAGACGAGGTAAATTGGAACTATAGAATTGGGGAAAGAGTTTTTCAACCCTTTCCCTTCATGCTTTTCTCACTATTGAAATTTTCCCCTAAACTGGATATTTCCCCTTTTGTTTGTTCTCTATGAAGCCCTTTCTGTAAGTGGTTGGCAGAAGCTGTGAAGAGTTGCAACAGAACACATGCTTTGCATGTAGAAGGTCCCAAATTCAACCCCCAACATCTGCATCAGAGAGAGACTTGTCAGAAAAGCAAGGTACTTGCTGGGAAACAAAACAGCCAGAAAGACCAACGGTCTGACTGGGTGTAACACAAGTTCTTTTGTTGCTATTAGATGGCAGACAGCTACATATTGTGTTTTACCAAGCTTAGGAAGCTGAGATAAGATTGCTTTGTGTTTAGCAACTTGAGTGGTTGGAAACTCATGAAACTCAAGGGGACAATGAAGCAGTCCAGGTTGGGCTGTTTTCATAAGTAGGAGAGGGGAAACATTTTTGAGGGCTGCTTATTGAACATCATTAAATACATGCATGTATTTAATACATATTGTATTTAATACATATTGCAGATATATTGTTTCACAAGGCTAGGATTGCATTTCTATGCACCACACTTTCCCAGGATTACACCCCACTGAACACAATGGAATTAATGTCTGTGCAAACATGCATATAATTGCACTGTAAATGTTGCAATCCTAGGATGAATAAGTCCAACATCACACTTGCAAGAGGAAACCATGAGCTTTTTCACCAGCAGTCACTTGGTAATTCATCCTTTTGCTAGGTAATTGATATAGAAAGAGGAAAGCTATCCTTGACCAAAATAAACACTTGAAAACAGTACAAAGGTCAGGGAAAAACCTATACAACAAAATACTTTATTATCATATAACAGCATATATAAAAAGAAAACTAAAATGTTTAGAGTACAAACAGATATATGCAGTACATGGAAACTTTGCTCAAATCAATCTCTACACACACTTTCTTTAGGTGTAGAGGGAAGATGAGAGTTCAAATCACCAACAAACACAGGAGATAATAGGCAAATGGGATTTAAATAAAAATAGATTGAGGGGGAGCACTGTGGCTACAGTCTTTGTTCTGGAAACTCACATGTTTGTGTTTGCTTGCACACACTAAGCCACGATTTGGTTTAGCATTATATGCAAACTCAGTCACTGTGTGTTTATCAATGCTCAAAGTAAAGTATCTTTCTAAGAAAGTATCTCATAAGAGCATGTAACCATATATTTAAAAATAAACATACCCAAAATACTTGCAGTCAGCTAATTGTTTTGACAAAATGATGTTTGTTTTGACAAAATGAAGATTGTATTTCCTCCTGACATGTAAAGAAACACACAGAAGGTTAGCACATGCACCTGGTCAATGAAACAACAGGACACACACACCCTCCCAAATTCCAAACCTTTGTGAGTGCCAAGGCAAGGCAGCACAGTGCAATAATGCCCCATAACTTATTATCACAATATCACAAAAATGTAAGAACAACTTTGTTATCTAAACAAAATCATTGAGCACAGAAAGCCAAGTTCTAATTTGGCCTGAATGATTCAACGTGTTACATGGCTGAAAGAAAAAAATAAATAGTTCTGTATTCCTCGGCAAAGATGAAGCTCTGCCAAGAATATTTGGGGCAACTTACTTTGATGTCTGTAAATTGTGGAGGATTCAGAGGGGAACAGAGAGATTATAAATGGCCTGGAAATCCTTTGCCATATTTCTCTCTGCCTAGAGAGAAAAAGATTGAGGGCTAACACAACAGCTTCCAGGACAATGTAGTAACAAAAAATAGAATGGGGTGAGAGGATAAAGAAAGCACAACATTAAAACTGCAGCTGTAATTTAGTTTGGCCAACAGGGAAAACATCCTAACTTTAAATTACACAAAACCTCCTGCCACTGTGCAAAACTTCTTCCTTTTTCTTTTGTAGGCTGCAATCCTATACTCACTTCCCTGGCTGTAAGCCTCATTGAACTCAATGTTCAAGTGGGGGTGCCTAGCAGGGTGTTGGGATACTGCCAGGGAGATAGAATCCATCTGAGCCCCCAAGCTCGGTGCCGGACGATCCATCGACCTCCCGTAGTCAGGCAATATCAGCAATTCAGCGACACTAAGCCTCAGGCTTAGTGCACACTCTGACAGCAGAATTCACACAGCAAGAAGTTGCACAGCATGAGAGCAGAACATGCATATTTACAGTTTATTTGGCGTTGGTCAGAACAAAGAAGGCATGACCGTCTGCTCCGACTGCTCAGGCAAAACAGGCAAAAACGAAACGAACTTACAACATAAACATCCTGTGAGACAGGAACTTACGCAGGCTGTTATACAAACATCCTGCTCCCCTTTAAGGTGGAACGGAAATATCCTAACATCCTCCCCCTTTCCGTGTAACCAGTAGTACCTGTGGTTCAACCCAATTGCAACCTTTGTGCGTAAACCTTCAGTTGTTCTCTGTTAACAACCTTAGACAACAGATCAGCAGGAATTTCATTTCCTGGCATGTAGGACACCTGAATGAGTCCTTTCTGAATACACTCTCTTGCACGATGTAGCTTAATCTGCAAGTACTTGGTTCTTTGCTTGCAACTCTCTGAGTTCAGCAAAGCCAAACAAGATCTATTGTCTTGATACACTTGTATAGGACATTTCACAGAAACCCCAATGTCCTTAAACAGTTGCATCAACCATTCACAATCCATGAGTGAAAATGACAGAGCATTGAGTTCTGCTTCACAGGAACTTAGGCTAACTGTCGTCTGCTTTTTGCACAACCAGTCAAACAGGCAGTGGTTGTACATGTAGCATACTCCAGAAGTGCTTGTACCATCCGTGGTGTCACTTCCAAAACTTGCATCTGCAAAGATTTCAAGACCTCCAGTCTTCTGACTGGTGAACCTCAGCCTGTAGTGCATAGTCCCTTTCAAATACCGGGCTATGCGCTTCAGAGCTTTCCAATCCTGAACAGTAGGATTGTTAGCATGTCTGCTAAGCAGGTTAGTGCTTACAGCAATGTCAGGTCTCGAACATCTAGCAATGAAATTCAACTTGCCTAGAATGCATCTGTACAGCGTTGTGTCAGAAAACGCTTCAGCAGTACTGTCTACCTGGTAACCTGTCACCATCGGTGTGTCTGCTGGGTTTGCATCAACCAAATTCAACCTGGTTAATACATCAGCAATTTTCTGTGTTTGGTGTACCAGAAAATTACCTGCTTGGTCCCTCTCCACCTGCAGAGAAAGATAGTTGGATACCTCACCAAGATCCTTCATGTCAAAGTGCTCCTTCAGCTGAGCTAGGGTGCTTTGGTAGAAAGCCTGATTCTTCCAAAACATTAGAAGATCATCAACAAAACATAAACAATACAGTTTGTTTTGCCCCTCCTCCTTGACAAACACACATGGATCTGCTTTGCCCTGGTGAAAACCTAGAGAAAGCAACGTTTCAGTGAGTTTTGTGTTCCAACACCTGGCACTCTGCTTGAGACCATACAAGGATTTCCGCAGTTTACAGACCATTCCCTTCTGTATCTGCATCCCGTCAGGTGGAAGCATGTACAGCTGCTCGTTCAAAATTCCGTACAAAAAAGCTGTATTAATGTCATGATGGGAAACATGCAGTTTCTCCTCCGCAGCGATCTTGAGCATCAGCCGAATGCTCTCATATTTGACCGTGGGTGAGTAGGTCTCGTGGTAATCCTGCCCTGGTACCTGTGAAAAACCTCTGGCAACCAATCTGGCTTTGTGTCTGACAACCTTGCCATTCTGGTCTGTCTTGGCCTTGAAGACCCATTTGCTGCCAACCAGTCTCATTCCTGGGACTACCGGTACCAGTTCCCAAGTCTGGTTCCTGTTTAAGGAATCAACTTCAGCCTTCATGGCATTAAGCCAAGGCTCAGCATCTTTAGAGGTTAACTCCTGGACCTCTTTGAAGCTAGAAGGTTCCCACACCTTCTCCGAGCTACTAAGAACAGCAGTTGCCATCTTAGCAAACTCATCAGCAAATCTCTTTGGAGGTTTGCCTTTGGTCGCCCTTTCAGACCTGCGAACCAGACGCAAGTCTTCTGGACTCATCTCCTCCTTCTTAGGAGAAAAGTGACCAATGGTGAACAGTGGTTCTTCCAGTTCATTGTCAGACTCATCAGATGGTCTGACTGAGGCCTTTGCGCTCTTGTAGTCTGCTGTGTCATCACTGTCACTGACAGCAGCAGCAGCGCCGCCCACTGAACTGGAATTCGAACTCTGATCATCATCATCATCATCCTCAGTTTCCTCAGCTTTCTCAGCATGATCTGCTTTCTTCACATCACCTTCATCCTCCTCTGGGTAACTCTGGAAAATTCCCACATTTTCCCCCCACTTAGGATTGTACTCAACACTCCTTGTGAACTTTATGGATTTAGAGTTAGTCATCCATACCCTGTATGCACCTTTTTCGTACCCCATGAACAGACCATGTGCCCCACGCTTCCCAAGCTTGTTGCTTTGTGGGGTGTGTACCCACATGTCAGAACCAAAGATTCTCATGTGTTTGACATTAGGTTGCTTACCAAACATTTTCTCATAGGGAGTGCAGCCAATAGGTGATGACAGTCTCCTGTTAAAAGTATAAACAAAATTCGAGAGAGCCTCCCCCCAAAACTTCTCAGGGAGGTTGGCATCATGCAACAAGGTTTTTATCCCTTGCAGCAACATTTGATTTGCTCTCTCCGCAAGCCCATTCATCCATGGCGATCTAGGCGTTGACAAGTCATGCTGGATTCCCTTCTCAGTCAGGAAAGCTTCAAACTGCTGAGAAGTGAATTCCCCGCCTCGATCAGTAAACAGACAACCAATACGTTTACCGTGAGCATTCTCCAACCAAGCACAGAATGCCTTGAACCTAGGAAATGCTTGCGATTTCTGCTCGAGCATAAACACATGAATGTACCTGGAAAAAGAATCAATTAGAACCATGAAGTACCTTGCTCCTCCCAAAGAGGGCGCTAGAGGACCTACCAGGTCTGCGTGAACTAGCTGGTAGGGTTTGGAAGCCTGCCTGCTAGACTCCTTGCCTTTTGGAGCAACCTTCACCTTGTTCTCTGCACAAGATACACATTTCATGTGAAATTTGCAAGGTTTGATGTCCAAACCTTCAACCAACTCAGGCATCTTGGTTAGCGCTTGCCAAGAGAGGTGACAAAATCTGCGATGTGCATCATGAATGCATCCTGCATGAAGAACCTTGTTAGTTTGTGCAACACAACAAATATCAGCATTAGACATAGCAACACCATTGTCATCATAAGTTAGACAGAACAAACCATCCATCAACTTTGCATGCAAAATGTCCTCTTTGCCTTTTCTGATGACACAGACAGTCCTCTTGAAGGAAACCTTAAAACCACGCCCAGTCAGCTGTGGTACACTAATCAAATTGCCCGCAGCTCCTGGAACAAAAAGTACATCTTTGATGGTCATATTCAGACTTGCAAGTTTCACAGTCCCAACTCCTGTAGCTTGCAAAGTCCTTCCATCAGCCAGCTGGACCTCTCCATCTTGAGGTGTGAAGGAGATGAACAGATGGCGGTCTTTGGTGAGATGGCGCGTGGCCGCAGAGTCCACAATAAACCTGGCCTTCCCCTTCGAAGCAGATTTGCTGGCAAACAAAACCTTGTTTTCCACCAGCGTGGGCTTTTGCAGCTTGCCCCCCTGCTCCTGGCCATCAGACGTGCCTTTAGCCTTTGGTGAAGCTGTGCCAGCGAACAAAGCTTTGTTTTTCCCTGGCCTTCCACTCCCCTTCTGCTTCGGGCCATCTGCAGGCTTTTTCCTTTGTTTATTTCCAGTCTTTCGACAAAACTTCTGAGTATGACCTTGGTTCCCACAGTTCCAGCACTTCACAGCTGCCAATGCTTTGGCTCCCCCTGGAGGCTGGAATGCTGTCCCACATTGCTCCCCCTGAAGCGCACAAGCCGATTCAGCTGCATTTCTCCTGTCGTATTCATTTTGCAAAGTCGCCAAGACCTTTGTAGCAGTGAGGTCTTGCGCAGGGAGGGTCGCCAGCTGACTTGACACGGCATGATAGCTTTCATCCAGGGAGTCCAGGATGAGAATTGCAAACAGTGACTCAGGCATATTGAAACCTCTCTGAGTCAATTCCTGTCGGAGATGCTGCAAATGTAAAACGTGGGCTCTAAGGTCTTCCCCTGGCTCCAAACGCTTCCTGTGCAGCTTTCTGAAATAAAGCAACACAGACCCAGCCTCTTGTCGGAGATGACAGGCTCTAAGCCCGTCCCACATCGCACGGGCACTGGCCTTGCCAGCCAGGGTGATTAACTCTTCAGGAGCTACTGAGAGCAAAATTATCCCCATGGCTCTCGAGTCCTGTGCCCTCCATTCATCTGTCACAGGGGCTGGGGGGTCCTCAGAAATAGTATTCCACACACCAAACCTTCTCATCTGGCCCTCACAGTACCTTGCCCAGGTCTGATAGTTGTGGCCATTTAGCTTTAGTGGACACGGAGCAGCTTCAGAGGATTGTAAAAGATCCATCTCAGCTATTTTCTTCAGCCGTGAGCCTTTTAAGACGTCTTATCTCGGCAGCTCATAAATCACGATGCCTCTGGCTCGGCTCCCAGGCCAATTAGTTTAGCCGGACATCAAAGACGTCTTCCGTGGCAAACAGAAAAGGCTCTGCTTTCGCTTTTCCAACATACCTTTCAGCAGTCTGTCGCAGTCTTACTCTTCTGCAAGTGCCGTGAATCTGGGCCCATAACCTATTGTTGGGATACTGCCAGGGAGATAGAATCCATCTGAGCCCCCAAGCTCGGTGCCGGACGATCCATCGACCTCCCGTAGTCAGGCAATATCAGCAATTCAGCGACACTAAGCCTCAGGCTTAGTGCACACTCTGACAGCAGAATTCACACAGCAAGAAGTTGCACAGCATGAGAGCAGAACATGCATATTTACAGTTTATTTGGCGTTGGTCAGAACAAAGAAGGCATGACCGTCTGCTCCGACTGCTCAGGCAAAACAGGCAAAAACGAAACGAACTTACAACATAAACATCCTGTGAGACAGGAACTTACGCAGGCTGTTATACAAACATCCTGCTCCCCTTTAAGGTGGAACGGAAATGTCCTAACACAGGGATCATAAGTCCCCATGTTTGATGCTAAACTCCCCAAGATGCTATCAATTTTGGCAACAGCATCATAAAGAAAAAATTAAAACTAGCCACAGTTTAAACCTCTCTGCTCAGGCAAGTGGTCTGATGGGGATAAAAATGACCCCATCCTAGTCATCATAACCCTGGTCCTCAGCTGAGAGAAGGGGAACTGTGCACACCCAGTCATACCCAGACTTACTTGGGAGCAAGCACCATTGAGCACCATAGGCCTTAGGTAGTAACAGGTCATACAGTTAAACAGTGTCTCTTGCTATTATGAGCAGTCCCACAACTAACCATAACTGTGCCCAGTGCGAACCATATATTGTGTGCCCCCCTCAAATTTGTATTAAAGATCAAACAAAAAAATGTAATTTGCAGGACTGTTGTTGTTGTTAATCATATTCATGAACCACATATATGACACAAGGAAAATCGTAATTCTGATTTAACATGAACAGCAGCAATTGCCCTTTCATCATTATTTATTAGATTTATATACCACCATTTATCAAAAAAAGCTCAGGGCGGCTCACAAGATAAAAATATTGCACCCCATGTTGGGACACTTGCCACTTGGTCCTAGCTAAGCAGCTTGTGTGTCACTAAGACTTGACCCTTCATATGGTTCATTTTCCTATCCAGTTGTGTTTTAATCTGTTCATCAATAAATAGCCTCTTGTATCAATGAGTTATGGGCAGATGGGTGGGGTATAAATAATAAAATTATGATCATGATGGTGATGATGTTAATGATGATGATGTTTGAGTTATGTTATGGTGGAAGATCCATTATTAAGGAAAGCAGTCCTGAGTGCTCACTGGAAGGACAGATCCTGAAGCTGAGGCTCCAATACTTTGGCCATCTAAGGAGAAGAGAAGACTCCCTGGAAAAGACCCTGATGTTGGGAAAGATGGAGGGCACAAGGAGAAGGGGACGACAGAGGATGAGATGATTGGATAGTGTTCTCAAAGTTACTAACATGAGTTTGACCAACCTGCCGGAGGCAGTGGAAGACAGGAGTGCCTGGCGTGCTCTGGTCCATGGGGTCACGAAGAGTCGGACTAAACGACTAAACAACATGGTGGAAGGGGGGAATAAGGGGGGGAAACCAAATCTTATTTATAACTTATTACTTATACCCCGCCCATCTGACTGGGTTGCCTCAGCAACTCAGGACAGCTTCCAACATAATAAAAACACTGCAAAACATCATTCATTATATTTAAAAAATCTTTCTTAAAAACCTATAAAACATTGTAAAATAAAGCTTCTTGTTCTGTGCCTGCAAAGCAAGCAATCCTATCTTTTATCACACAGAAACTTAGCACCTTACTTCTATGTAAGCATGCACAGAAAGTAAGAGTATACTTTTGAATAACTAAACCTCACTGGCTTCAACGGAAAGTGAACCTTTGAAAAAGTTTATATACAAATCTAAACCGTGTTTCCTGAACAATTCTCCTTCGACTTACAATGCACAACTGTGCACCTGTGCCCTTTCTGCAGGTCACATCGCTCTGATAAGTCGCAGGACCCCTCGAGGGGTGGGCAGCGCTCTCAGAGCGAGGTCTGCGCGCCTTACCACCATCAGGTTAACCGAGCAGCGAATTCCAAGGAGCGCCCCCCTCCCCGCGCGCGCGCGCTCCGCGTCCCTAGAACTGCAGCCTCAGTGCAGCGCCAACTTCTCCTGGCAGAAAGTAAGGGCGAGGGTGGTGGAGGTGGCGCGAAAGGAGGCGGCGGTGCACGCGCAGCCCGCCTCGCGCCCCCGGCCCTGGGCGCGTCGGGAGAAAGAGACGCGCTGCTGGGGCTTGTTCTATTCCGCTCTGGCCGGAGAGAGGTCTCCGAGAGAGCGCCGCGCGCGCCTGAGGGGCACCTTCCGACACTTTTGCGCTCTTCTGCCGCCTCCGCCCCGTCCTCGGGTAGGTTGGGAAGTTTGCAGGGCGGGGCTCGGCCAGCCGAGGAGGAAGAGAGAGCCGGGGAATTCTGTCCCGCCCGGTGCCATTCCACAGCGAGCCGCGGGCGCGCCAGCAAGGTAAGCTGCCCTCTCCGGGGAGGGGAGGGGGGGAGGCCGGCAGAGAGGAGAACTCGCTCGCGCGGGGTAAAGAAGCGGCTTCTTTTGGCGCGTCCGCTTCCAAGCCCCTCTGCCCGCCGGTGAGGCGAACTCGGTGGCCGCAGCCCTCTCTGAGGCGGCGGCTGGGGCTGCCCGAGGCGGCTGGCCGGAGTCCGCCAATGAGGAAGGGGGCGAGCTCGTCTCCTCTTCTCGCCCCCTCAGACTAGAGCAGAGGAAGGAGCCTCTGGGGCACCTGCTTGCCTCTGCTTGCCCGAGCCTTTTCTGACAGGCTCTTTCGCCACGCCCTTGCCATTCCCACATGGGAAGCCCCGTCCCGCGGCGCAAAACCCCGCAACTTTTGCGTTTCGTGAGGGGACCGCTCCTTCCCCGAGAGCCTGGGACTATTCTTGGTGGTGCAGGTTGAGCGGAAGTTCAACAGGTACTGCCCCTCTCGAGTTCCTGCTTCTGTTAAGGGCGAGGGGGAGACCGTCCTACGGTGTCTTATGGGTCCATCCCATAATGAGCAAGTGTGGGAGCTGGAGATTTCCTTTCTTCAAAGGCTGCACACAACTCAAAGGGGTGGCTCTGGGCAAGGGACTGTCAGGGAAGCTCCACCTTCCCATCTGCAGTCCCTACCGGCCTTCCTTACAGGGCTTTTAGGTTGCTGAGGTGGTGGTTTCGGTTTTTAAAGAAATTTTAAAATATCTGAAACAGAAATGTGAACGCTGAATGCTTGAAACGAACTGTATGGATGCAGTGTTGTTAATGAGGCTAAAGAATCCATGCACACTGTTGAGGAGCTTTAGGTGACCTTTAGGCACTTTGTCACTCTTTTAACTCTTGTCCTGCGAGAAGGACTTAAGGATCTCTGTCATCAAAATGGTCCTATCTAGATTCTCTCCTTATTAGGTGTGATCCTGATTTTACAAAGAGTTATTCCGGAGAATGCATTGCATTGTTCCTCAAGGCTGGTGCAGAGTCTGTGTTTCCATCTCTTCAATGTGTGTCTTTAAAAGTTTGCACATATTTACAGCTGCATGGGACAAAACCTTTTAAAAGAGAGAGAGAGAGAGAAAGAAATTGTGGTGATGGTTGACACATGAAGTCTTTGAGTTGTGCATTTAGGTCTGACACCACAGTCTACAGACATCAGTGGAAATATAGCAAGTGTCTTCAGATAGCTTCAAATTATTCATTTCCCTCCTGTATATTCTGAGTATGTGTATAACACCTATCAAGATATCACAGGAGAATGGAATAACTAGGCTGTTGCGGAAAACCCTTAAAAAGAAAGTTTGCTTTTTAAGGGTTTTGACGTGCATTAAAAGAAGTCTTCAAAGTTAAGGAGAAGTCAGGGACTTAAGTGATTCTTGTGAGAATGTCACCTAGGCACTATTTTCCAGATACTGCAGTGCAAAACGTTTGTCTCAAAGCAAAAAGCAGGCATAAGTGACAAAGACAAAGTTTCTTGGGATACTGTCAAGATTGCTTACTTGGCATATATAGGAACTGAGAAAAATCATGCTTTTTGGATAATTCACATCATTTTGAGCACCTGCTGTTCAAATATTTATATACGTCAAAAATTCACTAGCTACATTTTGAAAATAAGCTTCTGTATGGAAATTGCTTGAATATAAGTTAGTTCCATATAACTGGTTGACACAAAACTCTTTAAAGTTGCTAATAGTGTGACTGAAAGAAAATAGAACGGGGTTGTTGTTTTTCTGTACTGTATGTCCATCTAAAAGGTCAAAATGGCTGTCCATTTTGCTTTATGCGGACCTATTTGATTAAAATCTGTTGTTCAGTCAACTAATATTTTTTTAAAAAAATTAAGTGGTTTTTGGCTTCTTATTTGACTGAGAAATTACCCTGCTGGATGCAAATGGCTACCAAACAAATGGACTTGAAGTATTCTTTGGGACATTCCATAACTTCATAACTTTAATTCAAAGTGGAGATAACAGACAAAGACCACTTTAATCAGTTATGGAAAAAACTGCTTGAATTATGGGACAATTTTGTGATTATGATCCACATACAACTGAATTTGCAATCATTTTCTATCATGTATATTGAGAATTAGGAATATAGAAAGCTTCCTTACAGTGAGTCAGACCCTTGTTCCATCTAGTTTGGTATTGGCTACACTGACTGGAAGAAGCTCTCCAGGTTTTCTGACACGAGTCCTTCCTAGCCCTACTGGGAAATGCTAGGGTTTAAACGTGGGACCTTCTGCATGCAAATCAGATGCTGGGTCATTGCAGACCCAAATGCATAGTATCATTTTGCTAGTTAAAGCTTGCTCCAGTTTATGATTTACTGTTTGTTAAACAAAAAAGTTTTAACAAAAAAAGAATGTGTCCGACATGCTTGCTTAGAAGTAAGTCCGGCTTTGTTTAACTGGGCTTAGTTTTTAGTATGTGCTACTGCAGCTTCTGACTTCACTGGATTACTAGTTAGTAGTCTATTTTGTGTTGTGTTTTGTTTTTAATACTGCTACAGTTCTGTCCAGTGCTGACACTTTCTCTGGTTTCCTCTTGTAAGAAAGAAGTGAAATACTCTCTGAATGTGTTTGCTGTACTTGTCAGTGTGAACATTTCTGTATCTCTGCCATCTTCCTGTCCAGTGTTCTGTACCCCCCAGCAGAGAGAACAAGTATAGGTGTCATACATTCTGACAACCCCTCCTGCTTAATATAAACCACATTTTGACACTATTGTAGCTTTAAGCAAATGCTTTTTTTATGTAGAAAACTACAGCAGTATTAGTAGAACAGAACTGTTTAACTTTACTAATATTAATAGTAGGAAACAGAAGTGTTGGTGCTTAATTCTGTCTAGGAGATTCATCCTGCAAAATTAGAAACTCTTGTTCCTATTTGCAGGTGTGACTGAAATGTTCATTCTCTGAGTCCCCCTCTCTAGTGGCGAATAAAACACTTTTCAAGACTGGGAAGGATCTTCAAGGTGCAGTCTAGGGCCGAACTCTGATGAGCTTCAGCTCAGGTTGTTGCATATTTTGAATAATTAGCAGGGGACTAGCAGAATTAAGGTTTCAGTAGTATAATCAGCGGGTGGTGCTGTGGTCTAAACCACAGAGCCTAGGGCTTGCCGATCAGAAGGTCGGTGGTTCAAATCCCCGCAATGGGGTGAGCTCCTGTTGCTCGGTCCCAGCTCCTGCTAACCTAGCAGTTCGAAAGCATGTCAAAGTGCAAGTAGATAAATAGGTACCACTCCGGCGGGAAGGTAAACGGCATTTCTGTGCACTGCTCTGGTTCACCAGAAGCGGCTTAGTCGTGCTGGCCTCATGACCCGGAAGCTGTAGGCCGGCTCTCTCAGCCAGTAAAGCGAGATGAGCGCCGCAACCCCAGAGTCATCTGCGACTGGACCTAATGGTCAGGGGTCCCTTTACCTTTACCTAGTATAATCAGAATCTAGAGAAGATAACAGTTAATTATCAGACACTCCTCCAATTTTTCAAATAAACATTCCCTAAATAGACTGACAGTAAAATTTAAAAAGAAGGTTAACATAACTTAAGTGCTGAATTAGAGTAATTCTTTTAAAAAACTGGCAAGGAATAACAGGTTGTTGTTTTGCATAAGAGGGATACATCAGTACCAATAAAAGGTTACTATCCTGAATAGGCAAACAAATGATAGGCAATTTCTCTGAGTTCAGCCTCCTGTAGTGAACAATTTGTTCTTTAAAAGACAACTCTAAAAAATCTCTAACCCAGTTTTCAGCTGTAGGTACAGAACAATACTCCTATAAAATAAAAAACTTTGATACAGATTGCCAACATCTCTTGTAACAGGTATGGGGATTTTCCAGATCATAGTGATATACAGCAGTTTAAGCTGATTGTATGTGGATTCTAGCTTTAATGACAAGGCTAAATGACACTGGCATCATTCTAAAGGCTTCAATAACACAACTGATATTGTTTGTTCTGAAGCAACTCTGGAGCAATCACCTCTCCACCGTATTTTAAAATACCTACAGCAAAATGTTTTGGAGACAAGTACAAAATACCACCTTGCTCCACCTTTTTGTTTTTGCTGAGTAGGCCTAAGAGCTAGCTTATAGTGTATGTGGGAAAGGGCAGCTACTTGAGACCCAGTGTGAGTAAGCCCCATTGAATTCAGTAGGGCTTGCTTCTGAGTAGAGAAGGTTAGGATGAAGTTTCATGGGGCAATTCAAATGCCTATACCCTTCTGGTGGGGCTTTGCAGAAGACCAGGGGGGGCAAGACAGTTGGGCATGAAGTGGACCTGATCACCTTTTTTTTTTTTTTTGTCCCACTAGTGCCAAATGAATGGGACGCGGGTGGCGCTGTGGGTTAAACCACAGAGCCTAGGACTTACCGATCAGAAGGTAGGCGGTTCGAATCCCCACAACGAGGGGTGAGCTCCCGTTGCTCGGTCCCTGCTCCTGCCAACCTAGCAGTTCGGAAGCACAAAGTGCAAGTAGATAAATAGGTACCGCTCTGGCGGGAAGGTAAACGGCATTTCCGTGCTCTGCTGCGGTTCACCAGAAGTGGCTTAGTCATGCTGTACGCCGGCTCCCTCGGCCAATAAAGCGAGATGAGCGCCGCAACCCCAGAGTCAGCCATGACTGGACTTAATGGTCAGGGGTCCCTTTACCTTTTTTAGTGCCAAATGAAGAGCAAGGTAGCAGTGATTGGGCACCATTAACCAATATGTTTCTGATTTCTGATGAACTATAATGAGCCCAGAAATTTGGGCTTTTCATTATGCACAAATGCCCCTTTAAAGTCTATCATATATTGCATTTCAATAAAGTTCTGTGTCAAAATGGTATGAGGGTTCTTTGAAGCAACTGCTATGGTGTGCATGTCAGTGACATCTCATAGATCGTTTGCCTCCAGTGAGAGCTATGAAGATGTCTTCTGCTGGACTCTTTCCATGTGGGTGCTTTATAGCGAAACCCTACCCCAATATTGGTTATAAAACAGATCCACTTTCTATGGATTTCTTAAGGTTTATGCTGGTCTTTTTACCTGGTGTAGCTGTTTTATAAGGCCAAATCTGGCTTCTTAGCCTGTTGGAAGTCTATTGCTTCCCTATTGTTTGTCTCAACATACAACCAGGCACAATTTCCACCCCTCTTTCTTCCACAAGTACCTGCAAGAGCACCATTCCTGGGATTAGGAACTTCAGGTACGGAGTCACATGGGGCTCTCCAGGTCTCTTTATCTAGCACTTGAGAGTCTTGCCAGGCCATGCCACATCTCCCCAGGCTGCATCCGTTACCAGCCCTGCTTTGCAGCCTCCTTAAGTATTTTTACTTGGTTGGAATGCATCCTTGAACTCTGTTAATGCTTCGTGCTTGCCTAGATGAAAGATAGAGAAGAGCATGTGTAGAAACTAGCCTATTGTATGAATGTAAAATTCCTATATGTTGCTCTGCCCATTTTTGTCTCCTTGTTTGGAATGTTCTGGTTATACCTGGGCATGCTACTCTTTGTTCAGTATTTTCTGCATGCTGGTTGAGTTGCTTTCAATCATTGTTGCTGCAGGCATGAAATGAAGTTGCCAGGTTGGTTGCTGGCCAGCTCCTTCTGAGCAGAGTAAAGATTTTCAGTGTGGAATATAAAGGAATAGGAATAAATAAGATGAAGTAACTTGTTTTAGGATGCTGGTGTTCTCAGCCCAAAATGTTTCCAAAATCAGGAATCTTCCAATACATTGGTACCTCGGTTTATGAACTTAATCCGTTCCGGAAGTCCATTCTTAAACTAAAACCGTTCTTAAACTGAAGCGTGCTTTCCCTAATGAGGCCTCCCAGTGCCAGTGCCATTCCACCGTTTGGATTCCATTCTTAGACCGAGGTAAAGTTCTCAAACCGGGACACTATTTCCGGTTTTGCAGAGTTTGTAAACTGAATCGTTCTTAAACCGGACTGTTTTTTTTGTTGCTTTCTGGTTCTTGTGCTTTTCATTAAAAAAAACCCTGTTTCTCTTGCTCATATGTTTCAACTTCATAGAGACATACTTCACTGCAGAGCTCTTGCCTTCAAGTAGGGAGGCATAAACTAAATTTATCGCATGAGGTGAATTCCCAGGTGATAGAATTGAGGTCTGTAGAACTTTTGGGACTTTTGTGCGAAAGAGACTATTCCTTAGCAATATGCTAATGGCACAAACTTAAGAACTCTTACAGAGAATTCTAATAGAAAAAGTTACCTCCTGCTGTGTCTGACACAGAAGGCAATGATCTATCTTCGTGTCATAGTCATGGTTTTAATGAAGCTTATGAGCGCAGGCTGTAGATCACAAATCATTGTATTAACTGCACTAATTAATCAGGCTGGCATTTTTCAAATCTTATGCAGAATAATAACTGTGCAAATAGTCTGAGCATGAAGTGTGTGAGTCTTAATTAAAGCTCTGCCTAAACACAATAAAATTGTGTGACTGCCAAAATTCTTAAAGTAGAATTTGAGGCATTAACCACAGGTGAGCCCCAGCAGCCAGCATGCAACCAGTGTTTTGGTTTGTTTGTTTTTTAAAAAAAGAACTAATGCTCCCCGCCCCCCATGCCATTTCTCCTTTCTCTTTTCTTTTGCTGCTTTTTGTGACAAACCACTTCCTGGAGCCTCCTACCTTTAAATATAAACCCAAAACCTTCAGTTAGCAAGAATGTTGACTGGGGCAGCCATCAGATCAGGCCGTATTGATTGTGAAAGATTTCTGTTGGCCACCTGCTCATTTCTGTGCTGCATTTCAGATGACAATGTTGTCCTATAAAGCCCTAAATGACTTGGGGTCCTGGTATTTGAAGGAATGCCTCTCCATATATCAATCTGCTCAGGTTCCTTATTTTGGGAGATTGGGGGCTTTTCATTGTTCTACACCAGAGGAAATTCATTAGGTGCTGACACAACATGGGGTCCTCTAAGTGGCAGTGTCCCAGTTATAGAATGCCATTCCTATGAAAGTGTAACTGGCGTTGACCTCATTGACATTTTGGGACCAGGTTCAAGCATGCCTGTTCGCCTAGGTATTTATGGGATGTTGGCCCACTGCTACAATAGATGTGGCAGAAATTTTTATTGTGCATTTGATTTAGATCAGGGGTGGGGAATCTCTTTCAGCCCAAGGATTTCATTCCCTCCTGGGCACCCTGCTGGAGCCCACATACCAGTGTTGGGAAGGGTCAGAGACATAAATGGGGAAAAGCAATAAATGTCAATCCTACAGTAGTCTAGCTCCAACACACACTTATCCTTCCTTCTATCCTTTGTCTAGGTAGGCAAGCAGCATTATCAGCATTCAAGGACAAATTGCAGCCTGGCAAAAACATTTAGGGTCATTGTGAATCAGGACCAGTGAAGGGCCACATCTGGCCTAGGCCTAAGGTTCCCCGCCCCTGCTTATAGCTTTCTCTTATTTAGTTTGGATTGTTTTAATTGTTGTTTTAATTTTGTTGTAACTCTCTGGGATCAATTGATGAAGTGCTGATTAAAAATGTAGTTAATCAAGATGTGTGCATGAATAGCAACAAAATGAAGGATAGAACCCTCTGACAACAGCGTTCGTTCAGAAATCTATAGGGCACAGAGGACAACAATTATCAATACAACTTAGTTTCACAATCCCCTAGATGGAGTACAGCTGTTCATCTGGTGATGCTGTTATTTCTTTACTTCTCAGGTAATTGAGCCAGCCTTAAAAAAAGGAAAAGAAACATAAACGATTTTACATTGCACCTAAAATATTTTCAACCACTGACGAAAACAAATTTTGCCCCAACCTAGCTTTCTCATCATTCATCAACAGCAAGTTCATGCTTGCTATAGCAACTAATTGACCTGACCTGACCTGGTAACTTGAATGCATTTGAGCTCATTTAGATGCTCATAAACCCATAGGAAAAATAGATATTTAGTCAGCCTGATTGAGACAGGTCTCTGGTTTGAGCAGGCTCCATGTCAAAGCCATACATTTGTTGTTGCCAAAATTCAAATAAAACCAAACCTGAGCCCAATGACAGCTTTTCCCCTTATGAAAATAGCAGCTCAGAGGGTAGAGGGACTTTCATCAAGGTGAGCATAATGCTGTGATCCTAATTCTTTTTTGGTTCTGCCCCAATTCTTATCAGCCCCTCCCTGCAGCTTTTGTTTAAAATTTTAAAAGAATCATACAGCACCATGCCCTTTTAACAAAACATGTAGTTTGGCCCTGATAGAGGAGGATGGGCAGCAGTTGTCCAATGAGCAACTATGACCTGTGGTACAATGAACCACATTGCTTCCATGCCTCTGTCACTGTGCTAGTAAGTGCTAGTGCCTGTGCAGAGTGGGGAGCCTGTGGCACTCTAGATGTTCCTGACCTCTCAGCTTGCATTAGCCCCAACCAGCATGGCCAATCATCATGGATGATGGAATCTGTAGTTTTAACCTCTGGAGGGCCACAGCTTTTCCACCACACTGGCACAGGGTTGGGTACCTTCCAAAAACTTACAGGTGTTTGAGCTCAGTATCTGCTAGGCATTAAAAAAATTAGTTTTGCTATTATTATTTACTTAAACACAATTTGGCATTCTGATAATCATCCTGTACTGACATTTAAGTTGTTTTGTTCCCTGTGCAGCATTTGGCTGAAATTATCATGTAGTCCTTAACTTTTCTGTATTCTTTTATCAATGCATAATCATTTCATTTTCAGACTTCTGGGCTACATTTTTTAAAAGGTTCCTATGATAGCTATTGCTTACATTATACGTTTCTCTTAATAAGAGCCAAAAAGCTGGCTCTGAAACTTATGGAGAATCCAGTATTTGGGGGCCAATTTCATTTGTCTGTATACCATATGGTGTTCAATCTTATATAACTTGTTTATAGGCCTGTTCTTCTGCAGAGATCTAGGTCTACAAATAGAAACTTCACCACCAGAATGGCAAACAAAACATCAAATATTTCTCAAATGATTGTTCCCAACTGTCTTATTTTACCTTATTACTTATTTTTTTCTTTAGTTCACTCGAAACACTGCTTATTGAATATTCTTTCCAAGGGCATCATTGTACTGAATTTCAGGATAGGCTTGGTTTTTTTGCTTTGCAATTTAATACTCCCTCTATACTATACTCAATTGAATTACAATGTGCTAGATTTTAAAAGCAATTTAAGAAGCTTTACTTTCTCTAGCATTCTACAAAAGGTTCTGTATTGCGTTTTCGTCAACTCTAACATCCTGCTGTTTTTGAGTGGCAGGTGAAGGGCATTTAAATTAATGATTTCCCTCTCCTGAGGCTCTGTGTTGCAAGTAAGATTATTCTTCAGAAAGCTTTGGGCTTGAGCCTGTTCCACTTGAAGCCACTGGTGAGAATCTTGCTCTTAATAGGGTTGTTTCCTATGTAGTTTGAATCGATGACTGCAAAGTGGTCCTATAAAAAAACAAACCTTGATGTATGTTCCTTGCAGAGCCAGGTTTGTGCTTTTAATAGGAACTGCCACTGAGCTAACTTTTGGCCTATAGGAATATTGTTGAAGGTACGGCATTGCATTGGCTTCCCATTTTATTGCATTTATACTGCCTCCTGCTTCCAGAGAGCTGTTCGTCTTGACAATAGCAGTGTAAGAGGTTCAGAACTTATTTATTTATTTATTTATATATTGGTTCTCCTCTCAAGTCAGAGGTGTTTCCTTCTAAATTTTGCCCTGTTGTAAACAAATTCTGCCCTTTTCCCCTTATGGGGTATCCAAGAGCCCGTATAGAGTCCTTACGTGGGTTCCCTATTGGTAGGAGAAAATAACAGAAGCCAACCAGAGAATATTGAGAAGCAAAACAGCTAGTAAGCCTGATCTTTATTAAAACTGTTGCAACAGGGTGCTCCCCTCACATGCAGGAGGGCAGAGGAGGAGCTCTAACAAAGGTGTGCCTGCCCTTATAAAGACATTTCAAATTCCCTGCCCTGGAGCTCAAGACCACCCCTCCATACATCATACATACATCACAGAAGGGGTGTAACCCAAGACCACCCCCACAAACATCATACCTACATCAGAGAAAGGATGGTCTACAACAGAAATTTGAGTGTTGTTGTTTTTCCTGTCTGGCAGGTTTTCTGATAATGCCGTATATGATTGCCTGGTGATTACCCACTTCCTGAGACAATGGGAAAGTTCCCTCACCCCCTCCCTCCTTGCAGAGAAAACATTTGGTCAGTTTGGGAGTCAAAATGGTTTCAGGAAGGTCTTCCTGTGCTGCTCCGTACATTGGTACATTTATGAACATTTATTATATGTATATGACTTTAAAATTCTTATAACAATCCAAGCACATGTGAACAAGTGTTCTGCTAGGAAAGAGTAGTACAGTTGTGCTGATTTGTTTCCCAAGGCTGTTATTTGGTTTAGTTTCTCACAATCTTGGATGCCTTTACCTCTGGCAGTAAGAGAAAGTTTGAGAAAACATGACTACCATTTGTGCAATCCTGAGATGAGCCTTTTTAAAGGCATCAGATTTTAAGAATCTTCACAACTCCCAGTTTAAATCCAAAGTTGAATTACTGAGGAAGTGGGGGAAATAGTCCCAGAAGAAAACACAAGCTTGTTGGTTCCTTTCACTTGGAGAAATAAAAGGGAAGGGGGGAACCTGCAAAGGTATATATAGTATGCTGTGATATTCATAAGAAGAGTGCACTAGAAAAATGAATTTTTCTTATTGTGTCTTTTCCAGATTGGCATTTCCAGAAAAACAGAAGAAGAAAAAGATAATGAACTGAAAGCATCTGAAAAGTATATTGTGCAGTCCTCTGAAGCGAGTAGAAATGTAGTCCTCCGATAGGGCCATGAACCTAAAACTAGTCTATGTATCTGTACTGATGTTTGGAATAATGGGTTTATTCCTCTTCATGTACCTGCAAGATTGGATTGAAGAACAACATACAGGTAAAATAACTAATAAGCTAGCTAAATCCATATCAGCTGTTCAGTGGAAAAATAAATAATGGCACTGGCTTGTGATATGCACACACACCGTCTCAGAAGTGGCTAGTGTAATCACACATATGTGGGTTGAACCATTCACAAGATAAAGCTGAGGGGGGAGGGGGGCAGAAATTCCCATGTATGACTGTCTCTGAAAGTTAACAGCTAATACATCAAAGAATTCCAAAGCAGCCATGTTTACTCATCTGAAATGAATGGCTCCTGATTAAGTAGAATTTAAGGGATTACATGGTATTTAACTTTGTGGTCAGAGTAGACCACCCACTGTGCATAATGTTTTTCTTTTCCATAATTAGTTTGAAGGAAAAAAAAGGAAAAAAATATGGAGGAAGTTGGAAAATGTAGTTGGGTAAGAGGCTGCATAGCTTATTTGAGAGAAATCCCAGCAAAAGTTAGACAAGTGTATGATTTGCTTTTATTAGTTCAAAATGTTTAATACTGTAGGAATGTTTAGACCACTACTTGATTACTTTGTAGGTGGCAAAAAATATATATGTAAGTACAGTACAGAGTTTGGAAGTCATGCTGTATACTTTTAGGAAATAAGAAGCAGCATTTTTTTTCTATCTTACAAACATTTATAAGCCATTATTTAGTCCAAAGATGTCAAGAGTCAATTAACACTCAAAAGCATAAATAACAAAATTAATAATTTAAAAGCAGCAGCAGCCAGGCACATCCAGCATGAATATATGATCTACAAATTTAAATCCTCCTCATCATGGTATATTTATTTATATATCATCTTTTTCCCTGACAGGGACTCAAGGTGGTTTACAAATAAAATTAAGAACATTTTTATCATTAAAAAAACAATTAAACATTAATATAATTTAAAGCTACAATATACCGGGGGGTGGGTGTGTATTAGACATAATTGCAATAAAAACAACACAGTTCATTAAAAACAGTCAGTTCCCAAAAGTGTTGGAATAAGGAAGTCCTCACTTACTCATTAAATAATTTGTTAGTTTCTTTTTCATAGGATTTGTAAGTTGCACCTGGCCTGTGAAGAAGCCCACTAGTAAAGAAACACTTTCTGCCGTGGCTTCTAAATGAATGGAATTGGTTGCGTTCCTTTGTATATCCACAAGGGGGCTGGCCCACCCACACCCTATTCCTCCCCCCCCCCCATGAAGTACTCCTTTTCCTGCACACACTCCTGCCTGTCGGGGCGGGGGGGGGGAGGCTGCCACCAAAATGCTGTCCCAAAGGGGGTTGTACCTTTGGGACAGCATTTTGGTGGCAGCCTCTCCCCCCCCCCGCCCCGACAGGCAGGAGTGTGTGCAGGAAAAGGAGTAGGGAGTGCACAAGCCGAACACCTTCACATCTCACTAAACCATAATTTGGCTATGTTTGGAAGGCAGGCTTGCATGTTGCTCTTCATTGTATATCTGTACTAATATCCTAATTTGTACAATGAACAATCAGTCAGTATTTCTATCCAATATTCTACTAGGTTTAATGACTCAATAGGCTATTGTGGTGCTATGAATAAAAAAAAAAGTAATTTCAATATAGAGAGGCAATTCAAGAAACTATATTTTGAAAAGGAGGAGACTGACTGTGCACATGTAAGTCCCAAGACTGTGAATGAAGCCTGGAAATTATATTGAGAATCACAGCTCTTTTTCCCCTCAACCAGCCAAAACTCCATATTTGCCTCTCCACTGGAATAGCAATTGTTTCAGACACTGCAAAATGAAGATAAATGTAAGGGCACAGATGAGGACTTTAGACAACTTCTTTCTGTAAGGTGCATTGTACTACTTAGTAAGGAGGAGATTATCATGGAATGGTTCGAGGTCATGTTTACAGTTCTGAAGTCTCCCAATAGGAGATATGCAGCCAATTCGGTGTCATGGAGGACATGCAAACAAGTTTTTGGGATGATTTCCCCCAATAAGCTACTGTGTTTTTTGTGCCCGCTGTAAGTTATGTTTTACTGCTGATTAAAATGGCATGTGGGCTATGCTAGGAAAATGAACTCTTGCTGGGAATAACTCAACTTCAAATTAGTCTTCTCAAAGGGCATACATGCTCAGCAAAATGTTGAACAGCTGTTGTCACTGCGTTAAGAGAGAGAGAGAGAGACTTGTCAACTCATCACCTTCCTAAAGTGCTCTGGGGGTCTTCTGTTACGGGACAGCTTAGCTCTGAGAAAACTTGAAATACACACCATTCAAAACCATATCCCTCTCTTGCTTTGCATTCAAATTCAACACTTGTACTTTCACAGTGCAGTGTATTATTAGTAAAGGAGATCAAAGCACTGTTACCTAGTTTAAGGTGATCTTCAGTTTAGAGTCTCAGAAATGTGCAAGATCTCAAAGCTTTATTGAATAGGACAGTCAAGAATGCTGTTCTGTGTTTCATTTTGTAATCCTTAATGAGACTAAAAATGTATACACAACAAAAGAAATCCATTAACAACTTTTTTCTAATCAAAGCAGCTGTGATAAAGAACTCAAACTCTACATCTGCACAAGTGTTCCATTCTTACTCAGACTCTTGATGAAACAAATCACTATTTTACTGGTGGGAAGCTGAGAGGAGTTTTCCTTTGTGTTGGGTGTGTGTGACAGTTCCAGCACTCTATCTCCACTGATAGAAACTCTTTCATGAAACCACAAGACAGTAATTATATTGCTTTCTTCAAGGAAAAAAAACATGTTTTCATCAAACAGAAAATACTAAGAGAATTGCAGAGGTTTTATGCAGGTTTTATGGTGTTGTTGAGGTCAGTTAAGCGCACACTTCTGCAAAACGAGGATGGACAGGGTTAGCATGAGCCTCAAAGATTGTACTTTGTTTCTTCTAATGGAAGTTAGAAATGAGATGAACAGATACAGTTTCCAATGAGCATGTTAAATCAAAAGATGGGACCAATCTCCTTCATGCAATGAGACAAAATGTCATATTAACTGCATTGGCAACAAATTTGTACAAATTGCAATGGTGAATGAGATACAAAAAAGAGTTCTGCTAACTTTCTGTCTAATTAAAAGTTCATTTAACTTATTTGCAGTTGTGGTAGTCAAGCTTGCCTCTTACCCCCCAAAGGGCTAAAAATGGCAGTCAGATGTGAATAACTTCAAATGACTTTTTTTTAAAAAAAACCACAACAAAAAACCTTGTGCTCATTATTGTTCCATCATTCAGAACATAAGAATGGAGGTTACAAATATAAGTAGCATGCTCCTTTCCCAGCTTTTATAATTCAAGAAACCAGTCTCCTCATTACCTCTTCAATGGGATATAAATTCCATTTATTGTACACAAAAACCTTCTTAATCCACTCTAATAGGCTGAAAATCCATTGCAATGAATGAGTTATGTGATTATTTGCTTTCTTAATCAAGGGGAAAATGGCACAACATTTCATTATTTGTCAAATGTACTTTGTTTTTAATTATTTACTACAATACTTGACAGGATGAGAGTCAACATGTAGCCCTATGATTTGTAAGGGTTGTGAAAGAATTATAATAATAGGTACCCTGTACTCCACCCTGCTATTAAATTCTCAGCTTTCAAGTGATTTCATGTTGAATGATGAATTATGGGATTCTTATGCATCTGTGTTAAATGAAATGCATCTGTGTTAAATGAAATGAAATTTAAAAGTCTCCTGTACACTTAAATGTGCAGGGTAATTCGTCGGTACAAGTTGATTGTATATGGGACGGTCAAAGACAGAAGCAGCTTGGAGCTCTGTCGTCCAGTTCAGCTTACGTGCCATAAAAAGGAACAGCTGGGCAATGCTCAAGTTGCGCCATTACATGAGAAATGTAAGAAGTATCCAATGTTCTTCACTAAGAGAAGGGTTCATCTTTCCATCTGATACTTCTCCATTTGCCAAGAACTCATATGTGGAATGGAGTGGACCTGGGAGACCTGAAGTTCGGTTACTGGTTCAAGAGGGTATGTTCTAATAAGAAGAACATTATAAGTGACCTGCTGGATCAGACCAAAGTTCCATCTAGCCTAGCATCCTGTTATCACAGTGGGCAACCAGATAATTATGGAAAGCCTGTGAGCAGGACATGAGCCGAACAGCATACTCCCTACTTTTGTTCCCAAGCAACTGATATTCTGAGACATTCTGCCTCTGATACTGATGGTTGTGCACTACCGTGATGTAGTCATTGATAGCCTTATCCTCCATGCATTTGTCTAACCTTATTTTAAATCCCTTAGAGTGGTCATTAGAGGATTTGGAGAAGGTGACATTCAGCTCCATTTCTCTAACATCTTAATCAGGTGCAGTTATGCAGTGCTTGGACTAGTGCTTGGACATACTGGTGATTTGGATGAGGGCCAATAAGCTGAAGCTGATTCTTGAAAAGATAAAGGCTAGGACTAGGAATTAGGTAGGCTGCCTGTTTTATATGAGGCTGCATTATCTCTGAATGACTAGGTGGTACACAGTCTGGTGGTGATCCTGGATCCATCTCTTGTGCTGGTTGCACGAAGTGGCAAGGAACATCTTTTCCAAGCTGTGGCTGGTGCAGGGATAGCCTGACTACAGTGACCCATGTGTAGATAACCTCAAGACTGGATCGCTGTAATGCACTCTATGTGAGGCTGCCTTTGGTATGGCAGCTGGGAACCTAGGGTTGTCTTCATTAAATGTTTGTTTAATTCCTTGTTAAAAGGTCTATCCCACCCTTGTTCCTAAAGGAGCTAAGGGCAGCATGTTACAGTTCTCTATATGTGTTATAGGGGCAACAGAGCCTATCATGTGCCAGCCTCCTCTAATGTGGCAGTTGAGCCTTGCAAATTGGTAGAACTAACCACACACAATCTTGACTGGATGAATTATAGCTAACAATACTTTGTTTTCTCCCCATCCACAACAATTGCCCATACTTTATCCTGTATGCGGCTTCAAAAGCAGTAAACTATGTTAGAAGAATGCATCATTCCATTTGATGCTGAGCCATACTTTTCAACTGTATACCATTAAATATTTGTGGAAACAGTAGATGTTCATTGGCCCTGCCAAGTGGAGAGTAGAAAGTGGATAGTCTTAACTAGAGAAGACCCTGATGTTGCCTTTGCCTCCCTGCCTTCTTTTCCAAGTATTCTCCATGTGTGGAAAAGAAGACAGAGAACTGTCCCGTCATATTAGCTTTTGCAGATCCATGTGGCATATAGTTTTATGCCCTAAACATGGAAAATAAATGGAAAAATACATTCCCACGCATTTCATTGAATCTTGGCCCAAACTCATTGTAGATAAATTTTAAATAATGTAGTTTTATCAAATGCTTTTCTGCCTACCTAATACTTATTTTTAAGAACTGTATATTTCCCCCCAATATCATACTATATGGTACTTTTTCATAAAATCTAATTTCCAAGTGAAGCTGTGCTCTGGAAGCTAAACATTCAATCTTATTTTTCCCTGCGCACCCATACTCTTTTCAAATTTCTTTAGGTTTAGGGGTTGGTTTTAAATGTCATTTATACAAGGTCATTTCCTTGCCACCAACCTGTGTATTCCTTGTGGCATTATTTTACAAAGGGAAACATTAAGCTTAAATGAACTTTCATCTGTATCCTAGCAACAGACTATGATTAATCATACCTCTCAGGTAAATGTGGATAAATAAATGTTTGAAAGCAAAAGCAAATTCTGAATTGGCTAGTGAAAGATTGATTAACGATCAGGGAAGAAGCATCCGATTTGGTCTTCCAGAGAAGCTTGCAATAAACACCTAGAAGTGAGGGTTTTATATAGAAATATAAATAGAGGGTCATTTATAGAAATATATATAAAAAGGAAAATAGGATGGGCAAAGACTTTTCTACAAATAATGAACAGCTGTGTGTGTACATGTGCGTTACTTTCATCTGAATTGTTACCCAGTCATGGTGGGAAAAGTGCAATACTAAGAACCTAGGAAGTTGCTTTAAATACTGAGTCAGATTAGAAGTGCCTGCTGGATTGAGCCAATGGCCCATCTAGTCTAGCATCCTGTTCTCAAAGTGACCCACCACTTGCCTATGGGAAACCTGCTAGCAGGTTTCGAGCACAAAATTACTCTCCCCTTTCCAGCAACTGGTATTCAGAAGCATTTCTGCCTTCAACTGGAAGCAGAGCCAACAACAGCCCTCTCCTTCATTAATTTGTCGAATCCTCTTTTAAATCCTTCTGTCTCTTATGGGAGCAAGATCCATAGCTTAACTATGCACTGTGTGAAGAAGTACTTTCTTCATTGGTCTATCTAGCTCAGTATAGACTACACTGACTGGCTGCCACCTCCAGGACTTCAGGCATTGGTGTTTTCCAGCCCTACTGGAACTTACCTGGGACAAAACCTGTGCCTCATAAATCATGCGCTTCACCACTGAACTATGGCTCTTCTCTGAGGGGGAGATTTTGTGGCAGAGTAACAGAGCAACCCAAGTATCCCTTTGGTACTGATGAAATAAACCAAGGCCTGATCTCGAGGCTGTTATAGATTCCAGGCCTTGGCCCAATCAGTGTTAAAGGGCTTCTTGTATGACTTTCTGTTGATCTTTCTCTTTCTCTTGGCCCTGTGTTCAATGGAAGTGGTACACAGTCCCAGGTTCACTGTATTGTTGACACACTTTCCTATTTATCAAAAGATCTCTCAGAACTACTTAGTGCTTAATAGTGGAAATGAATACTGTGTCATTTAATTAATGGTTAGTGTTTTCATAAAACAACTGTAGTGCTACCTTTGAGGAACATTTTTATGTTTTCAGTACAAGGAGGTGTTCAGAAGATGGAGATCATCATAGATAATTGCCTCCTCTTGTATCTTTTTGTAGGCCTTTCTTCAACAATCAGTTGCACTCATTGTGTCTTAAGCCCTGCAAACAGTATGCTGTTCAGATGCTGAGCCTGGCAGATGGGCCGCACTTTCAGTGCAATCCAATGTGTCAATATAGGGAGTTTTTTTGTGTTGTATTTGTACCTTTTTTTCTTTTTTCAATCAGGCAGCAAGATTTCACTCAGAAAAACCCATTTAGCACAAGACTGGAATTTGAAGAAGTATTGTAAAGCTCTTGCCAGTGGCAAAATAGACGTAGTTTAGTTATGTATAAAATTATGGGATTTTTGGTAAAGGCACTCTTGATTGTTTTACTCCTTTTCAATGTTTTATTTAAACTTCAGCTTTTAAGCTTGCCAGAACACTGACATAATTAAAATTGAAATACCGCACAAGGCTGCATTGTTAGTTCATTAGACCAGAAGGGCTCTGAAATAATGAAAAAATGTATTTCTTGTACTATGGAGCCAAGTTGTGTCTGTCTTCTCCTTTCCCTCCCACCCAGAATAAAGGATACAATTATTTTGTATTAAGGGATATCTCACAACCTAGTCAGTATTTGAGATGTCCTTATCAGGGTTTAGGGAATTTGATAATCAAGTGCAAGGATCATTAACCAGAATTTTTTCTCAAGCAGTTTATTATTTTTAAAGCCTGGATGTTTTTATCAACCTTTATAACTAGAGCAGAAATAAAACCATTCCAGTTCAGAGGCACAATGTGTACACCAAAGACTATAGATCAGCTGCTGTCAAATCCATTTTTATGAACTCTTTAATTATACTGTCCTCTCGCCTGTGTGGAACAAGCAGGGAACTGTTTAGTTACTGTTCAATGTCAAAGCGGCACTTTCAATTTATTACTCTTCATTTGCAAAAGTTTTTTAGGAGTAGGGTGGAGTTATATCATGTGAGGTTAACTGTTGACAGTGTGCACAGCAGATTTTCAATTACTCAGAAATTTTGCTACTATGTTCTACTTTGCTGGATTTATCACTCTGTCCCCCACACCCCACATCTTGGGTGGGGTGCGGGGAGAATCATTCATGTTTCACCTCCCTGGCCCAGGCAGCTTTCCCCTCCCTGCTAGTTTTGGCCAGTCAAGAGGGGCAAGGGTCCAGGGTGCAAGTGGTTGCCCTGACCAATCCAAGCACCTTGTCCACATTCTTGAGCTTTACTAACTGAAACTCAATTGACACAGCAGGGACTAAACAGTGCTCTGGAACACCCCCTTGCTAACCAAATCCCTTGATATGTAAATGATACTTTAGCCAAAATGAAAGCAAGGAAGATTTTAAGTGATAAATTGTAATAAATTGTGTTCTCTTTGAATTATGGAAGAATTTGATAATTCCTATTCTTAATTTTAGTTATTGTAAATACAGTGGTACCTCAGGTTAAGAACTTAATTCATTCTGGAGGTCTGTTCTTAACCTGAAACTGTTCTTAACCTGAGGTACCACTATAGCTAAAGGGGCCTCCCGCTGCCACGTGATTTCTGTTCTCATCCTGAAGCAAAGTTCTTAACCCGAGGTACTATTTCTGGGTTAGCAGAGTCTGTAACCTGAAGCATCTGTAACCTGAAGTGTCTGTAACCCAAGGTACCACTGAAAGTAGTTATAGAAATTCTGATTTGTGACTCTGAATACCAGTTGCTGGGAATCACAAGTGAGGAGTGTTCCTTTCCTGCTTGTGGGCTTCCTATTGGGGCATCTGGTTGGCCACTCTGAGAACAGAATGCTAGACTAGATGGACCCCCTTTGCTCTGGTCCATCAGCCAGGTTCTTCTTAGGTATGGATAACAGTTGCTGGGAATCACAAGTCAAAAGAGTGCTGTTGTAGTCAGCTCCTGCTTGCAGACTTCCCAGAAGCACTCTATGAGGATAGAAAGCTGGTTTAGATCCAGCAGGGCTCTTATGTTGAAGGAATTGGGTAGCCTGGAAAAGATTCTGACTAACATCAGGCGTAAGAGCTACTCGACAGTGGAATGGACTCCCATGCGTCATGGTGGTCTCTCCTTCTTTGGAGGTTTTTAAGGAGAGGTTGGGTGGCCATCTGTCATGGATGCTTGAGTTAAGATTCCTGCATTGCAAGGGGTATCTACAATTCTATGAACCATGATCAAATTGTAGATGAGTGCTTTTTTATTAGGGGATGACACACATTCAACAGCAGCGCTACCATCAAGAAGGATGTGGTGGTGGTTATTTGCTGATTGCTTTATCTTGCCCAGGAGTTTCATGTACCGTACAGTAGGCTGTCATGTCAACCCAAAACTTGTTGGCTGGTGAAAGGTCCATAAAAGGACATAGCCTTCAAAGAGTTGCCACTCCTTCTTCTTGCCTTCCCATCCCTTGATGCCATACTTTCCTCTGCCCATAACTCTGCTCTTATACGTCCTTTTGCACTGGACTTTGCAGGGCTGTGTATAAGTGGGTTCCCGCCCCTGCCCCCCCTCCCATCCTGCCACTTTCCCTTGGAAAACCCACTGTTAATGTTGAATTGGAACAAATTGCAAGTGTTGGAATCCCCAACTGCTGCTTGTTCTGATTCAGTGGGAAACAGTGGGTTTTCCTGTTGAAAGCAGTGGGACGAAAAAGTACTGCTTGGATGGGCCTAGACCTGGAAAGTATGGGCATGTGCCTAGAAAGCCCAGTGCAAAAGGACGTCTGAATAATCCCTCAGGTGATCATTTCCCATCAGCAGTTTGGATTGATAATGATAATACAGACCCTGATCACTGTGTTAACTTGTACAAGAGGACATTATATTTCTATTGCTGCTCTTTGCTGAAGGACTGAAAAGCTGTAATGGCTCTTTGATCTGGAACTCACTCGCCAAACTCATCTGTTAAGCATTCAGCTCTGTAACATTCAGATCTTAATCTTTGTTGTCCCTTGGTTATCTGAGAAGCAATGTTGCATTGCCTGACAAAGAATTCACATTGTTCCAGGCCTGTGGGCAATAACATTTTTCAGGCTGCTGATCTGTCTTTATTATTTGAAAAATATATACAAAAAATAGTTCCAACAACTCCTCAAATAGCATTTTGTAGGCTTCAACTACTTTATGTCAAAGTACAGAAGCATGTATGAATAATGTGGCAGAATTTAGTCTGGTTTTTTGTTTTCGTTTTGCTCATCTGATTTCAGAAAAATATAGATAGTTGGGAGGAGGTTTACAGTGTGTGTTCCGAATATTAATACTATTCTAGGCTCAATTATGGTGGTTAGGCTATTCATACCATTTTACTTCCAGAGATATTTGCTTTGTTCTTGCAATGTAATTTATATAAGAGCTTTCACGAATACTTGCATTTTAGAATGATAAGCCAGAAAAATAAGTGTACTGTACTGTTGTGAGTTTGGGAAATTCAACTGCTGAAGTAGCCAGGCCAGTTTCTTGGTAAGAGTCCTAAGCATGTCATTAGTCTGACAAAGGAAATTGTTGTGTGCCAGAGGACAAGTGGATGGGCCCCCTCCCTCACCTGGCTGGTAGTGAGAAGGATAATAGCCAGAGTAGAGTATGTGAGAGCTGGGCTAGAAGCAGGAAGAAGCCAGACAGTGAGAGCCATTCCTGATTTTTGTTTGAATCGAAGCCTATGATTATGGGAGAAGCAAAACCTTCTGGGGTGTTAATGCTGTGAGCTCCTCCATCATAGGTTCAAGTTGCATATATGTGTAAAAAGCCATATATTACAAAAACACCACAGTGTTGTCTGCTGTCCTGCATTCTAATGAAACCAACCTCTGGGTAAGTGCCTGGAACCCTGGGAGTCTCACACTGCTCAGAGATTTGGGTAGGGTGCAACAACTCAATAGCGTAATAGGAGCCACAAATAGTTTCATAGAAGTAAAGATTCACAAAGAAGAGGAAAGCGTTTATAAAATTAAAGCGTATTCTATGCCAGCTAAGGAACTAAAACTTGCTTTCAGGGGTTGGTCCTGTAATTGGTAACTCTAGCAATGAAGCTCCTCATAGGATTGGAGACTTGCCTGTATTTACCTAGCCTAAGGCATAATTTTCCATTATGCCTCATGGAAACACATGAAAAGCTCCCATGCATCTTTGTGGGGATTCCACCAAAGGAGCTTGAAATTGACTGTGTCTGTTCTTCATGGGTTACTTGAGGGGGTGTCTCATTAGTATGATACAAATTTGGTTCTGGGTTAATTTTGTGAAGGAAGAGAAGGTGCATTTTTAGGAGCTCATGGAATTTTCCAAACAAGGTTGTATGCCCTCTTGCATTTGTTTTGTCTTCAAAATTAAAGCTGCCAGAGAAGAGGAGATTATAAACATTACTGCCCTAGCAAATCTGACCATATGGAAGATCCCATAGAGATAACAGTTACAAAGCCCTAACCTACCTCAGTAGAAGCAGGCTGCAGGCAGAAGCCAGAAAGTTCAGAGCCATGCTTGATTTCTGCTGGAATCCCAAGCAGAAGCATGGGAGAAGCAAGACCTTCTGGGGTGTTAATGCTGTCGATCTTCGGCTCAGGTTGTACGTATGTGTAAATAAAGGCACCACAATCTCTGCTGCCCTCATTCCAAGGAAACTGAACCCTGGGACCCCTGCAATCTTGCACCACTCAAAGATTGGGGTAGCATGCAACAATACATTTGATATAATTGCATGAAATATGACCTGAAGGATCCATTCAGATTGACTTAGATAGGAAGAGAGAGATACAAACAGTAAATTAGTTGAAGGGCTGAAATGACAGTGACAAATGATAATGAACAAACTGGGTTGGGGAAAGATAATCTTGTGGCACAGAGATCATCCTTGGGTCCAGGTTTTAAATGAACAATTAACATCTTCATTAGTGTGATAAATGAGGAAACAAACAGTATGTTTAGCACCTGTCTACAAAATGGAGGAAAAGAAAAGCAATACATTGCCAAGCACCTTGCAAATTTGAAACATGGACAGCTAGCTGTGTGCGTGTGTTTAAAAATCATAGAAATTCAAAGACTATTTGCAGAAACATTGTAAAATTAATGAATGTTAAAATGATGTTGGATTGAAATTAACAAGGTTAATAAGAATATGTAAAAATGGATTGATAACGGATGAAAATATAAAGTTATAATATGTTGAGATATAGAGTTAAGATAAAAGAAAGAGGGTAAGGATTTGCTGAACTAACCATGTGAACGGGAATACAAAAAAGGGAGGTGTGAGGAGGTCGGGGAAATAAGTAAACGAAATTTAAGATATGAAAAGATTGATTTGTTTTTAACTATTTTTTTATTCATTTTTTCTGTATTTTGTATCTTTTTTTTAGGTATTTTTGTACTCTTTGTATTTTTCTTTCTTTCTTTTTGTTTTCTTTTTTATTCTGTAACTTTCTTCTTTCTGTAAAACTTTAATAAATATATTTTTTTAAAAAAAATCATACATAAAAGCATTAGCAAAACTTTTTTCAGTGTTTTATGTTAACTCAGGATACAGGGATATATCTATATATCGGATAGACTTAGAAATGGCTAATAAAATGGATGGAAACCATCATTGCCCCCAACTTGGTGACAATAAAATAAATGATGCAGAGAGGGAGCTGCAGCCCAATATAGGAAAAGCAGTAGTGAGGGAGCACCTGGATTCTTTCAACAAAACATAGCTAAGAGTAGCCAGAGTTTCTGAGTAATGCTAAACTCTGTTAAATTGTAAGTGAAAGCTTCTAAACTTCTCACAGCCATGCTGGAAGAGGAGAGGCAGGGCAGGGGAGCACATGACCCCTGAAGGAAGGCATAGCTCATTCCCATCATGATGAATAATGGTTTGACAGTGCTTGATAGACTCTCATGATTCAGTTTTAATAAGTGTGTAGTATGTTTGTATAGGGGATGCGGGTGGCGCTGTGGGTTAAACCACAGAACCTACGACTTGTCGATCAGACAGTTCAAATCCCCACGACAGGGTGAGCTCCCATTGCTCAGTCCCTGCTCCTGCCAACTGAGCAGTTCAAAAGCACGTCAAAGTGCAAGTAGATAAATAGGTACCACTCCGGCGGGAAGGTAAACGACGTTTCCGTGCACTGCTCTGGTTCACCAGAAGCAGCTTAGTTATGCTAGCCACATGACCCGGAAGCTGTACACCGGCTCCCTCGGCCAATAAAGCGAGATGAGTGCCGCAACCCCAGAGTCGGTCACGACTGGACCTAATGGTCAGGGGTCCCTTTACCTTTATGTTTGTATAGTGTTCATAGTTTATTTTTAAAATTCTTAATTTGCATTTAAAATAATCCAATCCAAAAAATAATAATCAAATGTCCAATTGACTACAGGCACAATTATTTCACTCCTTGTATTTAAGTGTTTTTCTTTCCTTCAAAACAAAACAAAATATGCTGGGTTAAGTGTACAGAGTCACTGTACAAGAGCATGTATATGCAGTATTAGGTCTGAGGCCATTTTTGAGCCAGATTTTCTGCAACAGAGCAAAAACACCCAACTGTTAATAAGTGGAGAGAGGGGTCGAAATTGATTGGAGCATGTTAGGCTGAAAAGCACTAAACAAGATTTTAATGTTTAAGTAACAAAGCTACCTTTTGTTCTCACATCAGCACCAACAGAACAGCTGGAAATAGATGTCCTTTTGAAAAAAGGTCATTGAAAAATGCTTTGACATGCCATTAGAAGTAATATGAGGGCAATGCACATGCACATGATGACACCAAAAGTTCATCAGAAGTTTAAACTCTGCTATCTATTTGTAATAGAGAAGCATAGTTGCTTCTCTAGTTATAATATTTCAAGGCGTTCTGGACATAATTTTAAAAAATTGTTATTGATTTCATTTTACAATGCCCACCTCTGTTTCAGGATCACTAACACAGCACCTGTTGGTCCCAGTGCTTCTGTCAGTACCTCTTATAGTGCCTGCAAAAGGTCTTGGTAAACATCTCAAAAATTCACAATGCCCATATTTCATTGGGTGCTCAGATTGGACACTCACTCTTCCTTCCGCACTGAGAAGAGGTGAAATAACTTCTTTCTGTGAATTAGTGTGGTGGTGGCTGATGTAGTTGCCTTTTTTCGTTAATGGGGGACATGTCTGCACCATAGCTGTCAACGTTTCCCTTTTTTTAAAGGGAAATTCCCTTATTCTGAATAGGATTCCTTACAAGAAAAGAGAAAAGTTGACAGCTACGGTCTGCACTATTTTATGATCCTATATCTTTTTCTACTCTTTTGGATGTGGCAGTCATTTTGTTTTATGACACACTATATGTCAGCCATTTTGTGACTGGCACCTATAGCACTTTCTCAGAATTCCACATATTAGACTATTTTCTCTCTTCTTTTTTATTATAATACATGAGTTACATTGCATGTGAAAAATAGAAATATAATACCATTACAATTCTTTAACATGTATACAAAATCTGTTTCCCTACTCCAGCTTCTTGTTGTTTTCACTATTTACGGTGGTTAGTTGACTTAATGGTCAGCTTCAGTCCTTCATTTCTACAGTCCTTTGCTTCTCACATGAGATTTATAAGCCCAATCCTAGTATGACTTACGTGATTGCCTGTATGATTCACATAAGTGTGAGTGTTAGTGAGTGAGGAATAGCATGTGAGGTGAGGCCTGAGAAAAAATGCCTGACTCTTTCAAAACGCAGTTACTTCTCTTTTCCCCAGCAATCCTCCATCACATTTCAAGCCTTCTCAGTGCATACCAAGAGAAATTCCCTACTGATAGTTTTGTCTACCTAAATGGAAAAATTCTTGCAGTTTTTAATCTTTTAGTTAGTTTTTTGAATTAAAAGGTGTCAGTCGTTTTGGTGCTCCTCAGCACATGTACTGGGTTGTGTTTAGCAGGTTGAACAGTATAACTATCAGCTAACACATCAGTTAATCCATCAGCTTAGACCAGCAAAAGAACAGACTAAAACAGAATATATCAATGAGAAGTCACCACACACCCTTCTGGAATGGGAAAGCCTGCATACCAGATGTATTCCATATTTAAGTCATACTACATCCATCACTTCTGTTTCTGTTTAAGTATATTGAAGATTGTTACTGTGGCTTTTTTCTTTATATAAATGTGTGTGTGTGTGTGTGTGTGTGTGTAGTATACCCCACTATTTGCCTTGTATTTACATCAGTAGTTTCCACATGAAGCTGAAGTCTTAATATAAGACAAACTGCAGGAAAGTAAGGAGGATTTCTAATATATGTGACAAAAATAAGTCCCAAAGTACAATACAAGTAGCCAGTTTTGTTCACATTACATGCTGGAAAATGTTCTAGCCACATGAAAACCATCAAAATGACCACAGCCAGTTTTCACAAAAACTGAATTTGGCTAGTCCTGGAGACATGTTGGCTCTTGTATATTCAATAATGCAAGATACATTTTCCTTTGGTGAGGAAAATGTGTTGTGAAGTAGATCTTGCATTATATTAATTGGCCCACAGAACTGTAAAACAAAACCTCATCCACCACCATGTTAATTCAAATTTTTTGCTTGATACATGCATTTCTCAGTGGAATTCAGTTTGAGATGCTCAGTGCACTGATTTGCTTCATCTGAATTTCTTCCCAAAGAAATTGCTGGGATTTTTTATATTAAACCCCCCCCCCCTATTAGCTGGATTTTTAAAAGTTAGGTAATTCCTCATGATTTTGTTTAGGTGATTGAGTTAGACTGTCCTTACGTTGAATACTCTGTGCCATTCTTCCATGGAATTCAATAGTCGCAGCATTGCCATGTTTGAATGACAGTTAAGTCTATCAGCTCACTCCTTGACGGGAGGTCACATGGCTTTGTGACAAAGTACAACATTAAGTGGGTTTCTGAATAATAGAGTTTGTGAGTTTTTTGTCTTGTGCAACTTTTGACAGAAGTCTTCAGCCTTCAGTGAATAATTTTGAATACCTGGAACTCCACAGCCAAGCTGCCAATCAGGCTGCCACCTTTACTTCCCTTCAGGCTTTACAGTGAAGGAGATGGGAGAGGCTCTGAACATCAATTGCTGCCAGATTTCAGCATTGTACCACAAAGCAACAGGCAAAAATGGCACACTTTCCCCAGCCTCCCTTGTTTCAACAGCTTGACAAGTTAGGCAGCTAGGCCCCTTGGTGAAGCAGATCTGAAGATTCTCCCTTTCCTGTGAAAGACACAGTCTTTCTCACAGTATTTCTCAACTATAATTGAAGTGGGATAAGGCAGCATGAACGATCACATAGTCTCTGGTCAAATCCTTCTTGTGAAAGAGAATTAGAGATAACATCAATGCTGTGGAGGTCCATTCAACTTCTGCTTCTTCCAGTTGAAGAAGTTATCTGAGATTTCAAAGGGACAAGTCTACTTTTTTGAAGAAGAAGAAGTCTTTGAAGAAGTTCTATAAAAGTGTTGGCTAACTTCATCTAGGTGGTAAAAAGGTGATGGCCATGTTGTTGCAATGGGGCTGATGTTGAAAGTCCCAAGCTTTGTTATAGGTGCCCTTGGAAAAGTCAAGTTTTTCAGTAAACCTCAGATATCCTTCTAGACCAGGGGTCTGCAACCCACGGCTCCGCAGCCGCATGTGGCTCTTTTACACCTTTGCCGCAGCTCCGGGGCGCATATTAGCGAGGGGAGGAGGTGCATTGGGCGCCCCGACACTCCCCACTGTGGCGGGCGCTGTACTGGCTGTGACGTCGCATGGGGGCGGTGCGTGCGTTAGTCACGCACCGTCCCGACGTCACCTTCCCGCCCGCTGTCAGATTGCGGCTCCGGAGATATATTTGTTTTAAATGTCGCAATGGTTTTGCGGCTCCCAGTTTTTTTCCCCTTCGGAAACGGGTCCAAGTGGCTCTTTTTGTCTTAAAGGTTGCAGACCCCTGTTCTAGACAATGGAGTAGTAATAGTCATTCCGATTTCAGAAGGATTGCTATGTGAATTTAATAAAATTAAACAATTCAAGACAATATATACATGATTAAGAAGAAAAACTAGGGAATATATGTGTGTGTGTGTGTGTGTGTGTGTGTGTGTGAGAGAGAGAGAGAGAGAGAGAGAGAGAGAGAGAGAGAGAGAGAGAGAATAAACAGCCATAGTTTTTTACCCAAAAGAAATGGGAGATTATAGCACCTCAGCTACAGAGTTATTCATTTAGGAAACTAGAAAGTGTGTCTTCTGAGTTTATGGCTCATGGGGGGGATGCTGGAATGACATGATGTCCCGTTCCCCCACCCCCTGTTTCCTTCCTTTTAACATGCTGTGCTATTTTTAATGTGTTTCTGTAATGAAGCATGTCTGCTTCCTTTGTGTTTTTTCTTCTTGTTCAGGTATAGTCATTAAAGGATCAGGTTTTGTGTTGGGGTGGGACATAATAATTCTGTCCTTTCCATTGTTTATAAATGCCAACACCAATGTATTTATTATTTCCCCATTATTTTCCTCAGCTAAACATAGAGAGAGCTTCCTAAAGTGTAACGACTCCCCTTGCTGGTATTTATAAGTCATGACAATGTTGGCTATAATGCATAAAAAGATTGGCTATAATGCATCAAAATAGGAAATGTGGACCAAATAAATTTTGTAATAAAAAGCATCAGAATAGTCATCTGCTGATAATGATAATATTTTATTCAGTTTCAGAGCAAAAGTTGACTTCTGAAGTATGGAAATTTTTGATAGCTATTTTTGTTACATAAAAATAATCATAGTGCAGAAACAAGTAGCAGTAGGATGAAAAAGATACCTGTGCATAAACAAATAAAAACTCAGTTTTGTTACAGTTACACATTCTTAAATGATTTAGAAACAAGCTATATTGTTTCTCAGACCATAATTTGCCTGGCTGACATCTAACAGCAAACTATGGTTTGGTGCCGCTATGTATTAGTAAACCACCTTATGAGGGCAGTATGTCCTGAAAGGCAGGTTATTTATTTTTGTTCATTAATTAAACTTTTAGACTGCCCTTTATTGTTGCAGTATACAATCAGCATGATTAAAATTAATCACACTAAAACATAACAATACAGTAGAACAAAAAGCTTTCATATAAACAATGTATAGGTAACTAAAATAATAGAACAGACTAGTCAACACAAACAACATAAAATCTCCAAACAGATTAAGAATTTTGAACTGGCACCAAAGAGATTGTAAAGTCAGCACCAGCCTCTACAAGGAGGAGTAATCTACAATTGGGGTGCCATGTCAGAGAATGCTCTCTTCTGTTCTTGCCATATAGGAGCCCTAGTGAAGGTACATAACGAAGATCCTCAGCTGAAGTTCTTAAGACATAGACATGATGTTCTAGAGAATAAGTAAAGTAATTCGCCAGTTTTCTCAAATTCAAAAGAAAAGGAAAACTCAGAGCAGTCATCTTGAGGGAAGATTATTCCATAGCTGCAACTTAAAATGCCCATCCCTGAACCACCATAGATCTTTACCTCCTTTTCTGAATGTTTACATAAGGTTGAAAGCCATAAAAGTACTTGGACCTTACATGTATTAAGGAGACATTTGTTCCTATGGGGACCTCAAGACAGAATTTGCTCTTGCCTGTAGTTGTTCTGTTCCTAGTAGTAGACTAAGATATCTTAAACACCCTAAGCTGAATAACATTTGGATGCATTGTTAGCTGTTGACTCTCAAGGTGGGAGTTGGGAGCAGGTCAAGAAGAACTTACAAGGTGTCAGTGAAGTTAACTCTTTATTCAAAGAAATGAAATGGCTCAGGCCTACTGGACAGAGCAACTCTTCCCAGCAAGTCTTGCCCCAATGAGGCAGTTGCAAGCACTGAAGCACTGATCACTCATTGTGATCCCACCACCAATCCCCTGGCTCTGAGCTTTCTTTCCTTGGGGGTACCCCAGCTGGTGCCTCCCACCATTCTTCTGCATCCAACTAGTCCAGGACATTGGTCCAGGGAACCCAAGCCCTCAATCTTTTGTGATGGGTCCCAGATCCTTTTCCCTTTTTCCTCTCCTTTTCAAAAAGTTTTTAAACTATGCTTATGGAATGGTTTGGTGCACTGCAAAGTAAAATGCTGGTGAAACACTCTTAGCCACCCATCACCTTTATTTGATTAGAGGCCTTTGTGTATATCAGCTGGCATGTCCAAACTTGTGTCATAGGCCTGTGCACTGTTATTTAAATACCCATTACCCCATCTGGAAACTTGCATCGTTTGGTTTGGTTTTCTTCCCTCCCCCTCCAAGCCCCCATCTTGTTGCATTTTCTTCTCAGTTGTGATTTTTTAATTGCTGCTGGTAGAAAGTGTGTGTATGGGAGAGAGAAGATAAATGTGACTCTGCTATCCGTTAACCAGGCACTTTCTGTGAATGGGTGTGGAAGAATCAGTTCCTTCATCTATTATCTCCTTATGCTATTCCACTTGCCACAGTTCCCCACTGATGTTGTCTCTTCCTCTCTTCCCATCAAAAAGAGCTTCATAATTTTCATAAAGACAACCCTGCCAATGTATGACTACTTGCGTTAGGCATACTGCTTGGAGTTTCTGGGTGCTTTGTGTCCCTTTCTAAAGGCGCTGCTTATCAGTGTTCCACAAAATGCAGTCATTTGGTCACCAAACCAGCCAGGAATCCCTTCCTGGTGACTGTGTTAGTGGATGAGCTTCCTTCCACACATGACTTGGAAGGGGCTGGGTTTCTCAGTGAATGACAGAAGCAGAGACATTTCCCACTCCTTACAGACCTCCGTGGCACTTGCAGAAAGCCTTGGGCAGGCACTAGATTTTCTTCAAGCTAGCCTGGGAGAAACAAGCAGTGATGGGGAATCCTCACAGCTTCAACATATTTTCTACCCCAGCATAAAATGAATCCTTCTCCCAAGACCCGTGCACATGCCAGAGGACTTTGGGAAAGGGGCTTGAGTGACCACATACAGTTCTTGATTGTAAAGGTAAGCCATTGCTGCAACTGATTTGACACCATTGCTTTATTATTTTAAGTTCTAGCAACTACAAAATATTATAACTGAAATTCTTATTTTTATTAACTATTTTGTTTTCTTTATAGAGATATTTCTATCCTGCCTTTCTAGTCACTAGGCATAACTCAGGGTAGCTTACAACTATTTAAAATCCACAATGTAATAAAATACAATAAAACATGACATTAAATTTATTAATATGATGGGTAAGGGTGAAAACTTTCAGACTGATTTTTTTAAAACTGAAAACCAATAGGAGGTTATTTCTTGCAAAACTTATTTTCCTGATTTTCATTTTGTCACTAGAGGGCACTTCACCACACAGAATCATCTTTGTTAACTTGTTCCTTGGAAATGCAGCACTTATTTCAATATAAGGTTCCCCTGTATGAAAACTCTGTTCACTGCATTTTGAAATGATACCTGGTACAACTAAAAAGGAAGTGATGCTTGCAAGAGCTGCTTTCTTCCTGGACCCATTGAAAAACTGGTTAACAGTGTTAATCAACATAGTCAGTTAAATTTAATCTAAGATAACTTCATTTGAGATGCACATATCATCATTATAAAAATCAGGAAACCCTTTTTATGTTACATGCAAAAAAAAAAGGAAGCACTGTAGGGAGCTTAATTCTACATCTGAAAAACTAAAAATTTCATGTGTTAATACTGAGCTTAACTTAGAGAGAGAAATGTGTTTCATGTGTACTTTTAAACTTCAGATGTAAGCAGCATCATACAGAAAAGGGAAAGTGAACTGGGTGATCTTGTTCAACCCCTATACAATACAGTTGATTTGCTGCAAGATTAGCTCTGGAGAGTTACCTGTATATTGTCAATGTGCAGGCTGTGGACCTGGCATCTAATTTCAGCAGTTGAGGTACTTTAAAATGAAAACTACTAACCTCCAGGAGTTTTGAAGTTTTTATAAGTTGGCATTCCTGTCCATACACAGAGTAGTAGTCAATAAAATTTACTCAGAGTAAACCCACTGCAATTAATGGAGCTGGCTTAGTAGTGTTCATTAATTTCAGTAGGACTACTCTGAGTAAAACTTATTTGACTGTCACCAAAGGTGTTGTGCTGTTATTAAGGGTGATTCAGACATCGCTCTTACACAGATATACTGTGTTGAGAAAACACAATTCACATCATCACTTGTTTAGTGACGGGTGTGAGTTTTTATGTTTTTTGAGAATGCTGACATGAAAGGAAAGTGATCTATTTAAGGAAAAATATTTATTATGTATAAAAGTGTCTCTGATACTGTACACAATTAGGTTAATAAGAACAAACCCTGCCCACAGGCTTGCAATCTAAAAAGGAAGGGGAAAGAAGAGAAGAGGCAGGTGTTAAAGGCTTAGGGGAATAAATACATTTAAATGCTTTCGTAGAGAGAGAGATTGAGGGGGGCATCAAGTTGCACAGAAATGGAAGCAAGACTGAAAAGGATGGAGGAGTGGAATAGAAGGTTTAGACAAGGGAAAGTATCAAGAGCAGAGAAATTAAGAAGGCCAAGTGAGAAAATATGTAAAAAGGAGACAGAGAGACAGTCCAACCCTGTGTGTATCCTTGCATAAGTCCCATTGTGTTCAAGTGGGCTTTCTTGCAGGAAAGATTTAATTTCTTTAAATTGTGCCGCTTCATATAAGAAAAATATCGAAGCAGTTTCCATAAAAGCAATAAAAATGCAACAACATTCAGTAAAACTTTCCTTTAAAACTAGATAAAAATGATTTAAGGGAAACACAAACACAACTGGATATCAGAACTAAAACTGAGCAGTGTAAGAAATTAAAACATTAAAAGTCAGAGCCCAATAAAGCTTAGTGTTTCCACTTCACAAATCACCTGAGGAAGGACATTTCAGACGGTGATGGTATCACCAAGAAGGCCTGCTGCCACATTGTGACCAACAGGCAGTCCATTGGTCATGGAACACAGCCTGAACCATTCTGTTGCAGCCCAAGTCACTCTGTTGTTTTTAAAACTGAATCTGAATCATCTGATAAGGAGGTGGGGGCCTGTGAAGTGAGACATAACCAAGGAGAATGGAAGCAAACTGCAGATACAGAACAAGCCAAAAATGGAGGATATCAAATTGAATTGTGGCCATAGTGTTTGGGGAGAGGAGGATTAACCTTTTTTTGTGCTATGTCAGTCTATGCAATGGGTGAATAAATTAGGGAAGTGGTGTCATGGCTCTTATCTGGACCACAATAGTTGTTTTGAACTGTAAAAAAAAAAAGGTGGAAATCAGATTGGAGGTTTTGCAACATATCTAGCTTAGCATTCGAAAAGAGTCAAAGCAGAGGGCAGAAAGTTATCATAATTAAGCTGAGAAATGTATAGAAAAGAAACTGTAATGACTGTAGAGTAGAGGGAGTCAATAAAGAATGCATTTTAGCAAAGCTGAAAAGTCTAAAACTACAAGTTTCTTGTAGTAGCTTGAATGGAAAGAATCAGAGAAGATTTCAAAGAAAAGAACACTGTTCCAGAAGTCCCTTTGGGAGAGAAGAACTAGTTAAAAACTGTTGTTCAATATTTGCATCAGAAACATAGAGCGCAGTAGTGCTAACACTAGTTGCATGCTAATCCTTGGTGCATAACCAGACTTCTTTAATTATAACATAGGTCACTGTTTCTGGTTCTGATGCAGGAAGGTATTTTGGAGTGTGTCTGAGAATGCAGCACAGGGGTACATACTGTGCAAAAGTGTTCTGTTTCCACAGGTGCATAGAGATTTTTGATGGCTGATAGAATTATGAGCAGTTATCTAAAACTAGAAGCAAAACAATGCATTGCTTCTCTTTATTCTTCCAGGGTTGCCCCTCACTATGATTCTAGATTTGGATAGGTAGTTGGTCTGATGCAGATGAAATAAATAAAAAAAACCTTAGAGACCAACTAAGTTAGTTCTGGGTATAAGCTTTCGTGTGCATGCAAAGCTTATACCCAGAACTAACTTAGTTCGTCTCTAAGGTGCTACTGCACAATTTTTCAATTTCTTAATTTATTTCCCTCACTATATCAGTATGATTTCTATGAAATTTCACAATTTATATGGATCTTTGCTGGCATCAGTGGAGAGCTATTTTTGTGTCTACTAGTTTGCATTACCTAGCATGGGCACGCAGAGGGCCAGCTTGCCAAATTATTTCCTCCCCACCCTCTCCTACTCTGTCCTGTGGCCAAGCTATTCAAACTATGGGGAGAAGTAAATTGAGAGACCCCTGAGTGGCTTGCTGTACTTTGCTGATCTGCTGCTGCCGCCGCCACTGCCAGTCACCATGGGCAAGGAAGGCATGTTGGGATTCTAATGCTCTCTACTTGGATGTTGAATTATGCAATAGACACAAGTGTTAATTTATAAAGACTTCACTCCTGATCTGTGCGGTGACACAACTGTAACAATAAAGAGCTTTGTAGCACCTTAAGGCCTAACAGATTTATTATGGCATAAGCTTTGTGAACCATAGTCCATTTCATCAGATGCATGGAGTGTTATTCTGAGTTGTGGGGGCACACACACACACACACACACACACACACACCCCTAAGTGGAGGGAGAGACAGATGATAGAAAGTGAGGTCAAGTGAAAATGAAATGTATAAATGTACTGTGTTAATTAGGTGCTTAATAGCAGCAATTCACACACACACACAGAACTCTTGATGATACAGACATTCTGGCGTTGGTAAGCCAATTAACACCTATGCCAGGCTAAAAATCTGCACATGATAGCACTGGCAATCCTTGACATACTGCAATTCAACAGTTTCATGTTGCAGTCTCCCTTTACAGTTAATACTGTATGTTGGTTTTTTGGGTGCCACAAGAGTGTTTTTGCTCCAAAAGATGAAAAAGGCTTTTCCTCTGGAAACTTAACAATGCTTGTCTTGATAGTTCTTTCCTTTTCTCAAATACCTGCTGCTCTGGCTGAAAATGGACTTGCTTGTAATACAAATACACATTCTTGTAAGGATTACATTGAAAATGTATGTGAATTGCTTGGATAGTCAAAACTATATGCACCAAGTATTATTATACAGTACATTTTCTCATTGATTAGATTTCTTCACCCTTGGAACTATTTTCAAACTGGATGTTTCAAATTCTGTGTTTATCTAGGCATTGTTGAAGTAAAAGTTACAGCAGTCAATTCAATTAAGACTGCCATTCATTTTAAAGCTTGAGTGAATATGGAAACCTGTCATTTTAACATGCTGTATTATTTGTTTGTTTATTTGATTGTTTTGGGAAAGAAAAGTTATCAACTTTTTTCCTGAACAGGTTGCTTTGTCTTTAATGGAGTTGAGTACTTTTATAGGCTGTGACTGTTTTTCTTCATATAACAACCAGTTTATTGGGTGAAATTAGTAGGCGATTCATTTTGGTTCCAATGTTGCTGCAGGTAGCTAGCTTGATATTTGCATGCTGAGTGGTTGTTTAAAGTTGCATGGTAAGCTGACAGTGCATGAGAGGGCCTTTTCTGTGATGTCTTCCCGCCCCTAGACCTCCCTCTCTCCCAGATGACTAATAATGTTTCCTTCAATGACAGTGTTTAGAAGGCAATTAAAACTTTTCTTCTTAAAATCAAGCTATTGACCCCTTCTAGATATTTGAGTTGCTGTTCTGTTGTTCTGATTCTTCATATTGTTTTACTGTTTATAGATTTATGTCCTTCTAACTTTCATAGAGAAGAAAAGCAGAATATTGATTATTAAAAACACATACTTATAAAATCATTGAAAGTCAAACAAGAAAATGTCTGTGCCATTTTTTGGTCAATGCAAGAGAAATCAGGACCATTGATTCTAGGGGAAATTTGAAGAGGGATGACTCAGAAGGATTCCCAATGGCCTTTTAGGAATGGAGTTTTATTCTGGGTATATTCTGCTACATGTTTATGCCACAATAATAGTGCATTAGTGATTGATTTATTCTGCTATATTAATCATTTGGTGATGCTTCCAAAATGTTACCACATTATTGCTGTCTGGAAAGGCTATAGCGCAACAAAAGCGGTATAGAAATAAATCAGAATATTTGTGTCATAAAAAGTTACAGGATTTCAGCAGGAAGTTATTAGACATGAACTGATTGGAAAGCAATGTGACCACCACAAAGCTTTAGCAAGCAAAAACAGGATTGAAAGTGGGGTCATGTATGACTTGCCCTGATAGCATCATGAGCACAAATCATCAAGAATATGCAATATCAAGGACATATGTAGTCATATATATGCTTATTTTTGTGTTGACATTCATCTCTGTCTTGACTCTCTTTAGGCTTGTACAGCTCCCCCACCCCCCAATTATATTACTTGTATTATGCAATAATGGCACCATGCCACAATTAGTGAAGATGTTTGTCTTCTTTCTGGAACTAGTCTTGGGAGCTAGTTATCTTTGAAATCCAAAGGGGGAAAATGCTTGAAACCGGCAGTTGTAAACATCCCATTGACACAATATATTAACAAAAAGGAGTCTGTTCATCAGGCTAATTGAAGTTATCATGTACCAGATGGCTAATTACAATACTACATTTTTAATAACTTCCACACATAACAATAAGAGTCATATATGGAATATACTAATAATCTGCATTTATCTCCACATAGAGATGGCCCTGGGATGAAAGGTAGGGATATATTTAGGGCATCTCCAGACTATCAGTGTTTTGTGGGAGGCTTCAAGGGCACACCACAACTTGGGGTTTGTGCATTTTAAGTAGATTAAAGCTCTCTGTCACCCTAGCACAGCAAATCCACTTCAAAAACCAAAACCCCATACTTTCTACCATTTGAAAAATGAGGGAGAAATGCATTGAAATGTGTAGGGTGAACAAATGGCTAATGGGAAGATATGTAAATCCCCTGCAATCAAATCATGTAATTGAACCCCAAACAAATCAGAATGAATACTCAATAAACACCAGATATAATCTAACCTCTGTGTATACTTTGCACAAGCAAATCATGATGAATGCTCAATAAATGGGTCATCTGGAGTGGGGCCCAAAGAAATTGACTTTCAAACAAGTGTTCAATACAAGGTGCAAAGGGAACCAACTGCCTGAAAATTGTCTTCAACATTTCTCAGTTCAGAACAATACTGGGGAATTAATTGTGTCTTAACCATGCAAAATGAACATCTCAGCAGTTGCTGAGGCTAAACTGAGAATAATTTCCCATTTATATATTTCAATTGCTGATTAAAAAATATACAGTGGAATTTTATAATACATAGCAAACATCAGTTTTGTGGAATCTACTTTTTTTCTAGAACACTGAGATCCACAAACCAGATTCCAGTTCAAAAAAATACTACACAGAGAATTAAAGAATTCTGAATGCAGGAATTGAAATCACACTAGGTAAAGGTAAAGTCATTAGGTCTAGTCGTGGCCGACTGTGGGCTTGCGGCGCTCATCTCGCTTTATTGGCCAAGGAAGCCAGCGTACAGCTTCCGGATCATGTGGCCAGCATGACTAAGCCGCTTCTGGCGAACCAGAGCAGCACACGGAAATGCCGTTTACCTTCCTGCTGGAGTGGTACCTATTTATCTACTTTCACTTTGACATGCTTTTGAACTGCTAGGTTGGCAGGAGCAGGGACCGAGCAACGGGAGCTCACCCCGTCATGGGGATTCGAACCGCCGACCTTCTGATCAGCAAGTCCTAGGCTCTGTGGTTTAACCCACAGTGCCACCATCCGGAAATCACACTACTTCCACACAAAAAATCATTCCTCCTTACCCCAAAATCTCTTCATTTCAGCAACATAATTTGGCAGGAGACCATCATTTCGTTCCTGAAATTTTAAACAGTTGGGAGTCGGAAGTCCTTGCAAATCTATGTCAAATCATGCAGAGATCTACTAGTAGATCACAACCTACAGTACTTCTGCCCACTTCTTTCAAGGAGATTGATATTTCCAACTGAAAAAGCTTGGAGACTGGGGGTTCAGGCCAAAGCCTAGATAATATTTGCAAATAACCCAGCTTCTGGCTTAGACTGGCTGTAATATCTCTGATCCTAGAGCCCATCAGCAAGGAAGGCAAATTCTTACCCAAAAGGTGTTCATATAAAGCAGTCTTTATAGTGAGTCAAAGTATTCATTGAACTAGGTATCGGCTATTATTTTTTATTATTAGTGGTGGGTCTTCAAGGCATAAAAAAGAAATCTTTCCTTGCTCTGCTGCTCTTTTCATGACGATGCTAGGAATGGAACCTGGGACTTCCTGCACACAAAGTGCATGCTCTACAGCTTAACCTTTAGCAGCTGAATCAAGATATAAAGTTCGGGAACCAGTTTACTGGGAAGAAGTTTACCTGAACTGGACTAGTTCAATCAGAAGAGAACTCCATTAATTGATAAGCTGTCGGAAAACAAACAAAAGTGAATTGGTAGCCACAAAGGGAGTAGTAGCTGGTTGAGACCTGAGAATGCAAGGGTGGGATGTTAACTGGCAGCTGAGAAGAAAGAGTTGAGCATCTCCAAAATCTTCAGTTCTCTTGAAGTGTCTGTGGACCCCCTGTACCCAGATGTTACTGGGCATCAGCTCTGATGGTTGGCCGTGCTTGCCAGGGCTGATGGGAATTAGAGTCTGGCAATGTGAAGGACCCCAGATTCTCCACCACTGCCTAATTCTTGTAGCTTTGTTTTTGGCATCCATCTGTCTTGGGTGACAATGGAGGAGTGTGCCTTTTAAGGTGATGTCAAACCATTGCAGAGTTACAGTGCCTGCTGTGGCTGATATAGGAGAGACATGTTTTGTTGCAGCTGGGGCAGATGAATGTGTCCTTAGAATACCCCCCCCTCCGCTTTTTAAATAACAACTCACAAATCTGATGTGATAATGATCTTCCTCTATATTCCTTTTTGAACTTTAGGGTGAAAAGCGGTACCAACTTGATCTTTTGCATATATAAAACCAGTATTCCCATTCATGAATGACCTTTAACAAATTATTTCCAATAAATGCAGCTGGATCTAAGTAGAAGCTTTGAAAGGTCATAATCTAACTATGGAAAATGTAGGTAAAATGAACTCCCTGCAGCAACTGATTACTTGGAGGTTTTTGTGTGACATCAGTATAATTATAATTTAAATTCATGCATTAGGAATGAATTTAAAGGTGATGGCCTTGCCTGGTTTCTTCCCACTTTCTGGCTATTGCCATGCTTCACTACAAATAAGATAATTTGGAGTATGCTTCTTTATTTTACTCTAATAATAAAACAAGATGAATGCGTTTTACATTCTGTTTTAGAGAGCCCCCTTTTTTTGTAACATTTCACTTTCCATCTTCAGGGACATAGATCAAGCACAGTATTTATGTTGAATCACACCTTTCAGAGCAGCCAAATCTATCACTCCGTTGGACCTTTGTTTTTTCTCTATGGATATTTGTTATTTTTATTGATATTCCTTATTGTGACTAAATTGTTCACCAGGCACCAAAGACAAATGCAGAAGCCAGATTAAAATAAAACTGTCCACATTACAATGCAAAAGCCTAAGTCAGATTGATTGTAACACAAATAAATGCCTGGGCAAAGAGAGCAGTCTTTACCTGCCACTTAAATGCGATGAAAAGAGGTGCATGATAAATAGCCCTGAGGAGGGCATTCCACAGATAGAAAGTCCTCTCCCTCGCAGCATCCCTCTCATCTCTGAAAGTAAGAGGCACCTTGCCTACCACTGGACAAGTTCACATGGGAGCAGGATGCTGCTGCTGTGGAGGCTTCTATAAACCAGAGTTGAGCATCATTAGTAAACTGAAAGAGCAATTTTCTTCCATTCTTCTGCTCATTTAACCACCTTGGCAGCATGACAGGTTTTATTTTTGAAATGAATTAGCATTCCAATAAGGCTTCACTTTGAATCCATGTTTTTGTTTTCCCCCCTGCTGCCAACAAATGTACTACACGTAGTGTACAGGCATCCCCCCACTTACACTGAGGTTAAGTTATGGGCCCCATGCACATAAATTGCATAAAGTGGGGAGCACCAATTTAAAGGGTTTTAAACACCCTCTCTGCCACTCTCTCTTCAATCCATACAAAAAATACTGTATTCAAAAATATCCATAACTAGAATTGAAGCTTTGGGGCTGGCAGGAGGTTGGAGGACATGCAGGAAAGGGGCTGCTACTGCACGACTCCACACACCAGCTGCTAAGCTGGGAGGCTGAGCAGCATAAACAAAACCCCACTGCGCCTCTGGTCTCTTCAGGGCTTCATCCACCCTCACTGATGTTCTCTTCAGGGTCTGGGGAGGGTCTCCTCATGAGCCATGAGGATTCTTCAGCTCTCTCCCGCCATTTCCGAGTTTGAATTGAAATATTTAATTATTTCCTGGTACCTATACGCAATTGAGTGCAAGTCAGTTGTTTGTAGATGCAGAGACGCCTGTACTACACAAGCTGGATTGGGGCAAAAGTCTTGCCTTAGAGTGTTGGTAGGTAATGAAACCACAAGCACAGGAAGACAAGATGGGACTGCCAATCTGATTTGCCGGGGCAGCAAACTTCCATGTTTGCTTTTACTTCTGTTGCCTCCACCCTTCAGAATGAGAGGAGTGGGAGAACTTCATTCACTCTCAGTGGCATCATTGCATATTCAAATTTGATTGGCTACCAAGCACTGTGAGGTCATGTTCACCACATGGACCCTGAATGAGCTTATGTAGAGCTATTTTGTGTTTAAAAAATAGGGGGGGGGGTGGCGGCATCCAAGCAGCAGGAGACAATTACTGTGCAATAAAAGTCAATGATGATGATGATGATGATGATGATATAAACTGTGAACAGGTGTTGCAACATGAAACCATTGGGCCATATTCAACTAAATAATGTGAGCAGAATGACTTCCACTTGCACAATGGAGCTTGCACTCACACACACAGGCACACTGTCCCCAAATCTCCTGCAGAGGTTGGGGGAGCCCTAGAACAAATTTTTGGTGTGTGCAAGGGAGGAGAAGAAGAAAATGTTCCACTACAGGGGGGAAATAACATGACTTCGTGCCAGGTATAATTCTACCCATTTTCATGACACACCCATCACAGGACCTTTTACAAAGAAGTCAATATTTTAAAAGAGGAAGAAGAATTGACCTGACACTTCATTCTACAGCCTGTTAAAGAGCAAGTAAATGTTTTAAAATTAGTGTAAAGCCTGATTTCAGCTCTTCTGAATTGGTATGGCAAAACTAGGGGTTTACCTCTCCCAAGAAATGAACAACTACATTCATAACCTCCATGTTGCAAACATGACCAAATCCATGAGCTGCTGATTCCTGATAACAATCAAATTATTCCATCAGGCTGACTTAGTGTGCAGCCATATGGTTCTTATTTAGGAAATTAGGTATAGTGTTCTTGTGCTTTCTGAACACTTGCAGTTACTGTTTTAGCTTTCCAGTGCAAAGTAAAATCTGATATTAAAAATAATGAAATGTTTAAGCATAGTGGCAATAATAATGAATAAGAATCATTAACACTTGTATAGAGCTTTAAAACATTTTACATGGATTTTCTCGTTGCAATCTTTACAACCCTGTAAATCACTGCTATTATCTGCCATCAAACATAGACTGAGGCTAAGAAGTGGTTGCTTATCTAAAGTCTCCTATTGAGTTCATGGCAGAGACAAAAGTTCAAACCAGGGACTTCCTGATTCATAGCTCAGTCTCTTCCTCATTACACCATGCCAGCTCTTTATTTATACATACCTCTTGTATGTATACCTCTTACACATACTGCTGTGCTTAGAAAAGGAGCTAAGGCAAATTTTGGCTCAGAATTGAAGTCTAATTTCACTTTCCCCTTTTTATTCACAAAAAACATTAATGAATGTGTACTCCCAAATTCTTTTCACATGGGAGTCCCTTTGTCAAATTGAGGAGAACATCTTGCTTGGTTGGCATTGTTGGTAATGACTTCATTAGGCAGAAGCTGAATGTGCACACGTGGGTCAGCACAAGATATTTGGCTGCATTAACTTTTGCAAATGTTTATGTTCCCAGGGTCCTTTGAACCTCCTAGGAACAGCTCTGCATCCTTATTAGAGACTGACAATTAAAGAACTGTTTTCATATCAAAAGTAATCACCAAAAATTAGCCAGGGAAAGACTGTAGAATGCTGTGAGAATTCAAAGGCTCTGAAATGGCCAGCTTTCCTTCATTTGGTTCAATCAGTTTCAACTTGGGGTTCCTTTTTATGTTTAACGCTGCCAGAGTAACTGGTGAGTTGGCGCCGTGACAGCTTGCTACGATTATGCAATACTAAGGAAAAGGCAATTAATTCATGGCGGGACCTTTTCATCGTACCCTGTCGCTTAATTTGCACAAAATAAATGTGGTGAAGCTATAAGCCACTCCTAAGAATAGGGAGAGGAGGCATACATCTACCATATTTTATTGAATTTTGTTTACATATCTATATTCAAATCTGGTCAAATTGGAATGGTTCATTGGGGGGTGTTATTTAATCTACTAGCTTGCATGCTTCTTAAGCAAAGAAGCAGTTCTCCAATTTTACATTGTTGAGGTATTAAAAATTTCTGTGGTCCAACCTTCCAGCATGTCAAGCCTACAACGCAAATTATTCATTCAATGCTATTCAGTCCACTATGTGCCATATGCATGTGCTTTCAAACGAGAGCAAGTGCAAAGAGCAGTAACTAGAATGATTGCAAGGAGGAAAGATTCATTTGACAAGCCTATATTTTTAGAGTTTGCTACATTTAGAGAAGGCAAAAGTGCCTGAGAGACAATGTGAAAGCACTGTTGCAATTGCAACAGATACAATAACAGTAGATGAGCTATTCAGATTGAAGAAGGTGCTTGTTATTAGAACTAATGGCTGCAAAGTAGCAAATGTGGAAGTAAGACATTCAGGACTAGCCTCCCTAGTGATAACGTTGGGATATGTTAAGAAACTGCTATTGTTGTCTCAGAGCTTGTAGGAGTAGTAACGCAGGCGGATAAACAGAATTGTGATAATGTTTGATTGTGTAGAAATGCACAAAGGCTTGTATGCTAGGGCAGCAAATTGTGTGTTAAGAATTTGGCATCGTTTTTTCTATGCTATTGCAACACCACAAAACTTTGTATGTTGCCACTGTGGTGGAAACATGGGTACGACGTGGGTGGCACTGTGGGTTAAACCACGGAGCCTAGGACTTGCCGATCAGAAGGTCGGCAGTTCGAATCCCCACGACGGGGTGAGCTCCCGTTGCTCAGTCCCTGCTCCTGCCAACCTAGCAGTTCGAAAGCACGTCAAAGTGCAAGTAGATAAATAGGTACCGCTCTGGTAAGAAGGTAAATGGCGTTTCTGTGCACTGCTCTGGTTCGCCAGAAGTGGCTTAGTCATGCTGGCCACATGACCTGGAAACTGTACGCCGGCTCCCTTGGCCAATAAAGCGAGATGAGTGCCGCAACCCCAGAGTCGGCCGCGACTGGACCTAATGGTCAGGGGTCCCTTTACCTTTACCTTACAAACAGGTTGAGTTTCCAGAATATAATAGTTTCAGATAATGGTGCAAGTCAAAATACTTAGGGGAAACTACCCTTAGTAATGAGGACTTAGGCCAATGATCCTGTTGAAATCCTTCAAAATGAAACTGTCAGAGAAGTCTTTCTACAATTTCTTGGTATGTTTGAGATAGATACCATAAATGATCCCGTTTGCATTTGTAGGCATTCCTGTAAATACAGTGAAACGGCAGGCCACATGCACAAAATTCAATTTCCCCTCTGGGCTGTCTTTAGAAGCTCATTGATGTCACTTCCTTCCTCAGTCAGCAAGTGAGTTTTTCTTTAATTCTCAGCCCCAGCTGTCTATGCTGTCAACACAAAGTTATTAAAATTCCTTTAAAGTGAAATAAAAATAGCCTAAAAACAAATGTACTGGGAAGCAGGAAAGCATCAGTATTCAAAGTCCACAAACCTTTGAGCAAAATAGAGTTGATCCAACCAGAGATTGCAAACATTGGTCTTTCCAAGCATCTTGTACATCATTAAAGGATGTTTAAAACACATACTCCTTAATCTTTTATAACCAAAAAGAGAGAGCCTTATTTGGTTACAAAAATTAGCCTCAAGATGTGATTTCAATTGTCACAATGATGTTCTCAATGAACACAGCAGTGCCTACTGAAAGACTGCCTAAATAATGTTTAATTTTCCTTCTTGAAGCAAAAAAGTAACACTTGTATCTACAAAACAAAATAGTACACCATTATGCAGGAAGTAATTACCATAAAGAGACAATCCTCTGCCATAGCCTAAAGCAATAAGTAATCTTGATCCTTCTCTCTCTCTCTCTCTCTCTCTCTCTCTCTCTCTCTCTCTCTTTTTTTTTTTTTAGGAAGATAGTTACTTTAAGAGATCATTAGACAAGATACTTCTTTAAAACCTACCTTTCAAAGTCAGAAAATACTAGGACTGTGTTCACAAATGCCTTACTTGGAATTGACCTAGAATCCAAATTCCAAGCACTCCGAAATTCAGGACACCATTGCTCATAAACCAATAACTAAGTCCATTTGGGTTTCCTTGTTATCACCCAGAGAATTACCTACACTTGCAGATATTTATCTTCCATAGCTAACAGCCACTCTTTATTATTCTTTATTCTTTATTATCCTGTCTTTCATCCAAGGAGCTTGATACAGAATGCATGCCCCTCTTTTACCTTCACAACAACTCTGTGAGGTAGGGCAGGTTGAGATATGGTTCCTAGCTCATTGTCACCTAGGGCTGAGTGGAGAAATGAGCCTGGATATACCCAGTTCCAGTCTGACATTCACCACCACCAGCTCTCAGAAGAAACTCACATATTTCAAGAAATAACCACATTATGTTGCTTTGTTGCAGAAATAGGGAGCCTCTGGCCCTCCAGATGTTCATGGACTACAGTTTCCATCACCCCTGACCTTTGGCCATGCTGGTTGGGTCTGATGGGAATTGGAGTCTAGTAACATCTAGTTAGCCATAGGTTCGCTATCCTTGGTTTATTGAATCATGCTATTAATCTATCCAGCCCCATGCCATCTACCTGACTGGCAACGGCTCTCCCAGGTTCTCAAGCAGAGGCGATGTCCAAAAATTAAACTTGAGACCTTCTGCATGCAAAACAAGTGCTCTGCCACTGAGCTATGGTCCTAGATGAGTCAAAAAGCAATTTCTTGATTTGCAAGACTGATGCAAAATGCTTCTTCTATTCAACTGAAAGACCTCTGGGACACCTGGTAACACATGCAGAACTTGAGCATGGAGATTTTGGGATTTGTTCCAATCTGCATATAAAGTACATGTGCTTATCAGTTGGTCTATGTGCAGAAAGGAGTACATACATGGATCTCCACCAAAATGAATAAGCCATCTCATTTGCAGGGGAGCTTATGACATGCATACATTACCGGATAGATATGATAATATATGCTGTTAAATTAAGGGAATCTCTTAGGAAGATATGTATATTTCACATCTCTAGTTAATGTGTGCCTTATCTCATTTGGTCATTTAATTTAGATCTGCCACCTTTTCAATTCAGCCTATCAGTTTTAAAGATACTAATCACCAGTTTATTTGGATTGAATATGCTCAATAACAAAAGTAACCACGAAGGTATTACTGGATGTTCTGCCATGTAGAAAGATCAGCACCTGTAAATCAGGTGAAAAATACTATTTTTTTAAAAAAAAGAGGTTTGATCCATTTGTTGTCCTGCAGGGGGGGGGGAAATGCAATTTTGTAAACATGAAAGCAAACCTTCAACCTTCTGTGTTTGAAGAAGAACAAAAGTGAGCGCATTTGTCAATGTCTTTAAACCTGCCAGTTTGATAGTTTGCCTAATGTGGCTCCACAGCAATCCCTCTGGCTACACAAATTGTGACACTGACAAGCTGTAAAAGGAGTGCCATCCACATATCCTTGGCCCAGAAAACCGTAATTGATGGAGTTCAACTGAAATTCCCACAAACAAGGTGAAAGCCTTTCAGTGATAACGGTAACCTAGTGCACATGAAAAGTTAAAAAAAACCACACAACAACAACCTTTGTTGCCTTTATTTTCCGACATATTCTTTTAAGCTGCATAAGTAGAGAGGGGAAAAGAGGATTTCAGCCTGCACTTCCCTTTTCTAAATGGCCCTGCTGGCTTTCCCAAGTCACTTCTAATAAGAGAACAAAATGCCTGAATCTGTCAAACCACTTTTACACCTTACCTGCCTCAGTTGAAGTGCTGGCGTTTTCTGTTGTAGAATGAGTATTCCATATTACCGTATTTTTTGCACCATAACACTCACTTTTTTCCTCCTAGAAAGTAAGGGGAAATGTCTGTGCGTGTTATGGAGGGAATGCCTACGGGTCGCGGGGGGGATCTGCTGCAGTCGTGAGCAGAGGATCCATGGTTCCCCTTCCTTCCCTCCTCCGTGGCTCGCTTTGAAACAGCAAAGCGGGAGAAGAGCCGCTGAGTGGGGAGGAGAGAGGGACAGAGAGCCTGCAAAGCGGGAGAGGAGAGGAGCCACTTACACGAGTGTAAGCGGCTCCTGTCCGGTTGGTTCCTTTAAAGCAAGCAGGCTCTCTATTCCTCTCTCCTCCCCACTCAGCTCGCTAAATAGCAGCAAAGTTTTTCAGCTTGCTAAGCCGGGGATGAGCGGGGAGGAGGGAGAAAAGCAGAGCCTGCTTGCTTTGAAGGAGCAAAGCAGGAGAGGAGAGGAGCCTTCTCCCCTTATACCCCTCTTCTTCATTATTAGCAGCATCCTTCTCCACACACCCCACGCGTGCTCCTTGTCCCTTGAGTGCTTTTCCTTCCCTCCCCATTTAAAACGTGGTTACAAAGCACGGGTCCACATGGATCCTCAGGATTTTTGCACTGGGTCACCCCAAATTCACCATCAGATCACTTAGCATGTCCATGGCTACATCTTGCACCAAAAAAATCATGCACCCACTGTTGCCTGGGGCCGCAGTGGTGCAAAAACGTGGTTACAAAGCATGGATCCACATGGATCCTCAGAATTTTTGCATTGGGCTACTCCAAACTCACTGTCAGATCACATGTCTGTGGCCACAGCATGAACCACAAAAATCATACATCCACTGTTTTGTTTAGAATATTTTTTTTCTTGTTTTCCTCCTCTAAAAACTACGTGTGTGTTATGGTCGGGTGCGTGTTATAGAGTGAAAAATATGGTATGTATGCAGTCCCTGTTCACTTTTGCATGTGCAAGCTCCATCTCTTTCTGTTGTATCTTCTCATATGTAGTTGTTTTTGGGGATTGCAGCCCTAGATAAAGCTGTGTTGTAATAGAATACGCTAATAAAAACTTTCCTAGGCAAGCCTATAGTACATCAGCTCCTCAGTATTATGGCTTAGGAAATGTTCTAGGAATCCATCCTGGAGCTTGCATGGCCTGAGGTAACTGCCCAAGAAGCCTGTGTTTAATGCCTGCTGTCTTCAAAAGGCAGAAGCAAAATTCTCTTGTATTTGGAGCATCCTCTTCTGAATGGGAATGAAACTATTAAGATGTAACTATATATGGCATGCAGTGACTGGTGTGTGAAAACTCCTTATGTTATAAAATGTTAAGTACCATGCTGTTGGCAGTCATTTAGTATATTTCTGCTCAACCCCTTGTCCTTTTGGATTTATTAAGGAAATATAATTTAATTCCCAGGCAAGAGTTTTTAAAGATGTAGGTATAAGATGAGGATCAAACGATCGGACAAGAAGTGGTCAGCCACAGTGCTACTCCTTGTGTTGCTTCACAGTGCCACCGGTGTGCTACTACTGGTGTTGCTTCATAGTGTTGCAACAGCACACAGTTAATTGTTAAGGTGCTGGGCTGGGTTTGCATGTAACACTCCACCATGATTTGTTAACTAAGGTTTGTTTAAACCATGTTTTAATGTTACATGCAAACTAGGCCAATATGCTTTTCCTAATGTGTGAACATTCCACATATTCTAAAATACTGATTAAAAAGATAGCTAGTTTCAATATTTCTGTATACTTTTGCACTTTGTTTCATAACTTTTCTCTCGTAACTTAGTTTTGTTATGTACATGATCACTTCATTGTAATATACTACTACTTACTGATTTTTAATTTTTTCTTTCAGTGTCTGAAGAAAAAATACAGCAGCACGCAATTAATCAGGTATTTTAAAAATGTATATACATCTTTTAACTGCATAGTTCATGAGATATACATACAGGACTTTGTATTAGATATTTTGCATTAGATAGGTTAAAACCCATTCAATAATTTATAGGCAGATGTTTGTTATTTCTGCCACACTACACTCTCTATGGTAAAAGGTAAATGACTGGATGGTTAAGTTCAGTCAAAGGTGACTATTGGGTGTGGTGCTCATCTCACTTTTCAGGCCAAGGGAGCTGGTGTTTGTCCACAGACAGCTTTCCGGGTCATGTGGCCAGCATGACTAAACTGCTATTGGTGCAACGGGACACCGTGACAACTGCCAGAGTGCATGGAAATGCCATTTACCTTCCTATTGCAGCGGTACCTATTTATCTACTTGCACTGGTATGCTTTCGAACTGCTAGGTTGGCAGAAGCTGGGACAGAGCAATGGGAGTTCACCCTATTGCCTGGATTCAAACTGCTGACCTTCTGATTGGCAAGCCCAAGAGGCTCAGTGGTCTAGACCACAGTGTCACCTGCATAACCTGCTTTGTCCCAGCATCTGCCAACCTAGCAGTTCAAAAGCACACCAGCGGAAGTAGATAAATAGGTACCACTGTGGCGGCAAGGTAAATGGTGTTTCTGTGCACTCTAGCACTCATCACAGTGTCCTGTTTCACCAGAAGCAGCTTAGTCATGCTGGCCACATAACCAAGAAAGCTGTCTGTGGACAAACACCGGCTCCCTCGGCAGGAAAAATAAGATGAGTGCCATACCCCGTAGTCGCCTTTGACTGGACTTAACTGTCCAGGGATCCCTTAACGTTACCTTTACCTTACTCCCTATGAACAAATACAGTGGTACCTCAGGTTAAGTACTTAATTCGTTCAGGAGGTCTGTTCTTAACCTGAAACTGTTCTTAACCTGAAGCACCACTTTAGCTAATGGGGCCTCCTGCTGCCACCGCACCGCTGCTGCATGATTTCTGTTCTCATCCTGAAGCAAAGTTCTTAACCCGAGGTACTATTTTTGGGTTAGCGGAGTCTGTAACCTAAAGCGTATGTAACCTGAAGCGTATGTAACCCGAAGTACCACTGTAGTCATATGAAACAACCCCCTCTTAAAAGCAGGATTGAAACATAAAAACAATGTGAATAAAAACAAACTGTTTAGAAGTAATTATGTCTAATTCAATGAATGGACAAGAAGGGATTAAAAATGTAGAAAGTGCAGAATGGAGGTGGAGCCAGACATTGTGTGTAATGAGAAGATTCATTAAAAACAGTTTTTTTGTATAGATTAAAATAGTTATTTTAACATTTAATAAAAAGAGCACAACAGTTTCAGCTGAAAACATATGGTAAACAAATTGATTAGGTATTTTCAAAATAATTTAATCTTTTGTTGTTTTATTATTATTTCAAGGTTCATCTTAATCCATTACCATGTTTGAATACAGACAAAAAGAATAATGTATTGACATAGAATAAAACTCTTGCTGAAGCCAGTGGGTTGGGTTGGTTTTTCACTTTTCTCTGTAGCTGGCTTGAAATTATCTAACAGAGCTCAGTTGTTCCTATCCAGAGTAAGTTGGTTTTGCTGAAGATCTAACTGGAGCTTAATTTAGTTGCAAGTAATTCATCTCCTTTATTTGAATAGAACTTAAGCACAACTAACTTTCTCTGGATTAGAGCCAAAAACTGCATGCATATAAATATTTACCAGCAGTTAATTCCATTCAGAGGATCATAGAGTGTAGCCCTAATGTGGAGATGCTACTAGGCTGGCAAAGATTCAGAATTCCTCAGCCATCATGAAGTTCAGCTTATTAAGAAAAAAATACATAATATTTTGACTGTAAGAGGAAGACAAGGGGGAAATTAATTAGCAGTTTAACAAGAATTGGCAAACAAAATTGGAGATTAATTCCGTTTATCCAAGTTACTGCCTACACAAATCAGTTTGTTGAACCAGATTGTGCAGACTGTCTCATTTCATTAAAGCAGTCTTGTATGAACAAATCAGAAGCTAAAAGAAAGTGGTATGTTTTGACTTAGCCAAGGAATTATGTCTTGATACTTTCTCTCCGCCACTCCCACCCCACTTAAGATAGTCTAGCTCCCACCACAGCCTACTCCATGAGACTAACAGCTGTTCTTGTTGTTTTGAGAGATGAGAATCAGGGAAATTACTCATGGGGAAAGGGTTAAACCTTTCCCCCTGTGCCACTGACCCCCATTTCATCCTCTTTTTGTGGCTTCTTTCTGTAGTTTTTAACCCTTTGTCATCTATAAGTGGGCACTGGCTGCTGCATTCCCAAGTTTATTTACTTAAAACATTTTAATGCCAACTTTCATCTTATCCAATTTCAGGGCATAACACAAATACAATACACAAATACAAAAACAGGAGAATGGAGAATAAAATTTAAAACACAGTAAAGCTTGCTCCCATTTTTCTCTTTCTGGTTGCCTTTCCTGGACTAGACAGAATATATTTTATTTCACGTTTTGTATATTTTTTACATTTTAAACAACCACATTGCTAAATTTAAAAGGTTTAAAACATCATTGCAACTTAAATAGCCTTTTAAATAGCTTCCCTAATGGAAATCCCTGCTTTTCCGAACTGTTCTGGCATGCTTGGGTTATGCAGTCAAGATGCAGAAGTTACTGTATCACGGCAGGGTTAGCCAACGTGTGCCTTCCAAATGTTGTTTGAATACAACTTCCATCAACCCCAGGCAATCTGGCCAATAGTCAAGGATGATGGGAGTTGTAGTCTAGGAACATCCAGAGAACACCACAGTGGTTGATTTATCAAGTCAACTGAGACCCTTGTCTCACTTGCATTGGACAAGGAAATCCTGGGTATTCTTAGACACAACCCCAAGGCTAACCATTATTGAGACATTTAATGACCACTGTGATTCCTTATGGAACAGGGAAGACCATCCTTCAAAGGTCACCTGGTTTATGAGTTCACTGAGGTCACACATTTCATGTAGAAAGTACATGAAACGACCTCGGCAGAGAGCTGCTCCATGCAGGTGGCCATAACATGAGTAACATAATGCACAGTAAACCAGTGTTGCATGGGTGCACCAGGAGCATCCATTGATGGCGTCATGGCCCCTCTTGTGTGTCTCACAAGCCCTGTCCATCTCCACAAGATTGCTGTGAGGGTAAAGTGACCTTTCCGAGCTTCTTGGCAGTACAGGGAATGCAAGAAGAAATGCACATAGACACTCTGCTTCCTGGAATGTCACATCTGATGCACTGCAGGGAATGCTCGGAAGGTGAAAGTGGGACTCTTGCTTAGGAGCACTGAAAGCTGATTAGCTAATACAGGGAGACACAAAATCACTACTTCCAAGGTTTTTAATTTATACAGAAAACATGAAAACAAGTTCCAAGATATCTAACTTGCATCCATTTGAGTAGGTGATCAGCTGATCTTTGCGCTTTACATTTTTCTCTTTGCTCCTTTTCCTAAATAGAGTCAATAAAACAAAACACTTATGGAGGCTGCCAGTGTTCAAACATTAGTTGTTTTCATTCACTAATTGCAGCAGTTAGTGGGCCAGATTCAACTGAGCAGATGCACTAGCAGGAGCCAGAACAACAAATCCTGCTAGTGCAATGGGATTCTTTCCCCTATTCCTCTGTACCCTCCCACCAAATTAGCTCTAGGGGGTCAGGAGAATTCCCAGAACACCCCAGGTGTTTTTCTGTGTGTGGAGAACATTCTTTCTGGCATGTGGAAACACTGAGAGAATGATCAAATTAGTGCAACATTGAATTCCATCCATTATGTTTAACATAAACCTATTTTATCTATCTGTTTATTTAAATGCGTTTATATCCCACTATTTTCTCCAAGGAGCTCAAGGTGGCTCAAGCTCAAGGTATACAGGGTTCTCCCCCATCTCATTTAAACACAACAACCCTGCAAGGTAGTTTAGGCCCAAAGTTTTGAGTGAGGAGTTGTACCCTGGTCTCCTAAGTCATAGTCTGACACTGTAACCACTATACCACACAGGTTCACAAAAGGAAGAGAGACTGTGGTGATGCTTTATTTATTGACAAGCCAGTATACCATTGCAATTTCAACAAAAAGCAGGATAATACAGGGACTATTCATGCTACTTGCATCAAAATATTCAGTGCTTCTCCCACAGATACTGGTACCCTATTTGGTCCCTGAAGCATCCCACCCAAGCTGGGCTGTGGTGGAGTCACCATGGACCAGCAACCGATGGCTCACAGACTGACATGGATTGTCCTTCCCTCACTCTGCACTCACTTACTCAGTACCTGACAATCACCAGCCACTAGTCACTACTTGGTACCATTGTTAATGACTTTGGATACAGAAATATTAAGTATGGGGGCCATGAAACAAAATAGCAACAATGGTGCTTTACATAATGTAACCCTCACCTTGCAACATCCATTTCCCCCTTTTTTTGTCTCTCTTTCCACCCCACATCTGATTAGTGCTGCCTTCTTCCTGACTGACAATTTCTCTCCCAGAGCTGAGCAGGGAGCAGTTCCACGGCACTCCTGCTGTGTGTGTGTGCCAGTTGAACCTGGGGAGAGCTACCTGAGGCACTTTTGAGAAGCTTAGCTGCTCTAGCAAACAAAACAACAACAACAAAAGTCACTCCTGTCATAGTGGTTCAGCATCTCCTGCTGCAAGTGCGTACTCTCTTTCTCAGGTAGCTGCACTAGAAGTCCTCTGGTCACTTTCTGTTACCTCTCCGCAATGTCCTTAGGGATAACTTTGAGCTTTGGTCAGGGGTCCCAGCTGACTTGTTTATTTAAATCAGTTCTTGGATAATAGCCATCACCTGGCTTTTTATATCTCATTCCCTCTTGTTGAAATCGTTCAAAGGTTTTCCACTCATAATACACTGAGGGCAAATTTCAGATCTGCAGATGTTTGTGATATCAGTGTTGTTATCTGTATTTGCATATTTCCTGTATATATCCTCAGCTGCAGAAGTTCATTTGTATCATTTAGGGATTCCTGGGATTCAATCTACACAACATTCAGAAAAGTACAGTTATAAATAGATTCCTGGTCGCTAGTCAATTTCAATCAGTTCGTTTGTCTGTTTGTTTATTCAGCTTTCACCTCAACCCATGCTAAGCCCTGTAGGCAGTTCACCATATAAAGCCACTAAATTGCAACACAAAATAAAACAAATAAAACCACCAGTAAAATCAGTTAGAAGATTCCAAAAGTGCCCTTCCCTTCCACACGTGAAAGGTGTCTTCTAGTCATGGAACGATAGTTTATGCCACATCCTAGATCTTTTTTTAATCAGAAAAGTTAAGCAGAATCCAAAGATGTGGTTTCTCTAGTGCAAGATAAAGCAGAAGTCCCACAGAAGCTAGTATTATAGTACTGCACAAATCCTTGTGCAAGCATTTGTGAAATATGTGGGTTATAAATCTGCTCATAAATAAATAAATCTAGCAAACCCCTGAGAACCATGCATGAGAGGACTCCTTGTTACTCAACTTCTGTAAAAAGATAAGTCTCATCTCTTAATATTCATTTTCTCCTTTAAAGAACATAGAACTACTTGTTCAATAAAAAATATACTGAGAATCCATTTTCCTTATCTGCTAACAAGGATACAAGAGTGCCTTCCTACAGCAAATTTCACTCATTACCCATCACTTCATTACTTTGTTAATGAAGGTTGACTGGTGGTGAGCAATGCAGATAAGATCTGTTTCAGCAAGCAAGTGCTATTTGTTTGGCTTATGTGGCCAAAGCAGACAACATCCATGCTCAAGAGGGAAGTGCAAGCATACACTGGAAACATCAAGGGCTGCAGTAGTAGTTGGCGGTTTTTGCTAAAGAAACAAAAACCCTAAGGGAGTGAGAGTCCCAAAAAACATGCTTAATTGCTACAACATGATGGGTGAATGTTGGGGCAGTGGGGGGGATGGAAAATTGGAGGGGAGAGAGAAAGGAGTGGGGCAGATGGAATCCCGAAAAGCAGCTCTCTACGCAGCAACATTTTTAGCAGGCCCCAATAGAGGAACATTCTAAGAGTTCTCTGGTTTCTTTTTTCCCCCCTTAGAACTTCAGATTCTATTCTTCAGAGGAACCTGAAAGAAAACCAAAAAACTGGGTCACTGGTGAAAAGCTTGACAAGCCACGTGAAGCTCTTATTGAGATTGGACATTCTCAGGGAGATGCTGATCCTATTCTAGGGATGACAGGCTCCTTGACCACTGGATTATCTGAAGAGTCGCAAAAGATTAAATCGCTTCTTAAACAGTTCAGGCAAGTGAATTTACCACCAGTTCTGCGCCCTTTAAACAAAACTTTAATCAAAAGCAATCACTGGAAATCCACAGATGAGATGCAAGAGAAACGAAGATCTTTCCTTTACGATTTCTGCAAAAGGTACACTGGCAAAAGCAGACCCCTGACTCACCTTACGCGCATGGTGTCCAGAATCTATGTGGAAGATAAGCACAAAGTCTTGTACTGTGAGGTGCCTAAGGCAGGTTGCTCCAACTGGAAGCGGGTTTTGATGGTGCTCAGTGGCGTTGCTGATTCTGCTGCTAACATTACACATGATGCTGCCCATTATGGAAAGCATCTCAGAAAACTAGTCAGCTACAATCTAAAAGGGATACACAAGCGTTTAAAGACGTACACCAAAGTTATATTTGTGCGGGATCCCATGGAAAGATTAGTGTCTGCATTCAGAGATAAGTTTGAACATCCAAACAGCTACTACCACCCTGTATTTGGGAAGGCAATTATTAAGAAATACAGACTTAATGCAGATAGAGTGGCATTGGCAACGGGCTCAGGAGTGAAATTTAAAGAGTTCATCCAGTATTTGTTAGATTCCCATCGGCCAGTAGGTATGGACACTCACTGGGAACAGATCAGCCAACTCTGTTATCCTTGTGCTATCAACTATGATTACATTGGAAAATTTGAGACTTTGGGAGACGATGCCAATTATTTTTTGAGACTAATAGGTGCACCAGAGGGGCTGACTTTTCCTAATTTCAAAGACAGGCATTCCAGTGAAAAAAGAACAAATTTAGAAGTTGTCAGACAATACTTGGCAGAAATTTCCACCACAGAAAGACAGCAGATTTACAACTTTTATTATCTGGATTATTTAATGTTTAACTACAGTGTACCATATGCATAACCCTGACTTGGATTGGTTTAGTATGTAAGCAATTTTTACCATTTAGTTTGGGAGCAGAAGAAACGCAACAAGTTATGAGAAGAAAATTAATTGCACTGAAATGTCTGGACAGAAAAACACTTTTTACATTAAGAAAGTTTTAGAGTCTTCAAAGCAATGTATCCAAAGGGAATAAACCAAGCATTCAAAACCTCTGAAATGGCATGATATTATTGTATCTAGTCATGTTTCATGAATGTATTTTTGTATTTCCAAGGAAATATTAAGTAAAAACTAGCTTTCTTAACAAATTTGTATGTTGTATCTCAAGCATTCATAGAACATCAAATTGTACTGTTGGGGTTTGATTGGTTGCTAGTTAGCAAGTACAGCTGTGTGCATACATAGAATCTTGTTAGAAATACAATGGCTGTACCAGTCATAGCTCCTGCCCATCTAGCAGTTCGAAAGCACGCCAAAGTGCAAGTAGATAAATACCTTCCTTCTAGCGGGAAGGTACCGTATTTTTCGCCCTATAGGACGCACTTTTTCCCCTCCAAAAATGAAGGGGAAATGTTTGTGCGTCCTATGGGGCGAATGCAGGCTTTCGCTGAAGCCTGGAGAGCGAGAGGCGTCGGTGCGCACCGACACCTCTCGCTCTCCAGGCTCCAGGAAGCTATCCGCAAGCCTTGCGCGCCCGGGGGGAGTTCCCCCGGGCGCGCAAGGCTTGCAGGCGGTAGCCTGCAGCACGGAGCACGGGGCGCCCTCCGGAGGACGTCCCGTGCTTTGCGCAGGTGTCCGCAAGCCTTGCGCACCAGGGGAAACTCCCCCCAGGTGCACACGGCTTGCGGGCGGCAGCCGGCAGCGCAGAGCACGGGGCGCCCTCCGGAGGACGCCCCGTGCTTCACGCAGGTGTCGGCAAGCCTTGCGCACCGGGGGAAACTCCCCCCGGGCGCGCAAGGCTTGCGGGCGGCAGCCTGCAGCGTGGAGCACGGGGCGCCCTCCAGAGGACACCCCATGCTTCATGCAGGTGTCCGCAGCCTGCCGCCCGGCGCATCGGACACCCTGAAGCAGAGCGCCCCTGGCGCCGGGCAGACATCGGCCAGCCCCACAAGCTCAGGGGACAGCGGGGAGGCGCAGCGCTGCCATCCCACTGTTCCCCGACCTGGTTTGGGGGGGGAAATAAAGGGAAAAAAATTCCTTTATTTCCCCCCCCCCCAAAAAAAAGTAGGTGCGTCCTATAGGACGGAGCGTCTTATGGGACGAAAAATACGGTAAACGGCATTTCTGTGTTCTGCTCTGGTTCACCAGAAGCAGCTTATGTCAGGAGTGCATGCAGGAGCCAGGCCCTGTGACCAGTAGGGCTTTGCAGGACTGGGGCCTTCCTAAGTTTGTTCTGGAGAGGCAAGGCGTGGCCGCACAGGTGAGGCCGCTTGGTAACTCACTGCACCTGGTGGCAAGAGCCAGGAAGGGATATAAGGTCAGCATTTCCCTTTGGCTCTTTGCCACAGCAACACGTTTCCTGCCTTAGGCTCCTTGCTTCCTGATCCTCGGACCTCAGCTCCTTGACTCCTTACTTCTCGACCCCTGGACCCTTGACTTCATGACTCCCTGCTTCCTGACCCTCATACCCCTGGCTTCTGGACTTTCGTTCCTGCTCCCACCCTGCCATCTTGACCCCGGTCCCGATGTCCTCAGCCAGGATTTTGATCGCCCGTAGACCGGACCATGACAGCTAAATCATGTTGGCCACATGACCCAGAAGCTGTACGCTGGCTCCCTTGGCCAGTAAAGTGAGATGAGCGCCGCAACCCCAGAGTCGTCCATGACTGGACCTAACGGTCAGGGGTCCCTTTACCTTTACCAGTCATAGGGACTTAAGAAGTAGCTCATCTAGTCCAGCATCCTGTTCTCACAGTGGCCAACCAGATGCCTATGAGAAACCTAGAAGCAGGACCAGAGCACAACAGCATTCCAACAACGGAGATGCAAGACACCCATCATGGTTAGTAGCCATTGATAGTCCATGAATTTGTATTTTAAAGCCATCCAAGTTGGTGGCCATGATGGCTTCTGGTGAAAGCAAATTCCACAGCATAACTGTGTGCTGTGTAAAGAAGCACTTTATCCTGAATCTTTCAACATTCAGCTTCATTGGATGAACCTGAGTCCTAGTGCTATGAGAATGGGAGAAGCAGCTGTTTGGGGAGCATGGGAAACTCAGTCCACCACCACTCCTTCACTGTTCCCAGTTGTGTAGTACCAACTGGCTTTCTAACTGGACTTGCGTATGCATGGCAGCTGGATCATCTCATCCAGCTTGGACCATAATACTGTGACATGGTTAATTACTCCTCAGTTACTTTCCCACCAGGGAATCTGATAAAACTTTCACATCAAGCTAAAATCATTGAAGAATTTACAATATGTGTTCAGCTTTGACCCTCTGAATGGTCACCTTGTGAAATGTGAGCTGGTAGGCTGAAGAGATGACTCTACAGAAGGTGATTAAAAGTAAGCAGCTTCTGCTTTTTACTCACATTTTCTTTTGTTGTGGGCTAAAATTACAGCTGCCCAGCTTACTATCACTTGCTGAACTGCATGTCCCTCATCCTGTTCCAGGAAGAGGCTTTGGAGCAGGGCCAAGGGTGGCCTGGAGAGTCTTGAGGGCCAGGCAAATAGGCTCCCAGCCTGAGGTTCCCCAGCCCTGTGCTAAATGATAGCTCCAGTACTCGGCACCAGATGGGAATAGAGAGAGAGAGAGAGACCATAAGCTTAGTTGCTAAAAATCATATTTTGTTAGCACAAGTATCCTATAATTATTTTTTCCATACATTCTCCTAGAGCAGAGGTGGACAAGCCTTTTGCCCTCAAGGACCACATGGAGCAATGTGTGACCATTGGAGGGCCTAAGTTGGTGGCATCAACGTGGTCTGAGTGCACATGCGTGCACACACACACGCACAAACATAGCCATAGTCTCTCCCTGCTCAGACCAAGAAAGGCAGGCTTCTCCATCACAGCAATGAGTAAGAAATCCTTTTAAAGTGGGGATTACAGGGGCAGCAGCCAGCGTGATCCTCACTTTCAAAGTCCCTGATGAGGCAGAGGAGAGCAGATCCTTCCCCACCCTAGCAATGAGAGATGGTGCTTCCTTTAGTTCCCCCAAACAGCTTCTTCCCCATTGCAATCACACACCCTCCAACCCAGCAATCAACTATGGGGCCGGCTGGGAGGAACACAGTTCACGTGGTGCTCCTCTACCCCTTCTGGAACAGTGTGCCATTGCAGTGGAGTCTGAGAGAGAACCCTTCCCATACCTAACTTCCCTTGTATTCTGAGGGTCATTTTTGGTGCTTAAGAGACATGAATGAGCACAAATATATGGCAGCCACCTGCTCTCCAGGCTTAGGATCATAGCAGCTGAAATGCAACAGCAAAAGTCACTGCATTCCCCTCCTTTGGCCATGTCTGCAAGCAAATCTGTGATGGTAGTGACAGTCTTCTTGAGTAGCAAAGTAAGATGGGAAGTGACAATGCCAGTCCTGATCTGAGGTTTTTCCCCCTCCTCTTATAGCCAACTAAGCCCAAGAGGATCTGCAGTTTCGACATTACAGAAAGGGAAGGGATGGCAGGAACCTTTTGAGAACACAAAGCACTAATAAACAGTGCAGTGCTCTTCAGCATCTTGAGATTGGTTCTCCATTCTTATCATTTCTGTTGGATGCATCCCATTTTTGTGAGAACATAAGAGCAGTGGCAATAATGGGAGACCCATGTAATGTCACAACTATATTCTGTCTGAGGCACTCTGAAGTTCAGAAGCCAGATGTGCACACGAAACAAGGTTAGATTAATAAAGCAATTAATCTGTACATACTTGTGTCATTCCAACCATTTTTAGAAATGAGCTGAAATCCTGCTTAAATTATATAACTTTCAGTTTTCCAGCTTCTGAAAAACTCGTGGAGGGCTACAAATTCCCCATTCCTGACTTAAAGCGAGGGTCTGGTGAGCAAAAACTAATTGTGATATTTTAAAATTAGGCCTAATTTAAAAATTGTACCCTCTTCACTAAAACCAGGGTGGTCATTTGAATCTGCAAAGTTGATCTGAAATTGCTAGCAACGTGCAGCAGCAGTAAACAAGTGTTGATGTAGCTACACTTTCATATCAAACAAAAGCTTGATTCCTGGAACTTTAGTGTTGGGATAGCTGCATTCTGATATCCTTAGATAGTTATGTATTGAGAGCTCCCTGTACCATTAAATGGCATAGTATAAATTTGCAAAGCTGCAGCAAAATGTAACTCTGTGTTTAAAAATTGCTATTCCTTTTCATGCCTGTGCTTGTAAATGTGCTCTCTTTGCCTGTAGGGAAAAGTGGCAAAGAGGTATGGACAGTGCTTCCCAAGCCATATGCCACCCAATCTTGGAGGCAAGCATTACCTGTCTTTATTGAGACAGGTTTATGGAAAGGACCAGATCTGGCATTGTTCCATCTGGATTAGATCTGTTATCCTACACACCATCTGACAGCTGGTTCTAAATCTTCTAAGAACTTGAGATGAGGCCTGGTCTTGTTCATAGCCCACAGATGCATTACCCTTTCCTTGATGAGATTCAGGGTGCTCCCAGATGACCTGCTTATTGAGCATTTATCCTGATTCAAAGCTGGAGTTTATTGTGCCAAAGTAAGTGCTATCCCTCACTTTATAGTGCCTCTTCCCATCACTTTCCTCATTACAAAAAGTCCAATCTTTTGGGGAAGATCTCCCAATCCACTACAATTTTGCATTTGCCAGCATGTGTTTGAATCCCACCTGAAACTAGTGACAGTCTGGGAGCCTCCTTAGTCTTGATGACAAGTATGGACACATGCTGATAATAGATGGCAGTCTTGTCTGGCACACGGATGGCTTTTGAGCACAGAGATTCTATTAGGATTCTATCAGGACTTCCTGTCCTTCTTGTGTGCAGAAGTACATTATATCTGGGGCAAATCAGAAGAATAAATGTTGGCACTGATTTCACAATAATAATGGCAGTTTGTAAAACATTGTGTTCTGGGAAGGGCTTTTTCATGTTCCCCTTTGGAGTTCCCCTTTGTCTTCTAATTTACTCTGCTTCCAGCTCTCCTCTTTGTTCCCCACATAGCTGCTAACAAGTTCATGTAGACACAGATCCACATGTTTTGTGAAGGAGGCAGGGAACATACAGGAATCTAAAGTCCCATCCAAGCCTACAGAAGTTTTATGGTAAGTGTACTTAGAATTTGAAAATCTTAAAAGCTGAAAATTGCAGCAATACTAAAACTGGCCTCATTGCTGAAACATAGGCAAGCAGGCAGAAATGGGAACAATAAACTGAATTTTGCTAACAATTCAGTATTTTAAAAATTCTCTAAAAGTTACTGTAATAATAGTCTTAAGTAGTTCCAACATATGTCTTCAGTCAAAATATGGCAGGTTGAATCAACCCTGGCAATCAATGGGATGACAGATGTTGCAGCCAGATCACCCTCACATCCATTGATTTGATTTGATGGCAGGTCAGTGGGACAAAATTCAGGTGCTTGTTTATCTCTGGTAAGAGAGTTCAAGATTGTGACCTGCCTCCATCTCATATTTTGAAAGAATTCACTCTAGAGTAATGCATAGGACTGTTTGCATGTCACAGAAAGCAATAAAAGAAATAGCAATGTTCTTTTTTGTGCTTCTGAGATCATGCATTAAGTGAAAAAAATGTACCTCTCCTCATTGAAGAGAGTAGTTTCACCTTCTGGCATCTTTGTCTTTAATTGCATTCTGTAATTTGGGAGAGATGCTTTATGTAAATGACAATTCTTATTGTCAAACTAATAGTGCTTCTTTAAACTAGCTTTCATTAAATCTTCATTTTACCTTGATGCACCAAACCATCTATAGTTTTATGTGCAAGTAGTTTAATTCATGTAAACAAATAAGGCACATGCAAAAGTACAATTGTTTGTGCAGACTTTAAGACAAAATCCATGATATGGTGCTGTCTTAACCAAATGTACAAATTACTGTTTATGCAATAACACTATGGTGTGGTGCAACAGCAAGTAAAATACAACATCCAGAAGGACATTCATTAGTTAGAAGGAGGACTTGCTCCCTGAATCAATGATTCTGCTAAAACTTGTGCTATGTAAGCAATTCAAGTAAATTTGCAGGTAAATGCTGATCTAGATATCTGGCATCAGATTGAAAACTCAGCCATTGTTGTTATTATTTCTTAAGTCCAGATAGCTGCTGCAGATTCACTTAGGGTGCCCCTCTCCTTTCCCAGAGAAAACCCTTTATTTGGTGTTAAATTGAAGCAAACATTAATTTGGAGAAACCCCAAATTGTTGTTTGCTCTGATTGAGTGCTAAAGAGTGGTTTTCCCTTGGGGAAAGCCATAAGATAAGAGGAAGTGTGGATGAGCCCTTCGTTATAAAGGCAGCCTGGGTATTTTTAGTTGCAGGAGCCAAAAAGTGGATGCTGGCCATATTTTCTTCATGCCACAGACCACAGAATGAGTCCTATATAGCCATGTTAGCCTTTTTTAAAGAATGCATTTGAGCAGAAACAAAGAGTCTCATGGATACTGCCAAGCCATCCTATGATTCATAGTACACATGGGCCAGACTTGAAAGCAAAAATCACACTAAACACTTCTTATGCAAATGTTTTAAGACACGGGAGTAACGTGCAAAAGCATAGTGCGAAATCACCTCTATTCACTTTCAGTGCATCTCCTTTCTTCCCCAAGCATCCTTTTTGCCAAAGGAAACAAGCTCTCCCAGGGAAAGCTTAAGAGATGCTTGCTGCTTTCTTTCTGCCAAAGCCATTCTGCTTGCCGAGCAGTGTGAATATGCTGAACGAGAGAATCTGGGTACTTGTCAGTGCTTGGACTTTCCATTCATTCACATTTATTATGCCTAGACTACGCACCTTGGCACAGCAGCAAAATCCTAGGATCAAACCATTGTGGGGCTTCACAGAAAGTTCTTTTGCTGCAGTTAGAGGTAGCAAAAAATGCCAGCCTTTTCAGTCCTGGCAACCACCATTTACTAGAAGGCCATGAAAGGCCTCTCGCTCTCTTTCTGCCTCTTAACCACAGAACAGTACCCTTTTCATGTTAAAAGGCCTCTGAAGTAATTGGAAGTTCTAAGTATCCTTGGGAAGGAAATATGCCATCTCTTCCTTTTCTTAGTTCTTGCTTCAGTTCTTCACATTCCACACAAATTGAACTTATTCAAAAGTCAAGTATTTCCCTAGCCTGCATTTATGCTGTGGGCGCCTTGGACTCCACCTCCTTAGTGATAAAAGACTCATTGGGAGCTTCCAAGCAGCTGAAACAAACATTTTTACCCAGAGTTGAATCTGTGTAGTGTGTATTCAGAAACACTTTGAAAATCCACTCACCCCCGCCCCCCAAAAAATTATTCAGTCCATTCCCAGCCCTCCACTTTTTGCAAGTTAAAGATAGTTGGCCCCACATTATCTGGAAGATACCCATCTGGTCACTGTGCTTTCTGTTAGTTTTGCAGCCTTGTGCCACACTCTAGCTAAATCTCAGATCCCTTGAGCATGAATAATTTTGAACAACTACATGTGACCACAACCATTCAAAAGTCACCAGGTTTGTGAAAAATACAATGTACTCTTCAGAAGACTAGAAGACTCCATATCCAACATGGATTTCTCTCCCCTCTCCTCATTGTAGTACCTGTGCCCTGCAAGCAGCCTTTCCTGGAGTTCAAGGGACCTTTCAGGAAAGGTCTGGAATGTGATAAGTGAGGCTACAGTGTGGCAAAGGGGGTCAATGAGAACTGGATGATGACAGCTTGAGTGAACAGAGCTTCTGGTATGGAAGCTGTTTCTGTCCATCCCCACCCCTGTTTTCACCTCCCAGTACAGCCCCCACAACTCTATGCCAGGCCCATAGGCACCCCCACCACCACTCCAATTGTTGAGGTGGAACATGAAGCAACATCAGGATGTCGAGCAACATCAGGACATTGTGTGGGGCCCCCTCAATGTTCTTTGGAAGATGGCGCCTCTGCTCAAGCCTTTCTTGAAGGTCATGAGACCTGCCATGAGAGACTTATTGAGTGATGTAGGGAGCTGCGGTCAGAGTGGCATTCCACTCATGTTACTGTTAGGATACAATCCTATTCAGACTGGAATTAAGAACGCATATTTAGTTTTTGTAATCTAATTTCAAAAAGAGACAAACGCCTCACCTCTGCTAACTGGAATAGTGTTGCTTTCCTTTCATGTTGTCCTGTAAAGTCAAACATTCGAGTCATTGGTGGTGGTGTTTTAGGAATAGCACGACTCATTCTGGGTTGGCAAAGAGAGAAGTTTTAGTTAACCACAAAGGAGCTAGCAAAACACCTCTAGGTCATCAAAGTTCAGGTACTGCCGGGAAAGTCTCTGATTAACAGTTTTAACATTCTTGATCTCCAAATGATTCTTTAACAAAACCAGTTTGCTTCCTAATCATGTTTTGCTTTGTTGTCACTATTCCTAACTGGCAGCTTTTCTTTCTCTGCTGTCACCAATAGGATGTTTTGAAACAGGGTTGCTGTTGTCTTCTGGAAAAAAAATATATTAATCGTTCACCGACTCTTCTTCCCACTTCCAGTTGTAAAGGCTTCACAACTGGAGGCTTATAGATAATTGTTTCAGCGATGCGTGTAGTTGAAAAGAATCTAACTTTGGCTCTGCAGTGTTCACGGTAGTAAAAACTCAGCATTGGCAGTCAAGTAAGCAGATGGGCAGTTTAAATGGGAAAGGAGACAGGCCTAGTGAACAACTGACATGTTAAGATGTTTGTGTAGAGGGGACAATGTAGTGGAAAAGCCTGCCATATTTGTCATCCTGTTTGGTCCAGTTTTTATTCAGGCTAGTTAAAAGCCACTTTTCAGCGTCTCGAAAGGCTAAAGCATTTGGTTAAGCTCCTTCTTTATTAGGGGGAAGACATGGTTTTGTGACTTCCTTATTGGGTGGGTATGAAAACATTGCTTAAATGTTTAAATGTTATTTAAAGCCTTGTGCCAGATGTATTTTACCCTGCTTCATGTTTTCCTTAATGCTCCTGCAAGAATCAGCCCCCAACAGTATGATTTGAAATCCCTGCTGCTGTCTGCATAAACCCACTAGCAGAGGAAGGGGGTGCAGCCCGCCCAGGTGTCATCCCTGAGGGAGGTGACATTGCCTCCAGGTGCCAGAGCAGCTAGCTCCGCCTCTGCATATACCCATGCACACACACCTTGTTTCTTTACAAATCTTTTTAGCTGTGTGTTGCACAGCCTCTGCAGAATTTACTTAAAGAGCATAAGGGTAAAAGCTCATGCAATGGTGGGCAGTGGTGCCACCAGGGCAGATCTGTGGGGTGGAAGATCGGGGCCCCACTCTGCAGAATGAATCAGAAGAGCCCCCAAACAAAGCAGGGCTACCTCCTATGTTTTGTTCCATATTTTAATTATGGATGTTTGTGTTTTGATGCTTGTGTCATTGAGTTTTGTGCTTGTACACCACTAAGAGGCCTATTTTGGTGTTAAGCAGTATGCAGATACAGTAAATGCTTCTCAAAAGTTTGATTTTTGTTATGTACTGAGTTGAATAGGATCCAAACTGCAGCAGTCTGATTGGTCCTAGAACAATAGGATCCAAAAGGCAGCAGTCTGATTGGTCCTAGAACAATAGGATTCAGAATGCAGCAGTCTGATTGGTCCTAGAACAATGCAGCAGTATGATTGGTTGGCAGGAACCACCCAATCATGCTCCAGATAGAAGTGAATTCACAACCTGATTGGCTTACAGTAGAATTCCGGAATTAGCCAATCATGTGCAGCCCATTGTGTAAATAATGTATATAAAGCAGATACCTTGAGGGGACTTTCATTCATTCCTCCTCACCACTATGAGCTGAATAAAGAGCATGAAATCACTTTGCGACTCTGAGTATATTTCAATTTTGTTTATTGCAAGATCAGAAATAGTATCTATTCTTCTGGCTAAACTAAAATGTTGTAAATAAAAATAGACTGGTGTTCTGGAGAAGATGGAGTTTGTAGTCTTGAACTTAGCCTTAGATTGCCCCACAAAGCAGCTTCTTTTATACTTGGCTTTAGAGAAGGAATTCCTGTGACAACCTGAAATGTGAAAACTCTGGCACTTCAGTTGTGTTAGATGCCCTTCTGTGGGAACAATGGTCCAATGCAGTGTGAATCCAGCTCCTGCACACTTACATGAATTCCTGGTAATTGAAGGAGCTGCTCTCCCCATATATGCCAATCTGTGTATTGAGATCTGCTGGGGCAGCCCTGCTGATGCCAACTTTAACCACAGCTCATGCCATGGTGACACATAGCAGGGCCTTCTCAGACTTGGCACCCTAATATTGTAATTCCCTCCTGGGGGGAATATATATATATCCCTTGTTCTTATCATTTTGCTGCCAATTGCTAAGCCTGACCCTTGGAAGGTCACAATATGATCTGTGGTTGCTTTGTGACTATATGCTGTCCTGCTGTTGGTCTTTTCTGTATTATCATAGTTCTCGGGTTAAAATGCTGATATCTTATTTTGCATTTTAATATAAATTGTTCAGCACCCTGGGAACTTTGGTTGAAGGATGAGGTAAAAATACTGATAGGTTGATAAGAAAAAAATACTGGACTGAAATGTGCAGAATGAGAGAATCTACACACCCTGAATGAGCTGTGTGTTGGATGTGCTCTTATATTAAACACGTATCTAATAAAGCACTATTGCCCTAAGGGCCACAGCAACTGTAGCGATTCATTTTGGGAATTGCACACCCCATTGCTAAATTACTTGACTACTTATCTTGCAGGTTTTGTTCTTCCATTGTAACACTTTCCATCTGTTTCCATGTTGTCCATTTTATTTGCTTTACAATTTGTTCTTCCATAGCAATTTCTTCTTTAACAAAATATATATATATACATACTTCGGACTGGCAAATTACTTTCATGCCAGCTAAGGAAACAAACCATTTTGCCGTATTAAAGGTTTTTCTTAAACACTGCAACAAAATCTGGAGGGACTTGTTCAAATGAATTGTCATGTTGTATTTTCTAGTCCCCTAGCATGGGATTATGTGTGCAGCTTCTGTGGGGAGAAGGTGTGCATGTGCTGGAGAACGATGGTAAAACTAAACCCCCTGGATGATGGCCAGCAGCAATGTCAAAATCCCTTGACTGATTTCCCATGGAGTTCTTGATCTAAATGTCAGGGAACGAAGCATCTAGTAAGGCTTAATGAACTGACCCAGCTAAGATTACAGTGTTGGAAATCTGTCGTTATTATGGATCTGGGAAGATTCAGTTTACGACAAAAGCTGGAGTAGTGCTTGGTGTGTTTTAGATGTGAGACAGAATACTGTGCATCTTTATTGTGAGATTTGTTTGCTTTAAAAATATGAAAGATAAGGATCTGCTTTGGGCTACTGAAGTCCTATTTATTCTGACCGGGGATGGCCCTCCCCAGAATCTGAAACCTTCATAGAAGCATGTGTTCTACCAATATGGACAGACGCCAAGTATGCACACAGCTGTGTCTCCCTACAGTCAATGAGGATGCTGTTGTACCATCTGTTTTGAAAGACTAGGTCTCTGTTGAGGAAAAATACATCATTAGATTCCCACCCTTGTGGATAATTTAAGATCTCTGTCCAATCTGCCATTTTAAGCAAGGTACTTGGATGAGTTGTGTCACCTCAATTCCAGGCTTTCTAAGATGATACTGATTACTTGGATCCTTTCCAGTGTTTGCTTCAGGCCCAGTTTCAGGAATGAAACAGCTTTGGTCACCTTGGTGGCCAGTCTTCATCAGGAGGAAAGTGTCTCTGTTGGCTCTGCTAGGGCGCAACAGCTTTCGCTACCATTTATCACAATGTCTATTTGGGACATTCAGTACTTACTTGAAATGACAGGAGAGAGTTGTAAAGTCCTCGTGGTTCACAAGGAGACCCTACCCAGAGCCTGATGTCCAGGGAAAAAAAGACTCTAAGGACTCCAAAATGGCACACAGGAGCTCTCGCTGCTAACATGCTACCTGACAGGGACTAGGTAGAGGAGGAAAGGTGGAGACCATCTCCCCATCCTGACCCTTCCAGGGAGGAGGAAAAGGAAGACAGTATAGATTTACAACAGGGGTTTGAGGGATGTAGCAGCTCAGAGGCAGATGAGGGGACAAGCTGGGAAATCATGGTAGAGCCAGGACAACACCCAGCTGAAATGTTGTTGTTAGAAAGCATTCCAGACCCTCCACCTCCCAGAACCCAGCAAGCCTTAAAAGTAGGAGAGCAAAGAGCTCAAAGACAGAGGGCATGTAGCAGCACCTGTAGAGAAGATGATGAGAATGACAAATGAGGAAATGGGAGAGATGGGGAGGTGGAGATTCACTTGGGACAACGCCATTATATCCAAGAAGCTGGGTTCTATAGCCTCTGTGAAGATTGAAATAAAAAAAGACATTAAGAAACTATTCCTTGTCTTTATACTTTCCTGGGCAACCAGCCGGGAGCTGCCGGCAGCATCCTGACACTACCCTGCTCAACAGCTGTTGGGTGGGAAGCTGTATTTACTATGCTGGGCTCCCTACTTATGTGCATTTCACTTAGGTACACTGGGACCCAGAAAGTGATCCCCACGTAAGTAGGGAATCGCTGCTTCAAGGATCTTTGGAAAGGGCCAGCGCTCAGTGGCAGAGTACATGCTTTGCACACAGAAAGTTCCCAGGTTCAATCCCTGGTGTTCCCAGGAAGGGCTGGGAATAACTTTTGCTGGAAAGCTGCTGCCAGTGACCTCAATGGGTCAATGCTCTGACTTGGTGTATGGCAGGCTTCTGTTTTCAAACGTAAGGAACAAAGCAGATGAGCCACTGGAAAAACATTGGCCTTTCCTTTTACAAAAAAAGACAGACAGACAGACAGACAGACAGACAGACAGACAGACAGAAAAAAATACCTGCAAGAGACTTTGATTTTGTTTGGAGTAACAGCCATTTAGGGATGAGCTGCATGACTCTTTGCCCCAGGCTATTTTCTTGCTCTAAATATCCCCTCCCCAAAATTAGCAACATGGAGGAACAAGGGGGATGCAGGAATTATATTGGTACCTACATTTTTGTCCAGCATGCTAACAGCATCTTTCAAGTAGATGTACATATATGTGATTGATATTGAGGAAAGTGACAAGGGGAAGGCAAGGGATAAAGACATGCACACCAAGACTGTTGCACAGGTTGGTAGTTCCCAATATATTTGTGGTGGGGTTGTTTTTGAAGGCAATTTTTTGTACATTGATTCCCGAGCAAAAACGGCTTGGGAAAGCAGTCATGCTACAGCTCACCAAAGCAAACTTGAAAAGGGCCTGCATATATAAAAGCACAGCCTTCTGTTGATAAAGAAACAGTCTGAGAACCGTCAAGCAGTCTCCCCCTGCCCGCTTCTGCTTCTTGGAATAGTGTTAAGCACCTGTCTCTCTAGTGCTGTTGCTCCATTCAAACTGAAGTCTCTTGCAGCTGCTTCAATGTGGTTTTTTGTTTTTTTTAAAAAGGTAATCTGACTCTTGATCTCCTGCATCACATCTGTTTTGGCCCTAACAAGGGAATGATAGGAGAAAGAGAAGTGAGATGACGCAGCGGTGGAGGAAGCCACTCGGGTGCCTAGGGCAGCACAGCCAGGGGCGGGGCGAGCCGGCCATAGGGGCAGGGACGCACCACAGGGCCTCCAGAGTCTGCCTGCCTCCTCCCACTGCCTGCCCTACAGCTGGGGGGGCAGTGGGTGGACCGTTTGGGCAGCATGGAGCCTATAGTCACCCAAGCCACCTCGTCTCTCCCAGGAGAAACGCATGGCTCTGGTGTGCTGAAGGCCTCGCAGTGAGTGCCGCCCGGCATTTTTCACCCCCCCCCAGTGATGACACCCAGGTGACTGCACCTCCCTTCCTCTGCCCCTGAGATGAGGTGCAGGCAATGTTAACCCACAACAGAGAGCAGAGGAACAGAAGAGGCAAAGTGGGGTATCAAACAAGAGATGGATGTGAGAAAATGTATTGCACTTACATGTGCTTCAGCTTCAATTCCACTGAAGATGAGAAGTTGAAGATTAAGCCTAACAGGAAATATAAGCTCTCAGAATAAATTTAAAGGCAGAAGGGAAGCTGTAGGCAGAGCAAGCCCACTCAGGAGGCGAGGTGAAGCAACTGCCTCAGACAGCAAGATCCACAGTGGCAGCAGATCCGGATATTGATCTTTATTCCCCCTCTGTTTATGATGTAGATGTTCACTCGCTCCTTTTTCCCTGGTGGGGAGGAGGAATCATTTTGTGATTTGCCTCAAGTGCTGAAATGTATTGGGCCAGCCCTAGATTTGGCATCACCTAAGTGTCCTGAAAGGGTTGTTAGTGTCAAAAAAGGTACCCAATTCTGCCACTTTATTTAATCTAGGTTTTCCCTTTCAATGAAAATCCAATTAGTCTTATTTAAAAAAGAAAACGAAAGAAAAGAAAGTCTACTGTCATTGTCCCTTTTTGCAATATCTTAATGGCCAATTTGCAATATTAAGCTCCTGTCTAGAAGCACCTCAATGCTGTGAAGTAAAGCTATCCAGCCCTTTTGATAAGATAGAAAAGACTTGTCATTTCTCAGCTTTGCACAATCCAAGCAGGGGGAGTCTGAGTCTTAATTATCTCAGTCATGGGTGTAATGTAGGAACACCTTGCCTTGGATCTGTTTCAGTTCGTTCTGCCCAATGATGTGGAAAACTCTTCTTGGAGGTTTGAGAACTGTCACCTGTTCTGTGGATCGTTACCCTTCCTAGGTAATGAAATTTGCCAGCTATGGGCTTAGTTTATTTTATCAATTTATTTGATTGATCTCACACCTGCCTTTTACCGTAAGGCTTAACTTCTGCACCTCAGCAGTGGATAATGTTTCTCTGGTGGAGGGTATTGTTCCTACTGCTTTTTTTTAAAGCAATGATTAGATATATTTTAAAGAAAATCAAATTTTAATCTTTTCATCTTGGATAACTATTGTTCAGTTACTCAGGTTTCATTCCTGAGTATAGTATTGGAAAATGTCATTTTGGATTATATTAATTGGCTCAGCTCCAGTCAGATGTCTGGCCTACCTTTTTTAAAAAATCCTGGTGGATGATTTATGCTTAGGGGCAGAGGAAGGTGGATACAATGGGTGCGGGCCGCCCCGGGTGTCACCACTGAGGGGGTGACAAAATGCCGGGCAGCACTCACTGCAGTGCCTGAAGCATGCCCAAGCCATGCATCTCTCCTGGAAGAGACAGGGTGGCTTGGGGGCGCTGCAGGCTCCATGCTGCCCAAATGGTTGCCTGCTGCCTCCCCCCAGCTGTAGGGCGGCTGAGTGGGAGGAGGCAGGCAGACTCCGGAGGCCCCACAGTGTGCCCCATGGCACCCGAGTGGCTTCCTCCGCCACTGCTTATGCTGGCATGGGAGTACAGTCCTATAAGTCAGCAGTGTAGAACATTTGGTCCACAGGCCTGATTAGGCCCATTAAGGGTTCTAATTTGTCCCATTTTCCCCACACCATGTGACCTGTCCTACACTTGATGACGACAATAAGGGAATAATAAATAAATAACCACAGGTTTAGGGCAGATAAAGACCTGCTAAAAGATCAGGTGCTGCCTGATCAGTTGATTGATGGTGCCTTGGTCTCTACAGTTTGATTTCAGACCCATGGACAAAGGAAAACATTGTGGTGACATCAAGTGCTTAGTCCCACCCACTGGTCAAAATGGCCCATGGAAGTGCGGGGGGTGGGGTGGGGTGGGGGAGGTCAGGATCAGACTTTCAGGCTGGGACCAATTCCTCACGCCTGAATTACCTTCTCATGGGCCTTGCAGCTCAGCATCACTGTAGTCATTGTTGCTCTGGTTACATCCAGAGTAAACTATGATGCAGTCTCTACAGGGCTGCTCTCAAACACAGCTTGGAAACTTCCACTGGTGCTGAATGCAGCAACCTGTCTATGCTTGCAGGTGCTCCATTGTTGACCATTAAAAAAAGATGTTTCTTTAAATCTGCTGTTCATTGAATATTTTTGTAGGTCTAAAAGGGTGCAGAGGGCAAATTTGGAAATCTAAGGAACTGTTGTGGCCCCACAATATACCCAGTTGACCAAAGGAGCACTGATGCTGCTCAGAGCCCCACCCTGCAAACAACTGGGTGGGCAGCAAGGCGTGTGTGTCTAAGGGTGCTGTTAAGGATCCCCGATCTACACCAAGGATAGGCCACCCTTTTCTGTTGATGCCCACATTCCTTTAGGGGCACCTCTGCTGATGGTGGGTGAATCGAGAGTGAGAAAGATGTTCTGGATTAAAGGCTGCCCTCCTTCAATTTCCCCAGCGCTATCTACAGCGAAGTCACCTCCACCAGCTTTGATGCCTGGTTTCAAGGTTGTATTGATGAGCCGCCTGGAGGGGGCATTTAGCCCTGAAAGGCGGTGTAGAGAGTCCTGTACACAAACAAACGACGTCGAGGAGGGCCTGATCTACATTTGCTGTGATGATGGTCAAAACTTGATTTCCTTCAGACCGTGTGTATCCGATTCTGTTGCTGCTGCGTTTTGCTGCGCTTGGCGAGGCGGTCGCCGCGTGCCTCGAGCCGATCAGGTAAGGGAAAGTTATCTGCCGTTCAAATATAACTTCGCGACAAGCTGCCATCTGCTCGACCAGCCACCCTCGGCTCCCCCAAACCCCACCAGGCCAGGCGCACAGTAATCCGACTCCCCAGAGCGCGCCGGGCGGCTTCCCTCCGCCTCCCTCGTCGCTCGCTCTCCAGCAACTCCGGCGCGTCTCTGCCAGGCGCACAAACCCGGGAAGGAATGAGCGACAGGAGCGCATCCGGAGGCTGCTGGGGGTGAGTCGTCAGGGCGCTGCAGCAAGGCGCGGTGGGGTGGGGTGGAGGGCGCCCCAAGGGTTGCTTCACGCCAAATGGCAGGGGAGGCGAGTGTGGGATTAGGGGGGGGGTGGCGCAGGTGGGGAAGGCGAAAGAAGGGGGCGCGGGCCCGAAGGTGGCAGAGAGAGACACGCAGAGAGAGAAACGCAAAAAGTTTGGCTACTGTGCACCGCTCCAGACCTTGGAGTCCAATTCGCAAAAAAAAACACCCAAAAAACCCAAAACAAAAACCGCCCAACTTTTAATAGCAATGCCTTGGAGTTAGACCACGGTTGGACGTGGGCTGCAGTTGAGATGCATGAAGACAGCAGCTGCACACACGCGCGCGCACAAAAGGTGGTTTGGGGAGAGCTACTAAGAGGGAGAAGGGAAACAAGCCCCGCTTTGTTCCGGCGCGCCAAAAGAGCGAAGCAGGTTTGGGGCTTTCCGTTTGCCAAAAGACAAGAGAGAGGCGAGTTTGAGATTTTCCTGGAACTTTTCGGCGGGTGGGGTGGACAAACGGATTACGAGGAAGGGATGCGATCTGCAAGGGCTCCGCGAGTGGCAGAAAGCGTGAAGGGGCTGGGAGAGTTGTGGCTGCTGCTGTAGCAGCTGCTGCTTCGCGAGGAGGACGTCCAGCAGGCTGCCCGCTCGCCCCCTTGCCACTCGGAGGCCAGTGCCTGGGAGGCGGGGCGAAGCAGAGGCCGTCGCGAGAGTCCTCTGCCGCGCCGGCCCCTTCGGCAGCCTCGGCGGAGCGCGCTCCGTCGTTTCTCTCCTCCTCCCCTGCAATCCCACATGTCTCCCACCGGTGGCCTCCTGCGCCCGGATCGGCACCCTCCGCTCGCCGTTGTGAGTTTACATTCTGGGTCGCTTCTCCCACCTTCTTTGTAGGCTCCTTTGGGATGAGCTCTGGGTTGATCAATATTTGCGACGGTGTTCCGTTTGTTAGTTTGTTTGGTGCTTTTTCCTTTGTTTTGGCAGCATGTATATTCCCTCTCCGCCAAACGAGCCGGCGAAGTTTCGTGAGAAAGCCCCATTTGCAAGTCTCCCCTGTTTGCAATATATACAAGGTTTGCTGCGTGCGCGTACGCTCGCGCGCGCTTGGACCCATAACTGCCTAAGCCTGAAACGTTAAACCAAGGCGATCGGCGTCCCCGGAAAGGTCAAGGGCAGTCCCCGTCTTTTTCACCTATTTGGAAAGAATCCTAAAAATATACCGTTGCCAGCAGTTTGTGCTTACTCCGCGAGGTGGCGGCTGGGTCAGGGCAGAGAGGGCGGCCAAGGGACCCGCGACTGCAACCCTCAGGTTTGCGTTCCAGAGGACTCCAGGCGCGGGACCCGAAGGTAAAAAGTTGCGTCTTCCAAATTCTTCTCCCACCTCCAATTTCAAACCCTTTTGGACGCCAGCACGGGCTTGACCCTCGGCATTTGCTGAGGTTTCGAAACCCTGAACGTTTGGCACAAGTAAGGGAGGGGGGAAGGATTCCATTCTCGTGCTTGCAAAGATAATATTTGGCTTGTTCTCTTTCGTCCCTCCCCCTCCTACTGGGTTGCTAAGTGGCGCTCAGGGGGGAAAAGATGCAGGCAGGCACACACGCACTCCAGACTGCTGTGCTCTCAGAACTTGCAACCAGGCACAGTTGCTGCCAGGAATGTCTCTCTCTGTGTGTTCATAGTTAGAATTCTCCTCTTCGAGGAAGCATGAACCTGCAGAGGGTGTCATGTCTGTAAGATTGCAACTGGCAACTTGGAGTGGATCTGGCCTCCACAATGGGAATGGCTTGGAACAGAGGGCCATTAAGGTAGGGAAAGGGAAGGCCTTTCTTAGCCCTCTTCCTTCTGGCTAAACTTTAGGGAAAACTTTCTGGTGGAAAGAGCTATTGGACTGTGGAACTGACTTCCTCCGAAGGTAGTGGACTCTCATTCATTGGAGGTTTTGAACAGGGGTTGGGTGGCTGTGATTTCTGCATTGCACCAGTTGAACTAGATGACCCTTAGTTTCCTTCCAACCCTTCTATGGTTCCATGACTCCTAGTGCCACTGTTGGGTGCAGGTGTTAGAAACTCAGGTTCAGATCCCTGCTCAGTTGTAAAACTCTGGAGATGATGGAGAATTTGTTGATTTAATTAGTTGAAAGCTTAACTTTTTGTGGGACCTGCTTCTGTTGACTGTCCAGATCAAAAGTTAGTTTATTGTACTGGCCAACTTGTACAGTTAATTTGGCAGGTATCTGAAGTTGTCATGTCATAGCTGGCATGTGATGGATAGTGTAGCAGTAATTATATAACAAATATGATGTATGCTGTTTATAAGAAGGTATAAAAGCTGTGTAAAACCTGTGGTCATTACAGTACCTTTCACTTATGGGACTGTCTTTTACTGCAGTAATGTTAATAAAGAAGGGTATCATCTTGCTTAAATATAGGTTGTGTTTTTATTCAATAAATTCCCTACCTGGGGATGAACAGTAATGCTCATGAGTAAATGTCCCAGCAAGATAGAACCCTATACAAGTTTTGCAAAAGTATCTGTAGAGTTCATTGGTTTCCAGTATTTTGAGTATATGACGGCAGTATTAGGATTGCCAACTGTTTAAAAGGCAAAGGGCTCATTTAAAAGTTGTACAGCACACAGAAATTCATGAGGTGAAGCTTTCCCCATCACTTCATCTTTGTACCAGGAAAAGTTTCACCTGCTTGATTTCTGCCTTTCAAGAAGCTCTTAAATGACATGAGGAATTCTGCAAAAGTGAAAGTGATCAACCTTATAAGGTGTTTCCAACTGGTTTTTACATCATGCATCCCACTATATTCTTTTAGTTGGAACTGAGGCCTTTTAGGAAGTTTTGTTATTTCGTTCCAAATCAGCAAAAAGTTGCTTTTATAAAATCAAAGCTGAGTTAGTGGAATTCCAACAAAGTGTATAAAATGCATAATTCAGAAAAAGATGGTATATCAATCTCTGGAATAAATAAACTTTATTTTGTGAAAGCATAATGTAAAATACAGCGGTGGATAGCTTCTATTTTGATAATGTTGGTCTCTCATAGAACCATGCCAACAGCTGGGAAGAGAAACTCAAGTATGTAATGAGGACATGATTTTCTTACTTTGGCAGCAGATCATTGGCAGGGTTGAGTCTAGTAGGTCAGGCAGGGGAGGATGAAGGCAGGCAGTGAGAGCAGAGGCATGGAGGTTTAGGCTGAGGAAGCAGAAGAGCCTGTACAGCAGTAATCCTAATTGCTGCACCATCATACCCTAACTGCAAGTGGAAGTCCATAGGGCACAATAGACATCTGTAGGTGGCTTAATTAACTACGTAGCATCAAGCTGGAGTTTCAGGACCTTGGATAGCTCTAATCAGACAACTCGTTTTACCAAGGTCTGGAGCTCAAATGAAACCTGTATCAGCCTTTGGACACCCTATCCTTTCCATGCTCTGCACCATTCTTGAAGAGTAGAGTGCCTTAAAGTGGTAGTTCTCTGGTCTATAACCCTGTTGCCTATCAGTCATCACATGTCTTCTGCATTGCCTGGATTGTGGAGCAAGGACTGGGAAGTGTGAAGTCCCTGCTAGAAAGGGAATCTGTCTCCAGGGGTGCTGTCTTGCTATCTCTGGGGGGTTCCAGTTTAGGGAGCTCTAGCTGACTTGGCCCTGGGTTTGGTTCAAGACTTGTACGGCTTACGTTGCTGGGCTTCATGATGTAGCTGGTTCCACTTCTGTTTTACAGCTCAGGGTCAGGGCATTCTCAAGCAAAGTTCTGGCCTTATGAATTTATACTATACAGTGGGGGATATTGCTTCCAAACTGTTCAACACTTTGGCAGTGACAACCTTGGTTGGCTCCTTGAGATTGTACAGAGATTGTGAAGCCAGAGGCCCTGGGTTCATGTATTTAACTTGCCTATTTGACCAACTAATATATCTGATGCGTGGTGCAATCAAGAAAGTACTGCAGCTGTGCTGCACACAGACTCAAATAACAATTTTAAGGTGTCTTTGGATGTTACAGGGAAGAGAGCAGGGAAGGGGAAATGAAAACGACTCATTCTTCCAAAGGTATCCATCAAAAGTGGAGATTGTGCATCTTCTCCCATAGTGATGTGAGGGCATAGTTCAGATAAATGACTGGTTACCATACAATCTCCTGTTGGGAATATTGTATGGGACGATGGCCAAATCATATAAATGGGGGTGTATATCCCCCTTCTAAAGAGTCCAGGATTGCGGAGGAAAATGTATTTCCTATACTCTCTCCTTGCCCCCCCCACTCAAAAAAGGAGGGAGAAAGCAGTCTGAGCTGATTCCAGGATTGGGGGTGGGTCACCTTTACTAAACCCCCTTCACTTGAAAGCATAGAAAACAACAATTCTCTCATGCCACTTCTAATTTTTTTGGGTGCTCCATGCAGTTTGACAATGCTGTGCTGTTGGAGAAGTTTCAGGTGTTTACTAGAACCTGGACCTCACCACCTTCAAGAAACAGTTGTGGACCATGGTGCACATACTACTCCTAAATGCAGTTTGTGGGTAGCAAGTAGGATTCATTCATCACCTCTTACTCAGTGCTTGAGAATAGGATCAGATCTGAGAAATTCCAGATCTCCTCCCATGGTCATGGCTTCAGCCATGTACAGAATGTAAATGTGGGAAATAACAGTGAGAAATAGGGGAGGCATGTGGTAAATGGAAGTGGGAAGTGGGCACCCTTCCTTCACCCCACTCTTAGCTAGTTATTAATAAATGTTAGCCCCACCTAGTCTGGGGCCTTGTGGGAAAGGGTGGGTCAGAAATCTAGTAAATAGATAGTGTCACTATCACTATTCTTCTGCAGATGATTATGAGTATTTAGAGCCAACCTTGAAGTTACTGGGTCAGCTCCTGATATTGCTTTGTTTTCCTTTTTCAGTAAGTGCAGACGTCTGTGTAAGTGCGAAGCCATCATGGTGGCATTTAAAGGCATCTGGACTCAGCCTTTCTGGAAAGCTGTTTCTGCAGAATTTTTGGCCATGCTCATTTTTGTCCTCCTCAGCCTTGGCTCTACAATCAACTGGGGTGGAGCCGAAAACCCTCTGCCTGTCGACATGGTCCTCATTTCTCTCTGCTTTGGACTCAGCATTGCAACAATGGTGCAATGCATTGGACACATCAGTGGTGGCCATATTAACCCTGCTGTGACTGTTGCAATGGTCTGCACTCGGAAGATCAGCCTTGCCAAGTCAGTCTTCTATATTGCAGCCCAATGCCTGGGTGCCATCGCAGGGGCGGGAATTCTCTACCTTGTCACCCCCCAGCGTGTGGTGGGCGGCTTGGGAATTACCAAGGTAGGGTAGAGGACTTGGGAGTTCCCTATTCTTATGAAACATAATAAAACAGAACCTGAACCATACAGCACGTTTCCAATTTAAATTCAGGAAGATGCATATTTTTGCTCACTGTTGATTTCCCTACAGATTATAGGTGGGTAGATAATATGTATTACCTGTGGTCAAGTACTAGGTATGGTGGAACAGTTATCTATTGAGCATTAGAATGATGCAATGTGGAGTCTAATGTATCAGTTATTGTGACTGAGAGAACACGATGCATTAATTAAACTTTAATCAAAGACTACAACTGAATTTTATTTTATTTTTTGGCTGATGAAGCTTAAAACAGCTATTGCTTCAGCCAGTTTGCAAAGCAAACCATCATTCTTGCCAATATAGTTTCAACTTTGAATTATATTTACACTGGCACAAATGCTCATTCGCATTAAAATGTATCACTTCTGCTTTATCTTGCTTCCGCCAGGCTCTTTATATTAACCTTATGCATGGAAACATTCACACTTGAGTATAGATTTCTCAGAAGACCAGCATGGATATAAACTGAAAGACTAATACCATGTAAATGTGCTTTAATGTCCTTATTTATATGAACAAAGGAGAAATATGTGGCCAAGGTTAAACAATCTGCAAGAAGATGTTTTGAGAGTGTGCCTTCACATTTGGAATGGCTTCTCGTGTGATTCACACTGCTATCTTTTAATAAAAAGGGTGATCTCTTGATAGTCATCCTGTGGTGGAGACTGAAATGGAACCCATTTCCATGAAAGAGTTTAGCATATGCTTGGCAAACTGTTTTTCAAAAATCTTGATAGGCAGGCTGCCAAGGGCTTCATGAATCCATTCATAAGAACAGATTCCATGTAGCTCTCCATAATTAAGTGAATGCTAAAAATCTATTTCATGAGAGCAGGGTTGGTGGGGAGGCAGCTTGTGTAAGCTTTTAGTGAAGAGTAGGTGGTATTTATTCTTTAACTCAAAATAACAGTGCAATTTTATGTAAATGCCTTTGATTTATCCTACTGACAGCCTTTTCTTTACACCCAGCAATTGTTCTCTAATAGATATTTTCTTTTTTAAACTTTTAGAAATGATTTAATACCAGGTACATAGCAGCCAGGTGTGAAATGCAATTTTAAGATGAAAACATGGGAGTGTCAAAATCTATGTCATTATTATAGTGACTGATAACGCCATATATTTAAGATGACACACTTCTTTATAATAGACTGTGCCTTAAATTCTAGTTTCATTCTTCACTAATAAAGAATCCCATCAGTTAGCCTCACTGAAGGAAATTAAAATGCACTTGGGCTGCATGCTGCCTACTTTTAATTGAAACTGAAATTAATTGAGTTAGAGCTAATTAATGGATTTATAATAGAACACTAAACTACAGTCCTCCTAAGGAAAAAAGAAGCCTTTCATTTTTTAAGTATATCATGTGAACATCTAATGGAAAAACCAGCGCTCTTTCCTTATATGCTCTATATGCATATAGCAGACTGCATCTTGTGCTAGGCCAAATCTTGTATGTTTCTACCATATATGACAGTGACTAAACACCCAATTCTGTGGCTTGCTGCAGCAGCGCAGAATTGCTTCTGTCAGAACGTGAAGAGCTATGTCACTTTGACATTTGAAAAATGGACACCACATTAGTACCACAGCTACACGATGTTGCTATCAGAGCTGCAAAAAAGCCAGACTCACAGGGAGCTAAAATAGTGTCACTCATGCCAGAGCACAACTTTGGTCAACCCAGAGATCACCCAGCCTGTCCTGTATCCAGTCCTGAATCAATTCAGGGATGGGACTGTGTTTAATGAAGTTGTTTTTAAAAACCCCAAAAACTCTTATTAAACTTACAGCCAGGAGCACAGAGGAAGAGGCACTGTGTTGCCTTCCCCTCACACACACTGAGAACAAGAGAGTTAAAGTCCCAAGACACAGGATCTACCCACACTGGAAGAATGGCAGATGAAGGTGATGGACTATATGAGCTTGGCAGAGATGACGAGCAGAATCCGAGACCAGGGAAGAGAAGCGGCGGAAGAAGAATGGAAAAAGTTCAAGGACTATTTAAAGAAATATTATAAAATTGGAGACAGTTAGAATGATGTTGGATTAAAACAAATGGTTACTATCAGTAATGGTTATGACAAAGAGAATAAGGGTGATTAGCATAAATTTATAATAAAATAAGGCAAGATTTCGCTGAATAATTGTAAGAATTTGGAATACAGAAACGGGAAGTAAGAGGAGGTCGAGGAAGTAAGGTTTAGAAATTGGGTTATGAAATGGTACTTGTTTTATGTTTTATTATTGTTGAATGTTTGTTCATGTATGTTTTGTTTCTGTTATATAAAAAATTGTTCAATAAAAATATTATTAAAAAAAAAAAAGAGAGAGTTAAAGTCCCCCCTCCCCATATTTCTCCCTGCCAGGCCTTGCAGCCTATTCTCAAGGCCCCATTGCTATAGCAACCTCCCAGACCTTCCCTCTGCTACAATGGCGCCCTGCTTGCTTCTCCCATCACTGCTGGTCTCTGCAGCAGTGGTAGTAGACCTGGGCAGTCACTGTGGCAACAGGGCCTGGTGGTGATGGGATTCTGCAGGGCACTCCTTCACAAGAACCTTCCCTGACAGGAAGAAGCTTGTAAAGGAACTCTGCCATCCTGCAGTACTGAATCCTCTGCTCAGGACAGAGGATTGTGGAGGACTATGTGGGGTGCTGCTTTGCAAGCCCTTTCCCAACTCAACCTAGGCCCAAATCCCCCCAAATCAGCCTGATTAGTCTCAGGATTCAACCAAATTTGGTCCAGAGCCCTGTCCAGCACCACCACATGGTCTACCCTTTAAGGAAGGACCAGAACCATCAATAAGCAGTGCTTCCCAGCACTATCCTAGTCAGTGGCACAAAGCTGTTGTTTCAAAGGTTTTAAATTAATACAATATCATCATCATCAACAACAACATTATTTATTCAATTTCTTACCTGTTGTTCACCAGTGCAGCTTACAGCAATATAAAAATACAACAGTAAAATTAGTTAAAACAATCTTCTCCCTCCTTTTCCTTTTCTTCACTACAGACACATCCGATTTGAAACGGCTTTAATTAGTAGAGAGGAAATTATATTTTCCTGATGTAAGAAAAGTAGTTTACACTTTTTCTGTGCTTCCTGAAACTCCAGTGTGTTTCCTTTATTTCTAGGTACATGATGACCTTTCTGCTGGCCATGGACTAGTGGTGGAGCTGATAATTACGTTCCAGCTGGTCCTTACTATTTTTGCCAGCTGTGATTCTAAGCGAAGTGATGTCACAGGTTCAGTGGCACTGGCAATTGGACTTTCAGTTGCAATCGGACACCTGTTTGCTGTAAGTTGCCGGCCTCTTCCATGAGCTGTGCTAGGTAGCTAACGGTAAAGTGCATGTCATTACAATGCTTTATGAATCTTACTCCAAAACCCACTGTTGGCTCAAGTAAATTTGATGTAATGCCTGTATATCCCCAAGTACCTTTCGACTAACTTGCTCCAAAACATTGACTCCCTGCTTTGAAATGATATTATTGTATATGTGAAATAGGAATAATCCTCGTTTGTCTCACAGGAGACACCGATAAGGTGTGATAGAAATATTCCTGAAGCAAACATATAAAGTCAGCGTACCTAGGCATCTTGTTGGGACCCTTTCAGATTGGTGCTTTATTGTGGATGCATTCTGTGACATGTTTGTAACATTATAATAGTGGTGGATTTATTCTGCTTTAGTCTGTTCTGCTTTAATCTGTTCTGCAATGCTTCCCCAATGTTACCACATTATTGCCTTCCGGGGGCCTATAGAGCTACAAAACCAGGACAAAAATAAACCAGAATGTTTTTGGTATAAGAAGTGACAGGATTTCAGCATGAAATTAAGGAATATGCGTGGCTTGGAAATGAAGCTCAGTGCAATAGCACAGTTGGGTTATCAAGCAGGGGTTGTCAACCTGGTCCCTACCGCCCACTAGTGGGCATTTCAGGTTTCTAGGTGGGCGGTAGGGGGTTCAACAGCAAAAGCTGAATCCTTCTCCCATTGAGCACTGGTGGGTGGTAAGGAAATTTTACCATCAAGAAAGATGCATTAGTGGGTGGTAGGTATAAAAAAGTTGACTACCCCTGGGTTAGAGTGTGGTGCTGATAACGCCAGGGTTGCAGGTTTGATCCCCATATGGGACAGCTGCATATTCCTGCATCACAAGTGGTTGGACTACATAGTCATAGATAGTCCTTTCCAAATCTACAATGCTATGATTCTATGACCACCCCAAAACCTTTTCAGGAACAAAAAGTATGGAAAACAAGGTCATTTGTGACCAACTCAATAACATCAAGAGCACAAATGACCATGAATGTGCAATTAAAAGGGCATTTGGAGGGACCCTAGGTTGCTTATAGAATTTTTTAATTTCTTGATAACAAATGACAAACACATTTAGTAAATAATTAAATAGTAAATAATCAAATAACAGTGTGTACATATAGGTGTTTGGTAGGCATAATTGTGTGACACCCACACTGTGCACATTTGTTCTACATTTTGAAAAGTGTTATATAAATCTAGGCCCACCGGCACATTTTGTTTTTTGAGTGAGTGCCATGCATAGTCCTCCAGTCACTTCTACCCACCCCAGATTACCCTCCCCCACTATGCTGAGAGAAAGAGGGCAAGGATGCACACACATACTTCTCTTTTCCAAGAGATCTGGGTAAAAGTTAGATCCGGCAAAATTAATCTGAGCTTTGAAAAGCACATAGAGATGAAGAAGAAAGTTGGAAAGAGTGTCCATATTCCATGAAGTATGAATAGTCCAGAGGGATGCTCACAGTCCTGGAAAGCATCTCCTAACAGTTCTGTATCCTGGTTCCCATTGCTGTCTCTGGCTCATCGCTTCTGGACTGGCATGAATCTTGAGGATAGACATCAGCAACTGGAGGTCCATGGGCTAGAACTGGCCCACTGAGAAATGTTTCCTATCCCCATTAGCTGCCAACCAGGTGGGGGAAAGAATGCAGAGAAAGTGGCAATAGTGACTTGGGCAATAGATCTAGAGCAATGCCAGTCATAAGCTGGTTCCATCACAAGATCATTAAAACATGTGGATGTCTGATGGTTGTATAATAATGATTAACAGTCTTCCTTTTAAATATCTTACAGATTAACTACACAGGCGCCAGCATGAACCCTGCTAGGTCATTTGGACCTGCAGTTATCATGGGGAAATGGGAAAACCACTGGGTAAGTGAATATTCTCAATCACTCATGCATGATTTAGCAATGGCCACCAACCTGCTGGTTTAGGATTAGACAAATTTGTGGAGGACAAGGCTCATCTATGGCTTCCTCCACCATCAATAGCAGTATTATTACCATCATGTATTTTATTTATTTCAAAAAAATTATATACTACTTGATTGTAAAAAACAACAACAACCCACATGTTCCAAAATGAGTCAAAGTGAGACATTACCTATATTAAGTTTGATTCTATATTGAAACAGAATCAATGCAATCTATAAGAACTTGTACTTAAACAGGATGCTCCTACAAATGTCAGTTGTCTCCTGTAACTAACTGATCTAATTAGATAGATTTCAGAAGGTTCTGCTGGAATGCCATCATAGAACCTTAGCTGTGTCTTCATGAGTGTATGTTTCTAGGCTTGCTTTCAATTGCTCACCAGATTTCCTTTCTTAGTGTTAGGAAACTGCTGAGATATGCTGGCAACATAAGTGCCAGTTGAAATAAATTAAAAAATTGTCCAGTAGCACCTTAGAGACCAACTAAGTTTATTCTGGGTATAAGCTTTCATGTGCATGCTTATACCCAGAACAAATTTAGTTGGTCTCTAAGGTGCCACTGGACAATATTTTAATCTATTTCAACTGCGTCAGACCAACACAGCTACCTACCTGAATCTAAGTACCAGTTGTTTGACTTCAGGTGTTTGTATTGTTGTGAGTTTGGGGGGTGGGTAGGCTGTATGCCTGAGTCACTTCCAACAAGGATCCACTTTCTTGAATAGCCAGACAAGTTTATTGGTAATCACCCACTAAGTATGGGTTGTTAAGATAACAAAGGAAGTGGCTCCATAGCAGAGAGTAGATGGATGGGCCTCACTACCTCAACTGTTAGTTAGTTAGAAAGACAAAGGCCTGAGTTGAGGCATGTGAGCTAGAAGCTTGAAGCGGGAGGAAGCTGGCTGGGAAGCCTGAGAGACAGAGCCATGCCTGATTTCTGCTGTAATCCAAGGCTGTGATTATTGGGAGAAAAAAGACCCAGTTGGGTGTTAATGCTGTGAACCCCTCCATCATAGGCTAAGGTTGTATATATGGGTAAATAAACTGTATATCCTAAAGACACCACAGTCTCTGCTGTTCCTCATTCCAAGGAAACCAAACCCTGGGTAAGTGCCTGGAACTGCTGGAATCTCACACCACTCAGCAGTTGGGGTGGCGTGCAACAGTGTGTTGTATTGATTTAGTTTCATCCAAAGCTATTTTATGCTGATTGATTCATGAACAAAGGCATTGCTGATACAAATGACAAAGCATCATCCAATCAGAATTCAAGAGAATACTAGCTATTCTTCAGTCAGCCTAATTAAGGTTCTTGGGTGTGAGTTTATCTTTCTGTGTCTGTATGTGCTCCTATGCCTATAAAAGACGCAGCATTCCAGGTATTTATAAACCATCTGTTCATGTGGCTTGGCTGAACACATGTGTTCACATACTGTGCCAGCAAAGCCTCTGATGTGCCATTTACACATCCAAGCCCTGCTAAACTGGGTAGGTTGTTAAGATTTCCTGCAGCACCAAATACGGGAAGCACCAACTATGCTAACCTCGGTAACATCCAACTTCCTTATTGGACTCTTGACATTTCTTTGAAACGTTACTCCCAATCCGTGTTTAATGTATGTCTCTTTCTCCCTGTTTTGTACAGATATATTGGGTGGGACCAATTATAGGAGCAGTTCTTGCCGGCGCCCTTTATGAATATGTCTACTGTCCTGATGCTGAATTCAAACAGCGGCTCAAAGAAGCATTTACTAAAACAAGCCAGCAGTCCAAAGGAAAATACATAGAAGTTGAAGATACCAGGAGCCAGGTGGAGACGGATGATTTGCTTCTGAAGCCTGGAATGGTCCACGTCATTGACCTTGAGAGGGGTGATGATAAGAAGGGTAGAGACCCAACCAATGAGGTGCTATCATCTGTATGACTAGCAAGGAGCACTGAAAGCAGGGAACAGTCTACTAGCAGGCCCACAGATAGCCTTCCACCCATAAAAGAGACAGATTTGTTGTAAATTAGCCACCTGCGATATCATAAAATTGTAGGAAAATGGCAGCAGTGAATTAGCTGTTTAATCAGACCAGACTCCCATTCTGTTGACATGGTAGCAGCTAACTATGTTGAGGGATCCTCATAGATTATTCCAAATTCATAAATGTCCTTTTGGCGGTAGCCATAAGGGAATCCTTTAATTCCCTCTCTGCTTTCTGAGTGAATTTTGAAAGAGGCATTGGTTTTAACGCAAGCAGTTATGAGCAGGAAATAGCAATCTTTGTCAATCAGATTGACAGATGAAACTTATCAAAAGATGCCTATAGACACAGAAAGAAGTGTCTATCAGATTGTTCTTCTGACACTTAATTGGCTGTTGTCAATCCTGATTAGAATTTTAATGACAAAATCTATGGCAGGTTCAGTGAAAGCAGAGCCAACATGCAAGATACAACAAATGCTTGCAAAAGCCTCGTTCCTCCCTTTCTTCTAGTCCTCCTGTTATTTTTAATCCTTCCATGCTACATTTGGGAGAAGACATTTAAACAAAACAAAACAAAAAAGCAAGAATTGCCATTTGCCATTTTATACATATTCATACATTTTATACTTCCACAAAAAAGGAAGTCCTCTCCTTTTGACTCATAATCTTTAAATGTCCCCCACATTGAGTTGTCCTTCCACAAAAATGTTCTCATGACATACTATTGCTGGAACTGTTGAAGACATACAATGAACAAAATAAGTCCGTATTAATCGCCATCTTGTAATGTGCGCATTCCAGCCAAAGATAAGCCCTGTGAATTCCAGATACTTTTACCAGGAGGCATTTATACACAGCTTAACTTTCCCAGTAACATCAGTGGGACTTAACAGTGGTTAACTTTGGGTGGATCATGTCAAATAAAAATACGCAGTTATCAAAAAGAAGTTGAAGGCTGTTCTGTTTTCAGTGCACTTATTCAAACAAATAAAATGTTACTGTGCCAATTTTATATAACTGAAATGTTAAAATTGTGTAACTATTTTGCTCACAATGTGATTTTTTTTTTAAAAAAAAGCATAACAAGCAGGCTTTTCATAATTATTTAAAATACTGCTGGGAAATGCTTTGGTGACTGATGCTTTGCTTTGAATACTCTGTCGCTAAAAATATTTGTTTTAGAGCTGCCTCAAACACAATGCATTTCCTATATAAAAAGCTCTACATCCAGGCAAACTGCATGTAGATTTCCATGTGTGACAGTCGCAGACATGTCTGTTCCACTGCTTGCACTCAGTGTACATAGGCCAGAAAGCCATTGTCAACAGAGATGTGTGCAATTGTTGCATGATCTCCATGCAGTTATAATATCAATGAAACAGTTAAATAGCAACTGTGAATTTTCAATGCATCAAGAAGCCAGAGCATGGAATAGTTTGCAATTTTGTGTGATGTTGTGCTGCTGAATGGTGAGTTTGCCTTTTATAAACTTCAAATGCTTTTGGTCAAAAAGGAGTAACGTTTACACTTTCTCTGAATGTAGCCAGAACTGAAATTTGCTATAGCTGAGGTTCTTTGTATGGAACTCATCCATTCCTATTAAGGTTTTTGGTGGTGAAATGTGGCAAATGTACAGAACCACCCTGAGAACACCTGGTCTTGTAGAAAAAGGACACTATACTAGTGGTGAATATTTCTAAGTAGGGAGAAGTACATAGATAATCTTATGCACAAGAAACACGACGTGATAAAAGAAATATACACTTCTTCCTCCATAGAAGAAGTAACGCCCATCTAACAAAATTGCCCAGTGTGAAGCAGCACCAAATGCACTGCACAAAAAAGGAAAGAACTGAGAGTATAGCAAAGCCAAAACAAAGAAATCCAACCAGGGCTGTGATCCTAAGCAAAGCAAGTTACTTCCTAAGGAGTAAGCCTTGTTGGGTTTAGTGGAACTTCTGAGTAAAAAGACATCATATTGTGCAGTAAAATTCACCAGGTCTGCCAAAGGGAGACCATATGAAGAAAGATACTAATGCCCTGATGAGTGCTGCTGCACTCAGATCCCTCTTGATGGCTTCCCATAGGCATCTAAACAGTCTGGTGAGAGCAGGATGCTGGACCACATGGGTCATTGGCCTGATCCAGCAGACTCTTCTTTTGTTCTTAGAAAATAAACTACTGTGTATTTTGTAAGCATTGCAAGCCATTTGATGGTCATAAGGTAGCGTACAATTACCGTATTTTTTGCTCTATAAGACTCACTTTTCCCCTCCTAAAAAGTAAGGGGAAATGTGTGTGCGTCTTATGGAGCGAATGCAGGCTGCGCAGCTATCCCAGAAGCCAGAACAGCAAGAGGGATTGCTGCTTTCACTGTGCAGCGATCCCTCTTGCTGTTCTGGCTTCTAAGATTCAGAATATTTTTTTTCTTGTTTTCCTCCTCCAAAAACTAGGTGCGTCTTGTGGCCTGGTGCATCTTATAGAGTGAAAAATATGGTAAGTTGATACGTGAATAGATGAGGCAATGAATCATTACCCCAATCAAGATGTCCATGTGTGTCCCAATGCACACCTAGAGCTGTTCCATTCATCTGTGGTGCAGCACCTCAGCAAACAGAAAGAGATGTGCACGGAACTCTCAATGAAAATGTCTAGGCAAGTTCTGTGGACAACATCAGAGCACATTACTCAAGAGCAAATTACTGGTTCAAGATCAAGTGTCTTGTGATTTCGACGTAGAACATTTTTCCTTATCTTGTTCAAGAGAGAGATCAAAACAATACCTTTTTAGTCACCATTTCCAGGTGGAATCTCTGTAATTTCAAAGTTTACAATAACTCTCTTGCCAATGCTCAATATGCGAACCCTCGGTGTCTTTCACAACCTTAAAAGTCAGAAAGATTCCTCAGCCAATGTAATATAGAATCCTGGAAGTAGATACAGAATTTTCATTTCACTAGTGATGTGAACTTCACAAGTGTCCTTGGTTGTATTTCTCAACATGTTTTGCACTGGTGTAACAGTTACTCTTTGGTTATACACTGAAGCTCCACTTCATAAATATATGGCTGTACTTTCCCTCCTAAGCCTTTTTGCTTTAAATTTGTATTTTGGTAATGTTTCATCAATGCATGTTTATAATTTACATTTTGTTAACTCACTGACTGTGATACACTTAGAGGTTATTTCAGTGGCTTATTAAGATGTCTTACAAACTGATGTAACATGTGAGTCTTATATTTGAGATAGTGTTGTTGCCATGTTGTTCATAGCAAGCACTAGATGCAAAGCAAATCATTTAGAGACTGCTACAGCTTCACATACCCTCATCAACAGAAAGACCTGATAGTTTATCCCACTTTGTGTACCATACCAGGCCAGCATGAAGTCACAGAAATTATTCTGAAAGAGATGCTTTATACTCACAGCTGCCTTTCTCCTAGCTTTTCTGCCTTAAAATAAAAAATCCTCTAAATAATTTGAAATTTGGATTTCAAATTGAAAGTACCCTAAGGACTTTGTTGTGGTGGGGGGGGGAGAATAGATTGTGTATAGTTGTACACACACTTTCTAGTGTGGTACTGGCAGAAATGGCAGCATGAACATCACCTTTGTAATGTTCTTGTTTTTATTTTTTGCCATTCATATGCAGCAATTCCCTACAAAGTTAATTGCCATAATCATTTGCATATGTTTCAGTTGAAATGTTTGGTACAAAAGGCAGCAATTTTACTTGGAATGTTATCTGTTTGGAGTAAGCATGCCAATTTCCTTTGCTAGTTTTGGGAGCATGTGGATTAAGTGGGGTAAGCATTGTCTTCTGCTTCTCACTCGTGTCCCTCCGCAATTGAAGAGTCAAAAGAATCTTCATTGTGAATGTGGAAAGCTGTAATAAATAAAATGAGATGTCACAAAATATTTCATTCTGAAATCTCAGGTGCATATCCAGAATCCAATTTATAAAAGCCTATTAAGAGCTGCACAAAGGATAATCTATCACTTGTAGGACCAATGATAAGGGCTAAACTAGTAAACATACTAAACATATGGCCATTAAAAAAAATTATTACAAGTTCATTCAACCTTATCAGAACTGATGTGATAATAGTATTATAAATCAAAATGTGTAACATTTGGAATAATCTACTTAAGATGTCCTACTGTCAACAATAGAGTTTTATCTTGTTCCTCTTCTCTTCTGCTGTATTCTTTATGGTTATGTCTTGTAAATAAACTATTGTCTGTTTTGATTCATCCCTGCATTTTCTTCTTGAAATGCATTTAAAATGTTATAAAGACATCAGATATGAACACTGACAATTAGGTGTCATGATGAATAAATGTCATTTTGATAAGGAATGAATAGTTGCAGGTTGTGGGTTGGAATAATATTCCAAAGAGGTTCGTGATGGAAACTTTAGGCTCTTTAAGGCAGGGATGGGTGAACCTCAGGACTAGGGATTGTTGCCTTCAGTGCCTCTCTAGCCCTCAAAACTCTTTGCTCACAGTTTCACACTCTGAGTGTGCCTGGCTGGAATGTGCCCTTGGACTCTGATAATGCCCCTTGATTGTCTAGAGAGGATACATAGGGTTGTGTGGGTATGTGTAGAAACTGACCTGCTGTACAAAGGTAAAATTTACATTTTCCAATGAGTGAAGTCAGACCTCTGATTGCCAAGTGAGTTGTTTGGACACTAGGGGAGGGATAGTCACTCTGGAGAGGGTAGTTTGTCCGCCATTGGTCCCCACCATGCCCTCAGCTCTACCTGTGGCTCCTAGAAGCAGTCAGCATGTAACAGCAGCCACACCCTGGGAAATAGCTTCGACTGGCTGGCTAAACCAGGTGAGGGTGGCTGATGGGTCTCAACCCTTTGGTAATAGTCGGTGTAGTCCAAAATATCTGGAGTGCACCAGATAGATGAAGGTTGAATTAAGGTATCCTAGGAAGACCACTCTTCTCTGCCATAAATTTGCTACCTACCATTTTACTGAGATGACCCTGCATTATTGTATTTTGAGTGCACAATTTCTTCCATGTCATCTCGGGGATCATCTCAAGTCTGCTTTCGATACTATCCTTCCAATTGCAGTAGTCCACAAGGAAGGTTATCCACTCCCCAAATATTTATTTGCCTTTTCATTGTGCCTTCTCAAACTCTACAGTGGTCTTCGATCTGTTGCACAGCTAAGCTCAGTTAATACCTCAGAGAAATCAGTGGGGTTTGTAGGTCCTTAATTCTACTGTGTTATAACCTGCATCTCTTGGGGGAACATGAATTTATCGAATAAATATTGTACCATTGTTGTACATATAAGGCATGTGCCCCCTTTTCTCTTTATGCTTCAGTGAAGTCCAGCTATTCTGTGCATGTTATGTGAACTGCTATTTGTCAAAAGGGTCACTTTTGTTAATCTGTGGAGGTGAGGCTTACTCAAGGTTCATTTGGTTTTCTCAAAAATCCTTTGTTAATTCAGATCATAAGTCTACTCTGCTCTATCCAGGATTTGCATCATTTCCAGTCTTGTGACCTTGGAGATGCTTAACTGAGGACTCTCTGTATATGGATGAGAAAGTGCTCATCTGAGTGGTGAATTAGATGTTACAGCAACAACATCAGATCATGCCTTATTCCAAGAAATCAAATTGAGGGTGTATGTGTATGCTGTTCACGCCCCTGTTTTTAAAGGTTAAGATACAATGATTGTGATCATTATAATACTGGGTCCCTGAGCAGGTTTCAGCAATTTAAAAATGCAATATTAAAAACCGTTTAAAACAAATTACAGACAACCCCTTATTTGCATGGGGCTTGCATTCCAGGTCATTGTGTTCTTGCGTGAAATCGCGTGCCATTCTAACACCCCATTCAATCCTGTTTCATTCCTGCTATGCCCTGCTCCCGCCCCACCCATTTAATGACATATTTTATTACATTTCTGGGTTTGGCACTGTGTGTGTGTGTGTGTGACTGTGCACATATCAATCGCTCCTAAAATGGGGGGTTACCTGTATATCTGAGATGTCAAAATCCCAGTTAAAGAGGTGTGTCTTCAACATATGGTGGAAACTGCACAGTGAAATTGCCAGACACACTTCTGTTGGAAGGGAATTCCACAATTTAGGGGCTGCCACAGAAAATGTCCTCTCCCAGGCTGCCACTCTCTGAACCTCTGAGGGTGGTGGAATTACCAAGAGGGGCCCCCTCTGTTGGTCTTAACACCTGAGAGTCGGCCTGTAGGAAAGGAAGTTGTTTTTCAGATAGTCGGGGCCTAAGTCATTTAGGGCTTAAACACTAGGGTGGGCAGCTTAAACTGGACCCAGAAACAAACTGGCATTCAATACAACTGCTTTAAAACAGGAGTTATATGAGTTGTAAATGAAACCCCAGCCAGTAATCTGGCTGCTGCATTTTGGACCAGTTGAAGTTTCCAAGTCCTCTCTGAGGGCAGTATATAGTGCATTGGAGTAATCCAGTCTGGAAGAACTTGGAATATGTAACACAACTTTCTTTTCAGAATTCAGCTTCACTTTAATAACCCACATCCCTCCCACCACTGCCTCCAAACACCAGTTTAGCACCAGCCCTTGATCTAAAAATGGAGGCATGTTCCCTGGGCAACAAACAGCACCCTATCCTGAGACTGGAAAAAATGGTGGTTCTTATCTATTCCTTGGCAAGTTGTTTATTTTGTGCAAGTAAATTCTAGCTAGCATAAAATCCTAACAGCATCAATGACAAGAAAACACATTTTTCATATATGTCAATGGGGCATAGCTATCATTCCCTGCAGAAGCTGGCCTTGAACTTGGATGGAATCATCTGTTCCCAAAGGGTGAACCTTTCATATGGAGAAAAGACAGGAAAACACTAAGTTGCCACAAGAAACAGGAAACTTCTCTTGGCAACTCTTTAGGGGCCAACTGGAAAGTGGGAGGGAGAAGGGCATTTCATGGTGTGGTAAGTTGTCCCTGTAAACTTCTGAGCACATGCCCAGGGACAACACTTTAAAATAAAGACTTAATGTGTATAGAGATGAAACATGACAGGGTAGGGACAAAACAAGTTACAGAGATCAGGAAAACGTTGGCTGTGATGCCATTTGCCTGGTGGTGATGCTTCAGAGAAACAGCTGCACAACATCTTCTCAGAGCTAATTTGGACCAGCTGCATCACAAACAGGAGACCTACAAGCAAGGACGAATGTTTTCCAAAGCACTTATGATTTCTCACTCTCTACACAGCTGTCCAGAACAGTTCAAGTTTACTGACTGGCACACACTGCTAGGGGACAAGAGGAAAGCTTCTGTAGCCTCCAGACTCAAATCTGAGCATGTTGCTCTGTGGCTTACAACCTTTTATATCTGAAAAAGTGCCTAAAACAGAAATGGGGGGACAGCTGACCACAAGGGAAGGAGGAGGTCAAAGAGTCCATCTAGGCACATCCCTCAAAGTAATCAAGTCCTCAAGCTACCCTTAGAAATGGATGCCGCAGATACATTTCTCCTTGTGTGGAAAGATTCCAGTTGTCAGCAGCACCAGTATTATTTTTTCTTCTTCCTTTTGTGGGAAATGATGATGCGCTTGTAACACTTTCAGGAACGGGATACCCTTTCCCCTCTAGTTGTGCTGTTAGATATTGGGAAATCTCATTTTCCAGGCATCCATGCAAAACCTGGCATGGGTGTTAAGTTAAAATGAGATTCCTAGCTTTCATTGCCATTGAGATTGCTGTGGTGGTCTTAGAGAGTGCCTGTGACACCACAGATGACAAGAGGCACAGCTCCACCATTCCTTAACATTCTTCATGTGCAGTTTGTGTTTGTATATAATTCTCTCCCACCACCACCTGTACCACATGGTGGCTCACACAGCCCTTGAATGGGGAGGGACAACCCATTGCAAACATGAGCAAGACCACCTACAGGAATGCGTGGTCATTTCAGATTGTTTCCTACAGGTTTTATGAAAGATATGCATGTTGTTCTCCAGCAATGTGGCTGTGCACACACAATATCTTAAAAGCCTATTTGAAGCCCGTTCTTTTCATCAAAGAATTCTGGGCACTGTAGTTAGTTAAGGGCTGCTGGGGATTGTAATTCTGTGAGGGGTAAACTACAGTGGTCAGATTTCTTTGAGGGAAAGAATGTGGTTTAGAGTTCCAGAATGAACACAACTTAAAGTGCAATCCTTGGTTTCTTTAACTGGGGTTAGTGGTGGTTTTTCTCTCATATAACAGAGGTGGGCAACCTGTAGCCCTCCAGATATTTCTGGACTACAACTTCTATTCTCTTTGATCATTGGCCACATTGGGTGGGGCTGATGGGAGATGGAGTCCAACAACTTCTAGAGGGCCTTGTGTTTCTCATTCCTACTCTAGTATGTGGTCCCAGACTATTACTCTGTACTTCTTGTAGCTTTAATAAAATATAAACCTACTTATGGAAGCAAGATTCACAGCAATCAATAGAAATGTTGTTCCCAACTAAATGAATTGATAGCCATTGTGAAGAATCCAGCTTGTGTGTTTACAGAATGTTTCTTCCACTCTGTTAGCAAGTGGACCTCATGGGAGGCTGGAGAGGTGAGGAGCTGTTTGTGTTGCTAATTAGAAAGACAGACATGAAGATGAGCTCATGGTCCCAGGATGGCTATGATTTGCTCTAACCTCTTTGGAGAATGAGTAATTATCTCAGTAGAAGATGTCACCTGGCTTATGATACATAGTCATAATAATCCATTGAAAATGGAGTTTTAATTTTCTTTTGAAAGGATAATTTAATGGTATTAAGCGGAACCTGAAAAATACATTAAGATGGCAAGAATGAAATGCACTGGGGTACTAATTAATGGCATGGTGGCTGGCCAATTATTTTCATTCATTAAAGAAACCAGGCACCTTGGGATGAAGGCTTAAATCTAGTGTCCAGTGCTCAGTGTTTTAGCAATTTACTTGGTTTCCCTTGCAGGGGAAGATAAAAGTGTGCAAATTGTTTCATTGGAGATTATCCCCCTGTATGTTTGTTTGTGACATAAACACAGCTGACAGCAGTACATAAATACAAAGATACTCTAGGACAAAATAAACATGATGTGGGAAATCCAGTACCAGATCTTATGACTTTTCTTAAAAATTAAAAGGGTGCTGAATGAGGGGTGCTTAAACTAATTCTTCCCTTCGAATCCCTTTCCCAATCACAATCTCTCCCTGCTTGAAGCTGGTATTAGCCCTGCTCAGGAAAAAACAACACGTCCCTTTATTGCATTTGTCTTTTTTCCACAGCTGAACCAATAGCAGCTTGGGTAGAGGGGAGACTTCAATCAGTAAAAATAGGATTTAGTACACCCTTCCAAAACGCTTCTTCCTTTCCCCAGCCAGAGGGGAGGAAACACATACGGTTCCTTCTTAGGATTCGAAAAATTGCCAGGAGATTCAATTGCACATATAGAGTGTAAGACGTATACCAGTGGACTCAAACTCTTTTCAAATCAAGTCTTTATTGTCCAGTGCACATCGTCATTCAGTTGTATTTCAATGCAGGAACTTTTAGTTTCCATTTATTGGGCTGGCATGCCATGCCGATGGCATGTTCAGTGCTGAAATTAGAAGAGATGGGGGCATCACATTGAACCATGTTCTGGTATCCATGCCTCTCTGTTTGCCACCAAATGCTTGAAATTAACCCTATTGTAAACATTGTGGCCATTATGCTGACCAGAAGCTGTGCCAGCATTCTGAATTTTCCTGCAACTTGAACACTGTACTGAGATTCTTGAGTTCTGAATTGTGAAACAGCACATAATCTATGCAGCTTGCTGACTACCAATGCAACGTGATGGCTACGAAACAAGATGGCTTTAAAAGGTTGGTTGGCATTCATCTGTCTTGGGAGACAATGGAAGAGAGCGCTTTCGGGGATAAAGTCAAACTGCAGGAGAGTTACAGCACCAGCTGTGGCTGTAGTGACCAATGCAGGAGAGACATGTTTTATTGCAAGTGGGGCAGATGAAGGCATCTGGTTTTGCTGCTACAGGTGCACCATGGTGTTTCTTCTCTCTGCCCTCCTCCCAACAGTCAATCCTCATCTAGTCACTCCTATGGATACACAACCTGACTGTCTCCAGGTACTGCAATCATCTGCAAGCGATTCCCATACGGCAGGGTTAATGATGCCTGTCTTCATGTCACATTTGCAGACATCTTGGTAAAGCAGAGTTGGTTTTAAGATCAGGAAAATTCATGGAGGAAAGAGATATCAATGGCGACTAGCCATAATGCTTATGCTCTGCATCCATGGTTGGAATAAGAAATGCTTCCAGATACCAGTTTCTGGAAACCACAAGAGGAAAGAATGCTCCTGTGCTGAAATCCTGCTTTCAGGTTTCCCAGAGGCATCCAGCTAGCCAATGTGGGAATTTTAAAGGATACCAATCGACCAAGCTGATGAACATGCTTCCCACTCGAGTTTTCCTCAGAATATTGTTAATACATCTTGGTGCCCAGGTATTGTTCTGGCTCATTGTATCTTCCAGTTTGTGTAGCTGCTCCAAACTGACAGGTATGGATACAGAGCATTTTAAAATTTCAGGACCTTTTAAAACATTTTTACATGAGAAAGTGTTTCACATCAACACTGCTGCAAGCTTGGGGGGGTGGAGGAAACCTGTCAATCCTACAGCAACCAACCAACACTGAGAGTAAAAAAGACACTAAGGCTAGATGGGCAGGAGAATCAACAGCAGGAGGCATAGACAGTCGCAATAGGAATGAGATTAAAAACAAACAAACCAATGCACAAGAGGGGAAAACAAGGCAGCTTTGTGAAGCTCCATCAAAGTCTCCTGTGCAATGTGAACAATTTCAGCTGAGAAAGAATCATTTCACTTACACTCACCTGAAATGACAACTATACTGTGCCACCTTATGGTTGAATCAGTTACTTTTTTCACCTAGAAGGTTCATGAGCCAATGTTGATTATTTCAAACTATGCAGACACTACCTGTGTCTTCGTACTGTGCAGGCACTGACTGGGAAAGCGGTAATAATTTTTTCCATAGTGATATTGTAAGAAACAGTCCATTTTGTCCTCTATATTTGGTGAGGCATTTCCAGGGCCCCCCCCCTCCTTTTTGATAGTGTGTAAGTGCCCATGCTCAATATGAGAAAAGGTACCCAGATATTGGGTATCCTGTGGCCAGATAAACAGCAAGGGCAGATGGGAAGGGGTGTCATTCCACATGTCCAATTTGCCCATAGCAGTTGCAGTCTCTGTGTCATTTCACATCACAGGGTCTCTTCATCAGTATACAGATGATACCCAGCTCTACCTATCTTTTAAATAGGAACCAGTGAAGGTCCTGTGTGAGTGCCTGGAGGCGGTTGGAGGATGGATGGCGGCTAACTGAGGTTGAATCCTGACAAGACAGAAGTACTGTTTCTTGGGGACAGGGGGCGGGTGGGTATGGAGGACTCCCTGGTCCTGAGTGGGGTAACTGTGCCCCTGAAGGACCAGGTGCGCAGCTGGGAGTCATTTTGGACTCACAGTTGTCCATGGAGGCGCTGGTCAATTCTGTGTTCAGGGCAGCTGTCTACCAGCTCCATCTGGTACGCAGGCTGAGGCCCTACCTGCTAGCGGACTGTCTCACCAGAGTGGTGCATACTCTAGTTATCTCCTGCTTAGATTACTGCAAAGCGCTCTACATTGGACTACCTTTGAAGGTGACCCGGAAACAACTACTAATCCAGAATGCGGCAGCTAGACTCGTGACAGAGAGTGGCCGCTGAGACCATATAACACCGGTCCTGAAAGACCTACATTGGCTCCCAGTACGTTTCTGAGCACAATTCAAAGTGTTGGTGCTGACCTTGAAAAGCGCTAAACAGCCTTGGCCCAGTATACTTGAAGGAGCGTCTCCACCCCCATCATTCTGCCTGGACACTGAGGTCCAGCACCGAGGGCCTTCTGGCGGTTCCCTCACTGTGAGAAGTGAGGTACCAGGTAAGCAGGCAGAGGGCTTTCTCAGTAGTGGCACCCACCCTGTGGAACACCCTCCCATCAGATGTCAATCAAATAAACAACTGACTTTTAGAAGACATCTGAAGGCAGCCTAATTTAGGGAAGTTTTTAATGTTTGAAGTTTTATTCTGTTTTTTAATGTTCTGTTGAAAGCCGCCCAGAGTGGCTGGGGAAACCCAGCCAGATGGGCAGGTTGGAAATAAATTTATTATTATTATTATTATTATTATTATTATTATTATCATCATCATCATCATCATCATCTCTTACCAGACTCTGGTCCACTGCCCTGGAAACGACACAGCAATGGCACGTGCTTCGAAGGATCTGAAGCTCAGGTTGCTTTCTGTATGAGGTCTAGCATTCTGCAACAAGCTCAACTGTCCACTCCTAGTACAACTTGCTGAATGCAAAAACTTTGCTCTGGGTGTCATCTACCACTCCATCCTTCAGTTCACACTCCTCTGTCATGAGGAGGCAAGACTTGTTGTGCAAGCTGCATAGAGTTCAGGCATAGATTGTTCCCAGAATAGCTTGTCATCTCAGGGTATAGTTTTATAATGATGCCCAAAAGTCACATGTGCACATCCTGGTATTTGTTACTAGAATTTATTTGTGTATGCATTTTACCTCTGGCACAGATTCACCCTACAGTGCCTGCTCACCTATGCTTTCCATCTTTCTGTGTATTTTTTTTAAAGCCACATAGAGCATTTTCCTCCTTTTTTTGCAGTTGGCATGGCAGCTTCAGAGGCAGCTCAAGGCATGAATCTTTGTTCACTGTAGAACACATGACTGACCTTAATACAATAAATGCAAAAAACAAAACAAAACCATTCAGCTTCTTTTCCCCTGGCTGTCAAAGCCTTGCAGTCAAAAGACCATGCTAAAGTTTAACGACAGTTTGTATGATAGAAGAGTGGATAACTTATAGAAATTTATTAAAACAAGAGGGAAGAGAGTGTGAATTAAAACAATTTAAGGAATTATCAGGAAAATTAACTACATGGATAAAATATCATTTAAGGAATTATCAGGAAAATTAACTACATGGATAAAATATCATCATTTGAATGAAGCATTTAAGAAAGATAGGATGCAAGGGTTTGGGGAACAAATATCACAACTGGGGAAAGACCTGTTGGAATGTAATGTAAAAGTGCTGACTAAAATGTATAAAATATTATTGGAATGGGAGACAAAGGATGAGCAAATAAAATACTCAGTGATGCATTGGGCAATAGACACTGGTCATAATATAGACATGGAAACATGCAAACGATTGTGGAATATGGATATAAAATTTACAGCATGCTGTAGTCTAAGAGAAAATGGTCTGAAAATGATATATCAATGGTCTCTAACACTGAGTAAATTGGCAAAAATGTATAAATCTAAATCAAATAAGGTTGGAAATGTAAAGAGAAAGAAGGTTCTTTTTATCATATGTTGTGGTCTTGTAGTAAGGTTAAAACTTACTGGGAAATGATATATAATGAATTGAAAAGGGTGTTTAAAATAATGTTTGTAAAAAACAACAACCCAGAAGCTTTCCTTTGGGGATTATAGGGACAGAACTACCAAACTGTATCAGAACTTATTCAGATATGCAACTACAGAGGCAAGAATGTTACTTGCCCCAAAATGGAAAGAAGCAGAAGTCCCAGCAAAAGAAGAATGAATACGAAAACTTATGGAATATGCAGAAATGGCAAAACTTACCAGAAGAATAAGAAGTCAAGGTAACAAACTTTTTATAAAAGATTGGAAGTGATTCATTGAATATTTACAGATAAATTGTAAACATTGGCAGGATTATTGTAATTACCAGCAGTTTCATAAGAGTATATATTTAAAGTAGATGAATAAATGAGCAAATCAGGGGTGACTAACATGCAACTCTCAAGATTTTGCAGGACTACAATTCCCATCAGCCTCAGCCAGCATGACCAAGGGGGATGCGAGCTGGAATTCAATGATGTCTGGAGGGATATGGGTTCTTTATTCCTGCCTCTTATGTTCCTTCCTGTTCTTATTGAGCCTCCTTGATGGAAGTCTTGAAACAGCAGAGGAAATCATTGACAGTTCCTTTCTTCTCTAATGCCTCCAGGCAATCACAGATGGCTACTCTGCCACGGAGGTTCCCGTAATATTTGACATTTACTATGATTCGGTGTTTATATTTGGTGTGCTGGAAGGTCACAGACAAATCCCAGTGATTAACATGATTTTTCCATTGCCACCCGCTGGGTTTTTGATGTGGAAATCTCAGAAGCAAAGTATTTCATGTTTATTATATTGGGCTGCATTTTATTCATCTGCCTTTTCTTTCAAGCATTTTAAAAACCTCCTAATTTAGCAAGTAAAAGGTTTCCTTATTAAATTTTGTTGACATGTTTTAACTCTAGTATTGTTCAGAAAAGCTCTTCTGAGACACCTTGTTATTCCACACCTATCTGGTTCTGCTGTCACTGACTTTCTTTTTCTGTTTTCACTTTTTTTAAAAAAAATGTTTTTATTAAAGATCCATTTTCTTCAAGAGGCTGGTGCATACATGATCAGCATTAGAGCTTGAGATCTATCACTGTTGGGCAGGCACTGGTGCTTTTGGCATTTCTTCCTACGACAAACTGTTTCTTTTTCAGAATTCACTGATCTGTTGGCTCAAAAATATAATGGCTTTAGTGGAGGTTACATGCATCTCTAGTTTTAAAATCAGACTATCTGTCACAGTCCCATGGGTGCTGTCAGTGTCAGGGTCCTAGTCCCAGGAAGTATACGCCTCTTACCAAAATACTCACCATTACAGATAGGGTTGCAATGAGGACAGCATTGATCATGCCAGCTGAGACTGATGGGAACTGCAGTTTGCCACATCTGGAGGGCCACAGGCTAGCCTCACCTGTTTCCATCAATGACCTTTAGTATTAATCCCTTGATCTTTCAGGTTTGTTTTTATGGATCAGGGTAGAAATTTGCCAAATAAACGGATTGTTTCTGATTAGCTCATTGAAGACTGAATGTAAATGGTAGGTACAGGGATATAAACGAAACCTTGTGGTATCAAATACTGCTCCCATAAATTTATTTTATGAAAGTCTGAAGATCTGCATTATCTTTAATAACATATGTATGTGCAGGTCATAAAAAGGACTCTATATGGAATGCGAACCGCCTGAAGCAAGAAAGATAAACATTAGATTTATTAACTAATGAAATAATGTAGTTCAAATTTTATTATTCATTTGAGCAGAATATCAGGTGTTCATTAAACTTGAATGATCCTTTGCATAAAAGGTAGGAATCGGGTGGCCAGATGGCTAAAAGAACAGAGTTCCTGCACCTATTATAGTTGCATGGAAGGGAGCATCTCAGCGGCTGTAGGCGCTCGTACAAGTTACACCAGCTAAAATCCCCCCTTCTTATAGACCTTTCAAGGGTCTGATGGTGGCTTGCTGTTGTTGTTTTAAATCAAACATCCAAATTCTGTGCTCTATCTTTCAGGGACCCTTTTGACATATTCTGCAACATTCTGTTGATACAATGTTAGTGGTGGACTTGTGCTGTACAAGCCCACACATCATTCTCCTTTATTCATTCTTGTGCAATGCTTCCCCAATCTCATCTCTGGCTGGAGGGGCGTTCCTGCGCTATAGCACAACAGAAGCAGAACAAAATAAAACCAGAAACAGAAATATATAACACAGGTCCTGAAGGATCTACATTGCCTCCTCATATGCTTCCCAGCACAATTCAAAGTGTTGGTGCTGACCTCTAAAGTCCTAAAGGGCCTCGGCCCAGTATATCTGAAGGAGCATCTCTAACCCCCATCGTTCAGCCCAGACACTGAGGTCCAGCTCTGAGGGCCTTCTGGCAGTTCCCTCACTGCGAGAAGTGAAACTACAGAGAACCAGGCAGAGGCCTCCTCAGTACTGGTGCCCTCCCTGTGGAACACCCTCCCATCAGATGTCAAGGAGATAAATAACTATACAGCTTTTAGAAGACATCTGAAGGCAGCCCTGTATAGGGAAGTTTCTGAGGTTTGGTGTTTTATATTTTCCTGGAGGCAACCTAGAGTGGCTGGGGCAACCCAGTCAAATGGGTGTCATCATCATTATTATCATCATCATCATCATACTATAGAAAGTTATAGGGTTTCACCAGGAAGCAAAGGGCCATGCATTGACTGGATGCAGGTGCAAATGGCACTGATAGAGGAGATTGCTATAACCGCTCCAATGTCACCATGAGCACAAATCTTCATGAATGCACAGGGATGTCAGAGGGGGCCCTGGTCTTCTCTGCAAGTGATCAGGCAAGAGAAGGCCTGCTCTGAAGTGTTCAAAGGAGCTGGACTTGCCCCATTTTGACCCTTCAGAATTTTTCTCTTTGCCATCTTTTAGCATATTCACAAGGGACAGGGGACCACCAGGAAACACACGTAAAAAAAATCATCTGCGCCACGCAGAAGGGGAAGAGAGAAAGTTGTTGGTACATTTCAGCATGCCTCATTAAAAACAACTCTAGGCATTACAAAGTGCATGTTATCAATATGCATATGTGAGGTCTCTGAGGCAGAGCTGCCTGTAAGGTATGTTTTCAGCAGGACAACGTTTTCCCATGTGAGGCAGGGAACAACAGTGAATCATATGTGTGGGAGGGAAAGCGCTGCAGGCTATGTACAGTATTTATTCCCTTTTGTGTCTTGCTTCCCTGCTCCCACCCCCCCTCCGCTCCCCTCCCTTTCCTTAATGGCTTCTGCAATTACTGGAAAGAGGGCTCTGCTAGCTAGCAGGAAATGGTGGCTTTTCTCACAGTCAGATTGTTTTCAGGAGATTTCTGCAAAATGAAAATATGGCTTACTGCTGTCCAATGAAGAACAGTTTGTCTAGGATGATGCTGGAAGAATCAGAAGAGGTGCGACATCTGCAAATCAAGTGTTGCTCAGATTTATTTATTTTTTTTAAAAAAGAGCCAGGTGTGGCAGAACTTGCTGTTGTAATGTGAAATGTGGGCCTTTAGTAAAATGTGAAGGGGTGAGCGAGGATGTGCATGTCAATATTTTGGAACATTCCAACAGGAGATTTGAAAAGTAGGTCAAGAGAAGCTGATCGCCACTAGATAGAGAGAGCATAAAATATAATAGCTTCTCCGATGCCCTTATTAGCAACATCAGCTGGGAGGTTTTGATGTGTGTTTTTACTCTGTAGTGCAGATTGTGAAAGGAGAACTGCATCTAAATCAGCTGCAGAAACCAATCAATAACAAATAATTGCTATAGTGCATTCCCCTGACCCTTTAAGATGGTCTCATTTAGTCTCACAGCCACCCAGAGACTCTGAGAAATGATGTTCTGCCCAAGCCAACCAATAAAGATTACAACTGAACATGAGTATGATAGAATCTGGACCTCCTATAGCCAAACCAAATAACTGTAAGAGTGAGAATTGTGATAACTGAATGCCAAGAATGTGAAATGTGGTTAGATTTCTGAGATTTAGAATGTTGCTGGGATTCAAATCACATGTCTGGTCACATTTCACATATCTTTTAAAATTATTTAAATAACAACAGTGAAACAGTGTTAGGACTGGAATTGTACCATGTGGAGGTTTAACCTTTTCCCATTATTTATTTATTTATTCATTCATTCATTCCCCACCCATCTAGCTGGGCTTCCCCAGCCACTCTGGGCGGCTTTCAACAAATATAGGACTTTCCTGGACATATTTGTGATTTGTACGTCGGAAATAGCATCCGAGTGGAATTTTCAGAAACCCCCAGTCATTGCCACCCATGTTGGAAGTGTTGATTTTTTGACAAATTTCCTTAAAATCCAATTTTGGGGGGAGGTTTTGCAAAAACAACAACAAAAACGCTAAAAAGCTTTGACCCAAAAAGCTTAACAACTTTTGTGTCTGGATTTTCACTTTTTGAAATGGTAGGCAACCCTACCATTATGTTGTGGTCTTGCTAGAACCTCTCTCCATCTTGAAGCTGCCATTCTCCTGCGGAGGGGAACTTTTAGCAGTTCCAGTGCAAGGTTTCTTCCTAGAGTGAACAGCACATGGGGGCAGGGAGCAATTGTAACTGGTATTGTGGCATGTAGAGAAAGAGTTAATCTCACTCTCATTGCATGCCATGGGCCCATTCATGATAAGGTCCCCTTTGTCAGCTATTTTAATTTTAAATAGGGAAATTTTACTTGTGGCACTGCACCCTACAGAATACCAGAGGGTGTTGACCTGATCATGGGCATTCTCTGCCACTGTCCCCATGCTGTGGGCTGCAGATCCCTCTTTCATGCATGAAACATAACCTGTTAGTTGCTTGTGAAGACTTCTTCTTCTTGTTGTTAGGTTTCCCTGACCCTGTTATTTCTGAATTCCTGTTTTCATAATACTGCTTTACTGATTTTATGTTGTATCCCTGTTTTCATTATACTGTTTTATGGTTTTGTGTCATTTTTCTTCAGCACATTGAGATTTTAAAATGTTAAGCAGATTAGAATTGCTTTGCAGCCAAACAATAAAATAAAATAAAATCCAGACATGTGACATTAGTTTCAGGTTTGCAATTAACATCTAGTTTTCCCTAACCCTTGTGCATTAGGCCACTAGCAGGAGTGGGGCTGGTGATCTGCCCTGTCATGGGGGGTGAGCACAAAGGTCTGAAAAGGAAACCTAGCTTCAACAATCTTAGAGAAGATGTTGCGGAAACATTCTTTAAGAAACTGATAAAAGTTCCTTGAAGTTTTAAAGAGGGTTCCAGAATTTTCTTTAGTGTGTGGGAGTGGCACTCCAGGCTTGATTTGGTCTCAGCTGGAGGGGCAAATAAAGGGAGGAAGTTGCAGGCTGCAATTTCTGCATGAGGAAGGTTCTCTCTCTCTTTCTGAGTTTATACCATGCTGCAGAGATACAGATGTAATGTAAATAAAGTGGTACCTCGGGTTACAAACGCTTCAGGTTACAGACTCCGCTAACCCAGAAGTAGTACCTTGGGTTAAGAACTTTGCTTCAGGGTGAGAACAGAGATTACATGGCAGCAGCAGGGAGCCCCATTAGCTAAAGTGGTACCTCAGGGTAAGAACAGTTTCAGGTTAAAAACGGACCTCTGGAGGGAATTAAGTTCTTAACCAGAGGTACCACTGTAGTTTGTATATATTAGGAACAGAAATGCTTGTGCAACCAGTCAAGCAATAATGAAGTTCTTGACTGAGGAATTTGACTATGACTACTGTTCTTGTCCTCTGCCTCTGGGGGGAAAACTCTGCTACAATGCGGGTTGCGCTGTGGGTAAAACCTCAGTGCCTAGGACTTGCCGATCGTATGGTCAGCGGTTCGAATCCCCGTGGCGGGGTGAGCTCCCGTCGTTCGGTCCCAGCTCCTGCCCACCTAGCAGTTCGAAAGCACCCCTAAGTGCAAGTAGATAAATAGGTACCGCTTTATAGCGGGAAGGTAAACGGCGTTTCCGTGTGCTGCTCTGGTGCAGGCTCACCAGAGCAGCTTTGTCACGCTGGCCACGTGACCCGGAAGTGTCTTCGGACAGCACCGGCTCCCGGCCTCTTAAGTGAGATGAGTGCACAACCCTAGAGTCGGACACGACTGGCCCGTACGGGCAGGGGTACCTTTATCTTTACCTTTTACTGTTCTTGTCCTCTGCTTCTGGGGGGGGGGAACTCTGCTACAACACTAAGAAGTGGTTTTACTGAGGTGCCACCACACAAGCAGAAAGCGTCAGAAGACTTCTGCATCTGAGCGAATATCTATGTGAGTAATTTCATGTATAAGGCTAGCAACTAGTATTCCACTAGCAACATTTATCCCACAAAATGTGCACATAAAGGATACCATGAAGGCCATAGTCAGGAGGGGGGGGATACTCATCTTTTATTAAATGTTTTAGAACTTAGCACTGATGGCATATATAGGCTTCAGCCCAGAGAAGTGTATTTTCAGGATACGCAATGAGATAGTTTCTTAAAATTAAGATTATATTAAAGTGCTTTTTATTATAATTTGGGATGTGCATTACACACACATAATACCATCTCTTCAGCATTTGACCAGACATGTTGAAGTATTGGACATAGTGATATAATACATAGTGAAGTATTGCAGTCTCCAGTTTAGGTCTTTGCTAATCAAAGTTTAACCAGCCGAAGGAACAATAAATGAAAGCGTGGTAAGTTACTTAAACCATCTGGCTGCAGTTCCCTCCTCTGAGTGAATGGAGCTAATTGTCAGTTGCCACATAGGGGAAAACCTGTACAGTTATAAAATATAATTAGGCAGGTATTTTGAATGTGACCATGCTGAGTTCTAGCAGGGTTTGCATTTGTCTGTGGGGAAGAAGCATCAGTGCCAAAGATGGGAACACAACACTAACCAGTGTTCCTTTGGGTTACTGTCTTAATCCATCAAGTGTGTCTTGCTTAAAATGGCACTTCTGAATGCCAGATTTAAATATTATGTTGATCACTCAGTCCTTAAACTCTTCACCACAAGGCAGGAGATATTTATTACCTATCTATGCTGAGTAGATTACATCACTATGAAAGAAAAACAGAGCAGTTGAAAAGTCTGCTCTTGGTATGGCTGCAATCACATATAATGCTAAACCATTGTTCTGGCCCATGGTTTACAAGGCTTTGGGCTCATGTATTCTTGCCTCCTCCAAAGCAGCCATGAGGAGGAGTTTGGGAGATTCACATCCATTTAAGATTAGTCACAACTTAATCTAAAATGGAGGAAGAAGTTTCCCATCTCCTCACAGGTGCACCAGAGGAGGACTTGGGAATGCCATGGAAAGAATATTTAGTTTTCTCCAAGTCTGCTTCATGGCTTGCAAGCTACTGCAGCAGTTGGAGTCAACAACCTCTGAAGTAACTTGAGTATGGTGGATTGTGTGTTTTATTATTGTGATATTTTATAGTGTTTGTTGTCCATTTTATGATTTTTATGTGATTTATCTTTACCCTGGGGCCATGTAGTAAAGGGTAGACTATAAATAAGGTAAATAAATAAAACTTATGCAGCTACCATAACTAGACACAAGTGAAGCCCTGCCAGGGGAAAAACCAAGAACCTTGTAACCCCTTAAAGACTAATAAATTTATTATGGCATAAGCTTTCATGATCAGATGCATGAAAAGTTTTCATGAGTCGCTGGCACTTGTGTACAAGCTGAGGAGGGGATGTGCATGTAAACAATGAAATTAGAAGGAAAGGAAAAGCAGAAATCTATAGATTTAGTGACCAGTCACTGAAATACATGTGTTTGATAACACAGACATCCTGGTATTGGTAAACCAATTAACGCATGTACTGTTGATATAAAAATCCATTTTTCTGTTTCAATCCACAAGTGATTGCACTGAACCACCTGACAAATTGTAATTCAGCCCTTTCAAATTGCAATCTTCCTTTGAAGTTTCCTTGTTCACTTACGTCCATGTTAAGGTTGCTTGAAAAGTGCCCTAAGAGGCTGGATTTCCCTTTTTGCAATTTCTGACAACAAAAGTATGTGTATTTACTCTTTTGCACAGAGACTGGCCTGCTTGTCCTATGTAGAATGCAGAAGGGCATTATTGGTAGATTATGGTATGAATCATATTGGAAGATGACCAGGGGAATGAACCCCTGATGTTGCATATGACATCATTAGGTCCTATAAAAGTGTTACATACAAGTAAATGTGGAGACAGAGTTGGCATCTGGATCTGCCACAGAGCTGATCTCTGTGACCATATACTGTTGTGTTGTTGCTGTTTTAGTCAGGGGCTGTTTTAGGCAAGCACAGGCACGCCACCCAAGCCTTGTGAGAAGGAAGCACCATTGTCCAGGATAGGTTGTGGATTATAGGTGGCCTTGTTGGTTTGCTTTTTTTTTTTTTTTAGTTTGTTGGGTCCATATTGTTGTCAGAGGCATGTCAGATGTATTTTGTTTGTTTGTTTTTGAGTCTCTGTCTTGACAGAGGTGGTTGTATTATAAGGCTCAGCAGTAGACGGACAGTGGTTTTTGTGTTGTGTTCTTTGTGGAAGCTGGGAGACTGTAAATATGTGTAGAAGTCAGTGAGTTTACTATATAAGGTGATGTTTAAATGTCCATTGCAGAGTTGCACAGTAGCATCGAGAAAATGAACTTTTTTGTGGGGTGGTCTAGGCTGAGGTTGATGGTGGGATGAATGTTCTTGCAGTTTTGGTGGAACTACACAAGCATTTCTGTCTGAGTACAGATGATAGAGATGTCATCAGTGTGTCTTGGACAGAAGAAAGAAAAGGGGGGTGGGGGGGTAAGGAACTGGGCAAGCATTGTTCTGGGTCAATGATGAAGGTGTTGGAGTAATGTGGAGCCATGGAAATACATGTACTACCCAAAACTGAAGTAATTATGGGTAAATACAAAGTGACAGAGTTTGAAGCCAGATGCACTCGTATGATATTTCTGAATACTTGTAGTCCATCCTTGTGGACCTGAAAGTCTCTAATATAGACAGTTATCTATTGGTTAAAACAAACAAACCACAATCATATGCCAACAGCAATAATGCAAAACATTAGAGGTTCTCTGTTCCCACAAAATGGCTTCCCAATTCCAAAACAATCAAACATGAGTGCCTACCCTTAAAATGAGCAAACCCTTGAGCTGCATGAAGATTGAGTCTTCCATAGTGACCTGCTCATCACATATTTCCCCAGAATAATATCAGCCCTGTTTTTGTTTTGAATTGTGTTGTGTGACCATGTCACTGATTCTGTGACTGAGTCAATGTGACCTCCCTCAGGGTTTCTCTCCTTCATTTAGACTAAACATGGAAAGCACATATCCGTGCTCCTAGCTTTGCTTATTTTAACCCTGCTGTGACTATGAATTTGAGGCATCCAATTCCACTCTTGACCCCAGAGTAGCTCAAGTAAGATCAGGGTAAAGATATCACTAACATCAATAAATATTTCTGTGACCTTTAAGATACTCAAGGGAAATTAGATATTGATTTCTTTGAGAATGGGTGTGAAGATGGCTCAGGGGGCTGGCAATGGAAGATGGGTGATGTTTGCTCTTTGTCATCAGTTCAAATACCTGTCTGGTCAGGAGCGGATGACCAAAATCCATGTGTGAATGCTGTTTTGTTAAGGCACTGTTTGAAAAGATGACAGTCCATTTGGTCTCCATAAGGAACGCAAGTTTGTTTAAACTGTATGTTGTGTGTATTTGTGCAGCTGACAACTGGGTTAATCAGTTGGGGATTTTTGCTATTAGTTCCTTTGTTCGTGTTACATATATAACCACAAACAGAAATACCTGCAAATGAATTTGAAAACTTTATTTTGAAAATCTGAGCTTTAAGTGTTAATTGAAGTCATGTGACATTTTCCTTCCATGCATCTGAGTTTTACAGACATGTTCTATAGAACAGCACTGAGGTTTGGGAAACACAAATCACTCAGCAAGTACAGTGGCACTTGAGTTACAAACGCTTCAGGTTACAAACTCCGCTAACCTGGAAGAGTTACCTCGAGGTGAGAACTTTGCCCCAGGATGAGAATGGCAGAGCAGCGGCAGCAAGAGGCCCCCATTAGCAAAAGCATGCCTCTAGTTAAGAACAGTTTCAGGTTAAGAACGGACCTCTGGAATGAATTAAGCTCGTAACTAGAGGTACCACTGTATATTCAAATGCATAACCTCACCGTATCTGCACCATGTGTGCTGCTTTCTATCATGCAAATCACATGTAAGATCTTTGAAGCTTACATTTGGCAGAAATTAGTTTGGAAATTTTATTGCCTTTAAAAATGTACAATGAAGAGAACAGAATTTTTGAATTGTTGCATTTCGCACAGAATTGTCTGGATTAAGGAATACACATTTTCCTTTTGTTACATCAAATACCAGGTCTTGGAATGCTGTAGACTTGCATTATTTTAATTGTGCTGGATCAGACCATAAGTCCATCTAGTCCAACATTCTCTTCTCACAATGAACAACTAGATGCCAAAGGGAATCCTGCAAGCAAGACATGAGCACAAGAACACTCTGAAGTGGGTTATTATATTAGTATATAGTGTATTATGCTAGGTAAACTCATGTTAGCTATTACAGTCTTTTTTAGAGCTTTGTGCTCTTTTAAAGTTTTTGAAGAAATATTTAACATTCAGCTACCACTACACATACAGCAAGCACAAACAGTAAAATGCATATTGTACTAAAAACAAAAGGAAACAATTGTTTTTAAGGTGACAAACAACAGTTCACCTCTCTGACCAGCAGGAGGAGGAAGAGCTCATTTAATGTTCCTTTCTGTACCTCTTCAGCTGAAGTTGTACACTTTATTAGTACTCGGACAAGCTCAGACTGCTCCACTGAAACTCTGTACTCTACGATTGAGAAATCAAACGTTGCTTCACACATTAAACTGTTCTGACTCAGAGCTTAGAACCTGAGTGTGCAGTGCAATCGTCGTCTTGTCACAATGCCACATGAGCAAAATAAACCTTGTTGCCCTCACTCAACTAATCAGAAGTTCTGGTATACCAATGCAAGACAAGTTCTGACTATCATCCAGCTCTTAAACACACAGGAGCTTGCCAGAATAATAGGTGGTATTATTAGGGGTGGTATTATTATAATAATAGGTGGTATTATTAGAGAACAGGGTGGAAATATGAGGTAATTTGGAAGCCAAAAGGGAACAGAGGACTGTAAGGATGTGTTGCCAAATGACCCCTGACCCTTGTGGTTTTCATCAAAATAGAGATTTGGTAGGGTTGCCAAATTTCAAGAAGTAAAAAACCAGGACACCCTGAACGTTGTTGACTTTTTTAGGAAACCCCCAAAATTCTTAAAGAACAAAAGGATGCCTTTCAGAAATTCCCCCAGAAATTGCCTTTGAAATCCCGTTGTTGACTTTATTCCGTTTCTTTTTAAAAAAAGGAAAATCCTAAGCCTTTTCATTGCTACCAAAGTCAACTGGGGCCCTCCCCATGCACGCAGCTGCCTTTGGGGTTAGACCTTCAAGCTGGAATAACAGGTGTAATATGTGGGTGTCCTGTAATGCATTGAAGTGACTGAGGTTACACCCCTCTGCACACCTATTGGGAAGTAACCCCATTGAGCACAGTGAGATGACTTTTTAGTAAACATGTAGAGGATTGGACTGCAAGAGCTGGTCTAGCCACTGTTACCAGTTCCAAAATCAATGGTCTTTGTTTTTCTGTTGACATCAGAATCTTTATTTTATTTGTATACAGAACAGCAGGCAGGTGCCCAGGGGCTGGTTTGCGTCGGTAGACACAGCTCTGAGCAAAGCGGGTGGTATGCAAGCTATGCAACCAAGAGGTATTCTGCCTGAGAGGCAACTTCCCTCCTGCTCTGTGATACTATCACTTGGCATTATCACTTTGTCTGCAAGAGCAGTAAATTACCAAAACATCCCACTTTGCGAGCTCGGCTAATTTAAGCCATTCACCTTCACTGACCTCAGATGATCTTCAGGTTTGGAGGGTGAATCTTTTCAGCTTCATACACAACACCCATGCAGTAAAACATATGGTTGGATCCAGACCGGCAGAGCAGTCCTAAGAGGAGCCAGGTAGTTCCTGCTGACAAGGGTAGATGGTGATCATCTTCTTCACTGTATCACCTCCAGGCTGCTACAGCAGATCAGATTGGGATCCAGTAGATTCATGCACCCACTCCTGTAATTTCCCACTTCAGCACCCTCCAGGTCGCTTCTCAACCACTTGCTTCTGGTGGCTGCAGCAGGGGCCTCTGCAGTGGTAGATTTCCCCTAGTGGAGAGACACCCACACCTAATCATTTCTCCCTCCATCAGAGGAACTTCTTGAGTTAGTGATGATTAACATTTCCCATTGACTTCAGTGGGACTTCAGTGTGGCTAAGAGTACAATCCTACATGTGTCTACTTGGAAGTAAGTCTCACTGCACTCAGAGAAACCTACTTCCAAGGTTAGTGTGCAAAGAACTGCAGCCTTAGCCTTGTTGTTGTTGTTTAGTCATTTAGTCGTGTCTGACTCTTCGTGACCACATGGATCAGAGCACACCAGGCACTCCTGTCTTCCACTGCCTCCCGCAGTTTGGTCAAACTCATGTTAGTAGCTTTGAGAAGACTGTTCAACCATCTCATCCTCTGTCTTCCCCTTCTCCTTGTGCCCTCCATCTTTCCCAACATCAGGGTCTTTTCCAGGGAGTCTTCTCTTCTCATGAGGTGGCCAAAGTATTGGCCTTAGCCTTAGCCTGGATCCAATCCATAATTGTTAAGTAATGAGGAATACCTATCAATGTCCTCTAAAGGCCTGCTCTTGGACTGACTCTACCCTGAGCCATTTTTACAACACTTTGCAAATTCTAGACTTCTCTCATTCCTTGACTTGTTTATCTACAATAGATCACAGGCACCTCATGATCCATAACTAGTCATTGTTTCATCCTGGCCAGTTCAGCATCAAAAGACATTTCTTTCCATGTTGAGGTAGTGGTGTCACGATCGTTCTTGCCTGGACATGCCCAACCTCACTTTTGTGTACTTGCACAGGGTTTGACATACTACTGCCCCTGTATAAATGTTAAGCAGTTAAATGTTATGTTGCTATGTGGCACATGCATATTGATCATATACATAAATTGTACTACAGAAATATTGTGAGGTGTCTCTGTTTATACCCCTATATTTAAGTCTACATGTTGTTGTTTAGTCGTTTAGTCGTGTCCGACTCTTCGTGACCCCATGGACCAGAGCATGCCAGGCACTCCTGTCTTCCACTGCCTCCCGCAGTTTGGTCAAACTCATGTTTGTAGCTTCAAGAACACTGTCCAACCATCTCGTCCTCTGTCGTCCCCTTCTCCTTGTGTCCTCCATCTTTCCCAACATCAGGGTCTTTTCCAGGGAGTCTTCTCTTCTCATGAGGTGGCCAATGTCTTGAAGCCTCAGGTTCATTATCTGTCCTTCCAGTGAGCACTCAGGGCTGATTTCCTTAAGAATGGATCGGTTTACATAATCTTCTTGCAGTCCATGGGACTCTCAAGAGTCTCCTCCCCCTCCATAATTCAAAAGCATCAATTTTTCGGCGATCAGCTTTCTTTATGCTCCAGCTCTCACTTCCATACATCACTACTGGGAAAACCATGGCTTTAACTATACGGACCTTTGTTGGTAAGATGATGTCTCTGCTTTTTAAGATGCTGTCTAGGTTTGCCATCGCCTTTCTCCCAAGGAGCAGGTGTCTTTTAATTTCGTGACTGCTGTCACCATCTGCAGTGATCATGGAGCCCAAGAAAGTAAAATCTCTCACTGCCTCCATTTCTTCCCCTTCTATTTGCCAGGAGGTGATGGGCCCAGTGGCCATGATCTTCGTTTTTTTGATGTTGAGCTTCAGACCATATTTTGCGCTCTCCTCTTTCACCCTCAGGTTCTTTAATTCCTACTCACTTTCTGCCATCAAGGTTATGTCGTCTGCATATCTGAGGTTGTTGATATTTCTTCTGGCGATCTTAATTCCGGCTTGGGATTCATCCAGCCCAGCGTTTCACATGATGAATTCTGCATATAAGTTAAATAAGCAGGGGGACAATATACCGTATTGCCGTACTCCTTTCCCAGTTTTGAACCAATCAGTTGTTCCATATCCAGTTCTAACTATAGCTTCTTGTCCCACATAGAGATTTCTCAGGAGACAGATGAAGTGATCAGGCACTCCCATTTCTTTAAGAACTTGCCATAGTTTGCTGTGGTCGACACAGTCAAAGGCTTTTGCATAGTCAATGAAGCAGAAGTAGATGTCTTCTGGAACTCTCTAGCTTTCTCCATAATCCAGCGCATGTTTGCAATTTGGTCTCTGGTTCCTCTGCCTCTTCTAAATCCAGCTTGCACTTCTGGGAGTTCTCGGTCCACATACTGCTTGAGCCTTCCTTGTAGAATTTTAAGCATAACCTTGCTAGCGTGTGAAATGAGTGCAATTGTGCGGTAGTTGGAGCATTCTTTGGCACTGCCCTTCTTTGGGATTGGGATGTAGACTGATCTTCTCCAATCCTCTGGCCACTGCTGAGTTTTCCAAATTTGCTGGCATATTGAGTGTAGCACCTTAACAGCATCATCTTTTAAAATTTTAAATAGTTCAGCTGGAATATCATCACTTCCACTGGCCTTATTATTAGCAGTGCTTTCTAAGGCCCATTTGACTTCACTCTCCAGGATGTCTGGCTCAAGGTCAGCAACCACACTACCTGGGGTATACGAGGCATCCATTTCTTTCTGGTATAGTTCCTCTGTGTATTCTTGCCACCTCTTCTTGATGTCTTCTGCTTCTGTTAGGTCCTTTCCACTTTTGTCTTTTATTATGGAAATCTTTGTACAAAATGTTCCTTTCATATCTCCAATTTTCTTGAACAGATCTCTGGTTTTCCCCATTCTATTGTTTTCCTCTATTTCTTTGCATTGCTCGTTTAAGAAGGCCTTCTTGTCTCTCCTTGCTATTTTTTGGAAATCTGCATTCAATTTCCTGTATCTTTCACTATCTCCCTCGCATTTTGCTTGCCTTCTCTCCCCCGCTATTTATAAGGCCTCGTTGGACAGTCACTTTGCTTTCTCGCATTTCCTTTTCATTTGGATGGTTTTAGTTGCTGCCTCCTGTATAATGTTACAAGCCTCCATCCATAGTTCTTCGGGCACTCTGTCCACCAAATCTAAATCCTTAAACCTGTTCCTCACTTCCACTGTGTATTCATAAGGGATTTGACTTAGATTGTATCTTACCAGCCCAGTGGTATTTCCTACTTTCTTCAGTTTAAGCTTGAATTTTGCTATAAGAAGCTGATGATCTGAGCCACAGTCAGCTCCAGGTCTTGTTTTTGCTGACTGTATAGAGCTTCTCCATCTTTGGCTGCAGAGAATATAATCAATCTGATTTCAATGCTGCCCATCTGGTGATGTCCATGTGTAGAGTCGTCTCTTGTGTGTTGGAAAAGAGTGTTTGTGATGACCAGCTTGTTCTCTTGGCAGAACTCTATTAGCCTTTGCCCTGCTTCGTTTTGAACTTCAAGGCCAAACTTGCCAGTTGTTCCTTTTATCTCTTGACTCCCTACTTTAGCATTCCAATCCCCTATAATGAGAAGAACATCCTTCTTTGGTGTCATTTCTATAAGGTGTTGTAAGTCTTCATAGAACTGGTCAATTTCTGTTTCTTCAGCACCAGTGGTTGGTGCATAAACTTGGATTACTGTGATGTTAAAAGGTCTGCCTTGGATTCGTATCGAGATCATTCTGTCATTTTTGAGATTGTACCCAGTACAGCTTTTGCCACTCTTTTGTTGACTATGAGGGCCACTCCATTTCTTTTACGGGATTCTTGCCCACAGTAGTAGATACGATGGTCATCCGAACTGAATTCGCCCATTCCTGTCCATTTTAGTTCACTGATGCCCAGGATGTCAATATTTATTCTTGCCATCTCATTTTTGACCACATCCAACTTATCCAGATTCATGGTTCTTACATTCCAGGTTCCTATGCAATATTTTTCTTTACAGCATTGGACTTTCCTTTCGCTTCCAGGCATATCCGCAACTGAGCGTCCTTTCGGCTTTGGCCCAGCCGCTTCATCAGCTCTGAATCTACTTGTACTTGTCCTCCGCTCTTCCTCAGTAGCATGTTGGACGCCTTCCGACCTGAGGGGCTCATCTTCCAGCGTCATAACTTTTATATGCCTGTTGTCTTTGTCCATGGAGTTTTCTTGGCAGGGATACTGGAGTGGCTTGCTGGTTCCTGCTCCAGGTGGATCACATTTGGTCAAAACTGTCCACTATGACCTGTCCATCTTGGGTGGCCCTGCACGGCATAGCTCATAGCTTCTCTGAGTTATTCAAGCCCCTTCGCCACAGCAAAGCAGTGATCCATGAAGGGGATCACTACATAGGATCCCCATAGGATCCCCTATGTAAGTCTACATAGGAAAGCCCATAGCTCATTGGTAGAGCAGACAGCTGCTTATTCCTGCATTGCAGAGGGTTGGACTAGATGATCCTCAGGATCTTTTCCAACTCTACAATTCTATGATTCTGCAAGTGGAAGGTCTCTGATTCAATCTCTACTAGCACTACCTATTGAAGGATCTTGGCCAGCAGGGCTGAAGAAGACTCTTCTAAGGGGCAGAGATGAAAGTCACAGGTAGAGACCATTCTAGGCTACATGAACCAGCAGCCTAACTCAGTATAAAGCTCTTTATATGTACATATGATTTGCCCCTTCATTTGCCCCTTCAGATTCTCAAGTGGCTTCAGACAGGTGGCAACACTATGTTTAGGTGCAGGGTCGCAATGCTACATCCCCATGCTTTATGCATGCTGTGAGGAGTTGCCCAATCATGCAAAAGAGACTGTTGGTAACTTTATATATTTCCCCCTAGACAAAATTGGAACAAAAACCACCAAAAAATATCCCTGCTTATTTCTTTAAAAATGTGGGCATCCCTGAACCTAACAGTTTGTGGCTCATTCTTTATGGAAGGTTTTATGCTTCATTATTTACAACACACAACAAAATACAACTGTTAACAGTGTTAAATAATAGCAGGGAGAGGGGGAAATTAAGAGCTATAGGCAAGGGAGAAAAGATGCATTTTCTGATGAGATTTGAAAAGAAGTGGAAAGTCAATGAGGCAGGGAGATACAGAGAAGGCGATTCCGAAGGGGGAGGGAAATAAAAGTCTCTAGTACCACCGTAGCCAGATGGTGCAAGTAGACTTAGAACAAATATATAGAGTTCATTTGAAAATCTGTCTGTGAATTTCATTCAGACAGTGTTTCATCCAGTGGACCATATCCTCTTCCCCATTAGCATACAATCCATTCATTCAGTGCCACAAACAAGGAATCCAAAGTAAGTTGCTGCTTCACAACTGAAGGACTCTGCATCTCTGTGAAGTTCTACAGAAGCTTCCATTCAGAGGCACCATGCGTTTGAACCTGAAGGCTTCATTTATCTATCATGCCTAATAGCTATTGATCCTCCATGAATTTGCCTTCCCCCTTTTAAAGCTATCTAGATTAATGATCATCACCATATTGGGTGGTGGCAAATTCTATATATTAATGGTGCATTGTGTGGAAAAGTGCATTATTTTCTTCATCCTAAGCCTATTTCCAACAATCTCAATGAGTTCCAATGCTCTGAATCATCTTCTAACCACACCATGCATAATTTTCTAAACCCCAGTCATATTTTTCCTAAACAAAAAGGTCCCTAATGCTTTCCTCATATAGATGTCCCAGCCCTTTAATCAATTTGGCTAACCCTTTTAATCAATTTGGATAAAAGCAATGACAAACCTAGACAGCATCTTAAAAAGCAGAGACATCACCTTGCCAACAAAAGTCCGTATAGTAAAAGCTATGGTTTTCCCAGTAGTGATGTATGGAAGTGAGAGCTGGACCATAAAGAAGGCTGATCGTCGAAGAATTGATGCTTTTGAATTATGGTGCTGGAGGAGACTCTTGAGAGTCCCATGGACTGCAAGAAGATCAAACTTCTCCATTCTTAAGGAAATCAGCCCTGAGTTCTCACTGGAAAGACAGATAATGAACCTGAGGCTCCAAGACATTGGCCACCTCATGAGAAGAGAAGACTCCCTGGAAAAGACCCTGATGTTGGGAAAGATGGAGGACACAAGGAGAAGGGGACAACAGAGGATGAGATGGTTGGACAGTGTTCTCGAAGCTACCAGCATGAGTTTGACTAAAGTGCGGGAGGCAGTGGAAGACAGGAATGCCTGGCATGCTCCGGTCCATGGGGTCACGAAGAGTCGGACACGACTAAACGACTAAACAACAACAACAACAACCCTTTTGGCATCTCTATCCATTTTTAGTTGGGGCAACTAGAACTGTACACAGCATTCCAAATATAGACATTCCATAAGTTTATATGATATGTGCATTGGATACTGGCTATTTTATTTTTGACCACTTTCCTAATAATTGCTTGCACTGAACTTGCCTTTATAAACCCCTGCCACACTGCTGACTTGATGTTTCCTTGAGCTCTCCCACCATGATCCCAAGCTCTATTTGTAGGTTAATCCACATAATCTCAGATCCTATCTGTTTATATGTCTTTCTCCCCTAAATTAATCATTACTGTTACTTAGATTGGGCTTTGTGTGCCATTTTGCTATACAGCTGGGATCTTGGGGTGGGGGTGGGGAATCCTATTATAGTTCTTTATAGTCCATTTGGCTTTTCACCATGCTACATAATTGGGTACCTTTTAAGAACTTGGCCACTTCACTAGTCACTTAACTCCAGATTTATGAATATATCAAATAGCACTTGTCTCAGCGCGTGTCTTTGACAGACCCTGCTACTTACTTCCTCCATTGGGTGAACTGTCCATTTACTGGTATCTGCTGCTTCCAATTTTTTGACCAGTCTGCAAGACCACAGTCATCTTGTTCCATGATTGCTAAGTTTACTCAACAGCAATGGGTGAGGGATATTTTCAAAAGTATATAATATGTACTGGATCATTCCTCTCTACATACAGTGAAGAATTCCCAAAGTCTGGTGAAGTGGGACCTCCCTTGGTAGAAACCATTTTGATTCCTCATCAGCTGAGGCAAGGCTGAATATGTGAAGCATTCAAGGGTAATTTATAGCCAGCCAGTCTTGTGACCATACTTAGAATTTCACACCAGTATGTTATGACTTTGGGGCAGTTCAGCCACATATGCAAATAGGTGTCTTTCAAGACATAGTTTTGCCGGCAGCAACCACAGCTAAGACCTGTGATTTTTCTCAGTCGCCAAGGGGTAAGGTACCATTTAGACATCACTTTAAAGTAAGCTTTTCTCAAAGTTTTACAGGTGGAAAATATTAACCCTTCCTTCCTCACAAACATTGCAACAATCATCATCACCCAGCCTGTCTCTGAGCTCCCTCTCCTACTGAGTGACTTAAACTGACTTATTTGCCCTCATCTTACAGATTCTCAAAATGTCTCCCTTCCCTTCATCAAATCTTCTTCCAGAACCTGCTCATTAAAGGCTGTAGAATCTCTTAAGTCATTATTTTGGGGTTTATAGAAAATTTAATGCCTTAACTGGCAGTGTTGAATTTAATGCAATCTAGTGACGCTATCATCCTACAGTAATTAAAAACAACTATTTTTTAAAAAAAACTAACTAAAAAAACAGTCCAATTGTCCATCTCATTTGCTTTCCTATTTGGACATATAAATTCATACAGGCAGGCCATACACCAAACTAAGGACAGATGGTATATTTCAATCGTTAATGTCAGCTGACAATGTGGGTTTTTTCCTTCTTTGTTGTAATACACACACACACACCTTTGATTATGATCAATGATCATACCTGCCATTTTGAAAAATGCCAAATGTTGCCTTCATTCAAATCTTTTATATAAATAACTCCCACTGAAGGGAATGTAACATACAGTATAGAGTTTTGCATCTACGTACATGGAAGTGCTCAGAAGATTGGAGTTTGATGTTATCTGTATGCCAATGACACTCAGATCTCTCTCTCCTTTTCCATCACAGCCTAAGAAAGTCAAGGAAGATCATGTTCACAATCTGGTCTTTCTATAGAACCCAATCTTGATCCTGGATTCTAACGTTGCAACTATAGCCAAGAGTATATTTGCCCAGCTTAAGCTGCTACACTAACAGTGCCCTTTTCTTTACCTGTTGTGGGAAGGGGGCTAATGGACAATCAAACTAAGTGAAATACTGTAACAGCAATTTTTTTTAAAAAAAAAACATTTACACATGGAATAGAGCAACGCATCTGTACTAAATTCTCTATCTGGTTTGGCTATATTTAGATCAAACTTGTGTGAATCTTTGAATAATTGATTTTGAGGGAAATCAATCAACCCAAACAAGTCATTCAAGTAATGTTGTGATTCTGGCTGGATAGAAGTAATACTTTAAATAATTGGCTTAAAGGATTGTATCCAACTAACATGTTGCATCAGCTCAAGAATTACCTTGTGCATAGCAGAGCTTCTGCCCCACTCCTCTCCCCATGTGCATTCCATACCCTCTCCAAATCTACTCCAAAGGGTTGGGGGAACCCCTAAAACAGATGTAGGGGTCCCAGGGGGCAGGAGAGGGGGCAGAGTTTCACTGAGCAAGTGAAAATCCTCCCCCTGATGGAACACATTATCTGGATAGCAACCAAAGGCTATGTGATAGAGTTACATACTGAGCATACATATATTCCTCTCCCCTGCCCACCCAGTAATAATCTTTGGCCAAACTGATTGTGGAAGCACCGTACATAATGGGACAGAAAAGGAAATGCATTTCTTTATCCACTTTCAATAACAGAACAGAGAAACAGCACAGAAAACAGGCGCACAGAGGGAAAGAATAAATATGCTGTTAAGATTTTACACTTGTTACAGATTCATGCAAAAATAATGTTAAGAGATATTCTCCTGATGCTGGAACAACTTCCACACAGTGTTTAAACGAAATCTGTTTCCATATTTGTGCTTGAGTGAAAAAGAGCTACGTGTGGGTTTGCCATGCATCAAGTTTGCCGTTTCCCCCACCCCGTCTCTCTGGCTCACATGTGTATTCGAATTCCTTATAAAGCAGGCAGCGTGTATTACTCTAACAAGTCTCAGAGCATGGATCTGTTCTAAAGATGTATTGCAGCAATACCCAGGAAAGTGAGATGCCAATAGCTGAGTGGGAGGACTCGGTGATCAACTTTATTATTCACAGCCAGATGCTCAAGAGAAAAGAGTGCAGGTGCAGCTGCAATGGATATGATTTGGAGATGGAACTCTGTGCCTGGAATAATGCTTTGTCAGTAAACCATAGAAAACTGATATGAATAGGGAAACAGGACTTCGGGGGTGGGGGGTGCATCTGGCACACTGCTGCCCGAGTTTCCCTTTGTGTAATAAGGCTGGTGAAATAAAAAGCGTTAACTGTTACTTATACGATATTGCATTTATTAGTTGCTATTGAAAAACGATTCAGTTTCCTCACAACTGGGTTGTATATTAGAGGCCTATTAAAATGGGCACCAGGACTCAATTCACAGATGTGGGCAAGGCAACACTTCCACTCCTATTTCGAGGAACTTTGCTGAGTAGTTCCTGGGCTCTGTGACATTTTTAATTATGAGATCTTCACTTGCCACAGATTTGGGGCTAAACTGGACGTGAGGTTATTCATGCAATTCTTTTTTTAAAAAAAAAAATTATTAAAGATTTTCTTGTTTTACAGAAGTATGTGAAATGTCTCTCGTATTTTTTCCATGTAACATTTTTACAAATCGGTTTCATTTGTTGAGACATTAGGGGGAGAAAAAAAGGGGTGGAGGGGGGAAGATGGATGGGGGTGGGGTCGGGTGGCGATGTTTCTATTATGCTTAATGTATGTAGGGTTTGGTGTCAGCATTGCTTGTGCTGTTCACTTGTGTTCCTTTGGTGCTGAGAGAGGTTGGGGTAGGCCTAGGGTGTGGTTGTTTGTTTGTGATTGGCTGTGGTGATCTTTGTTTTTGTGTGTGAATCGGGTGGGTGGGTGTTTTGGATCAGGTTAGCCATATTGATTTGTATGCTGTTGGTGGATTTTTGTCATTGTCTTGTTGGGCTGCGTATGTGATAAAGGGGAGCCATACCGGGGTAAAGGCTTCTTCTTCTGTTTCTCCCTGTGTCAGTTTCAGTTTATTGGTTAATTTTTCTAGTAGGGCTGTTTCCCATACTATTTGGTACCATTGGTCCATGCTTACTCCTGACAGGTCTCTCCAGTGTCTGGTTATGGTGTTTCTGGCTGCTGAGAGTAGGTGGGTTATGAGTTCTTTGTGGTGTAAATGGGCATTGTTGTCTTGTTTCATGCAATTCTTAATGGCATGCATGCTTGCTTCTTCTTTTTTTAAAAAAAAAGGTATAAAGTAAATAGCAGACCTTGTCCCAAACCAGACTGGGACTGCAGGAGGGAGAAGAGGGCATCTTGACGCTTTTGTACCTTCCATGAGATTGGGAGCCTCTGCAGCTGATGTTTGCATGGGAAAGAAAACTCCAATTTGTGCAGGTAGGAGCTTTCCTTCTGATACAAGCTGCAGACAGTGTGTGGGTGATCTTGCTTGGCACTGCAGTGCTGGCAGGGCAAAGAGTTAAAGCTCGCCCTCTTGCCCTTGTGGTCCCAAGTTGAATCAAAGGCCTGCATGGCTACTATTTACTTTAAAATAAACATTTGCACAATTGCACATCTGGAGAGCTAAGGTTCTCTACCCCTGCAATAGGCTCTTGAAAGATGTCAGCTGGGTTGTCTGCAGATACAGGAATCCTGGCAGCATGTTTCAGCAGCTGGGCATTTTGTTTCTGCCAGATCAATGTCAGGAGACGAGTGAAGAAAGGGAGTGAGTTCGTGAGGTGCAAATAGGGATTGGTAAGATCTGGCAATTTTGGGTCTCTCAATTTCTCTTCTTTCCAATCTTAAATTCAGTTATCTACCATTCTGCAGCAGTTTGTCCCGGTTTTTTATTTTTTAAAAAAATAATCATGAAAATTCATCAGCATTTTAGTGCAAATTTCTACTAATAAACACATGTTTGAATGCACTTTAAACTGATGCACACATCAGAATCAAACAACACAAATTTTGGATAAGGGAATTTTGAACATATTTGTTCTCAAATTGTTTCAGAAAGTGAAAAACCAGGAGATTCACCTTTGAATGCAAACTGAATTGAATTATTCCCCCATCCCTAGCTGTGGAGGATATAGGGGATGCAGTTAGATGGGAGGAGGAGGAAGCAGGGAGGAAGTAGTGAGGGGGTGAAGAAGAGGCACAAATTGCCTTTCCACCCCCAGTAATTTCTTTTAGTACCTCGCTTGTACAACCCTATTTGGAATATATAGATGTTGAGACCTGGCTCTTAGGAACCAATGCTGTCAGCTGCCTCTTTATTGCCTCCCTGAAGCAGGCATGTGTGAAGAAGCAAGGAATGGGCCAAATGAGCTGAGCCAGCATCACTGGGGGATGTTAGTAATTTACTGCTGGCAATTACTAAACCTTCCACACCCATAAGCAGGGAGATGGCTGAGCAGAAGTTGCCTTTGAGGCAAGATGCCTCCCAGAGCAATTCCTGAGGTGGTATAAATTACACCCCACCTTTTTCTAAAGCCTGTGCCTTTACTCACCAACTCTCCAGCCCTTAGTAGAGTTTCTGCTGTTTACTCTCTCTCTCTGTAAAGGGCTATATCATTCATTATTCCCCAAAGGAAAAGAAGTATACTGTTTGTGTTTTCTCCTCCTTCGCTTGTGAAGAAAATGTGTGTTTCCAGTTTTAGCTGGAGCTTTGCGGCAAAAACACCACAGGTCACTCACACTGATGGAAGGATTCCTATCTGAAATGAAAGTATCCAAAATGGAGCGAGCCTGAGGGGTGTTTCTCTTATTCTTTTGAAGCTGGAAACTTCCTCTTGGGTTAGCTTGTTAAAGTTAGGAGTATTTCTATTTTATTGTGTCCTTTAAGAAATCCAGTCTTGGGGCACATTCTGGTTTGTGCCCTCTACGCCTCTGATGTAGCATGCTAGAAGCCTATGGCTACCCAACAGGGTCAGGCAAGGATTTTCTCCCAATGGATGTGTCTCTCTGTGTCTTGCCTTCTGAAGCCTCCAGCTTTAGGATCTAGAGGGTATGTGGAATATTTGAGAAGTTGCAGGCAGCGGTGAGTTATTCAGTTCAATATCCCAGCTGAAAACTGTATATAAATGGTATGTGCTTGTCAGGGTCAAACAAGACATCACATGGGCAGGTGGTGGGTAATGTTATCCTGACCAACCTTTGTATAAGCAAAAAAAATAAAAAAATACTTCTGAAGAGGTGCTCAGGGTCAAAGAAGTAGCAGGGACAGGATTCCATGAGGCATGGCTTGCAGTAATCGGGGCTAGGCAGGCCCAGCCCAAGACATTTTGCTGCCTGAGGTAAAGGACAAAATGTCTCCCCCTCTCAGTTCCACATGCAGAAGCTTGACTGACTGGTAGTTAAGTTTAACACGGATGATGGGATAGAACTCTCCACCACACCTAAGGCAGCAAGCCATATTAGAGGGGCCAGGAGAGCATGTATGACAAGAGAGTAGAACTCAGGAAGAATGGCCAGGAGATGCTACTTGGGAGATGCTACTACTTCACCTAAGCATCAGTGCTTGAGGCAGTTGCCCCAATCTGTCTAATGGTAGGGCCAGCCCAGGGGGTAGAGTATTGACAGTAGTGGCACTCACTCTGTGGCAACCAATGTATGAAAGAGTCCCATTGCTGCAGCACTTTAGGCAGCAAGTAAAAATGTAGGTGTTTGAAAAGTCCTTCAGTTGAATAATTTCTTTTTCTTGTTTATCCCAATAATTTCTTTCTAATGGCTGTTTGGAATTAGTTGTGGTGGATTTGGAATGGGTTTCTTACATCAACATTTTTATCTTATGATTGGGGTTGGCATGTGGTTGCTACATATCGTAATACTTTTGCGATGGTTGGAATTGCTAGCCACCTTGATTTTCTTTGGGAAATTAGGAAGGATATAAAGATAATAAATGAATATTCCTTAACCCTTTTGCTGCCAGCCACTTCTCAACTCCAGATCATTCCTTTCCTCTATTTTTCCATATTTGCAGTTCCACAGGAGCAGGTGGGTAGAGGATGCTGCCGGGGGGGGGGGGGGAGACGGATGGACGACAATTTGTAATACGAAAGTGAGCAAGTGGCCAAAGAGTTATGCACCCCCTTCCTTTCCCCCAGTTATTTCACTTTCTGGAAATTGGACATGAAAACGGTGATACTATGGACTTAATTTTATCATAACAGCATATTATTCTACAATTTGGTTACATAGACATTTCCTGAAGCACAACTTTCTAGGCATTCAGATTCAGGAAAGAGGCTATAAATTGGATGACACTTTCTAATAAGACATTTTCATCAATACATGAGAATTAGGCCTAGTTCTCAATTTAATATACTTTTAAGTAAGTGTGTGTTGGATTGTGGTGCAATTTTCACTTAAATTGGAGCCAAAATATGATGCCAATAAATTACCCATAGTTTATCTCGTTCGGTAGAATGTGTTATTGATTTCACCAAGAAGAGGCTGTGGTGTGTAATGTGACTATATCTGAGACTGCTATGATTAGTGGCAGATCTCAAAGTGGAGACTGCTTCAGATCCAGGCTGTGCAATTTAACCCCACCTCCCATGTTGTTGCCATCACTCAATGACGCTTCATTTGCTTGAGGACTGAGCAACACTTATTGCTTTTGACCTTCTGACCTTTCTCCCGGTCTCTCTGTTGTTGAGGATTACACACACACACACACACACACTTTCCAGTTGCTAAGACTCTATTACTGTGTTTGGTAAACATTATAACTTTATCAACAAGAAATAAATAAAAAAATTCCAAAAGTGACAGATAGTGTCTTATTGTATCTGTCATCTCCTGTTACTCTTGGTGACATGAGAGGAGAACACAACCCGACTGTGATGCATTGTGACATGACACATAACACTAGTTACTCAATTTGTACCTCATTAGAGGAAAACAGTAAAAGCAGGAGCCAGCAGTAAACCTCCTTTTACTGATTTCCTTGTTCCTTTTGCTATTCTCATTAGGCCCCCATGTAGACTATTTTTAACAGCGTCATTTTTATCATGTCATGAAGATGATGATCTCAGGGCTTGAGCAGGCCACTTGCTCTTTCCTTTGTGGTTACAGCAGATGTTTGTTATATTTCTTGTACCCACTGAAAGACTCCTGTTTTAGCTGTTACCATTAATTTAGAATAAATAAATCAAAATGCTTTGCCTAACTATGATTATGCCGTTTCTTCAGACTTAGAAGTTTTTTGCAGACTGAGAGGTTCCTTCTGGTTGCATAAATGCAAATCAATGGGACTTAATGGAAAACCCTCTTAGTAGTGTCACCTGCCATTGAAATTGCAGCCTGACAGACTTCACTTCTTGATTTTCTAATAGGTTTCCTTCTAGCTCAGTAGTAAGAGTGCCCAGAATTATTGGGTCACTACCTGATGTTTTAACATGCTGACTCCTATTAAAGGGATCTTGGTGGATGTCCCTGTCCAGAAGCCAGCATGGGCTGATGGCCCATAGGGCTTCCAGCAGCTGCCTTAGTACGGCCACCAAAGTAGATGTTGGGGAGGCCATAATCCTTGGCACAACCCAGAAGCAGTTCCTGCCCTCTGGCAGGAAGCTGGAATGGATATACACCCAATGCCTCAGCCAAAGTTCCACCTACATCTGCAATCAATACAGTTGTAGCCATTTTAATTCCAGATTGTTGTCTGCCTCAGTTTGTACTCTCACACTTCACCACAGAATTAGAGCAGGGGAAGGAGGCACTGCAACTGGAACCACAACAACAGGCCAGGAAAGGTCAAGTAATACATCCTGTTTCCTATAAAGGCTTCCTCGTTGGTTTAAACAACTTGGGGGTGGTAGTTCTCTTACAACCCAGAGACCTGCTGCTTTATTTGGACACTTCTCAATTCTCTCCTCAGTTCTACTTCCAACTAGTTTAGAACAGTTGGAGGTGAGCTGGAATCGGTGCTGCTGTGAGAAATTTCACCTTGTCAGTGTTTTGTTTTTTTAAAAAATGTTTTACTGTTAGCTAGAGATCATAGTTTACTGGGGAAATTTTGCTTACAGTGGAGTAAGGGAGATCACCTCTATTTCATTGCCAAGATACTTGCTTTCTGTGAAAATCTTCTTCGAGTTGTTGATATTCTGATACATATATACAGTGCTTTTTTTCTTTAAAAATGTTTAGGGGTGCTCTCATTTTCCTACTCATATTGAAATACTGCCCCTCAATGAGGCCAAACCTAGATTCACAAAATGTTTAGGGGTATTCTCCCAGAAAAAAGCACTGCACACACACACACACACACACACAGTGCAGACAGATGTATATCTGATATTGTAGCAACATATTCCCTGTTTCAGTATGAATGAATATTGCAGACAGCAGCCACAAGAAGAATTGCTGGGTTTTAGTTTACTTTTGTTTTTTGTTGTTGTGCAGAAGTCTGATAATCAAGTATGCAGCATTTGAAAAAGTTTGAAACCGTAGCCAGGGGTCTTTGCTCTGGAGGCTTAATAGAGGTCCAAAAGATTTCACAACAATAGCACATTAACAGCAGCTGAGGAAAGCAGGGGAGACGTGGTCAAGGCATTGTGCTTAAAGGATGTCCATGAGATACAGCTGTACAGTAACCAAGAGTGACATTCTTCATGTTGTATCAGTTTAAAAATCCAGATAGATCTAGATATAGATGTCAGCTACTAGGACAACCAGGCTTCCATCGCCCATGGACATCCACACAGCCAGCACCTGTCTACTCAGCAGGTTGTGTGCCTTGTAGTGAAGGAATCGGCATGATCTGCTTCCCCCAGACCCCTCCTTCCTCTCCCTAGGCAGATGCACCAGCAACTCACAGCGGAAGGTGCACCTCCTACCAGTCTGCACTGGCACATGGAATTCAGTCAAGGAAGGCAACGGATAATTATTTGCTATGGATTGCAGATGGTCACTTCGTCTGCATTGCATTGGCTGGGTTTTTAATGTCCCTTCTTTGGGTTATCAGGTGGGGAGGGCAGAGAAAGGAATACACCAGCTCACAAGGAAAATGAATTTTAGGCTTCAGTCCTGAGAGGAGCCCCACTGAATACAGGGATATCTACCTCTGAGTAAGCACAAATCAGTTGTGCTGTTAATCGTGGCCATAAAAGTTATGCTTTAAGGTCTGGTCTTGCAGAGCATTGCTTTTTTCTGGACAATCTGTGGAGAAAGGTGCTAATACAGGAGCAGCACTTTCACACTGAAACAGCAACCAAAAACAAAAGAAGCCCCATCAGGAGAAAGTGAGACTATAGGAGATTTTCAGTTTGAGCCACCATGTATTAAAATGGCTATAAACAGTGACAGAGACCGTCTTTTTCACTGTCTGTTCTGTTAATTGTTTTAACTAGACAAGATGGGTGTTTCTTTGGGAAGGGGGGATAAGCTATTCATTTCAAAAGCGCAGCAGCTTTAAATGCCTTAGAATTAAGAGGCTGTGTGAATGTCCCCAAAAGAAATGATGATCAAAAAATAACAATAATGGAGTTAACTGGGGAAGCATTATGTTCACAGCCCAGCATTTATTTACTTATTAATTTCCCGTCTTCGTATTCAGTGCTGCCTCCTGCATTTTTTCACCAGTCAAGTCAACATTACTGTCTTTTTAAAACAGCTGTAAATCTCTTTGATTGGGACTGGAGGCTGGAATCATTCATGTTGTGTTAAACTAAACTGTCTTATCTCCTTGAGTGCCATGAAGCCACTGGCATGTCCAGAGCTGCATCTGTACATGGCCTAGGGATGCCAACATTTGAAAGCTATTAGGAAAGACATTTGGGGAGGAAACAGAGACATGACTGCATCTCCTTCACTCTCTGTCTCTCTGACACACACATACACACACAATGCATTTCTAAGATACATCCTATACTAATAGAAAACCTGTTCTCCAAGTGCTGGTCCTCATGTAGCCAAAATTACACTATCCATGCATATGAGGGAGATATAAGCAGGCTTAGGGGAGCCCCGAGGTTTACAGAACTACAAAATATTTGGGCGGGGAGAGCCCTAAGAGGTGGAGAGAACAGCACAACAACTCAATAAGGACTGAGCATGCTCAGTGGGCACAGAATACTGCCTGACAGTATGAGAAGAGGATGGAAAAGCAAAGGCAGGGGAAATGGAATGAAGCATTCTGGGGAAAGGCATGACTGGTAGGAACCCTTACAGGAGCACACCATACTGTGACATTTTGTTGCATTTCCTTTATTGATTTATAGCTAGGCCTTCTCTCTTTCATATGAGCATTAGCCATGTAGGTCTTCCTAAGCTATTATGGCTTTAGCTGGTAGGAGTGTGGAAGGAAGACCTGTTAGAAAACATTGGACCTCAGAGAGGCAGAATCAAAGCCATCACATCACCACCAAGGGATTCTGATGCTGATTCACTCCAGATGTTTCCAGTTCAGGACAACTTGAGAGAGCTGATTTGGAGGGAGGAATGTAGGGAAGTTGCCTCATATTGTCAGATGAACATTCCATTGAGAGCATGATGATCCCACTGTTTTTAATACCTGTTTTGAAAGACAATGAAAGGGGGAATGCCAAGGATACGGAAGGCAACAATATATAGCCTGCTAACTTGTGACCTATCAATCCAAATGCTTTCCACCAGCTTTGTGTTGTGGCCTTCCACATCCTTGACATCTCCCTTGTTCTTGCCATTCCAAGAGGCAAAAACTGTAGGATTTTCAACTCCCAGTGAGGAGTACATTTTATTCGCTTGCTGTTGCTCTACACCCAACCACTTGGCTGTTATTTCAGCTAGAGCAGGATTGCCCAAAGTGTCAATCACTTCAGGCACCTGAACATCATTGTGGTCAAAATGAGTAGGGAGATGAAGCTGGAAGATGTGAGCTCATCCCACTTCTGTTCTGGAATTATGGGTGTAGGGTTTAGCTACTCACTTTTTCTCTGTCTCTGTTCTCTACCGGTAAAATAAGAATAATGGTGACCTGTTTGATGGGGCTATCAAAAGAATATAAGAAGAACACTGAATATAAAAAGAACCAGAGAAAGGGGGTGTGGGTCACTGCTACACGCCCACCTCCATTTAGGGAAGATAGACTAAAGGATTCCGCCCAAGGCCTGATATCGCCAAAGTTGTGACATTTTGCTACGGGAAAGGCAAACCTGCCAATGCAGGATAATTCCTTTCTGGCCCTTCAACAGTGACCTTGATGTAGCAGCACCCATGTACCTGTGGAAAAAAGGTTAACCTCCAAAAGAAGTCTGAACTGAGGGTGGGTAGGGTGGGAGAAGCTCTGGAGCCAACTGACGATTCCCAGGTAAGCTCCTCCCCCTATTGTGTGGGCAGGGTGGTCCCTCCCCCTACCTGGCCTGATCACCTTGTCAATGCCTCCCCAGGCAGGATTGGGCAACTGGCTGAGGTAGGCAGAGACCTCCAGGTATCCCACCTGGGGAAGGTGAAGCCAAGCCTGTGCTAATGGTTCTGCATAGGGTCCCGGGGGCTGTGCACAACCATGAAAAGGATGCCCCCATTTAATGTGGGGAGCGGTCATTTGGCTTCAGTGGAACTGAATCAGCTATAATCCAAATACACATGCTCCAGTGATCTGTGGATTGTGTTGTGAAATGTTACAAATCCAAGATGCTCACTATTAATGGCAGGGTAATCCTTCTGTCCGAACATCTCAGCAATCTCAAAACAAGGGGAAAGACATCCTTTGACAGAAGAAAATGAAGTAGGGAAAACAAGATAATGTCATATATGTTTTTTCACCCTTCTCTTTCCAATTTATATTTCAAAAGAAAAACTTGAACATGTACTGTAAACAACCTCAGGGCCAATTCCTGCAGTCAGACAAAACTCCTTTTATAGGTCAGGTAGTTGGTGCTTTCAAATAGGAAGCTGCTCAGAAAGGCTTTAGCTTTGATATAAAAACAGATACTCTAAATCAAAGGGGGAGAAACAGATGGCCTTCATTTTTAAGTCAAGGTATGGAATTATTTTGTTGTTGCTGCTACAGTCCAAGCACCATGTAAATCAAAGGCAAAGCCAAAACACACTTGCTTGGAAGTAGGAGCCATCAATTTCAGCAGAACAAAATTCCAAGTAAGGATGTTTGGATTGGGGTGGGGGCATGTTTTTTAATCAACAGTTTGGACTGCTACCCATTTTACAGATTCTCCATAATAAACAAACAACTTAGTAAGAATGAACAGAGCGTGTATGTGTGCTTCATGAGGGAAAGGGTTTCCGGGGAGGGGGGGATTAAAAGGGAAAGAATTCATAATGTGACAAGTTACCATTTTTTCTCTCCACACAGGGCACCTCCTGGTTCCTTCAGCATGCTGGAAACCTAAAGGATCTAGAAGACTCGTGGGAGGTGGATATCTGAAAGCAGGTAGCATTGACTATACAGCATTGTGTATATTGGAAAAAGTGTTCCCTATTAATTGTGGGTTGATTAAATTTAAGTTGGCTCTGGATACAGATTGAGATATTGTATTTTAACTGCATTCTGTTCTTATTAACTACTTCATTTGTTCTGATGAATTATTTAGCTGCATCCATTAAATATTTTTGAGCGCTTTCTGATAGTGTGAGTTCCCACCCACCACCCACTCTCACAGTTGTGGCAACGATAATGACAAGGCACATGGAGGGATATGCAGAAATGGTAGTGAGCACTGATCCTCTGGTTGCACAGTGTTATATATACATATATATGTGTGTGTGTGCTGCCTTCTTCTGCATAAGTAAATTCAGCAGCAAATGCCTGAGGGCACGTAACACATGTTCAGGTTTTGTGGCACACTAGAGGATAAAAGCAAGGATGGTAATATCCACTAATAGAACATTACAGCCCATGAGGGACTTTCGTTTCTTTTGTGTCTCCTTTCCCGTATGTGGTCTGATCCTTTCACTAAAGAGAAAAAGCTCATTTCTGTAAGGTATAAACTTACCAGGGCACAGTCTGTGTCAGGTTGAAAATATTTCCTTCCCAATTAGCTGGCAGTTGGGTGCAGAGCCATGCTGCGTTCCGCCTTCACTTGACACTCAAGGTCGTCTGCAGTGCAATCTGGTTAAAACACAAAGCACACCGCAGCAATCTGGTGCTGGCAGCCCAGCGCACAGTTAATAGGACTAGTTAACTCAGAGCCCTTTGATTGTAAGCTGAAAGGCACGCTCAGTTGATGGATCCTAGTCGCTTCGATATTTACCCATTCACAAGAATTTGAAGAAAACGATGGAGCACTGATAAACTTGCAGATTCCATGGATGTACTCTTTTCTGGCTAACCTACTGATCTAAAAGAGAACTTGAGCACCCAAGTCTTCCAGAGGCACAAGAACTGTACTATTATCTGAGGCCTGAAAGCATTTGTGTTCTCATTATGCTGAGGGACTGCTGCCACTCAGGGCCGAGCAACACATTACAGACTAACCCATGTGAAGTGCCTTGGCAACTGCTTTTTGAAATAATAATAATAATAATTCGTCAGGAGGAGAAAAATGATATTGGTTTGGTGGCAGAGGTGGATGAGCACTCCCTCTCCATTTTTCCAGTACAATGCATCCTCTGAGGCAGCCACATTGGGCAGCTGGTTTTTTTGGTGTCATGGAAGGGCAGCAAATTTTTGTTTGTTTGTTTGTTGTTTTTGTGGCTGCCAAGGGCAGAATAGCTGTTTGTTCAATTTTATTTTTGATTCCCGCCCCCTTAGGTGCCAAAATAAATTGAGCCACCTTGGATACCATGGACCTTGACCTGGGGGGGTTGTCATTTGCTGTTTTGCCTCAGGCAGAAAAAATGTCTGGGGTCCAACCCTGGTTAAAATGCATGATTTGAAAACCAATGGGGGGACCTGCTGGGAAAGACAGTGATTTGGAATGAAAAAACATCAGGGATTAAACACCCCTCCCAGCCCCACCATTTATCTCGCTCTAAATTTCTTCTTCCTTGAGTTTTTAAAAATGGAGTTGGGGCACTGGCAAACAGACTAGCATGTAAAATGTGCATGGTAAAGGCACTCTGTGCATAATGGAGGTTTCTCTCCAGAGTACTTGCAGGACAGTGGGGTTTAGCTGGGTGTTGCTAGAAAGAAAGATAGTTTAGCAACTGCTAGAGTACCTTTGCATATCTTGCATGTTTTTATTGAAATCCTATTTTGCCTCTTCTGTGTATTGTATCTATATTGGTTGAGAATGTGGCAAATCAAACAAATACGTTATGTAGAAATGTGTGTATTGTAGCTTTGTATAAATGTAGTCATGCTCTTCCGTGCCAGTATTCAATATCCGACAGTGTATCGTCTTATTCATGAAGTTCCAGCATTCCAGAGGGATACACAAAAAGCCAGTGTTTGTAAAACGTTCTTAAAGTAAGTCATTTCTTTGGGTGTCACCTAAGAGATGCATGTTTGGAGATAATTTGGAGAGCGAGTTCTTGGTTGCTAAGAGACCAAAATGGAGCCAAAACTTGCCTAAGGCTCTTTAAACCTCTTATGGGAGCTTTCCCCCCACCCTGCATGAAAAACTAAAGGGCAAGCCTCATATTTTTTGGGCGGGGGATGTCACCTGCTTAGTAGGATGTTTTGGGCCAAGTTCAGAAACTAGTGAGTCAAAAAGCAAGCAAGCTGGAGGATGGTATTCCTATAATATTGCATTTTGAAAATGGAATGATCTAAAATGTTACATTCCTTTCTAAAGACACACTGGTGACATAGTAATATATTAGGGTGGTGCTTACCAGCCAGCAAATGCTAAAGAAAGGAACAAGGACAGCTGGCGAGAAGCCTGAAGCTGAGGACAAAGAATGTGTGTAAAATAAGAGAAAATTGTTCTCTACTAAAATGAAATACTTGGGAGGACAAAAAAAATCCAGCTACAGTATAGCTGAGATGTTTCAATGCCTATGTTTAGTCCTGCCACCACTGCCCAGGACTAAGCAGCTTATGAGCTATAGTATGTATTGAACCCAATGGAAAACTATATGCTTTGCTTTTGAAATGTATCTGTGGCCCCTGCCAGCAAATGTCCATTTGGGTGGGTAACGAATGTTGCACCAATAAACACTCACACAGCCTTTGTGAATAACTGGCTTCTCAACAGCTGCTAGCCACAATATCTAAATAAAACCCACCTCTTCAAGAGATGTCTACCTTTGACTATCACAGCAGGAAGCAACCTTCACCACCAAGTTTGCAAGCTCCTAGGATCATATGAGTGGCCAAGCAGAAAATCTGTACACTCTTACTTTTTCTCAGTTTTACTATAATAAGGTAAAGGACCCCTGGACAGTTAAGTCCAGTCAAAGGCGACTATGAGGTGCATGCTCATCTCACTTTCAGGCCGAAGCAGTTGGCGTTTGTCCACAGACAGCTTTCCAGATCATGTGGCCAGCATGACTAAACCACTTCTAGCACAACAGAACACCGTGACGGAAACCAGAGTGCACAGAAACACTGTTTACCTTCCCACCACAGTGGTACCCATTTATCTACTTGCACTGACATGCTTTCAAACTGCTAGGTTGGTAGGAGCTGGGACAGAGCAATGGGAGGTCACCCTGTTGTGAGCATTTAAACCACCAACCTTCTGATCAGCAAGCCCAAGAGGCTCAGTGGTTTAGACCACAGCGCCACCCGTGTCCCTATTTTACTATAATACTTTGTTGTGGGGTCAGGACACATTTTACAACAAAGCTCTACATAGAATCTAGGTGGAAATGAATTCAATGTGCTGCTTGGTTTAGGACTAACAACCAGGATAAACTAAAAAATAAGAAGATCTGTCATCTGGCTGGCTGGCTAGCTGGCGGAATTCATATTCAGCAAATTTCAAAGACCGTGTCTCATTTGGGTCTATACTTCAGGGAGGTCACCTGGCTCAATTTGTGCTGGAAAGGGGCTGATCATGCCCCTCCACCCTAAGAGGATAAAATATCTGCTGTGTGAATGAGAAGCTATTGTCCTGTTATACTCTCCCTATTACATCCGATACATTCATTACTTTGTGAGGTAAGTGACATTAGATACTGCCTTTTCAATTTTTTCTGTAGCCGTTCATTCTTTTCTGCTACATAAACAACCCTCTCCTCTAGTCCAGGCTCATCAGCACTTCCACAATGACACCCAAATTGTGGGAACGCTATACAAAATGGTACTCTTTCTTCTCAAAACTCTCCTTATGTGAAGAGAACTCTGTGTACCACACATAGATGAAAAGCTTCCCTTCCTTTGTGTCAGTGCTACAAAACCTTGGAGAAAATCTGGCATCATAGTAGTAGCAGCAGCAGCCAATGCTGAGCCTTAGATCTTAGCCCTTAATTCATAGGAAGAAAACCACCAGGATATGTGTGTTCTGTCTGAGTACTGTGGAAGCTGGCTGCTATCTTAAAGGACACAGGTATTAATAAATGGGGCTGGAAAAAATCAGCAGTTCCACCAATGTGCTCTGCCAAGCTTTCAACAGCAACACCATTATCAGATTTGCTGCTTGCTGAGAAAATGTCCCTAGTGCTTTCTCATTCATAGTAACCAGTGCAGTGGAACCTCTAACTTTTGTCTCTTTGGGGAGGATTTGCTTAGAATAGTTCTTTTCTCTCCCTCTTGTCTTTGTTTCCCCTCAGGATCATGTGTCTGGCTTCCCGGTGGTTTGGGATCAGTTTAGGATGCTGACAATGTGCAAAGTGATTGCTGCTAGTCAACAAAGCTTCAGGGAAGCATTTATTGCTATGGTATACAAATAGAGGGGGAAATGGGAGTGTATTCACTGCACTTGGAATCATAACATTGGGAGGGACCTCAAAAAAAAATTCTAGCCAATGAGTTGTCTTTTCATCCTCATCACTGGAAAACCACAAAAGGTGAAGCAACAAACATGTACAAATCAGGATAAGGCTAAAGAAAGACCTTCTGGAAATGACCAGTTGCAAAAGTTGTTGCCTTTTTAATGAGGAATTTATTAATGAGGAAGCCAGAACTGTGACAGAACTTTGGATGGGGTGGGGCTTCTGCACCCGCTAGTTCAAGTGTGTTCTGGATGAGAAGCAGCTAGTACAGACATACCCAAAGAGCGTCCAATTAATTAAGACCTTTGATTTCTTTCAGGTCCAATAGGTATTACAGTGGTACCTTGGTTTACAAACTTAATCCATTCCGGAAGTCCGTTCTTAAACCAAGGCGTGCTTTCCCATAGCAGCGGGGGACTCAATTTACAAATGGAACACACTCAACAGAAGGTGGAACATGTTCTGCTTCCAAGGCAAAGTTCACAAACAAAAACACCTGCTTCTGGGTTTGCAGCGTTCTTAATCCAAGTTGTTCATAAACTAATTTGTTCTTAAACCAAGGTACCACTGTGTTCTAATGAGATCAGGACACCATACAATGAGTCCACTGAAACAACCTTCCTCCTGTGAAAAAAACACCTTGAGACCCGCTTGTTGTACAAGTCCCATTGTGGAAGCTGCAGAGCACTCTGGGTTTCCTCCTAGGCAGGATCTGTCTTGGGATTTCACTAGAATTTATATACAAGTGTGCAAAAAAAGGATGAAGTGCACCAGTTTAGTGTTCCAGTTAGTTGACCTTCTTATAGGATACTCCATTACTTTCCATACCTCAGTTCCATACTCATTAAACTGTTTTTGGTATTCCCTCCCCGCATTTAAGGTCTTCCCCAAAAAAGTTATTTTGTACTTCTGCAAAACTTGGGTTTTTCCTAGTATTGCTGATACTTTCTCTTCTGTGTGGATGGCTACATAAGTGCATAGGTGCATGACTTTGAGGGCAGAAATCCATGGCAGAATGAGCAGGAGGGCTCCCATATGCAGTGAGCCTGGCATGCCACTTCTTGAAATAAAGTAATATGCATTCCCATCTAAAGTGGTATGGGGGGTGGCGCATAAGACCATTAAATCCAGAGTACAAAATTACTTAACTGCATAAGCAGTGGCACTCTCCCCAAAACACCAGAAACAGAGTGACTGATTATTTTGCACCCACCTTTTCAAAGCAAGGTTTTGCATTTTGCAATGTGATTGCCACTGATGCTGCAGAATGAGGCTTCGTGCTTTATTAAACGGACCTCAAATTAATCTGGGGCATGATAGCTTGAAGCTTTTGCTGCTTACACATAGACCACAAAGTGTCACAGACAGGGTCAAGTAGCTGAATAAACTGTTCAGAGAAAAAGAAGAAATGCTTTCGGTCCTGCCCTCCAGCTGCCAAGGAAAAGGAACCAGCACTTTCCTTCTCAGCCAAGGCGGTGGACTGAGTGCTCCATTTTGAAAATGCTCTCTTCTGTTGCTGTGGCACCTTAAAGACTAGCAGATTTCTTGTGGCACAAACATTAATTGGTTAGAGCTTATAATACATCTGGTAGACTTTCAAGTACCACAATATGACTACTGTACTACTACTTGTCTGTTATAATCATCGTCATTGATTCAGGATGGTTCAGAGATAGAATTATTGTATGTGCAGTTGATACCCCACTGTTAAGCAGGATCACCGGCTTTCCCTCTATAGTGGGTATGTGTTTCAGGGATAGATGTCTCCTAATCTTGGTCAACAACCAAGGGTACCACCAGAATATAACACACAAGACTCATGTGCTGCCTTCGTTATGAGACACCACATGTTCAGAAGCCTCGGTACACCTGTACTAGTTTTTCAAACGGGAAACCAACAGGCTAAGTGAGACATGTGTGTGTCTGTGCACATGAGAGAGTCTCATTAATAACATGTGAACCATCTCATTATTACTTGAAGCCATATAAATGTTATTAAATATAACTTACATTTGTTTGCTCCCACTGTTTTGCAAAGAAAAACAATGGAGGCTAAGATGACACCCTCCCCTCCAAATCAACATTTCACCCATTGCTGAAATGCACCAGCCTCTGGGCTGGAATGCAGCTGCTAATATTATTACACAGCAGAACTGTTGGAGAGGAACTGAAGACTCCTTTATCCAGCTGAGATTGCCAGGGGGATTTTCAGAAGGTATTACTTTTATTTCTTTCAGTTTGTTTCCTAAGTCTGATTGACTTTTCTATAAGATTACCAGGTAGAAAGTCTATTTTCTGTTGTGCTGGCCCTTTATTTCACTTGTTTTTTGTTAGCTCTTGCCAAGCCAGTCAAGGTTCTATTTATTTACTTACTTACTTACTTACTTACTTACTTACTTATTTATTTATTACATAAATTACAAGAGACAGAAGTTGTCATAGTTAAAGTTGTGTCTCTATTAGCTATTTGGCTATTTTTTCAGTGGCATTAACTGAAGCTCATCCAACACACAAGGACTAGACAGTGCTCTGGACACCTCTTGAGATTCGTCTACTATAACAGTGGAGTCAAGGTCCTGGCAGATGCAAGTGCTTTAATCCTCAAAATGTTTTCTTGGTAATGGACTAGATGAAGGCCAGTAAACTGAAGCTTAATCCAAACAAAACTGAGGCACTGTTAGTAGGTGGTTCTCCCTAGATTGGATGAGTGGGGCATGGCCTGCTCTGGATGGGGTTACACTCCCTCTGAAGGAGCAGGTGTATTGTTTGGGCTGAGGTGGGGAAGAATTCTGGATTCCTTATTCTGGAGGAATTCTATAGGTGCTGCAAAGTGCCTTCCATCAGCTTTGGCTGGTGGCCCACCTATGCCCCTATGTAGACAAGAATAGCCTAACTTCTGTTGTTTGTGCTTTAGTAAATATTACTACAATGTGTTATATATGGGGCTACCTTTGAAAACTGTTCTGGAACTGCAGTTGGTGTATAATTCAGAGGCCATATTGTTGACTGGAGTGAGATGGTCTGAATATATAACACCAACTTTAGCCTGGTTTACAGTGGCTACAATTTAGTTTCCAGGTCTAATTCAAAGTCCAATTCAAAGTTCTGGTTTTGACCTATAAAGCATCACCTTTGACTGGACTTAATAGTCCAGGGGTCCTTTACCTCTGCCTCTGCCTCACAGATAACCTCTTCCCTCATGAACCAACCAAAATTATATTGTTTTGATGAATTTATTGTTGTTTGCTTTATTTATGTTACTGTGATTATTAAGAGCCACTTTGTGTTCAGTATTTGTTGTTGGAAAAGTGAAATGCAAATATTAAACCAAAATCAAATAAAAAACCTGTGTTCTTCATCTGAGGCCCAGGAAGATGAAGAGAGATGGCAACACATGAATAGACCCTCTCAGGATTCTGTTTTAAGGTGCCAGATTAATACATTTTTATTCATTCAGACCTTGGGTTTAATTCTCTACATATTTTAGGAACAGGGGGTTAAATTGGATTTGTTCTTTTATACTTAATTATCATGGATATTTTAGGTTGGTTTTATTCTTGCTTAGTAACTATTTTTAATCTTTGGTCACATTTTTTTTAGTGCATCTTTTGAAAAAGAAAAAAGTGACACAATAAGAATAAGAAATGTTTGGATTAAAAAGACCTTCATATTTCTTTAGTTTAGCTGGTTCAGGGTCAGATTCTCTTTTACTTTTAATAACTTTCATACATTGGTAAAGCATAGCTGCTGGAGGTCAGCCAGGAAAAACAGCCTTCCTTAATGAGAACCTCCTACTAAGGATCAATTAAGCGAACTCTCTGTTGACATTGCATCTCCAGCAGTTCTATAGCAAAAATTAAACAGTGGTAGGTTTCCCATCCTGCCTTTCATTTTGTCAATCACATTTTCTGACTGAAGAGCAGATTCATCTCGGAGAATGCCAGTGGTGGCATATAGTTACATGAGAGTCTAATTCTGTCCAGAATGGATTGTGGGACTGTTGTTTCATTAATACCATAGACTTCCAATACCACCCTTTGTTGCCCTCAGGGACCCACTCAGAGTTTATGAAGAACTGCTCAGTCCCTCAGTTACATCCATGCAGAGAAATTGAAGCAGCCTTTCCTGGATGCTTTCTTTTCATTTGAGCTGCATGATCCGGAGACAGGCATGAAACGGAATGAAGCTGCTAAAGGCAGCCATATGTTGCAGTTATAAATGCCTCAATATTAATTACTTTCCCTACACTGAAATTCACTGTTAGGCCTATACATTTTGAGCAAGGGAGATGAATTTCATTTGAGTTTACAATTGAAACCTGGGTACTGAATTTACTTTGACCAGTACTACATCTTAAGATTCTCCTCTGGCTCTGCGCAGTCACTGCCGCACCATGAGTTCTGGCACATGTTCAGGCAAGCAAACATTAGGGCTTGTTGATGGAAATGGTCCAAATGATTTTAATGTGCTTCAAAGTAGTAGGCTGTTATTAAAATATGCTCTGTGGGGAATCCACAACAGGCTAGCATTCCAGGTCACAGATTGGACATTCTGATCTGGTGGATCAACAAAGAATGCAAGGCGTGAGCAAAGGAGCTTGCCTTGCCATAGATGAAGTGTGATCCTGTGCTTCAAGAGTACAGCACAATTGGCTGGTGTCCTTCCTTTAAGATGAATGAGGAACCTGTGGCCCTCTAGATGTTTCTAGACTGCAACTCCCATCATCCCTGGCCATTGGCCATGCTTCCGGCTGGGGGTTGAGTCTAACAGCATGGGGAACACAGGTTCCTCAGTGCAGACCTTGACCTGAGAGGACCTGGAAAGCCTGTCAGAGTAGATTATACTGGGCTAGATGTCAGTTGTAAAAAAATAATTAAAAAATGGCATGTACATCTCCATGGTTGAGTGATACAGGACTTGGAAGGAAGCATCAGGAAAACATTGCCAAAGCATGCTTTTGTGCCAGAATTAGATCCTCCTGCTAGTGCAAAAGGATGAGTTCCTCTCTTGAGCTGGAGTTCACATGATAGATAGTAGGTCCTATAAACTGCTCTCTCAGTTAAGACTCGGCTTTAAGAGTCTCTAACCTCTCACATTTGGCCCCATCAAATGTTCATCCAACGAACAGTGGGGCAGATCAGAGCTAGGCAGTTGTCTGATGCATAGTGTAGTAAGGAGCAGCCAGGAGTGGTGTCGGAGTAGGGATGTCTTCTGACACATCCCTTCCTATTTAGAGATGTACCCTTTGCATTGTATACTGTGAAGAAGGAACATGCAAGACACTCTCTGGAGGCGATCCATTTTTCAAAGGGATGCATGAGAATTTGATATATGAATCCTATTATTTGTTAGGCTGTGTTCATATGGCCAGGCTATCCCTTGGGTTGTTGAGGACATGAGAGCTGCCATAGTGTATCAGGCTGCTGGTTCATTTAGCCAGCGTCCTGTCATCTGCGGTGCCTAGCTACAGCCAGAAAAGAGGAGGCAATTACAGAAAGGAAGCTATCCTCAGCCCCTCACTCCCAACTTGTGACTGCCTGCATGTTAGGAATTTGCACCAGCAGGGAAAAATTGCCCTCTATGTAAAAGCATGGATAAATATAAGTTCGACATCAAGGCTTCAATCCTGTACATCAGGGATGGTGTACCTGTTGCCCAAAAATATCTGGCGGGCCACAATTCCCATCATCCCAGAACATTGGCCATGCTAGTTGGGGCTGATGGGAGTTGGAGTCTAACTGTAGTTGGAGGATCACAGACGACTCATCCTTGCGACACACCTAGGAGGCAGTTCAGTTACACTCACTGGAGATTATATCGGAGTAGACACAAATAAGATTGCACTGCACATACACAAAAATACAGAAATGACTTGTGGGGAGACATTTCAGTTCTCTCTGAGAACAGTGAGAATGCAGAACTGGAATTTGTTAGGAAACTTGAGTGTTTGTCAGGGTCTGAATGAGGACTGTGAATGGTTTTTGTCATTTGGTTGTATAGTGTTGGCATCTTCAGTGCTTCAGTTATCAAGTATGTAGCTTTGTATTCCTCTTATTCTTCATTTTCCTGCCCTTTTAACTTAGTTTATTCTCCCATATTTGTTCTCCCATAGCCATGTATACATTATATTAATGTATTTTACTTTTCTAATAAAAAAATGAAACCAGTAAGAGCAATTTAAGAAACCAGACGCCCCTCCCCCCCAAAAAAGGAAACATAAGAAAAGTCCAGTGTCCTGTCCCAGACAGGCAGACCATATGGGGGGGAGGATCAGGTCCCCCCCCAAAAAAAAATCAGTGAAGGGGCTGAGCCCCCTCAAAGTTCCACGACTCTATATTTTAATGTCATATGGTATACCTAACACACTGAAATGCTCATTGTTCGTTTGTGTTTAAGTCCCAGTATGTCAACTCTTAGCATGCATCTAACTACCTTGCCCTGAACTAAACCAGCCTGTCTGTGGCCAGAGGGGGTCACAATCCTACCACTGTGACACCAGGGAGATTAGCTACTCACTTCTGGGCAGCACTCTCAGCCCCCTTTAAACAAGCCCATAGGGCTAGGTGGACAAAGGACCATAGCATCCATCATGTTTATGGGAGAATAAAATAAATACAGCTTGTCATACAGATGGACCCTTCACCAGTGTATAATAAACAGAGTCATTCTCTTGAACTCAGCCCTTTATGTGTTTACTTACAACTATCCTCTGTGGATGTGTGAAATGCCGCCTAGTTAGTAGAGCCCACTTCCTTTGTACAGGAGTAAATAACTGTGCCCAAGGCAGATTGAAATAAGGTTCAGCAATTCCTGCCTCACACAGCTCCATTAAAAACATCATATAACCCAGCACTGCTTGCAGATATTGCCCTATCTGGCTTGCTCTGGAGGGCTTTTGTTTTGTTGAGATGGGGCGAGAGGGAGACAATGTGGATGCACAGAGTTAATGCTTTAACCTTGTGTATAATTTATACAATAAACAAAGTCACATGTTTCTCTAATAATTTAGATGTAAGCAAATGTTGATTTATTCAGCAAGGCTACTGCCGACAGCCAAGCCTGCAGCAGTGAAATTTGAATTAAACTAGGACAGAAGCAGGCTAGTCTATAATAACATTTGTATAATTTTATTTTTGCCCATGGCTCAGTTCATTTCCTTCTACAGTAGATGCATGAAATTGGTTCTTCAGCCACCTTTAGCTGATGTTCATTGATATCAGGAGTAGGCAGAGAAGCAAGAGAATGTAACCCTTTTAGACTTTGTTTCTAATAGGAAAGCCATGAATTCCTAGGTCGTTTTTAACAATGATTCCCACCCACCCGCCACCATCCGCACCGGTGAATCATGCTCTGTACAAGTATCTAACTAAGAAATATAGATTCTCCTCCCTCCTTCCCTCTCTCTCACTTCTCTTCTCAGTTTTTCCATGTGGGGGCTCAGACCCAAGACAGCTAAACAGATGCAAATACAGTGTTGTTATTTTATTTCTTTATTCAGGCCCCAGGGCATGAAATCTGACTTCTCCTACTCTGCTCTCAACACCAAGAAAGTTAAGGAGCGAATGCAGTGGGGGGGGGGCAATTAAGTGATGGTGAACAATAAGCACTAGTATAAAATTTGTGTAAATGCTGCTGAAACCAATCTGAACTTTAGGTTCCCATGCTGAGAGAAAAGAATGTTGACAGTTTCCATCACACAAGACATCCAAGTAAGTCCATCAAGGAAAAAAACCATGCACATCCCCTTTTACAAGTTTTCAAATCATCAATATCACTAGGATGCCACAATGAAATGTGTTTGCACCCTTTTTTTGTGCAAGTTGAGGGGGCACCATGGAGTACCAGGCGAAATAAGTGTAAAAATCATATCCATTTTCTTAGCTTCCAGGGGCTCTGTGTGTGTGTTTTTAAAAAAATATTCATTTCATAATTATTTATCATGCATAAATTAGACATCAGACAAAAAAACCCATCAACAATAATAACATTTCATAATTACATCAAGAACTTAAAATTTATTTGCTGTATTTTTCTGAAAACATGTATATCAGGATTATTATTATTTTTTAAATCCAACTTAAATCTGAAATTTTAAATATATAGATTAACCAACCTTCCTTGCCCTTCTTGGCAATCATACCAGAAGTGTGAGTTTTACCAAATGCAATTAGTTCCAAACCACAATCAGCCAAGAAAACAGGTGATGCTTTGCCCCCAGTGCGCATTGGGAGTCAGGTATTATTCTTCAGTGTCACCCCACCCCTCCCTTCTGGCAAGGCAGCTTTCTGCTCTCATGAGAGGGGCCTCAAGCCATAGACTGGCCATTGTGATAGAAGGACCCTCAGGGCCAGACTGGGAATGAAAGCTTAAACTGGGAGGGCTGAATGGGAGGAGGGGGCTCTTAATTGGCAGACCTGGCAGTCTGATCTATGGAGCACAGTCTGCAGGATGCAGCAAGGGGAATCTGGGCAACCAGTATGACAGAAAGCAGACTGAGTCAGAGACATACCCCTGGCTCCAATACAAAGCAGTATGTATTCCTCACATGAAAAGGAAAACACTTAGAAGGAAGTAAGCAGCTGCTGGGGGAAACTGCAGGGAATCGGCTGATGCATTTTTTTTACTCTTTTCCTGTGAATTGATTGTCCAAACCCCACCCATTGTCAAACCGTTGCTGTACATTTACAGCTGCACATGTACCGAAAAGAACCAGGCTTGCCTTTGCATGGGAGGCACCTGGTTTTAAGCATTTGCAGGAAATTGTTATCAGGTTATTGTGTGTTTTATGGGATTGTGGCTGAAAACTGTTTTACATTTCAGAACTCTGTTGTTGTCGTTTAGTCATTTAGTCGTGTCCAACTCTTCGTGACGCCATGGACCATAGCATGCCAGGCAGTTCTGTCTTCCACTGCCTCCCGCAGTTTGGTCAAACTCATGCTGGTAGCTTCGAGAACACTGTCCAACCATCTCATCCTCTGTCGTCCCCTTCTCCTTGTGCCCTCCATCTTTCCCAACATCAGGGTCTTTTCCAGGGAGTCTTCTCTTCTCATGAGGTGGCCAAAGTATTGGAGCCTCAGCTTCACAATCTGTCCTTCCAGTGAGCACTCAGGGCTGACTTCCTGAAGAATGGATAGGTTTGATCTTCTTGCAGTCCATGGGACTCTCAAGAGTCTCCTCCAGCACCATAATTCAAAAGCATCAATTCTTTGGCGATCAGCCTTCTTTATGGTCCAGCTTTCACTTCCAAACTCTACAAACCTTCTAAAAGCAAAGCTGCAATTCAACAGAGTTCTCATCCTCATTCTTCTCCAGTCTATATATGTCCTGACCTAGTAAGCCCTCAGGTGTGGGACCTTCAAGAAGGACTTAAGAGTTCTCTTCTGTTCCAGGGCTTTCCTTTGCATTGTGAGGAAAGAAACAGAGGTTCATGCATGGAGAAAACATTATCCTGGAGCATAGAATGCAGGTAAACATCAGAGGGTACAGACTCTACAGATGACCTCTGGTCAATGTAGACAGCCACTTAGTGGTGAGCTGAGTGTTTCTAAGCTCAGGCAACCTCAGCTCCCAAACTAGAGACTGCAAACTAGTAGGTCTCTGTGGCTAGAACTGGCAGGTGGGATTTGCCACAGTTGTGGCAACAGAAGGGCCAACTGGTTCAGGTTTGACAGGAATCATTCTTGCTTACTTTTAGATCTTTTAAAAGATCTTTAAGTCTTTTAAAAGACTTACTTTTACTTTTACTTTTAGTCTTTTAAAATTCGTATTTTGCCTGTTGGCAGTGAAGGACTTTCCATTAGGAAGTGCATGTTTGAGCATCATTCCCTTCCTTCTTCTGAGCCTATTTCCCTATATCAGCTTGTGCTTGCTGGTGACACTGTACTGTCAGTGCTCTGCTCCACGAGGAAGGAGGACTGCAAGGGATGGCAGCCTCCATTTTTCCGTTCCTCCAACCCATTTTCCTAACCACAGGGTTTTTCCTCTTATAGCCCTCAACAGAGTTGCCAGGTGGGTGTGCACCCTCCAAAAGTGAAGGGGCACCCTTCTGCTGCTCCAATTTTGTCATTGATTGAAAGCAAAGAAACCTGTGTTGTAAATGAATTCAATTGGGTTTAAAGGGAGAGAGTTACAGTTAACTTTTACTTGGCGGTGGGGGCTATTGTCCTATCTTGAAAAACTTTCAGATGTTACTAAGCATGTTTGGAGTGAGGGGATTCAAAAAAGACTAGCAGGAGAGGGTTGGTAGGGGAGAACCATGACTGGGAAGAGCATTTTCCCTGTCCACTAATTCTCCCCTTCAAGCGCTAACCACTTACCATATTAGCTATGTGAAGCAAGTACAGATTTGAGGCACCCATGTTTCCCTTATCTAGTCTTGCTTTGCCCTGAAAATAGCCCTCTGTTAATCCTATTATTATTATTATTATTATTATTATTATTATTATTATTATCATAATCATTATCAGTGCCTTCCACCTTCCTTTATTTTCTTCCTCCTCCTTCATCTTCCTTTTCTTAAAAGGCTCATAACTGAAGCATTCAAAGTCATAATCCATCACTCTGACATCAAATCAGCGGACTGTAACTTTTGTGACATCGGAGCAATTGATTATGACTCTTTTTATGTGACTCACCATGCAATTATTGCTCTCATCCATTTATTACCCACTAACCTCCTCAAACAGCTCTGAAGATTTTAAAAAAGGAAATTCTACAACCATGGAGGATAGTAGTTGCAAGACTGCCATAAAACTGTCATAAAAACTGTAAAATAAAAATGCCTTTGTGTATTGCCAGCTGTTTATTAATGATGCCTAGCGGACTGCCTTTAAGTGCATGTGTAGAGTGGGGGGGGGGGGATCTCGTACACTCTTTAAGCAGATCCAGCTTCCACAAGCTTCAGTGTAATCCTCTAAGGTGCCACACAACTTTTTTTGCTGCTTTTGCTGAACAGCCATATTCTGAGCCCACCCCTGTTGTCCCTCCTATCCACACTGCTGGTAAGTGGGATCCTGAAGCCACTATAGGGGTAGCTATCAGCACACCAAGCATTCTAGCACAAGTGATGGTGACCAGGTTTCCTCAAACTGAGTTTATACCTTCCATCTTCAGGGTCACTGTGCTAAAACAGGAAATTCAGATTTTGAGAAATTCTAGGCAAATAGATGTGCCAGTTGATAGCATCCTGCTGTTGCTATATCTAGCTAATGCTAAATGAGTTCTTCCAACAGGTCTGTGTGGTTTACAAGAGCAATAGGCCTTCTAGAATGTAATTTCAATTCCTTTATTCCAATTTTAGTAGTGGTGGTTGTTTAATGTGCTTTGTATAAGTCTAGGTTCCTTTCAAATAGAAGCAGCTCACCAGATAGGATAGAGCCACTATGCTAGCTGCAAATGGACTGCTGTTCCTGATAGGAGGAGGTTTCATGCAGTAGAAACAGACTGATGGAGCCAATCAGTATTGTCTACTACACTGACTGACCAATAGTTATCCTGGGTTTGAGACAGGAGTCTTTCCCAGGTGTACCTGCAAACGTCAGAGATTGAACCTGGAATCTATTATCGCACTGAGTTGCAGCCCTTTCTCAAGTAAATCCTACTGAGTTCAGTGGGACTACATTCAAGTAAGGGTGCAGAGGATAATGGCAGTAGCCATTAAGGTACATCAACTTAATAATAATAATAATAATAATAATAATAATAATAATAATAATAATAATAATGATGATGATGAGCCACCCATCTGACTGGGTTGCCCCAGCCACTCTGGGAGGCTCCCAACAAAATATTTTAAACACAATAAAACTTCATACATTAAAAACTTCCCTATACAGAGCGGCCTTCAGTTGTCTTTGGTAGGTCATATAGTTCTTTACCTCCTTGATATCTGGTGGAAGGGTATTCTACAGGGTGGGTGCCACTACTGAGAAGGCCCTCTGCCTGGTTTCCTGTACCTTCACTTCTTGCAGTGAGGGAACTGCCAGAAAGCCCTTGGAGCTGGACCTCAGTGTTCAGGCTGAACGATGGGGATGGAGATGCTCCTTCAGGTATACATGGCCAAGGCAGTTTAGGGCTTTCAAGGGCTATGTTCCACCAGCATGAACTTTCCTCACCTCCAAAAATAAAGGCCTTTCCTCAGAATTTAAAGGATTTAACTTCAAATGGATTACTGCTATGCACCAACGATAATAAGCTGAACCTACCCCCCTAATGTGACGTGGGTGGCGCTGTGGGTTAAACCACAGAGCCTAGGACTTGCCGATCAGAAAGTCGGCTGTTTGAATCCCCGCGACGGGGTGAGCTCCCGTTGCTCAGTCCCTGCTCCTGCCAACCTAGCAGTTTGAAAGCACGTCAAAGTGCAAGTAGATAAATAGGTACCGCTCCGGCAGGAAGGTAAACAGCGTTTCCGTGCGCAGCTCTGGTTCGCCAGAAGCGGCTTAGTCATGCTGGCCACATGACCCGGAAGCTGTATGCCGGCTCCCTTGGCCAATAAAGCGAGATGAGCGCCGCAAACCCAGAGTCGGTCACGACTAGACTTAATGGTCAGGGATCCTTTCACCTTTACCTTTACCCCTACTGTAAGGGTGGAGATTTTTTAGCTAGAAAGAAGCCCCCTTTTCCAGCTCAATGGTAGTTGTTGGATAATGGTAAAACACAATGGTAAGGCACAATAACAGAGCCTAGCTTTGAAACCCACCTTTAACTTAGTCTCATTCATATGCAGTCCAAGCAGCACCATTATTGTTCAGCTGGGGGCATATTTAATTGCTGAATATTCTGCAGATGTCTTGCAGGCTGTACAGATAAAGGCAGTGAACTTGCTGGCTTACGACAACATGTCTTTCTTTTTGTAACATCAACATTCCTCTCTATTTAAGGACCTGTAATTTTTGGCTGAAAAGCGCAGTGTTGTTTGTTCCAGGTACTTAAAGAGAATTTTAACAGTGTGGGACCTGTGAATATCACAATGACTTTTCATTTCAAAGATTAGCTTTGTTCATGCAGTTAAGCAGCATTTTTTCCATTATTTAAAAATGAAAGAGAGAGAGAGAGAGAAAGAGAAGGTGACCCATTCAGCATGTCTGCACAAAATTGTATACAGATATTTTATAATAGTGTGCAGGTCCACTTAGGTAGGATTCTTAATCTATGTCTTCTGCTATTGCAAAGTATCCAAGTATGTAATACTCCTACAAGCGTTGCTTTTGGAGGGGATATAAAATCTGGACTGGGAAGTGGAAAGAGAGGTAGGGCTCATTTTATACTGATGAGCATAGCTTTGTGTAATGTTAGGAACCAGAAAATGGGATCCATAGAAAATGTGGAACTGAAGAGTAAAGGTGTATTCTACCTTGCTCCTTTGCATTTCATCTGGAAAATGTTCTGAAGTTTGAACAACCATGTTGTTTCACTGGATCCTACCCCATGGGGCACAAGATGATTTAGTCCAGTTGTCTTCAACTTTCTCAAGCTCAGGAATCACCTTAAACATGCATTTGGGGACCCATTTCTTATTAAAAAATAAAATTACCATTTATTTGCATGGTGGTAGCATGGGTATTGTGACCCAGTTTAGATCAATCCATTGATTTAGTCCATCATGGTCCATTATTACTACTACTACTACTACTACTACTACTACTACTACTACTATCACTACTATCATCATCTTACAACCTGCCCTTTAGGCAACTCTATACAAGGTGGCTTAAAGAACAGAAAAGGAGTAAAAATACCACAAGCAGAGATGATCATAGGGTCAGCATGAGTTGCCAAATCTCCACAACTGTCTTCCCATGAGTATACAGGTGTCTGGGACACACCTTCATTCCCATTTATGGTCTACTGCATTTAATCAAGAATACAAGAGAAAAAAATCAGGACGTGTCCTTGATCACTGAAAATCTTGCAATCACTGAAGATCAGAAATGATTTGGCAGCACGATGCCGAGCAGTGGAAGACGTAAGGTAGGGATGTCTCACTTCAAATTGTATCTCAGCTGTGAGCTGACTAGGTGACCTTAGAGTCTACAAGCCACTTTTTTCTCCGCTTCAGACCCACCCCTTCCTGAAATATAGAGATGGCAATACAGTGGTACCTCGGGTTAAGTATTTAATTCGTTCCGGAGGTCTGTTCTTAACCTGAAACTGTTCTTAACCTGAAGCACCACTTTAGCTAATGGGGCCTCCCTCTGCTGCCGCGCCACCGCTGCACGATTTCTGTTCTCATCCTGAAGCAAAGTTCTTAACCCGAGGTACTATTTCTGGGTTAGTGGAGTCTGTAACCTGAAGCGTATGTAACCTGAAGCATGTTGTTATGGTTTCTAAGGGGTTGCTCGTGCACAAGCAGGCAACTATTTCCCTGGCTGGGTGCAAACACCTGGCTGGGTTGCCAAAGCAAACTTTATCTGTCCGGACGCCACCCGCCCGTGGCTGACTCAGTCGCTGGCAGAATCCGTGAGTGGGCGTTTCTTGAACTTCTTCCAGCAAAGAAGCTCTTTGACGCCTAGTCTCCTCCTACCCTCTCTGCGCGAAAGCCTTCTGCGCAGGGAGGGCGTGGGCAACGGAGGACCCCTACTCTCCCCGCTGGTCCCTGGCAAGGAGTCATGGGACCGCCTCGCCGATTCCCCCATCTGCCCCCCTTCTCCACTGGTGCTACGCTGATTCTCTTCCCCAGAAGATTGGCTGCTTCTCCCGATCCCTGGACGCTCTCTGGAATCCCTCTGGCTTTTGCTCTCTCCCTCCGGCACTGATGGCAGTTCCCTGACACATATGTAACCTGAAGTGTATGTAACCTGAGGTACCACTGTATAGGGATGTCTAACCTAGATGTTGTAAATATTCAGGAAGAGATTTGCCATTTGCTATATCATTCAAAACAATGCATTGTTATCACTTCTTTACTTTGCAGTTTTCCCATTAGGAATTATCTATTGTCTCTTAACTTTAAAAAGGTATTTCCGCTCCGATCAGGTTTTGACAAATAAAGAGTAGCAACAGTAAATATTCACGGTAGTAGCGAGAGAACACCATTATTTCGGGGAACTGGCTTTGGTTTAAGGACACATAGCTGATGGCAATGTTTCTCTTTTCCCTTTATTTCCTTTCTTCCTTCTTTCCATCCATCACATTCACATCAGGAGACCCCCATTATGGCGACTTAGGTGTCTGGAGATTTGTCAGAATGCTAGCCATATCTTAGGCAGAAAACTGGACTCCATTAAACCAAAAAAAATGCACACATAAAAAGCTGGGAGGGAGACAACTTGATGTGGCATGGCTCCTGGCGATGAGGAAGCATGAGTGCATGCTGAAGCTTCGAAATAGAAAGTGATGTCCTCATAAAAATATGGCTCTAGGCTGGTGTGCCACTAGAAATTCTTCTGTCAGTTTAGAATATTTAGCTCTAAGGGATCTCTACTTTCAAATGTATCTTTTGATGCAAAATAGGCTGCACAGAGTGAGATAGTGTTCAAGATGGGAGAGAGGCATTTGCTCTCAATTGGCATTTGGTAAACTGAAAGGTATTTCTGTTTGGATCAAGAAGTGTCGAGAAGGCAGGTGGATTACCTTACTGGTGTTATATAGGTCTCCGGGCCTTTGCTGTATAGTAAAGTGTTACTGATATCAGGGCAGCTAAGTAATATCGAAAGCCTCAACACTGCTGGTTATCAGGGGAGCCTCTTAGCCTAATTTGAAAGCTCAGAGCTTCAGGCAATTCCACCCCCCACCCCTCAATCCCAGGCTGTGTGTATGCGTGTGCGCCATTTCCATGCAGTATATCCAATCAATGTTGCAATATCACACACCGTGCCTCTTGCGTGGGTGTTTATCTCCCCCCCCCCCCGCCACTTCCCTTTCCCCTTCTGCCACATGTTTTATATTTGACTTGTTAAACTGCAAAAAGAGTTGGGGGGACCAAAAAGAAATAGAGAAGGAGAAGAAGAGAGGAGGTGGGGATGGGGGGGGGAAGGAAAAACACCTCAGGTCCCTTGCTGCCAAAATTTCAAACAAGCAAACACACAAGCTTCAGCGCTCAGAGAGAAATGAAAACAGCGGAAAGCAGAAATACATACATATGTATAGACTTTAACAAAAACACGAGCTGCCGTCATGGCAATCTGGGCTCTGATGTGCCAAACAAAAGGGGTTATTACTGCGAGCAATCTTTGTGCCGTAAATTTAGGGCATAACTAGGCTGAATTCTGATCATATTTGCAGATTTTGCTATAAAGCTGTACAGTAGCAGTCTAGTAGATTCAAATAGAGATTAGAACCAAGGCTTAAACAGTACACTTTCTCGTTTGGCCAGTAGTACAAAGGATGGAGTCTTTTGTTTTCAAATGAAAGCCATATATAAAAAACTGGCTCTTTTACTCCTCTCTGGTTCCTCAAGAGTGAGGAATGAGTTCATTTACTACGGAGTATCCCCACTGAGTGTAAATAAGAGCCTTCTGATCTTTCACTCAGATTCTGCTGAACATCGGGGCTACTGCTATATCTTTCCAGACTCAAAATAAAGACATCCTGAAGGGACAAAATGGGGGGGGGGGATGAATTATTTGACGAGAACTCTTCTCCGCTTCCAATGCTGAAATTGGCAGCGCATTTTCTTTAAAGATTTGAGTCTTCCATTGACTTTATCACCAATATAAATGATCTGGCAAGTTTAAAAGAGAGGGGGAAAGTAAATGCCCATGGGTCACATACACAGCTGGCATAGACCAGCCTGTCTGAACTAATAATACCCATCAACTTCATGTTAATTATTGGTGGAAAAGGTGTTCTTCAGAAACTGCTCAGCCTGAGGATCAAGCAATGGGATGAATTAACCCTACATCCTAAGTTCAGAAACAATAATCATTTGATATTTTGAGCGTAAGTGATCATAGCTCTAGCTTTGAGATTCTCCATCAAATCCACAAGCAGTAGATAAATGTAAAAGGTAATTTGGGGTTAAATTGTATTCTTGGTAGGAAACCACTTGTAGCAAGGAACTGCATCCCACTGCAAAGTCGAGTAATACAATTTGCTTCAGGCTGCAATCCTGTGTAGTTGCCTCTGAATTCAATGGGGCTTACATCTGAGTAGACACATATGGGATTGCAGTCCATCCTTATTTTTCTTGCATCCATATTCTGCACAACATTGGTGCAATCCTATACATGTCTTCTTAGAAGTGTCACACAATAGTTTAGTAACAGTGGTGGTCATAGTGGTGACCTTACATTTTTAAATAATGTAAGCTGCTTCTGCAGATGGGATTCGAGAGTAAATGTAGCCAGCCAGGTTGCATTTTTACATAAGGTTGCCATGCTTTCAAACAATACCTGGCCAGCCCAATGAAAATAATGCAATACAGACTTTGGTAAAGAGAACAACAAAGAGCTCTCTATGAGACTGTGTTACTGACAATTACAGATCATTTTTGTACCCCAAGGCCATTGCACTGCCTGGCAGATCACCATGGTATGGTTTCAATGATTACTTTTTTCTTTACAACTTTTCAAGCACCTCTGTTTTTGGAGAACGTTGGAATTTCTGGCATTTCGCCTGCAGGCTATATTCTTCCTGATGTTTGTTCACTAAAACCACTGCAGTCCAGGAGGAATTAATATGTAAGCATTTTTTGCGGGGGGGTGGGGGGTTCACCGCTATCCTCTTCATTATCTTTCATACAATGAGCCATACTTGAATGGACTCCTTTGTGACAGCGGCAAATGTAAGCATCAGCCTTGATGGTGGTTAGGTACAGCAAGGGGGAGTAATGGAAGGGCAGTACAACCAAGTCTACAGGAAATCAGGCCAGGCAATCAGAAATAGATCCCAAAAGCCATGAGAGTGAAAATAGTTTGCTGAGAGGCTGTAGATATGCTTAGGACTTGGTGAGAGCTCAGTCCACCAATAAAAGGTAGTGTAGATGAAAAATAGCCCCTGAGCATGTCATAAAAGTCTCAACAAACTTCAGAAACAGGGGGTCCATTTATTGTCTATCCTGATGGGCAGCAGCTCTCCAGAGTTTCATGCAGCAGCCTTTGCCAGCTCTATCTAGACAGCCAGTGTGGTGTAGTGGTTAGAGTGTTGGACTAGGACCCAGGAGACCAGGGTTCAAATCCTGCTGAGCCATGAAAATCACTGGGTGACCTTGGGCCAATCACAGCCTAACCTACCTCACAGGGTTGTTGGGGGATGAAATAGGAAGAGAACTATGTATGCCACCTTGAGCTACTGCCTCCTTCCCCTGGGTCATCCTCCAGCACCCACACCTTGGCACCCTGTGAGTTCCTGACAGGTACCTACAAAAGTAGGTGTTTTATTACTGAGCTATGACTGCTCCCCGTTTTTTCACCACCCATCTGCATTCTTGGTTTTCATTCTACTTACTTTGTGGGAAGTCTTACAAAAGTAAGAAAAAGAATCATCAAATCGGAAAATACAGTTGAGCCTAAAGAGTGATATTCCAATGAGAAACCGTTAACAACCAGACAGTCAGATCTCACTAAAGGCCTGCTTGAATGAAAAAAACCACACAGACCATCTGGAAGACCAGCAAAGTTGGATTCTGGCAGTTTCATGAGCTAATAATGGCAGCATTTAGCATTTTTGCAGTACTTCTGATTTCTCAAACATGATATCAGCATATATTCTAACCCTGTAAGGTAGGTCATCTTGCACATGGAGTAGTGAGGCTTAGGGCAATTGGTTGGGAGTGGCTAGGAGTGCCCAACTCCAGCTCTGGCTGGTTCACCAATGACGACTCCTAAAATGTACTGTTTTTCTATTTAAACTTTAGCTCTATTAAATATGCTTAATATACATCAATCTATTTTTTTTTTCAAATTTCTATCCTCTTTAGTCCTCTCTGTTGGTGACACATTTCATCTTATTTTTGAGAATAAGGGGCACCAACCACAATATCCCAACAAGGCTATTTTGCCCAGGACCTTACTACTAGACCACCACCAAGGCTTATGGGATGGCAAACTTCAAGCGCTAGTGATTGGTTAATCACACCAGCGGTAACCAGGAAAGGGCATCAGGAGGACATTTCTGCTGCTTGTTCTCTGCAGGGGAAAAGATATGACTACACTAACTTGGGTAAGTAATTTTGAGAGGGAAAGCATTTAGAGAGGCAAAGGTTGGGCTCTGCCCCCCAAACCTACACTCACATAACCAGCTTTTCATTTTCAAAAGAAGTGAGGAAAAATACAGCATCACTATATAAAAACTGCTGAGGGGAAAAAAATTGTCACTGATCTTACGGGGTTGGATGCAGGAATAAACTTAGATATAAGTTACACCATTCATTAGCATCCAGAAGAATTTTGCCATAGAGCTCACAGAGTGAGTGAGGTCTGCGCCCTTAAAGATCAAGCTGTAGAAAGAAGCAAATTAGTTAGCAATCTCAAGGGCAAAGTTTTCTGGGGGTGTTTTTTTTTTAAGTTAAATCCACACATTCTGCCCCCAGCTATTTAAGTGCACCATATTAAAGGAGCAGATGGTTGGTATACCTCTGCACAAAATAAAATATAACTAAAGAGTAAATCCCAAACTATAAAAGGTGGGAGGGGGAGCCAGTTTATGTGAGAGATAAGAAAAATGCTTTACAAAATAGAGTACAGTGGTACCTCAGGTTACATATGCTTCAGGTTACAGACACTTCAGGTTACAGACTCTGCTAACCCAGAAATAGTACCTCGGGTTAAGAACTTTGCTTCAGGATGGGAACAGAAATTGTGCGGTGGCGGCAGTGGGAGGCCCCATTAGCTAAAGTGGTACCTCAGGTTAAGAACCGTTTCAGGTTAAGAATGGACCTCCAGAATGAATTAAGTCCTTAACCAGAGGTACCACTGTATTAGCTTTGAGCAAAAAACCCAAAGGGTTATGGTTCAGTGTGTGCTTTATATGTTCCAGGATCAGTTCTCAGCATCTCCAGTTAAATCAACTAGAGTAGCAGGACTGGTAAAGGCCAGAGTCACTGCCAGTCAGAAATATCACAATGGCATAGTTGGACCAATGGCACGAGCATATTTTTCCAACTACTTCTATTTTAACACAATGGACCAAAGTCTGTCCATCCTGCCTTGTCCACATAAAGGACCATCAGATATGTATGAACTTGGATTGTAGGTGGTTCAGTTTCCTGACTTGAATCAGTATAGTTTGAACTTGAGCTGCCTCACTCCTCTTTCATTTATTCTATTGAGCTGTGTCCTCAGGTACAACAGAATGTTCTTTAGTGGGATTCATATTGCCTGATCACTGCATTTGCGGCTAATTGTTCTGATGTCTCATGTTGGCTGCGGGGAGGGGGGAAAACAGTATTCCTTTCCATCCTTCCTGTTGCTATATTTAAAAACATTAACAATGAAGTTACAATATAATCAGGACTGTGTGTGTGTGTGTGTGTAAAAATCAATATTTACTAATATAAAATGTTTTATTCTGCACCGATATAAGATATTACATGGCAGTCGTTTTTATCGTAAGCTAAGCTGAGAGGTTCTAACACCCAAAGGATGCACAAAGAGATACACTTACATAAATTTATATAGTGCCCTGAAGGCACCTCTGGTGCATTATTGGGTATATCATGAACAGTTCTGGTTCAGGCAATAGGACAGTGAAGCAAAGCTAAGTGGTTCTATACCAGATGAACTGCGAACAAGACAGATTGTACTACAAATACAACTGCCTTCAGATACAATATAGTTTCTTTTAATGCACTGGAATATGAAAAGGAGGCCACCAATAAAATATATAAATTACACACCCAGTCCTCTTTATTCACAATTATGCACACTCCTTGTTAGATTGCTGTAAATAGAGTTGGTGCTACTAGGAGAAAAGAGACCACTACTCCGTGTTGTGAGCCAACTAAGACTTTTTAGACCAAGTCCATCATCATCGCCATCATTTCCAGGGCTGGGTTTTGGAACTAACAGGGGCCTAGCTCATAGCCTTTCTCCCAGGACTCACCCGTTTCTTCATTTCTCCTCCTTTTCCTGAGAAATAAGACTAGATCCTCCTTCCATTTGGTTTTCTTTCTTTTTTTAAAGCAAGAAGAAACTTCTGTTAGTGGTTATTTTGGGGGAAGTGACTTGTTAACTGAAGACACTCAGTGCTTGGGGTCACCACTGCCAAGAGAAGCCATTTGAGTGTTGCTCCCTGGGAGGCCTGGGGGCAGCAGCAAAATTTATGTTGTCTGTAGTGCCAACTTCAAGAAGGCCGGCCCTGATTGCAGCCTCTAATTAGAACCATCTGTCACATAAATCCAAACTATGTATGTGCCTTTGAACCAAGCTTGAGACACACTAAACTCACACAGAATAGGGAGGTTAGGATTTCAATAAGGACCAGATTTTTCAAAGGGGGGGAGGCCTGCTGTTTGGCAACATATACACATAAAATTGTCACCTGGCCAATTTTAAGCGAGCCTAACCAAGATTCATTTGGGATGGTTGTTTTAGGTTTGAGGGCCAGGCAGAAGTGCCTTCCAATCAGCTGTTTTAATATTACCTTAGATAATTTGCTTACATTTACTTAAAAGTATTTAAAATGTACTTGAAAAGATGGAGCCACATCTTCCCCAGCTCCTAATGTGATAGAAAAATGCCATGAAATGTTTACTGGTGTGTGCAGTGGTGCACACGCCAAATTACAAGGTGACCCAGGTACTTGCATTTCTGAGCTGCATCTCATGGTTGACAAGGTGTCTCAGGGAGGAACAGGGTCTCCCTAAGCTGCCAAGTTTTTTTCCTGAGGGAAAAAAGCAAGGGAAATGACATGGGAAATGACCAGGGCTTGAGAGAGGGAGAAGTTGGAAGGGAATCTTTCATTTTGACCTACAGGTCTAACTTTTAATCACAACAAATTATTTTCCAGTGCTATTCCAATCACAGTGTTGGGAATGTTGAACTAAATAATCAGAGTTGTTCTTCATGTGAGTTGTCATTCTCCTCCAAATTTTGACTGTGAGAGTGGCGTCCTAGGAGACAATTGAAATCACAGCTCGCTTGTGCTCTTTGTTTTCACAGAGGGTATTTCCAATTTGGGGAAGGGGGGCAGGGAGCACCAAGAAAAATATTGTGATTTCTCCCAGGGTTTTATTATTATTATAGCTAAGGTAACATCACCAAGTCCTGAGCTTTGTCTGAGCTTTGGCAGTTTTCTTACCCCATGCTCCTGCTTTTCAAACAGATTGCGTACAAAAACTAGGGGAGGGAAACCTGATTTCTGTCTTTCCATCCCAAAACAGTAAAATCTGCCTTTGCAGAAGAACAGCTGTAACTGTCTTTCTGAAAATTGGCAGGGTTTGGTCCCTTTGAAGGGGTGACCACACCATCCAATTCAGACAGATAAAGACTAAATTAGGGAAATGAAATAAAATTGAAAGATCACCTGATTGAAAACCCCTCAGTGGCTCTGCCTGAAATTTGGCAGCCTTCATCCGCTCTGGAGGGATTCCGTTGTCAGCAAATTCCATGTGAAAAGCACAGCTTTTTAAGATTCCCTCTTATAATCAAAGGAGTGAAGCACAGTTTGAAATTTAGTAGATCAGGTGGGGCTTCTCCTTCAGGATATAACCTTTGATCTGGGCACTTCAGCTGGTGCAGAATATGGGAGCATGAGTCTGAACTGCCATTATGAATGCATTATGACAGTTCTTTTTTTGGCTTCTGATCTGAACGTGGGCCCAAAGTGCTGGTTTGGCTTGGGATCTAAAGGGACACCTCTTCCCACAAGTATCTACCCAAAACTAAAGACTTTTCAGAAGCCTCTCCATCCCATTTTAACCACAGTGTGCCTATGACAGGGCCTTTTCAGAGATGGCCCCCCTCCCCAATTGCACAATGCAACCTAGAGAGACTGGCCCAGTGCTTACACTAATGTGCTTTTTGTGACAAAGACTTTTATTCTCACAGTACTTGTTAACACCTCTTAACATAATTTAATGATTAACATTAATATTATTACCTCTGCTTTTTATGGGAGTGGTGTTTTTTAGCCCTCATGAAGTTGTTTTAAGTCTCTGCATTTGGGGTATTTGACTGTGGTTGGCAGTGCTTTTTTTCCCAAGGGTACTCCGGGGTATGCAGTACTGGCACCTTTTTTGTTGTTGTTGTTAAAAAGGGTAGTACTTACGATAACAACTTCATGGTTGAGTACCAACACCTATTTTTCTAGAAATAAAAGCACTGGTGGTTGGTATTATGTTTTACTCTCTTTACTGGTTCTGGATTGTAGGACTCTATTTGATTGCATTACGCGTAACTTATGTTTAAATTTGCTTTAAACTTACATGCTTTACGTCATCCTGAGATGTCCAATATGTTAGGGTACAGCTAGCAAATACACAAAAAATAACTGGTCCTCTTGCTTGCTAAAAGGCTAAGAGATAATTCAAAACACCCATTAATAAGTGGACTTCTGTGATCTGCATCCCTTGGACTATTTTCTTTTTCAAAAATCTGCCATTTTCCTGAATGTTAGCATTGACAATGATATTAAGGCATGGGAGGGGGGTGGGGAAGCAGCTGTCTTAGCTTTCCAGGAGCTAATTATAAACATATGAAGTTTGAGCAAAAGCTCAAAATCTGAATACCCCTCTCAGTCGGAGCTCATTAAAGCCACTCTTCGCTTTCCATCACATTCTGATTCTCCACAAGCACAATCCAAGTTTATATAAAAAAGTGTTCCTCCGCCTACCAAGATAATTTTAAATAAAATGTAATATAATGTAGTTCCAGTGAGTCACCTGAATAGAATGTGTCCCTGCAACAACCTGAGAAAGTAATAAGGTGAAAGCACTGAGGTACAAAGTGGCCAAAAGTGAACCACTTCACTCTTCAGCAACACGTCCTGTCTACTCAAGAAGCACTCCAGGTACCCAACCAATTGTTTAAAAAAAACACCAAAAACATATTTATTAAAACTATTTCCATACAGCCTTTCATGTAATTAAAATCACATCTTACAGAAAAAATAAAGAAGCGGCTAACATTAGATCAAAGCTGCTATTAGAGTCAAGTGGTCTCAATGTCCAACAAAGGTGAGAATAAATTCACAAACACAGAAATGCAATCACTGTTGGCACCTGGCTTAATATGAGAGAAGTTAAAGAGCTACCTGAAAGACACTCTCCCTGGTTGCCACCAAATGGATTTCTACAGGTCATGGCACAATAAAAAAGGGCATCATCAGGTGATCTTAGCAAACCCGACAAGCTGATACAGAAGAATCCTTTGAAAAAGAAAGTCTTGGGACCACCGTCAGGGTGATAAGTACCGGCTCATAATAGATCCAAAACATTTCTGCTTCCAAGTGCTGCTGGTTACAACAGGGACAAAAGAAGATGCCTGGCAGTAAGTCAGCCCCTTGATCCTCTAGCTTAGTACTGTCCGCAGGTTGGCAGCAGCTCTGCAGAGCTTCAGGCAAGGCTCTTTCTTTCCTAGTCCTTCCTGGAGATCCTGAGGGTTAAACCTGGGACCTTTGCATATAAGGCATGTGCCACTGAGCTGCAACAGCCCTCTCCTTACAATGGAATTTGCCACTCAATTGCTTTGAATGGGAATACAGTAAATCCTCTCCCTAATTCTTTTCTGCATATTTTGGTGAGCAACTCTGCTGCTGAAAGCTGGTCCATGTTACAAGAAATAGCAGCTTTTGTGTGGATTTCTTACAAAGAGAGGCTGTTCAAAAAGCAAAAGTAAATTGCAATTCTTACATGCTGTGGGTTTTGGATTTGGTCAAATTTCACATTGTATCAAAGTTTAATATGGCCCCATTCGTTGTGTCAACATGCATACATTGTATAAAATGGTACGGAAAACAATACAGTGGTATCTCGGGTTACATATGCTTCAGGTTACATACACTTCAGGTTACAGACTCCGCTAACCCAGAAAAATTACCTCGGGTTAAGAACTTTGCTTCAGGATTAGAACAGAAATTGTGCTCCGGCGGCACGGCAGCAGCAGGAGGTCCCATTAGCTAAAGTGGTGCTTCAGGTTAAGAACAGTTTCAGGTTAAATACGGACCTCCGGAACGAATTAAGTACTTAACCTGAGGTACCACTGTATACACAAATAGATTAGGATTATTTTAAAAACATAAATATCAATAGAGGATGGTGAAAGGGTGTATGTGAATTGTCAGCTTTTAACACCAGTATTGTTCAAATTGAGTTGGTGATGTGAATTTATTGTATTGTTGTTTTTTTTATTACATTTATACCCCATCTTTCCTCCAAGGCATCAGGGTGACCTACGTGGTTCCTTGTCCCCCATTTTACCCTCACAACCACCTGTGAGGTAGGAGATGAAGACTGGCCCAATGTCATCCAGTGAGCTCAATAAGGATTTGAATGTGGATCTCCCAGGTCCCTCTCAGCTTCAGATTATAAACATATGGTGCTTGATTCAGGATTCCTGCTCCAACTCTTAATCTCATTATTTTAAAACAAAGCCCTAAGCATACTATGAGAAAATTCCAATGAAATTAATTATATGAAATTCTAAGTAAATGCAGTTATGGACCCATTCATCTTAATTACTCATACTTTAACTTCACTAGTTTGTTGGACAGCACCATCAGTGGAGCAGGTTAACACATTCTTGAGGCTGGGGGGACAGGTCCAACCATTTTGAAAACTTGTTGTTGATCACTCATCTCCTGTAATAGTTGAGGGGGAGAAGAATGTATGAAAACAGGCAAGGAACATGCACCCTGGTGTCTCATGACAAGGTGAATGTTTCCCAAGACCACATAACACAATTTTCTCTTTCAGACATTACTGAAGGCATGTGATCAACAGGCTGTGAAAAGACTAGCATCCATTTTCTCCTGTGATGTGTGAAAACAGCACCGAGTCCATTTTCACATTTATTTGTGCCACATGTGAATGCTGTTAATGTAGGACAGAATGTGGCTGAGAACCATTTTTAATCAAATATGTATATTCCAGCCACTGTGTGTTTAACATTCACCTACAGACCTGCAAGTCTCTCTTGTCAAAACACCTTAAAACTATTAGCACTGGAGTAGTCCTACTGAGATTAATAGGGTTACTCCCGAGCAATAAGTGGAGGCTCCTGAGACAGAAAACAGTTACAAACATACTGGTCTAGTAGCTTTGGTGCACACAGGAAAGTTAGCCACAATTGTGGACAGGGTCACATGATCCTCCGTGGTAAATTCCTGTGTAGGTTTACAGGGATTTTTGTTTTCTTTTAATTTTGCTGTTTTAAAATAAAATAAAAAATGCTGTGGAACTCCTTCAATCTTTTTGCAATTCTGCATGGTTGAACATTTGAAATGAGTTTGTGTATCACCCCCAGGCACTGATTCAGACTTGATTGGGGCAAAGCAGACTCCATGTGCTTATTTTTATACACGTCATTTGGGAAGTTATATAGCCAAAGGAACAGAAAATGTGTTGGCTCCCTTGCCAAATTATCACGTAGCCCTCGCTCAGAACGGATCAGGAGGGCATCCTAATCAACAAGTTGGGCGACCTTAGTGCAACGACAATGTCAGGTCAACTATGGAAAGTGTAGAGGCAGATCTGAATACCATTTTTTAAAAGGAAAAGGAAACAACCAACAATCCTTATAATTATCATCATCTGCTGCTTTTCCCTCTTCTGGCAAAGAAACACGCCATCCATTTGCAGAAATCGCCTGCGGAAACGTTACATCAAAACTAATCACAACGATTAAAATCAGCTTTTCTGTGCAAGAGGACAGTAAAAAGCAAGTTGGAGGCTGGAATGAGACTGTTTTTCCACCAAAAAAAAAAATCTGGAAAAAAATTACATGCTATATAGATATATATTTGTATGAACGTTTTGAAGGAGATCAATTTTATGCCCGTGTGATCGGTTAATTTAATTTAACTTTTATTTTGGAGATTGATTTAGACTGGAGGTAGAGACATGAGCTAATTGTATCCTGATCCTTGCCTTGAGGGGTTTCAAAGCCCCTGGAGCAACTATTCTCTGTATTTTGTTCTGTCTACCTTAGCCAAGCTATTGCATTTCTCTCTGGTATAGCGAAGAGAGCAGATCGCTGCTGGGAGAGAGAAAAATCGGAAGTGGGGAGGCAAAAAAGAGAGAGTGGGAGCAAGAAAGAGAAAGGGACTTGGGGGGGAGAAAAGAGAGAGATACACGCACACTTTCCGGCTTCAATGTTTCAGGTAAGATCTGACTGGGTTTGTTATTATTTGCTAAGGAGGGGATGGCTGGGACTCTGGGCGCAACTCCCTTTTACGCATGTGCCAGGCAATGGGCGAGAGCGCGGCACACTCGGAGGAGCCCAGACAAGGCGATGCACGGGCGCTGGCAAATCTCCCATCTCCCTGCAACTGGGGTGACTCGAGTTTGCAAGGCGAGGGAAAGGAAGGAGGGAGGGAGAGCTGGGCTGCAACCGGAACGTTCCTCCTGCCAAAGGCTCTCGAACCAAGCTTTGCGCGCAACCTCCTCGCCGACCGAGCGCGCAGCGTCCAAGCGGCTACTGATTTGGAAGCGATCCCTCCTTCTCTCCCCCCCCCGTCCCTCCTCGCCGCCCCTTTCCAAAGGGTGCAGCCAATCCACCCCGCCGCGCTGCGCCGCCATGAGCTGCCGCTTTCGCAATTAGCCAGGCTGCCGCGCGCCCGCCAATGGGCCCCACGACGCTACAGTATTTGTTTCCCCCCGCCGGCGGGCTGGAGGTTGTCTTCGCTTCTCTTTCTCTCTCTTCGCGCCTCGCCTCCCACATTTATTTGTTCCCGAAGAGGGTGGGGAAAGAGGGGTCGCGAGCGGAGCCTGGGTTCGTGTATTGTTCGGCGCCTCTCGCTCTGCGTGTCCCCCCCCCCCAACCCCGCTGGCTGCGCGAGAGAGACGCCATTATTTGTGTGAGGGCGCGCGCGCGCCCGGGCTCCGCTTTTGCCCCCGGGGTCGTTCGCTCTCCCTGTTGCAGAAAGATGCACCTTCCCCAGTGGGCGGGCTGGCGGGGGCGCGCCGACGCACGAGCGAGCGGGAGGGCGCTGGCCCCGCCCTAGCCTCTGGCCCCGCCCCCTTCTCCCTCCCCCCCCTCCACAAACACACCCGCCCGCCGCGTCCCTTCCCGTGACTCTTCAGAGTTTGAAGCGGCAATGTCCGCCACTTTTAGGCTACTGAGAACTAGCTCGTAATGGCTGAAGAGTTCGCGCATACGCCGGCCGCCTTGGAGAGACCACTGAGGCGCCTGCTGCTCCCCGCGCGGGATCCTGAAAGGCGCCAATTCGCCCGCGCCACCGCTTCCCCCTTGGTGGGCTGCTCGCAGTCGCCCTCCCCTGGCCAGTTGCCGGCGGGCGCCTTGGTGCTCGAGCCCGTTGTGGGGCTGCCGTTGTCTGGCCTTAAAGGACCAGAGCCTCGCCTTGGAGACCGCGCGCCTGTCTTCCCAAATACTGAAATACTCGAGCGGCTTCGCTGCCGGGTCCTGCAGCTAGTAATGGGTTGTTGCCCTGTTCTCCTCGCTCTCTAAGGCAGGCATAGGCAAACCCGGCCCTCCAGATGTTTTGGGACTACAACTCCCATCATCCCTAGCTAACAGGACTAAGGCGTCTCTGCAGAATATGCGAGGCCGAGACTGTCCAAAAAACACAAAACCCTCATTCCTGAAATGAGTGGGTGGAACTCGAGGAGGCCTTAAAGAAGCTGGACTTCGGCACTGTGAGAGGGTCCTTGGGTGCTCGTCTAGCCCCAAGTTGGTGATTCCAATAGGAATGAATAGGAAGCAACTTCCATTGGACTTCAGGGATGAATACACCCAAGTAAAGGTGTTCAAAAGTTCAGCTGTTTGTGAGCCAGGCTAGGTGAAGTGGTAATAGAAGGATGCTGAGCATATGCAGAGTTGTCCCCACCAACCTGGAGTCTTGTTTGTGCTCATGTCCTGTTGGCAGGCTTCCCATCTGGTTAGCCACTGTGAGAACAGATGAGTAGGGCCCGCCTGAGGCATTTTGCTACCTGATGCAAAGGACAAGAAGCCGTCCCCTTTACAAGAGGCAGCTGGAGTGGCAGCTGACTGTTCCCTGAAATCTGGTAATGAGACAGGATCCTCCACTGCCTCTGAGGACAGCAGGCTACCTTAGGTCCTAAGCCAGAGGGGGCATATGCACAGAGAAAGCTCTGCCATCCACTGCCACTCCCTGATGTTAGGGCCAGATTGGTCTTTCACCTGATGCAGCAGGACTCTTCCTGTGTTCTTATCTCACCACAGAGTAACACCAGAAATGTGAGGTTGCAGGTAGGATTTAGGGGTACAGTTGAGGCACCATGCAATTTGAGGCATGTGCCCCATGACGCTTTGCCGTGTCTCAAATAATGCCTAGAGGGATCAAGCTGGCCTCATCTGATTTGAGGTTTGCAGGCCCTCAAATTGAAAATGCAGGTTGTTGGATGGAGAAAGTAGAATAGTAAAAAGTAAACAGAGTATCCCACATCCCAGGGACAGAGAACCTCAAGCCCAGAGGTCAAATGCAGCTTTTCAAGCTTCTGTATCCAGCCCTCAGAACCACACTCCTCTCTGGATTTGCTTTGCATCCAGGGTGTTTTGCCTAGTTGGAATATGTCCTTGAATGCTTATAATGCCCCTTACTTGAATGGATAAGGGAGAGAGATATCTGAGGGTGTATAAATTTGCCTACTGTGCAAAAGGCAAACCTTACGTCCATTGCTCTCCCCACTTTGTTCTCTTGTTCTGCCCGTTGCTGACATGTGGCCCTGAGAAGGTTGCCCAGAAGGAAATATGGCCCTCAGGCTGAAAATGGTTCACTACCCCTGTTCTGTCTCCTGGCATTGGCTTCTCATTGCTCTCAGCAGCTCAGCACAGTTGCCAAGAAGTTAATTGATGTAAATACTGGTATAGCTGAAATGCTCTGTAACACACTCTCTCCTCTGAATGTATGCTTGTTTGACTTTTTCCCCCATTAGCTTCTCCTTTTCTGTTGAAAGAAAGAGAACAGTTTTAACATCACCATTCTCTAAGAAATGTTCGCCTTCTGGTTTCAATCAACGAAGCTGGCAGACACATACAAGTTTATTTGAGCATACCCTCTGGGTACCAAGCATGCTTGGATTGTTTGAGCAAATTAAAAATGAGGAAAATGGCTTTTACCTTCTCAGCAGTTAGACTCCTTAAGAGTCCTCCTACTTTGAAAGTGGAAAAACAAACAAAACATGGTGTGGGGGAGGAAAAGAGAAGGGAATTTCTTAATGTGCCCCAACTAAGCTTTTTCATAAATGAATAACAAGCATTTGTCAACATTACTCTTATCCACGGCGTGTATGATGGAGTAACTTTCAGCTGCACAATTAATTTAAAGTTGCAAACCTACTTGAAAGTAATCCCTATTAAGCTTAGTGGGAATTACTTCTGAGAAAATGTGCTTGGACTCAAACTGTGACTGCTACTCTACTAAAGCTGCGATCCTGGCCCCATTTACTTTGAAGTAAGCCTCAATAAAGAGGGACACGGGTGGCGCTGTGGGTTAAACCACAGAGCCTAGGGCTTGTCGAACAGAAGGTCGTGGTTCGAATCCCCATGACGGGGTGAGCTCGCGTTGCTCGGTCCCAGCTCCTGCTAACCTAGCAGTTCGAAAGCACATCAAAGTGCAAGTAGATAAATAGGTACCACTCCGGTGGGAAGGTAAACGGTGTTTCCGTGCACTGCTCCGGTTCGCCAGAAGTGGCTTAGTCATGCTGGCCACATGACCTGGAAGCTGTACGCCAGCTCCCTCGGCCAATAAAGCGAGATGAGCGCCGCAACCCCAGAGTCAGTTACAACTGGACCTAATGGTCAGGGGTCCCTTTACCTAAGCCTCGCTAAATCCAATAGGAAATGGGTAGGTTTGCCCTATAAGAAGCTCAGCTTAGTTCTGCCATTTGTAACAGTGCTTGATTACAGGCCATTAATCTCTATTCCTAACTTAACTGTATGTTAAGTTTGTCTGTGTTGAGATGAAGTATTGGTTCATAAGCTAGAGCAAGTGACAGATGTCTCTTATTTTACTTTAAAGCATTGGTGAGCAAATGCCATTTAATCTGGGTCAGGATTTTCTCCACTCATCCCCCCCCCCCAATTGTCTGGGCAAGAGCAATTGCTGGAATAGTATGAGAAGCCTAGTGGCTATGCAACTGAACTATCCCTGGTTCAAATCTCTTGGCTTTCATGAACTCTCCAGGAGGCTGTAGGCAAGTCATACCCTCCCAGCCTTGCTTCCTTCTCACCCCTGCAATTTGGGGCAATAATACTACCGTACAGGAATGTTGCATAGATTACTTTGGAATAATGCTTGTTAAAGCACACTGCACAGCTGAAAACATTGTTCAAATACTTATAATTTTCTTACACAGGACCAAAATGTTGCAGTGTATCCACAGCCCCCAAAGGTACTCCTTTTCGGGACTCCAGAGAGTCTGCTGTAGGAATTCTGTAAAGTTGTTTAGACACTAATTTGATATCTTAAATGCTCTCAGCCATAGTCTTAATTCATAGACTCAACCATGGTTTGTGTTCAACTTTCACTCAGAATAGACCCTTTGAAACCAATACCATAACTAACTTATGCCCATTAATTTCAATGGGTCTATTGTGAGTAAACATTACTTGAATACAACCCCATGTCTTCACAGAAGTATGTCCTGTTGAACTCAGTGAGGCCTGCTAAATTAGCATTGCAGCCTCACACAATCTGCCTGGTTACCTTAAGCCAAGTGTAGAAAACCTCAGACCTGGGAGCCAGGTGCAGCTCTTTAGACCTCTCTTTCTGGCCTGTAAGACACACCCTCCCAGTGGCGTAGCGTGGGTTGTCAGCACCCGGGGCAAGGCAAGTAATTTGCGCCCCCTAACCCGTGGATTTGCGCCCCCTAACCCTACAAATCTATGCCTATGAATGATGGTCCCTCTCTCTCTCTCATATTCCAATTGATTCCCATTTCCGCCGATCGATCCCCGAAGCTCTCACCCAGCGAAATTCGTGCGTAATTACGCTTCGCCATCCCTAATCCTGCCGCTTCCACTGGGAAATCATGACGGTGCGTTTCTCCTCTCCAAACTTTCCCCGGCCCTTTGCCGGCTGGCGCAGCCCTTTTGGCTACGAGCTCCCCTCCTTCTCTGCCCGCTTCCGACCCCACCTCCCCGTCCAGCCTCCCTACCTCCTGAAAAAAGGCGCCGGCGCCGAGCAGGACACCCCCGCGGCCATCGGAGAGAGGCGGGGCCGAAGGAGGCAAGCCAATGGGCGAGGCGAGGGTAGGTGGCCACGGGGGCGGGCGCTGCCGCAGTCCTCGGGTGGGCAAGGTAGGAGCAGGCGGAGGCTGGCCGGCCGCTCTGACAATAGGGGCGGGCCGAGGGCACGACGCGGCTGGGCCCTCTGGACTCGCGCCCCCCCAGATGTTGCGCCCGGTGCGGCCGGCACCCCTGGCACCCCCCACGCTACGCCACTGCACCCTCCCAAACTAATGCCTCACCTGTCCTGCTTTGCACCTTCCTTTGAGTGCTTTTGCCTGGCTGGAAGTGTCCTTGAAATATAATAATGCTCCTTGCTCACCTGGATAGAGGTTAGAGAGGAATGTGTGAATGTGAAGAAACTAGCCTACAGTATTGTAAAAAGGTAAAATTAGTCTTTATTGATTTTCTCATTTTGCTTCTGGCTCCACCTACCACTGGTTTGTGGCCCCCATGAAGTTGCTTAAAAGGGAATGTGGCTCCTGGAATGAAAAATTCCCCCACTTAGGGTGCCTTTCAGCGTCCTTTGTTAATGTTCAAGTGCCATTAACAATCTGTAAGTCCTGGCCCCTCATAGGTGCTTGTTGAACCACTTATAAAATATTATTTTTATTGTAATGTTCACACTTGCCTGGGAAGTCCCATTAATATGTAAGAACCCATTCCATTATTTTTGGATGGCCCCATTTTGCTTCCAAACTGATAGGCTCTTGGCACCTGAATTTGCAATTAGAGGAAAGGATGAGGATGGTTTCTGAATACTGTATACATTTCTAACAGCCAGTCTTAAAATGTTTGAAATTTGGGGCAGAAAACTAACTTCCAGTCACTGCCTCTTTAATTTTAGAAACTGCATGCTATTTACTGGCACTATTACAATTCTATATATGTCTACTCAGAAGTAAGTCCCATTAAATTAGATGGAGCAAACTCCCAGGTATCTATCAGATTGCAGCCTAAAGAGGCTACTTGTTTCAAACCCTACTCCAAAGCACTCTGGAATAAATACTATAGCTTTGTAATTTGATTTATTTTTGACATTTTGATCTGGCAGGCATACAAGAAACTGTTAGGCAAATGCTTTGTGATCCTGGATGTAAAGGTTTGTACACAAGAATTAGAATGCTGGTGACCTTTTGATCATTCAGCTATAAAATCGAATCACTGAAACTGATCAGACATAATGCAGAAGCTTTGGAAATGAAGGCAAGTTCCTTTTTGCCCAGTTTCCACTCAGCTTCAAAAAACTGATTCCAATTGAGTTAAACCGCACACTTAGGAGGACAGTTAAAACTAATTCACTCTGAGAGACACTTACTGAAATTTAATATCACATATTCAAAACGACTGCAGTGATTTTGGTGTATTAATTATGCCTCAAGCACAACACAAAATGTTCTAGCACACACTAGAGGTCTCTCTTGTAGCTAAGATATATCTGTGTTTACAGTTCTTTCTAATCTGAGTTTCAGCATTGCCAGCTAGGACTGCAATCTCAAATAATACCATTGCCAGTGCTTTTTTTAAATAAATTAGCGGGTGGAGAATCACACCTACAGTTATCGATTCAGTGCACAAACATAATCATGAAATATAGCACTTTTTAAAAAAAAGAAGGGATCTGTTGCAAACAAATTGCTAGGAATAACTCTTCTGAGTTAATATTGGGTGTTCAGGGTATCATAGTATGCATACTGACAAATCAATCAGCATTGATCCAGCTATCCCTTAACAAGGGTTTAGCATCTTTTTGTGTATACAAAAGGAATGTATTTCCATTAAACTTGAAGATAGGTAATGGAGAGGTTTATTTATTTATCTTCACTGCATATGTGCAACAAAGTAGTGATACTAATTCTGGTTAACACTAGTCAATATGGAACCAAAGGGGTGGCAATCATTCCAGATCAACTGAAAGGGTGGTATAAACTAATGTCGGATAAACTAATGTCAATGCTCTGGCAAAGAGTGGCAAATAGATGCATTTATTAAGAGCTTAAACCACAGAACCTAGGGTTTGCTGATCAGAAGGTCAGCGGTTCGAATCCCTGCGACTGGGTGAGCTCCCATTGCTCAGTCCCTGCTCTTGCCAACCTAGTAATTTGAAAGCACATCAAAGTGCAAGTAGATAAATAGGTACCGCTCTGGCGGGAAGGTAAATGGCGTTTCTGTGTGCTGCTCTGGTTCATCAGAAGCGGCTTAGTCATGCTGGCCACATGACCCGGAAGCTGTCTACAGACAAACGCTGGCTCCCTCAGCCAGTAAAGCGAGATGAGCGCCGCAACCCCAGAGTCGTTCGCATCTGGACTTAACGGTCAGGGGTCCGTTTACCTTTATCAAGAGCTTATGGGCTTGGATTCTATGGTCATACAATAACAGGATTACAATTCAGTCGCTGCTAGGATTGTCAGCTTCACAATCTTCCCCTCTTTCTCGCCTTAACAGCAACTTCATTAACAGATGGTAATAGTGTTCATGACAGCCCTTTCTATACATACATTCCACACGTGAGATGGGGCTATGGGCCTCCTGGTCCTTGATAGCAGCAGCACGTTGAATAAAATCTCAATGGGAAAAGCCTCTGCATGACTGAAACATTCTGTTTCAGTGTAGATATCTTGGAAAGCAGCAGTTTGATACAATGAAGGCTCCCATTCATTAACAGTATCCACATATAAGATGGAAAACTTGTACGACTATTATGTACAAGAAAGAATGTAAGAGGGGGAAACTTCCTTTTCAAAAGAAAGAGCTTCATGTACATTTGTGGTTGGAATTAAGTTGATTTCCATGACAATGAAATCTGAAGGGAAAGAGCCAGTGGTTCTTCATAGATTGACAATTTTAACAGGAGAAACTTTCGCAGTTATAAGTGATGCCATATTATATCAACCTGGCCTTGCTGGTCTGGATTCCAGAACACCTTCAATGCATAAGTATAGTAAAGTCCTTGAGATATGCACCTGTATAAAATTAAAAGTTTTTTTCAAGTGCAACTAAATTAGAAGGGAGAGAAATGTTCTCCTATATCAACAGTGGGGTTTTTTTTTGCAATGTGTTCAATTCCACCTCGCTTTTGAGGGGAGAAATCTGTCAGTCAGAAGAAAATTCCCTCGTAAGATGGCTGCTGTTACTTTTTTTGGATGGACTTTGTTGTTGCTTTTATAGCACCAAATTGGATTACCTCCCGCCGGGGGGGGGCAGTGTCATTGTTTTTGTAGAGAAACAGAATTTTTAAAGTGTTTGGGTATGACTTCTTTCTATCACACACTGGGCAGCAGTTTCTCTTCGCATTCTGTGTCTCATTCAGCCTTAATATAACACAGTTGCTAATACACCGAGAATTAATTTGCCTTACTCTATTAAAATGCATTATTCCCTTGTCCTACTTTTCATAGACTATAATCTCATTTTGCCTGTTTGGAAGAAATTAATCTAAAATGCACACTTTATTCTAACTTTGTCAGTTTACGTTCGGTATGCACAAAGCCAGAGCCACCAACCTTTACTCTTAAGGAGCAAAAGATTGAGGAGTAATAAAAACTTGCATTAGTTTTGGAAATCTTAAGTCTTTTTTATGAAATGCTGCTCATATGTTTTGCATAATACTATATGTTAATATGAAACATGTCTGAATTAACTAGCCTGAATTTTAATTGTTCTTAAGATCAGCATGCAGTTCTTCCTCTCTTTTATTCAGCTGTCCAGTTGAATTCATCTGTTACACCACTGATCCAAAATGCTTATTAAAGCACTAATACATATACTGTGGATCCATGGAGTCACTGAAGACAAGATTGTGGCTTTTAATAGCATTTCCTCTTGTTTCGTATACAAATGTATCTATTGAAAACAAAAGATGCAATCCACTGGGAAACAATAATTCCTAAATGTTGTTGGACTGCATCACCAAATTCTTGGACTAGCTCAGGCATAGGCAAACTCGGCCCTCCAGATGTGTTGAGACTACAATTCCCATCACCCCTGACCACCGGTCCTGTTAGCTAGGGATGAGGGGAGTTGTAGCCCATCTGGAGGGCCGAGTTTGCCTATGCCAGGACTAGGGTCTCCAATGTGCCTACTGATGGCACGACACTACTAGACATCCCTTTTGGTGCCTGCCAGGTGCCAGTGGTAAGAATGGCTAGAAATAAAAGCCCAGGCCTGCAGCTGCCCTGCCCTCTCGCCATTCTCCAGAATGCCTCTGGACTCCTAGCAGAGGTAGCTAGAGGCTGGTGCCTGGCTTTCCACTCCTCCTGCAAAATTCCTCATGGAAGCGGGAGACCTGGCCACCGCCAGGGAAGTGGGGGTGTTTTGTGTTTGAAGGGAGAACCTTTATGGGTTGCCTGCTTTTTGTTGTTTGTGGCTGGGTGTGTTTTGCCTGCTTTGGGGAGCTCCTTGGGTGTCTTCCCATTTGGAGGTGTTTTTTCAGCTTTCTCGCTGCTTGGAAATGTTGTTGGGCAGTGTCTTGCCTGTTTTTGCTCTTTGGGGTTGTATTGCCTCCTTTTTATTATGCTTATTTTGCAAGATAAGTTTTTTTTAGGGATCTTTAGTCTGAGCACCACCCATTTTTCTTTTGTGAGAAAGTTTTTGTGTGTGACTGTGGCAGTTTCTTAGATTTTTCAAACATAGCCCCAGACCCAAAACAGATGGGGGTGCCCTTTGCAAAGTTGTAGCTTTTATGTCTGGTTCCCTACTTGGTACATATTCCATGAACTCATGTAATGACATTTAAAAAGAGAGTTCATATTACCATTTTCTGTAGATGATAGAAAATAAATCCATTGGCAATAAGCCATTTGTTATAACACTAGAGCAGGAAACAGAGGGCTGTCTATCTTTGAGGTAGGCATTTCTGCTGCATCTCAGCCAGGCTTTCAAATTAAAGCATATTAGATCACATCTTGCTTGCTTTTGCAGGGAAAGGAATGGAATGAAGGAAAAATAATAATATTTAAGTATTCGGATCTCATTCATGAACTCAGTGGCTTTCAGCAGTCCATTGTTCTCTTAACCTTACCCCATACTTACAGTCAAATCTGCATTATGTGTTATTGGACTTGTATACAGTCCAATACAGGCTTGTATTCTAGAAATGTTGGATTACTGAACACATGTGAAGCACTTAGTATTTACAAATAGCATTTCTAGTATTCAAAGTGTTTCTGTTTTATTCAACTCTGCCCTCTGAGATTCTAAGAGTCACTTCACACAACACCTGCAGAAGCCATGAATGTTCTGATCTGCATGTATACCTGAAATTGCCACCGAGCTACCTTATATGCCTTTATACTACACACTATAGTCCTACTGTGTGCGAAAGAGGCACACAGTAAGAATGCAAAGTATGAAGCAGTCCTCAGAAGAGGCAATTTGACTGAGTTGTTGAGCAGTTGAGGCCAAGAGGAGTTTAGATCCCCTTATCACTTCCCTCCTGGCATTTTGACAAATCCTGCCACTCAGGAGTTCTTTCCGCTACAGGTGATGTTGCTGCAGGATAAAGCAGTCACTGCAAATGAATGGATTCCCCTCAGATTTTCAGTTTACAAACAGGACTCTTTGGCTATCTTGCACCTTAGGTGACTGTGTGACTATTTCATAACTCTGGCAGTGGACTTGATTTGCTTTTCCACTCAAGGAGTGGTCACATGCATATTTACCAGCGGTTTCCCGACATTAAGTTAGACGTCCTCCTTCACTGAAATTGGAGGAGTGATGTTGATAATTGCAGATGCAATTCTCTTTCAGATCAGCACCGGGCGCAACATCTGGGGGGTAGGGTTAGGGGGCGCAAATCCATGGGTTAGGGGGCGCAAATCCACAGGTTGGGGGGCGCAAATTACTTGCCTTGCCCCGGGTGCTGACAACCCACGCTACGCCACTGATGCAAACAAGGGTTAGTTTTCTTGTGAGTGATAAGGCATAAAATTACTTTTACTCCAAAAAAAGCACATTGTGATGTTCACACATAATGTTTGCCATTTGAATACAGTTTTGCATCCTCTGCTTGTGAAATGTCCTTCCTAGTGAGGTGGGTCTGCCTCCCTCCATACTGATTTTCAGGACAAATGTTGAAACATTCCTCTTTTCCCAGGCATTTGATGGCTGAAATTGTTCCTGACAACCTTGAGACAGGCTGAGAGAATGTGGTGTTTTTTTAAAACTGTTTTTAGAACATTTTAAATGTTGCTTTAATTGTGTGTTTGCTGCTCTGGGCTCCTTTGGGAGGAGGGATGAGATATAAATTGAAATACCAATAATACCAATAAATAATAATAATAATAATAATAATAATAATAATAATAATAATAAAGTTACCTACTTGCATAAATTATTGAAAGTTTTTTCGGTACTGTTTTGGTACTTCTGTGATTGCAGATGGCAGGTTATGCCTTTTACTTTAGAAACCCAAGCACTTAACAGAGCAATTCTATCCTGCTGGGGCTGGAGTTATGCTGCTGCTGCTGCTGCTGCTGCTGCTGCTGCTGCTGCTGCTGCTGCTGCTGCACTAGCAAAAGAGCTCACATATCCTGTATGGGAGAGAGAAACATGGGTGAGAGATACAGAGCGGGGAAAGAATAATTAAGAAATTGACAGCAGCACTACTAACTACCAGTTCCAGGATGTAGCAGAGACAACGCCACCACATTGCCCAGAAACAAAGGGTGACAACCCACACATGCCAATTAGGAGGTGGCCGTACCCTGGCACAATATTCACAGTGGTTCCACAGTACCCCCCCAAAAAAATGATCCCCAGCAGAACAGGCAGCAAGTATGCAGCTCTCTAGAGATCTCAGGCAGCCTTTCAGGAAGGAGTCTAAGACACACACACCCATACCATATTCTGTCCACAAGCAGGCCAGACTTAGAATCCAAGCAGTTTCCATCAGAGCAGCCCGTGGAACCAATTCCCACTCATTTTTGCCAGTTCTGGTGGGCCAGCTATTTATTTTTATCATTTTTAAAATCCCATTGAAGTGAATGGGAGGGAAAATCTTCAGTCCAGATTTGTGGCTGGTGGAAAGTTGTGCCATCAGTGAAGGCATCACACATCTTTCCCATCATGACTCACCCTCACCCCACCCCATTTCAGCCATTCCTTGGGTGTACTAAAGAAATTTCACCAACATATCCATATATTTGTAACAGTGTCCTACTGGTATGGCAAGGCCCCTTGCCAGATCCTAAAGCCCCTCAGCTGGTCTAACAATCTTGTGGGTTTTTTGGCCATCTCTGAAGGAGATGCAGTGTCAGGATCACTTTACACTGTTTTGTACCAGTTGGAGAAAATAGTGATGCACATTGCTTGTGAGAGGGATCACGTGGCATCATAAGAAGTATTTGCACTGAAATATTGGTATACTTGTTCAAAATTGCAATATTGGTCTGATGGAATGTTGTTGAAATGCCCATTGAACTTTTGGTGTGTGTGTTTTTTTTTAAAGATATTCAGAATTGTAACTGATGGGAAAGAAATTCAGATTGGCACCTTGATCCTGGTAACTTGCTTTGGCATTGCAGGCAGTGTGTAACTGATGTGTCCTTTGAGACATGCTGTACATACGCCCTCAGCTTAAGCACTGATTTGACGGTCCCACAGGTCTTGGGGCTAAACTGTCCCCTTTGGTAATGCTGACTGTCAGTCTTTAGTCTCCAGAACAAAGACCTCTTAGCTTGTAGTCCAATAAGAATGCATCCATCTCTATCTGCTTGAACCCCTCTCAGTGATGGCCGTCACACTGAGAATTGATTCACTAAAAGGCTTTGCAAGTAGCTGCTTGCTTAACTAATGTATACCATATGAGGTTTCTTTGATTAATAACCTAGTTTTGAGTGACCTAGAGTAGTGCCATCTTCAATTAAGCTAATAAGTCATACTTGAGATCAGTGGTGCTAGAACAGGGATCAGCGGTGCTAGAACAGGGATCAGCAATTGACAACGCCAATTGTCAGTTCCAAAGACAAAGGAGGGGACTGGCAATGGGGTGGCAACTGTCTATTTTTGTGTGAGGAGTAGAGGTGCATAACCTGTGGCCCAGGATCTCATGTAACCCCTGATTTCATTTTACAGAACCTCTGAAGTCTCTTGAAATGACCCTATTCTTCCATCCCATCGCCCTTCCTTTTTCCCATTTGTTTTGTCCTTTTTTTCTGGACTTTCAGAGTGTTCCCCCTTTCTTTTCTATTTAATTTCAGAACATGTTGCCCCCTATATGCCTGTCAACCGAGAATAAGATTTAATGCACTGCATCAGCAAGGCCAGCCCAGAACATTTTGCTGCCTGAGCTGGAGTGGTAAATTTTTCCAGCCCTCAGCCCTCAGTCCCTCAGTCAAGGTGTATGATACCCAACACCAACCACATTTTTTGGCATCTTAAGGGACAGAATTTCACAAGCAGCTCTCCCTGGGAGTAACAGTGCGACAGCAACAAAGTATTGCTGCCTTTTCTTAAAATCCAAAATTGGCTGCCTGAGGCAGTTCTTTCACTCTCCCTAATTGTAGAGCTGGCTCTTCATGAAAGCTTATGTCATAAGTTGCTTATATGGGAGCAAGCTGCACTGAACACAGTGATGCTTACTCTTTGGTAAACATGCGTGGAAATACTTTGTAAATGTAACTGCTTTCTAACATGCCTAAACCTGTGAGGCCTTTGGATAGATCCAGAATTAAAGGAGCTGGTGTGTGTGTGTGTGTGTGTGTTTCAAAGCATTTTTTGAAATCCGCTTAGAGATTTTATTATAATCAAGGGGTATATACATTTTGCTGAATAAATAAATATACATATGCAAACAGCAACAACCACACCAGATAAGACTTTTTTTTTTTTAATGAGTTAGAGAGGGATATAGGTTGCTGCTTTTGGGTATAGTAGAGTCACCCAAAAATAAAAATAAAAATAGTCCACCAACTGCTTTGAACTTGGGGGCAGGGAAGAAACAAGGGAGGAAATTAAACTCCTTCAACTCAGCATGGGACTATTTAAGTACTGGCATAATGAGTTGCAGAAGGTATGCGTACTCCTGAACCAACAATGCAGCAGGAAGGCAAGAGCAAAATAAATAAATAAAATGAACGGAAGGGAGCAAGTAACCTTCAGGAAATTGAATTCTAGCCTTGGTGAGACTAGTCTGAAAAGGAAAAAAAAGGGGAGGGGAGCCAGGAAATCTTTAGACATTTGAAAGCTGGAAAGGGAATGGATAAAAGGTTGTCAGTGCAGAGAGGTTCAGTGATGCAATCCTACTAGGCAATGGATGCTGTGAATGCTGCCTTACTTCCATTTGCTGAGGAGGCCACTAACAGAACCACCATACACACTGCCCAAGCTTGTGCCCCAGAGATGTAAATGTGGGCCTGGGGGGTTGGAGAGAGAATTAACTTTCATTGGTGGTCTCTTCTTGAACAATAGGCTATGTGAATGAAAGCTGCCATAGTAAAAGATAGAATTAGTAATATCCTAATAGGCCATGTTTGAAAAACCTTTTGCCTCCCAGAGAAGCAATTGCTCCCCAATAGCAACTGCCACAGATGAACATGTTTTTAAGAAATGACACATACCAACAGAATTGCCCAGTTCATCTTTCAAGCAATCCACTTTAGAAGATTATGAAACAAGGAGATACAATTCATTATACAGTTATACCTTGGGATAAATTTGCTTCAGGATAACCTGGAAGTAATGGAGCAAGTTACTTCTGGGTTTTGCCACTCACACATGCACAGACGATCAAAATGACGTTATGTGCATGCGCAGAAGCAGCGACCCGCGCACGCACAGATGCGCAGTCGCATCTTACGTTCTATTCAGGATGCGAACAGGGCTCTGGAATGGATCCCGTTTGCATCCCGAGGTACCACTGTAATGTCTGGGTTTGAAAAGTGGGTTTCTTTAGGGAAAGTGGAGAAGATGATTGAACAAAATGAGAAGGCAGGTTAACATGGTTTCAGCAAAATAAAACAAAAATATACGTACACTTGCAGTTTAAGAAACTTAGCTGGGTTTTGGTTTTACTAAGGATGTTTATTCTTGAAAAGCTGCACAAAGCATTGTTCACTGTAGATGTGAAAGGTGAAGAAATGTAGGCCAAGTAGGCTTTGTATTCTAGAGAGCAAACTAGAAAATTGACAGAAGCTGGTTCATTAGTTCTTCACAAGTATTAGCTAAGACAAGGTGGGGAACTTTTTCAGCCTGAGGACTGCATTCCCTCCTGGGCAATTTCCGGGGCACCTCATGCCAGTAGTTGGTGGGGCCAGAGGAAAAAGTGAGCAGAGCAATGCAAACTAATTTAGATCACAATCTTGTGTGCCTTTCATTTTTGAATAAATGCAGAGTCTTGTGAGTGGATGAAATTGTCTTCTACAGTGCAAGGAAAAGGTCCACACCTCATCCCATCATCCTTTAATATGTACCCAGCACCTGTAAAATAGTAGATACTTAATAGATAGACATCAAGGTTTTCTCAAGAGTTAAGGGCATAAACAGCCAAATCAACAAAAGATTCCTTAATTAATTTATTTTAAAAATTATTTGCGAATATAATAAATCAGTAGATTGCCAGTTATTCCATTGCAATGTTGTGATTAAGCTGCCCTTTCACTTAAGAAAGTTTCTCTCTCTATTTTTTCCAGTTAATCATAACCAAATTTTAAAAACCAACTCTTTGTTTTCCCCCAACCCTGATATCGTTTAACTGGAGAAGTTGAGTACTAAGGCTAGGGCCATATTCATCATCTGCTAGGACCCACCCACTTGAAAGTGCCCCAGGTGGCAGAGGTTTTTTGAGGGGAGGGGATAATATTATAGAGCTCAGCTCATGTGGTATCTTATAAAAAGGCTATAATCACAGCCTAATATGCTTAGAAAAACTGTTACAGTCATACTACACATTTATTGCAAGAACTCCAATTGAATTTGGCTGAAGCCAATATTGAATACCTGCTGTTCATTGCTGTTATTTAGTTTGTTACAAATCACCCTCAGCACTATTTTGTTGTGGAAACATGATGTACAAATAAAGTGATTGATCTCATTGTTTGTTTGATTGAATGAATGAATGGTGTCAGACCAACTCTAGACCAAGACTACTTGCAAGAGAAGAAAGTCTAGGAAATAGAAAAGGGGTGTAATGCTAACCCCTGACTGGCAGCAGTGGGGCTTGATGGAACAGCACAAATTTCACCAGCTTGGGCAGGGGCTTTCGGTTACCATGTCCGCTTCCAGACTGGAGCAGCAGAAAGGCCTTGTCAGGCCCATTGTGGTCATGTGACAGAAGCAGTGAATCCAGTGCTGACCCATTTCCCTCCCCTGAGTTAACCAGTGTTGAGGGTTTTCTGCTAACCATCGCCAGCTGAGATGCTGCCAGAAGTAACTTCTACCCGACATTTGGATGGACCAATTGGCAGGACAGAGGGGCATTCAGATCATAGGTACCTATCACTATAAGGTCCTTCAAAGGGCTAAATCCTCTCATGCCCTTCTCCCAGGTACCAACCACCACCATACAGAGGCAGAGGCAGATTTAGGGGGGAGCAAATGGTTCCACCATGCTGGGCACTGAGCCTAGGGGGCTCTGCAGGGTGTCACAACTGTCACGTAGTGAATTGAGCCGAACAGAAGGCGAGAGATGGGTCAGTGAATTTTGACCTTGCACAGGGCACCACTGAAATTAGAAAGACCAAAGTCTGCCCCTTATGGCAGGGGCCTACCGGTATATTGTCCTTAGATGTAGCGTAGAATTCTTTGGTGATTATTGAAGTATTCTGATTTCAGGTCATTTAGGGCTTTAAAGGTCAAAATGAGCACCTTGTATTCTGTATGCTGCCTGTGAAAATGTGGCTTATTTTTATGTCTGCTCTTTCATGTACTATGAAATACTGTAATAACAATCCAACAGCCATCTGAAAAGTGATAGTTGTCTAAATTTTGTCTCTCCACAAGGAACATAGTTCTCCTTCTCTATAATCAACTACAATTTCAGAGTATCTGCAGGCACCTGATGCTCATAGGGGAAACAAGGAGTGTCCAGTCACAAGTTCACGTCAAGCAGAGAACGTACAGGACCCTGGACAGCTCCAAGGGGCCCAAGACAGCTACAAGAGAAATTACACCCGTGGTAAGCTAGAGCCCACTGAGCCTTATGTAGGCTGACCCTGGACCTCAAGTGTGGTGGGCTCTGCCTCCCTGGGTGAGAGGACTGTCTTATTAAAGGACCCTTGCCGTTTTCTGTAGACTCTGGCTTCTGCAAGCTAGGAAGACTGGCAGTTTTACCTTTTGCCCTTTGAAGTATTGCCTGATGTTCTATGTTGCTCTCAATTCATTTGAAGTAAATAAACCTGTTCCTTAGTTTTAACAGGAAATCTAAAAGTCAGAGGTTCAAGCCCGGTTCATGTAAGGAGAAATGGGATCATGTGACTGGTCCCATCTCTCACATACTTGCAACTCAAACTGAGCAACAAGTAAGTCCCATTATGTCCAACGAGGCATACTTCCATGTAAGAGGGCATGGGATTGCAACCTCTGTTAATTTTCAACAGCATCAGGATGTGGGCAGACACTGGGGGAACCCAAGAGGGCAAGCCCTGCCATTTACTCTCTAGGAGGGAGGAGGCCAGCAGTGCCTTATATTTGTGGAGGCAGCATTGTAGGGGTCTGCCAAGGAGGCAGCAGATCCAGTCTCCATGGAGAGTGCAGCAGCTGCCACTGCCACTGCAGCAGTGGCAGTGAGTCAAGCATTCCTCAGAGGCCGGATCCTGCTGCCCAAGGCAGTTACCTCACCTTGCCTAATGGGCACACCAGCCCGCATTTAAGCATATGCTTAATGCTCCTATTGAAATCAATGAAATTATCTTGGGCTAGATTATGCTTCTGCCTCATTTAATTAATATTTTTATTTTATGAAAGCACACGTAATTACATTGCAAAATAACTAACCAATTAACAAAGACAAATGTGGATAAGAATATTTAACAAAAATGAATTAAGTCATAACCCAAAAGACACAGAAGCGAGGTTACAACACAATTACTATCATAAATCAGGGGAAAGAGGAAGGTGTGTCCTCTGAGTAAGCAAACCCTAGATAATTTATTAAGAGCATTTTGCATAAGCTTACACTGTCAGTTTTTAATTAATATTACTATGGGAATTGAACAGGTTGTTTTAAATAGCTGCAATCTAGCACCCAGCTCTGCCTGCTTCTTGGAAAATTCTCTCCCTCTCCCTCTTCCCCACCCCCATACCTACATTTCTCCCTGACTCTTCCCCCAAAGTATTCAGAGCAACATATGTGAGATAGACTGGGCTGAGTCTTGCCTCTCAACTATCCAGTGATCTTTACCACTTGCTGAACAGGGAGTTGAACCTAGAGGCCTTGCACCACATGGAAGTTTTCAAATTCCTGTGCGTTCCCCCCCCCCATAAAAACTAAGGCATTTTGTTTAGTGTAGATCTGAGGTTTCTAAACAGTAATAGCCAAATGAGTGATGGGCAAACTCCCCCCAGCTCAGTTTGAAATAGGTTCAGTATTTAAGAGCTTTCTTGGCAAGTCAAAAGAAAAAGCTCGTCCATTTTCCAGCAGTTCTCACAGCTTTGTAATGTTGCTGTGTGCACACTGATTCCACTGTCCACATAAGCTAATGCACATATTCCCTTAGAAGCTGTAACTTCTGCACATACATCTACATATCAACTGGCTTCATATGTCATTCATGTTGTTTCACAGCAATTAACAAGAGTTCCATTGAGAGTAAGTGGTTAAGACATTCTGTGTGGGCCTACAAAGAAGCTAGGTTTCAGTGTCCAGTGTTCTGAACACTGACCACACATATCCAGAATAACACTTTAAACCGGAGGAGGCCACATATTTCTGTATGAAACTGATAATCTGGATTCTTTTCAATCTGGTCCCAGAACCAGACTGCCTTGGTCACCCTGGTTGATGACCAACATTGAGTGCTAGACAGATGGCATACATCCTTGTTAGTTCTGCTGGAACTCTAGGAGCTTTTCATCCCAATCCTCCTGGTCTGTTGATCTGGGGTTGGCCTTGAAGATGCCATATATGGTGTTTTCTGTCTTCTGTGGAGGAGAGATCTCAGAAGGTACTGCTATCTGCTTATGGTACTGGGCAAATTCCAATTTTATCCCTGTTTGACATCTTCATGAACTCCTGGGGTGATCAACCAGAGATTGGAGTTCACTGAGGAAATTCAGCTCCATCTCTCATTTTCTCTTATTCTACATATGCTGTGGAAGCTCTTTTCTCTTTTTAAGATTAATTCATAATTTTTATTCTTGTGGCTGTGGCAGTTCTCAACCAGTGCCCAAGATCAGTGGAGGACTGAATATGAGCTATGAAACTGAAACTTAATGCAGACAAGTCTGGTCAGTTGAGATGTGGATAAAAGAATAAGATTTTTGGCCTGTTTGGGTTGAGGTTTAATGCTCGAGTAGAATCAGGTTCACACTGTAGAAGTGCTCCCTGACCCAGCTTTGCTATTAGATGTTCAGGCGGCAGCTTGTACTGTTGCCTATCTTAGGCTGGTACACCAGCCACACCTGTCCTTAATACAGGGCGGATCAGGCCATGGCGACATAAGCCTCAGTTACTTTCAAGACTAAACTACTGTAGTATGTTTCATGTGGGGATGCCAGAATCTCCAGTTGGTACAAAATGCTGCAACAAAAATATTTTTTCTTCTCTGGATCAGATTAGAATCCAAGCCAGATAACATATATCATGGCTGTCATGCTTGCTTCGTATTCTGGGCAAGTATTACAAGCTGGCAAAATGTGTATTTCCAACAGGGAGTTTCAACAGCATCACTAAATAATTGTGCAGAGAAAGAAAATGCAGACACAAGAAACGCTTCTTTTTAAAAACAACAACAACACAACAATTAAAGGTGCTGAAGCCCTGCTCACAATGGCTTCTTGTCACCTAACATCATGAACAAACCGCTTTGGGGGCCATGCACACATCTAACATCAGCGATTTTATAGCAAACTAGTAATGTCTTGTAGTTTTCTTTTTTCTTTTTTTAACTCACACAGGTCTAGTGAAATAGGAACCCTTGAATGTTTGATAGGGAGCCTTCACTGTATTCCTAGAGATGGATTAACAAATAACAAGGGAACTATAACTCCACAGCAGAGTGCACACTTGCAATCAGAAATTCAGAGGTTCAGTCCCTTGAGTATCAAGATAGGGCTGAGAGAGACGCCAGTCGGACACCTGGAAATCTGCTGCCAGTTCAGTACAGTGGTACCTCGGGTTACAGATGCTTCAGGTTACAGACTCTGCTAACCCAGAAATAGTACATCGGGTTAAGAACTTTGCTTCAGGATGAGAACAGAAATTGTGCAGCGGCGGCGTGGCAGCAGCGGGAGGCCCCATTATCTAAAGTGGTGCTTCAGGTTAAGAACAGTTTCAGGTTAAGAACTGACCTCCAGAACGAATTAAGTTCATAACCCGAGGTACCACTGTACTGAGTTACCGTAAATGGATCAGTGGTCTGATTTGGTTTAGGGCAGCATCCTATGTATCAGGCTGAGCTACAGAAAGGGTTAAATGCTTCAACAGATTGTAGCAAATGACTTGAAATAACCCGATACATCTTCTTCCAGGATGTGTTAATGGGTACAATGTGCACCTGCAATGTTTAATTGCAACACTGTGTTTTTCCAAGGCTGAGAGAGTGATAAGTGTTATTTGCTTGTTTTAACAACAGGCTTGCAAGCATCTCCTTTGAACTAAAGACTTGCAATCAAATTATTCCACAACATATTTCAACCCAAACATTTGACAAGTGATAGCAGTGTACCAGACCTTTCCCCGCACCCACACAGACAGTGTTACAGGATCATAATTTATAAAAGGAGAGTGATGAAACTGCGGTGAGCCCCAATGATGTATTATTACAATTAAATATGTTTACATCCACCTTCCAATTTAAGTACAAACAGCAGTGTATAAAAAAGACTACAATAAAGTACAAACTCACAGGGCAGCATACAAAATAAAATATCAAACTGCAAAATAACAACCAATGAAACAATCATCATCACAATAATAAAATGGGAAAAACAAAAGCAGCATAAAGATAGCAAACTGAATAGCATTGAAACGTGAGAAGCAGCTATAAAAAAATAATATCATTGTTCAATTAAAAACTTTTATTGAAATTAACTGTTTTGACCTGAAACCCCAAACTAAGCAGAACTGACACTATGTTGGCATACGGTGCCACCACAGAAAAGACACTCTCCTCTGTACCTCTGAAAGTGATCACTTTAGGAAATCCAGTGACTGATCTGCTGTGTAACAAATTATTTGGGCCAGCTACAAAAATAGTCATTTTCCTTACATGGCATTTAATACTGCCAGTTCACGCAAACATAAACGGACTGTGCTAATAAAGAAATGGGGTGTTTTAGACAGCAAAATAGTACCTTTATTGTGAGGTGGTTGTCATTTTTGAAAAATTGGAGTAAGTTTCATCAGATTCTAAATCCAAGGTTTTGCATTTTCTTATTTTGACGGAAATATGTATTATTTTACTATGGAAAGTTGCCAGATGTTGCTAGACTCCAATTATTGTTAGGAATGATGGGAGGCATAGTCCAAAATATCTGGAGGGCACCAGTTTGCCTTCCAGACTGACAGATACAGTGGATGCTCGGGTTCCGAATGTGATCTGTGTGGGAGGCACGTTCACAACCCACAGCATTCGCAACCCACAGCGCCGCATCTGTGCATGCGTGGGTCATGATTTGCCACTTCTGCGCATGTGCAAAGCGCGATTTAGTGCTTCTGTGCATGAGTGAGCGCCGAAACCCGGAGGTAACCCATTTCGGTACTTCTGGGTTTGGTGCGGTGCGCAACCTGAAAACGCACAACCTGAAGTGTCTGTAACCCGAGGTATGACTGTATCCAGATAGATAGAAAGACCACTGTCATAGTAGCCAATGACAGGGTGGGGCAGTGGCATTCATCTGATCGCTGCCCATCCATGTTGTTCCTCCATACTAGGATGGAATGGGGAGGGGCTAAGGAGCAACAAGGTCAGGTGGAGTCAATCTGACACTCCTGCTAGTTCATTTGCACCACACCAAGCTCACTAACCAGTATGCAGCAGCAATGCAGACAACCAGAGGTCACAGGAGTGCTTCCACTCACCATCCAGTGGTGCATTGGCTCAAGTTTATGATTATCCCAATATGGAAGCTATTGGCTGGCATCACAGTGTAATTGTAGAATGTAAGAGATGAGTAGCCAACCAGTGCCCTCCAAATGTTCTGGAATAAGGTAACAACAAAGAGGTTCTTTCCCCTCACCCCACCTCACAAGAAAGCCAGCCTGTTTCCTGAGCAATACTTGGACATCAAGTGTCATGGATATTTTTGCATTCTCCAAAACTACTTCCTCATTTTGAAGGGGGGGGGTATTTGAAAGGGCATGCAAGTATTTGTGGAAGGAGGAAATTTGACCCTGTTGCCTTAGCAACGAGGCTGACACTTCCTCTTTTTCCACACTGGCAGTGAAGCTACCAGTGGGTGAAAATGAGGAGCATCAAGCTGGGTTGTTGAACATTGGAATGCACATAGGAGTACATGTATTAGTGTTGTTGATGGGATGCATGCTTCGATGTGTCATTCTACATCTCTATATTCTGGTATTGCTAGCATGGGTCTGGGCTTCAGAATCGGGGCAGTATGGCTTTGACCTCACTGACAATCACTACATAATTTAGTGATGGAGAACTTGTGGTAGGAAGATAATAGAGCATGACAATAATTTCTGAACCATTTTTTAAAAATATATATATCCCGTGGCAATACAGTGCTTTCCGCAAAATGTCACTTATTGCTGTTCATGGGTGGCAACTTGAATAAAATATTGCCGGGGGACGGATACAGGTAAGCCCCGCCCCGCATAATCGATCACATGATATGGTACATGGACACTATTTGAATGGCAATGCCCATCGAATTTGGGGGGCCTGGGTGGGGGTCAGAAAGAGCAGGATCCCATATGCTGGAATTACGAAGACTTCAGGCGTACAATACTGTGGTTTGAACCCCTTTGAGTGACTGTTATCTGTTTTTCCCGAAATGCCTTTCACACTTAAAAAACAAAACAAAAAAAACCGGCGTGCACTTTGGTGCTTTCGTATTACCTCCCTGCTCTTTTTCTTAGGGATCAGGACAACAGTAAACTGTCATCTCTGCCCTTATCTGTGAATCATATCTGGGATGTTGCGATGGCTGGTTGTGACTTGTCTGTAGCTTAGCAAGATTTCCCCAGAATTTTGTTCAGGGTAAAAGCACGATATTGAAAGGGGAGGGTGAGCAAAGAGAGAAAACGTACTCGTTCCCTTCACAGGAGCGCCATGCCAAGACACAGTGGCGTCAGTTTGGCACTGCCAAGTTTGCGAGAGCCGCCTGCTTTGTGTTCCCCGAGAAAGCAGCGTGTAGCGCCTGGGCAAGTTCAGACGTGCTTCTTCCCCCCCAGCCCAGAACTATCTGGCCGCCCCTAGCTAAAACCCGCCTTAGAAACATCTGCCTTTCGTAGTGGGTGTCGCGACTGCCAACCCCCCCTCCCCCCGCGTCCCATCCTCTCTTTTTGAAATAAAAGCGGCAAAATGCTTAAGATCGAGGGCGCCGCTGCCGCGCAACAACCGCTTAAAGTTAGGGAAGGCGTTGCGGCAGCTGGAAGTGCAGGCGGAAATGAACTGTAGCGCGGCTGTGCGTGTGAATCGGTAACGGGATTCCGGCGGCTACTCAACTTGAGGGCGGCTTTTGGCAGCGCCGGGCTTGCAAAGTCCCGTATTGCCCCGGGGGTGCGGTAGCGGCGAGGAGAGAGAGAGGGAGAGGAAAAGATGCCTGCTGGAAAACCTACAAATGGTTCGAGGATTGCGGGAAGCCAGAAGGGGGGGAGGTGGATCTGTGCGTGTATGTGAGAAAGAGAAATGTTGATGGCTGAGCACTGCAGGGCTAGGCTGTGCCTTCTCTCTCTCCCTCTCTCCCCCCTGTTCTTTCTCTCTCTCTCTCTCTCTGTGTGTGTGTGTGTGTGAGCGCGCGAGTGTTGCAGCTGCCTGTCCCCGCAGGCTGGGAATAGCTCTGGATTTGCCTCTTGGCTGCGGACTGTGTGGGTTTTACTAGCCCTGGCGGCTTCCTCTCTGCTCCTCGCTGCTGGCTTCCTTCGGCTTATTAGCGCCAGGCAGGAAACAAGCGGGCTTCCTTCTTTGGTACACAGCCGGCCCGGCACCACTCGCAGGCTCCCCACATCGCCCCCCTAAGATCTGCAGCGGCGGCGGCGAAGGGCACTCCTGGGACCCGCTCCGGCTCCCCTGCTCGGTCTCTCTCTCGCTCGCTTTCGCTCTTTCCGGACTAGTCAGCTGCCTCCCCGCCAGCTTCGCCCTCTCCGATCCCAGCCGCAGCCTAACGTGTCTGGCTGGCTGGCTGGAGGAGCCTGCTCGATGCCTTCGCCGTGAGATCGACGCGCCTGGTATGCAGCCAGAGTGGCCTCTTTCTCTCCCCCCCCCTTCCCCCTTTTGGATGGAGCGGCGGCGTGGGGGTGGGGGGGTGGTAGGTGGGGTGGCCGGGGAGAGGAAGAGGGAGGGGTGGGAAGGAGGGAGAGCCGCCGAGAAGTGCAGACGATCCGAGAAGTTTCTCCTCTACCGGAGTCAACTCCAAGCTGCTTCTTCTGCTGCTGCCTCCGCCGCGTTTCCGCGCTTGGCTGCCAGGAATCCGTAGGGAGGAGCTGCCTTGTGCGAAAAGCCGCCTGCTGCCCCCCCCTTCTCGCTCCGATCTCACCTGCCGCTGTTACTGCAGCTGCGCTCCCCCTCCCTACTTCTGACCCCCACCCCACCCCTCCAGTGGGCACCGCCAGTGGGTGGCGGTGGTGGTGGGGTAAATCGCCCCTTCCCCGCGTAAGCCATGAGAATGTGGGGGCTGCCGGGCTGCTCTTCGGGCATCACTTAGCGGACTGCAGCTGGCACCGCGCGCTGAGGCTGGGTGAGTGGATCTGTCAGTCCCAGCCTCCCCTTCTCCCGGGTGCATGCACGGGCCGATATAAAGTAACCCTTTGCATGGCGATCGCCTCGCGCGAAGCGCAACGCTGGGCGATGGAAGGCTTCCAAGCTGCTGCTGCGCCTTGTTCGGTGGCGAGTCTCCCTCTCGGTCGGTCTCCCCCTCGTTCTTCCCCGTCCTCTCCTCCTCTCCAGTCCGGCTTCCCCACTCCATTCCTCGCACATCAGGCACAACCACTGGGAGCGCGCGGCCCCTTTAAGAGCCCAGCTTTGCCTCCCGGTAGCTGAAGGTCATTAAACACAAAAGCTCTCCAGCGCTGCGGTCCAATATAGCGCATGCGCCCTGCCCGAGGACTGGCAGGGAGACGGCAATATGGCGAGAATGCCTGGCAGCGGCGGCGCCGGCGGAGACTGGAGCACCGGGGGCGGCGGCGGCGGCGCAGGAGGAGGGGGCGGCGGTGCAGGTGGCGGCGAGAACAATGCGGGGGACCGGCAGCCCGGCCGGGGCGGCCCCCACCGGCCCCTCCACTATTGCAGCGCTGGGGAGGACGAGGACGGGGAGGACGAGGATGAGATCCAGGAGGTGCAGATAACGGGGGACGAGGAGGGAGCCGAGGAAGGGATCCTGCTGTTGGACGACGACGAGGAAGAGGAGGAGGAGGAGGAAGAGGAGGAGATGATGATGATGGGGCTGGAGTGGGCCGCCTCGGAGGAGCCGGGCCATATGATCCGTATGGACCAGGGCACCGGAGTGTTGCTGGACTCGGCGGCGGCCGCGGCCGTCTGCGGCGTCCGGGGCCGCCTGGGAGGCGTCCGGGGAGTTGGCGGCGGCGGCAGCAGCGGCGGCGTCGGGGCTTCGGCGGGGGGCGCCCCCTCGGTGCCCGTGAGCGCCCGCGGCGCTGCCGCCTCCGCCGCCGCTTCCCTGGCCGGCCAGGCGCCCGCCGCGGGCCCCGCCGACGACTCGGACCCGGAGGCGGAGCTGCTGCTGCAGCGCCCCGAGCGGGCCCGCCTGAGCGAGAACACGCGGCTGGCCACCCGCTACGCGGTGCGCATCTTCCGCGAGTACCTGAGCGAGAAGGCGCAGAGCCCGGACTTCGAGACCATGGACAAGGGGGCGCTGTGCCGGGTGCTGCGCTCCTTCTACGCCGAGGCGCGCTCCAAGAGCGGGCAGCTGTACTCCAAGTCGTCGCTCATCAGCATCCGCAGCTCGCTCAACCGCTACCTCAACGAGCCGCCTTACTGCCGCACCCTGGACCTCACCAAGGACCCCGAGCTGCGCGCCGCCAACCTGACGCTGGCCGCCGTCATCCGCAAGCTGGAGGAGCAGGGCGCCGGGCCGGTGGTGCAGAAGCAGGCCATCACGCGCGCCGACCTGCGCAAGCTGTACACCTGCAGCGTGTTCAGCACGCAGAGCCCCTTCGGGCTCCTCAACAAGGTCTGGTTCGAGACGTGCATGTACTTCTGCACGCGCGGGCGCGAGAACCAGCGCGAGCTGGAGGAGGACTCCTTCGGGCTGGCCATGGACGAGGACGGCCGCAAGTTCGTCTACTTCAAGGCCCTGGGGCCTTACCACAAGTCGCGCTCGTCGTCGTGGAGCAAAAAGCGCGCCGAGAGCAGCGACGAGGAGAACCTGCCGCGCATGTACGAGACGGGCACGGAGTTCTGCCCCTACGCCAGCTTCGTCAAGTACTTGGCCAAGCGCAACCCGCTCTGCAAGGCCTTCTTCCAGCGCCCGCGGGACCACTGCAGCGAGGGCGACGTCACCTGGTACGAGAACAAGGCCATTGGCAAGAACCTGCTGGGCACCCGCATGCAGATGCTCTCCAAGGCCGCCAAGCTCTCCAAGACCTACACCAACCACTGCATCGGCGCCGTCTCCATCGCCACCCTCAACAGCATCGCCGGCATCGGCACCAAGCTGCCCTCGGGCGCCGCGGCGGGCGGAGGGGGCTGCTACGCCCACCTCAACGGCAGGGCCCGCGCCGCGCCACCGCCGCCGCCCGCCAACAACGGCGCCTACGTCCTCCCCAAAGACGGCGACGACCTCGCCGGCGTCAAGGCCGAAGCGGCAGCCGTCGTGGTTCCCGCCAAGCGCTCCCTCTATGAGGCGATGTACGGGGCGGGGGGCGGGGCCGCGGCGGGGGGCGACGCCTGCGGCCCCTCCTCGTCCCCCAAAAGACTCTGCCTGAGGCCGGCCGAGCCCCTGGACGCGGCGGCGGCGTCTGTGGTGGTGGTCTCAGTGAAACACGACCCCTTGCCACTCCTCATCCCCGAGGCCAATGGGCACAGAAGCACCAACTCTCCCACTGTCATGTCACCTGCTATGGTTTCCCCCACACAGGTAACAAAAAAAGAAAAGAAGAGAAAAAACTTTATTCCCCCCTCCCCCCATACACACCTTTTCCTTTTCCCAACTCCCCCTGTCAGCTTCAGGGAACTCCAGGCCATAAGGCTGGTGCATGTTGCAGCCCACTGCAGGCAGCCTCCTCTAGAGTTTAGATCTTCATCAGCCGCTCCAAGGAAGCTATCTTAGGGCAAGTTTGGAAACTTGAGACAATAACTGTCCTGACTTTTAGCTTTGGCCCCTGGGAAATCTGGAGGAGAGGTGATTTGGGGAGAACTTTCCTGGTCTCCCCCACCTCTGCTTGGGTCAATAACTGTCCTGACTTGGATAGCTCAGTTGGTTAGATCACGGTGCTGACAACACCAAGGTTGCAGGTTTGGACAGCTGCATATTCCTGCATTGCAGGGGGTTGGACTAGATGACCCTCAGGGTCCCTTCCCATTCTACTATGCTATCAGGGAAATCTGGAGGAGAAGCATTTTTTAAATTACATTCAGCCCCCATCCACTATATACCAAAGGACAGAATTTAGCTGCTGGAGAACCTAAGTGAAATCAGAGTTTCGGAAAGTGAGTCAAAAGTAATTTTAAAAGGTTCTGAGACCTTGTTTAAATGTTCGTATCCTTGACAATCTAAGTAGCTTAAGTCCTCATCAGCAATGGGAGCTCGAAGGCTTCAGATTTCAGAAGTACCTCCCCACTCCGTAAAATTGATTTCACGTGTCCACTCCTTTTGCCTTGTTAAATTGGGGCATAGGTGGGTTTTTTTGAAAACCAGTTACTGTATGAGTAATTGGATCTTAATCACATATTATATCACTTCCCATATTGCCACTATATAAGAATCCTCGCTGTAAAAAAAAGCATCCTATAAAATACATTTGTGTCAACAATGTTATTACAAGCTGCTGCAATTGACTCTTAAACCTCCTGATGGTCTGGTCTCCAGCATTAACAATGAATTCAGTCTAAGCTTTGAAAGAGCTCTATTCTGTGGGTACAGGTATATGACATGCCTGAGCAATTTCCAAAGTGGAAATACCAGTTTTGTACAAACTGACCCTTTCAGAGGAGTTTGCCAGCTAATCAGCCAGCCTGAAGGCTAATTGAAGAATGGGCCTTTTTGTGAATGGCTGCATCAGCATCTGTCTTCTGTAAAATACATGTGACCTCTCTTTACTGTTTGGAGTTTGGGGCCACTTGAGTAGAGTATTGTACTTTGGTCTCCTGCTGCGTGTATCTTATGGCTGTGAATGACTAGAGATCTGCTGATGTGTGGATAATGTTTTTATTCTAGCTTGTTGATGAAAGAAACTACATCTTATATATAGTCGGCATGAGATTACCAAAAGTTGGGATGGATGGTTGAAAACGTCTTTCAGAGTTGTGTTCTTATGTTGCATGTCTGTGAGCAAGAAATAAAAAAAGACAATCCATCTTAAAAGAAGTATATTTGTATGCAAGTGTAGTAGTTCACCACCGTATGTTACTGCAGTTAGTAAGAGGAACTGCTCGTTAAGCTGCGAATCACTTTTACCACATAATTTATAAAGCCCCTTTAACCAATAATTTATAATTGTGTTCCCCGAACTGCGTAAGTAAGAAGCTTACCTAAGGTGAACTTAGTTTTTGTAGTTATTTTAAGTGCTGCTGACTGCTAAATCAGACATTTCAGATAAGAGGAAAAGTCAGACTGCTGATGAAATTGTATATGCGGTAGATAGAATAAAGACATCTGTTGTTTCTGTGTTTATATTCCCCCCCAAGAAATGAGCATTCAGTGAGATTGGAAGATGTTAAAATGTACTTTAATAGTAATCCCCTATTTTATGTGTGTTTGGGCGTGTTCTAGATTAGGATTAGGTAGAGTAATTGACTGTCCACTCATTTCTACACAGGACTGGGGTGGGGATAAATATTTTCATTTGCTTTGTGCATTAAGAGTGTGATTTTTTTCTTAAGCAAAAGAAACAATTTCAATAGGCTCTGTCTACTAACCATTCTATCTGCAGTTATTATTTTGCAAACACTTGCAGAATTCCCATCCCCTATTTTCATGGCTGGCCCTGAAAGCATTTGAAATATGGGAAAATAAATTTAGTCTGCAATCCTAACCCCATGTACCTGGGAGTAAGCAGTAGGACTTACTTCTGTGTAAACATGAATTCAGTAGGGCTTACTTCTGAACATACATGGCTAGGGTTGCGCTCTAAGAGTCTTTCACTGCTGTCTCTTAAAATGAAAATAGCCATAATGATAAAGTTATAGAGTTGTTTGAAGAAATGGATGGCTGGGTGAATAAGCCCAAAGCACTACCTTGAGCCATCAAATGTTGTAGCTGGCCATTAATCTAGAGGAAATGACCCACAATAGTTATTGCTTAATTATAAACATAGACTTTCCAGGTCATTACTGAGTTGACTTCATCAAGTGGTATGCCACTGAATTCCATGGCTGACAAATATTGCTGCTTTCATGATAGCTTCAAGGTCTTGAAGGTCATAGACTGATAGTTTTATTGACTCTCAGTATTATAAAGATGTACACGCTGCCAGTAATACGAGTCTAAAAATAAATGGTGCACTCTAGTTTTAGGTGAAGACTAGAGGTAAAGTATTGATCTCCCTGAAATCAAGAAAGTTAAGGCTTCACCTAGAGTTACTTGATGAACATATTTGGTGCTCTTATAATTTGTAATATCGGCATCCTGACACTTAAGTATGCCTAGGCTCTGATGTATGAAATTGAATCCAGTGACCAACCACTATGATACTACAGTGGGCATGACCCCCACATTTGCATATGAAGGCTTCCTGTTCTCTTTTGCGAATGAAAACACACTGTGCAAGGATTGCTCAGGTTGTACATTCCTTTGCTCATTGAATAGAATATCTGCTGGTTATGCTTCTATCCTACCCTTCCTCCATGGAGCTCAAAGTGGTATACTTGGCTCTGCAGATGGCTTCTCATCTAGTCAGGCCTAAAACTTTTGAATGAAACTGTTTGAGACCATTCTTTGAGAACAGGAAAGCATGTGTGTGTTTTATATGTGTGTGCATTTGACTTCTTGGGTCATATGTGTAATTAAGGGTCTATCCACACTTACTCTGTGTATACCAGTATAATACTGGAGATATCCAGAGGAAACATGTAAAATGTGGGTGACTTTTTGTTCACAGCTAGACACAGGAAACATTTCAGTTACGTTTGCTGCATAAAGTACTGACATAAACATATTCAGATAACTTAATGTGCCAGTAGCTACCAGATGTAAATGTACTGGTATTTCAGGAATGCCAAGTTCAAGATTTTGATAACTGTTACTACATCCACCTTTCTCTTTCAAACTAAGATATCTTTTCTTGTTCTATGGAGATATCTTTTAGTGTATGAGATACAGGGGCATTGTAGGATGCAGCAATGAAATGAGGAGAAGGCATGCTAAATGTTCCTTTGATCCTGCTATCGCTTTAGGTAGCAGACACAGGAGGCATTATAGTATTTTAATCATACATGGCTGAGCCTCCATGACCTTGACTTCAGTCTTTTTGCTTCTGAAGCGCTACAGTGATGCAATAACATAGTTGGGACTGATGAATGAGGTTTTTAAATTGTCTGTTGCATACTTGTGTATTCATTTTTCATAAATGATCAAGATCTCTAATAGTGCAGTGCAACAGCTATTAAGAGGTATCTAATCAGTCCTTTTTGAGTTTACTTATTAAAGTTTAGAAATTATCGTAAGAGACTAGATTGACATTAGTCAGGGCTGTAATGGGAACATGAGATGCATGTTTCTGTTGTAGCTTAGATGTATTTGGATACAAAGGGTACTGCATGGATTACTATTCATTCATAGCTGCTGGTCCTTTTGCAGTTAGAAAGAGCATAAGACTGGGTTGTCAGAGAGTGAGACCAGGGCTTAACCATGCTGTGTTGTGTGTATAAGGAAGGAGAGTCAGTGTGACTGAGGTAATGAATATCTTTGGGTTAATTATTCAACTTCATTTGTTTATCACTGTGGACCTGGAGATTGCTCAAGACAAGACCACTACATCAAAGGAATTCAATATAGATAAAGAAAGACAAACGATTACAGTAATTATTAAAAATGACATACAGTAGCACCTTGCACTGTCTAGCTAAGGGTTTTATGTCCTGTTCTTAAACATGCTATTAGTCATTCTTATAGTCAGATGATTTGAATGCAAATAAGCATACCATAATCACATCCGCCCATGGTAGCCTCTGGGAGCCAGCTGCCCTGTGCTGACATTAAGCTGTGTCAGGGGTGAAGCAACTGTAGACATCCGCTGGTATAGACAGGATTCAGCTTTAGTCAGTGGCATATCAAAAGTCAAATCAGCTGAACCCCACACCTGACAGTAGATTGTGATGCCTGCTTTGTTGCTTGCTGATGTAGCTGAAAGTCCACACAAAGTTGCTGTTCTTCTGTGGCTGCCACCTGCTGAGATGGCTGTGACACCTGAGCCTAAGTTGTTAATATTTATCTTCTGGTTTTCTACCAAGAGAGGCAAACAACATGATTGTAATATAATATAATAAGCACAGTTAACAAACAATGTCTAAAAGCAATACGAAACCAACAAAGCAAGAGCCTAACCACAAGTAGCAAGGGTTAAAGATGTTAAACATTAAATCTGGCAGCAATAAAACGTATGTGTTGCATATTGAAAACCAGTGGAATAAGAAGCATCTTCTATTTCTGGTGAAAGATGCACAAAGAGGGAACCAGTTGAACTTCAGTTGGGAGAGAAGTCCAAAATCATGTTGTCACCACAGAAAATATCATTCATCAATTCTCCCAGGATTGCACCAAGTGCAAGGTTTCTGACAATAATTTGAACTTTTGTTCTCACCAGTATTAGACTAAGTACTCTTTAAGTTAACCTAGTTTGAAAGTGTTTGTTTGGGGCTTTGGAGACTATACTGTCATTTTGAGTGAAGCTCAGAAGCAAATAGGAAGCTAGAACTAACATAATATCAAAGTTCTTTAGAGTGCCAGACAAAAGTCCAGCTTCCAGATTTTGGACCAGTTGCATCTTCCTGGGTTTCAAATGCAACCCCATGTAGAGAGCATTACAATAATTCAGTCTGGAGGCAACTGAAGCATGGGTGAGATGAACTCATGACACATGATTTTATATGAGTTTTCATGCCAGCTTTTCTGGCCCTACAACCCATTTTTTCCACTTAGGATTTGAACCCTGGTCTCACAGCTCCTAGTCCAATGTTCTTAAATCACTATACCACATCAGGTTGTAGTCAACTAAGTCCTACTCAAAGTAGACCCACTGAAATTAATCACCCTAATTCAATCATGCCCATTAATTTCAATGGGTCTAATCTGAGTAGGGCTAGACTTGAATGCCACCCGCTGACTTTAATACAGAATTTTATGTTAGTTAGGAAGGCAAGAAGTTCCCATATTTTCGGGGTAACAAGTGCCTGAGTAATATCCTACCTCGTTAACCTTTTGTCATTTCACCTATGTGATGCCTCTCTTAAGTCCATTTCTTTGCACAATACTTGAATAAAACATTTACGTTTTCAAGCTGAGTGGTCTGTATGCAACAGTCATTAAAAACTGAGCCAGAGAATGTTTAATATTTTGTGTCTTGGCCAGACTTGATCAGTCTGCATGGGTGCCATCAGGAGAGGCAAGAAAATTATGGCTGGAGAGCTGAAGTAGCACCTCACAAAAAAACCCCTCTCCTCAGATAGTTAAATAATTCACTACCCTCAGTATATGAACATCAAAGTACTAATGCACAAACTAGAATTGCAGGTGCCTGAAAGCATTTTCCCTATTAAATGAAGCTTCTGTGCTTTTGCTGTTGAAAAGGGCTCTTTTTTTGCTCACTGTTCTCCTTGCAGAGACCCAGAGATCAGAAAATGCTCATTTTTAATTGGTGAATCTGTATGACAGTGTGAGCTGACTTATTTTATGTATGGGCTAGAAATAAATGAGTGGTTAAACCCTTTGAAATGCGCCACTGCTGCAAAAGCCATGGGCTGTAATTAAATTGAATGTAGGGTTGTATTGTCTGCTGCCTTTAGCTATAAACTTGATAATAGACCCTAGTACACCAACTATTGTGTTAGAAGTTGGAACCTAATTAGTTATGTTGTAGATTTTTCAGCCACTTTGGAAGACCTGTCTTCTCTCTTCCCCCTTTCTTTTTTGGTGTGTCAGAAGCATGTGCATCCCCTCCCCACCCCCCGCCCGCCTGCCTGCCCTCTTCAAATGAAGAAAGCATTGAAGGTGGCTCTGAAATATCAGTGTGCCAGTTACTGCTTAATGGACCATATGTTGTGAATTCTAGGGAAGTGATTTCAGTACAATTTGGATTCAGTGTCATTTGCTGAAACTTGTAAAGTACATGCCTAAGGGCAGCCTGTTATAAGCCCTGACTTTTGGGCACTGGTTTTCTAAAGGAAAATGGGTTGCTGTATCTAATACTTGCGTAGTCCAACTGCTAGTTTGCTGTATCTAATACTTGCGTAGTCCAGCTGCAGTTTTTTAAAAGGCTTTTAAAAATGGTTTGATACATTGGGTTTGTTTGTTTTTTAAAAAAAGAAAGATGTAAATATGAGCACTTTTGAAACAACTATCATACACTCCCAACATTGCTTCTGTGCAACTTTAGTAGAGAGCCCAATGGAACATCCCACTGGCAGAAGGGAGGAAGGCCATTTTCTCAGCATTTTCCTCTGTCACCGCAGTGCCCATGCTGCCCAGAAAGATCCCACAACCCTCCAGTGAAGGTTGGGAAGGGGTAACACAAGGTATGGCAAGGTGATGAGGAGAATTTTGCCATGCTGTTTTAAAATACTCCATATCTTATTCATTCATTGCACTTATGTGCCATCTTCCTTCCCAAGGCACCCAAGGTGGTTTGCAATTTTAAAGGACTGAAAGAAATGGTGTACTATCACTAGACCAGGGGTTGTGAACATAGTGCCCTCCAGAGGTTAGACTAAACTCCTATCACCCCTGACCATTGTCCGTGCCGGCTGGACCTGTTGGGAGTTGTAGTTCAGTATCTGGAGGGCACCATGGTGGCTACCCATGCACTAGACAAATGATTGTATTTACCATCTGGTTGCGAAACTGATGTGATCATGATTAAACCTCTGATTGAGACCTAAGATTTGACTTGAAGCTGAACTACCGTAACCAGCACTGGTTCAGTGACAGGGGTCAGCTTTAACTGCTGTTACAGTACTAAAATATAAGGCACTATGCTGGTATATACATATGATTAAACCTTTTTGCAATAATTGGTAATTAATTGTTGAGCCATTTTTACTTCTCTCTCAACCTCTTTGCATCTGTCTCTTCTGAGAAGCCTCTGGCTTCTAGCCTTTAATCGATTAAAAACTCCATTAAATCGCACCAGCTAATATTAAGCCTCATATAGCAAGCAGATAAATATTATGAAGATTCATTATATCATTTTGTGTTTCATTATGCAAGAGTAATTGAGACATGTTTTTATTTATTGTTTGCAGTAAATCACACAATATGTATTAGCTGGTAGCTAAGTGTGAATGATGCTTGCGATAGCATAAGAACAGCACCACTATGTTCTGGAGAGAAACTAGAATGTCAATGGTAAAAGATCCAACTTGCCCTCCGTTTCCAGCTGAGGCACTGTTTGCATAGGCAAAATCGTGAATTCCAAACATGATAGGACAGAAACACTGGATCACTTTATTTATTTATTCATTCACTCAATTTGTGTTTTTATATCTGAGCTTTTCTCCAGTCTGGAACACATAAAGCTATGAAAGTAGCTAACTACTACTACACACACAACCTTTGGTTTGTAGAACTGGTACTGTTACAGGTACCACATGATACACATTCCGCAGTTGTAAGTGTTTAGTGTTCAGAACTCCCTGCATAGTAACCAGGGTGGATTTGATTTAAATCAAATCAGTTTAAATCACGATTTAAATCACTAGTCAGTAAGACAGATAATTATGAAATTATTGTGAGATTTAATAATTTAACTGTTTATATTTGGACAACTTTTCTGCTGTACTTTATTGTAAGGAGAAAAATAATCATTTCCTTAAAAACAATTTAAACAATTATTTAACTAAAACAATAACATTGTAGCATATGTATCCAGGTTTGTTAATTGATGTGGTTAAACAGTTTGAAAAACAAAAAACAAAACTTAGACTGAGTTTTAGCACACATGAAAAACTTAAAACAAATACGGTAGTTTTCCCCCGATGAATAGCCTTTGGACTATTATGTAACTTAAATAGAAAACTATCTTTAGAAAATATTTTCCTCCAAAAGCATTTTATTTTTAAAAATCCAATTTAAATTTTAAAAATCTGATTTTTTTGATATATTTTTTAAATCATTGATTTTTATCCACCCTGCTAGTGACACCACTTAAAATGTTTTAGTTTAGGCAAGTCACCCAGACACAAAGATGCTGACATCTTTCAAACTCAGATGATGATCACATGGTCTGGATCAGTTCATCTGGGAAGAGGCTGTCATTGAGTTATTGTGGTCCTGAACCATTTAAGGCTTTATGGGTCAAAACCAGAACTTTGGATTGGGCCCAGAAATTAATTGGCAGCCAGTACAGCTGGACCAGGATCGGTGTAATATGCTCAAACCATCTTGCCCCAGTGAACAACCTGACTGCTGAATTCTGCACTAACTGAAGTTTCTGAACCATCTTCAGAGGCAGCCCTATGTATAGCATGTTGCAGTAATCTAACCTAGAGGTTACTGGAGCATAGACAACAGACGTTTGGCTATCCCTGTCCAGATAGGGGTGTAGTTGGGCCACCAGCCAAAGCTTATGGAAGGCACTCCATGCCACTCAGGTAGCCTACCTGAGCCTCAAGCCACAGCAAAGGATCCAGGAGCACTCCCAAGCTATGAACCTGCTCCTTCAGACGAAGTGTAACTCCCTCAAGAGCAGGCAGTCTCCCACCCATCCAGTCTAGGGAACCACCCACTAACAGTGCCTCAGTCTTATCTAGATTGAGCTTCAGTTTGTTGGCTCTCACCCAGTCCATTCCCAAGACAAGACACTGATCCAGCACATCCATAATTGATTTGTAGATGTGCTCTCTGTGATTGGGCACCGCTCCAATGATTTGGGCATTAGTTCCATTAAGCTATTTTTCTCTGAAGTCAGAGGAGGAACACAAACTTATTGAGAAATTGGTCCCATTGAATGAATGCCACAACAATCACAGGAAAATTAGGATTGACACTCTGAAGCATTGGCATGTAGGATGTCCAGCATCCCAGTCTTTTTTTCTTTTTTTAAAGCAGGGGACCATCCTGTGTGCATATATCAGGCATCCCCAACCTGCGGCCCTCCAGATGTTTTGGCCTACAACTCCCATGATCCCTAGTTAACAGGACCAGTGGTCAGGGATGATGGGAATTGTAGTCCAAAACATCTGGAGGGCCAAAGGTTGGGGGTGCCTGGTATATATAGCAGGGAGCAGCAAGTTGTGTTTGAAGTGGTCCACCAGCCATGGGAGAAATCACCTTATTTCAGCTGTACTGTTTGGAGAGGCTTAAGCTTTATGTGCCTCTGTGTGTGTTCACCCTCCATGATCAGAGGCAACATGACTCTGAATACCAATTGCTGGGAGTCACAAATGAGTAGGATGCTGTTGGGCCTGCATCCTGCTTCAGGCCTCCCACAGGCATCTGGCTGGCTACTGTGAGGATACTGGACTACAAGGGATATTGACCTGATCAAGCAAGCTGTGTGTGTGTGAGAGAGAGAGCCCTAGCTATATGCCTGCAAATGGGTGTGGTTTGTATGGTTGGTGCATGTTTGGATACGACTTTGGCATGCAGTTTTTGAAGGGTTGGTCTACCCTGAATATAGTTCTTGTACCAATTTACTGCTCTCCCCTCCCCAGGTACAGTGTTACCTCGGGTTAAGTACTTAATTCGTTCTGGAGGTCTGTTCTTAACCTGAAACTGTTCTTAACCTGAAGCACCACTTTAGCTAATGGGGCCTCCTACTGCTGCTGTGCCGCTGGAACACAATTTCTGTTCTCATCCTGAAGCAAGGTTCTTAACCTGAAGCACTATTTCTGGGTTAGCAGAGTCTGTAACCTGAAGCGTATATAACCCGAAGTGTATGTAACCCGAGGTACCACTGTATATCGTTTAACATATTTATGATCATCAGGGGCCGATACAGCAGATTAGCATTCTCTTTTTACTTCTGTAAAATCTCTGGGATGCCTTGATTGATTTCAAATTGTGCCCTTTGTTTTGCTTCTTAAATGATGCCTGCCCCACCCTTTCCGATTCTTGCCTTAATTCTGTTCAGGGATTTGCTGTATGGATGCAGTACACTGTGCCAAAACTGCCTATCCATTTTCTGGGATGAGCAAAATATAACTCCATATATTTCTTGCCTTCAGAGAAGCTTCACCTGCTTTCACCTGTAGTCACTGTAGTTTATTTATAGCATTGCATTGGTCTGGCAGGATGAATTAAGCTGGTTCAGTTGCTTAGACAAAAATAGTTGCTTTTGAGATACTCTTGCATTATTACAGATAAACCACATTTACAGTTCACTGAAGCAAGAGAAACCCACGAAGGTCCTTGGGAGCATCTGTGCATTGTTTCAGATCTGATAGATATTTCATATTAAAAAACATCTTAAATCAAATACTAAAAATCCAAATATTGGTGTGTGTTTCAGTGAATGCTATAAATCAGGCCAGCACAAGCTATGGCCCGCCCATCCAAACACAGTTTACAAGCTATGCAATATGCTCTGTAAATCTTCTGGTTTTGCTGCTTGCCTGGGTCTGCAAAAATAAGGAAGTTGTCAAGCACCTGGCAAGCCACAATATATGGCTGGTGGGCAGTTTCAGCTTGGTGGGTTGCAAGTTGCACTGGCTTGATATAAATCCCTGTTGCCTAACTTGAGGAACTATCTCAAGGAACATAAAATAATCCCCTGAAACGTGTCTTGGCTCACTTGCTTTAGTCATCCGGAGCCATTTGATGTACACAAAGAAATGCCCCCCCAAAGGTGGTTATAAATATCTGAAATGCAATTCCTCTTTAAATGTCCAGTACATTTCAAGCAGCCACAAGCTCTTCCTCAGGTAATTCTAAAAAGGCTACAAGGAGAGCTGGCTTCCTTTCTCTCTGCCATGAGTGGTACTGACTGTTTACAAGCACCTTTGGGACTTCCCGTATTGTGTAGCCTGCCATCGTTGTGCCCTTTGCTTTCCCAGAGTATGCCATCTTTTCTTCTGTTGGTAATATAGTACACTGTTGTTGGTCTGGATTCTGGACTCTATAGTTGAAGTGTTAGAGCTGGAGGAGCTTTTTGGCTTCTTCCTGTTCTGCGAAATCTGCAAATAATTGCACTTGAAGCCTAGGGAAACTTGATGGTATGTCATTTTCCAGCTCTACAATTCTATGATTCTACATTTCTGTGATTTTGGGCTCCAGCTGTGAGATTCTGCCCCCCTCCCAACTTTTGGCAGCTATGATTGCTGATCTAGAGCCATGGCTAGGGGGAAGGGGGTCTAGCCAGGGTTTCTGCCCTGGGTGAAGCCTCCATAGAGGCGCCATTGAGGCTGCCAGCCTCTCAACATGTCTGGGCTTCAGCTGGAGAGAAAGATGAAAAAGTGAATCGCAGCAGGAGTTCCATCCTTCCCCTTTCCCCATGAAGCTGAAGGCGGCTCATTTACAACATGATACAGAGAGAGAGGGGACGCGGGTGGCGCTGTGGGTAAAAGCCTCAGCGCCTAGGGCTTGCCGGTCGAAAGGTCGGCGGCTCGAATCCCCGCGGCGGGGTGTGCTCCCGTTGTTCGGTCCCAGCGCCTGCCAACCTAGCAGTTTGAAAGCACGTCAAAGTGCAAGTAGATAAATAGGGACCACTTACTAGCAGGAAGGTAAATGGTGTTTCCGTGTGCGGCTCTGGCTTGCCAGAGCAGCGATGTCACGCTGGCCACGTGACCCGGAAGTGTCTCCGGACAGCGCTGGCCCCCGGCCTCTTGAATGAGATGGGTGCACAACCCTAGAGTCTGTCAAGACTGGCCCATACGGGCAGGGGTACCTTTACCTTTTTACAGGGAGAGAGCAAGAGCTGGAAAATCTGGAGAGGCTGCGTGGCTCTCTCCAGTGCAGGCACCCCAAACTTGGCCCTCCAGCTGTTTTGGGACTACAATTCCCATCATCCCTGACCACTGGTCCTGTTAGCTAGGGATGATGGGAATTGTAGTCCTAAAACAGCTGGAAGGCTGAGTTTGGGGATGCCTGCTGGGATCCCCTGTGGGTTTGCTGCTGTGTGAGAATGAAATTCTGGAGGGACGGAAGGAGGGGCAGGAAGCTGAGGAAGAGAATCAGTTGGACTAGATGGTCCTTGGCGTCCCTTCCAACTCTACAATTATATGATTCTATAATCCCTTCAGGACTTTGAATGTGTTTAAATAGCTAACGTTGAGTCATTTTACAGACTATACATGATCTACGCACAGGAAAGTAAGGAGTGTGAGAGCATTTTTCCTGCCAGAGGCAGTTTCCTGGCAAAGCTCTGGTCAGCCCGGCTGCATTAGGATTGTAATGGGAGGGTACTTTCTACTTTAGACTTGCAAAAAGCATTTCTTCACCTTACATGGAACCTTAAATGACTACAAAATTATCATTTCCTAAAATGAGTAATTAAAGAAAAATAAAATTGAAAGGAATCTTGTTGAAGCTTATTTGAGAGTAAATTTACACATCAAAACTCTTTGAAAAGAGTTTGCACAGGACCAAGGAGAGGGGTGGGTGGCAAAAAGACACAAAGGGTGGGGAGGACATTTTAAAAGGAAACCAGAGGGTCTTGTGACCAAATAAATAGAATTCAAAACCTGACCTCAGATAGACAATTGCTGCACATGGAAGTTCTATTTTGACAAACAATTTGCTTTTACTGGAGGGGATGCTCATTTTCCCTTTGGTCATACAGTCATACTTCTTCTTAGGATTCCTTTGTATTCAAATGATCTATTGCTTACTTTTTATGCCCTTTATAAATAAATGTGTTAAGGTGTGTGTTTATATGTATGTATGGGGATGGGGATGGGTGAAGGTAACTGACAAAAATGAGCAGAGGCACCATATTGCTCTATTTCTGAGCTTTGGAATATTGGCAGGTAGGAAAGTGAGGGGCAGGGGAAATACTGGGTATCATAATCTTTGTTTCTTTCTTGAAATATTATATAACAGAATACACAAAAAGAAAAATACAGTTAATATCCTTAGTATATACTTGGACGATTATTCACAACTTACAGAACAAATATTCATAAAGGATTTTACCAGGGAACACAATGCAGAGCAGTGGCAGCTCTGTGTCTTGTATAATATCTAATTAGGCCCTGAAGATAAAGTAGCGTTCCTCTTGTTTAGTAATTACAGTGGAAAGAAATGTTCTGGGGTTGCCACCATAACTGTGCCGTGGTATGCAATGTGATGCAGTTTTCAAGTGGCAAGGTTTTCTTTTTTTCTTTCATCTTCTCAAAAACCACTTTCTCAGACTAATGTGCTTCTGAAATGTTCTTTTGTTTGCAGTAGCAAATATACTCCTGTTGTAAAGAATTCAGCTGCAGGTCACCGTTTGGTACTGCAGAGTTCAGTGACCACATTTTGCTCCTGGCTGTCCCAGCTGTGGCCCCTTCGCACAAATCACTGGCAAGCTAACCCCATTCCTTATTACTACTCCAACATGACTTGGCTCCTATTTAATGTAGAAATAAGAAGAAGAAAAAGAAGCTAATTAACAAAGTCTTCCAAACAAAACAGTATCGTTTGGAGGAGGGGTGGAGTTGGGTTTTTTTAAACCAAAACCTTATTAAGGCAACCCCCAGTTTCAGATAAATAGATTCAAGTGACTATAATACATGATTGATTAGTCTATGCACACAGTATGGATCATGTTAAATGGTAGCTTAAACAAATAGATAATGCATGTGTGAGGCACAATCTACCTAGAGGTTTTCTTGTGCTGATCTCATTGAGGCTTGTGCAGGAGAACTTCCAGAATGCTTTTGCAGGAATAAATAGCACACATACCTACTTGGGACAATCCCCTCCACCTCTGCAACCAGGGAATGATGGGCTAGAGTGATAGGATTGGTGGGAGGCCTGCTGTGTTGCCTCCTGTTGGTTTAAAGCGCCCTCCCACTGCTTCTCTGGGACACCCTCCAAAGCATACAGTAGGAAAAAGTATTATTGGAACTGCAGGAGAGAATTCAGCTCTTTGCCTTTTCCTCAGTCCACGTAGTGTGCTGGCTTCAGAGAAGAAAAGGAGCATGACAGAACACACACACACCCTCCACAATTCAAGCTTTCTGTTGCTTGGATCAGACCTGAAGCTTGGTTGACAGTTCACCCAGAAGCCAGCTCTCTCTGAGCTTTGCAGCACTGTACATTGAGTGAAACACCACTGCATGCCTTCCTATCCCACGAAACGCAGCGTGACCTGCATGGCTTTGTGCTTGCTCTCCTCTTAGCTTTACACCTACTGCCTGCATGCTATCTTCCTCACGCACCATTTCCATGCTTCTGTGGCTTTTAGGATTTGAGGAGCAGTTCTTCTACAAAGGGCGAAGACAGGTCTTTTACAACCTCCTAAGTCTGCTTTCCTGAATCCATATGGAAACAACTCAACATACCTCCGTGTCTGCGTGTGAAGTGTCGTGATTTCATTATATTGAAACTAACCTTTATTTTAAATGGCATTTATGAACATCAAAAGGACATGATTTCTCTTCACATTATGTGCACAAAATTCTAATCCTAGTAGGCTGCTTTTTTCTTTATGCAAGTTTGCATTTCCTTATGGAAGTTTAACTCATCATAGCTGCTGTTTTCCTCCAGGGCTGCTGACGGGGAGGGGGGGTTACAGGGGGTACACATGTACCAGGCTATGAGCCAGCAGGGGCTCCTGCCTCTTGGTTTTCTTTTTTCTTTTACAAAAAAAAGTCAATCAAATACTTCTGAAGAAAGTTAGAAAGCAGAGGCAGCTTTAAGGGTGCAGCAATTAGCAGTAAGCACCATTGCTAAGGATGCTTAATCACCATTGCTGAGCAATTAAAGAAAGGTATGTGGACCACCTTCACCTGGTACTTGGGAGGAAGTTCTCCCAGAGCAGTACAAAAGAGTAGGAGAGACTAGTAGTTCCTGCTATACGCAGGATGGACGAAGATACTGAGATATGTATACATGTCCCCAATATTTTCTTCACCCCAAAATGGGCTGCCTTTACAGAGTAAAACCTAATTTGCTTATTTAGGTATGTTCTACTCAAAAGCAATTTCCTTGAAATAAATGAGGCTTCCTTCCTACTAGAAAAAAAGGGTGCTGTTGTAAGCTTCCCACCCTGCTTTTTTTGTTTTCCACCCAGTCACTACTGTTCTGCTTGTCATCACTGGGCTGTTATTTATTAATATACAATCACCATAAACAAAAATGTGAAATGAATCTGCAAACACTTTGCAGCTGCAGCAAGGTTACTGTTCATCTAGGGACTGTACTGTAACGCAGTAGTTCGGTTTGTTTATCAGAGTTGGCAATATGTTTTGTGCATGAGTTTTGCTGAGAGCTGTGAAACTGCACATATTTGTTGCCACTTGTTGTATATTTTGTATCTTGATTTTTCTCCTGGGAGTTCCAGGCTGTGTACCTTTTCTTTCCCTTCTCCCTGCCCCCTTTTTTATCTTAACCACAGCCCTGGGACGTAGGCTAGGCTGAGAGTTCAAATGCTAAATTTGTGAAACTGCACATACGTACTTGGGAGTACTTTTTTGCTTGTTTTTATTTATCAGGGTTGGCAAACTGTTTGTTTGTTTTGGTATTTTGCTGTGAATAGGAGAACTATGAAATGTTGCAATTAAAGCAAGGGGGATATTGTGAATGACATATGTGTAACTTTCTTTTGGATTCAGGAACTCTCAGTTGTATACATTACCTGCCGCCCTTTTATCTTAGCAGTAGGAGCCACCCTCTTCCTGTAACTGTAATTTATTTTTAAACCGTGCAGTGATGGGCAGCTAAGAAATCAAATAAATATTAGGAATAGCAGCCCTGTGGGGTAGGCTAGGCGAAGTTAATACATATGCATAAGCAGCAGTTCTTGCTAATAGATTGTGGAGTGGGGGCGGAGATGAGGCCACAATTCACCTACAGTTCACCAGCCCACAAAATCCCTTTGGAATCCCTGGTGTTTCTTTCCATAATGGAGAGAAATGCACCTGTACTTAGTCTGTTTGTCTTTTCCAGACTTCCAATCCCTTAACCTTTTGTGTTGTGGTTTTTTGTTTTTGTTTTTAAGATGATGAGCCTGAGGGTAGGGATGGTCTTATTACTGATCATTATGAGCTGGTCTGAGGTACAGGCAACACCTGATTTGCATGGGGGTTGCGTTACAAGTCACTGTGCGCTCCTGCAGAGCACGCATATGCCTGCCTGTTACATCCAGCCTCCATTGTGCCCTCTTCCAGTTCCAAAAATGACCCACACATGCAAGGTTGCATGTTCTTTGAATGCATGCAAAACGGGGATTGCCTGTACTTTTTGAGCTGAAGAGCAGGTTAAAAATACTTTTAATAAATGTATGATGCACATGATCCTGCACTACTATACGTATGGGCTTGTGTAACTCGGAAGCATTTGCAATGTTAGTCAGGAGGATACCTATTCTTGTAGAACACAAGTTAATTCACTAGTTAATACACTATGTCTCTGTAGCATACATGTATGTCTTTGAAGTATATGTGCATTATGTCAAGATGATAGTGCTGAATTTCTAAGTATTTTAGATGTTTGAATACATATATTTTTTAAAGCTGATAAAAGAAGAGGCTGGCAGTTTCAAGGGGAGGGGTTGCTTTTATATCACTGGCCAAACTCTGATTCAAAAGAGCCAGTGGATTGTAAAGGTGAGGTGTCTTGTCACCCCAGAGTGTCCAAACCTGCAACTTTCCCAGGGTGAAATTATATCTGTGCTCTCTCAGCAAAGATGGCAATTGGCAGTGTTTTGTTGTTTTTTTTCACTTCTGAGGGTGAAATTGCCAAGGGGAGAATAAACATCTAATGCGCCTTCCGAAAGTTTTACAATGGGTGTTAGCTTCTCCTTGCTGTTAGATGATCTGGAACAATCCCAAGGGAATGTGCCGCTGAAGTTCCAAAAGAAATAATTCAGTACTTCTGTTCTTCATAAGTGCAGACAAAAGAAAGCAATCACTTTTGTCAAAACCTGGAAGAGTGAACTACCTTGGCACAAGTCAAGAACAATCAGGTATTCGCTCCCTGACCCCACCCCCGCAAAGGAAGACATATTGTTTCCTGGAGCTGTGTCAAAACTTGGGGTTCAAATATCCTGAATAATTTTGTGTCCTACAAAACTACCCTTTCATTGGGGAATTGGGGGGGGGGTGTTTGAAAGGACGTGAAAGTGTTTGTGGGAGAAGGACGTTTGACCCTGTTGCAACAAGGCTGAAAGTTCCTCTTTTGCTGCACTCAGTGCATGAAAATGAGAAGTGTCAGTCAGGCTTGTTGAATATTGGAAATCACATTTGAATGAGCATTTGAATGCATATAGGAGCGTACATCTCACTGTTGTTGATGGAATGCATGCTTAAGATGTTTGATTCCATGTCTCTGGAATCTGGCATGGTTAGAGTGGGCCTGGGATTCAGAATGAGGACGGTATGACTTTGCACCCCCTGACAATTCCTATATAGCGCAGGGATGGGTAACTTGTGGCCCTTGAGAGGTTGTTGCGCTATGTTTGCCATCGTCTCTGATCATTGGCTGTTCTGGCTGGGGTTGCTGGGTGCGCCTGGCATTTTCCCATATGTGGCATTGCCAAATGTATGAGGTTGAAAATTTGGCACAGGTCTATTATTTCCCAAAGTAACTTTTCAAAGGATGTTGGCATTGATCGATGTTATTTTATTACAAATTAACAAAACAGAAAACATCAGTGGATGGTCATCTTAAAATACATATGCTGCTAGTCATATATATATATGTCCACATTAAAGAACACAGCAGTTAATAGTGCCAGCTGTGTTGTCATGCTACATGCAGTAAGTTATGTTTGTTATCCTAATATTGCATGAGTTTGTGTGCAGAGGTGTGCTACTTTGTATATTATCCCTTTAAAAAGTGTAAGTAAAAGTACAAAAGCATTATAAGAGCCCTGCTGAATCAGACCCAAGGCCCATGTAGCACAGCATCCTGTTCTCACAGGAGTTAGCCAGATGCCTATGGAAGTCTGCAAGCAGGATATGAATGTAAAAATACTGTAGATGTAGCAGGTTGCAGCAGTATCGTGCCAGGGACTCCATAATGATTATGGGCAGGACTGGGAGAAGTATCATATATAGCCAGTTCTTAAATATTTTGTTGACATCTCAGGGAGCATGTTGAAGACATATTTATTTAATTATATGTATAGATATTCTTTTCTAAGTTATAGGGATGGCATACAATATCCTGTTGCAGGATATTTAGGATATCTGCATACATAATTGAGAGTATTGTCCGTATAGTGATTCTTAAGAATAGCTTTTTCACGTGCATTTTGTTCTAGTAGGAACAGCTGTGTGCAGTTTGGTTAGGAACAGTCATGATGTTAATTTGTATAAATAAGTGTTAATGTAGAAACCAAGTTGATTTGAAGCTGATCACATGGTTTTGGTATTGCTTCTGATTGCTTCTGTTGTGTTTTTTAAAAAATAGTTTATCACACGCAGGGATAGGGAGAGAATTTGTCTAGGACCATTGCAACGTTTTTCTGCATTCCTACAGATGTATTCAGTTCATATTTTGACATCATATTTGCAGTGATTCAGAGTTCTTCATTCCTGAAAATGAGTTATTTCATAAGTTTGTAGTAGCAGTAGAGAGAACTATTTCATACATGGTACACAGGAAACAATTGAAGAAATGGTTACAGCAATTGACTCAGATTCTAGCATCATGTGAACCTACAGAAAGTGAAGGATTAACTTTCCATTAAGTTTTAATTCATTTTTATTCTGTAGCATTCATAAGAATCCTGCTGTTTCTAGCTTCCAAAATATAAAAGATGATGGTCCTTGACTATCAGGCTCCTCCTCCCATGTTATCTCTCTCTGTCTCTCTCACACACACACCTGTAATATGGGGATAATAATATTGATGTATCACAGGAATGTTGCAAGAATTAATTTGAAACTTAAAAGGAAAGCAAAACACCACACTACAAAATAGTAGTATATGAGTGTTGGTAACATTTGAACATTAAGGATTTTAAGAAAATAGCATCAGTAGAAAAGGAAATTTTGAGGTCACAAACACACATTTGTATGAGAAAAGACTTTTTGGTTGGTAGATATTTGGCTCTGTTGGCACTGAAATAAACTGAAAAATAGTAGCTCAAAACCTTTCTGCTAAAATTACTGAGTATTGAATTGATTTCTCTTAGAAGATTCAGGGAAATGATGAAATTCATCAGAAACTGCATCCATTACATAATACCTGCATGGCAGCACTGGATCTGGTCAGGTACCGGTATATTTGCATATTTACCTGAGGGTCAGTGCAGCATGGGATTTGAGGTATTTTAAGTTGTGAAAACACATTTATACATATTGGTGTGTGTGTCTGTTTGATCAAGATTGCATCACTTGTAGTGTTCTTAAGCTGGACAAATAACTGTAGTACCTACTTATGTGCACACGTACTTTAGAATCATTGCAAGAAGGACAAATAGGTTCAGCTAGGACTGTATTTTAAAGTGTCACAAAAGTGCAGAACATTAAAACATTAAAAAAACACACACACCAGAACTCCCAGGATGCATGTGCACAGTGTGCTGCAATGAAAGCATTGCATAATTTAAAAGCGTTCAGAATTTTGGGAATGATAATCAAGGTGAGGTGCTGTTTGTGAATTTCTGTAGTAGTGCCATTCCTAAAGTATGCATTTTCCTATTAACTGACACCATGTATAAAATGTCAGATGCATTATTTCATATTTCATTCCGTTCTCATCCTTCATAGGGAACAAAAGTCTCTGCTTTTGAAAAATGATATGCGTCTTGCATATTGTACTAGCATGATAAGGGCATTTGCATGTACTGCTTTAATGGAAAAACCTTTCTAGATCAGTCTTCATACAAAATGTTGCTTACCAGTAGTGGCAAAATCATTAATGAGATTGTCATTCTGTTGGACACATGGCTCTCCCCTTCTCTTGGAACTCCTGAAGTTGTATGAAATCAGGAGATGCAGATACCTTAAATGGAAGATTTGTTGGTACATCTCAGGAGAGTGTTTCTTTGGCGCTCTTTCTCTCACTCTCCCCCCACCCCACCCCCCATTTGAAGGGTTTAGTGTTCTGCATAGAAAGGTGGCTCATAGTACATGTTCAATACAATTATTGGGATCTCTCACCTGTTCCTTTGCTATAAGCCATAGACAGGGAGTTTTAGTTCAACAGCATCTAAAGAGCCACAGGTTCTCTACCCCTGCTGTGAAAATAAGCCCAACAAATATCAGCCAGACATATTTGTCAGGGAAAGGAGTTCTTTCTAGTAAGGATTTATAGTAAACTTGAATGTTGTGAGCTATGTTTTAAAGTTGTGTTGTTTATTAAAGGTAGAGAGTCCAGTTTCATGTCCTATAGTGAGCAATCTTGGGTTAGATTTTATTATATAGGATATACTGTACTTTTCCACTTGTGTCTTAAAGAGAGTCATTTTTCAGAACTAACACCTGCTGCTCAAGTTCTAGTAAGGAACCTGAGGAAGATGATACATTAGAACATGCCAGATTTCCTTTATGAAAATATTTTCTTCAAAGTCTTTTTGACACTATTGTATTCTAAATTATAATAGATATGGGGGGAAATCATAAAGAAAATCATACAGAGGTGTATCCAACTCGGAGTAAACCCATTAAAATTTATGGAACTGATTAGTTGTGCCTATTAGTTTCAGTGGGTCTACTCTGAGTAGGACTAGCATTGGATACAACCCACAGTATGTTTCATATAGGCCACAAAGCTATTGTTTGTTATATTCCCAAACTCTTCATTTTATCTATAGCCATCTCCTAAACATTTTAATTTTTTCCCCTCTCTTTCCTAGCATTATGTTAAAAGAATGTACGGTCTTCCCACTCAAGGTGGTTGTGGGATGTGTAGACCTGTTTTTGTTGTTCTCCAAGTAGGGCTTCCAGTCTTTCCAAATCCTAAGAACATAGCATTCTTCAAACAATGATAGAAGTCACATCTTAACTCTCTTTGCTTACATTATTGCTTTGTTTGCTCTCCTTTGGACCTAATTGTCTGGGCCCAATATCCAAGAAGCTTGAATGCATTCTGCAACTCTGACCCTTAAACCTAGTTTCAATTATAAAATCTCTCATGTTGTTCTTTTTAAGTTTGAGCTACTGTTTTGAAGGAATGTAGTAGATTTAAGTATTTTTTTTACTTAAGTGTTATCTTATGTCAGGCATATGTTAGTATGCTCAGTTACATTGTCCAGTACAGTATATGCAGTTGCCTCTTTTTGCTGTGAATGATCCAAATGGCTCAGGCAGACTTAGGCAGACATCACAAATATTGAATAATGTCCAACCGTTTTAGTGAAAAAATATTTTAAATGGTCAGGTACAGATTCATCTTTTAAAATGATGTGGTAATACAATGTTTGGGCCTCCTACAAATGGAAATGTGTTAATATTATATTTGTTCTCCGCTGTGCAGAACTATAAATACTCTGGAGAAGCTCATTATAATTTTATCAGCCTCTTAGCCCCTTTATATGCAAAATGATTTACAGTGCTTATCCCAATGGCCCAATAATCCTAATAACTCTGTGGGGTTGTTCTCATTTTATGATGGGTAATTGTATGCCTGTCTGATTAGTTGAGTCCTCACAGGTTATTGCTGATAATATGCGTACAACCCTAAATAAAAAATCTGGGGAGTATTCTGTATCCTCAGTTGGAATATCCCAGCTACATCCTTGAGTGAATATGGTAAGAGGAAGTACCGTTGCCTTAGAAATGTGCCCAGGTTTTGTTTTGTTTACATTCCAGAATTTTGAAACTGGTCTGCTTTGCTGGCTTCAGCAAAATGCTTTGCTTCGCTCTGCCCCACCCTGACTCTTTGCACAGGGCTAGTGCTTGCAGTTTACTGACATTGCATTTCCAGTTTGACTGAGGTGTTTGTTTCATCTGCATCTGCTTGTGGTGCTCCCTTTTGGAGATTTCTTCAGAAAGCTGCTCTGGGGATAGCAGCCTCTTTGGGTGCAGAGGGGCATCTGTCACAACTTGTATAATATTTACATGGAAAATGTCTTTCTCAAAGGCTCTCGGTGCCCCGTGTTTTACAGTACATGAACAGTTGGCTAGTCCAGGTGTTTCCTCTTCTGTTTGCGTGATATGTGAATTGGAAATTCAAGAGAAGAGTTGGCAGAATGGAAGAGCTGAGGGTTTGTATTTACCTATTTTAACTGCATAGCGCATAGGTGGGTTTGGGACATAGCAAAATCCTGCTTTTTTCCTCTCCCTTTGTATTTTTTGATCTTTGTCATTATTAGTGACTTAATCTAGCTCTGAAGTATGAGCACTGAGCTGGTTTTCATTTTTAAACAGAAGTTTGAAAATACTGCTTTTCCATAGTGTGTGTTCAAAGAACACTGTCTTTATTTTTTCCCCCTATCTTGCAATGTAACTAGATTTCAAGTTTAACTGACTTCCTGAGCTATATTTAAAGATGGAGACTGAGGTTTGGTGCTGGTGATGTTTTATTCAGTCTTAAATGTGAACTTAGCTGTGTTGTTGGCTTTTCTAAAATAGAAACTCAAATTCCTAATGGTGTTTGTGTCTTTTCACAGGACAGTCGGCCCAATATGTCAAGACCTCTGATCACTAGGTCCCCTGCATCTCCTTTGAACAATCAAGGCATCCCCACGCCAGCCCAGCTCACAAAATCCAATGCACCGGTACATATTGATGTGGGTGGGCACATGTATACCAGCAGCTTGGCCACACTTACTAAATATCCTGATTCAAGGTAATTCTAAGGACTATGTTGCATGTCTCTGGCAGCCTTGTTAATTTACTCACTTCTATCCTCTGACCTCTGTAACCTTCTTACTTGGTGCAAAACCACTTCACTTGAAGGTGAATCCATACACGTAAAGTCGTAGTTGGAAAGCATTTTGCTAAATGAAACACACCAGTGGATTTTGTTTCTCTACCCAGAACCCACGAGTAACTGACCCACATCACTCATAAACCAGATTCTTTTGCTGTTTTTCTTTGACACTTTCTGTTGAAATTTTGTCAGTCATTCCTCACAATATCACCTCAGAATAATGGGTTTCAACTTAGCATTTAAATCATCTGCTTTAGAAGAAGGGGGTTGGCTTTCTTTTGGACCTGGAAGAGGGAGGAATTTTCTGCCATCAGAATCTCGGATAGAGGGTGTATCTGAACAATTAAAACATAAAATAATTACATTTTTAGACAAATATTTGCTACGTAATAAACATGTACATAGTCCTGGACAAAAGCATTTACTGACATGCACCTGAACAAATGATGCATCTTTGCTAATTTTAATGTAATCTTCTTTCATTTTAAAGGGAACAAGTTACCTGGGTAACTGCAAATTTTATGTACTTACAGTACTCTAGTGAGTACTGTTGGTCTAGAGTTGGGCTTGAGTAATAGGTTTTTAAAACCTTCAAATTATTTTTTATATAGACTCAATGTCTGAAATTGCAAACAGCGATTTGAGTATGCCAGTCAGATGATCATCACTGTCATCTTTGACAGCACTAGTAATTTAGTCTGTGGGAGTGAAGCCTAGTTTCAGACCTCCCACATGCTTCCTGCAAGTAGTGATTGGTGACTAGAATTATGTGTGCAGTATCAATTGGCATTTCAGTTTCTGATTCAGCAGGGAATATGCGTGTGGAAGTCATATTTTACTTTTGGGTCCTCCTTGCTCAATCAGGTCCAACTGTTTGTTAGGCGCCATGCATTCAGTGTAGTAGGCCCACCTGAGATTAAATAGGCACCAACCTTGCAAAATTCAGGTGCATGGCAAAGGCTTTCTTGTTTTAGCAGGCATTTTAAGGCAGCGTTTGAGTTTAAGTTAGATTTCATAATTATTTCTAAAGATATTATTCTCTGTGTGCGTTATTTTTACATGTTCCACTAAGATATGCTGATTATTAAATGGTATATACAGATGTACCTTGGAAGTTGAAAGGAATCTTTTCCGGAAGTCCGTTCGACTTCCCACATGTTCGACTTCCAAGGCATGGCTTCCAATTGGCTGCAGGAAGCTTCTGCAGCCAATCAGAAGCTGTGTGGAGGCCTCACCAGACTTTCAGCTTCCAAAAGAACATTCGAAAACTGGAACAATCACTTCCAGTTTTTGATCGTTCGGGAGCCAAAACTTTTGGCAACTAAGCTATTTGACTTCCAAGGTAAGACTGTACATGTCTTTTAAAAAAAAATCTGTTTCCTGGATAAGGAGAAATTGCATTTAGTTATAACAGGAAATAGTTATTATGTCATTACTTATATTGAGCAGGTATCTAGAGAGATTGATGCAACACTACCTGCTAGATTTAATATATTAGATCTTGGTGGTAGTGGTGGTGTCACTTCTGTTTGAACCACAACAAAAATCTACTGTGCCTGCTCACAAAGTTATTAAAATTTGCATAGTCAAATGAGCGGCTCTTACTAAGGAATGAATTCTACCCCCCACAAGTATTTTTCAGTTCACAGGTGATCCTATAGTGTCTTGATCCATTATTGGTACAGAATAACTAATTGGTACAGAATAACTAACTGCAACATTGTGTTCCCTTGTGTCAGCTTTCTTTTTTGTATATATTAAGAAAAATATCTATGGAAGCCAGACCTGTAGTATTTGTGATTTCAGGAGAGATTGGGATCTTTCTAGAATATGAGGGGTTGCAACATGCCAGTATTTATTTATTTTTACCAGTTTTAGTTTAGAGTACTAAATTATAGAATTTGTAGGAAGAGTGTGGTGGTAAATGAGGAACAAAAATATCATAAGTTGTTCACAAGCAATCCAAAAAAACCCAGAACTCTGGCATCATAGAGGAGCAGTAATAGTCTGGTTTTCAGCTGGTGGGTTGGGACCCACTAATCTGTGTTGGGCCCAGCAGCAACAGCACTACCACCTTACAAATACATAATCAGAATTTAAGAGAAGCTCTGTGTCCAAGCATGAAGAAACGTAATAATTCATATAACTTACTTTTCTGAGAATTCATGAAGTTAGTGCCCCAGCTTCTGCTATGCTAGTCTTTCTTAAATTGCTATATGGTTTCAAAGCAGTTTAATATACTTCTTGTGTATAATTGCAGGACTAAACAGAGTCTGCTTGTAGCTTTACAGCCAACACCCATGGCCACCCACAGGGTATGTTTGAAGCTTCAGTATATAGCTGCCAGGTTCTCTGCTGTTTCTTGCTGGCTTTGTTCCACTTTTTTGCTGGCTTTGCATTTGGAAAGCTTTGCCCCTTTTGAGATTTGTTTCCCAATGCTTTGTTAAAAGACAGCCACGAGGTGAGGAAGAGCTTTTGGATCTGAAGGCATTATTTTCAAACTGATGCTTTGGCCAAAAAAACCTTACCTGTTCTTATGGCATGCATTATGTGAAATCACACAAGGGGGAGAGGGCCACAAAATTTTACTTCCCCCTGTTATTGACACTCAGCATACCCTTTCAAACTATGTTTTTGCAATCAGAATTTCTCTTCTCTCTCTTCAGATTCTCATGTCTGCTGCTCTGATTTGTTGTTGGCTGAGGGCAAAACCAGAAGTTAGCTTAATTGCTTAGCTGTCTGTGTTTTTTTTTCTTTATTTAATTACAGTCATAGGGACAATTTTTCCATTGGGACCACAAAGCGCAGAGAGGAGTTGTTTAACTCTTCCTTTCTAGCTGTGTTCCAAATGAAAAGTACCCCTGTGCAGGTAGGAGACTTAGGGACAAAACACTTCCATTGTCATCACTGAAAACTTGTTTCTAAGCCTTATAACTGCTGTGTGTGTATGTGTGTGCGTGTGCGTGTGTGTATTGGAATCACAGCTGGGGAGAAAAGAGTTAAATCCTCTTCCCCATACACTGTTGTCCCCAGGAACATCGCCAGTCCACACCTGTAATTAAGTCAAGAAAAAAAAACAAAGATAAAGTTGTCTGTTGTGCACTTACTGTAATGCTTTGTTTGACTTGGTTCTTTTGTTGAAAGCATAAGCCAGTGGATGCTTAAATCCCATTGCTTATTTTGAATTTAATTCTACTCCATATACAGGGCTCATCAAAATTTACTTTCTACCAATTCCATTGCAAGCATCCTTTCCCTGTTTACAAAAATGAATAAACTGAGTACGTGCGAGGCTCAACCCAGTAGTGATACTGGCACTTTCCCTACCTCCAAAGTTCAGCATGATGTCTGAGGTGCTGTCTCACTTCTGCTCAACTTGGAGGATGTTCAGGATCAGTGACAAGTGCAAACCTTTGTTTGTCCTTGGTAGACAGCCAGGCTTGTGGCTCCTGCCCATGCATGTGTTCTTGTCACAGTCTTGCTTTGTGACTTCCCATCTTACCTTTCTCAACAAGCCAGCATGTGATTTTGCTGTAGAGCAAGGACAGGCAGCAGGATCTGACCAGCAAGCTGGGTGCTTATCTCCCCTATCCTGCCCTCTTGTCAGGTGACCTGGTTTTGCCCATGCAGTTTGAAATCAAACCATCTGGGCAAAAGTACAGCGCTCTGCAAGCCCGGACAATCAGCTGACATCATAGAATCATGGAATTGTAGAGTCGGAAGGGATCCCAGGAGTCATCTAGTCCAACCCCTTGCAGTGCAGGTGTAGGGCAGCTAGGCATGGCTTGATGGAAGTAGCCTGACAGGCCAAATGGGGAAGACCTGGAGAAAGTGAAAATGAAAGTTCACAGTGCGGTGAAATGTAAAGCTACAGCATCAATTAATCAGCCACAAGCTCTGCTATCTTGGTTGGGCAAAAAGATTCCTGCATTGCAAGGAGTTGGACTCGATCACCCCCATGGTCCTTTCCAACTCTGCAGTTTGATGATTAAATGATTTGAACACCTGTAACAGCTTTTCATTTCATTTCATGTAGTTCTGGTCATAGCTTGTTTTAGCACTTTCCCCTGCCATTTGCTCTTTGCTGATGACTTCTATACCTTCCTACCGCCAGCCCAGGTTTTGTTCCAACATTCAGCCTTCCATAGAAACATTTCACAGTGAAGTGAGAATTAAAGAAAGAAAACATTTACACTATAAAGTTTCCTCACACCTCCTCCTAGCTCAGAGGACCCTCACAGCCCTCAAAACCTCTGGCATTTTAATGAGGGTGTCCTGATTAGTCTCTTATTCCAGAAGTAGGAAGTTCAGAACAGGCTTTGTTTGCATGCTTATACAACACATCTAAATATCTATTGTGGTAATCCTATAAACCCCATTCTACAATCCAGGGAGTTAGCTCCACTCCCAGTAATCAAATAAAGTAAGTTTTGGGTTTCAGGCCCCCTTTTTGTTATTGTATCAGCCACCCTTGAGTTCTGCTTTCTCTTTGAAGTTTCCTTTTCCTGTACAGATATGTTAGTAGCTGTGCCGCCTCTGAGCCAAGCTAGTCTTCCCCTGTGCATTCTCCCTCTTTATGTGCTACCAAAGAAGAGGAGAGCCTGTGTACCATTTTGCTACCAATTCCCAGCACTGACCTTGAGCAGCCTATGTTTACTCCCAGACAAATCAAGAACAATGCAGCGTTCAATACTGTCAGCCTCTGTCTCCTTAACATGCATGGGTTTATTTTCAAACACTAAGATATAAATGCTATGAAGCCTATATTAATACCTGAATACATTTATAATGTGTATTTTTCAGCTGAGTGAAGAGATTCATTCTATATTTTTATGCTAGCATTTGCATCTGTCATGTTCATCCCAAGTAGTTAACGCATTATTGCTCTTGTAATGACCACATCAAATTTTATTTTCATCAAGTTTTATTTTCTCTGTTTTCAACCCCCAGAAATCTATAATTGTACAATAAATTGGAATGAAATGAATCCCTTGTGAGACATAAATTTAAATAAATAAAGATTGTGGAATTTCTTTTTTTAGGGAAATTAAGCTGCAGTGGACATTACCAGTAAGCATACATAACCCACACATGTGAATGGGATAGGATGACTTTTAGCTGTTCATGTAATTTATTAACCACTTCTCCCTTAAAAATGCTCCAAAGCTGCAACCCTAATTCCACTTACCTGGGAGCAAGCCCCATTGAATTCAGTATGGCTTACTTCTGATTAAACATGGTTAGGATTGTGCTTTAAGATAATATGACATGTAAAAGTAGCTGATTGATAGACTTAATTTTTATTCAAAGTATATATTTTGAGCTTGGCAGTCAAGTTTTTAAAAAGTTTCAAAAAAGAAAGAAATTGAGATAATAGAAATGTTCTTGTGTTCTTTAGTTGTCTCAGGTAGGTAAAGGACAAGGCAGAGCAGACGGCAGTCTGTGCAAAAATTTTGCACACTGTAGTAGTTGAGTTGCATATGCTCCCTGCAGGTACAAGATTTCTGGATTTCTGTGCCCATGAGTTTTTTCAAGACCTGTTTGTGGCCAGTGTACTTACTAATGTGGATGTGGTGGGTCCTTGCCTTGCTGCACTTGGGATAAGTGAATCCCTGTCCCTACCCTGCGGATCTGTGAAATGTTCTTGGCTTCATTTGACATATTTTTTTAGTTGTCAGTGCACTCGAGCTCTTCTGTGTTCCTTCTGTTAAAATATCCCTGCAGTAATTTATATTGGGCAGAATATCCTGTCAGGAGAGCATAGATTCACTTGTGTCTTCCATATCCCCATATCCAGCTATAATTTCAAAGCAGAAGCTGTAACATTTAATTGAAATGGGCTTTTACCCAGTACAGTGATTTTTCACTAGGGTTGTGTGTGTGTAGTTACCTGAATATAATTGTGAGGAGATTATGTAACATGGTCACAAGGTTCTGGTTTATACATAAACATAGAGATCTAGTTTGCATAGTAACTGCTTTCCCTTTTATCCTCATTAGTGGTAGCAATTAATTTACACTCTTGTGCAACTACATATTATGTCTCAGGTACTAAGACAGTAATTTATGGCTTTACTCCAGGAGCCAGAACCGCAAATTCTAAACAGTAGCAGCAAGCATTTCCAGGCCACAGCTCCTCTGCTGATAGTAGGTTCTAAACCTGTCTGGCCTTGTTTAAGATTCAACTGAATGAGGTCCAGAACATGCTGCTCAAGTAAGTTCATTAAAACCCTTCTTAGCTTCCCTTTTATCCGTCTGAAAATTGATTTCTTTTTAAACGGTTTAAGAAGATGCCTCAGGGCTTCAGAGCCTATATTAAAAAAATGAAATCTCTTCCTGTCTTGGAGCAACACAAATAGTCAATACAAAATTGACAAATGATCCTTTAAGGATATCCATTGAATCCATTATCTCCAGGCCCCTGTGTGAGACACTTCATCACAAACATCATCATCTTGATGATACATTGCAGAAGAAACAAGGTGAAAATCAGATAACTCCCCACCCCCAGTATTTATAGGCAGACTGCCACAATCATTGAAGTAAACCGGTATCAGCCAGAATAGCTTGGGATTGCTTTCCTTTCTTGAAAGTTAACTCAGTTATGTTTAACATATTTCAAATGGAAATAAACAAACTGTTTTATGTTGAAAGCATTTGTCGTAAGGGATAGATGATATGTTATACCATACAACAAATCCTTTCAACGAAAACCAATTTGTAAAAGGCTTGCAAACTTTTTAACAGGCTATTGTTGTAGGAAATGCCTCCTCCATATCATCCTACCCAGTCACTCAGATCAGCTTAGTGACGCCCTCCTGGTTGTGCTGTCACCTGCAGAGGTCCACGTTGTGGCAACCAGAGGGAGGCCATTCAGTTGTGGCATCCCCTCTAGGGAACCATGTCCCATCTGAGTTGTGGGAGGTGTTCACATTGATGGGATTTTGACTCATTTATTCTTTATCTAGCTTCCCAGTCCTTAATCTGTGTTAGGTTTCTATTGTTGTTGTTGAATTATTATTATTACTACTACTACTACTACTACTACTACTACTACTACTACTAAAATTTCTATATTGCCCTTCATCCGATAATCACAGGCCGTTTACAATATAAAAACAAAAAAATGCACACCATAGTAACAAACAAACAAATAACCCTAAACATAAAGGGACCCCTGACCGTTAGGTCCAGTCGTCCAGTTAGGACGACTCTGGGGTTGCGGCGCTCATCTTGCTTTACTGGCTGAGGGAGCTAGTGTACAGCTTCCGGGTTAAGTGGCCAGCATGACTAAGCCACTTCTGGCGAACCAGAGCAGCACATGGAAACACCATTTACCTTTCCGCCGGAGCAGTACCTATTTGTCTACTTGCACTGGTGTACTTTTGAACTGGCAAGAGCAGAGACCGAGCAACGGGAGCTCATCCCATTGCAGGGATTCGAACCGCTGACCTTCTGATCGGCAAGCCCTAGACTCTGTGGTTTAACCCACAGTGCCACCCGTATCCCACAAATAGTGCTGTTTAATTAGCCAAACACCTAGAAGAAGAGGAATGCTTTTGTTTGGCACCTAAAGATATGTAATAAAGGCACCAGGTGAGCCTCTGGGGAAAGCATTAAACAAGGGGAGCCACCCTCCAAAAAGGCCTATTATTGTATTGCGACTCTCCAGACCTCTTGTTGAGAAGGCATATAAAGAAGGGCCCCAGATGATTGCAGGGTCTAGTGTTATTCTAATTGTTACATTGTGCTATACATCACTTTCTGGTTTTTATTGGTGTAAAAATATTTTTAAATGAATCATTTAATTATATTTTTCAAACGCATCTCCTTCTGGTGTTATTTAACAGATAACATGGCTTCATTGAGAGACTAACTCATGTGCAATCTCAAGAGTTCATAGAAAACAGTTTGCAGAGAAGATGACTAGTTGTCGAAGCGAACAGGAACCCAGGGATAGGGTGGCTTCAAGCCTGGGAATTCCTAGGAGTCTAGAAAACAGGGAATGAAGGCAAACTCATCAGGACCCGTGATTAAGGGGTCTTGTTCCCATCTGAGTCAATTCCAATAGACTTAGTCTGCAGTTTTTAGACATTATCAGGCCTAGCCAGGGTTCACACATCCTTGCCTTGGAGCGAGATTGGCTGGCACCAGCTGCTGAGCAACTTCATATCTGTTCTCCTCTTGAATAAGGGTTGGCTCTGTCTTCTGAGTTGGCTAGCACAAACCTGTTTGGGAAAGACAGGGAAGGAACTGGTCAAATTATGCAAGAGATTGCTTAACAGCAACCACAGATTGGATGGCTTTAAAAGTGGGTTAGACAACTTCATGGTTTAGAAGGCTATGTTCTACCTCCACTATCAGAGGCAGTATGGTCCTGAATACCAATTGCTGGGTATCACAAGTGGGTTCAGTGCTTTTTTGCTCAAATCTTGCTTTCAGACTTCCAAAAGGTTGGCCACTGTGAGAACAGGATGCTGGACTAGATTGGTCATAGGCCTGGTCTGGCGGGGCTTTTCATATATTCTTATGTTCTTAGCTATTCAGTTAATTTCTTCAATTTCTCTCACAGATTTTACTCTTAAGTCCCTTTTTACATTGTTCATATTGTCAGTCATTTTCAAAACAATACGAATATCACTCAGGAGAAAAGATGTCAGGGTTGTTGTTTTTATAAGCAAAACTACATGAACGTTGACAAACGTCTGGGGAACCAGTCAAACCCACTCCATTTTGAAACATTTCTCGACCCTTTATTTGTTCATTTTTCTATTTATTTACTTTCTTCAAAGACAACTTTCCCAATATAAATCTTCGATTTTGTTAAATCTGTGAACAGTTCATTTGCCTCTCGGGTTGCATTTTGAGTTTGTACAGCTGCTTTCTGCCTTGGGCCACAGTGAGTCTGACAAAAATTATCAGTTTCATCGGGTTGCTACTTGGAAGTTCAGAAGCAAATATTAAACCAATTCAGACATGTGTGAGAGACTGACCTTCTGGATAGGAGGATGAGGTGCACTGGCGAGCACAGCGGTTGGGTGGTAGGGATAATGGCAGGAAGAAGCATCAACTTGCATTTTAAACTACCTTCTCCTGTAAGTGGAGATAGTGGACCTAGAAAGGAGAAGGAAACATTGTGAGGTCTCTAAAGGTGACATAAAAGTAACAGGCATTTGTTCTAATGGAAAACATTGGTAAGAATAGTATTGACGTCCACATCCCATTTTATTGACATTCTTTAAAGCTTGGATCACTAGTGTCTGCTTGTTTTGATATATGACTAATAATAATGAGAACAACAAACCTGTTGCCTAATGGGGGCTGTCCAAAGTCATGACCCATATGATCCTGCTGAATGTTTTCTGCCTTCGAGACAAGAGAAGTCTTGTTCTAAGTGGTCAGTTTACTTTGTAAATGGGAAAAGAAATAAAGTCCTAAAATTAGGGTCTTTGGGCACTTTAATATGTAATCTGAATGGGCTGTTCCTGAAAGTCAGTGGAAGATCAGTGATTTCACAGAGTGAAAATAGATGGTTTAAAAATACAAATTACTAAATTGTATCCAGATTTAATAGGACTTGACTCACGCTGAGTTGCATTTGTCTGTGCCATGTTGCTGTTTACGTAAAATTAGATAAATTGATTAATGTTCAGGGTAGATCAGCAACATAAAGAATACAGAATGTGATATAAATTGGAAACATGTATGGCGTTTCTCTGAACATCAGCAAGAGATACCACTAGTCTTAAAATCTTGTATGGTGGAACTGAGAGTGGTCCTCTGTCCAAAGCTTTTAATGTCTACTCTAATGTTAGCAACCTTACTGGCTCCACCTTGATTGACATTCACTCACAGAAGGTCATTATATATTTTGTTTTGAAAATAAATCAAATGGGACACTAGAGGGGACAACCAATATCAAATTGCTGCTCATCCGCGAATCTGGATGGCTTAGGCTGCAATCCAAAACCCATTTGCCCCTCCTCCAAGCCCTGCCAGTCCTTGCTGACTTCCACACATGGAACAATGCCAACATCATTCTGCCAGCACAAAAATGCTGGCATTGCTTTGTGCTGGCGGAGTGATAATTGCATCACTCCATGGGTGGAAATCAGCATGGAACTCCCTGTTCCACCTGCAAAATGGGTGGGCGGGCAGAAGGGCCAGTGGCAGAATCCCTGTTGGCAACAGCTGATGGAAAACCTCAAAATGAGGCATTCCAGCGACAGAGAGGAGCTAAGCCCAGGATATGTTGGATTCAAAACCATCCCCTTTGCCTCCACTTGACAGGAAGTGGAAATGATGGATGAAAAATGAAAGGCTAATGGCATCATAAGTAAAATGAAATGCTGAAATGGTTCTCTTCTGATTTAGAATTGCAACCCTGATGTCTTTCACACGTGGGGGAGGAACACAACCCCAAGAATGAAAACATGAAATATTCAGAATATTAGAATCAAAAGAGAGTGGTTACTAAATTTCACATGCTTAGATTATTTTGGTTTAGATCCAAATACCACAAAAAATCTTAGCCCTGAAGGTTTATGTTGCAATAAGTTTTAAACAGAAGAAAATTATGTGTGTGGGTAAAAGTACTTCTAATGGGCATGCCTTCTTCATTCAGCATCACTTTCAAAGATGTTTTAAGAAACTATTGAAATGGAAATGCATTCCGTATTGCCCTATTTTCATTGTAAATATCTGAGGAGACGAGTCCTCTCATTAAGTTCAAAATTGATTCAAAAATTCACATTGATAACATATCACTGTGTCATGTTCATTGCCATAATAATGTTTTCACCATGAAATGTTACTATCACTGAGCTTGATTAATGCAAAAACGTGGATTCGAGAAATTCCAGTGACCAAGGTCAGTGACTCCTAGTGACTTAAAGATGCTGACTGCAAATTGACTTTTCTTTCCTTTTCAGAATTGGGAGGCTTTTTGATGGCACAGAGCCAATTGTTTTGGACAGCCTGAAGCAGCACTACTTCATTGACAGAGATGGCCAAATGTTCAGATATATCCTGAATTTTCTACGAACATCAAAGCTCCTCATACCAGATGATTTCAAGGTGAAATTTTATGCATCGTCATCATCCTATTTGAAATGTTTAGAAAGGAGGTAGAGTAATCAGAACTGCCATGTGCCGGGAACAAGGCTTGTGGGTTGCATTGATGGATGCTGGCAAATAATAGATCTCTTAAATGAATATTTGAAAATATTGAGCATACAGTTTAACAAGTGAATTATAAAACTTATTTCATATCATGGGAGGAGTCTGTGCATGTAAAGCATGCTTCCACCTGACATTTCCTGAACACATGAACAGGGCAGCAGTGCCTGTGAATAGAGGAAAGTGTGAGATGAACCACCAGACAGTCTTAAACTGTAGACATCCATACCATTGAATGGCTCCCCATGCAGTTTGGTTCCCATTTGTATCATAGAGGCTTAACCTATGATCATAAGCCACCATAAGGGTAAGATTGTCAGCTGTACTTTGATTGAAGACGCTATCTTTCCATTTTGAGTCCCTGAGAGGCATGTGGAAGGTAGGTCCATAAATAGCTACCAGTCTAATAGTTAAATGGAACCTCCAAATGGAGAACAATGTGCCCCTGAATACCAGTTGCCAGTGGGCAGCAGCAGGGAAGGGCCACTGACTTTATGCCAGGGGTGGGGCACATTCCCACCCAACCCACAGTCTCCCCTGCTTCCCCCAGCAGCATGGCTACTGTTGGGAACAAGATGGACTGTTGTCTAATCCAACAGGACTCTTAACATTCATAGGAATGCAGTCAAAACCTTAGTCACTCCACCAGTTTATTGAGCATTCATCTTTATTCATTTGCAGAAGGTTGGCAAAGAAGTTAGATAATGGCCCCTGTTGATTGAGTATTCATTCTGATTTCTTCAGAGCTTGTGTATCGTGCTAAGTAATTGTTGTCCCGCACTTCCCTTACTTGTAAAAAGTTCAGATTGTTTTTTGGAAGCAAGTTGGTTGTGCAAGAGCACCAGATCCACTTTAACTGCACAACCTACACAGTTGAATCCTAATCGCAGAATGAAGCAACAGCCTCAGAGCAGTCCCCACGTAGAATCTTGACTTGAACCAGATAATTGTAGGCTATTCATACAAATCATCTACTTGAATGAGCAACATAACCTGTGATCAAGGAGCTCATGATTTATTTATTTTTATTTGCTGCATTTGTACTCAAGTTTCCTTCCAGGAGATCAAGGTGGTATGCATGTTCTCTTCTCTCTTTCTCTTCCCTGTTTATCCTCAAAATAATCCTGTGATGTAAGCTTGACCAAGGGAGAATAACTGGTCCAAGTCACCCAGTAAGCTTCATGACTAAGTGGAGATTTGAACCTGGGTTTCCCCCGTCAGTCCCACTACTTTTCTGTAGTTAAGTGTATTTAGGATCACTGTTCTGAAGAATGAAATTATCCAGTACAAGGATGCAGCCTGCTTAAACTAATATAGATAGATAGATGATAGATAGATCATAGATGATAGTGAAAATGTGGGTCCTATCAGCAAAAATAATACACTTCCATACACGTGCAGAAAAACTTTTTTAAAACACAAGTTTAAATGAGCAACTTTAGTTTAATTCATAAAACCTATTCTTACTTTAAACAGCTGGCTTTTAAAACTATACACCTCTGTGTGCCATCATAATTAATATTTTCTTGCCCTCTTTTTTAATCCACACCTTAATATGATATGCCCTAACATGGCATTTGTTTGCATTCAGATGGGTGGTTTTTTTCTCTCTCATTCAGATTTGGTGGGGGAGGAACCGTGAAAAGAGGTGAAGAATTTCAAGATACTGTGTAATTGTTTTATCCCTCTTGCTTGAGGGGCTGTATTTTCACAAAAAAAGGTTTTGTGTGAGCACTCTTAAAAACCCAGCCTCAGGTTATTGGAAACATCTGGCCCCACTTATCTGCTCAGTAGGAAAATCAAAATGTGTTTGACTGATGAAATGAGCTCTAGCTCCAGCCACAGAGCTAAACTGCAGTCTTTACAAAACCCCGTAGTACCAACTTGCCCTTCGCAAGCATTCTTAGGGCACACCACTCTTTAAATGGCGCTGTCTAAAAATAGCCTTTAAGCGCATATGTCCACATGAGACTCAGCATCTGCCTCTACACTGTCCCTAATGGTTTTCTTTCCTGAAGGTAGGTCAGTCATTTAAAAGGGAGGAACAAAGTTGCCCTTCTTGTTCGCTGTTCATATTTGTTTTCAGTGTAGGTAAAATAGATTTAAAACCTAGCCACTTCAAATTGTGATGATGTCACTGTCCATTCTGTTTTGATACATAATATAACCGAGTCCAGTTTTGAAGAGTCATTCAAGGTCACCTAGTCCAAACTTGTGCCACGGGCAGGATTCTTTAGACAGAAGGTATCTCTGACACATTTTTTCCTCTTGGAAGAAGTCTAGAGAACAAGATCTTATCACTTTTTGTGAACAGCATTTTCCACATACAAGCACTTCTTACTCTCCAAGCCTGAACCAGCTCTTGCTATAGCTGGAACCAGTTGCTTGCCAGCTAGTCTTCCTCTCTATGGGAGCATGTTCCTCTGCTATTTGAAAAATTCTTATACCCCACCCAGACCTTGATCTTCCCTTTCTCACCTTAACTTGTAATATGAATTTTCAATTTCTGTTTTTTTCCTTGCTGATTTTGATTTCTCTCTAGCTTTTGCTGGAATTTTTAAACTGGACATTATGATCCTGGTGAGGCATGCTTTGTGGGCTTTCTATGTCATGGGCCAGTTCAGAACTTTGGGTGTATCTTAAATACTTTTGGGGTGGGGTCCAGACAGCTGCAGGCTATACCTCTCTGATCCTTCATCTACCTTGCAGGTACATGGCGGCCAGGCTAGCTAGTCATTTCCCTGACTCTTACGATGTTTTAGAAATGTGCTGGTTTGTTTTCTGGTTGGGGCGGGGGAATGTTACTGTTTCATCTGGTATTGTAGACTTTTATCTTCATTGTTTTGCATAAACACACACAAACACACATTTACTGATTGTTATCTTTTTTGTAAACAGCATAGTTTTCTATGTCATGTGTTTATGTTTTCAAATGTAAGCTTTTTGGAGACTTTTTAGGTAACTAATAAGTCCTAATAATAATTCTGGTATTAAGCGTTATATACAAATATGAAAACAGGACCAAACATCAATACTAATGAAGAAGATATTTGGGGATGTGGCCAGGTATCTACACGTATCAGGTTTGCCATAATCTGTCTTATCCCAGAATGTACATTATTTCTGGCCATTGCATCTAGACTTGAGTGGGGGGTGGGTATTGTTTTTGTTCGTTATTATGCTTTTTTGTTTTTATATTATAAACCACCCTGTGATCTTTTGATGGAGGGTGGTAAAGAAATTCAAAGGGGAAAAATGTTTCTAGAGTTGCCTAGCCTCATCCAGATGTATGTATGAGTCGGGATGCCTCATACCATTTACAATGAGGTCAAAATGCATTTTTTCCTTTTTTTAAAAACAACACACACACAAAAGATCATATTGATGACCTTTACTGCTTAGTTCAGATGTGAGCCAGATAGTCAGCACTTGGAAATATCTTATAATTTGAAGAAAACATTGAATCTCATTAATATTATTATTTCTGTATTTGTACTTGCACACACAATACTCTTGTCAAAGCACATATGAGCCAAAGTATAAACTTTAAAGCCACAAATATAGTTAATTCAAAACACACACACCAATGTAATTATTATATGTAGTACAATAAAATGTCGTAAAATACATCTTCCTAGCAGTGGGTTCAGAATAGAGACTATCTTGAGACCAACCATTTAAATATTAGTCTTTTGGTGCAGATTAAATATTAATCTTTGGTTGCAGTCATATTCCCACTTACCTGGGAGTATGCCCCATTGAACTCGGTGGCACCTACTTCTGAGTAGACATGAATAGGATTGCATTATAAATAACATAACTTTGAATGTTATATGGAACTATGTCTAAATGTTCACTTAAGCTAATAGATTATGTTCCCTTTATCCATCAAGACAGTTGTCATATCAAAGGGAATGTAGTCCCCCCCTTTTTTTAACAAATCGATGTTATGTGTCCTAAATTACTGTATTTCCATTTTGATGCCTTCAAACACCAGTCTTTACAACCTTCCCTACTATATTAACTATATTTCTGTAGCAAATGTTGTATCCCTTGCTTCTTAGATGGTCTGGTCTAGAGGCCAGTCTGTGTTCAGCACCAACTTTCTCTTCTTTCCATTTATTTTCTATTGTACTGTACTGGCAACTAGCATGGCAATTGCCCTGCGTCTAGTCCCCTAGACTTAGTTGTATTCTGATGTCGCATGTGCTTTCCTCAAACTTGCTCAGCATCAATTGTCACTGGCAGGGGCAACAAAATGCATAAGAAAATAGGAGGCTGCACTATTATGAATCACGACAGGCTTAGTCTTATCTAGTTCAGTACTGTCACTGCAGCCTTACTTAGAGATGCAAAGGACACGGGTGGCGCTGTGGTCTAAACCACTGAGCCTCTTGGGCTTGCTGATCGGAAGGCTGGCTGTTAAAATCCCCATGACGGGGTGAGCATCCGTTGCTCTGTCCCAGCTCCTGCCAACCTAGCAGTTCAAAAGCACGGCAGTGCAAGTAGATAAATAGGTACCGCTGTGGCGGGAAGGTAAACGGCGTTTCCATGCATTCTGGTTTCTGTCATGGTGTTCTGTTGCGCCAGAAGCAGTTTAGTCATGCTGGCCACATGACCCAGAAGGCTGTCTGTGGACAAACGCTGGCTCCCTCAGCCTGAAAGTGAGATGAGCACCTCAACCCCATAGTCGCCTTTGACTGGACTTAATCGTCCAAGGGTCCTTTACCTTTACCTTTGCAGGGAATTGAGCCTGGGATCTTATGCAGGCAAACAATGTATGCTATAAATGAGCCATAGTCCTCCCACTCCTCAGCCCCAACCCCAACAAACAGTATGATGAGTGCCTGGACATGGGTAAGCTTACTACTCATAGGGGAGCAGAAAAAGATAATGCAAGGCAGAAGCATCCCTATTAATCGTGGTGTATATTTCTTCCATATGACCTTCTTAGATGGGGAAGGTGAGCAGTTCCTATCCACGTGTTGAAGTGAATTCAATATTGAGTTTATTTTTCTTATATACTGTAGATGTAGGATGATGAGATCCAATGTTGCACTGGTAGGCATGTCACCACTGCAGTCCCTCTGCCCCCAACCTTCCCATAGGAGTTTTTGGGTGGCAAACAAGAAAGAGGCTGCAGTGGAAAGGAAATGATGAGGAAGTCTGTTCCACAAGCAAGTTGACAATGTTGGATTGCCATTCGTACCCTATAGCGGCATGTATGTTTCTCGTTGGCAATGAAAATTATGTGTCTTTCAGGATTACAGCTTGTTGTATGAAGAAGCAAAGTATTTTCAGCTTCAGCCCATGCTAGGGGAGATGGAAAGGTGGAAACAGGATCGGGAGACATGCCGGTTTTCAAAATCCTGCGAGTGTTTGGTTGTGCGAGTTGCTCCGGATCTTGGAGAGAGGATTACCTTGAGTGGCGACAAGTCTTTGATAGAAGAGGTTTTCCCAGAAATTGGTGATGTGATGTGCAATTCAGTCAATGCAGGTTGGAATCACGACTCAACACATGTCATCAGATTTCCTTTAAATGGCTATTGTCATCTCAATTCAGTTCAGGTATGTAGACACCAGTATATCAGTTTTTGGGCAAGCTGATAAAATATGTGAGCCAGTGAGGTTTAAAAAAACAAACAAACAAAAACTTTGAAAGTAAATCAATCCAAGCCCTTCCTTAGAGGATCGGTTGTATTCTCTTTCTTATTATTTATTAAATTATTATTCATTATTAAATTTGTATGCCGTCCTTCATTCGTAGATATCAGGGCAGTTCACAACATAAAAATACAATATAAAAACCACAAAATATGTAATAAAAATAAGAACAAAAACAAGCCAATGATTCCCCCTCCCACAACACATTTTATTTGATACACTGGGTCTAATGGCTTGTGCTGAACCTATTCAGTAGATAATGGAGCATGCAGATGCTTCTGAGGACAAGGCAGTTTCCATGTTCTCAGCAGCAGCTGCATATGACATGATGAGAAGAGCCACGTACCATCACTTAAATGAATTGGGTTAGTGAAAAAATATGTTGCAGAACTCATCCTGGAAGGTATTGTTGAATATCTATGGGGAAGATACATAGGAGGCTAACCATTTATGGAACAACCTGTGGTGGCTTATGAGATTTCTCTCTACTCCATGGTGTCATGTTTTAGGAGCTATTTTCAACAATCATTGCGGGTTCAGGAACATTTTATTTAGCTGCCAGAATTTAAAAACATCTGAATATTCTACATGATTGACACAAGACCTGTCTTTAGTTGATCAATCAACTAGTACGTCTACCCCTCTATCCTACACTACTTTACCCTAACTTTCCTAGTGCGGGGAAACAGTTGAAGTTTGAATATTATGCCTTCTCAGTCTACACACACACACACACAGAGAGAGAGAGAGAGAGAGAGAGAGAGAGAGAGAGAGAGAGAATAATACAGTGAAAAATTCCTGAAGAATAAGGTCTGGTCGTATCTGATTAATGTTCAACACCTGTATTCCAATCAGTCTTTGAAAGACCTTGCCTTGAACATTTGGTTTGTTCTGTTTTAATCAATGTCTTTTAATTTACATTGAACATTCAAGATTAAAACAAATCCCTACAGCTACAGTTTAAAGATACCAGCTGCATCCTGCCCCAGATCATTTTAACTTTGGCTTCTAAACACTGGGCCGAATAAAGAAGTTCAGAGATCACAGAAGTACTAGAGGATTGGAGATTATGAGCACGTTTATATCCTAATTTTCTTCCATCATGAAGTGTTCCTAAATGGTCTCCCTTCCTAGATGGTCTCCTATCCAGACTCAAACCACCTTAGCTTCAGCAGTATAAGTCCATCGTGTACTCTCAGAACATGCTTCTGGAGTTCCAAAAGCATGGAGCATTTATCAGGAAAACCTTTGTGTGTCTGTGTCATAGGCCTTTAGAATAATCAAGAGGATGCTTACATTAATCTTAGTGAGCACATTAGGTGAAGGGATATTTACCGTATTTTCAGTTTTAGTTTTCCAGTGAGAGTTTGAAAGGGAGCCTAGATGTTAATGGAGTTTTACTGATACACCACAATCATCTGCATGTCTACTCAGGAGTAAGCCCCATTGAGTTAAAGGCACTCATCAGGTGAGCAGTAAGTCAGATCAAAGGCAACAACCTTGAAATTAGCGGACTTTTCATGTACTTCCTTCCAATTTAGATATTTCCATATAGATGTTGGGTGTGTCTCATCTCTCTGTACACATGTTAATGGACTTAGCATAGGGCCCTACAGATATCCTTTATATTGTGCATTCATGAAAAGCTATTCTCACAATAGTATTGTAGTGATTATAGGCAACTTCACTTTCGATTCCATTTGCTCCTGCAAAGGTTTTGGGACAAACATACTACTTAGTTTCCAGCAGTTGCATATCCCATAGTTTGCCACTGAAATCCTGTAACTTTCCATACCACAAAAGTTTGCAAGGGGAAGGGGGTTGTCCTGCTTTTGTTGTGCCACAGCAGAAGTGTCTTTCCAGGTGGCAAAAACGTAGCATCTTTAGGGAAGCATCACAGAACGACTGATAAAGTGGAACGATGTATGGGTGTTCCAGTATAAATCCACCACTAATGCACTATTATTGCATCCATGACCTGTTGGAGTACCCAAAATAAAGCCCAGAATGGAAGGCTCATAAGACACTGTACCTCTATCAGTTCACTTGTTATTGTCATTACCACTAACATCAACTGGTGGCCAGTTGGCCATGGATTGGGAGAAATGGTTCTCATGCCAAAGATTGGCCCATGGGCTGGAAGTTTCTCACTCCCGCACTGATGGGACGATGGCATTGGATGTTGCCCTACATTTTTTTTAGAAATCATGCAAAGGTGAATGGAATGAAGAGGTTGCAATTTCAGTATTCATTTAACTACAGTAGCTGCTGTTAATGTCTTGAAATTTACCAGTAGTTATCATTGAGGAGGGAGTTTATGTTGCATAAATATAAAGTAGTTAAGAATATAATAAAAAAGTACATGAAAACAGATTTTGTTTTTCACAATTACACTGCTGCTGCTGTTGTTTTTAATCTTTTGTTCTGACCCAATCTTTTCCTCGTCCTATTTTGTAGGTACTTGAGAGGTTGCAACAAAGAGGCTTTGAAATTGTTGGCTCCTGTGGAGGAGGGGTGGACTCTTCCCAGTTCAGTGAATATGTACTTAGGCGAGAACTCAGAAGGACATCTCGTTCATCCTCTGTCATTCGAATAAAGCAAGAGCCTCTGGACTAAGGACATTTTTTTTTCTTATGCGACAACAAAAAAGGGGACCCTTTTCCATGGGCAGTCGGAACACCAAAAGAGCTCTGGAATGAAACATTGAATAAAGACACATTTATATCAAATATAGAGACCATACCTGTATTGATACAGGAGCATTTGGATTAGTAATAATAACCTCAAGGTGTAAAATATGTATATGTAAAAAGTTAGAAATGCAAAAAGAAAGAAAAACCCCTTAAAATAGTAGGTGAGATTGGTGCTGTGAGGGCCATTAAGTGTCCTAGGCCATAGTCAGGCCTGATTTACAATAAAGAAGCCATTGCCAGAAGGGGAGGCTCACAGCTCCCTTCCATTTTCCATTGCCAAATGGTGATCTGTTTTTCAGCATGTACATCCTGAATCAGGTTTGCAGGTGTTTGTGTTAGAGATGACTGGGCACAACTCTAGAAAGCATCCATCCATTACACAACAGAGGTCATGAACAGGAAGTCACACACTTCTGTCCGTCTGACAGATGTGAACCATCTTATTTTTTTATCAGATGGAGTCAGAATTTATTCCTACATGGCAGAGTTGCTCTGGTTTGACTCCAGTGCATTCATTTTTACTATTTTTTAGTCAAATGAAGTACACTAAATTCTGTTAATGTCCTGATTTAAGTCAACAATAGTAAAGAAAAAATGAAAAATGTTTAAAAATCAAGATGAGCATTTGCTTTTAACTTGCTCTATTATGCATCTGATACATTCATTGGACAGTAAGTGGTGCTGAATTCTGTGCACAAACAACAATATGAAGGCACAAATACGTTACTTAAAGAAAGGCAATGTGCTTTATCTTTAGTTCCTAGTGGCAAACGGTTCTGATGCACCTCAGGGTGCTTCTTTCTCTCCATCATTGAGACAAGTGACCTAATGTTGGTTCGTACGATCTTTTCAGTCCTGGGCAATTATGTTGTAAAGTCATTAAATGCAGGCCTGTACGACTGCTTTTACGTCTATCTAATGCTAACATCCCTGTGTAGTATTATTTCATCACTGCCCATAAAATCACAAGTATTGTTTTCCTTTCTGAGTAGTATAATTCTGCACAGTTTTGCCGAAGATGTTGTTTTAAGGAGAAGGGCAGGCCCTCCAGCCGCTGAGTAACAATACAGGCAAGTCCCCACATATGTTTGTTTGACTTGCATGTGACTGTATACGTGCGGCGCCAATAAATAAATAATGATGGGAGAGACCTGGAAAGTCAAGGGTAGACAGAAAGTAGATCTGGATCTACTAGCAGATCTGTGGGTGATTTGCTGTGATTTCTGACTTCCCAAAGCAACAAACAAATGACCCACCTCTGCCCCATATAATACCCTAATGATAAAAACTTAGACTAACCAAGAATGTGTTTTTTGTGTGGAAGGACTGTGCACAACATCCAGTTCTGGCACTTCTGGAATCAGAATTAGTTAATCCTAAATTTATATCTTTTGCAGCAGACTCTGGCTGGTAGATCCTGAAGTCTGCCTACCCCGATCAAAAGGAGCAATTGCAAAGCCAGTTGAGGGGCCACAGGAAATGGTATGACTACTGCTCCGTTGGTGGAGCACAAGATCCACTGGCAGGACAAAACTCACAAAATACAGAGAACTGCAGACAAAACGATCCTTAATACAAAACCTAGTGACCAAAATCAGATAAGGAGAAGCCTGTATTTTAAAAAAGGATCAAAAATACAGTAAAAATAACTATCAGATAACTAACTACAATAGTAAGTTCATAATATCCCATCATAAGCCAAACGCACTTTGACACAGAGGTCTTAATCAGTGGCCTTAATATAGAAAGAAACATAGTGCAACCATTCTGTAGGCTTTAGCTCTTGACTTTGGCTTCAAATCTCTTTTATTAACAACCAACCAAATTATTTTTCATCTCTGTTTCCATCAATGTAAACTTTCCCAGGATACAACCATACAGATTTACCTTCTTTCTACAGATTCAAAGTGGTATTTTTCGAGGTCACAAGATGTGACAGTTAAAAAGAGACTATAATTGGTTCTCATGCTGGCTTCTATATGTTGGTTATTTTATTGCATAGTACTGAATGTTTTGATTTTTTTCTGTAATGCTCGGGGGGGGGGAGCCGTTTTAAAAGGGTGGGGGAGGATTTCATTCTCACCTAGAGCTAAACAAGCAAAGCCTCTGGGAAGCATTTTTCATAATTTCCAGAGGAGTAGTGAAAACAACAAAAAGTGTCATGGCACCTTAAGAACATAGAGAGAGGCTGCTGGACCACACCACTGACCTGTGTAGTCCACCATCTTGTTCTTACAGTGACCAGCCAGATGCCTGTAGGAAGTCTGCAAACTGGACATGAGCAACAGCACTCTGCCCACCAGCGATTCCCAGCAACTGGTATTTAGAAGCATACTGCCTCTTGACAGAGGAGGTAGAACACAGACAAATTCATGGCCACTAGCCCCAATGGCTAAGCCTCATTTAAAGCCAGCCAAGCTGGTGGCCATCACTGCCTCCCATGGGAGTCAGTTTCATATTTTATCTTTTCTTTTATCTGTTCTGAACCTTCCAAAATTCAGATACATGTTCATGCGTTTTAGTGTTATGAGAGACGGAGAAAAACTTTTACCTACCCATTTTCTCCATGTTATACATAATTTGGTAAACTTCATCCTGTCACTTCTTACTGGTCTTTTCTCTAATTAAAGTTCCAAACTCTGCAACCTTTCCATGTAGCAGGGGTTGCTCTCATTTTGGTTGCCACTTTCTGAAGCTTTTTGAGCGCCACAATATCCTTTTTGAAGTGGGCTAACCAGAATGGTACACAGTATTCCAAAAGCTGTTGCACTATCGATTTGTATAACAGCATTATGATATCAGCAGATTTATTTTCATTTCCTTTCCTAATGATCCCTAGCATGGAATTTGTGATTTTCACAGGTGCTGTTGACATCTTCCATTAGCTACAACCCCTTCCATTAGCTACAAGTCTTCCATTAGCTACAAGTCTCGTTCCTGGTCCAGTTCAGACCCCTCCAGTTCAGACTCCAAGAGTGAAATGAAGGTGTATATTTTTTGCTCAGATAAACATCACTTTAAAGACTAACACCATTATTTTGGCGTACTCTTTGATGGACTATAGTCTTGTGCCATAATAAATGTGTTCCTCTTCATTGTCTGTTCCAGAAAGTGTAGCCTGATTATGTCAAGACAATGGCTATCCTTGTGAACAATAATTTGGTTGGTTGTTAATCAAGGGGGTTTGCTTCTCCTTTGAAGGTCTTGCTCTCATTTGAGGTCTCATATACTATAAAGCCAATTGAATTGTTCTGCTTTGTTTGTTATATTTAGACCACCTCTGTCAAAATGTGTTTGGCTTAAGCTGTAATATCCTTAATGATTATGGCCTATTACAGATTTATTATTCAAGTATGTATCTGATAGTTAGTGTAATAACTTTTATTTCCATTTCCTTTCTTTCTTTTTAGGAACACATTCCTGGCACCTGAGAGCCCCTAGTATGTGACATAGATATCCCAGTGGTGGTGTTTCACAAGTTATGGGGGCCAGGACAGGATGGGGGGAGCGTCTCTAGGTTCTGCAGGGTCCTAAACCCCCTTTTTCCCCTGACACCTCACCAAAATGGGCCTTAAACTGCAGATCCGGTCTAGTTAATTTCATGCCATTGACCACAATAGGAAGGAAATATAAATGTTTTTGTTTTCTTAACAGTAACAGGGGAAGGGATCTGCTTCCTAATTCTCACCCTGCACACAGGGATCCAGCAGGACTTTGACCATTCTGGTTGCTCTCCCATGGAAACTACCAGCAGCAGCAGCAACAGCAGCAACATAAGAGTGCTTTGCCCACCTCCTCTCCAGATTTGCTAATATAAGGGTTATCTCATTTTTTATTTAGGTCTTCCTTGTAAGGCAGGGACAATTTGAATAATGGCTGGTATATATTTTTCGAAAGGACAGTGGGCATTGAGTTTTATTTTTTTCAAATATTTTTGGTCCCCGTCTAACTTGGAGCATCCTTTGAATTTTTACACTTGGCAAAATTTGAACTACTTAGTATGCAAAGTGCTTACTGAATCACCATTTAACTCTAATGTATTGCAGCCAGAGCATCTCCTAGCCTCTCGACTGAAACAATTTTCTTTCCTCCCTTGCCCTCCTCTTGGGTTTTTTTTGAAACCCAAACAGCACTCTTCCTCTGACTTTACAAGCCCAGAAAACAGATACAGTATGTAGTAATTCTTAAAAACTCAAAAGCCAGCACATTGCTTTGGGGTTTGTTTTTAAGTTTTTAATTTGGTCCTTATAAAGGTCTGGTACTGTTGCTATTTGGGTTTTTTCTAAGAACCAACATAGCTGCCTCCATTTATTTTATTGTCTTAAGTTATTCTAATTGCTTAATTGGTTTTGGCTTGTCTCAACAGAGATTACAAGGTATACAACAGAAAACCCATACTGTTCACAGGTGATGCTTTTGTGGCAGAAGACTCACCAGTCACCAATCACCACATTTATCCTTACCCAAAATACATTTTTATATGCAATACTGTATATTAAGTAAGCTATGACTACACACTCCTCCTCCTTATGGAACAGTGAACTGAAACAATGGTGCAAACATTCCGTTTTATTTTATTTTATTGTGAGACTTGAAGCTCTGAATTCAAGCTTTTCCCAATCAAACGAAAAGGGTCTATTCTAGTATATCTCAAACCTTCAAAAGCTAAAGGAATTCTTCTGGGTTTTATAAAATAAGGGCAGGTAGTCTTGCATCTCCTAGAGTGTATGGCAGGGGAACTTATAATTGATCATGCCAGGAAATGAAGTGGTTAGGATAAATCCCATACATAAATGTTCAATACATTGATGCCAGGAAATGAAGTGGTTAGGATAAATCCCATACATAAATGTTCAATACATTGATGGCAAAACTCAGAGTTTCCCTACAATATCAGCTTGTAAAATAAAATACAACTTTGCTTTTCCAGTGTGGTGTATATCTAAAGCGGATAAGCTTAAAAATACTGGATAAAATGGCAAATGATGTTAACATAGAGTTGCACTGAGAAGGTAGATTGAGTAAATTTCTGGATTCAGATTTGTAAATTTGGACAATAGCAGTTCTATTGTATTGCTGTTTCTGGATCATTGTTAAATGTTTTGGTTTTTTAATGATGGCAGTTAGTCTTAATGAAATAAATGTATGTGCATTTTTTTATTTAACTTTTTTTTTTTGCACTGAGGTGAAATGGAAGGAATATAAACTCTGGTACATCCACATTTTAAAAACTGTTCTTAACCAGTAGAATAATCTGTAAACATGTAGGGAAAGTACTTTTTAAGTACCCTACATGTACTTAACTTGGAATATTTTGCATGTTCACTCCACATAACCTTGAAAGAAAAGGGTGGAGATTCTAGATTCGAGGAGTGGGACTATGTGAAATTGTCTCTTGCCCAAAATGTAGCATAATTGACAGACACCAACAGACTATACATGGTTTCGGATTCTGTGTTTTGGTATTTTGAAAGAAATACTATCACACAGGAGTTAGTCTTCCCCCTTACAAATGCTGCAGCTTAACGTTGCTGTTCCTGGGCTGCACTTGATACAATCTGAGGCCCTTATCATTCATCATACTTGTCCAGTTTTCTGAAGCAAACATTAACATCTCGCTCCTTTCTAAATCTTTGAATAGTCAGATAAACACTGCATTGAATGTTATTTTTTTGAACTGAATCACAAATTGTGGAGGTCTGGTATGTTAATGGCACTGTACTCTAGGTCGCAGACATGGACCCCATGGTCATGAACTGAATAAAAATAATGCAACAAGGGTAAACAATATGTAGACTTGTAGGTGACACTGATTAGCCCTTTACAAAGAAAGCAGACTCTTTTAACAATCTGTCAAATGTCATTTATTAAATCAGATCAATAGATACAAGCAATAAATATATTGAATAAGGAAAAAACCAGTGATGGCAACCAGCTCTCTTTTTACAGGTTAATAACATTGTGATGCACTGTAGTTGTAATTTAGCTACTTTTTAAAAGTAACAATAATGATGAAAATAATTGCATTTGATGCCATCAGCAGGTGCTGTATTTTTGCTGTAATGCATGGAAAAAGGGAAAGGAACATCAGCTGCCAACATTGTGTGTTCTGTCAACATGATTAAGTGGTAGCAGAGGGACTGCTGGGAACATACACTGGAAATGCCACACAACGTGACCTTTCTCGGAGTAAAAATGTGGCTGGAGGTGGGAATGAAACTAGGTTCCAAAGGCAAATTGAAGGCACTGTTGCTTATATCAATGATCAATGCATTTTTACCAATACAAATACCTCTTTCTAGTTCCTCATTGTGTGTTCTGATTATTTCCTAAAAGCACCATCAGACCACTATATCAAATATAGAAACTTGGGGGGGTGGGGATCATAGTTCAAAAAAGTGAACTTAAAAGTACCAGCTTCTGGTAATCGCAAGTAGGTAGAATGTTGTCACACTCCTGTCCTGCTCGAGGGCAGCCATTGCGAGAAAAGGATGCTGGATTAAGTAGGCCTTTGGTTGCTACTATGTTCTTATGCTAGAAGCAGCCCAGGTAGGTTTTGAGTAGGTTCTTGTTTGACGGTACTGATGCCAGTGGGGCAACAGTCACTTGGATGTGCTGTTAAGGGTGAGTGTGTCAATGCAGAAACTGGAGATTATAATAAATTGAAGCTTGGAGGATGAAGTGAGGAGCCTTTAACGTGTTTTACTAATGCGCAAGCAGTAAACTTGTCCACACTGGGTTGTTACCTGACAGGCCTAGTAAGTATTTGGGAAGAAGCACCAACTGCACATGAAACCAACAGATGGAACCAGCATTCACTGCTGAAGTTGTATCAAAGAACAGCTTGATTCTTCAAGGAAATGTAGTTATTGCTGGTCTCCTTTTAATGTTATACTAAGTTTGGTTTTGCATTTGTAAGCAGATGCTAAATAGTTTTGAATACAGCTTCTTAAAAGTTGTATTTGTAGTATATATTTTTGTCTTATGATGACCAGTTTGCCAAAGAGAGTGTGTGCTTTGAATTGGATTAAATATGGGGGAGGAACCCCCACGACTGCAATATTGACAATTGTTCAAATTATATTTTTATTTTTGTTTAGAAGCTAAAACCAATTACTTCATTCTGTCATTCCTGTCCTGGAGAATTCTATATTATGAATTATTTCTATTGGACAACTGGTATTTGAATGCAGACATTCTTGCTGCCTGAGGTTTATTTACAGTGGAAATGAAACCAAGAAACCTTCAAGGCCCTTAGGCCAGTTGATTTTCTCAGACTTCAATGTGAGTGGTTTATTATTTCTTGAGGGACTGGAGGGATCACCAGTACCAAGATCAATACTTTGCATTAAGGTTTTCTGTTATCTTTGGCTATTTCCTCACTGATCTGGTTACCCAGGCCTCAAAAAAACAAACAAGCACAAACCTGGACATGTTGGATCAGATGTTCTGTATTTAAGGCTGAAACTGTTTCTGCTTCAAATACAGTCTCATTCTTGCATTTGCAATGCAAGATGTCATGGGAAGAGATGGGGAAGCTGGCTGGTTTGTTGTTTGTAAGGGAAGAGAATCCATAGCCCAAGGCACAGCATCTATCTACATTTTCCTACAAACTAACAACTAGCCTTTGTTGATTTGTATGCTAGCTATTATTTAACATCAGGCTGCATAATTGTATTGTGTGACTTTTGCAGGGACCATGTGTGCTCTTCAACAAAAGGGAGAGTGAATGGTTGTATGTAATTAACTCTTGGACTTGCAATCAGGAATCAAAAAGTAAGGGATATTGAATGCCAGACTAAGTACTCTCTGGCATTTAAGGTAGAACTATGTCTTATATATGGGACGCGGGTGGTGCTGTGGGTTAAACCACAGAGCCTAGGGCTTGCCGATCAGGTCGGCGGTTCAAATCCCCATGACGGGATGAGCTCCTTTTGCTCAGTCCCTGCTCCTGCCAACCTAGCAGTTTGAAAGCATGTCAAAGTGCAAGTAGATAAATAGGTACCGCTCCGGCAGGAAGGTAAACAACGTTTCCATGCACTGCTCTGGTTCGCCAGAAGCGGCTTAGTCGTGCTGGCCACATGACCCAGAAGCTGTACGCCGGCTCCCTCGGCCAGTAAAGCGAGATGAGCACCGCAACCCCAGAGTCGGTCACGACTGGACCTTATGGTCAGGGGTCCCCTTTATGTTTTATATGAGAACACAGGAGTTCTCTCTCTCTGAGCCTTATAGACTCAGACAAGCAGTTAATCTAATTTGGTATTGTCTACACTGACTGGCTGTGGTCCTCCATGCCAGGAATTGAACTTCTGTTCTTTCGTGTGCAAAGTTTACTCTCTTCCTCCTTAAAATCTAGTTCAACTTACTCATGCCTTGACTTCATAAAGGTTTTTATTTCCCTGCCATTGCTTCTTATCATTGTCCTACTGCCTACAGGAAAATGCATACCATTATAGTGTCAAGGCTAAGTTGAACTAGACTGGAGGAAGGGAAATTCTCTGCAAGGCTGCTGTTCAGGACGCCAGCTCATCTCTTTGCAATGTGTACTTGTTCCACATGTGTCCCTAAGATTTAATGTAATGACTTGTGGTGTGTAGCATTGTTGTTGTTTTTACCATCCCAAATTTCAGAAACTAGTGCTGCATTAGAAATTTTCTCTCCTAAAAGATGGACTACATGCTCAGTATACTTGTTTGGAAAGAAACCTCAGTGGGTCTAGTCTCTATGCATCATAAATATTGCATTCTTGAGACCACTCTTGTTTGGGGGCTTGCGCTAGGATGGAAAATTTGTCCTGAAAATTTATCATAACAGGGGTGAGTTCTTGTCTGCAAGCACCAAGCCAGTGGGCAACTATATTAGAGTTGCTATCCTGAGCAGATGGTGGACTGGAGCAAGAGAGCTATGTTAAAAGAAAAAAGGGGGGGAAAGTCTCTGTAGTCTGAGCCGGGGAAGATGACAAATGAGCTACCTCGTAATACAAAAAGGGTACTCTATTATGTTGTTTGTCAGCATTAGTTTTCCAGAGGAAAATCTGCACTGTTGGGATGCCTGGTCTTGCCTACTCACTGGTACAAACAGCATGTGATTTATAGGCTTACAACATGTTAATTGTCTTTCCTAGCACATTCCGCATGTGGCCAGTGGTTCATTTAAAGGCGAGCTGGGCACATCAGTTCTGTGCAGGGCCAGATTTAGGTTTGATGAGGCCCTAAGCTACTGAAGGTAATTGGGCCCTTTATATGTCCAGCTGTCCTTTGTCAAGAACAAATTGTCGCTGTTTTTGTGTTGAATATATGCTATATGGTAATTTATGGACCTAATAGGTATCTAAAGCCATTTGCACATGCAGAATGTGGGCACCCTATATATAGAAATTAGCAAACCAGTGATATTTTAGGGAGCAGGCTAGCAGGCAGGGCCCATTACTTACATCATAAGAGCCTACACAACACAAAACACTGTTGTTGTATGTAGGTTTTTATTTGTTTTCTATCTTATATTTTGGAAATGTACATCGTTGTTTTTTCCTTTAATTTTTGTGGGGGCCCCCAAGAGAGTGGGGCCTTAAGCTATAGCTTGTTTAGCTTATACATAAATCCGGCACTGGTTCTGTGCAACACTCTCATTTTTGGTTGTTTTTTATTTGAGCAATGTTTTCCTTAGTGTGGTTGATAGAGCAGAATTGAACATGATGCAGGAATAGCTGTCTGGTGGGGTTCCTTCTTTCCCAAAGATCTGCATCTGCTACAGTCCTTCCTAATAATCATTTATTTGACTTTATTGTGCAAAATAGAACAAACTGGAGTGACTCTGTGCATGCATGCCCACGTTATCACTGAATGCATTATGCAGCTTCCTGTTTATGTCTTAATAAATACACTGGTCTACAGACCATTGCTTTGCATTATGAAAGGGCTGTGGAAACAGTGGCTTTAACTGAAGTATTGCAGCTCCCTAGTGAGGCTGGTAAGCAATACCACATAGAACGCGAACCAAAGACTGAAATGCAAGTGCCTCTCCTAAGGCTGCCAAGATGGTCATAGCAGTGTCTGGATTAGAGCCTGGCAAGCTACTTGGCTGCTTTGATTGCTTTTGGGAAGCATATATTAGCACATTTGCTCCTGTTTTACTCCCGTCTCAGCATGGTATATTTTAAAACAGGTAGCATTTGCAGATCCAAGTCAAAAGATCAAAAAATGGTAACACAAAGGAAGTTGCTTCATAATTAGCATTAATACCAAGTACATTTTTGCATAACAGAAATTTAGAAAAGGATTGTCATTTCATGGGTGTGGGGTTTAATCTTGGTGTGTGAGGGTATGTGTTGAGTGCAATATGTTTTGTTCTTTAGACATTTGATTCTGCAAATCCGTATTCAAGTTGCACTCTTAAGAAGGTATCTATTACTCCTGTACTGGGAGTATTTTCATTTCAAGGCCAACCAGTGAACATTTTACTTAGTAGTAATTTTTTTTTTAATACATAGATGACCCACATTAAAAGACTATTCAAGAAGCAAACCATTTTTGTCTTAGAGACAAGACTACTGCCACACACACAAACACAAAAATACCCTCTCCTGGTGCATTATTGATCATTAAAAGTTAAAGCCACAAAGCTTGCAGCGTTATCAAGCAATATCTACTAAATCCTGGAAGCATGGAAGATAACTGAAATGTAATCTACTGCAAAGCAGCTCCGCTAGTGATGGATAGCGAAACAGAAGCAGGACTAATGAAAAATTAATGAAAACAGTTAGTTCCATAAGAAAAATGATCTGTTTTCTCCCACCTTTGTATCGATTTTAACTGCCCCTGTAATTGGAAGTGTATAATTTTGTCCTAAGGTAAATATGAAAGGGATTGGGGTGGGGGTGTTAGGTGAGCATATCATTCTGGATGCATTGCTGACATACTTTCAGCTAGAAAAACAAAGCATTTTCCTTAGGATGTTGAGGCCTCATGTGACTTGAGTCTTCAAGCGCCTTTCCCCCACCCCTCCGCCCCTGTTCAGGCAAACTGCCATGTGTTTGCCTGAAGCCACTTACTGCTTGATCAGTGGACTCTGAACATTTTGCGAGTATGTAGAAAAATATTTAGCAGAAATCTATTCCATGTAATGTTTGTGTGTCTGTGTCCAACATGTCTTGTGCATTGGGGGGTTAGTTTCCGATTGATCTTCATAATGCCACAAATGTTCCCTCAAGTCATGTTTACATTTCAAAACGTTGCACAAGATGGATGAATGTACAATAAACAGGTCGCAGAAAGACATGAGGACCTAGAAAATACTTGCAGTAGCTCAGCATCATTGCTGAAGTACAGAAAGTGTCCTAGGGTGAGGGCAGAATCTTGGACATGTCAATTTTCAGGGGTGGACTTGGGTAATATAGCATCCTGAGCGAGGACAAAAGTGACTTCTGGTCCCGCCCCCCCCCCCCCGTGGTTCTTAAGTTTCCTTTCACTGCGCACTTAATTTTATCTCTCCTAGATTCTCTATCATTTTTGTTCTGTAACAATCTCTTGTTTTCAAGCAGAAACTCAATCCAAGCCTGCCAATGAATTGGTGATATTGTTGTTGTTGAGTTGTTTAGTCGTGTCCGACTATTCGTGACCCCATGGACCAGAGCATGCCAGGCACTCCAGTCTTCCACTGCCTCCCGCAGTTTGGTCACTCATGCTGGTAGCTTCGAGATCACTGTCCAACCATCTTGTCCTCTGTCGCCCCCTTCTCCTTGTGCCCTCCATCTTTCCCAACATCAGGGTCTTTTCCAGGGAGTCTTCTCTTCTCATGAGGTGGCCAAAGTATTGGAGCCTCAGATTCACGATCTGTCCTTCCAGTGAGCACTCAGGGCTTATTTCCTTAAGAATGGAGAGGTTTGATCTTCTTGCAGTCCATGGGACTCTCAAGAGTCTCCTCCAGCACCATAATTCAAAAGCATCAATTCTTCAGTGATCAGCCTTCTTTATGGTCCAATTGGTGATATTACAATGTTCATTTAAGTAGTCTCTATAAATATTCTACTCTCTTGAATATTTGAGCTGTATAGTCTTGGAATCTTGCTGTTAATCTTGCTAGTTCAGCATATTCTGACATTTTACTTTGCCAATCTAGCTTTGTGGGTGTGGAGTCCCCTTTCCATATTTTAGCAATAACGATCCTAGCTGCTACTACCACATACATATTTTCCTTAATCTTTTTGGGATTTCATTATTCATTATGCCTAGTAGGAAGGCTTCAGTCTCCGAGGAACTCGAATGCACGACCTGTTTCAGGACGCAGCTAAACCAGAAGTCTGAAACTGTCTTTTAGTTCGACACTCCACCCTAATATTTCTTATTTTCATGCCCCCCCACTTGCAGCAACTCAGTTGCCCATCTGACTGGAGCTTAACTTTGAGTAGGTACCTGTAAATAGGGTTTAAAAACTTTTTATTTTGTGCCCCCTTGGCTCACGTCATGTGGGGAAACCACCTTCACTGTCCTAAATCCAGGATTGCCATATTACATAGAATGCTGCTATAATCCATATATTGCTTCATCTTTATTTATAAGATCACTTTTGAGAGTAGATGCCCATGCCTCTTAATGAACACCAGCCATTTTGGGGGGGGGGATTGCACACCATGGCTCAAATTGTGTTTACTCTTTGAAAAATGAGATTATCCAGCACATATTTTCTTACTGCGTTTTCTTAAATGTAGAGCGCAAAACTTTGCTAGCCTCATGTGAAGCCTTATAACTGAATGAGTAACATTACATTCCAATGTATTAAAACATACCCTGGGAATGCGGGTCTATGGATTTAAAAGGGGGCAAAGAACTTTTTCCATTTGTAGTATTCCAGTTAGCTTCACTCTGGGTGCTTTTTGATAGACTTTAATATTTGGTTTAAATACTATCTCAGTCTATGCAAGGGTATCTTGTAGCTTTGCAAGGAGAACCGTTTCTTAATCTTAAAAATGAATTGCCTCAATCTGGCAATTTGACACAAATTGTTTTACAAGAATGCTACCAGCACCGAACATCCCTTCCTGGGGAGAGGCCTGATGAAAATCCAGTTAAAACGCACACTAAATCGGTGAGTAATTAATTCATTAATCACACAAGACAATTAGTGCTTTCACCCCGAGTATATGCTTATTCTTTGCAAGCCCAGGAAGGAACAAGACGGATGCATCTACAGCTGGAGGTATGTGCCATGTCTCTAAACTATGGTCTAAACCTGTGGCCTTATTTACACTTCTGCTTTAATTCAATGATGAGCTGTTTCCCTAATCATGCTGCTTTCTCAAAAGTTTGTTTGCTTTTCCAAATGTCACCACGCTTAAGGCTAGTCAGTAGGTGGAGGCTTTGCTGAAACACCAGCGTACCCTGGATGCAGCTGTGCCTCAAATTCCTGCAAGCTACTCCACCTGTTCTTGAGAGCCCTCCCTAACTCCTCTGTTAAGTGAGGGGTGGGCGCCTGCACCTTGAGATGGATGACACCACAGGTTTATTGTTACTCAGTGTCAATTTTTCTCAGGTGCTTTTATGAGTCTCTTCTGTCCTGTTTCTGCATTAGTTTTCAGATCCATTTTTTAAAAAGTATTTAGATAACATATGTTATATCTAAATGTATTTTATTTCAAAATATGCATTTTTACGTATGCTTCCCATCCGCCTTAGTTTCGCACTGTATTGGAAAATTTGCAAACTGAAGGATAGTTGTGTCCCATTCGATGTAACGATAGCCTGAAAGATATGGATTAGTTTATTTGCTTAAAAATGCAGACTGAACTAATTTTTCTTCCATTCCTACCTACCTAACTAACTCATAGGCTCTGCTATGGAGACCAGGACCAGTGTGATGTAACAGGTTTTCCCTAATTACTACATTTGGGGTGATGTTGGGCCAGCCACTATGTATCAGTGCTATTGTGAAGATAAAGGAGGCAGGGGGAGAGAGATGTCCTGCGATCCTTGGAGGAAGAATGAGGGCCTGTGATTTCTCATTTATTGAGGGAAATGCCCCATTCAGCCATTCTTTGAAATACTGTTCCTGTTCCTGTTTAATAAATAAAATGGCTTTCAGGTACATCCATGTGTTCAAACAAGTTCTGGATCAAATTAAGCTCTGTCCCGAGGGGGGGGGCGAGTGTAATTTGGTATGTGTCCTCAAAAGGACTTTTCCATCCCACTTGGACCAACAATGCATCAAAATAAAATGGCAGTAGGAAATGTCAAAAGGTGAAATATGTCACCTCAGGATAAATGACGGCAACGCATAAATTGTACGTATTCCTTCTTCACTCTACTCTGCAATCTGGAAATTGTATCAATATCATCTGATCCTTTTAGGCGAGATGCCAGGACCTGAAACTAGGATAGATGCTCTCCAAACCATCCCAGATCAAAAAATAAGTTACCGGTACCTTTACTTACAGCACACACAGAGAGGTGAATTAATGTGTTATATGACAAATACCATGCTTTTCTCCCAAAGAAAAGATTGCGCTTGGTTTTGTCACAAAAGGGATATTTGTTTTGCTGCCATCTACAAGAGCTGGTTGGATAGTGTTCTCGAAGCTACCAGCATGAGTTTGACCAAACTGTGGGAGGCAGTGGAAGACAGGAGTGCCTGGCGTGCTCTGGTCCATGGGGTCACGAAGAGTCGGACACGACTAAACAACAACCACCACCAGAGCTTGACTTTAAAGGCTGAAGCAAGAAGCAATGCAGGGGGAAAGGCTTTTGAATCTGATGCCACACCTCCAAACTCTTTTTTTTAATAAAAAAAAGTGTATGTGCCTCCCGCTCTCACCTTCATCTCCACCCTGCATGCATCTCTGCCATCTCCCAGTCATTGCAACTCTCTCTCCACCACTCCTTTTTCCTGCATCACTCCATCTCTCTCTTCCCACTCTTGCCTTTGGGCTCTTTTTCCACACCACTCCCTCTGCATGGAATGACCTGCCCGTCTTGCTCCACAAAGCTTCCCTTCCCCAATCACTCCTCAGGCATCTCTCCCAGCCTTCTTTGCCCCCATCTGCTTCTATATAATCATGGCTGCTCAACCTCTTCCTTAAAAGAAAATCTTTGGGGTTTCCCCCCTTTTCTTTTTTTAATGAGAACCATGTTTTGCTTGCTACATAAATGAAGGCCCGGGATTATCTAACATGGGTTTCATTTACATTTCTTTGTTGACAGATTGCAGCTGTAACCCAGACTTCATTGTCTGGGTTGTTGTATTTGAAATATATTGTAAGCCATTGCAAGGGTACAAATTCTCCCATCAGATAATGCAGGGCTGAGTAGTGTTGGCTTCTAGATGTCAGTGGCAACCTGAGCCACATCTGCAGCTTCTACTTAAAGTACTTTTATGCCGCTTTAACTGAGAGAATTCTGGGAACTGTCGTTCCTTAAGCGTCAAGACTTTTTCCACGTGTAAGGGGAATTAAAAAAAAATAATGTAAGAAAACAACAAAGAGCTCTACAATTAAGCAGCATATAAAGATTATTTTTAAAAATCAAATGGCAAACAAAGGTTTGCAGAGGAAAAAACACGTCAGGATTCTAGATTTCATTCATTGGCATCCAAGCATTGTCCTCATGGGCTGGCTATGGCTCTCTAGGGTTGCAGCCAGCCTTCCTCAGCCCCACCAGAGATTGATCTTGGAACCTCAGCGTGCAAAAAAGATTCTCTATTTCTGAGCTACAACCCTGCCACCTCAAAGAGGACTTTGGCTCCATGTCTAACATACCACATAATACCAAAGAAATCAGATGCTTTTTCTTTCACTGTAAGAAATACAGGTTGTTGTCTGTGGTTCATGGTCTTCTGAATATTTGAATATACTCAGGGCTTTTTTTTTTTAAGCCATAATTTGCTGGAACTCAGGTCTGGCACCTCTCAGGTGTGTGCCATTGCCATGATAAGAGACCAAGGGAAGCGTTCATAGTGAGTTCCGGCCCCTCTTTTTCTAGAGAAATAACACTGGGTATACTGTGTCTTCTCATAAGTAAAGGCAGCTGTGTTGGGCTCTCAGAAAACAATCCACAAAATTGCTATGATGGCACCATACCTTGTTCAGGGCATTCACAAGTGTGTGCCAGCTTTGGTACGCTCCAGGACTCTTCCTCGACTAGATGAGAAACAAAGGAGGTGTTTGCTTGTGGGGCAACAGGGACAAAAAACCTGGTGTCCAAATCTGGATCTTGTAATAGTCTCAAGATAGAATGTGGGTGGAGGCAGCAGACATTCAAATAAGACCCTTTTACATGCTGTGCAGGTATAAGCTTGCACCAAGGCCTATTGGGAAGCAGCACGGCTGATGGTTCTTGCAGAGCACTTTATCCGTTATGCTGAAAAAAGTAATATTAAATGAGTTAGCAGCAGCATCTGCGTTTTCTCCATCTGGCTTTCCACAGAGCAAAGCAGACTGAATTGACCCCCATGTGGAAAACTTGCAGCCTGACATGCTTCCTGGCCAGGGTTTGGTCTCCACGCCAATTATTGTAGCAGCTCCTTTAGGCTAGGCTTGTTTCATGAAGCTTCAACTCTTTAAAAGGCCCTCGTTGCACAAACAAAGCAGCGCTCCCGTTCCCGGATCGTTTTGAAACATCTATCAGTACATCTGAAATAATCCAGGAACACCAATTTGCTGCAGAGCTGAGAATTTGCATCTTGCTAATAAAACATTTACAGTGGGGGGAAAACAAACAAACAAATGGCTGGAGAAGGAGAGGTTTGGAGAGAGGAGGGGGAGAATATATCAGCCTGAGATAAGAAATCTGGGGCAGAAAAGGACACACACCAATTACTGCAGCTTGCACATGCATCTGCCAGCTGAAACCGGTTTCACTGGCAGTTGCCCAAGGACAAACGCCACAGGGCTGCTGACTCTCTGATGCCCTTTGGTGGTATGCCTGGGTAAACCAGACTTTAAAAAAAAAACACCAAAAAGGGGGTTTGGCATGAAGGCAAGATAGAGCTGTGCTCTTTAATGCCAGCTTCAGATCCTTGTGTTCTCCAAGCATCAATTAAAAATGCCTCAGTCTTGTTCTGCTTGCTTGCCAGAGGACAGGGTGGAATTTGCTTTCTTTCCATAACTCCTCAGATTGCTTTTTACAAGAGCAAAAGTTAGCATTTGCCTGCAGCATGGCAGAGAGAGGGAGAGAAAGGCGGGGGACCCCTGTTTTCCCTCGTTCTTTCAGGCTATTTACCCCCCTCTCTGTTTCTCCTTACAGAGAAGTAAAGGTATTTGATGTGTTGGCTCGGAGAGGCACTGCAAAGGGCGGGAAGTGCGGTTAATTTGCAGTGTTTTTCTCAACAGCACCAGCTCTTTCCCGAGGAGTTTGCTCTAATAGCTGAGGCATGTCTGTGGGAATCACGCTGAAGCTGTGAACTAAAGTGTAGGTGTGGGGTGTGGGGGCCTCTTCCAACCTGCCCTCAAAAATCATATCTCATTAACCGTGCCTAACAGAGGAAGCTCTACGCTGCCGTCATTTTACATATTTTGGGCTACAGCTGCCCGAGGCAAATGTTTTTAGGCTATTTCATAAAGCTGTCAGGCCAACATGCCTGCTTTTGTTTGAAGGAGGAATGCAAAAATAATCTCTGGTGCATCTCTATTTTGCTAAAGGAGAGAGGGGGAAGTAGGGAGGCAAAAGAACATCATGCTTTAAAAAAAAGTTGCTTAAAAAGGTTGTCAGTATTTTGGTTCTGTTCATTAAACCATACATTTGTGGTATGCCCAGCTCTGTAAGCCTGGCCTCAAGAGTTTTATATATACACACACATCTCTCTCTCTCTGTGTGTGTGTGTGTGTGTGTGTGTTGTCTACAGTGGCACCTCGGGTTACAGACACTTCAGGTTACAGACGCTTCAGGTTACAGACTCCGCTAACCCGGAATTAGTACCTCAGATTAAAAACTTTGCTTCAGAATGAGAACAGAAATCACACAGTGGTGGTGCGGCAGCTGTGGGAGGCCCCATTAGCTAAAGTGGTACCTCAGGTTAAGAACAGTTTCAGGTTAAGAATGGACCTCCGGAACAAATTAAGTTCTTAACCTGAGGTACCACTGTATATCTTTTTTCTCTCTTTTCTGCTTCACGCCATGACATCTGCATTCACAGTGTAAAAGGTGAGGATGGACATTGGGAGGCCTGTTAATTTCCTCACTTTAGTATCATTTAGGTAAGAGAAAATGGTTTGCTAATAACAATGCACGCAAGTATATTTCTCGAGTCTCTCCTGCTAAGCACAGGTCAGTTATTGCCACTGCTAGGCTCACCACCGCTCTTGTTACTAAGTGGTTACGCTAGAACACAGTGGGCCAACGTGTAGCCGAAGGGCTGCATGTAGCTTTCAAGGTATTTTGGGCGCCCCTCAGCAACATGTGACATACCCTCATGCCGCCTTCCCAAAGCTAGTTGGAGACATAAGATGAAGGAGCCTCAGGTTGCTTGGGAAGGACCTGAGGGAGGAGGAGCCCTAGAGAGCTGTGGGAAGGCAGACTTTCAGTCCTCGCAACTGCCAGATGGGAAGAGTTACTGTACTCACTAGGCCTGAGTGGTTTTGTTTCTTTGAATAAACACTTTGTGAGTTCTTCCTGACCTGCTGATACCCGTCCTGACATGAACATACCTAATTTGATTTTTCTGGTAAAAAAAAAAAATGTCAACAGTAACAGCCATCTTTCAAAATTCACACTTCTACAAATGCAATTCTCCAGCCCCAAGTGCATGAAAATAAAATAAAAATGCATTGCACTGGGCAAAATTGCATACAAATGTGTGTATATTAGGAGGAATTTGCAGTAAAATTCTGGTGAATTTTCATGAGGACTCAGGTTAAAAAACAACAACCTGATATGAAAATATGAAGACCTGAAATTACATTTGGAAAAATGAGAAAGCAAAATGGACATTTTCCCATTCCAGGCTACAAATTAATACTTACCACAAAGGTTTTCAGGGAGGTGGGTAAGAAAATAGATTTGATGGACGAGAGCATGGAGCTTTTGAAGAGGAAGGTTTAAAAGACCTAACAATGGTAATAGCCTCAGGGTCTATTGTAAGGAGTGGGGCCTACCTACAACAAAATGTTGCTTTGTGGCGTTGTCTTGGTTTAGAATGCCAGCCAGCCAGCCATGCTCACTCCCAATCTACTCCATTACAATTCCTGTTATTTGTTTTCACCTCACTGGCTGGGGACTCATTGGCCTGTTTAATTCTAACCCCCTTCCCAAAGGTGGTGTTTTAGTCAGTTAGTCAGTTTTTGGTACGCAAAACCCTGAGTCCACCCCAAAAAAACCCTCCCTCTTCTGTATGGGTGGTGCCATTTTGGCTCCATGAATGGTCCACACTCAACGTAAGTGTGCTATTCATGTGTGGCAAGGCTAGGCAGCAAAGGGTGCTCCAGCAAGCTGTTGAACCATAGGCTCCTCATTCCTGAGGGAAAGGATTGAACCTTACCGCTTGCTTAAGAGGGCAACTGGCATGTTAAGAGTTTGCAGGTTGCTTACCTTTTTTATGGTAGCAGAGCCAGGATCACTCTTTCCTCTTCCGAGTTCTCACACCCTGCATCTCCAACTGGATTGTGCTGGCTCTTCCCCACGACTGGCTCCCAGCAAGGCTTAGGGCTACCCTGTGTTCCTGCTTGCTGTCCTTTTCTGTCTGATGGGTTGCAAAGACAGCGGGCCCAGGGGCTTGCCTCAGGCTTTCCTTCTTAGGGGAAACAGCTCCTACCACTTTAATGATAGCTTTCTACCTTACAGCTCTTCTCTCTCCCACCCCACGCCCCACTTTGAAGTTGCACATCATGCACAGCCATTTAAGTTAGCTGAAGGCAGAGCTGAAACAATTCAATATTTTAGGGCCTTGCAGACAATTCATGGGTCTGTTGGGCTTGTGGGCATCAGCACAGGTGCCCACTTCTGAACACCTATTAAGTATTATGTCTGCTATGAAGAGGGACCTTTAGCCACTGCCCACAAAGACAGAATTAGTACAGGGACATGGAACCTCCCACCCTCTGGATGTCATGGGATTAAACCTGCCATTGGCCATGCTGGCTGCCTCTGATTGGATATGGAGTTCCACAACATCTGGAGGACCACAGCTTCCCCACTCCTCTCATAATACGTAAGTGTGGGAGGTGGTTGGATTCAGCCCTGGCCTTCACAGACTCTAGCTAAAAGTGCTCCCAAGAAAGATCTGTTGGAGCCCTTGGCATCATCTTGATGATGTGTCACTTGGCTTCTCTCTTTTCTTTCCTCCATCTCTCATTTTTACACACTTTCCTTTAATGGTGGCACTTCTCATGCCAAAAATCAAGGGAGAGTATGTCTAATCGACTTATTAAAAGTAAACCTAAAGCAGCACTCAATGTGGCATAGTTTCCCTAAAATGTTGGCAGCTGGCTTTCTTGGGGGGGGGGGATTTGAACTGAACCATACAAAAATATTAGACATGAACTTTGGAATGTTGGATGATAACATTGTTAATGTATACGTTAAAGGGAACGCAAGCTGAGCAGTTGATGTACATGACAACCAGCCATTGTGCACATTCACCCAACCTCATGGACATGCACATTTGCGATCTGCAATCATCATCTGAGGCCCTTTTTTGTGTGCCTCCTCCACAAGAGTTCCAGAATGTGGCAACGCAAGAACAGGCCTTCACTGCAGTGGCCCCCCATTTGTGGAATGCTCATCCCAGGCACCAGGCAAAAACCTTTCTCTTCAACCAGGCCTTTGGCTGATTCTACAGCCTTTTAAATGTGTTTGGAGGAGTGGGCATTTTTGTTTTATTTTTATACTATCTCTGCTTATATTCTGAATTTTTATCTTGTGAGATCTTCAGATGAAGGGCGGTATATGAATTTAATTAATATATGATTTGCTAGTCATTGCACACAATCCCTAACAGGTTGTTGGGAATGAGCATACATGGAGTGCATTTTGTATATTCCCCCAGGCAATCTGCACATTCTCCAGTCAGTATGCAGTCTCCAAGAAACATGCCCCGCCCCTTCTTGTTCTGAAATGTGCATTTGCACTCCCCAGACTGCTTCTGGCCCACAAAATATCCTTCCATTGATCAGCGAAGTAGCAGGAACATTCTAGTTTCTATACCACTCTACCCTAGACTTCAGTAAGAGCGATCATGAACACTGCATGTTTATAGAGGGGACCATAACAAGAACAGCCAGGTACACAAATACAGTAAGACAGTATCTCTGCAATTAAACCGGCTGGGAAAGCCATCAGTCCCCATTCCCAGCTGCTCAGCTACAGCCACAGTTCACACCTCGTTTCCCAACCTGAGTGCATATGCAGCAATGGCAGCCATTAATCTCTTGGCAACATTTTCCACACAGAAAGTGACAGCTCTTGCTGGCACAAAGCCAAGGGAAGGCCTACATACAAATTTGCTTTATTTACAACCCTTAAGCATAAATAGAGATCAGTCTCCTATCACCTCTTGCAAAAGCAACCTTGCACCTACTTCCAGACTGCATAAGACTCAAAGCATGCTACCACCTTCGAACTCTATGTAAAGTCATCAACTGGAAACATGCATCCGGACATAGGAACATGCTAAATGATTTGGGTGGAGATTGTTAGCAAGGGAATGTTGGCAAACATCCTGCTGCAACTGTACATCTGCACTTCTGCTTCTGTACATCTTTCCATATGTATCACTAACTAAGGACATGGGAGAAATTAGATTCAGTTCACATTTGAAGACGAGTTTTTCCAATTGGCACTTCCCAAAACAATATGCGGACAGCAACACACCTATCCCTTGAAACTCACACTTCTCTGAATTTTGCAGTTCAGTTCTCCAGGTGAATCATGTTTAAAAATGCATATATTAGGGGGGAAGTGTGCACAAAGATAACTATATTCACAAAAATAACATATTAAAATGCATTATATTGGAGAAAATGGCTTGCAAAATTGTGTCGTCAAAACTACATGGAAAGATTGAGCAGAAAATTGCACTAAAATCCATCAGGTTTTTTTAATTAAAAAAAACAAATTGCTAATTCCTGCAGGAATGTGGAAAACTGGGTATAAGATGGGAAAAATAAGAAATAGAGAGAACCAAAATTGGACAGATCCTTCCATCTCTGTTCACTACTTTTCTGGATGCTTTCTATTCTCAGTGTGTTGCACAGTGTTTCCCCAACACAGCAGGAGGCAGAGTGAAACAGAGACAAGCGAGAAAAAGGTCCCCATCCTCTTCCAACTGAGGTTGGTAACACCTAGGAAGGATGCCACCCCACATCCCTCTATGCTGCTTTTTAAGAGCTTGCGGCCCACAGATGCCTTGCTAGCCACTATCACATCCATGATAGCAAACATTCACATTGTATACCAACATTCCTCTAGCATACAAGGACACCTATAAATATGAATCTAATCAAGATTGCAGCAGTATGTTTATGTCACTAGGGTAGGAGGGAATCTAGTTTTTTCTCATTGCTTATCTAGGTAGCTGGCTACATACAGAGCTACTTGGAAAAAACTTACATCATGTGATGGCCCATCTAATGCCCAATTATATGTACTGTGGTACTTCTGGTTGTGCACGGATCCATTCCAGAGCTCCAGTTGGATCCTGAGGAGTTCGCAACTGGAGGTGCCGCTTCTGCGCATTTAGCGAAACCTGGAAAAATACTTCTAGGTTTGCCGCATTCACATCCTGAAGGATACGCAACCAGAGATGTACGTATCCAGAGGTACCACTGTAGTATCCTTTCTTCACAAATTCCTTACAGCTATGGAGAATCTTTGTTGCTGAACTCCAATTCCCATCATCCCCAGCAAGCTTGGCCAATGGCCCAGGGATGATAGGACTTGTAATCAACAATAAATGGCCCCCCAACCCTTGCCATAATAGGTCATTATCAGCCCCATTTTACAGACTAGAAGAGCGAGTGGGACCACGATTTGCCAGCGACCATGGCAGAGTCATGTGCACATTAACTACAATAGCTGCGCTGTGTTCTCACAGCTGAATTTGCTTGGTGAGGCTCAGCCCCTCAAAGCTCTAGCAGAGCAGTGCTCTCGCACAACCCAGAGTGTGCAAATTAAAATGTGCTCCCACAGAAGAATCATTAACTTTGTGTCATTAGGGACCTGAGGGAGATAGGAAAAGATTTTTGCTGGTGGCAAAGTTTCCAGCGTTAGCTAATGAATGTTTATAAAGTACTTTGCATATATAGTACCTTTTATCAGAGGATCTCCAAGTATTAGATTTATCTAGGAGGCCTCAGGCCTAGGCACACTCACACACAAGCTGCACACAGCCAAGGTGGTTCACACCAGGTTTTAAATTTTGATCACATCTTTGTATTATATGCAAAGGACATTTTGTTGTAGTTGAGAGGCAAGCCGTACTAACAGGACCAAAAAAAAATGGAACAAAAGCATTTTGCCAAGGAAGTGAAAGGAAGAGGAAGCGAGTGATAAGTGGCTGTATCAGGTGTGCTGATAGCTGGAGCAGAGGGTCAGATAGCACAGGAATGCTGAAGCTCCTCTCTCCCCTAAAGCTCTTCTTTGCCAAAGGGGAGGAGAGCAACACACCTGATTTGTCCTTCAAATAGTCACACGTTGCAGACTCGGCTGCTGCCTTGCAGACTAGCAAGTCAGGCATTTCTTTCCCAATGACCCTTTGTAATGGCAGAGATGCAGTGCTCTCTGTTCTAGAGTCAATATGCTGCTACATTAAAGAACCATCAGCAGGGAATGCAGAAACAAGAAGATGGAAGGCAGAAACACCCTGCAGGATTAATGCTGGAAGGTTCCAGCAAAACAGAATCACCGGCAGCTACAGAATTCAGTTTTAAAGGGCCATGCCTTACTGCCTCCAACTGTGAATGCAGAACACAGCCATCTTGGCTAGTAGCCATTGGTTTGGGGAATATGCTTCTGTGCTTCATTAACTTTGATATTACTGTGGCCTCAATTTAGGGCTAAGACATTTGGTTAAAACAAATTGGTTATATAAATTTTAATATGCCAATAGTGTGTATTACTAGCTTTATTCTACGTGTGACTTTTGAGGGCCAAACTTGATTTTTGTTTTATTGTTTAAATACCTTCATCCTGTTAAACTAAACTAAACTAAACTAAACTAAACTAAACTAAACTAAAATGCATCCCTTATCTCGGATGTCATTAGTGAGGAAGCCACCACGTTCCTTTATGAAAATCCCCCATAAAACAGTAGTTTGACCACAAGTTGTGCAGAAATGTAATAAGACTCAAAACACTTAGCATTTCCTCATGACATATCATACACAAAATGGTAAAAATATAAATAAATGCAACTGCATGTGGGACAGCAGCGAGGATGATCAGTTTGGATGTGGAAAACCCAGGTTCCGTTCAGACCACATAGAACCTAAGCTAAGCTACTTTACAAGACAGAGAGTGGCTGAAAAACTAAGAGGCAACTCAGAGCTCCTGGAGGACAGGCAGAATTACAAGCTAAGAAAAATAAAGTTCCCAGAACGAGGACTAGCTTGGCATGCTTACATTCTGCAAGCTGCCTCTGGGTGTTCTTTGCCTTTGTGCTTCTCATTCGGGTAATAAGCAGTCTTTATACAAATGCTTGTCCCCTTCCAGGCCAAGACATCAGCACCTCAGCTGTACCTTACCTGTGACAGAGGAAAAGTGGCACACGAGTGACGCTTCTGCTGGTCCCCTTCCTTTACAGCATCCAGAATCTTGGAGGAAGCAGATGCTGAAGTCTTGTATCATAGGCTGCTACAAGAAACCTGGCTGGGAATGAGCTACTACCAGGGCCGTCTTAAGCATATCCGGCGCCATGGTGCAAAGATCTCTCTGGTGCCCCCCCCCTTTCCCAGAGTTGATCTTTTTTTTTAGGGCTGGAGGAGGCAGGCAGCGGCTGGAGGGCGGCTCCTCTGGCAGGGAAGAGGCAGAGGCTGGACGCAGCGCCTCCTGGCATCACACCGAGCGAGTGGCCTGCGCTGAGCGAGTGAGCGAGGGCACGTGTGCCGCTCTCGCCAAGCGTCAGCTCAATTTTTTCCCTTTTAGCCTTCTGGCGCCCTGCAGAATTCGGCACCTGCAGACTAAAAGGGAAAAAACCAAGCCAACGCTCGCTCAGCGCGCTCATTCGGTGTTCCCCGGACTCTCGCCTGGCGCCCTCCAGAACTTGGTGTCCTGGCACCCCGCACCACTAGCCTCAATCGGTAAGACGGGCTTGGCTACTACACTATTAGCCCTGCCACTGTCAAAGCCCAGCTGCTGGCAATTTCCGAGGCAAAGGCAAGTAAGGAATACTTTGCATAAAGACTAGGGCCTAGTAATGCTTGTGCATTGGAAGAAACTCCATTTTGGAGAGGCATGGTGCACCCCACATTGCAATCTGTATTTTTGAGCTTATTCTGCACTCCTCAATCCCAAGCTTCCTCTTCAAAGGTCACCTCAATGTCTACAACAGATCTCAGTAGCTTTAACTGTTTCCCCACGTGAGTTCCCCAGATTAACCCCCTTTGTACATTTTTCCAGCTAAGATACTACCTCGGCTGTCTTCATCTTCTGCTAGTGGGTAGGTTTGCTTTGCTTGTAAGGGGATTTTCAAACCTCTTTCTTGAGTTAACCAGGGTTGGGGACCAGTCCTCAACTAGGAACACCAGGTTTTTACTATAGTTTCAGTAGCATCAGAAGTATTTAAATGTTCCACTCAGCTCCACTCAAAGAGCTTTCCACAAGTCTGAGGAGCAGAGAAAAAAATAATATTTGACTTGGAATTTGAAGCAGCCACTTCCAAGTTTGGTAGCAATATGCCACTTCTTCCTAAGGGACAGGTTTATAGAGTCCCCAAGGGCTTCACATAAATTTTTTTTTAAAATCTGCAGCAATAGTTGTTTTCGGATATCCATCATTGGGTATCCTCAGGCAATGAAAACACCAAGATGTTTTGCAGAAGAAAGGTCACAGGAATCAGAAAACAAGTCTCTTTAAATAGGATTTTATGCATTCAGAGCTATTCCTGCACAAACCTAGTACCATATTTAGGACAAAGGTTGCAAGCCTACACATATAATTTGCTCATTCATTCATACTTTGCCTTTCCCACCTGTAAAGAAGGGCTCAAAGTGGTTCACAGAAAGCATAGATTTAATGAGCAACCTATTTTTAAAAAAATACAAAAGCAGGTGAGAGAAATAGAAACATACTAGGGAGCACATCCTATTGAGCACTGGGATTTTCTGAGTAAACAGGCATAGGATTCTGCTGCAACTATTAAACTTGGGCATGAACAAATTAAGCTGACACCACAAAATGGTTGATTCAAAGGGCCAAGTGTAGGATCTTCCAAGTTTATCCAGCTGCTCTCCCATTAAAGAAACAAATCTCAGCTGCTGGACTATCCAATCCTAGAAGCAAGCTCATTTTCTCATCTAACAGTTCCCTTTTCAAAACTTGTTTTATATCTACACCTAATGGATTTGTAGGAGCTCCTAACATTAAGAAATGCTAGCTGACCGCAGGACCAACCCTCTGGCTATAGCAAGGAACCCATAACAATGTCAGCTAATAAAGAGATTTTGGGAATCTTTGTAGTCATCCTATTCAGACCCAAGCAAATCAAGTCCCAAGACCTCCAAATGAAAGTTACTGTTGTTATTGGAGGTAAGTTTATCGGCTTAAATTGCAGCATCAAGGAGTAAACTAGTTATCCCGATCTGAACAACCTGTCAGTCAATAATTTAAATAGTTTGATAATTAACAAAGTTACCACCAGGAAAGGACTTGGACCAAGCCCAAGCATAATCAGTGGAAACAACTGGTGTTTTGAGATACACCTCTGACCCAACTTGATTGGTTTCCTTCAATATCTGGTAGTTAAGCTACATTAAAATCAGAGGCACAGAGGCTTTTTGCACTGGTGGTACCAGTGTTGTGGAATGTCCTCCTTGCAGAAATACAGGCGGGCTTATTGGTAGGGGCATTTTTCTGAATCTTGAAGACATACCTGTTTCGATAAACATTCCCCTGAACTTGAACATTCTGATCTTGTTTTAACCCCTATACTTTAGGCAGGTTTGTTTCTGTATATTTTAATTGTGGGTGCCTTTAATGCTTTGATGGAACTGTATCCATATGTAATTTAAATACGGTCCCATCAAAACATTAAGAACACTCACAAGAAGAATTTAAACAACTAGATCAGAATCTTCACATTCAGGGGAATGACATCCCTAGGAGAACAGAGTTGCGAGTCAAGAAAAATTTGGAGGATCGCTGATTCCCTGTCCCTAGCATAAGGGATTACCTACTCACAAAGAACAACTGGAAGGTTAGAAGAGCCAATTGTGCAGAGCTGCAGCAAGTAGCCTTTGTCAGTGGGTACCTTCAGGGCTCACAGGGCACAATTTCACACAGCACACTTGCCCACCTCTATTGCAATGTTTGGGGATTGTTGGCTTGGCTTACGATGTGATAAGGTGACAGAAGACGTGCTTAATTCCTCCTTTCTCCTGGGCTTCCATGGGAGGAAGGCTATGATATACACTGGTTCTCATTAATAACATCAAATCAAACTAGATGTGTGGGGCAGTCATATAAGTTCACAAATGGCAACACTCATCTACCCTTATCTTATGGTGTTCTGCTGCTTTCAAGCCATTTTTCTGCAGCTCAGTTCCAATACCAAAGGTGAGCTAGGTAATGAGATAATTGCATAAAGCCCTTACAGGTCTAGTTTGAGGGCACATGGTGCAGTTACCTTGCAGAAGCTAAGCAGGTCTGAGTCTGGTCAGGGCCTGGATGAGAGACTGCCTGGGGGGGAGGGAGTTCCTTGATGAGAGGCAGGATATAAATGTAATTAAATGGGATGGGGGAGAGGGAAGAAAGGCCGGTTTCACTTCTCACACATGCACTTTTGAGGAAAAAGACCCCAACTCCCACCTTACATGTGAACAGTGCAGACAAAAATGCTTTAACACAAGCTATATGCAAATATTGAGCTACATTCTTGAAGTATTCTCTGCTATTGCGGACATTCTGCTTTGATGTGCTGACAGCTAGCTCTTCATGACAACAGTGCTGGATGCAATAATGCCATCTCTGATGTTTGATGGAGTAAATACTCGTTAACATTTTTAATAAAATAGTTATTTTAATGCAGTATTTAAAATAATTTTAAACATCTGTCAGCAAGACTGAATACACAACCAGGGAAATGCTGTACTTTACATAAATAGTAAAGCTATGCATTTTATTATACAATTATCTTTCTTCTTCTGTCTGCCTTATCCCACCAGTATCTTGCTGACATTTCACACACACAAATAATTCACTATGTAGGTTTAACTAACTTAGTTCAGTTTTTCTAACAGAGAAACTAACTAGATTAGAGCCTCTCAACATTCTGCAGTAGTCCTGGTGTCTTAAGTTAGACGGTTTCCCCAATTTGTAAGGTGGCATACCCAAAAGCTTTGAAAGCCTTTAAAAATAAAGACTTTAATGGTAAAGACATTCAGCTGCTATCTCTTACCCATCCCAGTATACACCCAACATTATACATTATGTGCACAGGGTAGTGCAGAATTTGTAGAAAAGTGCAAAAGGTGTCTTCATATGGCTCTCCACAACCAACTTCTTCTGGAGTGATTCACAGCAGGCAAACCGGCAGGCTCTCTTTAAAGTCCACCAGAACTATCACTTCAGCTCCTTGCAGAGTTTTGTGCCACAGCAGAATTTTTTTCCCTATTAATCGGATTTCAGAATCGCATCCAAACTTCCAGTTTAAGATCAAATCCCTGATAACTGTATGTCTGCTCTTTGATTCCCATAATGTAGGAAGCAGGAGATCAAATAATTATATTCTATACTTTACACAAAGCAGTGTTCCACACTGCAAGAGCCTCCAAGATAGTTCCCTGCTTTAAAGTCTGCACAGATGCAAAACCGAACGCATCCAAAGTCATTGTTATGCTGGAAATGGAATGGAAAGGGCAATCGGCCTGTGTTAAGTGTTCCACCAGATTTGCCTTTTAGATTTCGGCAACTACATTTCCAAAAGCTGCTCGCCCGAACTCTTACAGTTCCAGCTTGCTTCATCCGTCCAGTAGTACTGGCAGCACAAGCCATGCCACTGGGAAGTCCCCTTTCTTTGGAGGCAATAGATTGCAGATCTCACTTTGGCACTTCTTTGGCTTGCTCCCAAGTGGTTTCTCTTCCAGCTAGCTATAGCGAACTCTAAAAACTAGGACAGCTAGCGAGGTTGAATCCTGTAGGCAACACGCTAGCAAGCTGCTTGCCTGCTGGTTTGTGATTAAATACATTCGTCATACCACCCTTCCCCAACTGCAGCATTACAAGGCACAATATTCATGGGATAATATTGCAGATTGAAATACTGACACAAGTGTCGCTTATACTGAACTTCGCAGGCTCCTGAAGCCTTCTGTCTCCAGTGCATTCAGGCAGCATACATGTTTCTAGTAACCACCCTGTAGACTGTTCTAGGTGGTTCCCTTCGTTTAAGAAAAAAGGAAAAGGAAACAGGTGATCACTGTAAACCAAGGTTTCAAGATAGTGCAAACAGGTGTTCTTTGGCAACAAATGCTGGCAAGCCCAAACGCAAACTGCCTAGCCGTTACTTCAGAAGAGCTCGGTACAAGGCTAGAGAGTGCTTCAGCTCTTTTTCTTGTTCCATACAGAATATCAAGTCCCTGAGGCAGATGCGTGTTATTCGTGGATGAAGATTTGGTTTTGCAAGGCTGGGTGATCTGTTTAAGCCCTAGAACAGGAGAAAGGAGAGAAAAGGTGTAGTCATTAAAAATAAATAAAACTCACTGTACAACGTAAGTGCAACTCCAATAGGATCTTATACTGCATGAGCTTCACCCCTCATTATTTGCCCTAACTTTAGAGGTCTCCCATGCAAGCGATTGCTCGACGGGGCACAGCTGTCTTTGCAGGAAACACATGCAATTCAGTATGCTGAGACCCGTTTCTCAAAGAATTGTGTTCAGAGTCTTCAGGAAAAAATAGGATAAAGCTCTTAAATGGCCTCGTCCTGAATATCCGAAAGGAGACCTCAAAAAATTCCACCCCAGCCTTAAGATCTATTGGAGAGGTCCCATTATCAATACCCAGTTATTTAAGGTGTGACGGCCCATGTGCTGCTCCTCCATGGTAGTATATGGAACTTTCCTAGGGGTCGTGGGGTAGTCAGAGCCTCTTTCACTTTTAGGAGAACAGCAAAAAGCCTTCTTAGGCTTCATGTCAAGCTATCTCACACTGCTTTTAAAACTGACCATATAACCTTAGTATATGGTTTCATTATTGTTGGAAGCCACCCAGAGTGGCTGGGGCAACCCTGTCAGATGGGCAGCATATAAAATATTATTATTATTAACATTAGCTGCTTTAAGTGGGACAGAAATGTTTTTTTTATTTAATCCAAACCACCTTAAGGATATAGAACAAAAGAATTTTAGACTTGTTTAGAAAGTAGGGAAACAATACAAGCCAACACATTTAAACGCTTGGCGACTGGCATGAAGTATATCCATAGGAAATGCTACTGCTACTACTTTGACATCAGCAAACAGACTTAAGTTGATACCTGCTTTCTCTCCCAAAAGAAAGACTATTTCTCCCACTAACATGATACAAGACAACACCAGCTGAAAACTGAAATAAGAATGCCATCGTTTTGAAGCTTTCCATTTGTTCAATGGCTTGGAACAAAATAGGCATGGGAGAAATATCGTGGCCATGTACAGGGAGAGAGAGAGGTCCCTCTTGTCTTGGTAAGACACAAAAGGGTCACAGTTCAAAGTAAGACAGCCCCTTACGGGGAGGGGAAGCAAGGGGGGTGGCTAGCTTTGTAGCACAGCTGCCACTACAGGGTTGAAGAGGAGGTCACTCCAACAGGATGCAGCAGAAAGCTCAAGGCATTATTACAAATGAAAGAAGCCTCAGGGGATTCCTCAGCAATCCAATAGCCATGTCCTTCAGAAGTCAAATAACTTTAGGGAGGGGAAAGTATTTACTTTCTAAACAGAGACCAGCTTAGAGGGCTTAAAACTGAGCATTCACACACAAACCTGTTCATTCTCATGTAGCCCTTTGAAAAACAAAGTGTAAAGGACAAAAACCTCAAAATTCCCCATGAGCAATCTCCGTATCTGGATCCATCTCTCCACCCTTGAGAACAGTCATAGCTTGAGCTCATGTAAGGTTTACTCAGAGGTTTGAGTTCAGTGGGGCTTCCTTGTGGGATAGTGTGCACTGCAAGGATGGGGAATCTTTTCAACCTGAGGGCAAGCATGAGGGGGTTGTTTTTGATTTTCTTAAACCAGTACAACGCATGTGGATTATGGGTTTTGCCATATTCACAAAAGAGCACACATATTTGTGTATGCTTCTAATCATATGCAAATTTACATCCTCCCTTGCGTGGGGTGAAGGTGACAAACATAAATTAGGAGCCAAGTGCAAGCAAGCAAGCAAGGAATGTTTCTGACAAAACAATAATTGTATTTCTATACTAGAAAGGACTTCACCTGTTCAATTTCTGCCTGCCACACAGCCGTTCCAAGCACAAGAGCCCTGCTCTCCCCCCGGTGCCAACCCTAAACCATGCAAATAACACTCTCTTGATTTTCTCTGTAGATTAAGATAATGGAGAAAGACTGCCTGCCCTAGTTCTTCGCAGTTACTCAATACACGGCATAATTTCTGAAGCATATGTTACACCCTTTGCTCCGAAACCTCTTCCACTGCTTCCATGTTTGAAGGTGCTGGCTGCAATTACTTAGGGATTAAAATAAGTCACTCTGTTGTAAATCTGAGGAGAGTGTCTGAACATGTACATACATGCTGTAAACCAGTCCCAGCATAATTTAACTTGACTCTCTCCCTGTCATCTCAAGTTTTTACTGACCATATATCCCTTGGTTATTATATTTGTTCTGCTTTTTGTGTTGCCTTCATTTTAGCCTCTCTTTCACGGGCCCAATAAGTAGACTACTCATACCACTGGAGACAAGGTTGCCCAGTAATTTACATATCTTCCCCATGTATTCTCTTCTGTTCAAAGTACTGAATTTGCATCATTCACGTGTTGTCTCACAAAGCACAAATATAAGCAGTGCCTTTTTTGTGATGGAACAGAGTACCATCGCCTCTTTTTTTACTGGCCATGAGTGTTGGTTAAGGTTAAGTGAAGTTTTCCTCCAACATCTATTTAACCAAGCAACACTTGAGTCTCTCTCAGGGAACCTTCCCAAGGCAACAGATTTGAGCTTCTCCCACACTGGGTGTGGAGTTGTTTAAACTTTGTCAGGATGAGCCCGTCATTTTTATGATTATTTTGTATTGTCTTTCTTTTATATTATGTTTTATTGTACTTCTAAATGTTGTTGCATACACCCCAATATTTTATATGAGGGGCAGTCTAGAAATATTTTTATGAAGTAGATAAATATGATAACTTAATCAAATGCACACAATAGCCCATATAGCTTTTAGCTTACATGTAGAATTTGGAAACAGATGTGCAAACTGAACTCTAAATGGAAGATTGGCATAAAATCTGGGAGACTTATCCAAGCCTTTCATTATGTGCCAAAATAAAAGAACTGTCATGCAAAATCCTATCTAGGGCTCCCCCCAAAATAATAATATACAAAACCAGATTGGTCTCTGGTTTAAGCTGGTATGCATGTTATGTTTTTTAGATGCTTTAATTGCTTTAAAATGTTTTTAGATTGTTTAAAGTATGTTTTCATTTCACTTTAAATTGTATTGTTTAACATTCTGATGTTTGTTGCTCTGGCCTCCTTTGGGCGGCAGGGCAGGATACAAATTTAATAAATAAAAGTGTGCTTTTCCACATTGTGAGAATGTGAAGCTGTAGCAAGGTTTTCGTTTTTCCTGCTGCTGTATATGAAAGCTGATGAGTCGTATCACAGACACCATCCTTCCTCGAATCCAGCCAACAATTTGCTGCATTCTTTTAATAGTTAGCATGACAAATACAAAGTTAACAGACATTAGCAATAATGTTACATGGTTGATGTACTAAGCTAATCATCACTAGTCCAAGAAATACTCAAGGGCCAAAAATACAATTATATAGTATCCATTCTCAAGAGACGATCAGAAGAATGAGCATTAAATTTAAAGGTTCTGCAATTTGTTCCAAAAGCATTTATATAATGTTTTCTTATGCGTGTACAATACATACATGTAATGAAGTCATGCCAGGTAAGAGATCCACCCTTGTTTCTCATTTACCGTTGGCAGATAAGCTTGAGTTAGCCAAACAGTGGAATTTCTTTCACTCTCCCCATCAAGTCAATTGCAGAATATTCTCATGAGAAATCTACGCAGCAAACTTTGGCCAAATGAAACAATACAAAAAAAGCTCAACAGCTTTTGTGTCCGGATTTTTAACTTTTTGAAATATGGCAACCTTATGCTGTGCTGCATTTTGTTTTTTGAAAAAGTTTTAAACCTACACTGGCTTTTTAAAAAATATAAAATAAAACCAGTAGAAATCTCATGTAAGACAACTTCCTTTAAGGTTTTTATTAGCCAATGCAAGATTAGGGTTTCACAATGAAACCAGAATTCTGAAAACGAAACAAACTTCAGTTGCCAAGAGATTGTAAAGTGGAAAACATGCTTCAAACCAGAGAATTCTGCTTTTTTCTTCTTCTTCTTCTACAGGTCAAGTGCCCACAGCACCACTGTGAGGTGCTCCATCAATGTGCCATGTTGAAAAGCAACACTTATAAAGAACTTCAGTTGACCTTCTATTTCTTACTGGGATGAAAAAGTCTCCAAGACAGCTCTCTGACAGTAAAATAAGTAAATTCAAATACTATACAGCACTTTTGATTTTTAAAAAGGAGAATGAGAACTCTTAGGACACCTCATGGCATGACAGACATGTTTTCACTTGAACAATTTAGGAATAAATGTGTATGTTTATGATCCAATTATCTTCACTCATGCTGGAACTTCACTAAACTGTCAAAGATCTGCAAGAGACTAGGTATTAATATTCTGTTGTGTAGCTTTCCTCCCCCAACTTACATTGTGACATTTCTACAAGTCCTTTCAAATGTAACCAACAGAGTGTTTTACATATTGAGACAAATTACTGGAAATGTAGTGTCAGTTTACTCATGATTATGCCCAAGATTCATGCTTACATGTCACTATCTGTGGCTGCATCAGATCCTTAATCTGTACCTGGAGGTAACAAATACTGTACAAAATGTGTCATGTTAACTTAATAGACGATTATTAAACTGAAATATTCTGGCTCTTTGCCACATCATTTTAGGCAATATATCATCAACTAAATTATAAAACTCTTGACCCTTCACATGTCATCAACGTTTGTGTTATCAATATGTTTAGCCCAGAGCTACAATACAATTAGTCATTTAAATTGCAGATATCTTTCACACAAGAAAATAATTAAGTTCATCTCTGTACAGGAATGGCATTCTATGGGCCTGTGAGCTGCACTGCTTAAACCTATAAATGGCAGTCTAGAATATTTTAGCCAATTTACAGGCAAACATCTGACGTTGTGAGTGTGGCCCAAACTGACAACCTTCTACGAAATTCAGAGATGAAACTGAAACTCCACCATCCACTGACAGATGTGACATACAACACATTTGTTGCTTCCTAGTCTCTTCCAATGAGACTGTGTCTCAATTACAGAGAGTCCCAAGATGCACCAAGCACTTACAATTGAGGAGACTCAGTCAGCATGCAAGTCAAGGAAGCTGACAAGCTTCTGAACCCAGGAGTAAGGAATCTGCAATCCTCCAGAGGCTGTTGGACTATAATTCCTATCAGCCCAGTCAGCATGCCCTACGGTCAAGGATGATGGGGCAGCAGTAGGTTCCACAGCCCTGCTCTAGAATATACATTTGTCTGCACAATTAGCTGAAAGTCAGTCAATTTGTGCATTATTCCACAACCATGGGAGTCAGCGCTTAAGGGGGCTTGAACTGTTATGAAGACACAAGTTCCTTTCTGGCTACCCTGTGCCTGTGTTAAGGAGTACAGAACATTAGCACCACAATCATGGCAACAACCTGGTTGTCCCCATAGTTTTTGCCAATGCACCAATAGTGTCAAGTATGGTGCACACACTGATACCGAAGAGATAGCTATCAACCCTATTTCACATAGATATGAGCATATAGGCACAGTGCTGCAAATGTGATTTTTGAAGAATCAAATCAAAAGGTAAATCTTGCTTCAAACCTCTAATCTTCAGGAGAAGAGTGTCCAGGCTTATGCAGTCAAAATGGCAGCATCAACACAGAAGAGGGTACTCATAGGAACCCTGGGATTGGAACGTCACCACCAACTAATGTTCTATATGTGGCAATGAATGGGAAGACTTCCTTGGGCAGAGTTTAACTGCTTTCACAGGAAAGTGCCAAGGAGAAGTCTGGAAAAAGTGACCTGGCCCTCAGGTAATAATGGCAACCTTCCCAGGAGATGTCTACCCAAAACACTTGGCACGCTGGGAGGGGCATAAGCAACATAAACTAGTTCACTCCCCCCCCCAAAAAAAATGCTTTAGCTATCCATATAACTGTATATATATGAATTAAATGCATGCTTCTGGTGCATTACCTCTAGTTTTATTTAACACTTATAGAAAGATAAATAACTGGAAATGGTCAGATGTGTGTCAAACTGCTTAAGCTCTTTGACATTTAACAGCTTTAGAAAATAAGTATCTTTGCACTCGATGGATATAGTTCTACATATTTAAATTAGACATGTTTTCTCAAAATATGCTTTTGGTGATTCCTAGTGTGTACAGGCCCCCAAGCCATATTCTTCCATTTCAAGGCCATCCTTTCATCTCTGAACAGAACACTGTTTACTCATCAGGATGTTTTGCTTTCCTTGTTATGCGTATACTGCAAGCATTCTGCTTCTATAAAAAAAAAAGATTTCTCAGAGATTATTTGATTTAAAAACTACTTTACAGTCATAACTCTTCAGATCCATTTACAATACACCTCACCATTTCTAAACCCCAGCAAAGAACCAGGACACTTCAACACTGGTTGGAACAAACTGCTGGACCCTTTAGCACTCTAATATCCGACAAACTAAAAAGGAATTTGCACAGGAAGTCCCAGCATCTATGTAAAAGATTAAAGCTCCCAGAGATTTGTGTACTGTAAAATAATGTTACAACACATGCCACTCTTCCTCTCATGGTTAGAAATCTAAGCCTCTGCAGCATGGGCTGGCAAATATTGGTGGCCACATTCTCCCACTCCCATACCTAGTGATATTAAAGTTATGGCCTGTCTCAAATTACTTGGCAAAATTATATTCAAGAAAGCAGGCCCCATCACACTCAAATATTCAACCTGGGTCATGTTGCTTTTTTGTAGTTGAATACCAAAATATATTCTTCATACACCTAAAACTGTTAAGTCTTAACACAACATTGTGTTCCCACTTCACAGCTACACTTGCGGGTGAGCTGCAGTTGGTTGTCTCTCCCTGTTGAAAGTCCACTCTGGCCAACTAATTTCTGTAGTGCAGGGATAGGGGTCCTTCATGCCCCCAGATGTTGTTAGACTCCAGCTCCCATAGGTCCTTCCCAATGTGACCAAAGGCCAGGATGGTGGGAGTTGGAGTCCATCAACATCTACAGGTCCCCCACCTCTGCTATGTTTGGAGCATCACTCGTAGGTGCTTAGAAACCAAATGAATTAACTGACTTGCTACATATTTTATAGACACCCTTATAAAGATGCAAAGTGTAGGCATAGCATGCCTTAATGAGTGCTTCCCTTTATGTTGCACAAAATGTTGGATGCTATTGTTCTGATGTATAACTCTATTGCCACTGGCATTTTCATCTAGTGTTATGTAGGGTTACAGCACAAGTGTTTAATAAGGTAGGAACAGCATCAGTGACAGCAAGAATATGTCTAAGGGGCAGCCATTATATTATCCTCTAGAATTATAGAAAAGTAAAAGCTAAGAATAATTACTACCTTGCTCTGCTGTAGCCTTCACCTACTTAATAGTAAACACCATGATTTACCTAATGAAAGCCGAATGGTTAAGGGAGGGACCTGGGAAAGTTGTTATACCAAGCTCATGATTTTAAATCTTTTAGCAGTAATTAAGGTAGATAAAAGCTCATTCTACAGGCTGCAAGAAGATAGCCACTAATTTATTAAAATTTCAAGGCACACACCCAAGCTCAAAGGCAAGATAATATCCCTGTTGGTGGACTGATTCACTTTTGTTGGCTAGTCAAAAAATTATTCCACCATTCTTGCCCTGAGAAGCAAAATATTATACCAGAGCTCACTTGTCCCCTGAACATCCTTAAAATTCTGGGCAACATTGTTAGGGAACAGCCATTGGTTTTAAACATCCCATGTGGGTGTCCTCCATTCGAAGGCGATGGGTGCTCCAGTCCAACCTCATCGGGAGTACGCCATGTTAGCAAAGGCAAATAGGTATTTCAAGTGAACTTTTAAATTTCTTTGAAATAGCTGGCTAGTTTTATAATGTGGGGGGGGGGGGGGGTTGAAATGTATTCAGACGATCATTCTAGCTTTTTTTAAATATTTGTTTTATATCTAGACTTAACAGCAACCAAAATAGTTAGGCAGAAGAAGAGTTCTTGACTGACGGAAACCCAGGAACTTTCCATTCACCATCATGCAGAAGCAGGTGGGATAACAAGAGCAAATGGATTTTCTTTCATTATTCGGGAACTTATATATATATATATATAGAGAGAGAGAGAGAGAGAGAGAGAGAGATGAGATGAGATGAGATTCAGGATGAGAATTCTGAAATGCTGTGAGACATCCAAGATAGGTGGGAAAAGACTTGAGGCTTGCCTTAGATATCATACAAATGATGCCCATGACATTTGCACAACCACAGCCAATGGAAAAGACACTAGCCACCCCTGTCCTCTTGCTACGTTTTACTACAGGAGTAGTAAAATACCATTCCTTTTCAGAACACAACTCATAATCATGCAGAACTTTTCTGGATGCCAAGAGGCTGCTTCATTGCCGCTAAAACTGATAAATATCAAGTCGCGTGAAATTCCAACAATATACAAAACAGAAACACAGTTCAGCTGGAAGATACTAAACCAAGAAGGGTTACTGCACGTACCTCCAGTCCGGATGAATCCAGTGGCCTCTTTTTTCTTGGCCCAATGGCTGCCAGAGCTGCATGGTTAGCCTCCATTTGCTGCATTTGTGCAAGTTCTAATTGCTGCAACTAATTTAGGAAGAAAAGAGGAAGTTATGAGTAGGTTGATCTGCAGTACCCTGAAAGTCACGGCTCAACTTGAGTCAGTTAGTCTTAGCCTTGGCCAGTCTTCTACAGTTAGAAATTCATGAACCGAGTGTGTTCTTGTTTGCTTGTTATCCCATTTGTATAGCAATAAAAAGGTTCAACAAGAAGCATATTTAGGGACATCATTCTATAGGGCACTATACATTTGTTTTGGAAAAAAATACATACTTCAGTGGAATATTTACCATTTAAGAAAGTATGTAATAATCTCTTTAATATTAAGCATCCCATTCTCCATTTCCTATATTAAAAATACAATTTATTCTGAAAGAATCTATTAATACTATTTTAGCTTATGTTTCCTCCGTCTTGCAGGAAGCAGTTTTGATTTATGAATATTTACCTAAACCTCATTCTGGCTGCTATTTGTAATAGGCTGAGATGGCTAGAGCAATGCAGGTAGCCACCGCATACATCTCTTAGCACCAGATCACAAATACATACATGCAAAATACTTGAGAACTCTGCACTATGACAAGATGCAAATATATGAATCACTTCTACTGAGAAGTATTGCACAGGAGGTATCAAGTTCCAACCTGTTAAATCTGCCATGGCCAATTCACAAAAATAAGTTTAGTGCATGTTGCAGACAGACAGTTGTGCTATGTGAACCAGCTCCCATATGCCTTTACACCCTAAATTCATCCCTCGAGGGATGAATTCAGCTACAGCAGCTTACAGCAGGGATAGCTACATGCACTCCCGATGTTGTTGCAACTGCCATCAGCCCTGGCCAACATGGCCAATTGCCAGGGAGTATGGGAGCTGGGAATCCAAAACATCTGGAGAACCACAGGATAGATATGTTACTTATCCCTAAACCAGATGAAGCAATGTCCCACCAAGTCTCAAGACTAGTACTCTATAGACTTCTCAGCACTACTATATATTTGCTCAGAAGGCACAAGTCTTGAGATCAGAAGCCAGCCAGAAAGCATTTCAAGCCCATTTTCCCTTCTTCGATTTTTCCATCTGCTACAAGTACAAAGATTTTTTAAAAAACCTGTGTAAAGATCAAATTGCTATGAAAACGTTGCAGAAATTGTAAAATGGTCTTTGTTGCTGCTGGCCTTTTTAATAATAATATATAGGTTTTTTAAAAGTCTGGTCTTGAAGCAGTCAGGAGTTTCTAGGTGACACAATAACCATTTTAGTTAATCTGACCTGAAGCACAAATAAAGTGGAGGCACATTTTTTTAAGCCCTTCCCAATGGTGAAATGGCATTTGCAGCATAGCTGTAATCACATGAAGCAATTTTTAAGAAGGGGAAACTGCTCTGTTCTCCTGTTCAGTTTTAAGAAAAGATTTCCTTACCATCTCACAGAAATTGGATTTTTCCACTTTCATAAAACTTGCAGACACACACACACACACCACATTTCAGTACAAGTAGGAAGGGCAAGTATTTTAGTTTAGGAAGAAGTACATTGACTTGTTGCTTTTGACGCACTTAAACTCTTCAGATGCTAGGCAGTTGATGGTCACTTGAACTATTGTTTTATTTTGCCCATGCACCAGGGCATTCTGAATACTTAATGTGCTTTAATAAACAGAAAGCATTATCTACTTCACTGTGGTACAGAGCAAGCATTATCCACCTGATAGGTACAGAAATAATACATTCCAGAGGGCAGTGAAGGCTCCAAACAACCTTCAAGTGCCATTTTACATTCAAGGGAAGCTGGTTTGAAACCTTTAGCCCTCATAGGTTCATAATTTAGCCAGCAGAATTCCTCTCCATGTTGCCCTTCCAACAGGAGATGCAAATGCAACTAAACTATCCAATGACTGTTGCACCTATTACCACCTGTCATGCCATCTGATATGTAAAACGAGTGACATTAGTTCAGGTCAGATGCAATGGGAAACTAATCTCTCATGGCATGAATGAGACATGGAAAGTTTCAGGCTTGTATGCACTTCCCTCTTGTCTCATCTACTTGAACTTTCAATCCTGATTTTGAACTGTGCAGTTTTACATGGTGTGCAAATCTGACTTGGTGCATTCTCATGTAGGACAGTAAACAGCCCACAAAAAGAACAACTGCAGCTGAAAGTTTATAGGAACAAAGGCTACTATGTGGCTTTCATGGACTGATGGAAGGTTTTATTAGAAAATGTATACCTACTCCAAACAGAGAACTGTGCTAAGTCTGGGTGTCACAGTTTAAGGAGGCCTTTGGAAAAAAAACCTGTAGTGTGTCCAATAGGCAACCAGGACAAAAGGCTTGGAAACCATGTCCATAAAGAACTGTTCAAAGAACTGAGTATGTTTAGCTTGAAGAGAGTATAATGGAGAAACAGGATAGTGGCCTTCAAATATATCAGGCACGTCCAACCTAAAGTTGGTTGCGATCTATCAACAAGTATCAAAAACTGGCAGTGATCTACCACCCTCCAAAGTCATTTAAGTTAAATAAATAAATAAATGGATCTTTATTTCACAGATATAGTAGCTATATATGGATATCATTATGACAGATCCAAATAGCTACTAGATGGACAAGTAACTAAACAAGTGAGGAAAGTCAAACTATATTTTTATATTAGTTTGCACAGATCTGAGGAGCCAGCTTCTCTCTTTGTGTGTTAACTCTTTCCCTTCTGAGTTGCTTCCTTCCTTGTTCCGTGATTCTCCTTCGCTGCTTCTGTCCCCGCCCCCATCAAAGGGAGCCTTCCCAAGCAGCTCCTCCTTGCGCCTCCCTCTGTCTCTGGCAGCCGCCTCCTTCCCCATTGAGAAAGCCAGGCTAAACCCACCTCCCCTCTTCCAGCAGCATCACAGAGACCTCCCCCCACCTCCCTCGTGCCTCCCTCCATCTCCCCGCATGCGCTGCTCAGAGAAAGGCCCTGTGATTGACCAGAAACAACCTCGCGGTCCACCGAGGTCTCGCAATTGATGTGTTGTACATGGCTGAACTATATGAAGACCTGTCACACAGAAGATTGAGCAGACTTGTTCTCTGGTGCTCCAGAAGAGCAGTGCTAGAAATAATAGGTGGAAATTGCAGGGAAGGTGATTTTGGATAAGCATTAGGAGAAACTTCCAAATAGCAACAGCTTCCCCACTAACAGTGGAACAAACTGTCTTGGGAGTTGGTGGGCTCTCCTTTGCTGGAGGTGCTTAAGCAAAAGTGGGCAGGCATCCATCAGGGATGCTGTATGTCCTGCTTTTAGGCAGGGGGTTGGACTAGATCTCCAAAGTCCCTTATAGCTCAACCACTCTAAAAAAAAAACACCACACACAAACACACACAAAAAACCCAAACAAATACACAAGATGAAAAATGCAATAAAACCAAACACCATTTTACAGCCTATAATATTCACGTATGGACTCTGCAATCTTCCTGCTCTCTTTTAGACCTTTGTTGTCAAAAAGTTCAACTTACTGTCTAGCACAGTGTTTCCCAAACTTGGGTCTCCAGCTGTTTTTGGACTACAGTTCCCATCATCCCTGCTAGGTAGGGGTGATGGGAGTTGTAATCCAAAAACAGCTGAAGACCCAAGTTTGGGAAACACTGGCTTAGCAGCTTTTCCTGTTCCTGATTTATTTTTTAAAAAGAATGTATTCAGCCATCAGCTTCTCAAATTACTTCTTTGCTTGCTTCAGTTTATGCTCATTTATGAGAATTTCCCCCCTCATTTGGATAAGACTTCTATTTTTTAAGGAACCCTTCTTCCCATTTATAGCTTCCTTGACCTTGGCATTTATGCCTGCTTGAATCCTCTTGGCACTTGTTCATCACCATTCTAGTCTGTAGTACTACTGCAGTGATTTAAAAGAAACTTCAAAGCTGCCTGAAGAGGTCTGACCCACCTGACCCACCCCTTCAACTTCCTTTTAACTAATCCCCTCATTTGAGAAGTTTCATCTTTTGAAGGCAGGTGCAAGTGCTAAAATTTCCAAGCAACTTTCCCCTTACATATTGTGGCCACTTTCCCCAAGTGGTCCAGCAACACTTAAACACCATATCATGGGTAGGCAAACTAAGGCCCGGGGGCCGGATCCGGCCTAATCACCTTCTAAATCCAGCCTGCGGACAGTCTGGCCCCCAACAAAGTCTGTGGGGGGAAATTTGCTGACCCCTGCACTACATCCTGGGTACTGCATGACATTAGGTTAACACCTTGCCTCTTGCTCTGTGGCCTCCATGAGGAATGATTATGACTTAGAATAACTTGCAGCATCTTGAAATTTTGTCCAGCATTATCTTAAACCACATTTTACCTACTCAGTGTGAGGATTGTTGAAACCACCACCCACCACATCTTATGCTCTGGCTACAGGTAAGAGTTGAGAATGAAAGCAATATCTAAAGCTTACCATAAAGCCAGAGGAAGGGTGGTATTGGAAAGGAGAACAAATACCAGAAGGTCAAAGATGAGCTGTTTTGACCAACAGGTCAAACTTGTAATCATCAGGAATGGTTTCAACTTGGAAAGTAATCCCTTTTAGTTATTCCCATCCCAAAATCAACTTTGAAAGTTACGTCTCAAGTTCCGTTTCTACCTGGGGAAATGATGGCAAGGCAGCATGACAGTACCAAAGCACTGTTATCCATGGAGTTGTGCATATGCTGTTAGGAGAGGCTCAGAACTTACAGGGTTAAGAGTTCTGAGTGATGACGCCTCACATTCTGAGGGCGGGCTTAGAACACTGAAGGGAGTGGTTTCTCTGTGTTCTTTCAGTGTGCGTGTTAGCTCCGTTGAGAGAGCAAGCGACATGTCCGCTCTGTCGCCAGGAGATTTATAGATGTTGTGTTTTGCTAAGGAATAAAGACTTTAAGATAAGGAGACTGCTGCGTTTCAGCCTGAGTTATTGCCTTCGCACGAAGAACGTTCAAGCTTCTGTTCCGCTGTGTTTTACAAGCTCTGCTGAGTCAAAGGTCCCAGGGGGGAAGACCAGAGCGCAAAGGAAGTGTGCCGGACCCCCCGGACGAAATTGACCCTCAACAGGTTATGGAGATCAGCAATAAAGATAAGCAACGTTCGTGCGTGTGAGAGGCCTGCAGCCAAAGGCCAGCTGATGAGACGCTGGGAAGTGAAACTGCAGGCAAAGAGGCTGAGGAGCAGCCAAAGGCAGCTAAGGAGTAGCTGGAGCCAGCCAGGAGCTCGCTGGGAGGAGCTGGGATCTGCCGGACCGGGAGGTGCTACTCTACCTGTAAGTAGGCTGAGCCCCGGGGGAGAGATGGCAGACAGCCATGAATCGTCAATCCCTTTTGATAAGATGGACGGGAGCAAGGCCTGGGCCGGGAGAAGGCAGGCACTGAAGAAAGCAGTGGGAGCCAGGCCAGAGGGGGCTGAGAATTGCTCTGAGGAAGCTGCAAGCCCAGGAGGGGCTGGAAGTCCAGGAGGGGCTGAGGGACGCCCAGAAGGCCCAGAGGGGGCTGGGACTGTGTTGGAGGGCTGCCGGAATGCCCCTACACGTGAGCTGCATGCTGGAGAACAGCTGAGAGAAGAGAAAAGCTTTGCACCAGAGAATGGAGTTGCAGGCCATTCCAAGAGTCTTGAGAGTGCCCAGGCTGTTTGGCAGGAGCTGGAGGGGGTTTGCAGAGAAACCACAGCAGAAGCCAAAAGCCATTTTCCCAACGGCAGGAAAGCCTCAAGGAGGAGTGCTGCTGGAAAGGTTGGGGGGCCAGAGAAGACCAAAGGCAAGTTTGCAAAGTTTTCCACTAAGCGATGTTTTGTTTGTGCCTCGGCTGAACACCTGCGTCGCAACTGCCCACAGAGAGCAAGGGAGCCAGGGCAGGATGTGTTCAAGGTCGCTTCCCATGGGAACCAGCCGGGTTTCCATGGCAACTGGGCCTGCAAAGGGAGCAGGCGTGAGAAAGCTTATCAGCTGACTGCGTCGATGGCTGTTTTGGAGAACACCTGCAGCAAGAGCCCCAAGGTCGGGGGCAGCAGGAAGTCAGTTGCTAAGGCAACAAAGAAGGACAACTCCGGAGGGGGGAGAGTCCTACGTTGGGTTGTTGACTCGGCTGCGAATGCCCATTTGGTAACAGCGCCACCTGATGGACAAATGTTGAACTGCAAGGCTGTTTCAACTGAGAAAACAGTTAAATTTGCTACAGGTTCACAGGGACGTGTCACACTTCTTTGAAGTCTCTCAGCCCCACTCACCTCACAGAGTGTTTGTTGTGGGGGAGGAAGGGAAAGGAGATTGTTAGCCGCTTTGAGACTCCTGAAGGGGAGTGAAAGGCGGGATATCAAATCCAAACTCTTCTTCTTCTTCTTCTTCTTCTAACCCATGTTTCTAACATGTTTGTCTCTTTCTTACAGGCTGAATTGAAGGTTTATGTTCTCCCTGAGATAAAACATTGCCTGCTATCTGTACCGTGCCTTTTACTGGAGGGAGGGGGGAACACTCATGTTTCATGTGCATGCGTGTGGCACAAGAGAATGTCACATGGGTCCTGTGAGGACATTCAGATGTTATCAGAATGCACCAAAGGGTGCAAGGTAAGAGAATGTGGTGCAACCCTAAATTGCAGGGCTTGTAGAAAAGCCAAGAGCAAGGGATGCAGTTATCCCAGAGTGGAGAGGGTAACCACAAAGCCTTTTGAGCTTGTGCACGCAGACCTGTTTGGGCCTATGCCTCAGCCAAGTCTGGGCAAAGCCAGGCATCTGCTGATTTTGATCGATGATTTTACTAGGAACTCCTGGGCTTTTTCTCTGACAACGCAGGAGGAAGCAACGCAACTGATCAAAGCTTGGGTTGCTGAGGTGGAACTGAGGTTCTCCACCAAGGTGCAAGGGTTCAAATGTGACCGAGGTTCAGAGGTCACTGGGTCTGCTCTAAAGGGTTTCTTTCGCCAGAGGGGGATACGTCACAAGGTGACTTCTCCTCAGGAGAGTGGTGTGGCAGAGCTTAGGAGTAAAGCTCTGGTTCAAGCATCAGAGATTCTACTGGATGACTCTGGTTTGCCTCAAAGTTTCTGGGGGGAGGCAGTAAAAATGGCCAATTTCACGATGAACAGGTGCTACAATGCAGTGGTAGGTGACACCCCGTATTTCCTGCTTCATCGGCAGAAGCCGCTTGTGCATTTCTTTCGCACTTTTGGTAGCAGAGCCATGGTGCCTGTACCAAAGTTTCTGCAGCAGGAGGGTGGCCCAAGGTACCAGGAAATGATCTTCTGTGGATATGAGCCTGCGACAAAAGGGTGGAGATTCGCATACCCAAAAGGTGATCAGACCAAGCTTCTGGTCAGTAAACAGGCTGAGTTCTTTGAGCAGGATGGTTGGGCAAGGCGCAAAGCGCGCTCTAACGTTCACTCAGATTGTCTGTCTGACTCTGAGGAGGAAGGAGAGCCAGAGCCTGAACCTGCTGGTGGAGACCAGGTCCCTGAACAGAGTAGGGCGTCTCCACAGGTTGTTAAGGGAGTGTCCAAGAGTGAGCCCTCATCTCCTGTGCGCATAATGGAGAAAGCTCACAGACGTGTCAAGTCAGAGGGGGAGTCTTCTGATGAGGAAGACGCACATGCTGGCCCCAGTGGGTCAAAAGGAGCACCCCAGTTTGTGCCCAGGCGGTCATCGCGGGCTACAAAGGGAATTCCACCTGAGAGGTTTCAAGTCACAAATGCGTGGGTTGGTTTCGCACAGTGCGAACCTGAGGTTTGTGAGGTTCAACAGGTGCCTAACAACGATGCCAGGACGGGGCGGAAGGCAATGGGGAAGGTGTTGAACACTCAGAAGTCCTCTCAGAACGTGATTCGAGAGGGGGTGTTAGGAGAGGCTCAGAACTTACAGGGTTAAGAGTTCTGAGTGATGACGCCTCACATTCTGAGGGCGGGCTTAGAACACTGAAGGGAGTGGTTTCTCTGTGTTCTTTCAGTGTGCGTGTTAGCTCCGTTGAGAGAGCAAGCGACATGTCCGCTCTGTCGCCAGGAGATTTATAGATGTTGTGTTTTGCTAAGGAATAAAGACTTTAAGATAAGGAGACTGCTGCGTTTCAGCCTGAGTTATTGCCTTCGCACGAAGAACGTTCAAGCTTCTGTTCCGCTGTGTTTTACAAGCTCTGCTGAGTCAAAGGTCCCAGGGGGGAAGACCAGAGCGCAAAGGAAGTGTGCCGGACCCCCCGGACGAAATTGACCCTCAACATATGCAATATTGATAGATACAACCCTGAAAAGAACCAGAGTGACTCCTCCGGTTGAATGTGCTTCTGGTGTGGGCATGAGTATAGGTAACTGAAATGGCATATTACTTTAATTATTATTCCAATTCCCTCCCCCAGTACTGAATTTTGCATTGTAAGCTCTTTGGGGCAGGCAGCTCACCTTTTGCACTCTAAAGCACTACTGAACACTAATGGAGTTATGTATAAGGAAGTCAAAATGTTTCCATAACTGGGCACTGCACCATTCTCAAGTCACTCCTCCCAAGGTTTAGGGTAGTAAAATGCACAACTAGAGGTAAATATCCATTAAGAGTATCTTATAGGGAACTGCTTTCTTGATGGCAAAACTTAGAGGGGCAGAGATGAAGTAGCATTAGGCAAGTAACAATGGTAAGTTGTAAGTAATATGCATATTTTGATGTATAACGTCAATCCCACTCAACGCGCCTAAGGAAACCTTCTGATGCAGAGGGTCCAAATCCCCTCACTTATGCTCTCCTTGCATTCTGTGGGCATTCCTTTACTTTGGTTGAAGTCTGGTGCATAGATGCCGAGACCATTTCACAGGATTGCCATTTGTACTGCCTCTCCTCCTACATTAATCCAAACAACGAGGGCCCTTTAAAGCATTCATAAATAACCTGCTGCTGCTGCTGCTATTGGCACTTAGAAGCCAACCGTAGCAATGTTAAGCAACGACAAATTTGATAGTTCAAGAGGCACAGTTAAGAAAAAGATTGCTCAGAAAAAAACAAAACCACTCATTTACCACAGAGATCCTTAAAAATGGCATGGAATCAGTCAAGTAACTATAGAAACCAATTTCTTCAGCTCTGTATCACACATCTCACACCTCAATTGTCTTTATTATTGTCTGCTGTCAGATCCTTAATCAGAAATGTGAACAGGCTTGATTTATTCAGCGGGGAAAAGAATCTGTAGGTCAAGTAAAAAAAAAAAAATCTCACTCACACAGTCTTCAACCTTAGGTATTTTCATTTAATTCTGTTCCCAGTAGCTCTGGGGGCAACTCCAGTGAGATCCAATATTAAGGCTCAATTAAAATAAGCTCCAATTAGTGGAGCTTTTTTCTCTCCGGCTAGAAAAGTCAGGAAATGGATATTGGGAAATGTAAAAAGTCAGCTACTGAGAGGAGGCTGCAGCAGACATAAATGAACTTATTTGTTGATTTCTGCAGTTGCTATGCAGAGGCCTCTGGGAGTAAAAGCTTAACCAGTCTAAGCTATAAACTAAAACCCCTGCAGCTAAACATGAACTGCGTGAAACAAGGGCTCCATTCCAGAACAGAAAACTGCTGGGCCCAGAAAATTAAAAGCCAGAGGCGTTTTCCATTTAAAACTAAATCCCAGTACCGCCTCCCAGCCAAAGAATTATAAGCAGTATCAGATTTACAAAACGAACAATTACCCTGGAAAAATGTAGCCTATTGTACGGTCCCAGATGCTAAATCTCAAAGTGTCTTTTTCCCCCCCTAATCCCACATTATATTCCTACCAAACACACTGCTGTATAGTTTAGGCCTGTCTAGAAATAGTTCTTTGTAAACTATGAAAATAAAATGTTAAGAGCTCATAATTCATTGACCTCATTTGAAGTGCTGCCCTTGCCTGTAGCAGTTCCTGTCCTTCCCCAAGGCCTCTGCAAATGGTATGCAACAGCAAAATAAACCCTGACCTAATTGCCAGGAGAGGAGGGCTGCCAACCTTCCCTCAGAATACAAAGGCAAAGCGTGGGGACTTGAAAAAGTCATACCTCTTTTGCTTTCTGCTTTAATCGCAGCTGCTCCGGATCTTCTTTATTGGTACGGCTCTATCAAAAAGGAAAGGAAAGGAAAAGAAGGGGGGAGGGAGAGGAAGAAAAAGAAAGACGTTTAATAGAAATTACTAGCACCCAAACACAACATTATCTTTAAATATTTAATAAGTTACAATTTTCTCTTCTGATTGGAAACCTTAGCTGGAGGGAATGAATGCCTCAAGCCAGATTGGCTCTCACACACACACACAAACCCCCTCTCTTCATCAGGGACTCCATTCTAGCCCAGAGGAAGCTTGAACTAAAAATGATGCTAACATTGTCAGTCAGGTCCAGCCTAGGCATGATGATGTTCATGTCAGCAACAGACACTTGGGAAAATGAGAAAAGCAGCAAGGAGGGAGATAAAAAGATCCGGCACCATATTTGATGGGCATGCAGAAGACCTCCTTAAGGAGCCTATTTTTTCAGTTCCTATATTGGGCCATTTTAAAATAGGTCATTTGCAAGAGTTATAATAGGTTACGTTTAATAGGTCCCAGGCAGCTACCAGTGGATCATCCGGTAGGGGAAGGAAAGACTTCTAGGTCCATTAGCAAATTGGTGTAACCTTGAAGCTCCTAGCTCAGTGCATAAGCAACTTGCTGAAGGCCACACAAAGCTCAGTCATCCCCTGCGATCTGTAATGTCGGATAATAGGAATGTACCCTTTAAGTTAATTCTAAGGCATGTATGGGGAACCTCAGGCCTGGGGAGTCCAAAGGTGGCCTCTCCAGTCCTCTATCTGACCCTCAAAACTCTGTCCAGGAAACACCCATTTCCCCAGGCCATGCTGATCACCAGCCCTACTTCATACCTTCTTCTTGAGAGTTTTTGCCTGGCTGGAATCTGTCCTTGAACTCTGCTTGCTTGGTTGGAGTACAGGGAAAGGTGTGTGGGTGTGAACTGCCCTACTGTACAAAGGTAAAATTCATATTTGTTGCACCATTGACCTGTGGTTCCAGGAAGGTTGCCAGCAACCTTTGCAAAGCTTAATGCTGGGTCCTTGCAAATCATAGCCAGAATCCACCTGTCCCAAGATATAGTCCCCTGCCCAGTAGTTTGCAGGGGGCTAGAGTTACATCTTCATCAGACCCAAGTTAGACACACTGAAAGCTATATAAAGAGATAACTTCCTGCACTTCTATGCTTGGCTACTGAATTCTGCACAGACCCATGGACATGCAATATGGAAGTCTCTGGCAAGAGGTACCAGCTGCCAAAAACTGAGAAGTCTGGTGGGAGATGACTGAAATGGTTTAAGAATTGGAAGCAGAAGTGTCCTCTAGCTGCTGCTCATCCATTTTTGTCTTCAACATGAAGCAACAAAAAATAATAATAGAAGGATAGGCTACAAACTCCCCACCATCTAGTTCTAATTTTTGAGTGTTTGGCTCTGTCTTATTTCTGTTTTTAACAAGAGCAGCATTCAGTAAATGGTCTAGAGTCATACAGCCCAGACATAGGCTTATTACCAACAACTTTGAAATAGTGATAAATAGTAATATAACCAAAGTGTATGATGTTTTCCTATTTGCTTTTAACATCAATCTTTTTTTTCCTATGGGATATCTTTCCTAAGCATTTCAAGTGTCAAGGGGGCCCACTGGCACCACACAAAAAACACACAAATGCAAGAAGTGTCCATAGATTACAACATGTTTGGACTCAGGAGCCCTGTTTAGGGAAGTTTTTAATGTTTGAAGTTTGATTGTGTTTTTAATATTCTGTTGGGAGCCACCCAGAGTGGCTGGGGAAACCGAGCCAGATAGGCGGGGCATAAATACAATACAATAAAAAAATATTATTATAGAAAATATTGGAAAGATGGAGAGTAGTAGTCCACTGTTGCGGAAAAACTTTGCCAGAGTTTGAACCTTTTCGGTAAACCTTGGGATCCACAGAGTCCATGAGTCCCTGAATCCCTTCTCTGAGGTCCAACTTCTCAAGGTACCCAATTACTGTAAAATACCCATCCCCTACATGGATGTGCTTGTATAGTTCTTCCAGCTGCAGCAAACTGGCAGCAGCTAGGTCTAGGAATATTTAGCTGCCGTAAGTCTTCTGCAAATAACAATTCTCTCACCTTGGCTGCCCGGAGCAACACCTCTCTCTCTTCTTCATCCTTCCTCTGCTTCTCGATCTGGTCCAACTGCTCAAGAAACCGAAGCTGGGCCCTTGTATCACTAGTTATTGTGTACTTGTCATTCCCCTAAAAAGCGGGGGGCGGGGAGAGAGAATTTATGGTTGTTTTAAAATACAACATGGACCACTGGCCCCCAACCTAGATGTTAAAAGCAAGTCAGCTTGCATTAACGTAATAGACAAGTTTAAAATAAATTCAATGCACATTTGCTTACCAAGATTGCATCTGCTTATTTTATTATTTATTAAATTTAAATTCCATTAAAAGCTACTTTCCTCCAAAGTGTTTCCGGATTTTCAGTTAGCTTATCTATACTAGCTATTAAAACCAGCCATTTGCTCCAACCCTCCCTGCCACAAAAAACAACAACCATTTTTGCCTATGTCCAGTTTCAAGCTTCCAAGCTCAGAAAACAGGCCCAGCACTGAACTAAACTGATGCCTGAAGACACTTAAAGGCAGGGAAGAATGGGTGCATATAATTGGAAGCATGCTGTACCTCCAGTGACAGGCGTGCATGCTTGGGATTGTAGACAGTCCTAGGAGGAATCTCTGGAAACTCTAGTTAAGAGAGAAGCCTGGAACTGCTGCCAGTTAAAGCAGACATATACTGGTCTAAATGAACCAGTAGGTGGAATTGGTATGTGTTAGCTTTTTAGGGGACGCGGGTGGCGCTGTGGGTTAAACCATAGAGCCTAGGACTTGCCGATCAGAAGGTCGGTGGTTCGAATCTCCGCAATGGGGTGAGCTCCCGTTGCTCGGTCCCTGCTCCTGCCAAACTAGCAGTTTGAAAGCACATCAAAGTGCTCCGGCAGGAAGGTAAACGGCGTTTCCGTGCGCTGCTCTGGTTCGCCAGAAGCGGTTTAGTCATGCTGGCCACATGACCCGGAAGCTGTACGTCGGCTCCCTCGGCCAATAAAGCGAGATGAGCGCCGCAACCCCAGAGATGGTCACGACTGGACCTAATGGTCAGGGGTCCCTTTACCTTTACCTAGCTTCCTTTTGGTTATTGCCATTTCCATGACTGCATTTTATTCTTACAACTTAATAGCCAAGAACCTCCTGTGTCCATGATGAAGCATACTTTAAGGCAGATTTTAGATATAGGATGCCAATACAATTACTTTTTAATTTTTTTTAAAAAAAACCCACTGACTGGAACAAGACTGTTAGGAGACCAAGAAGCTTAATGATTATTTCCTTTACCTTACAGGTCATCGTACGATGCTGAGCAATTACAGTTAGTTTCTCCAGAAGCCCTCTTAATCTCTCTTGTGTAGCATGGGAGATCAAGTTCAGAACATCTGAATTAACTTCCGTAATGTCATGGCTTTTACCTGTGGAGGCAGAGAAAATCCATTACGTGTTTTAGTACTAGCTGATAATTGAAATAATTAGCACAGCAGGCATTCTGTTCCCCCTGGAAGTCATACCCATTATGAATAAAGGTTTGGGAGATTGTGATTTTCCTGGTAAAGCCACAACTTCAAAGATCTTAGACATTACATTAATAAAACCTAGCCTACAGCTTCAGAAAATAGACATTGTTTCACTTAGCCCCTAGAATCACTTTCCTTGCAAGGTCATTTATAGGACAAAGTTAATAAGAATACAGAAATCAAGGCTTGTGGTTGGGAGAAGGGAAGTAGTTGTAGCTGTAGAAATTAGTGCCATATTCGGTTAATTTCAGTAATTAAAAAAAAAACACAAAACCACACGCACAGTTACGTTTTGCCCTGTTTTGACACAGTGCTTGTTAAATCTTGACATGCTAATGAACTGAGTAGCTTTTCGCAACATACTGGGCCTTTTTCATACTCCAGTCCAGCCAACAGCATATGGCAGCTTGACCCAGTGTCTCAAGGCAACAGCTTGGAAAACAGCGAAGTCCAATAGGGCCTTAAAGCGGCCCCCTTTCCTCTTCACCCATAACTGCAGCTTGCCTGGGTGAGCTCTGCTTCTCTCTCGTTCTGCATCCCTTCACTCCCCCTAATATTTTCAGAGCAATGGCACAGAGGCAGACTGCTTTAAGGAAAGCTGCTTGAACCCTACACTAAGGCTAAGCATCTTCTCTGCCGTGCTCTGCAGTAGCCCATGTAACTAATGAAGGCTTCCTCTGGTTGACAACAGACCCTGCTTTCAGCACAGGCTTCGTAAGGTGTAGCAGCTGCCCAGGCAATTCAGTGCCATGGAAGCAAAATTACTATTAAATGCAGACCCAAAGGCATTTTCCTGAACCTGCACTCTCTCCCCTTCAGAGATTTGAGAACTTAAAACAACAAGTATACTAATGCAGAAAAGGCGTATTTCATGCCAAGAATAAAATGTACCCTCAAAATAGGTGTGCAAGGGGTTGCTGGCTGCTATCACGAACCTCGGCAGAGAGTAAGACAAGCTACTGTTTTAATATTAAAATGGTCACCTTTTACATTAAGTTGTTTATGGGCAGAAAGCATATTCCAACATTTGGTTTAGGCTGCACTTTACACTTCTGCAAAGCAGCTTCACTGTTGGTAGCTTGCAAACATTTGCGGAAATTAAGATGTTGAGATTTGGGAAAACAAAGAAAACTAGGATTTGTTTAGAGCAGAGATGGCAGATTTGCAACCCTTGGGCCAAATGCAGCCTCCAAAGCAATTCTGTTTGGCCCCTGGTGGCCATGCTAAATTTTAAACCAAGGTGTGTGCCCAAGTTTCATCCATGAAGGACAATGAAAAATGCTACTTGTACAGTATTAAATTCACACTTCTAATGTTTAACTCTTTGGGTTTTGCATGCAGAGTCCCCGTTACTAAACAGCGTCTGTGCTCTATATCTGAAACACTTGCAGCTAGATGATTTAGGGTTTGTAGGACCTAGCCACATAACTTCAGTTTGTGGCCATATGCTTCTGCCATTCTCCTTCCTCTGGCTGAGGCCATTTTGGGGCAGGGGAGAAAAGCTGGGGATCCAAGTCAAGGTGGTTTTGGAACAGACTTTCACATGACATACCGGTAACCCCTTTCCAGGAGCAACCTGTGGCCAAGACACACCTGCACCTTCTACCCCCACCCCAACCATAGGGGAAAGGTACGCACACCCAAAAAGATGTTTAAGGGGAAGACAACCCTAGAACATCCCCTCCTATTTAATTGTACCAATAGTGGGATTTGCTTTAAGCACTGCTGTTGGACCTCTTTGCTGTCTGGCTGATGAGTTGGGCACTATCCTTCTCATAGCTGCTTGGTCAAATGGCCCCAGAAGCCTATGCACCAGCACAATGGCTCATGGAACATTTCTCTGATCTACTGCTTCAAAGATGTATTGCTGGCCTGCTCAGAAATAGAACAAAACCCTCAAACATCAGTAAAAAAAAATCTCATCAGTAAAGGGATTTCACAAATTGGAAATCACCACCTAGAAAGCCCCATCAGCAATAAATATCAACTGGGTGCCACCAACAAATCAGGTCTCCCCTGTTGATTATAGGTCCAAGATGGCTTGCGGCCCGAGCCACATAGGGCTGTGTATGCTGGTATTAACACGCTAAACAGAGTCCAGTAGGTCATTGGCAACCTGCACAGTGCTTTCAGGACTGATGACAGTCACATTGTGTTGCCTCACTAAACTAGCAGCTGCATTCTGCACCAGTGGCAACTTCCAGGCAGTCTTCAAGGGCAGTCCCACACAAAGCACATTGCTGTAGTCAAGATGGGAGGTCAACAGAGCATGGACAGTTGTAGCCAGGCTATCCCAGTCCATAAACAGCCATAGCTGGTGAACAAACCAAAGATGAGCATAAACACTACTAGCCACACAGACTGCACTTGGGGATGCAGTGACAGGCTGGAATCTATAGGTACTCCCAGGCTGCAAACCTGTTCCTGCAGGGTGAATGAAGCCCTTGCAAGAACAGGTCATCCACCCAATTCCCATGTTTCTTGCTTCAAGATTTCTTGGGCAGGGGTTGAAGTCTTTGACTGCATGTGTTAACCAAACAGATTTGTGCAAAGCATTGGCCAAAATCTCTAGTTTCCCATTTATAAGATGAATATTGCTTCATAATCTCACTTTCAGTGCTGCTGCGATCCAAGCTAATTTGCTATTTAAAAATTTGGCTGCTTAAATACAAGTTCCGTAACTCAGTACAGAGCAATGCCAGTACATTCAGGAAAGAGGTGGTGTCAAAGTTAAGATTTATGCAGCCTGTTTTGCATTCTGAAGTATCCCACCCCCGCCCCCCAATTTTCTCACCCGTTTCTAGGATCTTCTTCTGCAGTGCATCTGATGAAAGGAAGAGTTCTTCTGGACAAGACCGGATAATTGCGCCGATTGATTGAGATTTCGAACCGAATATGCATGCACTCTCTTCACTCAGGTTGACCCCAGCCATAGAAGTCACATCGTTGATGTCATCTTCATCTCTACAAGCAAAATTTCTATTATATTTTGTATTGGGTTATAAAGGCAAACTGTTCTATTAAACACTGTGCTTACCAACATGACCGTAGGTCCTGTCACTAACTAGGCTGCTTTATTTCTTTGATCTGCACTAGCTAGAATTTAGCATTGCAAGTTGAATGTTTAGGTAAACTTGGCAACTTTGGCATAGTTCTCTACAAATGACATAAGCGGGAAAGTGAAGGCTCCTGAGAAAGTCGTCACTGACCATGATTAGAAGTCTGAGGGCTGAGTGAGACATTAAAAACAACAACAACTGAAGAGACTTTGTGGGTAGGGAGATTAGGATCAGAGAAGCAAGTGGGGACGTCCTTGTAAAGAATTCAAAATTCTGCAGAGGGAAAACTTGGGAAAGTGGCAATTTGAAGCACTGAAGTTCAACCTCATTTAGAACAGGTAAAAGACTTATTGCCTGGACACGAGAACCACTTGCCCACAGAACCACTCTCTCTTGTTAGGGCTTAATCTCAGTTTGTTGGGGGCCCACCATACAGCCCACAAGTACAGCCACACACAGCGGCTCTTGATCAGATACTGTGGAGAAACAGAGCTGTGTGCCACCAGCATACTGATAACACATGGCTCCATATCCCCCGATGACGGCTTCCAATAGGTTCATATAGATGTTAAATAGCACTGGGGAACAAGCAAGTTCCCTGCAGCACCTCATAACAAATGTCACAGGCCTGATGAACATCCCCCCATACCACTCTTTGGAACTGATGTTGCCGGTAGCATGAACTGGCATAAAACAATGTTCCTGACACCTATGTCACATAGCCAGTCCAGGTCCATGGTTGATGGTATCAAAAGCCACAGAGAAATCAAGCAAAAGCACAAAGGTTACACTCTGCTTGTTGCTCTCCCTTCAGGGAGACCAAGGCTGATTTCATCCCAACATCAGGTCTGAACCCAGACTAAAATGGGTCCAGACTATCGGTTGTACCCAATAATGCCTGCAGCTGCTCTGCCACAACCAGCCAATGACAACCACAGACTAGGGGATCCAGGGTGAGCTTATATATACCATATTTTTCGCCCTATAGGGCACACCGGCCCATAGGGCGCACTTATTTTTTTTTTTGGGGGGGGGGGGAAATAAAGAAAAAAAAATTCCCCGACCCCAGCCCCCAGAACGGGTCCGGGAGCAATGGCGAGGTTGAGCTTCGGGGTACAGGCTATCCGCAAGCCTAGGGAGCCCAGCGGGAACTCCAGCGGGACGCACACACATTTCCCCTTCATTTTTGGAGGGGGAAAAGTGTGTCCTATAGGGTGAAAAATACGGTGTCTGTGTGTGTGTGTGTGTGTGTGTGTGTGTGTGTGTGTGTATGTATATATATATATGTATATATGTATATGTATATGTATATGTATATGTATATGTATATAGATAGATAGCAGTGGACACAGCACCAGCTCATTCAAGGTAGGCCCAATACTTTAAGCTTGCCAAGAGCAAGATCGCATAGAAAAATAAGCACAGTCAAGTCAGAAAAGTATTCGATCTTTTAGTTTAAAAAATAAGGTTATCAGAGAAATGAAGGAGAAACAAGGACTTGAACTTGTCTGTGTAATGGTTAAAGGAACTTTACTACTACAACAAAATGAGTAACAAGGGTGTATTGCAACATGGGTTCAATTGTTCAATTAACCTAATATTTAAGAGAACTTGATATGCAAGCTGGGGCCATTCTAGTTCATTCCCGTAGAGCATTTGATATGGTACCACAAGGAAAAATACTCCTTTCAACAAGCAAAAAAAGAGTTACAAGTATTACAAGTATTGAAAGAAAAGAAGTGGGATTTTTTGGGGATTGATCTTGAACCCATTTGTTCATATTTTAGTGAACATGGTAATAAAAATGCACTTAAGGCTCACTGAGTAACATGCTCAAGATTAGGGGGTGGCATGAATTGATCTTTTCACTAGGACCTAGCAAGCAGGTATGCTTGGGACCGAGTCCCCAGGATCAGACTGTTTGCCAACATCAATAATATTTCCTCCTGTGGTAGTTATGGATTATCCACAGAAACCATTAATCTGGGACATTTATTTTGTCAGTTACAGAAGTTGCTTCTCTACTTAAGCATTTTATTAGTTTGGTTCATAACTATGTTCTTAAGTGTGGAGTACACTGATCTAATCAAACTTTCCAATTGAAGCAAGTCCCTCCTGGTTTTCTCATTTAGTATATCCCATTTAGTAAACTTTTCAATGAAGAAACACACACAAAAACTTGACAAACAAGTCTTTAGCACCCTCTGCTGTTCAAATATTGGCCCTGCACTTTTCACTATTTTAATTACACAATTGTTCTAAAAATAAGGACAGGCTTGAGCTAAAACCTGTAAGATGCCAGCCAGAGGCTGCTAATCAAAATCTGCGTGGAACAATTTAAAATTTAATCTAGGATTAGGTTGGTAGCAGCTATATACTCATCTGTGTTCATTGTCTTTCTTTCCATTTAAGAAAGCTCTCACACAGGTAAAAAGCAAAATTAAGACATCTGGACAAAAGTAAGATTGTTCTAGCTTTAGGATGAAGGATTTCAGATTACCATTCTTTTTACCGAAGTGTGATGCTGCAAAAACAATGGCTCCCAAACGCTTTTCACCATGGACCACTTGAAAATTGCAACAGGTCTTGGTGGACCAACTTAATGTTTTTTTTCTGCATCATGTAGTGATTTTAATGTGCTGTGCTAGGTGATGCATGATTTTGATCATATTTTTATTTCCCATATATTGTATGTCATTGCGTTACAATTTGAATTCCACAGAATTCAAATTGTAACGCAATGTAAGAAATGTAACCAAGAAATAGCAATTAAAATGAATATGAATATTTAACATGATGGATGCACCACCTTCCACATTCAACCACAGACACCCCATGGACCATGTGAATGAAGCTCTATGTGGTCCACAGACCAGAGTTTGGGGAAAGCATTAAGTCCCCCAACCCCCAAGTACATAGTCTCTTGTAGGTAGTGTAACTTCCAGCTAGAATCTGCAAACAGAGATAGTGAAATAATCTTCCTTAACAGCCATGAATTATCACAGTTATCTTTCAGTTTTAATTATATGGTAGAAGTTCAATAGAGCATTTGATGCTGCTAACTGCTGGGATGTCAGACCTTCTGCTACAACTTAGAAGTAGTAGTGAGAACAGAAACTTCCTGAACTACAGCTAAAGTAGCTACCCTAACCTTCCATATTTGGAGGGGGAAAGCTCCCTTGCTACAGTCTTTTGCCATAGTATAAAAGGTAAAGGGACCCCTGACCATTAGGTCCAGTTGTGACCGACTCTGAGGTTGCGGCACTCATCTCCCTTTATTGGCCGAGGGACCCGGCGTACAGCTTCTGGGTCATGTGGCCAGCATGACTAAGCCACTTCTGGTGAACCAGAGCAGCGCACGGAAACACAGTTTACCTTCCCGCCAGAGTGGCACTTATCTACTTGCACTTTGACGTGCTTTTGAAATGCTAGGTTGGCAGAAGCAGGGACCAAGCAACGGTAGCTCACCCCATAGCGGGGATTCAAACCGCCGACCTTCTGATCGGCAAGTCCTAGGCTCTGTGGTTTAACCCACAGCGCCACCCACGTCCCTGCCATAGTATACTAGCACTAAATTAGTAGAGTTGCTTTCTCATCTTATACCTACGGCCCTCCACCAGATATTGCCAGAGTCTTAGGGTTACTGGGCCTACCTTATGTGCATTGAAGTGTCTAAAACTTAGATGAATGCCATACTTATGCCCTACGGCCCCAGCCAGCATGGCTAATGGTCAGGGATGGCAGGAGTTGTAGTCCCAACATCATCTGAACAGCCAATGGTTCCCCTTCTGCACAAGATGCCACTGACATCCTTGCCTCCCTCCCCAAACCCAAAACATTTTATACATGGCACAGACTTGTACTAAATCCTCGTGCTATTACACCAAAAGGTAGCACAGCACTAGTTTAAGGGGAAAGGCTAGAGCCCAATAAAGGAAGGGGCCAAGATCTTCTGGAGTGACTTTTTGCCCCAAGAGTGGACTACACTAATGTGTCAACTTCTGAGCCTTCTATGCAACAGAAATCTGAAAGGGATTTTCCTTCCAGTTACTGGCCACATTAAAATGATTTTTTTCAGGGTGATGAAAACAAATACAGCTTCTTTTCCAACAATCACAGACAACTAGACACATTTGATTTCAATTGAAATCTGTTAATAAATCTCAAGCCTGTATTAAACCCTAAGATTCAGCTAACAGGTATGATACCCTTCTGAACCCTACAAAAATGCTGCTGGGCTATTTAAAAGGAATAGAGTTTGCCGACATAGAATTAGCTTAAATCTATCAGCAATGGGCAAATATAGTATATTTGACTACCTCAAACCCCAACAGAATAACTAAGAAAAATATGGTATGTAGAGTTATTAATGAAGCTGACTTATTTTCATCAAGGATCAGTGAAATACAATCTGTGTTCATAATTTATGGAATAATGTTGTATTACAATTACTTTTTCTTTAAGTGTTCCAACAAGAATTGACTGAATTATCTAATTTCATTAATATTTTTTTGAATGTTAAGTGTGCAATTAAAATTCGCTCACGTATACTTTACAATGTATCATTTGTTCAAGCATTTTATTCATTGCTTAGGATAAAGCAATCTCAAATCCAAAGATTGCTTAGGATAAAGCAATATTGCTTAGGATAAAGCAATCTCAAATCCAAAGATTTAAAATGTGTGAAGTTTTCGTTCCCACAGACTTAAATTGTATTTTCCTTCAGTGAGGTAGCAATACTGATATTTTGCAATGTGTGGATTCATTTAATGAGTTGGACAGTTAGAAGACAGGATAAGGAGTTCAAAATAAAAGAACTAGGATTAGCAACTAGATAAATGAAAGGCTGGACTTCAGGAGCATATAACCCAATCAAGCTCTGGAATGTAAATATCTGAAACAGCTGGCAGGGCAAATTCTAGGCCTTTCCTTTCATTAGCACTAAAACATCAGAACCAAGGAAGCAAAAACTCCCATCAGAAATCTTAAATATTTATTTAGGCATCACTCAATTCTCTGTGGCTGTTTGCTTCCCACCCACCCCCACACCCCACCTCCCAGCCAGGCTTTTGCATAGTACACAAACTTCCGACTTTGTTTATTTTTTACCTGAAGGATTTTGTTCCGTTCTCCCTTATTTTATTTCTCTGAACAGGAGATGCTTGAAGCGACAGAATTTTGTTTCCTGGCAGGGTAATTTGTTTCACAATGGAACCTAAAAAAAAAAGATGAACAATCCATAGCAGAAAGCAAAATCCTTAATGACATTCAGCGCACAGCGCACCCAAGAACAGATATCTGGAGAGACTGTGTCCAGGATTTTTCTTTTCTGTTTTTTTTTTTAATGAAAGCTGTGTATTTGCTTCAAGGTCAAAATGCAGTTCCCATACACATTATCTGCTCAAGTTATTTTATCAGGACATGGACACCTGGACAACTGTGTGATAGCTAAGAATATTCCAACATCAAAGGTATCTGTAACTGTTGCCTTTAACAAAGGCTGCTCCCTCTTGTAATTAAGAGAACTCTCCAAGTGATTTTCTAGACAACTGCTTTTAGCACAGTTAATACATTTGCTGTGCAAGGTCCAGCCATCTTTCTTAAAAGTTGTGGATGGGTCAATGGATAGTACTGTGCCAATATTCAAGAGATAGCATCTATCACTGGGAAAATGCACTTCTGGTATTCAGGATATCATGAGAAGGTAAAGGTACCCCTGCCCATACGGGCCAGTCGTGTCCGACTCTAGGGTTGTGCGCTCATCTCACTTAAGAGGCCGGGAGCCAGCGCTGTCCGCAGACACTTCCGGGTCACGTGGCCAGCGTGACGAAGCTGCTCTGGTGAGCCAGCACCAGCGCAGCACACGGAAACGCCGTTTACCTTCCCGCTATGAAGCGGTACCTATTTATCTACTTGCACTTAGGGGTGCTTTCGAACTGCTAGGTGGGCAGGAGCTGGGACCAAAAGACGGGAGCTCACCCCGCTGCGGGGATTCGAACCGCCGACCATACGATTGGCAAGTCCTAGGCACTGAGGTTTTACCCACAGCGCCACCCGCGTCCCTTCTTTCATGAGAAAGCTTAGGGTAAATGGTACAAGCCTGGGCAAGCTGCTCCTCCTCAAAACTCCTGGCCACCTTCCAGTGTGGCCAAGACGACAGAACAGAAGCTTTTGCTTATTCACAGTGTAGTGTTACATCTGAACCCTAAAATGGTTAATCTTATAGATGGTTTGTAATGGAAAGTAGAGCTTTGTTGAGAGGAGGGGAACTTCAGCAGCCCGAGGCTCATCCGGGTTCATTCCTATCATCATAAAACCATCATGATAGCCAAAGCTCAGCTATCATAAAGAAATACTGGAATTTGTTTTTCCATGTATCATGGCACCTATTATTGACATATTCATAGTTCAGACTTTCATAAAAACATCAAATTGGTATACAACATTTAGGAATACAATCCACACATTCATAAAAAAATTAAAAAGCACCAAAAAATACTGAAAGGTTAAAAAGAGATAATTCATATTAAAAAGGCCTGTCTGAACAACATAGTTTTCAAAAGACATTGGAAAAAAGCGAGAAATGGTTCCTGCTGAATCTCTTCTGGATGTGAGTTCTACAGGTCTGGAACTGCCACAACCAAGGTCTGGCTCATAGTAAAGGCCAAACAAACATCAGAGGTAAGTGGAACCACTAGAAGTTCGTCATCAGAGGATCTCAGTGATGGAACATAGAATCAGACAAACTCTTAATGTATTTTTGGCCCAAGTTGTTTACAACTTTGAGCCTGGAAAATTGGCAACAAGTGCCGGTTTCTTAGCAGCTGAGTAACATGTTGCAATTAACTACAGTGTGCAACACTAACACAGATGCCCAAGCCTACCTTATCCCCGTTTTAAACATTTTTGTGAACCTGGTGACTTCAGAGTTGAATTACTGCAACCAAGCAACTCTATGTGGGGCTTCCTTTGTGCTTAACCCAGAAACTGCTGTTAGTGCATACAGCTGTAGTTCACTTGGTGACAGGCATGAGAATCTGTCAGCATGCAACACCCCTGCTCAGAGATCTGGAGTGGTTGTCATTTTCTTACCTGGCCAAGTATATAAAGCCCTTAATGGATAGGGAGCAGTTCAGTTGCGTGATCACCTTAACCCAAATGTGCCCACTCAACCACTTTGATATGTGGAACTGGTGCCATTACAGGTGCCACATAATACTAGTTCCACAGCTGTAAGAAAACAATCTTTGGACACTTTGGAATTCCCTGCTTATTGACATCAGACAAAACATTGAGCTGTACCCACTGAAATGCAGGACACCCCACCAAGCACAGTGATACATTTGTAAAGTGGAAACAGCATGGTGTGCACTCAATGGTTCAAATCAATTTTTATTTTATTTATTTTTTGAATTTATATACTGCCCTATACCCGGAGGTCTCAAGGCAGTTCACAGAAAACTAGGCAAGCTATGGTTTGGGTATGAGGTCTGAAATCAGCCAGATAACTTTTAACTGTACCTGCTGGAAGCTGGCTAGACTGGATCAAAGTGTTTAATGGCATTTTTTCACCTGATTTGTTCACAGCATGGAGTGAAGCCTGTTCGAGTGTGACTTTTTTCAAGATACTTCCTGAAGGCTGCTGGACTATCTGGAAAAGTTACACATAAAAGTGCTCAGCACACATTGCAAACCTAAACAGTCACAATATTAGATCAAGTTAGTCATGCACATGAAAGTGCAAAACTTGCATCAGGGCTGACCAAGTCATCCAAGATCAAGCTTGTAAATGACATTAGGATGTCAAATGGCTTTAAGAAGTCTGACTACACTCCCCCTCTTCCAGCAATAATGGGTACAATCATATTGGCAGGACACATGCTTTGTGAGCATTCCAATATAAACTTATTTGCACACTTAAAAGACACCGATAGAACCACTGCTCAGTCTTCTCCCTTCTATCAGAGGCGCCAAAGTTTGCAATATGGAACAGGCCCTTCCCAGTGGCACCAATGAGATTATGAAACTTTCTCCCCCTGGTCTTTCCTGTTTAGGACAGCTGGAATTTGCTTCAGAAGGGATTTGTGGATCTGGTGAATTTATGAACTTGTGTCAAACCGCTGGTGCTCCTCTTCAATTTTTTTACTGATTTATTGGCTGTTTGATGTTGGTTTAAACACATGAAACTGCTTTGGGGATAATGTCAAAAAGCAGGATGACATTATCTTAAATAAATCTGTTTGATCATAAAATGAGATCAAAGCTACCTACTGCTACGACTCAAAAGGGCAAATATCAGAAGCCATTTTGCCATGGCTCACAGTTAAAGACATTATGTACCCCCAATGTTTTACAAGACTAAAAGTGCCTTCTAACCTCTCCTGCTCCCACATATTCAGCAGCTTTCCAGAATACTAACAAGTTTGATGTAGGGGTTCTGTGGTGAAGTTTGAATGGTATGAACTTTATGCCAAAAGCAGGAGATGCTTAACCCCACCCCCACCCCAAACGTGAAAAATCAGGGTAAAACTGTTCCATTTCCATGGGACGTAATTAGAATCTTCCCAGTGACGTGAACCTCTAGAAATAAGAACTAGATGGGCATTTTAAAACTGCCAAGCGAAACATTGATGTTTTCTTCAACTTTGGCTCTCCAGCTGGTCTACAGATCCCATCACCTGCTGTCACTTAGCCCTAACTCTCAGGAATTATTAAAGTAGCTGTTCCACAGCGTCTAAGGATCCCAAGGATGAAGAGCACCAATTCTAGAGACAGAACAGTCCAGAAAATGTTATAGATCAGACAGAAAAAACACCCCTGTCCTTAAGAGGCCGTATCTGATACCTAATAATGGAGCTCTTCACACACTGTGTATGTACAATTTCAGCACTGCAAATTTAATAACCTAAGAAAAGTCTGCTGGATCAGGCCAATGGCCCATCTTGTGTAATATCCTGTTCTTGCAGTAGCCAAGAAGCAGATGCCTGTGGGAAATGCACAATGAGGATCTGAGCACTCTCCTCTCCTGTAGTTTCTAGCACACTGCTTCCAACCGTGGAGGCACAACACAGCCATCACAGTTAGTAGCCACTGGCAGCCACTGAATTTGCCTGAACCTCCTTTAAAGACATCCAGGATGGCAGCCATCACTGCCTCCCACGGGAGCAAGTACCATAGCTTAACTATGTGCTGCATGAAGTAGTGCTTTCTTTTATTTGTCTGTGAAAGGTTTCCTGCTCTCCTTATCAAACAGAAAATAACTGCATGGTAACTTTAACATCTCTTTCAGTTGGTAGATCAGGGAGAAAAGGGATGTCCAACAACAGTACCTATGGTGACTTCAAATGAGACAGACTTAGCAGTGGGGAGCTGAGTCAACCATCACCATTTAACATTTGTACAGCTCTTGAACATTCAAAGTATATAACATAGTCTTTAATCCGTACAATAACCCAGTAAAGTAGACCATATCCCCCCAATCTGTATTATGGGAATGAGGCCAAGATATAATGGTCTGTCTACGGTCAAGTACACAGAATGGGTGAACTGTGCAAACACACACGCAGTTCAAGTATTCATGCTCAGTAAAGTTCTGGTATTGGAATGCTTAGTTTACATTGTCAAATACCTAGAAAGCTGCTCTGTTTAGTATCTGCCAGAGTTTTATTCATGGAGATGGGTGCTAAACATTCCTGATTCTTTGAGTGGACTACTATCAGACAGATATATTCCTCAATGTTGCTTAGTACTCACATATCTCCATACTGCCCCTTTCCTCATATATTATTAACCTTTTACAATGGACATCTCAGGTGTCAAGTTATGCAAGGTACGTAAGGGGCAAATGAACAAGTGCCATTTTAATTATATGCTGATAAACTGCCTTTGAATTGCTGGCTCGGCTGAACTGCTAAGGTTAGAAAACTTCAGAGCTTTACAGATCAAGAGCAAGATAAACTTATCAGCTACTTTACCTTTACAGCCTGTGTCTGAGCTGAATGGGAAAGGACAGAACTGGGGTGGACAACTCTGATCGTGATTGGTTTCCCAGCAACTGGCATTATGGATTGGAGAGACGTGGTCACTGCTGTTGTAGCAGTTGGTGCAGCAGTAGTCGAGGTTGGCTTCAGAGCTTGTAGAGATGTTGCTGCAGCAGAAGATGGCGGCTTTACAGAACTAGGAGCAGTAAATGCAGGTGATGACGACATTGCAGGGGTATGGACTGGTTTCACAACCTGGAGAGAAGTGGTACCAGTTGCCACCATTGCAGTGGAGGAGACTGGATGTACAGCTCTCACAGTAGTTGGTTTAGTGGAGGGAACGGGACTGGCACCTTGAAGGGAGAGTGTCCCTGACAAAACAGGCGTGGTCTGAACAAGCTGAAGAGAACCAGATCCTCTTGTCACTCCTGATGTACAGAGGACTGGGCCTGAAGTCTGTTGGGAGGGTATCCCCGTCAGAATTTTAAGAGAGGTCGCAGTCACAGGAGTGCTGGCAGCAGGTACCGAAGAAGCGGATGATGCTGTGCTACAAATAGGAGGAGCTGTTTGTGGTCCTGATTGTTGAAGACACTGCCGTATAAAGGCCTGCGCGTCAGGCATTAATTGCCGTAAGGCAAGCATACTTTTCTACGCAAGGAAGAAAGCAATAGAAAAAAATTAAGATCCTGCATTTTCCTTCCACCAGTGACACCGCACTGTGTCTCATTGAATAGTATCAATGTCACCGCTAAAACATTAAAAAGATAACTAGCAGACCAGCTAAACAATACGAATTATCACATCTGATCTTCAAGGAAGATTCCTAAAGTTCAGGCTGTTTGCCTTTGCAATCATTAACAAATCTGCATTTTGAGAGGAGACTTAAGCACACTGGACAACATCCCAGACACATTTATGAAGCTGGTCCTGAAGTCCTGCTCTTGTTGCATGTGTGAGAGCCACAAGAACCTGAATGGGCAGGAAGTTTCCCCTGAATGGGTAGAATTTACCGAAATTGTACATGCAGGTTTGTGCCAGCTAGCCTCACACTACATGGTCTGATATCACAGATTTGGGGAGTCCCAATTCTCATCACAACACCATGGAGGCATGGACAGAATTTCACTGGAGAGGCTCATTTTCCCACACCAACCACTTCATGCTGAGTCCCAGTGTGTTTTGCTTTACAAATTAATTCTCCTGGCATTTCAAAACAACCTTTCACCCACCCATCAAGGACCATCACCACTTTGATACTTAAAATGGGGAGCAAATTCATTTAGACATACCTTGAGAAAAGGGAGAAGATAGGGCTGAGGGGAAGACTTTAGCTCAATGTACAGTTTTCTAGTAAATTCTTCAGGTTCCATTTTGGCTTCCTAGATAGGAAAGGAAATGGTTGCACAAATGTAACGTGTCGTTTCTCCAGATGTGCCTAAACTGAACCCACCAATTCACTCACTTTCTTGTACTAACAATTTCATACGCTGAATATTCTATTCAACAATTAAATTGAAGAAAGTGTACAGTATCAGCAGGCTCCCAAAAGGAATCTAAGATTAAATCTTCACTGGTTTAGAACCAGCAACTGCGGACAATAAGTTAGATTTCTAAGTTGTTACTAGAAACTTGGAAATGTACCAAGGCGGTAAAAAAATTGTGCAATATTTCTGCCACATGACTAGAGAGACAGACTGCAGAGAGTCAAATTTCTCCTAGTTTGTATCCAGAAGCAGGTAAAATAAAACAAAACCCTTCCTATTTGTTTAGCTTCTCTTTCCTGTTTCCCACCTGTATTTGCAGCATGTGTTACTATAACAGGCAGTATTTAACTTGCCTATTCTGAACATGCTCAGGAAAAGCAAAAACAGCTTCAGAAGTATTGCCATGTCATACACTCTACACCAGTCACTCTGTGAAAAAGAATGGGATCAGCTTCTGGCAATTATGACACTCCAACATTAAGGCACATGCATATTTAAACATGGTATAGAAAAACTTATTGGGGGAAAAGGAGCCTTTCATTGTTTGAGAGGTCTACAAGAGTGCCTCACATGGTGTGCCTGAGAATCCTGCCTCTCTCTGAATGTTGTCCCAGTACTCAGGCTAGGACTGAAACATTGGCCTGCAGCCAGGCTGCCTGATGACTGTGATCCTTGCCTTATGCCATGCCCCACTGTGCACCGTAGCCAATGACATTGTGGCCTCTAGTATGCCCCCATGTAATTAATCCATCCCGTACTTCACACCCTTATTTCCTGTGTGCACACAAATCACTTCTGAGTAAATACATTTAGGATCAGGGCACAAATACTTGCAGATGAACTTTTACCAACAGACTTTGTACCAGGTTCTTCACATTCTGCCCCATTTCAGGTGCTTGAGGCCCACTGGATGCCAGTTTTATTAGTGTTGCTAGGAAGTTTTTGCACTTTTCCACATTTTCCAGCATTTCCTGGTAGGAAGCCAAAAGAGTAAATTAACTTCTGTTCAGTTCTGAAATACTGGGAAAGGTAAGCAATCTTAGACTACTTTGCACTAACCTGAGAGGTGCTGACCTGTGCTACTGTCCTACTTTCTGTGTCAGACACTGGCTTCGTAGCAAGAGAGAGCACAGAAGAATCAGAAATAGGAGGCTTTGCCACTGGTCCGGTAACCAAAGACTTTGCAGCCACAACTGTGGTGCTGCTATTATTTGTTGATGCTATTGACTGGAAGAAATTAAACATTTAAGTAGCTAGATTCAATTATGACAGGGAAAAGCAAAACTAAAGCTGCTACATTAATATTAGTATCAGGAAGGCACCTTTGTTCTACTGGTGTTGGTGCCTACTACCCTCCAACACAACTTTCCATTAATGTCTCCCATTCACACTTTTAGGAGAAAGCAAACAGCTACACATAACATCATGCATGCAGATTAGCTCATGTGAACCTACATTTAGATTTAGCAATAACGATTTTGTCTGACAGGTAGTAATCCTAACAACCATGCACATTTCCATCAACCACCAGGAGCTGAGAATGACCATCACTGAAGACAGCTCATAAAGCATGATGTTTAGAGGTAGACTCCTTTATTGCAGTCAGATTCAGGCATTAGACACTACCATAGGCTGGGGAATATGGATGACTAACCCAACCCATATGGCAACTTGAATGAGGCAGATGACCAGGGAGGGGGTTAGTTTTCCTGTTCCTGGGTTGTGGGAAAATAGCCATAAAGTCAAGTGTGTAAAGAGCAAGTCAGTGGAGTTTTCCATCTGGAAATAATTCCCGTGGGAACGACCTTGGGACATGAGTGGCCAAGAAGATGAGATGAAAACAAGAGGTAAAACAAAAATTGCACAAAGGAAAAGAGGTTCTATATCAGGCTTAGCCCTTGCAGGTGTAGAAGGGCAGGAAAAAGGGATGGATACAGTGACACAAGCATTAATAAAAATTAATGAGTCCTTAGAAGCTTTGACCAAGCAAGGCACAGAAAATTCTAAACAGTTGACAGAGTTATCAGAGAAGCTAGATTTAAATACCAAAAGTGTTGCATCTAATACAGAGACTATAAATAAATTAATTGAAGAAAACGTTGCAATTCGTAAGACTGCTGAAGAGGCAAAAACCATTGCAGAATCCACACAAGTAAAGTTAGAACCAGTTTGTAAAAAACTGGAGGAACATGAGGCGGCCCTGTCTTTAATGGAACTTCAGAGAAAGGAGAGGAATCTGAGATTGAGAGCAGTCCCAGAAAGTGAACAGGACAATTTGGTAGGGTTCCTCACAAAAGAATTTTCGGAATTTTGGCAAGTAAATTTGAAAGAGGAGGAATTCAAGATAGTCACGGCCTTCAGACTGGGCAGAAGACAAAATAAGAAAAACCCAAGGGACTGCCTGATAACTTTGAGATCTAAGGAGGAGAGAGATAAAATATTAAATTTACAATTTCAAAGATCTCTTGAGATTGAAAATTCCTTTGTGCAGATTTATAAGGATATTCCTAAATACATCTTGGAAGCGAGAACTTACTACAAGGACCTGACCACTTTGTTGAAGAAGAATAACATAATATACAGATGGGAGTTCCCACAAGGCTTGTCTTTTAATTACAAAGGGAAAAAAACCAAAATAAAAACAGTGCAAGATAAAGAACAATTTTTGGAAAGAAACGAAGAGGACCTCGTGAAGGAAGTGGTGGACCTGACTACTGAGGCAAAGGACTTAGCGGATATTTCGAACTTGACATTTGGACTTAAAACCCCAACAAAGGAAGAACAATTGTTGGGGGCAGTTGGAGGAGTAACCAAGTAAACAACAAGATGGCTTTACAATTTTTAAGTTGGAATTGTAATGGCTTGAACCTTCCCAGAAAAAGACGTGAGGTTTTTCATATTTTTAAAAAAGAACAATTGGACTTGATTTGTTTACAAGAAACCCACATGACTAGAATACATAGAAAATTACTTGTTAATAAAAGACTGGGACAGGAATTTATTTCATCAGACAAAGTGAAAAAAAGAGGAGTGGTGATTTACGCTAAGGAAAAATTGACCCCTAAGTTGATGTTTAAAGATGAACAAGGAAGATATTTGGCAATTGAAATACAAGTCCAAGGAGAAAAATTATTGATAATTGGGATTTATGCTCCGAATGAAGGGAAGTCAGAGTTCTTTAAGAAACTACATGGGACATTAATGGACTATTTGGATTACAATGTAATTATGATGGGAGACATGAATGGAGTGGTCTCTACAAATATGGACAAAGCATTAAGACAGGTGGTTTCTAAGGATGGGAGACTACCTAAGACTTTTTTTGAAATGACAGATAATATGGACTTGATTGACATTTGGAGAACAAGAAACCCTCTGGAGAGAGAGGGAACTTTTTTCTCAGAAGCAAAAATGACCTGGACCAGAATCAACCAAATTTGGGTAACTAGTGGGATGGCACCTAAGATAAAAAAAGTGGAAATCTGCCCAAAGACTTGCTCCAACCATAATGCTGTAAAGATGGAAATGAACATAACAACAGCTGGTTCCTTCAGATGGAGGATGAATGACTCCCTATTTAGAGATGAAGAGGTGTACAGAAAGGCCCAGAAAACTATGAAGGACTATTTTGAGATAAATCTGAAAACAGAGGTGGAGAAAAGAACAATTTGGGACGCAAGTAAAGCCGTTATGAGAGGATTTTTGATACAGCAGAATACTTTAAAAAAGAAGAGACAGAATGAAAAGAAAGATAGGATCTTGGAAAGAATAAAAGAAGGTGAAAAGAAATTGAGATCAAAGCCAAAGTCCCATGAAATTTTAAGAGAAATAAAGTTTTACCAGAGACAGTATATGGAATTGATGAACCAGGAGATAGAATGGAAAATAAAACAAATGAGACAAAAGACATTTGAATCGGCAGATAAATGTGGGAAACTTCTGGCATGGCAATTGAAGAAAAGGCAAAAGTTGAATATGGTTACAAGCTTAGAGGTTGAAGGAAAGAACATTTCCAGGCCAAATGAGATTAGAAACTGCTTTCAGAGTTATTTCAGAAAACTTTATGCACAAGGGCCGGTGGACGAAAAAGAGATAGAAGAATTTCTTTAAAAATATGGATTACAAAAAGTATCTGAACAAAGTAAAGTGATTTTGAACCAGAAAATAACTGAGCAAGAAATAGAGGGAGCCATTCAAAATATGAAATTGGGAAAATCTCCAGGACCAGATGGCTTGACTTCCAGATACTACAAAGTTTTGAAAGACTGGTTGATTCAACCGTTTAAGGAAGTCTGCAATGAAATTTTAGAGGGGAAGAAGGCACCTGAATCGTGGAAAGAAGCATACATTACACTTATACCAAAATCTGAGACTGAAAAGAACCAGATTAAGAACTACCGCCCTATATCATTGCTCAATGTGGATTACAAAATTTTTGCAGACATTTTGGCAAAAAGATTGAAGAGGGTTTTGGTGGGTGAGATTCATAAAGACCAGGCAGGCTTTCCTCCCGGGAAGACACTTATCTGACAATGTGAGGAAATATAATAGACATTATGGAGTTACTCGAAAACAATATTAATACGAAGGCAGTATTAATATTTGTGGACGCTGAGAAAGCCTTTGACAATATCTCTTGGAGTTTTATGAAAAAGAATCTCAAAGGAATGGGGGTAGGCCAGGGTTTTGAGAATGGTATAGGTGCAATCTATTCTGAACAAAAAGCAAAACTAATTGTAAATAATGTGGTTACTGAGGAAATTGCTATTGAAAAAGGGACACAACAGGGGTGCCCGATATCCCCATTACTTTTCATATCTGTTCTGGAGGTGTTATTAAATATGATTAGAGGGGACCAGCTGGTTAAAGGGATTCAGGTCGGAGCTAAACAATATAAGTTGAGAGCGTTTGCAGATGATTTAGTACTAACTTTGCAAGAGCCAGACACTAGTACTAAAAGAGTTTTGGAGATAATACAAGTTTTTGGTCGAGTAGCAGGTTTTAAGCTAAACAAACAAAAAACAAAGGTACTGGGGAAAAACCTAACAGTGGAGGAAAGAGAGAAGTTTCAGAGTGAAACTGGATTAATGGTAGCAAATAAAGTGAAATATCTGGGGATTAATTTAACAACTAAGAATGTGAACTTATTTAAAGATAATTATGAGAAATGTTGGACAGAAATTAAGAAAGATTTAGAAATATGGTCGAATCTGAGACTTTCCTTGTTAGGCCGAATTGCTGTTATCGAGATGAATGTTTTGCCGGGAGTGTTGTTTTTGTTTCAAGCATTGCGGATTCTGGACGGAATGGACTGTTTCAAGAGGTGGCAGAGGGATATGTCTGGATTTGTCTGGCGGGGCAAAAAGCCCAGAATAAAATTTAAGATATTAACTGATGCAAAAGAAAGAGGGGGGTTTGCCCTGCCGGACTTGGGACTGTACTGTGAAGCAGCGGCTTTTTGCTGGCTGAGGGACTGGCTACTTCTTGGGAATACAGACGTTTTGGACTTGGAAGGGTTCAATAATAGGTTTGGTTGGCATGCATATATATGGTATGACGGGGTAAAAACTCACAAAGGTTTCAGGAGCCATATTGTTAGGAAAGCACTATACAATGTTTGGATTCGTTATGGGGATCTGTTGGAAAATAAAACCCCTAGGTGGTTGTCACCAATGGAGGCTAAGGAAGTCAAAAAACTTAATATGGAATCTAAATGGCCAAAATATTGGGAAATTATAGAACAAGAAGGTGGAAATGTGAAACTACAGAGCTATGAAAAACTGAAGTCTAAAGTAAGAGATTGGCTTCATTATTACCAGATAAATGAAGTATTTAAACAGGACAGGAAAATCGGCTTCCAGGTGGAGAAGTCAGGGTTGGAAACAGAATTGTTAGAACCCAATACTAAGAGTTTGTCAGGAATGTACAACTTGCTGTTGGGGTGGAATACACAGGGTGAAGCGGTTGAGTCGGCAATGATTAAATGGGCACAGGACGTTGGACATGATATTGTGTTTGCTGACTGGGAACAGTTATGGACCACCGGAATGAAGTTTACGGCATGTAATGCCCTAAGAGAGAATATTATGAAAATGATTTATAGGTGGTACATGACCCCAGTCAAGCTTGCAAAAATCTATCATTTGCCCAATGATAAATGCTGGAAATGTGGTGAAACTGAAGGTGCGTTCTATCACCTTTGGTGGACGTGCCCAAGGATTAAGGCCTTCTGGGAAATGATTTATAATGAAATTAAGAAGGTGCTTAAGTGTACCTTCTATAAGAAACCAGAGGCTTTTCTCCTGAGCATGGTAGGCCAATTGGTGTCAAAGAAAGATAGGACGTTTTTTATGTATGCTACAACAGCAGCAAGAGTTCTACTAGCAAAGTATTGGAAGACACAAGAACTACCCACACTGGAGGAGTGGCAGACGGAGGTGGTTGACTACATGGGACTGGCGGGGATGACGGGCAGAGTCCGTGGCCAGGGGAGGGGGACGGTGGAGGAAGATTGGAAGAAATTCAAATTTTATCTTAAAAATTCTTGTAAAATTAGTGAGTGTTAAAATGTCATGAGTAAAGCATAGCAGATTTGCAGAGATAAATGATTGGATAAGAGGAAAGAAAAGGGTTTAATGAAAGGAATTTATAAATAATTTAGATCAGGGGTTGCTGAAAAAGTTTAAAATAGGGATGCAGAAAAGGGAGGCATGGGGAAGTCGTTGAAATTGGGTACATGAAAAAATTTATGAAATTATACATGTTTTTATGTTTGTTTGTTTGTTTGTTTGTTTGTGTTTGTTGTTTGTAGTGTCTTATAATATATGTTGAAAAGCCAATAAAATTTTTATAAAAAAAAAAAATAGTTTTCCTGTTCCTCAGTATGTTTTGAGTTCCATTGGCAAGTGCACCATTGGGTACGTGTAAAAAAATAATAATACTACACACAGCATGATTTATAAAGCCACCTGGCCATTTATTAGATTTGTGACTCAGTGGGCTAAAAGGTTTAAGTGCCAGAAAATAACAAGGAAGTCATACCTGGATTACAGCAGGCTTCTTAACATTAGAATTAACAGAAGGAGTTGTCCAAGTCACTGTTGTATGAGGAGCAGCTGATACTTTCAGTACTTGAGTTCCAGAATTCTTTCAGAAAGATAATAGAATATACAATGTTAGGTAAAAGCCTCAAAAGGAAATATCGGGTAAGCGGCCGAGCACCATTTCCTTCTAACTGGACACAGCGTTATTTGTCCCAACTGCAAGTATGCTGGGCAAAAGTCTTTCCTGAACAGGAAGATGCAAATGATGCAGAAGAGGATCCAGTAGCATGCCAAGTAGATAAGGCTTCTTTCTATGGATAGGCAGAAATGCTATGACTTAAGAAGCATTTCAGGCTATGACTGTTCAAGTGTTTTTATTTCTAAGTATTGAAATTTTTCCATCCATGTAGTAACAGTGATAGCTGGTATGAGCAAGTTGAATGCAGAGGAAAGGACAGAAAATCACTGTACTATATAGGCAATTAAGGCTTAACATTTTAAAGTTGTTTAAGCTCCTACGTACAGGCAAGTGGTGCCAGCAGAAAATGATTCCTGCATCTAGACTAGATTCACTTCACTGCTGCACCCACATCCCTGAGAGTGACATACATTGGCCCAAGTCCTGTGAAAAGCTATAGTAGCAGAAGAAATACACAACAAAAATGCTATTACAGAGGTATTTACCTGTACAGTCTGTATTTTGACTGTAGGTGCATTTGCAGGCAATGATTGTCGTACAATTGAGTTCTTTTGGGATTGGCTTTGAACTTGAGCAAGTGCTTGTTGGGACAGCAGCATTAGCTGTCCAGTGCTGCTTCTGACAAGAACCGTTCCTGCAGGAAAGAAGATACTATCAGATCCTTCCACTGCACAGTCTTAAGAGCAAGTACATAAATCTGAGTTTGTATAATTCAAACTTTTAAGCAAGAAATCGGCAGCATAAACAGTACATGAATTATGCAATATTACACTGCTTCTATAGTACTGCACATTTCCCTTCTAGGTTCCTCTGTTTAAACACCAGACTACTACATTCCTGCTGTGCTCCAGTTAGTGTTATGACAGACGTAGCTTTTTGTTTGACCTTTTAAAAATCCATCAAACATATTTAAGAATAAATTCTGAATTGGTCTAGTTTAGTCATGCATCTCTGCTCTCACAGCTTGCAATATAAAGATGTTAAGAAAACGCCACACCGCAATGTTAGTCCTGCAATGGCTTCTGTATTAAATATTTTAAAATTACACATATTTATAACCCTCCCCCTTTCACTCAGGGGTCCGAGGGCAGGGTACAAACACTTAAAAATCACGAATATATAAAATCAACACAAAACAATCATGAACAAAATCAAACGGCAACAACAAAAAAATGAAAATGCAGCCAGGAGAAACAAGTCAAAATGCACCTCACACCCAGCCCCAAAGGCCTGGACAAAGGTGTGTTTTCGCCTGCCTTTGAAAAGACCAAAATGTTGGAGCATGATGCACCCAAGGGGAGGTCCTGCCTTACTTAAAAAGTAATTGTCATAGTCTTGATAGACAATGCTGTGTGACTGCACACTTCTGAGACCACCTATGTGTTTCTTTTTAGGCAAGAAATCTCATGCTTGAGATTCTTCACCAGACAAGGTTCATTCTAAAAAAAAAGGTGAGGGCCTTCTTTTGCTCAAATCAGGAATTTTTAATTAGATATACAACTCTAGAATCTAACATTTTAATACTGATTTTAAGGCACTTATCCATGTTTATGATATTAAAGTAGTAAGGGGAAGTCTGCCTCATAGGCACACCCCCCTCCCCAGAGAGCCAGTCCGGGTTCGCGTCTCCGCTCCTCCACATGCAGCTGCTGGGTGACCTTGGGCTAGTCACACTTCTTTTGAAGTCTCTCAGCCCCACTCATCTCACAGAGTGTTTGTTGTGGGGGAGGAAAGGAAAGGAAAGGAAAGGAGAATGTTAACTGCTTTGAGACTCCTTTGGGTAGTGATAAAGCAGGATATCAAATCCAAACTCCTCTTCTTAATCCTACTTCCGCAAACTATTCACTGCTGGAACAGGGGCATGTTGCCAACAACAGGATTTAACCCAGCCCTAGTGCCCATTAGCTGATATCACAAACCCCACATTTGGGGGAAATGGCCTTGCAGGCCAGGATTGTCCTATGGGCCAAAGGTTCCCCACCCCTGCTAAATATACTTTTTAATAAGACTTCCAATTCATCCTTAAAAGGGCCAAGAAACCATGCAGAAAGGTATGTTCCTCCTTTCCACATAGGGCAGTGAGCGTTTAAAGTTACAATCATTTCAGGAGTAATAGCTGGGTACTTGTTAAATCCTCTAAATGGTAGGTGCCGTTAGAGAACAAGAAGTTAGAGAGCTGAAAGTGCTGCTCTGTTGTCACCTCTAACCAAGGCAGCTTCAAAACCAACATTAAACCTTGTGAAACTTGTTTGTTTCTAAAGAGAGTGGTATGGCTGTCTATTACAACACCATCAAGTGATCCTTCTTTCAAATCCCCCATTAACTCTAGGGAGAAACAACTGTCTCAAAGCTCTTGACACCCCCACAACACTTCCCTCAGCTATTCTGCAGGTAGCAAGTCGAGAGCCTAACAAAGGCCAGCCTTTGATATCTTCTCTCAGCTACAGACCACTGCTAGAGAAAAGGTTTAATTGGTATGTGTAGTTCCAAGTTGGGGGAGGAAGAAGGATAAACTAGGGCACAAGTAACAGAAGAGAAGGCAGAGGAGGGGGACTGGTAAACATACGGGAAAACTACAGCAACTGTGGCTTCAGAGGAGGAAATGCTTGAAACTTAATTTATTGTTGACTTTATAGTTCACCCTTCACAGAAACTGTAAGATAAATAGCAAACATATAAAATTCATTAATAAAAAAGAGCAGCAGTGTGTAAAGAGGGGTAGTAAGAAACATCCAAGTGTTTCCAACCATCAGCAACTCCCAAAGGTGTGAGTAAAGAAGTGCTGGGTACAGGAGTATAAATGAAGACAAAATTGCAAATTAAGGGTCTCATGCTCATCTGCAATTTGCAAGCCTGAAACTGCAATCCTAAACACACATGTCTAAATAAGCTTACGGTGCACTTATTCATAAGTATGCATGCACAGGACCTAGCTGTAAAACACACACACACACCAAAAAATGCTTTGACATCTCAGTACAAAATGCACAATCTACATAGGGTAGCCTGGGTGCCACAAAGCTTTGGTGCCTTTGTTCTACTTTCTACCCTACATTTATTTTCACTTGTATACATGGGCTGCATAAAAGGCCAAGAGGCACTTCACATCATGTGTCCAAATGTCCTTAAGAATGAAGCACATGGCTCTGCAATAGTTATAATCCTGTCCGCTAACTGCAACATAGTTGTACAACACTGCCATCTAATGGTGCAGCTAGTTAAGTGTGTGTTTTCCCTTCATGAAATTCTAAGCATGTGTCACAAGTGCCTGAGAACATGGATTATCTAGCGCTGTTCTACAACACTCGCCCACATTTGAACACCTGCCGGGAGAAACAGTTCTAGGGTTGAACCGAAACAAGCGCTCTGTGTGGTGGCCTGATAACTGTTGCCTTAGAACAGCTGCATAGGAGGTTGGGTGCCCCTGAGCATAGAAAGGAAGGGGACACTGCACATCTGGAAGAATCCCAAGAACAGGTAAGCAACACATAACCAGAAGAAAACCTATTTGCTACTTCGCTCCACAGGAGGCAGTGTTTGGTAACGGCAACAAAAGTGTCACTGCGCAGGTGCCCTGGCTATTGCTATCTTGCTCATCAGCTTTGAAAATCTTTCTAATAACTGCTAAGCCTGCTCAGCCATCCCAACCCAGGAATTATCTGAACAGAACTATATGTGCAGTAGTTTGTATATGCTTCAGCTTTGGTTTTCAAAGAAAGAAGCTATTATTGTGCCAGAGAACTTAAGATCAATTTAATATTTCCCTCTGTTGCCTCCACTAAAATGCCTGTTCCTGCATTTTAGACAGGCATGGGGAAGAATAACTATGAAAGTAAGTTGTGGAGAACACTCGGGTCCTCAAAACACAACCCAGTAAAATGCTACTGAGTGACTTAATCAGCTGAGACCTCTACAAAGGCACTTATGACAAGTTCCCTTTGAATGCTAAAGGCCGAAAGTTCAATGGTTCCCACCGTAAGATTTGGGAAATTAGGAGGGGTAGGGTTTTTTTTTAGAAATTGGGAAATTCTGAATTGGATAAATTTCCTATGCATCAGAAAACTTTCTGAAACCCTTGAGAAAGCCCCTAATGTTTTAGCCTTTCCTCATAGCAGAAAGTTCAGACCCCACATTCTTAAAATGTGAAATTAAGGGTTTTCTGCCACAACTTACATCACTTTACACTTGCTTACACAGAATTGCATTAGCCATTCTACCACCCATTCATTACATTTGGAGAGATCATTTAGAGCTCTTCACAACCTATTTGTTTTACCCACCCTGAACAATTTAGTGCCACCAGCAAACTTGGCTACCCTGCCCCTGCTCAAGGGCAAACTTTGCCCAACCTGGTGCCCTCCAGGTGTAGACTATGATGCCCATCACCCCCACAGCTTCACTGGCTGCCGCTGATGTGAGGTGAGTTCCAGTTCAAGTATCTGGAGGGCACCAGGTTGGGGAATGTTGCTCTCTAGGGCCTGGCTCATAAGCTTCCACAATTTTGCTGTTTCAGAGCACCAGCCTTTGCTGACTACAAAGCAGAAAATGTTACTTCCCAATTCTTCAGCCAAGTTCAAGAATAGTTACCTTAGTGAGTAATGGCAATAATAGTGTGGAAGAACAACCATTCCCAGTGCAGAATGCACATAAGTTCTTTCAGTACATTATTAATCCTGTATAATGAATACAACTTTCTCAATAGCAGGCCCCTCCACAACTCTGGAATACCCTGGCCTTTGAGGTGCAATCAGTACCAATGACAACAGACTTTTGACAGCATGTAAAAAGTGGCTTTTCACCCAAGGATTTGGCTAAAGTGGTGCCAGTGTATTCGATGATATAGTAAGTTGTATTTTAAAGAAACACTGCTTTATTGTGTTTGTGTGTGCAACTACATGAACAATGAAAATACAAGTATTTTAAATAAACATCCTACTGGCTTTATGAAATTATTATTCATGTGCGTTACTAAATGTCCATTTGGTCAGAGGCTCTTCTTGAAGGTTGCTTTGAGCCTTTTGAGACACAGGCCACACTTGCAGCAACTTTTCATCTTGTATGCTGCTGTCCTCTCCCCCCTCTTCACCCATTCATTTCTTTCTGTGATGACACAACACTCTTGACACTCCCTGCAAGATAGTTAAGAGAATTGCAGCTCTAGCCTGTACTAACAGTTGCCACCAGCATTTTAGACATCCAACTCTCCAAGCAGTCAAGCACATGTGCTATTCAGCCAACTGTTTACAAAAGGAGTCAAAAGAAGCAAGTTGCAGAAACAGTAGCAAACAGAAAGCAAGAAAAAGTAGTGACCAAACAGTAGCAAACAGAAAGAAGAAACAAAGCCAGTAATTTCTAGACGACCTTGCTGATACAATTTCTAAGTTGGTTTCAGCATACAGCCAGCCTTATAATTAAGCACTAGCCTGCTGGTGGACCACATGCTGCTCATTACGGACTTCACTCTGGGTCACATGGACTTTACAGTGCAGTGGAGCGTCTACCCAATATTATATTTTACCCTCTTTTTTGGCACTATTGCAGAATCCCATTTTTATTAATTGACAAGTTTAGCTGATTTTAAAATGCAAGACTAAAAAGATGCCCCCAATTAATCAGAATGATTTGTTTTAAATGTACTAATACTATCAGCATTATGGAAGAGGCATTATTCCCTAGTAGAAGGGGATGATTCTTCCGCGATAATGACTACTGTAGCTCATGCTTGCATCTGAACAAAAATTTCTTCAAAAAATAGAGAGTGCATGTGTTAATTAGGTAATTGTCCTAGTCCTCACATAAGTCACTTCTAATGCCAAAGCACAGTAAGTAGATTTCATCCTATGCTATCCCTAGAGATGCATGTACAGGTTCTTACTTGTCTGCCACTCTTTTGGATTTTTTTTTTTTTTAGACACAGAGGGAGACTGCAGATGCATAAATTCATGCTGCCAATTTAAACTGTTGTAGAAAGCATGACAAAATCTGGAAACCATCAGCACAGTTGGGTTACGTAATTGCATTTTGTCTAGAATAAAGGAAATCACTGTGGCGGACAGGCAAAGGTAGAGACAAGGACAAACAAGCTTTGCCTACATATGGCAATCCATTGAGGCTGAGCATTCAAGGATGTCTCGCTCATGTGGGTTGCAATATCAGCTACAGTTTTTCAAAGCAGTGCAATCTTAGTAAGAAAAACAAAAAATATTATGGCTATGTCCAACAGCGATGTGGGACTTTCTGGAAATTTTTGAATCAGAAGATGTTTCATCGCCCTAAATTGATGGTTTGATGTATCACGCTTAACTACATTATTAAAAAAGAAGAAGAAAGGAGCTCAGTGTTAATTTAACATGCTGTATAAAAACCTCAACTATTTCTAGCAGCTCAAAATAGATGAATAGAAATATTTGATTAAGAACATGTTATGTTTCAATAAAAATAATGAAAGAGAGCTTTGACTGTATTTAAATGCTTGTAAACACTATTCTATAGCAGCCGCTAATCCCTGGAACTCCCTTCCATAGGAAAGCCATATGGTACATTGCTTGATTTTTTAGGAGGGCAGTTAATTTTTTTTCCTGTTTGGACCAGCTCTTGCAGCCCTCATTATTTGGGGTGCTGTGAATTTCTGTGCACATGGGATTTTGTTTCTTCTCCTTCCCTAATGCACCCCCGGAAAAAAAACTGCTCTGGAGGGTCACCCAAACCCTCTAGAGCTGATTTTGAGGGTGTCAATTGCATGTACATTGAGAAGTTCAATTGCTTGTACAGAAGTCTGAGTGAGCAGAAATGCAGCTTTTGATACAGCTCCAAAATATTTTAAGATGTTACAATTCACACACTTTAGACTTGAGGGGGAAAATTAAGGTGTCGAAAACTGTTAAATACTCATTTTAGCATGCTAGAATACTTGTATGCATAAGTAATTGTGTTTTCTTGGGAACAGTCATAAGAAATTATGACTTTGGTTGCACATTTTACTAGCATTATTATTCATTCTAGCTGCCTAGCTCAGCATGTATTTTTTTCATGCAGCCAATCCCATGAAATAATGAATTTCTAAAACTGAAAACATTATGTAGAAAAATATGGTAGCGATATTTTTTCCAGCAAATTCTCCCTATCACTGATGCCTTCAGTAATGCTCAGATGTTGTCAGTGAAGACACACTACAGGTTGCCTTGATGTAACAAGTCATCCTTAACACAGCTAGCAGCATGGACAAACAGCAACAATTAATACTTGGATAATATGGTAAGGTACATTTTTCAACTTGTTACTTGCTCTGGGCCTGCAGCCACTCTGTCAGTCAATGGCACTCATGGCAAGTAATGTTTGTTGTGGCAAAGTTTTTGTGTGACCAACAATAGCCCTGCCACCACTATGCAGGAGTTTTTTCTGCCACTAGTGTTAAAATGTACATGAAACAAATGAGGAGGAAATAAGCTGCAGCTGCTCTGGAGTCTACCAACCTGTGACCTTCCTTCAACAGATACATTGGCGCAGATTCAAAATTAGGGCAGGAAAATCAGTGCATTGCCATGTTTCCTCAAAAAGACAAGCAGCACCATGAGATATAGATAACTACCAACTCCAAGGTCACCCACACTCAGTTTGAACTGCAGGATCTCCTAGGATGATCACTCCCTTTCATGCATACCAAGGAAGCAATGAATAAGACTGAAACTTATCAAGTTGCTCCTGATTTCATGACATATGTTGTTGGTGACAAGAAGAGCAATGTCTGAACAGGCCCCTGCAGTGGCACTCCTGCCAGGGGTGCTAATTAGATAACTATTTTCGTATTGTCACATTTGCTACACAGAAATTCTGCCATACCAAAGTCTAACAGCTAATATTTAAGTTTGTTCCAACTCCTAATATTCTCTCATTTTAACACCTGCCACCTGCACCTGTCAAGTAATGAAGAAGTCTGGGTAAATGAGAGTAATATCAATTTCTCAAAAAGGTAGAACTTTAATTAGAAAAATATGATACCAATTCAAAGCTGAAGCTAGCGTCAAATCACATTTTAATAGCACAAGATATCAAAACTTTGACATTAAAAGCTTGGGTGTCAAAACGTTTTGAAAAACTTTTGCAAGTATATTACATCTTTGCAAGCAGGCAGGGAGAAGAGAAGGAAACTAAGCCTACCTCAGGCAGGCAAAAAAGTTCATGTCAGTTTATTATATGTGGCACAAGCATAACTTAGATGAGCAATTTAGCAACAGTTCAGTGGAATCATTTCACGCAAATATGCAGTTGTGTGAGTGCACTGGGAACTTTTAAGTCACTGATCTGCGATTAGAAAGTGAAACTTTAAAGGGCTTACAATACTAACTTTCTCCCTTTACTTCTATGATAGTCTATGTCACACTTCTAGAACATAAAAAAGTTCACTTAATATTGAGTCACTGTTTCCATATAAAGACTTAATGCTGTGAACCATACAGTACAGATACTGTAGATGGGTTGCTGGAAACATTTTTTTAAGTCCTATCTGATTTTCCCAAGGAATCTGCATTGAATGCGGGGGGGGGGGAGGGAGGCAGAGATACAGGCTGGCATTTTGGTGCCAACAACATTCAGTGGGCAGGTGCTGCGAAAGATCGGAAGGGGTGATGAAGGCTACTCCATCCCCACAATAAACACCATTTAACTTGCTTAGGAGTTGTCCTCCCCGCCCCCACCATAGCAGAAATTGAACCCGGGAAAGTCTGCATGAGAATCAGTTCTTTGCCACGAAGCAATCGGCCCAGCTCTCATGTTTAGAAGGCACATCCCACCACGATGCCCACAACTCGCCACTAGTTCCCTGATGACTTGACCCGTTAGCTGAAAACAAAACAAAACTTGGCGGCGCCTGGCCTCATCCAAGAGGAGCGCTGCCAGGAAAGGGAGAAGGCAACTCACCCGGCGGGATCTGGAAGTTCGCAGGTAGCTGTATCGTCACCGTCTGCGGGGCTCTGGGGGCTCCGGGCTGAGGGGCCGGCAGCCTGGTCCCCGCGCCGGGCGTCTTGGGGAGCTGCTGAGCCGGAGGCGCCTCTTTGCCCGCCGCGGGAGCGGACGCCGCTCGAGGCTGCTGGGCGACGGGAGGAGGGACTCTGCTGAGGGGAACTTCGGCGTTCAAGGCGACCGCCGCGGCGGGCGGCGCCGTGCTGTGGGCGCGCAGCGCAGCCGGGGCCTCGCGGAGCCCCCCGGTCCCATTCAAGGCGGCGGCGGTGGTGGCGGGGCCGGCCGCCACGGCAGCGAGCTCAGGAGACCCGGAGGGCAGGACCCTCCCCGGCGCGGCTGCTCCCGGGGTCGTCATGGAGGAGAGGGCGCGCGGCGGAAAGTGCGGGAGCCTTGCGGAGACTCCGAGCGAGTCCACAGCATAGCAGCCTCCGAGGGGGCCCGGGAGCCGGCGAAGCTTCTGCAGCTGACGATGCGGCAAAAGCAGCGGCAGCGGCGGCAGAGTCCCCAGCGAAACAAGCCGCCTCAGAGGCTGCACCGCTCGCGGACCAAGCAAGAGTTAGGGGCACGGCTGCAGAAAACACATGGTCACGCAGCCGCTGCCGGCTTCTCCTCCTCAGAGGCGCGCACGTGTAGCGCCAGGCACTTCTCGCCTGGAGCAGAAGGCTCCAGCCAGGACAGCGGCGCACGCGAGCCGGCAACGCCCTACGAAGCCCTGCGCCGCCTCCAAGACCCGCCCCGAGGAACAGCCCCCAAGCGGCTCCGCTCTCCGTTAGCCATGTTTATATAGCCACGCGGGGCTCCCCGGCGCACGCGCCCTGGCTCTCCTGGCGGCTCATTGGCTACACCGGGCAACCTCGGCTGGGCGGCGTCGCGCGGCGTCACGCAGAGAGCACGGGCCCACCGCGCCGCTGAAGAACGCCGGAGGCGGAAAGTTATTGGGGAAATCGAATGCACTTGTTGGTTTTCTCTCTCTTACACCCAAACACCCTCACTCACCGAAGGCGCACGTTGCATTCGAGGAAGTAAGTGGAGTTGGTAATGCCAACAGAATGCCTATAATTTAGGGATTTGTACTTTTAAAATGAAGAACATAGGTTTGCTTTGGGGTGGTGTTTTCTTTTAATTGATATTACTTGGGGAGTCAGCGGAGTGCACATCCACAGGCACCCCTGCAGCCTTGTAAATAAGCACCCCAAAAGTTACTAGCATGCAAAGAAGAAGAAGCTTTTTACTAGTAACGGAGGAGTGAATAACACAGCAGCTTGCTGTTTTTCCGTACAGAGTCCAGAGGAAGGAAATGGAGCTCTAACCTTCCACCACCCACCTGCTCACTTCCCTGCATAAAATTTCCTGCACTGAGCTGCATGCATTTCCTTGTTACTTCCGGCTTCCAGGCTAGTGGCTAAATACAAGTCTACTGTATTAGGGCTACTCTTAACATAGTAGTTAGTGGTTTTCAATCTTTGCCATGAGGCTTACAAAATAAGCAGGGTGAGGACAGGCAGCCTGTTCTGCTTTGTTGCAGACATTTATAGATTAATGAAATGATCTTAAATGTGCTCATTTTGCTTTTTTAAAAACATAAGCATGGATGTGGTCTTGAGAGAGCAAAAAGACTGTCAGGCAGTGCAATTTTATGCTGCCACTCTTATTAGCTGCTGCAACAACTGAAGTGGCACATTATATCACTGCAAGTGGAGCAGAGCTGTGCATTTGCAGAGACTGCTTGACCACCTACTACTGAACTCTCTTGTGATGCCTGTGTTAATAATCACACTGATGTGTGTGTGTTTTTCCTGGATTTTTACTTATTTATTTTGGTCAATAGCCATTCTTGTTGCTCCTCAACAAACTGCTGCTGGACCACTGAATATATTTTCAACTGCAACTTTTTACACTTACCTAGGAGGAAGTCTAAGGGACGCGGGTGGCGCTGTGGGTAAAAGCCTCAGTGCCTAGGACTTGCCGATCGAAAGGTCGGCGGTTCGAATCCCCGCGGCGGGGTGCGCTCCCGTTGCTCGGTCCCAGCGCCTGCCAACCTAGCAGTTCGAAAGCACCACCGGGTGCAAGTAGATAAATAGGGACCGCTTACTGGCGGGAAGGTAAACGGCGTTTCCATGCGCTGCGCTGGCTCGCCAGATGCAGCTTTGTCACGCTGGCCACGTGACCCGGAAGTGTCTCCGGACAGCGCTGGCCCCCGGCCTCTTAAGTGAGATGGGCGCACAACCCTAGAGTCGGACACGACTGGCCCGTACGGGCAGGGGTACCTTTACCCTTACCTAGGAGGAAGTCTTAGTTATCTCAGTGGGACTTACTTCCCCACAAATTATGCCCAAAGTAGCTTACAGCATTTCACATTTCAAAATAAATCTTAGAAACATTTAGAAATAACGTTAATTTAGCAAATAAATACAAAAAATAAATCCATACAATGCTTCTTCTTCTTTGGCAATCACTCTTAGCCGAGTAAACAATACAAATGTGGTAACCTAGTTTAGCAGCTTCAAATTAAACAGAAGAGAGAATAATCCCTAATTCAGAAATAAGAAAGTAGATCACATGTTGCAGACAATGCATTTGTATCCAATAGTGTGGGTCTGAGACTTCATCTTTAAACATCCAGAATCTCCACCCCATCTCTCACCTGGCTTTCACCCAGAAGGGCCTTATGCTCACCATTATTATGGGCTCTCGCCCACAGTAAAGCAACCAATAACTTTCCCTCCACACTCCCCCATCAATAAAGGTATGTTCTTCCAGTCTGGAAATCATAAACAAAGTTTCAGTGTTGTGATGACCCCCAAAGTAGTGGACCTTTTAGCCTTCCTCAAGGACAAGTTTTACAAAGAAAAATAAGCAGTTTCAACATTATCAGTTGAAACTACAATTAAGCATTTTAGAACATTGCCAATTCTGTGTCTGTGGTTCATGCTGTTCATCATCTTATGCAGACCCAGTGTGTTAGTAATTTAATCCTTAAATGTTTCCTATTACTGTAATCGGTTAACACAATCTAGCATTTTTCTGCTTATCTGCAGCTGCCAATTCCTAATCAACAAGTAGAAATAGCGGCGTGGGCCTGAGAGTGGGAACAGTTCCTGTGTGGGAGCTGCTGCTGCTTTTAGTCACTGGCCTTCCAAGCCCTCGGTTCTTAGTGCTCTCGCGGAAACCTCGCCAAGATGTTCAAAAAATTTGATGAAAAGGAGAATGTGTCCAACTGCATCCAGCTAAAAACGTCTGTTATTAAAGGCATTAAGAACCAGCTGATAGACCAGTTTCCTGGGATCGAACCATGGCTAAACCAAATTATGCCAAAGAAAGACCCTGTGAAGATAGTACGTTGTCATGAACATATAGAAATCCTCACAGTAAATGGAGAATTGTTGTTCTTCAGGCAAAGGGAAGGACCATTTTATCCCACGCTCAGATTACTTCATAAATATCCATTCATTCTACCACATCAACAAGTCGATAAAGGAGCCATTAAATTTGTACTTAGTGGAGCAAATATCATGTGCCCTGGTCTGACGTCTCCAGGAGCTAAACTTTATCCTGCTGCTGCTGATACAATCGTGGCAATAATGGCCGAAGGAAAGCAACATGCCCTGTGTGTTGGAGTCATGAAGATGTCGGCAGAGGATATTGAGAAGGTCAACAAAGGAATTGGCATTGAGAATATCCACTATTTAAATGATGGTCTCTGGCATATGAAGACGTATAAGTGAAGCAGCAGGAAGAATCCATTGCCTTTCAGCTGGGCCTGTTTTTAATTCTTCTTTTAAAATGTGTGGCTAAATGTAAACTTTGTGGTGATGCTAAATAAATCAAATGAATGCTGGGGGAAAAACAAGTAGAAATGGCATGTAAATAAAAGTTTGTTTCGTCAAACTACTTTAGTAATTCTTCAAAAGAATTGCTGTTATTGTGTTCAGATGATATGCTGTTTAACTTATATTCTCCTGCTGAATTGAAATTCAGTATATTGTTTTCCATCTGTCTGAAGTGCTCAAGACTGGTGAATTCCCTTTCAACAATATGAGTCCCTTGGTCTGAGCTACTCAGGAAAAGCAATTACAATATAATTGTAGGTGTTTTTCCCCCCTCTTCACTTGTGCAGTGCACCTAAATTCTTTTTAATGAGAAAAAAACAAGACATGCAAGTTTTATGCAGCTTTGGGACATCATGAACATGTCACAGTTACTATTCAATTATTGAAAATGGAATTGGAATCAAGCACCAAATATTGAGAAGTGTAAGTAAACCGTACCATGATCATTTTTTTAGGTTTGTGTAAGAAGCTTGGGTTTTACATGTTGCTTTGTCCAACAGAAATATAAAGGTGATAAGAAATAGGGACTCTTTTAAAACATAAGCAATAAGCCAACCTGTAAGTGAATTGACAAATCCAATTTAGTTGCTTTTGCTGTATGAATTTTTTATAAGCCTATCCATGCTCCTTAGAGAGTTTGAAAAATTATGACATCCATTTAATGGTGATTCCTAGGGAATATTCATGCAACTATTTTTTTGAAGATACACAGGCTTCATCTGGTCTTCGAGCCAGTGGTCTTCGAGCCCCCCCAAATCTACAGCTCCTCCATCCCACACTTTAAACTGCCTTTAAAGACAGTTCAGAAGCTTTTGCTGGTACAGAATGCAACAGCCCAGGTATTGGCAAGAGCCAAATTCGGCATGGGGAACCTGTGGCTCTCCAGATGTTTCTGGAGTGCAGCTCTTGTCTTCCGGGGTCCATTGGCAATGGTGTCAGGGGCCAAGGAGAGTTGGAGTCCAACAACATCTGAAGTGCCACAGGTTCCACATTCTTGGGCTAAATGGTGCCTGCACTGATAACCTCAAGGCTTGATTACCATAATGTACTTTATGTGGGGCTACCCATGTATTTCAGAGGGACACGGGTGGCGCTGTGGGTTAAACCACAGAGCCTAGGACTTGCCAATCAGAAGGTTGGCGGTTTGAATCCCCGCGACGGGGTGAGCTCCCGTTGCTCGGTCCCTGCTCCTGCCAACCTAGCAGTTCGAAAGCACGTCAAAGTGCAAGTAGATAAATAGGTACCGCTCCTGCGGGAAAGTAAACAGCATTTCTGTGCACTGCTCTGGTTCTCCAGGAGCAGCTTAGTCATGCTGGCCACATGACCCAGAAGCTGTACGCCGGCTCCCTCGGCCAATAAAGCGAGATGAGCGCCACAACCCCAGAGTCGGTCACAACTGGACCTAATTGTCAGGGGTCCCTTTACCTTTACCTTTTCCTACCTGTGTATTTCAACCAGAAGCTTTAACTAGAGCGGAATGCAGCAGCCAGACTGCTCAAAGGAGCAGATTACTGGCAACAAGTTACCCCATTGTATTATTGCTCTGTAGTAAAGTTCTCCAAGACAACTGCCTTGCAACAGTCCGTTTCCCCCCCACACACACACTTCTTCAGTACTGGACTGAAATAATTTCTGTTTGTTTCCTCTAAATCACCAGGCCCAGACAAAATGAATGTGATCACATATCTCAATTGTCCAAAGTTTATAAAACTCAGGGCGCTGGTGTGCAACAGCCTTTGCCAACCTCATGCCCTCCAGTAATTTTAGAAAATTTGTATCAGTCTTATTCTTTATAGCCATGTTGGCTGAGGTTGATGGCAGCTGTAAGCTGTAAGCATCATGAGGGCAGCAGATTGAGGAAGGCTGTTGTGCACCAAGCAAAAATTATTAAATGAAACTTCTCATCTTTCCTCACCTTACCGCCGTTAAGTTAGTATGCTTGTTCAGAGGATAGTAATACATTCTGAGGAAGTATATTTAATAAAATGGCCAGTTGTCTCTTTTATTAGGATCTTTTGATCCTAAGAGCTCTCAGGGTGCAATCCTAGACACACACATCTTGGATTAAGGCCTGTTGAACTCAGCGAAGCTTCCTTCTGAGTAGATCCATGTAGGATTGTAGTGCACTTTACCTTGAGCTCAGTGGGAGTTACTTCCAAGTAAACGTGATTAGGATCAGACTGCACATTACGTAGATCTATGGCCAGACTTGTCTCAGTTCAGAAGAACCAAAATTATTGACTGCATGAAGAAAAACAAGCAAATTGACACAGAAGCTGTTGCTACTCACAGCTTGTATTAACAAAATAGTTTACATGCTTCAAGTGAGGAAACTGCTCCCCTCCCCTAAAAATTCTGTGTATGTGCCATATTTTTCCATTTAATTTTCTTATGCCTTGAGTATATCTTTCCCACTGTGGCAGATGCACAGAAGCAATCATGAGAGCTGCAGTATGTTTTCCCTGAAATATTAATTGTAAAAACTATTCTTCAGAATTGTATGTTAACAAAACTGATTGTCACACTGTGGAAATTAGGATGGTAATTTCCCCCTAAATAATACACAAAATTATGTTTTCATATGCTTTCCCAGAACCCTTTCATACCCATAATGTTCTCAATATGGGGCTTCTTACAGTATATTATAAATTTGCATCAATTACTATAGCTCACAGCATTGTCAGTCTAGAGACAGAGACAACAGAAGTCACATAACGTTGTACCACCAGATGCTAGGGGACACCTTGTGCACTTCATGAATTTTCAATTGAAAGGCACAGTTGCCAGTTAGAATAATTTATATCAATTCTATACAGGTGTAGTTTGTTTAGCTCCTATTTAGCCAATCACTCATAACCATAATAGCTGGTTTTGTTGCACCAAAGCAAATGCTAGGGTTTCCTGTTGTTGCTTGCCACACTGTGAAACCTAATATACAACTGATACATGATTTTATGATTTGAGGTGGAGAAAGCAAGTAAATTTTATAGGGGTTATTGGCTGATTCCTAATTGGTCCCAAGACAGGAGCGAGCTAACAGTAAATCACACCAAGAAAGTTGGAGTTAACTCTTTATTAGCAAAAACAGGATCTACACAGGAGTGTCAGGCCTAATGAGTACAGCAACTCATTTCTGGCGGGACTTGCCCCCATGAAGCAGTTGCTGAGACTGCAAATTCCCGCCTCCCCACAGCTGCCTAAGTGCCCTCCTCTCCAGGGTTTTCCCCAAGCAATCTAACTTCTCCACCCTTTTTATGACTCTCCTGGTTCTGGGAGACATGGGCGGCAGGGGGTGGAGGTGGCGAGAAAGGAACTTGTTGCAGCAGGAGGGGAAGACACTCATGCCTCTTCAACAGTTGGACTCATCTCTGCCTCTTGACCTCCCTCCTCTCCTGCTTCAGCTTCTGCCTCTGCTTCTGGCCGCCTCTCTGCCACAGGTTCTCCCAGCTCACTAAGCCCTCCAGCTTCTGACACCTCCTCCTCCCAGGCTTCTTCCTCTTCTCTCTCTGACCACTCATTGTCATCCCAGCACCAGTCCCTGGACTCTGAGCCTTCTTCCTTTTGGGGGTTCCCCAGCTGGTTCCTCCCACCATTCCTCTTTATCCAACCAGTCCATGATATCCCATGATTCTTTGTGCCAGACCATTCCAAAACACACTGAGTTGGATCCAGATTTGGGCTTGTATTCAACACTGTTGTTCCACTTGCATAATAGGCTTTTGCTTGCACGATGGAACTTCCCTGTCCTTTCTTCTGCAGCCCCCACCTGTTCACTCTCAAAATGTTTTTCCACGTGGTTGAGAAACCCTGTAGAATAGTTTTGTGGGTCCTTGAGGAAAGGTGAGGAAGAAATCCCACTGCACAAGCAGAAGTCTTGAACAAGTAGTACAGCAGCATTGAATACAACTAGTGCTATTTTTCTAGAAAAAGTAGTGCTGGAACTCACCATGAACATCTCCCTCGTTCTCTTAGAATGGCAATGGCACCCACCTGAGAGTTGTCAGAACTGAGTTCTGGCTGAGAAAAGCCCTTAGTTTATTGCGCTTGGTCACCATTGAAATCAGCTGGGCACATTAATAACTTAAGTCCCAGAGATTTCTGTCTCCTAGATTTGAACAGACATATCCAGATGACTCCATGCTCTAGAATAATGGCTGGAAAGGGAGGAGAGATGTAGAGAAATGCCAAAATAAAAGGCTACAGAAAGAATAATCTCATTATCTGGACAAGTCACTTCTTGTACACAGTAAGAAGCTATTTTAAAATGTCCCCAGGGTTGCAAGTGAGGATTGCTCATAGAAATAAACTCAGAAATCCAAGATTGGGAGCCACTGTGTACTCACACAAAAGACTGCACAAAAGACCTCAACAAGGAAAATATTTTTTTCTGGGAGGTTGATATATTTTTAATATTGCCATTTCAGAACTCACGTTTTGAGTCTATTCTTTAATGTAGAGATTTGCCTGTTTGTCCTATGTAGAATGTGGAAGGGTATTTCTGGCAGATGGCATCTGACATATCTGTTATATGTCTTTTGCACCTAGTTGGAACATCTTGGGGGTTCCAGTAAAAAGTAAAGTCGATCCAAAAGTCTGCCTACCCCTAACATAGTTGGTAGCAATCAACAAGAATGTCACTGGAGATAGGAGCAAACATTAAACAACATTTGTGCATGCATCTACAAAGCAACCTCATCAGTCTGAAAATTCTGTGCACATAATAAACTGAGTCTGAGAAAACCTTCTAAGGAAAGCGACACACACAAATTGTAATGCAGTCAAGCCTGAAGAGTAAACACACAAATTTGTATTCGAAACTACACACTATAGTGACATGTCTAGCAGCCACTATTATGATGATGATTTATTAGTCACATAAACATAAGCACACCACTGTCACACAATCCTAAGGAATGAAGGAGTCCCCATTTAGGATCTGTGAACAGTGATTAGTGATTTACATGGACCAAGTCTTCAGCACTTCTCTTTTGCAAAGAGAACCCCATGGCAGCTTTTCCCAATCTGCTGCCCTCCAATTGTTTTGGACTCCAACTCCCATCAGCCTCAGCGAACATGTCCTGTAATCAGAGATGATGAGAGCTGTAGTTCAGAACATCCAGAAGACGCCAGGTTGGGGAAGACTGCTCCATGGTATTCATTACATGACAAGGGCACAATACAAAACACATGCTTCAGAAGTCACCCTATGAAATCAGCAGCAGTAGGTGGCTTGTGATGTAAGCAGTATGGAAAGAGCCCAGTTCCCAACCCTGAATCATACAAAACATGCTAATATATGTTAAAACAAGCTTGGGTCCCCAAATGTTGTTGGACTACAACTCCCATAATCTCTGACCACTGGTCCTGCTAGCTAGGGATGATGTCTTGAATGGAGGCAGTCTAAAAAGAGGTGTCATTGGAGCATGTGGGGATAACATAGGTTCACTTCAGAGTTGGTGCCTTCTGCTGGGATGAACTGGAGCCAGACTTCGTTCTGGGTTGCTAATGGAGGCAGAGGAGAGGCACTGACAAAGTATGAAGTTTCCCTCTCATGAAAGCAAGCAAGTGTAGCGTAGCAGTCTGGGAAATGGATTCACGTACCTTTTCAACCATGAAACTCAATGACCTGCTTTGAACACCATGGTAAGCCACAGTGTCTTACTGACACCACCACCTCCATCTCACTAACCTGGGGGGCCTGTGAGTCTGTGGTTTGCCTCAGGTGCCAAAATGTATTGGGCTGGCCGTGGACACCACATACACCACCATGAGCCCTTTGGAGAACAGAAGGCATACAAATGTGATTAAGAACGTAGAGCCTGCTGGATCAGGTAATGTCATAGCATCCTGCCCTGACATTGGCCAGCCAGATGCCTGTGGAAAGCCTGCAAGCAGCATTCAAGCACAAGAGCACTCTACCCTTGATTGATACATAGAATTGATTGATACATGAATTGTAGAAAAGAAGAGAAAAGAAAGAAAACCTAGGTAGATTTTAAGACTTGGGGGAAGTTAGGCACAACACTGCTGTATTTTTTATTTTATTTATGTATGCATTCTTATGAGTAGGAGACTCCCTTTCAAAAAATAAAGTCAGGCCTTTGGAAGATTTTGTCACTAGGACTGTGCCACTTGTTCCCATTTGTGCTGACTGGTGAACGTGGCATGTATTTTTTATTCTAAAATATTTATATTTGCAAACTAACGTGTCACAGAACAGAATCAAAATTTAGCATCGCGGTGACTGTCTCTTGTTTCATTATTATCTCTCTGGAAGAGATCTCAGACACTGATGCCCTTGCAAATGTGCTGTGTTGCTTGGTAAGTTCGTTTTTATATCAAGACACAGGGGCTCATATTTCAAGTGTTACTCTCTGAATATTCCACCCAATAACAAATGTAAATCACAAATGTCAGCACTGAGAAAGCTGGGCAAGACAAAAGAAACCAATAAATGGAATAAACTCAGGGCATATTTCCCTGTTCAGAAAATCCCTCCAATGCAGTAAAACAGCATCATAAGGAAAGTACATCATCTCACCCTACAAAGTTGCTCTCGTGAGCCAAGCTATGGCACCTCATTATCTGTTAAGCCAGTGACTATGGGCACAACCCAGAGAAAGTCAGGAATGCTAAATCGCAAGGAGATCAAGTAGTCTTGAGCAAAGACTAATTGCCAAAGGCTGCAACCCTAAGGTTATTTGGAAGTAAGCTCTACTGAAACCGCCGGAACTGCATAAACATGGTAGGATTTATTTTCATCAGGGTGATAAGTTTATCTGACTTTCTATTGCACTCGGTTTGAAACAGAGATCTTAGTTTAAAAATTAAAAATAAAATCATGCACAGCCACCCAAACCCCCACCCAGGGAACACCACAGCCAGCAAGCTAGTGTGGCTGAGGGATCCAAGGATCAGGCCCCCCCAGATTTAGCACAATGTTTCTCAGACAGTGGACTAGGACCCAACACTGGGCCTTGGGTCACTTTCAGGAGGTCCTCAGTGCCACAACCTATCCAGGGCTTCCTCAGTTGCCTGTTCCATCCCCCAGCTGTGACTTGGGGCTGGATCAACGGGCTCCAGCAACTCCTTGCATGCTAAGTAAATGTTGCTAGGAGAAATGTGGGGTGGGGAGGAAGCTAGCTTTCCCTCTCCTATGGGGAAAGGGCCAGAGAGAGGAGGTTAGAAAGTCACATGTAAGGTGGTGGTTATCTTCATCACCACCATCATCAGCATCTGGGAATAGAAAGGAAGGAGATAAGAGGCAAGCTGCTACAGAAGGACAAAGTGAATGTAAAACAGCCAGGAAGAAGGGATGAAAGAAACTTGCAGGTGTTGTGGGGCGGGGAGGAAAAGGTACACTGTGTGTGTAAAAAGAATAGGAGAAGAAAATACAGGAGATGGATAAAAATATGCTGAGACGCAAGTGTATGTGGGAAGGTAAAATATAAAAGCAAAGGCCTTCTCCACTTACAGCCTTTAGATCATAGAATCATAGTATTAGAAGGTACCCTAGCCCAACGCCCTGCAATGTAGGAATACGCCACCATCCCGTACGGGGATCAAATGTGCAACCTTGGTGTTATCAGCACTACTCTCGGTATATTCTGCTGACAACAGCAGAGTATCTCCTGAGTAAATGCATGTACTTAGCTTGAGGGAAGATGTGCTATGGAACTGCTTACCACAAGGTAAATACTGTGGGAAAGAATTTAGCAGTTTTCAAAGATGGATCACATATCAGAAAATTCCAGTGATTTCCAGCTGATTGTGCCAAACTCTCTGCTGCTATCTGCCACCATTTTGTGACAGGTGGGCCTTGGTAATTTTCAGTCTTCACTAGGTTTGAGAAACCCTTTACTAGTGAAACTCCTCCCTAGCAGCAGAGAGAATAGGACACGGCATCCTTACCCCCTAGCTATCAACATGGTGAGTGGTGGTGGTGGTAGTTAGGATTGAACTTATTCAAAAGGAAGCCCCTTTGAAATAAATAGGACACGCAACCTGATCTACAGTTCCTCAAAAGTTTTGGTGTCTTCAGTCGCACTTACTTCCAAATATGTGTGCATAGGATTAGACTCTGATCATAAGAACTTTAAAGCCACTTTTCATTTTGTGCAGCAGCAAAGGAAACTTGATGTGCCATCTGTGTAAAGCACGAAACATTACAGGAACTTCAGGCATATAACTGACACACACAAGAAAACGATTTGGCCATGGTGTGTTTTGTGTTTTTCTCTTTAATGGTTTACATGTTGCTACAGCAAACACCAGTAGGACAATAATGACCCAGGCTGTCATGGTCATTCATCCGCTTGTCACAAAATCCAAAATGGATTTGGATGCCAATCAAATTATTTGTAATGGGGAGGCTGATTAGTGATGATTTCTATACCACTTTATATATTTAAAATATATCTAAGAACTGTAGCAAACAACTGAAGCAACAACAAACAACTTAAACAAAATATTACAAAAATACAGAGTTACATATACATATAAAAATGTTACAATAATACAAAGTTACTAATATTGATGTATTGTATATATAAGTAACTTTGTGTTACTGTAACATTTTAATATGTAACTCTGTATTTTTGTCAATCAATTCATTTACCTTCTGACACACCCTCCCTTTCAGGCTCTGGGTTCTTGCCCAGGGTCCAAACAAACTTTCAGCTCACCCACAAAAGTCTCACAATGAGAAGAGTTCATGGAAACAGCAGACATTACCCTAGTCTCTCACTCTAGATTTGCTTTTTATGGGCAGGTCCAAGTTGGGCGGTACATCCTTAGGCTGCCCACAGCTGTGTCCCATTCAGCTGCACTCTCCACACCCAGTTCAGGTACAGCAGGTTAGTTGAGTGGTCCAGGGGGTCCAGAGGATGGAGAAAGGACCCCCTTCACTGACAGCTCTTTCCTCATCCTTTGTCCTCTTCTCCTCCTCCTCCAGATGCTGGCTGAGCAAGTGGTAGCTCAATTGCTTTAGATATACCTGTCAGGTTGTGTGCCTGTGTGGCTTTCCTCAGCGATTTCTGTTTCCCTGGGGATGCCATGTGTCCTCTTTTTCCAGGACGCATCCTCTTTTTGAGGGGTAAAATTTGAGACAAATCACATTTAGAGCCAGTGTGGTGTAGTGGTTAAGAGCGGTAGTCTCGTAATCTGGGAAACTGGGTTCACGTCTCCGCTCCTCCACATGCAGCTGCTGGGTGACCTTGGGCTAGTTACACTTCTTTTAAGTCTCTCAGCCCCACTCACCTCACAGAGTGTTTGTTGTGGGGGAGGAAGGGAAAGGAGAATGTTAGCCGCTTTGAGACTCCTTTGGGTAGTGATAAAGCGGGAGATCAAATCCAAACTACTCTTCTTCTTCTTCTTCTTCTTCTTCTTCTTCTTCTTCAGTTGCTTTGAATAACCATCATAGCATCCTCCTTTTTGCTCTGCAAATTAAGGCAACAGGAGAAACTGTAGTCTGTGGATGCCCTTCCACCTTTCTGCAACGTATGATACCACTGGACATGAAGACTTGGTGACACAGCCGCAGAAACTAACAGACATTCAGATGATCACAATCAAATTGTTCTTCTGGGTTCCTAAACGGGACATCACAGAATGTAACAATGATAACTGCACCTTCTCTGCTGGGTGCTACATGGTGCTACATGGGTTCTCTGCATGGTGCTACATTTCAGAATGTGTACCATTCAGCATCTATATATGCGGCTGTTGTCAACATTCTGCAGACTGGAGGCACGGCATTGGTAATGTCTTTACAGTCTTTATAGTCTTGAAGTTAGACTGCTGCAATGCACTCTTTGCATGGCCAGCTGTAACACTATTAATAAGTACAGTAAAAACAGGAATATACTTGCAGAATTGATAACTGACTACTCAGTGTGAATTTATTGCCTTAAATTAAAGCAAGCGAAACTGTTTTGAAGGCTGCAGCTTAAACAGGATAATTGTTCTGTCTCCTGCTTTTTACCCTGACATTTGCCAAAACTCATGACTTATTTTTTTCTGTTCTATAAAATTTGTTTTTGCTGTCTGATGCATGTAGAGATGCAAGATTTCCCCCTTCCCATTCCCTTTTTGACTCTAAAATGAATATAATGAAGTACCAATGGAAAGTAATCAGGTAGAAGCAGAGGAAAACCTCCCAAAATAAGGGCTGGAAGCAAGTTGTTTGCTGGGTGAGGCACCTTACCACAAGAAGCAGTTTTCAGCTTACCAACTTATAAATCAGTTCCTGTAGCTGGGAAATTTTTACTTGTGGCACCAGAACATAATGGGACATGGACCTGGGCATTTTCCGTTGTTGCCCTTAAACTTTGGAATATCCATCCTTCTGTCATATGTGAAGCATCATCCACTATTTGCTTTGGACATCTTATAAAGACTAAACAAGAAATCCTTGTAAGCTGCTGAAAGAATAGGTGGAATTTAAGTAATTTTTTGTGTGTGTATATTATTGTGGTGGAGCTATTTCTTTTAACAGCACCCTGGCTGGTAGAAATATACAGAAGTTTCCCCTATAATTGTGATTCCAAGGCAGAAAAGGCTTCAACTCCTAATCTTCTACCTGGCACAGGAGCCCCGCCAGAAAATATCTGGCAACCCTAGGCGCACAACAAGAAGTTCAGCTTCAGTTGCTGACTTGGCAGGCTGTGCCAAAAAAAAAAAAGTTTTGGGGGGGAGGGTTGGCAACCCTGACTCGCACCAACGTATTTGAATAATTATTAATAATAATATTATTTGTACCCTGCCCATCTGGGTGGCTTCCAACAAAATATAAAAAATTATAAAACCTCAAAAACATTAATTCAATTTCTTAAAATGTAAAACAACATTGTAAAATGTAAAATGATTGTAAAACAACAATAACAACCTCAAGGCGGTTTACAAAAATAAAATTCACAACTATACTTTTAAAAAAATACAAAAATATGGCATGTGTGTTTTAAATTAATCCCGCGCCCTTTAAAGCCAAGAAGCAAACAGTGCATTGAAGGAGACAGCAAAGATCCCACTTGATACGGGACTGAGGGTTTCGCTTAGACGTGCTTTGCCGCACGAGCTGGAAGCTCGCTTTGCTTCTCGCGACTTGAAAGGGAAACGCCAGGCTCAGAAAAGAGTGGGCTGGACCAATGATGCGAGGAACTCGGGGGGAGGGGGCAGGAACAGATCAACAGAGAACTTCTCTCCCGACCGCCCCCTCCTCTGGGGCTGTAACATTTGTCATCGCTCGAAGGAGGTCGGGTAGGAACGTACCATTGTCGCAGCGAAGGGGTGCGCTCGCTAACAGTCCTCACGGGCGCATTTTCCGGACGGCAACGGGGACCGTTCCGTTTGGAAACGGAGCTACGGGGAGCTGAGTCGAAAGCAGCGCCGCGCCGCCGGGGCACGGTGGCGCCCGATGTCGCCGTTGGCCAGGACGTTGCCCCGTCCCCTCCCCTGTTTTGAGAGTGGCGATGGCTCGGCCCAACGGGTAACCGCTTCCTCCTCCACAGCTCGCTGCTGTTCTTCCCAGGGCTTTGCCGCCGCTGTCGCCGCTGTGGCCTCAGAGGTGGGAGGGGGCAGGAAGGAGAAGGAGGAGGAGCGGGGAGCCGCCGCGGTGCGCGCCGAGGCCCGTCTTCGCGCGGGGGCCCAAGATGTCGGTGGCGTTCGCAGCCCCCAGGCAGCGGGGGAAGGGCGAGATCACGCCGGCTGCCATCCAGAAGGTGGGCTGAGGGGCCTAGGCCGGGCCAGGCAGCCGGGGCTGGGGCTCATTACAGGGGGGGCGGGTGAGGGAGGTCGGAGCCCCGGCTCGCGCCTGGGGCTGCTCGGGACGTTGGGAGCCCCAAAAAGTAGTCCTTAGCCGTTTTAATGTGGCGCTTTTCCTTTCTCTTTCCCTGTCCCAACACCTCCCCGCTTAATGGAGGGGTTGCAGTTGTGGCAGCCCTGCGAGGTAGGCCGCTATTGTGACTTCCCCTATGAAGGGGTTGAAGGGAGGGGTGGGGTAGAGGTGGCTTGAATATCCAACACCGACTTTCCACTTTAAATAGTAGTAACGGTAGTAATAATAATAATAATTTATACTCCGCCCATCTGGCTGGGCTTCCCCAGCCACTCTGGGCAGCTTCCAGCAAAATATTTAAGTACAATCATTCATGAAATATTAAAAGTTTCCCTAAGCAGCGCTGCCTTCAGATGTCTTCTGAAAGTCAGTAGTAGTAGTATTGTGACTTGCATTCGTCGAGATCGGCAGTGCGGTTTTAGTAGTAGGTTTAAAAGTGTGGGATTAGGACCTGGGAGACCAGGGTTCAAATGCCCACTCCGCCTTGATGGCCTCTGGGTGGCCTTGGGCCAGTCACTGCTTCTCAGCTCAGCCGAACTCAATAGGGTTATTTGAGGGTGGGTGGGGGTTAAATGAGGAAGGGGAGAGCCATGGCATGCCACTTGAAGGCCCTGAACGTGGGATAGAAATGAAATAAATGATAATAAATGTTGGAAATCGGGAAAGCTCAAGCAGTGGCCCCACACAACATAATCATGGAGTGGAAGAGAAGCGTAGAGCTAAATGGATTATAGGGGAGGGGAAGGAGGAGTGCATTAGCTGGAATTGCTCAAGAAATTGCAGAAAATCTTGTTACATGCATGTGAAAATGTCAGAGATGTCCCACTAATTATAAGTGATTCTCTCTCCTACCTCTTCTCCCCACCCCGAAAGCCCACAGCATCCAGCATGTTGCTAACTCATGATCTACTGAGGTGGGGGGGGCACAAATCATTAATTACTGAGTAATGTAAGAGCAGGCATTCAGGATTAATGCAGTGGTGAAGGCAGAGTATAAGAGAAATCATAGCTCTTACCTACTGTTTCAGTATGAAAATTGGGGAGCAGTTGATATTAAAAGAACTTGCAACTGGAGGTGTATGTTTCAGCTGAAGTACTTTTACAGTAAGTTAAGTAGTTTAGAAGAGTGAAGATTTTAAAGAGTTGCTGTAAGTTAAATCGTTATGCTTCAGGGAAAATGATGGAAAAGGAGGGTGGGCTGGTAATGGAGAGGTTAGTAATAGGGTATGGGACTGTTAAGATGCTAAATATATATTTGTGATGCAAAAGTACTGTTGAAAACTTGAGAAACCTGATGGTGGAAACACTTGCAGAACTGGAAAGATCACTGTGGAAAGCATATAGATATTATGGTTTCTGGTGTTGCTTAATTCATGGCAGTGGTAGTTAACTAAGAATTTGATGGTCTGCATTCTTTTGAAGACATTGAGGCTACAGTTTTAACACCAATTCATTGAAGTCCCAGAACTGTTTCTAAATGGCTGAACTAGAAGTTACATTTCTTTTTGGGCGTGGTGGATTTTTTAAACCATACAGTTTCATCTTAAGTCACCTCCTCCCCATCTGCAATATGGAACTAATAAGACTGATCTATCAGTGGTGGTCTCACAATTACAATAATATAATATATGTGAAGTACTTTCATTTGCTCAAACTGGTGCTTGAGTATTGATTCTGTTTAAGTAAACTACACAGTTTTAAGTTCTATATTATCTCTGGTAGCTAACTTCATAAGTGTAGAATCAAGAATTTGATGCTTTTAACTAACTGAAGTAATAGAAGTAGTTATAGTAGATTTTTTTGTCTTTTACAGTGACTGCATAAGACAAGAAAAATGAAGTGTCATAGCTCCAATTGACATTTCTTGAACGCAGAAATTCCTATTTTTTTCCTTCTAAAAATTATGAGTAAATAATTATTGTGGGGGTGGGGAGGGAAAGGAATAATCTATGTATGACTAGGAAACTAAAGTGTTCCAGCAGTTTTACTGCTTCAAAATACCTACGGTAATTGCCCGCACTTACTCAAATGAAGCTTCTTTGATTTTAGGTTGTCTGACTGTTCTAATTCTGTCATTCTTAATACCACTATTAAAGTTTAAGTATGCTTAAGATTCTGGTAGAACTTGAAGTTCTTGATAGCTAAAAGGGAAACTGGGAAAATCAGTTACATAGTTGCTGTACCCTCCCCCTTATTGAGGAAAAAGTACAACAGACAAATAGCAGTGGTAATGAAGCTGAACTTGGGATTCCACAAGAGGGACCAAGAAAGTTTATGATCTGGGTTGAAAAGACAGATTGTGACAAAATCTAGCTCCAGTTGAGATCAGTAATCCTGTTGCTATGATAGGCAGCGACTCTGAAAGAAGGAAAAGGTCTTTTGCTAAACTTTCAAAAAGAGATTCGGAAGAATAGAGTTCAGTGGGTGCTTGAATGATTGACCTTATTGAGAATCTGTTTTATTATTACAGTTGTTGGATGAAAACAACCATCTCATTCAGTGTATAATGGACTACCAGAACAAAGGCAAAACTTCAGAGTGCTCTCAGTAAGTTAATTACCTGAATGTAATTCATGTTCACTCTTGCCATGTTCACTTTAACCATGCTCTAAAGTAATGTGCTGTGCATACAGAACAGGTTTTTCAGGTGCACAAAACACATTATGCAAGCAAGTGCATAATCTCTAACTTCTGTTTATATAGCATTATTGTACAGTATTGGTTGGTACAAGTAATATTTTTTATGTTCAGTTAGCTGGTTAGTATATCTCAGACATATCCAACTGTTCAATTGTGATCAACCAGTAGATTGGGGGAGTGATCCTGGTCAATCGCGGGAATGTTGTCGCCCCCTGGCACTGGGTCCTGCCACCGCCACAGCAGGAAATGCCGGGCTGGACGGGAAGCGCAAGGGATGTTGCCCGGCCTGGCCGTGGCAGCGGCAGCTACAAGACCCAGCAGCGGGGGGGCGGTGACATTCCTTGTCTGCTTGCCTGCCACGGCCTGGCTGCTGTGGCAGCCCCGGCACTGGGTCCCTTTGACAATGAGGGGGAAGGTGGGAGGGGGAAGGAGGGAGGGCAAGTGTGATCGGAATCCACATCAGCTGTGTGGCTCACTGTGATGGAGGGAGGAGGGGGAAGGAAGGATTGGGTTTTTATACTGGGAGTGGATCGCAGTCTCTTGAAAGTTGGATGTGCCTGGTATATCTGTTTTGTGACATGCACATACATATGTGTGGGCCATCATGGTGTAAAATTTTGAATAGGCAAGTTAAGACAATGGTGTGGTCCCTACAACCAGCATTACCCAAAAGACCTCATTCAACTATCAACCATCTACACAGGAATGTACTTTGGATATGTGGGAATAAGGCTTTTAAGAGCTTTAAGATGTCAGAAGCAGCACCTAGAAGTGGTGCCTAAAACTAATTAATAGCCATTGTGTGGAGACCAAAATTTGAGTGTTCTATACCAATTCCTGTTTCTGAGTTGTTTTTAAGTGTAGTCCAGTACAAAGTCTTCATAAGAGACTGCCGTTAGAATAGCTACATGGCAGTTTTTGACAGTAGTGACATGAGAATCTTTAACCTTAAACTGTAAACATTCTCTGCTTTCTTATAGTTATCAGCAATTGTTGCATACAAACTTGGTCTACCTAGCCACAATAGCAGACTCCAATCAAAATATGCAATCTATACTGCCACCAGTAAGTACCTTGTAAAGACAATTGTGTGTGTTCTTTCTAATGTAAAAAATGTACCTAAAGAAAAGTTTAATCACAAATATCTGTACTAATTTTTCTGCATGGCATCTTCTACCTTGTAACAAACATCTCTGCCCCATATATCTCTATTTGCAGTATATTACTAAAATAGAACCTTGTGAATAACACCTGCTTGATTTCATTGAAAAGGCTGTAATTATTAATACAGGATCAGTCATAATTAAAACCAGCCCAATTCAGATTGCTGGTTTTGACTTATAAAGTCTTAAATGGCTCAGGACCGCAATACCTGAAGGACCGCCTCTCCCCATATAAATGTCCCAGATTCTAAGTTCATTGGGGGCCCTTTTTTGTGTGCTTCCTCCATGTGAGATCTGAAGGGTGGCAACATGAGAACGGGCCTTCTCTGTAGTGGCTCCCCATTTGTAGAATGCTGCCCCCAGGGAGATTTGATTAGCACCTTCACTATATGTTTTTAGGTGACAGGCAAAAGCGTTCCTTTGGCTGATTACTATTCCACAGCCTTTTAAATGTGTATGTGGGAAGGGGGATTCCTGTTTTGCTGATTTGTTTTACTTATTTACTTGTTTTTATCCTGTATTTTATTCTGTGAACTGCCCTGAGATCTTATGATAAAGAGCAGTATATAAATCTAATAAATAAAATAAATGATTAGATTGTACCTTTAGCACAGATTACCAAGTCTCTTTATGGATATGGTACAGTGATACATTTTGTTTTTAAAATACTAACTCCATGCAACTAATTCTTCCAGTTGCTGAAGGGCATAAGGACATAAGAAGAGTCTGCTGGATCAGGCCAAAGGTCTGATTCTCTTTTGAAGCTGTCCTAGTTTGGTGGCCATCACTGACTCTTGTGGGAGTGAATTCCATAGCTTAGCGTTATGAAGAAGTACTTTCTTTTGCCCTGTATCTTCCCTGAGTTCTAGTGTTACAAGAAAGAAATAGAAAAACTTTTCTCTATCCACTTTCTCTATACTATACTTAATTTTATACAGCTCTATCTTCTCTAAACTAATAGGTGCAAAGGTTATAATCTTTCCTCAGACAAGTTGCTCCATCAGCTTGATTATTTTGGTTTCCCTTTTTTGATGCAGTTTGGGATCTCATGTTAGGGTTTTCCATGGGGAAAGTAAAGCTAAATTCAAAGGTGTCCTTTTTTTGCTTGCGTAAGAGGTTGCATAACTACTTGCACAAGTGGAAGCATGATAATTGCTATAGAATCTACTTAGCATAGCATTGCATGAGCTGTAATACAACTTCTTCTCCAAGCACTTGCAGCTATTTTCCTTCCACCCACAGTTATTTGGAGCCAACCCATTTAATGCAACTTACCCTAATATTCAGTTGGTTGAAAATGCCACTTAACACACTACGGTTGTGCCCTATGGTTTCATAGTACCTCATCACAAACCTTACAAGCCTTACAAGAGTTGTTAACCAAAAACACATCACTGTTTTCTGTTACCTCCATGCTAGTTTTTGTTGCTGATGTCCCCAACACACCCTTTTCTTTACAGCACAGTGCGGCACCATCAACATCGTCTCCCCACTGCCCCCTCTTTTTCAAAAAATATTTTCTATGGTGGCAGGAGCACCACTGCAGAAAACTTCTCTGGCACCTTGGTTCTTAGAGAAGACCAAAAGCCATTAACGAGATCCAGCCTTTCTGTGCAAGAATGCCTGTGGTGGTACTGCAGTTTGCCAGAGTGGCTTAAAAGGACTTTTAAAACAGAAAAAGTAAGCTTTAGAATTGTTAAAGTCTATCTAGCTGCTGTGGTCAACCAAACACCTAACCACCTTGCCCAAATGCCTGGCTCTGTGAAGGAGGCCTTTTTCCATTCTCAAGAAACTCCCAGGCCAGATAGGGAAGTAGAGATGGGTGGCTAGCCAGCTGCCATGGATGAGAACCAAACTCGACTTCCACACGAAGTGATGCCTCTACACACCACCAGCTGGAGCCATTGAGTTCGTAGGTAGCAGGCTGGTCTGGTGAGGGGCACATTTTTAGCCAGTGCCTGACTTGGGCAACAGTTGGTGCCAGACCTGTTGTAATTGGGAGGTGGCTGAAATGGTGCCCTCTAGATGCTGTTGGAGTGCCACTCGCATCAGACTAGAGCATTGGTCATGCTGGCTTGGGCAGTGGATGGGAATTGTAGCCCAAAGCTTCTGAAGAGTACCAGGTTGGCTACTTTTGTTATTCATAATAAATTTGAACTTTATCCAAATACAGCTTGGAAGACTAATTAGGTTGACTTCTATTCTCCACCTATAAACTGAGCAGGAGAGGAACTTGGACTGTCCCTTCCTCCCACCCTCTTAAATATGCTGCTCTGGCAGGGAAGAAAGGATGCTATTGTGGCTGCGTGCCAGCTGCAAGGTGTTCTAGGAATTCTAGTTATGCCAGTGTTGAGAAAGTTGCACTACACAGTGCTTCTTGCATATGGTATGGAGCCATAGCAAAATACTAGATGTCTCTACCTCCCCTTGCTGTTGCCACAATTCTTTTTGTGCGGTGGGTGGGGAGAGATGGATAGATGAGTGGGAAGTGCGATGGGTTGTTGGGCGATCCACTTCTTTCTGCATTTGAGGAGAACATTTTTTTTAAGACAAATTCCAAGCTTGGCATGGGGAATTTGCCCATCTCTGCTTGCAACTACCTGAAATCTTTCTTGTACCTAGAGTTAAAAAATACGCTTATTGCAAAAGAATTAGAAGTAAGGCGATAAATAGACAATGGATGAAAGAGTGGAAGAAATGTACAGGCTAGGGCTTTTAAAAAATAGCTGAACACCTAAAGAAGAAATCTGAAAACAGATTCATTTATACTTACCTGTTTTTCTTTATAGACTTCTTGAAGCAAACAAATTATTTGTTCAGCCCTGTCCTCTGGGAAAACCTTACTAATATTATTCAAACTTAAACATTCTGCTAATGTCTGAAAGAATAGTTGTCTTGACACTTTTATGCAAATGTTTATCTTAATATAACATCTTTAACATCCATGAAAGTCATAGCTTGTTTATTTAGTGTTTTTAGATGCCTTAGCTTTTTGAAAATTGGATCCAAACATGTTTTCCCTTAAGCATGAATAACTGTATTTATTGCATGGTTATACACATGTAAACCAAGTACGATTTTAAAAATGTTTCAAAAATCCTTATCCTATACTGGACTTCTCTATTTAAAAGAATTAACATGTACTGAATTGATGCAAGTTTCAGAATCTTGTTTCTCTTGTTCATGTATTTATCTACACACATTTAGTTCCAGTGTCTTAGTTAAAAGTGAAACTCATAGTTTCTTTCCTGTTATGTCTGCTTCTGGTAACTCAGTAACCCACTCGCTGACTTTCATGATCTGATAGTGGGTACCAAGGAAACTTCAACTCTTTAGGTAAAGAAGTACACTTAATAATCTTGTTTGTGAAAGATGTGTAAGTTTGAAACCTCAGTCCTGAACTTAGCTGTTCCACAAGAATGGCTATATAGTTTCTTCAGGTCTAATATGCATTTTAGAAATGAAACTTAGGAACATAGGAATCTGCCTTTTACTGAGTCAGAGCATTGATCTATTTAGCTCAGCACTGTCTGCTCTGACTGGCAGAAGTTCATCAGGGTTTCAGGCAGGGGACCTTTCAGGATTTTCCCAGGATGGAGTTAACACAGACAATGACTTCTTTCCAGAACTGTGCCACTATAGGGCATGACTAGATTACATGTTTCACTGCCACCCCTGGTGTGCCACATTGATAACATATGTCTTTGGGTTCAAGATGCTTCAGGTAGATGTGGTGAAAAAGGCCAAGTTTTGGTGGATTAGGTATAATAGAAGGTCCAAGAAACAAAATTTAATAGGGTCCAAAACAGTTTGCTATTGTCTCAAGTGTATAGGGCAGGCCAGCTGTCTATGCATCCCTCACATTGGCCATCCACATCACATTTCCCATTACCCAGTAGGTTTTTTTAAAAGGTAAGAGTGCGTGGGTTTTGAATAGTTTACCGAGGGTATGTGGTCCTCCAACAACCCCTGGGTTCAGAGGCACTTAAAGCTGCTGGGCCAAAACCAGAAACTAAAAAGTATTAAAATTGCAACTACTGTCATTCTGCTGCAAAGGGCAGGGCAGAAAGTCTTCCTCTCTAGGCTTACCTTTTTTTTTTTTAGCATGGTGACTCCCACCACCACTTATCACTTCCATTGCACCATCATGCCCCCTGTATGTACAGGGTTTACACCAGATGGTAAGTTTCCCCTGGGAATAGTGTCTCATGATTACTTCACAGGTCTGTTTACACAGCTGTATGATAAGAGCCTTCCCTGTTCGTGGGAGATTCTCATGGGAAGTATGATGGGTAGTCTGTCCTTTGAAGTTCCCTTCTTTGACTTTCCTAGAGGAGACTGCCATGCATTTATATACCTTCATTTTGCTTTCCCTCTAAACTTTTGCATTAAGCCTTTTGCTGATGTAATAGGGGAGTTGATTTTTGAAGATTTTTCTCTGAAATTCTGCATACCACCTGCATACCACCTCAAACACCTCTTCAACCCTCCGGAGCAGATTTTCAGGTGGTTGGAAGTAGAGGGGGGAATCAGCAAAAATTGCCTGCTTCCTCTTCTTTGAGTGCAATAGAATGCTCTTCCCTGAGCAGAATTTTTTTGCTCTATCCCAGTGTCCCTGCGGGAATTTATGGGATGACTCACTTAATCATAGAATCATAGAATTGTAGAGTTGGAAGGGATGACAAAAGTCATCAAGTCCAACCCCCTGCAGTGCAGGAATCTTTTTGCCCAACTTGGGACTCAAACCCACAACCTTACAATTAAGAGTCTCATGCTCCCCACAGGCACCCTGAAGTCAGCTAGTTCAACCCCCTGCCACGCCAAAATCTCAACTAAAGCATCCATGACAGATGGCCATTCAAACTGCTTAGAAACCAGCACCTTCCTAGGGAGTCCAGCACCTTCCTAGGGAGCCTGTTTTCATATTCAACATTAAAGCAAAATCCTGAATTTATTTTGTAGCAGGTACAGATAAAAAGGTTGACATTCTAAATAAACAGCCTGAATTGTGAGGAGAAAGTCTGTGTTGGAATGGTCATACTGGAAGATAGTGCTGTGCTGCAAAGTCTTACCAGTCATTGAGGGAAGTTTAATATATCAGGAGAAGCAAGGCACATGCTGAAGAACTTGGTTAATGTACCACATGTATATGATGGGTATTTATTGTACTAACTTCTTCTGTTTCATTAAATTGTCTTTCAGCCACCCACACAGAATATGCCAATGGGTCCAGGAGGAATGAGTCAGAGCGGCCCTCCCCCACCTCCACGTTCTCACAATATGGGTTCAGATGGTATGGTAGGTGGGGGCCCTCCTGCACCGCACATGCAGAACCAGATGAACGGCCAGATGCCTGGTAAGTTTTTTCTCCAAGAAGACATTAACACCAGGGTTGCTCAGCAACTGAAACAACATGTGGGCTCAAGGGATAGAAGATTGTTGATGACAAAACTGCTTTGAATGCCCCCTGAGTACAAGCTCTCTAAGTTTGTTAGCTACAGAGCTATGTGACCTGTATTCTGTGTTTATCAGGCTGCCCTTGGGCTTTGATGTAGCTGACACACAGCATTCCTCTGAACAGAACTGGCTAAATTTAGTCTGTCTGAAACCATACAGTTACAGCTGTGTTTAGAAGGCTTTCTGAAGAAAGGTACTGGCCTGTGGTTGAATAAATTCTCACTGAAAGATTATCTCATGCTATCACATCTAAGTTAGTGTGATATGTAAGAGGTGAAGCTTAAGGAAAAGTCACTTAGACAGAAAATCTAATTTCTACTAATCTTCTCTATGGTACAATGGCGGGGGGAGGGCTGTATATCAAGCAAGTTGTGTACAATACCTCAACATGATTTTTTCCGTTCTAAACTTGAAGTCAAGTTTTTATTACAGAATAAAAGTGTGTGACATGTCAGTGCTTGCAGGATAAAAGCAAAACAGTGTTTCATGTTTTTATCAGTTTTATTAGGCTGTATTTTTCTGGGGAAAGATTGGCAATAGCACACAAAATGTCATTGAAGAAGGAATCCCACCCTACTGTTTGAATACCATAACAACACAAGAAAAGCCATGCTGGATCAGACCAAAGGCCCATCTAGTTAAGCATCTTGTTCTCACAGTGGCCAACCAGATTACTGTGCAAAGCTTGCAAGCAGGATGTGCAAACAACAGCATTCCCTCCACTTGTAGCTGGTATATGGAGGCATATTGCCTCCAAGGATGGAGGAGAATGCAGCCATTGATGGTCCTATACACCATGAATTTGTCTAATGCTCTTTTAAAGCCATCCAAGTTGGTGGCTATCGCTACATCTTGTGTCAACAAATTCCATTGTTTAACCATACCACTGTTTTAACCATTTCGGGTATTAATTAAAATGTTTCAAATCTGTATAAACGTGACTTTGGGTCATCAATAGAGTGCTACATTCAGCATGTACAAAGCTTTAGTCAATGTAGGAAATGCTAACAGTGATGCAAAATGTTACTTCTTTTGGAAGGGCAGTATGACTAAATATGCAGGAAATTTCAATCTTCTAAGTGTGTTGTGTTTAAGTGACAAACCTTATTGAGCAGCCTAGATGATTTTTAAATGAGCACCATAGCCCTGTGATTGTGTGTTTCAAGACATTAATATAGAAATTATTTTTCTTCAAAGGACCTAATCACATGCCTATGCAGGGGCCTGGACCCAACCAGCTCAACATGACAAACAGTTCCATGAACATGCCTTCAAATAGTCATGGGTCCATGGGAGGTTATAATCATTCAGTGCCATCCTCTCAAAGCATGCCTGGACAGAATCAGATGACAATGAGCCAAGGACAGCCTATGGCAAACTATGGTCCTAGACCAAATATAACCATGCAACCAAATCAAGGTAAAAGAATAAATTTCTACTCTTTATTATTATTTTATTATTTCTCTTTATTTAATTTGTATACCACCCTTCATCCGAAGATCTCAGGGTGGTTCACAGCATAAAATTCCTCCTTTTCATCAAATAAAATAAAATGATTTCAAGGTGTTTATTTGGAACTGAGTTATGCTATTGAAAAGTAGAGTTGGTTTCTGATCTTTACTTGTTGAAAAAATAGGTTTTTTTATCAGTTAAGAGTTCAGAAAAGCAAAGTGAGCCAGACAGAGCAGCTGTGAATCCAAGCAACTTGGATTTTCTACAGTTTGCCACACAGTGAGAACAAGGTTTTTGTGAACAACTGTTTAAATCATAGCAGGTTTTAGTCTGTAGGTAGGAAGAAGTAGAGTTGGCACACCACTGTGATTATAATAAAGAGAAAAGGTACCTAAAATTATATGTTGACAGGTTTTCCAAGTCTTTCACACAGAGGACCTGAAGCAGGGTTTTAGCAAATTGTTAAAGCAAACACAAGGTTGTGTTGCAGGAAATCTTAGATTATAGTCTTCAAGATCCTGTACTATGCTAGATCAGCTGAAGCCAATGAAACTTTTCTAGCATATTCAACACTTTACAGTATAAGGTTTGGCCATCTTTCTTTTTGAGCAGCTTCTGCCTATCCCTATATGTTTTTGTCTATTAACTACTATATTTTTCATATTAGCCTTAAACTACTTTTTGTTTATCTTGTAGAAAAAGATTTGCAATACATTTTGTGTTTCTGGTGCCCCAAAATTGTTATTTGTCAAAGCTGATAATTAGAAAAGCTAATGTTTCTTTTTGTTTGTCTTGAATGTAGGTTATAGTTAGAATGAATGCATAAAATGTTGCTATGGCTTTTCTCACTGTAGGCCCAATGATGCACCAGCAGCCGCCTTCTCAACAGTATAACATGCCCCAGGGAGGTGGGCAACATTATCAGGGACAGCAGCCACCAATGGCAATGATGGGTCAAGTTAACCAAGGAAACCATATGATAGGACAGAGGCAGATTCCTCCATACAGACCACCACAGCAAGGTAAGATTCAAAGTTGCCAATTTGACTACTTGATTAATTAACACATAAGAAAAACTTTCAGCTGATTTTCTTACCTATATCCTGTTCTATCTATATTCTTGACATACATTCTGTATTTATCTAAACTTTTCAGAGAAGGGCACAAAAGTTTATAGTACACAATTTTACGTGTGCACCTGCCTGCTCTGTTTATCAGGCCTAAAAGAGTTAGCTTTTGCAAAGCTTTTCTGCCTCAGAACATGAAGGCAAATCCCCAAACAAGTGGCTATTTCCAATCCTGTACTATTATGTTTTCCCCAAAATAGTACTTGAAGCCAAAAGGTCACAATTTTGGAATTAAATGTTGAAAGCTATATTTTTCTCTTCTAATTTTCTTTTTTGAATCAAAAGTTATATAAAAAAGATAAAACTTCGCTTAAATCTATGTTCAGTATATGGAATACTGTACAATCTGTACTAATGTAGACTGGAATTGACCAGTTGCACACTAGACAAGATGAGATGGTTTTCAACAACTATCTACTTTTTCTTTTCTTTTTTTAAGAGCAACAAGTATGTGTATATATATACATATATAGATATTGTCTTTCTGTTTTTAGAAATTTATATTCGCATCATCTTGGGTATATAATTCAGTCAAGTTGCTGTATATATATAATACATACCTGTTTAGTCACAAGCATTAAGTATGCTTTCTGAAACACAGTGACACGGGTGGGGGAAGTCTTAGATGAGGACTGTTTCTCATAGTAAACTGAGAAATTAGTGAGCGTGCTAACAGAGAAAATAAGTTATTTACATATTGACTGGTTGTGGTTTTTCAGGCCCACCACAGCAGTACTCAGGCCAGGAAGACTATTATGGGGACCAATACAGTCATGGTGGACAAGGTCCTCCAGAAGGCATGAACCAGCAATATTACCCTGATGGTAATCTCTCATAATATTAATTTTCCCATTTTACATACCTGCCCATTATATATAAAGCTATTTGATGAACAACTTTTAGCAACTGATCACTAGAACACTTCTTATATTTACTAAAGCTTGCAAGTTCAGTAATCTGAAACCCTACGGATAACTTTATTTTACAGCTCACTCAAAGTATAAACTTTGTAACTTCAGTTCTAGTACCCTGATACAGATTTTATCAGAATTCCCTCTTTTGGCTCGAGATATCTTAGATTCTTCACTGTTTGTAGGACACTTGATGCAGTCATGTATTATGTCTGCTTTTCAGTATCATTTTGCTTATAAAAAGAAATTTTAAAGCTCAATACTTACTTAAGAGCTGTTAAAAAACAACCAATATGCTTTCAAAGTCTTTTCCCTCTGTGTGTTTTAAAGAGCAAGCTGTGGCTGAAATTACTTTGACTCAGTTCATGGCTGCATTCTATGCTTGTATTGCAGAATTCTAGATAATTCAATTTTTCCTTTAAACATTTTTCTCATTTTGGAAATCACATAATTTTGGGAAGTACAAATTCTTAGCATTGTAAAATTTTCTCTTAAATTAGAAATTCTTATCGTATATTATAGGGAAGTGTAAGGATGTTCCTCAGGAAATGAAATTTTTAAATTCAATTTTAATGTATGGTAGCAAAGGCAAAATAAAAATATATTGATGGATTCATTGCTGCTGTAAGAGCTAACATGACACTTTGTGCATTAATTTGTGGCACACAATATAATACCTTTTTCAGAGCAACTATTTGTTGCAAATTAATTGTGTGGTGTGTGTTTTTTAACGTGTTCAGATAGAATTTGCTGGTATTTTACCACATTTTTATCATTCATCACCATCATTTTCATGGTTTACTTAATCCACATGTTAGGAAATCAGATTTCCACACCCCTAATTATGGTTCAAGTTAGAGCCAGTTTTGTAACATGTAAAAAGTATGGTAAGGCAGAGTCACACAAAAGCATTCTTGCAAATTCTATCAATCACTGCTACAACTTCCCCCTTGGAAGTCATACTGTGTCTTATCTGGCTGCTAGATGTTATGCACAAGACCAAACCAAAAGTGTAAGCCGCCAAGAGAACGTGAACTATAGAGTGGCTTATAAATGGTATAAAATACATAAAATTATGTTTTCAGCTGTGGCATAGGTAACTTTTGTGAACATTTTGGAAAGTCCATTTGCAGCTAGATGAATTAGAGCCACTATGTTCTGCTCTGTTCTTTTCTGTTTGGCAAATGCAAGAGTTGTCTTGTATAACATGATCTGCAAATCATGTCTTTAATTATGAAAAGGCATTTTTAACTGACAAAAAGTAGCAGGATATGGAATATGCAGTTGATTAAAATTTGGGATGCCTGTGATCAGGAATGATTTTATATACAGATAGTAGCCACAAAAGTTGAAAGCATTTTGAAAAATGTAGTACTACTTTTTAACTAAAAGAAGCATATTATTACTGACCATGGTCAATATTACTTAATGAAGTAGATTTCTAATTACAAGCAGAAGAAATATGTGAGAACTTAAAGCAAGCATCAGGTAGGATGTTTCTTTTACCAACTGGATCCTAATGGCAGGTGTCCATAGCATTTACTCATTGCGCTTATACGATAAAGGAGAATTTGGAAGGAAAGCTGTCCTTTCTCTTGTGTCCCCCCCCCCAAAGGATTGCTGTGGATAATAGTTACATTGGGGCAGGGGAAGATAAGTATTATTTTTTAGATATGCCATACCAAAAAAAAGCAATGAAGTTTTTTGGAAGTTCATTGTAGTGTATGCTACTTTTAGCAGCATATGCTTTTGAATTGGAAATCAGTAGAACAGGTGTATGATAATTGGTTTCTTTGTTCATTCTAATTAAATTCAGGTTATTTACATGTGAAAGGACTAAATGCTTTCATTTTTATAAAAAAAGACAAAAGTACTCCCCACCCCCCCACAACAAAGATGATCAGAAGCTTAAGACTATCCCTCACTGTGAAGTTGCTAGAACTACTTCATTAGCTGACTTTTTCATATCACGTGTTAATTCCGTATAAAAGGAAATCCTATTGGTAAATCCTTCTAAATCAATTTGAAGGTTCTTTTTAATGTATTTCCAGCTGACACTGATTTTTCAGTAAGATGAAAACTTCTTAGGATTTTCACTCAGAGGCCATTAACGTTTCTTCCTGTCTCTTGTCGAATTGATGTAGGTCATAGTGATTACGGTTATCAGCAACCGTCGTATCCTGAACAAGGCTACGATAGGCCTTATGAGGATTCCTCCCAACATTACTACGAAGGAGGTATCTATATACCTTCACACACACATGCGCACATACATTCCTTTTCCTCTTCCCTTCCACAAAGGAACGAAATCTTGCACAACATAACCTATTTCCTGCCCATGCAAAGCTCTTGTAGACTACTAGTCGCTGGCTGTTGAGAACTGCAGGGAACTTGAAGCATTCAAAATAGTTTCTTGCAACATCTAAACCTTAATTTGTCATTTCTAACAGCAGTAAAATGACTAAAACACCGTTAGCATCTATTCAAATCGTACCTTTTTATTTAAACATAAATCCATTGGTCCAGTTGTATATTTTGTGTGTATGTGTACATACAAATATAGTGCCATTAGGAAACAGCTTGCTGATTTGTGTAGCTGGTTTGTGCTCTGTAGCTGTCTTTAATTTTGTCCTTTTTTTATTTATTTAGCATAGTCATGGCATTATCAAGTCATGACATCACGTTCCAGTAAACTTAATGCTCATTTGGCAGAGATGCTGAAAAATGCTGCAGTTTAGCCTTGCAAAATCTGGCTTTAACTGCAGTTTGTTTGGCCTAATTCCTTCTGTTTTGGTTTGTTTGTTTTCTTGGTTTTGTTCAGTTTTTGAGATCAAGACTGGATTTTCATTTTGTTTTTGTGGTGTTCACTGTGCATATTAAAACAAGTGGGGAAAGAACCAGAAAAAGTGCCTTTAACTGTCCTTGCTTAACCTCATGTTTCAGGAAACGCGCAATATGCTCAGCAGCAAGAAGCCTACCAAGCACCGCCTCAGCAGCAAGGCTATCAACAGCAGCAGTATCCAGGTCAGCAAGGTTACCCTGGGCAGCAGCAAGGTTATGGTGAGTAAATATATAGTCAGGGGTATACAACCTGTGGCACTATGAGATTGAGCTTCAACTCCCATGAGCCTTGGCCATCATGGCCAATTGTCAGAGAGGATGGGAGGTGAAATCCAGCCATTTTTGGAAGGCTACGGTTTCCCCATTACTGGGCTTTCTGCTTTTAGTTTACTCCTTTATCTTTTTGTAGCTGTCTGTGGAACCAAAATGTCAATTTACCAGCAGCAATAGAGCATTTATGCACCAACAGTCACAGAAGGTTCAAATCCACAGGCAGTTTATAAAGCAGGATTATACACACACTCCCCATGTGGCTATGGGGAGAGGATGGGGAGTTTTCACTTCTGTTATTAAACTAACCAGTAAACCATATGCCTTGAAAAATTTGTTTTCAGATAACACTTCTCCACTCTGTTAAAAGTAACATTTGAAAGCAGCAGTTTCAAAATCATTTTTGACATCCTTTGGCTCAGTTCCCTTCCTACACAGTAATTGGGAAGGACGTAGGTAGAATATGCCTAATACACACATTTGAATTGCCATTATTTGAAAGTTAGTCTTGTTTATTTCTGTATAACTTCCAAGTGAAATAAACTCAACATCACAGCCTTCACGGCGTTAATTTAAAACAATATTTTTGGTCTCCTATAAGTTCTAAAATTGAAACAGACTGTGATAGAGTGCATTTGTGTGTTTTATCTTTTGCTTTTATTCAAATTGAGCAACTCTCAAAATCAGTGTTGCTGATGTGCTAGTTTTTCTAATTTCAGCATCTCTTAATATTTTCTACAGCTTTAATCTGTTTCGTACATAAATAGAAAGATCAGTGCCTAACCTTGCTCTGAACCATTTTGCAATATGAAGTAAACATAATATAGATATTTTCATCCTCATTGAATAACTGCCTAAGATGCAGACTGCAATCTGTGCACGCAAACTGAAGGTCACTGAAGTGAAGCTTCTGTGAACAAATTTCTGCCTGGTTAAGGAATTCATTGGGTTGTATCCAATGCAATATTCGTACAAGGATGCTTATATAAAGGGAATTCTGAAACACCCCCCTTCCTACTGCAGCCCCTTTCACCCTTGAAAAACTTTTCCCAAGACAAAGGCATCAGATGCCATTGGGGGCGCTGGCAGAGAATTAGGTAGAGGTAACTTGCACTCTCCCAAGAGTGGCTGGTTTGGTGTGGTGGAGCTGCCCTCCCAACACAGCTGTCACTGCCTTCTTACCTGAACAATGCTAGGGCAGGGTGGGACCATTGGACGGACACTGCCAGTGTGCCTGCACAGCCCTGCCCCTGCAGCATCTAGGTAAGTGGCAGCAATACCCACCCTGCTGTTGTCTCCTGCTCTTTCCGATATCCAGCCTCCCACTGCAGCCCTCTTGCTCCATTTGCCAGGCCTCAGGAAATGCTTTTCAGGGGGCTGCAGTAGAAAGGAGAGAGTGGGGAATTTAATGTGTGTAAGCACCCTTTTGTTCTTACAGCATTGAATAGACCCGACTGGTAACAGTCAGTGTTGCCTATTAAACAAACATGAGGCTGCCTCAATCATACCAGATCTAAAAGTAAGGGTGTTGTTGTTAGTAAATTTTTATACCACCCTACATCCAAAGATCACAGGGTGGTTTACAGTATAAAGTTGTAGGTCAAGGATGATGGGAGTTGTAGTCCAGAAACATCTGGAAAAACAGATTCCCATCATCCCTGAATGCCAGCTGGAGGAGATGCTGCTGCGGAAGACCAGTACCTTCTTAAAGTCAACTTTAGATAGCCTTTATAGTGTGACTGCTATATAATAAACATTGGTCAGCATCCAGACTACTGCAGTACTAGTACTTTGTGCCCAAGAAGGCTTTTAGCAGGTGTTCCTTGAACACCAGTCTTTCCTTCCACATTGCTCGCACCATGTCTAGTTTTGAAACAGATGGGACTTCCAAGCGTAGTTTGTGATATGGCATGAGAGTTTGCTGTTCAGAAGAAAGTTGTCAGACATCACGCTGAGCATCCATTTAGGTGTCTTAAGGTACACCATTGAAGTGATATCCTCTATAAGGCAAATAGGACAAAGTGGGCAAATGCTGTCATCTCTGGAAAGCCTTCCCTCTACAGCCCTTGTAGCATTGGCAAGCAGTGTTCAGTAGTGTACTTACATTCATTGTGAGACTTGAATTTTAACTTAATTCCTAGCTGCTGGATTCCATCCTAAACAGCATTCTCTTTTAAATAAGCCAATAGTAAAGTAAAGGTACCCCTGCCCGTACGGGCCAGTCGTGTCCGACTCTGGGGTTGCGCGCCCATCTCGCTTAAGAGGCCGGGGGCCAGCGCTGTCCGAAGACACTTCCGGGTCACGTGGCCAGCGTGACAAGCTGCATCTGGCGAGCCAGCGCAGCACACGGAAATGCCGTTTACCTTCCCGCTAGTAAGCGGTCCCTATTTATCTACTTGCACCCGGGGGTGCTTTCGAACTGCTAGGTTGGCAGGTGCTGGGACCTAGCAACGGGAGCGCACCCCGCCATGGGGATTTGAACCGCTGACCTGACGATCGGCAAGTCCTAGGCGCTGAGGTTTTACCCACAGTGCCACCCGCGTCCCACGAAACAAGCCAATAACATAGTTTTATTTGAAATGTTAATATTACTGTATTTGAGAGAGACTAGATGAATCAGTGATCTGACCCAGTATGGAGGCCAAGTACTGTGGATGTAAACCACACGTTTGCAGCTTTTGTTGAACAGACTTCTTTAAGCAGTATGTATTTTTTTTTCTGGGTAGAGCAAAGAGGATATTGGAAGGTATCGGTGTCTTTCACCAGTGCAAAATGACAAATGTGTCAGCTTGTAGATACATACTCACTATATGATATGTAACAAATATGCTTCCTAGTGTTGGATCAAGTTAAGTTAATAACTGCGTAAATGGACTTGGCTATATACTAGAGTTCCCCTACTGATTTTTAGATATTCATAGCTCTTTTAGTTTAATTGGATCCTGCAGAGTCTTTATAGGAGGCATCAAAGAATTTGGACACTAGATCCCAACAGCTTTGTTCTAATGTTTTTCCCCAATTGTAGAACAAAGAGATTCCGCCACCAAAAGCTATTGAAAAGGCGGATAGATTGGAAAGTGACAAGTAAAGCTTTGAAAAGAGTTTCTTCACTTGTCTTTGGTGGGCATCTATCTGCTAGGCTCATACCCACACTCTTACTGCCTGCCAGAAAGCAAAAACAACAGGGTGTATTTATTAAGGGGGGGAAAGGGTTGTATTCTTTGTACTTTATTCCAGAGTTTAAACAGAGGGACATGGTAATTATAATTTGGCCTTGTTAAGTCACTGCTATGAGCTCAGCTTAACAAAATTGTCATGTTTGTAAAAGAAGAAAGATAACCATATAAAATGACTTGTATCTTTCAAATCTGGATAGGATAGCAGAAAAAATTCTTGCAAACCTGGAGTTATAATATTATGCAAGGAAGAGTCACGAACTTTATATGATTCATGAGGAAAGGTTGTATCATTTAGGCCTTCCTTGTTTAGAGAAAAGGTGAATAAGAAGGGACATGATAGAGGTGTAAAATTATGTGCGGTGTGGATAAAGTGGATAGAGAAAAGTTTGTCTTCCTTTCACATAATAGTAGAATTCAAGAGTATCCAATGAAGCTGATTGTTGGAAGATTCAGGACAGACAAAAGTATTTCACATTGTATTTAGTTAAACTACAGAATTATCTCACTTAAAAGGTAGTAATGACCACTAACTTGAATAGCTTGTAAAGACGATTATACAAGTTTATGGAGGTCAAGGCTAGCAATGGCTACTAACCACAATGACTGTTTTTTTACCTCCACTGATGGAGGCAGTAGGGCTCTGAATGCCCATTTTTGGGAATCCCATGCAGGGAAAGTGCTGTTGCACCCAGTCCTGCCTACTGGTTTCCTCATGGCATCTAGTTGGAAATATGAGAATTGGATGCTGGATCAGAGGGCCCTTTGGTGTGATCAACAGCCTGTTCTGACTTTTTGAAAGAAATGGTTTGATGATTTGTTTCTGACTTTGTAGTTTTAATGTTTGAGTTGATCCTTGTTTAATTTTGCTCTATAAATTATTTCAGGTCCTTCTCAAAATGCTCCAGGACCTCAGTATTCCGGTTATCCCCAAGGGCAAGGGCAACAGTACGGAGGATATCGGCCTACGCAGCCTGGGCCCCCACAACCACCACAACAGAGGCCTTATGGATATGACCAGGTGCAGTTTTTGTAATCCCATTTTAATATTTTAGCTTTCAGTTTGTCATTTCAGGTACAAATTATTACACATTTCAGTTTTCAGTCTTTGCAGGCTTATTGTTTTATCCTCTTTAGCCCTCTTTGAAAGAACAAATTGGTTACAGCTAATCTGACAAAACTGATGTGTAGTGAATTTAATGAAAGTCAAATTCTAAAACAAAATTAATTTAGCTACTGGGCTTTGGTGCTGTTTTTAGATACAGGTTGTATCAAACTTGCATTTTACTCAGTGTATACACATTGAAATTAATCAAGTTAGTCATGTTCATTAATTTCAACTTAAATTACTCAGAATAAACCCATTGAAATTAATGGACACTAAGTTATGCCCATTAATTTCACTTGGTCTGCTCTGAGTGAAACTTAGTTGAATACATCCCACAGGGTCTACTAATAGAAATACTTTATTGTCACTGTACCACTTGTTTACAGTGAGATTAATTATTTATATTTTAATATATTTATATACTGTATTTTTATTTTAATTGTAAGCCACTGTAGGAACACTGTAGTTTTGAAGGTGCAGGGTTTAAATATGGTGAACAAATTCAATCTGCTGGTTTTGTTGGAATGTCAGAACAATAAGTTAAAGTCTGAAGGTCTTTATTGCCAGTTCTAGTTTCAAAGAAAATCAATAGTGTCAAGTTTACATTTGAAATGTTGAAACAAATCCCATTTGCCATTACACTGGCGAGAGCCAGTGTGGTGTAGTGGTTAAGAGCGGTAGTCACGTAATCTGGGGAACCGGGTTCGCGTCTCCGCTCCTCCACATGCAGCTGCTGGGTGACCTTGGGCCAGTCACACTTCTTTGAAGTCTCTCAGCCCCATTCACCTCACAGAGTGTTTGTTGTGGGGGAGGAAGGGAAAGGAGATTGTTAGCCGCTTTGAGACTCCGGAAGGGGAGTGAAAGGCGGGATATCAAATCCAAACTCCTCTTCTTCTTCTTTAGCTTTATAAGAAGTGAAAGTTCAGGAGTATGTGCAAGTCTTATGACTTTGGGACATATTCCAAGTGTGTTGTTTTGTTCTAGGAAAATAAGGAAACCAACAGTATATTTACATTCATTCTCTCCCTCTCTCTTCTTAGGGGCAGTATGGAAACTACCAACAATGAAAGAAAAACAAAAATCAGGAAATAACCAGTAAATTTTAGCAGCTGTATTGCCTCTTCAGTATTGTGGACATCTCCTTTTGAAGAGAATATTCTAGTCTATCTAGTTTGGGAAACAAGAGAAACAGAAGAAAAAACAACCCTGCATTGTTGATAAATGGCTGCTTTTCAGTATATTGTCTGTCTGGACTAGTTTATAAACAAAAGTGATAGTCTTTCTAAAATAATTTTGCATCTGTACTCTAGATGGCAATATTGGACAGAGAATACTCAATTTTGCAAGGAGCTTAGAACTGTACATCAAACAAACTGTTACAAGCTGAAATGTGTGAACAGCATTGTATGTTTATGAAGGTTAAGGGAATTTGATATTTTTCCACAGATTCTTTTGTAAGGGGAAGGGGAAAATTTTTACAGCAGCAATATTTTATATATTATGTTTTTCATATGGAATATGCAAGGCAGTACACTACGCACTGGGCAAGGTCAGAAACCCATATAGATTGGCAAATGATGCATTCTTTATTGTGTTAGTCTCATTGTTGTATGAGAGAGAGATGCTCAACATACATTCTTGACAGACTGGTATGCAGAATTAATACCCCATCTATTTAATGACAGGATGATCATGGACAATAACACAGTCTAGTATAAAGAATTAATTTTTAAATATTTTGTGCAAAGCTCTTTTGTAAAAATGGTTTCTAGCAGTGGCAATTTTCTGTAATATTATTATTTTGGTAACAGGAAAATGTTCAGATTGGATTTGTAAGTGTCTTGTAATGGTTTCACATAAATCAAGCTGTGATCTTTTTCTGATTGCAGTAACAAGGAATTTTAAAAAGTGTTCATTTAACCTGGCTTGAATATACAAAGTATTTAAAAACAAATTATAGATAGGTCGACATGTATTTTATTTCATAAGTGTATTTAACTTTTAGTTGGATCATTTCTATGTAACAAAAATAGTATAGGCGCTTTTGTAAAACTCTTGTCTAAACTTTATCATATGAGAGTTAAGAAAGAAGGCATTTGTTGTTTTATGTCCATTTTCGTACTGGTTAATATGAGACCAAGACCAAGTTCTAGTGAGGTTTTTTAAAATGCCAAACTCCATTGTGAACTGCATTAATTTTTAGTGTTGCGTGTGAGTTAGCCATCACTTGGATTAACAGCAGAGCCATAGAGAACACAAAACTGTTTGAGATCAACCTGCAATTGTTTTCTCAGGTGCATCATCATAGAATATGTTGCACAGAAATACATGCATTTAGGCTGTCTTGGTAAATATTTTTAAAAATATAACTAAAATTGGCCCAGGAGTTAGATATGTTTATTATGTGTTGCTATATTTTTACATGATAAGCTGTACCTGAATGCATAAGACATAAAAAGATGCATTCCTCCATAATTTTAAATTCAGAACAAATTTCTTTTTTATATTGGTTGCAAATTTAAATCAAGTTTTGAACTGAAAATGTGAGGAACATAGGTATGAACTAAATGCTTCTAGGTTCTGTGCCAATTTCCCACCACTGTGTACTTCATTGCTATTTAAAACTCTCCTCCATCAACTCTTAACAGAAGAATAAATTATTTGTGATTTTAATTTTTTCATTTGCTCCTTTAAATTAGATCTGTTTCACTCTGATATTTCATTTGCAAGCATTGCTGCAGTTTTTTATTTTGTAGTTGTTGGTGCAGGATAACCAAATAGTATTTGTATTCTAGAACTTTATCAAAATTCTCTTCCCATAGCCAAGTTAATTAGAATTAACTGTTCAGTAATCAGTATGTTGTTGTGCGTAGGCTGTTTGTTACAAAATTCTCTCTGAAAATGATGGTCCATGAGACTATAATCAAGATGACTGAATTAGATAAATGAGTTGAGACAAAAAAACATGCTGAACCCAACCTGCTATAGATATGTTATCTCATTTAAAATAAGCTCAACTGACATTAAGAAATAATTTGTCTTTCCAGCCGATCTTCTGTTGTCTTACTCTCATTTTTAATGGAAACTAAAATTGCAGTTTTAATAAGCAGAATTTCCTCTAGGGTTTCTCTCCAAGGGAATAATGCATTTTCAAGGTTTAATTGTTTTATAACGGTCCTATTTTGTAAAAGTTTTTAATTGGTGGTGACAAACATTACCTTATTCCTATGATATTGTGTTAAAACAACAACTTAGGAGATGGCTTCCCTTTGATTATTGGCATTTTGTTTAATGTATTTTGAAATCTAAACGAAGTAAAATACCAAGAGAGAAGAATACCGCAAAATGACAAGTGTGATAAACGGTTGATGCAAGTGGCTATTATTTAGCAAATGAAAATCCAACCCAAAATTTGCTGCCAGGATTGGCAGAAAAATATAAATTACATAATTATGGGCAGAGGAAATCAATAGTGGTATATAATTTGGGGGGGGGGTTCAACAGAAGTATATTATTTACACCTGAATTTTTAGGGATATGTATTATATATACACAGCAACTAGGACTGATGCAACTTGGGAGTCCAAGAATATCTGGAGGGCACCAGGTTGACTACCTTAGTTTTATACAATCATGTATACACACATGCACACACAGAATGAAGTTGATGTAACATGATATCCTATGTTAAGAGTAGGATTTCACCATTCTGTTGTAGTGAAGTGAATTCTAGTGTGCTATACTGGTGATTTTTATATTTATCAATATAGATTGTCAAAAGGCCTTTGACAAAGTCCCTTGCCAAAATAAATATAAAATTGGAATAAAAGCAATGAAGGAAGATTAGGATTTTACATAAAACAGAGGAGTTAAAGGGGGAAAAGATAATTGAAATGTACTACTAGTCTATACTAGTCTATATAATTACTGGTTTCTAGTGTCATTTGTTGAAATTTTATCCACAGCTTGGGTTGTAGGTCTATAGTAAGTTATTTCCAGCCTTCCCTGTTGGAACATTCTTTTCCCTGGAAAAAGATAGCCATGTTGTCACCAAACCTTTGGTGATTTCCTGAACACATAAACTTAACAGTGCTCACAGTGGAGCAAGGATAGGGAAGAAAACTTCACTGAAACAGTTGTAATTAAGTAACGGGATGCAAAGATAATTAGGAACTTGATACAGGTAAAATCATAAGAGGGACTGGATACAGTAATCATATCTGACCTGATTGGTGGCTTTCATCACTGGGAAGCGATGCTAGAAGATTGTGCTGGTTATGAATGCTTGGCTGTGATCTACAGTATAGCCAACAGGGCTAATAGTGTCCGCTTCTGATCATGAAGCCATATTGGTTTCCTAGATTCTCTAGGAACTTAAAAAAAGAAACTTGCCCCAAAGGCTCCAAATGCCCTTCTTGCACCTCCTTTTTTTCTGTAGTCAAGGTGCCTGTTCACTAGCAAGTGCTACAAAAGCCAATATACTCATTGGTCTAGCTCAGAATTGGGGAACTTGTAGCCCTGCAGTTGTTGCAGCTCCCATCAGCCCTTGCTGAAATAGCCTGTAACTTCCATCACCTCTGACCATTGGCTAGCAACATCTAGAGGGCAACAAGTTCCCCCTCCTGCTGCATCTCGTCGTCCTTAAGTCCAGCAGCTGTGCATGATTGTCTTTGAAGGGGCATGACTCCTTGTTTGAGCACTTTGTGTGTCTGTAATCGTCCTGTAGAGGTATCCCACTACAGGATACCTTTTGTACAGCTAACTTTTCTATCAATTTTTGTGCTAGCCACTCTGCTTTGGGGTGCTCAGGTACTTAGGTCCAGAGCATTAGTATGAATTCTTTGCATGGTGTCTTGCACTTGTTCTCAGACCTGGCAGGCACAGTTGATGCACTTCTCCCTTTTCGCTGCATGACAACGGGTAGTTTCAGTGCCAGTGCTGTTCATAGCTAAAATCTGCCCCATTGCACCGCACTTTTTGGGGTGCCCATATTGTCCTAAGGCTCTCGCCTAGGTGCCTCCTTCCATGCAAGATATTCTACAAATCCAAATGAAAGATTCCTTTTGCACAAGTACTAAGGCAAACGAGTGCTTCCTACCTACCTTTTCCTTGGTACTCTTGCTTCATAGTACGTTTGGATAATGGGCTTCCACTTTCAGGTTCAGGTCTCCCACTGCTATTGAGCAGCCAGACTCATTCCACTTGGAACTCGTAAGGAGTTCATCTCTCCAGGGCCCTTGAAAGTTCTGCCAGAAACAAAACCCTACAGGAAATAGGCACATTAAAAAGGTCTTCTGGAGATAAGTGGTAATAATGAGGTCAGCCTGAGACTGATCATGAGATACTGCATACTTTTGCCAAAAAAGGACCTACCATGGTTTGGGCAGGAGAGCAGTCTTTCCTGTTCAAAGCAACATGGGTAAACATGCTTTGGAATTGTGTTGCTAGTAACCTCCACAAATAATGTACATGGAGGGGTGGTGTTTTTTATATATATCTCTGTTCCCCCAGCATCTGCAACAGCTGCTGTCTCTGAGAGTTCCAAGAGCTAGGAGCTGTTGCTACCATCTGCCCAGTGAAGCCTACAAGACGCAAGGAACATCCTATTCCATAAAGAGGACAGAAGAGAAACTCTACCAAAACAGAGTAAAATTATTTCCCAGTTTTACTCTGCAAACCTTTGAAAACTGTTCCAAATAAATAAAATGGTCAGGCAGGTAGAGTGCTCTCTCAATGTTAAACAAAACAAATTTCATATGCTATATAAATTGTGGAAGTCATTTCCCCTCCCCCTTTCACCAGTAGATTTCCAAATGGACCTTATTAAGTCATTGAATGGGAGTAAGAACCACCGTGTGATCAAAGTGTCTATCACTACAAACCTGTGGTTTTGGAGCTATTCGTGATAGACTTTTCACATACGCTGTCTTCTAGTTTAGTGATATGATGATGGTGATGATAATAGGATTACAGCTCTGCAGATCAAAATCACTGAGATGACTTCGAAATAGATGCTTCCCATTGTAACGGTTTCCAGTGCTGGTCTGCCTCAGCAAAAGCAGCAGATGTGTGGTACCTTTAAAGGCCAACAAAATTATTATGGCATGACCTTTCATGGAGTACAATCTAGTTCATCAGATACATGAAGTCTTAGCTTCAGCTGCAGCCATATACCAGTAGTTGTGTGTATAATGAATGAAATGAAACACAGCACAGACAACTGCTATTCAAAGTGGCCATTCACAGTTCTTAGCCTAGTTTAGTAACTGCTGTTGTGCCACTGATTAGAAAAAAAATTCTTGAAGCACATGAAGCAAAGTTACAGTGTAGGAGAGAAAGAAACCCAAAATGCTGTGGTGCCTTCAATACTTGTTGATATATTTTGACATACAGGTAACAGCTTACTCTCTCATGAAGTAGCAGTCAAAAAATAATAGATTGACTGATTTAATGGACTGGATTCTGAGAAAGTGTTTTCAGTGACCCAAGCTGACCATACTTGCTCTGAATCCAACCAGAGGCATGGGACCCACACTGGAATCTCACGTGCTTCACCGATGAACATAAAACCCATAAAAGAGTGGTGGCTACTTAGCCAATCTCACATATTTGTCCAGTCTCAAGCTGCATGGGGAACCAGTCCCAAATCTGACACAGACTTTAGCTGGAGAGTTTGCCCTCAGCAGAAACATGGGTAAGCTCTAAGACCCATATGTTAACCTGATGCTGTGCTTTGTGGGGCTTCTTGGGTTGGAGAAAAATGTTCTACAAAACAGTTATAATGCGCAGTTTTAGTGTTTCTTAATGGGATTTCTGAGGCCCATAAGTAAAGAAAAATGTCCAATTTTTGAACCCCTAGGAATATAGTTCCCCAAGAAAACATTTAAGCTGCTACATAGCAAAGCACTGAAGAGCGAGACTAAATTCAAAAGAAGATCTCTGTCTTTAAAAAGAAGGGAAAATCCTGATTTGCATTACTCTTTATTTCTGTATTTCCCTCTTCACCACCTCCACAGCAGGTATGCCTGTTTTAATCCATACAAGTTAGTACTTAGTCTTCACTCCCACATAAACACAATCATTTTGCAAACATGTTCTAATATTAATTACCCCCTTGGCACTAAAAGTCAGGATTTCCTGATGTAGCCCACTAATGTAAAATGCATTAGTGCAAATGCTGTCTCCAAGAGTTTAGATTTAGATTCTCTTAAATAAACAGTGATTACTTCCCCCCTCCCCGCTCTCTCTAAAGGGGGGGGGGAGGAGATCTATACTATTATCTGCTCCAAAAGTCTAGTTTCTCAAACAAAACTTCTGCCAACCATCACCTTTGATCTTTAAAAAAAAAAGTTTTAAAACCAATTCAGTATCTAGAGAGAAAATTGTATTTGGCTTCTCTTAAAGAAGGTGGTGCTCAAGTTTTGAAGTCTTCCAAAGGTCATCTTGTTGGCCACTGTGAGAACAGGATGCTAGACTAAGTACGGACCTTTGATCTGATCCTGCAGTGCTGTTCTTATGTTCATCTTAGATAAAATGCACTGTAGGAAGAAAAGGCTTCAAATTGAGACTGTAGGGGCTGGAATGAGACACATCTGCCCACTCCAAGTCGCCATATGAATGTGTCCTCACTGTCATGGGATTAAACTTCCAAATTTATTTTTACAGTCAAGTGGGGTGCATCATAGCATTTTTGTAATGTTCAATAACAATGCAATTCTTTAATATAACTTTTAAACAGTATACATAGAAAGATGCATACAAGTAATCACTCGTCAAGATCAAATGACAATCTAACAGACTGAGATTCTGCAATGTATTATGATTATTAATTTTATTACTTGCGAATTTCTAAAGCCCTGGTTTACAGGCCTACTCAACTCTTTATAATCAATGCTCTGTGACTGTATAGATCCATCTATAATCATGCAAAAGACTGCAGCCATACAGAAAGCTTCCAGAGACTTCCAAGGTATTTTGACACCCAGCGATAGCACAAATATTGCAGTTTTCCAATATTCTTTTGCCCTTTGACAAGCTCACCAGCAACGTAGATGACTTGCTCCCATAAAACTACACTTCTAGGCTGTAATGATTTAATTTTAATGGGTTTTTTAAATGCAGACATGATATTTAAGGAAAGTGTTTAAATGAGTTCCTTTTTCCTCCTTCTCATTTGGGCAGCAGAAACAGTGTGCAGGGCCAGAGTTGGGTGCAGCCGGAAACAGCGTCTGTCTGCACAGGTGAATAACTGTCTTAAAGTGTGTGTGTGTGTGTGTGTGTGTGTATTCCTTTCCCATTTGAGTTGTGTGTTTTTGTGTTATTTTTAGTCCGATCATACGCAGGAGAGGGAGCCGATGGTGCCAAAGCTCAGATTAGAAATGGAAAGCAAAGCCGGAACTGCTCTGAAAATCAGTAGGTGCTCAGATACTACTGTGCCGAGTGTCATAGAAATGCCTATTAAAGCACCATCTTCATGCTCGGAAGAGCAGAACGAAGCAGTTAAAACCTTGGGCTCTGCCAATTTCCCCCATAGTTTCTGTATGAAAATAATATTTAAGCTGAGTTCTACAGTTCCAGATACTGCTTCTTTCTCAGAGCAAGGTGGGTGCGGGCAATGTTTTGCTCGTGAGGCAAGCGGCGCGCACACCGAGATGTGCCTGCAATGGCAGCACTTTCAGGCAGGAGGGCCACGAGAATAGAGAGATCTTTCCTACCAAGCCTTCAGAATAAGAATAGAAGGCTGCCTGAACTCTCGATGGAGACCTTAAAGGGAGAGTGAGTGGAAGAATGATTGGCAGCAGGAATCGTGGGTGGCATCGGAGTGAATGATAGCTGGAAAGCGTTGAGGAGGAGGAGGACAGTTAGGAAACAGCTGGACATTGAGAGGAGACTGTCTTCAGGGTTAGTGAGCAGGATCTGAGAGAGAGGAAGGATTGATTAAAAGGCCAGTGTTCTAGATAGCTGTTGAAGAGGAGTGCTAGTTGTCAAGCTAAGGCGTTTCAGAACCATTATTTCTTATTTTATAAAATTACTATATCTTTTAGGTGCTATGTTCTATACAGTGGTACCTCAGGTTAAGAACTTAATTCATTCTGGAGGTCTGTTCTTAACCTGAGGTACCACTTTAGCTAATGGGGCCTGCCGCTGCTGCCATGCCGCTGCCACGTGATTTCTGTTCTCATCCTGAGGTAAACTTCTTAACCTGAGGTACTATTTCTGGGTTAGTAGAGTCTGTAACCTGAAGCGCCTGTAACCTGAAGCGTCTGTAACCCGAGGTACCACTGTATGTTCAATGCTTTTAAATGTCTGAAGGTGCTCTAGTCTGGAGGATTCTGGGAGAGCATATTGCACCCCCTGAGCTGGTTTTATTTTACATAGACCAACCTATACCTGAGTCCTGCTGCTCTCTGTAACTCACTATGTGGTGGTAGCAGGTCATTTGGGACAGCTTTAAGGTAATTCTGTATTTCATAGGGCACCTAAATGGCTGACCAAGTGGCCTCCAGTGGCCAGGACCCTGTAGAGGACTTCTGGAATATCACAGAAGGTGAAACAATGGCTCTTTCAATATTAGCAAGTAAAGGCACGAAATAGATGCTCGCTGGAGAAAGGTCCGTCCGGAAGAGATGCTTCAATGGAACACAAGGGGCAGCCAATCTGCTCTAACAGAACTGTGGCTGGGTGTATGTTTGCACAGGGGATAAGCGGCATGGCTGGTTCAAAGGGATCTGCCTGCCTTGAAATGACCACGACACTGCAAATGGCTTCTGCCACCCACAGCAGATAGCAACAGCTGGATGATTATAGTAGTTGGCATCTATATTCCGTGTTCAGACACATTCACTTTTATTCAGCTATGCATTTGAAAGAGAGTGGGAGAGAAGAATTATAAGTGGTTATGGGCTCATATTTTAAGTACTGCATCATTTGTCTACTAGAACTAGAAAAAGCTGAATAAATAGGGCAGATTGAGCTCCAGAAGGTTGTGGTGCGACCAAGCTTGGCTCAGCCCTGAGACATTTTGGTTGCAGGATCCAGCACAGCAATACCTTGTCCCTCATGTTGTCTATATGAAATGGCTTGGAGAAATCATTAGTGGATTGTGGGTGAAGAGTAATTGGTATGTGAGAGACTCCTAGCTCTAGGTTCTTTTTTGTAAACTGATTATGGCGAGGCAGTGAAAATCCTGAACAGTGAAAGTCATAGCTTGGTGGTAGAGCTTCTGTACTGCATGCAGAAGGTCTCTGGTTCAATCCCTGGCATCTTCAGGTCGGACTGGGGAGTCCCTTGCCAGAAACTCTGGAGAGCAACTGCCTGTCCTTGACTAGCTGGACCAGTGGTCTGACTCAGTGTAAGGTACCTTCCTATGTTCCTATACCAGGAGTTATTTATGGACAGAATGAAGGCTAATAAATTCAGTCTGGACATGGTACAGTTGATGGACTGAGTTGAGGAAGACTGAGTTGATCCTATCGGCATCTCATCTTGAGCCCATGCTTCTCAAACAATTTGAAGTGGAGCCCACCTGAAAATTTACTCAACCTTCCAGTACCCACTTATAAATTTACTTTCACTTTTCAAAACAAGACACAGACACTGTTAGTGGGTGGTTCTCTGGCCCAGAAAAGTGGAGTGCAGCTGGGTTTGGAGTTTCAATCAAGTGCCCTCAGACCACACTCTAGCTACCTATCTGACTGCTATGAAGAATCACTTTTTGTGGTACGGGACTAAAAGTGAAAAGTCTGGAAACTCATCAAAGGATAAATTTGGTATAGTATGTTAAGATTAAATAAGTATTTTTCTTGGCCTCTTGTAGAAAAGAGTATGAAATGGTTCTTATTTCTTATTACACTAAGGTATCCTCCACAGGTAACAGATAGCCAAGTAATAAGAAACCTTCCACTAAGGATTTAAAGCAAAATATGTTTATTCTCCCTCAACATAGACCATGCAGTAATAGCATATATTGGCCCAGTTTGCAACAATTCAATCTGCCAGCTCTTAAGACAGTTTTTTCCCCTTATAGAAAAAAAATGGTATTCCCATTACCAGATTATCACCCACCATCTGCTGTATAGATTCTACAGCATTCTCTGAATGCATGCTTTGTGAGGATCAAAAGGCTCAACATTAAAACAGTAAATAGCAATAAAATAATAGTACTTGGTAGTAACCCCCCCCCAAACCTGGCAGTGCCAACCCCTCTGTCTTTGAACTATAAACTACTTCACCATTTTACCCTTTGATGACTGACTACTATAGAAACTCGAGAGCCAGCCAAGTGCAGCAGGATCACATTTTTAATGGGGGCAAAAAAGAAAAGCACACCTTGATATTTATTGTTGAGCACTGGGTCAAGACTAAGTTCACTTCCATTTGGGTGTATTTTTTTCCAGATCGCAGGACTATTAATTTAATAAACCAGATGTGACAGTCACATGGAACCTATGCGTAGTCCACATGTTCATTTACAGACGTCTGTATATGGGAAGGATGACATGGCCAAGCTCTGCCTGTGGTTCTTATAAGGGCATCAGAAGATCCCTGCTGAATTAAACCAAAGACCAACTAGCCCAGCATCCTGTTCTTGTAGTGACCAACCAGATAACTATGGGAAGCCCACAAGCTAGACATAAGTGCAAGGGTGGTCTCTGTACTTGTGATTCCCAGCAACCAGTCGTAGAGGCATATTGTCTCCAACTGTGGAGGAAAGACATAGCCTCCTTGTCTAGTAGCCATCGATAGCCCTATCCTCCATGGGATCTGCATTCTTTATCAACTTCTTGATATTGCAATGGCTGTTTTACATATGTGAGTCACCCTTTATCGTAGCACTCCTTGATTTGTATAGTGCCTATAATGTTCCAGGGGATGCGGGTGGCGCTGTGGGTTAAACCACAGAGCCAAGGACTTGCCAATCAGAAGGTTGGCGGTTCGAATCCCCACAATGGGGTGAGCGCCCGTTGCTTGGTCTCTGCTCCTGCCAACCTAGCAGTTCGAAAGCACGTCAAAGTGCAAGTAGAAGACAAGGCTCCAGCGGGAAGGTAAACGGTGTTTCCGTGCGCTGCTCTGGTTCGCCAGAAGCAGCTTAGTCATGCTGGCCACATGACCCGGAAGTTGTACGCCGGCTCCCTCGGCCAATAAAGCGAGATGAGTGTCGCAACCCCAGAGTCGGTCACGATTGGACCTAATGGTCGGGGTACCTTTACCTTTATAATGTCCCAGGCTTTATAAAATAAAATAAAATATTCGGAAGACTCTTTATTATGTGATATTTGATTGAAATGTAGCTTGATAGGCTGTGGTTACACATTTACAATCAAAACAGACATATTTATTTTATTTGCTTACCTAAAAAAATTCTATCTTCGGTCCAGCAGGACTCCTAGAACAGCTTGCGGAGAAAATGTAAAACAAGGAAAAAACCAAAAATCAATAAAACAATATAATACATTCCTCAATGCAGCAAGAAGCATTCTAGCATTAAAACAGAACTTTACACTAATAGTCCTGAAAGGGTAAAACACTCCAAACTGCATGCTGAAAAGAAATTGGACTTGGCAGCCAGTAAGTAGGACCGGACCGGACATAACATTAGGCACAAGGTGGGCAATGCCTCAGATGGCAGATGCTAGAGAGGCGGGGGTGAGTGGTGGCAGTGCATTGGGAAGACAAGGCTATGTGTGCCATGTGGCTTGTCATTTGTCCCCTAAGCTAGTCTACTGCCTTCAGGTTGAGTGGAGGTGTAGCAGACTTGCCCCGCTAACTGCCCCCAATTAAATATAGTGGACCCACCACACAATACACCAATTAAGCAAATTTCTACAATTTAACACAAGCTATCTTGTGGGGGTCCTGTGTGAGGGAAACTTCAATTCAGGAAGTCTCAGGCAAGGTCAAACAAGAAAAGTTTTATTTACAAAAACAAAACAAAACAAAACCAGGGAAAACTTATTCACAATTAGGTTCACATTTGGACAAATCTCTCTGTGGATGGATTGAGGGGTACAGAGCGTTGAGGGACTGAAGTAGCTCATAGGTCTAGAGCAGTTCTTCAAGCATATCCCATCCAATTCCAGCTGGCTAACAAGAGTGAGGGAAGCTGCCAGCCATCCCCACAGCCATCCCTGGGTGGACTTGAACCACCAATCTTTTGGCTAACATCCAGGTGCACTGACACATTGCATCAGCTGTTGCTGCAGTAGTTCAAATGATAGTATTGCCAGAGTGTGAATATTTGTGACTAAGCTCTCTTTTTCCAAGTGGGGCTGCAGCTGGTACACCAGTATTAGTTTTGTGCAACTGAAGCCATTTGGGCACCTGTGAAGTCAAGGCTGGATCTAATAGAACACCCCTGTTGTGAATCTGATCCTTCAGCGGAAGTGCAATGCCATCCAAAACAGACTGAACATCACCTCCCATTGAAGATATTGAAGTCATCAAGCAATGGACTTGCTCATGTGAATTCACCTTCACTCTGTAAGCCGTTTAGCAGAGTCTAGAATGGCAGCTCACCCCAATGGGCGATTCTATGCTAACAATCTCACTGGGGAGAAGAACTACCTTCGAAGAAGAAGCACTGTGCCCTGCAACTGTGTTAGGGAAACTCCACCCTCTTCAGGCCCAGCATGGGTGCCAATTTGGCTTGGAAGGTCATTCTGCACAAACCACACCCACCTGGCCTACACCTGATATCATACATGACATCAGGTGCAGGGCAGGTATAGCTGGGAAGGAACATTTGGCAGCCTAAAGTGAACTTGCAAGTGGGACTCCCTGCCAGTGTCATTCAGGTGATTGGCACTGGCAGAGAGCCCTGCTGGTATCAACTACACCAGGGGCTTGCTTTCTTCATTTGTGGGAAGCTGTTTGGATTCTAACCACACGTGTTTGCAGGGCTGGGGTGGAACTCCATTTAGATAATGTGGTTAGAGAATTTCTTCATTTAGAGCAGGTTTGGTGAACTTTTGGCCTTCCGGATGTTGCTAAATTACAACGCTCATCATCCCTGACCATTGGCTACTCCTCTGTAGAGGAAACTATATTTTGTTTGAAGGACAAATTCAAAGTGGACCTGTAAATGGATTTCATAGAGGCTCCCTATAACTATTTTTATGTTACAGTAACCAGGTGGTTGGTGCTAAAAGTATGTCTTCAAAGGAGGTTGCTGTATCCACTACTGTGTCAATGAACTTCAGGGTCAATTACAGGTGTCTTTAAGAGGGCAGGTAACTGACAGGCAGTCCACCTGTCAAAGTTGGCTTGTGATGGTTGGGAGACCTCTGGCCTGGAGTTTTGCTATGATGGCTGTTCATTTTGACTGCCAGACCCCCTGGTGTTCCTCCTGCTAAACTATTTATATTAGCAGTGTTTGTCTACCTTGCTATGTTAAAATTCTTACGATTTAAAAAATGCATGGCTGTTTCTTATTATGCCAAAAGTTGAGTTCAAAAGGTGTATATTCACTTTCTGCAAGATAAGTTGTTTGACTCCATATTTCTTATTCTCCAGGTCCATGCAAAAGAGTTTTGAGCCAAATTATTATTACTTTTTTTTTTTACTGGGGATGCTCTGCAAGTGTCACTTGTGATTTTATCCAGGCTGATCAATATGCCATTTACTTTTAACTACTGCTTTCTTCCGGAGAACAAGATGCTGGAAGAGGCAGGTGAGTAAGGTCAAAAAGAATTTAGATAAACAGAGGTAGAAAACTACAGAAAAACACAGCAACCAACAGTCCTTCACCAAATGTAAATCCTCCCCCACCTCAAGTTCCAGGCTACAGCAGGTCTTTGTGTAATAATTCTGTTTACATTTTTGTCTCTCAAAGAAAACTTGTGTGCAGTTCTGTTTGGGTTTAGCTACAGAATCTCATGCAACAGAAGACTTACTGTATGCAAAAGAGGTGATCCTATTGGGGCATTTTCTCACAGCCAGAAATAATAATAATAATAATAATAATAATAATAATAATAATAATAATAATAATAATTTATTTGTATCCTCCCCTCCCCGGCCGAGGCCGGGCTCAGAGCAGCTAACATCCTAAAAACAACACAATATGCATAAAAACAGACATCAATTAATTAAAATGCATCTTAAAATTAATTCAGACAAGTTAAAATCTGGGCAGGTGGCAATTATCAGGTTGGAATTGAGAGTGATTAATACTTGCCAGGACCAACTGTTTCCACTGATCATACAAGGACGTACGAGCAGGTTGGGGGCTTCCTTTGGGCTTGTTTTATACAAAGGAAAGTAAGTCAAACTGCCCAAAGGCCTGGCGGAACAGCTCCGTCTTGCAGGCCCTGTGGAAAAATGTCAAATAAGAACTTTACCTTAAAGAAAATTTCAGTGAAGCCACAATGAGCAACTCAGTTATTAGATGCATGAGAACAGTTCGCAACACCAGCTCTAAATGAAGAATTTCTCTAATTTCTCCCTTACTTTCTTTTAGAGAAACGGGGGGAGCTTGGTGCTAACTCTCCTATCATGCATGCCTCAGCACATTATTGTTTTATATTTATTTTTGTTTTTCCAACGTAAGTCAACTCAGCAGTTTCAAGAAGTACATCTTCCATTCTGTCTGTCTATTCAATTGGCTTTTTGTTGCCCTATCTAACTATGTAATAAAATTGCAAGAAAGTCATCACATTGCAGTACATGTGGCTGCCAATAAGCAGCCATGTGAACTGCAGTGTGACAACAAAACAGCAGGTGGGGATGGCCAAGGCAGGAGGGTGAACAGGCAGCCCAGACAAGCCACAGAGGAATGGGCAGGGCAGTTCCACAGCAACTGCCCTGCCCCTGCTACCTTATCACAGTACAGATACAAAATCTACAACAGGTCTATGGAAATGTGCATATCTCAACTGAATTCTGTGTATTTTCTGGACAATATATACATTCTGAAGTCAGTAGGCACAGCCTCCAAGATACATGCCTTTTTTCTATCTCTATTCTGGAAGTATGCAAATGAACTGCACCCCATGAACTGCTTTTGGCCCACTGTGTAATCTTACATGTTTCACAGCAAGCCCTCCCACTCATCACCCAAGCAGCAGGAGAGAGAGGTAGGGCTCAAGAAAAAGATTAATATTTTTCTGCTGTCCTGCCTTCTTTTCCCCACCCTCAGGTGCTTCCCAGTCACCTGAGCACCACAGGGGGCATTGTAGGGAGAAGGAAACCTTAAACCACCCCTCTCCTTCCACAATCCTGCTGTAATTTCTACTCCCCCCCCCCTTTCAAATTTGGAGAAATGGCTTTTGTGCGGTGGCCATTTGGTTCCAGCTCTATGAGATAAGGACCACCAGGGCTCTATTTCTCTTGGAAGAGGTGCATCTCAGATTGTTATTACACCACGGAGATGAGGTTTTAGTCCAGCTGGTAAAATTGTATGTCCCAGAGAGGAAAAATAGTTGTTTTCACCAATTGGCATTTAACCCAGATAAGCATCAGACCTGCTGCACACTGATGCAGTTTAGTAGAGCCTACAGATTATTTTCACACACTTCCGGAGTGTTTTCAAACACAGTAATATCATCCAAATAACACACTGGACTCCATGCTGGTTCTTAAGAATTAGCAACATCATTCTTTGAAAGGCACTGGGTGCTGATACAAGTCCACATGGAACATCTTTAAAATGAAATAGTTCATCAAGTGTAATAAATGCTATGAGGCTTCTGTTGCGCTCATGCAATATAACCTGGTGGTGAGCATACTACAAATCAAGCGCAGAGAACATGTTTGCTTCATAGAATATTATAAATATGTCTGTGGATGGCTGTCAGGTTTATTGAGCTCACTGAAACCCACACAAAGTTCCATAGCCTCCTCTTCATATAATGATCACCAACACCATTAGAGAGGAAACCCATTCAGCCAAATCAATCTATTCAGTAATGTTTGTATCTAGTAGTTTCTTAAATTCTTCTGATATAGCACCCTCATCTAAAAATGGTATATGCCATAACATCTGTCTTACAGATGCCACATCATAGTTGCTCAACCAAGTTTCTACTCAAAACGATCCTCCATTTCAGCTAAGACTGATGTTTGTACTGCAGTGGCATTTGGCTCAAAAAAAGGTGCAGCGTCTGTTAAATGCAACAAACACCTTGATGAGCTGAGATTGAGAAAAGCACCATGTTATCTGGTGAGCTTATGCCATCAGATAGTATTTTAAGATGGTACAATGCTCTTTGTTACTACTATTTTAACACCTGCCGCTTTGGAAACTAATGGACAGTGGGGAACTTTGCAAGCACATAACATGCACTAAAAGTCACATTTACAGCCACATACACAAATTTAGTTGTAAGCTGTTATTTCCAAATAGCATGACATGTAGCTTTGCTTCAGTCAGTGACACGTTTCTAAAATACGGCAAGTAGACGAGACAGAGTAGTTCAGAAACAGCTGAGCCGGTGTCCAACATTTGTTCAATAGGCTGTAACTTTTTCCTGAAGCTTGGCAAAACACATGAACAGCGCACACAATTTGTTGCTCCTGCTATATTTGTGAAGCTAATTTTCTCCCAACTTAAAGCAGTAGCATTTGGCACCACAACTGCATGCGCTCGCTAGCTGGCTGGACTGGCTGCTACAGCATAGCTTAGCCCAATGTTCGCCATTTGTTTCTGGGCCCAATTCAAGACACTCACACTAATGCTTAAAGCCCCAGACAACTTGGTTCCCCAATATCTGAAAGAACACTTCCTTCCTTTTTATTAATTATGAGAATATCCAGCCTTAGTACAGTGACTGCACTGAACCGTCATTACAAGATACCTTATGTAGCTTGCAATATGCAGCATAGGTCCACAATAAAAGCGTGTGTGGTTTTTTTTAGATAGACATGCACTCTTTCTTTCTTGGGGGTTCCCTTTGTAACTATTTGCCTGGGTTGCCATTGGAACTTCTGCAGAGATTCCAGTACTCGCACTGTACCCCCTATATCCAGCCTTACTGCTCCCCACTTTCTTTCTTTTTACTTCTTCTCTAGCCACCCCAGTTTGGCTTTGGCTTTTTCCAGTTTGCTTCTAAAGGCGAGCCTTATGTGAGGCATTGTGTTTTCTCAATACGCTGATCTCTAATCATCTCATCTGCCGTATTTCCAAATTCACATGTAACAATTAGTTCCCTCAGAGCAGCAATAGACTGTAATGATGATTCCCTTGGTTTCTGTTCACGCTGGCAAAATTTGTAGCAATTAGCTACCACTTTCACTTTGGGCACCAAAAGAAATATCCTTTAATGCAGTGAGTGCCGACTCATATTAGCATCCCCAAGAACAGAGGAGAATATACATTGTCCCCTTCTGCTCCAAAGAAGCAGCTAATCTGTACAAGATTTTACCTCATCTCTCTTCTCCCTCCCCCTCCTTAATTCATTCAATTTATTACATTCATATCTCACCTTTTCTTCCAATGAGCTCAAGGTATCAAACATGATTCTAACCATGTTAGCCTTACAACGTCCCCATGAGTTAGGCTAGACTGAAAGACAGGCAAGTCACTAAGTTCCCTCAGTCAGCTTCATGACTGAGGGAGGATTTGAATCTGGACCTTCTTAGTCAGATTTATTGGGGGCGGGGAGCCGGACTACAATTCCCATCAACCCTAGCCGGCAGGGACAATGCTGAGAGATGATGGGTGTTGTAGTCCAGCAAGACTAGGAGGTCCATAGGTTAGCAACCCGTTCTTAAGCATCCAAATACAGACATTGAAAGCAGTCAGAGACTCACCTGAGCCTTGAAAGAAGGCTATGAATGGGTTCAGAGGCAGAACAGCCACTTTTGCCATCACAATGTTGTGACAAGAGGCGGAGGCCCAGTCTATGTTTCAACAAGGCTAATTTATGGCTCCTTAGCTCTGTAACTCTGCCTAGAATCAAGTAAGCTCTTTGTCATCTCTGCTTTCTTCTTCCTCTGTTTTCATACTATGCCTTCTGGTAAGCAGAGCAGCCAGCCCTGTTTTCAAGACCATCCGCTCCACCTGTGTAGGAACATACAAAGCTGCCTTATACTGACTCAGACCGTTAGTCAATCTAGCTCAGGTGCAGAAAGATTGCTTCAGGTGTGGAAAGATCAATTTAAAGGCCAAAGCCATGTCATGTTAAATGTGTGGCAGAATTTCATGTATCTGGACTGATTTAAAACATATATATTGCTGGAGAGCTCAATGAGGATTGGAACTGTGGCACTGTGGCACATGGTAAGGGTTTTAAGCACTTTCCTTATTCTATAGTTCTAAATAAAACTGCTGTGAGCAGGAACTGGCTGAGGTGTGCACTTGCTCTGTCCCCTTGGCCTGATATCTAGGGGTAGGTGCAGCTGCAGGGAGGCAGATCAAGGTTCAACACACAACTGAGAGCAAGTTTCCCTCGAAGGAGATGAATAGGGGAATGCTGTTGGTACATTAGTGCCATGAACCAACCTTGAAGAGGAACTGATCACAGGCAAGTGAGATACTTACTGATAAGCAGAGTGAAGTTAACCCCATGAGCAAAGGACATAACTGTGAGGGTTCTGTAACTAAAAAGGAGCAGGCATATACAATACAGTAAATATAAGTGCCCTGTAGTGAGAAGAGTCCTGTACAGTACTTTCTCCAGGACGAATAAAGGGCACACCAGAACCCCTGGGAGGGGAGTGTCAGTAAGCCTAACCAAAAGTCTTAAACCAAAGGGAAGGAGGCAGTAAGCACTCTCACAGTTGCCCCCCTAAATCTGCTATTTACCATGGGAAGAAAGCTACAATTGGTGCCATTTTGGTTGTTGTTGTTGTTGTTTATTAAATTTGTATACCTCTCTATACTCCTTCCCCCTCCCTTCCTCCACACCCAGCCTTTGTCACACACATCCCATCCAGTGGCTGCTTTAAGAAAATAGCAACCCAGATACATTGAATGCCATCACAAATCTATTGTAATTAGTCAATTGGAAACTTCGGGACAATGCAACAAGTGTTTTGCTAGCATTTTGGATCAGGGCAAAGGTGGCTCAGGTAAAACAAACGTTCATTAGTATAATGTTAAGTTAGCAAGGGCTGTGATGAGACTTTTAGCAAGCCCCAATACTGCAAGATATTTGCTGGGCCGACTTGATTCTATGACATTTCAGTTGGCAGGTGAGTGACTGGCAGAGTGACAAACAGTCAAAAATTATCACACCACACCACCGGCAAAAACGGTGAAGCGGATGCAGGCAGCTAAGAGCATGGTGGATGGCCATCAAGAAGGGATGCTGAACTGTTGATGGAAATCAGAGGGGAGCATATACAAAGGTCTGTGTGAAGTTAAATGCAGGTTACTCCTGAATCCAGGAAGCTGCAAAGAGAATATCTGTGCAGGCAGAATGTCTGTTCCTTTTAACTGAAATGGCTTCGTTGCAAAGGGCAAGGCAGCGTTAGGTCTGCAAAACTCTTGCAGGGGGACCTGGATGGATCCAGCTTCTGGAGATAATTAGAAACAAACCAAAGTGAAGGCTGAAAAGAGCTCTGTATTTTGGTGCGAAATCAGGATTATTGGGACCAGAGTTCAATAACAGGGCACACAATTTTCACCCACAACTCAAAGGCCATCCCTTGCTGGCACATCCAGTTGAAAAGGCCTCACCAAATGACTTTCAGAATGTCTTTGCCGAGTCCATCTGCCAAACCAGAAGAACTAGGAGGCACAGCACAGGAACCAAAACCTCTCTAACCCAGCGTTTACTTAGCTAAATCCTGCACACAACATTGATGTTTGCTTATCTTAATTTTTACTTGAACATGTAAATTTGAATACTGTTTACTACTGTGTCAAATGGCTGCTTGGCAGACATGAAAACGTGCTTACTAAAAACGACAAGGAGAGAACAGAGGGAAGGAACACATGGCGGAGGCGGGGAGATGAAAAACGACCCATTTTAAGGCAAATAGGTGTGAACCCTAGTCAGCTCCTTATATACTGACCTCTGAAGGAGAGGGCCTCCATTATCAGGAGGTATGTTTCACATAGTGTTGGAACAGGGCCTTTAGTGTGGTGGCACCTTCCATTTGGGACTCATTCCCAACACATACCTGTCATGTGCCCTCCTTATCAACACGCCACCGAACACAATGCAGATCCCAGTTGGTACCTGCATTGGATTGAAATTGCTTTTATATCTGCATTTATTTTAATTGTTTTAAATTGCTTTTTATGCAGGCAGTTTGTTTTGGATTTATTTTTGCTGTATTTAGAAATTGCTTTGAGATGCTTCATAGTCAATGGATGGATGGATGGACTGATGGACCACACTGAGCCCCAACCATTTAGAATGGGAGCAACATTGAAAGGAAGGGAAAATGTGGGTGCTTCCTCTCCTGAGCAATTCTATTTTGGGTAATAATAATAATAATTTATTTATACCCCTCACAGCTGGCTGGGTTTCTCTAGCCACTATGGGCAGCTTACAACAGAATATTAAAAACACAATAAAACATCACACATTAAAATCTTCCCTAAATAGTGTTGCCTTCAGATGTCTTCTAAAAGTCAGATAGCTGTTTATTTCATTGACATCTGATGGGTGCCACTACTGAGAAGGCCCTGTGCCCCGCAGTGGCGGAGGAAGCCACTCAGGCGCCTGGGGCAGTATGCCCAGGGGCGGGCGAGCTGCCCATAGGGGCAGGATGCTCCATGGGGCCTCTGGAGTCTGCCTGCCTCCTCCCACTCAACTGCCCTACAGCTGGGGGGGAGGCAGCGGGAGGACCGTTTGGGCAACGTGGAACCTGCGCGCGCCCAAGTCACCGCATCTCTCCCAGGAGAGACGCATGGCTCGGGTGTGCTGCAGGCCCTGTGGTGAGTGCTGCCTGGCATTTTGTCACCCCCCTCAGTGGTGACACTTGAGCTGCCCCGCACCCACCGCACCCCCCTTTCTCTGCCCCTGTGCTCCTCTTCCCTGTAACTCACTTCTTGCAGTGAGGGAACCGCCAGAAGGCCTTCAGAGCTGGACCTCAGTGTCCAGGCTGAACGATGGAGATGCTCCTTCAGGTATACAGGGGCAAGGCTGTTTAGGGCCTTAAAGGTCAGCACCAATACTTTGAATTGTGCTCAGACTGGCATTTTCATGTCAACAAGGTTATGTGGATGTTGCAAAAAAAGGGAAGGGACATGCGTAAGGAACACCCATCCTACAACAAGCACTTGTTGTCTGTGAGTGCCCCCAGAGCATGTCGTATTTTGGCCGGGGGAGTCATGTTCCATCTCAGTGCAAGGTAGATTCTTATATACTCCCACTTCAGTTATTATGGATGGAGTAGCAAAAGCAACCTGAACAGCCTTTTGCGCTTTGTAAATTTCAGCACAATTCATCCGTATTCCTGTTGCAGGGCATCATTTAGCGTTAGCAATTTTTGGATCCATCAGTTGCCACCTTTGTGAATGTTGTATACTTGAGCCCTGCTGAAGAAACTGACTGATGTCAACGCTCACAATAAAAGCGGCATGCTTACTGCCGGGAGTTCATATTGTGTCCTTTCCACATCTGTCACTGCAAATAGCCTAACTGTGTATCTTTTAAAGAGACAAATACAGCCGTGTGGCATTACTTTAGTACCATTCTTATTCTAAAGGGAGAGGGTAGAGGTGTCTTTTCTTTATTCTGGGTTGATTTAGAGGAATGCAGCCACATTCCAAGATATTTTCTGCTCCTGTTAAAACTCACAGAGTCACATTAAAATAGTGGTTCAGAAAATAAACTTTTAAAAAACGCTCCCTTCCCTCATGAGGTTGGCCTTGGTTAAGTGAAAGGGTGTTGTTTCTACATTCTTTCTCTGCTGTAGCTCTTGGGCCAAACTAGCTATGACTTCAGTTTTTTAAAGAAAAAATCAATAGCAGGCATGGGAAGGCCCAATTCTCTTCAGGACGTCTGTATGCAGGGCTAACCTTTTCTTCCCCATTGCAGTCTGATTGTGTGACTTTTATCAGGATTGCAGTGAGGTAGGAAAGAGTTAAGCCTCCTTACGCTCTTCACTATCAAATAAAATCAGCCCTGCTACAATTGCTACCTTTAGCCCCCCAGTTACCTCCCTGATCACAGAGAGCCACAGAACATGTTCTTCATTGGTCTTTTCTATCCATCTATCTAAACCATTAAGAACATCTAAAAACATTTAAGGACAGCCACAAACCCTGACAGCTAATAATTTCAAGGTTGTCCAGAACAGTCTCTTTCAGCCATCAAATGTCTGGGTCAACAGGAATATATTAAAAATTCTTCCTGAATGTTGTTAATGAGAGAGACGGACACACCTCACCAGGGATGGCATCACACAAATGGGGAACCACCACCAAGAAGGTCCTGTATTTGATCAGGGTCACCTTGGCAGCCCCCTATGGTGGCATCAACTTTTTCCTGCCTTTATAGCATCCATAGCTTTGCTGAGCAGCTCACACAAATGCTCACACAAAGACTTCCTGCTGGCTCAAAGGAATCAGCTGCCTAGGGAACAGGCAGGTACCTCTTGTGCCTTTCCATTTTTCTACTCAGCCTCCAGTCTTCCTGAACTACCTCTGTTCCCCTACTTCTGGGCTTTAGCAAGGTGAAGGCCCCCTCTTAACCCCCCTTTCCCCAATCAGCACACAATCTGCCTATATTATAACTTTATTTCAAAATAAAATTCCACAGTGTTGTGGTTTTTTTAAAAAAAATTTAAACTTGAAAGAAAACTTTTTTTCATATGCTGAATAAAGATATCAACTCAGTGTCTTGGTTTCCTTGGCACAGAGCGATAGTTTAGTTCTTAATTCCCTCTCAAGTGACTTAATGGTACTGTATTGCTTAATTATAGCAGTTGCTAACTCCATCCGCTAAGATGTAACACTGGGACCCAAACATCTGCAAGATTGAGGCAGAAGAGGGATGCTGCATAATAAGATCCCAATTTCTGTATTATTTTCTTTTTACTCATGTGTCAACTAGAGCTAGCAGGTTTATGGACCAATGCAGTAAGGATATATATATATATATATATATATATATATATATATATATATATGATATTGTCAAGGGTTAAAAGTATTATATGATGCAAGTGCCCATTCTTGCCTTTTAGACTACAAGGTTCTGGTTTCTGGGAGAGAACATGTCTGGCCAAATCCTTTTCACAACCACTGCCGTTGTGGGTAAGGAACAACAGCTTCCAGTTGGCCAATGTATGCTGCTTAAGACCTGAATAATATTGTGGATTTAAAAAAAACTTTTTAGGCCTGAAGTCATTGCATTTGAATGTGGCCCAGCCATTAAGTTATTCTGTGAGATGGCCTGCCTCAGAAGGGAGATTGGAAGGTATTATAAAATGGCAGAAAATGTCAGGGACCAGGAGTCAGATTCCTCTTCATCAGGTGGTGGAAGCAAAGACTCCAGACCTGAAGGGAAGGGAATGCAGGAATAGCCCCAGACGCACCAGATGAACTTCTGGGGCTAGTGTGTCATCCCACTTCTTGGCCCAAGGATAGGGTATCACCAGGTGTTATGTACTGAGTTGAATAGGATCCAAACTGCAGCAGTCTGATTGGTCCTAGAACAATAGGATCCAAAAGGCAGCAGTCTGATTGGTCCTAGAACAATAGGATTCAGAATGCAGCAGTCTGATTGGTCCTAGAACAATGCAGCAGTATGATTGGTTGGCAGGAACCACCCAATCATGCTCCAGATAGAAGTGAATCCACAACCTGATTGGCTTACAGTAGAATTCCAGAATTAGCCAATCATGTGCAGCCCATTGTGTAAATAATGTATATAAAGCAGATACTTTGAGGGGACATTCATTCATTCCTCCTCACCACTATGAGCTAAATAAGGAGCATGAAATCACTTTGCGACTCTGAGTATATTTCACCATCCTTTGACTCCAAGGTCATCAGAAGACTGAAGCTTCAACAACTCATGTGCCCTCCACCAAAGTACATACAAAAGCCAATTGGACTGGTAGAGGAATCTTACTTCAATATTGGTATAAGGCCAGTATCTTCACTGTACCTGAGGGCCTCCAGCTAGTGTAGCAGGTACAGGGCAGACCACATGGTTTTCACTCTCCACAGCTCAGCATCTGCCGCCTGAGGCAGGTGCCTCGCTCTGAATCATCGTTGAACCAGCCCTGTCCCAGCTCCATCATGATAGGAGAGTGATAGAGAAGACTGGGCCCCTTTACGTAGAGCAGCCTGTTGCAGCAGATGTGGTGCTGACAATCAGGCTGCTCCTGCTATTACTATTCCTTGTTCCTTTGCAGGAGTAACTTCAGAGCACCTGTTGCATCCAGCCTGAACCCCGCCATGTCCAGCAGCCTGGTAGAGCCTTTCTACACCACAGAGCAGGTCAGAAGTAGTCAATTAATTTCTGTATTGCTATATTTTTTGCCATTGGGGTGGGCAGGGTCACTATTTATGCTTTGTGTTGAGGAATGTCGGCACTGCTGTAAACCATCTGTTGCAACGTCTCCTGATTCAGTCAGGGCATTTGAGATTATTTTTCCTGATCCTCAATGGTGTGTTGTAATCAATGTGTATACTTAAATGTGTATACTCAGAGGACCTGTTGATGGCATTTTACCATTGTACTGTTGAGAGTGTATTAACTTATGGTCTGTGTGTGTGGTTTGGGAGCTGCATGGTCAGGGGAAAAACAATGCTTTCCAGGGTTGTAAAGACTGCAGAGAGAATAATTGGGTGCACTCTTCGCACCTTGGATCAAATCTACGCTTCCAGGTGCCATAAGAAAGCTGCAGAGATAGTGCAGGATAGTGCGCACCCCGGAAATGATCTCTTTCAGCTTCTGCCTTCTGGAAGAAGGTACAGGGTTATAAAGACCAGAACTAGCTGCCTGAGAAACAGTTTCTATCCAAATGCGATTTTGGTTTTAAATGCAGTGTAAGGTAGTCTCTATGGGAGTATATTGTATTTAATGTGGGGTATTGGAGTTTTTAGGGGGCTAACCAGGCTGGGATAGCTGGGATAGCAGGCTTGTTGGTTTTTGAATGTCTGATGTAGATTTTTTCAATTTCGTCGTTCTGTATGGGACAATGACAATAAAGATTATCGTATCATATCATAAATCCAAAGACACTGGTTTGATTCCATAGAAATGTGAATAAAACTCCGTTTTGCCCTGGGCTTTTCTTCGTCCCATGGCTTCCCACAGGGGCTGCCTCCTCCTCCAAACTTCAGTCACTTACACTTGACTAAAAGATTGTGGGACCTTCCAGAGCAGTATGAAATGTGATGTAGGGTCTACACAGGGATGGGGGGATGGACAGAAAGATGGATTCAGTGGGAATCACAGGGCCACCTTGTGCTTTCCCCTCCTGCTCAAGGGTCTTTGGATGAAAGTCTTTGACTTCAAAACACCACTTGTTGCAGGATATTGTATTCAATCAGCCTGTTAATTAGTAACAAGCAAAACAGTTTCCTAAGACTGTCAGTCTTAAGGGCAACAATTTGGCATCCAACAGCATTAGGTCTCTATAAATGTTAGTAAACAACTACAAATAAAGTTTTATTTATCCTTATACGTAGGGTTTTTTTTAATGATTCGGAGAAAACTTGTTGCATTTTTAAGTAGTGTTGCTATAGAAACTGTTTCCTGGGCATTGGTGAGTTCAGGCCGTTGATAATCTGTTTTTGTTGGCCATCAAAAGCAGGAGTCATAAGTTTGTATGTGTGTTCATCTGCAGCAAATGGGGGGGGGGAGTAACAATGTGAAAATAACTTCAGACTCTCAAATGTGGGTGTTTTCAAAATATATGGAATATTGCTCCCCAGCTGCAAAAGGAACAAATTGACTTGAAGATACAGTTCCAAATTTAGAAAGACTTTTGGAGAGTATAGTGCATTGACTAGGTGAATGAACTGTGCAGTCCCCAAGTAAGATCTCATCTCGGCAATGAACTCACTCTGTGGCTTTAGGCAACCTTCTATTTTTGTATCCTCAGCCCCACATATACCATTTGGGAGTTATACTGATGTAGCTTTCAGGTTTTTGGACACACAAGAGTGTTAACGGACACGTGAGTTGCACAGATCTGATTTTTCTGTGTTGTGCAGGTTCATGCACACTTGAGCAGTTTTAACTGAATTCTGTCTCAATGTTTCCCCTCCACACTAGTGGACAACAGTGTGAATGAATTCACTCTGTGTGCTGTTGCCCCCTCCCCTCAATTGGTAGCTTGTCATCTTCTCTGAGTTTCAGAAAACTGTGGCCCATTGTGGGCAGAGGTCTTTGTTTACATTTTTAAAATTTATTTTGTTGATCCAAGTTTTTTGATGTTCCAGATTTGCACAGAACAGTGGGTTTAAACCCCCCCCCCAAAAAAACCCAAATATGTGTCTCTCACCAAGCCCACCAGCAGACTACACCCCTGTCACTACACAAATAAAAATATCACACACACCTTCCCACAAAATCCATTACAGGATGTCCACAGTTGGGTAATATACAATTTTATGTTGGATTCCCCCACCCCTGACTGCATTATTTGCGGATTGGGATTGAGAAAATCTGAATTAAATAGGGATGGGGTGGGGAATGCCAGTTGGATGAGGAAAATGTCGTGTGGAGGATGCATGTGGATATGGGCTGCACCAAATCCATCTTAAACTGTCATGTGTACACAGCCTACTGAAATAGCTAAAGTTAAAGGGAAGGGCTGTAGCTCATTGGTAAAGCATGTTCTTTGCACGCAAAAGGTCATCCCTGGCATCTCTGAAGAGGATGGGTAAAATCTGAAACCCTGGAGAGCTCCTGCCAGTCAATATGGATAGTACTAAGTTAGATGAATGGATGTGTCTGAAGGAAGCTTCCTGTGTTCCTAACTGATTTGAAGTGCTCTGAACCCTTGAAAGCATGATAAAAATGTTAAAGCAGGAGTAGTGCCTAAATTTTTAAAATAAGGCAAACTGAGGCTCAAGCTTTCTGGGAAACATATTCCCTTCTCAGGGCCATATTTAAGGGTAGACAAGTGCCCCAGAGTTGGGGGGCCCATGTCATGGGCAGTGGCGCTGTGGTCTAAACCACTGAGCCTGTTGGGCTTGCTGATCAGAAGGTCGGCGGTTCGAATCCCCGCGACAGGGTGAGCTCCCGTTGCTCGGTCCCAGTTCCTGCCAACCTAGCAGTTCGAAAGCACGCCAGTGTAAGTAGATGAATAGGTACCGCTGTGGCAGGAAGGTAAATGGTTTCTGTGTGCTCTGGTTTCTGTCACGGTGTTCCATTGTACCAGAAGCAGTTTAGTTATGCTGGCCACGCCACATGACCCAGAAAGCTGTCTATGGACAAACGCTGGCTCCCTCAGCCTGAAGCAAGATGAGCACTGCAACCCCATAGTCACCTTTGACTGGACTTAACCATCCAGGGGTCATTTACCTTTACTTAACTATCCGCCTAGCTGGTGAAGCAAATACGTAGTACAAGCAGTTCATCTTTACTTGAAAGATAGAAATGCAGAGTTGCATAGTCAGCATTACATTAAACTACTTCTATAATTATTAATTATATAAGGTTAAGACCTTCCTATTCAGACAGTCCTTTGGAAACTAGTTGCAGCTGATGTTGACCAGTGGGCTGCTATCAGGGCAATTGGTATGTAAATATGTTAAATAAATAATAATAAAAATGGTTGTTGCTGTTGTTATTTCTTAGAAACGTGCAGCTGTGCCCATTAAACAGTGTGTATGTGTAAGAGAGAAAGTGTGTGATTGTGAGTGCAATATATATATCCATGAGTGAATGTGTTATTTTACGTAACAGAATAAATTACACACGCAAATTGTGCATTGACGTTGGGAAACAAGGCATTATTAAGGTATTTTTAAAAAGTTACACGAATGGAGGAGAGATGCTGAAGATGCTCTTTGCCTGAGGTACCATTTGGTCTAGTCATCCCTGACCCCAGCCCGAAACATGTGGATGTCTACTCTGGTTAGAGGAGGCCTGTTCTTCTAAAACATGCAAGGACCCTTCATGAGTACAGAAGTCTTTCTTCTTCAGAAGTTAACCGTCCATGAGTTGGAGGGTGATGGGAATGGTGCCAGGGGGTGAAGCCAGCTAGCTCCTTCCCACTGCCCCTTCTCCTGTGTTTCCATTGCACCTGAAGAGGGATTTATTTATTTTTTAAACTATTTCCCATGTTCCTAGGTCAAGCCCTTACCCTGTTCTGGAACTGAGCCTGACATGCAATTGTGATGGCTGGATGAACACTGTGCTTTGCGCATGGCTTAATGGCCTTGCTGTTGTTGTTTTAACAATATGAGCTGAAATTCTACAAATTACTTACTCAAGAGTAGTCTTTTGAGACTGTTCATGGAGCTCTCTGGAGCCAAGTGGTTTTTAAAAATGCAGCCAAGGGAGTCCCCCCCCCCTTCCCTTTTTGTTGCTGTTGTTACAGTTTAGCAAATAATCCCTAATATGCTGATGGTGGAAACAAAAGCCACTGGAGACTCTCACCCAACTTGGCTTCCCTTCCATTTCCCTTTCAGCAAGAAGTGTGCAATACGTTAAAACCTGTTGACGTATAAATTTCTCCCAGGAAGAGCTTGTCTATGCTTAGTTTTCCTCGGGTCCTAAGTGGATGGACAGCTTTGCCAACTACATAAGCCTTAGAATGTAAGTGCAGCTGGACTCAGGAGAGATCAGCGGATACATATTAAACATGAAGCCAAAGAACCCTCTTATTTCCCAGATGAGGGTCAATTCACACTTAAGGCCAAACAAGGCTCTGCACTTAAACACACAGCAGCCTGCTAGGGAGCTTATTTTCTTTTAACTAATTATGGGGGGCGGGGGTTGCTTTCTGCTGTAGAATAAGCAGATAGGTGGGGAAGCTTGTCTCTTTTCTCTTCCCCTAGTGGCAGCCAATAGAGCAGGGAGAGGGAACTTTGACAGAGCAGGTCACTCAAGAAACTGGGGCAAAACACAACTATGGGGCAAAGTTCACTACTACTACTACTACTACTACTACTACTAATTTTATTATTGATATGCCAGCCACTCTGGGCGGCTCCCAACAAAATATTAAAAACCCAATAAAACATCAACCATTAAAAACTTCCCTGAACAAGGATGTCTTCTAGAAGTCAAATAATTGTTTATCTGTTTGACATCTGATGGGAGGACGTTCCACAGGGCGGGCGCCACTGCCGAGAAGGCCTCTGCCTGGTTCCCTGTAGCTTCACTTCTTGCAGTGAGGGAACCACCAAAAGGCCCTCAGAGCTGGACCTCAGTGTGCAGGCTGAAAGATGGGAGTGGAGACACTCCTTCAGGTACAGGGCTGAGGCTGTTTAGGGCTTTAAAGCTGAACACCGACACTTTGAATTGTGCTATATAATGTGGAATTGTGGGGGGCTTAAATTTTAGAGCGAAGCCATTTTACAGATTTTACACTTACACATAAGAAGTTGAGACACAAACTTCTGGTCGCTCACTAGCTCACTCTCCCTCATGTACATACATACAATAAACATGTACAGATATTTTCTCCCTATTCCCTTTTCCCTCCTTGCCTCCCATTGGAACTGGCCCGACTGCTACTGCTGGCTGTTCCCTTGGGCTATGCAACACTCTCTGCCTGAGTCTGCCTGTGCAACACTGCCTCCAGTCCAGCTAGGATTCCAGCCTGAGCCTGAATCCAACCTGCTAAGATAACAAAACTCCAACATGCAAGCCATTTATTCCAAAAAATGTACAGTGGAGATCTACAAATAATTTCAGGGCAGTACTTGTATAAATTTCAATTAGAGGTGCTCATGTTACTGCTTAAAGCCCTAAGTGACTTAGACCACTTCCTTGGGTGTTCCTTGGATCAACAGAGGGGATCCTCTTTGTAGTTCTACAACCCTCAGAAGTTCAGTAGGTGCCAGCCTGGGAGAGGGAATTTTCTGTGGCAGCCCCCAAGTTGTGGAATTCCCTTCCCACAAAGGTGTGCCTGGTGGAGGGTGGGCAAAAAAAAATCAAATAAATAATACCTACAATACTAATATTACTATTTCAACATGAATTTTTGCATTGTAGACTGGGCATTTAGCTTTTTGGGAGAACCAGTAGAAGTATCTGGTTCTGTAAGTACTGGAAGGAAGCAGTGGGAATCTAGAGTTGGAAGTGGAGGAAAAGGCCCTTTGTTTGCCAGGCTCTTGTCAGGAGCTTGAGTCGTGGTGAAGAGTAAATGAGAAATCAAAGCACTAAAGCTTTTCCCATCTCTTAAATTGCTCCAATATCCCTGTGCTATTTATGATAATTGCCTTTTTAAAAAAGGAAAGTTTTCCACAATGTCTTTTAAAGAAGTAAAACAACTCTAATTTCTAGCATTAAAACTCACAGCTCCCCCAAACTGAACAGTGAAACATTTCATGATTAATGCACATGTCAAAGATGCTAGTAAATAAATAAATAAAAGGGGCACACCTATATTCTCTCAAATGCACAGAAGGCTTGCTTGTTGTTAGCAGTTCAGTAAAAATGCATGTTATGTTGGGAGCACACAGAGTGTTTCTTCTCCTCCAGTCACCCGTGTTGCCACCTTTGCTCGCTGTTCCAAAGCTTCTGCTATCTTTGAGGCTGCCCCAAGAAATCTCTGTCAAATTTTCAAAGACCAACAAGTGCTAGCTGTGAGTGCAATCGGACAGAAACTGACAGCGCAAGAAGCATGGGCTGAAGAGACAATCTGCCTGTTGGAAGGAGATGGACTTTGTTGGTGGAGGCAGGGAGACAAAAATGGGACAGGCACAAATCAGAACAACACTGGTGTAGCTGAGGAACTCTTCAACTAGGGACTTTTCACACAGACGTCCATAATATTTGAACAGTTTTAATACGTTCTGTGTAATATGAAATCCCCTTTATGTCTGACATTCATTCAGATGAGGCAGGGAAACAAACGTGTTAGGATTTTTGCAGAGAGAAGTGAACAATGCAGAGGTTTCTAAAATGATCTTAAGAGAGAAATATTTAGATTGCTTAGAATGCTGTTGCATTCTTCGAATATGGGTGTGGCACTGATGGTGCAAACGCTCTCCAAACAGCTAGCACAGTAGTTTGATATGCTACTGTCAAAATAGGAATGCTGGTAGCTCTTATTGTGTCAGCTTGGGTTGGGAGAAGTAGGGGCATGCAAAATGGCAACAGGATGTCTGTTGGGAAACATAGAAAGAGGCCTGCTGGGTGAGGTTAAAGGTTCATATGGTCCAGTAGCATCAATAGTGACCAGTCAGATGTTTCCAGAAGCCCACGAGTAGGGTATGTATGCAACAGGCCACCCTCAAGATTTGACTCTCAGCAACTTCTGTTCAGAATTACATGTGTCTAGTTAGGAGTGCTAACTAGACAAAGGAGTGTTGAGTACTCACTGGAAGGACAGATCGTGAAGCTGAGGCTCCAATACTTTGGCCACCTCATGAGAAGAGAAGACTCCCTGGAAAAGACCCTGATGTTGGGAAAGATGTAGGGCACAAGGAGAAGGGGATGACAGAGGACGAGATGGTTGGACAGTGTTCTTGAAGCTACCAGCATGAGTTTGACCAAACTGCAGGAGGCAGTGGAAGACAGGAGTGTCTGGCGTGCTCTGGTCCATGGGGTCACGAAGAGTCAGACACAACTAAAAGACTAAACAACAACAGTTAAGAAAAGCTGTTAATGGTATGGTCAATACGATAATGGAGAGGAAGAAGATAAGGGAGAGGAAGAAGATAAGGGAGAGGAAGAAGAGTTTGGATTTGATATCCCACCTTTCACTCCCTTTAAGGAGTCTCAAAGTGGCTAACATTCTCCTTTCCCATCCTCCCCCACAACAAACACTCTGTGAGGTGAGTGGGGCTGAGAGACTTCAAAGAAGTGTGACTGGCCCAAGGTCACCCAGCAGCTGCATGTGGAGTAGCGGAGACGCGAACCCGGTTCCCCAGATTACGAGACTACCGCTCTTAACCACTACACCACACTGGCTCTCAAGGAAGGGGCTGCTGTCAGTGGCTGGAGAGCTAGGCAAAGGCAAGAGAGCCATCAGCTGAGGATGTTTAGCTCTGGTTTGGGAGGAAGCTAGATGGCAGCTCTATCATTCTTTTAATATGGAGCTTGTACTCAGTTATCGTTGCTAATAGCCATGTAATCTCCATGAAATTGTCTATTTCAGGTTGGAGAATATATTTCAGTCTGAGCTATGCATTCCCTTCTGGGTAACTTTCCAGGGAGCATGGCCTGGGGTGTGGTGGCTGGGGAATGGGTGTGGCCTCAGAAGAGTCCATGGGCCAGATCAAGATGCCTGGGTAGGGGCTGAATTTGGTCCCTGGACCTGAGATTCCCAGTCCTTGGTCTAGTTGATGCTCCTTACTTTGGCAGTTATCAACAGTGAATTCCATAATTATTATGTGGAATTATTATGTGAAGAGCTATTATGGCGCCAATCCATTTTAGTGGGTGACCCCAAGTATTTAGTGTTATGAGCAAGAATGGGGGGGGGAATCTTTCTTTCTCTCTCCACTTTTCCATTTCCATTCATTATTTGAGAAATATTTATTATCTCCCATGTTAGTTTTCTTTGGAATGAACATTTGAACATTCTTTCACCAGTAGGGATTTTTTATTTATTTAAAAAAACTAATGATTAGGAGCTAATGTCTTTATCTGGAGCCAATACAGCAAAAACTCTTTATCCCAAATTCTGAAATATGTAGAACCCACAATACCACAAGTAGCTTTTATTGTAAGGATATGAAGATCTGCTGATAGCACAAAGGGGATGGAGAACTTGTGGTCTTCCAGATGTTGTTGGACTCCAGTGCCAATCAGCCCTTGCCAGCCAATGGCTGGATATTATGGGCATTGAAGTAAAGCAGCATTTGTGGGGCCACAGATTTCTCATCCCTTTTCTGGACGAGAAGTAGAATTACTCTCCTGTGCTGCCATGCCTTGGTCACAACTCTGCCCCATTTCAGACACAGAGTGATTCACAGGCATACTGGTGGATTTCTGCTGACACATCTGTCTCATGGTGGCAGCATATTTTGTGGTCTGCTATGCTGCAAAGCCTCTGACGGGTGGATCTTCAGTACAGGATTGTGCCTGCAATTATCCACAACAATGCAAAAAAAAAAAAGGGATAAGCATTTAAAATCCCTAATGTTGCTTTTCTGTAGAAAACCATTATTGTAGATTGTCAGTTTGTCCTGTTTGTTTACTCTTTCCTTTCCTAAACGTCAATTTTTTCTTTCACAAGCTTTTTATTTTCATTTTCCGCAAGGCTTGATATATTCTTGGAAGCTCCTTCTACCACTTCTTAGACCTTAGCTTCTTAACTGAAGCCATTTATTGATAAACAGCATCTCATAGTGAAGTGGTACATCAATAAATTAAAGATTAGTTCAACGTGTCAGGTTTCCCAATGCATTGGGCAGGGTCGGGGGAGGGAATGCTTTTTTAGATAAGTCTGGAGGCGGTGAAATAGCTTCACGCAGAAAGAAAACTCTGAAAAGACACACACACAAAGACACACACACACACTAAAATGATTCCTCCCGGTCTATACTTTTGAAAGTCATGTTTTAAGAACAATGGCTACAATCCTATATATTTTCTATAGTAGGCTGGGACATGAGGAAAAAAATTGCTGCATGTATTGGGCGTTTTCATTTGAGAGCTTAATTTGCACGGAGGTTGAAGAGATATTGCAAATGGGTTGTTGACAACAGCCTTTTCTTTTCTTTTTTACTTACTGGATTTTCCCTGGGAAGGGTTATCTAGATCAAACGGAAAAGAAATTTGGCCTGTCATTCTGATGCCAGTGACATGTAAATGTTGCAAGCAAGCAAGCAAACACACACACACACACACACACACACACACACACACTGCATGCATGAGAAGCACCCACCCCACAACAAACACCCACCTTGAAGAACCTCTCTCCCCCAAAGAATCCTGTGAACGGTAGTTTGCAAAGGATGCTGGGAATTATAGCTCTGTGAGATGTAAACTATAGTTCCCGGGATTATTTGGGGGAAGTCATGTGCTTTAAATGCATGATAGGCATGCAGCCCCAATAGCAAATGGGGTTTCGTGCATATTTCCTAGCTCTGACTTGGAAACTATTCTTTTTATTACTGAACTCGAAATAGCATACATTGCCAGGCTCCTTTTTCACACAGAGCCTTCTCAGTATCCATGACATTCATCCTCAAAAGTAGAAAACAAACTATATAGTGTTTTAAAGCACTATATAGCACTATAAAGTTTTAAAGCATTATATACACCCACTAACGGCTGTGTGACAGGTACATACTGTATTCAACAGGGCTAAATGGTCAACTTTGGCAGCCCTGGCCATCTTGCACCTTTTCCCTTCCTTCCCTGTTAGGAAGCTTAGATTAGGCTCCTCTTCCTCCCCCCAAAGTGACTGATGCCCATATTTTGGGCACACATGCCTGCAGGCATTAGACCATTGCTACTCACGGGTTCCTCTAAATATCTGGGTTCCAATCAATAGCCAACAAACACAGAATCGGTTTCATCCATTAGGAAGGTGGCTGCCCTTCCTTGTTTGTTTTGAAATTTTGCAGACAGTGTGCTTAAGTAAGTGTCACTTTCCCAAACATCTGTCCACTTTCATTGATTTCAGCAATTTTTTGAAGGCTTACAATGAGATCCTGCAATCATCTAAATATCTCATTCAGTATCATTTGGTTGCTTCAGCAAACTGCTGTAAATATTAAAAGTACTGTTGTGAGGGGTTTTTTTGGGGGGAGGGGTGCCAGACCCATCTAATCCCGGGATCCAGCAAGTGTTAAAATCTAATGAAACCTTCTAATTCCAGGAAACAGGTTAACTAGCTTCCTGGTGACGTGATGGGAGATCAAAGCATAGCTGTCAAGTGTCCCTTATTTGAAGGGACAGTCCCTTATTCCAGGGCCATGTCCCGCTGCTGTCCCTTATTGATGGATGTCCCTTAAATGTCCCTTAAATGATGTCCCTTAAATTTCAAAGGAAGCAGCTCCTCTCCCTCCCTGCCGGCCGGCCAGGGAGGAGGGAGGCTCCAACTGTGTTGCTTGGCTGTGTTGCTCACCCAATAAGAAGTCCAAGAACGACTGGGGGGTGGAGCTTGCATGCCTTGTGTGTGGCTAGTTAATGCAAACTGAGGGGGTTTTTGAATGCTGGACGCCGTTTTGTTGCACGTGCTGCTGCAAACTTTGCAGTGCAAAGCCAGGCTGTGGAGCCATCTTAAGTTGAGGCTGCATAGGCCTTGTGGTGCATGTGATTCAGATTCTATTCAGTTGAACCTCTGGTTACAAAGTTGGTTGGACAGTGTTCCCGAAGCTACCAGCATGAGTTTGACCAGACTGCAGGAGAACAGGAAGACTGGAGGGCCTGGAACAGGTGAGGCCGCAGGTCCCTTATTTTGGCTGCTGGTCCCTTATTTTCAAGGCTGCTGGTCCCTTATTTTCAAATCTGTAAATTGACAGCTATGGATTAAGGGACTTGGTGCAAGACAGCAAATGGGTGGGGCACCCTCCCTCAACAGAAAATAAGAAGAGCTGAGAACAGAGTTTGGCAGTGATGTGAGCCAGAAGAAACAGTAAGCTGGAGAGAGTCAGGGCCATGTTTGATTTCTGTTTGAATCCAAGTCTGCAGCTATGGGAGAAACAAGACCCTTTAGGGGTGTTACTGCTGTGAACCCCTCCATCGTAGGCTCAAGTTATTTGAGATGAACCTACCCAGACTTCAGTTTACTTGGAAAGAAGGTCAGCCCCTAACTTGTGGATCTCCCTCCCCACAGAGGCATGTCTGACACCTGCACTGTGCAGTTTTTGGTGGATGCTGAAGACACTTTGACACCAAAGATGGGTGCTTTTTGGACCACTACTTTTGTCACTGCAATTTGCTTTCAACTGTTTTAATTAATGTTGTATTTTAAAATTCTGTAACGTGCCCTAGAACTTTACAGTGAAGGTGATGACGGCAATAAATTAAAAGGATGAGAGTACGTATCCCACTTACAATGAAGATGTGACTTTCCTTTTGAATATTTGCTGATACGTAGTTGGTTCTGCGGACTCCTAATTGACATCTTCATTTATTTGTTTTTAATAGACACTGTTTGACTTTCAATTACCATGCAATTAACAATTCTAGAAATGCTTTTAATTGCATGGCCAATAATTTCCCCACGTGCTTTCAATTTACCAACATAGTGTGTCCTCTGCTGAATCTGGATTAGACTCCAGTATTCTCCCTCCCCTGCTCCCGCAACAATGTGATTGTCTTTCAAAAGGTGCAGGTAGAAAGGCAAAAAGCCTGTAACACGGTACGGAAGCATTCCCAACCGCACCACTCCATCAACTCTCTCATAGCTTTTACAATGTGGTGAATAGCTCGTGATGAGCCATTGCTCCCTTCGCTTTTCTTTAATGGCAACTTTCATGTCCTTTACTAAATTACTTCTAATTATTTGAAATGAAGCACTAATGTGCTTGGCAGCAGCCAAGGAGACATGCTCTTTCCTCTAATTTACAGCCGGATTCTAGACTCCTAACTCATGTTAAATAGTGTCTTAATCTTTACATGGATTCATTGGGATGGGTTTGGTATATCTTGGCTGCAGGTCAGAAACCTGCCAATGATGGATCCTAAAGGCAGGTCCACACCATCCAGTTCTGCCATTGTGAATTCTAGTGTACCTTGCTGTGTCTACACCTAATAGCGCTCACAGCTAAGCAGTTTACTTCTCTGTGAACAGGAGGGTGATAGCAAAGAACACATTCCTTTCCTAAATACAAATGGGGGGAAGTATTCTCTCCCAAATGACCTGTTCATACTAGTGTACAGAATCAGTGCATTGAGGAAGGGTTGGGATGGTGCAGACCACAGGGCTGGCTGAAGGTTTCTGAGGGCTCTCAGCTGAGATCAGGCAGGCCCTCTCTCTGACTTTCACTAATAATCTCACTTAATTTAGATTTCTCTGGAAGTATGAGATTTCGGAATTGCAGCTTCAGGCTGCAATCCTCTTCGCATTTACCTGGGAATAATCTGAGTAGACATTCATTGGGTTGTGCTGGAAGTGAGCTAACTTTGCTAATAGCAGTTGCTCTAGCAGCAACTCCTGATCTTTAGAACCAGGGCTGAATCGTTGTCAGTCTTGTAGTGGGAGTAGAGAGTGGAAATAACAAAATTTTATTTTTAAAAATGCATTCTTCACAAAAATGCTTTTTGTCATCTGGTGATTGTTTCATTGCTTCATCTGGTGTAATGGCCCTTGTTAGACAGAAGGGTGCTGTTCTTGAAGAGAATTTCAAAAAGTCCATAAAGTGTCTGTCTGCTGGAAGAATTACAAAACAGAAGCATCTGCCACAGATGGAGCAGGCTGCCAGCTGAGTAAAACAGCAGGGGGACCCGCTGTTGGCCAGATTTGACTATATCAGTGCAGGTGTCACTGCAGTTAATAAGAATTACTATTTTGGCTTGTTTTTAGCAATTTTGGAGGCATGGGGATAATATAGAGGGAACCTTTAAAAGTCTTAAATATAAAGGAAAGGAGGGGAACCTTTGTAAGCCCTAAAGTGAAAAGTAGGTCTCTCTCTCTCTCTCTCTCTCTCTCTCTCTCTCTCTCTCTCTCACACACACACACACACACACACACACACACAAACACACACCACTCATTCTATTGTCATATGCTTATTCTTCGGTATTTCAGAAAACGCTGCAGTGGAACAATGGACTGGACCTGTAATATGCTTTGGAACTGCTAGGTTGGCCTGAGCTGGGACCGAGCAATGGGAGCTCACCCTGTCGCAGGGATTCAAACCACCGACGTTCTGATCAGCAAGTCCTAGGCTCTGTGGTTTAACCCACAGTGCCAGCCACGTCCCATGGCTTTTGGTGGCTAGGCAGACCTTATTATCTACAGTAAGCTCCAGAGTATGTCGAGGAGCCCTAAGAATATCTTGTGAGTTAATGCAAATCTGTGTGTCCAATCTACATATAAGATCCACCCTGAAGTATACAGTGCTGATCTGAGACATTTCCTAAGAAAACTCAAATAATATGGCACTTTATGGCCATTATTCATCTGGGCTGCATCAGGATTAAGCAACTTAAGAACTAGAGTTTGAGTTCATCTCCTTCCTCCCAATCCCTTGTTTTTGAGAAACCCATGCTGGGTCTTATTAATCACAGCATCCTTTTCTAAGTGCTCACAGACTGACTGATTAATTCATTGGAAAGAAGAACAGTGGTATAGGAGCAGGATATGTATCTTCATGCTCCCAAGTTTTTAAAATTCATTTCCAATTAAAGTCCACTAAAGTTCCCATTGCTTTCTTTTAGAAAACTATACAAAGCTTCCCCCACCACGCAGCCAACTTGAGCACTCTGCAATAGCTATCATTTGTTGTTTGGCTCTTTAATATTTAATTTCTATAGGGTGTCAATGGACTGTTTCTGTTGTTTTTTTAAAAAATACAAAAATTATGTTCAGAATTTTAGTTACAATAATGAATTTCCTTAAGGCAGATGTGCAATGTATCATTTGAAGAATGGGGAAGCACAGTTTGTTGGCTTTTACAAAACACACTTCTGATTTTGATAGTGTTGAGTAATCTTGAGAATTACAAATGAATGAAGAACCCTTAAGGACACTGTGTGTGTGTGTGTGTGTGTGTGTGTGTGTGTGTTTTCATTTCTGGGCAATGAATGATGAGACCCTTGATACCACTAGTAGAAATGGTTACCACTTTATGTAAAAAGGCTAATTTCACTTACGTTAGCTGAGTTTTGCCTCTCCAAGTGTCTTACTCAATTCAGCATTTCTATATTGCATTCTTGGTTTTTTCTTTCTTTCCAGCAGCAGGAATTGTAGCCGTAAATTCCAAACCACTCCCGTTTCTTCTCTTTTGCAAAGTAGAAAGAGGTTAGAATAGAAATGGGGTGCCTGTAGCCACCCAGGTGTTACTGGGCTTCAGTGCCCAGTGGGCCCAGCCAGCAATGCCAATGATCAGGAATGATGAGAGTCCAGACACATCTGCAGGACACTGCGTTGGCCACCCCTTATTTCAGAACATGCAGATTGAGACATATGTAGAATATTTTGAGACCTAAGAGATTAGTGAAGGCTTTTTGTGGACACTGTAACTGAAATAATTCATAAATAAGCAAAATGTAGCTGGCTGCTAAGTTAGCTTTTGAATTATGGTGCTGGAGGAGACTCTTGAGAGTCCCATGGACTGCAAGAAGATCAAACCTATCAATTCTTAAGGAAATCAGCCCTGAGTGCTCACTGGATGGACAGATCGTGAAGCTGAGGCTCCAATACTTTGGCCACCTCATGAGAAAAGAAGACTCCCTGGAAAAGACCTTGATGCTGGGAAAGATGGAGGGCACAAGGAGAAGGGGACGACAGGGGACAAGATGGTTGGATAGTGTTTTCGAAGCTACCAGCATGAGTTTGACCAAACTGCGGGAGGCAGTGGAAGGCAGGAGTGCCTGGCATGCTCTGGTCCATGGGGTCACGAAGAGTCGGACATGACTAAACGACTAAACAACACTAAGTTAGCAGAAATCTCTCTTTCCTTTTCCATGTCATTCAGATTCCAGGGTGGCCAAAAATAGTAGAGGGCTCTCCTACCTTTAATCCTTCTGCACAAGAGGCAGTTTTAGTAGCCGAAGCTTTTCTCAGTTGAGCACAATGAGACGCACTGGCTGAAATTCCCTCTTCTGTGCAACTCTAAAAGGAAAAGTAGGCCCACTTACACTAGGGGAATCATGCTTACCAGTGAAGGCAATCCATAAGGCATTTGCTGACTGACAAGTGACAGAGTGTTAAGTTCCAGGCACCTTTACCTTTTAAGGCTCTCCATTCTCCAGGAAGAGACAGCCTGGGAAGTATACTGTAGCTTGACCCAAGGAAGGCCTCAGCCTGATCTTGCCAGAGCAAGTGTCTGCTTTGAGCTATCCAAGGTGCTGAAACTCCATCAGAACCTTTCATGCTAGTTTTCTGACAAAGCTACCCTCAGGTATGCATCATGCCCCTTGGAGTCCGGCTTGTGGTCAGCATAGAACGGGATGCATCTCTCAAGTAAGCACATTTAAATGGAGCACATCTAAATGAAGCACATTTGCACAAATGAGAACCACTCTGAATGACCAGCAGGGAATTATATGCTTCTTAATCTGAGCAGCTCGTACAGGTGTTTTCCGGCAATGAAGGGCACAGTACAGAGCTGGGTGAGGGGAGATGAACAGATCTGAAGCAGATAAATAGAGGCACCCATATCTGCATGAGAGAAAATGTTCCTATCCTATGTTTCTATGCAGGAAGTAGGTGTTAGAAAGATGTGGGGTGGATACTTTTAGAGAAATGGTCCCATGGCAAACACTAGCTGCACCTCAAATCTCAGTGATGATAAATGATCCTTTAAAAGTATTAATTCTGTGATCGTTGCCAGTCTTGCAGATTAAAGATTGATTGACTGGGAATTCTTGGATCACACCTGCAACATAGATTTAGCTGCTTTGTTCTGTAATGTCTGGAGTTTCTCCAGCAGCTAAGCCCTTGTATTAGAAGCATAGCCAATTCATTGATGGATTGATTGATCAAAGCTATGCAAGCTGTGAATTCTACTGCTATGGGAGTTCCTTGAAAGGAAGAGAAATGTAGTTAAATTACTGCTGAATTTTTGGCAGATAGCTGCATATTGGAAATACTGTAGGCCTTGTTGTGCCCTTTCATTAGAGAGGTTACAGTGTTTCCAAGAGAAAAGAAGAAGAAAAGAAAAAACTAAGGCTGCATTCCAAAATATATGTCCCAGAGAGAAATTATCATTGAACACAGTGGGACTTACTTCAAAGTCAGCATGCATAGGATTGCATTGTAACACCATGTACAGGAATCACATTCTACAAAATAGAAATGTGGTTTTAGTAGCAGAAGCTTCAGAGTAGATATATGGTTATTAACATAAATTCTATCAAGGTAACAAATATGATATACTTCAGTTTTGCTCTTCTGAACGTTCTTCCAAGAAATCAGAAATATAAAGCCAGTGCATGTCATATCAGTGTGACTCTTTAACGTGTTAAATTCCCAACTTGGTTTGGTTCAGATCTCTTTTTAAATATAACTTTCCTTAAAAGCTACCTATGCTGCTGTCTTTTTTAAGTTTACAAAATTCCCTAATTCCTTAAGGATATAATCACAGGTCAAATAAAAATATTTCACATTATTCATGATGTAACAAAGAGGTGGGGAGCCTTAGGCCTGGGTGCCAAATGAGGCCCTATAGGTCTCTTTAGCTGCTCCTCAGGACTCTCCACAGGCCATATCTCACTGCCCATGCTCCACATTCTGCACAATAATTTTGTCTGGCTCAGATGTGTTCTTGAACTGTGACAATGCCTCATGCTCACCTGGGTGGAAAATGCAGAGGGGTGTGTAGAGACCTGTGAACTTTGTATGTCCCCCTTACAAATCTAAGAATTGTAGCTCATGTTGCTCCACTCATTTTTGGCCTCTGGTCCTGCCCACCACTGACTAGTTGCCCCACAAGGAAATATGGCTAACCAGGGTAAAACAATAAAATAAAAATCATATCCCTAACCTAGCATCCTCCTTTCCCCCATTTCATCTGGAAATTCTGGTTCTCAATAGTCATTCTGTCATATGCATTTCAAACTGCTTGCTTAAAAACCTGGATACAATCCTCTCCATCTCCTTGAAAAATATGTATCATGGTTAAATCCATATGCTTCTTCACCTTTCCTTGTTTAGTATATTGCACATTTTATAGGAGATGAAAGAGACATTAGGCTATCATTCAAGAAGCTGCAGAAATAGTTTTCTCCTGGTGCTGTGAGCATAGCACCTCCACTTCTAGTTATGTCAATGGCTTCATCACTCACAGAAAATATTATTGAAACAATGCAATAATGGCTCGGCTAGTTGCTAGCATATATGCTAAAAGGTGAAATTTGAGTGCAAAACTAGTTGTAATTTATTTTCACCCCAGCAACTCATCATTGTCAAACTGACAAAATATGTCATAAGTAGCGTTGTAGGGATTGCTGCTGACTCATTAGGATAAAGTCTAAATGTTTATATATCAAAAATATCAAAAAAGTCAAATTGAAAGAAAAGTCCAAGGAGGTTATTTCATGTCATTTCAGTGGGGGAAAAGATGTGTGCATTTCACAATATTTTACTAGAACTCTTAACTTCACTGAACCCTCATCATAGAAATTTCACCACCAGTCCGTGCCTCTCCTTTGAGCTGTCATTGTCTTTACAGATAACAGAGCTGTTTCAACATTTCAGAAAAGTTGATCTCAAGATTGGACATCTGAATTTCAAAAATGAAAATTGACAAATTCAGCAATTTAACTGAATGAATACAGTTAAATATAAAACCTACTAAATGATATAACTATCAGGTACTGTAAAATATTAATTGCTACTACATATTCACTGCCATGTTGTGAAATGTTGACTGCTTCGTGCTAGGCACTTACCATACTAGGTATTTACTGGTTGTTGTTGTTTAGTTGTCTTAGTCGTGTTCGACTCTCAGTGACCCCATGAACCAGAGCATGCCTTGGAAACTCTCACTTTCTTCTCAAAGCTTCTCCTTTTTTATGTCCATGGAGCTTTCTTGGCAAAATACTGGAGTGTTTTGCCAGTTCCTTCTCCAGGTGGATCACATTTAGTCTAAACTCTTCGCTATGACCTGTCCGTCTTGGGTGGCCCTGCATGGCATAGCTCATAGCTTCTCTGAGTTCTTCAAGCCCCTTGCCACGACAAGGCAGGGATCCATGAAGGGGACTTACTGGTTAGGCACTGCCAAATGAACTCTTGCTGCAAAATCTTTAGGTGCCAAAGGACAATAAATATGCTGAATAACTGCAGTTGCCTTGCCTTCTCCTTCTGGGCAGAAGATTGATCCCAGAGGGATAGATGATGTTTGCCATCAAAATTCACAGTTGAGGGTTTAAAAAATTAAACAAAAAATTGGAAGCAAGTTCACACGAAGCAGTATATCAGCACAGATCTGAAATACTACACGTATACTGAACTTGAGGGATGACCACTTGCCTGAGGTCACCAAGGCTGCATTCAGACATGGGGCTTAGTTGTGTTGGCTTTACTGGTTATCATGCTAGTGCTTCTGCCACAATTTCTAACGTTCCTAATACAGCACTGCTTGTTGCATTATGAATCTGTGGCTTTTGGTTCTTATACTTCCATGTCATGCTAAAATTTAAATAGCAGGAAAGACCTGTATGCCAGGATACATCTCCAAATTTCATCACATGAGCGGTGTTGGTGTGATAATAAAAACTGAGAAAATTACAGTATGAAAATCCTACAGTTTTCTGAGTTATGAGGGTTGCAAATTAATTTTTTTCTGGGGGGGGGGGGAGACAGAAATGGGGAAAAATGGAAAAAAATGAAAATTTCAAAAAAATAATAATCAGAAATGGAAAATGGAAAAAAATTAAGACAGAAATGAGCCCTGCTAGATTCCACTACATTTCCAGAAGTGGGTTTTACATCATGTGAAAGATCATAAAAATTGATATAAGAAAATTTCAGGCAGATGGAATAAAGGGCCATCTGAATGCAGCCCTTGTGAGTTCGGGACTATGGTGAGATTTGAATTAGGGGCTTCCTTGTCTTCCTAGCCAAAACACAACATGAGATTTCTAGTTGATTTCCCTGTGGCCTACCTTTAGCCTGGATGCAAAAGGCTAGGCACACACACCGGGTTTTCTAGTGTCCTGCTGTTCAGATATAAAATAATTAGCAACATAATTACAAGTAATGGCTTTTCCCCACCTCACACTTTTATACGTTTCAGTTTTTCATCAGAAACATTGTCTGAAAGGGCATGCCCTAAGTCTAAGATCCTCTCTCTCGCTTACAGAATGCTCCGAATTGACTCCTCTGCTTTGCCTGCTGCTGCAAATTGCTTCCGAGGACACAAAATGTGTCAGGGTTGTCTATTCTCTTTCTGTTTTCACCAGCCTCCACTGGGCATATTGAAGAATAATAGGATGAAATTGAGCAAAGAAAAATTTGGACTGAACATCAGGAAAAAATTTCTGAACAGTGTGATCTATTAGAATGGGGAATAGATTCCCAGGAAGTGTGGAAGAGAACTCCATTGCTTGAATCATAAAACAGGACGGAGGGGAAAGTGTGCTTAGAAACATGAAAACAATTGTACCTCCATCTCTAATTTCTGTTCTGAAAGCACTAGCATCACAATCCTAACTATGTCTACCCAGAAGAAAGTCCTATTGAATTCAGTGGGACTTATGGCCAGGTAAGTAAGGTTAAGATTGCAGCCTAACTCAAAGTCAGTAATACTTTGGGCTTGGAAATTCTGGGCATTTGCATTTTCTCCAGTGTTGTCCTTCCTCAAAAATTTACCTCATGGTTCCTGTTTGTGAGAGGTCTACAGTTCTGCTTTCTCTGGCATGCAAAAACAACCTCAGCATTGTGTTGCTTTTCTTTTTGATACACATAGACACAGGCAAAAATGCTTCTCCAAGCAGGGGCCGCCATGCAATGAGCACGAAAATTGCCACCCTAAAGCTACTGTTTGCCCCAGGAGAGCAAGCTGTTTGGATCCAATAACAGATTATCTCCCAGGGGAGATTTTCATTGGGACTGTTGCACAGGGAGGAAGGTTAACCTCCCCTTGACCTGAACCACAGACCCAGTCATGGCTGTTTTTTACAAATACACTTACACAACACAGCCTCGGTTTCAAATGGAAAAACAAAAGTAAAGTAAACTTCAACTGTAGTAGAAACAATATTTAAAATATTTCTATTCAAAAGAATTTAAACACTCTGAAGGCCAAGTTGTGTTGGAAATTTCATTGAATCTTAATGTGACTGAATCTTAATATCTGTTAATTTTTCTGGCACCACCTTTACTTAGTCACTATCACTCGATCAGTGCTTTTTTCTGGTGGTAGTCAATGGTGCGCAGTTCAGGCACCTTTCCCCCCAAAAAAACCTTTTGATAAGGTAAATGGAGGGTAGAAAGAGCAAGCAACTGTGGCTAAAAGCTTCCTGCAAAAAGCAGGAGGCTGAGGCAGTGGTGGCAAGGAAAAGGAGGCCCTTATTTGGGGCTGTAGCTACCGCTCTCAGTCAACAGGTTGCACTGTTCCCCCTCAGCTGCCCCTGGATGCGTTGCTATGCCGCTGCCTCGCTGTGCTGCAAGTGGCCAGACAAGCGCAAGTGCCACTTATCTTTCATCTCTGCTCACTCTTTCCATGTCTGTGGGGCAGGGGGAGGGAGAGGGAGAGAGAACTGGAAGGAGGTAGCAGCCTCTGCTGCTAGCATCACCACCCTCCATTCTGTGGATGTGGAAAGCTGTAGAGGTGAGCACAGACAGTGGGGCTGGCGGCTGGGAGGAGAGGAAGAGAGGAGAAGGAGAAGGGGTAGGCCAGGATGCTGGGTGGGTGAGAAGAGCAAATAGGGAGAGGTTGAAGAAGGGAGAGGGGGTGCACAAAGTGGGGCTTTAATTGAAGGGGAACAGGAGTGTGTGTGTGTGTGTGTGTGTGTGTGTGTGAGAGAGAGAGAGAGAGAGAGAGAGAGTAAAGGGGGGAGGAAGAGGATCATGGTGAGTACTGGAACCCCTTTTTCTAGGGAAAAAAAGCACTGCTTTCGATATGGATTGCCATTTTTGTCCTGTACCTAAACAGAGACAAAGAGCTAGTTTTATCCTTCCAACTTTTTTTTATGTAACTATTTTTTAACCTTCCTCAACCTGCTGCTGACGGGGCTGTTGTCCAAAACATCTTGAGGGCACCAGCTTGGTGAACCAGGCTGACATAGTGCTAGGAGTAGAAAAAGACAAAAGGTAAACAGAGATGAGGGCCGTGAACTCCTGTATTCTTCTTCTCAGTTCAGTCTGGTGCATTCGGTTTATTTTGTGATGTTCTCTTAATTATCCACAGAAACATACATAATGTGCCAAAATCATGCATGAAAGACCAAGGCTCAGGGAGCTGAAGACAACTCTGGTAATGAGTCCCTGATTGATGCATGATACATGTAAATACCTTTTTATTCAGAGAAAGGGGGCATTTGTTACCACAAGTGTTTCACCTTCAACACAAATATGTGTTACCCTTACATTTACTCAGGGATTATTGCAGCGCTACAACTAATTACTTCCCAGCATCTATTGGCCTCAGGTTAGAGACAAGCCATTTCTGGCAATAGGCAGAATGAGTTCATGTAAAAAGGGGGCTTTGGATTATCTTTGTCTGGGAAGATAGTATTACCTGGGTGAAATACCTGGGGTATAGAGCAAATAATTTCTTCCATGCATGTAGGAATGTGGAACCAACTGCAACTGAAATAGTCACTATTCTACCCTCACTTAAATCAAGGCAGTTTGATAGGCAGTGTGATTTCCTTCTCTTTCTTTCTTTCTTTCTTTCTTTCTTTCTTTCTCTCTCTTTCAATGTCATTTAATTATTCACATTTCTAAGTGGTGTACATAAAAACAATCCACAGAAAATGGGTTAATAAACAATGACAATTAGAATCATGAAACCAAACACCACCTTAAAATATCTGCCAGAACAAAAAAGTCTTAGTCCAGCAAGGACAATGCTTGTCTAATCTCATTGGGATAGAGTTCCACAGGCTCGCACCCAATATACACTGCATGCATACGTTCTGAAAGGTGCGAAACCAGAAGAGGTGTGAGAATGAGGGTGGTTCATATAGATGCCTTTTTCTTGTGGTGGATTAATGGGGGGGGGGAGAGACAGGCCCACACTATTTTGTAATTCTTTTTTTCTGCTCTTTTACAAGTGATAGCCATTTTACATTATGTAGGGTTGAAAATATGGACACAAAATATGTTGAGCTTGAGGGTTTGGGGAAAAATGGGGTGGGGTATGCCGTTTTTTAGCTATTTCTATGGAGAAATGGCTAAAATGGCACTGCCAACATGGCCTGCCATACATCCAGATTTCCCCTGACAATTTTCCCGATTTCCACCCAGACATTGCTACTGACTGCACTATTCTGGATATGTCCGGGAAAATCTGGACCTATGGCAACCCTATATGCCACACACCCCTCCAGCACCCAATTCCAGATGTGCCCACTGACCCCAAAACAGGTTCATTAGTCTTGAGCTAGAGCACTGAGCTACCAGAAGGGAGGTTTGGGCTTGAATCCCTACATAGCCATAAAGCCTACTGGATGGACTAGGACCAGTCACCACCTCAGAGCCTAATGTACCTAACATAGTTGTTGGTGAAGGAAAAATAGTGATGGGGGAACTGCTCAGAACTCTTCCAAGGAAGGATATCCTGCAAATTCAATAAATAAATAAACAGGCACAGAAACTATAAATAATAAATGGGAGAGGAGGAATATATATATATGAAGGGTGATTTCTGTGCCCATACATCATTTTTAGCAATTGGCCTATTGGATTATATGGTGGGCTTGATTTTTAGAACTCGAGCAGAGTTTTCACACATGCCAATTTGGAAGTAACTTAAGCTCTAGGCATTCTTAGATGTTACCTGGGAAGGAGGTACATAAGCATGTGCTCCAGCCCCACCTTCTTCAACCTTTATGTATTGAGTGGGAAAGTCCAAAGGTGGATGTTAAGTAGGAATGTCTGAGAATTCTGGACTGGTATTGTTGCTTTCGGTCCACAAAGAAAAAGTAATTGATTACATTCACCCCATCCCCATTTTTACTGTGTTTCCTTTGCATGGAAGTAATGGGGTGGAATAACGTAATGACAATGTAACGTGTAAATTATGTGAGTTAAGCAATAATACCACAGCAGGCAGTGAGATGAATACTGTAAGCTTTTAGCAGAAGGTGAACTGCAGCAAAACAGAAATGCATGTGATGAGTATAGGAGGGAATGGAAATTATGCCTCCTTACATCCCAAGCATTAAGTGCATTTGGCTGAACATGGTTAATATCCACCTACAGTTGGGAACGGGTGGCACTGTGAGTTATGGGTGGTGCTGTGAGTTAAACCACAGAGCCTAGGACTTGCCGATCAGAAGGTTGGTGGTTCGAATCCCCGCGACGGGGTGAACTCCCTTTGCTTGGTCTCTGCTCCTGCCAACCTAGCAGTTTGAAAGCACGTCAAAGTGCAAGTAGATAAACAGGTACCGCTCCGGTGGGAAGGTAAACGGCGTTTCTGTGCGCTGCTCTGGTTCGCGAGAAGCGGCTTAGTCATGCTGGCCACATGATCCGGAAGCTGTACGCCGGCTCCCTCAGCCAATAAAGCGAGATGAGCGCCACAACCCTAGAGTCGGTCATGACTGGACCTAATGCTCAGGGGTCCTTTTACCTTTACCTTACAGTTGGGAACCCTAATCACACAGGAAGGGGTGCAAGTGTGTTTATCCAGGCTTACAATTCCCTTCAGACTTTCTCAACACAGAAAGACCAGTGGGTGGAGGTTGGGGTGGCATATGCCCTGCACTTCCTCTATGGATCAGATTTAAGAACACCTGATAAGTGTTCCAGAATAAATTGCAGCTAATGAGAGCTGTAACAGAATTGATCAAAGGCTGTCCTTTGGACCTGGCCCTAAGAAAGTCTATTACACATGAAGCGTTATCTGAATCTTGCAGTCCACTGGAAAAATCTGTTTTCTGCAAAAGTGATCCTTTACCAAAGGTCATGTAAGTATATAATAGAAACCTCTGTCACCTTCAATGTGTTTCTGCTGTAAAGACCACTTGCTTACTTCTAGTATTTTCCCCCAAAGCAACAACTGCAGAAGTATAATGACAACACCATTCATTACTGATAGGACACAAAGGTCAACTAATACAAGCTCTCTTTGGAGGTATTGGTTTGTGCCTTTTCCAAACATGTAAGGCACAGACTACATGGCCAATAAATAAGAAGAGAACTCTGTAGGCAATTTATCTTGCTTTGAAATAATCCATCTTGCATGAAGTGGTGTTTTTGCTAAAACTGAGCTGTTTTGCATGCACAGAACATACAGCTAGGGTTATGTGTTGTTTATGTATTTGGACAACAAGTACAAATACAAATGAATACGGAGACAGTGACATATATCTTATTGGTGTGGGCAGAGAGCAAAGGGCCACAACCATCACCCTCCATGAAAGCGGAGAGCAGCCATTGTATCCAAACATAGATGAAAGAAGCTCCTTGATCTAAGGAACTACCATGCACAACAATATCTTGAGAGGTATCCATATGCATAGCAAACAGACAAATAACTTTCCAACATACATAGCAGATTAGAAATATCTGTATAAACACCACCAAAGACTGGTATTAATGCTTCAGGGAATTTTGGTTAAAGCCTTTGATAGCTTTTAGTACATCACTCCCTCTGGACTGTAATTCATGTCTTATAATTTGCTTAGCTGTTTGACACATGGAACATGCAAATCTGGATGCAGAAGTAGGAATTCTAACACAGCTGTTGTGTGCTCCAGAGGAGCAGGGCCAGCCCTACCATTAGGTAGACTGAGATGTCTGTCTAAGACAGCAGTGGGTGGGGAGCAACAGTGAGGTTGTTGGAGGCTAGAGCTGTGTCTGCCCTGTGTGCCCCCTAAGCTGATTTAACCTTCCTCAGATAAGAGGCTACTGTCTACCCAGTCAGCTTTTGTACTTGGCAAGGAAGGTGGGGTGCCATCTTGGCCCTTGCCTGGCAGTAAAATGTCTTGGGTTGGCTCTACAGAGCTGATTAAATATGTCCTTTAAATGGAGCAAAAGTCATAAGACTGGCTCCTCTACTTCCGAATAACTTGATTTGCTATCTTCTAAGCACATTTTAGCTTAGCTCACTATTCCCCACCCCACCCCCGCCGCTAATTTGATTTGTGTCAAGCAAATGGTATGTTAAACAGAGATATTGTCACGGGTCTCATGCACAAACTTGACTTGCTACTGCTGCCATGACACTTGTTTGTAATGGAATACACAACTGTGCTGCTTCTTTCAGTGGAGGCTCCCCATGGCCCTCAGAGAGTGCCTTAACCTCTCCTATACTTATGAAGCATGCAGCCACAGTTTAATGGCTGAAATGGCTCTGAGACTTTCCCAGTAGAGCCAATTTTCACCCTCTGCAAATAGAATCCTCGGCCTCTCAGCAAAGAGCATAGTTTGGTGATGAGTTAACATGTGAGGCCAGCATGAGAATAAATTTGTGACTCTTTGCCCCCGATGGCAAGGTTTTTTCACATTGTGATGAGTGGATATGCGACACCGGGCTTTCTTGGAACACGCCAGACTAATATAGGCTGATGGGATATTTTGTCAGTGAGAAAAGCTGTTGTGACTCACAGCTTGTCAGTCTGCAGCTGTCTTCTCAGGCATTTGCGGAGAAAAAATATTTAGGACAATCAGAGCCATTATGATCCCAGGCCTCCGCTGATAATGATGTCCTGGTGAACTATGGGGCACAGACAGATATTAATGTCACTGCTTGGATCTCATGCAGAAAGCGTTTTCATAGAGCTGGCCAAATAGTGCTGCACACAAGGGTGGGAAATCTTCCTTGGAACCAAAACGACAGAATAGTTTTTTGTGGGATATGGAAAGCAACAAACCTAAGCTGAAGCAACACAGTGCCATTGCACCAGACCAGGGGGTTTCTCTCACCAACTATCTATATTGAGCATATATCTAAGCATACATAAGCATAGGAAACGAATAGATTATCTAGGGCATTTCTATGTGGCTCAACATTGTGTACAAGGTAGCCAGACAGAAAAGAAGGCAGCGTTCCTGTACTACACTTCAGTTGTGTAAAAGAGGAAATTGAATGCAAAGCTACAACAGCTAAAATTCTTCTTTCCATCTGGCCACTGCAATTGCATAACAACTCTTAAAAACCATCTTATTATGCCATGTTGATGGGACAATGGTATATTTGTATGAATCCTGTGGTCTCTGTACTTGGGACTTGGAATTAATCTAGGTTTTGTATGGCAAAGGAACCCAGGACCTATAAAGAGAGAGTTTTCCCACGGCAAAACACTTGGATCCGAGCGACATTTCCCTTTGCTAGCATGGGCTTCTCACTTCCACGAGAGGATGCCCACACAGTTGTGAATGGGATAGGAATGAATGGGAGGGAGAGGAAATGCTAGACATCAGCAAAATGGCCACATGCAACATAATCGGGAAACTGACCTGCTTGCTGATGTTCCAGTAGCACTGTATAAATAATTAAGAGCAGCTGACAAGGTAACATATATAACGCCAGTCAGTTCTTTACTTCTTGTTTTCTGTCACAGGCCTGGATCTTTTCCTTTCCATTAGCCATGGCAGAAAGAAAAGGGGGAAATGAGGTGGGGGCGGCTGGCTTTGCTGCTTGATAGCAAAGCCCCTTGTTTGGGAGGCTGTTCTTTCCAAGAGGCTCATGACCAGGATTATAATATCTCTCTGATTCAGAGCATCAACAGAATGAACATACAGAACTGGGTCTAACTTGACCAGGATAGGTATTTAATACTGCTCTCCTGCCCTTATGAAGGGAGCAATCCTAAACATGGGAAGCTGGTGTAATTTGCACTGTCTTTAATTAAGCCAGCATAAAGTACCTCAGGTCCAAACACCATTCAGGAGCTACTGTTGGCTGAGACGGCTGAAGCCTGGCAGATGGGCAACAAGCCTTGAAAACTGAGTTTGACTTACACCACCTTTTCCACTGGTGTAAATTCCACTGGGTTGTTAGGTGATATGGCCAAGTTTAATGGAGTTAGGACCCAGTGTAAGTACTCCTCCCCTGCCAGCCCCTGCCCCACCACACCCTCAGAAAGTCTGTTTTCAGGGCTTATATCTGCAAATATCTTGCCAGTCTTAGCTCAGCCAGTTTAGCCCCAGCTGAGCCAGGTTGAGGGAGTTATGTCAATGTATTTCTAGCTGAACCAGGGTTGGGGGTTTACACTGGTCTAGCCTGGCTGAGCTGGGAACCTGCCAGCTGAGACAGAGCTCTGCCACATCCTCACTCACTCTGTCACAGTCCAGGTTACAGGCAGTCGGAGTCCCAGCTTGGTATGTTGGGACCAGGGTAGAGGACAGGACGCAGGAATCAGCAGTCCAGGGGTCAGGAAGCCAAGAGTCCACGAATCAGGAAGCCAGGAGCCAGGAAGCCAAGAGTCTGAGGGTCATGAAGCCAAGAGTCTGAAGGTCAGGAAACCAGGAGTCAGGAAGCCAAGGGTCCAAGAGTCAGGATACCAGGAGTCAGGAAGCCGAAGCACAGCTAGGTGGGTGGCGTGTTGCTGTGGCAAAGAGCAAGAGGGAAGTGCTAGTCTTATATACCCCTCCCGGCCCTTGTCACCAGGTGCTACAAGTCTTCTGTCAAGCCTCACCTGTGTGGCCATGCCTTGCCCTTCCAGGCCAAACTCAGGAAGGCCCCATTCCTGCGAGGCCCTACCAGTCACAGGGCCTGGATCTGGCACGCACTCACTCATCCCAGCAGATCTGGGTTAGGACTGCACCTTTAGTCAATGGCAAAACTCCTACTGATTTTAATGGAGTAGCATTATAGTCTTACTTAAGAGACTGGACTGTGGGTGGGATGTGGCTGAAAGGGCCAGCAGTTGCTAGACTTCTTAAACTTGGAGTGTCAGGAGAAGGGGCTGCCTTGGTGTCAACTAGCAGAGCTTTGAACAGGAGAAACACAGGCACACGGGGTCCAGAGCCTTAATGGTTGTTAGCATAAGACAAGACAATGTTTGATCCAAGGTTCCTTTGAAATCTCTGGAAATTAACTGGCAAAGGAGGAGGATTTTTATCTTGTAGGTTGGCAATAAGAAGATGAAATTATTCCGGCAGCGATGAACCTTGCATGTTACACATGCATTTCTACTCCATAAGCCCTCTGCTCTTGACGAAGCCGCTTGAAAGAAATAGGAGTGGTCCCGGGGTAAATTCCCTGGGAAGGATTAGTATGGATTCTCTGAACTTTCCCTAGCAGGTTTCTTCCCTGTTTCCTCGTCATCAAAAGCAAAGAAAACCGAGCACTCAAGGCATGCTGTGCTGAATCTTCCTTCTGCAGCTTGAGTCACTGTGCCCCTGGTAATGGTCTGCCATCCAGACTGCTATCATGTGCGCGTGTTTCTTTTTTGAAAGATGACAGTTCCCAAGCGAAAGGACACTTCAACTCTAATAAAAAAACTTTCCTTCTATTGTCTGAGTTTTGTTTGTTTTCTGGCAAACCCCTCACCGCCTGTGTACTGTGTGCAGTTGTACACATTTCCCACTTCTGTGCACAGAGGCCAAATGGAGTCTTCGGAGGATTCTCTGTAGTATTGCCTGAAGCAAATACCACAGCTCAATAGCAATTTAATATTGTAATCAGGGAGCAAACTGTGCCGTTTTGGCACATGGTGATAATTATTAACTAGCTCTATTAGTGTTCGGATTCTAGTAACTAATATTTACAAAAGGTTCCCTGTGAAGGGGGGACCTTGGCTAGGCACAAGTGCTTGACATATTCCTGAATGATTGTCAGTGGACCTTTGAGCCGCATTCGGGCTCGCTGTTTAAAGATGAAACATCAATACTCCAAAATCGCACTTCAAAAGACCTATTTCATGAATAATGAATTCTCAAGATGTAAAACTATACCAAGCGTCAGAACATTTTGTGAATTTATGAGCAACCTACCTGTGGAAAAAGAAAGTATCAGGAAGATCAGCTTTGCAAGAGAGATAGATATATAAACAGCAATGCCATTTAAACGCTCATCTGCTATTTGCACATTTTCTTCATGCTTCCGATTTGCACATAATCCTGATCTCTTAATTTCATAGCTCAGAGATCACAGACAAAAAGGAGACAATGGGACCAAAGAGGTAGCTCTCCAACTGAAATAATTTTTTTTAAAAAAACAAACCATGGTTGTTCTCTCGGTAGGTTAGGTGATGTTGTTATAGACTTTTCTGTATTTGCTAAAAGACATAAATATTCATCCCAGAATACCTTGAAGGTACTCAGAGTTCTCTAACATATTCAAATAAACCAGTACAAAGCAAGGTCTGATTTATTATATGTCACATGTATGTTTACAGTCACATGTTTGACTCACTAAGTAGCCAAGCAAGGAAGCTGGAAGGGGCAGGGGAATCTGTATTAGAAGTTTTTTTCTCATTACCGTAGAATCTGAGTCATGCTTGCTTCACATAACACATGTGCAAACCCGTACCCACTCCCCCACCTTGATTCCTGCCTCTATACTGCTGTTCCTTTCTGTTATGTGATGGGTTTTTTTGTTATTGCATTGTGCCAGGAGTTTCTGTGTGTGTCAGTGACAAACTCTTATAACTCTTATCACTGGGAGTAGCTTTAACTTGTATAACCCATTTGGTAACTTTCAACACAACTTTCACCTTCAGTGCGAGGGCGGGGGGCGGCTCTGTGGGAAGGATGGACTGCAGTTGTCCTGACTTTTCACTTCCATTCCGACATTTCATGACCCTTTGGGGATCAAGTCAATGATGACGCATCAACATTACAGCACTTTACAATTATTGCATTGTTGCACATTAGGAGGGGGTGTCCAGTTCCTTCCAAGATGCGCCCCTGCACTACTGTGCATTTGATTTCTGCCAAATGATAGAGAGTTGCAAAGGCTGTGGAGTCTCTCACTAAGAAATTATGGCCACCAACTTGCAGAGCTTTAAAAGATCAGACATATTCATGGAGGACAAGGCTATCAGTGGGTACTAGCTATGATGGCAGTGTTCTCCCTCCACTGTCAGAGGGAATCACAAATGTGGAGAGGGCTGTTGCACCCAGGTCCTGCTTGCAGACTTCCCACAGGCATTTGGCTAGCCCTGTGAGAATAGGATGCCGGACTAGATGGGCCTTTGGACTCTGATCCAGCATGGCTCTTCTGAAGTTCTTACAAATGTTTATGGTGAACAAAAGATTGAGGAGCAGCTCCATGCTAGTAATTGTGGCAGGAAGTGGTGAAAAAAGATCGAATAATGCACATTTATTTTTCACAGAATATGCATTTAGCTGATGTGAGAGAAAGTTTGCTGCTGGATTCTCTGATTTCTTGGTATTTTGATGTCTTGTTTTGATATTTATTTTTATATTGTTGGTTTTTATGGTTCCTGTATGGATTTGTTTGTTTTAATATACAGTGGTACCTTGGTTCTCGAATGTAATCTGTTCCGGAAGTCTGTTTGACTTCTGAAATGTTCAAAAACCAAGGCACGGCTTCCGATTGGCTGCAGGAGCTTCCTGCACTCAAGCAGAAGCCATGTTGGATGTTCGGCTTCCGAAAAATGTTCGGAAACCAAAATACTTACTTCCAGGTTTTCGGCATTTGGGAGCCAATTTGTTTGTCAACTAAGCAATTCAAGAACCAAGGTTCCACTGTATTATTATATACCACTTCAGGAGGGTTGAAGGGTGGGATACAAATTTAGTGATAAGGAAGATAACCAATAAATTGATAATAATTTTATTCTGAATAAATAATAAAACACCACAAAGTTTGTGTTTTTCATTGCTCAGTATTCTGTATTTCACTCAATAAAGTATTATTACCAAGCTGTATACTACTTGCTGCTTTTAAGGTTCTCATTCCATTACTCAAATAGAGTGAGAAGAATTATATGTTTAAATCAGGGGTGGGGAAACCTGTGGCCCTCCAGGTGTTGCTGGATCCCCAACTCCCATTTATCCGAATAATATTTGTAGAGCCACAGGCTCCCAACTCCTGGCTTAACGGAATAGTCCCGTATTGGCCAGTCCAGAGCGCCAGGTTAAAAAAGATATTTGCTGGCTGTTAATTGATTGAATAATGGAAGAAGAGGTAAATAGAATTCATGTAGACTTGGGTAGATTAGATGTGAGGCTACATTTAAAGCTAATCATGTTTAATCACTTGAGCTGAAGCCTAAGACATTAATTTTTTTCCTCCTAGAGTCAAATGCAGCCTCTGAACAGACAATTAGCAATAATTAGTAATTAATTATAATTATTGTATACTCAATTAAATGGGACTTGCACATCCACCCTTGCTTTCTGGGAGATGTTCCCTATCCCACAGTTAAGAACATGTGCAAAGAATGATGTCTATAAATGCTGCTTTTCGCTTGTGCAGTTGGTGAACCAGCACTGTGCCCAAGCCTTCAGTGTGGTGGGGAGCTTTTTCGAGAGAGAATGGAATGAACCTCCGGGGGTGAAGTCAAACCACTATGTTAGCAGCCCCAAAGCAGCCCCTGGGGCACAAGCTTGGGGTTCTGTGTATGGAGGTTCTGGGCTGCCCAGACGACAAGACCCCACACTCTGCCTCACTGATGTGCTCCAAAGAAAAGCAGAACAATACGAGAAGAAGGTGTACAAGATGCCATCCAACCATCTTAGGGCCCCCTCTCCATATTTGTGTAAGGTTTACTCCTTAACACAGGGGTAGGCAACCTAAGGCCCATGGGCCTAAGGCGTCCGTGGGCCGGTCCAGGAATCAGCGTGTTTTTACACGAGAAGAATGTGTCCTTTTATTTAAAATGCATCTCTGGGTTATTTGTGGGACATAGGAATTTGTTCATTATTTCCCCCCCCCAAAATATAGTCCAGCCCACCACATGGTCTGAGGGAAAGTGGACTGGCCCATGGCTGAAAAAGGTTGCTGACCCCTGCCTTAGCATAATGTTTGTGGTATAAAAAAAAAATTACAGGAATTCAGCAGGAAGTTACCAGATATGCACTGATCGGAAATGAGGCAGTGTGACAACTCCAAAACTTTTACAAGTGGAACTGGTATTGAAAGTGGCATATAACCACCCTGGCAGCTTGTCATGAGCACATTCATCATGAATGTACAAGAAAAAGGATTTTGGAGGGACCTGGTTATTGCAGGCCCACTACTGCTCTGATTCTGAAAAGAGCTTTTGAGACTACTCAGAGCAGTCTCAAAACTAGCATTCTAGGATAGGGAAGCATTTATTGTGTTGCACATAGGAATACAGGAAGCTGCCTTAAACTGAGTTGGACCATTGTTTCATCTACCTCATTATTATCAACACTGACTGGCAGTGGATCTTCAAGGGTTGTGACAGGGTTGTTTCCAAGCCCTACCTAGAGATGATGGGGATCAGACCTGGGAACACATGCATGCAGAAACTGTGTAAGATCAAGCATCCTGAAGTGGTTTGGTAACCTGACCCTCCTTTCTCAATGTTACTTTAACCCAAACCCTCATTATTATTATTTTAGAAGTTTGCTTTAAAAAATAATAATATTGTGGCCATGTTGGACTTTCTGAACAACTTTCCCCACACATCCCTGTTAAATTTGATAACACTGTGAGCACTCTTGCCGATTGGTGTGGCAACATTAGCATTTTGTACAAACCCTGAGTACCACTTATGGTTACATCTAAGTCCTTCCTTCCTTCCTTCCTTCCTTCCTTCCTTCCTTCCTTCCTTCCTTCCTTCCTTCTCTTGTCAGTTCCATGAATGACTGTTCTTTCTCAAGACACAGTTATTGTATCTACAAAAGTTGCCTCTTTGTCACCCCCCCCCAAACATGCATGAACCCGATGTGAAGGTAGTTGAAATCCCCTATTTTTAAAACACTTTCTTCTTGGGTTGCTTTCCTGATTTCTATCTCCAACTCAGGATCACCTTCCTCAGAGTTTTGGTCAGAGTGTTTTATCACTATGTTCTGAGTAGTAAATTACTTTTTAGGCCTAGTGTTTTCACCCACAGAGATTCTCTGGAGTTTATGCCTCTGAAGTTTTGTAGTTTATTGGACTCCATTTGTCCTTTGACAAATAGAGCCACACACCCCTAATAAGCCCTTTCCTGTCCTTTCTATAGGTTTTATATCCAGGGATTATCCTATCCTAGTGTTTTTCTCCCTTCCACCAGTTTTCTGATATGCCAACTATACTGAGGTTTTAATTTAGCACCAAGCACTCCAGCCAGCCCATCTTGGTTCAGGTCCTTGATTAAGATCAAGGGCAAACAAGTTCAGAACTAGGGAATCAGAGGATTAACTGAAGCAAAAAGAGACTCCAGACTGGATTTCTCCAAAGAAATTACTTCAGGGAAACAAGCAGGTAAGACCTCACAGTTCTGAAATATAGTGTATTGATAGAAAGCTGAGTAAGAGACAGGATACCTAATAACATCTCAGACAATCAAAAAAGTTATTGATATTGCAAAACATTTACTTTTTGCCTAACAGGCTTAGCATATAAAGATAAAGTTTGCTTGCTGGGGGAAAGCAATAGGGGCAGCTTCTCTGATTAAATATATCTCAAAGTCAATCTCACCCACTTGCTCTGCTTTCGCCTGAGGCATTGGTGTGTGTGTGTGTTTTTCCCTCTGCCAAGACCAGCTGTTTCCTAGCTGGCTAGGCTGCTCCTCAGTGCCCTTGGGCTGCTTCTGAGATGACAGGGGAGCAACTTCCTTGGAGGCTAGTGGAGGGCAGCTGTGCCTCCCCAGGCTGGGTTAGGTAGTTAGTGTTGCCTTGTGTAGCCATCAGGCCTGGCAAGCAAGGCAGACTCCTCTTTTGACATCCTTTTCTTTCCCCTCATTTCCATGCTAATAATGACCTACATCACCTTGCCTGAATGTATATTGGTTTCTACTGGGACATATTGAAGTAAGTTGTAATAAGATGTTCTGCCCAACATTAGATTCTCCTGTTTTTATCATTATTTAGCCTCACAACCAGCCCTCTGTGCAGGACTGCAAGCTTTCAAGGTTGTGCTGAAAGCTACAGAGGAGGTCAGGAGTTGGTGCCAAGACCAAAGTGCTCTGTGTGGATGACCCCCATCCTCTAACGAACAGCAATTGCCCATGGATTCTAGGGAAAGATATTTCTGTCAGCCATGCAAAGGCAGAGACTCAGCATCCCAGTTAACGCCAGAAGCATAGCTTTAAAGAATACAGAAAATATTATTTAAGCCAATGTCTATTTCTTCTTACAAAACAATCAGCTTGGGGAGGGAAAGAGGACTTGAATGATCTGGTCAGACATGTGCTCAACAAGTACACATGGAAAGTGCTATGTATAGAACTGAATAAACAAGTGGTGTGAATATAAGGGTGACTTTTAATATTTCCACAAGACCTAAAACAGAAAATTGAGTCAGTCACTTATTCTGTAAAGTGCAAAATGTCTGATAGCATTTTAATCTTCCCAAGCAACACGACAAGAACCAGGAAGTGTGACTTCCAGAAAATTCATAGGGAAACAAGGAAACTATAATATAAAAACTTTTCCTATGTAAATAAAAAATTTAAAAAGCCTACATGTTCATATTTGCTGGTTCTGTGACTTGGACAGCATTACTCAAAAAACCTACAAGGCACATGGAAAAGTTGTACACCTACTTTTTAAGCCAGATGCAACATGAGGGATAGGTGCTAGCCAATCTAGAATCTTCTTTTCAATGGCCATCTTGACTACTGTTAGGTAATTGGCTACAGTGATCGATAAGAACCAATGGCTGTAATTTCACGAGATAATGTAATTAAGTTAGAATGGCATTTTTTCATGTGAATAATACGGTTACTTCAGAATAATTGTTTTAGAATTGGGTTTCTATCCACATTGGAACAGGGACATGGAGGAACAAATATAAAGTCATCCTTCACTGTTCTGTTTTATTCTGTTCATTGAGCCAACTGTTCTCTTTTTATGACATTGTGTAAACAATGATCACAACCTTATGGATGTGTATAATTGTTAGATCCGGATTTCTATACAGATCTAGGTTTGATTGTTTGAGCTAACAGAACTTTACTTTGCTGAAGCCACAAGTGTGAATAGTTTTGAGCTGTACAACATCCGTAATACAGTCCCAGCTCTGGATAAATTCAGTACTTCTGGATAGCGAAGCTTTGTACTCATAGTACTTTCTAGGTTCATGTTGTTGACATTTCTTCATGGAAATGTGCCTATAGCCTATCCGCAACATAGGAAGTCTGGCTCCAGCATTAACAAATCAAGTACCTTTGAGGTGGGATGTAACAGGAAGTAGAAGATTGCTACTACTCACTTATTCTTTGTAGCAAGGATTAAAGGAGATGCAGGTAGTCATTCAGGTGACATGGCTGATGTGTATACACAGGGTATCACACTGCTCTCCAACAGTAGTTACCATGGTGACAGAGGCAGGTTTGGAGTAGCAGTGAAGGAGAGCTACCCTAAAAGTGAAAAGTATTGATTAAATGTACATTAAAAAAACAACAACCCCACCGTTGGGTTTGAAAGGGACAGTGAGGCCCACAGCAAGGAGTGTGTGTGTGGCGGAGGCTATTGAGTAATTCTAAAAGACCTCTTCAAACTCCCTGGATGTCCATCTACGCTTGTTTCTCCAGATTTTCTACCTGAACTCTTGTATCCCTCTCTCCTCCTGCTGTACCCGCATGCATTCTTAATGAATGGCATTGTTTGATATCAAAGTATTGCAGGCTGGAGTGCTTCACCAATATTCAAAATTCCAGCTGAATTAATCTGCTCTTTTTTGTCACTTCCCTTTGGTGTGATCACTTGCTGGATGGATAAATGCAGTGTCTTGTTCACCTGTTCTCCTGGAAAGATAATGGAGGAGGCTCCTTTCCCAGATTATCCACAATGACTTTCATTTTCTGTGGTCTGTTCAGTTCAAACCACAGGGATTCGTTGGCGGGTTGGTATGAAGAGGTTCTTTTTTTGAGGAATGGTTGCTGTAATATTCATTATTCCAAGTCTGACCTCAGATGAGGATGCAGTGACCTGCCTATAATAATGGATACCCATCACTCCCAAGCCTTGTGACCTTTTCTTTTTCTTTTTGGTCCTCTTGCCTTCCTCCCCAGCAAAAAGGGGAAAAAAGGAAAGGAAAGAAAAAGGAAAGGCAGCACAATACAATGCAGCCCTCTGCCAGCAGATTTGTTTCAAAAGGAACTCATGCATCTTGCATCTTGAAGATGCATTATTAATGCCTGGACAAATCACATCAGGTGGAACTCAGCAAGTCCCTGGCACTGAAAAAAGGAACAAAGGCTGGTTCTACAAGAGAGTGAAGGATGAGACAAATTATAACAGCTGGATGTTCCTTGTAAGTAAGATGGCATAAAAACAGGAAGGCTCAAATTGTTTGCACATACTCTAAGTCTCTCTCTCTTTCCACCTCTGTCTAAAATGGGGAAGTGAATTACTCATTGCACTATTGATGAAATATTTCAATTATATGATGCTAATAAACATCAGTTGTTGGCCTTCTTCAGATTACATGGCAAACTGAGCTGGCTTGCTGACATCCAAATTGCTCCCGAAACGAGCACGGTAGTCTTATTTAGAGAGTGGCTGGATTGACTGGCAGACAACTCGTGACTATTCCCATTGTGTCCGATGGCTTGTAGGATCCCTGTTTTTGTGCAGAGGTGAATAAGGTGTGAAACAGAGCCAGGCTTAGCAAATGGCTTAAACAATCAAGAGCCTTGTGTTGCCTTAAAGACCTGCACTTTGATAGCAACATATGGTCACCCAAGTGAGAAGGCAGATATATATTGGTTGATTTAGATGGTTCATATCCTTTGTGCATGCTGCAAGTCAGTTTACAACAAAATCAGAAAAATAATAATAATCTATAAAGTCCTTAAACGAAAACAATCCTTACAAATAACAACACAGCAACTTGTAACAAATCCCTAAATAGCAACTATTACTCTATGCCTTGGGTGCAAAACTAATGGCTTAATTACTACTCTGATTGTCTAAAAGACCAGGGATTGAAGGCCTGCCATGTAATTGCAACAGCAGAGAATCCTACCATCCTTTCTGCTTTTAAGATATAGAAGCACTTTGCATTCTTTGCCGATTCTGGTGCAAAGCTCTTGTTTAAACATAGTGGAATCACAGCCGTATATTGATGTCATTCGGCACATCTGTCTATGCCTGTATTGCCAGAGGTGGACGATCAGATATTATATGAAAAGGTTGTTTAAAGTTGGGTTTCTACAGCTGGGCAGCCATTCATAGGATGAACGGAATCAAGAGGAGGCCATTCAACAATTCTATAAAGAGTTTGGTAGGTAATGTCATTGCGTTACTTTGTACTAAGGAATGATCAAGTACAGTGGTTCCCAAATTCCCTACTACCACCAACCACTTGAAAATTGCTGAGGTTCTTGGCGGACCATTTAATGATCTTCTGCCCGTTACAGCAATTGTAATGCAGTGTACTAGATAGGCACCGTTTTTAACTGCATTTTTACAGACAGCATCTGAATGAAGCAGACCACGGTTTGGGAATTCCTGATCTAGTGCTTGAAGACCTCCAGTGGTCCCAATATCCCCTAAGTGAGAGATGGGGAACTTGTGGCCCTCCTGATGTTTCTGGACCATTGGCCTTGCAAACTGGGTGTGATGGGAGCTGAGGTTCAACCACATCTAAAGCGCCCCAGGTTCTCTGCCCCTGTCCTGGGAACTGATTGGTTCCATTGTCAAGCTGCTCTTACCATGAAAAGACTTTTCTAGCATCTTCCAGAATTCTGAACTTCATCAGTCCAATAAAATAAAATCCCACCGTGAACAGTCAAAATATAAATGGGCCAATCAACCACCCCCCAAAAAACTGAGAGTGGAAAAAGAAGTACCAATCAGTGCCATGGCTGGGGTCATAGAATCATAGAGTTGGAAGGGACCTCAAGGGTCATCTAGCCCAACCCCCTACAATGCAGGAATTTCAGCTGAAGCATCTATGACAGATGGCCATCCAACCTTTGCTTAAAAACCTCCAGGGAAGGAGACTGTTCCACTACTGAACAGCTCTTACTGTCAGATTTTCCCCCCCGATGTTTAGTTGGAATCTCCTTTCTTGGAGCTTCAAGCCATTGGTTCGAGTTCAACCTTCCTGAGCAGGAGAAAACAAGCTTGCTCCATCTTCCATGTGACAGCCCTTTAGATATTTGAAGACGGCTATCATATCTCCTCTCAGTCTCCTCTTTTCCAAGCTAAACATACCCAGCTCCTTCAACCGTTCCTCATAAGGCTTGGCTTCTAGGTCTAAATGACTGCAAGCAGTTAAGAAATCACGTAGGTCCATGTGTGGATGCACAGTCAGAAGCACAATGAAGTGAACCATATGTGAGGCACTAGAATAAAGAGCTGTCAAAAATAATCAGGAAGAGCTTATGCACACACAATATATAGATAGATAGAGCTATCTTGGGACCTATCTTCACTATGCATTTATAGTTGTACCATACCACTTTAAATAGCGATAGCTTCCCTGAAAGAATCATGGGAAGTATAGTTTGTTAATGGTGCTGAGAGCTGTTAGGAGACCTCTATTCCCCTCACAGAACTGCAATTCACAGAGTGGTTTTACAATCAATTCCTCTTCTAGGGGAACTCTGAGAATTATAGCTCTATTATTTTTGGTACCATAATGATTTTTACCAAGTGTATCAAAAGGATACAAGGTACAATAAATACAAAATAAAGCAATGAATCTCCATCAATTAACAAAGATCTACTCAGTTTAGAGATAAAGCGCATGTATAGTATGGCTAAAGGAAATGAAGGTTAGCATGCAACTTACAGTAAGGTGTAAGCACACAGGGTTATAGCAAACTAATTCATACTCAGAGTAGATGCCCTGAAATCAACAGACTTCTGTCATGTAAGTCCATTGATGTCAATGGGTGTAAAATGACTTACCTTGTATATTGCCCATAAAATATATTTAGACAAATGTGTCTTTCAAAATGACTTATGGGCTAAGGGGTGGAGCTAGGAAAAGATGGGTCATGACTGATCTAAAGGGATACCAATACTCTAGAGAGTTCTTTGCCAGTCTGGTGCCCTCTACATTACCTCTTGGGTGACAATTCCTACCAGCTCCAGCCAGCACAGCCATGTTAAAACAGTGGAAACCCAAGCAAATAGCTTTTATGTTTTCCTCAGAAAAATGCTGAGCCTATTTAAGGAGTTGTTTTTGATTGTTTAAGCCCTAAATAGTTTGGGACCAGGTTATCTGCAAGATCAGCATCTGAGGAATCTGCTTTTTGTCCTGTCAATAAAAAAATGTTAGACTAATGGGTACCAAGGACAGCACCCTTGAGGAAGGCGGTCCTCTATTTGTGGAATTGCCATCTCAAGCAGATGGTAACATCTTTGGCTTTTTAAAAAAACTTAAGACATTTGACGTGAACCCGCATTTTATTAATTTCTGTGCTGCGGTCCAATTATTATCGTGCATTTTAAAAGGGTAATGTGGTTTTCGTTTGACGCTTTTAATATATTATGATGATTTTGTTGAGGAGTTTTGTAAAGCGCCTTGTGAGAGCAATGCACCCTGAAATGCAATTTAGAAATATTTTAATAATATAAAAGTAAAATGTAAAAATCCAGCAAATGGATCCCCTCCCCTCTTTCAAAGCACAGTGGTGATTTTCAACACATTTAAAAGAGGCATTTTCCCAAAGTCACTACAGAATGAGCCACATAATCAGTATTTGTTTAAATAAATGAATGGTTTAAGATTCTTCTGGAATCTTAAAGGAAATGGCATTATCTGATGATTCAATTGTAAAGGAAGCCAGCAGTGTGTGTGTGTGTGTGTGTGTGTGTGCACCCATGTGCTCTTTCATGTGTTAGTACATTCTTTGCAGCTCTTGGGTAACGTTATATGTCGTTTTCTTTTCTGAGAATCACTTTTCCCTGTGCATTCACCAACGAACATGAAACCACCTAATTATATTTTCATAATCATGATTTAAAACCATCTGAATTATCTTGCTTGATGTACTCAAAGAGTTAGCTGATTGCTTTTTCAAGGCATAGTACTGCTTTTTGCTGAGCCACATCAAATGGGTTGCTCCACAATGAACTTTTAAAAACAAACAAACAAACCCGTATTGTACATATATTGGAATTATAAAAAATACATATATAATTTATAAGCTGCTAATTAGACTGCATCACAACCAGTTCTATTACCGTCCAATAACTACCAAAAGCCGCTCACCTCTTAAAGTACATTAATTTCCACTTTATGGTTTTCTTTTTCCAATTATCAATTTCAATTTATTCAGACACAGTTCTGGGGTCTGGAACCTCGATGTCTCCATTCCCCCCTGCCCCTCACCACATCCAGGGACTTCTTAGGTTTTAAACCATGAAATACAATAAAGTTTTATTATGGCAAAGATATCTAATGGGCATTTTTAAAATAATAAAAACAAAACCTATCCTTCAGCAGAATGGGTCACAAACATGCTGGTTTTTATATTGACACCAAGAGCCAAATTCTGTTTCCATGCCATAAGGCTTCATTCAAGTCAGTGTCGCTGCTCCACAGTTTAAAATAAACTACTCTGAGATTACCACCTTTTTACTACTGGAGTTTTATTTCAGTGGATCAAATTCTAGCTTTTAATGCATGTTGAAGTACAGGAGGCAAACTTTGGTGAAAGTTTGTTACTGCACTAACTAATGGACGAAACCATTTTTTAAAAAGGATGCATGCACACAGGTAAACAAATATCTGCGCCTGTATGCCTGCAATGAATTTCAGGTTTCTGGAAACTCCAGAGGCTGGAAGAAGTAAAAGAGGGGAGAGGACAAACCCAGCATCAATACATCTGCTCAAGCACTACTGTGGGAAGGAAGCACTGCAACAGAAAGGGCTCTTGTGTGAATGAAAACACACATGGAAAAATGGATCTGTGTGACCCAGGGGCACATTGACACCCTGATTTGCACACAGTCTGATATTTTAAAATATCAAATGGCTTATTTATTGATAGTTGGTGTTGTGCAGAATTTGTAGAATGGCTTCATATTTACCTCTCTTGCGCTTTACTACACCGTAGCTGGGTGGCCCAGAAGGGTGTCCATGGCTCCCTAAAATAGTTATTGATATGATACATTCACTTTCAGGAGCATTTGCATTTCCTTAATTCTTAACTTGGGATTTGGGAGAGACGAGCATGTCTGCTTTATGTATTTGTTTCCATTCTAACTTTCCGTAAATGTTTAATGGGCCGTTTTCAATTACTGGACCAAATGTTATTGGACAAGAATGCACCCTTCTGTAATATTAGCACTTAGGTGGGAATGTGCTCTTTGTACCACACTTATTATCCGCAAATGTTGTGATGATATTTGTGAATGTAATTTCTGGTTGGTTTTAATGGCTCCATTACAAAGTCTTTGTCGAAGAAGTTTTCCTACCTCACCCACTTCACCCACCGCACACATGAGGGTCAGGAAGACTCATCATTTGCCTGGAACAAGCTTTCATCTATGCACATCCATAGGCAAGCCTTCCTCTTTCCCTCCAATATGTCAGCAAAGAGGGAAGAATGAGAGGGTTCCTTCCAGGTGACCCTGTCTATTGAGCAGTCATCCCAATTTGCTTGCACAAAATTTGTACAGAAGTTATATGATGTTTGCTTGCTAGGGGACATTTGTTCTGATTTTCTTGTGGGGAGGTTATCCAACCATGAACACCCATCCTGATTTGTTTGCAGGAAGGTTATAGGACTTCCTGTTCGGCTGTGTGCACACTATACTTTTAAAGCACATTCTAAATACATCTTTTCCATCAAAGAATTCTGGGCACTGTAGTTTCTTAAGGGTTACTAGGAATTATGGATGCAGATGGCGCTGTGATCTAAACCACTGAGCCTCTTGGGCTTGCCAATCAGAAGGTTGGCAGTTCGAATCTACATGATGGGGTGAGCTCCTGTTGCTCTGTTCCAGCTCCTGCCAACCTAGTAGTTTGAAAGCACACCAGTGCAAGTAGATAAATAGGCACCGCTGCAGCGTGAAAGTAAACGGTGTTTCCGTCACGGTGTTCCGCTGCACCAGAAGCAGTTCAGTTATGCTGGCCACATGACTCGGAAAGCTGTCTGTGGACAAATGCCGGTTCCCTTGGCCTGAAAGCGAGATGAGCACTGCAACCCCATAGTCGCCTTTGACCGGACTTCCATCCAGGGGTCATTTACCTTTTTTTTTTTTACTCTGTGAGGGGTAAACTACCATGTCCAGAATTCTATGAGAGAAAGAAGGTGCTTTGAAGGTGTTTTAAAGGTATATCATGTACACCGCCTTAATCTGTCATTTATCCCACACTTTTTCCTTATTGCAAGAAGTCCAGTCTTTTAAAAGTGAATCTGTTGTGCCAGAAGAAGAGATTGCTTTTAATGCACTTTAACTGGGCATACTTGAATTGAATCCCTCCTGCAAAATTGTAACTGGAGGTAACCCCAGCCTGCTCTGAGTTCTGACAACACCTGAAAAATAAAAGAATAATTACTGTTACTAATAATACTATGCTTACCTGGCTTCTAGCCGTTAGCCATGTGTTTGTGTAGCGAGGTTTAACAAGAGAAATATGCAAAATTGTCTGAACACTACATTTTAAAATGGCATGAAGGTCGTGAAATGTGGGGTTCTTTCACTGGCATGTATAACAATAATTTAAGATAAAGCTGATTATCAAGAAGTGTAAGCAGGCAGTATGAAGATTCAAAATCACTTATAGTTACAGTATTTGCTCCTTAATTAGTATTTCCTTCAATGGAATAATTTTGTACAATGTAATCTGTGTAGTATCTTTTCCTGCAGTAGGCAATGTAGTTGTTCAGACCTCTTTCCACACATTCCTATTGCACACAGTGGATTCTCATTCCCTTTACCTTTTACATTATAAGCCTGAGGAGAGGAACTATCTTGGTCTATGGATATAAGCCATTCTTTACACCCTTTTCAGCTGAATAATAGAATTTAAGAAAACTTTAAATAAATGCAGTAAAATAAATAGGAAAGAGTGGGACCATAGTCTCCCATTGTATAGTCCTGTGTAAGTATGAGCCGTACACACTTGTCAAGAGCTAACTCACTGCTGAGAAACAATATATCAATGTCTGTCTTGCTCAAAACAAAGTTTACCCTTATAATATGAAAGCCCAGACTCGGAAGATCAGAGCCAAATTGTAGCAGAAAATCCTAAAATTGCAATCACTGTGGATTTAGATTGACCCTAATAATGGCTTTTATTATTTGAATGTAATAAAAATTCAAATGAATGTGGTAATTAGTAAAATCTCTAGTTTAGTGAGAGATTGAAGGGTTTTAGGCTATGTTGTGTGAATGCCAATTGAGACAATAGCGTATTGATAAATGCACACTTTAGCATTTGCCAAAAGACATTAACGGTAGGTGTATCACCTTCTTCTGCCAGCTGTGACTACGTAAGATCATTCACAAATTATGTATTTAGGTTTGGGGAATTTGAGATATTTTAAATAATGCTACTTACACAATGACTTATGAGATCTTACATTGGAACAGGTCTCCACAACTGTGCAGTCTACCAGTCGTCTACAGTAGCCAATTAAGGAGTTGATCAACCTTCTCTTTCCCCCTGTCTACCTGGAATTGGAAAAACAAGATGATTGTCAAACATTTTGCAGGGCAAAGTATGTGGCTCAGCTCAGTTTGGTAGATTCTAAGCTGTACAGGCTTACATTAGAACCACACATTTGCTGTGGATCAGAGGGATGGAAGAGAATAACAGTGCAACCTGAACCATGTTTATTCAGAAGTAAGTTTACATCTAGGTAAGTGAAGTTGGGATTGCAGCCTAAATCAGAAGATATCTCTTGAGTGCCTCCAGGTTACCATCTATGTAGTATTTTTAAAAGCTGTTCAGTGTAAGAGAAGGCTTTACAGCTCCCTAATGTAGGAATTATTTTCTTGGTTCAGGGAGGGTCATAAAGAAAGTTAGTGTATGCCTGCATTTAGGGTTAATTTCCAAAAGCACTTAGGTTCAATTGGCAGCCTATTGTAGCGAAAATGGGATCGCTGACTTCACTGGGCTTTAAGCAAAGAGCTATGAAGAGTTTTCAAATCCCTTTGGATGACTTAAAAAAATCCAGCCATGGTAAATAGTTGTAATTTTTTTAAAAACTTCACTTCATGTGCTGTCATTTTTCTGAAGTACTGTTGGCCATTCTTTGACACAGCATTCAAGGATTTTTATTTCAGACATTAAGTACTAAATCACTAGTATGGAAATGTCATTTTCAGCTACGCTGCCTGCGTCAGGCTCATGCTCGGTAATGGAATAAGATATTAATCAGTATCAAGGAAAAAATAGATTTACTTGAAATCACAAGGAAAATATATGATGGGATATGCCAATCTAACAAAAAAAAGGGGGGTCCATATTTTGCTTGTAGTTAATAAAATTACCACGGATGAAATGCTCTCACTTACCAACTTCATGCAGGTTAGTTGATCAATCAAAAAAGGAGCAGAGACAGTGTTATATAGGACTTTAGTAAGAATTTTCTGGTTTTTATTATAGGTTGGGTGGTAGCCAACTCTGTCAAGCTCAAGAGTAAGCCCACTGAAATAAATGGACAAGTTATAATCACATTAATTTCAGCGTGTTTCCTCTGAGTATGACCAAAGTTAGATATCACCCAATGAAGCATTATCACAGAAAGGAGCAGACACTAATGAAAATCTGGTAGAAATTTTTGTACATGAACATGAAATGTATACATTAGAAAATGAAACAGGGAACACTGTAAAGTCGTAGAAGTCATCATAGCATCTTGTTAAAAATATAATCTTGGGAAAAAAGCCATAAGGGTAATAAACCAGAAATTGTTGGACCAGAATTTAATAAAAACTAAGCCCAATCTCTAATTCTGCTTGGGATGCAGTGATGTGGCACATCTCTTATACCTTCCCACTATGGAGAAATGGCACCATATAACTTTGGTGAAGGCCTTTAAAACATAGAAGTGAAATATTCTAAGTGAAAAATTAGTGTTATATCAGGAATATTTCCGGAAGACAGGTGAACAGTTTCAGCAAGAGGGCACAAAATCAAATGAATCTGGAAAGACAGAAAACAGATAGTTTGAACTAAATAGTTACTAGAAGGGGAACTCCTTGACTGATTTGCTATGGCAAATGCTGTATTTTAAATGAGAGCAAGCTTCTTCTCTTCTCCAACCAGCTCATAGTACCCTCCATATGTGGCCGAGCCCCAGCCAGCATGGTCGATGGTCAGGTATGATGGGAGATATTGTCCAACAATGTGTTGAGAGCACCATATCTACTGCTGCTGGTTGGGTGGTTTCTCTTTGTTTTCCCATTATTTGTCCATAGTGGCAAAGGGAGACAGTGGGGAAATTACCACATTCAAGGGAAACTCCATGTCCTTTCAACTTTCTCTTACTACCCTTGCCACTTGTGTTTGGCAACACCCAATGTTGCCAAGCAGTGAGAGGGCAGCCCAGTCCACTCCACTCATGTATCAGAATAATTAGACTTAGGTTTGTTCACTTTCCACTTTCTTCCCTGCCCTAACCTGTTTCAAATCCAAGTGCTCTACTTCAACTGCTTGTGAAAAGCAGCCAACATTATTCAATAGAATTAATTTGTGCTAAGGTCTCTTTTTCCTCTTCTGTAAATTCTCTATATTAAATGTGTTAAGTGGGCTGAAAATGTGATTCTGTAGATTTGATTTTTAAAAATCTTCTGATATAATTTGGGTGGTGGTGGTGGGGTGAGCTATCAACTTATTTTGATTCAGGTAAGCCTGTGAGACAAAGAGCACCTGCTAGGTGATCCTTCTCACAAGGATGAGCTTGAGGGGCTCAAGGCTGAAAGAGGAGGACATGTTTGCAGGTGCAACAGCAGAGCTGTCTGGGGAGAAACACGCAACACCTGCTCAAACAATACCTGATTCAAAGCAAATGTGGGCAATTAGGCCCTCATTTGAATGAGCTCCAAAATCAATCACTTTTTAAAAATAGCACCTCCTTATGGGTTCAGCCTTTTGTGATGCTGAACACCCAACTCTCCAGTTTTACTGATGAGAACTAAAGGTATTCAATATCTCAAAGAGAGGTGCAGCATACTCCAAAACCAAATCTCTAGATATTTTGAGCAATTACTAAGATGTATTCTCAACAGTTCAGAATAGTTCATCTCATGGTGCAGGAATGAGCTTGATTCTCTAGAGGAACATTTTTTTCTGATCTCCCAATAATAATCATTTCAACTCTTGCTTTTTTCATTATCATTCTGTTTCATTCATATTCCCAGAAATATGCTTGTTTCTAAAACAAGACTCATCCCACATTTGACCTTATTGTTTCCTTTCATTTTCTGTCCTTCTGCCATTTCCTTCCTTCCTTCTTTTCCTGCCTAGACCTTTCCACATTTCCCTTGTTTTTGATCAGGTTTATATTTTTCACCTGAGATCCTGAACCTTGAAGGCAGAAATGTGTCACTTCCGTCATGCAAAGTTTTGTGCAATATTCCCATGCAATGTTTGGAGTCTCATCTAACCTATAGATTCAGGTGATGAGTGGTCCTACTACACAAGTTCTTGTGAAATTAAAAGCTAATAAGGCTATATTTAAGCTCCTACCAAAGAAGGACATGAAATAGCTATTTGCTATCCTTTACCCACTGACAGTTTATCATGGGGACTAGTGACAAATCATCTGACATGAACTGTGAACTGGTCTGGAAATGACATTAATCATGAGGTTTGTCACCCCCTCTCAGCCAAGCATCTCTTCTGTTAAAACTTGTTATATGAGTCAGGGCCATCACATAAGTGAGTTTCCCTGCCTCCATGTCAGTGGCTGTTGCTGGCAGTACAGGGAAATTCACTAAGTGATGGTCTTATCCTGACTGATTTATGCAGTGCGTTCCAACAGACAGTATGCCTGTTAGGAAATTCTGGTTGGTAGGGAAGAAAACTGAGGGGAAATGTCATCTGTGTGCTGATCCTTTGGTGAAGTGAGCACTTAAAGCAGCTCTAAACCACACAGGTTTAACATCGAACTGCTACTTGAAACACACAAGCCTTACTGTGCTTAGAGACTTACCCATTGGGTAATTCTCACTTATATCAAACAAGGCAGGTATGTGTGGATCCCTGACATGCCTCCTCCCATTCCCATAGGCCTCCTGGTCACTATCCCTCACCCTCCATCCCATCAATGTCTGTGAGCAGGACCTCCTCATATTCAGTGGAGAAGGTAAGAAGAGAATGTGTTGACCCCAGTGACCACCCAAAAAGGAGACGTGGAATTAGCAAGCAGCTGAGGTGATTGGGGCAGTGAGGAGGATGAGGTGTGGTGTTGGGACCTCAGCCTCTGCCCAGCCATATCTCTGGGCCTGTACCAAACATAAATATGTAAAAATAAATACTTTGGATAGTCAAAATGGCATTAAATCAAGGATTTACAGTAGAAGGGTAGAAAGGTTTTCATTTTAAGAATGAAAAGTTCTTTTCTGTGTGCACGTGAGAGGGAGAGTGTGTGAGTGAGAGAGAGTGAGTAATATTTCTTCTGGAAAAACTTGTCGATTTTCATAAAGCATTTTGGGGGGGGGGTAATTTTGCCATGTTTCATTGATTCCCACGATATACTAGCCCTTCCCAGGTGTTACAAAACTCAACAGGTTAAGGAGGAGTGGGGTTATTTCATGGATGCTTTAGCTGAGATTTCTGCATTGCAAGGGATTGTACTAGATGACCCTTCCAACTCCACAATTCTATGATCCATCCCTCACAACAACTGCCACCAACTCAGTCCCTACTCTTCCTGTAACTTGAATGGGGAGGTCTGAACACAGATTTTAAAGCACTGAGTTGAACACACTTGGAAGACTTCCCACAATTGTGTAGGATTACCAATCATGGGAAAACTTCTAAGTGCATTCAGCTCAACGTAAGAAGGCTGAGGGGAGAGGCATATGGAATTTGGGGTTACACTGCCACATATGTCACTCCTCTGCCTCTCTGTGTTAAATTTCACAACGCATGAATTCAGCTATAACAGTCCTAGCATACAGGTAGATACATTTTTCAATGTTGTTCTCTTTTGCCCCCCATAAAAATAATTTGAAAATGTTCATAGTCTCAAATAGAGAGAGCGAGAGACAGGAAGAGAAATTGCTACTTATAAAAAATATGTTGTTCTTTTGCTAATGCAGATGAATCATAACAAAGGCTTTCAATTCCGATGATGTAGCAAGGATAAACATTTGTCTGATGGGCTTGAGCACTCCAATATTAAAGAAATCCTGCAAATTAACATTCCATCAGCTATAAATTTAATAACATTATGCAAAGCTTTTAAGGGTGCATTCTGTGGTCAGAGGATTCCCTGTTGGGTTGCAACCAAAAGTGATTAAACACAACAGAAGTGAGGTTTGCTACATGTGAATTCTTGTAAATTTGTTTGCAAATCTTTTATTATGATAGTCAATGAATTGACAGTTCCTTGGAAGATTTAGACAGGACACATATTTATTTGTTTCTTTACTTCATTAAGGATGCTATCCTATGCACACTTACTTAGATGTAAGCTCCACTGAACTCACAGGGACTTACTTCTGAGAAAACATGGATAGGATCACACTCCCAAGCACTCCCAAACAGCCCTTCAACATGAAAACCTCCAAAGCAGCTTACAAGCATACCTGAGCAACAAAATTCACAAAAGCAGCTGTGATATATCAAAGACGACCAGTGTGACAATTCCAAAGTCTGCCCTAAAAAAGATTATCTTTGCTTATTGGACTCACTTAGGTTAGAATTTTATGTTACCTTAGTCCCATTGCCGCATCCACCTGAACTAGGGCTAGGCGAGATGCGGATGACTTTGTTGGATATAACCCTAAGTTTCTGTAGTACTGGTGATTTTGTTGCTGTTTAAAAGGGGAAGTGTCTGATATTCTGCTGTGGAAGGAAATTTGGAAAGAAATAATTGTGCATGAGCTAAAACTGTCCTTTCCACACATGTGCAAGTATTTCCCTTTCCTGAGAACATGCTTGTGCATAAGCAGAAAGCAACAACCATGCATGTGCAATTTAGCAAAATCTCACCATCATGAGGGCTATTGATGGGAGTGAAAGGAGTGTCATTTAAGGATATCTGCTGAAAATGATGAAGGCTGCATAGTGTGGCTTGGGTGCTTATTGGGTATATGTGCACTGGGGGCCAGAACTAAATGTCTCTTGGCCCTCACTTGCCCTCACCCATATCTAGCAGGATGATGGGAATTGTAGTCCAAAAACAGATGGAGACCCAAGTATGAGAAACCCCGATGCAGATGGTAAGGAGGGTGGATGGAGCCAGCAGGTTTTCCCCACTCCATGTCACTGTAATCAAATGGACTGAATTCCCCAATAGGGGTATAGAAGCCAAAGGACTCCACTGAGAACTGAGTCAGCTCCTATCTGCATAGTCCTACTCAGAGTCATAGCTAAATGGTAGAGCATCTGCTTTGAGGTCCAGGTTTGATTCCCAGCATCCCCAGGTAGAGATGGGAGACACCCTGGTCTGAAATCCTGGAGAGTTGCTACAAGTCTGTGTGTGGACAGTGCTGAGCTTGATGGACCAATGATCCAGTAAACCTAGGCAGCATCCTATGATCCATCTCTTCAGCTGCACACTTCCTACTCTGGGTACCATTTCTCAATGTGAAGTTAGAACTAGGTGGGGGGGGTAGGAACTGGGAGCTGGCTTTTATATATACAAGTAGCAGCTTGTCTCAAAAATTAAAAGTGCTTCTCTCCTTGCGTGTTGCAGTTATTATCCACATTTTGAATCGATTCCACTGACATCTTCAGCTAAGCTCCACTTACAGCAATTCTCCCTCAATCAGATTCACTTTAAGAAAACCAAGTGAGGTGACCCTTAGTTTGCTCATGGGCTGCTTAACAGCGTCTTTCCATCAGAGACGTTGTGTAGGCAACCTTCACCAGGCAGCGGCTCAGCAGGCCCCCTTCTCAGCAGGCTGCAGCTAGCAGGGAGCTTCCAGCAGGCAGCGAGTTCTCTGCAGGCGGCTTCTTAGAGAGCACCTCAAAGTATTGCACTGACATTTCGTGTTGTTTCTGGGAAACTGGTTCTGGGTTTCTCTTAGCTATCTTTCTCGTCATATTGCTATACCATTTAAGCTGGTTTTGTACTTCTGCCTGTTTTTATATATAGCAAAATATTCCACCTCTCACCCCCCATTTCCTATGATTTCGATAATATGCAAAGCAAGTAGGGTCTCATAACAAAAGGTGTGGGCCTTCAAAGCTCTCCTTTCTCAGGCAGGAGGCGACTCAGAGCAAGTGACTGAATGGGCAGGTGCCAATTGGTAAGAGAATGAGGGAGATATTCAATTACTTGAATATTCAATTACTTGAATGCATGAGGATTAGCATTAATGAAATGGGATTCTCCCCCACTCTCCCCCGCCCCTCCATGTTATCCCCTCAGCAAATGGATATTATCATATTTACAAACATCAAGGTAGCATGTTTTGGGAGACTGGGGGACTTTTGCAGGGAAGAACTGGCAAATGGGAGGGTGTTTAACTGTTCTCAAATCTACTTATTTTCCTCTAGGTCAGGGGTGGGGAACCTTAGACTCGCCAGATGTTGCAAACTACAGGTCTCATCAGCCCCAGGCAGCATGGTCAATAGTCAAGTCTGATGGGAGATGTCCAAAATGTGGAAGGCCAAAGGTTCCCCACCTCTATTTTAGGGGCACCTTCCCAGGCTGTTTCTTTCATAGAAGCTCACTTTCAGACTCTTTCTGGTGTGTGTGTGTGTGTGTGTGTGTGTGTGTGTGTGTGTGTGTGTGTGTGTAAAGCATCGATATAAACAGTCCAGGGACAGGGGTTTTCAGATACAAGAATTCTGCTCCTACCCATTAATTTCCTTACAAATTCCCCATGATCTTATATTTACAATGTGAGGCAGATATGGAATAGGGAATCTTGTGTTTGCCTCATGTAGCATAGTTCTGCCTTACCTTTGCCCTCATCAGGTTACATTACACCAGAGTCTGTACTTTTTATATGGACAAATTATAAAGCTCTTTCAATGCTCTGCCTAGTGCACTTAGATTGTCCTAAGTCTTTCTCTACTATGTTGAAGGAATCTTTATGTGGAGAAAGAGGTCTTGCCAGCAGGCCATGAGACGCTAACACAGGAACATATAAGGGTGAAATGCTTGCATTCTAGAATATTCTTTGATTCCACTGAGTGCACCTTCAGTGCATCAGCCACTACAATGTGGGAATAAATATATACACTTTATGCCTATTATTTATTGTACCATAAAACCCTTGGTAGTTGACTAGCATGCACAACTTCCACTTATGCCTTGTTTGTGCTTCCAGGAGGACCATGTGATGCTCATTACTGTCAACGGTGTTGTTTGCCCTTGTGGTTTTGCCATTAGCTACTTGTTCTTAGAGGCTTTGGTTCCCTGATTCTGTAATCGTGATTTAAAAGTTATTCAGAAAAGGACAGAAACGAGAGCAGGGGACACAGGCGGTTGTCAGCTTCATTTGTATTCCATGTGTTCCCAAGCTAGAGGAAGCTTGCTAGATCTCTTGTGTGAGTCATTCTGGAGGCCACCTCCAGGCTATTCAGAATTATGTTCTGCCTTTATCTACCCCTGAGAATCTCAGCCAAAATTGGGCATTGTTCCAACCACATACCCTTTAAATCTTCCCCTGACATTCCTATCCCATCTTGTTTCGTATGCCAGGAAAGGAAATTGGAAATAGCATTGCTACTCTTACTGTATGCCACCTGACAAATCTCATATGTAGTAGATGTCCACCAGAGGGTGTGAGTACCTGATTTATGAGCCCTTCAGACTCTGCTCCCAGTAAAGAAGTACAGTGGTGCCATTTCTGGATTCTGAGCAGTCAAGGCTTTGTGTTTGTTTTTTCCAGTTGTTTCACCACCTTATCCTTCTTCTTCAGAAAAAGAACAGTTGAACATAATGCATCCTCCATAATGCCTTTTTTATTTAAGTGCCACTAACCTTCCATGTGTCTCTGTTTTCCAGGGACAGTCCCAGACTTACAGAAGCTATCCCAGTTTCTGATTTGATCCAAGAATGTCCCACTTTTCCTTAGGATGTCCAATTTTAACTGGAAAAATGTTGGAGGGTATGGAGTTACATGACCTCTGGGCTAAGGAGATAAATAACTATACAACCTTTAGATGACACCTGAAGGCATCTGTGTATAGGAATTTTTAAAAATGTTTAATTATGCTTTTATATATGTTGGAAGCTATCCAGAGTGGCTGGGGCAACCCAGTCAGATGGACAGGGTATAAACATATTATTATTGTTGTTGTTGTTGAATAGGATGTCCCTATTTTCATCAGAGGAATGTTGGAGGATATGGTGCCATGCCGTGTGGAGCTCTATGGCCTACAAGGCATTTTTCACATCTGCTAGGATGTCCACTATTAGACTTGGGAGATGCACAACACTTTATGGAAACAAACTCTAAACTCTCAAGCAATTAAAATCATCAGGTAAGAAGACTTAGCTGCTGAAAGCAGACAGAAGGACTTTTAGAATAAAAGAATTTGGTAAATGTGACGCAGGATCATCAGCAATATGAATATAACTGGCTGGTGTTAAGGTTCTAGTTCCTTGAATGTTTTTGCAAAGCAGTCCTCAGTATACTGACCAAGAGTAAATAAATCAAATAGACTTTTAGAGATTTTGTTACAGTAAATTTGAAGCCACTGAGATTCAAATACCCATCAGAATAATGAGTTAAGAAAAGAGGTTGCAACCATGTGCAGTACAGGTGTGCTTCTGCCTGATTTTTGAACAAGTGGCAAGTTTTCAGTAGCTGTTCAACAGCTTTGCCGTGAAATAGGATACCTATTTCCTGGTGAATGTGCAGTGAGCTCAGATGACAGCTTCTCCATGGATGGAAGATTCACCCTATGCCCCTAGGGCAGTATGAAGCCTTCTGGAAGCTGAGTTTTGGAAAGAGATTTGCCCATTTTTAAATTTCTAAATGAATCCCACATTTATTTGTTTCTTGGAAAGCATGTCAAGTCAGCTCCAGAGGTCTGTCCTCCAGTTCATTTCTCAGTTGAATGCCAGCTGATTTGAATAGGATTTTGCCTGGTTAGAAAACAGAAAGGAAACACAGTTGGCGGGGCTCTTCACTTGGTCCTTTGTACAGACATGCCTTGTCAGCAGCGACTTCCCAAGGAGGACGGTAGCCAGAGCAGCTGTCAGACTCAGTAGTGTAAAGGTTAGGAGATTATCTACTTCTTTTTCCCTACCTTGCACTGGTCCACAAAATCTTGCACAGCATTTTGTTGTTCCAGGAGCTGCTCAACCATGTAATAAGTCGAGTTCCAATGAATTGGAACCTCCTGTTTTAGGTGATGTTTCAGCAAGTTGTTTTGTTGTTGTTTTTCCCTGTGATAGCTAGGTCAGGAGATTTTCTCCCCCGCTCTCTCTCTCTCTCTCTCTCCCTTTCTTTTCTAAAGCATTTGACAGAACGGCTGAATTGTTCAGCTTCTCTGTGTCATTCCCCATGATATTTGTAAGGCGTTGTATTATGAGGCAGAAAGTCAGTGATGAACAAGTTTAAGGAGTACGTGAAGCGTAGAACAAAATCATCATCTGTTACAGCAGATACAAAATGTTGCCAAGGAGGAAAAGGGGGGAGCAAAGATCTTGAAAGGAAAGAGATAACATTTCACCTGTTTCACCAACCCACAATCTAAGGAGGCGAAAGGCCAAAAAGGGCATTAAAGCAATATGGCTGTACATTCCTAAGCGGGCTCTGCAGGCCATCAAAGAAGAAGCTTTGAAGAAGAAGCGGGTGTATAGAGCAGGAATGGGGAAACCTTTTCACCCGGAAGGCCACACTTCCTTATGGGCCACTTTCTGAGGGCCAAATGTCAGTGGTGGGAGGGGTAAGAGGGAAAAACAGTCAGAAAAACAAGTGTAAATTCTACCTTTGTACAATAGGCTAGTTTATGCACACAGTGACACACCCCTCCACCCACCATCCAGACAAACAAGGGTCATTATTTTTGTTCAAGACACATTCCAGCCAGGAGTGTGAAAAGGGTGTGGTCTGGGAAGAGATCTGAGGGCCATATCAACAAGTCTGAAGGGCCACATTTGTTCCCTACCCCGATGTACAGATAATAGATTTTTACAGCCTTCTGTGTGCCCTGCCTCATGCTGGTTCCTAATTCAATCACACACAAAACAAAGAGAATGTGTCACAGACGGAGTTAGAAAAGACCTCCTGAATATGCAAGTTGAGATTTTTGGAAGAATTAAAAGAGCCAAATGAGGAACGCTTATTCTGTAGTAGCAAGAAGACTGTTCCCTGTGACTGAGGGGGCACTGAAGCAAGACCCATGTGGTCATTTGGGCAACAGGAACACTTCCTTCTCCCCAATCCCTTGTGACCTTCCCCGAATCTGGGAGACTGGTAAGCTGTTGCCTACTGAGAGTCTCCTGCTGAGCCCCTACTGTGGAGCTGTCTGTTTATAGCTGCCTTCAGATTATGCTGCTTGCTGAGAAGCAGCCCACAGGTATCTCGCCTATGAAAAGGCATAGAGAGCTGTGAGCTGAAAGTTGCTTGCAGCTCAAATTCTATCCGAGGGTCTTCTCACCCAATATTCCGTAACCTAAGCAAAGTGTGTTAGGCTAGCTTTGAAGGCTTTGCTATGAACCTTTGTGGCAAAATGTTTCCATCTTGATACTGTTTCTGAAAAGTAATTAGCAGTTTTTTAAATAAACGCAGACATATTTTTTTAATATTTAATTTTAATAATGATTGCAGACAGAATTTTACAAAAAATTACAATAATACAATACAATACAGTGGTACCTCTGGTTACATACTTAATTCATTCTGGAGGTCCGTTCTTAACCTGAAACTGTTCTTAACCTGAAGCACCACTTTAGCTAATGGGGCCTCCTGCTGCCGCCACACGATTTCTGTTCTCATCCTGAAGCAAAGTTCTTAACCCAAGGTACTATTTCTGGGTTAACGGAGTCTGTAACCTGAAGCATCTGTAACCTGAAGCGTATGTAACCTGAGGTACCACTGTACAATACAAAACAATACTAAAACTTTCAGTTTACATCTGTCTCCACTCTTTTCCCTAATGAAGCATACCTTATTTCTTAAGGTCCTCACAACAGTGTATCAGGCCCTGACATAAAGTCAGGTGGGACACCAGAGGATTAATTGATTACAATTTTCTGTTCACATTTGTTAGGCTGCATTCACATAGCAGTTTATTCTGTTTCCCCGATGCTTCCCTAACTGTTAATTTCTGCATTGTGTTTGAACGTTCGCACAACATAGAAGCCACTTACAGAAAATTAATGGAACATATTTAGGGCTCATTCCCATGTTATCTGATTTCAGGGGAGAAAAATCGCCTGCAGCCTCCTTAACTTGGAAAATCACAGGGACAAAGTGATCAAATTTGGGGCAGCATACAGTTCTCTCCTGCTGTTTTCACTGAGGAATCATAGGGGGACATTTGCTGGATGGGTGGGGAGTAGCAACATTGTTCAGTGGCATTCCTTGGTGTGCCACACCACAGCTACTGGCGTGAGTGAAATTTAGCAACATGCCGGTATAGCAGTCAAAAAGCCACAGATCCACAACACAACAGGTCCTGCAGTATAAAGGAAACATTCAAAAACAGGACAGAAGTGCTAGCAGGAAAAGGAATGCAATATTCCCCATGACTGAATGCACCCTTAGAAAAGAGAACCTATGCTGCACACTATATATGGACCTACAGCTACTGCTTTAACATTTAAATGAGCATCGGTGTGGTATTTTTTAAAGATTAATATTCTGCTAAATTTTGGTAAAAAAGCATACTTGGGGAAATAACCAGATTTTTAAAATAAAAAACAACAAGCGAACTTTTTTATACTCATGTACTGAAAACTCTGACATTATTCTCTCAGCTTCACTAAAATAAAAATAAAAAATTGATCATCCAAAGAAAAAAAATCTCATAGGTGTAACAAGCTTGTCATCCTCTGGCGTTCTGGCTGCGATCCACGGCTTGTTGTGTCAAAAGAATAGTTGTAGCAGTGATGGTACTTGTCACTAGAGCATCTGTGTCCTAGCTAAGGGTGTTAATAAACATGGAATCGTTACAGCTAATGACTGTGCCCGGTATCTCCTTCCATGGCTATTGGGAAAGCAGGATCAGTGCCACGGCATAGCTAGTTAGTGGGCTAGAAAGGAGAGCTGCCCGTGACATTTGGTTCGTGATGCCAGCAGCATTTCCATGAGCACTTGGGCAGTGGTGGGTGCAGCACGGCCCTTGGTGGTTGTGCATTGGAGGGAGCCACTTTGCCTCTGGCCAGGATGAGAGTGGTGGAAATGCTTCCAATTGCATCTTGGCTCTAGAGCCTGGAGCTGAGGTGGCAGCAGCTCTCTCTGTAAGCATTTGGTCTATGGACCGTGGCCCTCTGCTCAGCATGCAGCTTTAATTTTAAAGAGTAGCAACAGGATGGCTGCAGCTCCAAAGAGCTTCAGGCCTCACAAAACAGCCATATCTGGTCAGCTTCAGGGGCACTTTCTGTTCATTTTTGGAGAGCAATTTCACTCTCATTTTTCAATCTGACCTCTTCAATTTTGCTTCCTTTGTCGCTTTTCTGAGTTCTGAATGCAGCACTAGGAATGAAAGAATTCCATATTTTCTTTGCAAGACGGGGAGCTTTGTTTTTCAACATTATGGAAATTATAGAGCAGGACAATAGAAAGAGATTTGTGTTCTTGGGACCCACTCCAATGATTATGATTATTTTAATAATGACCGCATTGTACACCAGAATGTTGCAAGGGGTACATATGTGCTGAGGACTCTGCAATGTTTTATTTCTAGTAAAGATTTCCAAATATTAACTCTGCAGGAACGTATGCACAGAGCATGTGTTCAGTTTTATTATTTTATTGTAATGGTAATGACCAAATGAATATTGAATGGTAAGCAAGCCCCATAAGGAGCCAAATATTTCAGATTTGTTTGGTTGCAATCCCCCCCCCCAAAGCATTTGTAGCAGTCAATTCTAAACTCCTTTTCAGTTATTTTTGTGCTGCCAACGTTTCTGAGATCAGGAGCCTGGGCAAGTCCATCTTGCTTTGAATCAGATCTGAAAACCAAGGGCTGATGATAGTTCAGTCAGTAGAGCATGAAACTCTTAATCTCAGGGTTGTTGTTTTGAGACCCACATTGGGCAAAAAGATTCCTGCATTGCAGGGGGTTGGACTAGATGACCCTCTGATCCCTTCCAGCTCTAACCATTCTATAATTCTATGAACCAGACACCTCTAAAACACACACAGTAGTTTTAGAACATAGGAAGCTGTCTTCTATAGTATCATCTACTGCAGGGCTTCCCAAACTTGGGTCTCCAATTGTTTTAGGACTACAGTTCCCATCATCCCTGACCACTGGTCCTAGCAGCTGCTTTTCACTTCAAGAGAATACATATTGCATGAGCTGTTATTTGTTCCAATTCTTCTGTCTTGCATATCCTGTATTGGAAGGGACGGATGCTTGAATATATACTGTACTCCATCCCATCAGATCTAGTTATTAACATAACAATGGGGCTGATGGAAAGAGATGAATAAAGAGATACCTAGGGCTAGACTATTGCCAATCTGGATTTCACCGGCGCCACCACTTGCTGAGGTAAAGTTGTAATGGTGTTTGTTTACCAGCGTAAACCATACTTTTATCACTTAAAAGCAGAATGTCATGTCACTGAGGCGCGTTGTCATGGTTACTTTGCCAGCTCCCCCAAGTCGCAACACCAGCATCCCAGAGGGACATAATTCCATTTCATGCATATACATGAGAGTTGCAGGTGCTCTGGCACTTCCTTCCTTCCTTCCTTCCTTTCTCTCTCTCTCTTTTTTAACGGTAAGTGCAAAAATGATTTTTTAAAAAGCAGAGCCAGAAAAAGAAGCAGACCTTGGAAGCAGAATAAATCTGAACGGACGTAACTTCTGAGTAGCACTCTCTGCTGTTTTAGATATATCAATATCCAATGACAACCAATAAGACCCCAGCATACTTTTAAACAACTATTTACTTATTTTTAAAGTCAAGCTTTTAAAATATGTTTTCCCCTTAGGTAAGTTAATTATATTATGAAAAAAATAGAGTGACACAAAACGATAATGTAATAAGAAGTTCTAAGGGTTATCAGATATAACCTGTTAACATTATGGAAGGATATTCTGTATTGCAGATGGAGAGAAAGTATCCTAGGATTTATTAGATGCTCTCTGGGCAATTTGCAATAGATCAGCCAAATTTTCAGACTTCCAATTGTTTAACAATATCAGTGACAAAGCAACTTTTTGCAGCTACTACGTTTATTTATTTGAAAACCTTTCTAGACAGCTTTTTCTTTAAAAATAAATAAATCCCAAAGCAACAATGGATTGATGCAACTATGGTAAAACCTTATTGTTGGCATCTATCTGTCTTGAGAAACAATGGAGTGTGCCTCTGGGGTTGAAGGCAAACCACTGTGTTAGCAGCTCTGAAGTGACCTCCACAGGGTGCAAGCCTAGGTGATAAAAAAGGTAAAAAAAAAGTCCTGAGATACCCAGACAGCTGATGTGGTCCAAAGGAAATCAGAACAATGTTTGGCACCTGCTTGGCTGCAGGAGTTGCTGGAAAGAGGCGTACAAGGCCCCATCCAACCATCTTGGGGACTCTACTACATATTTGTGTCAGGTTTACTCCTTAGCCCATTGGTGGAGGAAAGGGGGCGGGAGGAGCGGCTGCCCCGGCTGCCCCATGACTGCACAGAGAGAGGGGCACCCCCGTGCTGCACTGAGAGCAGAGGCAGGCAAGAGTCAGCCTCCCCACCGGTGCTTGGGAGCTGTGTGGAGCCACTTCTCTCTTGGCTGCAACACACTCTTACGCACATACACTCAGGTATTCATGAGTTTCTTTTCCTGAGTAATGGGCTGCATTTTTGAAGTTGTGAACTCTTCCCCCCCCTGTCTCTCCTCTGCCCCTCCCACCTTTCCACACCTCCCCGCTCAACTCTTTCCTGCCTCTTTTCCTGACGTTTAGTCAGAATCTCCTTTCATGTAACTTGAAGCCATTGGTTTGTGTCCTGCCTTCCAGAGCGGGAGAAAACAAGCTTGCTCCATCTTCCATGTGACAGCCTTTCAGATATTTGAAGATGGCTATCATATCTCCTCTGAGTCTCCTCTTTTCCAGGCTAAACATACCCAGCTCCTTCAAACGCTCCTTGCAAGGCTTAGTTTCCAGACACTTGATCATCTTCTTCACCCTCCTCTGTACACCTTCCAGTTTGTCACCATCCTTTTTGATTTGTGGCACCCAGAACTGGATACAGTATTCCAGGTGTGGTCTGACCAAGACAGAACAGAGTGATACTTGATCTAGACACTAGACTTCTGTTGATGCAGCCTAGAATAGCATTAGCTTTTTTTGCTGCAGCATCAGATTGTTGACCCATATTGTGGTCTACTAAGACTCCTAGATCCTTTTAACATTTACTGCTGGAAAGCCAAGTGTCCCCACCTTATATTGGGGCAGCTGATTATTTCTGCCTAAGCATGGAACCTTTCAGGCTGAAAGGGACTAGGGGCACTTAGAAGAACAGAAATAAAAATCTCTACACTGTATAAAAGACTTCTACAAAAACAACAAACACATACCAAACAAGAAATGCAAGACAAACTAGGGGACACCCAAATACCTTGGCTAATACGCCAGCAACTACAGTGGTACCTAGGGTTACAGATGCTGCAGGTTACAGACACGTCAGGTTACAGACTCCGCTAACCCAGGAATAGTACCTCGGGTTAAGAACTTTGCTTCAGGATGAGAACAGGATGAGAACAGAAATCATGTGGCGGCAGTGTGGCGGCAGCGGGAGGCCTCATTAGGTAAAGTGGTACCTCAGGTTAAGAACAGTTTCAGGTTAAGAACGGACCTCCAGAACGAATTAAGTTCTTAACCTGAGGTACCACTGTACATACCTTCTTAAACAATCCAGCAGTAAAATCAGCCGCCACTAGGCCCTTTACCACCTTCGAAAACCTTCTCCTGACAGCTGAGGGACATGGCAAAGGGATGGTATCCACAATATGCAAGATACTGCTCCAAAATCCCACAAACCCCCTTGATGTAATCAAAGAAAATGCGAGCACAACATAGGCTATGAAATTAACTCCACCCAATGGACTAGAAAGTGGTCTAAACCTCCCTTTAAGTCCATATCAGCCAAAAGAAGGGAACTCACTCTGAAACTCACCTACAGGTGGTACTTAACACCACAGAACCTCGTGCTGATATGCCCAGGAACCTCACCAAGATGTTGGAGAGGCTGCACCTCCACATGCACATACCTCCACATGTGGTGGGAATGCCCTAAAATCCAACCCTTCTGGACAGCAGTCCTACAAAAGATATGCAAAATAACTCAACAGGTATTAGAACTCACCCCAGAACTGGCCCTACTGAACATCTTCCAAGATCATAATGACCGCTCACATTATACAGAGCTTATAGCCCACCTCCTCTCAGCAGCTAGAAGTCTCATAGCCAGACACTGGAGAGACCTGCCAGGACTAAGCATGGACCAATGGTATCAAATTGTATGGGAAACAGCCTTACTAGAAACGCTAACCAATAAACTAAATAGGGGAAAATAGAAGAGGATGGATTCACCCCAGTATGGCTCCCCTTTATCTTTAATAAAAATATTAAAATAAAATAAAAAGAACTTGTTTGGAGGCCCAATGTCCTTTAATTCTGGTTGGGACTCTAATCTGGTTCTTGGGGTTGTAGGTTTTTTTTAGAAAAAAGGCAACAGGTTTACATGCCTGAGGCAAGAAGCTTCCCAAGCGCTGAACATAGGGCTGCCAAAGTTCTTTGTACAGTGATTCCCAAGGGCATGCACAATGGGTCTTTGTGGGCACTGCCAATTGGTAGTGCCTACACAGCCCCTTTCAGTCAAGCCCCAACATTACCTACTCCACTCCTGATGTCATATATCCTGCCAGGTATAGGGCAGGTGGGCAAGGCTTACCTGAAAGGAGCTCCTGAGTAATCTGTACAGTAATTTGGACATCCCACACATCCTGCCTATGGCCCGAGCCAATCATAGAGCTTTAAATGTGAGGACTGGAACAGTCGTATTCAGCTTGTTTATGATAAGTAGGGAGTAGGGAGGAAATTGAGGAGAGAGATGATGTGACATAACGGTGAAAAAGAAATATGGGTTCCTTGTATGTGTTTGGAATTAGTCTTGAAGCAAAATATGGCAGGTGAGAGGGTCAGGAATGAGGAGGTTATAATAGCTATTTGCATATAGATGCTGTTCAGGCCCCATTTTTATTTTATTTGGGTTTTAAAAATCTCTGTGCCCATGCACCAGAGATTTCTTCTTTTGTACTATTTGTGGACAGTCTCACTATTTATGCTTCGAGCTCCACTGGGCATATCAAAGTGAAATTACAGGAAATCCCCTATTTTTTATGAGGAGGCTTTTAAAGCCGCTGGTATCAGGGATCCAGTTGCAAAAGACTGAAATTGCTTCAACAGTGGCCATTGGTTTCATCTGTTCTGACCTTTCCACCACTTAAAAGTGCACTCTGATGTGGCTAGAAAGGAAAACTTAGTGGAATTTTAAATGCATAAATGCACAACAGACATTCCACTCACTAGCTTAGACCACAGAGTACATTTTGACTGAGATGTAGGTTTTATGGCATTTGGTCAGAAAGAATCTCTGTTTCTAAGAGGAAGCAAAGAGTACATTTCCTTCAAGTCCAACCTTTTTAGCACTGCTGCCTTGAGCTACTTTCAGCCTAAGGAAAGTGAGGCTCTAATGATTTTACAGGGTGTACCAAAAGCTGATTAAATACTTAAGATATGTTTATATGCAGTAGAGTTTCTCTTTAAATTGATCTATCCTATTTACTGTGGATTGAAACAGAGCAGTATTTGTGATCATAGAAGGAACCCCAGGGCAGTGCAGTAATATCTTCTAACTCCAATACTTGTAGCACAGTAACAAAATAAAATGTATAGTCGCATTTAATAAAGTGGAGTAATTAGTCAATGGAAATGCAACACAAAGTGACAGTCTGAGACAAACAAAATTTGTCTATTTTTAAAAAGACAAGAGACATTTTGCAAGAAGTTAATATCCATTTCTTCATCAAACTTGATTTTTTCTTTTTTCTAAAGTTTTTCACATTTCAATTTTATTACAAAATGAAGGAATAAAATAAAGGGGGCTTTTGCCTGATTTTTTTTAAAAAAACCATGGCAATATCCTTACTTGTTTGTTTGTTTGTTTCATAAAATGTAAATACTGCTTGATTGTAGAAGACGTTGGCCTGTAACATCTAGACATGATCCTAAAGGACAAAGTGAATTTGAAATCTACTGCAGCTAATTTGGGATAAATGCTATGGAATGCACATTCCATAGTGGATTAAACCATCAAGAATTAAGACTTGTTGACAAGAGCACCTCTCATGTGTTGATGAGGTGATGTTACCAGGAAGCTTGGTTCAGCTGGAAGTTTGTAAGTGCCCTGGAACTATGTAATTTGGCTGTGCTCTGGACAAATACACAAGTATTGTTGTGGTAAATCAGAGGAAACAGGTAGAGCATATTATGCTACTAGCATCAACAAACACTGATCTTGGGAAGACAACGGCAAGTATTGGACATCCCAAATCAGAAATATGTGTAAACCTAATCAATCCCTTGCAAAGAGTGGCTTCCTTCCAGCAAGCTTATTCTGCCCTGCTGTGAATTAACATTTCTGAGTTTTATATATGTTTAAAAGTGTGTTGATAGTTAGTTCAGACAACACAGTCTTATTTTTTTATATCCATTTTGTGTTTTTATATTAAATTGTACGTTGTTCTTTGGGGAGAAAGGGCAATTTAGAAATGCAACAAACAAATAAAGTTCAAGCCTCATCACGAGCAAGTCAAGGAATGTTGGCACTAATATGTTGTTGCTAAACTGCCCAGGAACAAGCAGGAGAATATTGGTATATTGCCTGCCCAGAATCACCAAATATAACAATACTTTGTATTGGGTTAAAAAAGGGAAAAAACCCCGGTGACACTCAGTGCTAAGGGTGGAACTACACATTATCTTGGCAACCAGTAGGAACCCAAACCCACTTTCACTTTTGGACAAATTGGTGTTCAGAATGGAGAATATAGGTAACCTTTCACACTAAATGTAAGTTTTCTTTTGGATTTTGACTTAGATGCTCAACTAACAGAAAGGGGAGGGGCGGTAAAATACATTTCTTTTGCCACATTGCTTTCCTAGATCTAGACCTATGTCTGCAAATTGTTTCCCCAGTCCCCAGATGGAGAGGGGGAATTGAAGCATATGCCATTTTAGGTGGTATTCTTCTAACAACCCAACTCTTGTAAATCCATGCTGTTTGTTTCCAGATTTAGAGCAGCACTCAAGACTCAAAGAAAGCCTATGGCTCTGGCCATTGAAATCAATCAGATTTCTTTCCAAGTAATAATGTGCTTAATATCTGGCTGCCAATTTACGAGGCCTGTTCTTCATAAATAATATAAATCAAAGTTACTTTGAGTCTAATTTCAGCAAAACGTTTAAGTGTGAAGGAAGTGTGTGGCTCTCAGCAGGTGAACGTTCCCAGGCTTCTTCTCTCACATCTGAGCCGAGATGAAAAACTCACCATATTCAAACATAAAACCGAAATCCCAATCCAGCTAAAGTTAGTTATATGAAAGTTAGCCATGATGAGGGATCCTTGAGGAATTAGATTTTTGTAAATATATGATACAAACTGACCTGATCAATACCTGCCACAATCTAACCCAATCAAGATCCCAAGAAGATTTCTTCAGAGATCTTCTGGACTGCGGCCCAAAAGTTGTGACCCACTCGGCTTTGTTCTTGCTGTATTCATAACCAGATATAATTTGCCAGCGCACTACAGAAGTGAGATAAATGTGCTTGTGATGGAGACAGCTTAATCATAGTTTAGATTTGCATCTCCCCTACCCCACCCTCCTGGATTTCATTTGGTTACCAGTCCACTTACTCATTTCGGTAAATTGCCTTGACATTAACGGAGTGGGGGGGGGGAGAGGCAGAGAAACTGGAGCCTGTTTTCACCTTAAGCAATCAAGCAGTTAAAGCGCTGCCATGTAAACAGCTCTGTTGCACCTCTGCCATGTTATGAGGTCCAGGGGGATTCTGCTTTAATCTTGAGAGGGAATGTGAGGGGTTTGTTTTTCACAGGGGTTTTAGCCTACAGTTAAGTGCATACACCTGCTGAAGTACTGGTAATTAGTAGGTAATTAGTAGCTAATGTTCTTAGAATTTAAAAAGAAAAGCTTACATAAGTAATTACTTACTATTTCTTATAATGTGCTGCTTTTCCTGAGATTTCATATCCCCAGAACATTTGCCAAGTTCCTAGGTTTCTCAACATACTAAATTGTTTATTAATTACACACATATATTGCTTGTAGGAAAGGGGGGAGAGGGAGAAAAGAGCACAGTGCATTAAAACACAGCAAACAGGAATGAGTTATCTTTTAAATTAAAGCAGAGAACGAATTTAAAATGACAGGGTTTCCAGTTGGTATCTGTTCAAAGAGGCATGCATTGTTGGTTTGTTGTTGGGTAAGGAGTTGTGAAAAATTGTAAATTAATTGATGGGACCAGCAGGATTGGAAGGGGGAAACAACCTAAAACTGTATTATTTAACCTGATATTTAAAACTGGGGTAAATGCTGTGGGAGACACCACATCATTTTAGTGACACTAAGGATGTAGGAGATCTAGCAAAATAAAAAAAAATTACAAATTTAAATATCTGCAACTACCGTAGGAAAAACTTTGTGGTTCTAACCTGGTTTCTAAATACCTGTTGGGTTGTGATTATAATTAGTTAGGCTGCATAACACCTGGAAGGAACATATTTCCAGTTCAGAACCTTGTTACTTCTTAGATGCAATTTTTGGATGGGTTCAAAACATAGAAACACTGTACTGAGCCATATGGTATCTTAATGAAATGGACAGTCTAATTCTAGTTAAACATCATGTGAGCATCACAGCAGACAGTTTTTCAAAAACACCTTTCTTTTTCAAAATGAAATTTCTGCAGCCCATATTTTAGCATTGGAGGGGGAGGGCAACCCACATTTCCTGCTCTGCTGCACTTGTAATGGCCGCAGAGGTCAACAAAGGGTAGGTGGAATCACAAGCCCCAAACTTCAGAATTCTGCATGCAAGGGTAATCTTCATGGAAGACTCTGCAGAGGTGATGCACCAAACTGACTATCAGCACTGTCAGATTTAATGGTTGATGCTGTCACTTTGAAACAAAATCTACTCCTTTCCACACTGATCAACACAGTCAAAGGGCCAGACTACATTTATTAAAAACACTTATTACTGCTACTCATTGCAAAAGCAGTCCCAGAGTGGGAAATATTAACATACCACTTCCCAAGTTGTTTTTAGAATTCAGGAAACACCTGTTGAATTTGGTTCAGTAGCAACATGGCAGCCCTTGCAATGCTTTCAGAACGGGGGCAATATGTTTCTGGTGGACTGAAACATATAACCCCCCTTGCTACTGCATTTTCATAAGTTGCCCCTTCAGAACCATATCTAAAAGCCAGTCCCAAATATAGCATGAGAGGTTATTGGGGGAGGGAGAATGGGAAGTAAGCACTTTAAGGATCAAATATTTCACTGTATGTCAAACCCATTTTCTTTATGGAGCAAGAGGGGTGGGAATGGACCATATCTGTAGGACTGCATGTTGATTTTTGTCTAATTTGGACGACACCTGCAAGAATGATATAGAAAAGCTACAGCCAACAAATATTTTCAATTCCTAGGCTAGATCTATACTACAAACATAAACTGTCTTGAAATTGCTTTTTAAACTGCCCTGCCTTTTCTTCAAAGCAACCTGGGAGCTGGTGCTGACAACTATTTGTCAGAGATCACAGAACTACAGTTCCCAAGGTTGCTTGGTTCAGACACACAGAGGTAGCAGAGACCGCTGGCTTTTGACTCTTCTGATAACGTACACTGTTGTTACTATATAAATCCTGAAGGCAGTTGTTCTTGTAGCAGCACAAATCAGGGGAGCGTAGAGTGGCGTTGTGTCAATTTAACGAAAGATGTTGAGGCTTAGCTTAAAGTAGCAGAAAGCCTCGCACACACAAAAATCATAATAATTGAGGCCCCTGCAAAATATTTCAATTTTTTATTGATTGTAGGCAATTATCCTTTAATTGCATATTTAAATGAGATATTAGGAGGTTTAACTAAGCCTTGCCTCTTAATTGCTGCTGCACACTAGGTGTCACAGATTGTGTTTATTTCATATGTTAATTAAAGAGAATGGGGTATTTTATTTTATTGACTAGCAGTCTCTCAAAGGCTGTATTGTTTAGGACAGTGGATGGCTCAGTTGTCTAGAGCACACAACTGGGTGTTAATCTGTTCAGTAGAGTGGTTGGGGGTTTAAAATAGAAGGTGCATCTGATTTTTATGTTCATGGCAAGTATAGTTAGTTCAGACAACACATCTCCACGTACCTAGATCTCTCTTAGGGTCCAAGCCATTCATTATATGCTGTTGCTTATTTCTCTCCCCTGAGGGTTTTCTTTCATTCTTTTTTTTTTAAGATGAAAAGCAGCCTCAGAGGTGGCATGGTGAGGGAATGGTTAACAATCTCCTTTCCTGCCATTTGCCTGCTCAGAATTGCTTCCCGCTAGTCTGCTTCCCCACATATGAAGCAAAAGGTTTTCCACAGGGAAAGCAGCTGGAGGAATGATTTAGACTGGGAAAATTGCAGGAAGGGAAAGGGTCAAGCCACATCCCTCCTTATCACTCTTTCATTCCCAACTTCAAAGCTGTTATTGAAAGAGGGATGTTTAAAAAAGAAGGGAAAACAAATATGCAACAACATGTAAAGTATAGTTTAATCTAGGCCATTCTTAGTTCTGCTAATCTGTAGCTTCTCCTTCTCTAGTACTCTGTCACAGACCGTGTACTTTCCAACAGAAATAGGTAGCAAATGTAAGGGAACAGATTTAGCTTGGAAGAACTGATTTGACACAACATGGTAAGGTGTTCAGCAGACATGCTTTATTTCTGTGTTGCAAGAAAAATCTGTACCGTGTTTTGTATCAATGGATTTAGATGCTGTTTAGGGAGGGATCCTAAAAAAGCAAGCAGAGTACAGTTTCACAGAGAAGCTCTCCTTGCACCCTTCCAAGAGCTCGGATTTGCTTTCTGCTCTGGATTTGTATGAATCCACTTGACACTCAATAGCACGACACATTACCCATCAAGGCAACCCTCCTGATCAATAAGCAAAGTAGGGTCTTCCTGCTTTTAAGTCCTTTTTGGGACTTAGATGCACTTCGCTTCTCTTGCATGAGCACTCAACTAATTTGTCATTCTCACTGCATGTACAAGAGGGTTCAATGGAGGTAGAGGGTTTGTTTTATAGTTGTAAGTAAGGGTGATTCTCACCCTGAACTAGATATCTACAGGCACAATGACCCACAGAGCCCAGTCCCTGATCCAGAACCTCCCTCCATTCTTGGTTCCCCACCACCACCTTCCATTTGGAACATCTTGGTATGTTCCTCTAAGTCAGGAGAAGGAGAAAATTCAGTGGAAAACAACACTCCTGTCTTGTTTATTTTAAGAAAAAACTGGACTGGTAAAATTCATTGTACTTTGAAGGATAGTTCCAATTTACAGACTCATGAGCTTATGAGTGGAATAAGCCTCCATCCTTATCTTTATGTTACAGCAATGGCACCCACATATGATAAGTCTTTGCTGGCAGAATTCAGAAAAGTCATTCCAGTGCAGTGAATATAAAATAAATGCTATCAAGGAAAAAAAATATTTTTTTTTTGCTCCCCTGGAATAGAAAATATTATTGAAACTGTTGGATGTCTCAGAGGTCTATTCATGCTAAAATCTATTTCTGCAGTCAAAATATATTTTGCTAATTTTTTTTTTAATGTGACAGAGATTTCTAACCATAAAGAAAGTCATTTTATCCAGGCAAGAACTGGCATGTGGGCTGGTTTGAGGTGAGCGCAGATTTCTCGCCTGAAAATTACAGTAATTATGGGTATTTGTAAACAGCCATTTTTGCACTTTAAAGGACTAATCGCGTGGTCAACAGCTGGAAGTTACTCTATGCAGATTTGTACCTAAAACATAATAGAAGTCACCCTTTGCTGCATTTGCACAAAGAAATAATTACAAAATCAAAGAGACCTGCCAAATGCAATCTTTCATCCTCTTCTGCTCCTTAAAGTATAAACATGAATATTTTGAGGGGGGTTTAGAAAGAGGGATAAATAGGAGGACAATTATGTATGTAGATCTAAAGAAATGCTAACATGTATCTCTTCCAAAGATTTTTAATGTAGATATACAGTATGTTTCCTTGCAATGCATGTATTTTGAATTCAATCAGAGTGAATGCTTCCTCTTCCATTATTTGCTTTAGATCTTATTTTATGCCTTTCAGATAATTAATAAATGCTGTTACAGCTTCACAACTGTCTTAAAAGCCCAGTCAATATATCATCAGTTTGAAAAATTGCCTGGGTAATACAGACTTTGAAGGGAAAAAATCATGATATTCAAACTGTAAGCTTTATTGCCAACAAAGTACTGCCCCATCCAGTCACCAAATATGGTGTCATCTGAACTTACTAATCGTCTTGATTTTTCAAGGAACTTCAGTCTAAGATCTCTCTTCTGCAATATGCCTTCCCAATGCTTGGGGGCGATTTTGGGCATTGTTCCTTTCTGAGGGTTAGACTTTCCTTTCCTTCAATTTGTTAAACCTTTTCTAATACTGTACTGTATTTTACTGTTGTAACCCTCCCTGGAACCTTAGGATGGTGGGCAACAAGCAACCATCGAATAATATGCATAGGATTTGCACATTATTGTTTTTACTGTCCTCGGGTTTTGAATTGTGAAGTCTTCTTTCAGACTCCATCCTTACCCAGTATTATGGGTTGTATCCAATGCTAGTCCTAACCATTGAAATTAGCTTAGGTCCAATAATTGTATTAGGTCTGCTCTAAATAAAACTAGGGGAAGGGCCATAGTTTAGTGGAAGGAAATTTGTTTTGGATGCAGAAGGTCCCAGTTTCAGTCTCCAGATAGAACTGGGAATGCCCCCTGCCTGAGACCCTGGAGAGCAACTGCCAGTCCATGTGGACAATGCTAAGTTTGATGGGCTAACAGTAGAGGCCACATTGTCTAAGGCAGCTTCCTAATTTCCTAGTTGCATACAATCCCATTTAGTATTGCTAATATTCAGTATCTACTGCTTCACTAATAGTCCTCCATTCCGATCTATTGTTATGAAAACCACATTATGGGTTGTTAGGTGCCTCCAACTGTCGTTATCAGTCGGCCCCTTCTCCCTCTCCCTACTGTTTCCTGGTGCTTTCTCTTGCTCCCTTTCTGTCTTTCACCACAGCTCACACTATCAAATTGCTACCATGCTGTGTTCAGCCACGCCTCCAGTTCTTACCAGTCTCTCTATTCCATGTCTTCCAACCTAGTTAAGCTCTCCATTCTTAGCTGTGTGTGTGTTTAGTAGCCTCCTTTATGAATCCTAGGATCTTTGATGACGGGCTCGCTCTCCCCCTGCTGCGGTTCTTAACTCCAATGCACCACGCCTTTGCTCTCTTAGCTCCAGAAGGCAATCACATTGCACTCCACTGCCTCCCTCATTAGCTCTCCCAGAGTCGTCTGTTCAGTGCTCTTCTGGCTTTACCTTTACTCAAGGTATCTTTCTGCCTGGGTATCACGGCCACAACAACTGAAGCGGGAGTAACGAAAGGAAAGGCATTCTGTGTTCCATCTTAAATGGTGTTCTGGATTCTGTAGCACACTGCTCTTGGATTTATTGAAACAACTCCGTCACCATATTCCCAGACCCTCCAAGTTTCCCTATTTTCCAGGGACTTCCCTGATTTAGAGAAGCCATCCTGGTTTCTGATTTGATCCCGGAATGTCCCACTTTTCCTTAGGATGACCCTATTTTCATCAGAGAAACGTTGGCAGTTATGGTAGGATGTCCCTATTTTCATTGAAGGGTATGGAGTTATGCACACACACAGCCCGAGCCAAGGAGATAAGATACAACCTATGGAAAACATCTAAAGGTAGCCCTGTATAGAGAATTTTTTTTAATGTTTAATGTTTTATGTTTTTATATATGTTGGAAGAGTGCCTGGGTCAACCCAGTTAAATGGGCAGGGTATAAATCAGGCTTCCTCAAACTCGTCCCTCCAGATGTTTTGAGACTACAATTCCTATCATCCCTGACCACTGGTCCTGCTAGCTAGGGATCATGAGAGTTGTAGGCCAAAAACATCTGGAGGGCTGAGTTTGAGGAAGCCTGATATAAACAATAAAATTATTATTATTATTATTATTATTATTATTATTATTATTATTATTAAGGACGTTCCTATTTTCATCAGAGAAATTTTGGAGGGTACGCAGTCCTATACATTTTTATTTTAGATTTAACTAGTGGCTAAGAATATGAACAGCTGGGCCAGGAGAGGGATGGTGAACCCATAGCTCTCGAGATGTTTCTGGACTACAGCTCCCATCATTCTGGGGCTGATGGGATTTGGAGCCCAACACCATCTGGAGGGCCACAATTTCCCCCACCCCTGGACTAGGAAGTCCAAAGTTCATGGCCTCTGCAATAAATTCACAAAATAATTCGCAACACATAAACTGTTGTCCTCTTAGGCCATAGGCAATTTGAGGTTGGGGAAACAGCACTGCCACGTTAACAGGGCTGTTGTAATGATTACTAAGATCATGAAGATGTGAGCACATAGGAAAGGAACTCTATCCTTTATTATTATTCACTGAACTGCTTTAACTGATGACCATTTTTCTACCAATCTCCTGCACAATAACAAAATACAGCTACAACCTCTCCACTTACACAGGGTTACGTTCCCAGGTACTGCGCACATGCAATAAATTGCATATAGTGGGGAACACCGCCTAAAAGGCCTGTAAAAAAATTTCTCCACCAACCTCTGCCAAACTCAACCACAGTCACTTCCCTCCAAACCTCCTTTCTCAAATTCCAGCTATCCACAAGCCTCAAAGGTTGGTGCAAAGGCTTGTGGGATTGCAGTTGCAAAAGCTCCTGAGTTTGCTAGCCACTTTCCTGCTCTTTTCGCACCACTTTTGCAGTTCCTCTGCTCTTTTCAGCCTCTTTTTGCCCTTTGCATGCCTTTTTGCTGTTTAAGTCGATTTAATTATTTCTCAGTGCCGCGCGTATACAAGGTCCACGCAAGTCAAACATGCGTAAGTGGGGAGACGTCTACATGTGCTTGCAGCTTCTTTGCAATTTTATATCACTCCCATTTCCTTTGCTGAAGGTAAGAGCCACAGATGAAGTTGTTCCAGCTCTCGCCTCCCATTTTTACCACCAGCCCAAGGGGTGGCACTACCTGTGGCACCTTCTACCTCTTTAGTCTCTGTGTTGCCCTTGTGGAACTTGGCAGGGGGAAAGATGGGGACAAAATGAGAATGAGTTGGCTCTGCTTGTTATTGCCTCTGACTTCACTTGCTGTTGGTTTCTTGTCCCTTCCACCTCACCAGTCCCATTGGGGTCACCAGCCACCACTGCTTTTATGCATGAAGTTGAGTGAAACGTCCACTGCAGATAAAGCCTTTAGTTTCCTATTTTCATCTAAAGCTACTGCTGTTCATGTTTCTTCTTTTTCAGCCACTATAGATGTGGCAGTGTATGATATAAATGCTTCAGAGGAAGAAAATGTCTTCAAGAATTGCTTCTTGGTTTTAATGGAGCTATATTTTGCTAGCGTGGCTTTGATGGTCTGCAATAGATTTCCGAGTCCTTGCTGCTTCTACAATTGGAAAGGCACATCATGACTTAGATTGTGCAACTTACAATCTTTCCCATGCCATTCGGATACATCCTATAACCTTCAGTCTACTGGATCATCTTGTCTTTCCCACTGAGGAGCTTTTTGTGCAAATGGAGTAAAGCACTATATTCATTACTCGGCAAAAGTGAGGATTTGTCCACAGAATCTGGACAAGTAGAAAGGACTACCTCACCTTGATGGATTATGCGCTATTGATCCTCCATGGAAGGAGCAATTATCTCAGACACTCTTCCTGCTGATATGAAAGCCACCAGGAATGCTACTCCAATAAAGAGGATGAAAGGCATTTCTCGGAGGAGTTTAAATGATTTTATCACCAGAGTCTGGAGCATGGAATTTAGACTCTTGGTGGGGGGAAAATTGAGCCCTGCTAACAAACAGCTAATTGCAATGGCATTCACAATAGTTTACCAGGGATTAATGTAACTTCATGTAGATATTTTTGCAAATTGGTACGTGTTTGTGAGAGGGAGGGAGGGAGGTGGTGCATTCTGATTACTCCAACCATGTATGGTTTCTTACGCTAGGTAGAAATTTATCAGGGCAAATATGACATTTGTCTTCATCTATTTAATTGTTTCAAACAGACCAAATGGGTATGAGAGGGGGCATTTGGGGGTAAGTATTGCTCTGCTGGAAGGAGAACTCTGCCTTGAACAGCAGAAGTATTCCTTGAATATGGGTGCACTGAAAGCCCAATGTTTTTTATATTTTACATATGCTAACACCCTCATCTGGTAGGTCTACCTTGCACGGAAACAGATTTCCAATGGGGAGAACTGAGCACACAATGAGTTCTAAAAAAGACTGGCCTACAGAAAACCCATTTGGCACATGTTTTGTTCACATATTCTAGTCCACCAGTGCTTATGATCACACTGGTACTTATTTAATTTCCCATTAGGTATTCTCTACTTCACCATTTTTGGAAAACTTTGTGCATGTATTAATTGAGAAGTGATGGCTTCTATCAACCATTCACTACCAGCCATTTATTAAAATATGAAAATGTATATCAAACTTAGTGCAAGTTTCCATGTATGTGTGCAGGCATACACACATGTACATGGATGCACACAAACACACCATCAGAACTGAAAACCTTCAGGGCAACTTGTCCTAAACACCCTTGAATATTTCTTCTCTAATAACTTCTCACCTAATCTCTTCTCAGATCATCCCGATAGAATCCCCCCAGTGACTTTTTCAACCACTGCACTGCTTAATATGCTACCCCCACTTAAGCATCCGTGGTCTTTCACAGTCTGTTAACTGCAGTTCTCTTCATATCATTGACATAATCATCTCAGACAACTTTTCTTCACTCTTGTCTTATCCTCTCATTCCATCATTGGCTTTTGTCTTATGTTCTATACTACAGCACTCCCTCCCTGGAGGAGGTTGGTCAGCACCACCTGTCAGTGTGTTAAGTAGGATATTCGTGTGGGTCGTCAGGAACCTTATGTTAGGTCAGGTAGGGACGCGGCTGGCACTGTGGTCTAAACCACTGGGCTTCTTGGGCTTGCCGATCAGAAGGTTTGCGGTTTGAATCCCCACAACGGGGTGAGCTCCTGTTGCTCTATCCCAGCTTCTGCCAAAGTAGCAGTTCAAAAGCATGCCAGTGCAAGTAGATAAAGAGGTACAACTGTGGTGGGAAGGTAAATGGCGTTTCCGTGCGCTCTGGTTTCCGTCACGGTGTTCCGTTGCGCCAGAAGCAGTTTAGTCATGCTGGCCACATGATCCGGAAAGCTGTCTGTGAACAAACACCGACTCCCTCGGCCTGAAAGCGAGATGAGTGCCCCAACCCCATAGTCGCCTTTGACTGGACTTAACCATCCAGGGGTCCTTTACCTTCACTTTTTACCTTTAATGCTAGGTCAATATCCATATGCTGATAAGATAGTTTACTTTTTAAAAATGTTGCCTGCCTACTCTCCAGGAAAGCTATAGCATCAGCCCTTGGCATCCTTGGGCAGCTGCCAGGGCCCCAGCACGCACTGCTGTTGCTTGCCCTGGGGCCTACTTAAGAATATATCTGCCCCAGAACTCCAAGCAACTTCAGGAGGCTAGGTCTAGGTTACCCTTTTTATTTCTCCAATGCCCTGGCCTGGCATAATTCTGAGCAGCTACACACGGCTTCACTGTGAGTCTTGGGACTGCCCTGGCCACACCCTTCAGTGGTTCCAAGAGTTTTTGCCAGGCAAAAATGTGTCCTTGAACTCTTACAATAACTCTTGCTCATCTGGATGGAGAATATGTGAGTGTTCGTAGAAAGTAGCCTACTGTAAAAAAAAGCAAATCTGCATCTGTTGCTCTGCCTGCTCTTGTCTCTGGTCCCATTTGCTATTGGCATGTGGCCCTAGGAAGGCTGCCCAGAAGGGAATGCAGCCCTTTGGCTGAAAAAGATTTCCCACACCTGCTTCAAGGGCTTAAGGATCACCTGAGGCTACAGCAGCAGCTTTCTCTTGGACATGGTCCCAAAGCCATGTTTCCTACTGTAGAAGTAAGGTGCAAATGCTCTTGTGCTTCTTAATTATTTTGCTCAGGGCTTACAACTAGAGTGCTAGAGATGGCTTTGGACTTAAGCCTCAGATATGTATGTACCCCAAGACTATTTTCAACACAATGCTCAGTTTAAAAGGAAACAAAGAAAGAATAGGTACCTATTTCACAATAATCTGCATTGTGTGCTAGAAGGATCAGGTCTCAGAGATGAGATTTAGCAGCCCACAGAGACTGCTAATTGTTATGCCTATCGGTGTGGTTGCTCGAGAGCAATCAGGCAAGGTCCCTTACTGGTCTTTTCAAAGGCTTTATTATTGGTGCAAAACATTTACAATGCAGAACGCCTCTATTCCATCTCTTGCTCACTCACTAGCAGAATCTGAGAGTGGGCGGTCCTTAAACTTTCCCCAGCAGAGTAGTCTCTTGACCCCCAGCCAATGCCTCCCCTCTCTGTGTGAAAGCCTACTGCGCAGGGAAGGCTTGGGTAAAGGGGGACCTCCCTCCTCCCCACTTTGCTCAGGCACGGTGTCCTGGCTCTTTCTTGCATCCTCCGAGCCCTGCAGCTCTTCCCAACTAGAGGCGGGGCTTCCTTCCTCCGCTGAGGAAGTGCTGCTTCCCACGATTTTTGGAGGCTCTCTGTAATCCATCTGCCCTTCCACCTCTCGCCTCTGAGCTGATGGCAGTTCCCTGACACTGATGTTTGACTAGAAATACCAAGTCTTGAGGGAGGGGCCTTGCTCAGTGGAAGAACACTTGATTTGAATGCAGAAGGTCCTGAGTTCAATCACAGGCATCTTTATCTAGGTAGGGCTAACCTAGAAAATTAACTAGACAGATTAATGGTCAGGCTTGGTATAGGGCATTGCTATGTTCTGGAGCCAGTTTAGAGTGCAAAGAATGGTATAGGAAATGGGGAAAGCTTGGCCATTATGCACATTCACCAGGTCTCATGGAGAATGTGCATATAATCCTTCCAAGAAGAAGGAATGATGTATATTGACTGGGTAATGTTCACATTACTTAACAGCCCTTGGTGAGTGTGTGTATCTCGACTGAATTTTCTTCCTTCTCCAGCCATTTTTATAATTTCTTGGGGAATGTGGATATAGCGAATGAATTCTGTACATTCTCCTGTTCACATTCCTCTTAACACGCATTATCAGCTGAATATATGACACATGGCCCTGTTTAGAGAAACAGCTGTGACCCAGGAGGCCAGCTCAGAGGTGTATCTTGGCTGGAGGAGTTAGTTACTACTCTGTACAGGCCTCATCAAGAGTAAAGTTTGATTATATGATTAAATCAGGTTGTAGTAAGTGCATACATAAATAGCACAAAATGCATATTCTAAAAGGAATATTCTAAATAGGAATGGGGAAACCAAGGCCCTCCAGTTGTTGTTGGACTCTGACTCCCATGATCTCTGACTATTAGCTAGGAGGCCTGGGGCTGAGGGAAGCAGGAATCCATCAACGGCTAGAGAACCACAGGTTCCCATCCCTGGTATAGATTTGCAGAAATATTTCATTTGAAGAATCACTGCTTTTGCAAGTCACAGGTCTGAATGCAGGCAAGAACTTTCCAAATCCTTTACGGAAAAAGCCAAGTTTTACCAGACAATTATTCTGACCGCCACCTCTCCAGCTGGCATGAACTCCTTGTGCTCTTGCTGGAAGTTTTTGCATAAGGCTAGTTGGATTAGTGTAGAAAGCCAAGCTCTGTGGGTCCTGCTGAGCTGGTCCAAGCACAGCAGCGCAGGCAACATTTTGACAGCCACTTTTATTGCTGCATCCGTTCAACATGTGAGCCAGTGAGAAAATTCTCTTTTGGTCTGGCAATTCTTTTCAACATTCCCTGACCCTGTCAATGCAAACTGGAGGTCAAAGGTATGGCTCTAGTCCAGGAAAGCACTTACCCAGGCAGAACCACTCGAAATAATTGAAACATCCAATTGGCTCCCATTGGCTTCCTTTCTGGCCAGAGAATGAGGCTAACTTCCTTTATCATCCAGAAATCAAATGGATGCTTTGGTATTCATGTACATATTGCAGAGACACTGGAGTCAACCAGCCATTGGTTGGAGGCCCTGTGAGTTCACATTTTCTTCCTGGAATCCATATCCTGTCTAAATCTCCTCCTTCCTCTTTGTCAACTGGCCCTTTGGTCACACAAGCACCTGATGTGCACACACACACAAAATGGAAAGAAATTGGATTTTTATATTTCACTATTCAGAGTTAAGTGCTGTTGCTATGTAGCCAAAATGGCACTTCTTATACACAGTAAGAAAGTAGCAGCAGGGTTGGGTTAAGGGAACATTAGGTTTTTCAGAATTTTACAAAAGTCAGGAGGGGGAACCTCAGGTATACAGCATCTGCAAAAGACCAATGTGAACTGAGCATGCTTAGTAGTCACATGATGTTGACTGAGGGAGTGGAGTAACTGGAATTCAGAAGAGTAGCAAAGAAAATCTAGAAATTGCGGGGGGGAGGAGGTCTAGGGTAGTCCCCTTCTTATTGTCCTAGTTTTTTTAATGCAGGGAGTTTTGTTTTAAAATGGGGAACAAACCATATATGCCAGGCTTCCTCAACTTCAGCCCTCCAGATGTTTTGAGACTACAATTCCCATCATCCCTGACCACTGGTCCTGCTAGCTAGGGATCATGGGAGTTGTAGGCCAAAAACATCTGGAGGGCTGAAGTTGAGGAAGCCTGATATATGCAATTCCCTCACCTGCATTCCAAAGTGGTGCCGTATGTTGCTTCTGAATTTTTGAATCAGAACATCCCTTTGATTTCAAATTATGTTGAAAAGCAACTCTCAGCTATTGACAGTTTAATAAATGATGCTCAGAGTGGAATTACAGGACTATTTGCCATATGCTATTTAAAAAGTAATTCCCATGTGGTTCTAACCACAGAAATAGGTGGTCATTTGTAGGCTCCAGCCGGAAGGGGAGCTAAGCATTCTCAAGGAGGTTTAATGTTCAAGGATTTTAAAGAAAATGCCAGGAGTGGCAGCTGGGAAGAAGGGTGATTATTATCAGGATTGCAACAAATTCAACTCACCCTTCGCTGTGGTTGTGAGAAATGTCTCTCATCTGAAGCTAGCATGGAGGGGGGTGGGATCCCCAAAATGGTGCCAAAAAGCTATTTCCCTTGCTGATAATTAGCCGATCCCTAGCTGATGCTATTTGCATTTTTTTTAAAAAAAAATGCTGTACCTTAAATGCAAAAGATGCATTTAATGTCATGTGTGTTTTGGCCCCCATTCTGCTACACACAATTGCTCTTAAGTCCAGTGAAGCAGGGCAAGTAATGCTTGCTTCACTTCAAACAGCTACTCCATGGGAAATCGGTTTTAATGTAGCTATAATGTAAGTCCACTCTGGGAGTCCTTGTTTTTCTTCTGGGCTCTAACATTATTCTTGCAGTTTGGAACTTGTGAATATGCGGTCTGCAACTTGGAAATGGCTGTTTTAAATTTAAACAACAGTCCAGAGAAATGTGTGCTGCTGGAATTCTGTAGACACAAGACAAAGGATGTATAAAATTAACTCATTAAAAAGTACTTTCTGGAGCAAATTTGCTCAATGCAAGTAAGTATCTTTGAAATTTTGAAGTTACAGTATCTACCTTTAGAACTGCAATTGGGCAAAGTTTGCAGCACATCTAACTATAGTGTGTTTGGCTTGAAATAAAGAGTAGCTTTGAATTTTCCTAGATCCCAGTCCTTTTGACCCTAAGTCCCACAAAAGGTAAAAATTTCATTCCAACTCTTAAATATAATTTAGAGTTTGTGTTATAGTGCTGTACTGAGTACATCTAATTTAACTGGTCAGCAGTTCTTCAATAGGTCATTTATATATTTTTAAAACTGGGTGTTTAACCACCATTTTATAGTAAGTGTGGAGGGTTTTTTCTTTTTTTACATAAAAACTCCTTGCTATTTTATTTTTCTGTGCATGTCTAGAACAAATGAAAATTGCTTTAGACTATAAAAGAATCAATTAATGTTTCACTATCTTAAATACATTCTGCGTGAATAACTTTACTTCAGTACGTAGATTTGTTCACTTCCTGCTGACTATAGAACATATTTCATTTCACCACCTGTTTATTTAACTCTCCTTTTTACAGTTTATTATAATGGTAGGCAATTATGAAAATTTGCTTTTTACTATCAAGCGTTCTGGGAGTCACAAGGGCTCTGTTCCATACAAGAAATCTGTTACCTCCAAGAACTTTGAAAAACCACATATATTGTCGAAGCAACACAGCTCATCTGATAAATGTAATTCAGTGCACAGGCAGAGTTTAGCAATAGTGTTGACATAACCACTTGAAGACTGGGGGCCAAAATACACAGCTGTATTGGGCTGCCAATTTGTTTACAGCAATGGCAGTGTAATCTAAATAATCTCTTCCCCCAGAGCTATGGTTCTACTTGTGGGTACCTGTACATTTTCCACCAAGCACAGGGGAACCAGCACATGCAGGGAAGGGTTAAAAACTCCCCCTGCTGCTGCTCCAATAAGTGTTGGAGTGCCTTGCAACTACACTCAAGTATAAATCAAAATATGAAGGGATCCAGTCATGGATTTCCTATGGAAAGTGTGGTTTGGACCTGAAGGGATTTGGTCTCCAGGCATTTTTTTTTTGCTTTGTTTTTGGTTTTGTTTTGTTTTGCCTCTAACAGCAGTTGCCACGAAATAATTGGGAAATCTTTTCCGAAAATCCCAAGTACTTTTTTATGTACTTAGGCCTTTATACAGTGCATTGTGTGTCAGCTGTGAGGAATCAATTACTCTAGTTGCAGTTATCTAGGTATCTCTCAGTTTTCTAGTTGCAGTTATCTAGGTTAGGCACTTTCTGACTAACCATCTGAGAAGGAACTTGCCCAGAATTCCAATATTTAAGACCACAATATTTTTCATTGTTGTCTTGTGGCTCCAGGCTTTCTCTTCTGGGTTTAAAAATAACTTCTAGTTTTCACAAATATATATATATATATATATTTATGTATATAGCAAACTTTTCTGTGTGTTCATTTAGTGCTCCTTCCTAATCTGTGCTGCATGCACAGGGAGGAATGGGTGAGGACAAAAGCCCTTGCATTTGACTGGGGAAACAGTGGTAAGCTAAATGGGCTCATAAGACTTTTGGCCCTGAATAATAATAATAATAATAATAATAATAATAATAATAAATATTTATACCCCACCCATCTGGCTGGGTTTCTCCAGCCACTCTGGACTGCTGATTGTTAAGGTTTGGATTGAAGATTATGGACTGCGTGTCAATAGCACTTTAGGTTAGAGGAGGTCATGCTTAGCCAATCCCATAGCAGCATGCTGCACATCTCCTTTAACCCACTATGGACTCGCATTCAGCGAGTGACGGCTTCCTATTACTTGCCAAAGCGTCATCTCTGTCACCTTTCCCCAATGGAACATGCACTGACAATGGGCCATTACTTTTAGAAGGGTTTAGGGTGAGTGGCGTTGATTTGTCTGATGCATTCTTTTTTCCTGCGAGGGTGTAAGATTTCCACCATTAGTAGGGACGTTCTCTTGTCCTGTTCTAGCCACAATTTGCATCCTTAAGTCATTTGCACGTGGACAAAGTTTGCAAATGGGATATAGGTCTAACTATTTTAATGGGCTTCTAGTGCGCCACTGAAGGAGCTTTTGCATATGCAATGAGGGATCAAAGGACTTAATGCAAGTGCAGCCTGATTTTTTCTTCTATGCTCTGAGGAAGGCAGCAGTTCCTTGGTGATGTTTACTAGCTTTCATTATCTCAGCCCAAGGCTCTCAGGGGCACACTCTGGTCTCTCAATGTGTCCTCGTTTAACTGCACTCCTTACCTTTTGCTGTCTGCGCTCAGCTAACCAAGTGATGGCAGAGATGTGTATAACCAGCCTTAAATCATTCTGTTTTTCCCAAGTTCCTCTGCAGTTTTTTGATGGAACATATGGCAATGTTATGTCTATTTGAAAAAGCCTTTGCATCATATGTTTATACAACTGCTCAATATCCCCAGACAAAAATTCCTTTCTTGTTATTGCCCATTTGCTGACTAAAGGAATTATCTTCTTCATGTATTCTGGTACTTTACCTTCATACCTTACATGTTTAATTATGTAGCCCTCAGTCCATAACCCATATGATTAATTCACTACATTGTGTTACTCTATTTGTAATTTTTAACCTCTCTCTTTCTTTCTCCATACGTTATTTGTCCATTCTCATGTTTACTGAGGCTTATGAATGAACCTATCAAGCCCAACATACATAGATCATAACATTAGGATTCATGATATTTTCCCTGTTCATTTTAATTAGTTATCCTGCCACAACCTCCCTTCAGCACTACTTTCTGTTACCCTTTATTGCAACCCCAAATCTATTATTGCTCTTAATAATTGTGCTTCTTACAGCATCTTAAAAAGCAGAGACATCACCTTGCCAACAAAGGTCCGTATAGTTAAAGCTATGGTTTTCCCAGTAGTGATGTATAGAAGTGAGAGCTGGAATATAAAGAAGTCTGATCGCCGAAGAATTGATGCTTTTGAATTATGGTGCTGGAGGAGACTCTTGAGAGTCCCATGGACTGCAAGAAGATCAAACCTATCCATTCTGAAGGAAATCAGCCCTGAGTGCTCACTGGAAGGACAGATCCTGAAGCTGAGGCTCCAATACTTTGGCCACCTCATGAGAAGAGAAGACTCCCTGGAAAAGGCCCTGATGTTGGGAAAGATTGAGGGCACAAGGAGAAGGGGACGACAGAGGACGAGATGGTTGGACCAAACTGCGGGAGGCAGTGGAAGACAGGAGTGCCTGGCGTGCTCTGGTCCATGGGGTGACGAAGAGTCGGACACAACTAAACAACTAAACAACAACAACAAAAGAAAATTATGTGCAGGACCTAATATTTAAATAAAGGAACATTCTTTTTAGGATCTGAAACACACAGACAGGTGCCCATTTTTCATAATGTACGGGGAGCTTGTGTCCCCCTAATTTTGCCCCTCAAATGATACACATATTTGCCTCCAAATCCAAAATTAATTTTCTTTTCGCGCTCTCCCACTTTGCCATGCTGTCTTCCTTTTTGCCCCCAGGAACCTTGCATGTTTATCCAGTGAAATGTTGTATTGCACCTCCCGGGCATGTGGATGGAATGAGGGGGCTTGGAATCCTGCAGATTCACCATATTCCCTAATACACCCATAAGACACCTTGTTTCTAGCCCTGCTACCAGTGAAGCACCACTGGTGGCCCAATATTGGCAGTGGCGCTTTCCTTTGCCACAGGGAGAACTCCCTCTTTCCACTTGTGGACACTCTGCCCACCCCCACCCCCACCCAACTTTCAGGAGTGGAGAAAGGGAGGTCCACAACATCTTATGGCCCTTCAGCTGCCTTCCTTCATGAATGGAAGCGATCTCTTGTCCCTTCCTACAAAAGGCAGAACAAAGATCTCTTGCATCTTGTCCTCGGTGGAGCTCTGTGGAAATCATGTCTTTTCACTTCTAGCTTTCTTGTTCTCTAACTTTCCATGTGTTTTGGGGATAATGAGATCCAAGGAGATTTGCCTCTTCCTTCTGCCTTCTGGAACATGAAACCCCACTTGGAAATGAACTTTTGACTGCAAAAGCTTATAATATAAACAAGCTTTCTGCACTGTTCTTACTATCATAGAGCAGACGAAGTAGCACAGAACTGCTTTATATTCATTTCTAAAATACATTTTTTTCTGATATCCTTCCCCAAATTACTTTCCTTTCAAGTGTCATGTGCAGTGCTATTTTTCTAGAAAAAGAGGTGCCAGAACTCATCACAAATGCCTCCCTTGTTCTCTTATAATGGCAATGGCACCTACCTGAGAGGAGCTGGAACTGAGTTCTGGAAAGTTAGGGTTGCCATACGTCTAGATTCTCCCGGAGAAATACGGAGAATCTGCAGTTGGCAGCAGTGTCCGGGCAGAAATCAGGGAGATGTCTGGGAAAATCCAGACATACTGCAGCTCAACAACTTTTCTGTCTGGAATTTCCTTGTTTGAAATATGGCAACCCTAGGCAAATTCCAGCTCCCCCCTCCTGCAGTTTCCAACAAGTGAATATAGAATATGTTGATACTTCTTTCTATGTACTTTGCATTTAGTAATAACAGCCTGGTTTTAGCTTACATCAGCTGTAAACATATGCTCCCAGTATTTAGCACTTTTGAGCACTATCCATTCATACATGGTAAATTGTATCCTATGCTTGCTTGTTTTGAATATGTCTGTTTACATGGGGTAGGATGTGAATCGCAGAAGAACAGAACACCTTGCCCTGATGTGTTTCAGTCACACGTCTGACTTTCAGGCTGCTTATGTATAAAGGACTGCCAGCCTTTAACATATCTTAGGGAAGCTGGAAGGGCTGAACATTCTTGGAATGACACAATTACAGGAGCTTGAGTGGTGGAAACTGGGACATATTAGGAGGACGAGGCATCACAGAGAAAAACAACAAGGGGGGGACACATAGACAATGTGTGGGGGAACTCAGACATATTAATTAAAATATTCATATACTTCCTTTCTTATTTATTTATTTATAAGAAAAAATATTTATATACTGCTATGTAATTAAAATATATCACAACAGTTTACAACAATATAAAAACATAAAGCCGAACAATATCATAAAAAGGAAAAACAAGTTAAAAGCAAAAAGAAATGGAAAAAAACATATAAAATATAAATCAATACTATCAAAACAATAAACTACTGAAAACAAACAGAAAACAAATACCACAGATATCCATAAATATTTATGTATTTATTTAAGAAATATATATGCTGCCCTTTTATCAAAAGGCCACAGAGTTTTACCAACATAGTGGCATAATAAACAACATAATGTACATTCATTATAACTGCAGAATGCAAAACAAATTGTACAAGCACAATTAAAAATAAGCAATTCACAAAAAGTAGCAATGACGAATTATTCATAATATCAGCCCAGCAATAAACTCCACTATTCAGCCCTTGCGAAATACAAGAACCTAATAATGCAAGTTATTATCTACTCATCTCAGGTGCAACTAGAAAACATAATACATATTTAACATTAGCATCAGTAGCAAGAATAAGATTAAGAAATAAGTAGCAGCATACCTAAAGAACAGAAACAGTATACAAAATACAGATAGTTCTCTCTGCACAAAACTAACTCTTAATACCACCCACCAATGGCCAAACCCAATACAGAACAACAAGCTCTCTCCAGACTTTCCTAGGAGCTTTCCTTTTCTTCTTCCAGTATCTCACCCCAAGAGGTCTCCAGTTTCCTGCCTCTCACTCGGGGTCATTCCACCATATGCCTGCCACTTTCAGTGGGGTAGTGACCCAAAGACCACCACAGCTTTCCTGGCTTTATCTCTCTCAATCATGGAACATACCCTCATGATGGGTAGAGCTTGGCCAACCCACCACTGCAGAGCAGCGACTAATTCACCTTGTCCTGTGCACCAAACTGCTGGTAAGTTGGTGTCAAAAGTTAAGCAAGTAGCCGCACATGTTACTGGTGGGGAATCAGATGTTCCAAGCTCGGCTCCCTTTCCAGCAGCACTGGAACTAAAAAAAAAGTATTCAGGAATATCCTTGTGAATTGGTATGGTTTAACCAACCGGCGGCATACAGGACTGTAGGTGCCTGCCGTATTTCTGGGTAAAGATTATTCCAGAGCATGGTGGCCACTTTAGGAAAGGTCCTCCCTTGAGTCACCACCAGTTGAAGTTCTGCCAGGTTGTACATTAAAAAATAAATCCCTACCCATTGTCTGTCCCTAGCTTGCCTGCTTCTAGCACATATAATTTCTTCATCACTTTTCAAAACTAAACTTTGTACTCTGGCTGCTGTGTGGCTCAGAGTGAACTTAGCTCTATTTTTGCCTTATTTTCAGTGCAACCGGATTTTGATATTGTGCTTTAATCCTATGAATCACAGCTGATACTTACTTATATAAGCCTTTATGAGGCTCCCTACCAAAGTGTCTTTAAATGTTTTATAAAACGTATGGCTTAATCATCTAACCCTGGAAACCTCTTGGAACAAGTTGTATTACATTAGCTAATGCATCGCAAAAGTCTTATTGGAGCTAGGCAAAACATTTTATATGGAAAGCAGAGCTGTCAACCTGTGGGTTCTGCTAACTTTGCAAAAGAGAAATAATAAAAACCACATTCTTTATTCCAGCGTGAAACTAGCTGAAGCTACAAATTTGATGCCTTGGCCTTTGGTGAAAAACCTTTATTGGAATTTATCGTTATAACTGTGCTAGCATTAGCCTAAAACAGTAAGACCACTTCTAACACTACTCTTTTCTCTTACGGATGTGTAATCTGTAGTTCACCTTCCTAATTAAAATCTATAATTATATTTATGACATGTCTTGAACATGGGGACTCCAAAACAGATTGCCATTCCTGAACTCTCCCACCCAAATGCACCTGCTTGCAGATGGCTCTTCTTTAGTTCCAGTTTTCCAGTAAAAGTCCACTGCTTCCCGAGATTGGCCCATTTTGTCCTGAATAAGTTAGAAATAGTTCCTTGCATGAAGCACAGCTTAATTTTTTGTCCTACATGTTTCTCTTCCTCTGTGGCTGAGGAGTAGACTCTTGGGCTGTCTACACTGGAGTTTACTTTGTGTTCTGCAGCTCTTTGCATTCCCATTTAATTTGCAAGACCTTGTAACATTACCTTCAAAAAACACGAATCTTGATGCTTTCCCCTGTAAATTTGGGTTTACCCAATGTGCCCATAATCCAGTAAATTGGAGGAAATCAGGCTCCAAACCACTTAATTTGGGGTCACAAATGATTTGTTTTGGTGTTTTAGAATAGGTTGATCAATCATTACTTTCTGCTGCTTTCCTTTCCGTGTTTCCTTTCCACTATTTTCTTCAGTGCTTTCATTTCTTCTATGGCTGTGCTCATAACTATTTCCAGTATACTCCTGAGCGGAGGAATATATATTCTTCTTTCGATCTCTCAGATTTCCATAAAAAGTCAGTTTATACATTTCCTAAAATGTGAAATGTACTTACTGCTGTACAGACTTCAGTTTAAAAAACACCATATTTTTCTATAACCGAAGAAACAAAACACAGGTTTGCATCCAATGCAGTGTAAGTAAGCATCTTGCCACCACAAGGATTCCAGCTTGTGCCATAGGACTTCCCCCTCTCTGTCTTCTGTGCGCCTCATAAATCTGTTCTGGGGTTTTCTCCAACCTCCCAGAGCAGATTTAAGGAGAGCACAGCCAAATTCCAAAACCAGGTAGAAAACAAAACTCAAATGGACCATGATAATCATTCTTATCCAAGAACAAGTCTCATTCAATACTGGTCTAAAGCTTTTCAGATTTGCTCAGAGAAATAAGATCTTCTTTAGGAAAGGTTTCACCATGGCCTCCTTTTTCATCTGAACATGCTGTCATATCACTTTTATGTCTTTCTTCAACCCAATAATTTTCAGGGTTCTTTGTGTGAGTGATAATAGCTAAGCATGCTTGAAAACAACTTAATATTGAGTTAGACAGACGTCCCACCCAGAATGTGGAATACCAGGAACATATATTGGCAGAAGGGGAGGGTTGATGTGAATCTACTATCAATGAATTGAAAACACCATATGAATTTCCTAACGCCTTATGTCTGATTATCCCAAGAAGTGGATAGATGAAGTTGTGCTGCTCCTGAATATTGTCCCAGGTAATGATGTGATAAAGAACTGTGCCAACGTGGAACAATTCCTACAGAAACTTAGCTTATCAGTTCCCTGAATCCCATTGGAGAAGATGCTGTATACACAGTGATAGCAAAAACAATTGTTTTCACATTATTTAGCATTCATTTTGAGGTTTTATACAGAACGCCTGTGATGAAGAGTCTTGGGACTACCCTTCCCCTTTTGTTTATTTCTGTTGTTATTAGGCACAATGTGCTTTTCTTTCTTTTTTTGCCTCCACTTTCCTCCCTACCAAATGCTGCTCTCTTAAGTTTTATTAATAGTTAGTAATACACAGACAAGGGATATACTCAAAACATTTCCCTGGGTGCAAAGAATTCTCTCTCGTAAGTGCACACACATTTTCCTGTGGTGTATCTCTTGTGTTCTAGTCAACTTCTGCTCCAAAAGCCACAGAAATACCTACATGCAAGAAGAAAAGGAGTGTGGGTTGCACTTGTGTAAATAAGTGACACTGACTGTCGAGGCAAAAACTGTGTTTATGGACGCTCTGGATTCTGCAGTCAGTAGCACAGGTTTGTTACTGTTAGTGCCTCATTGAAACTTAAGGCAAGTAAGCCGACTGCTTGGATGATCACTCTCAAGTAGTAAAGGGGCGTATGTTTACTTCTGAGGAAGAAGAGACACACAAACTGGTTCCTGTGCCTTTCTGAGGAGTGCATTTTCTCCACTCACCAAGTACAGAGGTAGCTGTGGTTGGTGTGGCAAACCCCTCCTGTTCTATCCGTGGCCCACTAGGTGTCACTGTTTTTCCACACCTGCATGTCAGTCATTAGGTCCCTCTGAAGAAAGAGCTCTGGGTGGGATTTTCCTAGAAGGGCACACATTTGTTGACCAGAAGTGCTTAATTTTCACTTAGACAAAGAACACTACATAGATGCACTTGCCTTTGGTTCCCTAACAAACATCCAGTTTATAAGGAACATTTTCAATCTGAGGCTCCTCTCCCTGTTCATATAATCAGCAATTGCTGCCAAAGAGATTGGATAGAGAGTCATAGAATCCTAGAATTGTACAGTTGGAAGGGACCACAAGAGTCATCTAGACCAGCCCCTTGCAATGCAGGAATATTTTGCCGAATATAGGGCTCGAACCCACGACACTAAGTGGAAAGACTCGCGTGCTCTACTGGCTGAGCTATCCCAGAAGGATTATAGATAGGGTCAGGCAGTATATATAGGGGGCATTTGGAGTGGCTAAGTGCACACAACTGGAATGAAGTGCCTGCCTTTGAAAATGTTCAGAATTCGCTTTTTTTCTGGAGGGCACCAGGTTGCCAAATGTTGCTTTAAGGGAAAGGACAAAGACACTGTGGCACTCTAGATGTTGCTGGGATACAGCTCTCATCATCCCACTCATCTTGCTTTACCTATACCCCAGTCCATCTTGCCTTAAATTACCTTAATTTTTTCGCTCTATAAGATGCACCAGACCACAAGACGCACCTACTTTTTGGAGGAGGAAAACAAGAAAAAAAATATTCTGAATCTCAGAAGCCAGAAGAGCAAGAGGGATCGCTGCGCAGTGAAAGCAGCAATCCCTCCTGCTGTTCTGGCTTCTGGGATAGCTGCGCAGCCTGCATTCGCTCCATAAAACGCACACACATTTCCCCTTACTTTTTAGGAGGGAAAAAGTGAGTCTTATAAAGCAAAAAATACGGTAGCTGGACCCACGTGTGACAGGTTCGCCGTTCGCATGCATCCTTAGTTGACAACGGGATGGCATCAGTGCTTTTGAAAAGGTAAACATCAGAAGAGCATACTTCAGGGTCAGCAAACTTTTTCAGCAGGGGGCCGGTTCACTGTCCCTCAGACCTTGTGGGGGGCCGGACTATATTTTGGGGCAAAAAACAAAAATGAATTCCTATGCCCCACAAATAACCCAGAGATGCATTTTCAATAAAAGGACACATTCTACTCATGTAAAAACATGCCCCAACTATTCTGGACAACAGTCATGCAAGAGATATGTAAAATAACTAAGCAAGTACTAGAAATCACCCCAGAATTGGCCCTACTAAACATCTTCCAAGACAATAATGTCCATTTACATCACAAAGAACTCATAACCCACCTACTTTCAGCAGCCAGAAACACCATAACCAGACACTGGAGAGACCTGTCAGGAGTAGGCATGGACCAATAGTACCAAATAGTATAGGAAACAGCCCTACTAGAAAAATTAACCAATAAACTGAAACTGACACAGGGACAAATAGAAGAAGACGCCTTCACCCTGGTATGGCTCCCCTTTATCACATACGCAGCCCAACAAGACAATGACAAAAATCCACCAACAGCATACGAATCAATATGGCTAACCTGATCCAAACACCCACCCACCCCACTCACACATGAAAACAAAGCTCACCATAGCCAATCACAAAAGAACAACCACACCCTAGGCTCTCACAATCAAAGGAACACAAACGAATAGCAGAGAACCTGCACAAGCGATGCTGATACAAAACCCCACACGTATATTAAGTAAAACAGAAACATCGCCACCCAACCCCAACCCCACTCACCTTTCCCCCCTTCACCTCTTTCCCTCTTTTCTTCCTAATATAACACTAATGTCTCAACAAATGAAACTGATCTGTAAAAATGCTACTTACTTAGGGGAAAAGAGAGACATTGCTCACACTTTTGTAAACCAATAAAATCTTTTTTTAAAAAACAAGGAAAGAAAAGGGAAGGGAGGGTTGGATAGTAACAGACATTCAATGACGGCTTCCACTAGTGGTTTTGCTACTGCCTTAGTTGCAGTAGTGCTACCAGTCACTGCTGCACTTGGAGGAAGTGGATCCAAACAAGCCGACTTCCCCTACTTCTTGATCCCACTTCCCTGTGATCCTCCAACCCCGCCCCCCCCCCCATGCAGGTATTAGTAGTGGTGGCAGAAGCAGGATCTTCCACCTACTGCTCCAGATCCCGGCACACTGTTAAACTGCAGTGCTACACCGCAAACCAGCGTTAGGTAGATCTAGGAAATATAATTTTCCCTGAGAAAATTGCTGCAATTGCTAGTAGCCCTTAGGGAAATTATATTTCCCAAGTATACTTGGGAGTTTCAGAGAGGTGAGAGACTTGCTGCCACCAGAACCAGCAGCCAAGTAAAATGATGACAAGAGGGGCTTTGAGGGCTGTGGAGGAAGAGGAGCAGGAAACATCTAAAGATGGCTGGATAGGGAGCAAGGAGTTAAATTCACCTCCAGCTAAGATAAATATTACAGGGTCATAACATTCACCTTGTATTTCAAGGGAGCATTACCAAGCCCCCAAGGTTCATATTTACAAACTAGAAAAAATGGATTTTGTCCAACATCATTAATAAAAATCTGTATTTTCCTCCCCTTCAAAACTGCCATGCAGATACCTGCTAACAAGTCTTGGCTGAGTCTGTAGTAATGAAACACACGTTGTAGAGTACTTATTGGTTCTGACCATATTGCTCCATCATATAAATCAATAATTTACCCTATATATATATTTTTAGGAGACGGATCGTTTTCAAACAACTGCTCTGAGCATTCATCCTGATATGTTTGCATGGAGATTGGACTATGCTGGTTATTTATTGAGCATCCATTCTCCTTTGTTTGTGGGAAACTTAGGCAATGTTGCATCAAGCAAACATTATCCCACACTTTCCAGTGCTTTTCCCTGTCATTTTCCTTACTGCCAATGAAAACCCCACCTGTCTTAGGTTTGTTGCGCAAAAGATCCAAACCCGTTTTATTTGCACAACACGAATTTCGGATGAGGAAATTCCACCCCAATATAGGGACCATCCGGAAATGCTCATAGTCTTTTAGACAGAAGGTATCCTAGATGGGGATAGTAAAATGATTAAAACGGTACAGTTTAAGAAGAATTATCAATCTTTATTACGGTCCAGAGACCCAACAAATCATTACAAAGCAATACACAATTCATACAGGTTAAACAAGCATTTTGTTTAGAATATAGGGCTCATTTGATCTTGCAACCACTGATAAAAACTTTGCCACTGCTAATGTTCTAACATTTGTCCGGTCTTCCAGTAGGTACCTGACATAGTGAGCCTCTGATTTTCCTGGGAAAGGTACCAGCAAGGGTAGTATCAGTTCAGCCCTGGCTAGCTCATATTCTGCACAATGCAACAAAATATGTTTTATGGAATCAAACATGGAAACTATATTCTCCCTTGTAGCTTGTGGCACCCCTGAAAGCAGCAAGAAAAACCCACACCTTTGCACCTTTCAGACCTTTCCTGCCAACACCCTGAATAATAAGAGGGCCTTCTGAACCAGCTCCCAGCTATGCCTGTTCAGCATTGCACATGGGCTCAGCTAGCATCCATCACAACACCGGGGGAAAATCTTGGTGGGAAGTGCAGATCATTCATATCAAAATTAATGAGATTTTCTGTCTCTCAAATGTGATGACTGAACTGCGTGCTGACTATAAGAGAAAACCTTCTATGGTTATCAAGCTTTGCTTCCCTCCTCCCTCCCTTTCTCCCTTTCTCTTTTAAGAATGATTGTATAATTGATTAGTCTGTTTGGATATGTTTTTGAATGTGGTGTTCATTTTAATAGTGATTTCTGCTTATTAAACATTCTTGCCTCCCTCCCACTGCTACATCTGAAGATAAAAATCACAGGCGCACCAAACAAACAGAGCTAATTTCACTGTTAACTTTCTCTCTGACACCCTTCTCGTTTTCAAAGCAAATAAATGTGTTATTACAAGGCTGCGCTTTTTCTTCCAGACAGAAGGGTAAGAGAGCTTTTTTTTTTTTTTGAAGCTCCTTCAATCAGAAGCCCTGGCTCTTTACTAAAGCCATCCCCACAGGAGATCAGAACTGTGTTTGAAAACATATGTGATAGAGAGAGGGGGGAGGGAATCAAACCATAAAATGAACTGAGATCACCTTGTAATTGGGCAGAGATGGCTTCCTGCTGCGGTTGGTATTTTTTGTTAAATGCCAGCACTCCTGCATTTCTCACCTTTTGCTGGAAGAGATTGCATACAAAGTCTCTTCAATAGCCAAGGAAATCACAGGCAAGCAGAAGACCTCCCTCTTGGAAAGCAACCACTTCCTGCCGCATTTTGGTGTAGCCATCCTCCTTGCTAGAGAGGAAACTCTTCAGTGCAAAGCAGATGAGGAAGAGGAAGGTACATAATGGAATTAGGTTTTCCACCTGGCCCTGCCATCTGTGCCTTCAACAGCAGCCTGACATGACAGGAAGGGACCAGGTGAAGCCTTTCCAGTTGCTTTTCCTCCACAATGGGAAAAGCTTCGCCCTTCTCAGTTCCCATATTTTATAAAGGCGCAAGTCTAGTTAAAGAGTTGGGGAAACCCTAAATGTAATCTTTTCATTTCCAATATAGAAAAGCAAACACAAAATTTAATAACAGGTGCTCCAAGCAAATGAAAAGCAATAGAGAGAGAGAGGCTGCAGTCGACAGTAGATTATGGTTGTTATTACATAAAGCTGGGAGAGTCAAAACCAGATCAGGTTCTTTCTAACTCTCCTGATGCAGCAGGGCTATAACAGTAGCCTTCTCTCCATCATCCACACCTTTGCTTATAAGCATGGCAGCCATATTATTATGCCATCGATATACATCGGGGTGGAGAATCTGTATCCTTTCGGGTACCATTGCATTACAACTCCTATGAGCCCCAGCCGGCAAGACCAATGGCCAGAGAAGATGGAAGTTATCGTTCAACAATACCCAGAGGATCAAGGGCACATGGTTCTGGGTGGAGTTCTGGACAAAGCCCCAGCTCAGCCTTAGTGACAGTGGGTGACTGGCCTTGGCTAGAGTTTTTCTCGTTTAGTTCACTGACGTAGCAAGTGCCAATGAAAGAAACCCGCCCTGAAAGGCTGTTGTGAGAGCAACGGGATAAGGAGATATGACTGTAGTGTTGGCAACTTTGAAAATAAAGACACTATAAAACTGCGCAGAGGTTTATAAATTGTGATCAAGCAAGTGTGGCACCATATAGGTTTTGTGAGACCCAAATAGGACAACAGCCTTTTTATCACTCATCCCCTAAAGATGTTTGCATAGAAGAACAGTAAGCCTGCAGCTCTGAGAGTTACCTGAGATAAAAATTAATTGCAGCCAATGAGGCTAATTTTTGAGTAAACGTGGATAGGATTGCACTGGTGATTATTGTGCCATTTCACCAAGAAACTTTACTTTCATTAATAAGTTGGTCCATTTTTTTCTAGCATCAATGCTTCTTTACAAACGACTCCTGTCATATGTAAATCTGTGAAGCTTGAAATATGTTTCATTCTGCAACACCTCCAGCCCACCTTCTTATTTTTTCATAAGGCAGACTATTCAATCATGCCCCTCCTTCAGTCTAGCACTGTACAGTCCAGAAACAGATTTAAGCATCTCATCAACTGTTTTATTTTGCAACTAACTATGGCTAGATTGTGTACAATATCTTCAGAATCATGGTGCCCGCCTCATTAATGCCTAAGACCGATGAGGGTTTTTCTGCTGAAACGGCATTCCGGCACCTCTCAGGTGGCCCTGGAAGTGGGGAGAGACACCTGACCAGCCTCAGCAAAGCCCCATTGTGCCTATGGCTCACGAGGAGACCCTCCCTGGAGCCCAAAGGGGATGTCCTCTGCAGGAAAGCCATGCCTCAGCTGAGCAAGCCCCTAGCTGCTCCAACTCATGCAAGCCAAAGAGGTGGGGGGGCTCCTTAAGGTGCTCAGCTGAGGTGCGGAAGGCTCCCTTGGCCTCAGCTGAGCAGCCTCAACAAGCCTCTGGCTTATGAGGAGACCCTCTCTCCCCAGCCGAAAGAGATCCTCCTAGGGCACTGACAGAAGTGCGTTCTGGCACCTTTTTGTCTAGAAAAGAAAGCACTAAGGCTGTAAAGTACCACTAAGCTCAGTGGGCCTGACTTCTGAATAGACATGCAGTAAGCATGTAGAAGTGCACATGCTTCATTTTGTTTTGTTTTGGTACAAGAGATAATGTGGTGTTGCTTCATAAATATGCTTGCTGAATGCAAGTCCTACACCTATACATTTTGAGAGGGAGATAGAGAGGACCAGTAACAAAGACTGTGTGTGTTAATGAATATATCTTTTCATTTAAATAGCTTTGCTCATGATCTCTTTTTTAAAATCTGCCACTGTATTTTCAACGAATTGCTGGAAGAATCAATAGTTCATATTTCTAAGAATGAGCAAGAAAGGAATGGGGAAGCAGATAGACATATTGTTTGCAATGAAAGAACCTGAAATGTCAACCATTCATTGTCATGGTCATCCATTTCTGCAGATGCACCTATCAAAACCATGGTTTTGTTTGTTTGTTTTTTTAATATGGCTTTAAAGGTGTGGACTATTATCAAAAAAAGAGCTTTCCATTTCCAGGAAAAAATATGATACGTAGAAATTGTGGACTATCACTGGGTGGAAAAGCTTTACTGCTCGTTTGAGGCACCTGGAGAAAATTAGCTTAGCTTACTCTTTCTCTTACTCTTATATTTATATCCCACCTTTTTCCCTGACAGAGACTCAGCAGCTTACAGATAAAATAGAAACAGCTAAAAACACTGGAGGGGCAGTGGGAACAATCATTAAAAAACAATTAAACATCAACAGAATTGAAGCAATATATACATACACACCAACTCATATTGGTGTTATCCTTCAGGTGCCCAGGCCCCACACCATATGGGTCTGAAGGTAACAATCCGTATTTCAGATTGTCCTAGAAACAGTTCCGTGCATATATTCGAAACCATCTTCATGGGTAGTCCCACATAAAGCGAATTGCAATGCTCTTAACGCAGTGGTACTTCGGGTTAAGAATTTAATTCGTTCCAGAGGTCCGTTCTTAACCTGAAACTGTTCTTAACCTGAAGCACTACTTTAGCTAATGGGGCCTCCCGCTGCCGCCGCTGCACGATTTCTGTTCTCACCCTGAAGCAAAGTTCTTAACCCGGGGTAATATTTCTGGGTTAGGAGTCTGTAACCTGAAGCGTCTGTAACCCAAGGTACCACTGTATTACTATTTTGTTTCATTATATGGCCCTCACACTGGATGGGGCTATACAAGCTCATAGGTGTTTATTTTGCTTGGCTAGTTAGCATAGGCGCCGACTCCATGGGGCTTGAGGGGGCCCGAGCCCCCTCAAAAATTCGTTTGGGGGGGCTCCGCCCCCCCAATAATCTCCGGCGCCCCTCCAGCAGAGCGCCATCGCCGCCCCTCCCCCAGCCCAAAATGCACAGGGGGGGCGGGCTGCATGCCTCCTGCCCTCCCTCCCGAGCAAAAGCTCCACCCAATTTCCTTTGGAGCTGATTAATAGGCGCAGCACGCTCTCCCCTATTCGCTCACGAGGAGGCGGCGCCACTTTATTTGCATATTCATGAGCTTATTTATTATTCATGAGCTTTCCCGGGCCCCCCCAATATTTTTTATAAGTCCGCGTCGCTGCTAGTTAGGGATCATCCATGTGGGGGGGGGGATCCATTTTTTTACAGGTATAAACCACATCCCCAGTAAAGCCACATGCTCCTTAATGGAGCTGTCTAGGAGAGAACAAATAGATGCATAGGTGATTGGGAATTTGGGGTATGTGTGAGAGAGCTGTCTTTTGCTCTGTGCTGTTAGTGGCCCTGTTTGCTCTCTGAACTTTGCACATTGTAGAAATTCTTCGGGGCGAGTTAGCAGCCATGGACATAAATGGCAAGGGAGGGAACGAACGAACACACACACACAATGCACTCTGATATGCTTCAATTACTACAGTGCAGTTCCTGGAAGCATTGACTCAGATGCTAAATGCTGGATCCAAATCTGCAGCCAAGGAGAGAAACAAAGCAATTCTGAATAGGCCCATGTTGTTTACAATGACTTCAGGACCGCATGTTGCCACCTACCTCAGCCTCAGCAGCGCAGCGTGCCGGCTGCTTTTCTATTGAGCAGCTGAAAGCCGTCGAGGGAAGGTGAGCAAGGACGCTGAGGGGGAGCACAGATCTTTAGGTTGCATGTTGGTGAACTTAATGAATAGTTAGCAGGCAAGGACTTGAAGGCCAAAACCTGTCAGGCTGTCAGGCACTGCCTGCCATTTCGATAAAGGGCGCTATGGAAGTGCGAGTGATTGAGAGATTGATTGATTTGTTTTGCCGAGTCTCCTTTGTGGCCTCCTGGGTAAATTTCTGGCCACACCTCTCTGCCTCAAAGCACTTGCTCTGCCTGCTGTTGCTATTCCTCCCCCCTCCTTTTCTATTTTTTTTTTATTTGTGCGTAATGAAAATTTGTTATAAGCCTTCCCTTTCATCTGTACATGGCAGGCTGTCACGCAGAAACAAGCCATTCTGGAACCTTGCTTCCTTCCAAATTGCTAAATATTTTTCTTCGAATGGCTTCCCTAATGGGCTAGTATAATAAGAGTGGCATGCTCTCTGCCCACGCCGAAGATGCCAGAGCATTTGTCCAGTGCACATGTGTGCCGGGCGCAATAAACTCAGTGCCTGGACTGGCCCACACTGCAGCGCTGCTGCCCATCAAAAACAACAACAACAGGAAACAACGGGATTGCACATTCTGCGTGCACGACATGTACACTTTCCTCTTTCTCAAGTGGGGGGGGGGAATGTAGCTTAAAGAGAAGAACGGGGGCCATGCAATCTGCTCTTGGGAAGGCAGCGCACTTGTTTCCATTCCATAAGGTGAGACCTGATGGCAGTACCAGGAGGGTTGTGCTAAGCGCAAAACAAGCCATGCGAAGAGTGACAGAGCTGGGCTTGCTAATGGCCTGGCCTGCCCAGGCCAGATTTTTATTGACTCCAGTTGCTGCTTTTCGGAGGGGCAGGCACCAGTGCTCCCCACGGCCAGCCGATCCATGTGCTATATGCTAAACTGTTGCTGACCCACTGCTTTATGAGCCTAAGTGGTTATGCAGGAACAGAAGTGAATAGGTTGTGCGCGATAAGAAAATAATTTGCCAAAAACTGCAACAATAAAGAAGGCCTGATGGGATCTCTTATGGCATGAATAGCCTGGAGCAGCTGCAGATTTCTCTCTGCTTTCACAATTATTTTCATTTTTATAACAGCTAAAAGCGAAATATTGTCCAGGAGCTTCCACAAATGCAGCATTTCCATAGATTTTGTGCGTGCATTAAAAAGAAAGAAAGAAAGAAGCGGAGCAAAAAAAGTTTCTGGATAAAAAAATCCCTTGGTATGTCAGCCAAGGCCAGGTTCCTTTTGCAGGCATCCTGCTGGGTTTATTCAGTGTCAGGACAGTACCCGAAATATCCCACTGCACTGCTTGTATTTTTCTAGACTGCCTAGATATGTAGAGGTGCCTGATTTTTGTCAGTAAAGGCACGTTTCAAACCACCATTTCAGTACAGATGTAGGAACGAAACCTTCAAACCTGTATTTCTCTCACACACTCTTTTGCCATTGCACCCCTCAATTCTACATCACCTCTACCTCCTCCACCCAACCCTGCTAGACTACCGCAGAGCTGCCTTCAGACATTTACAGAAGGTCATATAATTTTTTATTTCTTTGACACCTGATGGGAGGTCGTTCCACAGGGCAGGCAACCACGAATGAGAAGGCCCTCTGCTGGGTTCCCTGTAACCTCCCTTCTCTCAAGTCCATAGCTGTCAACGTTTCCCTTTTTTAAAGGGAAATTCCCTTATTCAAAATAGAATTCCTCGCAAGAAAAGGGAAAAGTTGACAGCTATGCTCAAGTCCTCTTCATCACTCTTGCACAATATTAAAACCACCAAATGGAAATGGATAGTGTGCCACCTCATCACAAAAAAGTATAAACTTCCATTCTGCCCATTATGAAACATGAGATCTAAGGCTGTTTTAGCATTTACCCATGTGTAATTTCTGGAATATATATATATTCCATGCAGAGGTACAAAATACCTATGTTGCATGTCCACAATGGGAGAAGGTGGCAGAGAGTAGTGAAGGAATGACTGAAGGAAGGTGAGTGGGGAAATGCCTCCAGATACATTTCATCAAGTTCTGCCTTCTGATGTGGATAGCAAGCAGTAGTATAGTATTGAATACCTATACCGATGACATGGTACATATAGAAATGCAGGTGACGCTGTGGTCTAAACCACTAAGCCTCTTGGACTTGCCGATCAGAAGGTTGGCGGTCTGAATCCCCGTGATGAAGTGAGCTCCCATTGCTCTGTCCCAGCTCCTGCCAACCTAACAGTTCAAAAGCATGCCAGTGCAAGTAGATAAATAGGTACTGCTGCGGCAGGAAGGTAAACGGCATTTCTGTGCGCTCTGGTTTCCATCACAGTGGATTAGTCATGCTGGCCACATGACCCGGAAAGCTGTCTGTGGACAAACACCGGCCCCCTTGGCCTGAAAGCAAGATGAGCGCCCCAACCCCATAGTCACCTTTGACTGGACTTAACCGTCCAGGGGTCCTTTGCCTTTTTTTTTTTTTAACCTACATATAGAAACTAACATGCCACACATAGAAATATGTCAAGTTTTAACACTGCATTTGTGATACAAGGCCCCTGGCTGGAAGCACCTTAAGGTAATGCCCACACTGAATTATTTTGCTGCAGGTCCCACTAGTTATGAAGGAAAGCTATGGTCTATTCAGAACCCCTACTCTGAATTTCTTTGCTCTTCCATTTGTTATGATCCATTTATTAAAGAAAAGGTCCAGATGGTGTTTTAAATGGGACTTTCTGTTGAACAAACACAAAATGGAGGTCATCCATGGTTTGTGGGGTGAAGCGAATAATGATGAGCGCCTCCACCCCTCAAGCTACCATTTTGTGTCTGCTTCTGTCGTCCAAGTTGCCGTGTTATGACTAGAGCCTACTGATGAGCTCTGAATCTTGGTGAAAAAACCAGAAGGACCTGTAAGTCTGAAGCATGCCCATTTCTGGTCTAGAGTGACTCACTGTGGACACCAGGACATTGTTCCCAAAGCTGTGCTCTTATTGGACTCCACCCCCCCCCCCAGTCCCAGCCAATGTTCAGCAATGGTGGGGCAGGCATTCCAAGAACATCTGGAGAGCACCAGACTGGGGAAGGGGGGCAACCAGGAGAATTCTGCTTCAAAACCTGGATTATCCTAACAGATGCTTCTTCACTACCCTTACCAAAGCCAGACAGAGAGGACATATCAGTATCAAGTCAGGTACAGACAGGAAAAGTCACAGGATGTTACAGCAGGGTTTAGAGGCTTTCTATTGATACAATAGGGTTTCTATTGATACAAATAGGGACGCGGGTGGCGCTCTGGGTTAAACCACAGAGCCTAGGACTTGCCGATCAGAAGGTCGGCGGTTCGAATCCCCGCTCGGTCCCTGCTCCTGCCAACCTAGCAGTTCGAAAGCACACCAGTGCAAGTAGATAAATAGGTACCGCTCCTGGGGGAAGGTAAACACCATTTCCATGTGCTTCTCTGATTCGCCAGAAGCGGCTTAGTCATGCTGGCCACATGACCCGGAAGCTGTACGCCGGCTCCCTCAGCCAATAAAGCAAGATGAGCGCCGCAACCCCAGAGTTGGCCACAACTGAACCTAATGGTCAGGGGTCCCTTTACCTTTACCTTATTGATACAAATACAGAAAACTATTCAATCTTGCTGGAGTAATAGATGTGGACATGGGATGTGGCCCTTCAGAAAGACTGTGATGGATTTTGGGTGGGTTTTGTTCTTGGTTGTCCAAGCCCTGATTTATTTCACTGGAATAATACCGATCCTAGATAACTATTCAGACCTTCCAAGTGTCCCTATTTTCCAGGGGCAGTCCTGGATTTACAGAAACTGTCTGTATTTGACCCCAGAATGTCCCACTTTTTGCTAGGACGTCTCTATTTTCATCGGAGAAATGTTGGGACGTCCCTATTTTCATTGGAGAAATGTTGGAGGGGATGAACTATCCTTAAAACAAAAAGTGTAAAATATTCTGAATCCATGGTGCATTATAGCCAATATATCCAAATTACCAGATCTGGTCTGCCTAGATGAAGTTGTGGGTGACTGGTGGGGAGTTGACACTCTTAAAGTGTAGAATATAAAAGTACGCTGACAGACCCAGTTGTGTCTGACTACACACATTAAATTTCCAGAGACAGACACAAGAGTGACTTGCAGGATTGCTCCCATGTTGTTAGATTGCATTATATGAAGTGACCCTCTGCATAGTAAGATCTGCTAGACTGGATAGTTTGCAACCAAGGTAGCATTGCTTCTGAAACACATTATAAACTTGGGTAATTAAAATACACAGGTTAAAACTTGAGCTTTGAACTGACCCATATTTCCTCAACAGCCTTTGGATCTTTTTAATGGCACAACTTAGCAAGGCAGATTTGAGCTTCATCTCTGCAGAACCCAAATCCACTTGTTTAAGTGGAATATTTTTCTGTTTATGCTGCAGGCTAAACAAGGAGGTTTACCTAGGGTCTCTTGTTAAAATGAGCCATCTGTGGCAGCTGTGGTAATTATACCAAGCCCACTGTACCTTTCAAGCACAGCTCTTAAGTTTGTGTTGAAACTTTGAAAAACAAGTGGAACAACTGCTCAGAGGGCAGGGTGATAGCAAGGTGCTGCATATTTTTCTTAATGTCCATTCTGCGCTGAGAGCATCGTGAGTCATTCTGAAATTAAGCTACAGTAATTGTATATGTTCAGAGAGCAAACATCATAAAAACATTAGGATGGAACTTCCTCAGCACAAATCCATGGGTTGGCAGTACATTAAATATGTGCCAGTAGGCAACTTACCTGTGTACACACAGCTGTTTGGGTCCCTGGGGTACAAAATTCAAATAATTTAATGGAGGCACAGTTTACAAAATGAATTTCCAAAATTCCTACTGTAAAGTCTTTTTTACTAAAGTTGTAATGCAGGGGTGGTGAACCTGTGGCCCTCCGGTCATTGTTGGATTCCAGCTCCCATCAGCCCCAGCCAGCATGGTCAGTTGTCATGGATACTGGGAGTTGTAGTTCGGCATCACATGGAGGCCCACAGTTTCTTCATCCTTGCTATAATGAGCTACATTGGCGTAATTTAGGTTTGCCTTTTATTTATAGCCCTGGTCATAGAAAGCAGTTTAAGATGGATGAGCAACTTACCACATGGTGAGATTTTCTATCATGGCTTTGTTTGGGTGTTTATGTTAAAGAAAATGTGCTGGAACTGAAAGTAAATGGGATAAAAACAGAGTCTTGCTCCAGCTTGTAAAATAAGAGTATTCAGAAGCATACTGCCTCCCAGCAGTGAAGCTAGAGCACAGCCATGATGGCCAGTAGCCACTGGTACCCTTTTCCTTCATGGATTTGTCTAATTCTTTTTTTAAGCAGGGGGCAGGAAACTTTTTCATCAGGGGGCCGGTCCACTGTCCCTCAGACCTTGTGGGGGACCAGACTATGTTTTTTTGGGGGAGGGAATGATGCAAGAGCACCACGAGCCCCGGTGGCTGCTTACCTGTGTCATGCGAGCGGCAGGGGCTGGCAGCGGAGGGACGATGAGTGGCGTGCGAAAGGGCTCAGGAGAGGGGCTGCTGGCGGCTGCTCAAGCGCTGCTGCTGCTGGCACCAACAGAACCCAGCCCTCTTCCTCCTCTAGGCAGGGCAGGGAGAAGCCAGGAGGAGGGAGGGAGGAGCTGCTGCCTCTGCTGCCGCTGAGGGAGGGAGAGGGAGGGAGAGGAAAAGAACGAGCGTGTTAGCGATCCACGCAGCAATTCCTGGACCGTCTGCGGGCCGGATACAGAAGGCAGTTGAGCCTGATCTAGCCTGTGGACCTTAGTTTGCCGACCCATGTTTTAAGCCATCCAAGTTGCTGTCCATCACTACAACTTGGGTGGCTTTCAGAGGGCAGTAGTTACTCTGACCCTAGGCAGAGCCTAAATGATTGCATGTATATCGTAGCAAAATATAAAGTTGCCATTTCCCTTAGTGTGCAAACTGATGTCTACTTACACCTGATCCTATTTCTCACAAACTCTGAGTTTTTTATCAAGAAATTGCTGCCTCTATCCTTCCACAGGAAGAATTTCCCACTTAACTGATCTTTGGTCTCTGTTAGACAATAAGCTAATGGCCATCTATAATCTATTATTGGGCTTTCTGATATTCTCTGGAGGTCTGGAAGCGCAGGTTTAGACTTCTCACCAAGCGGAAAGATTTAAGCCATTTTAAAAATGTTTATGCCCTCCCCACAAAAAGCAATTAAAATTGGAAAAGGAAAGTTGCTAATTACCGACTCTGGTTCTCTACTTTGACGCTCCAGTTCTTAACACCAAGCCAGCACCAGGCTAGTCCTTAGCCTGTTTAAACACACACCAAAAACAGGCACTAAACCTTAAATCTGTCTGGAAGCTGCGCAATTTGAGTTAGGCAGCAATCCTTCACCTATTTATCTGAACTCAATGGGACTTACATCCAAGTAGACAAGTATAGGATTACACTGTTTGAAGCCCTGCCTGCTGTGCTTTAGTTTTTATTTTTTAAGGCTGTCACACAGTTAATGAAATCTTAGTCAATTTTATGAGTTTTGGTCAACAAAGCAATTAATTAATCAAATCTATACAAATTTCAGTGCAAGAAAGAACTAAAAACATAGATTTTCTTTGTTTTTAAGTGATGTGTGCATGTGCATCAGCAGGAATCATTTTAGAAGCGTGGGGTTATTGAATTGTTAATTATGATATTATATATTTTTGTGTTTTTATACTGTGATTCTCGGATGAAGGGCAGTATACAAATTTATAAATAAAATAAAAAGAGGCATTCCCCATCTGCTCTCATTCAGGATGGAATGCCTCTGCTAAGATGGGGCTTGCCACCCACAGTTTTTATGAGTACTTGTGCTGAAAATAATTTTAGATTGCTTTGAAATTTTCTGATGGAGTAATTAGGGGCAGCACTACTGTATCCAAATATTTTATATCAGTTAACCTAGCCTCTTAATCAACTGAATGTTTCATCCTTAGCTTTTTATTGGAATGTAGTTCACCCCCCACCCCAAGCACAAGGCATTGCAACTACGGCATAGTGAATTGAGCAGAATGGAAGGTAAAAGGTAGGCTCCAAATTTTGCACAGTGTTCCACTGAAATTTGAAAGACCAAAGTCCACACCTAGCCCCCCTCCTCTAATGGACATTACCTTGTGTGGGGAGATGCTCAAAACATGCATAGAAACATCTCTCCAGGTTCAGCCCATGTTGCACTGAGGAACTTTGAAAAGCAAAAGGACACAGATTTAGGCTCACCTTGGTCCAAGACTGAACTCTTCACTATTTGTTGTGTTTGCAAATTCTAATTTTCAGTAACATAACAGTGACCTCTTGCAAATCTTCTTTTTTTACTTTAATTTCCACTTGTTGGATGAAAGGAGTTCCCCTTCCATGTGCTTTCATCTAACAACATCAGCTCTTCTAAAGCTTACCTTAATTGCCAGTAACTTGCTAATTATCTCAAATGCTAATAACCTCAAATGAAGTTGTAGCACCAACCCTCTGGAATACTTTCCCCAAAGAATTTGGGAAGCTCCATCTGTTGGATTCTTCAAACGCCTCCTAAAAATCTCTGTTGTTTACCCAGGCCTGTTTGAATGCTTTGAAAGTGTTATCCTGTTCACTTGCTGACTTGCTGTTTTAAATGATGGGTTTTAAATGTATTTATTGTATTCTGATCTTTTATTTGTATTTTATCATGCTTATTGTATTTTGGTTTTATAATTTCTGGAAACTGCCTAGGGATTTCTACCCGTAATAAGAAGCTTTCTATACATTTTCTAAATAATTGAAATGAAGAAATTAACATTCTGTAGCACTGTTTGGTGAGTAGAACACAATAAATATCATGGTCGAAGTAGATCTTATTAAAGAATGAAAGACTTTAGTCTTATATAACACCCTATATCCTTTTAAGGTACATTCTGACTTCAAAGAATCTGTGTGCCCAGACACAAAGAGTCTGTGCCTTACAGTGCAATCTGATACAGGTGCTTCAGAAGTAAGCAACATTGTGTTCAGTGGGGCTTAGTCTCAGGTAAGTGTTCATTCATGTAAGAGGGCTGAAGATCCAGAATTCAGGACCTTAATTCAAGTTGTTGTTTAGTCATTTAGTTGTGTCCGACTCTTCGTGACCCCATGGTCCAGAGCACGCCAGGCACTCCTGTCTTCCACTGCCTCCCGCAGTTAGGTCAAACTCATGCTGGTAGCTTCAAGAACACTGTCCAACCATCCCGTCCTCTGTCGTCCCCTTCTCCTTGTGCCCTCAATCTTTCCAACATTAGGGTCTTTTCCAGGGAGTCTTCTCTTCTCATGAGATGGCCAAAGTATCAGAGCCTCAGCTTCACGATCTGTCCTTCCAGTGAGCACTCAGGGCTGATTTCCTTAAGAATGGATAGGTTTGATCTTCTTGCAGTCCATGGGACTCTTAAAAGTCTCCTCCAGCACCATAATTCAAAAGCATCAATTCTTCGGAGATCAGCCTTCTTTATGGTCCAGCTCTCAATTCCATACATCACTACTGGGAAAACCATAGCTTTAACTATACGGACCTTTGTTGGCAAGGTGATGTCTCTGCTTTTTAAGATGCTGTTAATTCATACCCTCCAACATTTTTCCAATGAAAATAGGGATGTTCTATTCAATAAGAAGAACAAGAATAATAATGTTATTATTTACACCCTACCCATCTGACTGGGTTGTCCCATCCATTCTGAGTAGCTTCCAACATCTATAAAAGCATAATTAAACATTACAAAACTTCCCTATACAAGGCTGCCTTCAGATGTCTTCTAAAGGTTGTATAGTTACTTATCTCCCTGGCTTGGGGGTCTCATAACTCAATTCCCTCCAACATTTCTCTGATGAAAATAGGGACGACTTAAGGAAAAGCGGGATATTTCGGGATCACATCAGAAACTGGGACAGCTTCTCTAAATGTGAGACTGTCGCTCGAAAATAGGGACACTTGGAAGGTCTGTTAATTTAGTTGTTCACATTTCTCTCTCTAGATATTGAAGGCTATGTTGATAATCCCACTCAACGACACAACAATAAAATTAATAGGATCAATCCAAACAGTGGGCTGCTACCTAAATTCTTACCATTAAATAAGTTGGTGACAACTACTCTTCTACCATGTGCTGTTTCTTCTATACTTTGACTTCAGAATCATGAAAGCACTGAAATATTCTGCAGGAAATGAGAGAGAGGAAGAAAACTTTTTTGAATGGGAGACAAAAAACTGATTTCCTTGGTTGACTTTCAGTGTCAAATGCAGGCCAGTGAGAATGATACACATAACATTGCTTGAACTGGAGGCAAATCTACATTGTGATGCTTTTATCTGCCTTAATGATCCACCTCAATTTGATATGGAGGAACATTCATACCCAGAGCCACCCCTTTGTACAGGTGACTACAACTACTGCAGCTTCTATAAACACTGTCCGAAATCTTTCAGGAGCTTCCATTGTATAAAACAGTGATAATGCTTCATGTATTTTTCCTCCTACAATGCTGTGGATAAAAACAGATGTTGAGCCAGAATTATTCACCCATCGCTGTGAAACTAAAGAGGGCAGACATTGGACAAAGGGTAACTCCAAAGTGCAACAGGGCCGTAGCCCAGCCATGCATCGCAAGCAAAAGGTCCCATGTTCAGTTCCTGGCACCTCCAGCTATGGCTGCTTGGAAGCTTACAGAGATGCTGCCAAGTTAGTGTAGACAAAAGTGAGCTAGATGCACCTAGGATCTGACTCAGTGTGAGGCAACTTCCTGTGTTGCTATGGCCTGCTCCAATATTTTCTTCATCGTGCTGGAGAAGAACGCCAATGAGGCTGTGGCGATTCCTCCTATCTGTGTCTGACAGACATTATAGAGACGCCTAACCACAGAGAGCCAGCAAGGCACAGACAGGGAGACAGACAAGATTATTTCCCTTTTCAGGGACTCTTAGTCTGCCGTGGTGCCTTCCTTATTCATAGGACTCTTTTTCCCCAGATGGTCACCCAGAACCACTCAATTACATTTATTATTCTGTCAAATACAATGTGCAATAAAGAGCCAGTCCCCAAATGATGGGTACCTGTGTTCATAGCTCGACGGAGAAAACCCATAAATCACATATGGAGGGCAATGCATATGTGCGCTCTCTTTCTTGCTTCACCTTTTATTATCTTAGGACTGAAAAGTTAATAACCCAGTGGGTAATCACGCCATTATCAGTTTACATTGTAGTAAAGCCCATTCAAATGATGATTACATATGTTAATGAGCATCGTTATAATACACTACACAGTACATTACCTTCAGTAAATATAATTGTTTATGCACTTTAATGAGGGATATAATGCCCCAAAACTAATGGCATTGACTGAATTGTGATTTATTGCTGAGGAAAAAACTTTGCCATTAGGAAAGGAAATCTGACAGGCCCTTTTTATGTTTACCTAACTTCCACCCCCCCACCCCACCCGCCTTCTCTAAAAGCTGCCACTCATCCCTCCCTCCCTCTGCTTGCAAGAAGAAAACAGCACAAGCCGCGCTAAGAGTGTTCCTTGTCAAAGGCTTCCTCCACCTGAAGAAGCAGGAGGTGGGTTCATTGAGAGGGTTTAATGAAGATCATTATGTTTACCCCTTAGTAAGGCTTAATGCATTATCTGGCAACCAAACTGATGCCACGTCAGAATTTTGGCTGCAAATCAAGCAACAGGGAACCCAAATGTTAAACGGTGGGCTTGGGAAAAGAAAAGAAAAGAAAAAGATGACATTTTGGCCAAGGGTCCTCCATCAAGCAACTAAACAAGGGAAATAGTTTAGCTTTCTGAGTAGATGAAATGGTAGAGGAAACTCCACATGGTAAGTTCACTCCCTAGGAGTTTTTATTCTTGGTAGGCTGGGAAACAGATGTCATTCTTGCCTTACTCCCTGAACAAAGAAGGGAGGGCGGTATTCAAGTTGACAACACAATCACAATTGATTTTGGATACACTGTGCTGATTAATTTATTTATTGCTTGCTTGCTTGCTTGCTTTGTTGGTGTACTTTTACTGCTGTGACTTTTCCACTGGAAAAGCAAGCTGCGTTCTCCATGCTTTTAGCAGTTATTAATTCCCTCACCCCAATTTCATTCATTGCCAAAAGTTGCATTGTCTTCCTCAGTTGTATAACTCTAGTTCAGGTATCTGCTTGTCTTTGCAGAGAATTTACACCCAAATCCTTCTTTTCTTCCTCCAGCAAGGCTATATCTAATAAATACATGTTTTCCCCAAGTCTTGACATTGTGTCTGAAACACAAAGTCGTACCAAAGCTTCACATTGACATTTGCCAGGTTCAACAGCAAGCGGCAATAAAACTAGAGAAGTATTTAATGAATCAGGATGAATAATAGAGAAACCCACCAAGCACCAATACTCCGCAACCACTGCCTGTAATTCACTTCTCAAAGCATCTCAAAAATGGATGCTAAGAAGGTGAAGAAACTCAATATATGAGGATGTACCCAGTGTTAGTCATATTCAGAACACAGACCCAGTGAAATGGATGGACATGACTAAATAAGGTCGATTCGTTCCAGTGGGTCTACCTTGAGTAAAACTTGGTTTGATATACAGTGGTACCTCTGGTTAAGAACTTAATTCGTTCTGGAGGTCCGTTCTTAACCTGAAACTGTTCTTAACCTGAAGCACCACTTTAGCTAGTGGGGCCTCCCGCTGCTGCCGCTGCGCGATTTCTGTTTTCATCCTGAAGCAAAGTTCTTAACCCGAGGTCCTATTTCTGGGTTAGCGGAGTCTGTAACCTGAAGCATCTGTAACCTGAAGCGTCTGTAACCTGAGATACCACTGTATAACCCGTTGTACTTTTCAGCCTTCAATGTCTTTATATTAAGAAACTCAGCACACAGTAGATTCTATAGTGGAGAATAAAGTGCAGATTCAACAGCCTTAATAGGACCAGGTTGCTCAAGGCAGGAATCCATGAAAAGCCACTGCCACATAACCTTGATTAGTTTCAGTTTGGTGATCTTAGGGTCAATGTATCTTGCTGTTAACCAGATGGTTGGTGGTTTGAGCCCACCCAGGGATGGCTATGGGCAGGATTCCTGCATTGCAAGGACTTTGACTAGATGACCCTTAAGATCCCTTCCAACTCTACAATTCTATAATTCTATGACGTCATTATAGCATCAGGACTGCTGCTAGAGACAGGCTGTTAGGGTGTGCAAATGTTTCCTGCCGATATGACAATGTGGGTGGGTTTTACACAGACTGGTGGTCACCATATCCATCATCAGGAAAGACTTACGTGGGGGGGGGGAGGAGTCCCTCACCCTTCCTCCTAATTTGTAGTTTGGCTCCCTTATATGATCCAGACGTATTTTTATTTATTTTTATTATAAATGGACAGGTTACCTCTTCAAGGAAGATGCAAGTCCACAATAAAGCAGTCCAATAATACAAGACACTGAAACTGGTACACTAATACAAGCCACAGAATAAGACCACATGGAACACTATGGCACCTTGAGAACCAAAAATTTTAAGTTTATGTGGGACAGAACCCACTTCATCAAATGCAATGAAGTCTCATCCTCACTCTTTTGTTGTTGTTTTTGCTGAACAGACAAAGGCTATGTACACACTATTCCTTTAGAGCACATTTCTCTCAAAGCATTCTGGGCACCATGGTTTACCCGTCACAGAGTTACAATTCCCAAACATCCTTAAGAAACTACAGTACCTAGAATTCCTTGAGGGTCAGGGGAATGTGCTTCAAATGTATAGCTTTAAAAGTATATTGTGTATGCAGTCTATCACAGCTATTCTCAAGACCAGCAAAAGTAGCTTATCTGCCTAGCTTGTGAAAGCCATCCTGAGTGTGCTTTGCCTACGTTTTCCCTTGAAGGTAATAATTGGCTTCCCAAAGACATTTGCTCCATATTGCAATCTGCTTCCTGCCTTTAGTACCATATAGTATAGGCCACAAAGGTTGATTTTTTTGAGAGGTTTTGGCAATTGATAGGGTGATATTTGCGCAGAAGGCTGAGCTGAATCAGATACCATGTGGCTGCTTCTGACTATAATTTTGTGAGCCATGATCTTAAACACATTTACTTGGAAGTAAATTCCACTGAAGTCAATGAAGATGTCATTTCCAAGTAAATGAGCTTAGGAATGGACTCTAAGTGGAACTCCTTAAAGTTGCATACTCAAGGATGTGTGACAATGATGATGATGAAAATGTGCAAAACTTTTCACAGTTTGCAATTGTATTTCAACTAGTTTGAAAGTCAGTAGTCTTACACAAAAAAAAAGCATCCCCCAAACCCACTGACATTGAGCTGCAATTTGTGGTAAGATCTAATTAATTTTTTTGCTCCTAAGAATAATTTATTATTTACACTTCTTATTATATATGTATTTTAGCTTCATTAGTCTGCAATGCTGGAAAAAATTATACCTTCAAGTCCTATTTATCAAATTAATGGTGCAATTTCATAGTGACACATTCCACATTCATTAAACCAAGTACAGTAAAAATACATTTAAATTAGATTAGTGTGATGTAATAAAGATCCCAGAGTATGGGATAATATTCTGGCCATAAAGGCACGCCCAGACTCAGTTGAAAGCAACTTTGAGATAATTTTTAAAAATTGATTTTGGCAGTGGTGTAAGGGCAAGAATCAGTAATAATGCTCCCCCCCCTTAGTTCTGTATCTGCTGGGTGAATACGATTCTTTAAGGCAGCACTAAAAGGGCGCGGGGGCGGGAAGTGAATGTTCTTCTATAGCTGTTATAGAAGCCCACCACAAAATGAGCCAGCAAACATTGACTTTACAGATTAAAGTGCCACAAGGACTGAACCAACAAATCTGTAAATTAAATAGAACATATCTACAGTCACTTTTGTGCTGAACCAGACTTGCAATCATCTTGCAGTCTTCAGGACTAGTAACTTGATATTTATATATATGGATGCTAAGACTGTAGCATAATTTTCTTGGTGCAAGATTTGGGTGACAATATTGCATTTCATTTGTTTGTTAGCACAGGTAGTACAATAATACTGCGTCAAAGATTGCTCTGTAAGGTGCCTTATGATCATAACATTCGGCATAGTGTGCCTCATCATTTAAATTATTTGGCATGTGACTCCATGAGAATGGTTCAATCCAGCCTGCAGATCAATATATTATTTATAGAACCGCCTACTGTATTATATTATATCAATACTACTACCAAGAGTAACAACCTTCGGTAAATCCTATTATTTCCACAACTATACTAATAACACGAGGAAGTACAGATAAAATAAAAGTTTATGTCCATAGTTGCTTTGCAGACACCTCCTCTGGTATGGTATAAATATAATATATGAGGCTTGGCGGTGTAATACAGTTTTTATTTCAGTTTTTTAGGGATGGCCATGCACATCCATAACTCATGAAAATAAAAAGTGTATTACACTGCCAACTGTTACATATTCTCTAGTAAAGCAAAAACGGCAAGATAAATTTATTTTAGGGCTGCTTCTTTTTTTGCCTACCCCCCACCCACTGCGTGCTTAGCTGATACGGTCATGATGAAGTGTTGGGAATGAATATTATTTACTGAGCTTCTTTTCTATGGCAAAACCACAGCCGGTGCTGTCTAGCTGTCCGTCACGTCTGCCCGCCAGATCTTGCACACGTTTCCATTTCCAGGTCCTTGCCTGTTGTTGGTTTTGATTTGATGCTGCTCTGTTTTCTACTGTTCCCTGAGAGCGAACGGAAGAAAGATGGCTTCTCCATTCTCCTGGTTCCTAGGCTTGCTGAGGTACATGCCCCCTCATGTCTTAAGAGCCCAAACATCTGTGCAACACATGTGCCATAGGCAGCACTTCTCGAACGTATGCATAATAGAGCCAGTGAAGAAGTATCCCAGCTGCACAGTGAACAGGAGGGAAAGAATTTATTTAATTTATAGACAGAATGGTAAACATGGTAGATTACTTAGCTACAAGCAGGCTAATGGGGGCGGAGAGGAGGCACAGAAAATCCCTCACTTGCTTTTCAAAAGCACAATTCTTTTCTAATAAGACTGAGCTCACAAGGACAGAAAATATCTCCACATGGTTCCATCTCCATCATGAGTCTGTCTAACCCTTTGTCATTCTGCCATTTCCCCTGGTTGACCCCCCCCCCAAGTCACCATGCTCTCCCTGCTTATGTGAACCCTGTGGGAAATCTTACAAAATTATGCAAATTCTATAGGAAGGGCTGTAACAAAGTGGTCGAACATCTGCTTTGCATGCAGAAAGTTTAATTCCAAGGATCTTTAGGTAGGCCTGGAAAAGAGAGCCCTGTCCGAAACCCTGGAGGATCACTGGCAGACAGTATACATTGACCAAGTCTGTATACAGCAGATTCCCACATTCCCATTTTGTGCAAAAGCTCATCTTCATTTAAGCAACAGCTAAAATGAATTCACACATAACATATACACCCCAAACTTTCTTCAGAATTCTCCTTTGAGAATTTTGATAGTGAAAGTTCTCCAAATAGTCTTCAAATAGTCAAATATCCAGCAAATCTCTGGCAGTTCACAATGTATTTGACAACCCATGTGGTTTCTAGTAATTTTTCTGAGCTATGGCTAGGGACATGTCACAGGTACGACAGACTTATCTAAACAAGTTAAAAAAAACTGCAGAAAAGGCACCAAGTATATTTGTGATTTGTGAAGGCTGCTTCCATGGTTCAGAATGGCTGGCAACATGGAGAAAGTATTCCACTTTCTTTCTACCTAGCATGTAGTTTGGAGTAATGATTTGGCCATTGCCTATATACTAAGATTGTATCCTTTTGCCTCTAGGTACTGGACTCCACTAGTCACAGTAGCTGTTCTCTTATCATAAAACAAAAGAATATGGTTTATATTTTAATATTGGTAGAAATTATTAAATTTACATACAGTGGTACCTCAGGTTGAGAACTTAATTCGTTCTGGAGTTCCGTTCTTAACCTGAAACTGTTCTTAACCTGAAGAACCACTTTAGCTAATGGGGCCTCCTGCTGCCGCCACACCGCCGCTGTGCTTTTTCTGTTCTCATCCTGAAGCAAAGTTCTTAACCTGAGGTACTATTTCTGGGTTAGCGGAGTCTGTAACCTGAAGCATCTGTAACCTGAAGCATCTGTAACCTGAAGCATCTGTAACCTGAGGTACCATTGTATTTGGCCAGGTTAAGTAGCAGAATATCTGCACTACATAAACTTTCAGAGACAGGGTGGGAGGGGTATTCATCTCCTGCATATGCCTGTTTAGATGCTTTTGCATTTGGATATTAGCAAACAGGAAAGCAACCTTTGTGGGTGAGAAGTGCACATACAGAGTCTGTGAACTATAGCCTTTAAACATGCCTCAGATGATACAGCCTTGATCTGACTCAAAACTTCCAGACAAGCAAAGACACTTGGCAGAGAAGCAAAACACTGACCTCATTGTTAGTGTGGTTGATACATTCTCGATATATGCAGAGGCGGATGTAGGGTCCCCTGTGCCCTTGGCAAGGAGCTGTATTGGTGCCCCCCCCCCTGAAAAAATGGATGGAAGAAGACAGGGGCTTGCCATGTCCTTTTCTGGTCCCTGGCAGTTATCTTCTGCTCCCATCTTGCCTACGCTTACAGTTCTGTCTTTCTACCCTGCTTTCCTTCCCCAGCTCCCTATTCCCACCGTTAAGTGAATCATTGGGATGTGCAGAGGTGCCGTAAAATTTGCAGCCATGCAGTGGTCCGTGCCACATTCAAACACCAAGCATTGGGCTGCATCCCAGCACCCAAGTTCCATATGAGCACATCTCATTTAGAATGCTAGGATATCTGCATGTGCAACTGCATGTGCGTATGTGCTCTGTCAAGAATAAATAACCATAAGCGGTGTTTGTTCATCATTATCTTGCAGCATCAACTGGGTCTCCCACACTGAAGTTAATTGCATTATTTTAATATTAATGATTATTAATTGTTGTCACTTTGTATTACTAGCACAGGGGCAGCTGGTACTCACGGTGGTTTTGCCTAGAAGTATCCCTCACTTTAGCACTCATTATTTTCTACAGGAGCTTTGTGTAATTAAGTTTGAAAAGGTTCTGACAAATAAGGGGTGTGTAATAAATAATGTAGTGGAAAACAGAAAAGCAGAAGTGAAATGGGGGCTGCTCTTCCCACTCCGATTGTTCCTATCAGTGGCGTAGCGTGGGTTGTCAGCACCCGGGGCAAGGCAAGTAATTTGCGCCCCCTAACCCGTGGATTTTAGCACTCGAGTGCGAGCACGCCCCCCCCCCATGTTGCGGCCGGTGCGGCCGGCCCCCCCTGCACCCCCACGCTACGCCACTGGGGCTGGGGGTGAGCGAAGGAGCCAAGGACCCCCCCCAAAGGCTCGGCAGGAATTTATTAAATTTATTATTTGCGGAGCCCCCGCAGGCCGAGGCAGCCGAAGCCCCCTCCCCTCGGGCGCCTCCCCGCCCCCTCCTCTCCTTGGGCTGTAGGTGGAGCCCGCGCTCCGAGGCGCTCCAGATCCGGGCTTGGCGAGCGCCTCTCCGGGGGCTTCCAGCCGCGCTCCGTCCTCGCCCCCCCCCGGCTGAGACTTGCGCTGAGAGCCGGAGCCAGCGGCGCCCCCTTCCGCCGGGAGACCCTTGCCAGCCTGCCGGCTTCCTCTCGGAGGGTTTTGGGGAGCGCAGGGCGCGTCGAGGCCCCTCGGAGTTCTCCTCCCTCCCAGTCGGCAGAAGCAGCCGCCGCCTGTGGCTGGGCCGAGGGGATGGCGTCGGCGGCGGAGGCTGCCGGTGCCCGGCCAGGCGTCGGTGGCGGCGTCGGCGCTGCTGCAGCGGCTGCTCCTCCTGCGAGCAGTGAGTGGAGCACAGCCGCAGCGGCGGCGGGGGGGGGGGCGCGCGCGCTAGGGCGGAAGGCTGGCGGTGGCGGCGGGGAGCCCGGCGGAGGAAGGAACTTGTCCCTTCCCTCTGGACCCCTCACTCCCTTGAATGAGGCAGAAAGGGTCAGGGCTGGCCTTAGAACTGGCGCGGCGCCTGAGCTTGATGCAAAGAGGCGCGAGAGGTTCTCAGGACCTTTCCCTGCCGTTTCATGCGTGCGTTAAACAGCAGTGGGGTGAGAACGGGATCTTGTGGGAGCCCAGAGCGAAGCCGCCACTAGGTCGAGCAGGAATCTCTGGGTGGCCCCCTCCGGAATTCAGATCCCCTGTCCAGAGTGGCTCTTTGCAAAGACGTCGTTGGGCGACCTTCTCTTGAGCAAAACGGTGGGTGGGGGACACACACAACATGTCATAGAATGATAGAGTTGGAAGGGACCCCAAAGGTCATCCAGTCCACCCCGCTGCAATGCAGGAATCTCGGCTCAAGCATCCACGACAGGTGTCCATCCAACCTCTGCTTAAGGACCTCCGGGGAAGGAGATACCACCGCCTCCCGTGGGAGTTCGTTCCACTGGAAAAGGGGTTGGGTCCCAGGAGGGGTCGGGAAGTGACCCCGCAGGAGCCCCCCCTCCAACCACCCCTCACAATCCCGCCGGGGAGGCCTCGGCGTCTCCACCAGGCCGCCCCCTCCTTCGGGAAGAGTTTTGTTTTGAGTGGATAGCGGGCTGGGAAGGGTCTCAGCCCAAGAAAGAGCCGTCGGAGCTTTCGGGGGTCCTACATTCCTGAGCAAGAGAGGGCGATGCCCGGCCCAACCGGCGCCTTTGACCTCGGGTTCTCGCTCCCCGCAGTGGGCGCCGGCGGAGGGAGGAGGAGGAAGAGGTCGTGTCGCAGGAAGCAGCCCCGTCTGGCCCCTCCGGGGTCATTGGTGCCCCCGCGGACGCGGGGGTCCCATCCCACGGCTTGCGCCCCGACCTCCCGCGGGGCTCCTGTCCAGGGTCTGGGCGGCTCAGCGGGCCGAGAGGCGACGGGGCGTCCCTGGTCCCGTCCGGGTCTGCGCTCCCCGCCCCTCCCCCGTCCTCCCCGCGGAGCAGCTGGTCCCGCCCCACCCGACAAAAGGCCCTTGTGCGCCCGGCCAGTAATTGGCAATCATCAATCACCAGCCATAATGGCTGATGAGGCGGGAGGGGGCGGCGCCTTCCCAGGGGCCCCCCTCGCCTCTCCAGTGGGAACCCGCCGGCGCTCCCTGGCCCGGCCGTTGGGCGGGCGGCGCTGGGGGGAACTCAAGCGGAATTTGAGGAAGATGGATGAGCCCCGAGGCAGGGCGACACCCCTTTCCCCCTCCCCTGCCATCTCCTCCCCCCCTCCCTCCCTCTCTCTCGCCCGCCTTCTCCCTCTCTCGGCAGAAAGCGCCAGCCCAGCGCCAGGCGCGGCAGAGGCAAGCAGAGGCAGCACGGCTCGTGGGCGGCAGCGGAGGAGGCGCCTGTCGCGCCCCCCCCAGACGTTGCGCCCGGTGCGGCCGGCACCCCTGGCACCCCCCACGCTACGCCACTGGTTCCTATCACAGCTGTAGTCAAAGGGCCCTGTGGCCCCTGGTACATTCACCTGGATTTCCCAAATCAATGTCAGATTTTCTCTGTCCTTCCAGTAGCACCTTAAAGACCAACTAAGTTAGTTCTTGGTATGAGCTTTCGTGTGCATGCACACTTCTTCAGATACACTGAAACAGAAGTTGCCAGATCCTTCTATATAGTGAGAAGGTGGGGAGGGGTATTACTCAGAGGGGTGGTGGGAATGGGTGATTGGCAGATAGCTGTGATGAGCCTGTTGACCAATCACCCATTCCCACCACCCCTCTGAGTAATACCCCTCCCCACCTTCTCACTATATAGAAGGATCTGGCAACTTCTGTTTCAGTGTATCTGAAGAAGTGTGCATGCACACGAAAGCTCATACCAAGAACTAACTTAGTTGGTCTTTAAGGTGCTACTGGAAGGAAAAAAATTTTTGTTTTGACTATGGCAGACCAACACGGCTACCTATCTGTAACTGAGATTTTCTCTGTTCCATCCTTAGACTTCATTCTGGAATTGGTCTATAATCAGACTGTAGAAATTATCTCTTATCTGCCTCTGCTGATAGAGTGTCTCATCCTACTTAGTTTCCAAATACTGAGTATACATATATTGTTTCCAAGCTTGCACATGCCCTTAATCACGTTACACACCAGAGAGGATTTATATTTTGATATAATTTCTCCAGAGTTGTGGGAGGTTACTCTGTACACCTCAGTTACTCGGGTCATTCACTGTCTCTCAACCTATCCTACTGGGTTGTTGTGATGATAAAACAGGGAATTGGATAGTCATGTGACCACCTTGAGCTCTTTGGAGGAAAAGGTGGTATATAAATAAATGTAATCATGATAATAAATAGATAAAAACCATTGAGTCCCACTTAGCTTCAAAGAAAATATACTTGTTGTTCTTACCAGTGATAAAATGACATCAAAGAGTAAAAGGACTATGTGGCTTGAACTGCCTGAACGTTACTGAAGAGGAAAATGGTTAGTTGAAGTAATACTTATTCCCAAACTCTGCTCGCAGAAACCTATACTCATTGCACAGCCACCTGCAAAGGAGCCAACTCCTAGGGGCCAAGGTCCCTTCAGTCCTCCAATAAAATATTTGAGGGGGCTGCCACTCAAATGGTGTAGGTGCACCCGGTCATGTGATCAATTATGCAGGGCGGAGTTTACCTTGCCCCACCCACTCTAGTATTTTATTCAAGTTGCCACTCCTGGCCACCTATATGGCAAAGCTCCAGGAGGCAAGGTGTTTTAGGGCATGCACAAAGTACCCGCTGAACCCAGCATCTCAGTAATACTATTGCCTGATACTGCTGGTAGTGTGGATAGATTCTAGGGTCTGTCTAATTGGATCTGGCCTTCCAGATGCCAACTTTCTGCCTGCTATCTGTCTAGATCTGATCCCCATAAGGCTTCCTACACCCCAACTTCTTTAGTGAAGAAATGGAAGAGTATTTAGCCATTGCAAAACTACTTTGCCCTCATCTCTTCTCTGAGGCATACAGTTAAGGAAGGATTTTTGAAACTAAGAACAAAATACCTGTACTATGGCTTTTTAGCCAGCAGTGTTGTTCACAGCATAACACTTCATTTCTGATTGGGGTTGCAAAGGTCAGGCGATAGCAGAGTGAACTGCTGTTTTAATGCTGAGCAGTACATTTTGTGATCTTTGTTAGGTAGCCCATATGGAACAGCGTAGCACCCTAGCAAGAGGGAGGGTAATTCTTCTGGAATGAGCGAAGTGGTATGACTAGCAAGGGGCAGAGAGAAACATTTGATACTGATGGCTGGTGCCAAGATGAAGGCTGTTACCTACTGTGCTACAATTGCCTTGTATCAGCTTTTAGCAAAAATGAAATCAGCAGTGCAAGATATGGCAGGATATATAACTTCCACAAAGACAGCCAAGTTTATTTCTCCCACCGTTTACACCTCGTTTCAATCAGGGATAGATCCACAAAAGGCCCTGGAGTTACAAGAGGCATGTAGTTGCCCTAGGAAATGGTGGAGGGTGGGGAAATGGTGATAGAAAAATGCTTTACTTTTCAGTGGTAGTAAAACTTTGAAATAAGAAGCTAACAGATGGAATCTGATCTGATCTTTGCTTGGGGCTCATCTGCAGATTATTTCCCCCTGTTTTTTTAGGCACTCTCATATTGTAATGCAGTCTTCGCCAACAAGGTGCCCTCCATATGCTTTGGATAATGAGATGCGGAGAGAACAGAGATTGGCAGATTTGCTCATTCCTAGTTGCAGATGCCATGTTTATTGAGCATCTATCCTGATTTGTTAGCACAAAGTTTGCAGGGTAGTTAATGATGTCAGCTATTTACTGAGCATTCATTCTGATTTGTTTGTGGGAAGGTTAGATGCTGCCGCACCAAATGAGTGTTATCCCACACTTTCCAGTGTATTTTTTCTGTCACTTTCCCTATTGCAAGAAGGCTAGCGTTTTGGGGAAGTGGCTTTGTTCCGCAAGAGTACTGAATCAACTTTAACTCTGTAATCTCAATTGCCAGGATTGAATCCCAGCCCCCAGATAGCAACAGCCTTGAAGTGTCATAAGATTTAACTGCTAGTCTAGTCTAGTTGCTTCTAGGGACACGGGTGGCACTGTGGATTAAGCCACAGAGCCTAGGACTTGCCGATCAGAAGGTCTGCGGTTCGAATCCCCGCAATGGGGTGAGCACCCGTTGCTCGGTCCCTGCTCCTGCCAACCTAGCAGTTCCAAAGCACATCAAAGTGCAAGTAGATAAATAGGTACCGCTCCGGCGGGAAGGTAAACGGCGTTTCCATGCGCTGCTCTGGTTCGCCAGAAGCGGCTTAGTTATGCTGGCCACATGACCCGGAAGCTGTCTGCGAACAAATGCCAGCTCCCTCAGCCAATAAAGCGAGAAGAGCGCCACAACCCCAGAGTCGGTCACGACTGGACCTAATGGTCAGGGGCCACTTTACCTTTTACTAGTTGCTTCTGTGCATGGAGTAAAGGGGTAGAGACCTTCTCCTTCACTTCAAGCTGCAAAATACTTTGAGCCCTCCCTATTGCTTTGAGAGCCAGTGTGGTGTAGATTAGTTGGGCAAATTTGAATTGGTGGGGCTGGGGCTAAAGAGCACGTTTTTAAAGCTCTTTTAGCTTCATTGTGTTATTACAAAACACAAACAAAAAATATGGGAAGGAAATATTAGGTAGGAGACCAAGGTTCTAGTCCCCCTTCAATCATGAAGTTCACAGGCTGACCTCTGGCTGCTCACTGTCTCTCCGTATAACCTATATCACAGAATGTTGTGAGGATAAAATGGGGAGAACAAAAAGCCATGTATGCCGCCATTGAGCTCCTCAGAGAAGAGGTTGGGTATAAATGTAATCAATTAATTGAACCACTGATTGAAAGGTGATACACGAATCTTCAAAAATTAAAAAAACAAAACCACAGTGCACCAGATAATCCACCAGGTAATGAATCTGACATGTCACTGCACTGACCAGCTGCTTTGAGTGCTATAGAGTTCATTTTTACATTGCCAATGGTCAAGCTGCTGAATGCTGAACATAGTTTTAACAATATTGATCTGACAAGTTCTGTTATTCTACCTAGCAGGAAGAAAATTGTTGTGCTGCTGCTGCTGTACATGTGTGAGCACAGCTACAGGAAGGCAAAAAAAAAGGTACAGCACAGCCTACTGTAATCTCGATTAAGTGCAAATAAAAGTGCAGGCTTTGACCAGTACAATTCTCATGAGTGCAAGTTTTTGTTCTTTTAAAGTAGAGATAATACACATTTCTTGAGATCTGAACTTTGCGTACAACCTACCAGGCATTTTGGTTCCAAAATCTTCCTTCAGTGGGGTCTAACCAGAATCCTCCCTAGGGGTCCCACTGAAATGTTGCTGTACCTGGCGAATTGCATCAAAGGTGGTATTAAACTAAGCTTCCCTTGAAGGGTATGTTATGTTGAATTATATGGGGTGGTGAGCTGGAGTTCCTGGTTGTGTATCCCTCAGACTTTGCCACTGGCCATCTTTACATTCCCATGCTATGCAGGCTTCAGCTTTCAATCCTATTCTGATATAGTAAACAATGAATAGATACCATGATATGGTAATTATCTGACATAACAGAAAGCAATGATGCATGATAAAATACTTAGGGTTGCAAACGTTAATCACTTTAATTAGTAGATTAATCAAGCTTTAGTTGATTAATTGGGCAAATTTGAATTGGTGGGGCTGGGGCTAAAGACCACATTTTTAAAGCTCTTTTAGCTTCAATGTGTTATTACAAAACACAAACAAAAAATATGGGAAGGAAATATTAGGTGGCATTTTCTTTTAAGCAATGCCTGCTAAATGGTATGGTTGTCAAAATTTACCTTAGTGTCCTCAATAGGAAACCTATAAAGAAGATTTGGTAAGAAACAGATTTATCTGAAAGTGATTGAATAATGAATTAAAAGTTGTATGTTTAATCAAATAAAATATTTAACTAGTGAACTGCCTTTCTTTCTTTCTTTCTTTCTTTCTTTCTTTCTTTCTTTCTTTGTCTCAGTGGATTTCTGCCTCATCCTTTCTCCCAAAGGCAACTCAGGGTGGTTAACAAATATATAATTATAACAATACAAAATACAATAATGACAAAAAAAAATCCCAATTGAAATCCCAATAAATACATACCAAAAAGCCCCCCAGCAGTAAGGTAAGTAGAAATATTCTTATACCCTAAAGGTGTCACAGTGTGAACCTCTGTTTTATCAGTATTCACCTTATTTTATTGGCCTTCATCCAGCCCATCACTGATTCTAGACAATAGTCCAGCACGTCAACAGCCTCTCTTGATTCTGATGAAATGGAGAGGTAAAGCTGGATGTCATCCACATACTGTATTGACACCACCACACTTCAGATCTTCTTATGATTTCCCCCTAAGTGGCTTCATGTAGATTTTAAACAGCCTTAACTTACAACTTACGTCAATTTGGGTTGTCAGGTGATAACTGCAGCTATTTTTTAAAAAATAAGTGCAACCATTATAAATATATCCCCTATATTTCAATATAGTGTACTGTAATCCCATTTGTTCGGGACACGGGTGGCGCTGTGGGTTAAACTACAGAGCATAGGGCTTGCTGATCAGAAGGCCAGCGGTTCAAATCCCCGCGACGGGATGAGCACCCATTGCTCGGTCCCTGCCCACCTAGCAGTTCGAAAGCATGTCAAAGTGCAAGTAGATAAATAGGTGGGAAGGTAAACAGCATTTCCATGCGCTGCTCTGGTTCACCAGAAGCGGCTTAGTCATGCTGGCCACATGACCCTTAAGCTGTACGCCGGCTCCCTCGGCCAGTAAAGCGAGATGAGCACCGCAAGTGGACTTAACTGTCAGGAGTCCCTTTACCTTTACCTTTAATCCCATTTGCACAGTCCTTGCATAAATGTGGCACCATATAATTATAAAGCAGAGCTGCATTTCTGGCCCCAGTATTGAGTGTGTTGCTTGGACCTGCCTATAGACATCCATGAACTGGACGGGAGACCTGAATTGCATGAAAGTCTATACACAAGGAGCAGCTCATGCGTAGGCTTTTCCCTTGCAGATGGCCGTGCTAACTTGCTGACGTTTACAGACAAGACCAGGCAATGTACTCAATGGCATTCCTGATGAGGCCCAGGAGAATAGCCCCACAGCTGAGTAATTACATGATGACCCCTTCACGTGAGTAATGTATGAAGGGGGCTTTTCCCTTTGAAGCCCACAGGAGAAAAGTGCTTTCCTTTGGCACAATTGTCTTAAATCTGAACAATAAGGTCCTGGTGAAGAAAATATATTTCATCAAACCATAGATGTCTCCCTGAAAATACAAAAGAAAAGGGGGGGGTAGCTTTGAAATCAAGGGCTTTTCTTGCAAAATAAAATGTGGCCCATTGTTATTTTTGTCTTTTGTCAACCTCTCAAATAGATGGCAGTCACGTTTCCAAGCCTGTCTCTACTGAGAACGAAGATGCTTGTGATTTATAGCAAGTCATGTGGTTTGAAGGTTTAAGAAACTCTAAATTCACAAGATTCACCATAAAAGTGCCAAGAGTTAGAAATGAGTTGTTAATATCGAGAGCACTGTTAGCACATGATACTGTTACTTCAAATACTTCGCTATGGGGGGGGCAGTTTTTTTGAGTTCCTGCTCCTCTTGTTATTTCTTGTTCCAGTTTCTTGCTTACCACCTACCATTTGCTACAACTCCTGTTTGGCCTTATTTCCATCTGCCTTGCTGCTTTGGCTAGTCACTGCCCAGGTTGGGTATGCAGTCGAGACTGGAGGGTGGTCTCATTTGAACACCAAAAGGAGTACAACAGTGAGGTGAGATGAACCTTCCCACCAACAAAAAGTATTGTGGTGTAGACAGAACACAGCAGGGTGAACATACAGGGAAAGGGCAATATCCCCAAGAGAGCGAAAAGTTGCAATTCTGCTTGTAGTTTACAGTGGAAAAGCAATGATTTATTAGTACAAGGAGCCACCCAGATAAGAAGCAGCCCATAACTCCAAGCTGCTCCAGAAAATGCAAGTAGTCTACAAACTAGGGATAGTTAGAAGTAGCCTAGCAGCCCTCAAAGTCCAGATAAATTGTCAGCTGTTTTGTTATCAAGTATGTTCAGCTGTTGATAGCCAACTTATCTACTCCCAAGATGCCCAGCACAATTACAGGGTTTCCCTACTCATCTGCTGTTGTTTTCAAACAAGCTGGGCCCCTCAATTGTTCCATCCTCCCTCTGTTCATAGAAGATAAGGCTGTAGTAACAGCATATATACAAATACAAATGCCACCTAGTGGTGTCCCTTTGGATTTGAAGCTGGTCTAGCCTAGGTATCACCATACCAAGACTTCCTGCCACCTTTCATCTGGTCACCAAGTAGGAACATATAATAAAACATGTCATTTTGACTACCAGTCACTTCAAGACATGACCTAGGGTGGTTGTTGTTTTTTAATTATTAAATCCACTTCCAGATTTGTTCAATTTTAATTATTTGAACAAATGTAAGATGATGAAGTATTATGAAAGCTGAATTGCTTTTAAAGGTTTTTATATTGTTGTACACTGCCCTGGTGTTTTGTGAGAGGTTGGTATATACTCTTATGAATAAAAAATAAATACAATAAATGTAATAAAACGCTATCCATCCTGAAAACCGATGCATACCTGCAGGAAATTGCCACAGAGACTCCTAATAACTGTAGGATAAGTTGGACTGGGCAGCTAGAGAAAATTGCTCCTCACACCTTCAGCTACAATCCTTTGCATAGTTATCCTGCTTGAAAAGATTTTAAGTGAGGGCCCATTTTCACTATTTGTTTAAAGCAGTATCATGCCATTTCAAACAGTCATAGCTTCCCCCAAAGGATCCTGGGAACTGCAGTTTGTTCAAGGTGTTGAGAGTTTTTAAGAAACCTCTATTTGCCTCACAGGGCTTGTTTCCACACTTCCCCAGGAAGAGAGATTGACTATTAAACTACTCTGAGAATTATAACTCTGCGAGGAGTCAGGCAGGAAACAGACACCCAGTTCTGCCCTCCTTGCCTCGTACATGCCATTTCTTTCGCTATGCACTCAGATTTGCCCCAGACAATGACACAATGAACAGGTACTATGATAGCTTCTGGTTCCAGCACAACAGGTACAGAACATGACACAGCTTCATCAGTATGAGTTGTCAGTATGCCTAAAAGGCAAGTCTAGTTATAATCTCCCATGTATAATTAAGGGAATGCTTCCTAATATTGTTTGCAGCCTCATTTTAGATCACTTCCCAGTCAGCAAGTCACAGTTTCATTTCACATGGTCTATAAAATGTCAAGCAGCATGTAAATTTTTACTCTGTAAACACGGACACTTCATGGATTGCTTTATAAAACACAAGGAGGTAAATTTATCCAACCAATGTCAGAAACGTTTAAAAAAACAAACACTGAAGCTAAGGCGTAAGAAAGTAAGGAAATGACAACTTAATGGCAAAAGCCATGTCTTCGAACAGCTAGGCACCATGGTGTGACCTTTATTTACTTTTTATAATGCCCCCCAGTGTGCCTAAGTGTTGGTGGACATATGTCATGTTTCATCCTCAAGGGCCTAAGTGTGAATTTCCTGTTATTTTTCACCCCAACTTTAAAAATTGTTTCAATGCAGTGTTTGTTGTAGGGACTTCATGCATTTTATATACTGTCAGCGACTAGCCATGAGAAATCACAGCTGCAGAGAAAAATAATGAGGAAATGTACACAGAAGGAGAGGAAAAGGCAGGCTTTGGAGCAGAACTTTCAGCCCAGGCCCTTTGTGTACATTTCCTCATGAGGGCCAGCTGTACATTTGCATCCAGGTTGCTGCTATTCTGGTATCCAGGCACTTGGACCCACAAACTTTGAGGCTTCTTCACTGCTGCCCCAGTCCATTGTTTCCTATGGCCCCTATCTGCCAGTGCACAAGAACCAGAGCAGCAGGACCCAGAGCCAGAGGAGCCTCTGTCTCCACAAATACAGGCTCTGAGGTGTTAGGAGCAGAGGGAGGGGCACTCTAGAAGGCTGAGGCAGGCAAAGGCCAGGTGGGGCTCGCTAGCTCTGAGAGGATGCCTATGATTCCTCAGCTGGAGTAGGCTTGGAAAAGGTGAAGGTCACATGCTTCGTCAAGCCCAGATGCTGCATTCAAAGCACAGAAGGGAAGCAGAGCTGAGGTGCTGTGTCTGTTCAGCTGCTTGTGTTGGCGGACTTCGGCTTGGATGCTCCTGGTCCTCTACAGGACTGTGCTTTGGACATGTGGCTTGACCCTGGACTGGGAACTTGACATGCTGACTTGCTGCCAGGTAGGCCAGGACTTCAGGATGCTGGAGGAATATATAACCAGCATGCCCACTATATGTTGATAGCTTTATTCTCTGTAATCCCTTCTAAAAGCTGTCCAAGTGGGCAGTCAGCAATACATCTTGTCGTATCAAATTCCATAACCATGTTCATGGCAAATTTCCTTTTGTCTCTCTTGAACCGCCTACCATTCAGTTTTATGGAATGGATCACTCCCCCTTCCCTTTCCCTACAACTTTACCCTCAAGCAAAGCAGCAGCACCACTCTCAATGGTTTCATCCTATAAAGTCACGTCTACCCAATTGTACCCATTATAAAATTGAATTAATTTTATAATGAATGATTTTAGAGTGTTGTTTGTGCTGTACTTTTGTACTGTTTTATTGTTGTTAGCTGCCCTGAGCCCGGCTTCAGCTGGGGAAGGCGGGATATAAATAAAATTTATTATTATTATTAGGAGGATAATCTGATAAACTGGGGGGAACTGAGCTCAAAACCTCTCCACTCAGGGTAGAAGACAATTTGATTCTGTGTTTTTTGGTGGGTCAGTCAGTTGGCACTTTCTGCCACTCCCTTTCCATGCCCACTGCTACGTCAGTGCTTTCATCTCTTTTTCAGCCATGCTCATAATTATTCCTGGTCTTTATTTACTGTACTGTATAGTCTTTTTTCTTTTGATCCCTCAGATTTAAGTATAGGGGGGTTATTAAAGATTTTCTTGATTTACAAAAGTGTGTACAATGTGTCTCTCTCGTATATTCTTTTTTCCATGTAACATTTTTACAAATCAGTAAAAATGGGGAAAGAGGTGGAGGGGCAGTTTCATTTGTTGAGACATTGGGAAGAAAAGGGGGAAAGAGGTGGGGGGGAAGATGGGGGGTTGGGGTCAGGTGGCGATGTTTCTATTTTACTTGCTATATGTAGGGTTTGGTGTCAGCGTTGCTTGTACAGGTTCTTTGCTGTTCACTTGTGTTCCTTTGGTGATGAGAGAGGTTGGGGTTGGCCTAGGGTGTGGTTGTTCATTTGTGGTTGGCTGTGCTGGTCTTTGTTTTCATGTGTGAGTGGGGTGGGTGGGTGTTTTGTTGATCCCTCAGATTTGCACAAAACCAGAAAATTGCACAAGCATATCACATTAAAATGTGTGCACTGATCATTTAAAATTGCATGCTACATATGAATCGAAAATACCAAAGTTGCTCCTCATAGGCAAATTCAAATTTGAGGGTGCGGGGGGGGGGGAGAGGATTAACAATGATATAATGCCCAAATAGGGGCAAACCCTTATTTGGTGATGACAACACCAAGTTGCTGTGGAACCTCCAGATCCTTGGTACAGCTATAGTAGCATCCCACACACAAGGATTTATGAGGAAATTATGGAGTTAGAATGAACTCCATGCCTCCCCCTCCAGTTTTTTTCTCTTGATTTGGATTTCTCCACAAGACTCAGTCAGTCGGACTCACTGGGAGTTTGACTCAGAGTTGCTCTCAGCTAGGTTTCTGCTTCCCCCTGTTACTCCCCTTAAAATATGCTCTAGAAGGTTCAGAAGCTTTCCAGAAAAGTGGGGGGGGGGGTAGCATGGAAGACCAAAGGGAGAATTGACAAAAATCGCCTCCCACATCCTTCCATTATCAGAAGCTTGACCTGGATTCAAGCTCCTTCTTCAGACAGGAGGACTGTTTCCATTGATGGAAGATCTCCTTTGGAGCTCATCCAGGGAAATCATGATAAATGGATTTGATCAAAAGAAAAAGCCCTTTTAATAGTGCTGCATATGTTACATTGTAGTGTTGGTTGAACTGATTTTATTGAGGTCTGCAGTTCAGTTATTCTTGCTCTCTTACATTTGCTTCATTCACCATTTGGTTTAAAGGTAGGAATAGCAAATGTGGCTGAGAATGTGAATACCTGGAAGTAAGCTGGACTGAATTCAATGGGATTTCAGCAGCATGCCTAGGATTGCACTGTTGCTCTTTTCCCCTGGAGTAGGCTGGTTCTTGCAGGTGCTAGGAAGATGTTGCTCCCAATTTGCAACACTGCATGACAGATAAGCCTGTGACTAACGATTATTGCTTCTTTTGACATTTCTGCCATTCTTAATTTTATGAGGCTCTCTCGGGTCATTTTGCTGATCCTCGGGAGATTCTTCACGGTGTACGAGGGAAGCGACTGGACTCACTTGGACCCAATGCTGTAACTCTTTTATGTCTAATGGATAGAGAAAGTGGGTTGTATCACTCCATGCATACACATCTGGTATCCCTTGGTTGTGAATGTGACTCCAGATGGTGATCAAGAAGGTGGTTTTATAACCCACTTTAAGACAACTGTCTGCTGACAAGATATGTGTTTTCTTCCCCCGAGAGCATGCTGCTCAGATGGATAAGTGCGAGTGGTTGAAATTTGGTTGTTAACTCTGAATAATAATAATGCTTTGCATATCCACAGCATCTTTTATTCAAAGATCTCAATGCACTTTAAAAAAAAATGCCAGTCATTAATTGGATCACATCATAACTAACTAAAGGCCGGTAGCTAATGTCATAATGTGCCAGTTTACCAGATAAGGAATCTTGACACTGAGTAGATGATATAGAGTTGCCTATAATCATATACCCCAAACAGTTTTATTTCTGATTATTCCTTCCCCAGGCCTGATTTGGACCATAATCAACAGGAACTATTGAGCAGGTTGACAAGCATCCCTGCAATTTAGTTGTGGGTTGTCATATATATATATATAGATACCTGTCCTTATTATGCTCCAAGGACTAGATAGGCAAGATTTTGGCTTGGGGCTTCAGTGAATGGCCATGACTAGCTCTTGGTGTGACAAAGGTAGAGGGCAGCCTCATTTCAGTGTCAGGGGTGGGTGTCTATTGTCTGCATTGTTCTGTATTTAATTCTCTCTTCCCTCCCTCAAGTAGTACAGATTGTTTTGTGGCAGAGAAAACACCTGGGTGGTTTCGTTTTTTTTACACGCGGTTTCCCCCCTTGAGTGTTCTGCACTTTCCCCATCTCTTAGCAGCGTCGTAACTGCAGTTTATAACTTCAGAATACGTATTGTGCAAATGAGAAAAGCGAGGGGGGGAGGCAGTGAAGGGGGGGGCAAAGTGAGATTATTATTTTTTGCTCCTTGACTAATACTGATGACTAGGGGGAAGGGGGTTCCCCTCCCAAGTTCAGAATGCAGCTCTGAATTATACAAACGTTACTGTGAAAAGAATAGAAGACATGTTCTCCTAATCCCTTCGAGAGGGTGAAGTAATGGCAAGGGAGACAAAGAATGAAGTGTGGGTGGGCAATATTGCCTGTTCATTTCCTCTGCTTAGCTCCTGATTGTCACTCCTGTGCCTCTGAGCTGCCCATAAGCTTCCACAGCACTAAAGGTACAGTGGCTTAATTATGTAGCCTGCTATTTGCTAAGGTCTGAGCCGCATCCCACATCTGAGGCAGATTGGATTATTACGCCAATTTATTGACACATTTCCCCCCTTTAGCAGCTCATCCTTCGCTTCGGAAGCATAAGAATAGGTATTTGAAACACTGCAGTGTTATGACACAATTTATATTTTAAAAAGCAATAATACATGTAACATTATTCTTTTCCTTCTTAAAAAAACGAAAAGATCCAGCCAACAACAACAACAACAAAATCCCTTGAATTTAAAATAATGGATACCTGTAAGTAGGAACTCACTTGAGAGATTTTGCTCAAGTAACATATAACTATCAGTGGATCATCCCAAGGGAATTGCTGCTGTATCTGGCAGAAGCTGTTTGCAGCGGAATAAACAGACAAGTGCTCCATATATCATCTTAAGTAAGACAAATAAAGTTGCGTTTCCGCCTTACAACGATGTCATTGTCAGTTATATAAGAATAATTCGGTATGACTTTTTATGAATCTTTCCCCTGTGCAGAAGTACAATGGCCTAATTTTCTACCCTGCATATTATAAATAATTGTCCTCCTTCAGCAGTCTAATGCCAAACCAAAACTACTCTCCTGCTGAGTAGAGAGGTTTGGTACGTACACATTGCTACGGGTGAGTTATTCGCCCTTCAGCAAAAATGGTAGCCTATCCCTACATCCTTTGCGCTAGCCATTCAGGTCACTAAAAAGGGGTGATGAAAAGGGAGGCTTTAAAACAGGTCTCCCCTGCTGTCTTGGGACCTTTCCACAGTATGCACCTCACTTTTTTTTTTAGACAACACCTTAAAGTATCGAGGGTAAAAGCGGCAAACAAGTGTTTGAAAACAGACAGGCGCACTTTTCGGAGACCAGGATTGTCTGCAGCTCCCTGTTGCATGTACAATGTGTGGCAAATTCGGGTTTGCTGCTGGGTAATTGAGATGTTGCCACTGCATTTATGAGGCAAATCTCATAGGTAAGAACATAAACAGAGGCCTGATGGATCAGACCAAAGTCCTATCTAAACCATCATCCTACAGTGAGCAACCAGATCCCTTTTGAAAGCTCAGTCCAGGACATGGGTGCAATTGCCTTCTCCCGATGCTGTTCCTCAGGGACACGGGTGGCCTAGGGCTTCCTGATCAGAAGGTTGAATCCCTGCGACGGTGTGAGCTCCCATTGCTCGGTCCCTGCTCCTGCCCACCTAGCAGTTCGAAAGCATAAAGTGCAAGTAGATAAATAGGTACCTCTTCGGCGGGAAGATAAACGGCGTATCCATGCCCTGCTCTGGTTCGCCAGAAGCGGCTTAGTCATGCTGGCCACATGACCCGGAAGCTGTACGCCAGCTCCCTCAGCCAGTAAAGTGAGATGAGCGCCGCAACCCCAGAGTCGGTCACGACTGGACCTTTAATGATGTTCCTCAGTGGCTCCTTCTTCAGAGCTGTACTGCTTCTGATCCTGGAAGGCCAACCATGATAACTGGTAGCCACTGATGGTCTTCTGCTCCATGAATTTGCCCAATCCCATTTTAGTGCTATCTGCATCGATGTCCATCGCCACATCTTGTGGCGGTGAATTTCACTGTTTAATTCTGTGAAGTAGTACTTTCTTTTAACCAAAAAATAAATAAAAAATCCCCACCTCCCAACTAAACATTAGGAAGAGCTTTCTGGCAGTAAGAAGAGGTTGGCGGTGAAATGGACTCCCTCAGAAGGTGGTGGGCTCCCCTTCCTTGGCGGTTTTTAAGCAGAGGTTGGATGGGCATCTGTCAGGGATGCTTTAGTTGAGATTCCTGCATTGCAGGGGGTTGGACTAGATGACCCTCAGGGTCCATTCCAACTCTACAATACTATGATTCTAAGGAATCTCTCACCATATATATTTGTTTCCGCATACTCAGGAATGTGCACACACATCTATCTAGCTATATATGATACTTGACTAATTTGAATATGCATGTATCAACCTACGCTCTGGCCATACACATGGGATTAAGCGTGCCTTCAATTACATTTATTGTGCACCTTTATCCGATTCCCTTGCACCCTACTAATTAATCTTTTTTCTGCAAGGACTACTTATTATACTCATTATAACACTTCTGAGCAGTTCAAAAGCCTTCAACGCTTTAAAAAAATAATGCTGTGAGAATTCTTTTTCTTTTCTGTTTCTCATTTCTCAGTCTCTGTCTCTGGTGAAAAACATAGGCCTGGGCCCCTTGTAGACCTCTGTCCACTGCACCTGCCAGGAGGAACGTTTATCAGTGTACTCTCAAAGAAAGCGTGTTGTTTTTACCATTGCAAACACAGAAAGCCCTGTCCAGGGGGCCGATCAACAGCATCCTATGGAATGTGCCATATTCTTTTGCTCTGCCCATCCCACCAGCTCCATTCTAGGGTCCCTTTGTCAGAAGGAATCTGAAAAATAAAAAATATCAAGAAATTGGGGAGCTTCAGAGTTCACCTTTCTAGCTGGGCCGGGTTCCCATCAGTATCCAGCTAGTGTTTTCTCTAAACCACAAGTGCATTTTAATTTCTTTGCTTACAGTAGGGATGGTAGGGTAACCTTTCTTTCCCATCAACTCTTTCCACCAGTGCTGCATGATTAGGCTCTATTGGGATTCTTCTGTAGCTCATCAAGTCCTGCCGAAGTCTTTCAGTGTTTTTCTCATCCCCCTGCGGGACCAGTTGGATGAGTTTTATTTCTAGTTGTTCACCGGGGTGATCAAATTTCCTGATTATCCATAAGCAAATTGATCATGCTGTATGCTACAAGCACCAGTTTGGGCTGCATATTTTCCAGCGCAAAGCTGCAGTTATTTTGTGCAAACACAGCAAGGCTCTGTTTTACTGCTCTCCAATGGAAGCATTCAAAGTGTCAGTTCATGAGAGAGAAAAGGTATCAATTTATATTTTCTCAGATAAGGTTGCTTTTAATTATATTTGCTTACCTGGGAAAAAAATTCCTTTGGGCAACCTTGTGTAAAGACGAGTTGTAAAGATACATGGTCAGTTCTTGGCGCAATTTGTCTAAAAGCATCATCCAGCGTAACATGAAGCAGTTTTACAATTAGAAACCAGCTTGTCCGTATCTCCATAACAAAAGACTGGAATTTCATTTTGAGTTTTTGCTCTGTCAAATTTGGACGGACGGGGCTGAGACATTTGGATGGTTATAACTTCAAATAAAGGAAGGAAGGGGCAAACACATTCTAGGATTTGGCAAGGGGCGCATATAAGCAAGGGCATGCTTTCTCTCAGTGGACGCATTTCAAGCCTGGAATTCACCATGAGAGGAACAGGGTCCATAGAGTTACTGCACCTCTTTCCCTCCTCCTCCTCTTAATATGCACACAGCCCTTTAAACTTGAACTCCCTGGTGGAGAGAGGAAATGGGCCAATTACGCAATTGTCCCAATTATCAAAGTCTGTAAGGAATAGATGTTATGGGTAGGTAGTCACTTTTATGTCACAGTCTGTAAAAACAAGCATGGTGGAAAACATGAACAGAAATTATAAACTAAAGGCATGAAATAGAGGAGATAAAGGGGCAGGAAGAACAGCAACCTGTACCTTCAGGTGCCACCTTATTAGTCCTGTTCAACCATGTCATTACAGAGTTTTCTCAACATAATTTGCTAGATATGGTTACTGAATAACATTCGTTTGTTCCATTACTGTTCTGTGTTACTATTAATACTTCCCCCCCTCGCTCCCTTCCTCCCTTCCTCTACTACTAATACTTCTATTTACTATTTCTCTGATGTGCCAGCTCCTTTGCAGAACAAAGGAGTGGTGCATAACCATCTACACCTAGTTGTCACACTGGAGTTTGATAAAGAAAACTTCAGAGCATCATACCTTTCCATTTTCTTCCTAGCAGTAACAGAGTAACCTCATGTTTGCCTTAAGTTATGACGGTAAAAGCTTTGACTTTGCCAGAAATGCTTCTTTGGTTCTGGTAGCTTCTTACCCTTCAGAACCTGGTCCATAGTTCCTCTTCCAGGTTATTGCTTGAGTTCAGGTAGCCATATATTCCACTTCACAGGCCGCACGGTCCTCTGCTTGAAAGGCTGTTGGAGGACAGCCTGCTGTCTGAAGGCATCTTCCATCTCAGGAGCAGGTGAGGAACATCTTTCAGCCTGTGTGAATTTCTTCATGGGCAAACATCCAGGGACCACCTACCAGTGGTAGATGTGGATGGTTTAGGGTGCATTTCAGCTATATAAAAGTCAGATGTGCCTACACATGCACAAATCTCTCTCCATCCTCCACCCAGATGACTAAGGGGTCTTAGTAAAGATACATTCCAGTCAGGGAAAAGCACTGGAGGAGGGCATGGAGCAGGGGGGGTTGGCAAGAGGTGTGGCCTGGGGGAGTCAAGAGAGGAAATAGAGAGGCATGAAGGGTTGTATTAAGCTTCTAAGTATTGTATTCCTCGCGAGTGCTCTGTCTTGAAAGGCTGCCTGGTTCACATCTGGTTAAAATATAAATAATCTAAAATGAAGAGCGTCCCCTGAGGAGAAGACCTAGATGGCTTTAAAAGGGGATTGGACAAATTCGTGGAGGAGAGGGTTCTCAAAGTCTGTTAGCTATGGTAACTGTGCTCTGTGCTCTGGCTTTCGTCATGGTGTTCCATTGCACCAGAAGCAGTTTATTCATGCTGGCCACATGATCCGGAAAGCTGTCTGTGGACAAATGCCGGCTCCCTCGGCCTGAAAGAGGAGATGAGCACCACACCCCATAGTTGCCTTTGAGTGGACTTAACTGTCCAGGGGTCCTTTACCTTTACCTGCATCCACAGTTGGAGGTAGTAATGCATCTGAGTACAAGTTGCTGGAATCCACAACAGTGGGGAGTGCTCTGATGCTTGCAGGTATCTGGTTGAGAACAGGATGCTGACTATATGGGCCATTGTCCCGAACCAGCTGGCTTTTCTTGTGTTCTTATGACTGAGCAGGCTCACAGGTCACCTGGTCAAAAAAATTCTCCCTAAGGGCAAGGTTGCTTCTCAGTCTGAACACTCAGTGAGGACACTGCCGAAGCAGATGATCCCTTTTCCTCATTGATGCCCTGTATCTTTGCCTCTGCCTACTTCTGACTAGACCTCTGCTTCCAACTTCTTTAGTCCTTGTTTGCTGCTCTGCCCAAAGCCCAGCCCGTGACACATAACTCAGGGGACAATTCCATATGGCCCAGAATTGGAGGGCACTAAATGGAGCTGTAGCACAGTAAAAGAGGAGGCACAGGAAGACATTCTGTAAGAATGTTTTGTGAGATACAGTCTCACGCTCCTTGGAAACGAAGAGTGAAAATCCCTGATTCTTTTTCTGAACCACTGACTGGCTGGACAGAGCGATCTGAGAATCTAATGAATATTGCATCACCACGACTTTGTTTGGGAGACATGTGTGGAGACTAGTTGGGCAACTGTCTACAGTATGCATTATCTTGGTAATGAAATGGTGACACTGAGGAAAAAGAGATGTAAGAAGAAAACTTTGAAACTGGGAGGGGAAAGAAGGGGGGTTCTTTTTAATGAACTGGAGAGCTGCAAGGACGGGGGGAAAGTGACCTGGTAATGGTTGTAAAGTTTAGGGGCTACTGTATTAGGGAGGTGATGTTTCTGTGCCAAGCTTTTTATTCGACACGCTTGTTGTAGCCGTGGGGCATGTCACACACTTGTGAGAACTTTACTGGAGTGTTGATGCAATATTGTGTCAGTAACTGAGTGATTTGTTTTTCCTCCGGACATTGATTGAAGAAATTCTTATTACATTTTATAGCTTGCTTGGCCTTACTACAAGAGTCAAGACATAAATTGGACCATAAATTGGCTTGTGTCGGAATCTACATTGAAATGACACCAAATACATGTCATCCTGCCTTTGTTTCAAGGAGCAGCAGGGATCTGCCACTGCTTGTCATCTTGATCAAATGCTAGTCCCCTCACAGCTTCACCATGTGCCACTCCTTTGAACAGCATGTACGCCTCAATATAAACAACTGCTTCTTTTGACAGTCCCTATAATACCACTGGTAGGTCACTGGTGTCATTAATTCCGGTCAGGATTGCTTACTTGGCAAAACGCTGTGGCGATAATTAGCAGCTGTAATAACTACTTGGGGCTTCCGATACTTGACCAAGTGCCAATTCGGTTGTAATTTTTCTTCTTCATTGGTCATACATACGGTTTTCAGAGGATTATATCAGGGGAGTAACATTACTACCAGTGGTACAGCACAGTGATAATGAGAAGCACTGCTGGAATGTTCCACTTTGCCAATATTAATGTCATATAACCAGTGGAGCACCAGTAGTACTCATTATCTAGATTATGCAGTTCTCTTAACATTACTGGTATAACACCATACATCACAGTAGTTGTAAGCCGATAACTACTAATGTGTGTTTGTATACAAACTTATGACAGGAATTAACCACCCTACTGTGGAATATGATCAGAGTTATAACTCCTGTCAACGATGAACATGTGCTGAAGGCCAATGATACATGAGAGAGCTTACCTATATGAGGGGATAAAGGAAATGGCACCAGTGATAGGCATGTGTATGGGATCAAGATAAGCAATTCATGAGAACTTGATGGCTATTTGAAATTTGCTCATGTGGCAATTTCTCTCTTTTAGTTTGTATATTGCTTAATACTTCAGATAAGCCTCTAAGTAGTTCACAACATTTTAAAAATTTTCAATAGCTATAAAATCTCCACATTTTAAAATAGTACAGAACCATTGGATAAGAGCCTCACAGTTGTCTGCTTCCAAATAGCCTTCAGAAGTAGATACTACGTACATACAGAATAAGACCATTTTTACGTCCAGTGCAGTCATTCATCTGAGGTAGATTTGTTTCTGGTGGGTTACTAATGTGCTGGTTCTCCACATGGGGTTTGCCACATGAGTAAATTTGAATGGGGCCGTTCCCACAGTCCTTTGCAAATAATGCTGTTAAATCAGTACAATACTTTCTAATTCTTCTAATTTCCCTGCATAAGCATAGGCCCCTTACACTGTCTGTCTGCCATTCTCCAAAGCAGCAATGGCTAACCTTTGGCCCTCCAGATCTTTTTAGATTACATCTCCCATCGTCCCTGGAAGTTGGAGTCCAACAACATCTGAGGGGCCTCAGGTTCTTCACCCCCTGCTTTAGGGATTCAGACTGGAAAAGCTTCCTGCTGGTATAGCAAAGGCTTTTTTTCAGGTTCAGAGTGCTCTGTTTCTAAGTTGCAACTGCCTGCAATAGTAATATGCCTTAAATCAAATTTGTATGACAGTAGAAGAGCTAGGCAGCTGTAGTCCCCAACACAGACACATATTGCATTTGTACCTTGGTGCTGCCCACCCCACCCCCAACACGACCACCAGAGGTCAAACATCTCATTTTAGGAAACTTGGAATTAATAGTATTAATTTATGTAACTCCAGAGCAGTTACTGCCACCTGCAAAAAGTACCCTGTGTGTGTTTCTACGCCCCACAAGGAAAACAAATACCCCTTTCTGTAGAATTTGGTTGTGTGTATGAGTCTATTGCAAAAGACTATAGAGACATGTTGTCATTGGCAGAACTGTAGTGTGTTGCAGTCAGTAAATAAATTGCAGCTGTGGATTAAATTGATTTGCGTCACATAGTTGCAAAGTTAATAGTCTCTGCTGTGAGTGTAGCAGGTATATGCATATAAATAAAAATTGACAGTAAAACATACAGATACAACAGCAAAGTAAGGACAGCATACAGAACTGAAATGTGTGGTTTTTTTCAACAAGGAAAGCGAGACTTGAGCAACAAGCACATTTGACATAGAAAGTCTTTTTATTATTATTTATTGAATTTATATACCGCCCTATACCCAGAGGTCTCAGGGCAGTTCACAGACAAAATCAAAATATAAAACCACAAAATATATAATCAAAATGAAAACAACAACCCAATAACACCCCCAACCACATTTTAAAAGGGCATCAACCAGTCAAATCAACCAAAGACCTGGTTAAAAAAGAAAGTTTTTGCCTGGTGCCTAAAGGTGTATAATGAAAGCGCCAAGTGAACTTCCCTGGGGAGTGCATTCCACAGATGGGGACCCACTGCAGAGAAGGCCCATTCTTGTGTTGCCACCCTTCAGACCTCTCAAGGAGGAGGCACACAAAGAAGGACCTCAGAGGATGATCTCAGGGTCTGGGTAGGTTCATATGGAAAGAGGTGGTCCTTGAGGTATTATGGTCCTGAACCATTTAAGGCTTTATAGGTCAAAAGCAGCACTTTGAATTGGGCCCGGAAACTAATTGGTAGCCAGTGCAGTCGGACCAGGATTGGTGTAATATGCTCAAACCATCTTGTTCCAGTAAGCAACCTAGCTGCTGAATTCTGCACTAGCTGAAGTTTCCGAACCATCTTCAAAGGCAACCCTACATATAACGCATTGCAGTAATCTAACCTTGAGGTTACCAGAGCATAGACAACAGTAGTTAGGCTATCCCTGTCCAGATACGGGCATAGCTGGGCCACCAGTCAAAGCTGATGGAAGGCACTCTGGGCCATTCCAGTCTTCTCTGGAATGAAATAAACAGCAATCTTAATTCAGTCTATTGTTGTCTATAAATTAAACTTTTTGGTTGTTTTTTAATGAAATTTTTAAAAATGATATTAAAAAATTACTAATTTTATTAATTTTAAGCCATCAAACTAAGATATATCTGTATGGTAACAGATGCTAGCCTAGTGTACAATGTACATTCTTTGCTCCACCCACTATTTTCTTCTGGCACATAATCCTCAAAAGGTTGCACAGAAGGGCATGAGATCCTCCAGCTGGAAAATGTTCTCCACCCCTGTCTAATGTGTACAATAAATCTAAATCAATCCATCAAAAACCATTGTCATGTAAAACAACATGAATTGCTTTTGGTTTGATCATTCTTCCCATTCACAATAATGTGAATTCATTTGTAGAACAGGCTGGGGGGTGGGAAGACCTGTGTTGTGAATATATTGGTAGGACTCTATTTGAAAACTATAATTTGTTGTTGTTTAGTCGTTTAGTCGTGTCCGACTCTTCGTGACCCCATGGACCAGAGCACGCCAGGCACCTCTGTCCTTCACTGCCTCCCGCAGTTTGGACAGACTCATGTTTGTAGCTTCGAGAACACTGTCCAACCATCTCGTCCTCTGTCGCCCCCTTCTCCTTGTGCCCTCCATCTTTCCCAGCATCAGTGTCTTCTCCAGGGAGTCTTCTCTTCTCATGAGGTGGCCAAAGTACTGGAGCCTCAGCTTCACGATCTGTCCTTCCAGTGAGCACTCAGGGCTGATTTCCTTAAGAATGGATTATAGAAACTATAATAGTGTCCTCTAATTTTACTGAATTATTGTCACCAAAATGTAAAACGTCACAGGACAAATGTATGGAAGTGCAATTAGCCTCATACAACGGAATATTGAGAGGCTGACCATAACTTCATTCAGCTGAAGCAGTGCTGTACTTTTAACATTACAATGCCTTGGCTTAACGCCGTTCTCTTGCAGCAATGGGTAACTGTGCTAAAACCAGTGGAGACACAGCGTCATAAAAGACAGAAGTCTGTTCAGCATAGTCTAGTCTAGATCGATCTTAGGTTGACTGATCTTGGGTTATTTAGTGGCCCTCTTTAAGTACAAAGTGGTTCTCTGCTTGAAATAACCAACCTCTGAGATCACAAGTAAATAATGTATTCTTGGATGCAGAGCTATCATACTTGACTGCAGCATCCACCCCTTTTAAATTTTGAATCGGTGCTTGAATAAGAGCTAGCAGGAACCAATCCTTGTGAATCCACAATACATAAACAGGTGGGTCATGTATGGACCTACCTGCCCCTTATTTCATGCCCTGCCTTGAGGCCCATATCCTCCAAGCCCAATTTCTCATCCTCTTTTGAGCTACATACACATTAGTGTCTTAAAATCCAGCAAGGTTGTTTTCGCTGCAGCATTTCAAGTCACATTTTTGCATCCATGTACACACTAGGAAAAAGAGCAGGGAGTCTCCACTCAGCGCACAGTACCTGATTTGTCTCCCCATACCTGTGGCTATTCTTATTCAGTGAAGCTGTCATCTGAGCATGAGCAACAGCTGTCTGAACTGTACACACCCCAACTTAACTGTGGGTTGCATTTTCAAATCAGATGGAAGCAGATTTCAGGGGGAAATGCATTGAACAGAAGTATTTCTCAAGAATCTTCAAGATACAGATGGATAGTAGTTAACATCATGAGTACTTTATTTTAAACCCCAGCAGTGGAAGTGCGCTGGGGCCAGAGTAAACACTAACATGTTTACTCTTGTATTTATCATTCCTCTCCAACTGCCACTGACTCTTTCTGGTTCCATGGAGTTTGCTCAAAGGATAGCCATTTTAGCCCCTCTCCTGAAGCCAAGAAGATCCCAGCTGAAGGAGAGAGTCAGTGGCAGGTTGTCAGTGGTGGGAGGTTATTCAGCTGAGCTCAGAGAATGTGCCCCACATTTACTGCAAAGTATCGCCCCACCCCCAGTATCTTTCCACAATGAGGGCAATGCAATACTTTCCTTAGTAAAAGTATCTCAGCTGAGGGAGCAAAGCATGCATCATTCCCAGAGTGGTTTAACAATCAATCCCTCTTTTCAGGGCACTCTAGGAATTGTAGCTCTGTGAGTGGGTGTCCTGCCAGCTATCAACACCCTTGGCAAACTACAGTTCCCAGAATTCTTTTGCAGTTTAAAGTGGCATAATACTGCTTTAAATGTGCAGATGAGGAATTGCCCTGAATCCATTTATTCTAGGGATGCGGGTGGCACTGTGGGTTAAACCACAGAGCTTAGGACTTGCCGATCAGAAGGTTGACTGTTCGAATTCCCGCAATGGGTTGAGCTCCCATTGCTCAGTCCCTGCTCCTGCCAACCTAGCAGTTCGAAAGCATGTCAAAGTGCAAGTAGATAAATAGGTACCGCTCCAGCAGGAAGGTAAACGGCGTTTCCGTGTGCTGCTCTGGTTTGCCAGAAGTGGCTTAGTCATGCTGGCCACATGACCCGGAAGCTGTACGCTGGCTCCCTCGGCCAATAAAGCGAGATGAGTGCCGCAACCCCAGAGTCGGCCATGACTGGACCTAATGGTCAGGGGTCCCTTTTTTACCATTTATTTTGTTACTTATATATTTCTACACCACCCTTCAGCATGGAACCACAAGGTACAACAAACTAGAATGCACCAATAAACAAAATAAACTCAACACCAATAAACAAAATAAACTCAAGCCTACACTAAAATGACAGAGGATAAGGTAAGTATGGGTGCTGACCACGCTGCTCGCCAGACAGTAAACGGTTACTGGTCCTGAGGCCCAACAGCTGCTCAAAGAGCTGCTACAGGTGGGGAGGATGCCAAAGACCTATTCAGCTATGGAAGGCAGCGCATGGCATACAGGGACAAGGGGGGGAATCAGTGTGAATCGCAAATGTCATGCCTAGATGTAAGTTGAGCAGAAATATCTTGTAGTACAAGCTACAGTAGGAAAAAGGATGCACCCGGATATTTTATGCCTCGCCAAGTCGGGCATGACAACTCCGGATAAAGGGACTTGTTTTTCAACTCCATTTGACAAGGCAGGAGGGGGTTCCATAGCAAAGAAGCACCTCAAGTCAATTGTAAATTCTCTGCCTTGTTATCATTCAGAAATCTGCAGAGTCGCAGCAGGGAAGGAGCGATGTGTGTTTTACAAGAACTGTGAAAAGTGAAATTATATTAGGAGGTCTACCTAAGCAGCAGTTAAGGGGCTCTCGACACTGCTGTCCAATGGCCAAGGTCTCAGGGGCCTGGCAGGGAAAGAAACACAAATGTACTCCAGTTTGAAACTTGCAGCAGCCCCTATTAACTGCTAATGATGGTGACTCCAGGAAATCTGTCTGTGTGCTACCTCAGTAAAAGCAAGGCCAAGCAATCTTTATTTTGAAAGCGATGGATCAAAACAAATTGCCACCTTGCCCCTTGCTTAGCTTCCCATCTCCATAGCCAATCTTTATTATGAAGTTTGATTGATAAGATCTGTATCATTTAACAGCAAGAATTAGGGGGGGGTTCACCCATATATTCTGTGAGCCTATTACAAATTAAGGCTATTAAAATCTGGTGGGGGGAGACGGATACTTATCCCTTTGTTATAGATGCAATGGAATTTTGAACACTTAAAATAAAAATTTGTGGTTTTGTACTTGATGGGGCATTGCTTTGCCAGTTTATTTTTCTGGTTCGCACAACCAATATTTCAGAGTCATAATTAGCCTTCACAAATAAATGGGATTCGGGAAACATTTCAGTTGCCTTTTAATCTTTAAGAGCAGGCATAGGCAAACTCAGCCCTCCAGATGTTTTGGGACTACAACTCCCATCATCCCTAGCTAACAGGACCAGTGATCAGGGATGATGGGAATTGTAGACCCAAAACATCTGGAGGGCTGAGTTTGCCTATGCCTATTTAAGAGGAATAAAAGAAGAACAGTAGCACTTTAAGAGCAACACAGAGCAAAGCTACCCTGCTTAGCCAGACTCTCTTGTCTGTTGTTTGAAGAATGCAAAAGAGCCCACAGACGGAACTAAAAGTCATAGCCATCAACATTTTAGCAAATCTGATCATAGTAATCCCATTCACCCAGCCTTATGTTCATGCATTTGCATTGCATATAATGCATAGAATCTAAAGCATCTGTCCAAGGAGAGCCAGAACGTGGATCAGCTTGGACAATGATATATCTGCTTAAGAAGGCAAGCTTATGCTGTCACAATAATAATGAAATGGAATGTCTCTGAGCACATGCAAAGTGATTTTCCTCCAAAGATTAATGAAGGGGTTGCAATAATGTGTTCACTCTCATTCCAGACATTTTACCTTATACATTAAGCTTTGCTGATGACAGGGAGAGAGAGATGTCAATATAAACACCCGGATGCTGGACCAGGTCTTGGGGCGAGGAGAACGTGAGTGGTGTTAGAGGGCTGTTGCCAACAACACCTGCCCACCCTGGCTTGCAGTAATTCTCAGCATTCACTGGAAGTATCTGCCATGAAAATTGCTAGAGAAAGAATGGTGATGCTGAACCTGGTTCAGTAGAGCTTTACCCCAGACAACTGGGTATAGGATTGCAGCGGTACTGGAGAGCTAACTGGCAGTGCAATTCCCCGCCCCCCAATATACATAGCACTTTTCACTTGCAAACTGCTTCCCCACCCCCCAAGTGGGGTGGAGTCTTGTATATTCTAGATAGACAAGGACAGAACAGTGATTTGCTCAATATCAAAAAGTAAAAAGTGGGACTTTATTTTTCCCGTTATCAGAGTGGCTCAGGACCATAGGAGCCAACTCCTAGTGATTGAGGTGCCTTCGTCCTCCCAATAAAATATATGAGGGGGCGGGCCCTGCAAAGTTGATGGGCATTGCCATTCAAATGGTGTGTGTGTGTGTGTGTGTGTGTGTGCCGCATCATGTGATCAATTACGCTGGGCGTTGCTTACCTGGCCCCCTCATATTTTTATTCAAGTTGGCACCCTTGCTCAGGGCAATGTACTAGGTTCCTCCATCTATTTTCTCCTCACAACAACCCCATGAGGTAGGTTAGGCTGAGAAAGCAACTGGCACAGTGTTAAACAAAAGGTCTCTGGCTGAAGAAGGATTTGTTCTGTATCTTCCTGGTCCCCTGGATATCGTAGCCCACTATCACTTCCATTGCTAGAACATACGGTTTACAGGTTAGCTGTTAAACACAAGAAGCAGAGGCTCTCTCTGTATCTCACACAAAAACTCAAGGGCATAAAACTTAAAAAAAACAATTACTCTCTTTGGCCATCCATGGGTCAAGCCAGGTCCTCAAAAGCTGAGCAATCAAAGATGCTCAGTCCTTTACATCCCGTTACATCCTGCAGGGCTAGCTAAACAGTGGGTGATCACCCTTGCTATGCCTGCTGTAATTTTGCTACACAAAAGGGATTCTTAAGGATGACATTTCTGGCCATTCCTCTGTCTTCCCATGCTTTTACAGGTTTAATGCTGAACCATTATCTGAAAGTTATTTCTTCTTTTTTGTTGTTTGTTTGCTTTAATAAGCATTTAATGGAGCTCTTGGGAAAGCTAATAGAGTTGCCTTGGGGACTTGAACAACATCCCAGTATGCTCCGCATAAATTTGCTTTAGCTGCAGGTGAACAAAAAGTTATGTTAAGCAAGAAAAAGAAGGTAACAGCTGCTGAATCCCTTTTGATAGCCTGGGGACAATTGGCTACCTAGCGACTGGCAAATTCTTATCCTCTTCCAACCTACAAGGAAAAACAAAGAAAGGGAAAGTCATTCTTACCTCATAAAATATCTCTCTCTGATTTATCAAAGAAGGAAAAACATGTTAAGAACAAAGAATTGAGGGGGGTGGTAGAAATAAATGCAAGAAAGGCCCAAATGTGATGAACACAGTTTGGTGGCGTTTTCTTTTTCTCATTGCCCCATCAGGCCTCTCCCCGCCCCCCCCCCCTCCTTGAGGAAGATAACTTTATATTTTACTGTCTTATTAAAGAAATGTGTTTTGGAAGTCTGCCACTGTTAACAGTATCCGAAGGATTTAGGGTTGCTGAAATGCACTTGAAGATTTAATTCTGCTGACTTCAGCTCTGATCCGAAGTAAAAACTGTAACCTTAGATTAAATGTTTAGCACTAGATATTGCAATTGCTGTTCCTTGTCATAAATCCTTGTGTCTATTGCTGTTCCAGACAGCTCTCTGAGGGCTTTAGCCTCTGTAGGTAACACAGTGTTCCTGTCACATGAATCTCTTTACCATTCTGGATATGTACTTTAAACCTCTTAAGTATATGATCCTTAGTATCTGCCACAATAATGTAACAGTAACCCTTAAAATGTGTGTCGTAAGGTTCATCAGGCCCCACTCACTAGCCGTGGACCTCAGCATGTTCTCCAAGCATCATACACATCTGTGTTACATCAGGAGTACAAACATAGATGAGCACACCAAGACACAAAGTAATTTGTGAATCTCTGGGAAGTCAGAGAACTGACAAACAACCTTCCCCTTCACCCCCATACAGCGGTACCTTGGGTTGCAGACCCTTCAGGTTACAGATGCTTCAGGTTACAGACTCCGCTAACCCAGAAATAGTACCACAGGTTAAGAACTTTGCTTCAGGATGAGAACAGAAATCGCACTGTGGTGGCGCAGCAGCAGCAGGAGGCCCCATTAGCTAAAGTGATGCTTCAGGTTAAGAACAGTTTCAGGTTAAGAATGGACCTCCAGAACGAATTAAGTACGTAAAAAGAGGTACCACTGTATTTGTTATGAGACAGAAGCTTCCAAGATCAGTTGTGATCATCCTGAAGCCTCATGACAATGAAATGGTCCATCTAAACTGAGGATTTGTGGGTACTTAAGACAGGGTGTGCTGCATTACATCATTTTGTCAAGGAATAGGCAGGTATAGAAAGAGACAGGGATTCTGTTAACACTGAAACATTGCAGTCCTTACTTCTGTACTCAGAAGTAAGTGTGCTCAGGATTCCAGCCTAAATATCTAAATACCAACCTTTTCTACAAACAGTGGACTATATTGTTTAAAAATCATATTTCTTCTTAACACTGATTTCAGTAAGAGAAAAAATTCTGTTTTGGGAGGCATCATTTAGTTTCAAATGTTAATTTTTTTCATCAGGTTTATTCTGGAGTAAGCGCCATGAGAATTGTGACTATACACTTGTTAGAACATGTAGCTACTAACTGTACAAGATCAGGATAATAAAAATGGGGGGGGCATTTTATATGTATGACAGAATCCCTGGCTAATATCTTAGAAGTACCTGCCTTACTAAGAAGTTACTGGGGTTTTTTAATGTCTCCATGGAATCCTTTTAGGACTTCTGCATCCATCGACATTTTAATCTTTTTAAAGTGGTCATCTGATTTACACTTGTTGAGGTCTCCCCCCCTTCATTGTGAGCACCACTCTGATTATTGCACTCATATAAAGTCATGTTTAAAATGTCCCCATAGTCCCTTGCCCGAAACCAACGCGTTGTCTCCAATGTCCTTGAATATATACAGTCCATTATAAATCACAGCATTCCTCCAGCACTTTTGGCTAGTGAATTTATGCAAAAGGTGGCGCTGTGGGTAAAAACTCAGCTCCTAGGACTTGCTGATCGCATGGTCGGCGGTTCGAATCCCCGCGGCGGGGTGCGCTCCCGTTGCTCGGTCCCAGCGCCTGCCAACCTAGCAGTTCGAAAGCACCCCTAAGTGCAAGTAGATAAATAGGGACCGCTTACTAGCGGGAAGGTAAACGGCGTTTCTGTGTGCGGCTCTGCCTCGCCAGGGTAGCTTCGTCACGCTGGCCACGTGACCCGGAAGTGTCTGCGGACAGCGCTGGCTCCCGGCCTATAGATGAGCGCACAACCCTAGAGTCTGTCAAGACTGGCCCGTACGGGCAGGGGTACCTTTACCTTATAACCAAATAGGTTTTCCATTTCCTTGGAGAGTAAACCAGATGAAAATCACTGAAGGTTGTTCACTTATTTATTTATTTAATTGTCCATATATAGATATAGATATACCGGTAGATACTCACACCATTTGGTTGCAATAAAACCTTTAAGCAGTTTACAAAAAAATTTAACATTCTCAATTAAAAAACAGGTAACAACCAGTGGTTAAAAATACTTAAAAGATGATTAAAAATAACAGGAGATTAAAAAGAGATTAAAGCACATCATCATCTGCAATTCTGGAATGGCTTGCCTAAACAAAAGAGTTTAAAAGTATTTTTAAACAGGCACTGAGAAGCCTCATTTAGGTAGTCCATTATATGTTTGGAAAAATGCAATCAAAACTATACAGTATCTAGCACAGTACATTACAATTTCTATGACAGGCATACAGATCATTAAGTGATCCACCAAGACTCTCAGCAGGGGGTCCAGGGGGTAGTTTTGTAACCTCTGATCTAAGTCCTTTATCCTGTTATTTGAGCCTTTTTGCTTTGGGACCCCTGGAACAAGAGAAATCAAATTTGCTCCATCATCTGCGTGGCAGCCCTTGAAATATGTGAAGATGGCAATCACTTCTTAATCATCTCTTCTTCAAGCTAAGCGCACCCAATTCCTTCACCCTTTCCTCGTCAGATTCTGCCAGGCCAAACTCCATCTTTTGTCACCCTCCTCTGGACACATTCCAGTTTGTCCTGCGTGGAATGCACAGAATAACCCCAGGCATCTGAATGTTCCATAATAAGAGAGAGACTGCACATTTTGTGTATGGGCTCTGCTCAAACTCTAAACAAAAAACGGCGAAGAAGAAGCCAATCTCACCCAGCATTCTTTTCTCACAGTAGCCAACCAGATGTCTATGTGAAGGCATGAGTGCAGCAGCACTCCCTCCTCTTAAGATTCCCAGAAACTGCTGTGCAAAGGCACACTGCCTCCTACTGTGGAGAAAGGACATAGGCATCATGGTTTTCCTCCACGAAATCAGTTATAGAGCCAACAGTGGCTATTTTTTTAAATAAAAAAAAATCAATGTGAACAGAGGGGTTGATCAGTATGTATAGCTATGTGTCCTGCATTGTATATGATGCAGGACACCTGCATTTTGCTCCAGGTATCAAAACATGAATAGTGAATTTCAGTTGCACACATTTCAGTGAGTACCGCCACAATTGTGTCCTTAGTTCCTAGCTCACAATGGACTGAATTCTTGGAGCCATGTGATGTTGCTGACAAATGTGCTGGTGGTTAACTCACATTCATTTCAGGGGGACTTGTGAGGGACAAGTCTCAACAGAATGTTCTGCTACCCAGCTTATGCCATTACTGAGATAGCTGGCAAGGGACAGCCTTGGAAAAGAGGGGGAAGTTTCCGAAGCTATACACCTACCTATGTGCCGGAAAAGGCTTCTCTCCCGTTAAACTCACAGTTCACATAACTGTAAATCCTCTTGGATCTTTCATGCACACACTTGATGCCTGCATTTTATTTCCTGCTTTTGTGATGCTCACTACAGGTTGTCCAGAACATCAAACTTGTGTCATGAGATGAAGTGTCTGAAGGAAAGATAAAAAAGACTCTACATATATTTACACTGCCTGGCCTGCGTTCTGTGGGAGAATGAAACAATCCTTGTTTATTTTCTTTTGTTCCTTCCCAATAAGGGCGAGGAAGTGTCATTTTTATTCTTTCCTTCTTCTTCTGACATATACACTGTTTCCCACAAAGGACACAATGAATACCTGCCACCTTCTTCCCTTGATGCTACCATTCATATAAAATTGATACTGTACTTGGGATGGGGCTGTCATACATCAGTTTGCAAATTTAGGTTCTTAGTACAGGGGATGAGGGAAACAAACCTGGACTGTTCAGTAATATAGGCCAAGAATGTCTACCTCCGCCTCCCCCCCCCATGTCTTCCTCCCCACATCCTTGGTTTTAGAAATGGCCAGTTGGTCTGTAGTAAGGCATAAGCGTTGCATGCAAAATGTCCCAATCTAGGTTCAATCCCTATCACTGTCAGGGTTGGAAAAGACTGGAGAGCAAATGCCTGTCAGTCTACGTGGACCAATGGTCTGGTCCACTGTGAAGCAGCTTCCCACCTTACTATGACAGCATCAAAATGTGTCCATCAGAAGGTTCATTTCACCTACTGCCCACATAATCCACAGTCAGCGGCTTGTCACTTGGTGACATCATGGAAGTGGGCCTTCTCAGTGGTAGCACCCACCCTCTGGAATGCCCTTCCTGGGGTAATTCAAAGGTAGAGATAGCAATGGCTTTTAAAATGCCTCTTTAAAACAAATGCTTACACAAGCTTCCCTTGGAGTCCGACTCTTAAGTTTTTTTGTACACTGCTTCAATTTTATTTGTTTTGACAATCTATTTGTAATTTGACAATTTACGTACCATCTAATTGCAATCATCTCTAAGCAGTGAGCTAAAAACTCAATACAAAGAAAATAAAAATGGGTTGAAGCTATAAAATCAGAATTCAGTTTAAAAGCTTGTGGATTTTTGTTTTGTTTTTAATTCAATAAGCTCTTGAGGTTCAATAGAAGGGCCTGTCTGACCTCAACAGGAAGGGAATTTCTTAACTTTCATGCCCACCATACTAAATGCCTGGTGGATATGAGCTGTGCACCCAAGCCATGGGGGGTCACTAGTAGTGACTCCCCCCAAGACCTCAGGGGTCAGCAGGGGTGCCAACTTGCATAAAATATGGGGAGCAGGTAAGCCTGCATAATCAATCACCCACACCATTTGAATGGCAATTCCCATTAACTTTGGAGAGGCCCAGTCAATTTAAATATTTTATGGGGGAGGGGCAAATGGCCCCTAGAAGTTGTCTCCTTTGGTGGTCAAGCAGAGATATAAGGGATCAGGCAGCCTTGCCTTGTTCTTATCTGTTTTTCTAAACAAAAATTTATTGCTGTATTTTCACTGTTTTCATATAAACAGATTAGTTGCTGTTCTTCCCCAAGACAGATAGATGCCAATGAAAAAGTGGTTAAAGTTGCCCACCTTCATATGTCAAGTTTGCAGATATCTTTGTAACACAGAGTTGGTCTAGCGCCAGAAGCCAGCTCCCCATAGAGCACTTCCTTGGGGATCCTGCCATCTTCCGTTCTGTGGACGTAAACAGCTTAGAGATTTTATATATTGAGTGGCGTGGGGGGAAATATAAATAAATAAATATGCATACACAAAATCAGATTGAAACTATGGCTGCACTTACTAACTAAATTGTAGATGTGTAGGTATTCTTTCTCCCACACGCACCACCTTTTACTTGCTGCTGCCAACTTCCAGGTGAAAAGTGGTAGAACTGGCTCCTCACCTCCTACCCAGCTCCCCAAATATCATGCAAATTGGACCTTGCAGAACTTCCCCCTCTGCTTCCATAGAATTTTGGAAACGAAAACATTTGGGAAGAAGCCCGTTTTACATATGTAAACACAAATTAACATTTGAAGGAATTTCGAGTAAAGTAGTCCTTGTCGAAAGACATACCCAGTGGTCATTTACTCCTTAAAAAGAGGTACATGTGAATACAAATTAAGCCACATAGTCTCACTCCCCATTGTAGTTTGCTAATGCCTCCTGCATCCCTTCAGGTTTCACCTGCATTTGTGCATAATGGTCTCACTTGAGTCAGATTTATTTTATTTTTTTGTATTGTAAATGTGGTTGTTGATTATTGTCTTTGGCTAATGCATTGTGTAGCCCCACCCCCAATGTCCATGCAGATAGTGGACCAGATTCAATAGATCTGGTGCACAGATGTGTAAACTATCCCTCCATGGGCCAGGCTGGCTCCTGAAATTCCCTGGGGCTTTGGTCTTTTGGGAGGGCAGATGGCATCACTGCTGCTGCTGCTGATCTTGGTTTTCAGCCATGTGGAGAAGATTTCATTTCCAGCTGGGAATGTGACCCCCTCCCTGACTTCTGCCTTAAGTTTTTTCTTTCTTTTTTGTATATACCATTTCCCTTCTACTTGACCTTTGCCACCACAGTGTTGGGGGGGAGGGGGATGAGAAATAATTGCTTCTAGTGCCAACCCTTAACTTGGCTTGATTATGCCAGGAACCACTTATGGCTGTGACCTAAATCAAAGGGCTGCCTTCCTTGCACCCAGTTGCCTGACATTCCTGGCATTTATTTGGTGGGGTGTTTTTTGCCCCTGAGAGATAAAAGAGAATACAATGGGATTATAGCCACGCTGTAGATCCCTTTCTCCAGAGTGGTATATTTCTGAGAAGCAGCCATGCAAAAGAGCTGGTTGTAGACCCAGGAATAGTTTTTCATCTTGAGCGACATATTTGCAAGCCCCCTCATTTAGCTTCATAGTTGATGCTTAGAATAATTTGTTCTTCTCCTGGATATGAAGCAGTTCCTGTGATTTATAGGTCTGTTGGCAGTTTTGCTCTTAGATGGAGAGAGACAGACTCTTTCCCTTGCCGTTGCTTTAATTGTCACCAAGGAAAATTGTCGAGGAAACAGATTGTGTCCAATAACTATGAGGCATCGATAAACCCTGAGCAGCACTGTTGTTGACACTTCCGTGCCTGTAAGCCTAGAACCCTCACAACATTTGCCCTATATGCATATTTGACTTACTCGCAAACCTTTGTGCTATCGAGAAATTAAAGTTTGCAGCTGGCCTCTTCATCTGAGTTAATCATGCGGATATGAAATTCTTAAATGTCCTCGCCGTGCTCCCTGTGGGGGTTACACTCAACACTTCTCTCTAGTGGGGTGCTGCTTTTCAGCTACCGTGTTTTGTTTTGTTTAGTTTTTGTAAATTTTATCCCCACTCCGCTTTGGAGCTCCCACTGCTTTGAGCTTCAGTAGCAGACTGCCATGTGGCACTTTATCGCGAGCCGTCCAAAACTCCACAGTAAATATGGTCTTTTGCCATGCACTGCAACCTGTTCAAGACTGAAGAGGGTTAGCCAGGAAACCTCTGTTATCTCTTAACACCATGAGTGCTCAGGAGTGCCAGTATCCTTTATCTGTGTATTTTTGCACTATTGATCAACCTTGAACAGGAGAAAGATGCAAGTGCAGAGTGATTCAAGTGCATTTGTTTTCCTCTACTTCGTATATATTTCCTTCTACCTTGTTGTTGGAGGTTTTTTTTTAAAAAAGAGTCTTGTTTTCAAAGACATCACTTTGTTTTATTATGACCGTAATAAATCACAGCTTTCATTTTAGGTATCTTCTCAACCTTCAGCATCACTTCCTCTAGGTCAGACTAAATTTTAGTTTCCTTAAGCAATTTCCTCTTTTGGCAGAGTATCCCTGACACAAGCTGACCTTTAGTTAACTGTATCATCCTTTTCAAAGCTCAGTTTGAAGTGCTCAGAGAACAATACCTCATTTGAAAGGGAGGAGGAAGAAAGATCATAGTCAACTTCATTCTCATTTCCTGCAGCTTTGTCAGCTAACTTTCTCCCTGACTGATTCCTGTTGCTTGTAGAGCAGCTAGAAAACCTTTCACCTTGTGTCGCCATTAGGAACATAATGACATTAGTTGATTTCTCTCACCCCACAAAAAGAACTGCTTTACATTTGGTCATCTGGAATATTTGAGAGATCTTATTCAGTCATATTCCTACAGAGATGTTGAAATGCTGCACGATATTCAATATTTCTTAATGACATGTTTCCTATTGACATGATGATTATAACTCTCCCTTTCGTTTCTCTTGTTTTGATTCAAGATCTGTACATTGAGACTGTAACTAGTCTGGATCAGGGACATTTCTTTACAGTGCCATAAAAATAATAAATGTTAAATGCAGTTATTCTCTGGTTTCAATTATTTATTTAACTTATTTATAGGACCTACTGACAAAAAAATACTTCAAGAAGGTATACAACATGCAAAATTACTGTAAGATCAATAAAACGCCAGTAAAATGATCTGAATTGGTCAAGCTGCTAGGCTTAGAGATACACACAGGGCTTCGGCACAGGGATATCACTGGAAGATTATTCCCTGTGGAAAATAATCTCCACCCAGTCAATAGAAGCCGTTGATGCATGAAACTTGGCCCTCATTCTTGATGGATACACTCCTGCTGAAGTTTATTTTTTGGAGCTGCTGCAGTCATGGAAATCACAGCAACAGTGTATCTTTGGAGTGCCGGTTCATACAAAATGCTGATTCATATGATATCTATGGTCAGGAAAGATTAGAAGGGATTGCATCAAGAATGGATGTCTGTGTGAATGAGCAAATGTGAGGCAGTAAGGAACATAATATATAAAGCGAAAGAATAGAAACAATTGTTTTCTCTTTCTCAAACAATAGAAGTTGCAGTCAGTTAAGAAGCTGATACCAAGACATATGGATTAAAAAAAAAACAGAGAGAAAGAAAAGCAATTCTTCCAATAAGAAAGCCTTTTTCAGACTTTCTGATCAGGTAACACGAGAGCAGGAAATATTTTTCATTCATTTCTGGGCAACTTTCCAGGGGGTGGTGGGAGGGGCCAGAGGCAAAAGTGAATGTAATTTTTCTTATTGTACAGTAGGCTGGTTTCTTTTTTCTCTTTTTAAATGGTTGTTACAAAATTGCACACACATAAATAATAAAACATGACATGACTAACAAAAAATGGGTTACAGGGTGGGTGGATAAAATGCTAAACACATTATTTTACAGTACATAATAATGAGAAGATTACAGTAAATCAGTAAAATGAATTCTTCAGTAAATCAATTTGGAAAGTACAGAGTAACAGGAGTGTGCTAATGAGTAGTTCCTGGTTATCTATGCCATATTGCAATATATGTTGTAGGTATTTCTCATCCAAGTGTTGCTTCATTTATATACATTATTTAATAAAATCACCATACAGTGTAAAACTTACCTTGTTTTTTCTCTCCCCTAGCCAGCATAAATTTTTCTGACAGCTTTTCCATTATGGCTGTTTGGCATAATTACCCCAGTTATATCAATATTCATTAATTGCAAGGTTTTCCACATTCTGGCTATTATTTAATGCCTAAAGATATGTAACAAAGGAACCAGGCGAGCCTCCCTGGGGAGAGCATTCCGCAAGTCCTTCTAGCTGCTGTTGTTAATTTCTTGCTTCTTAATTCATCCATCTCTGAAGTATTTAAATTAAGTAAGGCTAGCTAATGCTGGGGTTATTGGGATAGTATGAGCTGTAATCTTAGATATCTCTTTAAAAGCTTCCTTCCAAAATTGTTCTATTTGTGGACATTTCCACCACATATGTTGGTTAGTACCTATAATTTGGCATCCTCTCCAACATAATGGAGGCATATTGAGCTTTATATAAGATTGGTACCTTAGTGTTAAATACCATCCATGCACAATTTTTTTGTAAACATTCCCTACTAGTTGCTGACGGAGACTTATATGGTGCTTTTGTCCATACATCGTTCTATTTATCCTCTTCAATGTTTATATCTCATGTTAATTCCCACCAGCTTTCTGGGATTTTGTTGGGGGCAAAATTGGTTCTCAATATGGGTTTTGTATAAAAGGAAAATTAATCCCTTAGTAATAAGTGATAGTATAATGACTACCTTTTCATAATGTGTTAGCTTCATTATTAATCTGTTTATTTGTAAGAAAAAATCTCAATCGATATCTTAACAGCCATGAAATCTGATTATTTTCTAGTCAATACTGTAAGAGAATGTATAATAATATTTCAAGTAATATAAATGGTGTGATTTCCATACCTTCACATTATATAATCTGTTTTTATTTTGGGGAAAAGGATGGTGTTGTACCAGAGTTATAAGTGACGGTCCTGGAACTACAGTAAAACTTCTGCCCTATTTTCCCCATACTCTAACTGGTGTGAGTGTATAGGAGTTAGTAAGCCAACTCAACAACTGAAGTTTAGTTTTCATTAATGCTAATAACACCATCAATTTCTATATCCTCCAGTGTTGTTACATTCCATCCTAGTTGGGGAGTTTTAGGGTCTCTCTAGACACACTTTTTATTGTGCATTCATGATTATTTGTCCTAGTTGAGGTGGGTGCATGCAATACCCACTTTCAATACTGTTTGTGCCTGCAAAAGTTTCAGAGTGTCCATACTGCTTTATTTCCCAGCAATGCATGTCCCATATCTTTGTGCTGAAATCTGGAAACAAATGTTCCGGAAGTGTGTGGTGCTTTTGTCTGTCTATTGTGGTACTTCCCCTCCAGGCAACAATGTGGCAGTGTTGCTGAAGCACAATTGCAGAACAGTTAACAGAGCAGAACCATGTGTGGATGGTCCAGTATAAAACTACCACTAATGTAGTATTACTGCATTAACAACATGTTGCAGAACACACACCTACACACAAAGAAGACCCGTCAATGTTTTTCAACGTTTCCCCCAGTTTCTTCCTCAGGTTGTCTTCTGAACTGGTAGGCTGTGCTCTAGTAAGTTTCCCTTCTGATTTTACAACCCACTTCCAAGTCTCCATCCCTAACATGCTGATCTATTTCTCACTGCTATTTCTAGAGTTTGTCTCTCCATGCCACCTATGGTCGGTTCCTCCCTGTTGCATTTCAAGATAAGTTTATCTAGTTTTGACTTCTAACTCCGCGCGTTTGTCCTTGGCATCCAGACAACACTTCTTATTCTCAGGATGCTTTCTGCTGAACATCCTGTCTACATAAAATGTACTCAGGGAGCCTCTCTGTTCTCTAGCCTATTTTATCCCCTCCCCGGGCTCCCCCTCCCCTTTTTGTACTAAGCAATTACTCTTATTAATTATTCCAGCTAACAGTAATTATCAGCAGTATGCACCCCGAGTCACATTAATAACAGAGATGTCTGGGACACTGAGGAATTGTATGGAGAGATTGACTTCACCATTTGGATTTCCTAGCCTCGCAAAGCAAGTGATTCTGTTTCAGTCCCCCTCCCTCTTCATGAATACATTGACACAAGCATGGGTATGGCTCTCTTAAATCAGTTATAGCATGATAAACCAAGTTATATAAATTACAAATATATTGGTGCCATACTACTCAAGACAGTTAAAGTCCTCCAGTTACGGAGAAATAAGCACTCACTGTTAGAAATTTGAGTCCAAATGACTAAATCTACTTTTCCCCACCTCAGGGGGATCTCTGATAATCACCAAATGGCTGATGCCCACATCCAACAAAGTCTGGCTGTGGTTCTACTTGGAGGAGCATAGGAAGCTGCCTTGCACTGAGTCAAACCATCAATTGGTCCATGTCAGTATCGTCACACTAGGGATAGGGAGCAAGTGGCTCACCAGATGTTGGACTACAACTCCACTCATCCCTAGCTATTGGCCATGCTGGCTGGGGCTGATGAAGGTCTGAGTCCAACAACTTACAGAAGCCCACAGGTTACCCAACACCTGTGCTCAGAGATCTGCACTAGTTGCTGATTTTCTACCGGGCCAGGTTCATGGTGTTATTCAATGTGTATTGTATACATCCTCTGTAATGTCTTATTTTTATAATATTTAAGATAATATTGATTTATTTGGTTCATTAGGCTGCTTGGAATGCATACCTGACCTTCTGTAATGCTTTATTGTATAATGTTTTATTTGATATTTTAATGTAGATTGTAAAAAAACAAACTACTTTGAGATTTTTTTCCTGAAAAACAGAAGGCAGTATAACAATAAAATGAATGAATGAATGAATGAATGAATGAAATCTGACTTAATACTGGCTGACATTCCCCTTTGCTATAAGGAGGTCATGTTTAATCCAGATAGAACTCAAATACATTAAAATGGGATATTAGTTACCTCACATCTATATACTCTGTGCCAGGTGAGAAAACCAACGTTGTTGGACTCCAACTCTGCAATACTCACTGATATAAATGGACTTTCCCTTGCTAGCTATGAATAGGATCAGGCTGCTAGGGCGCTATGAAATAACGGGTCTTGTGCTTAACTGTGCAACCCCATGACTCAGAAGAGAGTCACACCATGAACACTGTTTGGTGGGATTACTTCCAGAAAGGTGTGCACAAGACTGCAGTCTAAATGTATATTTAAGGCTGCACTCCTATACACACTTAACCTAGTAGTATGCCCCATTGAACACAGTGGGACTTGCTTCTGAGGAAGCATGTACAGAGTTGAGCTGCGAGTCCCATCAGTTTTAATAATGCACACATTTAACTTGCTCAGCTTTGCACTTTTAGTGCGTAATTCCACCATCAGTTACATACAAATAGGTCTCATTGATTACAATGCCTTTATGCATGGCTAAGATTGCAGTCTCTCTCTCTGCATTATTATGCTTTGTCGAACTTTGCTTCCTCCCTCTGCAGAGCTGCGTCTGTATTTTTTTGTTTGTTTAAATGACGTGCAAAGTAAATGAGTATAACAGAGAACAGGATCAGAAATCCTCTTTGTAGAATGAAATTGCCTACAGTTGAGTTTCTGACCAAACAGCAAAGTTGTTTTAATAACATTCTAGTGGAAATGGAGCATTCTGGCTAAATTCCTTCAAAATCCAATAAAGCAGATGACTGGAAGCTGTAATGGAACTGATGTTGTCAAATGCCTTTGCTTTTTAAATGTGACCATGTTTTAGGTTACTGGGGAAAACAAGCCCTGTATGATCAGCATAGCTTTTGACAAGGGTATTGGAATCCATCTGGTTTATGGAGTCGCCTCCCTCTGCCTTCCCCCATGTTTTTTCGGTTTTTTTCTCTGTTTGTCTGGAATGATGAAATTGTAATGCTACAGTTTAGCTCCTGGCTTTTTGCAATAGCAAACTGTCAGCGAGCATTCAATGGACAGCAGCCCAGGGTGTGAGTTTGTGAAAGGGAAATGCATTACCAACCAAGTCCATGCAATCGTAGGCAGAGTGGCTGGCAGAAAGGGGATTCTGTTTTATCAAAGGAGTACCACTGTCAGTTGTTTCCAAGTCAGCAAGCAGCTCTAGATGCCACTTCCAAAAGGCACACACACGATGCCTTAAAATGTGTGAATCTGCGAGGTGAGAGGATGATATTATTCAAAGGAGTTTTACAAGGCTCCTGTAAACTGACCTTGATTTACCACCAGTGTGGACTGTGCAGGCGAGTTTTATCATTTAAAAACCATGGCATGGCAACTGACTGATCTAAAAGCAGTTTTACACAAGTTTATTTTGGGGTTTTTTTAAAAAAAAATTAAATAAGCTTCTCCAACATTGGGGGAATTTGTTCTCTCAGTGTGCTTCATTAGTGCAGCTTACCACCACAAAGTCTGGCTGTATTGAGAAAGATTGCACCATTATCAAATAATTAGGAATGCCTTAGCAGGTGCATACACTTACCTTTGTAATTAAATCCTTGTTAAAACACTGAATTTCAGAGACTTTAAATGGTTCCTTGATCCCAGAGGGTGTAGCCCAGAAAGTTATTCTATAAGGCAGAGATCATTTGGGAGCAACAATATTAAGCAGCGAATCGTTTCTTCTTCTCCTCAAGATATTTATAAAACACACGTGAAATATAAATGGCAGTGCCCACTGCTAAGTAAATTGCTAGCCTGCAATGAACCCAGAAAGAACCAGATGATGCGCAACACCATCTTGTCAATTTTAACATTTGAAATGGTCCTGTCGTAACACTTGAGGCTGCATTGAAGTCTTGATCTGAACTGATTACAACAGCCTGCAAGTTTCTTTAAGGGCTTTTGAGTCACTTGTATGGACAGCAAGTATTTTCACACCTAGAAGAACCTCAAACAGTCATAAAGACCAACAGCATTTATTATACTTTCATTTATAATACATTTGTTAGAATGAGATCCAGTTGCGGCGGCCTGCTAATTCAACAGCTTACCATAAGGAAGAGGGACAAGGCAGCAGGGAGGTTGGAAGATAGTGGTACCTCAGTTCTCGAACATAATCTGTTCCGGAAAACCGTTCGAATTCTGAAATGTTCTAAAACCAAGGTGCAAAGAGCTGTCTGTAAATTCAACTGAGAAAATTGAAAACTACAAAGAGAAATCTGTTGGACTTCTGAGACGCATTCAAAAATGGAAGCATTTTCTTCCAGGTTTTCGGCATTCGGGTTTTGAAATGTTCGTCAACAGAGATGTTGGAGAACCGAGGTACCACTGTACTACAAAAACACCAGCAGAACCATTCTGATGCTCCTGCCACTGAGTCTGAAGCATGCCACACTCTCCTGCGCCTTGCCTGTCTCCCTCCTGGTAAGCAGAAGCAAATCATTTGCTGGGTGAGCACCATCTGCTAGGGCTATTTTGTAGCATTTTACTACTTCTGCATATACAATGGAAATAGCTTGTGCAACAACATCATCTCCGCCCCACCCTTTCCCCTGAACATTACATTGAATCTCGTGCACAAATTCTTAAGGGGCCACAAAACTCTGTTGGTGTTTTCACTGCAACAAACTCATACAACCTGTCTCTCTGGAATTTGAAATATATGTATATCCATATTCATCTCTTGATCCAAAATATTGGAATTAGTGTTTCTGATTCTCTACTAGAACTGTTTATTTTAAATATACCACTTTTACTTTGCAAAGTGCTGTCTTTGGTTGGCTTCAAGAAGCTTAACAGAGAAAGCCTCTGCTTTTCTACTCAAAAGTAAGCCCTACTTAGTTCAATGGGACTTACTCCGTGGCAAGTGTGAATGGGATTGCAGCAATAATCCCACTGACTCCAAGGAGATAGGTAAAGGGACCCATGACCATTAGGTCCAGTCGTGACCGACTCTGGGGTTGTGGCGCTCATCTCACTTTATTGGCCGATGGAGCTGGCGTACAGCTTCCGGGTCATGTGGCCAGCATGACTAAGCCGCTTCTGGCGAACCACACGAAAATGCCGTTTACCTTCCCGCTGGAGCGGTACCTATTTATCTACTTGCACTTTGACGTGCTTTCGAACTGCTAGGTTGGCAGGAGCTGGAACCGAGCAACGGGAGCTCACTCAGTAGCGGGGATTCGAACCGCCAACCTTCTGATTGGCAAGCCCTGGGCTCTGTGGTTTAACCCACAGCACCACCCGCGTCCCAGGGAGATAGAAATCAAATAATAATAATAATAATAATAATAATAATAATAATAATAATATCTTTATTGTCATTGCCCCCTCTCGGGGACAACGAAATTACTTGACTGCTCCATAAAAACACTAATTAAACAATACAGTATAGTACAGCAAGGAAGATTAGATGACTTTCAAAGTCCAGGCTTCCCATTCAGGGCCGAGATCGCTCTGGAGAAGAAGCTGTTCTTAAGATGGCTCGTTCTTGTCTTCATCATCCTGTATCTCCGTCCCGACGGCAGGAGCTCGAAGAGACAGTGACCAGGATGCGATGGATCTTTTACTATGTCCAGTGCCTTCCTATGACACCTTGTGGCATAAATCTGCTCTAAGGTGGAGAGCAGGCAGCCAACAATGCTCTCTGCTGCCTTAACAACTCTGCACAACCCCATCCTGTCCTGGGTAGTACAGCTTCCGTACCACACACATAATCCATAAGTGAGCACGCTCTCAATGGCACAGTGATAGAAGGCAAGCAGCAGTTTCTGCGGAAGATGGTTTTTCCTTAGAATTCTCAAAAAGTACAGTCTCTGCTGCGCCTTCTTCACAAGCCCCCTTGTGTTGACACTCCAGGACAGATCCTCTTGTAATTCAGTGCCCAAAAATCTGAACGTTGTTACCCTCTCCACACAGACCCCATCAATCAAAAGTGGCTGGACATTGCTCTTCTGTCTCCTGAAGTCCACCACAAGCTCCTTGTGTAAATCTTGAAGGATTTACAATCTGACCAATTGCTGTTCTACTTTTAAATATGAGGTACCTGGTAAAGCAACCACTTCAGATGTTATCTTTTTTCTACAAGGGAAATCCTTCTGGATAGGAAATGATATCCAACTCATAAGCAGATTGGCATGATTTTCCTGGCATGCATACATAGCAAAATCCATATATGGGAGGGTTACATGTCATTCTCTACATAGAATTGTGTGCCATTTTCTACATGGAAATGTGTTTTGTGCATGAAAACTGTAGCATATGAAATGACCTTTCAGCATGATGTGGCCTCTGTCAGGGGCCATCCAGACTGGGGTTTTCTTGCAGATGTATCCAGCAACATAATCTGGAGACAATAATAGTGAATTAGTGGTGGATCTATTCTGCTTTAGTTTGTTTTGTAGTGCTTCCCCAATGTTACTGCGTTATTGCTATCTGGAGGGGCTATACCACAACAAAAGTGGAACAAAAATAAGCCCGGATCATTTGTGTTATGAAATGTCACATGATTTCAGCAGGAAGTTATGAAATATGGCCTGACTGGAAATGAAGCAGTGTGACAACCCCAGGTGCAAACTGTATTGAAAGTGGGATTGCATGTGTCTGCTGCAATACGTCATTAGCACAAATCATCATGAATCCGCAATGAAAAAGATGTCTGGAGGAGTCCTGAGAATACTCCCATCCCCTCTGTCTGCTTATATTGTATTGCTTCAAGTGTGGCTGGAATTTCACAACTATCTGCAATAGTGTGTTTTTTAATGCAAAATGATAAAATGACAGAACAGGAAGCTAAGCTAAGACAGGAAACAGTATTGGTAAGGCAAAAGTTCTGGAGTTATTTGAATACAGTTTAGGGTTAGTTAAAAGGCATATGGTCACAGTGCTAGATGGTACAAGTCCTTTGAACAAAACATTAAGCTGTGATAAATTGCACTGTAGACAAGCCTCCAAACTTCCTGATATCTGTTAGAAATTTATTCTAAAGAGAAAGCATTTGTTCTCAATCAGGGATGAGGAGCCTGTGGTGCTCCAGATTTTCTTGGACTACAACTCCTGTCATCTTTTCACCATTAGCCATGCTGGTAGAACCTGGAATCCAACAGCATCTTCAGGACTTCAGTTTCTTCATCTCCCCTCTAAATAATAGTGGAGGTAACTCATCCTACTTTCCTCTCGCTGCATCACCAGAGAACTACAATTTAATGAATCAGACATTTGATACATATAAGTTAAAAGAAGAAGAAAAGGGAAATCTGGAGAGCATATTTTAATTTTCCATCATATCAGGCACTTGCAGAATTCTTAAAATATTATGGGATACTTCTCAGTTCTTAGACTTTTAAAAGAGAGATGAGACAGTTTCTCGAATGAGATTTTTAGACAAATTGAGTTAGTCTTAGAAAATCAATTTAGACAAATCTGCAGCAGTGTGGGTAGGAGGATGCACCAATTCTCTACATAATTTGAATAAATGGGACACGAGATGGCTCCTGAGAGCAGCACTGACAGCCAAAAGAATTATGCTGATGGACTGGCAAAGGAAAATCATGCCATGAGTTGATTTATGGCCTATTGCCCTTCTGGATATAACTAAGTGGGAAAGAACTCCCTTTATTTGTACTAATAAAATGGACATCAGTTCTCTCGTACAAGAATAATTTCAGAGGTAGTGGTGTGAATAGTTGGCATCCAGGATGGCCTTTTCCACACTTGTCTCTCATTTGTGTCCTCGCGGTAATTTGTTTATGTAGATATTAGAGTATCAAATAGCAAAACCAGAAACCATCTCACTGCATTGCTTTATATGGTTTACTTCACAATTAGCCTTCGTACTCTTCATTTGCAACCCTTCACTGCTGATCAAGGAAATGTATAATTTTATATTCCATATTTGTTGTAACATCTGGATTATGTGAATTTCTACTCTGAATATCTACAGGCATTTTTCCATGCTGAAAGTGCTTTTCCAATTGGACTTATTGCTTAGGAAAACAAACATATCAATATTAGCACTCTGTGCATATTTATATTTGTGTTTCCCATCTTCATATCTTTTTTTTTTAAAAAAAATAGTGATTAAATAAAAAGTTTGCTGGGACCCACCCTTATTCTGCCCCTTTTCACCAAAAGAGATCTATCTCTGAGATGCAAGAATTTTATTAGCATGGTTTCTCTGCCTTGGATCCTATTTCATGGAATGGTAATCTTTTAAATAAAATAAATGGTAGTATGTGTAAATCTTAGGGGAGGCTGGAACACAGTGACTGAAATTCCCCTCACAAACTCCCAGAAGCCATGTTCTTGTGAAGCAACACTCATCTGGGAGATTTGCTTGCCTTCAGGCAGAGTGACGGATTCAGGAACGACTCCTTGCCAAATTACTCCAGACCCAACATTCAGAACAGATTTACACAAACATACACCCACACACCCACAGCAGCCATTTTTTTCAGGCAAGGTTGAATTATTTGCCAAAAGCTGCCAATTTTGCATGCTGAGTGTTTGGACATGGACAAGGGTCGAGATTTTGAGACATGAGGCAGTATATAGCTAGAACAAGTACAGCAGACCCTTTTGTCTGAATTCCTGTCATCAAAATGTTTAGAATCTTGGGATCTATTTGGTGCTAAAAAGAGATCCCAGGAGTCTGGAGATCACCTTGATATAAATTGCAGACCTGGGATGCCTTCTCTGAAGAGGTAGCAATGACAATATGGGGGTGTCTTCCCTTTTTTGCAAGTCCTCGACATCTGGAGATGTGGAACCTGTGGAACCCCCAAGCGATCACTGCTGCTTTTCAGTTTTAGGTCAGTTATAAACCTTCCTGCTGAGTCTGTATTGAGGGCTAAGAGCTGTCAAAGTGGGAATAGGGAAGCCGACAACTTGACTGCAGAAGTTACTTGGCTATCTGAAGCTGGCATGCTTTGTTCCATTCAAACTGATCATTTTCAGTCCATGAACAAACACCTCCAATATGGAAACAATTATGGAAGAAATGCAGGCGACACATTCCTAGTATTATTTTGTGACAGTTTCAAAGAAGCAATTGTTAGCCACTTTGGAAATGATAGCTAGCAAGCAAAGAGAGAGGCCAGTTTATGCATTATTCTATGTGTCACTGTTTCCTATGGAATGCAAACAAGAACCCAAAATGGAAAGGACAGAACTGCAAACAAAGAATTTCAAATTAATATTTACCCTGATGAACAGTATGAATCATTTTGCATAATACAATGATTATTAAATATATTGCTCTCTAAACTCACCTGTGAACTAACAGTGGTTGCAGGGGTTTCTGTTAGATTCAAGTATTTCATTGAACATTGTTGTCACTTGATGGGTGTTCAGTGATTTATCTCAAATTCTGTCAAGTGCTACTTAACAATGCACAGAAAAAGTGTTCAAGAATTTAGAGCAGGAAGGAGACAAGATAGTCGTAAGCATGCAAGAGGTAATAGGCGTTTTGGAATGCAACATTATTTGAGGCATCATAGTTAAGATTCCTCAACAATTTACATATTGGGTCTGTTGGTCATAACAATAATGAATACAAAATATTTGAGCCATGAAATTTTGGGGGGGGATTGCTTTGTGGTCATGATAATTTTGTCGTTTTTTCTGTTGCTTTCCTATCAGTTTTTGTTTGTTTATGTGCTTGTATTCCAGAGCTGTGGATACATCAAATTGTCAAACAAAAGAAAACAATACAAAACAAATTGAAACCATAAGATCATCTTCCATCTTAAAATAGCAGCGGTAGATCCAACTTGAGTCACATGATTCATATTGATTGTTTTGTTGTTGTATATATTTCAACAACCCCAAAGTTGAGTCAGTAGAACAGATGCTGTAAAGATGTGGTCATCTGGCTTGGAACGACCCAATTGAAGAAGATAACAGTGGTTACCTGGATCTCATTACTGGTTGTGAAGGGACCCCGTGCTAGTTGAAGCTTCAGGGGCCCCAAAATGTAGGTCCGCCACTGGGTACCAACAAGGACAGTATTGTGCAAACACACTGCCAGAGCCAATCCACTGTTCCTGCTGGTGCATTTGCAGCACTCCAACCTCACTGCTGCCTCATCCCTCACCCTCTCCATCCTGGTATCTAACAGTGACTCGGATGGATAAAGGTCAGGCGAGCAGCACTGCACCATCACATTTGCTGCTACCTTTCTGGCATCAACTTAAAAGGTATCTATTTGCAGGATGCACTCTTTGCCTAGTGTTGAAAGATTAGAGCCTCTTGCAGCATTCAATATTGTTTAAGAGTGTATTGGTGATTGTTGTTTTAATTCCGGCATTTTTATCTGTTCCTATCTGTATTTTATGCTTACATTTTTATATGTTTTCTAACCTGCCCCTAGGATTGAGATCAATCAGTATACTGAGTCCGACCACTGATCTGCCTAATATCGTCTTCTTTTGACTGGCAGTGGCTCTCCAGTGTGAGATCCTTTTAACTGCAGATGCCAGTGTTTGAACCTAGGATCTTCGGCATGCAAATAATGTACTGTAGCACTGAGATGCAGCACTTCTCCCTTAAGTCTTCATTGACATAATGTGAAATTATTCTTTCCTATGCTTATGTACTAAACATTTGGGGGTGTGGGGAGAAATGGCAATGAAGAGGTTGACGTTTTCCAGCCTTATGTTTATTGTGAAACATAAATGGAAGAATGATAAAATGAGGGGATTTGACGAGAAAAGATTCTTACGCTTTTCTTTCAGCGCAAGCTTTGTTGTGCATTTGGCTGACAGAATCTTAAAACTACAAAGCAAAGTATCAGAATTGGATGGTGCGTAGGCAGCATGTTAAAACTGCTCCACGTATTAAAAAAACAAAAACAAACATGGTGGAGAGAGCAGGAGTCAAAAGTTGGCAGCAGTTTACAAAGAATGTGAATTTTAAAAATTTTGCTTGGGAAATAGATCCAAGGATTCAAAAATGACAATGGAAATTGGTCCAATTTGTGCCGATTTGAGTTCTGCCCAAATCCATGTTCACAGCCCTATGAACTATCCTGAGGATTGTTATCATAAAGGAGTTAATAATGGTATAGAGGCAAAAGACAGCATATGGTCATGACAGTTAGTGCTAAGTTACTAGCATTACACATATAGTCCCATTTGTTTCAAAATCTAGATAAAATCTCAACCTTTGTTAAGATTTGAAAGCTGAAAGAGGCATGGTCAATAAATATTGGGACTATTGACAGTTTCTTTACCCAACAGACCCCTATCAAAACCTGCTTTTGAAATGCCTACCAATTTTGGGGGGTGGGGTGGGGGATTCGGCGCTACTGTGTTGAGATGTAGATTCAAAGCTTCCTTGGGTATGGGGAACTAGCAATCTATTTCATTCGTTCCAAGTCATAATTTGAGAGCAAAAGTAGAGAGACCATAAAAACTTTTAATGGCCTGAATTTTTTTACTACATTGGTTTTTCAGCACCTTAAGGTGGTTCAATATATAACAAAGATGGATGCTATTAATTGTAGGCCATTAGTTCAAATGAGACGCAGGCTAAAAGTGACCAATAGAGACTATTTTAGCACTACAATTAAAAAGCACGAAGAGGGAAAGCATGATTACCACAGCTTTACCATTATTCTTTTAGGTGCAGCATAGCACAGGGCACACGCATGCACAACCAGAGCAACTTTTCCGCCTGCCAAAGTCAAACTGATAAAGAGTTCCATGGTCATCGTGTTGCCAGATGTCTGGCTGTGCAATGCTCTGGCACTAAACCCAATATAGAGACATATCTATGGATGGGATCTATTAACGTTATAGTTACCATCTGACAACTGTTTAGTATCCATAGCCCAGTTCCTAGCAGGCAGGTGTTCGCATCACCAAAAAAACAACACTATTGCAACTGGTACTGCTAATTGATGAGGCTGTTGGCAGTCACAGCAGAGAGGACAGGGATTGCATTATCACAGAGAAAGAACTGTTTCATCCCAGGAAACAGTCCCTCTGTCTAAGAACATCCCAAAGCCCATTGGAAACATGCTGTGGTTCTCAATGTGAGACCTGTAGACCACTAAGAAGGAACCCCGGGAATGAAGTGGCCTTTTTCACTGCATCCATGCTCATTCCATGCTTCACCAGTCAAGTGCAGTGAAACAGCCTAGGAATTGGGAAAGATGTGTTGTCAAGGAGTAGGGAGCAGATCTTCTGGGTGAGGTGCAACTTAGTTCACTCCAACTAGACTTACTGAAATGAACAAACATGACTAAGTTAGGTGCATTACTTCTGATGGGTCTACTCTGAAGAAAACTTAGTTGAATACCTCCCAGGGTTTCCTAGAGCCCTATAAACATGTGCTTAGACATGGATTCGCTTAATTTGAATGAACTAAACAAGGATTCATGGGCTGGTGGTAAGTAAAAGTGACCCAGTTCCATAGGCTACAGTGGCTACCTTGTCTAAGAACATTTGAAATATTGGTCTCGTTCCAGCACATGCATGTATGTCAGGGTTTTTACTTACTATTTAAATATAAGTACTCCCATATACACCAAAAGCTAAATCTCAGGAGGAGATGGAAAGGGGCAAATCAAAGATGGGTGATATGAATATATTTCTATGTGTATCTGTAGAATATTTAGATAGAGATGAATTTGGACTTGTTAACCCAACAATCAACAAAGCTATTGGTGTCTATTGAAGCATTCCACTTGCAATATGAGTACTGTCTTCTAATCGGAATAAAATATGCTTGATGATCTGGTAGTGTTGGCATCCATCTGTCTCAAGAGTCAATGAAGTCAAACCACATGGTGACCTCCCTGGGGCGCAAGCCTGGGCAGTGTGGATGGAGGTCCTGGGCTGCCAGACAACAAAAGCCCTCTCTTAGCCATGCTGATGTGGTCCAAATGAAAGCAGAGCAATACATCTGGCACCAGCTTGACTGCAGTTGTTGCCAGAAGGAGGTATACAAGATGCATCTGACTGTCTTGGGGACTTAGGGATTTGTGTAGGGTTTACTCCTTAGCCTCTTCTCCTGAAGGTAGTGGGTATGGATTTTTCCTCATGATTTACTCCCAAACCCTTTCTCTCATGAATGAGTATAGTCACAAGGTAGCAGAGTTTTAGGGTCTGAGTTTTCTTTCTCCTATATGGGCAACTTTCCCAGGTTGACAAGCCCCACCTGCCCCTCATTTCCCTCTACATCACATGCAGAAAACACCTTGTTGACCCATTGGACCCACTTCTGTTTTCATCCACTCAGTCCTCCACAGCCTGTCTTTCACATGCAAGGGAAATCCCTAATGCCAGGGGTTTGTGACCCATAAGCTACCCTCACCTGGTTTAACTGGTCGGTCAAAGCCATTGCCCAGGGTGTGGCTGCTGTTGCATAGTGACGGCTTCTAGGAAGTACAGGTGAGAGCTGAGTGCAGGGCGGGGGCCCCAAGTGGAAAAACTACCCCAGAAGGTGCCCCCTCTGAGGTACTACCCCTCCCTATACCGTCCTGATATGATGTAGTAAGCTAGATAAAGTGCCTGTGTTTGACTCTCTGTCACCCCTCATCTTTAGCACCCAACAGTCAAACACATTGCAGGGCTTCTTGTAAGAGTGGACCAGCCATTTAATTGTGTCAGACCTCTTATATTGATACCTGGGCACCACCATGAATAGCTAAAACATCAAGGGAAAAGTAGAGCATATTCAGGAAGTTCAGTGCTGGCCATTGCAATTCATTCTGGTCTGTGGATGGTTTATTATATTTCAACTGACTTTATTGATTGTGAATAGTTTTAGCAGGCACAGCATAAATATACCCAATAATGCAAATCCTGCATGATAAGAAATGTAATTTGCTAAGAGATACTGAATATTTTGCAAACTGTCAGTTTGTTAGATTGTGTAGTTCAGCACTGAGATTTCCCTAGTCCTGGTTCTGCATGTTTTGGGGTTAGAAATAGCATGAGAAAATCTGCTCTCGTTCTCACTCCCATCCCCATTTCTGAACAAGCGGGAGTCAAAGGTATTCTTCAAACAAAAAGGCTTGAACAGCAGAACAGAGGATGCTAGTTGTCTGTTATCTTTGTTTGAAAGATATCATTAACATTAATTTTGACAAGTAGCCTCTCCTTGGGGAATCTGAGCTTGATTCAGCAACCCTTTACTTAGGCAAGTAATCCTTATTTATAGGAAAACTCCTTGATTGTTAGGATTTGCCTAATCCTGAGATAAAAACATATACTTGAAGGTAGATGATTTGTATGAGATTAAGACAAACAAAAGGAGGGGGAAAGACGAAACTAATGTGAGTTGTGGAAGACTACAGTTAGATTAATCCTTACATTAAACGTGCTGTAGAAGGGCATAGGAAACCAAAAGCCCTGCTGAGGTTCATTAATATATTTATTAGAGAATGTGTGTCTTGTTGCATCCCTTTATCAAGAAACAAAGGCCATGCTTTTAAGCGTTCCTTATTCCAAGTGAAACGCCACCTTGTATTCATGACTACTGTCCATCATTGGCCTCGTTGATGTCATAAACTTTATTTCATTTGGCACATTTCTATCCTGCCCTTCTTCCACCATGGAGATCAAGGCAGTGAACAGAAAGCTTTCAGGGCTCTCACATCCTGGCAGTGATCAGACCCAGACCTTCTTTGCTTCACAAAGGAGGCTGCATCATCTGCCTTCAGATGGTGCCCTAATTCCTTGTCAACATCTGGAAAACTGATGGGGCTTTGCAAAGTTCACATTGTGGTGCTCAGCCTTATAAATTCCATAATCTTTCCCCTTTTGCTCAGTTTTTTGTTGTTGTTGGCATACGTCTGTCTTGAGAAACAATGGAGTGTGCCTCTGGAGATGAAGTCAAACTGCTGCATTGGCAGCACTGAAGTGGTCGCTTTTGGCCTCATTGATGTGGTCCAAAGGAAAGCAGAGCAATACGTTTGGCATCAGCTTTGCTGCAGGAGTTGCTGGAAGAAAGCGTAAAAGGCGCCATCCAACTGTCTTAGGGACTGCATTCCAGATTTGTGTAGGGTTTGCTCCCTAGCCTTTTCTTCTCCCGAATATATCCCGCAGGGCAGCAGAGGTTTAGGATCAGAGTTACTCCTAGATGGGCTACCTTCCCAAGTTGACAAGCCCCATCTGCCCCTCATTTCCCTCTACAGCACGTGCAGAGACCACTTTCTTGACCGTGGGACCCACCATTGGTGTTGTCTGTTCAATCTTCTGGAACCTGTCTTTGCACACAGGGGAAGTACCTCACTCACTGAGGGTCTAAGACCCATAATCTACCCTCACCTGGTTTAGCTGGCCAGTCAAAACTGTTTCCCAGGGTGTGGCCGCTGTTGCATGCTGACAGCTTCTAAGAGCCATAGGTGACAACTGAGTGCAGGGTGGGGACCAAAGGCAGAGAAACTGCCCCAGAAGAAGTACGACATGTCCCCCACCAGAGGTCAGGGGTGCCAACTTGAATAAAATATAGGGGGGGGTCCCAGGTAAGCCCTGCCCTCCATAATGACACAGCACACCGTTTGGGGGTCCACGAGGGCAGACCTGACTTCCATTTAATGACTCAGGGGAAAGAAATAAATCTTGCCATATCCTTTTATAGTAGCTTAGTCATGACAAAAAAAGTAGCCATTGAAGGAATAATATGACAGTGAGTGTAACCTGTAAACAAAAGCAACTGTCATATTCTTCCTTCAATGGCTACTTTCCCCTCAATGAATTTTATTAAAGTTTGAAAGAAATGGCTACTCTTGACAGCTTTGAGCCAGAATATTTTTTTTTATTTTTTAAAAAAAGAAATTGCTGCTCTGGTTTTCGGAGCACAATAAACAGATTAATCTTGCGCACTCCATGATGCAAAAAGGCACCAAAAAATGTCTTTGTTTAACATATGATTTTCCTCCCACCAGTGCACTGGTGAGGAAACAGTGCTCATCTATGAACTAAGCTACTGCTACGTTTTCCGCCGCTCTTTTTTACTTACTCTCGCCCTTTTATAAATGATAGATGGCACATCTTGTAGGGCAGCAACTCTGTTCTGCAGCAGGCAAGATAACGGGGCAAAGTGAAAGAATACTTAATGGTATATTCCCATGAGTGAGAGATGACAGCGTATCTCTCAGGTGGCTAAGCAAAGTGGAGCCACAAGTAGGTCAAGTAAGCACCAAAAGTGCTATTCTCTTTTCCATCTTCCCTAAGGGATCCACTTCCATCCATTTCGATATATATTTATTTAACATAACTCTAGAAATAATGATGCATGACTGTTCCTCAGTGCTGTATTGTCTTTAGTAGTATCAAGTGATAGTTATTGTAGTTTATTCTGTGAATTGGGCATGGTGAAACAACTATTTTAACTAATGCTACTTATGCTATAACAAATTTATAATCTCATAACATGCTATCAGTTATGCTCAGCTGATGCTTCTGAGTCTCACTTCCAACAGATAGCTAATTGTGTTCAGTTCAAATTGTTCACTACATTATATTTGATCACAGATTATCTTGCGGAAACTACAGAAACCAAGTTTTATGTCATTGATATTTGCATGCCCGGTGTTCTTGCTTCATCACAACTCATGCTGAGAACGAATCAAAAGTTAACAGGCAGAACTGCAAACTTGTTGCTGTTTCTACCTTTCTAGAGATAATACAGAAATTTATTGTTATTATCATTAATAATAATAAAAACAATTACAAAAACCCACACACATAATTAAAATACACAATAAAACAATTTCATCAAAACATTAAAACAAACATCCACAATTGAAATGTACTATAACATAGGTCCATTATAACTGCACAATTAAAACAGTTAAAACAGCAATTAGAATAATTTTAAATGAGAGGTTTGAATCAGGACATCAGGTGAATGATTGTCTAAACAGATGTGGCCTAAAGAGTGCCAATGCTGATGGGGCCTCCCATATTTCAGCGGGGAGAGAATTTAAAGTTATTTCATTTATGAACTGCTTCCTTTGAAGTATCTCAAAGTGATTTCAAAGTACAATAAAGCATATATCAAACAGTTACATAAATAAAAACAACCACTTATATAAAAACAATTCAAGCAATTGCAGATATAAAAATAATTTTCAATCCATAACATTTACCAGCTTGGATAAAAGTCTCCCTTAGAATGCTTTTGAGAGAGAAAAATCTTCAATAGGTACCAAAAAGTCAATAGAGATAATGTCTGTCTGATACTATTATTACCCATTTCATTTCTATGTAGGTTTTACAACCTACATTAAAAATCAAATAAAGCAATCCAGAATAAAACATTACAGAAGAAAGTCAAATATAAAGTATACATTCAAAGCAACATACTTAACAAGAAACTAAAATATTATCTTAAAGATTTAAAAATATATAATGCACATTTAAAACAGCATAATTAGCAAAAGAGTAAGATATTACCTAAAACATAGAACATATTTGCTGCTGTTGCTACCAGTCCTGTCAATGATAGTTCATGGCAGGTGGCAGGTGTGTAAGCTTAGGCTCAGTGACCTGGGTCTAAACTAAGAGGCAGACAAGGTGGTCTCTGACCTCTTCAGCAGCCTCAGCTTTTGTAGCTGGGGTCAGTCAGCGCCCTGCAGTCCCAGGCCAGGTAGAAAATGCCCTGCAAGGCAAGGAGCAGGTCTCACAGTGAAGATGGTCTCTGACCTCTTCAGCAGCCTCAGTTTTTGTAGCTGATATGTCACAGGAATTCCAAAGGGTAGGTGCCGCCACACTAAGGACCCAATTCTGACATCATGCAGAATGGACCTCCTGATAAGAATGAATCTGCAGGATGCCCTCTCCGCAGTGTAGTGATTGCTTGACTTTATAAAGGGATGGGGTGATCTTTTAAGTTCTGCTGCTCAGCCAAAGACCTTCAAATGTTAATCATGATCCACTGTAATTAAATACCTTTCCTTTGAATTGGGGAAAAAAAGACTCTTTATTCAGATAATTGATGGTAAATAAGAAGTCCTGTTTGCCATACTGCGTCTGGTGGAAATGTATCTTACAACAACTCAGAAGAGAGCCTTTGCTGTGGTGGCACCCATCTTAAGAAATGACCTCCCTCTGGATGTGCAGCAGGCACCTACTGTGTTGGTGTCTTGTTGATGTTTACTTATCTGTTTACTCAGGCATTCTTAGTACCAGCATTTTAATGAACCTCTGGATATCTTTTGGATACTTTAATTTATTGTGGCTGTGAGGTTTTATTGTATTTTTCCTGTTTGTGTAGACTGGCTGTAATTGTTCTGGTGAAATGATTCCGGTTCCATCAATCTTCTGCCTGATCAGAACTGCCAAACTCAACCTTCTTATGTCCAACTGTTTTTCTGATCCATCCATAGGAAGGACCAAGGCAGCAAGGCAGCAAAGGGCAGCACCATGGAAAGCTCCAAGTAAGCAACTCCTTCTAACAAACCCTGGATGCGCATGAAGTCTTTTGAGGTTTTCCATTCAGTCTATTCCCCTTTAACTCTACCTTCCCATGCTTTGGTTTCCAAACATTTTGGAAGTCGAACGGACTTCCGGAATGGATTCCATTCGACTTCCAAGGTATGACTGTACTTCTTTCCTTTCTGTGACCTCCCCCCTAGTGTACTACCTGTGCAGTTGGACAGGTGCAGTAGAGCAGGAAGTACATGACTTATTGGGCGAAACAGGTCCAGGGAAGGTGTCTGTGGGGGTTCCTGGCTTGGGTTATGTTCAGCATCTGAAAGCCAGTCTTTAGCTGGTGATATAGCAGTCATGGACTTTGATGGCTCATCCAACTCAGTTCAAGGCTGGGCCATGTTGACTACTCTACAGCTGCCACATAACCAAGGCGTTGCCCTCCATGCCTCTTCCATTCCATCTTGGAACTGAGAGATTGTAAAAGAACTGTAGATTGCATATTTTAAGTTCAGTGGTTTGTTTGTTTTTTTTAAAAAAAACTGTATTATGTTACTCAGGATACACATACATACATACATACATACATATATACATATACACACACACACACACTTTTGTTCACACCCCTGATCAACCGCAGAAGGATCAGTAGCTCAGAAAAAGACTTAGACCAATTTGGCTTAATTTCAATTTAATATTTCCAGAAATATGCTGCGGATGAAATCCTATAAAATATTTTTATCACATCGTTGGTAGGGCACTTTGCCATAAGTTTATTGCAGTCATTTGGCTTTCTTTCTTCAGCTTTATCTTCCCCCTTCTTCACATGCAACACAATCCTGTGCATAAGAACAGAAGAAGAGCCAAAGGCCCATCTCGTCCCCCATCCGATTCTCACAGTGGCCAGCCAGACAACCAGGGTAAGGCCTCAAGCAGGACCTCAGCACAACAGCATTCTCCCACTTTGTGGTGCCCAAATGACCTTCAGAGTTATACTGCCTCAAATACTGGAATTAGTGCATAGCCATCATGGCTAGTAGCCACTGAAAGCCTTATCCACCAGGAATTTGTCTAGTCCCTGTTTTAAAACTCTCCACACTAGTGGCCACCACTAATAATAATAATAATAATAAATTTTATTTATATCCCGCCCTCCCCAGCCGAAGCTGGGCTCAGGGCGGCTAACAACAATAAACAATACAAAAGTACAACACAAACAACACTCTAAAATCATTCATTATAAAATTAATTAAATTCAAGCCACTGGCCACTATTGGGCCAGAGCTCCGCGAAGATTGCCGAGGGAGGGAGTCAGGCTGTGCCCTGGCCAAAGGCCTGGCGGAACAGCTCTGTCTTGCAGGCCCTGCGGAAAGATGTCAAGTCCCGCAGGGCCCTAGTCTCTTGTGACAGAGTGTTCCACCAGGTCGGAGCCACAGCCGAAAAAGCCCTGGCTCTAGTTGAGGCCAGCCTAACTTCTCTGTGGCCTGGGACCTTCAAGATATTTTTATTTGAAGACCGTAAGTTTCTCTGTGGGGCATACCAGGAGAGGCGGTCCCGTAGGTACGAGGGTCCAAGGCCGTATAGGGCTTTAAAGGTTAAAACCAGCACCTTAAACCTGATCCTGTACTCCACCGGGAGCCAGTGCAGTTGATATAGCACCGGATGAATGTGATCTCGCAGCGAAGACCCCGTAAGGAGTCTCGCTGCAGCATTCTGCACCCGCTGGAGTTTCTGGGTCAGTCTTAAGGGCAGCCCCACGTAGAGCGAGTTACAATAATCCAGTCTGGAGGTGACCGTCGCGTGGATCACAGTGGCTAGGTCAGGGCGAGAGAGGTAAGGAGCCAACTGCTTAGCTTGGCGGAGATGGAAAAATGCCGCCTTTGTTATAGCTGCAATCTGCGCCTCCATGGAAAGGGAGGTGTCGAAGATTACACCCAAACTCTTAACGGACGGTGCTGGCACTAACTGCGCCCCCGCAAGAGATGGGAGTTGCCCCCCCAATCCCATATCGTCCCGTCCCAGCCACAGGACCTCTGTCTTCGAAGGATTTAGCTTCAACCGGCTCCCACGTAACCATCCAGCCACAGCTTCCAGACATCTGGTCAGTGTGTCTGGGGCCGAGTCAGGATGGCCATCCATCAACAGATAGAGTTGGGTGTCATCGGCATACTGATGGCAACCCAGCCCAAAACTCCGGACAAGCTGGGCGAGGGGGCGCATAAAGATGTTGAAAAGCATTGGGGAGAGTATCGCACCCTGAGGTACTCCACACACCAAGGAGTGGCGCGATGACAATTCCCCCCCAAGCGCCACCCTCTGTCCCCGACCAGAGAGAAACGAGCGCAGCCATTGAAGGACTGTGCCCTGGATCCCCACGTCGGCAAGGCGGTGGTCCAGAAGTTCATGATCGACCATGTCGAAAGCTGCTGACAGATCTAGAAGAATCAGCAGCCCCGACCCGCCTCGATCCAGCTGTCTACGAAGATCATCTGTTAGGGCAACCAGAGCTGTCTCGGTCCCATGACCAGCGCGGAAGCCAGACTGGAATGGATCCAGAGCCGATGTTTCATCCAGAAACCCACCAAGCTGTTCAGCAACCGCTCTCTCAATCACCTTACCCAGGAACGGAAGATTCGAAACCGGGCGGTAATTGGATAGATCTAAAGGATCTAATGATGTTTTCTTTAAGAGCGGGCGCACCACTGCCTCCTTCAGTTCCCCTGGGAATGTCCCCGTGCCAAGGGACAAATTGATGATATCCCCCAGGAGGGCCCGCACCTCGTCTGGACACGCTCTAATCAGCCAAGACGGGCACGGGTCGAGAGGACAGGTGGTGGGCTTTCCAGCTCGGAGGAGTCTGTCCACATCGGCTGGGGATATCCGGTCAAAGTGGTCCAATACTGGACCCGAGGACAGTCGAGGGGCCTCCAGTTCCTTTATTGTATCCAAATTGGCAGGGAGGTCATGGCGGAGCAACAAGACCTTCTCCGCAAAAAAGCTCGCAAATGCCTCACAGCCGAGTGTCAAATTGTTATTTAAATTTGGCTGTCCTTCAAGGGACGTTAAAGACCTGATTATACTAAATAATTGCGCCGGGCGAGAGCTAGCGGATGCAATGGAGGCCGAGAAGTAAGACTTCTTAGCAGCCTTCACCGCCATCTCGTAGGTTTTCATAAAAGCCCTATAAGATGTTCTAGATCTTGTGGTGTCAAATTCCATAGTTTGGTTACTCACTGAGTGAAGGAAAATGTCTATCTCTCCACATACTGCATAATTCTAAATATTTCTTTGATTTCCTCACCCACCCACCATTTCCCTAAACTGAAAAGTTCTAAATGTTGTAACCTCTCCTCACAGGTGAACTGCTCCACACAAGCCCCTTGATCATATCGGTTGCCATTTTCTGGACACGCCTGCTTGGAAGTAAGTCCCCATGTGCATAATATTGCAGCTTTAATGCAAAATGAGGATGCCCATTCTCCTATTAAGTATTTGGGGATGAGGGGGGGCGCTTAAAGATTCAAACTTTTGGCTGCCATGCTATGCTTTGAACAACTGCCTCTGTTTTCTGAGAGGAGGGTGATTTTCACTATTTCTTTAAAATTCTTATATACCGATTTATGACATGCAGACTTCAAAGCAGTTCCCATAAAAATGGAAATCAGTGTCAAAATACCTCCCAAACAACCAAACAAAAGGCTAGTGAATGCTCTGCCTAGACTGGCAAAGAAACAAAAATTCAACAATGGTGATGTAGTGCTCTGGGGCTGCAGGGGGTCAAAGACCCATGCCTGTTTCTGCATCAGGGTCCCTGCAGCCCTGTGGAGCCACCCACACAACATGCAAGGGGAGCTTTTTAGGGACCATGGCAATACAAGGTGCTTCAAGAAAAGGGTGTGCAAGTTCTGTTACATACAACGGAAAACACGACTTAAGCCAGCCCATGCATGTGCAGATAAAATGGTAGATCTAGCAGAAAGGCAGCACATGGAGATCTACATTAATAGTTGCAATGTATCCCCGGTTATTATTATTGTAGAATTATAAGTGATGATTATTATTTATTACCCACCTTTCACTTTTTTTTTTTTATAAAATTTTTATTGGTTTTTCCACATATAATATAAGACAATACAAAAGACAAACACAAACAAACACACATATAAACATGTAAAATTTCATAGATTTTTTCATATACCCAATTTCAGCGACTTCCCCATGCCCCCCTTTTCTGCATCTCTATTTTAAACTTTTTTTTTCCAGCAACCCCTGGTCCAAATTATTATTAATTCCTATCTTTAACTCTTATCCAATCATTTATCGCTGCAAATCTGTTATGCTTTACCCATGACATTTTAACACTCAATAATTTTGCAAGTATTTTTAAGATAAAGTTTAAATTTCTTCCAATCTTCTTCCGCCGTCTCTTTCCCTTGGTCACGGATTCTGCTCGTCATCTCTGCTAATCCCATGTAATCGATCACCTTCGTCTGCCACTCTTCCAGTGTGGGTAGTTCTTGTGTCTTCCAATACTTTGCTAGTAGAACTCTTGCTGCTGTTGTAGCATACATAAAAAACATCCTATCTTTCTTTGACACCAATTGGCCTACCATGCCCAGGAGAAAAGCCTCTGGTTTTTTATGAAAGGTACACTTAAGCACCTTCTTAATTTCATTATAAATTATTTCCCAGAAGACCTTAATCCTTGGGCACGTCCACCAAAGGTGGTAGAAAGTACCTTCAGTTTCCTTGCATTTCCAACATTTATTATTGGGCAAGTGATAGATTTTTGCAAGCTTGACTGGGGTCATGTACCACCTATAAATCATTTTCATAATGTTCTCTCTTAAGGCATTACATGCCGTAAATTTTATACCGGTGGTCCATAACTGTTCCCAGTCAGCAAACATAATGTCATGACCAATGTCCTGTGCCCATTTAATCATAGCTGATTTAACCATTTCATCCTGTGTATTCCATTTCAGCAGCAAGTTGTACATTCTAGACAGATTCTTCGTATTGGGTTCTAACAATTCTGTTTCTAATTTTGACTTCTCCACCTGGAAGCCGATTTTCCTGTCCTGTTTAAAAACTTCATTTATCTGATAATAATGTAGCCAATCTCTTACTTTAAACTTCAATTTCTCATAACTCTGTAATTTCACATTTCCACCTTCTTGTTCTACAATTTCCCAATATTTTGGCCATTTAGATTCCATATTAAGTTTTTTAACTTCCTTAGCCTCCATTGGTGACAGCCACCTAGGGGTTTTATTTTCCAATAAGTCTTTATACCGACTCCAAACATTGTATAATGCTTTCCTTACAATATGGTTTTTGAAGCTTTTATGGATTTTTACCTTGTCATACCATATATATGCATGCCAACCAAATCTATTATTGAACCCTTCTAAATCCAAAATGTCTGTGTTCTCAAGAAGTAGCCAATCTTTCAGCCAGCAAAAAGCTGCTGCTTCATAGTAAAGCTTTAAGTCCGGCAGGGCAAACCCCCCTCTTTCTTTTGCATCAGTTAATATTTTAAATTTTATTCTGGGCTTTTTGCCCTGCCAGACAAATTTCGATATATCTTTCTGCCACTTCTTGAAACAATCCATTCTGTCCACAATCTGCAATGTTTGAAACAAAAACAGCATTCTTGGCAAAACATTCATCTTAATAACAGCAATTCAGCCCAACAAGGAAAGTCTCAAATTTGACCATATTTCCAAATCTTTCTTAATTTCTGTCCAGCATTTCTCATAATTGTCTTTAAATAGATTCACATTCTTAGTTGTTAAATTAACCCCTAGATATTTCACCTTATTTGCTACCATTAGTCCAGTTTCACTCTGAAACTACTCTCTTTCCTCCACTGTTAGGTTCTTTCCCAATACCTTTGTTTTTTGTTTATTTAACTTAAAACCTGCCACTCGACCAAAGGCTTGTATTGTCTCCAAAACTTTTTTTGTACTAGTGTCTGGCTCTTGCAAAGTTAAAACTAGATCATCTGCGAACGCTTTCAACTTGTATTGTTTGGCTCCGACCTGAATCCCTTTAACCAGCTGGTCACCCCTGATCATATTTAGTAAAACCTCCAGAACAGTTATAAAAAGTAGTGGGGATATTGGGCACCCCTGTCGTGTCCCTTTTTCAATAGCAATTTGTTCAGTAACCACGTTATTTACAATTAGTTTTGCTTTTTGTTCAGAATAAATTGCACCTATACCATTCTCAAAACCTTGACCCACCCCCATTCCTTTGAGATTCTTTTTCATAAAGCTCCAAGAGATATTGTCAAAGGCTTTCTCAGCATCCACAAATATTAATACTGCCTTAGTGTTAATGTTATTCTCAAGTAATTCCATAATGTCTATTATATTCCTCACATTGTCAGATAAGTGTCTTCCTGGGAGAAAGCCAGCCTGGTCCTTATGAATCTCACCCACCAAAACCCTCTTCAATCTTTTTGCCAAAATGTCTGCAAAAATTTTGTAATCCACGTTAAGCAATGATATAGGGCGGTAGTTCTTAATCTGATTCTTTTCCTTCTCAGATTTTGGTATAAGTGTAATATAAGCTTCTTTCCACGATTCAGGTGCCTTCTTCCCCTCTAAGATTTCATTGCAGACTTCCTTAAACGGTTGAATCAACCAGTCTTTCAAAGCTTTGTAATATCTGGAAGTCAGGCCATCTGGTCCTGGAGATTTTCCCAATTTCATGTTTTGAATGGCTCCCTCTATTTCTTGCTCAGTTATTTTCTGGTTCAAAATCATTCTACTTTGATCAGATATTTTTTGTAGTCCATACTTTTTAAGAAATTCTTCCATCTCTTTTTCCTCCACCGGCCCTTGTGCATAAAGTTTCCTGAAATAACTCTGAAAACAGTTTCTAATCTCATTTGGCCTAAAAATGTTCTTTCCTTCAACCTCTAGGCTTGTAACCGTGTTTAACTTTTGTCTCTTCTTCAGTTGCCATGCCAGAAGTTTCCCACATTTATCTGCCGATTCAAATGTCTTTTGTCTCATTTGCTTTATTTTCCATTCTATCTCCTGGTTCATCAATTCCATGTACTGTCTCTGGTAAAACTTTATTTCTCTTAAAATTTCATGAGACTTTGGCTTTGATCTCAATTTCTTTTCACCTTCTTTTATTTTTTCCAAAATTTTATTTTTCTTTTCATTCTGTCTCTTCTTTTTCAGGGTATTCTGCTGTATCAAAAATCCTCTCATAACCGCTTTACTTGCGTCCCAAATTGTTCTTTTTTCCACCTCTGTTTTCAGATTTATCTCAAAGTAGTCCTTAATAGATTTCTGGGCCTTTCTGTACACCTCTTCATCTCTAAATAGGGAGTCATTCATCCTCCATCTGAAGGAGCCAGCCGTTGTTGTGTTCATTTCCATCTTTACGGCGTTATGGTCGGAGCAAGTTTTTGGGCAGATTTCCACTTTCTTTATCTTAGGTGCCATTCCACTAGTTACCCAGATTTGATCGATTCTGGTCCAGGTCAATTTTGCTTCGGAGAAAAAAGTTCCCTCTCTCTCCAGAGGGTTTCTTGTTCTCCAAATGTCAATCAAGTCCATGTTATCTTTCACTGTTAGGTCCCAGGGCATGTTACAAGATTAAAACACAGTATTAAAAACAGTTTAAGGCAACTTACAACCACAAAAAATAAGGTGGGCCCTAAAAAATGAACACCTGAAATGTCAAAAGCCAGGGCAAAAAGGTGTGTCTTCAGCATTCACCAAAAGTTGTACGATGAAGGTGCAAGACACACCTCTTTGAGGAAGGAGTTCCATTATATGGTGTATTCAAAGAAGAGGCATGGCTACGAGGTAGCATGGCTGTGTCATGAAGGAACCCTTCTGAATTTGCTACTACACTACAGCTCAGGAATGAGAATGCTATTGCCCACACCTCGCCTCACCACAGCCACACCTTTACCAGCACATATTAGAAGCAAACCCCAACATACTGCTGCTCTTCCTTTCAAAGAGGTTTTCACAGGATTCCTGTGCAAGTGGGTTTCATATTTTTGCTGAAGGAAAGGAATATATAAAAGTATATTTTGATCGCTGACATTAATCATTTTATAAAAAGTATGCCAGTCTAGGCAATGGGGTTTTATACAAAATATGAAAAGGTATCATGCACTCGGGGCAACTGTATAAGCAGAACCACTGGTTGCATTATTAAAAGAAGTTGTTCCTCTAATTTTTTTTTCCTGGGGCTGACAAAACCAAAAGACCCCTCTCAAATGTCAAAATGCCAGTGTTGTTGAATTTCATGTAGGAGCCAAAATTCCCAGTGCTTCTACAGGTAAAACAAACTTTAAGAAGGATTCCAGCACTTTTGTAATGATGGAATACAACCTTAGGCAATATACATTCATAATCTCTCAGGACGAATGGCCTTTAAAAATGCAACAAATTACTCCATTCATGATTTGGGAAAAGGAGTTTTTCTGTCAGTCTTAGAAAAATGCATGTAAGATGCAGTGTAAAAATTGCACGTTAGCAGACTGCTTTCATTAGCAATTAATTCTTCATGCCAGCTCTATACAGCATCAATTATATTATTAGAACAGTAAGTATTTTAGACCAAGAGTCTAGGTCCTTCTCTCTCCCCCTTTGCTTGAACTGTTTGCTCAGCCAGAAAAACATCTCAAAGGTGCGGTGAAAGGTAACTATTGATTTCCCCAGTGAAGGGAAATCCTCACATTGCAAAATACCAGCAAGCCTAATGCCATGGGTGTTGCCACACAGCAAACTAAAAACGCTTTTTGCTTTGCTCACATTTCTGGTGGGAATATAAAGTATATCCTGGCTTTCAGTTAACATCCTGATGTGTTGCTGCTTTAAAAAAATAATTTAAAAAGCTCTCTTCTGCTTTCTGTTCTATGTTAACAACATTCACACGTGCATGTTTATAGAAAACATGTGTTGCATTAAATTGCAATGTCAGGACTAAAGTGACTATGCTTCCAAAGTGTGGCGATATCCTGGGTTGGATCCGAACAACCCAAACCCCCAAGTACACCAGAAGGGCTTTCTGAAGCTGCCACCACATCCGCAGCCCAGCCACTCATTGTGGCTGTGGTGGAAGGTGTGTGGTAAAGTGCAGCATAGCCATGTCCAATTCCTGTGCCAGCTCCAGGCTAATGTGAAGATCATATCTGGATCTGACCAGATACTGGTCAGTGACAGCAGTGACAGCACTTCAGGATCTGGGGGATTCTGGCTCAACCCCTCCTTCCACACCTTCAGAACACCCTATTGGGGGGGGGGTTCCACTAGCAGGCCTCCCGTTGACCCACATTTTCAGTGGGAGGCCAGCTCAACAGGCAGAAGGGAGCAGAGAGGCTGACCAAAATCAATGGGATCTAAGTTAGTCATGACATGTCAGTCATTTCAGTAGGTTTGCTATTAGCATGACGAAGGCCACATTCAAACCCTCCATTAAAAGAGCTATGATACCTTCTTAAACTGCCATGCCTTCCCCCCCAAAGAATTATGGGAACTCTCAAGGGCCAAACTGTAAAGGTGTTGAGAGTTGTTAAGAGAACCCTATTCCCCTTACAGAGCTACAATTCTCCAAGTTTCCTATGATGAGGGATTGATTGTTAAACCACTCTGAAAATTATAACTCTCTGAGGGAAATAGGGGTCTCCTAGCAACTGTCTGCACCCTTAACCAAGTACTGCTCCCGGAATTCTTGGGGAGGGGGAGGAGTCATGACTGTTGAAAAAGGTACCATAGCCCTTTAAATGTATGGTGTGAGTGTGGCCAAAGTCTGAACCCAACCCCCTCGTGCCCAACTTATAAGGAAACAGGGAAGGGATATTGTGCTTGCAGCTGAAATGCCTCATAGCCAGTCATTTGATGGGGAAACACCAAGATTGTTGGCAGAACATCCAATATACTTACATGATGGGTTTGTCACCAGCCTCCCTACCCCACTTCTGTCCCTGAAATGGGAAACTGAAGATAGGGACCACCACCACAAGAATGAGTGATGGCGCCACTACTGTCATCACCAAGTGACTCTTTGAGCCAAACTGCATGCTATTTTGCATTCTTTAAGTATCCACCGGGGAGAGCAGGATTAGGACCACAGCACGCTCAGAGGAAGGGTCAATCCTTGTCTCCCACCCATCATCCACTATCACCCACAAGCTGCTATAACACTCTGGAGAAAAACCTTCATTGGCACCAACAGAAACCAATAGCAACTTCAGATGCTGATATTTGGAGGAAATGCAAGAAGAAATCTTTTCCCCATGTAGCATGTCTTGATCCTTCTCCCCCCACCTCCTCCCCGTTGCTGTTCGCACAGTAAAATTAACACATTCATACATTTAATGTCTGTACTTAGGCATTTATTAGCAGTCTCTGGACTATGATTAATAACATTTCTATCCCAACATGTTGAGTCCCAAAATTGGGACCCAGGTCTTCCTGTTCATGCCCCTACATGAGTCATGTGACCCGCACAAGATCACAGAGCTCCAAACACGTACTTTTGGGGGGCTGTGCTCTCACAACACCCAAAAACGCACATCTGGGGGCACCACACAAGATTGTAGCACCAAGAAAAGTGCTTTTGGGGGGCGAAATCTTGGTGCAAAATTGTGTGATATCGCAGTGCCCCCAATGGCTGCTGTGCTCTCATGGAAGAAAAATTGGATGTCCCATTTTTCCCCAGGAAACTTGTAGGGTATGTATTTGCATGCAATGAATCTCACGACAGCATTCATAAACCTCCCTGTTTACCCTCACAACAACTGGGGGGAGGTAAGCTTAGATGAGAGACAATGACTGGCCCAAGACCATCCAGCAAGCTTTATCTGCATGTCAGGATTTGAATCTGGGTCTCCCAGCCCTAGTCCAGCATTCTAAAACCACAACACCACACTGGCTTGCTCATTTACTGAGACATCTACAAATCCTTCTGATTGATCCATTTAATGGTGTGTCATTAAGAAGGGCACTCTACACATGCTCATGTTCTAGGACTGATCCTTAGAATTCAAAACAAACATAAGGTTAAGCTGTGGCTCAGGTGTAACTCTGAAGAGCCTCTATCTATCTGTTGCATAGACTAAACTGCTGGTTTTTTCCAGCATGTGCAGTACAATCAGATCTATGTTCTTTTTATTCCACTGTATCTGAAAGACCTGGGGGTGATCTGGCAGGAGTAGTTTCACATAATTAGTGTTAACATTGTCACGGAGGCATCAGTCCTCTATGCGGAACAATTCATCATCGCAAGTCCCACAACCATTAAGAATCTGGTGAGTTCCTGTGAGTCTTTCCATCTCCACATCTCTGTGCAGGTATGTCGTGGGCAATGTATAAGAATTAATAGAATACTGCACCACCCACACTCCCAAAAAACACCACCCACCTATTCCACAATAGCTAAAGTCAGAGAAACAGCAGGACAATTATGGACAATGAGGTTCCAAACAGAATGACTGCTGTGGGCCAAATTTCACAATGCTAAATTAATTTTATTTAATGCATTAAAAAAAAACCACTATAGCCTGTTTTCCCTTGATCTGATTGATGCTGAATTTGCTCCCCTAAGTGTGCACTCATATGACTGCTTCAATTTATGCACCTTCATTTTTCACTGTGTTTTTCATGTATGGCTGAAAACATTGCTGGCTGACTGTTGAAAAACTGTATGGTTGAATGTTAAAATTTAACACACATTTACTAGAGGAAAAAAATGGGATCTGGGCATCCCATGACTCGCTCCAACAGATGCAGGTACTGACTAGAGAAAATATAATTCCTTTTTCTGCCATCACAGACCAGGGTTATGCGAACTGACCCTAAGCCATGTGCACTTTACCTTTTGTCTGAAGAGTCCCCCTTCCTTCCCCCTTGTTTACTAAGCAAAGTTTTGAGGAAAATATGGGCAGAAGGGGAGAAGCAGGAGGCTAGAGATAAATCTGAGGTAGCTGTCTCATATGAGCAAGCCTTAAGCTGCCCCTTTCCTGTTAGAGGCAGAATGACTATAGTCTGCAGGTTAAGCAGGCTGGTAAGGAAGCTTTGAATCACTCCTGGCTATGTGGATCTTCTTATTTTTTCCAATTATATTCTGTCAACTTATTCCCGCAGCTTTGCCAATTCCAGCGAGTTCTTTTGCTTATGTGGTCCTTTGTGTTTTCCTCTTTTGTCCTGTTGTGCATGTGAAATTGTGTGTGAAAGTAGCATTTTTAAGCAAACACTATTAAAAGAATGCAATCACAAACAATTACGTAACCAGAATCAATCCTACATGTACTTTAATGTTTGATCCCAGGGTATGATGTGAAGACACAGGAACCCTCACAATCTTGCTGAGGCTAACCAGGTCTGAGTCTGGTCAGATTCCTGGATGAATGATTTGCTGGGTACCAGTGACGTAGCATGGGTTGCTAGACAGGGCAAGTGTTGTGCACTCCTGGTTACTGGGCAGCTGGGGATGCACACAGAGGGTGAACAGAGCTTGCCTCTATCAGGTTCCTTGCCTACTGCCACCATCCACCTGCCCACTAGACCAACCCACCTGCCGCCGTTCCTCAGCTGCCAGGGCTCTATGCCTGTTGTGGGGGCACTTGACTGCACCTCCTCAAAAATGTGTGCCCAGGGCCATGACCCCCCTACCCCCTCCCACTATGCCTCTGCTGGGTACCATGTGTACACCAGCTTGGAATCCATGATAGAAGACAGGAAAGATAAGAAAAATATAAGAAATTGCGTATGCATTTTTTAAAAAAATCATTTGCATGAAGCACCTTAAAAAATTAAAACACACACACCGCCAATCCATTTTCCCTTCTTCCCAATATGCTAGCACCAGCTCCAGTCTGGTGCATGTAGCAAAATACCACATCCCATAAACTTGATGGAGATGTCCTTACTTGTAGGGGATTAGTCAGCTCACCACCTTTCAATTAGATAAGCTACATCAGATGTCTGAAGCACAAAGTTGCATCAATGAATGGTGACAGACACCTAAATATGATTGTCAGAATTAATTAGCAAGTGCTTGCAAGTGCTTTCCCATTTTTATTGGGTTTCTTTTATTCCTCACAACAACCCAATGAGGTAGGTTGGGCGAGTTCCCTAAAGCTACACAGAGAGCTAGGGGGCAGGGCAGTGATCTGAATCTGGCCCCCTCCTACATGCAAACCAAATAATTTTTAACAACGCTGCGCTTCATCCCACTGTCTTCTTGATCCAGCAAAATCGCCTGCTGAGGCATAACCAAAGGAGACAGCAGAAATACAAGGTAGCTGACAGCTTCTTGTAGATGTGTTGTTTGGGAGACACGGCCACCAATGGCCGTGTCTTTGCAGCCTGAGAGAGCTGTTTGTAACCAAGCAAGAGTTAAAAGCGCTTTCAGCTTGCATTCATTGTGCGCACGGCAAAATGGGAAAAATAAGCCCAAATGTGCCTCCCTGTGTGTTACCTGCCCTCTTCTGCCTGGAACAATTCACTAAGACACTCAGCTGATTACCTCCACCACTGTATAATGAGTCTCCATCCATGGCACATGTGGACATTCAAGTTTTAATAAATCTTCAGAGGCTAGTCCAGACCAGAGTCCGTAAAGCAGAGAATTAAGGTTCTTTACCTGGCATTCCGATTAGTTTTTCTCAGATGCTCATTTATTGATGTGAGGTTTGGACTTTAATGCCGTAACTTTAAAGCACAGCTTAGCTTGCTTGTGTAGAGCCAGTCATCTCCTGAGGTTTCTTTCGGAAGTGCTGGAAACCAATTTGCCTTACTTGCACAAGTGCTTCAACTCAAACTGGCAAAGTAATGGGTTCACATCACAGAATCATTTTTAGAGCTGGTATATGAGAATAAAATATTAAGTGCCCAAGGCTTACTTTTTGTATATGCATTTGTGGGGGTTTTTTTTCTCCCCCTCTCCTCTCTTTCCTTATGAGCATCCGTAATATGGAGAAAACAGAGAATTTTATCTTTGACTACCAAAGGCATGCAAATTCAGGAAACTTCAAACCCTTCCCCTACAGTGCACCTCTGGACTGAGCAAGGCAAAGTCATACAGGAGGAGGCACACAGGGGAAGAGACCTTGAATTTTCCTTTCAAAGCTTCCTCTTGCGATCCCTCACTGCTGGCGTTTGGGATATTCCACTCATCACAAACACACCGGGCTGAATAGAAGCTGTAACTTCTCCAAGTAACAAAGATGAGCAAACACATTCAGAAAATGCCAGTGCTGCATTAAAATTTAAAAGTTCAACAGTGCAATCCTATACATATTACTTGGAAGTAAGCCCCATTGAGAGTTTGGTGGGACTCACTCCCAGGTAAGTAAGCATAGGATTGCAACTAAGGGTGCTTCTAAGTGGGTGTTTCATAGTGCTAATGGATCACACAGGGACAGTGGCAAAAGCTCAGCCTTTAATTTTGTGGGTTTCCCACAGAAAGCATAAATGGGGTGGGCATTTAGATGAGGACAACATTTTGTGAATGCTGTGAAAGCTGCATGCATGAGCAGCGCTCATCCCACGATAAATACCCACCTGGAAGCACCCCCAAAACGCCTATTTCCCTAAAGGGTTTTAAACCAAAGTTTAAAATGTCCAACCTTTGACAGTAATCATTAGTCCATGAATATTTATCAGCAGACTAAAGACCTGAACCTAAATTGTCAAGATAAGACTCTCATATCTGGCAATTGTCTTTTTTTTCTGGAAGAAAAGTATGTATTTATTGATAATAATAAATTATTGCCAAGGGGAAACCATAGCAAAAATGGTTTGGTTTGGTTTGGTTTGGTTTGGTTGACATTGTCTAGTAGTCAGGCATGTACCGGTATATTCCATATTGTACATCTGTGAAGCCAAATCAACCCTGGCAATCAATGGGGTGACAGATGTGTGAAAAATTATTCATGACAATTAAGAACAAAGTGTGGTGGATCTTTTGTACCTTGTGGGTTTTGGAAGTTGTCTTCATAAAACTTCAGTGTGGCTAGAAGAGCTTGTATACTCTTTGATCTTGCATTGCTTGGCTTGTAGAACATACAACTAGAGTAAAACCCCGAAGAAAAATCTGGCATCTTTGACATCTATTCAAACTATTGGCATGGGGCTAACCACAAGGTCCTCGCAAGGGTTTCTAGTTCAGTAGAGAAGTGAAAGATACAAGCGTCTTCCAGGATAGCTTGGCAGCATATGGTATTTTGCCCCTGCCCTTTTGGGGGGTGGGAGGAAGTGTTATCTTGCAAATATTCAGTTCTTTACTTTCAGGAAAATCCTTTTTCTTTTTTCCCCTATTTAAGCTCAACATGGCTTCTCTGAACGCAAAACACAAACATTTTCAAATTTTGAAATCCAGCATGAAATAAGCGACGCTGCGAAATGCAGAGCCAAAAAGAGACAGCTGCTAACGTTGGCAGATACAGAATACAGTAAAACTGGGTGTGATCTGGCCGCTAAGAACAAAGGGCAGAGCAGGGTATTTCAGAAGACCTAAGGCACTATCCATCTTAGGTCGAAAGCTTAGACTGAAGTTTATTGTATCATTATTTGGATTAATAATCCCCAGGAAAGTGATAACTAAGTTTGACATTATACAATATGAACAGAGTTCATTTGTGTCAGGGTGGAAAAGCCAAATGCTCGCACAAGTAAATTGAAAAGCTAACCTGTCTTTAAATCATACCATTGTGTTCGGTTATTGCCTATATCTCCCAGCACAGCATGATCTTATATATTGTATGCAGCAATTAGGCTGAATAGTGTAAGCGCAGGATACATTGGCAGTCGAACTGGGTTTTGCAGCTTTTATCATAGCAACGCTCCCACAACAATGCCCCCTTTTATGGACCGACTCCTGATGTCCTTACTTAAGAAACAGATGCTCCCTGTAATGTATGTGTCCTGTGTAGTAAAGGGGAGCAAAGCTGTGACAAAGTCCTTTGCATTTGTTAACATTAGCACAGGGCAGAGTAAAGGAATCTGGAGACAATGCAACCTTTGTGATAAGTCAGCTCCTCATCTCATGCTAGGAAGGCTAGGAAGTGACATTTATGAAAAGAGAGCTTCAGTCTTGCTTAGAAGACAGGTCCTGTACTAAGTCAGACCTGGGCTATTTATCTGCTGCTTAACACTATCGTCTCTAAGCAGTGAACAAAAAGATTACAAATGATACAATAGAGATAAATGACTAACATTGACAATAAAATCAGGAAAATTAACTTAAAATGCCTGTGAAATAAAAAGGTCTTCACCAAGTGCTGGAAGCAGTCAGTGACCTCAGCAGAGGAGTTCCACAGAACTGGGCCCATGAAAATGAACACACAGATCCTGGTGGATATAAACCATGTGTATGAGCCATGTGGTACCACTAACAGTGACTCCTTTGAAGACCTAAGTGATTGGACAGGGATATAACGAATAAGGAATTAAGGTATCCTGGAGCCAAGTTGTTAAGGGCCTTGTAAATTAATACATGGACTTGGTCTTTGGTCTGGTAGCATATGGCAACCAAAGGAAGCACCAGAATTATGTGCTGTCCCTGGCAACAGACTAGTCACAGCATTTTGCACTAGCTGCAGCTTCCCCATCAGAACCAGGGGTAGCCCTACAGAGAGTGCATTGCAATGTTGCAGAGACCTCTGGGATGGTTTCTATTTCCAAAGGGAAGGGATGTTTGCTAGCTGAGTGGAAAACAGTACCTCATGCTCTGCCCTTCAACCATCCCAGGCTGTTCCCTGCCTTCCAACACTCCACAGATGAAAATAGGGACTTTCCATTCTAGATCAGTATCACTGCTTGAGCATTTCCTCCTGGTCAAGTACAAAAGTTATTAGAGGGAACACAAAAAACTGCAATATTTTAAGCACAGAAGTCTTTGCATTTATGTATTGCATTTAGGGAAGCTCAAGAACTTTGAACAATGGTTTTTAGACCTCGGTTTGTGCTTCTTCTGTGATTTTGTACCAGTACTGGAGGTGGAGAGAAACTGGCTAAATTCCTTTCCCTTCTGTTTACTCTGTGTTCACCTTCCAGAATTCTTTCAGTAGGCTTTAAGAGGATGAAGCGTGTCTTTTGGTTGTTATTTATTTTATTTGTCACATTTATATTCCATCTTTCCTCCAAGGAGCTCAGGAATCATTCATGGTTCTGGGCCCTCACAACAATCCTGTCTGTGGAGGTGGGAGACAGTGGCTGGCCCATGGCCACCCATTGAGCTTCATGGCTGAGTGGGGACTTGAACCCTGGTGTCCCAGGTCCTACTCTAACTACCTGCCACCAATATATCTGTCCAACTCTCTCTCTCTCTCTCTCTCTCTCTCTCTCTCTCTCTCTCTCTCTCTCATTTTTACCATTTTGCTACCTATGCACGGTTGACATTCTAATGGGTTTTTAATGCTATAACACTGTCCTTATGCCATATTGATATTTTAATGGCTTTTGCTGCAGGTTTACAGGCCCCTGAAACTTCTCAGGTTATGCAGCGGGATGTTCATTCAAATTAATAAACAAAAATTCAGAAGATCATTGGACGGATTCTCTTTCAGCCACAGCTCTCCATTTTGTCTCCTGCCTTTGAAGGGAAGAGGATTCGGAGGGGAAGTACTGATACATCCCTCTATGTAGTCACAGCCACTACAAAAATCCTAGAGAGGGCCAGCATTCCTTCATTGCACATGACTAGGAGTCGAATGTGCATAAATCTTTCTGACATGACAATTTTGCACACAGGAGTGGTTTCCAGGGGTGCCTCCCCGGAGCGAGAAAAAATCCTAAGATGGGAAGCGGCTTCAGGCAACCCTCAGCATTTCTGCCAACCAGAGCTATCTGATTTTGACCCCCTGATAATATGGTGACATATTATGTCACTGTTGTTCCCAACAAAGCGAAGCAGTTCAGTCACTGGAATTTCTAAAAGCTTTCCATAAACTGTAAACAAGGTAGAACAGACAGGATTGTAATGAGCACTTTCTCTGCAGAAGTGATGGTCATGTGGTGACGAGCCCCTCTGTTCGTTTTGATATATTCTCACCCCATGACATGCACCCCTTTCCCTCATAGCATAATTGCCACGAATCCACAATGGTGCCACAGCATGCCCACGCCAATGTGCGTGCACACCGTGTCAGCTGCGCTCAGGTCTGAATGTTGTCATTAAGCCATGGGAGAGGCAGCAACATGGCGTTTGCTGCCTCCTCCCCAAACCTGATTGAATGAGGTTAGCAAGAGCTTCAGAATGCAACTGCTTGGTGTGATTTATAAAGTTGCACAGTGTGTCTGTCACGAGTTTAGTAATTTATACAACTTCTTATGAAATGTATGACTAGACAAGTCAAGGTAATAATTAATTCCTTTGAGAAAATGCTCGTTTTTCTCTCCTTTTAAAAAAAAACCGTGCTCAGAAATGAAAAGAAAGAAATCATGAAAAGCTAGGAGATCATAGTGTAAGCTAACTGCCAATTAAACCTTCACGGGGCGGCAGAAGTAAAATGAAGGCAGCAAGACAACTGCTGGCGGGGGGGGGGGGCCGATGAGATTGGACATTTGAGGTAACCTACAAAATGCAATGTTCTCTCATCTATCCACCTTGGTTGACTGTGGCATAATAGTGAACATCCACCAGGCATTTATGGCTCAGATATATGCTCTAGTCAAGCATTCAAATACTCCATGCAATCAGAATCACATGTGGGAGAGCAGAGTGGCCACATGAGCGCCATCCCCTCTCTCTATTTCTGTTGTTTTGCAAAGTTTATATAATGCTCAATCAATAACAACAATAGTATCTGAGCAGTTTATTTAAAATGGTATCAAAATCCGTAAAAATAACATTAAAAATAAACCTATAAAGAGAGTAGATATAAGATATAAAATCAACAGTTTTTTAAAAGGCAAATGTGCATAAAATTACATGTCTGGGTAGGCTTGCCTAAGCAAAACCCTTTTCAGCAGGTGTTGAAAACAAAACAATACAATGAATGGGTCTGCCTAATATCAAGAGGCAGGGAGTTCCAGAGGATAGGTGATGTCACACTAAAATATTGGAGCTAAAAGACTTCTATTCGTTTAGACTGACCACCTGATTAGAACCCTGGAAGACTGGTTCTAAACTACACAAGGACAGCTGGCACAGGTAGACAAACCTGTCTATTTCAGAAGTTAACTCTCCAGCTTGTGTAGGGAGATAATGAGGGAAGGATAGAGCTAATACATTCATTCCCACTCTGCTTACAATGTTGTCATGAACTGGCAGGATGACAGGGAGGAAGAAGAGGATCCCAGCAAGAGATGTCTTCTTCTTTGGCCATCACTCGTAGCCGAGTAAGATTGAACATGGTCTTAACAATGAGTCTGTAAGTGAATGTGGAGACCAGTTCTGGATCCATACGTCCTTCCACAGTGGGGACATAGGTTTCCAGGTGGGAGTTGATCATGGTGAGGGTTTGCCAAGAGTGCCTTCCTCTTAGTACGTTTTTTCCTTTTGTCCTGAGTTTGAGTGTCTTCAAAGCCCTTGACACTTTTGGTAAAGGCTGTTCTCCAATTGGAGCGCTCGCAGGCCATTGTTTCCCAGTTGTTGTTTATACTACATTTTTTTTAGATTTGTCTTGAGAGAGTCTTTAAACCTCTTTTGTTGACCACCAGCATTACGCTTTCCATTTTTAAGTTCGGAATTGAGTACAGTGGTACCTCGGGTTAAGAACTTAATTCGTTCTGGAGGTCTGTTCTTAATCTGAAACTGTTCTTAACCTGAAGCACCACTTTAGCTAATGGGGCCTCCTGCTGCCGCTGTGCCACTGGTGCACGATTTCTGTTCTCATCCTGAAGCAAAGTTCTTAACCTGAGGTAATATTTCTGGGTTAGCGGAGTCTGTAACCTGAAGCATATGTAACCTGAAGCGTATGTAACCTGAGGTATACCACTGTAGTTGCTTTGGAAGATGATAATCAGGCATTCAAACGACATGACCAATCCAACAAAGTTGATGTTGAAAAATCATTGCTTCCCGGGCACGCAGGGGAATGGGAAAGGAAGTACCCACAGGGTGATGGAGGATGGAAAGGGGATGGGCGTCAATGCACAGGATTCAGAGCAGCAGGACCTATCGCCAGAGCCAGATGGGCCCCTATCTCCATGAACACGGCATGCTCTGAGGAGTAGGGAGCAGTGGGAGGGGTGCTCTAGGAGGTTGAGGCAAGCAAAGGCCAACAGCCCAGCACTCTAGCTGGCCAGGTGGGGCTCGCTAGCTCTGGGAGGAAGTGTGTGATTCCTCAGCTGGCGGAGGCTTGGAACAGGTGAGGGTCATGTGCCTCATCAAGCCCAGGTGCTGCAATTAGCTGAGGTGCTTTGTTTGCTCCACTGCCCATGCTGAGGGACCTTGACTTGGATGTGCTTGGACTTCTATGGGACTGTACTTTTGGTTTGACTTGAGTGTATACTGACTGCTGGACTTCAGACGTGGGAGCTTGGATTGACCCTGAAATGCATTTCCTGGACGTTGTTTGTATGGACTGACCCTCGGACTTCGAACTTTGAACTTGGCATACTGACTTGCTGCCAGGTAGGCCAGGGGTTCAGGACAAATGTGAATTGGGCTATTAATATTATTGAATAGCAGTAAAAAGTCAGAAATAGCAGGAAAGGGTATCAACAAATTCCTTTGCCACCTTTCAGCTCTACAAAGGCAAATTACAACAATAAAACATCAACACAATTAAGAAGAGCATTTAGAGTTGGAGGGTGGATGAAAACAAATGAAGCCAAAGATCAGACACATTAAAAACCTAGTGGGACAAAAAAAGTCTTAACCTCCCATTTGGAAGCAGTTTCACAACTGGGGTACTGGCCAAAAAGGCACTGCCAGACCCAGGACCCATGTTTTAGCCCCAACCTGCAGCCCCTTTCAATTTTTGATGCCTATATGCCCAAGGTTGTTATTTTTCTGACTCCTCATCCTAAAGATTACCATTTTTCTCTCTCTCCATACTAGAAAACAACAAATTCAAGCAATGCACATGATATTAACCTCAGAAGTGTCATTCGTTATTATTCAACACTCCCCAAACATCTGCATTCAACATTCCCCAATGATTCACTCCCCAAAGGTCTGTTTTCCCCCTACACCCCCCACCCACCCTCTGTCTAAATATACTTAGCAACACAGCCTCTTCCTCCATGGGAAGAGAATTCCTTAAGCGCCAGACCACACAGGTTTCTGCTTAAGCTGTTTTAATGGCCAGAACAAATGGAATCTCAAGCTGGACCCGCTGCACAGGAAGCCGTATGTGGGGAGAAGTTTGGCCTAAAGTATGCACATCTCATGCTGTTTAGGACCCTAGAGGTCAAAATCAGCCCCTTGAAGTGATCCCTGAAGGACCTTACAGAGGGAATCCTTTTTCCCCCCCAAACAATGAGAACAGTGATGTCTGCACAGAAAAATCATGCAAAACATCCTCACCTCCAGGCCTGCAGCTTGAAACAGAAAGTTGGAGTGCATACTTCTGCATTCCTCTACTTCTGAGTAGATGGCCGAAGCTTAGGGTGAGTGGCTATTTACACCTCCTCAAAAGGAGGACAAAAGAGGGCACAGGTATGCATAAAATTTACATATGCCTATAATTTACGTATGCACACACACAAAAATAGTGTGTGCATATTATTATTAATAATAATAATTAAATTTATTTACTGCCCTTGATCGTAAGATCTCAGTGCAGTTCACAGAATAAATTTAATATAAAAGCACAAGTAAATAATTAAAACAACAGCAAAACAATATATGCACTCTAATTTAAACAGAAACACAATACATCACACCATAATGGGGAAGACTGACTAGATGACTAGGTGCTAGAACTGTTAGGTAACTCCAAGGCTTCTACTTTTTCTTCCTATGATTATCTTTAAATCAGATTTTGATCAGACTGCCCTTCAAATTGAGCACTGTCCTCTGTAAAGTAAGGCACACGGCCACCTTACATCATCACACGCCACTTTGCATCTCTCTTCCCTCATTATGTCTGTGCTGGCTTTTGCACGTTTGTGTGTCCTGCAAACACATAAAGTACCATACAGGAGCAAAAGCAAGATGGTGAGGAACCAATAAAATGGAAATAAAAACACCTGAAATGCAACCCAGGAACTCTAATGCCAGCAAACCTGCTTTAGTCACACTGTAAAAATGCTAAGGGGTTTGACAAAAATCTACAGTACTCCCCAGCAAATGCGACTTGTCTCACTAGAGGGAAGGTCACACTCTGAACTCTCCACTCAGGCATATTTATAGTCATCAAGAAGTTAGGTTAAAACACAGATGTAGCAAGGTCTGCAACATTTTATTGCCTGCAGCATGTCAATGAAGCGAAAGCCATGCCTCAGATAGCAGAGAGATGTCATATCTTCAAAAGTGTCTTATTTGACATATCTTTAAATTCACCACAAGTAATGGCAGAGGACACACACACACACACACACAATCACTATTTCATTCCCTTCTAAGCAAGGCTTATATGTACCAATTTACAGTGAGATGATTTTTTTTGAAGTAGCAAAAATATTTTAATTAAATATACATATAAATCTGGGCTTTATTCCTACTATATTTCGATTATTTTAGCAAGGAAAAGCATTATTCCATATTTGAACCGTTAGTGATAGGAAAAAGCAATCTTCATATCCGCATGGGGAATCCCATAATTAAACTATTGACTCACACTCTCGCAGAAGCTACAGCAATTTTGTCTAACATTGCCAAATGTGGGATATTGCACTTAATTTGTGCCAAAGCTAGAAATATAGGTGAGCATACCAAGCTGTGTTGTTATTTCTGAAGTGATTGTCTTTACTACTGTATTTCTTGAGTGTTATTTAGCAGTCTAAAAAGAGAAATCAGAGTCCTGGTGATGCTTTATTATTGTGAAATACACTTTTTGAGAAAGTGGGCTTTGGTTCATGAAAACCTACAGCAAAATATATATTTATATTTGTGATGCATAATTTTGCTTTGCTTTTAACTTCTTTTTCATCCAGTATTAAGGAAATTTTATTGCTTTTATATAAACTGCCTAGCAATTTTGATTTTGGTTAGATTTTGGCAACACCCAACAGAAAGTCCCATGATGGAGCATGTCAGGATCATTGCTAAGGTGGGCTGGGATCTGTTGTCTCCTGAGCCAGCCTCGTTGCCATCACATGGTGGCTTGGGCCTCAGGCCTTTTCACTTTTCACCAGTTTGAGACTGGTGTAGCAATTTGCGTGTCTCCCACCTTCTGCCCCAAGTAGCATGTGCAGCAGGGGTGCAGATGCAATGGTGGCAAAGGTAAAGGTACTCCTGACCGTTGGGTCCAGTCACGGACAACTCTGGGGTTGTGGCGCTCAATCTCGCTTTACTGGCTGAGGGATCCGACATTTGTCCGCAGACAGTTCTTCCAGGTCATGTGGCCAGCATGACTAAGCCGCTTCTGATGAACCAGAGTAGTGCATGGAAACGCCATTTACCTTCCCGCCAGAGAGCGGTACCTATTTATCTACTTGCACTTGACGTGCTTTCAAACTGCTAGGTGGGCAGGAGCAGGGACCGAGCAACAGGAGCTCACCCCGTCGTGAGGATTCGAACTGCCGACCTTCTGATCGGCAGGCCCTAGGCTCTGTGGTTTAGACCACAGTGCCACCCGCATCCCTAATGGTGGCCTAGTCGCTCTGTTAAGACCTGCCAGACAGACTGGGCTTAGGATGGTACCTTAAATAGTAGATTTGTCTGGTGGCGCTTGGAGATTTCCTTCCCCACTGTTATTCAATGGTTGAGAGTCTATCTCTGTTAATCAGGGACCACTCCCTCTGCAATAAGTGTGCAATCTTCCTTTTCCTTTTGTGATGAATTCATATCCACTGGAGTATGCTTGACTTTGGCTCTCTTTCTTCTTTTGGTTTGGCTTAAGTAGACGAAGGGCATTTAAAAAATACACAATTATGCACATGTACCCCAGCCTGCAATTCAGAGAGGATGAAGCCCTGAAATGCATGAAGTTTTGTGCATACCAAGGAAGTGCAGAACAAAAATGACATGGAAAGAAGAATGGTGGTGTCTGGGGAAACATACAATGAATGACCACATTCTCAAGCTCAGGATAGAAACCAAACTGACATCTGGTCTCTAGGAAGATAGGAATCTGCTTATACTGAATCAGATCATTGCATGGGAAGTCCATCCATTGCATTGTCTACACTGATGGCCAGTGGCTCTTCAGGGTTTCAGACAGGAGTCCTATCTGGAAATGCCAGAGATTGAACACAGATGATCTGCAATAGAGCTTTTGCTAAGAAGTCTTTGTGAAGTACCTTATTAATCCCCCCCATTCCCTGTCCACAGCTGAGCAGAAACCAGAAAGAAAAGCCCAGCGCATTTGAGTTCCTTGGCTTTTCCTCCTTCTTCAGTCACTTAATGCATAAATAACCCCTTGTCAGTCATCCTAGGTCCTCTCTGCTACATATTTACAATAGAGGAAGTGCCATATTCCCAGAACACCAATAGCTGGCATAAAGGGTTGTCAAGTGTTACACGCATGCACAGCTCGCTGGGTTTCTCAAGCATCCAGCTGAGTTGCAGGGAGGCCGCAGAGAGATTCTCTTGCAATGAGTACTTCAGATGCCAGAGGCCAATGCGGCACCTCTTCCGTCAGCAGTTCGCTTAGATCCTCCTGGCTCACAGACACCACCATGCAGTAGGAATGAGAGGGAGATGGTGAGACAAATGGTAAAGGGAGGAACAGGATCAGCCAGAAACTTGACAATGGACAATTAACATTCTAGAATAAAGTACTCTGCTAAAGTATGGGGTGGGAGTGATGACGTTTTAAGAGCTTATTGTATTCCCAGAGTAATAAACTGAGCATGCACAAAGGATAGCCATAACAAAAGTTGCAAACTCTTTGAGGATTTTTTTACAACCTCGGTGCTGTTTCCGCTTTTGAGAGTTGGAGTATGTAGTGCATGAGTTGCAATAGAATCAAACATTAGCCCTTATCATGAAAGGGAACTTTCACAAGTCAGAGACTGTACATCTATAAATGCCAGATGCTGGGACAGTCCCAGAGGCAAGTGGCCCTCTACTTTTGGAAATCTCATTCGGCACCAGCAGGACCTTCGGACTGAGCAGTTCTCATGACATGCATGTTCAGGGGAAAGGGACACATGCTTTGGAGTCAGAAGGTCCTGGGCTCCATCCCTGACATCTTTAGTGAAAAGATTCAAGCAACAGGTAGTGAGAAAGACCTTAGGGTAGACAATGCTGGACCAGATGGACAAGAATTCTCACCTGGTAGAAGGCAACTCCCCGTATAACTCTAATTTTGCCCCCATGTTGAATTATTTATTCCTCTACAATAGAAAAAGTCATTGGGAGTGGAATTATTTTCACATCTACATAGAAGTAAGCCCCACTGAATTTCAGTTGGTTAGAGTGCAGTGCTGATAATGCCAAGGTTGCAGGTTCAATCCCCGTATGGGATAGATGCATATTCCTGCATTGCAGGGCTTTGGACTAGATGTTCCTTGGGGTCCCTTCCAAGTCTACAATTCTATGATTCTACTCCCAGCCACGTAAGTGTGCATAGGACTGCAGCCTCAGCCACTTTGCATGATGTGCAATGTGCAAGTGATTCAGTAGGTTTATCATCAAAGCCAATTTTTTAAAACCAAATTTTGGCAGAACGTGTGACCATAGATTCCATTTCTCACACGTGGTACATTAAAACCACCCCTATGCCCAGATTTCTGCTTGGATTGAATCATTCCATTGTCATTAAAGTCTCAAACTCGATATTGTTCCAGCAGCTCAGTGTCCATAGTACTTGCCTAAATAAAAGAAACATAAATATTTATTCACCCTGATTGTGGTGCTTCATCCACTGGAAGGCCAGCAAGGATATAGTCTATAATTATAAAGGTTTGGAATCTTCTTTCTGAGGATTTCACTTTTTAGCTGTTCCCAGAGTTTTCTATTCCAACTGCATGATTCTCCATGATTTTAAAAGGAGGGTTGATCTTTAAGAAATGCATGTGATATTAGTTTTCCGTTTTAAAATAATCACATTATTGCAGACATTTTAATAGCTGTAGAGGTTGCTATGTATTAACATGATTCATGGTCCTTGACAGCAGTGTCTCCGAGAATCCCACAGGAATGCAAAATACAAAACTCCACACACGTTCAGATTTTACTGCCTGCAGCTAAAAAAGGAGGAGAAAAAAACCCTTAAAACTGTTGAAACCCGTCAACTTTAAAAGCATTAATAGATGGTCCTGGGGGATTAAATCTAAATCTTAATGTGTAAAAATCAAGTTAATAACCACAGAGATTAATATGGTTGCATTTGATTATTGTGATAATGCAAACAATTAGTACTGCTAAAGTGAGATATATTAGCCTCCTACTTGCCCCACACATCTGCAAAGTACTGGAAATAAATGGAAAAACACACACACTGTACTCTAAGAGAATTTTTTTTTTTGCTACTTTTGTCTTACTCGCTCTGCAGCTGAATAATTTTTTAAATTATAATTTTCCGTGCCAGTTGTTCAATTTCCCCTTTTACTTTTTTAGAATCTTATATAAAGGGCATGTGGTTAAAAAAAAAAGAGCACGGAACCACTTCATATGTAACAATTTTAGCTGATATTAAAAGCAAAAGAAATACGTGATTTGGACCTGACTAATCCTAGTGAGCTCCCACATATCTGCAAATTGAAGGAAGGGCTTCCGTGGTAGAGGGAGTGACTTAGAGGCATCTTTTATTTTAAAAATTATGCCCACCCATCAGAGCAGGAGTGGCAGTGAAAGTTCTAGAGGAAATTTGGAGCAGACGAAAATGGGGTAAGGGTGGTGGTACTGATACTCCAACAACAAGTGTGTTGTCTGCTTTAGCTAGGGTTGTATTGTCCCTGGTTCACAGCAGCAGGTGAGCAGGGATGCTTTTCACCAGACATATTTAACAGGTAGGTCGACCGTAATTGACAGGTAGATCCCTAGGTGCTCCCGGTAGATGGCTGTCGATCGCGGGACCCTTATCGATCGTGGGATAAAAATAATGGGGTAATGAATGTTTCCGACCCCCGACCCCCTCTCTCTTTTCCTCCGTTGTGTAAAGTGTTCGTGCGTTTGGTGTTTGTTGATTGTTGAAACGATGGTTGTCTTTATTGGTGCGTGTGTTTGTTTTGGGGTTTTTGGGTGAGCAATGTATGGCATTTCCCCCCCAAAAATCTCAACAACTGTGATCAGTCCTCCCAGAAAAAAGCTCAACTCTGATCAGTCCTCCCCCCAAAAAAGCTCAGCAACTCTGGTGTGTCCTCCCCTTCCATCCACCCCACCCCACGCACGCTCCTCCTCCATCTAATGTCAATGGGTAGATCACTGCCAGTTTTTTTTTATACTGAGAGTAGATCGCAGTCTCTTGGGAGTTGGACGTGCCTGCGTTTCTCCTTCCAGCTCCTTCCATCTGGTCACCTGTGCCTTTCCTCAAAAAAATATTGAGCCTCAGTCACCCATGCTCTAGCCAATTCAAGGCTGGATTATTGTAATGCTATTTACATGAGGCTTCCCAGAAAAGTCTGGAAACGCCCACTGGCTAAGAATGCTGGGGCAAAACAGTTGGTCCAGCAGGATGGACCATATCTGACTGATTTTGCATCACCTGCCTCAGCTTCTAATTTATTTCTTGGCTGTATTCAAGGTGTTGCACAGTGGGCATTGAACTATTAAATGGCCTGGCACCAGAGCATCTCAGGAATCACTTCCACCCTTAGGAACTTGATATAACTCTTCACTCATTCTCTGAGGCCCATCACATTGTCCTTCCACTAAATGAGCAGCTGCTGGTGGAGAAGAGAGAGAGAGAACCTTTTCAGTTGTGGCTCCTAAATTACAGAACAGCCTTCCAGGACAAGTGTATCTGATCCTTTCTTTAAAGTGGGCTTCTAATTTGGCAGGATTTTTATTTATTTTTAATAAAGCTGCAGAATTTTTAAATTTTTATCTGCTGTTCTTGCTGTGTTGTATCATTGCTATTTTATTTGCCACTGTTTGTTTTCTTTCATTATTCTTTGACTTGTGTTTTCTCTTATACTGATTAATTGATATATTACTACAGTGGTACCTCGGGTTAAGTACTTAATTCATTCTGGACGTCCGGACTTAACCTGAAACTGTTCTTAACCTGAAGCACCACTTTAGCTAATGGGGCCTCCTGCTGCCGCTGCGCCGCCGGAGCACGATTTCTGTTCTCATCCTGAAGCAAAGTTCTTAACCTGAAGCACTATTTCCGGGTTAGCGGAGTCTGTAACCTGAAGCGTATGTAACCTGAAGTGTATGTAACCAGAGGTACCACTGTATTGGTTAATATATATTTTACGTATGCAGCCTTGAACTTACCTTTGGAATAGACCACTTGTTTAAAACCATGTTTAAACTTTATAGCAATAGAGACTGTACTCAGTTTCTACAGTTGGTTATCTAAGTGGGCCTCTCTGGTATATTTGTTTTTACAAAATTATTGTTTAGAACCAAATATTTGCATTTTCTTAACAGAATTTGAAGTTCCACAGGTTTAATATGTAAACTTGAGCTTGAACTGTTGTGCATAGAAAAGTAGGTTATAATTCTGAATATACAGTAAATAAATATTCTGTGTTGGGTTAAGAATAATGATCATGGTGGGCAGGTTTTTGGACACAATCCAGTAAAATATAAGCATTATTGCATTTCATTGATTTCAGTTTTAGAGAAGGGCTGTAGCTCAATGGCAGAGCACTTGCTTCTCATACAGAAGGTCTCAGAAAATAGAGCTAGGAAATATTCCTCCCTGAAAACCTCGAAAGACAATACTAAGCTAGATGGACAAATGGTCTGATTCAGTAAAATGTGGTTTCCCATGTTCCTGTGTGTCTGAAATGTCAGCACATGTATATATGTAAATCTCTCCCTTTAAAATCAGTGTGGCAAGTGAAATCCTATGTATGTCTACTCAGAAGTAATTTACACTGAGTGCAAAGGGACTTACTTCCATAAGAGTGTGTATAGGACTGCAGCCTCTTGGATTGTGCCCACAGGTCTTGATAAGGTCAATGGTAACCTCAAGATGTGACACCTCTGCATTCTCTCTACAAACCACTTTAAGTGATGGAGACTGTTTCATTGTCTTGCAAAGTTGAGAACCTTGGGGGTTAAAACCAATGATGGTAATTAAGGTGATTTAAAAGAAAAAGACCAGCAGAGGAAGAAAATGAATCAAAAGATTTTTCCATCATTCCCTTGAATGACTGGGCAGATGTAGATATAAAGGAATAATAGGCGTTGACAGAAAAGAAACACAGGCAGCTATATAAATTGTCAAAACCTCACCATTACAGAGGATGCATAGGTTTTTTTGTGATGTAAACTTTTGTGTCCTTCAGTATTTAGTTACTGTTTATATTCATTTACTGTTGTACATGCACCCAAAGGTCACTGGGAGCATTTTTAAGAATGCCGATTACAATAGCAGTAATAAGCTTAAGAAAATACATGGAAATATTTTACCAGTTGTCCCAAGTTTATGGTGCTTTTTCATAACCAGAGACATAAAAAGTGAGTGAAAATTATTTGGCAAATGAAAGTGGGGGGAGAATATGAATATCAAGGGTACCATTGCAGAGCTTTGCTTTCTCCCAGCAAGATATAAACCTTTCAAATCCTGGAAAGAACTTTATAAACGTGCCAGCTTATCTATGCCACAAAAATTCATAATAGCTGCTGGACTTAGTTGGTGGGGTGGTGTTGCTCACAGACCTAATTTAGACAGCAGAACATATTTATTTATTTTACTTATTTATTTATTAACAACATTTGTATCCTGTCTAAAAACACTCTTAGCAAAAGAAAAGGCAGGCATATCAAAATTAGGCCTAGGAAACTTCTGCAAGTCAGAGTAACACAGCTTGGTGGATATCCTCAAAGGGAAAAAAGGGAAGGAAAAGACGGAAAGAAATTCTCAGCCAGATGTGTTCAGGAATTCAGACTGAATTTGGATAGCCACAATCCTTTTGGCTAATCTTTAATGTAAGTCAGAGTTGGCTTTGCCACAGTGGTCATCTTCCTATGTCATCTCCATATGTCCACTGAATATATGGGAATGATTGTGATTCTGCCTACTGGCTCTGTAGCCAAACTCTGCACAATACAGGTTATCATGTGAAAGGGGCTTCTGCATGCATACAGATGGGCAAGACTGCCACACAATCCAGATAATCCAGGATTCCCAGTCATTTAGAAAGTATATGCCTGTACAGCCTGTTTGCCATTCCCTTGTACTGGCCAAAGGACAGAACTCCAGTGAAACAAGCTGTGAACCAAGAAGCCTCTTTATGCTAACAGGCCAAAGCAGGCAAGATGATGTTGTTGGCATCTGTCTTGTGAGACAATGGGGTGCACCTCGGGGGATGAAGTAAAGCCACTGCGTTAACAGCACCAAAGGGACCTCTCTGGGGTCCAACCCTGGGCAGTGTGTATGGAGGTCCTGTGCTGCTCAGACAACAAGACTCCTCCCTCAGTCTCACTGATGTGGTCCAAAGGAAATCAGAACACCAGCTTGGCTGCAAGAGTGGCTGGAAGGAGATGTACAAGGCACCATCCAACCGTCTTAGAGACTCCACTCTGGATTTGTTTAGGGTTTGCTCCTTAGCCTTTTCTTCTCCTGAAGGTATCCCACAAGGCAGTGGAGGTTTAGGATCAGAGTTTTCCTTATCCTAATTGGGCTACATTCACAGATTGACAATCGCCATCTGTGCTATTGACAGTTGGACCCACTGTTGGGGTCATCTGGTCAATCCTCACTCACCAAGGGTCTACCCTCATCTGGTTTAGCTGCCTAGTCAAGGCCGCTGGCAGCTTCTAGAAGCCACAGGTAAGAGTTGAGTGCAGGGTGGGACCAAAGGTAGACAAACTACCCCAGAAGGAGCACAACGTGTCCCCCAGCAGTGATTCTACCCCTCCCCTAAAACCCCATACAAGATGACACTCCTTAATTCCCATTAAATCTTGTATACTGGCCTGAGCACTATTGGCAGTTGCATAGAATAACAGTTCATAGACAGCACAAAAAATACAGGCAAGTCTAGGGGTGTTCACACTTACAAAAGTCAGCAATAGCATCAAGTGATAAGTAGAAGAAAATGTTTATGATGCATCTGAGAAGCCACAACCATGTCTTCTACACCATATCCTATAAAATTTTGTGTTTTGTTTTAGTAAGAGCCAGTGTGGTATAGTGGTTAAGAGCGGTGGACTCATAATCTGGTGAACCGGGTTCGCGTCCCCGCTCCTCCACATGCAGCTGCTGGGTGACCTTGGGCCAGTCACACTTCTCTGAAGTCTCTCAGCCCCACTCACCTCACAGAGTGTTTGTTGTGGGGGAGGAAGGGAAAGGAGATTGTTAGCTGCTTTGAGACTCCTTCGGGTAGTGATAAAGAGGGATATCAAATCCAAACTCTTCTTCTTCCTCTTTGTGATGGAGGAACAAAAGCTTTGTGCTTTCATTCAAGCAAGTTTGGAAACAGTGCAGCCGTCGTGGCCATGGAGTGTCTGTTCACTAGTTTTAAACAAAGTTATAGGAAATGCACATTTTTGCAATATGGGGATAGCTGTCAGTAGCTCCAGCTCTGTGACATTGAAAAGCCTCTTGACAGTAATTATCAGCAGATTTTGATTTATTTAGCCTAATTGTGAGTTTTGTGTGTTTTAATTTTCTGCTTCAGAAATGCAAGTTGGCTCAAAAATAAGTGAGGCATAAAATTCCTTTATGTGCTGTCCAAAAATGAGAAAATATTCACTTGCGTACACAATTTGAGTTCTATCGCTGGCTAGTCCAATGAGCTGGAGATTCTCTTTTATTGGTTAGCCACCCAGTATGTGAACAGAGGTAAGAATGCATTTACATCTGAGAAACATACCTTCCAAAGAAATCCAGTCTTCATCAAATTTTGTGAACAGTAATTTTGACTTTTCTTCTCCCTTGGCTACTTCAGTTTGTCTCTGGGGCTTGTGCAGTTCTCCGTTGACTTTTAAAGAAAAAGTTCTAGTTTGTACTTGGGTTGAATGTGCAGAACTAGAAATATAATTGAACCCAGGAACTGTTAGGCTGTGTACGCCTTACCATTTGCTCTGACTCAACTGCACGCCCACTCCACTGAATCCATGTACACATTATGCTACCCATGATACAAGGTTCCTTTGGTTCCTTAAGAAATACGGCTCTTTGGTGAGTTTTCCTTCAAGCCAGCTTCAGACTAAAAACAAACTTTAGCCACATTCACTGTGCAGTTAAGCCGAGGTGTGTATACAGTGGCCGCTTGGGTTGCAAACATGATCCAAGCGGGATGCACGTTCGCAACCCGCAGTGTTCGCAACCCGCAGCTGCACGTCTGCGCATGCGTGGGTTGCGATTAGGCACTTCTGCGCATGCATGCGCAAAGCGTGATTTAATGCTTCTGTACATGCATGACTGCCGAAACCCGGAAGTAACCCGTTCCGGTACTTCCGGGTTTTGGTGGTCCGTAACCCAAAAAAACGCAACCTGAAGCATCTGTAACCTGAGGTATGACTGTATTTGAGACAGCTATTGTGCGTAGGTGGATGATAGTGCATGCACAGGTGAGAAGGCTAGGTACACATTACCAGCTTAAAATGCAGCAAGAGTGCTCCCCCTCCTCCACTGCATTTCAGGTCATACATGCATGCTGTTGTACACACCAGAGAGAAGCCAGAGGGGCCTTCACTCAAACTGTATTACCTGTTTGGTTTCCCTGCTTTTGCAACCTCCCACCCCGCCCACATTATGCCTCTGGATGCCAGCTGCTGGGAATCTCAGGTGGGTCGAGAGTTGTTATGCTCATGTCCAGCTTATAGGCTTCTCACAAATCCAGTGAGTTTGCTTCGCAATGTGCATAAGAAAATAAAACCCTACACTTCCAACAACTGTCTTCATAATGCTCCTGCCTCATATGTAGTCGCAGTCTTTTGTGAACTAGAAATATCTCTATGGCTTCACTGAATCTATGATTCCTTGGTTGGAAGGCTTGTGCCCAGTTTCTTCAGAGCTCATAACTTGGAGTGGAAGACCTTTGACTTAAACATGATTAGTTAGGCTGCAGTGTGAACGTAACTGAGAAAGCCCCATTGAATTTAGTAGGATATCAGTCTAAACGTTAGGATTGCGTTGTAAGTTGCTCAGTCAGTCCCACTGGTCTGTTAATGTTACATTGTGGGTATCTTTAAACCCCTGTTCTTGGAAGGAAGGGGCAGAGTACATGAAATAGCCACAACGCAGAGGCCAGTTAAAATGTGCACATTCTGGTAGTTGCCTCCAGGCAGCAGGAGTGGGGCACCACCCCACCCCCCACCTATCCTAAAGGCCCCCTAGATAAGGTTTGTGCTGGATTGCCCTTGAATGATTTGTCACATGGAGGGCAGCTACCACGAGGAGTTTGTTCCGTGAGCAATGGCTCTTAAGTCCAGGTCATTTCTGTGCAAACGCTCTGCTTGGGATCTCAGCTTTGTCAATTGTAGAGAACACCTTGTCAAAGCATATCTGTGTGGCACCCACCCACAAAAAAAAGGATAAACCCAAATTATGTATTTATTTGTGTTAAAGGAATTAGGATTGTGCCAGATGCACATTTATTGTCCTTTGGAGGAAGGCAGATGTTAAAATAAAGACTATTTTAATTATATTGCAGCCATCAGAATACAGCCCTGATAAATGGCAGATTTGCAGGGTAACTAAATAAACATGCTTCTTTAAAGAGGGATTGAAAAATCAAGCCTGCCTGAAGGCGAATCTGTGAACACAATTATGGCTGCCATATTGCTGCCAGGTCAGTGGGAGGTGTTAGATGCACCCATCTTTCTTGGAGCAGGAGGATTTCCTGCTGGTTTTTTCAGTAGTGACCTAGAAGGAGGTTAATGATTCCAAAGAATGACTTTTCCCTTAGGGAAAATTTAATCTTCTGACCTTTTTTCTCTCTATCTGTCCATTCCTTTCAAGTCACAATACCGCCCCCCTTCATTTAGCTTACATCAAGCTGTTTTATATTCTTCAAAAACATGGATCAAGTGATTGCTTTTGCTTTCATTTAACCCTTGAACTGGATGCATTTCTAAACTTACTCCTTGCCCATACAGAATCACTCATGAGCCTGGCTTTCAGATCTCTTACTTAGTTTAATAATGTGAATGTCAACCTTCAAAATCTCTCTTGACAACTGATGATTTTTACCAAAATGCAAGCGTTTCATGTAGTTTTATAGAGATTTGGTGGGGGGTGGGGGCAAAGCAGGGAGCGCCAGGATTTTAAAAAGCTATATATGTATTTCTTTTTTCGCTAATTCTTTTTAAAAGATTGCTAAATACAATAATATTCAAAACCGTTAACAATGCTACATTTTTTTAATTGTACATTTGAGATCCTGAAAAATTACCCAATTGAACCCATTGCTGTTTGAACTTCGTAGACGTAAGCAGATCAAATTTTCTGTCAGAACAGAGTAAAACAAAATAGCAGGCACTTATTTTCCCCAGGAGTTAGATCCTTTGTTGCAAAGAATTCTTGGGGGTAAGTGGAAACAGAAATTGTCTCGTGCTCCAAACTGTCAACTTCCTTTGGCATTTCAGCATATCTTCTGCTCCTCGCAGCTGCTGCTGACGCTACCCTGCATAAGCACCAAAACTATAGGAACTTGAATGCTTCTCCATGTTCATAGTAATTAAGGCAGGCCTGCAAAAATTGGACACACTAATGAAATGCCATAGCGGAAACCTAGAGAAGTAGAAACAAAACTGAGCCATGCTGGAGGCAAAGCCATGCCCTATCGTGTTTTGTATCTTTGCTTCAGATTGTGTCTAATGCCTATGGAGACACTGTGGGGCCAGTTTTCAACTAACCTACCTCACAGGGCCATTGAAGGATAATATGGCGAGGGAGAGAGGCATGTATTCCTGCTTGAGCTTCCTAGAGGAGAGGTGTGATATAAAGGCAATAGATGTACGAATGACTGGCACAAATGCCACATAACTGCAATACTCTGCCACCAGGGAAACTTCTCTTCAGCCTCAGTTGGTAACCAGCACATGCCTCTGAAGTACAATAATATATTGCACCTATTTTATTTTTTTGTTCTCTATATGCTGGCTAGTTGTTGCAGATGTTTAAAGCAGGGATGGAATCTCTGGACCTCCACATCACCCTTGAATATTCACTATGTTGGCTGGGTCTGATGGAAGTTGGTGTCCAGAAACATCTGGAAGGTTCCTCATCCCTGCCATAAAGTTTTCTGAAAGCTCAGGCAGAGCTGGCTAGTGATGACTCCCATTCCACTGAAACTCTCAAAGAACAGCTGAAGGGTAATTGCTCGTGATGCTCTCAGAACAAGAAATCCTCAGAGTTTTTATTTTGTTCTCTCAGAGGAGATCAGTTTGTATTTTCACCGAGGGAATGCAGGCACAGGTTAAGGGTTTCAACTGCTTCAAATGGATGTTCTGTTCCATTTGTCTTTTCCCAACTTGGAAGCTTATATTGACTTGCATTTTACCCCTGGGGTTGTAAATCTTTTTTCCCCCAGCTGCAGAAGCCGTCTTGGATCATAGGAGAAAATGAGGATTTCAACAAATACTTGTTGCTTCAGAATAAAGCCTTGGTTTATTGTGTCTCAATGGCTACCTCACCCCAATGGGCACTATTTGTTTTTTTGTAGCATTTTTATCCTGCTTGTCAACTAAAAAAGTTGACGGCCAGGAATATCCCCTGGGATGATTACAAGCAAGTAGGCAGGTGGGTGAGATGTGACTGAGGTTGGTGGGACAGCAGCCCACCTCCACTGCATTTCTCTGTGTAGCCATTTGGAGGCCTGGGCTAAATGGCCTAAGCTAAAAGACCCTGGAATTTTGGCCTTGAGCCCAAGCCTGGCTGTACCACTAGCCGCCAGAGCTGTTTCCTTGCCACCCCATCTGAAAATAGCCTTAGGTTGCATATGCATCAAAAATGTAAAGCACATGACTTCTCCCAAAGAATCCTGGGAATGGTAGTTTGTTAAGGGTGCTGATAATTGTAGCTCTGAGGTAAATGTGCTTTAAATATATATTCAGCCTTAGAACTCTGGTTTGAACCCCTTTCTTATGAGGTCTGGCCAGGTTAACATTTGCAGTTTTGGGGAATGTCACTTTGGCGGATGACAACTTTTACCACTGTATCTGTGACATCATCCATTAATTTATTTCCATCCTGCCTTTCTATAAAAATAATCAACAAAATGAAAACAAGGCAAAAAGTTAATTGCAATAATTTTGAAAGCAGCATAAACAACAGTCATCAAAGCATTATAAAAAGCAGGCTCTGGGAACAGCCCACTGGGATAAGATTGCAGATATTGCCTGCCTCTTTAGGGAAGCTGCTTCTCATTTGGGTCATTACAACCCCAAAAGCCCTTTTTCTCTAGTGCCCACCTTCCATATTTCCAGTGCGGACTCCTTTGGAAGGAGGCAATCTTTGATATATTTTGGTTCCTGGTTACTTAGGGCTTTAAAAGCTATAAGCCATCATCTTGAATTGAGCTCAGAAACAATTTGACAACCAGTGAAGCCGGTAAATGGTCAGCGTAATGTGATCCAATCTGCCAGCACTAGTCTGAAGCCCGGCACACACAATCGGAATCAATGGAGGTCTGCGGACCATTCTCAAGCAGGCACACAAACAGCATTCCTGAAGATGACTAGGGCGTGAATAACTGAGGCCAGGTCTCCTTCCATGACCAAGAGGTCCCTTGCTAATTTCAATGGTTCCTGGATTTTGAGACAAGATTTACATACCTTGGTGTCCACGACAAACTGAGGTCTAACCATTGTTTCCCCATTCTTATTCATCTTTTTTGTCTGCTTTAGGATAACATCTTTATCTTGTCCAGCCTGCAGGACTGATCCTTTCCCTGATACTTTAACTTTCATATATTTTTGCTGAATGACAGCTGTCTCCTCCTCTCCAATGGCTCAAGTAAAAAGGATATTTTATTTTATTTTGGCAGTTCCTGCAGCTGGAGTTAGGGATGCTTGGGGAATATTATATCTGTTGAATTCCAGTGCGAATTAACCTGATAGGATCCTTCTAGAGTAATGTGTGGATTGGAACATTATGTATCCTTCAGATTTCACCCAAGTGCAAAATCTTCAACATAGTTCTCAGCTAGAGAAAGAGTGTTTCAAAATGTGCATTTTACAATAAACAAATGTTATAAATGCTTACATCAAGATAAGATACATATTTCAATGCATATATTGTGCATTTTTAACAAAAAATCATGCAAAATGGGATGGAATGAAATGAAACAAACTTATGAGTGAACACATGTGAAATTAACATGGACTCAAAATAGACTGTGATCTGTCCATTCCTAGTCAGTTTGTTTTCCCCAAGAATATAATACACAGCATCTTAATTCCCTTGTTCTTTCCTAGCCTGGAAATAATTTCACAAATGAAATTGTCTCCAGTATTCCAATCACCTAACCGACTTTCTGCAACAATTATTTTAAAGAGCAACGATCTGTCTACAATGCAACGCTTTTGCCAAATAAATGATGCCTAAGCTGTTGAATAAATATAACTAGTTAATAACTCTATCCACAGTATACAAAACACTGCTCCAAAGCCCCACAAACCATGGCTAACTTAACACACACACCCCACAGAAACAAATCCCACTGCATTATCTTAAATGCAGATGTGTTTGTCATTGAGGCAGACATGATGCCACAAGCACATCTGGGCGATTCCTCCAACATCAGTCCTTGACACACTGTAAAATCATAGCAGGATTACATACATATGTCTATGTGGGCAGCCACTTGGGAGTCTCTTGCCACATTTTATTGGCCAGGATGGCAGAATGATGTGCGCTCAACGGAGTAAAAAGGTGGTTCCCACTAGAGGGGCTTCTCTAGCAGAAATCATGTTTCCTCTGTAGCAGGTAACAGCTGATATACTGTATACTGGGACTTTTGCCATGCAGCAAACATCAACGCTGGTATATTACAGTGATTGCAGACTACTTTACTAATTGGACAGAAGCTTTTGCTGTGCCTAACCAAGAAGCATTTATTCTGGCTTGCTGTTAGTGAAATAAATTGTTTGCCAATTTGGATCACCTTGTACCGTACATACTGATCAAGTTGATACTTTTGAATGACTACAGTTCAGCAAGCTCTGTGAGCTGCTGTAAATAAATAAAATATGGACTACATACCGTGTTATCTCCAGTCAGGTGGTCTTGCTGAACAATGCTGGGAGCACAGTGAGAGTCAACCTTTAGGAGAAGGGATGGCTCTATCTTCCTTACCCTTTGCTTTTTAAAGAAACTCCCTCATACTGTTTCTGCTTTCTGTATGATCATGGCAGATCTAAGTCCTATCGAGATCAAATGGACCTACTTCCAAGCATATTTTCTGAGTTGTCTAGAGTTGTATCCAACTACGTTTTATTGAGAGTAGATAAATTGAAAATAACAGGCCAAATTAGCAAGGACCATTTATTTCAATGGTCTACTTTGTGTTGGAAAAGCAATGGATACACCCCTTATTTTCTTTCTTCCCCAACATTCTTTGATACCAAAACATCAGCAGTGTTTATTTCCCAGTATCATAATTAACATCTTTTTAAAAGATTGGGTACAACCTTGCCCAATGTCCCATTTTGCTGGTAGAGTAGCTGCTTTTAATGATAAATTACATATTTCTGTTAGCAGTTCAGTTACATTGGTTGTTGGTTCCTTTCAAACTCTCCAGTGAATACCATCTAGTCCTGCTTGATTGACTTGAATTTAATTTCTTTAGCTTCTTATTTTAGAGATATATTTTTATGTTTTTGCAAGTGTCTGGTTTTCCATGCCTAGACAGAAAAAAACTTGAGCATGTAACTTCTTCCGTGAAGAGGAAAAACCAGGCTAAAGAATGCAAAACCCCAAATCTTTGTGTCCTGTTTTTAAATGTTTACAACAATTTCATTTTTTTAAACTGATAAAAGTGGCTGTGAAATCTTTTTTTTTTTTTTAGGTGGTTTGAAGTGGTATTAGTTTGACATTCATGGGTGCTTTCTATTAAATGGTGCTAATGCTGTTTCTCATATGCCTAGCAAAAAGAGTTCAACAGAGACATCACATAAGCAGAATTTTTATGTTTGAAATTATGTGCTATGTGCATGGCGAGAAAAACAACCACCTTCACACATTTTCATGGATTCAAAAAAGAGAGGGAAGAGAGAATTCCAAAGACAATCTCCAGAGTGAGAGTAGTTGGAGGAGGAACAAACAAATAAAAGCATGAAAATGAAGCAGGATAGCCTATTTCCCCAGTCTATAAATTTATATATTCACCAGCTCCACCTTCTTCAAGCACGATCTTGATTTACTGTGCTTTTTGCCTTATTTAGACTGCCTGCTTCCCTGTAAAGTTTCAGACAAGGCAATAACACAGTTTAAATCATGAAACTTGGGCATTTTAACAAATTCTTGTTCAAATCAAATGTAACTATTAGTTTGAAACAGCCTCAGGAGCTACCCCAGCAAGCCTTGACCTTTCAACCTACAACCAGACCAGCCAAGTTTATAGTGTCTTGAGGTCAGGTCTCCTATTTCACATGACTTCAGGGGTTTTAAAACCACACTGTGTTGAAGAAAATCTCAGCGAATTTTGTGATAAGTAAACTTTGCACTCCTGCCGTCCATAGAGACATAGCAACATGATTCTAATGAATTGTGGTGGCACAATATACGCAGGCAAAATTCATAAAAGATAGGAGAGGAGATTAAAAGGAGAAAAATAGCCTGAGATGTACT